>NW_026294618.1:77332379-79732379 GCF_026119805.1 Tympanuchus pallidicinctus | reverse complement strand
ATGAATACCAGGAAGGTGTGTGGCTTTGTTATCAGATGTTTTACTGCAGGTGCTTTTGCCCAACAGGCTACTTGGCTGCTGTAGGGTTGTTTGTGAGATCTGGGGCTATGCAGGCTGGTACAATATGATACTGTGGCAAAATGCCCAGCATGCTTTTGGGTACTATAAAATAATAAATAAGGATTTAGTTACTCTTGCGAGTGCTGTTCAATGTTGGTTTTGCTAGTGCAAAGTACTTAATAAAGCAGAACTCTACATGCTCATTTATTACACTGCAGACAGTACACAGAGGTTGATTCTCTACTCTGGGGCTCAGCACTCCAAATCCTATGTGTGCTGGAAAAACAGGGAGAAGTCATTCACAGGGGAACCTGGTAAGAGCTGGTTTGCTCCTTGCATGGGAAGAAAGCAGGTCCTCCACAGCTTCACTCTGGGCTCTGCCCCATGCTCTGATTGCAGATCATCTTCGAAGGCGTCCGGGGCACGAGCTATGAGGGAGACATTGCCATTGATGATGTCACTCTGAAAAAGGGGGACTGTCCAAGGAAGCCAATTGGACCGAATAAGGGTAAGAATGTGAATGCCCCAGAGGAAAATGAGCCAGCGGGAGTGCACATATGAATGGTGTGCTAGGGACGTTCCCCTAATTGCTGTGCACATTGATGTATTTATGGGGCTCGACAAAGTGGGCTCCATCACTAGAAGTTAGGAGAGGGCCTGTCAGACTTTTAACTTGTTCTTTATAGTCATGAGTCAGCAAAAGCTCAGAGGAACAACTGGATACTGTAGGGGCTCTGCTGCCAAATACCAGTATGCTGAAGAACATGCCAAAGAGCTGGTGTGGGGGCGTCACCTCCAGGTAGCTGAAAGCATTCCAGAAAATGAGAACTTCATTCTCACTGAGGTTGAAGCCATAGCAAGGTGCATGAACAGTATGCAAGTATTAAGTCTTTGAGTAGGAACCATTGGTTACTCAACCTGCCTTGTGCCTTAGTCCTGCTGTGTCCTCGATAACCTGTCCAGGTGAGCAGGAGAAAAGAAAATGGTTGAGAAAGAGTTCCTGTCAACAATTTTCATAATTCCAATGGTGAAGGGGAAAACAAAACATCTGAATAGTCAAAATACCCTAATTTTTTTCAAATGTCCAATGTAGTTAAAGATCATCAGATGGCCAAACTTTAACCAAACCACAAAGAGAACTTTTTCCATGGCTGAAGTTGAATTATCTGAGGAAGAAAGGAAGGTTGAATTGCAAAAGCAACCAAGATTCAGCATTTTGGGCCTGGAAATGAAACAATCTGGGGAAAGCCTTGAAAATGTCCAGGGAGGAGTAGAAAGACCTTTCATTATATCTGGGATGTGCTTCACGGTTTGGGTGTGAGGAGAGACAGTGACGCTGCTGTGCAGTGACTTGTTTGATGAGATCTGCATCTTTCCCATCACTAATTCTCTCTCTCTCTCTCTCTCCTTGGCTGGCAGCGGTTGCTCTTCCAGGAAGTGGGGTTCCAGCCCAGCATGGCCCTTGTCTTTGTGGCCCATTGACTTTCTTCCTTTACATGCTGCTCAGATGATGGCAAGTGAGCGCTCCTGTCTTCGGACCGAGACATTCCTGCTCCTTTCCTACTCAGCCACCTCTGCTCCTCTTCTTCCCCTCCTCACTGGCACACCAAAGTGTCCATATGTTACCAAAGACTGACAGGCATGACCACGCAAAGGGATCTGGTTCAGAACTGGAGCACTCCTTGAGAAAGTCGTAATGTCTAAGACAAAATTAAAAAATAAAGACAGTGTTTTTTAAAAAGCACGTGCACAAGAGAGTGAGAGAGAGAGGAAGGAAGGAAAGAAACAGAAGCGCAGGAAAGAAGGAATTAAAGAAAAAAAAAAAAAGAAGGAAGAAATGTGAAAAGCAAATGAAGGAGGAAAAATCTACCCCTATATTTCCTTGGGAATGTCGGACAGGGCTTCCTCAGGGAAGTGGGAACTTGTTTTAAACAAACAAAGAAAAACATATTAAAGCACAAATTTCTACCAGAACAGTTACCTTCTTTACCACAGAGCCTGCAGCTTAGTGGACAGTATTTCACAGCCTTCTCCTCAGCCCGCCATGCTCTCCCACTGGCTGGGGCGGCCCTGCAGTGATGCAGCAGCTGCCCCACAGGCCAGTAACCAGAGCACCCTGCCTCGTCCGCATGTGCTTCAGTGTCTCCATCCATCCACCCTCCAGGCTCTCATGTATTTAATTACCCCCTGTGCAGTTTGCTTTGGCCCGCGCTGCTGTCCTCTCCCCACCTTTTCGTGCTTCTCACCCACCAGCCTGAAGAAGACAGAGCAGGAATGGACCCAGGAACTGGATTCAGCTGCAGTGCAGGCCCCCACATGCCTCTTTCTCTCTTTCAGCAATTCTTGCTGGGTGGAGAAACTATGAGAGCAGATCTGAGCTGCAGGCAGAAAGGTCTCCCAGTGGGTTGGGGTGGGAAGGGGGGAGCAATTACACGTTGGCTTCTCGCTATTTTTGTTAGGATGAGAGCTGTCTCAGCCCTAAACCTAGCATTGCTTCTCTGTCTCTCTTGCATTATTTATTTATTCTAATATTTAACTCCATTGTTTAATTTCCCTCAGCTCGAGCTTTTTGAATGATGGAAAGAGTCAGGCATGGCAGCCTGATATTGCCACCTCACTTCTCAGGCCTTTAGCTGCAGAGAGGGGGAAATGTGGCACAGCACCACTGCTCAAGGGAGAAGTGGCTGAATTCCATCAGTACGTGCAGCCTTGCAGACCCCAGGAGAAGGGTCTGCCTGCACTGGCCAAGCAGGAGCCATGATATCTTTGCTGCAAATGGAAGCAGCAATGGGCATGACTTACCTCCCAGCACAGGGCAGAGTTAGCCCCACGTTACGGTGCACAGGGGGGTACTTTCTCCACTAGCCTCCTAGCTGAGTAGGACTCCTCCCCCTAGGGACTCCTCTCCCCATCTGAGCTCTGTATCTGGAGCACCACAGGTGTGCAGTGAGCACATAACATAATGAATATATCAGCTTCACTGAGACAACTGTGTTTGTCCAGAATACCTGAATGTATTAGCTGTCTCTTACCATTGCTCAGCTTCTGGAAACAGCTGATGCCTTCTTTCTCCAGTGATGGAGGGGGGAAAGCTTTTATTTAACACCCAAGAGATCCAGTTTGAATTCCTGAACAGCAGCTCTCTTTGCTCCTTGGTGGGAGTTCTACATTAAAACTCCCAGCCAGCATCAGAGAGAGACATCAGCTCTGAGGGACGAGGGGCCTCCTCCGTGCAGACCCTTACAAGACAAGAGAAAGGGGATGAAGAAGCACTCCCTTGTTTCTGTGGCTTTTCTCCACTTTCCAGAAACAGCCCTATCAGTCTTCTGTCTCTGCAAGGTCTTTCTTCCTCTTCAGAGTGTGGACCTTGATCACACTGCCTATTTGACAGCTGTTTCGCTGGGCCAGGCAGTGCTGTGGGATGTTGTGGGAGCTTGGAGCAATTCTGCTTCTTGCTGTCTGTTGCCATTTTGACAGACAGTGCCCTCAGCATGTTTGAACTACACTCTTTCAGTCCAATGGTCTGTTCTTCTTTTCGCCTATATTTGTTGGAGGATAGCAGTCATCACCCTCATAAGAATCTGCTTTCAGTCCTAGCAGAGAGGTGATGCTTTCCAGGAACCCTTGGGCGCTACCTGGTGTCTCCTGACCTGTTAGCAGTCTTATCTTGCTGACTCCAGGGGCCTTCCACTGGGCAGAGTAGGAAACGGGAGCATTTTCCTATCAGGAAGACATAGCCCAGGGCAGTCATCTCACCTTCTTCTGGGCTTTGAGGCAGGGATCCTCATGGCCTTGCTTTCCACGGGCTGCTCAGGTCCTTGGGAGGAGGTTGCACCAATGCATTTTGCTGATGCTCAGTGGGCAGCAGGGCTGCTGAGGGGTTGGGGAGGTGGAGCCCGAGAGTCCAGACCCACGGACAGAGCAACATCTACATGGTAAGTGTCCGTGCCCTGCTGCCAGCCCTGAGCCCACCAGGAGGAATGTAAGTGCCTCACAAGCCGACCCAGGGCTCAGGAAGCCCATCCGCAGCCATGGGCTCAGGGCAGAGCAAGCAGTCAGCAGTGAGGCTTTCTCCTCTTTGCTGTCAGGCGCCCACGTGCCATTTTGTTGGCCCTGCAACTCTGGTAAAAGTCTCAGGGAGCCCCTTCCAGCCTAGAGCTCTGCTCCTTTATCTCTGGCTTGAACACGGCTGGCGGTGAGTCAGGTGGAAAGCCCTTAACACAAGTGCCTCAGCTCGTCAGAAGCACCAAGGGTCTCGTTCCCCTGACAGGTGTGCAGGGGGAGCATGGCAGAGGGAAGAGGCACTTCAGCAGTGAGGAGCTGTGCAGTGATGGAAGCTGCTGTCCGTGTGTGTGTGTGTGCATGTGTACACGCAGTGGTGGACAAGAGGCTCTGTCCCCCTTCCCAAGAGCAGCAGCGTTTGGGGTTTGCTGCCCCATCCCTGTGCTTGAGGGGGCAGTTCTCCTTGAGGAGGTAATGCATCGCAGGTGAGATGTAAAGCCATGCTCCTCAGCCCTTGCAATTAAAGACCCCCTCGCACTTTTCACAGCGTTCTGGCTAAATTACTGTCCTTAAACTTAATTACAGACTGTCGTCTTAAATATCTGTTGCAGTCCCAACCTGGTACATTATGTTTCCCTTCTTGATGTTTTATGTTGCTCCATGCTTATCGAGTAGCTGCTTTATTCCACTCCAGAAGTGGCTGCATTTCAGTGATGGTGGAGATTATTCTGTACATAGAATGAAAATCCCTGCAGAAGAAAAGTGCAATATAAATTTAAGAGACTGCTTTTATTTACAAGGAGACCTCTGCTTGGTAGTTGTAGAAATACATTAGGAAGAATGCTGTGTGGGTGTTAGCCGATATATACTCAATTTCTTCTTTTTTTTTTTTTCCAGGGTATAAAACAGAAAATATGTGAGTGTGCAGGCTCCTGGGTATAAGCTGTAGATATTAGAAGCAGTGACTGCTACTGTGTAGTTACAAGTGGGGCTTACAAAGAAACTTTCATTTGAAACCTCTTTTTGTAGTTGTTCATTGTATTCTGAAAAAAAATATATACATTTTTGTATTATAATTTTCCACGTTTGGATGAAAGTCCCACTAATAGGACATCAACAGGACATTAATCCATAGCTTTGAACAACACAAATGTCAATTCGTACCCCGGCTCTGGAAAGCAGCTCCTGGCTGGTAACAGTAATAGCCTGTTTTCCTCCATGTAGATCAGCCGCTGGAAAACGACGGAGCTAATGTGTTTCATTTGATGTGAAGTTAAGTAATTTGGAATGCCTGAGCGCAGCTCTTCTCAGCCACACAGGAGTGAAAAATGTTTCATCTCTGTGACAAATCACAGTGCAGCGCACCAGCGGCTGGGGAGCTCCTGAGCTCCGTGGCTGGGAGCAGTACGGGTCTGCCCTGCACAGCATGCCACATGAGAGCAGCCCTAGCAGGAGTCCTGCTTCTGCAAGCAGTGCTGTTCTGGGAGAAGGTAGGGCAGCGATCAGGGGAAAAGTGGGGGGTTGGGAGAGGTCAAATGTTTAGGTGTTTCCTTCAAGGATAATTATGGATGTATGAATGAGCGTAGTAAACACCATACAAATTGTATGCTGCTCTCTGCTGCTGTTCAAAGCATGGAAATCTGATTTCTCTCTGTACAAAGTCCTGTGGGTACACTGCTTCAGAACAGCATGAAAATGCATCAGCTTCAGAGACAACCAGGGTGCTCCCTCTGCAGCCTGCCTGTACCACTGCTCACCAGGAGAACTACCTTCTGTTGGCATCTTTGTGCATTGCAGCTGGGCAGGGATGGTCACCAGGAGCAGGCGGCAGTGCTGCTGGGAGAAGCAGCACTGTTCCACCACACCATCACAGAGGCACCGGGCGTTATTAAAAGGGAGATCCTGCAGGAAGGGTGTCCGAGCATGCAGACGAGGCAGGAGCACAACCCAGTACAGGCTGCTGGGGAAGCCAGGAGCTGCCTCTGTTTGTGTTTTACTTTGGCTCCTCTGTTAACTGCTCGTCCCACTCGGCCTGGGAAGGCGTTTAATGCAGACAAAAGGCATTTGCAGAAAAACAAGTCCTGGAGAGCTCTGGAAATTGCATTTTAACAGGACCCAATTTACACTCCGTGGTAATAACTGGCAGCTGGTTGTTTCCAGCCGGGAGCTGAATAACCCCGGTACACTCAGCATCCCAATTGAGAGCTGTGATAGATATGTGTTTTTCAGCAGTCACCTCTTTGGAATAAGACGTGCCAGTTTGTTTGACAACCTGCCACCAGCTGGCACACTACAGGGGATTCTGGGCCCTTCTGATGGCTACTCGTAGCCTGTTGTGGTCACATCAAATCAGGGACAGCCATTTGTGTGCAGGAGGCCATGAACATCCCCAGGAGCACTGCAGAAAGGTGTGACCCTGGGCTGGGTGTAGGCTCTGCCACCAAGCGTCCATCCTCCAATGGAGGCAGCTCTCTAGGGGGCCTGCAGCAGGTTGGCAGGGCTGACTGAGTCTCAGTAGGCACAAGAGCACACATCCCATTCATAACTGCCTCTGGCAGGTGCTGGGGGGGTGGTGGAGTTCTCGAGTGCTGATGATGGAGCAGGAAGACAGGAGCATTTCGAGACATGTGTTGGCTCCATCAGGGACTTGCTGTGGGTCACATGGTGGCTTCCCCTGTGACAGAAGAGGGCTCAAGACAAACTCCAGGGCAGCTGAGAGGATGGACAAGATGGCATGCTGGCATTGTTCTTGGAAGAAAAGAAGGCTGCACTCTGTGCGTTGCCCTTCATCTCACAGGTGGAAGGCAGTGGGCTCTGCCCTGCAGCTGCTTGGATGCTGGTGATGGAGAATAATAAAAAGCCATTAGACCTATAAACCATTTGCTTGTATGAAAGGAGGCAGTTTTATGCTTCCAGTAAGTCTTGTCCTAAAGAGCAATTTAGCTATGAACGCTTGGCTTACAGTGAGATATTCTACCCCCAGGGTAGACTCAGCACAGCAGAACACAGCTGGACAGCCCTCGCTTGATGCCAATAGCCATGTCAGAGCTGGTGCCCAGACCTCATTGTTGGCTGTGTTTGAGGCTATAATGGCCAACCCTGGACTGAAGCACTAAGCCAAGTGACGGGTAACTGGCTGCACTGCCATCCTGTGTGTGTATTTCTATGTTCCTCTTGCATACTTGCCAGCCCTGTAGGAAGATACAGGGCCTGCAGCTGCTGCTGTAGCCAACAGACGTCTCCCTCAGCTGAAGGGGTTGGGTTCTGGTCCTGCCATTTTGGCAGCAGGGAGGCTTTCAACTGCATAAAACCCAGATGTTATAGTGAGTATTTATTCCTGGATGGTCAAAACTTGCATAACTATAGTATCAGATAATCTATTTAGGCAGGCCATGGATAAGAGCTGAAATATGCCAGGCATTGGCAGGGAAAGTGAGCAGCAACTGCACTGCCCTCAGCATTACAGCTGCTCTGGGCAGTCACTGAGCCTAAACCAGCTCGAAGGGCATGCTGCCACACTTCCCTGTTTGTTCATATCTTGTCTCACTGGGTCCTGATCTCAGGAACTGGTCACTAGTGTCAATAAACACAGAACAACAACCAGCAGAAGCTGTAGTGGCATGGTCAACTCAGACAGCTCTTAACTTGTGATGAGAAGAGAACATCAATATCTTGCTGTCTTTGAAATGCCATCAGCACTGACCAGGGCAGTATGTTAGGCTCTTTGTAGGGGTGGCAGCATGCACCTCCCATAGGATGAGCAGCCAGGGAGCCCTGAGCACTGGGAAAAGGGGAGCAAAAGAACTTTCCTGTGAATTTGTTTCCTAGGGGACCCTGCTATGTAACATCCTTGGATGAGAAGACACGCTCTGAGTTTGTTGGAGGTGACCTATTGCTCTTATCAAACCTTGCTATTTGTTCTCTGTTCCTCAACCCTAGCTTTCCAGTGTATTGATGTAACCAGTGGCATCAACTCTGGGTAAAGTCACCTGGCATCAGTGCTTTCAAATAGATGATCTTGGCCTGTTTTCACAGCTCTTGGGACTGTCTGGATTTATCGTTGCACTGCAGAGGGCTCTACCACATGCGTTCATCTCTTGGAACAATCCCAAAATGCTGGAGATGCTACAGACAAATGGCTCTCCTTTGTGTTTTTGGCCACAGCCCTTGCCTAACATGGAAACAGTCTCCAATGTCTACGTGGGGAGGAAAAACTGGTACGAGGATGGTTTCACTTGGGTCTTTTTTCACAGCCAAAACCATCCTGCCTGTATTGCATTGTGCCTAGTGGAGGAAGGGAGCTGTCACTCAGTATGCGACTGTCTCATAGGGCAGCAACTGTGGCATCTCCTCCCTTTGGCCAGAGGTGACCATCAGGTGGTGCGTTCCACACTCTTCCTCACTCCATCACCCTGCCCTACATTCATCCTCATTGGGCACTTCATTCTCAGCCTGGAGAGATCAGCAGTAGATCATTCCTGGATCCCGTGGAAGGGGACCACACAAAATCCCTCTCTCAGCTTGCAAGGGGCAGGGAGAATCAGCTCAGGTGCAATGGTGAGCCACTTCAGTGGGATCCAGCACCAGCGGGACGTCGCCAGCCTCATGCTTCCAGGTTGCCAAGGCCAGTAGACAGTACACTGATGGAAGCACTCAGAGACATCTGGAGCTACAGGGATACTGTGAAGGGCAGGGAAGTTTTCTGATGTCTCCTGTTTCCTTTTGCACTGGTATCCTGGGTGGGGACCCTTGGGCAAAGCCCACCCACCTCCATCGTCACCACCATATCTTGTCTCGTCCTGCTCCACATCTCATAGGGTGCCATCACGGTTGTCGAGCGGAGCTGGGACCCTCTCACCCAGTCATCCACGATATTAAAAGCACAAAACACCAAGGGACTGAACTGAACCTTTTGAACAGGGTGAGATGTTTTATAAGCATCGCCTCATCCACCTCCTAACCCTGACGCACCTGACATGTAACGTATAGACTCTCAACATGGATTGTTTCATACAAATAAAGCTGCAATACTCAAGTGGGTGAGCCTGCGTGTCCCTCTGTGCTAGGCTGGGATGATAGCTAGGATGCAGCTCGCAGTATGGGCTGTGGAGCAGGGAGAAGCTGCAATGGCAGCCTAACTCTGAGGGGCGCACCAATGTGTGAACGTTGGCACTTCCCAAGTCTGATTATGGCACTGGGGAAGGCTCTCATTCTTGCCCAAACCCCACCACGATTGGAGACAGCCTGGGAGAGAGTCAGAGCAAGGCAGAAGTGACCTCCAAGTGTCCTGTTGCTTTGTACTTCACTAATTAGCTAACCACCTGTTCTGTATGTCCTAACAAATGGGGCTTTGCAGAAGCACTCCTGACTTTCAGTGCACTGTCTGGTATGAAATGATACACACTTCTTTAAAAGCAGGGTTCCTGGCTCTCTCAAACAGGGAACCACCATTTAGCTCTGATGACCTAGACTTCTTGCTCTAACCTACGTCTAGGACTTTACACCACCCTGCCTGCAGCCATCCTCACAACCTCCATGCTAACTTACACTGTTGCAATCCTTCCTTGTGAGAGGAGGATGTGCTGCTGTTTAGAAGCTAGGCTGAGGTCCACGCTGCTCCTGCAAGGTGCTCTGCACTATTGATCGCAGAACTGCTACAGCTCAGCTCCTCCTGCATGTGCTGGAGACAATATCACCTCCAAAGGTAAGAACAATGCTAATTTTGTTAAAGTTTGCAATCACTGGGAATGCCCAATGCAAAAGGCCACAAGGGAATGAGTGTTTTGTTTTGGCTTGGGGATTCAGTGGTGAGCAATAAATAAAACCTGGAGACAGTGAGTGATGAAGATCAAGACAAGTATTGACTGCATGCTCAAGTGAGTACAGTCCTTCACATGAAGCCCGCAGACACAGGTTGCACAGTCATTAAGAAGAGGACAGTAATGCAGGCACACAAGGATGACTGGCTGCACTTTAGGTTGCCAGCTGGCTGAGCATGGGAGCACTGGCTGTGCACTAGTTTGGTTTTTGCACACAACTCACTGGCAACCCCTGTGCCATGCAGGGCTCCCCCAGGTGCCTGGTCTCCACTGTGCCAACATACAAATCCATGCTCTCACCACAAACTGCACTGCACTGGTAGTATCCCAGAGAGGAACAGAATATTTATTGTGAGCCAAAACAACAGAAAATGTAACAATCTGGATTTTAAACATTCTGACCCTGGTATTTTAAAAAAGACCAGAGGAAAAAAAAAAATAAATGATGCTGACTGGAGAGAAAGATTTATGGCTTGCATAACAGGGTCAGGATTTATAAGCAGAACAAAGTGACCTAAAAAGACGAGAAGATTTAGAGATCCAGGCTGTAGCTACAGCCCACCGCAGCAGAATCGTGCCAGCTCTGTCAGCCCCAGAGCAGTCACTGCCTGGACAGCCCTGTCCATCAGGTTGTGTGCAGGAGAAGGGAAGGCAAACTGGATTAGCACTGCCTGCTGCTGTGCCTCCAATGTGGCAGAGCTGGAAGTCCCTTGCCGAGGGGAGACAGTGGAAATTAATTAGCTAATGACTGTTCATCGCCTTGGGGAGAGCTGGGATAGCTCTGTGCCTGATATCTCACAGCAGAGGGGAGCATCAGAAAGTGTTCTGCCTCTCCCAGGAGGAGGACTCCCAGCCCGTGCCTGGTGGCTATGTTGCAGCCCCTGGCCAAGCTCCTGCCACATGCCAGCCCTGGTGCCAGCTCATCTTCCTGATGTGCCAGGGCCAGATTTTCTCTTTCCTGGCTGCACTCAGCTTTGTCTGCCTCTGCAAAGAGCTGGACTGCTGAGGGGCCTCCACCTGTAGAGAGGTTTAGCCATGGGTCTGACAGATGTCAAATCTGCTGTGAAAATGCCCAGGCTGTGCAGTGAGGTTAACCAGCCCTTTCACAGAATTCCAGAATAACAGGATGGCTGAGACTGACAGGGACATCCGGAGGCCAAGCAGAGACACCCAGAGCAGGTTGACAGGACCACGTCCAGGTGGCGTTTGAAGGTCTCCAAGGAGGGAGAATCCACAATCTCTTTCCTCACTGAAGAGGTGACATCAGAGCACCGAAGAAGGCACTAAGACAGGGATCTCGGTTTCCTTCCCCGAGTTCCACGCCTAGTATCCTGCTGTCTCATGGATTCAGTGGGAGAGTTGTCTTTCACATGCTCTGAGTCTATGGCACTACAAATTCCTCTCCTCTGCTGTGCTCCAAGGACACTGTGAGGTGAACAAAATGGTGACATTGGGCATCTCTAGACTGCAAGTGGCAAAGATATTTCCTCCAGTGGAGAACCAAACGCTGCCTTCTTTTGGCAGTGAGAGCAGTGCCATCCACAGTCCCAGCCATTCCTGTCCACAAAGACAATCTCCCCTGGTATTCCAGTACCCAGCCCAGCCCCATCTCTACCTCTCACTCTTGCTCTGCACCACTGCACATGCCACCATCCCCCTCCCCAGCCTTAGCTCTTACTTGTGAGCAACTTGGCATTCATGCCTGGGTCTGCAAGAAAGCAGGGAGCCTGAAATCACTTGGCTCCATCTTCTGAGAAAACTGACAACACTGCCATAAAAAATGAAAAATTCCTAAAATAACGTGCAACGTGGAGAAGTCACGAGCTTCTGATGCCCACCACCTCTCCCTCCCAGCATTCCTGGCTGCGTGTGCCTGCCTCATCAGCCTTCCCTGTGTCTGTCTCCATGATTTATGGTCTTAATAACTGAGCCCGAATCCAGCTGCCCCCCCAGGGGCTCATAACCAGCCGCCACTCACACTCATCGCTTGGTATATTCTGGTGCAGTCCAGAGCATATCCTCATAAGAACCCCATCACTTGCTCCTCTACTCAGGAGGAGTCCTAGAGGACTCTGGACACCCCTTCACCTTTTACTGGAAGACCATCAGACTCCTGAAGCAGTAGAGCGGGGCATACAGCATTTTATTGGACTCTGGGGCCAAGTGGAGGAAACGAATGAAGGACTAGTTCCCTGAGAACACAGGTATGGAGGCTCTGGAGGTGCCAGTATAGGGTCTGGTTGCTCCATGCAGGCACTGTCCTGCCCCATGAGTGTTTACTCCCCACTGCAAAGCACCTGCAGCTCATTTATCTGCCAGATCTCTTTTTCTGTTACACATTGCTGTCCAGGGCACTGGTAAAGCCCTACAGACTCCTGGTGTCTGGCAAAGTAAGTGCCTCCTATCCTGCTTGCACTCCAGTGCAAATAATTCATAAGCAGCTAAAAGGAGGTAAAAGACCCCAATTAGTCTCCAAAGAGTCTGCCTGCGGTTTTCAGAGCTGCTCCGAGGTCTCCCAGTTCCTTGGAGGTATGGCTAACCTCTTGGACTAATTGACAGCAAGGGAGTGGCACAAGCCAGTTTCCAACCTCTAATCCCCTGAAACTCCACACTTTAACCCTGCAACGGCAGCTTGGCAGCTGGTGCCCATCCTGCCCTCCTTTCTGCCGATTAATGACTCTCTAATTGCTCCTTAGCTCGCACTGACAAGGTGAGGAGGGTTGCCAGCCTTCACTGTCACAGGGGAAAGGGAGCAGTGCGGGGGCATCCCAGAAGATCAGAGCTAAGGATCCAACCAACTACCAGCATGTGCTTTGTGTGTAATACCTGTTAACAGGCAGTTCCCCTAGGGCTGGCTGGGGAGTGAGCTCCACAAGGAGAGGGCAGGAACAGTGGAATGGGAGTCTAGACAGAAGAGCTCTTGATTTGGAGCACATCTCATTTGCACAAAAGCCGGGTGCCCACCTAACTGAGCATGGTTGAGCAGCAGAAACAGAAATACCCCAGCCATAGTGAGGGGGGCAGCGGGGGAAGAAAAGGGCAGGTAGGAAGGGATGCTCCATTGAGGAGCACGCTCTGGCTGCAGCTGGGAGGCAGCCAGCCAGCTCGAAACAGTTAACAGCTCTCTTCAGCCACAGCACGATGATGGATGAGCCCTACCCCGTGGAAATGTCACCGTCTGAGCAGAGCGTGAGCTCATTCCCCTCCGCCTCCCATCTCAGCCAGGGGGGCAAGCAGCCCCCATAGCAGGCACTGCAGGGGAGGCCTGGCCTGGCCTCACACCTTTTGGTGACAGCGTCCAGACACAAGCAGCAAACAGAGCCTTGAGCCCTCGGGGTTTGACCCTGCTACCCCAAAGCCTGTTGATTAATGTGAAAAGGGCTCCCCTCCTTTGCCAAGGAGAGGAGAAAATGTAAATGGATGAGGGATGGTCTGGTCAGGCCTTCAACCTTGTTATCTAATTTGAAAAATGGGCAAATGAGATAATTATGGTGAGGTATCGATTCATAGCAACATGCTCCATAAATGCCATAGCAATAACTCTCTGCTCTGCCATGCACAACCCCAGCCCTTCCTCAGCTGCAGAAGGCAAGCACAGGCTCTTCGATTCAGCCTGCATGTGTGCCTGAGGGATGGAGCTAGTCAGAGATGGAGCTGAGTGTGCCCTCACGATTTCTGCCTTTCTGTCTTCCCCACATGGCAGTGGCCTCAGGACAGTGCAACAGGTACCCCCTCCGTGCTTCTTGCTGAATCAAAGGCTTTTTCTTGCAGCTGAGGCAGCGTTTTCCCTCCCCACCAGTGACTGGGGAAATTGATGCTGTTGGAGGAGCTCAGTCACAGCTCCATTCACACAGCTCAGCCACTTACCCTCGCTTCACCACGCGTAAAGTGGGTGATCATTATAATCCCCTGCCTCCCAGGGGACATCAAGAGTCAATGAATAAGTCATAAAAAGAAGTGCTTTGAGATCCTTGCGTACAAAATATTCTGGGGCTGTTATTGTTATTGGTAATGGCACATACTTATTCCACTTATTGGCACTTCAAGCTACATTAAAGTCATTCCCTAGATGCAGGAGACTTCACACAAAATATATGACCTTCTGTTCCAAAAACACAGACACCTGCCTGTTGTAGTGAGGCAAATGCTGTCTGCTGTCTGCTTCCTCACAATCACTGCTTCGTGTGACCATTTGCAGCAGTATCTCCGCTCCCTCCAAAGGGTCCTACCCCCATTGCCATGGCAAAACCTGAAAGCCTTTCCCCTTTCCCCATCCTCTCAGCTTTATCCACTGCATCCAATGCTGTTACACCCCCTTTCTCCAGATGGTGTTTCCTCGGTTTTTGCCCTGAATATGTGTATCCCATCTTTTCTGCTTCTTCAATAGCTCCTTCAACATGTATACCTATGCCCTGGCCCCTACTCCTTCCTTTTGTGGAGAGTATGGAAGTCTGAGATAGTTCATGACTCAGTTTCCCCACTCCCTTTGGTTCTGCTATCCTACTGGATGCAAGGGGGGATTCCTTTCCTGAGACAATAAGTGGGAACATCCCTCAGGACATGTTATCACAGGCATAGCATTATCTTAGAGCTCCAACAGAAGACCATCATACAGATCATTAACTTCAAATAACTGCCAGAAGGAGGGGAAAGACGCAGGATATGGGAAGATAGTATGACTGGTGCCTAGAGGCAATCTAAGCTGCCTGGGGAATGCAACTGCATGCAGTTTATGCTTTGCTGCTCTGAAATTCTTTACAACCTCATCAGACTGCTTCATAATCTCTTGGCTCACAATCTCTTGACACTAAGAGATGCTTTCATTTTCCTATCCCACATGAACATGGAGCATGTTGGAATAGTTGTGGTCCCCATCCCTTACATCCTCCTCAGCATCCAAGTCCCACCTTCATGGTCCCTGTGTTCCTCTCAAGAAGTCTCTACTTCTCTGGATGGACAGCACAACTTGTCCCCATCGGGTTCTTTCAATCCTATCATCACCAGGAGACCCAGGAGTTGGACTCAGTGATCCTTATGGGTCCCTTCCAACTTGGGATATTCTATCATTCTATCATTCATTCTCCCTAATAGCTTTCCTGTGGACCATTCTCTGCTTTCTGTGGAGATCACCTTTTCCTCCTCTGGCCGTGGCTGGAATGCAAGGAACCAGTCTAGCTTCTGGACAACTGCTGCAAGTACAGACTCCACCTTGGGTGCCCAGCAAACCTGCAAATACAGACTGCAGAGTGCTTCCACCAGAGAGATAAACCATGAAAGGGGAAAGGTTGGGAGCTGGTACCCTAAACATGTCCTTACAGAGGTGAGCACAGCAGATTCCAGGTTATACACAAATGACTCTTCAGGTTCTCCAGGCACTGGCTGATGTCTTCCGTGTGAAGTGTTAAATCTCCTGACACTGACTAAAAACTACCCACTGACAGAGAAAATATTTTGTTAGTTTAAGTTTATTAGATGGTAGACCTAATTAAAAGTTCCAGTGCGTGGTAAATGCTTCTTTAATTACAGTGAAACAAGAACATTAGAATTGTGGTTTTGTAGAGAAAGTACATCTAATTAGGCTGGTATATTTTAGGGTATTATTTCTATCCATTTGAAATACACTGCACTTCATGTTGCTTATTCCAATCAGAGCTTTACAGAAATGTGTTCCAAACAAAAACAAAAGAGAAAAGAAAAAAACTTTTTTTTAATTTCCTCCTCCACTTTTTTTTTAATGTTTAATTTATTCTTAATGAAAGAAACTAGACTGAGAGTCCCCAGAGGATGCATTCTCTTGTTTGCGCACAGAACAGATAACCAGCACTGCGTGGATCAGTACTGGGATCTTTGCTAAGAGCAACTGGGGAGCTACAAAGCTGTTGCTCAGTCCTCTATCTTACCATGTACAGTAGCAACAGTGAAGTCATGTTTTTATGACACGGACACTCGTTCAGTGAGACGAAAACAATCTCACCCAATTTATCCTGCCAAATGCATTTCTACATAGTTGCACTGCCAGAGGCACAATCCTGCTCTTCTCCCACATACGTTCCCTGACTAGCAGGGTACCTAAGCTCAAAGCTAATAGACAACTTGCTCTCAGATACGTGAGACCAAAACTTTATTTCAGACATTTTACATAGGAACAACCTTTGCTTCCCTGCCTCCCCTGCCCCACAGAAAGCTTTGAAGAGCAGCCATACAGACCTGCTCCTTTTATTCATCACTGGCAAAAACAGATATCTAATTGAGGTGACTGTAGTGGAAATGCTAAGTCAGGGTCTGGAGCAATGATTGAGCACCTGGTGAGAAGGCAGGGCCAACCCAGGGGAGCTCAGGTGCATGCAATGAACCTGAGTGACTGGAAGGGTGGAGTCAGGAGCCACCCCTTCCCAGACCTCATTTAAGTGTTGGCAGTGGAGATAGGAAGGCATCTCTTGATGGTGGTCTGTACCTACCTGATGCCTTCTAAAGGTAAGTGGATTTTTTTTTTTTTTCCTATGTTTTTGTGGCTGCTGCACTTGGGCTTGTTCTCATTTGTTGTAGCTAAAGACAAACCTTGCTATCATTACAGTACTTTCCATCCCATTATAGAATTACAGTGACTACATTAAAAAGCTAATAATAATAATAGTGCTTTGTAGTTGAGAATTTGTTCTAACAAATACTGTTATTGTGTTCTTTGTGTCTGTTATAGTTTCCATGGAAATAAATTGGAGGCATTACTTTCAGAGCAACCTATATATATGTGTGTATATACAACTGTGTATGTGTGAATATATGCCTTATAAGTATTTGTAAATATGAAACAATGGGGATAAAAGTACAAAAAAAAAAAAAAAAAAAAAAAATCTCTGCAGGCTGCTGGATTATTCTGTGTTGGCCAATTGAAATTTAAAGGGAAAGAGCATAAGCACACACATGGGCTGCAAATAGGCCTGGTCCCTATCTATGCACCTGGCACTTAGAGCCAGCTGCTCCAAACCAAGTGCTGGAAATCACAAAGCAAAACTAAACTAGGACCAGCTCAGGGAAGGATATTATCTGTTGTCCTAGAACTGCATATAAAAAACAGGTTGCTGTGCTGCCTGAGTATCCAGTATGAGCACAGAGATAGCCAATGGAGCTGGGTGTTGCAGAGGAATTGCTCTGGGTGCTGTCTTGTTATAAGAACACTGCTATTTTTCCATGAAGAGGTCTGTGTGTGCTAGTTCTGCAGGTAGATCTTACAGACTGCTGTCTTATGGACTTCTGAAGGACTCAGGCTAATGTTGCACTCTACCAGCAACAGCAGTTGTCAGTCAGTCATAGATGTTTGCTATCTGCTTTTGGGGTCCTTCCCCAAAATTGTTTCCCTTATTCCTTAGTTTTGCTCTGTTCAGAACAGAGACAGCAGGCCCAATGCAATAATACCAACACCTGCAAATGCTGGTGGAAACCCTCCAGCTGGGCTTTAAAGCATTGTTGTACCTTCTAGACTCTCTGTAGCAGCAGCAGTGGATCACCTGGTTTGTTCTTCACACTTCTGTTAACCCATCCCCAACAAGCCAGCAATTGACAGCAGTTAGACCTGCCTAGAAAGAAAACTGTCCTGCCCCTACCTCAAGCTGCAGTTGTCTGCAGGAGCAGGCAGGGATGTAAGCTCTATTCTTAACAAGGGTGGAAGAGACCAGAGCACAGCCTGGGTGTAACTCTGGGAAGGAAAGTGACTGGGCCCGCGGGTCACATGGGTGAAAGTCCTTCTGGCTGCAACATCAGCCAGAGCAAAGCTGACATAGCTTTCTGTGTATAGGCTGATCTGCAAATGGGCTCTGGCAGGAAGAGCCCCCTGAGGGGTACTATCACACCGATGCCCAGATGTGTTATGAAGATTGTTTTTGCAGCTTTCTCTCAAGCATCTGATAGCAGCCATTGTCAAGGTTGAGATAAGGGCCTAAAGGGACATTCATTTGGTCTGCTACAGCATTTCTGTGTTTACAGTGGCCTTCTTTTCTCCCATTCTTCATGCATATATATATTGGCTTCACGACTCCCATGTGCTCCCAAGCAGTGACTGTGTCTTTGTGTCAGGGCTGGGCTAAGCAGACTGATGCCATTACTGCCATACAGATGGTAGTGCCCTGCCCTGTGCCCCTCCTCCTGGCACAGCCCCCCCTTCCCACAGCTGCCCCATGCCAAGCTCACCAGCCCCATGCAGAAGATGGCAGCTGTTCCACTTGTCCCTGCAGGACTGTGCAGGCTTTCCTACATCCCCCTGCTGACTTGTGCCCTATGTCTTCCAATGCCTGCAGCTCCTTTTTACCCGCAGCATCTTCCTCTCAGATTTAATTCCCCAGCAGCACAGCTTCCCACGCAAGGTCCAAGCTGTCTCTTCTTACATGCCAGGGCAGTGGCATCACATTCCCCCACCACGGTCCTTGGTGGCTCTGGCCAAATGCTACTGCAACACTGCTTTGTGTTCTCCAGCTACTTGTACTAAATGCTGCAGATCAGAAAACAACCGAAATGTGAGGTCCTAAATTCTCCAGTGGATTGCCAAAATACCATTGGCTGGAAATCTACTCAACATGGTCTGAGGGTCTCTCTGTGAGCTGATTTCCTGTTCCCCTTCTGCTGAGAGTGCTTGGTCTCCTCATTATGGTCACTCTTCCGGCACAACCCCCCTTCACCTGGCAGAGGTTCATTCTCTAAGAGTTATCATTTATTTCAAAGACAAGGCACTAAATGGATGACGCCTGCCTTTGACAGCAGGCTCAGGATTTCAGTTTGTGCTATGAAATGTTCAGTATGCTCAATAGCTGCCTGTCTGCTCAGCAGCACCTCAGGGTCTCCTTGGCTCAGGGATTCTCTGACCTACCCCACGTCCCCCTGGGCTTTGGAGGTCAGGGTGGCTTACAGGGAGTGAGGAATAAAGCATCCAGAACCCTGTAAGGGAATGCTGAGCCCAGAATATTGTGCAAAGTGTGACCTCCCTCATCACCCCCACCCAGACAAGGCCTATGGGGCTTGGAGGAAGCTTTCTCCTGCTTCAGCTGCATCTGCCTGGGGAAGTCTTAGCCAGCCATGTACCTCCTCTTATGACACATTAAGGGGTGGGGAGACTCAGAGTCATAAAACTGTTGAGGCTGGAAATTACTAAGATAGTCTAGTCCAACTGTCAACCCATCAACACCGTGCTTACTAATCATGTCCCTCAGCACCACATCTAACTATTCTTCTCTTGAAAACCTCCAGAAGCTTTCCTGGAAGCTGTGCTGCTGAACTGTGTGCTTGCAAACCCTCACCAGGCAGCCGACAGAGCATAGATGTTAACTGTCCTCCTGGCTCCTACACGTATCTATGAGCCACACAGAACTCAGTTGTCAGATAACTTCCCAGGTAAGTAGCAACAGGATGAGAAGCAATGGCTTTAAGTTGTGCCAGGGGAGGTTCAGGTTGGATATGAGGAGAAATTTCATCTCAGAAAGTGGTGATGCAGTCACCGTCCCTGGAGGCATTCAACAGCCATGTGGATGTGGCACTGAGGGACATGGTCATGTGGGGATAGACCAGATGATCTTAGAGGTGTTTTTCAACCTTAATGATTCTATGATTTACAAGATAGACAAGATGGAGAGGGGCCTGGATAACATGACACAAGCTGATGGTTCAGCTCTTCCTCTGGTACAGGTGCACAAAGCTTCTGCAAAGCTGTCAGTGCAGAGAGCTCTCAGGATTTATGGCCCCTTCCTTCCCTACCAGCTGTCACGGCTCAGCTTTCCCTTGTCCCTGGGCATCAAAAGCACACTGAGGTTGCCCCACACTTGAGCTGAAGGAGCAGACCTAAGTTACTCCAAGCAAAGCATTAGGACTGTAAGGAGATCAGAGAGAGAGAGCCCATGCACCTGATGCAGCTGGGCTGTGCAATAATAACATTAGGCTGTTATACCAGCTGTTTCATTACATGTTCAATGCATTTACCAAGCCTGCTTACTGATTTTCATTTCTCCAACTAGGCAAAAAGAGGTGAGCAGCAGCAGCAGAGCTGCTGGTGTGTGAGGGGAGCAGGAGAGCTCCTGCACAGGAGTGACCACTCACGTGAGGAAGAGAGAAAAGGATAAAGCACGTCCATTTGGCTGGGGAAAAGAGGGGATCCTGCTGGCTTGAGAAAGCTGGACGAGTGAACACCTAGAAAAAAATGTCAGCTTACTGATCATAATAGGGGCTGAAATTTATAATGTGCTGCATAGCCTAACGGTGTCTGTTAAATCTGCAGACAAAGCACTTGCTGAGATTGTGGGAAATCTACACAATCACCTATCCTGGGGGTCACTGGCGATGATAGAGCATTTCTGTTTTTATAAAGAGAACGTGAAAGAAAATGAACATTTCTGAATACGTGGCTGGAATAGAGAAATGTCCAGAGATTTCCCAGGGTGTAGGGAATATAAATGATGCATGAAGGAACGGGGTTCTCTGTGTTCAGGGAAATAAAACAACCCCCAGCCAAAGATTATAGTGCAAGGCTGATTTGACCCCACACCTGCTTTAAAAATTGAGATATTACTGGAAATGCAGTACAGAGGATGCCAAGATTTGTGACAGTATTGTATGATCCACACAACACATTAACCAAGATTATCACAAAAACATAGCGGGGACAACTGTCCCAGACATAGAGCTCTCCTAGCAAGAAATGATGCCGCAGTGGAAGCGTTGTCAGATCTTGCAGGAACAGCTAGGGTCCGTGTCCAGGTAAGTACAGCAAGGATGAGGTGATGGAAGCAATTGGCTCTGATTACAGATCTCTGGACTCTGCAGTCAAGCATCAGCCCAGACACGTGGCAGCTCCTCATGGCAGCAGTCTGGCGATAGGAAGGGAAACACTCCTGGCTTCTCACTACTGAAACCCCAAGCCTGACGGTGAGGCTGGGAGAAAACAGGTGGCTTCTCCAACTGGCAGCTGGGCTCAGTGAATAGGAATGAGGTAGTCAGGCCATCCTCCTGTGGAGATGACTGGACCTAGGAGGTGCCAGGCAAAAAGAAGCTGGAGTGGGTACTGCTGGGGTGGACGAGATAATGTCTGTGCACTGATGACTGCTCTTGTCTGTCTGTGTTTGAAAATAACAGTTAAGCAAACATCAAGGTTGCCCAGTACACGGTGCCAGAGCATGGCACTCAGCAATGCTGAGTATCTGTGGGAAGATACCGGCCAGGAATTTGGTGTGACGGCCAGAGACTGGTGCATAAATGGAGGAAGAACATTACTGGGGTCTGGGTTATCAACAGAGTTCCCAGGCAGGCTGCACTGCAACCTGTGTATTACCTGATTCACGCCAGCCCATCTGCCAAGGCTGTGCTAGATATTTCCAGGACATACATTCCTTGCTGCTGCTGGGTAGCAGGAAGCTGCCTGAGCTCCAGCAGCATGAGGAGCTGCAGGAACAGGGATTTCTTAGCATGTTGTCATTGATAAAAGAGGCAGGCCCCCTCTCCTAGCAGATGACAATAATAACATCAAGGAGAGGATAAGTTCAGTAGGATGCACCCCCTAAGGACAGTGCTGGTTGGTGACAACCATCCCTCCTTAGCAAAGGTGCTGTAATGAGCCAGACAGAGATTCAGCTTAGCACGCACATCTTCTGGTTCATTACAGAAAGCAGCAGACACTATTGCTATCAGAGAGAAGCTTCCTTTCTGCCCACAGCAGACAGTCTCCTTTGGAGACCCTTTCTCCAGGTCCCAGAGTTCTGTTCTCTGGAGAGGAAAGCAGGCAGCATGGCACAGTTCCCACTCACACACCCAAAAACCTCTTCTCCTGAAACTTCCTGAAACAGGATGGCCTCATCCATGCAGTTCCTAGGCCCTGCTTTTCCTTGAATTAAGCACAGCTCTAACCCAATGATTCCTGTCCAAAAATGCAGAAGAGATAACATCCAGGAGATATTTGGGATTAAGAAATCAGAGAGAATGGAAAGTGGGGCCTGGAGCTGACGTTGCTTTTGGAATCCAACCAGCCTTGGGAGTTTTATTCAATTAAAGACACTGTTATTTAATAAGAGGCATTTGCACTCAGGCTGCATACAGACACAGACATATGGCAAAGGGAGAGCAGATGGTCCCTAGCAGTGGCCTTTTTCATGCTACCACCAAGACACTGTGACACTACTTCCACCCCTAGGGACTCAGACATGCAGCAGGGTCCCTTACTGCTGTGGTGCAGCTGCATCTGCCTGGGATGTGGCATAAGGCAGCCCTGGGGGAAAGCAGGCAGGGAGCAAGAAACATTGACCCCATCTGCAGCAGGCAGCACAACCACTGCACAGTGAGATCCCTCCAATGAATGGTACTCTTAAGAGGACCTTCGGAGATGCTTTGAAGCTCTCTTTGCTTCCAGTAGAAGCTGGAATCTCTTGAGTCAAAATGGGCATCAGAAATCACCGCTCTGCTTCCCATAGCCAAGATATTCCACCATTAAGGTGGGAAGTAGGCAGAAGATCTGGATGATGGCTCTTATCTCTAAGATTTGGTCCTCTAACCAGCTGCTAGCTGTGAAAGAGCTGCATGAGTTGGTTTGAGGTCGCCATCGGGGCACATTTTCATGTTCCTTCTGGGCCCAAAACTTTTGTTCTAAGTGGCTTAAATAGCTGGCTTACCTGAAAGGAGCTCAGCTGATGAAAAAGCTTGCAGGAAACTCACACCACTGGGAACACAGCACAGCTGGCACTGATATAGTGGAATAACACAATGACAAATGAATTTTCCTTTATTGTTACCGCTTAGGTTTTGTGATCAAGAACCATATCCTCATTTAGAAAATATAACTTAGGTAACTAATAAGGCAGTACACAGGCATCCAGAGGGATTTTATCCAGAGGCACTTCTTTGTTCAGTGCACATGAACAAAGAAGAACAGCCTGAGGGTTTTCAAATCTTTTGACCTGGAGGAAGAAGGGCATCAGGCCAAAACAAACAAACAAACAACACCATGGTCCCTAATGGTCTAAACCCAAATCTGCCACCTGGCAAGGGGGGCTGCTAATAGGTAGGAGCCATTTGGGAAAACACAATGTAAAGTATCTGAGTCCTACACAAGACTGTTAAATAAGTCTCTGCATTATCAGGCTCAGGGCTCATCTGTTCAGTTTAAAACGGGGCAGGTAGCTGGGCTTCTACCTTGGACTTCCATGTCCTGTAAGACAGAGAGCTGGGCTGCCATGCAGCCAACCTAGCAGGAAAGCATTTCCACATCAGGCTGTACAGCACAGAAGTCAGCACACGTCAGACTTTCATTATCTTGCTGTAACTTGGCCTCTGAATTCTGAGCTGGTTTTCATATTTTTTTTTTTTCCAACACAGTGTGAAATTTGCTGGTGTTGCTCATGCACCCTTCATTCCATACACTGTTTCAAGGCTATCTCCACTCCCAGTCTCATCTCGCAATTCTATGGATTTTAAAACCTTAATGTAGCATCAGAAAGAAGATTTCTTTCTAATTCCCGTGGCTGCTGTGGTATTCACTCCCCATTGTTCCCCATTGCCCTTGAAAAATTATTCAGGCTCATTGTGAACTCCCAGTCTCTGAGCAGACTCCTGAGCTCTCTCTTGGTGTGCGCCTTCTTAAAAGCAAAACAAACACCAGTCCACAAAAGCTTTCTGTGTACCTTGCTACCTAGAAAGCAATTCAACCCATTATATCTCCTCCAGTGGTTTTAACACACAGCATCTCAGGGGTTGGTGCAATGAACATTAGTCATGAGCTAATCAGAAATGGAGGTACTTAAATAATTCATTGGCTTCCTTTCTTCCTGCAGAAGTTCAGTGCACAGCCCTGTCATGCCATCCATGCAGCACTACCAGAAGGCAGCTCACTTCACAGAGGGCGTCAGTCAGCTCAAAGACAACAGGGCAATTGCTGTGACAAGCTGCGCTCCAGAAGCCGTGGAGCATCCTGCTTAGGGGAGCACTTCTGGATCCTAGAGGAGCAAGAGGAAGGCTTGCTGTACCTCTGCTCCCCCAAGTACTTGAATAGCTTTCTGAAATGCAAAAAAATCAGAGGAAATATCTTCGGAAAAGTACCAAGCTTAGGACCATCCAGGGTCTGCAAGGTTTCTCTAAAGCTTGAGAAATGAGAAGAGAGGAGGAGTTCAGGCAGCACACCCCAGGGCTGCACATGGAGCTGCTCTGGAAGCACAACTACAGAGCAGGGAAAAAGGAACTGCAGGCAGCCGGGAGGGCAGCGCTGGGCCCAGCACAGATCCATGTGTGAGCTCTGCCGTGCCAACCTAATGACCCCGAATCACGGCATCCCTGCTGCCTGATGAAGGCTGCTTTGTACAGAGAAGGCTGGCTTGCATGACTGCAACGTATCGGCATGCTGCCAAGGGAGTAATTCCTCTGACAGGGCAGGGACTCTGCTGACCTTCTGCAAAGAGTAGCTGTGATACTAAAATTAGAGGCTGAGTTCAAACAGAGTGGGGCTGCCTGTGACTTGCAAGGGGAAGTCTAATGCTAATGGGTGCTTCTGGGACTATGTAGATGGAGGGAGCCCAGTGCCTCTTCCAGAAAAGGCATCTAATGAATGGTCAGGACACAAGGCAGGGACACAAATGATGTTCTGTGGAGGGGCAGAAGCACGGCTCACACCAGGAGCCACAGTGATATCACCATGAAGGAGGCAGGCAGCAATCTGTGGCCATTTGCTCCCAGCAGGTGGGCAACATTCAAGAAGTGCACAGGTTGGGCTGAGGAGCTGGGATGGAGGCAGGGATGGGACAAGAGCAGTCTCCTAGCAGAAAAGCAAGGCATGCTTTTGGCTCAGAACTTCTTCAGGTCATTAATTCTCCCAGAGAACAGTTGGGCTGAGTAAAAGAACTGAACTGCAAGATAGATTTACTGCTACTCTCTGTGTAGGGAAATGCATAGACTCCTGTAACCCACATCTACACAAGCCCACTTCTCTGCCTCCTCTGGCTCAGGGCGCATCACTCAACCAGCGTCCCACAGGTGGAACATTTGCCACCTCTCTCTACTCCCCTCTTGCAAAAAAATGAGTGCAAGCAGAAACATACTTACAGCAAAGAAGCGTTTGTTCAGCACCCTGAAAATAGCAAGGAAAGGCCTCCAAGACTAATACCAGAAAAGAAGCTCCTTATGGCATGGATCATAAGACTGCATTTCTGTATATACTGCTTTGTATAACCACGTGTCATCAAGCTTTGCCTAGTTATCTTCACCATTAGCAGGATAATTCCTTGTGGCAAGGAGTCCCACAGCTTAGCATGTGCTGTGCAATCAGTACAGCTTGGTTTGCAGTATTGCATTGCCTGGAGGAGCTGAACTTGCTTCGATTCACACTGTGAATTCTCCTTGCTCTCAAGAAGCTGGGAATAAGGGAGGCTGTGAGACATCCATTAGTCCACAAACCTTGTTGGGCATTCCATTTAATCCCCTCAGATCCATTTCCTTTCCAGTGCATGCAGAGCACAGACAGCAAAGGATTTTTGCAGGCCTGTAAATTTGTCTCTCCTTACCTGAGGGTGCTACGTGCAGCTAGATAAAAGCCTCCACTCTAAACACCTCACTCTCAGCTAATCACTCAAGACAGACAGTATTGCCCCCAGTCCAGCCGGTAAAAAGCACCTTTCAGGTTTCAGGCTTCTGTGGACTCCTCTGTAAATAACTCCTCCCCTTTCATGCCTGAGCACAGTCCCCAGCTTTTCCAACAAAAGAGCCATGTACACCTCTTTCCCAATACCAGCACATAGGTGGAGAAGCTGGGCAGCCCCATCCCTACCTGCTAACAGCTGAGTTTGAGGCATCACCCAAGTTGGAAGGGACCCATAAGGATCATCAAGTCCAGCTCTTTAAAGGAAGCATTCACTCTTCCTCGCCCATCCCAGCAGCAGAACAAACCCTCCTTACCTCCTCATTACAGAAGTCTCTCAGGATTCCTGTTTCCTCTCTGCCACATGTCAAAACCAGATTCATATTTCAATATCCACACAACCTTTAATGGATCATGGTTTTAAAAAAAAAAAAAAAAAAAAAAAAAAATCAATATGCTTTCCCTCATTTCCTCTCATCCACCTGCTTAATGGAGGAAATAACTGCTGCCCAAGACCTTGAAATTCAGTGGGTCTTTTTTGCTTCACATAGATGTACTTGACCATGACTATAAAAAAAAAAAAAAAGTAAAACAGTTTCAAAATGAAACCGATCCTTTCTGTTTTTCAAAGGGAAAAAATGAATGGTCTAAGTATCTGTTAGAGCAAGAGAGGGGAGCTTAATTGGAGGTAAATCCATGAGGATCATACAAGGGTTTTCCTTAGAAGCCATCAAGAAATCAACCTGCAGCTCCCCAGGGATTTCAGAAAAGTACCACAAGCTCAGCAGTGCAGAGCAGTTCACCATTTGCCTCCCCTTTTCCCACCCATCTCAGTGATGGGTGAGTGAAGAAAAAGTTCTCCCCCTTTTATTCAGTAGCATAGGAGAGAAGTGTTCATAGAGATAGAAAAGAAGATAGTTTCATAGCCCTGTCACTTTCTTACTTGTTATCATCCACAACTTAATGGCTAGGATGGTGATAGAGATCCCTTTTCCCCTTTGCAAAGTTACAGCTCAGTGCCAATAACTGTCGAGAGTGAAGATATGAGAGCAAACCAAAGGCCAAGAACATTTGTCATTGCACTGTGCTTTGCTGGAAGGGGCTTATATTAAACTGAGGGAATCTGGGATGGGATAGGGTACCGGCATGTGTAGAGATAGAAGCAAGTTCCCAAACATATGGAAGATTCAAGGGAAACCCATAGAGGGCAAACACTTGGCCAACACACTGGGCCACGTAGCAGAAGGTACAGCAGACAATACAAAAACAGCAGCCAGGACAATGCCAGCGCTGTGTGCTCCTGTATTCCCACAGCATCTGCACTTTCCATGCCTTATCTTCATCACCCACGGTGTGCCCTCTCTTACCATCCCCTTTATAGGCCAAGAAATGCTTTATTTATCCAGGGCCAATTGATGCACTCATCCTCTTAAATTTAGTTTCACTCTATTCCCTTGTGCTTCAGATTCCCATTAACAGAGGTTTGAGACAGAACACCAGCTCTTACAGCCCTCTACTAAGCTGTTTAGTGCAGCATCTCTCTGAAGAGAGAAAAAATGTAGCCTTGGTGTCAACTCCCATTTTAACTGTACAATCAGTTAGCAGCCCATTACCATAATAAGGAGACTAAAAATGCTGAGAAATACACCACTAGCTCATGACTGGAAACTTCACTGCTGCCTTCCTGAGGCCCCCCTGTCATTTTCCTACAAGCGGTGGACACAACGAAGCAGGCGATTCCTCATCCCACAGACTCTCAGAGAAACTGAATCAGACCAGGTGTATAATCAATAGCTATTAAGATGTTATAATCACAAAAAGAACAAGAGAATTAGGCAAAGTAGACTAAGATAATAAGAGAGAATAAATGGAAGGCTTACCCCTGTGCTGGGCTCACCTACAAAAAACACCAGAAGAGGGGATCTCCAGATGAGATCCTTCCCCCCGGTAGCCAGCTCTTAAATAGGTCTAGGAGGGGTGCAGCCAGGTTCCACCCCTTCCGGCAGCACAGTGAATTGCCTTCACCTGTGCTCCTCTGGCTGACTCATGGCTCGCCTCAGGTGATCCATCAGAGGTTCAGGCTGTAGTTCCCATACACCAGGTCACTTGTTAATCACCTGCACCAAAGCTAAATGCCTCACTAAATGGAAAGCAATGGCTGCAGAGACTCCAAATTTATTCACAGGGCACCATCAAAAAACCTTCTGCCACTACACTGAAGCCTAAGTGTTCTACAAAAGCAATTATTTAACCATCAGAATGCTACCGTTCTATGTGAGATCAGGAAAAGCTGGGTTTGACTTCTCCCCTCAAGCTCCGGTTTGTTTTCTGATCAGCTGATCAACTCGGGGCTAATGCAGTGCAGGTGGTCAGATTTCCATTGTCTGAGCTTGCAAACAGCTCAGCTCCCTGTCTATGCCAGCCAGTTGAGCAGGCAGTAAAGGTGCTGTAAGCCATGGTCCTACTTCTGTCTCTTGGGTGTCCCCAGATCAGGCAGCAGTCTGGGATGGGCAGAGTGAGATGCTGTGGTTTGCTGCACCAGCTGACCTTGTCCCAAGACCCTCAAATTCATTTCCTGGAGACCTAAAGCAGGTTGCAAGAACACATGAAATGCTTCATTTCCCAAGCCCTGTTTTCTGTTAACATGCTCTGAGCTAGAGAATAGAAACTAAGGCTAGGGGAGCTGTTAGGAGAGAAGAACGCATTTACCAACACCTACATGCCTGTAACTAAAGCACTAGGACAATGCTGAAAGCATAGGATGAAATACCTTCTCCATATTTACCTTGTGTCTTGGATCTCCTGCATCCCACAGACCCAGGACACACTTACCTCCTTCAGCCTGAGAAGGAGCACAGCCACCGCAGGGTCCAAGTCCTGAGCTAGAACAGGAAACTGGCTTTGAATTGCAAAGATGAATGGAAGCTTTTTAATACAGGTTGTTTACTGGCAGATCTAACAGTGCTCTGCTGCAGAGGAGATACAAAGCTCCAACTGTAGGTGATCGTTAAATCTCTCTCCCCAGTATTCCATTTCCCCTCCTTCCCCACACCTGCTGCCCTGTCCTCACTCAGTCGTTTCCCCATCTGTGCTCCCCCAGAAACCTCCAGCTTTACTTACTGCAGTGTGACCCTGTAAGCTCTGATTCTACTGTGCCCTTCTACGCTCCCAGCAGTAACAGCAGCAGGAGCCTCTCACACTACAGTAGGTGTCCCAAGAGCTGGGTATGACTCAGGAGGGGCTGCATGGGAAGCAGAGCTGTGCCCCGCAAGGCAGCAGGCTTGGAAGCAGCTGGTAGTGTCACCTTGAACACAGGGCTTCACCGTTTTGGGCTGCATATCTTTGAAACTAACACTCACTCTACTTTGTCCCCAGCGATGTTTGTCTTCCACTACATGAGTGAATGCAATTTCCTCCCCAAAATATCCCGCGATGATTTGGGGTTTGAAGTGTGTCTACGAGTACAAATGCCACCTGAAGGCAATGGGAAGGAGAACCACCCCGGTGAGATGAGCAAGAGCAGGGTCTGCCCAAGCTGCCGATGGCTGTGCATATAATTGAGATGAGACAGCAACAAGTCAGAGGGAGGGGGAATGCTTACTGGGGCCCCTGAAGAATGCAGCATCTGCTGCATGTCTGCTTCACTCTGGATGAGTGCTGCCTATCCCAGCGGATGTTGGGAGCTGGGCTGTGGGTAAGGATGGTGCTCCCGGGGGGTCCTCCTGTGGCACCTCTCCATGAAGGTCTCAGGAGCGAGATTTGTCACTCAGCCATCTGGAATAGGTGATCACAGGAGGCTGCTGCTCCTCAGTCTGTCGCACTCTTAAACTGTGCTAATGTCATTCAGATGTTTCACAATGCAGCCCTGACAAGCAGGCATGAAATTAAGATGTTTGTGGAGGTGCCCAAGTGGGAAATGACAAGAGGGCAGCAGAGAAAGCAAGAGGGGGGGCACATCCAGAGGCAGGAGGCTGCACTGGGGAATACTCTTTCCACTGACTGCCATGGCTGTACCACAGCCCAGACCAGCTCAGATGGCAGAGCTGAAACAGCTGTCTTCCAAATCAGGAAAAACTGGGCCTCTTCTTGCCCCAAACCAGGATTGGATCCACAACAACCCCTTGTGTCCTTGCTGGGCAGGGATCCAGACATTCATCCCAGGTGGGAAAGGGCTGGAAGGTGCAGCATCTGCCTGCACCCCAGGGACCCCATGCTGCCACCATGGTCCTGGCACAGGGACAAAGTGCTGAAGGTAGTGGGCTCCCTTAATGCTGTGGTTTCCTCAGTGGGAAGCTGACATGGGGCTTTAAAACCCTTCCTAATTAAGGAGCTGGCCAGCCTGCACAGCAATTAGTTTTGATGCATCCCCTGTTTGAAAAAGTCTGTGCTGGAAAATATCCCCAGTTTCAGCAATTAAATAACCTTCTTCTCACTCCTTCCAGCCTCCTCACTTGCAGAAATGCCCTTTGTGCACAGCTTTTATCCAGTGTGCCCAGTACCCTGTTCTGGCACTGAGATGGAGCATGTGTGGGGCACACACACTGCGTGAAGCAGAGGGAGAGCATGGGACCATTCAGGCTGGAAGAATGCAGATCTTTGTAGGGTGACTGCCCACAGCCACCAAGGTTAGCACAGCTCCTTGCCATCTCCCACCCTCAGGGGAGGAAGCCCTGTGCCTCAGTTTCCCCTACTGCAAAATAGCAGTGAAGCAGCAGGAATGAGGATACTGCCCTATGGCTATTCAGAATCACCAAATCATTAAGATTGGAAAAGGCCTCTAAGATCATCTAGAATTTATTGGAACACTCTTTTTTTCCTTTTCCTCTGCAACCACACACACACACACACACACAAAAAAAAAAAAAAAAAAAAAAAAAAAAATCACTTTCTTCAAAATAATCCATGAAAATATTTCATGCATTCAGATACATCATTTTCTATTTTTCCCTTTATATCCCACATGGAAAAAGAGAAAGAAAAGAAAGCATATCATTGTTGTACATATTTGTTATTTTTTTCCATCTACTAGACATTACAATTGACAGAAACAACAATCTGCTACCCTAAAAAAGTGCCTAGAAAAGAGGCTTTATTCTCAAACCAGCAAGTATTTCCAAAGAAATAAGCCAACCATTTCCAATAGGAAGTTGCTGGGAGCAAAGCCTGTGTCATGCATTTGTCCTTCTGCCATGAGCAGCAGCACTTTTGTTTTGCATCCTCCTGCTCTGTGATGCCCTTGCCATGGGCATCCCCCTCCCACAGAGACAACTCAGAGCTCCTCAGGGCCTCTTCCACCATCACAACCCACCTCCTTCTCCCATGCTTTCCTTTCTCCCCTCTTCCTTTCTCTTTGTCTTCCCCTCAGATACTGCCACCTATTTCCATCCCATTTTGCCCACACCTTCCTTCAGTCCCTTCTTTCTTCCTTGCTCCCACCTCCCCCACTGCCTTACTCTCCTTCTCCCCCTCATCCCTCCAGCTCCCCAAGAAGCTCTCTAATGACTTAAACGTAATGCCAGCCTCCTTTATCTTCAGTAGCCCTCCTTGCTGGATCCCCAGGAGGACTCAGCCATGCACAGTAATTAGGAAACCAGTGCCTGGGACTGCTGCATTTGTGATGTCAGCATGGAGATCCTCCCTGTCCTCTACAAAACAGAGGAGAAGCTCTCCATAAGGTCAGCAGCACCACCAACTCCCTGACAGAGGCCACCAGGAACCATCCCTGGGTCCCTCAACACAACTTCTGGATTTCCATGAATCTCAGAGAGTGCAGCTCTTCCTTCTGGTGCTCTCTCCAAAACCTCAGCTTTTCCTCTCCCCTTTTCTCTCGCCAAAGCATTCCAGACACAGCCAAAGCCAGTGCCTCTCTTGTGTGCTGATGAAAAGCTTCATTTTGAAGGGCCTCTTGGGAAATGCTTCCCATTACAGCTAATTCTGTTGTTCCTTAATACTAGCTGCCCCTCGCCTCTGCTTTGTCTTTGTTAGCCCTTATTTGTGGGAAAGCAAGATCTCAGAATGGGATTCATTTCACTGCTTTTTTTCTCCATCTGAGTAAGTCACCCTAGGGTCTCTGCTTAGTCAGTGAAGAAAACAGCCTCCTCCATGACGTAATTTGTCTCATGCTGCAGTCAATGTCTAAACCAAGCCAGACAAACCAAGCCTTCCGAGCACCCCGTGCTCTCACTGTGGGTGAGAGAGCAGGAGCTCATGGGGTGGGAAGTGTTCAGGTGGGTGATGAGCTGGTGGTTTGTGGTGGCAGGGAGGGACATGCAAGGATGAGGCAGCGGCATCACACGGGGAGAGTCCCAGATCTCAGGAGGAGAAAAGGTGCCTCTTTTTGCCCTAAATCTCAGCTCCTCCAGCTCACAAGGGGAGCCTGCTCTGAGATAGGGAAGACAGCACTGCTTTCACTCAAGCTACAAAGAGAGAAAGACTCTCAAAAGGCACCATCTGGTTTTTAATTCTTTTTTTTTTTTTTTTGCTTTTTTTTTTTGTCACTGAGGGGTCATTTCTAACTGATCGCAGGCTTTGGAAACCCTCTTTACAGCAGTGTTTTATCTCACACACCCTGATGCACAGAGGCAGCAGGCTTACTGCGTGCCGGCCATTCCCGAGCAGCTCAGGGATAGAGCTAGAGGAGGGTAGAGGGGGAATGAAATCCCAATTTCAGATGCTCATTGCAGGGTAATTATCAAAAGGCAACAGTAAGCTGGGATGCTTGCTAATTAGGCCACATTCTTTATGACTTGTTATTCTAAGATGTCATTTGACAGACTGGGGTAGGGGGCTGGGGGTAGAATGTGCACATAAAGTTGTTTTTAATTACATTTGGTATGCTAATTTCTGATATAAAATAAATATTTACCAGGAGCAATATTTCTTCATTTCACGCTGGCTGCACTGTGGCATTTATCGAGGGTTACAAACAGGCTGCTATCACCCGGCCCTGCCTGCTGCCGTGTCGTCCCCTCTCCCCTCCCTCCAGAGGGCCAGATTCAGTTGCAAGGCAGGAGAGGAACGCGACTGGGAAGGAACTGCAGCATCTTTCCCCGTGCCTGGTGGCAGCGTGCCATTTTCCATCCAAACACCCTGTGGAAGGAGGTGAAGCCCATGGCCAGCAGCTGGCTGAAGCTGCAGGGCTGATCACTGCTGAGCCTGCTCCCATTCTCCATGGAGGTGGAAGGTACTGCTGTAGATCCCGGTCCTGCTTTCAGTGTTATATCTGGGCTAGATGTCTGCTACTAACAATCCATCAAGGGAGAAGCTGGATTTCTTTGGGTTCTGAGACTTACCAAATTATCAGATTACCAAAGGATGCGGATTACTTCCATCCAAGCCTCATCCCTGGAGACACTCCAGGTCAGGCTGGATGGATTCTGAGCACCTGATGTAGCTGTAGATGTCTCTGTTCACTGCAGGGGAGTTGGACGCAATCGCTTTTGGAGATCCCTTCCAACTCAAAAGATTCTATGATTCTGTGATAGTAGAACTACCCTGTACTAACCAAACCATTTTTCTGTGTATCTGAAACACACGTCCCTTTTGATGTAATAATATTTGAAGTTAAAGCACTCAGTAATTCACCAGGGCAATGGCAAAGAGTTTTGGGGACTGAGAAAACAACCTTTGGGGGAACAGAAACAGAAGGAAGGAGCCCACGTGAGGAACAGAACTCTGGGGATGGCTTTGCCTCCTGCTGTGTACACAGACATATAATGCACTCTGTTGTTGTGACTACCATTTTGCAGATAATACTTGGTAGTTAACTGTTTTTACACCCAAGCTGAAATTTCTCAGGAGTGCCAAATGGTTGTATGCTACTTAATATTTAATGCATACTACTCCTCCCCTCAGGAGCAAGTTGCATTCAGAATGCCAGTGCAAGCAGACTGCTCTTAATCTAATACCTGAGGTATGGGTGCCCAGGGCGGCCAGCTGCATGGTGACACTGTCTCTGACCTTGTTTGGATCCTTCCACTCATGGTAGATTCCACCCTGATTTCTTCACTGGTGATGTTTTGGGTATCATTCAGCACACAAGATGGAAGGCGTTCAACACGATTCTGTTTTATCCATATCTTCCCAAATGCTCCATATCATATTTGCTGTGTTTCAGCTAAACCCTGATAGGTTTCCTCAAAGCCTTTTCTAAGCTTTGCTCATGATAACATTTGAGTGCCACAGGTATTAATAAATTGTTCATCAGCAGCTTCCCAGCTGAATTAGGTATTTTTATTATCTTCATAACTGAGGAACTGAGGGACAGAAACAAAGCCAAATTTATTCAGAATCCTCATTAATTTGGCAAGCTAGGTTTGCAATGATCTTAAAGTCTGATTTTTCAGGGTTTACATGGGATTTTATGTGTCCATATCACCAGTTCATCCAGGTATAAGGAATAGCACAAATAAGGAAGATGAAAAATGAGTTGCTCCCAGTGAGCACCTTATCTCACACAGCCTGCCCACTGACACCAAAGAGCTCTTTCCCATTCTTCCCTATGTGCAACCCTCAGGAAGGGAGCAGCTTCCCACAGAGGGCAGAGATCTTTTAGCAACAGTGCTCCAGAGTGCTCTGTGAGCTAAAAACTCCATCGTGTTATGGCAGCGTAAGAGTTGCACAAAAGTTCCTCTCTGCAGATGCTGGAAACAGTGCCAGAACTACTGGATTGTAGGAGCCATGGAATGAAGGAGCAGTCATGTTGCAGATGGTCTCTACAGAATATGCATGGGATGGGGAATTTTCAAAAGTGCATATCTTGTCAGAGGGGCAGCTTTAGCTAGGTGAGGTGGTATTTTACAAACACTGAATCCTCTCTCCAAGACATAAGCTTGCACTTTCCAGACACTCATCTATCAGAATTTTGTTCAGTGTGGTCAGAACAGTGGTGTTTATTCTTCCCCTAATCTTCTCTTCAGAAATGAATGGCCCACTTTAGTTGAAACATTAAAACAGCCTGAAGCATATTTCCAGCTTTGAATACCCCAGCTTGCGCAGTTAACATATGGATCAACTTTGGAGCAGGCACAGAGGAATCATGGTTTGGAAACTAATGGCTCTAGTGCAGCAATGAGAACAGGTTTAAGCAGAGTCAAGCTGGCAGTCAAGGTATAAGCTTTCTGGCTTCATTCTATTTTGAGTCTCATAAAAGTGACATTCTGCTGCTGCTGGAAAGCCCAGAGATGACACCAGACCTGTACTGAACCAGAAGGCTTTGCTGATATAGCACAAGGATCCCCAAACAATATTCCCTCAATTCCTCTCTCCCCCAAGGCTAAGGCAGGCTCAATAACTCCTGTACTTCATTTCCAGACTAGCTTTTATTTCTTTCTTTTGGAGAAGACTTGAACATGTGGAAGAGACCTTACTAAGCAGACTTCTGTGCTCATTGGGAATCACAGCTCTGCCACCTGCCTTACAGGTTGGGAGGACAAAGGAAATCTAATCCCACAGACAGCTTTCTTTGTGCTCCAGGGATGATTTCCCTTCGTCTGGAGGTTCTCCACACACCCCTACCTTCTTCTTCAGTTCAGTCTCTGCCAAGTCTCACTCCATTTGAATTCACTTTAAAGGCACTCTGTAAAGCCTCTCACAAAGGGTTTCATAATGTGTTCCAACAGGAGCCATCAAAAAAAAAATCCCCTCCTTTATTATCCCAGCTGGAGAAAGCTCTGTTTCAGTGCTCTATAAAATGGTTGTGTATCGTGCCCAGAGGGTCTTTGCTGTGCATTAAAGCCCAGGGTGGGTGAAATGTCAGCTACAGTTCAGCCAAGATAGGGTCCCTTAGGTTTTGAAATGCAGTCAGAGGCTCCCTTAATGTCACCCTGTCCTCCTAATGGGTATAAAAAGGACACAGGGGGCACCAAATGATGAGAAATTAACATAGAGGCTGTGTTCATTCTTCCTCAGCCTGGAATGTCATCGTTCCTAAAGCGTTACAAACTGGCAGGCAAGCCAGATACAGGGGCCAGCTCTGTTAGTAGAAGCCTGGAAAGCACATGGAGAGGACACGTATCATTGCCCCCACGTCTGCTGAAGCTCATTTATTAGGAAATCTCAGAGGAATTTACAAGCATAAGCTGTTATACCCAACGGTTGATGACTGGGATCAAATCCTGCTGCAGTCCCCCTAACCACAGACCTCAGCCACTCCACTTCCCAAGCACGACTGTTCTCTGAGGACCACATGGAGAACACAAAGTATACAGAAAGAAGATAACTCCTCTGGACATCCAGCAGCAAAGAAGAAATGCCAGGACTGACAAGAGCTGAGTTCTTGTTCTCATTGCTTAAACTGTGGCCAAATCAGAGCCCAGGATCCCAGTCCCCTGAGTCTGGCCCTGACAGCACCCTGTGCAAAGCCTCGTCCAGTGCACTGCCTGGTTAACGGATGAGACCCTCCTTCCTCTGATGACAGGAGACAGACTTGAGAGATGAACCTCACATGGCTAATCCTCTACCTTTCATGCAAGCATAAAGCTCTGTCAACAGTCCTCAAACAAAATGAAAAAATAGAAGGATGGTTTATATTTAGCTGATGCCGTGTAACCTGCAGTATGCATGCTAATTAGCTGGGGAAAGTAACGAGCTCAACCTGAAGCGTGAGGAAGAAAAGTGTCTGAAAACAAAGATTTTATCCTAATTGTTGAAACTGTAACTGTAGAAAATTATTTCTGCTGGGATGTTTGTTTGTTTTCTTGTTTTTATGGAGCAAATCATATGGGGAACTCAAATGGATAATGTCAGTCTGTTAAATATCCAGTCTCCAAAGAGCTGCTGCATTTAACACTCAGTGTTCCTGTCTGGTATTGCCGGAGCAGCTGGGGCATGAACCAGCGCTACAGACTGTGACCCATGGAACTCCATATCAAGGTCTACTGAAAACATCTTTCTCCCCTTAATTAGGAAGGACAGTGGGACAGGAAGACATCTGACTCCAGTCAGGGTCAGTGAGGAGTTTTAAAGGATGTTACTCAGAGGGATGGGAAATTGATTTTCAGCCTTTGGTCCTATCCAAAACGTCATTCAAGTTTCAGGCTTTAGCTTTTCTCTTCTAAGTTTTTTTTCTCAAAGCATCCAAAGGAGTGGATAATCTTTGTCAATCCATCTCTGACAAAGTTCTTTCATTTCTCCTCTCCTCCACTTCTCCTAGCCCATGGGGTGCACAGTCTACCCTCATCCGTTTGGAGAAGGAAGTGAATCCTAATCAAGTCTCTTAGGACTTCAAGTTTTCTGCCGTACCTTGGGCAGCTTCTGTTAGCTTTTCCAGGGCTATCAAGCCCTCTACTAAAATATAGGGACCCTAAAAGTTCCAAGAGTTCCATCTACAGTTGGAACCACTTGGGCATTTCAAGTTGTCAGGGTTCAAGAAATCCCAGTTGTCCCATTTGGCCTTTAAAGCTCCTGCCAGAAAGAACAGCTAGGCCAGTACTTTGCAACAGAGGATCTGAAAGGGCTGCTGTTGCTCAAATCTGGGGAACTAGAAAGAGGAAGGCTGGGAGCTGTGGGCATGAGAAATGCTGTTTTTTTAGCCTTTCCTTTTCCAGTTTGATGTTGTTGATGAGTGTTGAATGATTTCAATGAAGGACATGTTTTGAAGTGGCTCATTTTACCTGCTTGTGCATTTTATTTTTTTTTTAATTTTTTTTTTGTCTTGGGTGTTGGGTGGCAAGCTGGTAGGAAAGTATAACACAATATCTTTGATTCATGGGTCTGCATCCTGGTGTTCAGGATGAATTTCAAGAAACAGAAACATTTATTCTTCCTCCATCTTCCAAACATGCTATGCAGCATTTGGGTGCTCAAATGTAGCTCCAGCTTAAGGACTCAGATAGCTCTAAAGTTCACCAAGCTACTATCTGTACTGTGCGAATGTGAGCCACATCATACATGCTGAGGAGCTTGGATTGCAGTGACCTTGTGGGCCATGAGACCAGAGCCCCATCTCAATTTGAGATGTTCTGGCACTCTGTCCACTGAACCAAAGGAAAGGGCATTGCCATCTAATTGAATTCCATTCCAAGTAGGATACTGCTTATAAAGGGGGTAGGCAAAGGAAGTTCTGACACCAGAGGTATAAATAAGAACAGCAAGGCAAAGCGACCTGTTGCTACCCCAGACAACAAAGGGGCAAGGAATGGAAGATGCAGGAATACTGCTATAAAGGTTAATGTAAACAGGATGCCGCCTTGAACAATTAGCACAGTTAAAACCAAACGAGCAGCTCTAGAAATCTCCATGATGCTGAACTGAGAGGCACTCATTTCAATGGTGCAGAAGAGGCTGCTGAGCAGGCTGGATTGTGCTCCTCCTGGTGCTGTAATCTCTGCTGGATGCTCTGCAGATGAAGGGATGGGTGCACAGCCAAAGCTTTGGGGGTCCCCCCAGAAGACAGTATAATACATGGGCCAAAGAGGGAGTGCTAAACCCAGCAGGCAAGTGTACTGAGTCCAGCCATACCATGAGGGCCTTCTGCAGCACAGCAAGGGTGAGGGGGCAGGGAGCTGGGATAACCGTCAGTGGGACTGGCAGACATCTCACCGTCAGTGCAAAGAACTGAGGAGTGAATGGAGTGGCTTGGGTGAGACAAGGGGCAAGCACATTTGGGATGGGGGCTGCGCTCATGAGACACAGCATCCGCCCTGATGCTGTCTCTGGTTCCTGCAGTCCCAAAGTCTCCTTCCCAGTCATCCTGGGCCAGCAGAACCCAGAGGGGCATTTTGTCATAGCGGATCTTGTCTGAAACAGCGCCTGACCCTGGGGAGCCGCATCTGGCCTGTGAATGTCCCCGCGGCCCTCCTCCTTCCCTCCACACTGCTTCTCCAGTCAGCACTCACTGCCTTGCTCCTTTCCTGAACAAATCATTTTCTTGAGCAAACACAATTTACGGTGGAGGTAAGGGGGGGCTGCGGAAGGGAAGGCTATTACTGTTCTCTCTGGGTAAAGTGGGCCTCATTACGAGCTCTCTCCATGGCTGGTCAATACTGTTTCCCCAGAGGCTGAGGGACATTTCATTATTCTTCACATTACCTTGTTCATCTCTTCCACAATTCAGGGGGTATTTATCGAACGCTTTGCATAAGAAGCTTTGGAGCAGAACAGCACAAGGGAAGCACGGACAGAAAACACTGTTGATTAACATTCTGCACAAGTGGGGTCTCCCAGTCCCAGCCCCCCACCAGCAGCCTCCTCCTCCTGCTGCAGTGCCACCATCCTTCTGAGACATCACTGGGGGAACTGGAGGCCTCATTCCTCTGCCCCAGCACAGTGCACAGAGACAAAGGTGGCAGTGAGGGTGAGGGAGTGCAATCTGCTTCTGGCTTCACTCCCAGTTGCAGAAAAAGTGTTTCGTCTACGCTACAGGCAGTGCAACACAAGTCCCGAGATGGAGCCAAACACAAACTCATAAAGCAACTTCTGGTCAAATTACAATAAAATGTGTTAAACTGCTGCTCACCATGATTATTTTCCAATTATGTTCAGTTTAGCTCAATTACTTTCCCAATGCTGCTCAGTGAATCTTCTCCATTTTTTCCTCCTAAACAACTGCTGCATGCTTTTCCCTCCCCGAGGCCAGCCCCAGCTCTCTGACAGGACAGCAGATACCCCTCCCACACAGTCCATGGCTCTTCAGAGGCACCTGGGTGCCATGCAGACAGCCTTCCTGAGGAGGGATCTTCCTTTACTCACCCCCATACAGACTCTAACACCCTGTTCTGGGTCCCTCTTTTACCTTGGCTTTGCATCCATTTGGGTGGCTCTTCATCCCAAGAGGGTCCCAGCAGCCCTTCCTCTCACAGTGCAGCAGCAGAGCTCGAGGGATATTAACCCCTCTGTCCTTTTGTTTAATAACCCTCGCTTCTGGCCCTGCATTTGCACAGGCCTGAGAGACACAAGGATCTCTCTTTGTTTTAGATGCATCCCTTTTCAGGAGGTTAATTGTGAACACTGTTATTCTATGGCCCTCCTAATGTTAAATGGAACAAAGGTTAATTGATGTGATTACGGCTCATGAGCTGAACTGCAGTCCTTAGTGGGATGGATGATTTCAGGCATATGGGCTGCAATTATTTTTCCCACTTGGCTCATCTAGGTTTTGTGAAACCCATAGTAGGAACCTAATGATACTTAATGGCATGAAGATAAAGCAGTTAATAGTTACAGAACTCCGTAAAGTTTAGTGTTCCTAAAACTGAACTGACTGCCAAAGGATGTATTTTGAGCAGTGGACAAGAACATGCAGTAACGGCCACACAGGGTAAGAAGGAGGCTCATCTATTTGAACAGCCTGCCTCCAAACAGCAGCACAGAACAGGGCAGGCACGCTGAGGGATTCCTGCAGATTACTCTTCCAGTCACATCTGCCTTAGAGATGTCCTGCGTTACACATGGTATTCTCATGTTACACATGGTATTCCCATGTTTCATGCTTCACGATGAAGTTTTCTTCCCAGAAGATCACGAGTTGGTGGCAAATATACAGCCTGCTGGGGCCTGAGGCATGGATGAAGAGCTTCAAGAAACCTAACAGAGCCTCCAAGAACTCAGAGATGAAAAGACACTCCTGCACTCAGGACTTCCAAGTCACTTAATAGTGTCCTCACAAGCAGCTCATTCATTACTGTCAGGTCTCCAAAAGCGCTACAAAACAGCTTGAATTAGAACAAAATACTCCTGACCAGGGCTGAGTTTCACCTGCATGTCATTCTTACCACGTACATAAAGCTCAGTTACAGAAGAACCTACAGATTTTCCTCAGTCCCTTCCTCTTCACTTTAGAAATCCTCTCTGAGCAGAGAACAAGCACAGGAACCGTGAGCCACAGGGGGAGAACTAGGAACAATTAAACAGCTGTACTTTCACAGCGGGAATCCTCTGGCCTTACAACAGCAGTCAGTGATCCTTCTACTAAAGGAACCCAAGTACTCATTCTGGATATACAAGTATTGAAATCCCACACCACATTTCCCTCGGTGGCTGGAAAGACCGTTCCCTCCAGCCATGCACTAGGATTTCAGATGTGTTCTCTGAATTTCAATGGTGACCATGCAGATGAACAAAATAATGCACATTTTTGATGGCACATTTGGCCAGGATGACATTAAATTTACAAGAATAAATTCAATTAGGAGAACCATTCATGCCCCAACATTTAACTTATTTACACTGAATAAACACATCAGACAAACCCCTCTCCAGAGATTATTCACAAATGCTTGGCAATGGGAGCGCACTCCTTGGTGCGTGTGAGTATAATAAAAGGAAATGAATAATTGCTGCAAAATAATAATTATTTTGCATTTATATCAAATGTTCTACGTGACGATGTCAAAGCACTTAGGTGAAGATTGATATGATCTGCCTTTTTTAATATTAAGCATTTATCTATATCAATTTACATGTACAGCACCACTGTGTTATCAATCATACCGTGGGCATTGGGATACTCTCTCTGGATCCAACCCCACTGCCCAAGCAAAGGCACTGCATAACTGCAAATGCTACTGAAAGAGCAAGAGAACCTGAAGGCACATACTGGGTCTTTGCTAGAGGCTTTGTACAATGAAATGGAACTGCCAGAACTCATTTCACAAATGGCTGTGACAGAGTGGCTGACAGTTCCACGGTGAGGAGCCACTCAGCACAGGGCAGCTTTTCCCTCACTGTCCTCCACCACAGCTCCTTTGTTTTCAGCATCACAGGCCTCCACTCCGCTTCCAGCTAAGCGCTCCTGCAGCAAGTCGCTTCAATAGGCTGCTTTAAAGTACAGCCCTGCAGCAACAGAGAGGGGATGAGATTAAATGATGGGGAGAGACAGGAGAGAGGACAAAGAAGGAAGGAGGAGATCAGCAGAGAGATGGTGAAGAGAGATGGAGGGGTAAGACAAAATCAAGACGGATATTAGGAAAATATTCTCAGAAGGAGCAGTGGTGAACTGGCACAGGCTACCCAGGAAGGTGGTGAAGTCACCATCCCTGGATGTGTTCAAGATATGTATGGAAGTGGCACTGAGGAACGTGCCTGTAAGAATACCTGGTCCCCAAAAGGGCCTTGCTTAATGGGAAAGATGTGCAAGCCACCACTTCCTTGGATACCAGCAGCATTTGGAGGGAGGATGGCCAACACAGAGCAAGTCCCTGGCCTTTTCTGTTCTCTGTCTGAAGGTTCATTTGCTCAATCAAGCCTTGGCCACGGCTCAGCAGAGATGCTCAGGGTCACTTCATCTTGCCTGTTTGTTTGGGCAGCCAGTCAAGCAGCTAGCAGCAGAAACAATGGGATTTTCTCTTTTGTGCGTGCAGGCAAAATTAAATGTGATTTGAACTCGCTGTTGGCTCTGCACCAAATGAACCCCGCAGGGCACAAGTTGTCAGGCAGCTGAGGCAAGGCAGCACTTCCCAGCACAGTGAGAACTTCTCCCTGCCACAGCAGTACAGGGAACATGGCCAGGAGCTTGCCCTGCACTTTGAGATCACCCGCTGGTGGGAAGATGGGGGCCAGAGCAAAGGCTGGCTGCCTCCGTCCCACTGCTGCTCTACCTGCAGCCACAGCAGGAAGCACAAATGCCCACCTCCAGGTGCTCAGGGATGCATCTCCAACAATTGTGCCCAAGTGTTCGGGTGTCCTCCCCAAAACTCACTGGACTTAGATGTTTCCAGTGATCTGCTTTGGGCAGCTCCCAGCAGCAAGAAGGTGTCCTTGGTGCTCTCTGTCATGGTCTTTGGACAATAACATCCACCCTTCAAAGAGGCTGGTGGTGGCTTCCAGGAGCCTGAAGCTCATCTTTCACCAGGTAGACAGCTGATGCCTTGCACCTTGAAATCTGCAGCAAATGGAGGTGACTAAATACAGACATGTTTCACACTCCAGTGGGGTCATTCTGGTCTTTCCATGTGCTCAGGACTCACTTAGCCTGCTGCTTTCCCCCACTGCTGTCCTTCCTATCTACCCACGTTCCTGCCAAGGCTGCTGAACAGTACCGTGAAGATAATGAGATCTGGTCCAGCTGTTAAAATCACTACCTACACACAAATTTCCTGTTCAAAATGCCACCAGCAGGTACCAGAGCTTGCCCTTTCCAAGTCAGTCTTGGTCCAGCAAGCAATCACTCTTCATTCCCCTCCTCCTTGCTCTGTTGGCTCAGACACAGAAGCCTGGGACTAACATCCACAGGACCAGGCTCGCCATTTGCAGATGAAGACTGCAGGCAGGAGCTGCTCTGAGCACTCAGCTGAGGGTTATTACCTTAATTTTGTAGCAGGAGTATCTTATGGCCAAGTAACAACACAGATCTGCTGCATCCATTCCTACAGGAAACACGTGTTCTCTAACCCCAGCCTCATGGCTGTCCCATGCCCATAGGGCTACCAAAATCCTGCGCCAAGTGCTGGCCCTGAGGCCACCTCAGTCTTTGGAAGTGCTGACCAGAAGTCAAAGATTGGCCAACTTGACAGCTTGGCAGGGAGAAGAGCGTGCATAATCAGCTCCATCACCTAGAGAAGCATCCCCCTCCCCATGGCCAAGAAGGACCCCATTGAGGTGGCTTTGGGCCCCGAGGTCCTTCCTTCCTCTCAGAGCCATCCACAGGAGGGGTTTGTGGGGGAGCAGCACTTTGCAGAGGGAGAGAGGCAGCGAGAGAGCTCATTAGGAGAGAAAATCAAAGCCAACTGTATGCTAAAGGGACGATTAGGTGAGGAAGGCAGCATCCCAGGAAGCCGGGACGCCCGTCCTGCCAGTCCCTGGGGTGTTCATTATACGCTGGTATTTGCGAGGCTGCACAGCCAACACATCAGGTGTCACTCCCCACCACCCTTCTCATCGACAAATCCCTTCCCGTGGGAGCCCAGCTAATTTGCTCGCCGTCTATTGATCCCCGTGGCAAGTCACCATTAGCGGCAGCTCCGCCTGCCTCCTCCTCCTCACCCACACCCAGGAGCGAGGGGAGCAGTGGGCTCATTACTGGCGTTATGGGCAACCAGAGATGAAAGGTGCCCAACGTTCTCTGCGCCCGCTCCACATCGCAGAGGGACCCTCCTTAGCTACAAGGCTGTCAGCGTCCTCCTGATTAGTGAATGCTTTCAGGCGCCTTCGCCCCCGCACTCAGCATATTGATCAGCCTTTGTTTGCTGCTTTATGAACCCGTGCATTAATGGGATGAGAGCTTGTAAATGAGCATTGGATTTCCTTTTAAATCTGCTCAAACGAAGGAAGTGCAGAGTGCTTGCAAGGGGGAGGATTCCCCTGCCCCATTCCTACCACTGGTGCTAGGAGAAAGCTTCCATGGGGAAGGCAGATGGGAGTCCTCCTGGACGGCAGGCAGTTTTCTAAGCAGAAAGCATTTGCTGTAAGGCAGGTACCTAACATGACCTGGCAGTGCTACGCTCCCCTGGGCACAGTGGAAGAAGTTCTGGGGGAATGCTGGAGCCTGGCCACAAACATGGCAGACCAGACCCTTGCGGTTGATCCTTTTGCTATCACTTAAGAAAAACATGCTTATCTCTCCGTTTTCCAAGCCATTCCCATTATTCTGAATGCAAAGTGGATTTGGTGAAATGGCAGATGGCTGGCATTCTCCCCAGGAGGAAAAGAGATTGAGTCGCATGAGATATACGGGACGCTCAGTCCTATTTGCTCAGCTGTAGATCTGCCTTACTGAGGCCATCGATCATCCCACTATCAGACACAGCCAGGACACATCCCTTACTCCTACAAGTTGGACAGACCTGACACCCATGTGAAGGTCCAAGGTGCTCCTTCCATTGGCTAAACCTCCCAATTTCAGCTCTGCATCCTCCTCTTGCTTTCCTACCACAGTTTGATTTATGAAGCTGTGAGGTTTCATTTCAATGTCACTGAACAGGACGTTTTGGGGTCATTTTGTTTGCAGGTTTCCAGTGGAAGGTACACATGGAAGTGTCCTCGTGAAGCTCACAGCAGCCGCTGGTGTTGGGAAGAACATCCTTACCCAAAGATACACCTCTGTTGTTCCATCTAAGAATCATTCTTTCAGCAGAAAGTCAGGAGAAAGCTATTAGAGTCTCTGGAGCTGGCTATTACAGGGAAATATTACTGCTTGTACTAAACTAATGAATTGCTTTTCCTTGCAATACTCTAATGTATTGCTTTTGCTTGCAGCTTGCTGGGGCTTCCCAGGGAGCTGTGAGCCTAAAGTAACACTGCAAATACACCTTCCCTGATGCCCAAAGCCTGTTAAGAGTCCCAACTCACCCTGAAACCCAACAAGAAAATCTGACTTCAAGAGGCTTTGTTGATCGGCAGAAAATTAAGTTTTGGGGAGGCATTCTGCTGGACCAGCAGTGACCAAGAGCACATCATGAAACTGATTTTCCAAAGATTGACCTTTGGAGCTGGAAACCTCACTGAAGGATTTTTTATTTTCCCATCTGGACAGATAACAATAGAGTGGAGAATCCCAATGCCAATTAATGTAAAGCTGGGACAGAAATCAACAGTTATCTGTACCAGACCCAAAGACATGCAGAGGAAGAAAGAGAATGGACTGGCAGCTCTCACCAGTGAAGTTCCTGTGCTTTTCTGACACGAGAAGTCCAGAAATCATAAAAGCAGCTGCCACCCAAATTTTCCTTCTCAGTGAATAAGACACGAGGAAGGGGCATATCTGTGCATATAGTCCACAGATAAGCCAAGGCCTCCTGTGATGCTTTTCATGGGGTTTCTGGCTAGAACCCAAATGCATCCCTAAAACAGGACGCTTTACCTCCCAAGACTTTATAAACTTGCTGTATTCCCTCAAGGGTAACTCCTTCCCTTGAAACAGCAGCAAGGTTTCTGGAATGAGTTCCATCAAAGAAACACTGTTATTTGTCAGTGTCTTCCTTCCTGTTCGTAGCCCGTCCTGCTGCAGCATCCTAATCCATCCACCCACATATCTAGACAGAGCAAGGCAGTGAAAAAATTACACTAGTTCAGGGGACCTTTGGAGATGACTTTCTGAGAAAATGACTTCTTTTTTTATTATTATTATTATTGTTCTTGTTGTTGTTATCTATTTATTTGTCTGCTGCAGAGTTTTTCCCCTTCCTGCAGTAAATCTGTCATCAGCCTCAATACTGTGTACCTGTTATCTGTGCAGTGACACGGGCAGACCTCGGACCCAAGCCAGGACTCCAGTGCTCTGTATTATACCTAGAGGAGGCCCAGCGATACAGCTTGGTGCAGCCCTTCCCACAGCACTCCCTGCCTCTGATTCTGGCAGCTGGTTTTAGTGCTCCAAGCCTGTCTCTGCCATCACATCCAATCCAGGAACAGCCAAGGAGATAAGGAGTAGCAAAGAGGTAGGTGAAAAGGATCAGAACAGAGCACAAGTCAGACTGAGGTAACACAGAGGCACTTTGGGCGCTGTAACACACTGCAGGTGGGAAGGCAGCCACATAAATGCAGCGGCAGCAAGGAAATCAAAGTCAAGCACTAATGCTTGTGATCTTTTTTAATCTATCGATTAACTCAGTGATTCTTTCCAGCCCTAAACACTGCTAATCTGTTACTCTGGGAATAAACTGGGAGCAGGGAAAGAAAGAAGTTTTCCTCTCAGGAACACTTCTCGAGGCTTTAGTGTCTTTATTGTGATGAAGCAGACTTTTGAGCTTTCTCATAAAGGAGAAAGAAAAAAGAGAAAAAAAAAAAAGAAAAACCCATGTAGAATGTGTCACTCCTCTAACAGCCATGGGATTCGAGTACATAAGGGGAACAGCATGCACCAGGTTTCAAATCCCTGAATCTGATGGGTCAGAAATCTCTACATGGTGATATATTACTGAGACTTAACTTATGGGGACAACTTTGACGTATCACCTCATACTCTGTGTGCACCCGCCACTACAAAGTGGCTGCCAAGAGGATTTGTCACCTATTACAATGGCACTTCATACTCAGCCTACGTATCAGGGGCACTGGTCACCCTCCCAGCAGCACAGGTCCTCCCAGGGCTGCAGAGGACCATAACCAGCCTGAATGGATCTTCTCACCCTGTCAGAGCCATCTGCACATCGGGAGGAAAGAGACTGGAGTCATCTAGGAGTGATGCTGTGACCCTGAGTCCCCATTCCCACTGGGATCGCCCTTCTGGGTGTCAGCACTGCTGGCCGTGCCCCTACAACACCAAATACATGCAGGAGCTCTTCAGCCCCAGCAGTTGCCTTCTGCTTCCTCATTCCCTCTGAATTCCCCCTCAGATACCCATGTTTCCGCTCTCCCCCTCTTCCTTGCTTTCTTTGAAGTCTCCAGTCGCCCCAGTTCCCTTCTTCCTCTCATGCCAGGGCCAATTTATAGTGTTAATTAGTGATGAATTAGCAGTGTAAATCCCATTCAAAGCCCCAGACCCACTATGATGAATTCCTGTGAGGAACCTGACAAATCTTATGTTAATATCTTCCTTTTCTTCATCAAGCAATTACTTCTCAGTTCATTTGCCTGCAAAGACTGAGCCCACACCCTCAGATTGTGCTGGAATGTGTGGTTTGACTTTGTCAATTAATTATTGAATGGCTTACATGATGCTGTTAGACTATTAAAAAAAAAAACACCACACATACAAAAGTAGCTCCTTATTTATTAAATTTCAACACATTGGTCATTAAAGTGCTTAGGGGGAATGCTGACACCAACTTCTCTGTTCCTAAGACTTCCCGCCATCCCCACATCTGCTGAGTCTCTGCCTGCTTAATCATGGTGACATCGCATCTTGACAGAATCACAGGATCATTATGGTTGGAAAAGACCCCAAAGGTCATCTCATCCAACCACCAGCCCACCCCTACCATGCTCACTGGCCATGTCCCTCAGTGCCACATCCACACACACCCTGACAGCTCCAGGGATGGTGACAGCAGCACCTCCACGGGCAGCCCGTTCCAACACCTCACCACTCTTTCTGACAAGCTTTTCCTAATACCCAACCTGAACCTCCCCTGTGCAACCTGAGGCCATTGCTACTCACCCTATCAGTGTTACTTGAAGATGCCAACCCCCACTTCACCACAACCTGCTTTCAGGTAGTTGTAGAGATCAATAAGGTCTCTCTGAGCCTCCTCTTCAGACTGAGCAATCCCAGTTCCATCAGGAACTGCAATATATGGAGCTCAAGGAGCCTTTTCTTCCACTCACTTCCAGTCTGGAGTTATAAAAATGCCCCTCTGTTCTCTGCAGCTGACTACCAAACCACAGAATGGCATGTCAGAGAGAAGCAAGCAATTAAAGAGACAAAGTGCTGAAAAATACATAACAAAAGCCCTGCAAATGGATACTGGGTGCCTGGAGAACAAAGGCAATGCTCGTTAATGACGAACATGGTTTAGTTAATTTTTAATAGTCCATAACAGAAGAGAGGGATGAGAAAAGCATGCTGGTGTGAGGCAGGAAACTCTCCTCCCTGCAACTGTGAACAGGGCTCCATGCACTCACTCTGTAAACTTGTGAAGCTGCTCTTTCCACACTAAATCCCCAGGTGAAAATCCCAGATAAGCTGAAGCAAACCATATCCTACACACCTAAACCCACACCCCCAGCAGCACCCAATGCCTCCAGGCCCTGCTGCAGTGCACAGAGAATACAAATTTGCTCTGTGTGCATGCACCATGTTGGTCTGGACATCCTAGAGAGCAAACAATAGCATCGCAGCAATTCCAGGGTTCATCGGGGAGCAAAGCAATCATACAGCACTAGAACAGCACCAAGCACACCTCACTCCTGTCCCCAGTGCTCCGAAGTCCCACAAAAGCAGAGCAGACTCCATCCCACCTCCCTGGCCTGGCCTACAACTCTGCAGCAGGGAAGTGGGCAGCGCAGGTCCCAGCCAAGGGGATAGCAGAGGGAGGGAAGGGTTTCTCCCAGGAGCTGCAGATTGCTGAGAAGCCAGAGAAAGAACTGTCAAAAACTAATTTAAAAATGTAGCGTTCCACTTGATTTCATGTCTCAACATGTCGCTTAACAGCAATTTAGTTGTCCCCCCCTTCCTTTCTCAGAGACGCTGACACTTTTTTAATAAAAAAGCGGAGAGGAGCTTCAGGCACTTTATTAAGTGCACAGCAAGGGTGCCAGCACCCATGCCTCTGTCCCGTGCTCCCTATTAGTGTAACGAGGACTTCAGGAGCGTGGCAGTCAGCAGAACCCCCTCCCCACTTCCAGCCTATCTGATTTCCCACAGCACATGCTTGGCTTCCTCTGGAAATCGCATCTGCAATTGGTGCCCAGAGGTGGGTCTGCCTGGGTGAGAGGCATTCAGTGCACCAGATCTGCCAGCAAGCTTAGAGAATTATTAGAATTTCTAATTTTTTGCCTTTTTTTTTTCCTCTTTTTCTTTCCTTTCCTTTTTTTTTTTTTTTTGGTCCTTTTCATTTTTCTCGTGTCCCCAAGCCACACTGCGATGCAGGAGCTGCTGCTGCTGCCATGGTTACAATCCCATCTCTCAGCCAGAGCTTCCGGAGGGTGCAGAGCCCTCAGAGCTGTGTGCCACACTGACCACATACAGGAGGATGCACTGCCTGCCAGTGTCCCCAGCTGGCCAATTCCCCAGCAACCCCTGTGTTGAATCTCCCTTTCTCAAACTTAATGGCTTGGAGCTCCACAGGGCATTTTTCAGCAAGGCACCAAGCACACTAGCTGTGGTGCTGTTGGAAGAGTTGATCTGTGACATCTCAATGGTGGGCCCAAAGCATAGTTGGAGTTTGGCTGATTGCTTTGGCACTGGGGACCTCATGAGCACACAGAAAATCCATACAGCAAGGTGGGCAAACAGCCTTTGGGATCCTCCAAGCAGCTCCTCCCGTGGCCCTAAGGAGATCTGAGCCCAGTTCCCAACTGGACTAGGAGCAGCCAATCATCCTGGAAATCTCAACCTGGGATCCCCCCACAGGAATCTCAAGGGAGGCCCTCTTTTTCCACAAGCATCCCAGACCTGTATCTACACTACAAGCAGCCCCACCAAGCCTGTTGCCATCCTCTGGATTCTCCTGCAGCTTTGCCCATCCCTCAGCACAACCCCAGCCTCTGCAAAGGCTGCAGGCTGTGAAGCTGCACATCCCAGGCTCCAGCTGTGGGGAGGCAGGGATGCTCCCCTCGCCCAGATGAGGCCAGCAGCAGCTACTTGTGCTCGGTGGCAGAGCAGCATCCCCTCTGTGCAGGGATGTGAGTAGCTATAGTAACTGGCTCAAACTGCATCCCAGCTGTATGTTTGCCTTGCCCTGACGATGCTTGTGTTCATCTTCAGTGCTCCTTTTGTGGCTCGCCCTGTCTTTCTCCTGATGGAAGGTAGAAAGCACGGTTTTGCGACAGTGAGACTGCTCAGAAAAGTGCAGCGCAAGGGCTCACGGCTGCCCCCTGGCACACACCGGTAGCTACTCGGTTATTCCCAGAGCTATCTCGTGAAGCAGCGCGGGCACCACGCTTGATCTCCGGATAACTTCATTCCTCATCCATGCAGTCAGGAGATTGCAATTCCCCCGGCACCTTTCGCAGAGTTCATCCAAGCCTTCTGGGCACAGCATCTGCTCGGTGCTGCAGCACCGCGCACCAAACAGCCCTGCTCCCCGCCCAGCTGTGCCTGCTCAGGTAACAAATTTCGAAAGCATCCAGATGATTCAGGCACTCATAATCGGGTTGGGGAAGCACTTCTGAGAAGGGATCTTGGGCTCTTGACACTTTTGAAATGTTCCTCACAATAATTTAAGAATGTCTGAACTACCAATTAGGGCTTGATTAACAATGGTAAATAGGAGCCCTGAGTTCTGCCATCCTTCTTTCTGCCTCAGCTAATAATGACAACTGCACCAAGGGCTGCCAGGGGAAATGTTTAATGTTGGAAGCCGTGATTTATTTATTTATTTATTACTTTTGTGCTTTATAAACAGGATGATGACACTTCTTCCTCTCTGGTTTTGGCTTTGTCATGCCAAGTGGCATGTCTGACACCAGCTGAAAACACCTGGAACGGTTGTGACAGGAGCAGAGCCAGCTGCCTTTTCCTTTTTCTCCAGGACAGGGAGGTGTATATCGGATGTGAGTGTCTCTCCTCGCTAATAATGTCATCTGAATAAATAACTGGTGGTGGCTCTGACCTGGCTCAAGCGTTTGCTCTCTGCCTTCTTTTGCAGGATTTCATTTACAGGGTCTTCCCTTGCTTCACACTGATTCTTATTTTACTTTAGCCTTTTATTTACTCAATGCTTTCTTTTCTTCTCCCCCTCTCCTTTCCCTCCACTAGCCGGGCATTCAATCACAGCTGCTGGTGGGGGGGGGCTGCAGCTGAGCTTTTCACCTGCTTGCACTGGAAGCAGAGGAAAACTGAGAAGCAGTGATGAACATATAAAAATCTGCATGCCCAGATCCCACCTCACCCTTACTGTGCTCTGGGAGAGGTGGAAAGTGAAGCAGCACCATGCAGGAGATGCTTTGGGCTGGGTGATGGTGAGATGTGATGTGTTGATCCCAGGCCCTCCTGACTCCATCTCTCAAGGTCTCCCAGCCCAGCCCCCTTCCTCTCTCAAGTCACACTTCTGTCCCATGATGAAGGTTAAGGCTGTGTCACAAGCAGATGGCAGTGATGGATCCCTCTTCTTGAAGCACCAGGCGTGCTGCAGAGCTATGGCAGCACCCATCTCCATTGGGCCATCACAGAGGCCCTCCATCGTCTCCTCATCGTCAGTGAAGGGAGAGCACACCTTGGGATGCCAAGGGCATTCCTGGCAGCAGACGTGAGGAGAGCGAGCTGTGTGACAGTGATGAAATGTGAAAGCAGCTGCTTTTAAGGCCTTTCATCCATCATCCTTGTGAGCCTGCGACAGTGACAACGAGAGGGCGGGTGGGACAGAGGGGGAACTGAGAAAGATGCATGGAGTGGGGAGTTGGCTCTGAAGGCTTGGCACAGATTAAAAACAAACAGCTCTTCCCTCTGCCTGTGCATTTCAGCATCCCTCCTGCCTGCACAAATAACCCGTCTTCAGCCATTAGAAGGCCTGCTGCTGGAGACTGCCAGAGAGGTGACTGTAAGTCCATTCCTGCCTCCAATCCAGGCCTCCACTCCACAGACAGCCACATTCAGCACAGCAGAATGAAGCTCATATTGCACCTGCTGGGAAGCACGGCCTGATGACAGTGCAGGCCAGGAGCTCTGAGGGCCATGGTGGCTCAGGTGGCTCCTCAGCCCCAGCAGCCTCTGTAAGGTTTGGCTGGGTGCACCATGGCAGTGACATTTTGGAAGAGGAGCTGGTTTCTGTTGCACTAAGCATGCTTCACAGAAGTGGGGTGTTCATCTCCAATCAATTGCTTTTTCTGATTGTTGTTAGGAAATACGGGTAAATCAGGTTCTGCTTTTCTCTCGCAGCTTTGCGATGCAGCCAGTCTCAAGCTTCTTCCAATTGCTTGGAAATGGGAATCTGCTGTGGAAGAACTTACCTGCTCCCAAGGGCCAGAACACTGACGGCATCACATCTATGCCATGTATAGAGAACTGCCATGTGAAGGAAGCATCACACAGCAGGTAAGAGTGCTGGGGCAGCCAGCGATGTGCGTGGGTCATTGGCTGAGATCACCCTCAGTGCCCCTTAATGAGCTTTTGCTGGAAGGACTGGAAGAGCAGAAGCTTGAGAGCAGAAGCTGTTTTCTTCACTCCTCAGAAAGCAGGGAACAGATGGGCAAGGGGCAGCCCACTGGATCCTAGTAAAGGGCTGTGGATGAAAAGCAAGAGCAGAGTTGTCGTGCAACTGTTTGCATTATTTTGGGCTCAGATGTTTGCAAATACAGGCTGCTCAAAATTGATCTCTTTCTTTTTTTTCTTTTTTAGACAGCGTGTGATAAATGTGTTAATTTTGCATTCAGCTCTGGGAGCCGAGAGGGGGCTGAGAGGAAGAGCAGCAGGGAGAAGTGACTCGCTCAGTTAGTGCAGAACCGGGTGAGCAAGCACCCAGCTCCCCATGAGCGTGGGGGTGTGTGCAAGTGACTAATCCACACCTCACTGTCCCCAGGGTCTTCCCACTTGCATCTCCACACTCCTGGCAGACACTAATGAATTCAGACCTGCAGCCTGCAAGGAGATGGGCTGCTCTCTCTGCAATCCACTCACAGAAGATGGAACCAGGGCACAGATGGAGGAAATCACTTTCCCAAGGATGCATCACCCATCTGTGGCACAATGTAAGGGAATCTTGTTCTGCTCTGTCTCATTTTCCCATGATGAGCAGGGCTCAGTGTTCACACTGTGGAACTGGGGTGAAAATTTCCCTTGCCCATTTTCAGCTGCTCAGTGGATCTTAATGTCCACAAAGCCCTATAGGTGTCTGAAGCAACTCTCTTCAAGCAGCCATCCTGGTGGCCTCTTCAGCCATGGGGTCCGGATGTGGAGTTCTCAGTACAGGAGAGACATTGATCTGGAGCACATCCACAGAAGGGCCTCAAAAATGATCCATGGAATGGAGCATCTCTCCTATGAGGACAGGCTGAGAAAGCTGGGTCTGTTCTGCCTGGAGATGGGAAGGCAGCGAGGAGACCTGAGAGCGGCCTTTCAGTATGTAAAGGGGAGCTACAGAAAGAAGGGGACAGACTCTTTAGCAGGGCCTGTGGTGACAGAACAAGAGGAAATGGTTTCAAGCTCAAAGAGGGTAGATTTAGGCTGGATATAAGGAAAAAATCTTCTATAGTGAGGGTGGTGAGACACTGGAACAGGTTGTCCAGTGGTTGATGCCCCGTCCCTGGAGACTTTCAAGGCGAGGCCCTGGACAATCTGATCTAGATGTGGTGCCTCTGTTCATTGCAGGGGAGTTGGACCAGATGGCCTTTAGAGATCCCTTCCAGCTCTAAGGATTCTATAATTCTATGATACTATGACCTCAGGCCAGATGATGCACATGCCATAATCCCTCCTGAGCAACATGGTGCTCCTCAGGGTTTCCACAGCTCTTGCCGTTCTTGCTTTTTTTGCAGTGTCTCTTTCCATGCCAGAAAGTCAATGACCATGGCAAGGGTTGGGTTTCTCATGGGGGTGTGGACAGCCAAAAGTGTTTCTGAATTCCCAATCACTTCAGAAGCAAAGCCAGAAAGACCCTTGAGGAGAAGGCAGACAACAAATGAGGCAGACAGCCTCTTTTTTTTTTTCAGAAGACCTTCATCCATGGAAGCTCAGGGATGAGCTGGAGTGCTCATCAGTGGCAAGGGCAGCATTGCAGCAGCAGCAATTGAAAATCAGAGTGGCAGGAGAAGGAGTGCATTTTGGGAGTGCTCCTGAACAGGAGAAGGAGACAATTGTCAGGATCGCTGTCTTTCACTGAGATATCCATTCTGAGGTTGACCAAACTGAGTCTTTGAACACTGAAAATCAGCAAATTATTTCAGCTGAGGGGAAAAAACTGAGAATTTCAAAAGCTCTATATCAACATTTTCTGAATTACCTGTTTCAAGTTTTCTTGCTGAAATAACCATTTATTTTTACAGATCTCTTATAGTCCATTAGACTTTTTATTTTTAAATCCCTAAGCAGAACATTTGCTTTCAAACTAAGTCATTTACTCAACACAAGATGATTTTTCTGCTTTTCATTTCAGCAGGAAACTGAAAAATAATGAATTTCACAATGACCCCCAGTTTTTCTTTTTGTTGTTTTTTTTTTTTCCTTTTTTTCTTTTTTCTCTTTTTTTTTTTTTTTTTTTTGAATGCTGCTATTCCTGTAGCAAACCAAAGGAGTGCCTATTTGCACAGCTATAGTCAAATGTCACTTTCCTTAAATTCTCTATTGACCAGCTAAGGGCAAAAGGCTATGCAGCTGCTTAGAAAAGCATATGGCATGCTCTCCTGACAAACACAGAAACCCAAGCTACTCACTGTCTTAGCTAATTGCCAGGCAGAAGACTTGCAGATATTTTGTCAGTAGTTTTGGAGTGGGATAAGTTTTGCAGCGAGGACAACATCATTCCCTAAATAATGGACATTGGCATGGGATCATCCAGCAACCCTGGATCTTGTCCCTTTAGTGGCCAAAGTAGAATAGGGCAGGCATACAAAACCTGCTTTTAATCCCCTTCCTCTCCAATCATTTTCAGCACAGGGACTTCCTGAAACAGAGGTAATTTCTCTGTGTTTAGTAACTACCAGTGGGTTTTCCTCTTTTAGACTTAATGGAAACTTTAGCATAATGTCCTGAAGCAAAGAGTGTAGCAGAGTAATTACCTTTCCCAGGAAGAAGAATGTCTTTTTGCTTCTTTCAGGCCCAGCTGTTGCTATATTTGTTTGATGGCTTTTGAATTTGAAAAACAAGCCAAAATCTGATGGCACTGTCATCCTTAAAGCATTTTGGAGAACTCTGTGACCTGATTCCCAGATCTGCAAAGTTCCTTCTGAGATACCAAGTTAGAAAAAGGGAGTTCTTACTTGCAGTGAAGCAAGATGTGGGGTGAATGATAGAATCATAAAATCATTATGGTTTGGAAAAGACCTCTATGATCATCTTGACCAGCCACCAGCCCATTCCCACCATGCCACTGACCGTGTCCCTCAAGGCCACATCTACCACAGCCCGTGGACACCTCCAGGGACGGTGACTGCACCACCTTCCTGTGCAGTCTGTGCCACTGCCTCACCACTCTTTCTGAGAAGTTCTTCCTAACACTCAAACTGAATCTCTCCTGGTGCAATTTGAGGCCATAACTTCTTGTCCTATCACTAGTGCATTCAGGAGACAAACATTTAGGCAGGAGCCTAAAAACAATTCTGCTGCATCTTTTTGTAATGACTCTTTGGACAGTTGAAGTCTCCTTGCTTCTTCAGACTCCTCTCACACACCGTGTCCCCATCCTACAGCTATCTCAGCATCCCTCATCTTGGCTTATTTAAATTGGTTTGTGTTTGTCCCCAGACTGACCCAGTACTCTAGATGCAGACTCACAAGTGCCAAGAGCACTGACTGGAGACTGTGCACCTTCCCTGGGTTTGCAAATTTTATCTTTGCTCTTACATGAACTTTCCTCTGTAGTTATTGCAGGTATCAGCACAAGCTTTGCCTGGCAGCTCTATACTTGCTCTGCCCATCTCCTAGATTAGAGCTCTACACAAGCCAGCTCTAATCCAAAAGCTGAGTAGCTAGGTTGACAATGTGTGAGACTGAAATCACCAAGCCATGCTGAGGAGGTGGGGGCACGACAGCTGAAGCTCAGTGCTAACAGTAGAGATTTAGCACATGTGCAACCACAGGGGAGAATTGAAAGCATGGGCTCACATCCATTTGCAAGAACCTGCACAAAGCCCCTCATCCTGTGGGTGTGCAGTGGGATAAAGATCTCATCCTGCCTTGCTCAGGGCCTTTCACCCTCTCAGAGTTGGAGATCAGAATATAATGCAAGAGTAGAGCTTCTGACAGGGGAGCCGGGTATTTTAATGAGTCACTTGAGATGCAGAGCCATGGATGTCCAGGCATTCCTGGAGATGTTTTAATAAATAACAATGAAGATAACAATTTAAACACAGTGAGCAGGAAATGCATTATTGAGCATGCATAACACAGTACAAACTTAGAGCCTATTCAAAGCCTTCAGAAAGCAGCCAAGCAAAATTCAAACAAACAGAAGCAGGCAGGCACATCTGTGCTTTAAAGGCTGTCTGTAGTTGAGCACTGCAACCTTTACCTGCAGCAACTTGTTATAGCCATGCGCCTGCCTGCTCTCTCCATCTTTCTGCTGGAGCTGACTTGCTCCCAGCAGGGCAGAAATGAGGGACATGTGTGCATGGAGCAGTTCCTGGTGTTTGTGGGTCTGTACTGCTCTCCAGGCTGCAGCCTCTGAGCCAACAGAGGTGCCCTCCCACAGCTCTTCACTGCTTTGGGTCTGCTTAGAGAAAAGATGCTTTCCCATTCTTCCTGATAGCTTAGGATCTCTGCGCCTCAGATGGGTGTTCCTGAGTCATTCTCAAAAGGAAGGAAGGTTTGATATAAAAATTAGGGAAGGTTGGAGGATTATTAACTGCATGTAAACATCTGTGGTGCATACTGGTTGTGGAGAGTGTCCCTTGGATTGTGTGGCCTCCTAGGAGAGAAAAAGATCCTACAAATGGTGTTGAAAAGAGTTGTGGCCAAAGCAGAGAGCTCTGCTGCTCCAATAACCACTGTAGGATTACAGGGAGAATTCAAGGATTGCAAAGAGTGCCAAGGGAGCCACATTACTGTGCAACAGCCGTGCCAAATTAGAGCATGATCCTTAGCTTAAGGTCTCAGTTTTAACATCCAAAGATCAGAGCAAAGTGCAGAGCGAGATAATTAAAATTTTACAGTAACGCAAAGGGAGGGGAAATCTTGAAAATGTCTTTAGATGTATCTCTTTTTCTTTTTTTTTTTAATGACTATAAAGCACGACCCGAGTGATTTAACTCAATACCTGTTGTCGGCTTAAAGCTAAAGGCATTAACGAAACTAAGCCAGGCACATGATCTTTGCAGCTTTTCTTGTTTGCATCAGCTATGACAGGAACAAATATTTTTCCTTCCAACCTTCTACTTTTGATCCCATCACACTGCTCCCTGCCCAGAGGGGACAGAGCAGAGAAGTGACGTATCTCCCAGGAGAAGCAGTGGCTGATGGAGTTTTTGGAGGTGAGGGACAAGCTAGCAGCTGGGTGATTGCAGGACGTGGGAAGCAGATGTTGGTAGTCCCGAGAGTGAACTACAAGGTTTTCCAGCAACAGCACGGTGTGCACAAGGCACTGCACACAAACCTGCCCAATGTTTGAAGCACAGCACTGCTGGGTTTCTCAGATATCTGCTGAATAGCTGAGGAAGGTTTTATTTAAACTTGGTTCCTATTGCCAAAGGCCCCGCTGTCTGAGTTGACAGAGAGTATTCCTCAAGTAGCTACTGAAGCAGCAATCTCCGACATGCTCCCAAGACCTTATCTGTGCCAATTCTGTTTAGATGGGGCTTGATTTTCCTCTCACTTACACCTGCTTCACAGCAGGGTAACTCCACTAAAAAGCCTCCTCATTTATGCCCACAAGAGGAAGAGTCAAGGCCATCCCCTGCAGGAAGCATGCACACAAAATACCACATGCACGATGTGCTGTAAAAAACAATCCCTCAACTGCTTCCACCATCTCAGCACAGAAGCTCCTCTCTCCAATGCTGTTTTTAATAAAAATCTTGTGGAGAGGAAACTGCCTTCCTGAGCCATCACGCACAGAGACTCATGAGAACTGTTGGGTTGGATCATGACAGTATAAACTGGTTTATTGCCAGAATAAGCAACAGATGCCAGCAGTGTGACACGGAGCGAGTATTTGGCAGTTTGTTCAAATACTCTGACAGCGGCAGGCATTTTAGACTCCGACAGATAAGAAATTGGCCAGCAAAATGCATTGATTGAGTATGTGGGCTGCGGAGTCTGCCCCGCCACCTCCCTGAAATAATGCAGGACTGGTTCCAGGAGCGTGTGCAGCTCCTGCAGGGCAGACCTACTGCTGGATGCCATACAACCTGTAACTTTGCTTCTGGCCATTGTTTAGGGAGACGGCATTTGTTGTGGGCTTCTGTGGGGGGTTTCAGACAGAGCAAACGGTTTGCTGTCATATTTCACTGTCTGAGCCTTTTTTTTTTTTGCAGATAGACAGTGCCTTTTTTGTGAAACACGGAAACACCACCTAGAGAGGGAGGTGTCACCATCAGGTAGTATAATGGGGATTTTCTCTGCTAGAGAGAGATGGATGAAGTAGTGCAAGTATAGAGTAAGAAAGGCTGGGATGATAGGTAGGTAGATAGGTAAGTAGACAGACAAGCAGATAGGCAGGTAGATAGATAGGTGAGTAGATAGGTAGGTAGGTAGGTTGGAAGGCAGGTAGGTAAGCAGCTAGGCAGGTACATAGGTAGATAGATAGATAGATAGATAGATAGATAGATAGATAGATAGATAGATAGATAGATAGATAGAAAGCCCTGGTGGTTGGCCAGCACTTTAGTAGCATCCGTCTCATTTTCACAGCTGGGTACCTACAAGCAGGGCCAGGGGATGGCTCATTCTGTCCTTCTGATTTGAGTCTGTGCTTCTCTGTGAGTAGAGAGCCATGTGGGGTTTGTAGGTGAGGCTTCAGATCCCCTCTGAGAGGCTGAATCCCCTCCACCTGTGGGTTGTAGGATCTCATGGGGACGCAAGGATTGGCAATACCCATCTGGGCGCTGGATCATAGAGTCATGGAATCATTAGAGTTGGAAGGGACATCTACAGCTAGAACAGGATGCTCAGAGTCCTGTCCAGCCTGACCTTGAATGACTTCAAGATCATTAGAGGAGAACAAGGAGAGCAGATTCTTGAACTACATCTTCACAGAGCAAGGAAGTTGAGTGGAAAAATAAAACATCCTGCTGAACAGAACTGTGCTGGGAAGGGAGAGTAATCAGGAAGAGAGAGAAAAGCTCCCTTCTGCCTCCAGCTATGGATATGATCAATGATTCTCATGGAGGAAGGCACACCAGGAGGGAGGTTTGGGTGCTGCTGGGGGAGAAGTGCAGCTGCCATGGCAGAGCTACAGCTGAGGGCACAAGCAAAAGACCAAAGTCAATGTGCACGACACAGGTATCATGTGGAACCATTCTGGATGGGGATACGATGCCTGCATCGCCCACCTCCAGTCAATGCCATCACCCCCTCACTGTCACCTGCCTCAGCCCCTACAGGAGCCACATGTCACATTTGCCATGTGGGGGTTTCCATTTCAGACACTGTGATTCAACTTTTCGGATAAAGTTATTAAGGCAAATTTGATCACAGTGACACATGGATTACAGTGTGTGTTGCAGACTCTAATCCTGTTTACTGTTCTGGGGGAATGGGCAATTATTACAAAAGCTGGGACAGAGTGTTTTTAATAACATTTCTTGTTAAGATTTAATTACAGGAAATTGTATTTTCTTAATCACTGAAAACTCAACTGCCTGGGAAAATTTTTTATATAATTTCATTTGCAGTTTATTAAATCCTTGGGTTATTTCTTTTCTGAGGCTTTGTTTTAGTCACTCACTAAATGCTCCTTAACATGTGTAGGAGCAGATTGCTCAGAAGCACAAAGAAACAAAGGGAAGCAGAGTCTGGAAGGGTGGGCTGGCCTTTGACAAAGCAGATTTCTGAGCAGGATTTACAGGTCCTAAGGTGTTCTTTAAAACAAAATTCAACCACTTTTCTGCCCAATCTCTGCCTACGCTGCAGCCTAACATGTTGCCTGGGATGCTTCTCAGCCTCCTCCTCGCCTCACCAGCTGATCTGTCCCTTCCCAGAGTATCCAGGGAACAGCCCTACAGAAAGCATCTCCATCCTGCTGGGCAGCTATCTCATCCCGTCCATGCTCATGGATGGTCTGAATGTCTACCTCACTCTCTGCTATGAATGAGTTCACCCATCTATCTCCCTTTCTCCAACTGTGCTTTAAGGTGCTGATTTTCTAAATCTTTGAGGTACAGAAGAGACAGCTGGGCATTTCTCCTCTGCTCTTTGACACGCTCTTCTAGTGGCCTTTGTTTTCTATTCCTAAGCAGAAGTAACCCAGCCAGAGAGGATGGGATGTGGAGAGTGCTGAATGCACTGCGCCCTGGCCCCAGCCCTGCTCACATCCAAGCTGCTGCAGTGCTGGTAGACTAAGAAACATACTGGGAAATGTCTGCCCAGCATTCTGGGAGAGAAGAGCACATAACTGTCAAGGTTGCCTCCCTGTGAATGATGAAGCTGTAGGTGACGTTTGTGTCCAGAAAACCTGCAAATCCTAGAAGGCAATGCACATCCCACATGCTGAACATGGCATCCCCTGGCACCTGTCTCGGTGCACACTGAGCACCATTAGCTCAACTCTCACAGCTCCGTCCCTGCTCCATGGCAGTGACAAGCAGTGATGTGACAGCTTTCCCAAAGCACTGTACTCTGAATTTCAGGACAAAAGTGTTGAAAAGCAGCACCACATACAAACATGCAAGTCAAACCTTTATGCTAAGCCTCTCTTGTAATGTTTTTCAACTCCAGCAAATTCCAGTGCACTCTGTTCTTCCAGCTCTGTCTATGTGAATTTCAGTCAGGGCTGTTTCTTCCAATTCATCGTCACCTTTCTTAGTCTAGTTTTTTAAATCAGAGCAAGTAATTTCCCCCATGAGAAACTTCTGTGTTCACAGATCAGAGACTCGTATTAATTAAACAAGGTGGGCTTATGTGGAAAGAGCATGGGGAAAGGAGGAGGTAGAGCCCCCATTCCGACTGCTTGCTTCAGGTGATTGGAGGAGAGAACAGCTGTCAGCAGAACAGATCCTCACCCTCATCCCACTGCCCATGTCCTTCCTGTCCATCCCATGGATCTGAGAAACCCAATGATACATGGCACTGGGAGCTGATGCATGAGCTTCTCCAGTGGCTGTGTGTGAGCCTGGCAAAGGTCGTATCTCAGGTGATTGCCTTCGGAGGATCCTTGCTGCTAAAGTCTTGCATCTGTCACAAGGAGTATTTCCCATCTGCTTGCGATTTATTCCGGGTTCTTCTGGGCCCAGCTGATTCCTGCCTACCCTCCCTGAATCAAGAGCAGTCACATCAATCTCTAACCTGGCTTCCATTGATATCTGCAGGGCAGGACCTGTCAGTGGGAGCGCGTGGGCTTGCACACCATGAATTTCAGATGGGAACCTGGCCGATTACTTTGCAGAGCTACAGCAGTCTGGGTCTCTCTCATGTCACCCAGGAATACACACAATGCTGGCCCCAGGGCTCACTCCTAAGGTGCACTCTTCCCGGGATGCTCTGGATTTGCAGGCTTCCCTCTGCAAAAGCTGCACGGGGAGACTGCAGGCATGCAGCAACATCTACAGAAAATCAGGGTGTACTGCAGGCCTGAAAGAGGAGCAGAGCCAGCAGGAGCTAGGAGCCAATCGGTGCTCTTCTAATATACATCAGCCTTCCACATCACCACCTTCCCATGGCAGCCAGAAATGTGAGAGACACATCTCAAGCGCCAAGCAGTAATTAGAAAAGGCGAAACCGAGCTTGTTTCCATATCTTGAGTATCACAGCTTTGAAGTGAGGGAGGCTGTGGTGCAATGAGTATGGAAATGTTCCCTGCAGTCTCCTGAGCCCCAGGAAGCAGCAGCTTTGCCTGCTTCTACAACGGAGAAGGACACAGCGGGCTTGGTGTGACCTGTCTTTGGCACTGCCAAGTCCCAGACTCTTCCAAGGGAGACAGAAAGACAGCCAAAGGCATAACCTCCTCCTGGGGAAGCTTCCCCCATCCCAGAGCAGACAGTGTGCCAACCCAAAGCCACTTGAGGCTGCAGATAAGCAAGGGCATAGTCAATCACACTCCCAACTACCAGGCCCACTGAAAGGTGATGCCCCTGCACGTGAGCAGCTTGGCCACCACCCCTGATATTGCTCTGCTGTGGCGTGCACTGCCCTTTCTGGCTCTGGGTGCTCCCGCCAGTACTGGTAGGCTGAGCCAAGGCCGACATCTCAGGCTGGCTGAGTGCCTATTAGAGCCAGGAAAGCCAACACATTCAGCATATTCATGGAAAGGAGAACAGCTTTGAGTAATAGCCACAAGTGCAATGGCATCATTACTCTAAGCTGCAGCCTCGGGGCTGCTGCTGCAGTGGCTCTTTGTTCAGCTGGGGAGATGCACTGTGACACTGCTGTTTATCTATGATGCAGAGAGCAGAGGAGCACAGATCCCCAGCATGCCAGGGATTCTTGTCTCTTAGCACAAACATCATTGTGTTGTTCTTTCACTGCTGCAACTATCAATAAAATACACACCTCTGTACCAAAGGAAAAAAAAAAAAGAAAGAAATGACACTTCTCATCGGACTGATACATCAGTGCTTTGTTGTTCCCTTTGGCTTTTGATTAACTGTATGCCACAGCTCCTCCATTAACTCAAAATGAGATGTAATAGTGACCAGCATGGGCACGCTGGGCTGAGTATCTTGCCTTGGACGAAGGCACTTGAACTTCCTCTGCCTCTGTCCTGTGTTCGTACACTCCCAGCAGTGAGAGCTGGGCAGCAGTGACTGGTCCAGAGCTCACAGCAGAGGTTGGGGTGGGTATGTCCAGGCCTGACATGGACCACTTTCTTGTTCAGAAACCTCAGCTCTGCAGAGGCACAGCCAGGAGAAGGAGGAGCAACACATCCTGCTCCTCAGGCTAGAGACAGCTCCAGGAGAGCAGAGTAAGGCTGAGGCAGAGCAACCTACAGTGTGAACCACCATGCCTAATCCAGAAAGCTCAGAGGGAACATGGATATTTCCTGGTCCAGTATGAAGAGTGGGGAGCTTTGGTCTGCTGTCCATGCCATCAGAGGGCTGTATTTCTCAGCTGTTTGCCCAGAGGTGTGTAACTACCAAATGGAGAGTTTTTCCCAGAGAGCACAGTTAAAGATATTTGGTGTATTATGGGGAAAGATAACTCTCCAACAGCAGGAAATACTGCACAAATCCCCAGCAGTGAGAAGGGAGCATCAGAGAGGCAGCCCAGGCCAATTATAGTGACACATTTGATTTCCTGGAACCTAGATTTACAGCAACTTAGAAAAGTAGGGAAGATTGTATTATAAGTCCGCTATGACTGTGCTTCTACTCCAATTTGGGAAGCCAATAAGAAAAAGTGAACTTTCAGCAAGGGCTTAAAAATGATGATTTAGAAAAAGAAAGGATATAAAACAGAAGAGTGACTTGCTAATACCAAGAGACCCTCTCTGAATCTTGGGGTTTGGAGAAATACTCTAAAAGCTGGATTTGTCCTCGGCATTTTAACAATACAGGACTGCAACTGAAACACCTGAGCTCAATCCCCTGCTGCCTCTGGCAAGCAAATGACCATGTCCTCTCACATGTTGACAAGCTCCTTCTTAAATCCCACTAGAGTTTCTTCTCTCTGTTACATCCGCTGGGAAACTACTGCAGAACCTCGCAGCTTTCTGATGCTTACAAAGCCTTTTCCAGCCTACTGCTATTTGAAAGCCCTCCTTCCAATGGCAGAGCAGTTCCCAGTCTTTGCTGGAAATACCTGATTTGAAAGGACTGGCATTTGACGTTCTCCTGGCTTACTTATTTTCACAGAGAAACACAGGAAGGTTGAGGCTGGCAGGGACCTCTGGACCATTGGGCCCAGCCCCTGCTGCAACAGGGACACCCAGAGCAGGGAGCCCAAGGCCATGCCCAAGTGGCCTCTGAAGATCTCCAAGGAGAAATCTCCACAGCGTCTGGGCAGCTTGTGCCAGTGCTCCATCAGCCACACAGTGCAGAAGTGCTTCTTGGTGTTCTCTCGGAACACCTCCTGTGTGACAGTTTAGCCCACAGCCTCTTGTGCAGGCACTGGGTACCACCGAGAAGAGCCCAGCTCCAACCTCTTGGCATCTTCCCTTCAGGTTTCTGTACACACTGCTGAGAAATCAATCCTTAGCTTTCCAGCCAATACGCAGAACCCCCAGGGTCTCCCTCTTCCTGATCATTTCAAAGACACCAACACTCAGATTATAGCTGAGCTTTTCATAAGCAGTTCCTAAGTGTCAGACTTTACTACCACTATACTATCCCACTCGTCAGAATGATCCAGTTCATTTTGTGTGATATTCTGATCCTCTTGTGTCCTTGTTGATGTCTCCTGTCTTTGTGTGAATAACAAACTCCATCAGAGGACAGCTACACTTTCATTAATGAAAATACTAGATCAGTCTTCAGATTCATCCCTAAGAAACACCATTAGACCTTTAAACCTTGTCAGTACACTCCTGTGAAACACACTCTGCTGTCATATCTCTCTCGAGACAGTTTTTTTTTTTACTCCACTTGTCATCTCTGCTGATCTCAAAATCCTTCCACTCCACTGATTTCTCAGTGGCACCCCATCAAAAACATATTTGAAGTGTACAAAGATCTTCCACATCCCTTTTGTCTAGAAAATCAGCTGCCTTCTCAAAGAAAGATATCAAATTGCTCTCCTATCATCTGTCCAGGACAAAACCAATGCTTCATCTTATGACCTTTTCCATTTACCTCTGCTAATTTGTCCATCCTTCACAAGTTTCTCAAAAGCTTTAAATATTGCTGAGGTCAGACACGGGCACGTACATGCCCAGAGCACATTTACTGCCTTTATTAACTAGAGATACTACCTATGCTAATCTCTAATCACATATTATTCACAGTTTGAAAGATGTATCAAAGCTCCATGCCTGCTGCTTGCCATTTGCATGCAAGTCCTCGCAACATCTGGAAATGCTGATTACCTGTGCCTCCCAAACTGACTGCATCCAGCACTTGAAGTCACATACCACGTTGGGTGTGATCTGGTACCTGATGCTCTCAGTTGGCCATCAAAGGGAGAAAACATGCTGATAATTTAATACAGCTGCCTCCAGCCAAAAAGCAAAATGAGAAAGTAGCAGCATTGGTAGCTTGTGACCGATGGGTGCAGGAGGCTCAAGGGTTCTCATGGGTGTCACTGTGACTGCTTCTCCACAGGCATCATCCCCAGGCGTGGTCTAGGGCTGAGGGGAGCTGCAGAACAGAAGGAGATGTTTTATTTTATGCCCTGCTTTAAGAAAGGCTGTTCAGCTGGCAGATGGGTAACTGTTGCGTTGAAAGGTTGTGTTAGAAATTAAGTAGGTTAGGAGTCGCAGATCAGATTAAGAGAAAAGCATGCTAGTAACTTGGCTGAGGAACAAATGAGGACAGCATGTAGCATCGACAGTTAGAATTAAACATGCTGTCCTCATTTGTCCCTTAGCTAACCAGGCAGGGCTTCGTAAATGTTGATGTTGGATTATCATCTGTGCATGCATAGAAAGAAAGTCCAGAAAGTATCAGTGTGATGGTCCAACTCTCCAGAAGCTGTGCCATCAGTCAGTTTCCTCAGGATACTGGCTTTGTGTAGGCATTAGGTAGATGGGTATAAAAGAGGTGTCTGGCTCCATACTGGGGATATCAGAACACGCCTTTGTCTTCATGTTTTCCCCACTCTTCCTCTACTAGAAATCCTGTTGAGCAAAGAAGCAGACTCTTGTGCATATTCGTGCAATTGCCATTTCTAACAATATCTGTAAGGACTCTCATTTTTAAGTTTGAGAGCTCTTTACAATTGTTTTAAAATGTTTCCTCTCTCTGCACTTAAACTAAATAGGTATCACGCAGTAGAATGAAGGTGTTCAGACACCATAGCCTGAGATCATAGCAGTGTTTTCTACTTTCTGCTGGCTGCCTTGACTCCATCCCTTCTGCGTGTTGTAGGAAGACTGGAGCCTGGCATTGGATGTTCGGTGCCTCTCATCCCAAACTATGGACAATCCAAGCTGGACAAGCTGGGAACTTCTTGTGGAGTACAGCACATATCATGAAACCATCTTAGCCCCATCTCCAGACAGGTTTGGACACAAAGGTATGTACCTATGATGCTGCTGATGAACACGGGGTTATTAGGTGTGATTAGCTATCATAGATTATCTAGTGCCAGCAAGACAGAGTATATTTTTAAGTGCAGTACTCAGATCCATATATTAAAGTTCCTAGGTGTGATATTAACAGGAAAAAATAGGAGAGAATTCTGCTGGGGGTTATGAGAGTCGCTGTTATGAAACCACCATTGGATTTCTGATATAGCAGCCTACAGGTATGGAGAAGGCTGCTGAAAGGCAGATACATACACATATAAAATCAGTATATTAAGAGGCAAAAGACTCATTTGGCAGATAGCAAGCTTGAGAAAATGAAAAGGAAATGGGATGCTAAAATGTTTTACGTTACATACTCATCACAGAGAAGGGGAGTTGTGTTTTTAATGAGCAAAGATGTATCATTTCACTTTTCGAGCCTTCCAGCTGATGATAAAGAGACTTGCTTTAGAGCAGCAGGATTAAACAAGGTACAGATATGGATTATAAATTGCTATGTACCAAATGTGAACAGATTGCCCTTAAATGTCATTCTTGTGTAGATAAATCAATCCTAGTAGAGAAGAACAATTCAGCATGGGAGGAGGTGAAGGAAAAGATAGTGTACCTGGATCCTCTTATACCTCATGCAGGATCCAGTTTAACTCAGAAATCTGCTGCAGGCTTCATCCACCCATGAGGTCACTCTTAAGGCCCTGGCACGCGTGTTGCCATCTCCACAGTACAGAAGGAGTCTGGACAATAAGAGGCTCTAGTGCTAGCCTCCTGCACAGACCACACTAAGCTTCATCAGCCTCCTGCACCTAAGCTTGAACCACGCACCGTGCACTAGACAAGGTGGCAGCAGCCTGCATACCCTGAAAGCTATTTCCCACAGTTTACCCGGTTCACACAGAGCTCCTCATGTTAGAAATGTAGGTCTTGCTTAGGCAACCTGAGTGGCAGGGGAGCGTGAGAAGGCAGCTGGCCCGGGATCGCTCTTTTCAGGCAAAATGGCGGCATGATTTTAAAGGGCTGAGAGAACAAGTGCAGGAACAACCTCACAAGTTCACAGATCAGGAAGGAGAGCCTCAGTGGCTTATGCAGGTCTTCTAATTCTTACGATATTTCATTAATATAAGCAACTGTACTGAAGGAGGATTAGAGGGCAGTAAAAGCATATCTATCTTGAAAATTGGCATTAGTGGTGATCCTGGGAATTACAGACCAATGAGTTTTATTCTGAACTAGGCAAATTAGCTGAGAAGATAATTAAAGTGCAAAGAATAAAACATCTAGATGACAGTGATGATATAACAGGAACAAACCAACACCACTTCAGCAAAAGTATTCACTCCTCACACGTGTAATAGGATGCTTTGTGCATGTCAGCAAAACAGCAGATAAAGGGAGACTGAGGTGGTGGATTATTTGCATGTTCAGAAAGCCTCCATCCACACTCCTTCCTCTGACTCGCACTGTTTGAAAGCAAAGCAGTCAAAAGAAAGATGTAAGCAGCTATTGAAGATCAAAATCAGGTTGAAAGAAGTGCTAAAACACAATCAGTGGTCAATCTGGCGAGGATTTCAAATGCACCAGCACCTGTATGGGTAATAGAATTAACAAATGATCAAAGTGGTAAGACTTGAGCAATCTCTTCTTTCTGCAGCTTTAATATGAGAGTACCTCTGTCAGCTCTTTAGATCACATAAGTGATCTGTCTTGGAGAAATGTGTTATCCATGGACTTTACGTGTTTTTTCCATAGACTGTATGCTACTCAACAGATAGGAAAATGGGAGTCTCAAATCCTCACCTCCTGGAGGTGCATTAGTTCATCATGAGCATCTTCAGTTGTTTTGCCCCTATCAGTTAGGAAAGGAAAAAAAAAAGTTAAAAGGAATCTCAATCAAAAAAAAAAAAAAAAAGTCTTAACAGCAATGTGACTTCAGGGACAAGTTTACTTTGGAATTGCCTCCTAACTGATACGTTAGAGGACTGTAATCCCATAAGAATGGGGCACAAAGAGCAGGTCCTAATGGAGCAAGCAATGCCGATGGGCAGAGCACTGTCCCTTGGTAGATGTGGCATCTCAAAAGGTGTCCATAAGGCCAATGTCACCCAGGCTGTGTGCCACCAATATCAGCTCAGTGTCTGGATTCATAAAGGATGGGATAAAAAAAAAAAAATCTTTTTAACTTATAATGGCCGTTCCTTGTCATTTCAGTGCAACCCTGTCTGATCCTGCAGGACTGAAGCCTAGGACAGGATGAGTTTCTTCTTCTGGCTTTGACTATGATAGCTCAGTTGCCAGAATGCCACAGTAGAAATAAAGCAGGTAGAAAAACAATTAGGAGGAGTAAGTATGACCTCCTGAATGGGGGGACAGAGAGATTGACGCAGGGTGACACAGAGAAGGATGGATAAAAGTGATGTGAAAACCAGGTACGAAATACCTGGAAGGGCTGAAGTAAATCATTCCCTCACATAGACTGTCCAATAATAGAAGAACAGAGCACACACAATTAGAGTGAAAGGCACTGCATTTCAAACTGGTAAAAGGAGAGACGATTTTTACACAATGAATAATTAACCTGTGAAGTTCACTACCACAGGATTGTACCGAGGACAGAGGCTTAGCAGCATTCAGAACAGGAAAAGCCATTGATATGAATAATGAAAATATCCACCATTACACTTGACAGAGTAAAATCTCTCTGTAAGGGGTTTTAACTCATCCTGGCCCAGTGTAAGCCCTCACTGCCTGATTGGCAGGAGAGAGAGCAGATGTCTGCTGGGTGCTGACGGAGGCTGCCATGTCCACCTCTGCAGCTCTTAGTGCTGGCAGGAGAAAGGGGATGGAAACCAGGCAGGGGGAGAGCAGAACTGCTCTCATATGGTAATTCCAATGCACTGGTAGAAGGGATTTCAGTTGCTTTTCTTTTCTGTTTCTGCTTTGTTCAGCCATCTGTTTGTTCCTCCAGCCTGAGAAGCCTAAGGTCTCTGGAGGAAAAGAGACTGCAGCCTGCTACCTGCCAGATGAGGCTGTTGCTTTATCTCTTGCAAATTTGACCAAAGCATTCCCCTTTAACAGAAGAGTTGGCCAATTTTCAGCTAATCATCTTGACCTCATCTGTGCTCCTTAGAGTTTTCAAAGGAAAACCAGAGTTATAAAATACTTCAGTTATCTGAAGATAGAGAGCAAAACGGTGCAAACGACCATGTAATGGATTTACAGAGGAGACTGGACTTGTTGCTGTGTCATTTTCATTCAGCTTTTACCCTTTCTCATGAGAGCTTGGCTTTATACCACCATTCAGCAAAGATGGCTTCCAGTGAGATGGAGATGCATTTTCTCTCCTGTCCAAAACAAAGTATGTCAGAGGGATGTGGCCCACCTGTCCCAAAGAGGAGAGCCACTATGGATCTTATAGGCCTTCATGCAAAGGCCACAACTCCCCTGTCGATAAAACCTCAGCTTTTGCCTCTGTAGATCATCTTCTACCCTAAGAACACAAAACATTTCATCAAGATTACCTAGGCAGCACAACATGCTGAGGAAGCAGGTGGGTGAATACCATCTCCATTTAGGACTGAAAAATTAACCATGTGAATTAAGCAGCATGGGTGAGCACAAAATACACATCCTTAAAACATCCCTACAGAGCCTGCAGGCTGCAGTTTCTGCTTCATAAGCCACTAAAAGCATTGCAATATATGTCAGGCATCCCTCCACCTGCATCCTTCTCCCTGCAAGGCCTCTTCAGCACGTACTGCCAAAGCACAGTTGGGCAAATAGTGCTGCTACTCCACAGTGCCGTAGCTCGGCAGGTAACAGGCACAGCCCAGCTGTCGTTTCTGCCCCAGCAGAACTGGGGAATGGCCTACTGTCATCAGCCCTGGTGTTCTGCTCGGCGGCTCCAGTGAGATGTAGACTTGACTCCAGGGAGCTCAACTTGTTTCCGCCAGCTGAGGTGCATGAGCTGCATCCTGACACATTTGCTCCCAGGGATTGCTGAGGGATATACCATGTCATCTCACAGGGTCACCTGTAGCATCAAGCCTACATGGTGCTAGGGAGTAAAAACAGGCAGAACCTAAAAGCGTACTGCAAAGCAAATGAAAAGCAACTTGTTTGCAACAGAGCGCTATTATATTATTGGAAGAGATGCTGAACTTTGCCTCAAAGAACTGTGCAGTATGTACCAGGCACAGGGAATAGTCCAGAACCCACGGGGGTTGTGATAAACCCAGGAAATTATTAATTTGTTTAAAGAAGAGGGAAGAAAGAGATAAAAACATTCTTCCTACAGAGGCTAAAGTGGATTTCTATAACTCAAGTAGCAAGGTATCGGTGCTGTTTTTGTGGATTACTGCAGGAGATTATGTACAAGGCTAAGTAGGATGAAGTCAGACAAGGGCTGATTGTCTTCTGGGAAGACATGAATTAAAGAGATTTTGGAAGATGAACAAAGAACTCCAGATAAGGCTCTAATGGATCAGAAAAGACTACAGCCATGCTGTTGCTACTTTAGGGTAAGAGCTACCTGGGGGAAGCTTTTCATTAGCAATAAACCCTTTTGTAAGTAAACCTCTCTAAAATGAGTTGCAAAGGCATGATGCTATTGCACTGCCTACAGATTTCGCCTTGCAGTGCCTCATCTCATGTTTTTCTGTGTTGTGCAGACAAAGGTAGCCAGCTGACACTTCAAGGAAGGCCAAGAAAACTAGGGAAGAGCACTGCTGCTGTCCCACTCTCTGCCTTGCTTTGAATTGAATCTGGCCTCAGGTTTTAGTGTTCCAGCTCTCAAAGAATGCTGAATTCCTTGCTGGCCATAACCAGAAAAGAGAGAAATTCTTGGTTTTTGATACCTGTACCTACATCCTGGGATGTGAACCTACATCCTGGGATGTGAACTGAGGCCTTACCTAGGCTGACCACACAGAAGCTGCCATGCATTTGCTGTGCCTGGATAATATCTGCTGACAACAATTTGGCTACATAGAAAACAGTCTTTTTCAATAGAGGCTAGAAGACCTGAATCTCTTCTTATCTGAATAAAGCAGGGGACAGTTAACTTTCTTTTTTTTTCCTGAAAAGTTTCCTTTACTGAACTTCATGAGGATGGGAAAAAGCTAAAGTAAATAACCTTCAGGCTTCCTGCTGTGACCAAAACCCCTGGCCTTTGCAGCAGGACTTGGCCAGGTCTCAGACTGGCTATCTGAGCAGGATCGCTGGGTAACAGATCCTAAGGAAGTTGTGCTTCTCAGAAATGCCCCTTCTTGTGGAGGGGAGGACACTGAGAACCAAAGGCAAGGAACATTTCTGCGGGAGAGACAAAGCCTCCTGCTCAGTGGCGGGGAACTGAGCTCAGAGAGGGGAAGGGAGAGAAGTCTGTGACAGCTGATGCATGTGACTGCCCCCTCAGTTGGGAACAGCATGAAGTCCTACAGCTTGTTTTATGCAGGCAGGATGAGCTAACACTTTGTCTGGCTCACAAATCACTGTCTGTGCCTGCGAGTCTCTGAAAGAGCCATCTTTGGAGTGGCTACAGAAAAGTAGCCTGCCATCCACACATCCCTGTCCTAGCCTGGCTGAAACATGACAGGGGTCACATCCAACCTGGGCACACTCCAGCTTTCTGTGATGACCAGTGCCTGGTCACCTGCAGAGCACAATCCTTCCGCCAGCACTCTGACAATCAGAAGCACCAATATCACCGAGAGGTGCATCACAGAGGTAGGAGGAAATGCACTGCACTTGTGCCTCAGTCTCCCTGGGCACAAAAGACCAATTTTTAAGCCATTTTTCCCAAGTAGTTGCAACCAATTACTAATTAGTGTCTGCAAAATGCTATCAAGCTCCTCAAAGGGAAGGTGCAAAAGAAGGACTAACTATCATTAACAGCTTTATTTTACACGCAGCAGAAATTTAATGAGGTGTTTGCTCCTTGTGAACTGCAACTCCTGCACCGCTGAGAAAATTCTGCTTTCATAGCAGGTATGGACATATCTCTGTTCCTGGAGAGGTACTGTTTGAGATGTTATCCTGCAAACGGAACCACACTAGCTCCTGGTGGTTGCTCTCAAGCCAAGGCTGTGGAGCTGCCATTCACAGCTCTCCTGTTCATTTCTCTGGAGTTCCTGGGATGCTAGTAACAGGACATGGAAACTGGAGGGGGAGAGCCAGGAGATATTTCAAAGGAGGTGGGGTGTCTGCTTCTCCAGGCTCCTAATAATAAACTGCAATGGGTGTCAGAAATCAGCTAGTATCAGTGTCTGAATTGAATGGCTCTGAAGACTTCTCCAAGCGGATCATCCAGACTGTTTCTGTTGCCAGTCCTCCCTTGCCAGAGCTTTCAAATGGCAGCTTTGTGTTCCTGCTGCTTGCAAGTGCTGGCAGCCATTCAGGTCTGCAGGAAAAGTCATTTAAAAAAAAATAGCTCTAGATAATTTAAAAATCAAGTCTCCTGTTGAACACCTTTGGAGCTGGAAGACTTGCCTCAATGCACACAGTTCACAGAGTGGGTCTTACCTCTGCTGGCATACTTGCTGCCTTCACGTGCCAAACACGTGCCTGCTGGGGACAAGGACACAGTAGGTGCCAACCAGTCCCCAGCCATTCCAGGGCTATGCATCCAGGGCTGGGTTTGGGGGTCTATTCCTGCAGCTGTGCTGCACCCTCTGCACCCCAAGTCTTCCCTATCCTCTCTTTTACCCCGAGGCTGCAGCTGCCACACAATGGACCCCCAATCACATCATCTTTTCTTGCCTAGACACGGGGCTTCATTGGAAACAGAGGGCTGAGACAAAGCAGCCAAAGATGCTTGAAGCCAGGACAGTCTACGCAGGAAAGTGTTGCCTTTGCTGCACCCCAGTGGACATGCATATGGAAAATCCCAGCAGGATTAGGATGACTCTCTGAGTCCTTGTTTCTAATCCATTGTGAGTTCTGCTGCTGGCAGCGACCTCCAGAGGCTTCAGAGGCATGCTTTTTCAGGGAAGGAACTGAATGACATCCATCCGTAAATTTCCCTGCATCACATAAGCGGCGTGGCATGAGGGTCTCTCTGTCTGGATGTGCTCCAAAAAAAAGATCCAGACTGAGTCCTCCTTTAAAAGGTGTTACAGCAACCCTAATGCATCAGAGACTGGTGCTCTGGGCCAAGGTCTCAAGACCTTCCAGAGAAATACGAGTCATTTTATTTAGAAAGCCCTCAAGAGAGCATTTGTCAATGCAGATGAGGTCGGTAAGGTATGATGTTGGCCAGGCTGCATGTGAACTAAGAGAAAGCAATCCCCTTTGAGATAAACTGCAGAGACAAATGCATGGAAAACACTCAAGAGCTCTCCACCTGAGAGCAAAATATGGCTAAGTTGTGTTTGTCAGTCTTAGCAGCAGCTGGTACACAAAAGGGCTCTACCTAATTGCTTCCTTTTTCAGTGCATTCCCCAGTTTTGTGGCACTTCTCCAGCCTCTCCCAAGCCCCTGACAATGTTTCTGAAGCAGTATGCTTGACGTTATTTCAAGGACTGGGCATTGGAGGTTGCAGTTAAGTAGTCTGGCTTATTTCCTTCTTCCTCCAGGTTGTGAAACCTGGGAACAGTTGAGTCCCTTTGTAAAGTCATCAAAATGCATTTAAATCCCACCAGCATGTGCCACACACGCTTCAAATCCCAAATTAGAAGAGAAAATGCATGCCTCATGATGCAGACACCCTCCTCTACTGCTTCCCTTCACGCCCTTGTCTCCCTCCTGCCTGCCAATGCTGCTCCCATGGCCAAGGAACTGGCTGTGAGACACAGCCCAGGGCAGCACAGCACACGTTGGTATCTGGCTTTGTCTTTTACAGCCATCAGAGGAGCACAGAGCAGTCATATTATTCCTGGGAGAGAAATGAGACAGCCAGGGTAGCTGCTCTATCCCTAATTTGTGAGGCAGGAGAATTGCTTTTCCTGATGTTCTAGCTGTTCTAGCTGGAAAAGACAGATGAACTTTTGGGTGTTTAAACTCTTTCTCAAGTCTGAGATGCATGTAGAGAGAACATCAGGCAGAGGATGGAATGGAGAAAAGGGTACTGATTTTTAATTTCTTTCATTAATCACCCAGATAATCTGAGAGGAAAAGGCAATGAGGCTATTAACTTGCCTCACACAGCCACTGCCTCTGCTGTCCACGGAAGGAAAACCTTGTAGAAAAGAGAACTCTCCTTTCACACCAGCATCCTGACAGCTGAGATTCCACCCTTGAAATAAGTCAGGGGTCCATCAAACTGTGCCTGAAGCACCTCCCAGTTGAGCTATAAAGTGGCTCAGAATGTATTCACACTGCTCTGTCAGAGCAGCCTCCAAAACCTGCAATAAAAGAGAGGGGTACTTCCTGCACCCAACCAGTGCAGCTTGTACACAAGGCTGTCAACGCTCAAGTAATGCTGAGAGACTGGCTGCAGGGGTGAGTTGGAACGAGTTCTCAGCAAGGGCAGAGAACCTGCAAGCATTGCATCTGAGCTGAGTTCAATTCTTGTTCCCACAGCCAGAACTGTTCTGGACCAAGGAATGGCACCATTGTCCCAGTGCAGCGCACAGCTCCTCCAAAGGGACAGGATTATTGATGCTTTTTGTGTCAAGAAACACAGTCTTTGGGGCTCACACACAGCTGGTACACCTGAGCAGAAGAGGAAAAACATTCGGTTCTTAGCACTGATTTTAAGAAGATGCATCTCTTGGGAGGCACATCCAACAGTCTTGCTTAGAGGACAGAACTAGAGGTGCTTGACCATGGGTTCCTCTGACATCTTCTGTTAGGGACCTGCAAAAGCTGAGGAGGTGCAAAGCATCTGTATGGTAACTGTTGATCGTGGCCTGAACCTCTGATTGACCACCTGAGGCAAGCAATGAGTCAGCCACGGAGCACAGGTGAAGGCAATTCACCTGCGCTGACGGAAGGGGTGGAACCTGGCTGCACCTCTCCTAGACCCATTTAAGTGCTGACTGCCTCTGAGGAGGGATCTCTTTCTGGAGATTGCTCCTTGTGGAGTTTTCTGTGAGCGTTTCCATTTATTTTGATTCTCTTTCCATCGTGATAATCTTACAAAGTCTAACCTTTGTACACCTATTGATTGTACAGCATCTCTGAAATGAGGGCAATGCCACATTGCCGGCAGGCGGAAGGAAGTGGAAACAGGCCTATCTTGCTAGCAATTTGACAAGAAGCATGCTCACGCTGTGCCGGAAGAATCCCAGCAGCAATTGACAGGGAGGATTTCAATCAGAAATCCATCTCCTATAAGGACTACTCTTGGGGCCAAATGGAGAAAGCAACCTGCAATCTACTTTGTATTGCTAAACAATAATGGGGCTGGCTCAGATGGAAAGCACAGCTCAGAGAAAGTGAAGATGGTTCCCCAACACTGGGGAGAGTGGATGCCATCAGAGCACTGAGTGCAGCAATATAGGCCAATGCCTCTTCAACTAACTCTGCAGTAATCAGAGCCTAGCTCTCACCCCCCTCTACGCTTGCCTTGTGACATTCAGCTAGCGAGAAAACATTTTCCTGACCACAGACTAGATTTAAAACTACTTTGGTTGCATTTTATCCCAATGAATAAAAGAAACAGAGTTGGTCTGAGTGTGTGACTCTGCTCTGCCAGCAGACAGCTCAGTGCAGAGCAGCTTCTGATCTTAGCAGAATTAGCACCCAGAAAACTCGCAATGTGATGATGAGGCACTGCCTGACCATTGCTCTGTGTGGTTCCTAAACCCACAGGAACCACAAACCAAACACAGGCACAGACCCATGTAAGACTCTGCTATACATCACCTGGGAGGAAGAAGCACCCTGCTCTCCTTGCCCTTCCTTCTCCATCTCCATTAGGCATGGCGCTTGCCACAGCATCCCCTCGAAGCCAAGGCATGGTCAGAATGGACTCCCACTCTGCATCAGGACCTCTGTTCTTCCCAAGGAGCCTTGGTAGCTACAGTTACACCTCTGTATGGGTGGATAAAGTCTGAAAGTTTTATGTAACAGTGGAACCGTTTCTCAGGAAGCGGTATTTGTGTCATCTTTTTATATTTTGAGCCTGTTCCAGCTCTCTTATCTTCTTTTTTCTTTCTTTCTTTCTTTTTTTTTCCCCCCCTACACTAGCAGCAGCAGTGTACTTAGCCTGGTAAATAATACATACTGCTCTGACTGCTATGCAGACAGACAAAGGCAGGTAGTGTATCAAAGAATAAAATTGTACAGCAAATTGCAGTGTAATAGCTGTAATTTAGTGCCCTGTGGGTGATCAGAGATTCAGAAAGTATCAGAGACCCATGCTCTGCGCTGACTGGCAAGGTGACTGGAGATACAGCACGCTATTTGACCCCTGGATTGTTTCCAGCCTAAGTGAAGCCATAAAAAATTCAGGAGACCATGCTCTCTCCCAGCAAAATGGTTTGTGGGGTGGATAAATAGATGGATTTTGTGTGTACGCACACACAGTATTTTTATATGGGCGCACAGAGATAATCAAAGAAACACTGATCAAGACCCAGATTTACTTATATAACAGAAATGCCTGGGGATGCTGGGGGTGAATCTGGGTTGGTTTATATTTTCTGCTTACAAGAACGAAGGGAAGTCTTCATTAGCGCGCCAGCTGGATCCCAACTCAGGAAATCTCAATTCATTTCACATACAGCTAGTGGCTAATGATGTATGTGTGTGTCCCTCTCTCATTTTGGCTCTTTGGCCATCTCAGTCTTGGGGGCATCCAGATTTTTTTCCAGGTTCCAATTTTTTGAGCATTTGTCTCCACCAATCACCCAGGAAATCATCTGAGGAAGCAGAAATGATGGCAAGAGACATAATGCTATTTTCAGACTCACTAGTAGCCCCTTGATCAGAGGCAATGAGCCGCATGTTCCTTTGGAGCCCAGCAGATACCTGGAAGGATGTAATCAAGCTCCTTCTACCTGAAGAAATGACAAGCATGCAGGGATGCAAAGTGCTGTTCCCCCCTATTTGCAGGCGTCTCTGCATAGGAGCAAATTTCTTCCTTGTGTCTGTTTGGAGCACCTCCATCTTCACAAGTCTGTCCTGTTGCCCAGGGGAATCAAAAAGCAAGGGATCGGCATATCCTCCTAGAAGCACAGGGTCTGCCCACAAGCAGTGAGCACCAAGCTGAGCAACGGGAATGCAAAGCAGGACCATGGGCAGCAGTTAGCACAGTTACCATGCCCTTTCTTTTCAAACATCCATCCTGAAAATCACAGAATACATAACAGGGCAAGTCCCCCATCAGTCCTGCAGGTGAGAACAGACTCAGCCTTATTTATGCTCAGCAGGTAGCTGAGCCAGGGAATATATCCTACATAGTTGTCCTCTCTCATAACAAGTGACAGCTCTGTTTGCATCAGCCATGGCACTCAGCAGCCTTTTCAACACACGACAGGCTCTCAGAAGGAACCATGTAGTAAGAGGCACAGATTTAGCTTCTCCTGCCTCTGATAGCAATGCTACAAAATCCTCGAGCATTCTGCTACTCCAACAGGATCTGGAATCTCATAGGACACATTTCCCATCGGACCCAAAGAGAATGGTGCTGTTGATGAACAGCTATATGGTTCAGCATCCTCATGCCTCTCATCAACAGAGAGGTAGGGCAGGTGAAAATGGGGTGATGGGAGCCAAGAATGGAGGTTGTGTACACCAGATCACCAAGCCAGAAACTAGCTGTCCAAGACCAGAGATGTTACTGCTGCCTCAGTTGCTGAAACGCATGCGAGCTCCACCTCACCAGGCCAGGCTCAGCAGCCAATGCCACTGCAGCCTATATGCCTAATAAATAATTTTTTATTTTCTTGAACCCTTTCAAGATTCATAAATCTCCAAGAAAAACTCAGGCTTTTGTGCAGGATCCCCACTGAAAAGCACAGCTATAAAGTCAGCCACCCAATTCTGAACTGGCATGGATGCCATCAGGTGTTTCCTCAAATGACCCTCCAAGCTTCCACACACATCAGAAACGAACTCATCCTGAGGAGCTGTGACAGTCACGTTTTTCCTCATCTGATGCTTGCCAAATGTTAAAAGCAGGGCAGGCTGTTCCACTCAGCCATGCCCTGATTTAGAAATACACAGCTCCCCGTGACTTCCCGGGCAATCAGTGAGGCCCTGTACTGTCTCTGCACCATGGCACGCATCTCTGTGATGGATGCACCTCCGCTGGCTGCAGAATAAACTCAAGTCACAGGGTTGTGGCCCCAATAACACAGTACTTCATAAAGCTGCTTAGGTCTCTCTGTTCTCAGATATTTATAAGGAACCCATTCCCACAATATATCTAAGCACCTCACAGCCTATCAGATATTTCTTCCTGTAACTATGCACGTATCCGTGTTCAATAGATAGGAACTATGCCTGCGCAGCTTTTCAGACTCATGAGGTGCTGCAGCATGTTCACAGGAGGATAGCAATGCTTTCATAGAACAAGTAACACAAGTGGCTGGGGCAGGCTCAGAAAAATGCCTGCAAACTAGCACCTGGCATAAGAAAACTAGGGCTGGTACGTCCTGAGTGAACAGACAGAGACTAAAGCAATAGGGCATCTCCAATTTTCAGTAATACATTCGGACAAATCAGAGCCCCAGGTTTGCAGAATGGGACCCACCAACTGGACCCCATGAATCCCCCTTGGATCACATCTCTAAAGGCCATTCCAGCTCTCCTGTATTCTCCAAACTAACACAGCATGACTTGGAGTTCAGCTTCATTCAGTATCAAACTGAGATCTATGACTCCATGCTGTCTCTGGCTCTGCAAAAAGCAGGACTCCATCTGTTCCCTGCTGCAATTACTGCACTGCGTGGATAGTCAAGATCTTGCATGAGGCACACAACTCCTCAGAGCTCCACATGTTTGACCGAGGCATGTAGGACACAGGATTTCATCCAAACAGAATCTATTGATGAGAGCAGACATCATCCCTGGCTACAGAATCCCTTCTTGGCTCAACTCTGTATTTCACCAATGCTAGTTCTGTCTCAGGGTAGGTTGTTTTGATTAATTTCATTTAATTATTTCCATAATCTCAAGCTGTTCCCAGAATCTGTGTGGAGCTCATCAAGGTGGAAGCAGAGAATATGATGCACACAAATGAAAGATACACTCCACTGGTTTCTCTATATATATCTTCCAAGAGGGAAAAAAACTCCAGTACAGGAGCATCTTTCAGCCTGTGGAAGCCTAACAGTGCTATCTGTCACTCTTCTGTTACCCGGTGGCACTTAATTCTGCTGCTGTCCCCACGAGGGGCAGACATTTCTGCACTGGAATTCACTACCTGGTCATTATTAGAGAACTGGAATTTCATCCCTGCTTATGGAAAAGGAAGGGGAATATATGAGTTAGTCATATAGGAAGGAGATGGGAGAAAAGCAAAGCCCTTGTTGACAAGGCATCTCTAAGCACAGGGTATTTGTCCAGTTTCAGCTCAGCATGTCTTAGCAGCCATTCATCAGCTATTCCCAAGCTCTTCATCATCCTGCTCAGATCCAGCTCACAGCATCTCTGTTTGCTTTCTCTCTCCTGATCACTCAGCCCTTCCTTCTTCCAGAAGGTCAATACACATCTCTATTTCAGCCCTGGTGACATTTTCTGCCAATTCCTTTGTCAGGGATATCCTGTCCCAGTGACCAGCTCCATTTAAACAGCAAGACTGGGATGGGAGAGGAGTGAAGGCACCGGACAAGGCACCTGATACATTAGAGAAATTTGTTCTCAGAAGTTTCATGGGGGTCCCTCCAGTTCCACAGTTCACAAGGCACTGCCTGACAAGATGGAAAAGGAGATGCCGGGGGAATGGAGGAATGGTCTCCATAGTACAGTCTAAGACCCCAGGCCCCCAGACTCAGCACCAGCTCAGCTACTTATTTGCTGTAAAGAATGGGCCAGATATTGTCTCACTCTTCACATCTATAAAGTCAGGTGTCGGCCTCAGCTTCCTCTCAGACTTGTCACAGGACTGATTCATTTGTGCCTAGAGAGCACAGTGAATCTTGCAGATGGAGAAGGCAAAAAGAGGTAGGAAGATTGTAAATCAGGAGTGCCCAGGAACATTCTCCTAGACGCATCCTGCAAACTAGCACTGAATGGCTCACATCCATATTATTAAACCCTTTCACCTCTGAAACAGTGACCTCATGCAAAAGCCTACTGGGAATGGTGCTTTGCCTGTGATAACATCCAAATCATGCCTAAATGCTGTTTCGGACTGTCCTAGGGGGACCAAGCCAAATCATGCTGAGGGTGTGCTGACACTTAACACAGATGATTGAATTTGTATTCTGGGAACATTGCTTGACGTTATTTGATTTACTAGTAAAGTCTTAATTAGTAGTGAAGACTTAATGTCTGTTCTATTAAATTACCCTCAAAGTCACACTGCCCTGATAAAAATCAAGCATCCCTAAGCCTTCATGAAAATATTGCTTCTTCAGCTCTCAGCCATTACCTTTCCATCTTCTGAATGAATGTGGAACAAATTATTAAATAACCTAGGGATTAAAAAGAAAAAAGAAAAAAAGGCAGCTGAGTGAAAACCAAGAACAAGCCACGTCAAACTAGATAACTTTCTTTGCTATAGTAACTGGAATAGTAGATATACCAGGAGCAGCACTGAAAGTTACTGTGATGCATAGTAAGGCTTTCTGAAACAATCCAGTATGATATTTGTTATGGGTATGAACTCTGAAAGCAGTTACCAGTATTCTACAGTTAGAACAAGAGGACTTACTGAGATCAGTTCCAGAGATGCCACACCAGAACAACTGAGTATTTTCTTCAATAACTCAGATAATGAAATACAGAGGTGTACCAGTCCCATGCCTGGAAGAGCTTGCAAGATTCAGCACTGCAAACCAAAAGATCTTGAAAAACTGGAGAAACATCTCACAGCCAGTCAGCTAAAATTCTGTAAGAGTGGTATAAAATACTGCACTGAGATGTATGAAAATTAAATGCACCGGTAAAAAAAGGGGGGGAAAAGAGGTGACTTACCACAGCACTGAGAAAATGGATCAAGGAGTTACAGGGATCAAGAACTGAACACCATCATTGTGAAGACGTTGCATAAAAAGGCAAATTTCATTCTTGGGTATGTTAATAAGGCATACTTTATAGAAGACAAGGGAGTAATCTTTTCTTTTTTTTTTTTTTTACTTTTTCAATACCAGCAAGGTCTCAGTTAGAGAGGCTTAGTGCAGATCGGGAGAGGAAGAAGGTAACAAATGCTGATGAATTCTTCCTTGTCTCCTGAAAACAGGTAGAGATGCAACAAGCTCAATTGTGTTGTAAAAAGGAGGGAAGCCTTCCTGGCCAAAGAGCAGTAGAATGGGTATCAAAACATCAAAGCATCCCTGGTGTGTAGGTAAAGCAAACATTCACTTGGGGGGCATCAGTACATCTGATCCTACCTTTTGGTGCGTAGATGGAATGGCCAGTGAACGTTCCTTTCAAAAGCTGACTGAAAACTACCTCATTCTTTTACTTCTCTTCCAGCAAGCATGCTCCATAATCTGATTGCACTCACAGCCAGAAACTTCTGATTTCCAGTTTAAATATGCATGTGGCTTGTCAGCAGCCACTTGATATGGAATCATTCAAATTCATACTCATATGCGTATATATTAAAAAAAAAAAAAACAACAAAAGATCATTGCATGTGAAAAGCTTCCAGAACTGTTCTTCAGGTTTCAAGAAGGAAAAGATTAAAAAATTGCAGAGGAAGTTTCTTTCTTTCTTGTGTTAATGTGTAGGTGACCTGAATGATATTAAAAAGGAAATGAAGATGTAATGCAGGAAAAGGCTGAAGAGGGGGCGCCTGCTCAGGGCAGAACAAGATCTAAAACCATGAGAGTGGCATAATGAGATTATCAGCCTGATGGATTCAGAAGGGCCAGGAGGAACAAGACATGAATTAAAATCTATAGTTTGTTCATGAAGAAGGAACCACTTTTCCCCTTCTGTCTTCCCAAAAGATGTGACAACACATCTTTTGTGGTCACACTCATCTGCACCCAAAATAGGATGTGTGTATCTGTGACAAAGCGTGCATGTAAGAATTGACAGACCTCCTGTGAATCAATAGTCACCTTTGTAAAGGAGAAAATGCTTTCTGTTGAGTTGCAAACCATAACAGATGAGTTTTCTTCAAGCCTTTATGCATTTTAAGATTGTATTTACACTCACTAAGCAACTATTCTGTCTAAGAGGAGGAAAAAATGTCAGAATCCTGCTTCTTCATTTTCTCCCTGCCCCAGTGCTTTTCCTAGGGCTGCTCGCCTAGTCCTGCTCAGGTTCTTCACTTCCTTCTGACTTCCTTCTGACTTTCTTCTGTGTCTCTCCTGGAAGGTGGAAGTTCAGGCTCCTTCGGGTTCACTCCACAACACTGCCAAGCACCTGAGTGGGAAGCTGAAAAAAGCACAGATGCTCTTACATTAGTTTCTACAGAGAGAAAATTAGGCTGTTACTGACACATGCCCAGCTAGAGCTGAATGTGTAACATGGGCGCTCAAAGGACCACTGATGGCTCCCATCAGAGGAAAACTGCCCTGTCAGTCCAGACTCGCCCTCCGACAAACCCAGAGGCAGCTGGCTTGTCAGATGACAGGACATCGCTGACTACTGCCAAAGCGCTGCCGTGAGGAACCAGGGGTCACCTAGAGAGCGGAAAATCCAATTTACTCGGACACCACCACACCCCCCGCCACCGCCATTTCTGAACGAATGGGCCGTGAGGCGGCCAAGCAACGCCCTCACAAAGATGGCGGCCGCCTCACAGCGCGGCGCCTCACCAAGATGGCGCCGGCCGTGCGGACGTGGCCGCGCTCGGATGGGGGAGCGAGGCGCCGCTCTGCTCATGCGCGTGTGCGGACGGACCCGGGACCATGGGCAGGAAGCGAGAGGGGCTGAGCGTGGCCCGGGAGGTGAGGGGGGCGGCGGCGCGGGGCGGCTGAGCCCGGGAGAGCTGGGCTGTGCGTGCCTGCAGGGCTTGTCTCTGTTGTACCCACGGGGGGTAGGCAGGGGGTGGAAAATAAAATCCCTTCAAATCAGAGAAAGCGAAGCTTGTGTTTCATTACTGACATCATAATTTCAGCTTTCCGTCCAGTGTTACCTCCTGAGCTGCTGTGGTTGATAAAGCTTTCTGAATGAGTCTCCACGTGACGTGATCCCGTCTGACTGCTGCCCTGCAGAGCTGCTGGGCTGATTCGGGGCGGGCTCGCTAACTGGATAGACTCGAGGCTGAGTGGAGGAGGAGACCCAGGGTAGCTTTAAGTGGGATCCGGCCCTTTCTCCTTTCCCAGCACAGCAAGCTGATCTGCTGGATCTATTTTAGACCGTAGTGTGGTGTCTGGTATGTATTTTCTAGCCTGCTGTGGGTACAGCGTTTGTAAAATGATTTGCCATGAAATGAATTATTCTAAACGTGTGGTGAGAATGGGTGTATGTCCATGAACCACGAGTTAGCATTTAAATGTAAACAGTTCAAAAAAGTAACCTCTGCTGGACCTACTTTAATAACGTAACCTAATTTGTAGATGTAAGAACCACTAATTCCTCTGTGAAAGGAGCTGCTCGAGTGTGCTGGCGGGTGACGAGGCATGAGAAGGCTGCTCGGGGAAGGTCTTTCTTCTTCGCCCCCACCTCCTCGTTTGGCTTTGATCTGTTTTATGAGGGTCAGAAGACAAAAACCTCATTACCTGACACTGCTGGATGTCAGCGTATGCGTGATACGGCGCTTTGCCAGTGTCTTAATTAGGGAATTCATAAAAGCAGAGGGTGGATGCCAGTTTCTGAAAAGTGCTTTTAGCCTTTCTGCTGGAAAGAAAGCTTTTATTAATTCATTACAAAATGTATTAAAAGGGATCTAGCTCAACTCTGTAAGCAAAGCAGCTTCCCTCTCTCTTTTCGTCTGCCTTTATGCAAGCTGTTTCAGGCTCCCTGTCCAATGTGGTCCTGACAAATGAGATTTAATAAGGGTGTATGTCAGTTTGGACTGAAGTGCACTCTGGGTTCCTCTGTTTTAAGAAGGTCTCCAGATTACAAGTAAGCATTGCCAGAATTCAGTGAATTCAGAGGCTCTGAGCCTCATCGGATCTTTTGTAGTGAGGGAGGCAGCAGGCCTGAGATGTTTGTATACATATGAAGCTGCTGGGACTTGACTTTCCATGGGGAGAGGAAGGACAGCTCTGTGTCTCACCTTATTTTGCAAGCAGGGAAACTGAGGCACTGTGAATACATGACTTCTTAGGATCCTCACTCACAATCTTCCTTCCAGTCCCTAATGCCCCAGACCAGCCTGAAGAAAAGAAACAGAAGGATTTCAGAGGAAAAAATTTTTTTGTTCATTCAGCAGTCTATTCCTCCTTCTTTGTCTTTCTTTCATTGTTATTACTTTCTGTCCCTTGTGCCCCTAGCTCAGCAAAGCTGATGGTGCAGTTCAATGGCAAGTGGTTTATTAGCAAATTATTGTTCTCCAGCAGGGGAGCCAAACTTTGGGTTTGATTTAAGAGCAGTAAAAACAGCTGCATCTTTTAAAGCATTGTGTGGAATCTGGAGATTTTTAGTCAGCAGAAAGTAAGAGCACTGACAGAATTGGGCAGAATATCTTTTGTTATGTCTCATGAAATGATGAACCAATGGACAGAGAGTGTTCCATTGAGAACGACTGCAGACTGAGCAGGAAGAATCGTTCTGGTGGAGAGGAGGGAGAAGGCAGTGGCATGGATAATTTAGCAGTGGGGCTAGCAGCTTGCTAACCAAAGCTGCTCTTAAATTGTATTAACATGATTTTTAAGCACTGGTTTCAGAGAAGGCATGGTGTATTGTAATATGTTTACTGTCTAAGCTGCATCCAGGTGACATAATGCAGAACCTCTTGCTGGGTGTTTATGAGTGTTTCCAGCAGAAGCGCCTTTTCCTTCTGAATAGAGATAGAACCATTTTAGCTGGGAGAGGAAATGACAGTGACTGATGTGTTTTCCAGATTGATGAACTGGAGGAAAAGCTGTCACTTTGCAGACAGAGCATGGAAGAAGTAGATCTCAAACTGCGCAGGGAGAAGCTCAGCCATGAAGGAAGGTATGAATGACCGCTTCCATTCACAGCTGTGGCTGCACACTTCAGTTAGCTTTCATCCTGCTGTGGCGCTGAGCAAGAATGGGAATGCATGCTTCCTCTTTACAAGACTGTCTCCTCCCATCTTGGAGAACTTGCCAGTGTGAGAAGTTCAGTGATACATGGAGAGAGCTTTATCTTACAGCCTCCCTCTGAAACTTGCATCGCACTTAGCCAAGCAAAGCTTAACTAACTGTTCATTAGCAAAGCAGGGTCCTGTCCTGATGGGAAGCATCTGTATACGAAACGCAGAGCTCACTGCACACTGCTACTCAAGCCTAACTGAAGCTGCCTGAGTTCAGCTGGGGGAGATGTGCAGCAACTACTGATGGCCCCAACCAGGTTGTGCTGCAACTGGAAAAGGGGCTGAGGGAAATTACTCTAGTTGTGCCAGCGTTGCAAATATGTCTGGATATAGGGATGCAGTGACACACTGACTTTTCTTGGGAAAGGGTAGAAGGACAAGTGCTGTGAAATCTGTTACAGATGTAAAAGAGGCAGCTGTAAAATATGAGCTGAGGACAGGACTTTCACCCGGATTTTATAGTAGGCACAGGCAGAGCCTGATCTTTCTCTAGAATGTTAAGCAAGAAATAGTTGATCTCCCACATGATTCTCAAATTTATGTGTCTGTGGATGTTCTTCCAGCATCCTATTGCTCTGCTCCTGTCAAAAAGGCTGGTAAATTCAATTGCAGGCCAAGGAAAGGAAATTTCCTGTTGCCTGTTTAGTTGTACAGAGCACAGTTACAAATCATCCTTGCAGTGACAGTGTTTTCACGCCCTGATGTTCACCACTCTCAGCTTATATTCTTTGTTCTTCTCTTCTACTCAGTTGCCTTGCTCTGCACATTCATTAAGCCACGCTGGTTTTTTTCTCTTCCTTTATTGGAGTGTCATATCCCTCATTTGTATTTTGACAGGGTCCTGTGTCACCCTGTCACTCATCTCTAGCTCCCCATTTCACCAGTCTGTTATCTAGGCCTAATTTTTTTTTCTTTAATGCTTGTTGTCTGCAATCATCTGCTACTGAAGTGGCCAACAAACCAACCTATAGTTGGTAAATTGACAAGATGGGATATATCTGTATAAGTTCTCCTTGAAAATAAGAGCAAAGAATTAAGATATGGGAATTCTGGGACCTTTTCTAAATTGTACAACTTCTATGGAGTTGGAAGTGGAAATTCTGTTGCCTAATTCAGTACATTCACAAACCATGTCAGAAGGTACCACGATCAAAATTCCTGGCGCAGCACATAGTTCGTGAAGGAGAGCTCTGCTTTCCCACTTTGAAGTTGAGTTACCCTTGTTTTCTTCCTGTCTCATCTTCCAATCAGCTTTCTTGACTCTGTTTACAAAGAAAGCTTCTAAGCAGCATCTCAGCTTTGTTGGCAAATGTCTTCTCACTTCCTCCTGGGTGCGCTCTGCATTTCCTTTCCTGACTGCATGTAAAAGCGCTTTACTCTCCAGATGCTGATGAAGCCTGCTTTCTTGCTGTCTCTCACTTAAGAAGATGTACACATAGGTTAAGAAGATGTACACAGGTATGGAATCTGTTTCTACAGCAGCTCCTCGCTCTGCCCCATAGGGAACAACAAACTATTATGCTTGCCGCCTTTTCTGTCTGCTCTGAACGAGGAGATGATTTGCTGGTGCACGTTTGTTTATATGCACACAATCTGAAAGGAGTGGCCATGTCCTCACTGCTGTAATGGGAATGCTGCTGCTCCTAGGCAATTTGTTTCGCTTTTATATTTTAAACTGTGTATTAATTAATCATATTGTGCAAGAGCTGGTAGGCCTGAATTGCTTTTTATTAGTAGTACCCTGGGACTTCAGTCTACAACAGGTTGTTTAGCTGGTTGTTACGGGCTTGGATTCAGCTTGTTTCTGGGTTGACCAAGTTGTATAAATTGGATACCACTGACAAAGGGATCCCAGCTTCAATCAGTGAAAAGAATTAGCATTCCAGCACTGAGACAGATGTACCAGAGAGGCAGGATTCCATAGAGAGCATGTGTGGATCCTGCCCCATCTTGAAGCCATGGCAGGACTTATCCCACCTAGAGGAACAGAGAGAATACACCGTTGGACAGACACTCCCGTCCTGCTGACCTGTAATGACATTATCCTGAAAGAGAGACAAAAATATCTTGAAAAAAGTAAAAAGTCATCTAAAACTGCCTTGTCTCTTCTCTTGCTCAGTTGGGAGATTCTAAATTGTCACCTATACACAGTGAAAGTGGTGATAAGCTCATTCTGTTAGCAAATATTCCTGCTAGTGGGACAGTCTCTCTTCCATTGTATAAGTAAAGAAGTAGGCTGTTTTGTGCCTCACGGGTAATGAACTTTTCTTCTCATTACAGAAAGTCACTGGAGAGAGAGAGAAACCTACTAATGACCAAAGCTGACAACTATGGTAAGAGCTTCATTAAAAATGGTCCCTCTGGGCTGAATGGCATCAGTGCTGCAGCTGAGCTTCATCTTCAAGCTCCTGCCATCTCTAACTTCTGCCTTTGAATTTAGGCTCAACCAAAGGGAGCAAGACTGGGGGAAATCTTTTTAGCCCATTTTGCATCTAGTTGAGCCATGATATTATAAGGGAGAAAAAAATTAGGTATCAGCTGATGAAGGAGGTAAAAAATCCCTTTCGCATACCCCAAGCTACCACTATTTATAAAGTCTTAGCTGACAGATTGGCTTGAGAGGCTTTTAACAACTTCTACCCTTTCTTTAAAAAAAAAATAAAAAATAGAAAATTGCTGAGCAATCTTTTAAATGCTGACTGGAGTACAGCCAGGTGTACTTTCCTTGGGGAAGCTTCTCCCTGCATTGGTCTCTGGGGGCTATGCTACGCATCAGCATAAGTTCACATTGAATTGCTGCCTACAATATCAGAGCACAGGGTCATTCCCTACTGCAGACAGTTAAAACAAGAGTCCTCTTGAGCTCCTGCATGTTTGACAGTATTTTCGTGCTGTTGGGGATGCTGCCTTGCATGTTGTCATGCTCTGGTTGTTCACAGTCCGTATTTCCTAGGTGAGCATCACAGCAAAACTGCAGTTGCCCGGAGCCCTACTGTGCGCACTACAGGATAGCACTTGGAGTGAGGGGCACCATTGGACCCCACTCCCTGGGTACTCAGCCCATGGGATGTATATTTATAAGGGAAGATGAGGCTTCTGCCTCGTTCACAGGAGAGGAGCTGGAAAACTTAGGCTCCACCTAGGCTGCTCAAGGGCAAAAGATGGGTGAAGGGGGTCTGGTTGATATCAGCATCTGTGCGAGAAGCCAAAATAGACCAGATACAGCAGAATGTGTACTTCCACAGTGGCCATAACCCATCTATATCGAGGCTGCTCTGACAGAGATAGATTCATGTAGTAAGCTAGAGGAAATTTAATTGCCTCCCAGCTCTGAACAGATCCACTCTGCAGCAGGGCAAGCACCAAAGCTCACCCAAGGGACAGAAGCACAAGTGTTCTTCAAGGCTCAGAGAGTTGAAAGTCAAGGTATGGCCACTAAATTTGAATTTAAAATTTTAATTGATGTTAAAGGTTTGCTTCCAGAAGAAGAACAATTATTTTAAATACATTCAAACCAGTTCCCTAAGGGCCTAACACTAGAGGAGAGGCAGGCTGTGGCTGCCACCTCTGTACCAGCAGTCAACCATCACTGCAGCCATCAACAGAGCAGTCTAACAGGTTGCTCAGACAGCAGCAACAGCCTCATCTAATGGTGATGGCTGCTCCTTCTGGAGCAGAATAGACAGTGCCTCTGCACACAGTCTTTTTAGGTCATCACTCTGGCCTCTAATTAAATCCATGCTTGTTCCAGCTGACATACTTGAGGCTATGATTACAGTGGTTGGGTGGATGTACAAACATGTACCAGGCAAAGAACAGGGGCAGAAGGAACAGCTAAAAGCCTCTTTTGATAGCATTGCTAGTTTGTTGTATTTTAAGTTAGTTAAAGCACTGAGAAAAGATTGGATTGAGTCTCCTGAAATTACATCTAGAAAAGGGTAAAAATAACTCTCTGCCCTCTCTGTCCTCTTCTTCCTTCCCTAAAGGAGCAAACAGTTGTTCTAAAGAACAAGCCAATCCTTAGTATGGTCCTAGAACAAGGTCATTTGCAGATAGGAACTGGACTGGGACTGAAGCAATCCTAAAGACAGCTACTGAGAGTGACAGGATGTATTAGCAAATGAAAAGTTCCTGCTAGCCTCCTTCCTGCCCAGGATATTTTATAATTAGCAGACTCAAGAGGAGGCCTTGACGAGGTAGCATTGTGCTTGTAAAACAATTTTTAAAGGAGATACAGCAGCAAAACACAAAACAGCATTCACAGACAAGGGTTTTGATTTGGGTTTGGGTTTTGGTTTTTTTTTTTTCAGAGAAAGAACTGAGTGTGCTTCGTAAGGAAAATCGCAAGAATGCTGCCCTTGCTGTGGCCATGGTGTTGTTGATTGCTCTTATTTACACCTGCTGGACAATGTGATTGCACTCAAGAATTCTCCCTGCTGACCAAATGATTCTACTGCAAGGAGCTCTTCCTTCTCACCACTGCACCTTTCCTGAGAGTGAGGATCAGCATTTCAGAGTGCTGTTCTTGTTTATTTTCTCAAAGCCTCACCTTAGGGAAGCTCTCTGAGAACTGAGGAAGCAAACTAGAAATCACATTGCACTCACATTGGGAAAACAAGTTGAGCAGAACTCGAGCTGGAACTCTTACCCAACTTGTAGTCAAGACCCTCAGGCCTGATGTAGGACTGTAGTATGTTCTCCCTTTTGAAGAGGATCTCTCTGATTGCAGACAAATGCTCTCTGCCCAAGCTAGTCAGAACACATGCCACCTCCTTGGTTGTTGTGTCTCAACCCTAAATTGAAGAGACACCAGGCTCTTTGAATCAGAGTAACCTTTTGCATTGTGGCATGGGCACATGTGTCTCCAAAGCTGAGATAAACACAGATAGTTCTTCTTCCATTTCAACGTAAGAGGACCAAAACCACCCTACCTCTATAAAAACAGATGGGAGGTAGGTATCTTTTATGCAGGCACATAGCAGCCAACTTGAGATCTTCAGACGTGGACTTTGAAAATATCTACATACCTCTCTTGTGCGTCAGTTTGGTAACTATTTTGTGCCTCAGTCAACATATGCAGAAAAGATTTTATTGTCAACTCCCAGGGATGGAAGTGCCTTTGTAGGGCTTTAAATAAAGTAATTTGACATTGCAGCTTTCAGCTTTTCCTTCCCCTTTTTGTTGCACCTCCAGTTTTGCAGCAGGCCTCGTCTCGGGCCCCTGGTTAGGATCTTATCATCCTGCAGTCTCCTCTCTTTCTGGTCCAGTGACATACCTCAGGTAGCCCTGAGGGAGCACTTGTCAGGAAAGCCTTTAGAAGGGCTCTATCTTCAACATTTTAAACTCTGCAAGGTGTTTCCTATTGCCACACTAACACAGGCTGCTAGCCCAAATTTTGTGGGAAACAAAGTAAACAAGGCAGTGAGGTGAATTAAAGGGGCTGTATTGGTAATAGAGACAACAAAAGCAGAGAAATCAACACAAAACGATACACAGCCTAATGACAATACATTGTACCATTCACATACATAAACATTCCCTTAAGCAAAGTAGCATGGTGCCTTACATTTGCCTTCTTGAATTGGGATTCAGAATCAAAGTTCAGTGCATCAAAAATAAAAATAAAAGCAAATTAAAACGGGGAGGAACTGGAGGCAACAGGGCAAATAGAAAATACCTGCAAAAGCCAGACTGCTCATCAGGTTTCTTTTGCGTCCTCAGAAGCCTACAAGCTCTACAGTGCACTTCCTAGTCACCCTTTTGTCTGCTGGCCCAGAGGAAAGTCAGAAACCCCAAGCAGAGGACATAATACTTACCAACGCAGCCTGGCAAAGGGAGCAGCATGCTTTGCTGGCATTACAGCAGCCTCAAGGCAAGTGCCAGAACTCAAGTTACTCACTTATAAAGCCAGCTGCTCACAGGCCTGGAAATCACACAGTTGGAGGTGCATTTTTGCCCACTAGAGAGTTGTAGAGAGTCCTCTTCATCCCCTGTGGAAGTGCTTTTGCCAGCAAAAATTACCAGTTACAGAGCTCTTGTTCTTTGGGTGGGGGGAAGGAAGCCTGCCATTTCTCTCATAGATGTATTAGCTATACTTGAAAATAGAGGGCAGACTGTCATCCACAGGACGCAGTAACGACATGCAGTCCATCAACTGTTCCAGTAGACCTGTATCTAGGCATTAATGACCACCAACATGGGAAAAGATCCTTTTATCCACTTCCATCACTTTAGGTCCGAGCTTGAGAGAAAAGAATAGCTCCCTTGCACGGTATTCAGGGCAATCTATTACCAACCCAGCCTCCTATTCACTCCCCAAGTTTTGCTTCCACTTTTCATTCACCAACAGACATGCCAGCTTCTGTGCTGCTCCCCTAGCCAGGAGCTGTGGTTCTGCAGTGAGTGAGCCCGCATCTAAACTTGCCTGGTGCAAGGACTTGTAGCTGTTACTTATACCAAAGTGATGAAAAGAAAAAAAAAAAAAACCAAAAACAAAACAGAAACTGTGGTTTTATGGAGATGATGCACTTCTAAAGACGTGGAAATGCTCTAAGCTCAGAGAGCACAGCCACCTAGCAGGATGACATTCACTACATGCTGATGCTGAGGACAAAACTCATGCAGTATGCTGGACCTTAGAGGGTGGCTGAAAGCAGGACTTCTACAATGTGCACCTTGTTACGGCCCCTTTGGGAGTGGTGCAGGGCACCCATCCTATCTATAGAACCGTGAGTGAAAACTTCCATGTCTTACTACATAAAGCTCGTTAAAATATTACATACAGATTTGGGGAGAAAAATAAGAATCTAAGGAACTGCTATAGTTCCAAGGAGACCTATAGCTTTCTTTAAGGCACAGTTCAGACTACCCCAAAATCAGTTTCCTCCCTATTGTCAATCTATGTTTAAAAAGAAACAAACAAAAAAGGCAACTTTGCTGCTTGGCTGAAAGCAGTCAACTTGTGTTAGCTTCTGATTTAAGTGGAAGACCTGGCCAAAAGCCCCATGGAAGCCAGAACTGAACGTCATGCAACGGAAGAATATTTTTCAGCTCAGCGCAAAATAACGCTGAGAAGTCTGTTGAAATAAGTTTCATGCTGAGTGTCACAGCACTGTCTTCACCCTCTTCACCCCAGGTGTAGCTCCAGGGCCAGATGAGACATGGAGAGTGTCAAAGCTCACTCTGACATTTAAAAAGGAAAGTCTGATAACCTTTCCAGTGGGCACAGTCAGGGGAGAGGATTTCTTCTAATTAACCAACATGGTCAAAGTCAAGATCTCTCTTCACTGAAGCCCTGGGTCTTTTAACAAAAAAAAAAAAATCAAACGTACCCATGATTTCCTCTGAACACTTCTAGCATCCCCAACTTCTTATGTCTTCCCTCCCACATCCACTTTCCTTCCTGAAGATTTGGGTAACAGCATGAAGTACTAAAAACCAAAGCACCTTGGTCTCAGAATTACCATGAGGCATAAACACTTGCATGAATTAACTGCAGGCTGCTGGCTCAGGATCAGTCACTGACCTGCAAAGGAAGAATCCTTGAAACAGCAGCTTGTGGACATCTGTGAAAATCCTGGCACTGAAACATGAAATTTGTGCCAGGAAGTCTACTCATCACCTGTGCTGGCTTCTGTCCAACAGGATACCATCACATCGGAATTGCCATTGGCAAGCCAAGTGCCTGGAAAGCTGATGTGTTGGAAACACCAAAAAAAGTTCATGTTTGCACCCCAATGCTAGCATTCCCCAGTGAATTAATAGCCTCCACTAGGCAGTGAAGGCCTTCAACAAGCCAAGGGGACACACAGCTGCCAGGTACGACGCAGGGTTGCATCGACGTGCTGTTGCCCAGCTCTGCCACTTTCGTCTGCTCCTTCCCACTGCCAGGGAAGCACAAGCCTGGAGAGTCCTGACGCACAGAGCTCCACAAACCTTGCTGAATATTTTAACAGGAGCAAAGAAAGCTGCTAGCCTCTTGGCCTCATGCATGCAGTAGGTCAGGACAAAAGGGCGTTAGGCCTTCACTCCAGGAGCCACCGGAAGTACTCCAGCAGCAGGCACTACCTGGGTCATACTCTTATATACACTGCCAAGTTCAGAATCTTGTCCTATGTCTTCTGCACGTCATTTCCAGGTTAGACCACATCCAGGGAATCAGCTCTGGAAAAGGCTAGGACAGTTGTGGAGTCTCCCAGTCTTGTCAGTCCCTGAAGAATCCGAACTGGGCTCAGCCTCTTCCCAGCACCCTTCAAGAGAGCTGGGGCTAGGGGTAGTGTGCTTGGATGAAAGATAGGACATTCTCCTTTGATAGCTTCTCTGGATCTTGCCTTTTCTGAGAGTCATGCACTTTGACACCATCTCCCCACTCCCAGAAGAGACGGCTGTAATGACATACACTGTGGACAGAGAGGAAAGTGAGATTAATATGGCAAGAGAGTGGAAGAACACTTATCACAGCCAGAAAGTGGAATACAAAGAGCTTCTCCTGCATTGGGAGTCACACAAAGGTACTGTAGATCTAAAGAGTGCCTTAGAAAAAGACAATGCTTTCATTCATTCACCTTGCAAACTCCATGGCCCATAAGGTACAGAAATTTCCAAGCCTAAGAGATTTCCATGGAAACAAACTTATTAATTTCTAGCTTCACTCAAAATTCGGTTCAGTATTTGCTGGAAGGAGACAGATCATTAGGAAAAACATGCCTTCCCCCCACAAGTTTTTCAGAAAATGTCAATGCAGGCAATAGAAAGGCCTTAATGAAGAATTTAGAAAGTCTGCCAGCAGCAGCAATCTAATCATCTAATCACTCACCATAAACCTACTAGAATCAGTAATAGCTGTCCTACGGATCTTTGCAAATGAACAGCTCTTTGTCCTGTACAAAAACAGCTAGGATCATTCCTCCTCCTGTGTGAAATAACCAAGCTCCATCAGCAGCAGAGAGTTCTGATCCTACAACACCATCTCTCATTTCACCCATCAAGCACAGCCCTCCCTCACTGCACTGACACAGTCCCAGCCATAATGAAAACAGAGCTGCTAATTACTGCTGACACAGCAGCCTTGAGTTCTGTACAATTACTGACAAAATATTCATAGCTTATTTAGTGCTACTGTTCTAACAAAGCGATACTAGCACAGTGACAAGAGCACATGTCAGTGGCTAATTACAGACACATTAGTATTCACTAACCACAATACAGCACAACTCTTCCTACACAGGCACTGCAAGTCCTCAGCCATTCCTACAGGTTAACACTAGCCTATTTCTGAGTGCACAGGCCAAACTAACTCCACCTCGAGGCACGAAAGGAAAAAGCACCACCTGCCTCTGCTTTTACAGTTTTAAGCCCCTTCTTCTATTTAGCTGGTTAAGGGAAACTTAAGAACCCTATTTTCAGAGGCAAAGTCCTTGGTAGTGGCAGGCATCTCCTGAGACCAACTGAAGGCAAAGAATGCAGAACATCTCCACCCGTGAGCCCTGACATGCTAGACAGACTCAAAATTTGCTGCACTCAAGAGATTGTCTTGGCATAGTACTCAATTGGATAGCAGTGGCATTCAGCAGCCACAGTGCTGACTGCCCAGTGCCCAAGGAGACACTGCTTTTCTCCCTCACTCCCTCATTAAACAACTCCCAGTTACCTACAACTTATACCAGAGTTTGGGCTAAGTCAACTGAGGCTGACTTTTCAATTAACAACTTCCAACCAATTATCATCACATACAGAGATGTAACAGATTACAGTTACTGGACTCAGCCTCCATTTCCTAGGGTGCCAAGAGATTCAATCACTTGCGTTCTGCTGCAGACAGAGGGAGGAAGTTGTGAGAAAATGTGTTACTCATAGCAAAATTCCACAGATCCAGATCAGCAGCTTTGTCCAACTCTGAGGTTGGTCTATGCAGCATGCTATGCTTGTGACCAAGCTGTGCTTGCAGTGCAAACCCAGCTCTCGTTCCTTAGTCTCAGCTCTGGCAATTGCCAGAGCTTGTACTCACTGAAAAGGTGCAATGGATTCAGATGGGAGGTCAAATGTTGATTCGTTGGTCATCTTGTTGAAGAAGAATTTCCTCTTGAAGTTTTTGCTGTATGCCATAGTCCAGGGATCTGGCAGAAAAGTGTCACGGATCAGACAGAAGATGGAATGGGGAAAAGGGCACAGTTATAAATGCACATATAGTGCAAGCAGGAACAAGGAATCTATAATGATGGTGATTCTCCTCTTACTTCTTTTCCCTTTCCTCCCTCAAAATCACCCACTTCCCAAACTATTTGCATTTACTGAGAAAACTCTGTTCTCTCTGCATTTAAAAACTGACATTCCAAATAGGACATTTTCATATATTCTTAGGGAAGAACTATGATATAAAAAAAAAAAAAAAGTGAGTCATGTAAATAAATTGAACTACCCACACAATAGCTAATCCAACTGACACAGAAAAAGCTATCATAAAAATACCCTGAACCATGTCCCAATCCAAGCTATGTTCACTACAAACGATTAATCTCTAGCCACTGGAATACCACCATTAAGTTTTTAATAAGTTATAGAAGGAGTAACCTTCTTCAATTATTTTTTTTAGTCGAAGATACAGAAAAAAGCAAGATAAGAGCAAGAGACTCTCTTCCTACCATTCACAGTCCGTACAATGTAGAGTCCCGTGGGTACGAAGTGCCGGTCATCTCTGCCTGTGTAGGATAGCCGGGGTATTCCCCCTGAGCCCTTGATGACTTTCATCTCTAACCTGAATGTTGAGAAAGACAATAACAGAGTGATACCAAACGCAGCATCTCCTGTTTCTTCCTTTACAATCATCTTGCACACAACATGCCATCTGCACACTCTTTCCACAGTGAAAATGCACCAGGATCAATCATCACATCCCTGGAGCATTCAGTCTCTTGCCTCTCCTATGCATCTAGGGAAAACAGCCTGAGCTGTATGGATATGGCAGGTAGCAAATCTAGCACTGCAACATGGCACCTGTGATAATCTACCACACTTAATCCAAACGGGATTCCCATGTCAGGTTTGAACTCGAACTTTCAAGCCACTTCTGCACAAGTACTGAAGTGCAGTTGCTACTTCTACTACTGCAAAACACATTGGCTACGTCTATGGTATTACAACTGAGCAGGAAGATTGTCTGAACCAAAAACAGTAGGTATTTAGCTACAAGAGCTGTACAAGCTCTTTCTCCAGGACTCCTCAAGCGCATCTCTCACCTATGATGTCCATAGTCCCTGAAGTGCTTCATTTTTGCTGGTCACATACCTCACAAAAATCTTCTCCATCTCCTCCAGTCTGTACACTTCCTTCACTCTGGGGGGAAAGCAGAAGCAAGACAGAAATGTGTTGTAAAAATATACATTTTATTATTATTATTATTATTATTATTATTTTTAAAGTCATCTTTTCCTGTCTTAGCCATAGGGAGCAGCTGAGCAGTTCATTTTGTGTAGCACAAGGTGGTCAAGCATGACTAAGGTCAACCTTTCTCCTCAGCCTAATGCCTTATTTTTACTGGCTTGAGAAAATGTGACATCTGTACACTCACAGCCTCTCTTACACTATGAGCAGACAAGGATGTAGAAGACTTTGCAAGGATAACACTGACTGAGCGCTAGATCTACTGCAACACACACCTGAGATCTGCACCAACCAGCCCATCTATGATGAAAGCACAAACACCTGCTAAGTGAAAGGAAGGTACAACTTCTCCACTATCAACTTTGTTTCAGATATTTAAAGAACTTCCAGCCTTTTTCCAGTGGATGTAACAGAACTTTTGTAACAGATGTAACATTTCAGTTTGAAATTTAATTCATTCAGCTCCTGATCTTCACCCTCCACCACAGTGAAACCAAAACGTGCAAGGCTGAAAAAGAGAAGCACTCACCGGATCGGATTCATATCTGGTCTGCTAGGTTTGGAAACCGCTTTGACAAACTTCTCTGCCAGCTGAATCCTGACCAAAAACAGAAAGAGAATCCTACAATCTAGCTACATCTTTGGCACACACAGAAGATAACAGTTTGATTAGACACTTCAATACTTGCACACCATCCCCTCCCCTAAGCCAAATAGGTACTGAGCAACAGGGTTGGTTTTTTTTCACCTCGCTCTCTCAGTTCAGTGCCCAGTGATAGTGGTTGCTATCCATTAGGAATGGGTCTTCATTGCCTCCTCTACAAGCCCGTGTGCTGTTGAACTCATTGACACACAAGCAGGAAAATAAGATAACTGGAGACATCATAATGCTAATGAAAGAAACAGGGGAGTTCTTTCCTTCCCTCTAAGCCACCTATCAACTGTGTTATACATGCTCCCAAGATGTTCTGTTTATCCATATTGTGCATCACCCCAGACTAAGAAAGGAACTAGACTTGATCTCAATACATAGGGACAGTATACACACACACACAAAAAAAAGCTCTACCTATTTCACTTCTGAGATGGTTCGTTCACAGTGCATCTTTACAGAAGTGGTTCAACCAAATGCTCTCACCTACCTGTGCTCAGTTCTCTTCCATTAGTATGAACAATGTTTCTCAGTCACTCCTACTCGTGTAGGAGAAAGAAGCTTCTCCAGAGATTACATACCTCTGGTTGAAATGCTGGTTTCGGACATCATTGCCATTGAGTACCAAGACATCAAGTATGTGGATAGCACTGATTTTTCGTTGAGCTTTCCCCTGCAGAAAGGAATAGACTTACCACTCAGATTGTAGTCTGTTGCTATTTCAGTTTTGGTTTATAGCCCATTTGTTGTTTTTTGGGTTTTTTCTTTGCCAGTATATCATTATTTTCTAGCAAGAGAGCAACTTCCCAGATACTAGAAGCAACCAAATTCCCTGCAGCCCACTGTACATTAACTTGCCATCCTCCAAGAACCAGTGTGTGTCAACTACACAATTGTCTCAATGGAGGGAAAGACAGAGAGAGCAGGACCACAGCTATCATCCTTAGCTCTCTGGCACAATACTGCCTCATCAGGGAGCACAGCATAAAGCCCAGTGTACCAGCATCTTCATTTGAAATGCCAGAAGAGAAATAAACTCCCAGGTAGCAACAGTTTGCATTGTGAATATACCTCAAGGATGCTCTTCCAAGGCCTGCTCTCTCTACTGTGCAGTTAAGTACCCAAACAGACAAAGATCACTTTAAGACTTAGTGGCAACATTGTCATCTGCTGCATGTAGGCCAACAGCATGTCAGGTACAAAGGAATTTCAAAACAGTGTTAAAAGCTCATCTCTCTGACACTGGTCAGAAGGAACTTAATCCAAAATCATTTCTCTAAATAACAAATGCAAAAGACTCTCACCTGTCACACATGGAACATTTATTTTGCAGTATCTTGAAGAGAATAAGTGAAATTGCACATTCTATTTGTAGTCACTCTGTAAGAGAGAATAGCTTCCTACCTCTCCTTTCAGCTCATGGACAATCTCCACAGAGAGAAGGGTATCTCGTGGCAGCTCAGTTTTCAAATCCAGTTTCGTCCAGCGGTCTGACTGGCGACCATCCCAGGTGTAGATCTGTGATTTCTGTGTACAGAAGGCAGTCAGATTTACCCAAGGCTTCATGAAGGGATGTGTGGGAGAGAGACCTCTGACTAACTCCAGAGCACCCCTCAGAGAATCTTTTCATCCTAGGCTGTCAAAAGCAATTTCTTTGTGGAAAATTTTAAGGAAGAACCAATCTCTACAGCAAATGAACAAAAACATTGATTCTAATCTGTCAGTGTCTTTTCATATCTACACAATGAACGAAAAATAGAACATCTTTAAAAGGACAGTGAAGATAATTAGAGACACTAGCAAGAGTACAGGTCTCTGTGTAGGCTGGAATTACAAAAACGGGGTTAATTACTGCGAACAGCACTGAAGTCAGGAGGAAAAAAAACCATACAATAACTAGCACTGTTCAGTGCTGTCAGTGAGGATTCTTCCTGATCTTTGAGGTCAGGAAAGAATGGGATGAATCTGCAAGGCAAAACAGTACCATTAAAATGAACCAGCAGAACTCCTACACATAAAGTCTGACTGTTCTCAGGCCTTACCCCCAGCCCCAGGAGGAACTTCTGCTCACTTCCAGACACCATACACCGGTAATCGAACACTTGGCGGATTTTCTCCAGCGTACTGGAATTCAGAGGAGTGGGTTTGTAACTGAAGGTATCAATGTCTGTGCCCTAAAGAGCAACATATAATTAGACAAAATACATTAACAAGTAGGTGAGTGCAATTTTTGCACAAAACAATAATCCAGATAATCCAGGATTAAGTTCTTCATCGTTTAATTACTGCTGGAAAAGGATCTATTTGCATGACAGAATTCAGAAGAAACTTCCAGGTAAGGTCCCACCTGAATCAGTTCAAAAAACTTGGACTTGGGATCTGAAGATGAGGGAGCAACACGAGCCTGATCAGGAATCTGAAAAAAAAAAAGTTCAAACAATTGATAGTAAAGGTTATTCATTTGCACGTTCACACAAACAGTTCTGGTTTCAATGTGTGACAGACCATCCTGCTCCCTAAAACTACTGGTCTTGGGACTCCAGTTACTGGAGAAGTTACATAGCAAACCAAAGTCTCACGTTTTTCTCAAATTTAATGCAGGCATGCCACATTTCATAAGAAACAACGGGCAGCTTCCAAAAGTTTCAGGCTAAATCTTTAATTCCATCCACATTTCAGTGAAACACTACCATATGTATGATATGACTCAGTCAAAGGCTCAGGAAAGAGACTCTTCAGACAGCTCTACCACCTGGAAACCACTAAGTGCTAAGTTCATTCAGTATTATATAAAATCTTCTCAATTGCAGCAAAGCAAAGCAATTAGAAGCCCACTCAGTTAAGTCATACACTGAATTCACAAGCACCATCCTCTTTGTTTACGTGAATAGCTTCAAATAATCTTTGACTTTCCTGAAGGACAATGTATTAAACCTCTGGCTAGAAAGTTTCATCTGCACAGCAGCTCCATTCTTATTTCATCACAGCAAGGAAGCTTTCATTATCTCTCTGCTTTGCAGCTTACTTACCCCCCATAGTTGGAGACACTCCTTTCGGATTTCAGCCTGTCGTGGCTCCATCAGTGTCCTCAAGAGAAAAGCAGCAGACTATTAAAACAGCAAAGTCTCTTTCCTTGTTCTTGCAGCATTAGCATATCCCAATCCTATCAAACTTGCATTTTTCAGTGTCTGGCTTGGGAATGACAAACAAGCAGTGCTCCTCACAAGGTTATTCTCAAATTGAGGATCCTGCTTCCCTCTCCACACATTCCCAACACCCTTGTTTAGTTTTGCTTCAGTATATATCACTGATACTCAGCCTCTATCTGAAAGCATCATTAGGCATCAACACTTTGAAGAAGTGAAGTGTTAGTATGAATTTATGAGTATCTCCGAGAGCTGGAACCTACTAGCCCTACTTACGAAGAGCAATGAAGACAAAAAACAGGGCTAATGTTAGGATTAACTCTTATGACAATATCTGGCTTTCAGGCTTTCTATTATGTATTTTCTCTGAACGACACCCAAACTTAAAAGCCACGACAGGGAAACAGCTATACATTGCAATAGCTTTAGTTTTATATGAAAGACATTTTTTTCATGTGCTGTAGGTAGTTCTAGGTATGCCACTTAAGTATACTGAATCATCCTTGAAAAATTAAGAGCTATGGACCACAACAATGTTAGGTGCAGAACTGAACATACCAGCCAGGATGGTGTTGCTCACATTTTAAGCTCACAGTCCTTCTAAGAAGCAGGCCCATTTAAGGCGCTCCAGAAAACATGCAACACATGGAAGCCATCTCAGCAAGGGTGATAACAAATCAACTTTCAGGACTCCAGCTACCCACACTTTTTCTCAAGGAGCTCAGGCAGAGACACAAACAGAGCTACCTAAAAGCATTATTAATTTTCCTGGCTCTAAAGGCCAAGCAGTGTACCAGCTCAAATTAAAAACACATTGAAGAAGGGCAAAACAATTTGTTTACGGTAGGTTAATTCAATATCCACCAAAAGCCAGAGGAATATACTCACGTATCTTGAACAAAAGCACGAATTTTAGCTAGTGCCTTTATCTGAATTTTGCAGTGGCTGAAAGAGAGGAAAGTTTCAGTAAGACAACAAGCTGATTACTGCCATCAACATTATTCTATGTGGAAGATCGATGGAACAACTGAAGGAAACCAGCCTGACCCTCAAAGGAGTGACTGATCATCATTAACATAAATCCAAATGATATGGTGGCCCAGTGGAAAAAAAAGCAGGCAGTAGCCCCCTTTCTGCTCTATATAGGAGGACAGCATTCAGAGACCAAACATTCACTGACAGCATGAAGTATTTCTCTGTGCAGCATCCCTTTGCTCTGTTAAGCCCCTCGGGCAGCAAACGCAGAGCAGCGTCAGCAGCATCAACAAGCACCTTCATGAGTGCAAGCAGCTGCAACTGAAAGCCAGCCATTTTGGCTGATCTGCCTACAGCAAGCAGCCCTCGCTGCTCACAGGCACTCACTTTTCATTGGACTGGACAATATAATCGTAGAAATCCTGGTCATCTTTGATCACATTCAGTGGCACAACTAGATTCACATCCACATCGGAGTTGCGCAACTGGTTGAGTCTGATGTTCACCATGAAGAGATATTCTCGCACGTCATCAGTCCCCAGCTTTAATCCTTTGCATACCACATACCTGCACAGAATGCCAGACACAATTTAGGTTCAGGTTTTTTTTGACACAGTCAATTTTTCCTGCCATGCTGTAGCTGTGAAGACAGTATTCCAAATCCCAGGAATTCTGCCCACCCAAGTATCCCCAAGAAGGTGAAGTCTAACCAATCACATCATCACGTATCACTTTCTACTCTCTGAAAAGATAGAGAAATTCAACCCTACTAAGAAAACATCACAGAACTCCCTAAAATAGTAAACTAATTGTGTTAAGCTTGACAGGTGTAAAAATACACATAATAATTTCTGGCTTCGATGGAAGCCTAATTGCTTCATGCAGAACAGACTTTATTACATACTTAGTTCTGCTGTTTTCTCTACAGATGAATCTCAGTACAGGCAGGGAAAAGCAAGCAGACTTTGGCAAATACTTTCTCTACCTTGTCAGAAATCAGAATTTGCTAGCCATCTAAAATATTTCCTCCTACAAGACAGTTGACAACTGGGTGAAGTCACAGAGTTTCCATTTAACCAAAGCCATCTGTCATTGTAATTAGAGATCAAACCTTGTTTAGCAGTCCCTCATGCTCAACAATCTCACCTCTCTGAGTTAGCAGGGCGGCTTGTCACAGGTTTAAAGATGCACACACGCTCAAAGCAGCAATAGAGCAGATAAACAAGCCCCACGCTGAATGGAGTAAACAGATCAAAGGTTTTGCAGACAAAATGTCCTCCTGGAGCAGAGAGAAGAAACACACCAACATCAGCAGACTATAAAGATACAACGACATATCAGGCATCTCCATAACCTTATCCTCCACAGGGAAAAAAAGATAGGTGGTTTTGTACAATAGAACAGCAACTAAAACACTTTCATGAAGCAGGTTAGAGGGGCTCCATGAACCATCTGTCCCGTATCTCTTCAACAAAGGGACAAGCAGTTCTCTGACCATGCTCAAATCAACATGCGTTCTGCCTCGAGAACAAACTTTCCACCCATTCTACACCACCCTTTCCCAGGCCCAAACTGTACCCTATGGTATTGCAGCACGCTATATAAAAGCCTTTGCAGACAAAGAGCTCTGACATGTGGACCAAGAAGCTTCACACTGGAGGAAGAAACTAACAGATACCACCAAAATAGAATAGAAAGAAAAACGTCTGTGCCACCCTTAGCCCTCAAACAAGTTTCCCCACTACCCTAAGCAAAAAGCAGTCAATCTTATGAAGTTGTATCTACACAGAGATTAAAGACTTCAAAAAGGTTGCTCCTTTCACCATATTATGCTCAAGCAGATACTGCTAAGCAGATCCTTGGCTCAGGTATATCTGAACACAAGGCACAGGACAAATGATAATATGATAATTATTTTTTATCTTCTGCTCCTGCATATGTCAGTGCCAAATGCTAACTAAACTCTGCAGAAAAGAGGAATCATCATACAACCATAAAATCCATCATCTGGCAACGATGGAGTATACCTTAAGACAACATGAGGCATCAGCTGGTGTTGATCACAGAGATGGCAGATTTAAAGGAGAAAAGCCACAAACTAAAGGGAAAATGAACTGAATTGCTACTGCTCTGCTCCAACCAGCCTGCCAGAATATTCATAAAGCAGCTGGCCCAGCTGATAGCATAAAACTCAGATATACTGTCCAACAATTACACTAGTGACCTTAGCCCAAGACAGCTACATAAACTATTGTTAAAATGCATTAGTTCAGAGCTTTTACCTTCTGCTTGTAAAGAAAAAGCAAAATGGACAGCCTTATTTTTCTGCCCTAGTTCATTTAGCTTTGTGACAACTACCTCAGAATGAATGCATATACATGCAATCCTGTGCAACCTAGCCTCACAGCACAGCAGATGTTATGGTATGTTAATAAAAGTCTACAGCACCCTTCTGCAATACCACCCACACCTTAAAGAAGGAGGAATAAGATTGATGGATAAAACATACCTGTCCGGACAATGGACAGTGCCATAAGAAACTGACAAAGCATTAGCTGTTTGCTTAGGATTTCTTGCAAGTTTTCCTGACCCTCCACAGAGAAGCCCTACAAAGAATACAGCATATAATTAGCATTTCTTTCGCTCAAGCAAACAATTCTGTACAGCTGACTCGTGAAATCACAATGATTTCTTTAAACACAGAACAATGCCACCAGGAATTTTAATGGCAAGCCTTAATACCACATTGATAATACAAACACATGTCAAGTATCTTAACGCACACAATCTGAAGTACTAGTTTTGGTCATGAGTGCAGAAAGAAAAGGGAAGGGACCAACCCCATCAGCCATTAAGAAATGCACTCCTTTGTGATCTGTATTGTCCAAAACAAAGTTCCGGAAAGCAGTAATGTTCTCAGGGCGAGTGATATCTCCATCCCCATCAATCCCTCCTTCTCCTGTGGACAAAGAGGAGGCAATTACTAACATGTTTGCAAAGCAGACTAGAAGAGGTGATCTGTTGTATTCAATCAGTATTTAGTCAGAAGCTACAAAGACCTTGATAGGTGAGTAAGCATAAATACACGCATTCCCTGGTTCACCACTAAAGATGCTCGTTAGACTAGGAAAATTATTCAAATGTTGTGGTCAAGGCTAAACAAAGCCTAATAACCAAGGTCAAAAGACAACTCGTATGTTAGCTGCAGCAAATGACAAATCCCTCACTGCCCTCCTCTGGGTAAAGAACTGCATTACAACATAAAATCCTGAACCAAGGAGAAATGGCAAATATCTGAATCTACAAAAAATATAGGAGACAATTTCACTGAGCAGCTCATCTGGTACTAACATGTTGTTTTGTTTTTTGTTTTTTTTTTTTTTACAAGCAAGGCAAAATTATTCACATGGTGCACTGGTAACCTTCAACTAAGAATTAGCATCAATCCAAAGAAAGCTAATTATCTACGTCCAAACACAACCTAACCTAGAATTTCAAAAAGCAGCCTCAAAAAAAACATTCATATATAAACAAGTTTGTAAAGGAAGTAGGAAAATAGAAATATAGCTTATATATATTACATTTATATGAATGCAAAGTTTTTCCATATGTTTTTTTTTTTTTTTTTTTAAAAAAAAAAAAAAAAGGATACACTGTCCCCTAGCCTGGCATTGTAGAAAGCTAAGCTAAGGCATATTCTAGAGGTTACCAATTTTCACTTTGAAGAAGCCTGAGCTTCTAGTTGGTATTAGTTTCTAAAATCTTCTACAGCTATAGTTTCTATTAACTATAAGAAGAACTGCGAGACCAGAAAGAAAGATCAGGATGCACAATTGTGCTTTGATGACTAAATTCCTCATCAATCATGCTGTCACTAAGCAAAGTGACACTAGAATTTGTTACCATTCTTTACAACACAAATATCACGGCAGCCTACTTTCTTCCCATCACTCGGAAGAGAGTTTGTACACACCTCACTAGACTTTGCAGCATAGCAGACAGAAAAGGAATCAAGCAAATGCATCAAAGTCATGGGGCTACTCATTTCTCCATGTATTTTCCTTCCCTCATAAAAGCACCAGTCTGCAGTGAGTTATGAAGATCCAAACAGTGCAACCACTAGAACAATGCGTTTTGCTGCCTTGCTACCCTTACCATGAACCTTTCCTTTAACTGATCTAATCTTGAAGCACTAATTATACTCTAAGAGTTCATGCTTAGAAGTCATGAGTGGCAAATTGGCTTTTACGCTTTTCTCTGTAGAACAAACACATTTGAGTTTCCTTCACATAGTCTGAAATAAGCAGCAAGACTATCAGGTCCTTGTATTTCCCTTCCTACTCCAAGAGGCTGTGCAGAAAGGGAGCACACATGTATCATACAGTGTAACAGGCTACCACACACAAGGTAAGATGCAGTAATTGTCTCTGTACGCACAGTCTATCTCAAAGACACAGTAACATCTTAAACCACTTCAGATTACACAGGTCATCTAGTCACAGTGATTCAGATACAGCTTCTAGCTTTAATTTGATTTATTTAACATTACTGAGCGTCCACAATAAATTATCAAAGTAGATTTACAGAGGTCTGATACAGAAGCATACTGCCAGTCAGTAAGTAAGGCTTCTACCTCTGGCTTTGCTAATAGTCTTTGGGCAAGTCATCTCATTCTTCACATTTCAGAACTGCATAAATGAGAAAAATTGTTGTCAAACAAGCATGTCCTCTGCAGCTTTCAGATGAGCTCAAGTACAAACTACTACATCAGGACACGTTTTCTTGGCAGAATGGAAAGAAGCACAGAAACGTGACTTGATGGGCAAGTTCACCAATCTCAACTCCCTTCTCAAAGCACAGCCCCTTCCTACCTTGCAAAATGATTCTCTAGAAACAAGCTTCTCTCAAATCCCCAGGCTGATATCAATACTCCTGATACAGAAGCCAGAGCGCAAGCAAAAACATCAGACAACACTTACGCATGCATTACGTACCATAGTAAGGTTCAAAGAGCTCACTGGAAGCAGAATAGAAGTCCTCAAGTTTAAAATCGTTTGGTCCTTTCAAGGTCATGCCAAATCCTTTTGCATGCCACTTCCTCCTCCACAAGACGTACTCAGAGAAGCCCCCAGGCCCAGCACACACATCAGCAAAGTAGAGCAGCTCTGCATCTCGCTCCTTTATCAAGGGCCTCTACAAAAGGAAACTGAAGAAATTCTACTCGCCCAGTAACAGCTTCCATCAGTCAAACCTATCAGCTGCACTGCTCAGCCAGAAAATGTCTTTCAAAAACTTGTTTTTCCAGCTAGTGCTCTAAGGATTCTCCTTTCTCCCCAGTTTCTCCACTCTAAGAAAGCACTGCTTTGAAAACTGAAAAGAGGTCCTCACCCCCTGGAAGTCCTTAGGATTTGTAAACATGTAGTCAAAGACATGGTCCATATTTGCCATCTTCATCGCAGCTCTGTGAACACATAAATAGGGACCTGTGAGTTTCAACTTTGGCTCCCACAGCTGAAAGTGGACATAATGGGAAGAAGACCTACGTAACCACAAGTGCTACAGACCTGTTCAGAAAAAAGACTCCACGGATCATCTCATAGGGGTTAGATCTCGTTCGGGCTCTGCGCATTTCTTCTCCATCCAGCTCATCAAATACACTCTGTGCAAACAGAAACCAAAATAACCTGAATTTGGCAAAGGCTTAGAGGACAGATATTAAACATAAGGAGACAGAAGCATGAGGGTAAATAGGATGCTTAGCATTCTATGCTACCAATTCACCAATATAGAATGTTTTCCTGCCATGTACTGATACAGAATCATCGAATCCTTAGAGTTGTAAGGGACCTCTGAGGGCCATCCAGTCCAACTCCCCTTACAATGAACAGGGACACCTTACCCAATTCTTACCCAAATTTAATGACACTGAAAAGCTCTGTACAGACAGCTCCCAAGACTGGCAACATGGTAGCCATCTTAAAAGTAGTCACAAGTGAAGGTATTTCTCTCACACATACATACACACACCCTGAAATTCACAAGGGCATGATCAAATCTAAAAGGAAAAACGGAACACGCGAGAAAAGAAAGGAAGTTTAGTTTCTTAGCTCATTCAAGCCTACAGTCTTTCAGTTGAACTGACTAAGAAATGGACACCAGTGTTTTCATTCATCTCTTTGAAGGCTGAGGTGTAAAACAGGCATCTGAATAAACAGTGGCAGCCAAAACTCCAGGTCACACCAGTGGCACAGATGTGAGAGAGGATGTATAGAGCTCTTGCTGATCACTTAAGTAAATTCAGTTATTTATTTCACAAAACTTCAATTCCTCTCCAAGAAAGGGGACTCACCTTGCACCGCAGGACATTAAGTAAAAGCTCCTCATTGCAGAACTCCGTTTCATCTTCAATCACCATCTTCCTCTGGAGCAGGATGAGAACATGTAGCAATTAACAAATATGCTACGAGTCATTTCAGAATGCAACATGAACGTGTGATGGATGAAGCCGGTCAACCACATACTAGGTGTTATTAGCAAGAGCATAACCAGCAGGCTGAGGCACTATTCTCTCCTATTTGGCATCTCACAACCACACTTGAAATATTGCATCCAGTCTAGCACTCCTCAGTACAAGACAGACACTGACATACTGTAGTAAGCCCAGCAAATGGCCATCAAGATGACAAGGGTGCAGTAGTATCTAGTGTGTAAGAGACTGAGGGAACAGTTTGTTCAGGATAGATAAAAAAAGGGAGATTCTATTCCTGTTGACAACTACCTGAAGTTAGAAAAGAGGAAACTGACCTAGGCTCTTCCCAGAGATGCACAGTGCTAGGATGAGAAACAATGGAGGCAGGCTTCAACACAAAAAATGCTGATTAATGAATAACTTTGCCAATTGGGTTATCAGACCCAACTGTGTAGTAGATGCCCAAGCAGGCTGTAAGACTTCCATTCTTGGAGATATTCAGAACTCAACCAAACAAGGCTCTAAGCAACCCGATCTACCAGGATCTGCTTCAAGTAGGAAGTTACAGTAGCAGCTTCCAGTTTTTCTCCACCCCAGATTATCTGAGGACTCTTTGACAAGGCACTGGCTCAGGCAGAGTATTCATTCCTATGTCTTCTTAACCTGAGTACTAGAATCTAAAAAAAACTACCTTGCCCACAGTCATCCACTCCTTCAGCTCCTGGGCATCAGGGATTTCTGTGGTACACTCAAGGCACCAATCCACCTCCTCATAGGCACTAGGCTGCAAACACAAGACATAGGAAGAGTCAAGGAAATTTTTTGCAAGCAAAATGTAACAACCAATTTCTCCCCAATCCTACCATAAGGGGTGAAGCCATGACTTGTGGACCAACTTTCTAGGTTTTTTTCTCTCTTGCCTAAAACATGCTTCATTTCTTTGGATAAATGAAAAACAAAAGAAACTAAAAAATGACCACACACCATTTTCCTCTCATCTGATATTTATCAATAAAGCTATAGCCTAGCACCCTCAAGGTACATTTTAGAGAAACTGCAGAGACATTTGACATAATATTCTCACAGTCCTTCACACATCTGTTTTTCCAATTCTTTCTCAAAGTCTCCCCCAGTTCCATGACTTCAATTCAAGGCTTAAATATTTTGAATAACCTAGGGAAGGAATTGTTTTGGCAGCAGAGTTCATAGCAATGCAGAAGAGCAGGTTGTTAACATCTGCTTACCTTCTTATGTTAATTACAACATCATCACCCACAAGGGCAAATGATAAATAACATCTAATTGTTGTAGGATGCAGAAGCGTGGTGAAGAATGACCCTTAAAGCAATGAGCCTACAGAACACATTTCTCATTTCTTATTCTAAAGGATCAATCTCTAATATTATTACTAATTACTGAAAAACAACTCAAAGAAAGAGAGGAAAGTACAATCAAGTGCAGTTTATAACTTGACAGCACTGCTGCCCTTGACTCACAACAGCTGGGGCCTTTTGGCTTGCCCTCCAGCTGACCAGAGCCCTAGGATTCTGTGCTATGCTCTTATTTTTGTTTGTTCTTTGAATACAAACATATAGCAACTATGTCACATTGAATAGCAGCTGAATGAGGCTCTGCTATCCAGACAGCACCTATTTCAATTTTCTTCCCTGTTGAGGAGCTCACCAAGATACAGGAATAGGACATCTCAGCTTTTTTTTTTTTGGAGGATTGTTATACAGAAACAGAATAAGATACTTAAAAAACATCACCTATTTGAGTATGAAAAATGATGACATACAAAATAAAACAAAACAGCTTGGTGAGTTTTCCATCACGTTCACTGCTACAAATCAGGAACAAATCATACAGATCACAGCAACAATCCATCTGAAACTGACTTGGTGCCATAAAACACACTATACCTGAGCAAAATAGAGTGTGGTTCTATTCAGCTGAGCCACTTGACAGAAGTAGTATGTCAGCACTAGAAAAACATTCCCAGCGGGCAAATCCTGAACACAGCAATAGTACTCAAAACAGTAAATACTTACCTCTGGCTCATCCTGCCAATCAATATTCAGCTCCCCATCAAACCCTTTGAGGGTAAGCCCAAAGCCTCTCCTTCCCTTCTGATTGGAGGCTTCAACAATATCCTTCCTACCTTGGCCATATTTTCCCAAACCTTCTCCTTCCCGGAAGCCCATCTTGGCCTACAAAGATAGAAAAGGGAGCACAATGAGGCGAGTAGATTTAAGACTACATACTGCATGTGGGATGAAAGACTAGCCCAAAAAAAGAGCCACATACTGGAGTGGCTTGGAGCCACGGCCATCAAAAACAAACAACAGAAAAAGCAAGATGTAAAGAACGACGTTTGGAAATAAAACGAGGGAAGGAACAGCGTGCTCCAACAGAGACATTCACCACTGTGTTCAGTGGGTTTATAAACCAAGATGCTGGCATAAGAACAAATTCATATTGTGGTATTACTTGTTGTGAACACGTTGCCACATAAATTACAAGAATCAGTTAAAATGCACCTAATACTCAGAGAAGGAATGTAATTCTGAAGACAGAATTTTGAACAGAGTAAAGAACGATTTTCCTCTTACCTACCAACTCATCTAACCAGACATTCAATCCTTGTATTCAAGTTTAGGAAACCTTAAAAAGGAAAGCCTTCTGAATTCAGAGAAAGACAGTCTATGTTAGAATCAGCAAACTGCAGCCCAGCTACAAAAACACAAATGGACAGATTCTGAATGATCTGTGACCAGCAACAGGATTTATTCACAGAGGAGCACATCAGCAGCCCTCGGCCTCTGGATCCCACTGAGTTTTGAATTCAGCAAGATTTGAAATTTCCTGCTTCATACAGATATATGACACAGCTGCTAGCAGCAATTTGTTTCCTGGAAAGGCAGTACCTCCCTGTTCCCACTTTTATTAAGAACTAACACTTCCCAGTTTCTAGCAGCAGACTGATCTTCTCACTTGGCAAAGGGCAGTACGTGCTGCCATACCACTGTGCAGCTGACTGCCGCTCCTGAGAAAGCAGCACAAAACAGACAGAGACCCCAATTCAGTCCTCCTTTGTGTCCTGGACTTCCTCTCACATTTCGAGTAATACACAACTGCGTCTCACCATCCCGTTACCCAGGGTAATGGAGTATTCCCAATGGCAGTGTTGGAGTTTGCACAAGGAAACATGTAACAGCAAAGACACAGAGAAGCTTCACTTCTCTAGGGCTTACCATTGCCACTGTAGTCAAAAAAAAGTTGTCAAATGTGAGACTGACATGAGAAACAGTCCGTGATTTCCTTAGAACTTTCTAAAAAATTCTCTCCCCTGCACTATCACTCTGTAATTAGGGAGCTGGTGATCACCCCTGAAGTTTGGCTGTTACAGTTACTATTGTGCACAACTCGGTGCATTTCCAAGACACTTCTGGCCCTATATAAACTGGGGCAGCTCTACTTGAAATAAACACCTTACAAGTTAGGTAATAATTCTACAAGGGTATGCCTGTCAGCTTCTGAGACCAAAATGAATTAATATCAACACCAGAATTTCTTAAGGTCTTTGTGACAGATGTTTGTTAACTTAAAAATAATTGCAGAATAACACAAGATAAGACTCTTTTCCAGCTCAGCAAACTGCCTTATTCAAAGATCTCTTTCTTCACACTCATTGCCCTGTTCGAGTACCTGGAACATGAATCAACTTTTCCTTTTCTTTTTTTTTTTACAACAAATTCCCCTAACAAAGCTGTCTCTACCTCCCTGAACTGCTTACTAGATGGATTAAAGAAGCAAAGAACCCTGCTACAAGGAGGACCAGAATCAGAATCTCAAAAGATTGGTCTTTTCAGTTTGCACTCATGAGGTATTAATACTTTGGTTCAAAACTGTTTTGACCTACCATGAGCTTTTGGGAGACACTGTTATACATTGAGTAGCGGGACGAAGTACCCTCCACCAGAGAGTCTTGTTTGAACTCATTGTTGAAGACAAGTCTTTTTTCATCACTCTCACTCTCAGACCCACTGCTGCTACTGGAAGACTCTGAAAACAAGAAAAATGAAAGAAGTGAGCGCACACTAAAACAAAACCAAAAAACCACCACCAAGGCTTCTCAGTAACGCCATCAAGAACTACACGATAGGATGCACCACGTGAGTAGGGAGGGAGGCCCTGCAACCCACTGAGTACTTTCCCTTTTCCTGTGCTGTGATCACAGTGAGGATGAAGCAATGGCACAAATTTCCTTCCAGAAATTTATCTAGCACCACAGCAGTCCTACTAAAGTCTGTACTGTGGGGCAGGCCATAAAGATTACTGAAGCAGCAATCCACAATGAGCATAGCCACACTCTTCATTAGACCTCTGCCTCTTGAGCATCCCTTGTTCACTGACTACTAGAATTCATTCCATGCTTCTTTGCACAACTAGGTGTTGAACCATAAAAGCTACCTCAAGATAATTGTTGTCAGCAGAGATTATCTTTCCTTGTTTATCACTTAAGAAGGAATTAGATAGCTGCACACAGGTATTAAAAAAAAAAAAAAAATGACAACTTAGAAGAGATTGAATTTTTCTTAATTTTTTTCTAATTAAAAAAAACAACAACAACAACTCTATTTCCCTGTTATGGATAACTGAACACCAGTGAAATAGCAAGAAACAACTGCAGAATTAGTAAAGAATTGTCATTACCAAGGTAAATTACTAAAGGCCATTAGTCAAGAAAGTGAAAGACTCAACAGTGAAATATGTGGCTGTAGTTGTAATTGTTTCAATGTGTACAATCTCTGCTGTTGAATTATCAGCCTTTAAGACAGCTATCATGCTGGAGCTTATAGCATTAATATTTGAGACTTTCAGCTCAAAACAAAGAAGGCTGCGACGTAGCATGTTTGCAGTGGTATATTCCCATCTTACTTTTCAAGCACCTGTCACACAACTTACATTTCTCCTTCACAAAGGTCTCAGAGATTAACAGGATCAAAAACATTTTACTTAGGGCCAGTTATTGCTTTCTGCTTCTCCAGTCCTCAGCTTCAACAATCTTTGCTACGTGCTTTTGAGCTGCGTTTTATTTTCCAGGGTTCACAATGGGTTCTCAAAGACAATTTGGACTACATAATCTTAAAAAAGTTTCTTTGCAACTCTTCCTGCTTTTAACATTTGCAAGGACATGTACACACGCCATACCCAATCACTGCCACTACTCTCAAACCAATCATTCACCTTTCATGCATTCTTCCCCCTCTACTTTCACTTCTTTCTATGTTGACACCCTTTCCTTACTAACACTTGACTACCATAGGAAATACCAAGACTGAGAAGTACGAAGAGTGTGAAGTAACATGAAGTATCATCCTGGAAGAGATTAAAGCACCTCATAACAGGGACAGCAATTGCGTAGGGCAATTGCTCTCCTCATCTCTGGTATACTAGAAGAAAGCAACCACTCTCCAGCTTGGGGAAGAGGGAAAGAAGGAAACAAAACACTAGGCAATTTGTTTAGGTAACTCTGAAACAGTTATTCTTTCTGAAACGAAATAAACATGAACTTTTACTACTTACAAAAAAAGAAAAAAAAAAACCAACATTCACACGGATCCAATAAAAGAGATAGCACTGTAATGCAGGAGAACATGATAATATCTAATGTCTCGTGTTTGTTTAAAAAAAAAAAAGCAACACAAGATATTAGACATTACCATTATTATTATTATTATTGTTACTGCACAACACACTACTCCTCACTACTGAAAGCTTCCACAACAAAAATATCTCCTGAGACTGAAGAGACTAATGCTGTCTACATATGAACAGAATTTTACAGCTTTTGGCCATGGACTTGTCTATTTCTTATGTCTGCAATCATGAAATACCCAGACCAAAGTGTTTGTGAGAGTCTTACTTTTAAAAGCTTTAAAAAAAAAAAAAAAAAAAAAGAATTGCCACCAAACAGATTTGTGAATTAAAAAAAAAAAAGACACAGTTTTTCTACTAAAGACAAAGTGCAGTCTTGAAGTTCCGTCCATCAACCGGAGATGCCAACCGCAATTTTGGTTGGAAGGGACTTTAAAGGCCATCCAGTTCCAAACCCCTGCTGTGGACAGGGTTGCCAACCACCAGGATCAGACTGCTCTAAGGCCCTTGAACGCCTGCAGACGCAGTGCATCCAAAACTTCTCTGGTCAGCCTGTGCCAGCGCCTCACCATCCTCTGAGTGAAAAATATCAACAATCTTTTCAAAGTTTAAAGTCATTCTTTCTTGTCCTACCACTACCAGTCCACGTAAGAAGTCTCCCTCCTTTATAAGCTCCCTGTAAGCACGGGGAAGCTGCAATGAGGTCTTCCCAGAGCCCTCTTTCCTCTAAGCTAAATAAGCCCACCTCCCTCAGCCTTTCTTCACAGGAGAGGTGCTCAAGCCCTCTGATCATCCTCACGGCCCTGCAATTCCTAATTGTTAGTTAGATTCCCCACAGCAACACTTACAACCTCCAACTGTACCTTGAGTAGTATGGTTACTAAGCTGAGCTTCATCATCTGAAGTAGAACTGAGAGTTAAACCCAAGTCTTCCGCCTTCTTCTTCTGCTTCTTTTGGGGACTGCTAAATTCGGGCTCAGTTCTTCTCTTCATTTTTTCTGAAAGAAGATTACACTTAGTTAACACCACACAAATTAACATTCTTGATGCTGAAGGGTAAGGCACACAACTCATGCTGGTAGCATGGCAGCACAGACCGCTTCATGCATTATTCTGTGTTATACTTCACAACCTGAGCTGTCTTCAGGTAAAACACCAGGTTTTGTGAACCTACCTAACAGCCAGTTTAAGTAAACAAACAAAATCTATACAGAAGCTCATGTATTACTAACAACCATAGCTTGACATCCTTTCTATGAGCTACTTAAACGCTAGTCAATGAAGACAACCCAGACGCCAGCACATAAATAAATTAAATATACGACAATTAGCATTACTACCGTACCAAAGACTCGTTTAATCCAAACACACGAGAAACGAGCAACCATTACCTACAGAGGAACGCCGCAGCAGCAGAGATGCCCCAGGGCGCTGCTTCTAACCACCCCCTCTATCAGGCTGCTTTCCACAGCCGCACACAGCAGCGCAACACCCGCGCTTTTCCTCACCCCCACCAACAGCACCCGCTGCACTACGGCACAGCCCAGAGGGTTTCCTTTCCCTCCCCTCCCGCCTCTCCCCGTACCCGACCCTGCCGCCCCGCGCCCCTCTCCCCGCACGCACCCAGAGGCCCGGCCGCGGCTCCGCAGCGCCCTCGTCGGCGCCGCCCCCGCCGGTTTCGTTTCCCCGCTGCCCCGCCCCGGCCCCTCCCGCCGGTCCTTTCCCTCCCGGCGGCGCGCGCCAATGACGCAGCTCCCGGCCGTGCCGGCACCGAGGGGCGGCGCTCCCGCAGGCGCGCAGCGGGCAGCTGCGGGGTCGAAAGTGGAGCGGCTCTCCCTTCCCGCCTCAGCGAGGCCCCCGCCGCGTCTCTAAGCGACGACTGCGCGGGCTGGGCGTGACCGCCTCGCTGCTTTCCCTAAGGGGAAGGGCGCAGTTACAGTGTTTTCTGTGTGTATAAAATACATATGTTATACGTAAAGATGTATACGGAGCGTTGGCAGTGTCGTTAAAGGACCCCGTTATTCAGCCTGGTGGCACTTAACGAGGGAAAGAGCCCTCCGTGCTTATGGCAGAGCTCCGCCCAGCGGTACCGCAGCCTCGGCCAGGGCTGAGGCACGGGCTTCTCGGAGCCCCGCCGGGCATCTCCCCGTAAAACAGCCGCAGCTCATTGCCAGAACTGGTTTTGTGAGGACAGCAGTGCTGCAGCTTCTCGCAGCACATAAAGCTAGTGCGCGCCTGTGGCAGCCTTGTCATGAGGACCTGAGGCACTGCTGTCTTTGCTTCTCACCAAGCTTGAAACCTATGGGCGCACCTCACCCAAAAATCAGCAGCAGCGGACAGGCGTACTGCTCGCTATGAGGGAAGTGTGGTTTAACTAGCTGATATGTGCCTAAGTGCACGAAGTTACAAAAGGAGGAGGGAGCAGAAAGGAAAACACTGACTAGCGTGAGCACATCTTTAGGAAAAACAAAACAAACAAACAAACACTCAAGCTGGGGTGAGGGTATGTGAAACGCAGGACTATGGAATTGGTTATTACCTGTTCTCCAGGTCCAGTGTTCTTAAACTGTTGGAATAAACAAAACATTGGTATCTCCCTAATAACACAATTTATAGCAATTCATTTTATTCTTCTCCAAATCTATGTAAAAGATAAAGGTTTGATTTTGTAAGGAAAGAAATTGCACTAGGCTTGCACCATCTACTAGAAATTCTATGCCAAATCCCATAAACATACAGAGGAGGACAATTATACCCTTCAGTAGTAATTTCCAACCAATTATTTCAACAGTTAATAAAGATTAAAGAACTCATCCTATAAGCAAGACCCATCTTCACAATACCCAAAGAAGCAGGATCAATTTTGCAGCGACAGCACCACTAAAAAAAGAATAAAATACTGATATTCCTCCTGTGTAATCCCTCACCCTTGTCTGGATGGCCATGCAGCAAATAGCAGGCAAGGTCCCACACAGCCACCACAGCACCACTCATGCAGGAGGAAGCCAATCAAGTGACTTCAGTCTAGGCAGCGAACTTAGGTACTGGGACAGGGGAGAATGGCTTGCTCCAAATAATCACAGAAAAAGGGACTTTGGGTAGTCACCTAATATTCCAGAACATAGCTGAGCTATATACAAATGCAGCATTTTTTCAGTTTGTGAATCCCAGAAGTTTCCAGTGGGAGTAAAGACACTACCTTTAGAAACTGTCTAACTGGACTTTTCTGAAAGCAAAAAAGTAGTAGTATTTAAACTATTACCGATTCTGTTGGAGGTGGAAGGGGAACAGATGGAAAAAGATATAACAGAAGTGTGTTTGACCTGCCCATAAAGGCTTTTTGTGTTGCAGAATCCTGTTTCCTCACAGTACTACAGTATTTCATTATCTTTACTTGAAACACTGGGAGAAAACAAGTGCTATCAGAAATCTTACAGCAATTTAAAATAATCTCATTACTTTTTATGCTAGTCACTCTGAACCTGGAAAAGCAAACTACTCATCTTTGAAACAGCTTCTGATGCATTTGAAGACTTACAGTCGCCTCCGCTTTTTTATTTTTTTCAGAGAGAAAGAGAACTGGAGTTTCTTAACTCATTTGCACGAGGTCACATTTCTTCGTCTTCATAATCTTTCTGTTCTTCCTGCTGCTCCAAATCCATCTAGTAGTGTAGTCCCTAAGATCAAGCACAGCACTACTATGCTGGGGTCTTGTTAGTGCTAAATAGATTAGGAAACACCTACTGGTGCATATGACTTTTCCTAACTTAAGTGCTTGCATACATATCTTTGCAGCAGCAGCATATTGTCTGAGTAATACCTCCCTTATTCCGTTCTCTATAACTGCTATCTGACAGATATCTTCTGTGCAAAAGTTTAAGATTTTAAGCTTGATCATAGCCAACTAGATGGCCAAAAAGAGAAACGTGTGCAGTTTAGATCTTTTTATCACTGAAAACTCGTTTATGAAAGGCACTAAGCTGTGAACAAAACTTGAAATAGTCTCACTTAGTTTACCTTTCCACAGCTTCTTTATAAGCAGTATCAGAAAGCACACACAAACTTAAGATACCTACAGTTTAACTTGTCCTCTATAAAAAATAAACAAACACACACAGTTTTGGTATGTTTTCTTCCTGACAAATAGGACAGTGGACACACATCTCATCACAACTCAGTAGTTGGAACTCACTTCCATACATACAGTCAACAGCTCTGGATCAGACAAGAGTTTTCCCAAAGAACTTACAGAACTGGGAGGAAGGGTCTGTTTTTGTCAATGATATGCTTTGGCCAGTGAACAGCATTACTGCTTAGCCTCTCTCCTTGATCCTTTACAATTTAGGTACCTACTGATAAACAGAAAACGTTTATTACTCCATGTGTATCTTGTTGCAACTATTGGTACCAGTTTAAAAGGGTAAATATTCCATTTTTATTCAGTGTGTCCCCTCTCACTAGAACATGAATAATATCTCTATATTCTAGTGAAAATAGCACACTCTCAAAGCATACCAAAGAACTTTGTTACCAGAAGAATCATCCTTTTCTAGTATGTGCATAAACACCAACACAAGAAAATAAATGTGTTTAGCAAAATGAAACAGGGAAAATTAAAATAAAATAAAAAAGCAAAGCAACATGGAAGAGCTACACAGTACAAGAATTCACAGTCCTAGGCAACCAGAACATTCTCCTACTCTTCAACAGGAGCTCCTGTTCCAGCATCAGGGTATTTCATTATGGTTTTCTGCAGCCCTCTTCTCTCAAGACATTCTAGAGAGCACGAGTGTACAAAGGAAATTTTCAAAAGCCAATCTTTTAGAACACTAAAAGGACATAGGGAAAATTCAAGATGTAATCCTTACCCAGAGAAACCTCACATGAAGACTTTCTGGCCCACACATCAGATAACTTTCCCTTGTTTAAGTCTTACCACTCAAATCTGCCAGAATGCACTATTTTCTTAGGAAAGCATTACCATTTAAGCACCTTTTTAATGGCATCTTTTTTTAGTAGGAGAAAATAAAGAGATACAATTGTATATTCTAAATTACTGGTAAGATAGGCACTGCTAACACAGGCTTGAAGAGTTAGGACATCTTTTATCAATTCCTGCATACAGTGTTTCAAATAATTTTAAAACAGTCAAACTACTTACAGCAATGAAAATGTGAAGCAAAGCCATTAAAAAAGAAACAATCTGGGTTTTCTCAATAAATTCAACGATAACTAAGAGAAAGACATTTATCTCATTGCTTGCATCAAGGAAGACTAATACACAAATGGATTTATATTTTCCTTCTTCAGCAAAATAAACACATAAACAAGAAAAGTACGTACAAACAGCCAAATAAATATTACAAATGAGGGCTTCCTTCATCCTCCTCTAACAGTGACATAACAGCCCCATCTAAAAGCTAAGTCAAAAATATATGCTGCTGAAAATGGAATTTCGTAGACAATTTCATACTATTTCATAGATGTGATGGGATGAGGCAAGACTTGCTTTGTCTTGGAGATGAACTCTGAGGGTAGCAAAGCCACAGCTCAATAGCAATGTTTTGTAAACAACAGAACTAAGTAGTTACTTGTGGTTGCCTACCTGCTGCTTAACTACCCTGTCAACAGCACATTTCATTCATTCAGGTAGTAGCTTAACAAAGAGGCCAAGATTCCTCTCTGCTGCTGACAAGAACTGAAAGTATCTCTGAAGTCACTGTTAATAACTTCTGGATGTGCTGTTTCACAGTTCTAAAACTCTTTATGCAGGGAACAAACCAAAGATGCTGTATGAAAAAAGCACAAACTAAGGAATTCAGGAAGATTTACTCTTCTCTATCCCCATTCAACAGAAAATGAATAACATCAACTGAACAAACAAGCCAGCAGCTCACCTTATTTTATATTTAAGCACTTAAGGCTGACATGGTCCACAACCCACCCTTTAACTTAATGGCCAGAAAGCCCTGGGATTACTCCAGCTGACATGAAATCAAGAGGAAAACCCGATGTTGGGATGCTTTTCTAATATATATCTCCTGTTAGCTGGTGCAAATGACCGAGTTCTCAAATATCTTTAGTTATGCTCCCAGCTGGATGAAGTAGGGGAAACTGGTATGTGCATTTAAACGTGTCATTCACTCAGAAAACAGCAGTGACCATTCAGATATTTACACCACGCTGAGGATGTCGGAAGTGATCCTGGAAACCTAGGTTTTATATGTCAACCATCTAGCATAATAGCAGTTTGTTCTCCCACGGTCCCAGTCTTGTTTGAGAGATCAAGCTTCTGTACATTCTCTTAAAAAATAAGGTCGTTCTTCCAAACTTTGCTAATGCTCAGCTCCAGTTCCAGCTTCTTCACTGAATCTCTCCTTCCAGACGCCCAGTCCACTCAACCAGCAGTAGTAAACCAAATTCCATTAGACTGTTTCCGGTCAGCACGCAGGCAAACCAGCCTGCAGTTACACTGTTTAAATAATGCAGTAGCTTCCATTATAATAAGAATCCTCCTCAGAGTCCTCACTGTCACAACTGCTGATTGACAAGATGGAATAGATGGAAGGAATGATGCTGCTGTCATTGTCCGTGGCTGGGTTCACCAACACATTTTGTTTCTCTGCATTCAAAACAGATATAAAAATTAGCATTAGTCCCTGTACCCTCAAATGCTCCCCCCCAAAACTATTTTTCTTTGATTCTTCTAGCCTCCCACTAACAGTATGAAGTCCTTCAAGCTACAGGGCACAGGAATTTTTTTGCTTCAATTTTCAGCATTAAAAGAACATTGTTTGTTGTTTTAATTTTCCTGTAAGTCTCCTCATGTTAAGACAGCACAGATGAGGAAGAGACATTCTGGATCCCTTCAGTAGCACATAGCTGACAAAAGGCAGTGGTTAGTTATTACAACACCCTGCCAGGTAAAAAAGGAGTATACAACAGAATGTGGTAAGGAACAAGTAATGGCTGCTCAGGACTCAAGGCCCCATCAAAACCTCCACACATTTAAGAGCACACACTGTTATACTGGTGTCCATTGTACTAAAGTTTATCATCTGACTGGGCTTTTCAAGTGCTACTTCCTTCATTATTTCAATTTCAACTGATTTCTTCTTAGGAGTTCACACTGAGTTAGACACATGGCTGCCCCCCTCCGAATCACAAGTTTCCATCACTGATTGAGCAGATCACACAGAAACAATTCTTTCTCCCTCCTGAAGCGCACCATGGTGAAGCTATATGATTTCCTACTACTAACCATTTTATCTAATTACAGCCTACATTCACGTGATAACCCAAAGTTTCATCGGAGTGCTGCTCCAATAAAGGCAGCACTTCATCTAATCTCCATCAGATATCTGATGAGACACTTCAATAGTGCTACAGCATATTCTGAAGCAGTGCGTATTATGCAAGAGCAGTGTTAGTTCTGCAAAGGTGAAGGCAAATCAAGAAGCCATGCTGGACAACTTCGGGGCAGCAAAGCATTTCCCGAGGGAATCAGACTGGCTTGGTTAAACGGGAGATGATTTCAGATAAGAAATAACACCATTTATCCATGTCATTCTATGTCACCATGCAGAACCTGAAATATTTCAAAAGCACCTTCGTTAGGAAGGGTTTCAAAAAGGCTTGACACACTGCAAAATGAAGGATCATGCACTCTATGAGGGGGTAGCAGGAAAATTATTTAAGGGAACACAATAGAAACTCGTTAATAGGTAGCAAGAAGTTGTACATTTCAGCACCTAGATACCAGAGTCAATTGCTCTAGAAACAACACTGGAAGATGTAAGCAGAAGAGGAATACCTCCATATTGGAATTTCACTCACAGCCCATATGGTCATGCACAGTCTTTTAGCTACAACAATTTTTTGTGTTAAAATCACATAGATAAACTCCTTAAGAATTAGTATGGAAGAGTAACTGTCATTTCAGCCATGCATTCACTTACATGACATACTCCCCAAATTCTCTTCAGAGATTTCTACACAAATCTAGCATGTCAAAAATAATTCAGAGTTTATCATTAGGCATTGCTCTGCTGTGTTTTTGCAACGATGTGGTTGACAGTTCAATCAAAAAGGTCAATTTTTTAAGTCTCAAGTTTTGCTCTTCTTTAGTGATCTCTTTAAAATCTTTTGGTAGGGCCATTAGTATGTTTAAGTCTTCCAGATGGACTGTGAAATTCATACTGAAGTCTTTCTCCAATGTTTTTTTATTTTACCGTGCAGTAAAGCTGGTAATACAGCATATCTTAAAATCATTTTCCCATCTCAATTTGCTGATTCTACCAACAATGAATATTGTCCAGTATATCTGCTGCATTTCCTGAGCATCTCTTTAGTATATAGGTGCCAAAGTTGGACGAAATAGATGAAATGAGAGATTGTACTCATCATGCCACATCCACCCACCTCTCACCTTTCCGCTCTCTGATCAGGGTCAGGCGATGCTCTTTCATTTCCACATCCAGATTTTCTACCATCCTGTCAATGCAGTTATCCAGCACCAGAGAGCGTGTCTTCGACTTAATCTCCTGCCTGCAGATGGGGCATTCCACTTTGCGCTTTGTCCACTCGTCTATACAGTACGAGCAGAAGCTGTGTGCACAGTTCAGAGTGACTGCCTGTGCAATTTGAGGGAGAGATACTTATGAGAGTGTGCTCACACAAGCATTGTAAAGAAAAAAACCTCAAAGTCAGAACACGTTGACTGAATACTTCCTATGAGAAAAGGCTGGGGAAGAAGCACAAAAGCCTTTTTTTTTTTAGCCTCTGGAGGGGCTGCACTTAAAACAACTCTCACAAGCCAGAATACAGGCAAGTTTACACATTAGTGGATTCACCATAATTACAGCAACCCTACAGCTAAGTCAGAAAAACTGACAGAACAAATGAATTGCATTATAACATCCCCCAGTTTGAAAAGGTCAGATTATAGAATAACTCAGGTAATTTAAGATAATATTCTGCATCTGAAATAAGAAACTCAAATTCTAACCGACTCCTAGGTCATTTTAAGAAAGCTAACAGGTTTTCTACAGTAGAAACGAATTGAATGAAACTGAAATTCCAGTAAAACATGAACAGACAGAACAGTCTACATTTCAGGCATCATCTGCCTATTCCTTCTCAAATCAGTTTCTCAACTTTACGTGAACTACATAAATAGTTTAGAACTCAATGAACACTGCACTTCCCTTCCCTTATAGCCTGTTCTTAGCACTTCCTTTCCCTTATAGCCTGTTCTTACATCTAACACTGAAGCTGCCCAACCCCAGTCAACTTGAAGCAAGGTCTACCATAGAATGACTAAGCAGGCTGCCAGCAGCAACTCAAGAGCACCAGTTCGAACACTAATAGCTCCTGCAAGCCTGAATGCATCTTGGGCTTAAGCATTCATACCTCTGCAAGGAGAGACATTAAAGCCAAATTTGTTGCCCAGAAGAATTTTTAGAGCAGACAGAATGGGTTTCTGGATCAACCCTTACCACAAGTCATCTGTTGGGTCTGCTAAGCTACTGAAGTAAAGAAAAGAAAGCTTGACTATTGCTTTAGCAGAACTAGAGAAAGATTTTCAAGTCTCTACTGGCAAAGCCATGCTGGCTTAAACATACCTCAATGAAGTGCTCAGAACAGATCGTGCACTGCAGCTCATTCTCTAACACATCATTCATCTGATTCAACACTTCTTCTTTTTGGGCTCTCACCTTTTCCTTCTCCACCTATCAGAAAAACAAACAGTTCAGTTCTGAACAACAAAGCTTAATGCAATAATGGTGGAACTGCATGTGTGGAGGAAGGTAATACAAGTAAAAAATCATGCAGCTTTAAGTTTTTCCATGCTAAGTCTGTGTTTGTTATGTATCCAGATTTGTAACCTCCCTCCTTTTTGTAGTTGCAGCAGTACTGAGAACATTCCTGTCCATTATAGAGTATAGCTTGCAAGAAAGAATAACAATTACTAAAGTCTCCTTCAGCCTAAAGAAACTACAAACCAGATCAGTCTTCTCAAAATCTCTTATAAGCTCTTTTTGGCCTGAGTTTGGATTAAGTTAACATAACGGTTGGATGTCTACTGTAAAGAGCAAAACAAAATAACACAAATATTAGAAAAGTAAATATAATAATTTAAAACATTTACTTGTGTTTAACTGACCAACATATTCTGCTGTTAAATTAGGCTTCTAGGCATCTGCTACATCTTCTAAGAACTATCCTTAAAGCAACAGTTGCAAAGATGAAGTTGCAAAGCAAATAGCCAAAGGTATGAAACAGCATAATTTCCAAGTGTAGAACATAACACAAGATCCCTTGAATTATCTTCCATTCATCAAGTTGACAGAGGCTGGAAGAAACATTCACTATTAAAATTTCATGTTGTTTCAATTCTGTACTCCCTTGTTTGACTGCAGGAACACACTGCAGTTCCTCTCGAGTCCACGCAAACTCAAAATGAAACACCCACTCTTCCCATACAGTTTTTTATTTTTAAAGAATGGTGCACAAGATGTTGTTCAGATGTCCTGTGCTTTCTGTTTCATGGAGAAAGATCTGGCAATAACTCTCTAATACAACTTCACAAACAGAGCAAAGAGTACATCTACTGATGATCCCTACCCTCACCCCCCACTCTTTCATATTTCCATGCAAATTCTGGAAATCCGAATCAGCTGCCAGACCAACATACAAGAGCTTTTCACCACAGAAGGCAACACACAGTCAAAGCAAATGTTAAACCATTTATTCTGCCACAGTATATCGTATTTCAGTTATGGAGAACTTGGTTTTATTCCTTACCTTGGTTTCCTCCAGTTCTTTATTCTTGGCTCGAATTATCTCCTCAAAATCTTTTTTACTACGGCTCAGTTCTTCCATCAGAGCATGATGCTGTAATGACACCATCCCAAAAATAAGAGTGTTATTATAAGCTACCCTATTAAATATACATGGCTGTAACCATGAGGTTCAGCATACTCCTTTCTCCTGTCTTCTCCTAAAAGAGCAACACCTGTCTGTATGAGCCAGGGTGTTAAGGCAGTTCACCCTGAACTTACAATTGCAATGTAGTGTCAGTTATTTATGATCTTCCCAGCAGCACGATACTTTTAATTTCCTCTCCCAAGTTACTCGTTCTCATCTACCATTAGACATCTCCCTTCTTGCAGCGACACAAATGGCATGTAAAATCCTGTAGTTTTACAAGATAAAAGCAAGCAGCATTAAACAAGAAATACATGCCATACAATTATGAATGAGGAGAAAAAAGGTCATAAAGTCCACAGCAAAACTCACTGTAGGACACGGTAGTAAAAATTAAAATGTGATAATAAGTGACTCGTTGCCCAAGGAGGCTGTGGATGCCCCATCCCTGGAGGCATTCAAGGCCAGGCTGGATGTGGCTCTGGGCAGCCTGGTCTGGTGTTTGGTGACCCTGCACATAGCAGGGGGGTTGAAACCACATGATCATTGTGGTCCTTTTCAAACCAGGCCATTCTACGATTCTATGCACTGCAGAATGAACCTGCACATCAGACAGTACAAAAGCAACTTTTCTGAACAGAGCTTACTCAAACTACAGAAGTTCCCTATGGGTAACCAAAGCAGCTGTATCCTGTGTACTCTGACTCTAATTGGAGTTGGAACTTACACAATATTGGACTCTACCAGAAATGACAGGCAGGACTGTCACAGGACATGGATCAGACAAGAAGAAAGGTTGTTCACATAATTATTTCTAAACATATCTAAAACTTATTCATAAGCTCCATATGACTTGGAGGAAAGCTGCAGAGAGGAAAATGCCCAAAAGTACGACCTCAAAGTTTTCAATAAGTAGCTGGATTTCTCCTGATTTTTCCTCGTTATGGCACTGGGGAAAATCTACAAAGTAGTAGCAAACAACTGCTTCATAACCAAAACAAGCATCTGCACAAGCAGCCAACACTCAGAAGGCTTTGGGCTATTAATACAGCTTATGAATGTTCTACCAGACACAGCACATTCCAGGCACCACTCCGTGATCATAAAATTAATGACTCCAGCTGCTATTGCAGCATACTGGGTGCATCATGTGTTCTTACATCTTTGCTCATCTACTTTGATTGTAAACATTTCAAAACAAAGATTGAGCCTCTGATATGGTGAGCAATAGCACAGAAGTTCATAAAGAAAACTCAACATACTACTCCAGTCACCTTCCAGTATCGCTGAATAACTGACTGCATGATTTCATTCCACTTTCAAAGCCTGTCTTAACAGGCCACACCATTTTGAAAGGCACGTTAAAATTCAGCCTAACGACTCCAATGGTTTGGCAACATCTGCAATTTACTTTACATTTCAGCTTGGTTTTCTGTTTGCAGTCTTGAGTGCATCCATCACATCTGAGTGTCATGGAGCATCTGACACACAAGTGTCATGAAAGCCTGTCAACACATGCAGCAGGGCTGGCTCAATCTCTTTTTGGATTAGCCTTCCAAAAGGAAAGGCCTTTCAGACAGAAAGCCTACGAAAACTAAGCATGTGACAATCTCTTTCAAAAACACTCCTAACCAAAACTAATTCTTTTTCCTGTGGTTTAAATCTTCCAAGGCAACTTTCCCAAAACAGATAACCAGAGGACAGACCTCATAAAAAAATCCACCAGCACGTTGACCAGATTGAAGTAGAATCACTAATGCTACTTAATACTTTCTAAAAGTACAGATTCTCGTGTTATCTGCTGGCAAACAGCAACTCCCAGAAAAGGAGGCCTGTCTGATCATAATTTGGTCTGTAGAAGATGAAGACCACTCCAAATGCACTTCAGGCACAGTCCTAGTCTTCCACCAAGAGTGGAAGCAGTAAGATTTAAGTATATGAGTTCAACAGTTAGACCAAGTAGACTAAATTACTTGCCTCTTGCAGAACCTGGGCCAGCTGCTCCTTCAGATTCTCTTCCCCATCTTGCCATTTCTCTCCCTGAATAAAAATCAAACACCAAAACTAGATGTTTTTGTTATTGGAAGAAGAAAAAAAAATACTTGAAGATAACACAGGAATGAAAAGAACTGTTTTGCACATTTAGAGGATATACTTTAAGCAACAATACTGATTTTCAGCAAAACCAAAACCTGAAAAGCCCCACTCTAGCAATTCATGCGTACTACTGAAATTACAGCTCTCCTTTACTGTGAAGAGCTAAAATGAATGTATCATTTACAGTTCCATACTTGGAACAATTCCATGTTGCTCTAGCTCTGAAGACACTGCAATGTTGACAGAAGCCAGGAAGCTGGCAATAGCTTACACATGAGAAAAAGCTGCAGCTCTATCTCGGAATGCATTTAAATAGGCCAGGTGGAGTTACAGCTTCAGCTGAACTTCCTTTTGTCCTAAGCACACAACTCCAAACCTCCTGCACTTCTGATACAGTATCCTGCTTTTAGCAGCAGACTTTAAAGGAAGTAACTGATAAGTCTGTAGGTAACTCCCAGAAGAATTCTTACTTCCTTTAAACCAGATTTCAAATAAAGCCAAACAGAAAGACTTGTAGCTTCCTATCTAAAAAAAGTTATTAACATACACATACTGCTTGAAGGCATTTGCAGGTAGCAAGAACAGACTATTTTTCTCATGTTAAAACAAACAAAAAACAAAAACATCAACACAAAACCTTCCTTCCTCAAGCTCTGAATTAAGAGAGAAAGGCAAACAATGATGCACTTGCTTGAAAAGGAAATGGATTCCCCACATGAATTTAGCATTAATTCAGAAAAAGCTGTATACTAGAAAAAATTCCCACTTAAGGTGAACACTTTCTAACTTGTCCTCTTTGTAACCACACAGGGTCAGAGTTTTAATTTCAAAATTGAAAAAAAAAAATCTCAAAACACACAGACCAAAATGATTACCACCATTATACCTCTAGCTTCTGCTTCTCTTTAGAGAATGTCCTTTCCAGCTCTTCCACCTGCTGCTGATGCTGTACTTGTTCTGTGCACAGCTTGTCCTGCAATTCTTGCAGCTCTTTTTCCATCGTTAGGATTGTCTTCTGAGCAGCCTTCCTGCGCTTCTGCTTCGCATTCAGAACTGCTGTCTGTTTCTCCTGCACTTTGACTTTTAACTTCTTTATATCTATGAGAGTTTTCCTCAGCTTTTCCAGGCCAGTCCACGACTGAGAAAGAACAGAGTGTTTCTGGTCCTCGTGAGCAACAGCCACAGCTTTCTCAGAGCAATCAGGGCTACCACGCACTGGACCCCCATCACCCTCACTTGACCCAGCAGAAGGCAGCTTGACCTCCATCTTGTCTGTCAACTGCTTTGTCTCTCCTACTCTTGCCAACAGATTACTCAAAGGTTCACCATCACATGACACTCTGTCCCTTTTGGGTCTGGAATTTGAAGGGCCTTCTGAGCCAGACGTCTCCGATTCTTCCGAAGTAAATTTACGTTTAGACCTTGAGCTCTTGGTTTTACCCAGGTCACTCCTTTGGGCTAAAAAGGGTCTGATTTTCTCCCACTCCTCTTTAATTACTTCATACTCATATTCAGCAGTCTCTCTGTTTTCCAAAGGCACTCCCAACTGGATACGGTCTCCTTCTGCTAAAGGATAGGTTTTTGAAGGATCCAGACGTTGTTTATTAAGCCAAACTCCATTTAGACTCTGAATATAAACAAAGAATCAGCAAGATTCAATATACGGGCACAAAGTCATCTGCAAGTTATTTCTGGCAACTGTAAACGTATCCAGTCTCTGCAGTATTGCAGTCAGAACAAGCCACCTCTTTAAATAAACCTTGCAATATCCAACTTAATGGCCCAATGCCCCATTTATTACAGTCAATGCATTATATTATTTACCTTGCATTATTACCACCACATTGCAGATTTTTGTGTACAAGAACAAAATTAATATATGCACTTCTGCAGATGGAAAAGAATTAAGTGTAAGGGAAAGAAACTACCCAAAAGCTTCAGGGGAAATAAGAACTATCCAGCTGAAAAATTCTGCAATACATCATTGACAAGAGCAAAGAACACTGCAGTAATTATTCTTGACAAAGTCACCTAAAATCCAAGAAGAAACTAGAAAAGAAAAATGACCATAGCTTACACTGCCTAACGAAAGAAAAGAAATGAGACAGTTCTCATAAATACAAAGGAAATACAAACAAGGGAAAGATCCTTCAAGAGATGATGCTCTAATTAGAAAACGATGTGGGTTTTTTTTTGTTTGTTTGTATTTTTAATTAAGCACTAGCTCAAGAAATTGTTTGTAGAAACAGAGCTGTGCTCAGGATGAATTGCAGAATCACAAGCAACTGACATACCTTGAAGATATTCAACAAAACAACTTCACAAAAATGGTAGCAGTGATTACATTGAGGCATTAATAGCTACTGTACCATAGATATTTCCAATCACACACAGTAAAATTTCAGAATTGTACAATCACTCCACTACAGCCTTGTTTAAGAGCAATTTTAACAGCAGCCAATCCCTTCCTTTTTGGCTAATCTGTTGTTGACCTAAACATCCTTCAAGACTGTATGATGAACTGAATGTTTTTTGCTGTGCTGGTGCTATTTTAAGGCAAGTTACTGATTCCACAGCTTTCAGCACAACTGTGAAAGTGCAGAGTTCATGATTAAAAAAAGGAATCGCCACTGGAAAAGACAGACCGAGCTGAAGACTCTGGTCTCAACAGTTTTTCTACATTCTAGTCAGCTGAGGAGGACTTTAACTAGAATACATTTGAAGTCAATGCAAAGCATGCTTTTTTTTTTTTTCTAACAACAGATTCTCCTTGCAGTTGGTTATAATCAGAGCAATTTTGTCACTGCAGCATCAGTGTATCCTTTTCATAGCGATACAATCACGTTTATCTTTTTGAATGCTACTAAATTATTTATTTTAAATTAGAGGAACATAAAGCAATTTCACAAACTGCAGAGTGCTCTGTGTAGGACTGTAATTGCCTGAAAATGCTAGACCAAGGGATAAGTATACATATAGAAAGCAATAAGGCCTGTATCCCAACTGCAGCAGACCAAAGCTTCCTGCTACAAGTGCACAACAGACACAACTGTGCTTCCACAGACCTTCCATCACATTCACACCGTATTATAATCAAAGATCATACGTTATTTGATGCCAAACAGGCATCAAATAGTGATACAGTGAATAGCGAATACAGTGAAACTAAGAGTAAAAGGTCTTTAGTCGGTCTCTGTACCTTATTATCCTTAACAGTCCACTGCCCTTCTGCATTTTGCTGGAAAACACAGTGCTTACGAGAAATCATCAAGGGACAGGTTTTTGACACCAGCTGGTACGTGAGATCTAATCCCCGGCCTACAGTTACCTAAAAATAAAGACGTTGAAACAAGAATCAGCAAGATAATAAATAGAGGTCGCATGAGATGAATATAAACACAGCAGAAATCTACCTTGATTAGCATCTTATAGCTATTTCCCAACAGTTCAGGATAGTATGTTGCTATGTTTGTTTGTTTTTCTTTAAATTCATGAGTAACTAAAAAATGAAGTTTGAAGGATTCTCTCTCTCCCACTGATAAAAATTTGATTGCTGCAAGACAGGTTACAGCCTTGGTCTCACAGCAAATTCTCTCAGCAGCAAAGCTGCTCAAAGTAGCTCTCACTTCATCCATGCCTTACCTAGTTCATATCCTAACTAACCAGTATTTCTTCAAACCAGTGCAATAGTGTGGGTCTCAAATTTATGTCTTACCCTCTTCCTTAGCTAACAGCATCTGTTCAATTCTCTGTAAACAGGAAAGATACGGGACAAAAATAGCGCAGAAAACTGTCACTTAAAAAAAATAAATGCACATGCAATCGTTCCTTTAAAGCATGATACCCAAGCTATGTGCTGCTTATAGCTAGTCTGCAAGTAAGCTAAATAATCTGATCAGAATCCAACAGCATCTTCTGCAAAAAGCAGGCATAAGGGCATGGTACAGTTTCATAGTAGCTTGTTAAATCTGATCTAATTGCAGGCTGCCGTTTAAAGCACAGCTCCATTCTCCCTCTCTCCTGTGAAAGATCACCAACAGCAGAGTGCTGCAGCAAAGACAGCTTCACCTCAGCGAGATTCTCCATGCAATTCACACAGCCTGTGCTGCAAGTCTGGCACATTCCATACTCAGCAACGTGCACCTGTTGCTGAGCATGTGTGCACACCTCCCAGCTCCAAACCCACCCTTGAACGCTTTTCCCTATGTGCTCCTGAGATATGATGGAAGCGAATACAAAGTATCACCTAAGTAACTGAGGCACAAAAATCTTATAGGCCGTACAGCGCTAACCCCGGAAAGTGAGGCCTTTTTCCCTTACGCTACACTCGCACAAACAGCTTCTGTCAGACGTGAGCTGACGTTAAGGACCGTAACAGCGAGGCACGCAGGAATTTGAGCTTCAGATCCCGATCTCCCCCCCTGCCCCCGCCCCCCCGCACTGAAAGCCCAGCCTCGGCTTTTCCCCTCGTTCCACCACCGGGCTCCACCACGCCCGCTCTAGGAGGCCTCCCCCCAACCTTCCCACTGAAGGGCCGCCTCCCGCGCCCCGCTGACCTGCGTGCCGGCCTCCAGCAGCAGCCAGCCGCCGCCCACCCCGACCCTCCGCAGGCACCAGGCCGGCCGCGACGCCCCGCACGCCGCCATGCCGCCCTCGGCCCGCAGCGGGCTGGGCTCCCGGCGCTCCTCCGCCGTCCCGTCAGCCCTCGCCTCTGCCGGAAGTCGCCGCACTGACTTCCGCCCTCGGCCAACATGGGGACCGCCGGTCCTCTGCGCCTCCCGCTGCTTGCGGTGCGGCGGTCTTGGCCCCGCTGCCCCCGCCGCGGTGCCGCCTGCCCGTCCGCGGGGCGGATCCGCGCCGCCTTCCTCCGCTTCTTTGAGGAGAAGCACGGCCACCGCTGCCTGCCCTCCGCCCCCGTACGGCCCCGCGGCGACCCGACCCTCCTTTTCGTCAACTCGGGCATGAACCAGGTGCGGGCCCAGCCCTTCCCGGATTCTCTCCCCGCATGAGCGTGGGTAGCAGCCGGCGATAGCTGCTAGTGTCTCTTTCCCGTGCTCTCTAGTTCAAGCCCGTTTTCCTGGGCACGGCACATCCCCGCAGCGAGCTGGCGCAGCAGCGGCGGGTGGTGAACAGCCAGAAATGTGTGCGTGCTGGGGGGAAGCACAACGACCTGGAGGACGTGGGCCGTGACACCTACCACCACACCTTCTTCGAGATGCTGGGGAACTGGTCCTTTGGGGATTACTTCAAGGTGAGGTGGCGAGAACAAGTCCTCATCTGGGGGATGTGCAGGCCTTTTCTTCGAGCATCGTAGCTGTACTGTGATACCAGTGCTGCACTCTGTCATGGGCGCTACAGCTCCAAACTCCGTGGTGCAAAGCTGAGGGGTCAGGTGCTGTGCTGAATCACTGCAACTGCTTGCAGAGAGCTAGAGCTAAACATGCTTCTCTGGTGCCTGTCATTTTGAAGAACCCCCTTTTCTCACTCCACTCTGTATTCCTGTGCTTCCTTTGTGTCCCTGTCTGCTCAGGAGGAGGCGTGTAGCATGGCCTGGGAGCTCCTGACAGAGGTCTACAAGATCCCAAAGGATCGTCTCTATGTCACGTATTTTGGCGGAGACTCTTCACTGGGGCTGAGCGCAGATGAGGAGTGCAGGGATGTATGGCTCAGCTTGGGGTAAGCGTGCTGGAGAAGGGGCTCTGAGCATTAGATACTGACATCCAAGTCTCCATAGTCTCTCATTTGTTCTTTAATTGATGGAAGATAGATGTGGCAGTGAGTCTTCGACTCATTTAGTTTTTTCTTCCTTTGGGTTACTAAAAGTTGGACTCTTCATCCCCTGGATCATTTTACCTTTAAGCTACTGCTCGGGTGCAGTTGGTCTGTGGCTGTATGCCTCAGGCTTTCTAACCTGGATGCAGTGTGCTAAAGATGTCTGCGATCCTTTACTTCTTCTCCACAAGGAGTTGTGCCGTCTGCATTCTGCTAGCAATTGCTGCTTTAATGTGATGATAAAGCCATATATATATATATGGCTATATATATATATATATGCAGTTTGGGAGTTTGTTCTAGGCTGTACGTGAGCTTTGGGCCCAAGGCAGCCAGCTCAGTGCTATTTGTAATGGTCAGTCTTGTTCCTCATGTCATGGCTCTGGTGCAATTCTTTCCAAGGAGAAAAGTGGCTCTACAAACCCAGTGACACATCTGTCTCCATCAGCAGGAGCCATGCTGGTTTTGCTGGCCATTCTTAGCAGTGACGAGGGTCCTGTCTGGTTTGATAGAGCTTTTTGCCGCTAAGGAGGCTAATTCTACGTGAACAGAAGCAAACAAGTCCTAATGCGTTTGGATTCTGAGTTTGTAGTAGTCAGGGAGGGTCTATCCTTTTAATTTTCCTTGTGATATATTGTAACGTGTGCTTTGCATGTGCACACCAACATTGCCACCTCTGTTGTTTGCCTTTCCAGAGTGCCTGCCAGCCACGTGCTGCCTTTCCCAATGAAAGACAACTTCTGGGAGATGGGTGACACAGGTCCCTGCGGTCCTTGCACGGAGATCCACTATGACCATGTGGGTGGTGGAAGAAATGCTTCAGCACTGGTGAACCAGGGCAGCCCTGATGTAGTGGAGATCTGGAACCTGGTCTTCATGCAGTATAGCAGGTACCAGGAACCTCCTCTGAACTCCAGTGCCTTTCTCTGTTACATGCCATCTGAATCATGCATGTATACTTTTAGGCACCTCACTGCTTTCCAGGAGGTGGCAGTAGAGGAGCAAAGGAGAAGCTGGGAGGATGTGTCCACTGAGACTCGTGGTTCTCCTTAGCTTTTATCCGTTCCTCCTTTAAATTATTACACCAGAGATCAGGTCTGCAGCAGTACAGAGACACTTGCAGGGTGAGAAGACTGCTGTTTAGAAAAATCCTTTTTCCATCTATTGCAATATATCCTGATGATCTGATGACCAGAGCCTGGCTACTGGTCAGTGTCAAGGCAGGCTGCTGTTAGTCTTGTCCCTGAGTTATCTTGTGTTGGATTACCTGCTGCTTCTATCCCATCACTCCCTTATTGCACTGCCATCCTCTCATCTCAAGTACATCTCTTCTTTGCCCAGAACTGACTGGTACTTTTCTTCTGCCTTTTATTTTTCCTAACTTGCTGACAGAGAGGTGGAGGGGAACTTGCTTCCCTTGCCTCAGCACCATGTGGATACAGGAATGGGCTTAGAAAGGCTGGTGACGGTTCTGCAGAACAAACGATCCAACTACGACACAGATCTCTTCACTCCCATCTTGGATGCCATTCACAAGGTGATCCTGTTTACAGTCACAGCTAAGTAAAGCTCTTCTGGAGCAAGCTATTTGCCTCATGCCATACTACAGCCTTGCCTTCTTCACAGTATTTTGAGACAGGAGGTATGTCTGGCCAGGCCCCAGACAGGGAAACTCAGGGTCAATTCCACACTGGAAATCCACTAGTATAGCAGCATCGATGATCCATTTTTAATTCAAAGTGTCTTAGATTTCTTAGGGCTAGGACACTGGCTGACCTGTCTTAGGTACAAAACTTTTGGTCTCTAATGTTCTGGAAGGATTTAATCAATTTGTCTTACATTCACAGAGTAGTTGAGAAGCATGATGTCAAGTGTACCTGGCTGCCTGTTGCATTGGAACTTTTCCTTCTGCATCCTTCTGCTGATCTGTGGTCTCCTCACTTTCTCTTTCAGGGCTGTGGGGGGCCCAGATACCAAGGTCTGGTTGGAAATGCTGATGTTGGGCATGTGGATATGGCCTACCGTGTGGTGGCAGATCATGTGCGGACCTTGTGTGTGTGCATCACTGATGGCATCTACCCAGGCCTCTCTGGAGCAGAGTAAGGATGTATGGAAACTGCATAGTTTCCAGTAGGGAAATTAGGTCCAGAAGGGAATTGGAGCCGGGGGAAAGGTGCTAATGTGGACCAAAGATATGGAGAGATTCATGTGAGAGCCTGAAAGAGGTTCAGACCTGCATCTCATCCTTGGATTGGGTATAGAGTATGTGGAGCAACCAACCTTTGGCAGTTAGGCCAGGCCAAAGAGGGGTTGTGGGGGGGGGGGGTGCACTGGACTGTGGGTGCTGGGCAGAGATGCTCACATGCTGCTTGGGGAATTCTGCCCTGCTTTCAGACTGGTGTTGCGTCGGATTCTGCGCAGGGCTGTTCGCTTTTGTTCTGAAGTCCTTCATGCTCCACATGGGCTCTTGGCCTCCCTCGTGCCTACTGTAGTGGAAGTGCTGGTAAGTAAGAGCTACTGCTTTAGAGAAGCCAAGTGTCAGACATTCTCTTCAGCTCCGTGTTTGTATCCTATGCAATGTCAGGAGACAACCTTGGACAGAATGGAGTACCAGGAGGGTGTATCTGGTGCACTGCAACAGTAAACATCTCTTGTCTGTGGATCACTTGTGATGGGGAGCTGTGCTATTGTAACTAATGATACAGTCAGCCCAAATAAGCATAAATATATGCAACTACTCACTTGTTTCCTCAGGGCAGCAGTTTCCGAGCTGTCATATCTGGTTAAAGCTTTCTGAGATTGGTCTCTGTGATTACTAACAGCATCTTAAATGACAGTGCTTTCTGCCCATTGTGAACTGATGTGTTTGCCACAGAGGTGCTGTGCAAGAGTTAGCTGAGTAGGGTTATGGGGAGATAGCCAGGAGACAGCAGCTGTAAGTATGGGTGTGATTCTCCCATGTGATACTGTCTGAGGTTGGTGTTATCTCTAACTGATACTTACTCTACAGGGAGATGCCTATCCAGAGCTGAGGAAGAGTGCAGACCAGGTAAGCAATGCAGAAACCCTGGAAAGAGACCTCCCTCTCTCATGGTCTTTGTAAGGCACTATTCTTAGAGGCAGAACCCATTCACAGATCTTAGCTGGAGGAGTTTGCATAGCCTACTCCGTAGCAGGGTTCTCATGTATAGGATGGGATGTGTTGGGACCATGTCTGCATTGGGTACTGCCTGGGCTTGAGAAGTATATTTAGTGGACTTTGTTGTGGGAGCTCTATTAGATCATTAGCAGGGACTCCTTGTTCTGATAAAAGGCAGCTGTTACTCTGGAAAAGCTAGGGCAGCTATTTTGTTGAATGCAAGTACAGTCTGTTCTAGCCTGAGTACCCTTTGTCCAAAGTGGCTTGGGGATTTAAGGCTAGTCCCTGCTTGCTTCTACTGACAGCAGCTGTGAAAGGCAATTTCTCTGTCTGTTTCAGCCATGCAATTTTAATTGGGTCATAGATAACAAAAGTGTAACAGGGAACATTTGTTTCAGCATCCATCTCTTCCCAGGTGGACGGTAAGTATTATCAGGGATGATGATAGGAGACAAAATGACTTTGGCACTGTTTAATAGTGCAGCAGAGACACAAAATAATGGATGCTGGTTCAAGCAGACAGAGCACCCATTAGAGATCCACTTGATTTGTTTGAGCTATCTCTAGCAGCGAGCCCAGAGGTGGCAGGGCTGAGCTGAGCTGGAGAGCTTTCTGTGATGTTATGGGTAACCCTTCTTCTGTTCTTTGGGCAGGTTATGGATATCATCAATGAGAATGAAGTTGCTTTTCTGTCCTCCCTTGAGCGTGGGAGGCGTATCATTGAGCGGACAGTGCAGCAGATGAAACCTTCTGAAAATTTCCCAGGTAAGCCTCCTGTCTCAGCCAAGTTGCACTTAAATATGGTTTGGTCCAGGTCACTGCGAGCATTGCGGTCAAAACTGTAGCTACCCTTCTCCGTGTGCTTTTGATGACGTTCCAGCCCTGGGCATTCCAAAGCTAAATTTAAAAGCAGATATTTCTCCCTTCTCTAGACTGCAATTGTTTCCTAGTACATCATTCCCACAACGAACCAGGCACTGGGAAAGTTAGAAACTCCCTTTGCTGCTTTATTGATTAAATGGATTCTTACAAGACACAACTGAAAGGAGGTGCTCAGGGCGCAACCATAGGAGCTGCCTGCTTAGATGTGCTGCACTGAATATTGGCAGAGATGTGGCTATGCAGCTCTGTTTGCACTCAGTCCCATATAGAAAACTGTGTGGCTTCTCTGCCCTTTCTCATTATCAGTGCATTTGCACACAGCCCACATGAACCTAGTTGCAAAGGCACACGTCAGATTGGTCCCACTCAAGCAACTTTGGAGATGCCTTTACCTCCCATGCTCATGCATAGTTCATATCATTCATTTTTGCCCTTCAGCTGAAGTAGCCTGGTCTCTCTATGGGAATTTGGGTTTCCCCCTGGATCTAATTGACTTGATGCTTGAAGAAAAGGGAATCCGTTTGGATTCAGCTGCTTTTAATGAGCTTGTTCTAGAGGATGCTAAGGTAAGAGATGCGCTCTTCATGAGGATAACTCAGAGCCTACCCTCTCCTGTGTGCCCAGAGTCAAAATTCCCGTCGCTACTGAGACTTCTTAGATGCACCACAGGGCTATGCCCCTTTTCCCTGGAGGGGACGTGAATCTGAAGCAGCAGTTCAGTCCCACTGCTCTTTCCTGTAGTTGTTTAACTGGGAAGTATTTGCTGGTGATTCTTTTCAGGTGTTGTACAATATTGGCTGGAATGGAGGTTGTCACGGAATTACATACATTAGGGGCAACCTCTTGTAGTCGTGCAGTTCAACACCCCCAAAGCAGAGCCAGCTTGGACAGCCCAAACAGCAAGTGAATTATGAAGAGTTCATATAACCCCCTCAAGCTCTGTAGTGCTGGAAGATTTGTACTGCCTGCCCTGTACAGTAATCAGATCAAGGCCTCACTGTTCTGAGCTTTAATGGCCTTGAAGTTTCACAGCTACACAGCAAGCTGTGCAGGTAGTGTTACGTTAGCTGTTGCTTATGGCTTGCCTAAAAGCTAGCACAGAGTTGTATTGAGTGCTTGTAGGGCTGGAAGGGACAGGTTGGTTTAGCAGTAGCCTGCATCAGCACGTACCTAAGTTAGTCTTTCCCAGGAAGATGGCAGAAGCTGCTTCTAGCCTTAAAGCTCCAGTTACTGGTTTGTATTTCCCCAGCTACCTCGCATCTAACTTTGCCTTTACTCTGCTGCAGCGAAAGGCTCGTGGCCCACAGGAAGGACGACAGCTGGAAGGCACCGTTGTGCACCTCGATGTGCACTCTCTGGCTCAGCTACAGAGAGACGACATACCTGCTACTGATGACTCTCCAAAATACTCCTACAAGCTTGGGCAGCATGGTCAGTATGGTAAGTGTCAAGATCCCATGTGTTGGGCAAACTCTGCCTAAGGGAGCAGGAATCCTTCATGACCCTGCTGTTACTACCTGGTACATGCAGGAGAACACGTACTTCATAGTTCAAACCTGTCCACCTTTCTGCTGCATCTTTTCTTGGCCCTTGTAACTTTTCTCAAAGTAGCTGCCGGGCTGGTAGTAAGGCTGTGAGAAATGGGTTGGTCTTCCCATGCAATGCTGAGGCAGCGACTGTTGATTTCTGCCAGAGATGAGTCCGACCCCAGCAATCAGGCTTCTGGGTTGAGTGCTATGGAGAATGAAGATTATGCAAGGTGTTTTGCTAGGTGCTTAAAGCTGTGCTCTTGCTATTTCTTTGGCAGGCCACTAGATGCCAGTGCAGGCTTTTTATCCTTTGGGATAACGGGCTGCCGATGCTCTAGGGAAAGCATAAAGCTGAACCGTAGAGAGTAAGAGGTGGTGTGGCTGTCTCAAGCAATTAGAGATAGCTGTGTACAGCCTGTTATCCAGTGTACTGATGACATCCCACGTCAAGCAAAATGTGAGGTAGTTCAAACTGTACAGCAAGTACATAGCTCAAACTAGACGAACTACAGAGAGAGCACAGTGGAGGAAAAATGAAGACACTGGCTGAATTTACTAAGTTAGCACTATATTGCTTCATCAGTCACTGAATCATGGAATAGTTCAGACTGGAGGGAATCTCTGAATGTCCAGTCTCTTGGTCTAAGGAGGATCAGCTTCACACTCAGAACAGGTTGCTTGGGTTCTTCTTTGATTAGGCTTTCAGTATCTTTAAGGATGAAGATCCCACTACTTCTCTGGTCTTTGTTCCATTATTTTTTTTTTTTATCACTCTTAGTGTGAAAGGTTTTTTCCTTATGTACAGTCAGAATTCCTTGCACTCCAGCTGTTGTCTCACAAATGCCACATACAGAAGTGAATAATCATTTTCCTTGACCTGCTAACTGTGTGTTCGTACAGCCCAGCAGGTAGCAGTCTTCCTTTCTGCAAGGGCACCCTGCTGACTTGTGTTCAGCTTGCCCTTGAAAAGCCCAAGGTTGTTCTCTGTCCATTTCTTTGGCCTACCAAGATCTCTCTGAAAAGCATCCTTGGTCTTCAGTGTATCAGCCAGTCTCACCAATTGTTGCCAGACACAAGCAGGAGAAGCATACATCCCATCCTATCATAGACAATCGTTAATGAAGATGTTAAAATGTGTTGGCTATAATTTCAGCCTCCAGGTAGCTCTGCTAATATCAGTTGGACTTCAGAATATTGAGCAATTTTTTCTGGAGCCCAACTGTCCAGCCAGTTATACGCTTGCCTTATGGTCCACCTGCCCAGTCCATATCTCCTGAGTTTGATTTCATGGATGCTACAAGAGAGTAGCTTGTTTAATCAGGGAAGATAATCTCCCTTGTCCATCAAGCCAGTTTTCTCCTTATAGAAGGCTGTTATGCAAGTATGCAATATAACACGATGCAGGCATGTCCACCATGTCTTTTTTGAGCTCATATGAACCTAGGGTGTCCCTGAGCAGTTACCTACTCTACAGTGGTAAGTAAAGTTTGGGATGACTTGATTCTGGATAGCAGATCCCTTGTCCTTTTGGCCAATAGCTGTTCCTCTCTGATCAAGTCAAAGGGAAGTGCTAGCTTTCATTATAGACTGTGTGTTGGTAGGAATGGCCAGAGAAATGGTGCCTCCTTTCATGGTGTGATCTGACAGGGTGCTCGCATTGATTGCTGCCATCTTCTTCCCCTTGGCAGAGTTCAGCCCGTGCCAGGCCACCATCCTGATGCTGTACAGAGATCAGTCTCTTCAGAAGGAGGTCGGGGCAGGGCAGCACTGTGGCGTCATCTTGGACAGGACTAACTTTTATGCAGAGCAGGGTGGGCAAGACTCTGACCAAGGTTACCTGATTCGCTTAGGACAGCAGGTGAGACACTTTGCTGGTGGAACCCAAGGTTTCCTAGATAATGAGGCCAGACAGAGTTCTCCAAGTGATGGGCCATTTTACTGTCTTAATTTGCAAGCTGCTAACTCTTAACGGTTTCCCTGTCCTTGCCTTGGGGTTGGTGGGCGAGGGGAGAAACAGCAGTAATCTCACAGAAGTGGGTCTGCTGCTCTGGTTGTCTCTCTCTCTCAGTTCTTCACAATTTCTTCTTGCTGTGAAAGTGTTGGAAGTATTCCTAGGATTTCCTTCAGTGTGGTTGCACTCTTAACAGCTACAGCAGCAATGCAAAGAGAATGCAATTAATAATCAGAGAGTCCATGAGAAGAGTAACTCGTCTCTGGCCAGTCCTAGACAACTGCAGTACCCAACTGAAGTCATATTAGAAAATCTGTTATTTCTCTGAAAAGTATTAGGGAGGATTCTACTTCTGAAGCAAGTTTTTTTTTTAGCCTGCCAGAGGAAGGGCTTTGGCCCTAGTTATGTGGAATGCTGTATTTCTTCCCTCCCGCATTCCAGCTTTTAAGAATCACCTTTGGGCACTGATGCTGCCTTTTCAGCCTTACAGAATGCAATAAGTGCATCTTCCTAAGCTGAAGGGGAGATTGAGTTCCTCTTGCCAGCCTCATGAGGCAGAAGTGACACCTTGGATGCCTGGAACATGTGCCTTGGCATTTTCTCTTGGGCAAATATCCCTGTTAGGAAAATTCATTAGCACAGTTGGTGTGGCTGCCTCTACACTGCAGACTGGCAGTCTCAACATGTGCAGTGATTGGCTGGATGCAGGGAAGGGACGAGGCACTCTGGTTATGTTATTTTGTCCCTGCTTTTCCCATCCCATTCCTGTCTCTTTGGAGCTAATAAGAGTTGTTTCCCAGTAGGGTCAAACAGGTATCTAGCACAGGCTGTTGGATGTTCTCTGTGACCTAACTCACTTTTCTATTTCTCTTTGCTCAGGACATACTCTTCCCTGTAGAGTCAGTTCGTCTCTGTGGTGGTTACGTGATCCATGAAGTCACTGCTGTAGAAACCCTGCGTGCTGGAGACCAAGTGCAGCTCTTTGTGGATGAGGTAATCTTAACCCTTTCCCAGCCTTGCTTTGAGAATCTTGTGAAGTCCTGAGTAAGCTATTCATATCAGAGCCTTGTCTCTTGTCTTGACTGTTCTTTATTACAATGTGCAGCAGGAGGGGCAAACTTGCAAATGACTTTGTTTGTAGTGCGCTATGAACTGCAGCTCTGTCTGGAAGTATCCAGCCTAGCTTTTGCTGTTTTACAGAGGTCATCCCGTGGGAAAAGATGTTATATCTGCCTGGTAGCATAAATTCATTTGACAGCCATGCTACTTGTTTTTTTGTTTTTTTGTTTTTTTTTTTTCCACCATCGTCTCCCATCCCCTCAAATACAACCTTTTCTTATCTCTTTGTGCCATCATCTGCTCCCCCAAGGTGTGGAGAACCAGCGCTCCATGCTAAATCATCTGGTGCTTTCAGGTCCAGCGGCTGGCCTGCATGACAAACCACACTGCTACACACTTGCTAAACTTCGCTCTTCGCCACGTTCTGGGTGACAGCACAGAGCAGCGAGGTTCCCACGTGACAGCAGAACAACTGCGCTTCGACTTTAATGTCAAGGTGACTGGACTTGTGTTTCTTTGGTTCTCAGCAGTGCCAGTACTGCAGTACTAGCCTTCTCTTCAGGGATTGTTTCTCCTCTCACTGTAAGTCACTTGATGATCACTATTCCCTTTTACAAGTAGAGAAGATGAGACATGGGAAAGTGACGTGTCCAAGCTCCTTTGTTCTCAGGAGGCTTCTCCTGAAGGCAGACTTACTTCCTCAGGGCCCTGTGACTGTGGAGCAGCTGCAGCGAGTGGAGCAGGTGGTCCAGGATGTGATCAAGCGAAATGAGGCTGTGTATATGGCTGAGGTCCCACTTGCACTGGCAAGAAGAGTTCAGGGACTCCGTGCTCTAGACGAGGTATGACAGGAGGGCAGGACGCCTCTTTCTGAGCCTTCTCTTTTAGCTGAAATCATCAGGGTCATAAAAGATATTGAAGCAGGTGGTTTCCATAGGGAACTGATTCCTAAAACTCAGGGGTGTAAATGGGATGGAGGTGAGCTACATTATGTGTGGAGCACTACATTATAATGTGTGGAGACTGGTGATGCATGGGCTTTCTACTTACTTCTTCAGACTTAACAGCTGTTGGCATCATCCAGTTGTATTTATCCCCATACAGGCTACTTATGGTTACCAACTTTGAAACCACTCTTGAATAAGAATAAAGTAAGGCAGGGTTCTGAAGCCATATGGTTAGTCTGTAAGTGTCCCTGAAGGCTGTATGGTAACTGCTGATCCTTCTCTCCTTTGTCAGGGGTATCCAGATCCAGTGAGGATAGTGTCCTTGGGAATTCCCGTGGAGACTGTGCTAACCAGCAACTCTCAGGCTGCAATGCAAACCTCTGTGGAGCTCTGCTGTGGGACGTAAGTGTCTTTTTACTAATAATCCAAAAAGGTGTGTTTGTGGGCAGACTGTGTCTTTGTAATTCTCAAGTTGTTTCCCACCCTGATGCCAGGTCCAGGCCTATATGAGGATTTCTGTGAGGATCTTCTATACAAGACCTCATATAGGAGCACTGGTGGCTTAGGTAGAGAGAGATGTTTCCAAGTTCCACACTCCGTTCCTGTGCAACTGAGTTTCTTTACCTGAAAGAGGGACAGAGTAGGCTTGTTGTGGAGCTTTCAGAATGCCAGGGTGAGAAAACAGTAATGAAACACAGAGCATTTTTCCGTGTTTCATAGTCTGAAATCCACTTGAAAGCTGCAAGGCTGCAGCAGAGTGTGAAGCAGGATTTGTGTCCTGTCACACTGGGTTTGGTTTGGGGCTTGCAGGAGGTCTCCAGACCCTGCAGAAATTTCTGGGACAGTTGTAAGAACTATTGTCCAGCCTGATTATTTTAATTATTTTAGCCCTGTTCTAGCACTAGAGTAGAAGAAGAGTTAATCAATCTTAGTATGATGCTGACATGGAAAAAATGAAAACAAATTGGCATTTGAGTAGATAAAGCTGGAAATGAGCAAGTTTCTAGTCACGTGGGAGAAGCAGGACAAGAAACTGCGTGGGAGTGGAGATGATCACTTCTAATTAAGCTATCTGAAATAATTGCTTGTGGTAACAGAGTCATTGAGACACTGTAGTATTCATATCCATTTTTGTATAGCCAAGGAAGAGAGGGAAGGTGATCAGTTCCCTGTGTCTGCACAGCAGCAGTATGACTGCAGTCCAGTGGCTTGTATGTGATGATCTATCAAGGGAGTGGAAAAGCTGGAGATGAAAAATGGCTTTCCACGAGGTTCAGCAGTAGCTGAATAGAAGGAAAAGATCCCCATCCAGCCTACTCATAAATAAATATATATATTTGTCAGTAGCCTGCTGGGAAAGTAGCACAAAGATTCTTCTGCAGTAGCCTCAGCTCTGCTGTCTCTTGCTCGACCAGGAGTTTAGGCATGAAAAAGGTTTGAAGCTGTTGGGACTGAGTAGAGACTGTCCTCCTGGAGATGTGGCTAAAATGAAAGCAGTCTTCCTGATGATTTCTGTTCCCAGAGAGCAGCTTGTTTCTTCTCTGTTCTCTGTCAACTCTGCAGACACCTTCTACAGACAGGAGCAATGGAGGATCTGGCCATTGTCAGTGAACGTCAGCTTGTTAAAGGGATTAGTCGTGTCATCGCAGTGACAGGGAGACAAGCCAAACAGGTAAGAAAGGAGAAACAGGTTTCAGCTAAATCCAGCTTTGTAGGCTCCTGTTTGGGCAATTAAATTCCCTCTGCTTGGGCTGGAGCCTCGCTGCTACGTCTAATCTCACTTTCTGTTTTACCCCTGAACACAGTTCTGCTGCTTTCCCTCACTGTGCATATCCACTCCCCAGCTGCCCTAGATTTCAGTCTCTTTGACCTTCGTTCCTTCCCTCAGACCCCCTTTTCCAAGATAGACATTCAATGCAGAGTGCCAGGAGACTTCTGGACTAGAAATTTCAATCACTGGGGAGGTATTTAAAGGTGTAATCCTTTGTGCTTTGGCTTTACCTCCTATCACAGCTGGACATTTGTTTTTTGTAACTATAGGGTTCTGCTCTCATTCTTACGGACTTTTTTCTTCTCTCTTTAGTCTCTTTCTTGCCAAACTGTAGTTCTGATCTGATAGGGTCTGTATAAAAAGTAAGCAACCTATTATTGTTCCTGTGTTCTATATGCAGAAGTGTCAGGGTCCCTGTGCCTTGACCATTTCCTTACAGGCTACATCAGAGTGACTCACTGCCAGTGGAACTGGGAGGACTAGATGCAAAGGCCACCCCTGCAAATCTATTGCTTTTTGCCTGGCTGTCCCTTGCACTGCTGTGTTTTTACTGTGTTTTTTCTTAATGCAGAGAAAGGAAAAGCTGCAGGGCACATATTCATACTTTGCTGGAAGTGTTAACCTGAAGAGACCCTGAAAGGAGCTAAGTGTTAATTAGACAAGGAAGGCTGCAGGTGTGGGGGAGTAACCTGGAATACAGGATGTGTATCCAGATAGGCAGAGCAGTTCTCTCTCTCCACAGCTTTTCCTGTATGCTCCCTGCAGTCCTGGTCTCCCAGGACCATTGTGGGCACAAAGACCTGTCGGAGTGAAAAAAGCTTGCATTAGCTTTTGTTGGTGAAAGCAATAAGAAATGGGCCAAGACCAGCTGAACTCATCTTCAGGAAATGTCAGGTGTAAGGTTTCTTTAGTCTTAATGTTACTCAGTTTCTTCAGTTATTAATTTCAATAATGCATTTGTTAATGCACTAAAAAGTAAAAGGGCCTCCCAGTTTTTTTTTTGTCATTGAAATCCTGAGGAGGACTTTTTGCTGAAGAAACATAGTTACAGGACAGTGTTACATGATAGTTACATGACAGTGTTGTCCCACAAGTGTGACCATCTAGCAGTGGCTGCAGATCTAGAGGGGAGCTCTCTATTCCAGAGTCTCTTGGGGACTTAAGCTTAGTTAAGTTGAAGTTTAAGTTAAAGCTTGACTGTAGATGTCTTCCCCCTTGATACTTAACAGCACTTCAGTGCCACCTCCCTCTTTTTTCCATCCCCGATTGTTCTTTGTCTTACTGCATCTAAAACATTTTCTTTTCCTCTCTCCAGGCCCGAGAAGTAGGTCAGTGCTTGGCTATGGAAGTGGACTCTGTCTCAATACGGATGAAGCAGAGGAGGAGCACCTCTGTTCTTGAGATGCAGAAGCTCTCCAAAGAAGTGGGACAGTTAACCAAAGTAAGGATTACATTCCATACAGAAAGATCCCAGCACTGGCTGGCTCTTGAGACAACATGACTTCCCTAGGAGATTCACTATGGTCAATAGAAAGAAGCTGCAACTTGCTGGTGCCTCTTTGTTCATAAAGATTTCATCTCGTGTCTTGGTGCCTCTACTCCCAGAGGGAATATCAGAGGAGAGTTAAGCAGTAAAAAAGGGTTTCCAGGCTTTTTCCCAGGTTTTAGATGCCCAGCTGAAAAAACTGTTGCAGTGAGTGACTGGCATGATCAGGTATGTGTATAGGAAAGTCTGGAAAGAGGACAGGCTCCAGTCTGAGCTTCCGGAGAACAAGCAGTTTATTTCTAGTTACAGTTCTTTACAAAGCAGACTGTCTTCCAGGTGGTGGCCAGCACTACAATGCCACAGTGGCAGAGGAAAGAACTACAGAGCATCCTCAAATCGCTGCAGCGAACCGCCAACACAGCCATCAAGAAACTGGAGATGCAGCAGGTACTGTGACAGCAGCACACTCACTGTAGCTTGCTAATAGCACTGTGATGTCCACCACTGAACTTCATGTATTTGTCACAGTTCACTGCAATTCAGTGTCTGGAGCCTCATCAAATGTGGGTGCAATCACACGGTGCTGTGTAAGCCCTGTCTTGAGTTGATTTCACTGACAAGGCTGTTATTCATAAAATGCAGTGACTTGACTGCATTTCTGGTATATGCAAAATCCTGATGTCTGTCCTATCTGTGAGGATAGGACTTCTTGCAAATACCAGCAAGTAGATAGGCATTGCCTACTTGTTAATGCATGGAGAAGATGACGTTGCCCTGAAAATGGTCTTTACAAGATCATGCAGTAGAGTGGCAGAAGAGCCTTTCTCCTATTCATATGGATATTGCTGTGATTTTTCCACTGTACTTGCTACTAACTTACATGATTATATTAAAAATCCTTATGAAATTCATAATGCAGACTTAATGTTCTCATTTACTTACAGTAGCAGTATCTTCTCAAAGGAACTTGCCTTGATACATGTGGCAGTGCAAAGGCCAAGGAGAGAGTCTGAGAACTGAACTTGTCACTGTCCCTTTTGAAATCTCTGCTTGCTTTTGAGGCAGAAGGGTTGTACAGGTCTCCAGACCTCTGCTAACATAAATCTCCCCTCTGTCGTACAGAGCAGCACTTCCACTCCCTATATACATGTGTTGCATTCTTATATACTCCTCCCAGTCACCCTGTGCCACCTGTAACCCCTTAAGTGCTGTGTGTTTCTTCCTCCAGGCTGAAGAGAAGGCGCAAAGGCTGCTAGCAAAACACTGCAACCATCCTGTCATTATTGATACTGTCCCAGCTGATTCCCTGTCTGTGAGTAAAGCACATTGCTTGTTTGCCCAGCAGTACTTCAGATGCTGACTGCAAAGGTAGCTGCACAGCATTCTCCTTTGCTGTAGCCTGACCCTGCCTTTTCCTTCCTCTCCTAGATCCTAATGAAGGTAGTGAACCAGCTTTGTGACAAGTCACCTGGCACATCAGTCCTGCTGCTCAGCCCTCAGGATTCTGGGGAGGTGCTCTGTGCCTGTCAGGTGTCCAAGGTAAGCAGAACCCTGGCAGAATCACAGGAGCCTGCCTGCAGAGAAAGACTGGGTACGCTGCTCAATAGGTCCCAGCTGATTTATTTATTTTTTTTTTCCTGGCTCTCTACCCAGTGGCACTGATTAGTTATGTTGAGGAATGACCAGAGATGATTGTGCTGGGACCAGATAATCTTTCAGCTTTTGCTGGGCACAGATATCCCTGGATCCTCCAGGACGTGTTTGCCCAGCAGCAGGACGTAGCGCTAACACGTAAACTCAGCCTCCTTTCAGTCACGTCTCCCCCAGGTAGCGAGGGTCCAGGCTGGATGAGAGGAGAAAGGTGTTCCTTCTTCCAGACTGCAGAGTGCTCCACAGACCAAAGTGTGTGTCTCTTCCCCAGAATTGTCTCCCCGTGTTCTCTGCTGCTGACTGGGCCGTGGCTGTCTGTACACAGATGGAAGGCAAGGCAGGAGGTTCTCCTATCGTTGCTAAGGGCAGCGGAAATGCCAAGGGCCTGCAGGGAGCCCTGACTACTGCGCTGGAATTCGCTCAGAGTAAACTCTGAAATAACTGTGATGCTTTGGTAGCAGGACAGCTGTAAGCTATGTGGATACTCGATGCAGAGTTGATATGAAAGGTGTGGCAGCTCTCACAGTGAACATTGCTGCAACCACTGCATTGGAGCACTTGGCACCTGGCCATCAGGGCTGAGCAGAGAGCCTGTTCCTGATGCCGCTAACAGAGTGATGCTGCCTGTCCTCAGCATGGGCATATGGGGATTGAGCCTCAGAAGGCACCAGCTTCTTCTGGAATAGTGCAGTTCTTGCCACGAGACCAGCACTGGGAGGTTCTAAGAGCATGACTGTCTTATCCCAAAGTTATTAAAGGATGGAGAGCGTTTGATCTCTCTGTTTTGTTGGGGTTTTTTCTCATATCTGCACCGTTTTTGGTTTTTTTTCGTCCCTGTAAACTCAGAAAGCAACATATGCTCTTGTCTAAGCAGTCCCACCCTGCTGAAGGACTCACCACACCCTTATCTGATAAAAATGCTACTATAATTTAGAAATGGGAAAAGCAGTTCTCCTTGCCTGTGTGCACGCCCTTTTGCATAGCCTATGCAATGGTTAGTACTGTAGTCAGTCCTTGGTACTAACACACAAAGGGAAAAAGATCATCCCAACCTCCTCTTCTTTGCTTTGAGTGCACATTCTTACACATATGTTACTTCTGCTCCCTTTTAAATCCTTTCTTCTCACGCTGCTTCCTCAGACTTCATTGTTAGAGTGATGCTTTGAGTTCCTGACCAGAATACTTCTGTGTTAGAAACCGGCCTAAATAGAGAGGTCACACGTGGTAGCTGATTGGGAGGTACAACAGGATAGCCATGCAGAAAGGCTTCACTCTGTGAGCAGGAGAAGCAACCTGACACAGATGAATTTCACCAGCAGATAGGACTGCCGGCGTGGTGGAATTAGGAGGCAGTATCTGTGTGCTTTAGGGGTGGGGGGCTGAAAGAACAGTGATGTTAGTGGGTGAGAAGCAGAAAGAGGGTAGCGGGATCAAAAGTTATGTTAGGATGTTTGATGCTGTGGGGGAAAGGCACCCCACAGTGGTGAGGATGATGAGCCAGGAAGTGATTTTTAGCAGCTTGGGTAGACCGGCATAATGAGCTTCTGGTAGCTGAGAGCAGACTGGTAGGTGGCTGAGGTAGGCAGGGTTCTAACAGTGTTGCATGGCAGGAACAGAACTGAGCTTCACATGCATGACCCAGCAGTTAACCCTTTGGTCAGAGGGATACAGCAGTGCACTTGCACACAGCTGCTACTCTCAGCTTAGGTTTGTAGGGCAAGCTCGGCAGGCTGATGTATTTGCCCATTGCTCTATTGTCACGTAAATAAGGCAAAGAGGATATAGTAGGGAAGGACTGTTTCCTGATTAGAGACATCTGCTACTTTTCTTAGCAGTCTGCATCTGCTGCGAGCAGAGCCTCCTCTCCTCAGTGAACAACAGTTCTCCTGGGGGAGAAAGGTGGTGGATTTAATTGTGTTTAGAGGATGAGGGATTTCCTTCCTCATCTCAGCAGCTGTCCAGTCCCAAATCTAAGACTCAGTGTCAGTCCTACACATCTTTTCTTAGTGCCAGAAAGGTGGCTGTCTAAAGAGCAGGAGCTTGCACTTGGTTAAGTGCCTGATACTGATATGATGTCCTGGAGGCAGAAGGAATGGGGAGCAGCCTGCAGAGGTGTCTTGTGTTTCACCATAGCACTGAAAGCTCCTACATCTGCACCAAGAGGATAGACCTTAGACCTCCTTCATTAAACATTACTTCCATCCAGGGAGCTTAAGGTAGAACTTTTAGTAAAGGAACTGGTGAGCCAAGGTTCCTGGGTATCAGGATGACAGGGACAGTTCATACCATCAGTTAAAAATACTGTTAATGTCTGTTGTTGAACACCTGCCGTATTTCATTCCAGCCACATCAGTACCAGGTATGGGGAAGGGAAAGGAATGCTCTGTCTTACTGGGAAAATGATTTTCCCATTTGCTTCTGCATTCATGTTACTATATTAATAGCTACTGCTAGAGATGATGTCTCCTCTCGGTATTGGAGAGTAGGTGTGTGAAGAGGAGGAGAGGCTGAGTTGCTTCTGCATCCAAAAGCAGAGCCTGAGCTTGCCAATAGCAGCCTTATAGCAGTGACCCAGCTGTATGACATCCCAGCTCTGTTATCCTCCTCCTGTATCCCATGGGAAAAGTGGCTCCCCCCACACAGGGTGGCAGAACCAACTCTACCATGAGAAATAAGCCTCAGGTGTCCTGAGAAGAGGCACGAGGGGAAAGTTTCCTCTTTCTGAGCCTGCAGGGATTTTAATGGGTCATCAGCGAGGTTGCAGCATAACTAAGTCATGCTCTTGGTGTGGCTCTGTAGCACAAAACCTGCCCTGTAACTGAAGGGAAGAAAGCATCTCATCCTACCAAACAGCAGTTATGTGGAGGCACCGGGCTGCTGCAGTAGAAGTGCTGGCTTCTGAGATGTGGCTGTGCTGGATCATCACTGATCCTAGATGAACACATTTTATGCTGTTCTCCTGCTTAAATCCCAGTGTACAGAACTACATCCCCCTACTCCTGTTTTTATTCCACAGAAGGATAACACACATCCATCCCATGTTACAGACATAGCTGCCACCTTTCTCTGTTTGAGCAGTAGGTAGAGCAATGCTCAGCTGGGAGAGCTTGAGGGGATGAAACATGAATTTTAAATATAGTTCTCTCACCAAAATAGCAGCCTACATTCCCTTACTAGAGATATAAGGTGCAAGCAGTTCTCTGTGCACACACTGCAACTCCAAACAGCATGGGCTGCATGCACACACACAGGACAGTGGAAAGCAGGAAACTAATTAAGAAGTGATGAGGTTTTTGCTGTGAACAGGTGCAGTCAAGTTGGCAACTGTTCTGTAAGTCCAGATGGACCTCCAAGGTCCCTGAAGGGCATGCGAAATGCATGTGAGTGCCAGCCCAAATTCCAGGCAGCTACCTGACTTTGTGTAAAGGACCAACCATATTAGGCCTTGCCTAGCTGGAAGAGCTGCACAGATGGGATGAGAGCTGGGGCTCTGCAGGCTACGTAACCCTCTAACCTAGCGACCATGGGTCCCTGTCCTGCTCTCTGGCAGCGCAGCAGCCTCAGCACAGGGCTGTGGGGTTGGAGGGTATGGAGCCCTAGATGGATTGGTATCTCCAAAGAGAGCCTGCTGGGGAAGGCATCAGGAGTACCTGAAAGGCAGCCTGCAGGGAGAAATGGTGGGACAAGTCACTCAGGGTTTGCTGAGGAGAAGAGTTGGCAGCAGAACAGTGAGCACAGGCTGGGTTTCTCCAGCTGCACATGTAATCCCATGAGGGTCATCTTCAGCATGTGTCTCAGGGACATCCCCAAGACTCCTGGCATTGCTGCAGGCCTGTGTTTTGCACAGTTCATTGAGCCTAGGGGAAGAGCCAAGTTGGATGTGACCCATAATTGTCCAGCTGCCTCGGGGCCAGCAGAAGCTGAAGACCACTGTCACACTCAATAGCAAGATGGGTCACTCCTTATAAACCGCCTCAGTGACATCCCTTCCTAACAGCAGCTGAGAAGGAAGGAAAAAATAGTGAAAATATAGGGAGGAAAGCCTGCAGGGAACATCATGCTGCCTGACGTGGGTCAGAGCAACCCCTGGCCCAAAGCACCTCTCCAACCCTGGCTCTGGTGGCCAAGCCCCAGGTGTATGGCTGGGCATGAGCCGGAGCAGCACAGGCATTTCGTGGAGGATCCCGGGGCTCACCTGTGCTGCCTGCCCTTCACAGCCAGCCAGCTCGCTTTGTGAGGATGACCACACTTTGCAGTCAGCTCTGGAGATTCAATTACAGCCCGTGTTTCTGTGCCACTTGCTGAGAGCAGCAATTGATAGGCTGCAACCCGAGCTCCTCTGGAAAGCATTGGGAAAACCCAGAAGGTAAGCACAGCTACAACCATGAGCCAGCCCCGGGTGCTGGGCTGCTGCTGCCCACCACACGTAATGTCTCCCCTGAGACTGCAAAGGGGCTGCAGGGAGGCTTGTCCTGTTGTGTTGGGGCAGGCTGAGTGCAGCTCTGCACTGCACCCTGTGCCCCTGTAGCTCTTGCAGTCCCTCCTGCGGGAGTACTCCAGAGTAAGCTGTGAAGTCCCATCCCATGCAGGCAGTCAGGGTTCCTATGGGGGCTGTCATCCTCCAGGCCTTGCCGCTGTTTTCCACCCCAAACCCCACCTGTGTTCTCAGCTGGCCGTGACACTCCTGAGGCTGCACGGACATGGGGTTGCTATTGTAGTCCTCGACACAGGTCTGCTATCTCCATCTCACTCTGGTCCTCACCCAGCCTCCCCTCACACACTGCCCCATTCCTTTGCACCAGAGGTTACATGGGTTACAGCTCCAGGAGCAGGAAGATAAAACAGAAGCTACGCAGACTTCCTTTTCACATGGTGAGGAATTATTTACACTCGGGTTGGGATTTGCTGCTCTACTAATTTTGTTGTCTCCTTACTTGTCCCACATTGCAGCCGGCGTTCCTTGCCTGCTCCCTTCCCTCACTGCCCCCACTCTCATTCTGCTTCCCCTGGCCTGCTTCGGCCCAAGGAAGGTGAGTCCTCACCTCAAATATCACTGAGTTTTACAGAGAAAGAGGAAAGGAGATGCAGAACTGTCTGACCTTTAAAACAGCCACATTCTCACATTTCCTCCCCCATCTCAAAGCAGCTCTTTGCTCTACTGTAACCTTCTCTTCCCCATCCCAGCATTTATTTATAAGTGCAATCAATAATTAAGGAGCTGCCTGCCTTCCTCGGCTGCAGTGTTGACAGAAGCACCGCTGATGCTTCCTGGCTCAGCCTGGCTGCTCTGCTCACTGAGGCTTTTAATTTTCTCCACTGCCTTGCTGGAAACACAGCGACAGCCCACCCAGAGATGGCAACAGCAAGGCAAGCCCTGCCACAATGAGCACTCCCTGTATGCAAAGAGAATCCAGGCGGCTTTCCCTGCAGAGAGGACAAGAGGGCAAGAAGAGAGGGCTGGGGCTCTGCCACCCGTCACTAGAGGGAGGGCGATGGCAGCTGGCAGCTCCTCAGCCCTTGGCACCAGGCCATGCAGCCCTGCAGGGATGAGGTGCATGAGGGGGAAAGAGGGCACCGAAGGACAGCATCAGCTCTGCAGCCCTCGGCGGTCCCAGGCTGTCCTACCCCATCAGTGTCCTCCCGCCACAGCAACCACGCTGACATTGTCCTCACTGCGTTGGGCTTTGTTTTCCCACAAGGAAAGGGGGCGCTGCCCTCAGCTGGAGCAGCCCCTGGGTCTCTGAGCTGCTTTTGCCAGCCATGTGAGGGAAAGGGGCTGTGCTCCCCGTGTAAAACCACCTGGGCTGGCAGACTTGATCCCCCCGTGCTTCATGTCCCTGCATAGCGCCTACCCCTGTTGCAAATACTTTGGGCTGATCAAAACACAGCAGAACAGGGAGAAGCTGGAATTAGGGCAGGAGAGGGAACAATACGCATCCACAAGCTGAAATGCACATCATGGACTTCTCAAGCAACTCAAGAGACCATACAAAGTGAAGGAAGTATCTCCATGGGGCTCTGCAAAACAGTCTCCCACCAGCTCTCATCTCCAGCAAGGGAAGGGAAAGGCTTCACACCTGCTCTGAATGCTGCAGAAGCTGCAAGAAACAGAAGGAAGAGAAGGTGCTCACCAGATCCTGTCCCTCCTCCACGGGCTGCAGGGCTGTGGCACCAACCCATCCTCCAGGAACAGTGTTTGGTGACCTGCAAAAGTGTTTGGTGACCCTGGTGACCCTCCTTACAGCCCATCCTGCTGCAACTAGCCCTTTTTCTGAGCATTTCTCCTAGGTACTGAGAGGCTTGTCTTCCCCATCCCCATTCCCCAGCTAAGTGACAATGAGGGGTCCTGTGCTGCAGGGAGAGGAGCTGAGGGGCCTGCTGCAACACAGAACTAACAGTGGGAGACCCCAGAGCTAACAGAGAGGCCCTGATGCCGTGATGATGACGTTCCCTGAGTATCAGGAAGAGCCAGCAGAAGGTGTTGAAGTCCCTTGAAGAGAGAAGGGATTGCTCAAGGGGTCAGCAGGTGTTGAGCCAGCAGCAGCTGTGGCTGCATCCTCAATTTTATCCATTACTTATAGCAGCCTGGGAGTTGGGCACAAGGAGACCAGGTCCTCTCTTCTCTATCATCTCCCCCCTCAATCCCACACAGTTGGGGCTGAAGTCCAGGAAAGCAGGGGAAAGCATGACAGCTTGAAGTCTGCATCCACTGGTAGAGTTGTGTTGGTTCTTCACCATTTTTCTGTAGCTTAAAGGGTGGAGAGGAAGGGAGGAGGGCCTGGCACAGCTCCTGCTGAAGCTAGTTTGCCATCTGGCATTTGGATGAGATGCAAGGGGGCTGAGCAGGAGTCACCAGAGAGGCCTGAATCTTCTGGCCTGATGCTGGAGAGATCTCAGCGAAAGGAGAGTGTGCTCCAGCAGCAAGGAGAGGGGCTGCAGACAGGAGCTGCTGGGTCCCTGGGCACAGCTCCTGCCCGCCTGGAGGTTTTCAAGATTCTGTCAAGAAAGCATATGATCTGAAAAATGTATTTGAAATACGAGAAGAGCCAATTAAACTATCTAGCCTAGGGAGTTCCAGCACCAACATCAGAAAATGCATCCACCCTGCCATGAGCAGCAAGCATCCTAGAAGGAAGGGGTTCCCCATGGTGGAGTGCTGCCAGCTGCTAAGCCTCCCACCTGCCAGCATCCTCAGGCTCTTTACTAGGACCACTCCCCTCACCTCCTGCTTGGTTCCTGTGTCATAGTGGAAAGGCCAGGGCAAAATGAGCTTCACAGCTCCTGCTGCTCTCAGTACCCAGGAGTGAGCCTGCAGGACACACGGGATACGAGCACTGCTCCCCACCATGCAGTGCAGGCAGCAGCTGGGCTGGCTCCTGTGAGCAGGGCAGGGGGCTGGAAGGTGGGAGGTGGAATCAAATCCAAGCTAATTAAGGGTAATTACTGCTCTTCCCAGGAAGCAGTAGGAGACAGAATTCACAATCAACCCCTCTATTAATAGCTGTCAGCAGCTGTGTGGTTCCTGCTGGGACCTAGAGGGAGAGCGGAAAGCTTTGCGGGAGAAGCAGCACACATGCATGCAGTGCTTCTCACCCCATCAGCGCTCCCCATTCCTTCAATGCTGACTTTGCAGGGAGCTATTTTCTCTCTTGTTCCTTTCACCACTTCCTCTAGGAATGCAGGAGACGTCAACTGCTTTTTAGCAGCGTTTTTCAGCGGGAACCAACAGGAAGAAGGCTTGGAGACAGAGCCTTGAATCTTGTCTCCACCCCTCAGCATCTTCATTTTGTCCAGCCCCCATCAGTCTGGCAACTTTCTGTGCTTCTCTGAGCTTCCCATTGAAGCAGCACAAGCTGCTTTGCAAGGAGAATCCCTAGAAGCAAGGACAAACTTCACCAGCTCCTGCCCAGGCAAATCCCTTTTGTGCCAGGCACTCACTGATCAGCAAATGCCCCTCTCACAGTCTCCAGCCATACCCCAGGAGTGTGCACGACACAACAAACCATGCCTGACAGATTGGGGTGCCCCACTGCAGAAGCCACCCCATACGGCATAAAGAACTTGGACAAAATTGTGTCCTAAACTGCAGTGAATTCTGACCATTGTGATGTGACATGAGGACAAAAGGGACTGCAGGAGATGCCCTAGCATGGCTGGCTGGGAGGATTCATGCATGGATTTTTTCCCCTTCCACTGCTGTTCCCTCCAGATGCCACTACAAGCACGCAGCCTGCCTCTTGCTGCAGGCAAGAGCCTTGCCAGATGCATTGTGCAGTCCCCGAGGAGGCAGCTGGTGCTCTTGTCATCCCATCAGGGAGAAACCCAGCAGCCCATTAGAGTCCAGGAAAGCTGCTGTGCTGCAGGAAAGAAAGCACCTGGGCAGCTCAGTCACCTCCTCTGCTCATGCACACAAGCACACACACCTGCCCCTTGGAAATGGCAGCAGTCCCTGCCCAGTGACACTGCCACAGGGCTGCTGCCAACACTGCAGGGCTGTCAGCAGTCCTTATGCTGTGTGCTGCTGGGAGAGGACTCTCCATGGGCTCCTGTGCCCTCTCACAAAGCCTGAGATTTTGGTGCTGCAGAGATCATGCTCAGTTATGAGTTTAGGTCTGTGGCAGATCGAGCAAGGATTTTCCCTACTCTCCTTAGAGTGATGTGGTGCTGCATTCGCCCTTCAAAGCTCAACTACCTGCAAGTGCAAAGACACACACAAATCAGAGTAGGAGAAGCCAGGCAGGATAACATATTTCTAGTCTCATGCCTGGGACACCAAATAGGTTGTCACCATCCAGCCATCAGCCTCAACAGCATCCCAGCCTCAGATGCCCTGTGTGAGACGTGTTCCCCCCATCAGTGCACAGGCTCCACTCCTAGTTAGTTGTTGTAGTATTAGTTTCTAACAGAGTTATGCTGTTCTCTAGCTCATTTGAGGAGCAACAGTGCCTAAGACTGCACACCCTGATGGAACGCATGCATGAAAATAAACAGAGGAAGAGTTAATGCAGCCATTTTGAAGTTGCTGCTCCTTGTTTTCAGTGATTCAAGATCCAGTTGCATCCCATTCCACAGCTGACTGCAGTATGTGAGCCATACCATCTCTGGGATCCCATGGCTCTGGGCAGGCAAAGCCAGACCCCACTTCAAAGCATAGCATCTGCATCTCGTTACCATGAGGTGGGCTGAAGGCTTTGCCACCGCAGGCTGCTTGAATGCTCTGCTCAGTGCAAGAGAGAACATTTATGGCTAAGTATTGCCCCCAGTCTTACTTTTTCAAGCTCTAGAAAGCCCCAAAGATGTTTAAATGCCAGCCTGGCCCATAGGCTGCCTCACATGTCCCCAGATCTGGAGCTCAGCAGTGTCATCCGCCTACAGAAGAAAGCACATTGCTGCTGAGGTCCTGCTTCACACCACCAAAAGTCACGCAGCACGCCTCAGGATCTTGATGCTTTTTTAGGTCTAAATGCCTGTTGTTTCGCTGTGAAGTCTTCAGGGTAATCTCAGGTCACATTCATCACATCCTCACAACCAGGAGGTGTATTTTGAATGAAAGGCAGCGCAGCTTCCCAAGAACGCCAGCTATCTCGAGACTAGCGAGAGTATCATGAGAGCTGGCACCAGCGTTGTGCGCACTCCCACGGGGCACGCAGTGGCTGAGATAGTGCTGTACCCACTGCCGAGCCCGTCGGCGCTACGAAAGTCACATTTCAGCTGGAAAATCTGTGGGCAAACACCGAAACGCTTCGATCTGAGAAAGGGGAAAAATGCGACGCGCGCTTTCATCCCTTTGTCGACCCCGTATATTGTGTGCAATCCCTGCATGTGCTGCCGACGATGCTGTTCCCTAAGCCCTGCCTGCTCCCCGTCGGTGCCCAAGGCGCTGTTGCCGGGCTGGGGCCGCGGCCAGCCCTGCAGCCACCGCGTCCCCGGATACCGGCGGCAGCCCCGGCAACGGCCGCGTCCCCGACGGTGAGGGGCGGCGGGTACGGGGCCGGGGGCGGCGGGGAGACGGGAGGTCGGGGAGAGAGAAGGGGAGGTGGGCTGAGTTTCTGACGGGCAGTGGGTGGGGGCAGCCCGCTGCTTTCCTTACCATCCTGTGAGGCTTCCCCCCACCTCCCCTCCCCGGTTCCTAAAGAGATTTCCTGCTCCTGAGGCCCCTCCCGGCAGCGACCCTCATCTCTGCTGGTGTCACCCAGGACAGTGTTGTGGCCCTCGGCGCTGGCTGGGTGGTAGTGGCCACAGGAGCCCTATTCCCGAATGTCTGCCTGGCCTCATTCTTCCTGATATCCAGTTACAGATAAATTCCATTATATTTGGAGCTAAGTAGATTCCTCGTCTGACATGCATTTTTTCCCTTTACTTAAGGCCCATTGCGGAGACTCTTTAGGAGCTGCAATATGCTGTCCTAATGGATCCTTAGCATCAGCCCTTTTGTGCGAGTGCCAGAGAGCTCTGCAAGGCAGTGCTGCTGGCTGTGGGACTGCTGGCCTGTGCCTCCTCTCACCTGCACAGGGTGAGCACAGCACAGAGGCAGGGAGAGCTGCCAGCACATCCAGGGTGCTGCAGCCATGTTCTGAGAGCTTCATCCAGCTTTGAACTGCGGTGTCCATTCCCAGAGCAAAGCAGGTGCGACTGAAAGGCTGCTCAGCTGTTTAAATATGTGCTCACCATCTTCCAACCCTTTTCTGACCACAGAAAAGCCATCAGAAGCCCCATTTATCTGTGACTGGCCTGGGGGACAGAGTGACACAGATGCTTTTTGAATAGGATGAAGGGCTGAGCAAGGAGAAAGCATTTTCCAGTCACCTCACCTCTGTCAGTGCCACCTCACTGCCATCCGACCGTGCTATGCCCTTCTGCAAAAGCCCAGCAAGCACCAGGAGCTCAGTTTTCAACAGGGTTGTGCAGTCGGTTCTCTCCTCTTTCCTCTCAACAGCAGAGGCAGCAAGCTAGCAAAGCCCACTACAAAGCTGTTAGGGAAAGGGATCATGATGGCTGAGGCAGCACAAGCTGGACAGCAGAGAAGGGACCGAAGGGCTGTAGGGCTGAGGAATGCTGTGGGACACGATGCTAAGGGGCTGTTGGCTTCTATATATGACATGATCTTTTTGACTTTGCCCTTTGCCCTGAGCCATCCTCTTGGTCTTATATGAAGCTGCCCTCTCTTCTGACACTGCCAGCCCACATTCTGCCTGATGCTGCTTTTAGGTGCCTCTAATCCATACGGCCCAGTAAAGGTCAGCATGGCTCTGCACACCCTGACAGAGGATCAACAAGCCTGGGTATTCAAGAGGCAGACTCATTGCTTGTACCCATCAGAGCTTCCAGACAATCACTGCACACGTGGATGATGCACACAGCTGAGGTTACAGCTCCTGAGATTAGGGTGGGAAGCAGCAAATGGGAAAGTTTAATCTGGGAAAGCTCTGCATGGCTAATAGGACCGAGCATCCTGCCTTCTGCTCCAGGCTGGTTCTTTTAGCTCTTATCTGCTGATGTTCAGGGTGGGTCTGGACAGGTCTGAACCGTCTCATCTGTTAATGGATGCTTGGAAGGAGTTCAGCAGGAGAGTAATTGAGCAAAGTATTAAAAAGTGCATGCACTTATAGTAAGCATCTGTCTGTAAATACAGGCAAACTGGATCAGACCAGAAGATGATCTGGCCCAGTATCCCCTTCTAGCAGTGACTATAAGCAGGTGGAAAACACAAGTATGTGTTCCTTTCTTCCAGTACTCTCCCCACCTACAACCATCTTCAACTCAGACTGAGCCAGGTGTGGCTTCTGAGCATTGACTCATTCACAAGGGGTTTCTTTTCCTTGCATTTATCCTGCAGCCTCCACAGATTGTCAGCACCTGCAATATCCTGCGGCAAGGCATTCCCCAGTGAAGAACCCCCTTTTTCTTTTGTTTTAAACCCATCCTGACAGCTTTGCCTATTTCTTTTCTGGAACAGACAGCAAACAATCAATTCTTGTCCATCCTCTTCAACAACATTTGAATTAATGCCACCTTATTACCTGTTCATTCCATGCAGTATCTAAAGACCTCTTTGTGCAAGGTACTGCATAAAGATAAGCTGTTTTGTTGTGGTGCTCCAGGTGCAAGCAAAGAAGCAGAAGGGCTGGCTGAAACTGTATGATGAAATAGCACAAGCAGAGCACTCTTATGGCCGGCCTCCATCTAAGGTTGCCTTTTTCTTAATCAGGCAGCCTGGCTGGAAAGCACAGTGGTGTTTTCCTGATCCCGAGCCATTTTCCTCGTGCTTCTGCTGAAGGAGAAGCGGGCCCTGAGCAGGATGCAGCAGGCAGCAGGTGGCAGGGGCAGAGCCATCCCCTCTCTGCGTCCCTCCCAAAGCAGGCTCATGGCTGACTCGTACTGCATGCACCGCATCATCGAGGATCCCGAGTGGTGCCTCATCACTGTCCCCCCACTCACAGAGCTCTGCCTGCAGCACATCGTCCAGAATTTCACAAGTAAGCATGGTGGGGAGTGCTGTTTTTTTGGGAAGCGGAGGGGCAGCGAGGCAGGCAGAGGCAGCTGGAAGGCGCAGTGTGGTACCCACCCCTGCCAAAGGAGCAGATGGGGAAAAATATCTCCTCAGGCAGCTAGTTAGACAAACTGCTTAGTTGCTAAGTGTGTACTTGTATGCTACAGGGATGGCTTTCGTCTTCCGGGCTGCTATCCAGGATGTGACTCTACCCTAACCTTGTCCTGTGGCTTCTTTTTCCTGCTGGACTCAGCTTGGCTGCAAGCAGGGCTCTGAAGTCGCTGGTTCCTGGGTCACGCATTACAGCAGCAAACAAGGATGCAGCCCCATCGTGCCAAGTGCTTATAAAGAGATGCAGAAATACTTCCATCTCAGAATACATGTGCTCACAGCTTCAGGCTTCCTCCACAGCCCTTGGTGGGGACGTGACAAGTTCTATCCTCAGGCAGCAAATGTGCTTTTGAAGCAGGTGGGTAGATGAAGCATAGTATAATATAAAAAGCACATCTCATCTGGAACTGCCTGGGAGAGGGAAAAGAAAGGGACAACTCATCACTCAGTAGAGCAGCAACAAGGATCAAAGACAGGACTAACGATGTATCCATGCTGGGACTGTAACTACATACATGCACAAAAAAAGAAAAAATAGAGTAATTTTTTGCCAGCTTAGCTCCCTGCACCATCTGCCAGATACTGAGAGGTGAATTAGCATCAGCAGGGGGCCTAGGCAGAACTGCAGGGCCACCCCTAGTTCCACAGCCCAGACCAACCTCTCTTCCTCTCCGTTCCCTCCAGACAACCCTGTTTTAGATCGTCTTCCACCTGAGGACCAAAGGAAGGTGCTGGCCAGGCTTCCCACAGGCCTTCCACTCACTGTCACTGCCAACCTTATAAGTGATGAGGGCTACTGGAAGAGGTGCTGCACCGACCGCTGGCAAGTGTGTGACGTCTCCAACCACGGAGGCAGCTGGAAGCGGATGTTCTTTGAACGTCACCTGGAAAACATGCTGAAATGCTTTGTCCCCAACACCACAGACCCTGACCAGGTCCTGCAGCTCATCCCGCTCTGCAGAGACTATGTGCAGAAACTGGAGGTTGATCAGTTCCTGCCACCGGTGAAGGAGGATCAAAAGGAAGAGACAGATGACCTTTCTGATTCAGGGAGTGATTTGGGGTTTGGTGAGGTCTGCATTCATCACTATGACCTGGGAGCCCTCGTTCCTGCTCTCCCTCTCCTTGAAGAGCTTAATCTTACTTACGGAGTGAAGGATTGTGGCATGAACTTTGAGTGGAACCTCTTTAAGTTCACCTACCAGGACTGCTGCAACCTGGCTGCTGCCGTGAAGATGTGTCACAACTTGAAGGTAACATATCCCAGAATGAACCTGTCTTCCTCAGCTCAATCTTGAAATTGCCTAGAGGAAGAAACCCAGGGGCAAGTTTTGCTTGCTGTCACACCTTTACCTTTTTAAAGGGAAGCGAATCCTATCTCTGCTGATCCATGGGCTCGAGGGGTTGTGCAAAGGCCATCCCAAAGCACTACTTGTTTTTCTGTCCTTTACCCTCAGATTTTCAAGCTGACACGCAGCAACGTGGATGATGACAAGACCAGGCTGCTGGTCCGCAACTTGCTGGATCACCCCTCCTTGGTGGAGCTGGACTTATCCCACAACCTCATCAGAGACAAGGGGGCACGAGCTGTCAGCAAGCTGATCAACTGCAGCAAGTTAGAAATCCTCCATCTGTGTAACAACCAGATCTGTAATGAGGGTGCCCAGGCTCTGGCCCAAGCGCTGGCAAAGAACTGCACCCTGACCTCCCTGAATCTGCGCCTCAACCACGTGGAGGACGAGGGTGGGGAGGCTGTGGGCTGTGCTCTGCTGACCAACACCACCCTGAAGTCCCTCCACCTGGGAGGCAACAGGCTGGCAGAGCCGACAGCCGTGGTTTTCTCCCAGGTCCTCACTCACAACTCCACCCTGACATGTATCAACTTCTCGTGCAACCCCATCGGGCCGGTAAGAGAAGCACTTTCTCCGGGCAGCTTGGCATCCTGCATGGATGCATGGTTTGATGTCTGAATGTGGTCCTGGGCAAGCTCATGGGGACCCTGCTTAAGCAGAGGGTTGGACCGGGTGACCTCTATAGGTCCCTACCAACCTCATCCATCCTGAGATTCTGTTGCAAAGCAAATGCTGAGCCTGATCTTCCTCCAAGCCATGGGGCGAATGTATCCCTTGCTATCTGCAGTCTTGCTGTGATAACAATCAGCTGGAAGCAGTGAATAGACAACAGTAGACAGGAGGATGGAGGTTTTCCATGGTGACACACATTTGTATCACTCACAACATGTTTTTATGGGGCTCTCAGGCAGGAGCTGGCTTTGGCTTCTGGGCAGAGGGGCTTTCCCCATGAGAAACCAAAATCCAGGCTGTGTGCTTGGGAAAATCACAGTCTGTTTACCCACGTGGGAGTAGATGAAAACGATAGGTGGCAAGAGATGAGCGCCTCATTTGTACCCTCATTTGTACTTTGAATCTGCTGTGCCCTCTGGCACGCAGCAGAGCACAGTTTCACCCTTCCCAGAATCTCTCCTGTCCATTACAGACTCAGAGGACGTTGTTAGAAAACTGACTCTGTTGTTGAGCCCCTTTAATTCACCCCACAGCTCTGGAGCAGTGCAGTAGCTCTGAAGTGTCACATCTGGATGCTTATATGTGGCTCCTGAGCCATACGCTCACATTTTGCAGGCAGAGGAGCTGCTGCAGATCCTACTGTATCCCTAAGAGCTGCAGTGTGCACCATGCCCACAAAGCAGACAATTTCTCTTCTGCTGATGAACTTCAGAAATCTGAAACTGGACAGCTAAATTCAATCATGCCGGTTCTCAAACTTTCTGTGCTGCTTCAATTTTTCTCACTGTCACAATAAAGAGACAGCAAGACCAGCTGTCCCTGCTGGCAGGAATATCGGCATCATTATGTTTGACAAGGGCTTTAAAAGGATTTGATGGCAGAAAACCTTTTGTGAGATCTCATTTTCTTTTGTTCTGGACATGGAAAACTGCTTGAGTGTAACGATACAAAGGGACATGGGATGGAAAGGATTAGAAGGGTTTTTGCTTCGTAAATAATAATCTTTGTGGTTAGCATCTTCCATTTGATGAGCTTTTTCAGAACCCACTTGTGAAGTGTTTTTATCTTTATTTTATATATAGGGAAATGGAAATCTCTGTGAGGAATGCATCAAATTCTGACTTCTGTATTCCTTTAAGAAGAAGCTTCTCTCTTTTCTCACGTTCTGTCCTTTTTAGCAAAAGGTCTAACAGTCAACGTGCTGAGGATAGGACTGCCTGCACAGCAGAGATGGGGTCAGGACATGTGTTGGGCACCTGAAAGAGACGAGCTGTGGGAAACAAAGGTCAGATTGCTGCATACCTGAAGACAATGCTTCAGGCAAGGGAAGGAAATGCAAGGTGTGCTGCCTCCCTACAGCTGTCTACATTGGAACAGTTTGGAGCAGGCTGCCCAGAGAGGTTGTGGGTGCCCCATCCCTGGAGGTACTTAAGGCCAGGTTGGATTGGGCCCTGGGCTGGTGGGTAGCAGCCCTGCCCATGGCAGGGGTTGGAACTGGATAGGCTTCAAGATCTCTTCCAACTCAAGCCATTTTATGATTTTATGAATCTGCATTGCATTGTCTGACCCATGCAGCATTAATTGTGTGAGATGTTCCCCCACAAAAGCCAGCCCTGCCCAGGAAATGGCACCCAAGGGAGATGAGCAATGCATCTAATCCCACTGCTGCTCATCCCTAGCCAGCAGGGTGCTGGAGACTGAGGGGCAGGGCAGCGCAGACTCCTCGCAGGTTATCCTCTGCCCATGCCATTACCCAGCCTGAGCTTGAGGACTCCTGACACGATACCCAGAGGGAGTCATTAGCATGTGTCATATCACTGTGTGCTGCATAAGGCTACACTCCTTCCACGTCCCTCTCTAGCGAGCTGCGTTTCAGGCTTGGGAGAAGCCTTAGGCACTTTTGTCACTGTCTGACGGGCTCTTTCTCACCTGCTGCAGGATGGTGGGAAGCAGCTGCTGGAAGGGCTCAGGTGTAACCAGACCCTGACTGAGTTTGATCTCCGCCTGGCAGAGGTGGGCGAGGATAGCGAGTACCTCATCAGCCAAATGCTGTGGGCCAACAGGGATGCTGCCCGCCTGCAGCCTGTGCTGCAGCAGCCTGCTGAGCCTCTCTGACTGGACAGCTGCAGCAAGCAAGGAACTGAAGGTATTACTGACTGCTCACATCGTGTCTGGGATAACCAACCTACCCCTGCATGCGTGGTAGCAGGAGGCTTCCAGCACCCCTTCCAGCAACACAAGGGCTTGGGTCTCTCCCAGCTCTGAGCGACCCCACACCCACAGACCCACTGCTGACAGCCGCTTCCATGAGTCATCTGAAACTTTTATTACACCGATTTGGTTTACAATCTTTGTACTTTGATATTTCCAACAAAAAAGGCAACATTGTGATATACTGTTTGTACATATATAGAGAGACGGACAGAGCTAGATCATATTGACATAGTTGAAAAGTAAAAACTGTTCCCAGTGCTCACAAAATAATTTGTTCACCATGTACCCGCTTGTGCCTGGCTCTGCCTGACGGACACAGGCCACCCGCTTGATGCCATCCATGGCCATATAGATCAGAAAGGATCGAGTGTGAGGCTGTCCCCGCTGCCAGCAGCCACACAGAAGGGCCCTGCGGGTCATCCCAGAGCCCTTGCAGAGTATTGTAGTGCCTTTCTGAACCGTTCGTGGATGCTTCAGAGGCTACATCTGCAAGAAAATACAGCCAGGGGCAGCTGCTGCCAAACCTTCCCACCCGGGCTCCTCCAACTACTTGTTTTACATCCTCGAAACCGAGGTATTGAATAGATTTATTTGCGTTTACAAAATATTTCCACTGAATGACACACCTGAATGAGATGAGAACTCGTGTTCAGAAACAGCAGAAAAGACGACCCAGGTCAGCTTCAGGCTGAAGGAGCAGCTCTAGCAGTGAGGGTGGGTTGGGGGCTTAATGGGAGTGTCTGGCCCTGGGAAAGCCCACAGGTAGCTCCAGATACAGGACCATGCTGGACAGCCAGTTGTGTGATGAAGGCTGATGCCAGGAGGGCAGGGATGGGATGGCGCACGCACTGGCCAGCACAGCCACTGAGGAGCAAGGGTGGAAAGAAAAGGGCTTGTGAAAAATGCAACACCTGAAAAAACGTTGACTTGCTTTCCAGGATGCTCTCGGCTCCTTTTGCTGCATGCAGCAAGACTGCCAGCACCACCTAACCACCATCCAAGCATGCTCCTGGGCTGTGTGCCTCCTCTGAACTGCTTGGACACGACAAGAGACCAGCAGCCTATTACCACCAGTGTGCGAGGCTTCAAATTATGGATGAATTGGTAACAATTAAAGCCCCTACAGCTGATAGCACCAGCAGTTTCTCTAAGTGTGATGCTGCCATTGCCGGTGGGTCACTCGTCACCTTCAGGCTGGATTACAGGTGCGAGCAGCAGCAACTGCAGGTATGCAGGCCGGGAGCATCCCCCTGCCCGTGGGACATATGTGGGTCTGTGTCAGACTGATGGGGGAATGGGAGGAGGAGGCAGAGCAATGATAGAGGTGCCGGGGGCTGGCTGGCAGTCACGGCAGATGGTGAGCCGTGCTTCGTGCAGGCAGGGCGAGGAGCCGGTGGCGGCTTCCTGAGCCTCTTGGCTTCCGCTCACAGCAATGGAGGTTTGCAAGGTGTCGTACTGCCATATGTTGCCAACAGGATGGCAGGCTGCTTTCAGGCACCAGCTGGGGGTGGAGGAGCAGGAGGATGTGTGGGGATTGGTACTGCACTCAGCATCCCTTTGCTTCAGCAGGGCTGGATTTGTCTGTGTTGAACTCCATCCCCGCCTGCCGCCTACATGCTGGCCATCACAGCCAGCCACGGTGTTGCTGAGTGGTATTCAGGTACAGGGGAGGGAGAAGGGGACTGTGCCTGACCTATGGAATGGTGTAGTAGAGCCAGCTGTGTCTCCTGACAGAGGGGACATAGCCCAATCCCTCCTCTGGTGACAGTGGAGAGGGCTGAGGCCTGAACTGGTGTGTCTGGGCAGATGGAAGCAGCACAGAGCCAGGCTTCACATCAACCTCCCTGGGCAGAGGGGACAGCTGAGATGTGAAGCAATTCCTCCCTGCAAGCTGCGCCCGAAATAGCCAACCCTATTACATCCCTGTCCCTGGCCATGATGGATTAGCCTCTCCCAGGCACAAGGCAATTTATTCATTAGTGACATTTACACCTTGTGGCTGCATTATCCATTGCGGTTTGTGACACGTGCTCCAGCTGTCAGTGCTGGTCCTGGAGGCTGCAGTGTTGCTCTGACGACACAGCGAGGCCCTGCCTGGGCACCTCAGCTGGGAAAAGCCTCCTCCATCCAATGTGTCTTCAGGCAGGAAGGGCTTACCCTGAAAATCCACTTTGCCCCAGGTCTTCTCCATCCTTGACCCAAAACACAGCTGCTGCAGTATAGCAGCCTCCTGCCCTGCCTTGCCTCATGTCTCCCACAGAAATCCCCACATCCGCAAAGCCTCTGACAGCTGCTCTCAGTCAGCCTCCGTGGGCACAGGGCATGTAAGTGGTGCTCAGCAAGCAATGCTCGGGGCAGTGCAGCCAGACTGGCAGGTTGTCCATAGGTTGCCCTATGCTTGAGGTCACTACGAGTCCACCGACATCTCCCAGGAGAGCACTGGAATGGTGTGAGCTCATGGCCCAGAAGGAGCTGATGGAAGAGGGGCGATTTGGGAGCTTGGAGTAATGCTAGTTTTTGCATTGGATTTGAGGAGGGTGAGAAGAGCTGGAGAGCATTGGGCAGGGAGCAGATCCAACAGCTCTCTCCTCTCAGCCAGCCAGCAAGGGATTAGCTTCATCTCAAACACAGCTTGTTCCATGCTTTTATCCCTGCTCTCTGCCAGTCACTGCAGCAAATGTGACACTTTGCACCATCTTCTTGCAAAAACCAGGTCAGGAGTTTCCTCTCACAGATCATTAAGCAATGCCCTGCCATGCTGCAACCCACTCGCTACAGGACTGAAGGGGACATACCAGACCAAAGCCGCCAACACATCCAGACTTACCCTTGGAGGTGCACCCAAATAACAGCCAACCACTTCTCGTGCTGAACCAGAGGGATGTCTGCTTTCAACTGACACCCTCTCTGCATGTGCTCTGGAGATGGGCACAGACTTAGCAGTGGGTCTTCCAAACCTTTTCACCCTGACAGGGTTCGTGGGCTGCCACCCAAAGTCTGAACTCATGGCATGCCGGCTGACAGCACTGCTAATGGATATTTGGATGGTGGGACTGATATAAAATACTAAGTCATCTCAACACATTCTAGCTAGGCTTTTTTCTTTCACTAATGTAAGTAGCTAAGATTGCAGAAGCAGCTTGCACTGATGGAGAGTGAAAGAACCTCGTGTCTGTGTGTGAAGTTACTTTGCTCTATGAAGTCCACTACATTATAACCACAGCAGGCAATGCATCCACTCGCAAAGTTCGAAGGATTGGAGAGGCTTCAGGATGGGCACTGATTTCTCATGAGCTTCATTTCCCTAGAAGTTGGAGGTTTACAAAAAAAACAACCAAACAGAAGGCCCCAACAAAAACAGTCTCCACTGGAAAGAGGAGAGGAATAAAAGCCAGTTAGCTTTCCAGCAGCAGCTGTGCTTATTCTCAGTGCTGGATGAACATGCTGCATACTGTCACGGGCTCCTCAAAACTCAGCAGTACCTGGAAGTGTTGCATAGGTTAATGATGCGTCTGACAGTAGAGCCTGGTTGTGGGCTGCAGGAAGAGGAGCTTGCTGAACGCCACAAGGAAACTGTCCTTCCCCAGGTGAGACAGATGGTGTGAGGAGGGAAGGAAGAAGGGGGGGCCATGAGTCTTGCAGGTTCAGTTCTGTCCTTGGAACTTCGTTTCCCTTTGCATGTAGAAAGGCTGCAGTCCTGTGGGAGAAGTCTCCTCTCCCGTTACAGCATAGGTCACTTTTCTCATTAGCTGGCTTTTGAGGGAGTAAACAAGATCACAACCATGAGTGTAATGTTTCCCTTCATGGAGCAGCTGTGATGGAGGCAGCAAAGCAGAACAATTCAACCCATTGCTTGAAAGACAGTAGAAATTCAACATCCGTTCATGTTGGCCAAGTCCCAGTGTGAGCTCTATGCTTCAAAGCAACACTGCAACAGCACAGTTTGTCTGGATTCAAGGACAGATCACTCTGAAGAGTTGCTAAGCCATGCTCGCTCTGGCATAGCACCACGGGCTTCAAGAAGGTTACACTAGGAATGAATGCAGCCTATGTATGTCTATCTGAAATGTGACTGAACGCCTTTCTCAATTTTCCAGAACACCCATGGAAACAAGAACCCTGAGTGGGCTCATCCCTAAGCCTCTAATGGGCTCCCAGGCCCTACAGCCTTCAGTCCCCAGGTACACCTGGCTCAATGGAAATTATAGGCCCACATGCAAGGCAGGAGGCAGTGTTACCAAACAGAGCTAACACCTAAACCGTAACCCATTTCTGTGACAATACGGATCCAAATCGTTCTCATAGAGACCCATCTTCATATTCACACCGACCTCATTGTAACCACTGAATATACATGAAACATGATTAGAAGCCCATGCCACAAGTTGAGAATTACAGTTCTTTGGTAGCACAACTTCTCAGTGCTATTGCCATGTCTCGGAAATGTACCCTACAGATGCTGCAGCAGAGTAGGAGCACACTGCAGCAATTCTGCCCTGCTGGAAGTAAGGCAGCATCCTGGTGAAGTTAGACAGCAGTACCAAAGCCATAATTGGAAAGGCTGGAAGGAACGCTTAAAAGGTATTCTTCTTTCCACAAGCTAATCAGCAGGCAATGATTTACTGCCATCACATGCTACCTAACTTTCTTAAAATTCCTCTTAATAAGCCTCATCCTGTAGTCTCCTCCACACAGGCATCCACAAACAGCACTGGAGCCTCTCGAGCATGAATGGAGAAAGCCACCAAAGAGGGCAGAGGTGTGCTGAGCACTATCTGAGAAATTTCTAGTGTGTGCTGAAAGAGATAAATGGGTGGTGATGTGCCTTGGAGGTCAGCTAACCCAGAGCTCCTCGCTTGCTCATTCTTTCTTTAGTTCATGAAAGCTGGAGAGCTTCTGGCAGCTACACTGGAAGCAAAAGGAAACGCCAAACAGTGCAAATACATTTTCCAGCCTTGTGACAGGATAGAAGAGCACTCTTCTAGGGACATGTCAGCGATGTGAAGTGCCAGGACAAGGAGCTGGCAGCGCTCCCACCTCCCCCATCCCAGTGTAAGAGGAAAACTGCGGGCAAGTGCAACCTGAGTCTGATTCCTAGCCCATGGAAAGCTGCAAGGGGTCAATGGCATATTGAAAACAGCAAAGCCTTCTAGAGTGTGGGGCACTCTGCTCCTGGAAAAACCTCATGAAGAAGCCCAGAGAGAGCCAGGGACCAGCAGAACTCTAAAGGGCAGGGCACCGTCCCTCTTCGGAGGACTTTTTGTGCCCTAGGGAAACTAAAATGCCTGCCAAACCTTTGCTGAATCCATCTGTCCAAGGCACCTTGGGGGCTAGAGATACTGCAGCCTGATTTAAGCAATGTGTAGAAGATTTCAAAGAGATTATATTGGAAAGGACACAAATTCCTCACTAGTGACCCAGTGCAGCTCCACTGATTGAACGTCTCCTGATTCACCAGGACATAAAAGCCCATGCACACTGTGAGGACACTCAGCACTGGCTTGGGCTTGCATTATGCCCTTGGAAAAAGAAGCACAAGCACCTAGCGAGCCATGGGGCAATCACTGAGCACAGAAATCCCAGGGCAGTCAGTGGGGTGGTATCCACTTCCACCCAGTCTGAATTTGTGCCAATAACACCAGGAACAAAAAGCAGAGGAGGATGTGCCCACACTAGAGAGCTAGTGCTTCCAGGTTCTCATGGAGGCCCTCTTATTTCAGACATCTGTGTCTGGTTGTTAAAATAAGGGTAGGTTACGAGACAGAAGCATAACAGAGTAAGATTTTAAGAGATTTTCTGTTCAAACCACTGTTGTTTGGAGCATAGCCCTTGAGATCCAGGAGGACAAACTGACTGGAAGGGCAAGAGATACTGCCCAGGGCACACCAGCACAAACAGCAGAAAAGAACCGCTCTGGAGGCAAAGCCTTACAGATCCTAAGGATGTGATCTCTCAAAGCTTGTCTTTGTATCCTACAGAGATGTGACACATGTTAGAGAAGGATCCTGCAATAGGTCAGTTTCATCACTGGAGATGATTCTCTAACATGGGCTGATCTGGTGGAACAAGACATCTTCACCCAAGACTCCATGACCTGTAGGTGAAGCAATGCAGCATGGCTGAAAAAACAGATCCTTTGTTAATGCCTTGCTGGTTTACTTCTGACAGTGTGAATGTCCAAATGACCACAAGCTAATGGAATTGCTCTTGCGATCCATGACACATTGCTCTTGGCCATCACCTGCCCAGGTAGATGAAGGAAGAGTGATGAGCCTGAGGAGGAGGGCTGTCTTTGCTCCCCATGTCCCCAGTCTGGGGTTCCCAACGCTCCAGTGTGTTTTTGCATTTCTCCCTCCCTACCCCTTAGAATTTCCTGCCAAAACCATGCTGCCAGAAGATTGCAGCTTGGAATGCAGCCAGAAACCAGCCTAATTTTGTGCAAAATTCCCTCTTGCAAACATGCACCACCCTGCTGGTCTACTATCAATAGCTGAACTGCAGCTGAACTGACCAGAGCCTTCCTTGATGCATGTCTAAAGCTACTGGGGGTACGATGAGACCCCCACCAATTGACATGCCAACTTGACATCCACGCGCTGCTGTCCCAGTGCCATCCCTTCTCCTTCCCCAGCTCACAGGGACCTCTCGCTCTCCTTCCAGCTGAGCCCTCCTCCAGTCAGCAGATCAGCTTTGCCGCACTCCATTCCACCCGGAGGCACCCAGGGCTGCCTATCCGTGGCTATCCCAAACAGGCAGTCCTTTACCCAGGGGATGCTGACACTCAGAGTGCCAAAGCTTTCTAAGGAGCTGTACCTGGTGTCCTCCAGAGGTGATGCCTTTCCCAGCGAGAGCATGTAACAGTCGGAGCATGGTCTAAAAAACAAACGGGGAGGGTGGGGTACAAGCTGGGGGTCAGGCGAAGCTGGATTTGTGGTGCTCAGCCTTCTCTCTAAGCTGTCGGTCAGTGCCCCCACCCTGGGTCTGGCTGCAGCAGGGGGAGGAGGGCAGCGAGGTGCAGCAGGATCTGTCTGCTGGTTGCTGCTTCCTCCAAGCACATGCCAGCCTGGGGATGGAACACCCACTGCAGCACCCCCTCCCGTGCCAGGCCTGTCTTTTTCTTCCTCGCTCTGGATCTTGATGCTGTGAATTACGGTTTTAGGATGATTTTTTTTTTTTTTTTTGCATGTGGTGGTCAATCTAGAGTTCTGTGCCAGGCCAGGGAAGCACCATCACTCACCCCTCCGGAGGTCGGAGCCACTGCTCCATCCCACCTCGTCCTCCTGGGCCACCTCCCTCCCCAGTGCTCCTCTCTCAAACCCCGCGCTGGCTCAGGCCAGGCCCTCGGCAATGAGATCCCACTGCCCTCCGCCTTCACAGTGAGGTCTCCACACAGGACCCGTTGCGGTGGAGGTGACGGTGGTCGTGGTTCAGGCAGCCTTCATTGCGGTGCACAATGAGGATGGGGAAGTAGAGGGCGTCCTGATAAGGAGGGGGGTCTTCCTCCTCCACCGTCACTTGGCTGGAGAGGCGGGTCTGCTCCGTGGGGCAGCTCTGCTCATTCAGGCTCCCGCTCCGGCTCTGCCAGAGGCAGCTGCGCCGTGAGCCGTACAGGCGGCCCAGCGAGAAGCGACTGCTGCTGAAGGGGATGCGGGGGCTGCCGTTGCAGATGCTCAGGGCGCTGCGGGAGAAGATGGAAGAGCTGCTTATAGTCCTGTGGCACCGCTCGCAGTTCTGCCGGTAGCCCCCGTAGCGGCACGCGGAGTAGCTGGTGCAGCCGGACAGCCCCACCAAGTCCATCAGGACGGCTTCCGAGTAGCTGGGCACCAGCTGCTGGTTGGATCGGATGTGCCACTCCAGCTCGGTGCTGTCCACCGTGTTGACGCGGGGCATCCTCCGGCAGAAGGAGCGCTCCTCAGCCGGTGTCACCGCCACGTAGTCAAACCCAAAGAGTTTCTCCACGTGGTAATGGACGTAGGAAGTGCGGTACTCATTTAGCACCCGCAGGGGCCAGGATAGGGTCAGCAGAGCAGCCACCCAGAAAACATAGTGGGATACGTACCAAGGCAGGTTGTCTGGGTCGGAAAAGGCCACCATGTATTCCTTGAAGTCCACGTTTTTGAGGTGCATCCCCTCCCTGGCCTCCATGTAGTCATCCAGGCCCTCGTTCTCGGTGAAGAAGCGGGCCCGCTGGGTCAGGTAGGAGTTCTCCGACTCCACGTTGGCAAAGCTGAAACACTTGGTGAAGCGGAGCCGTGTGGCTGGGTAGCTCTCCAAATCAATGAGGTCCTTGGAGATGTCCTTGACTCCACAGTTGGAATAATCAAACTCGGCCTCTGCCACGTGGGTGTTGACCCGCTCGTGATACACTTGGGTGGTGGTGTAGGCATCCCCATTACGATAGCGGGTCACCTGCCGGGTCCTCCGGACATAGTGGTAGCTGATGGCCTTCCACCAGATGCACGGGGTCGCCTGCTGCATCCGCTGCACTCGCTCATGCACGCTTTCCACATCCACTTTGTACTGCAGCTCGTTGCGGGTGTAGCAGTGCCAGCACTCCACCAAGTATACCACGTAGAGCATCACCAGGAAGGCCAGTGGGATGTAGACGTAGCCATTGGAACAGGGGCTGTCGTGGTACATCATGGACTTGCCCTTGTAGGCACTGTCAAAGGTCAGCCGGGTCACCTTGGTGACGTGGCACCACGTCATGGCTCCCATGCAGCCATACATCAGCAGTGACAGCAGCAGGCATTTCCAGTGGGACTCTCGGCACAGCGACTTGCTGAGAGACTGCTTCACCGGCCGCTGCTGCTCCAGAGGGCCAGGAGAAGGGGAGAGAGAACAAGAGGAGAGGTCAGTAGGCTGGAGGGACAAGAGGAAGGCAAGCAGGGCAGCAGGATGCCATGGGGAACAGATGTCAAGCACAGCAAGATGGAAGCTTGTGGATCTCCTCTGCATGCCCCAGCTTTCTGCACCAGTCCCACCAATGCAGCCAGCTCCAATGATGGCTCCGCTCCTCCAAACACCACACTGAACCTCATCCCACTATGTCTGCGTCCCCTTGCACACAAGTCCCCTTTTCCCAATCACTACTCAGTTCAAGTTGCTCCTGCTAGGTCAGCACAAGTGGTCTGGAGCACCTATAGCACAGAGACCTTTGCAGCAGGGAAGGCTTCTGGCCATAGTGATCTTCACTACACCACTTAGCAGCCCAGAGGCTCCAAAGTGCTTCTGAAATGCTTCAGAAACAACACAAACCGGTGGCTGACTGAAGTGCAGCCACCTCTGGATAGAGAGAAGGCAGTATTGAATAGCATCCTAAAAGATGCTTGGACTGGAAGTGAGGAACACCCCACAGGCCTGCAACAGCTGGGAGAAGCGAGACATAAGGGCATGGCTGGCAGCAAATTGTGTGCACTGGGTTTTGAGTGAGAAAGCCCATCTTTACAGAAAAACTGCTCACAGGTCTACAGACATTATTAAAGGTCAGGATTTCAGCAATAGCACTTCTTAAAGTGATTGCACTGGTGCATTCACAAAGACCTGTGAAATCCCCCTACCTAAGGAAACATCTGACACATTCTCCAATATGCTGAAGTTTTGAATATTGATCCATCATGTTGCTTGTTTGGTCAATGAGACTGACATTATCAAACCCAAAGAAATGACATGCAAAGAAGCAATTTACTTTCTCATACAAAAAGACTTTCTCCAGCATAGATGTCATCCAACACAGCAATCCCCAAAGGTATGTCCCGAAAGAGGTGATGAAAAGCCCAGCCTTGGGCACATGCCACAGATGTCACTAAGCAGCTTTCAGCTTTGCCCATCTTCTCCAACTGCACGCAGCATGGATGGCTTCAGATACTCTTCTCTCTGTATGCCTTACTTATCCCTTGAGCCCAGCTCCCCTCTGGATGTCAGTGGCTAAAGACATCAGAGCCATGCTGCCCTTTCCTGAGCTCACCTGTGCCTTTGCATTACTGCCAGCTGTAATGTCACCACTCATGGCAACAATCCTCAAGCTTGGCACCATCCCTTCTCTGATCCTGGATTTACCAGCAGGCTCACTGCAGAGCCAGGGCAGGACTGAGGATATGTGGAACCCCTGCAGACTACGACTCCACAGTCCAGCCACTGTCCTCCTGCTTCCCAAGCCACTGGATGCCAGGAGCCTGTCATTTGAAGATCCCAAAGAACTTAGTGGATTCCCAACTGCCAGGAAGGAGGAAGTCACTTTCACTCTTGGCATGAAAAAGAACATTTTAGGAAGAAACAGAGGTCACAAAGCATTGTCAGGCCTGGAAAAAGATCTAGACCTCTTATTTCCTCCATAAATTCCCCCTTCTCTCGTTGAAGAACATCTCAGCCCTTACCTTGGTCCCCTGGAGCCCTACACGCAAGTCTTTCCTCCCTTATGGGACCACAGCCACAGTGAGCAGCAGGACTGGCTCCAGCCCAACTCCAGCAGAGACTTCTCTCCTGGAGGGAGTGTGCTGTCCTTCCCTGCTGCCTGTCTGTCATGAGTGGAGCAGGCAGCCATGCATCAAAGGGATGCTGGCACCAGGAAGAGAACAATGGCACTTCCCTGTGGGGGGTCCCAACCTTTGGTGGCACTGAGACCTCACTCTGTGGTAACCTGCTGAGAGCAAGAGCTAGTGGCAAGGGACACAGATCTGAGAAAAGCATGCAGACAGTCCTGCTCTGCAGGCAGCAGTGAGAACTGCAGGTAGCTCTGCCTGGGAGAATAGGCACCCTACACTCTTCCCAATGCAACCCCCAGCTGCAGCAGCATCACACTGGGAAAGATGCGAACTGTGGGAAGAGAACCTGGAGCAGGGAGATGAAGCAGGGATACCTTGCAGAGCTGCCTGAGCTGTGTCCTGCTTTCTCAAACCTTCACTGCAATCATGAGGGTCTCGGCCCTGACACAGCACAGCTCTCATGCCACCACTCCAGCAGCTGAAGATTTCCTCTGTCCCAGCTGCCTTCTGCCTTGCAAGCTGTCCCCAGCAGCAGCTGGTGCAGAGCCGGCTGCTGGTCTTGCTCAGCAGAAGGGCAATGCGGCCAGAGCCCTGCAGAGCTCCAGGCAGAGCGTGCTGCAGGTAGGGACCCGGGGCATGGCACCAGGAGGATGATGCAGCCACGGCTCGCTTCCAGGAACTATGTTAGCAGGGCTCTAGTCCACACAGTAGTCTCCTCCTAAGACTACGCAGCATTCAGACACTGCAGCGCTTTTACAGGGTCACGCTAACCCCTGCTGTATGTTGTTTACATTCCCATTTTGTTCTAGGCTTTTGAGGTAAAACACATACGCATCAGTGGCACCGGTGGGGCTTCTAAAAGCCGAACAAGTGCCAATAACGGGATACAACTACAGCAGAGCTGGAGGAGGAGCCAGCTGCAGAGCCTAATCCTGGCTGGAAATGCAGCATCTCTGCTCTTCTCCAGGGGCTGCACAGGGCTCATGGGAGCACGCAGCCAGCTCCAAGGCTTCCCCACAGAAGCTGCTGAATAAGGTCACCTCCATGGGCTCTCACCCAACCTTGCAGAAGCCCAGAGCAGCAAATGAAAACATGAAGATGAGAAAGCTGGGGACAGGGAAATCCTTTCTGTCCCAGAATGGTGTCACTCAGAGGAGCGCAGGCTGTGACATAAATGCCACAGTCGCCTGCTTGCTGCAGTCCGGTGGGATAAGGTGAAGGCCTGCCCTGCTCTGCTGCAAACAGGGCATTCCCGTGTCACCAGGAGCTACTTCCACTGCTCACACCTGAATTGGACAGGTGAGCAAATCTGCTATGCAGGTGTACCCCAACACCTCTGCTGGAGAGAGAATGGAGTCAGCCCTGGCTGGGCTAACACCTCTGTGTGACCCCAACCAACCTCTCACCTTCTCCTGTCCCACTGCACAACCTCCCCAATGCCTGCAAACCACCTTTCTCTGTGCGTATGTGTAAAGTGCATTGGAAAGGGCAAGGACAGGTGGATCCCGTGGGCTGCCTCCTGGGCCTCACACACAGTCTTCTGACATCACCCTGAGGTGAAAGGAGATGGATCCTTACGCCTGCAGCTGCTGGGTGGGGTGGACAGGAAAGGATGGTGGGATGACTTATGAACAGCCACAAATGAAACTGAAATGTCCACAATGCACAGGGCAGAAGCAGCATCTAAGAGGGGCCCATTGCTGAGCTGAGCTCTGTTGAGCACTTGCTGATACTGATACCTGGGGAATCCTTAATATCCCCCTCAAGGGGATAACCCTGCCCAAAACCCTGATGGCCAAGCACATAGCAGAAGTCCCTTTATTGCCCTTACCTCTGGAGTCCTGCAGCTCTGTTGAGCACTGAACAACACCAGAAGCGCTGCAGGACCCTGACACTTCTAAGACCTGCCACCATCCTCCTGTGCTCTGTGCAAACAATGGTCACTGCTGCTCAGAAGGATCCCAGCTGGTCCCAAATGACACCTCACCATCACAGCTCAGGAACCGCTTCCCTGGAAGCAGCAGCTGGTTCGGCCCAGGCTGGCAGTGCTGCCAACTGCAGAGGAAAAGGAAAAGCAGAATATCTAGGAGGCAGGGAAACCTGCCAGCAGTCAGCTCCTGCGACGGGCCCAAGGTCTCCATTTTACAATTGGAAGAGAACCAGTTCCCTCCATTGCATTCCATCTCAGCAGTAGGATGAGGGAATTTTTTAGCTTGTCCTCAGGCTGAAGAGACTGTGTCTTGACATTTCATAACCTGATGGGTGGAAATGTGTTGCTGAGAGAGATTCAGTGCGGCACTGCTAAGTGTAGGTGTATGCCTGTGATGCCAACAGGAAGCAGGTGCTCGGATGGAACAGCAGCTCCTCTACAGCTAGCTCTGGCTCACTGTGTGCCTTGCTGCGATGAGCCAAAGGGCCCTGGAGACTTACGGGGCTCCTAGGTACAGTGACCTGAGACACAGAGATAAGGCACCTTCAGACAGGACAGATCTCATTTCCCCTTTTCCAGACCCCAAACATCCATGTAAGGAGAAGATGCAGCCTCCCTCTCCCCATGGCAGCTCCATGGCAGTTGCTGACTGAGGGAAGTGAGTCCTTAGCCCCACGCATGCAGGTCACAGACTCCAGCCCTGCTGTCTGCTCCCACTGAGCACAACCATACTGACAACACGACTAGCAGCCACTGCAGAGCCAACACAGCCTGGTCCACCTCCTCATGACTGTGAGGCAGGGGATGCTGGAGGCCAAAGATTCTCACCCATGCTGCACTTGTGTCATCCAACCCAGCTCTTATGGTGGCACCTCTCGGAAGGCCACATGCTCCCTTGGACATAGCACCGGCAGGGCACAGGAGGCAAGAGACCATATCCAGGAGTGATACATGCATGTATTTGCCCTATTGAAGCACCATGCTGCTCGGGTTCTGCCTGGAGCCCCGGGGGCTCAGGGGTTGTTGGACAGCAGCAGGAAAAGGGAGCTGAGGAAGAGCCTCAGAGTATACTCTATGTGCACAGCTCCCCAGACCTTGAACTTCGGCATTCCTCTCCCACAGCTATTTATATCTAAATACACGACTGTATATGTAGGACAACTCCACGCACACGTATGTTCTCCCCAAGCCGAGGAGGCAGAGAACACGGCACTATGCAGCACCGCCAACCGCAGCTCCCGGCAGCAGCGGACGGCGATGCGCAGCCCCGCTCACCCCCACCGCGCTGCCCTTCGCCGCCTCCCGCAGGTGAGGAGCGCTCCGCGATCCCTGCGATGCCGCTGCTCTCCAGGGACCGATGTGGCCCCTTATCCCCATGGGAAGCCCGATCTGGGGGTGGGACAAAGAGGCTCACCCCGCTGCCGGCCGCGTCTTCCCCCGCATCCCCCCAAGGCAGGGGCGAGGAAGAGGGGGACTCGTTTTCCCAAGCACGGCCACCTCTCCCCACTGCAGCAAGCCAAAGCCTCGCGCTCTCCTTTTGTGACGGTCCCCGTTCCTCCCCCCATCCCCGGCATTCACATCCAGGCTCCGCTCCCGTCTGCTGCGCTCCTTCCAGCTGCGCCGGGGCCGGGCCGGAGCGAGCGGGTGCGGGCGGCACCGCGGGGCAGCGGGGCCGCGGCAGGGGAGGGGGCTTCGGGGGTCCGTACCTGTGCGGGCACGGCGCGGCGCGGCTAGCGGCGGGGCGGTCAGCGAACGCGCCATGCAAAGCCGGCCCCATGCAGACGGGTAGGGTGGTTGGGGGCACCTCACCTCCTCTCGGACCCCCTCCGCTTCCTCCGGCGGAACCGACGTGCTGCTGCCTCCTTCGCTGGCCGCGGCCGCCGAGGCCGGGGGGGACATGGCGGCGGCGGGGGCTCCCCGCTGGCGTCGCCTCCGGCTCCGGCCCGCAGCCGCATTATCCCGCCCGCCGCCGGGCGCTGCCTCCCCGGTCCCCGGGCGGGCGGCGGGGCGGGCGGCGCGGCGGCATAGCCCCACCGCGGCACGGCTCCAGCCGCGGCACGGCGGCAGCGCTCGCCGCCCGCCGGCCCCGCCGCAGCGCAGCGGAGGGCGGGCGGAGCCGCGGTGGGAGGGACGCCGTGGAGGGGGACGGGGACAGAGATGGAGGGGGGCGGGGGGGGGAGCGGCGGGTCACCTTGAGGAGGGGATGCGGGGAGCGCCGCACGGCCGGCCCGAGCCCCTGGGCAGCGGAGCCGCACGGGAGAGCCCCGCTGCCCGCCTCGCCGAGGGCCCCCGCTCCCGGTTGGGAAGAGCGACGTGCGGGAGCTCTGGCTGCGTTTTGCCAGTTCCTGGGGATAACTTGGCTGGAGGTTGTCATGCGGCCAGCTGGCACTGCTGGCGCCGCCTAACAGATCCCGGATCGGGACTGGGAGACAGCAGCATCCTCAGGGGATGCACGCAGCGCAAGGGCCCAGATCCAGATACTGCAGGTACAGACGTGCCTCCATGCCAGCCTTGGGAAATACGTGTCTGACTTTTCATAGGATCATAAAATCACGAAGGTTGGAAAAGATCTCTAAGATCATCTTGTCCAACCACCAACCCATCCCCACCATGCCCACTAACTGTGTCCCTCAGTGCCACATCTGTGCATTTCTTGAACACCTCCAGGGACAGTGACTCCATGACCTGGATTTCCCCACATAAGCTGCAGAATTTGCTGGAAATTGCTTCACTTTTTGCAAGCTCTGAGGCTCAGCCTTGGGGCTGGGATGCGTGTTTTCTCTGCTGCCTAAGACAAGAAAGGAAACATCTGTAGGCCTCATGATCTCACTCGAGGAGACCTGGGAGAACTGCAGCCACTGCTTCCCGTGGGGACAGGTGTGGCAGCGGGGTGATGCTAGGGAGCTGCCTTCCAAAGAGGCTGGGATGGATTTCCTCTCTCCGTTCCCCTGTTTCCATGGGAACAGCAGCACGCAGGAACAGCCTGCTCTGAATTTCACTGCCTCTTTTTCAGGCACCCCTTTCCCAATCCTGCAGGCAGTTTTTGGCTCCCAAAGGGTGTCAGCCATCCTCTATGCTGATTCCTGTGCTGCCGAGGAGAACTCAGTGTTGTGTGCACCATGGTACAACCCATTCCAGCCAAGGTGCCTGCAGCAACACCAAGCATTATCACACGCACACTAGCAGACATTTGCAGATCATCTGCATGCATATATGCATTGCTGCTTTATACAGTGATGGGGACTCCTGAGGGAAGTGACATCAGCTGGACCAACAGGAGTGTGTGAGACGATTGTCCTCCAGGATCAGTTGTTCTCTGTTCACTGTTGTTCTCCCAGATATGGGAAAGTCACCCAAAAAGTGTGCATGGAGGAGAAAAAGAGTGGTACAGGTCTGCATCTTTGTATTCTGACCACGGTGGCTTTTACTCCAGTGAATTTGTCCATTCACTGTTGAATCAGTGGTAAATTTTGACTCTGACATTCTGCACGTACACTGGCAAGGAGTTCCTCAATAGTACCAGAGCCTGCAGGGAGCTGCTTGCTATGGCTTGCCTATTTTTGGTTTGTTCTCTGCTTGGTGGGATGGTGACTGCCACCAACCCTACGGAGCCATCCATGCAATACATCTCTTATCAGTGGGTACTGCAACTACCAGTGATCCAGGAGGATGCTTTTTTTTTGTATTGAATGTCTTCTGACCCTGGCAGAACAGTTTCTGTATCTCAGAGACAACATTGCTAAGCACAGCCCCAGCTTTGCTATTTCTGAGTCGGGATGTCACCAAGAAGTTCTGTGACTTGCTCTGTCTCGACTGAAATGTGTGAGTTCCCAGCCATCGAAAGAGGCACATGGCAGGTTTCTGTGCTCAGAGGGGAATGCAGGGGCATGGTTGCTATGTGCTGCAGAGAGCACAGGGTTCCCCCAGAAAAAAAGGTGATATGACGTGTAGATCCTTTCCACCCTGCTCACCCTCCTGCAGGCTGGTGGCCAGCTGCATATGAAGGAGGGTGTCTGGTTGAAAGGCAGGGTAGGAGGGGTGTTACCTGCTTCCCAGATTACTCCTTCTGGACACCCTTTCTCTCTAAAGTGAAAACACTTGGATTTGGGGATGCTGGAGCAGAAGGTGATGTTGGAGAACTGTGCATTTTTGGTACAGGGACATTTCTGAGTTTGGGAGAAGCAGGAAATCTCCCAGGAAGACACGGCAACTGAAGCAATATCCCTAATGGGACATTGGCAGGTTCATTCTCCAGATACCCCATATCTGTCACTCTGCAGAGACATTCATATCTGTTCCAAGCAGATACAAAGCTCTGGGTCATATTGGCAGTATGCTCTATTCACTTTCCATAACATGTCAATCCAGAAATTTCCCACACCTCCATCTCTGGCACTGACAGGAAATATCCTTTTCGTTTCTGGTTCAGTATGCGTCAGTTTTTACCCCGACATTTAAATCTACACTTCAGATCTGGAGAATGTTTGAAAGAGGCTTTATGTCATACGAGGCAGGCACAGATACCTCTCCTTGTTCCAGTATTTGTACCATAGGCTTACAGTGAATGTGCTGCAACATTCTGTAACACCATATCTGTATAAATACTGGTTGTAGCTTGGTTGTGTCCAACCGGTCAGGCACAGTCAAGCCTCAGTATTTTGTTCCTGAGCAATCAGTGATTCTTGGTGGTCTGCCTCTTCTTCTCTCTTAAGAAGGTGTGTCACAGAGAATCCCCTTGTGTTGGCCACGGGATTTTCTGAGCTCAGAGATTGCAGCCAATTAAATTTAAACATTTCAAGGCTATTTTGTGCAGCTGTCTGAGCCTTCCAGAAAGTGTCGCTCCAATTAAATTGCTCCTTAACAATGCAACAAAGGGAGCACGGGTGCAGGGACGTGCTTTTTGCTCCAGTTAAATGCAGCCTTTTGCTGCTGCTCTTCAGACTTACGGACAGCTCTTTGGCCATTCACCTCTTCAAGCATGGTGTTCCCATGAGATGTCCACCATCACTGAGATTTTCCTTGGCTACAGCCAGGCTGCTGGGAGGAGGAGAGTGTATTTTTACCTTTTTCACCTCTTTTTTTTTTTTTTTTTTTTGCAGTGGAGAGGAAACCCACTGAAGCCTGCAGGGTTCTTTGCTGTTGGCCAAACTGCCAACCTGTGGGTGAGGAACCAGCTTCGAAGGTCTTTTAAAACAGCACAGTAAAACAGCACAGTTAGGTGCAGTTGTTTGAAATGTTGTGAGGTCCTGCTGCTTGTGTTCTGTGGTACCTTTCACACCTGGGAAATCTCTGACGCCTGCTCCCATCCTTCCCTTCCCAGTGAGCTGCCTGAGAGCAGTTTGTTTTCTTTTCACTCAGCCCCAAGAGAGGCTTTTTCTCCATCACTGCAATTATTTGTGAGGCTCCACAGAGGTTTCTGACACAGACAAGTGGCTTTCCTCTCTGCAGCAGCCCAGCAGATGATTAACATCCCCCTCAAGCAATGAGCCGACCTGGGACGGCCCCTCTGTCCCAGCGAGTGGCAGCACTGTGACTTGTGCTCAGCCCCTCTATGCTGCATGTCAGGATGCCAGCCTTCCTCTGCCTCCCAGGCCAGCTCTCCCTCCTCTCTTAATCCCTTCCTGGGCTCCTTGTTTGCAGCGCTGTGGCTCGCCCAAGTCTATTCCCAGCTTACAGGGATGCAGGCATAGAGACACAAGCCCTAATGCAGCCTGGCAGCTCGGCGCGTTGGCTCTCCGGAGAGCAGCACTGAGCTGCATGAATAATAGCTCTGGCAGCACATGCAGCTCGCTGGGAGTGGGACAGCCACCTGCAGCAGTGCTGGGGGAGGTCTGGAATGAAGGGGAACAGGGGAGAGGGGGAGCAGGTGGGAGGGTGCAGCCAGTTGGGGGGCAGGCAGTGCACCAGCCTGCCTCTGGCAGCGTGTCTGGCTTCCACAGCTACAGAGGGAGCCCCAGGTGACAAGATTTCTCACCTCAGGCAATGTCTCACCATTCAACTGTGCCTGCTTTTGATTATCTGTCCTCCAAGACCATCTGCCACCCCCTTCCTACATCTGCCACCTCCCTTGGGAGGGCTCTGGAGCCCGCAGCAACGCGCACGTCAATGAACACGCAGCGAGGCATTCCCAGCCATCTGCACAGAGGTGAACGGGGCCCTGCTGCTGCACTCACAGACCAGACAGTGGTCCCACAAGAAGGATCCAGTTCAGAGGGAAATGCAGTTAGCACGTCTGGGTTCTTTGTTCACCCAGCCTGCAAGCTAGCTTGCTGTTCATGGCACCTCGAGACATGTTGGAAATCGCACAGAGGGGCCTGGCATCTCCGTGCCACCGCGTCCGAGCTGGAAGCCCGGCTGGGTGGCTGCCGGTGCCGTGTGCGGACACTGACCTCTAGTGGGAACGGATCCCTTCTCTATTTCATAGAACCGTGGAGCCGTTTGAGTTGGAAAGGACCTTTAAAGGCCATCTCGCCCAACTCCCTCGCAAGAACAGGGATGTGTCTACTTGCAGTGATAATGATGTTCAGTGACATAGCAGAAGGGGATTGTAGAAAGCCCAGAATCATAGAATCACTACGGTTGGAAAAGACTTCTTAAGATCGTCTAGTCCAACCGTCCACATACCACCAATATTTCCCCTCTAAACCACAAGTCATAGCTTTATGATAACTGTAATACAGTACAGTATAGTGTCATATAAAAACTGGGCATCCGGGGAAGTACTTTATGGATAACACGAAGCTGAAAGAGCGGGAACTCTGTGTGTGCGGGAAGAACTTCCAGGGGAGGTTCAGGTTGAATATTAGGAAAAAAACTCTTCTCCAGAAGAGTGATAATGCAGTGGCACAAGCTGCACAGGGAGGTGGTGCAGTCACCGTCCCTGGAGGTGTTCGAGAGCCGTGTGGCTGTGGCACTGATGGACATGGTCAGTGGGCATGGGCTGGTGGTTGGACCAGATCGTCTTAGAGGTCTTTTCCAACTCTAAGGATTCTGTGAGTATTTGAAGAAGGGGGAGCTAAATGGCTCTCACAGGAGATGTGTAAGAGTTTGGCCTATGACATGCAGACCCCAAGCTGATCGCTGCCCTTGTGATTTCTGGGCTGTGCTTTGGGCTGGCTGTGACAACTCGGTAAAGCCCAAGACTCAAAAGAGGCCCAGATGGGCTCTGCCCCATAAGAGGCCCTGCAAGTTATCAGCTGTGTGCAGCACGGTCAAAAATGACATCTGCAGCGCTGTTGAGCTGGGCTGCAGCCACCAGCAGGGTGCGAACTGGGGTGCTGTGAGTGTATGACCCAGATCCACGGGCAGAGCTGGGAGGTGTGGGAGAAACTGAGCAGTTGTCATCTTGTATTCAGGCAGAGCCAGTGACACGACCAGAGAAACCAAAACAGAACCTGAGCGTGGGAGGACAGCTGGAGGTTACTGATGCCAGCACAGACTTCCTCTGCCTGCTGCCATGCTGCCCCTGCCCTCACACCCCAAACCCTCTCTTTCCATCTGCTTGGAGGCACTTTGGGAGCAGTGTGCACTTAGCAGGGCTGCAGATGCAAGCCTGGCTGGGCAACGCTCAGAAAGTGATGCAAACCTGCAGCAGGCTGCAGCAAGAGGGGAAATACTCAGCACGCTGCATGCAGCTCTGAGTCCACGTGCCCAGTGCCACCCAGGTGAGCTTCCTGTAGATGTGGGAACAAGCAGGTCCTTCCCCTTCTGAAGGTGTGTACCTTGCAGGTGAGAGAGGAAGAAGTGAAAATAAAAGCAATGAAAACAGCAAGTGAAACCTGATTTCCAAGTGCGTCACCCACGTTCAGAGCTATCTAGATTGCCTTCTGTGGAAAGCCCACTGCCTGCGGTGCTGGGAGGTAACCAGATAGAGCCCACAGATCCCTGAGAGATGCAGCTGGATAGCCTTGATTGGGACCTTTGAAGGCTATCTGGTCCAACTCGCCTGGGATGAACAGGAACATGCACAGCTAGGTCAGGTGCTCAGAGCCCTGTCCATCCTGACCTTATGTGTCTGCAGGGACTGGGCAACCTGCTCCACTGCCTCACCACCCTTACTGTAAAACACATTTTTCTTATACTCAGTCCCAATCTCCCCTCGGCACGGGGACCGCGACACGGCTACCATTGAAAGAGCCAAACCAGGGCGGGGGGAGATTGCGGCCACACTCCGTCCCTCCTGGGGGGCACGCTGCGGCCCAGGGCTGCCGGTCCCGGCACACGGGCGTCAGCCCCGCAGACTCGGGAGCGGCCCCCGGCTGAGGAAGGGCCCCACGGAGGCGGTGCGGGGCCGCTGCCCGCAGCGGGGGGAATCCCGGGCGGGCGGGGCCGGGCGCGGCTGAGTCAGTGCGGGCGGGAGGAGGAGGAGCCGCGAAGCGGCGTCGGAGTCGGCGGCCGTTCGCTGGCTTTCCGGCCATGAGCCCCCCGGCGCCGGGGTTGGGGCCGGGACTGGCGGGCGGCGGGCGCTGAGAGCGGCGGGATGGCGCGGCCGGCCGGCGGCGAGTGCTGGGAGGGCGAGGACGGGCAGTGCGATTCCGGCATCGAGTCCCTGCGCTCGTTGCCGGGCGGGCGGGACAACCCGGCTCCCGCCGACACCCCGACCCTCACCGAGCCGCCGACCCCCGCCGGGGAAACTCCGACCGCCGCAGGAGAGAGCCTGGCCCCCTGCGAGCCGCCGACCCCCTCCGAGGAGCGCCTGGACTCCAGCTACGGCTCCGGCGCCCTCCCCGAAGCGCTGCCGTCCGCCGAGCCGCCGCCACCGCCCGACGGCCCGAACCGGCGGCAGCTGGAGGCCCTCACCTACGTCTCGGAGGACGGTGACACGTAAGTGAGCGCGGCCCCTGCCCTCCTCTGCCAGCCCGCGGCTCTGCGACGCTCTGCGGGCTGGGTCCGCTCTCGGGGAACGACCTGGGAGCCGCGGGGATGCTCGGCGCCTCTGGCACAGGGAGGCCCAGCTCTTGGCAGGGCAGGGGGCTTTCCATTCACGCAGAGCGCTCCCAGCGTCAGAGGCGTCCCTCCAAGGTAACACGGTTTGGCCGCTAATAGCTGCGTTCAGCTCATCACGTCCCTCTGCCTGCATTCCCTCCGCGGGGAGTTTAATCACAAACACACATGGTGTGAGCACAATGTGCTCACAGCTTCGCCCCAAGTCCAGGCTGGCGCTTAATGCTAAGTAATAGGGCAGGAGGAAGAGAAACCAAAGGGCGCCGATACGAGCAAGTCAATGACTTAATAGCGACTGAGCAGCGGGCTGGAGAAGGGGCCGCGCGGAGGCAGAGCTACCAGCTCCCAGGACTGCTGGAGGTGGGAGCCAGCTGCGGTGTTTACTTCCTGCTAAGGAGGGAGCCTGCACTGCTGCTAATTAGCTCATTAACGTGGGATTTCTGCTGAGGATTTGTGGCAGGTCTGGCAGCAAGCAGGGCTGGCTGCATGCAGCTCCCCCGCCCCCGGCCATAGTGTTAACAGCCAGCCCCAGCGGGGAGCATCGGCCAGGCCTGGGGAAAAAGCGCTGCAGGAAGGCAGTCGGTGGGTGCAGCTGCTTGGAGATGCATGTACCATTCAAGTCTGTCTTGTAGGGCAGCTGAGCCTGCTGCTCGCCTGACTTGCTTGGCCAGAGCCTAGTGCAAACAGCTCATTAACTTGGGAAGCATCAATTGGCGGTGCCTTGGCATCTCCTGCCTGGAGTTACTCTCTCAGAGCTCTCCCAGTGGCTGGAGCCGCTCTCCTGTTTTCTCTCAGCTACGATGCAGTTCAGAACAGGAAATCTGCACAGAGTGAGGCGGGAGCCTGCTGCACACTGGGGCTGGGGGTGTTGGCGCAAGGCCTCCTAAGCCTGCTCCTGGTGCTGGGAAGGAAATGTATTCTTGAGGTCACCGCGGCTGGGCTGTGGACTTCTGCCTTTTCTATTCCTGTCTCTCCTCCTGACTCTGTGGCGGAGGTGGGCAGCATTTATATTTAGCAGTGCTGAGCATCCAGCGCTCTGCTCAATGCAAATGGGGGCTGCCTGTGCCGATAGGTCCTTGCAAAGTGCTGCTGGAGCGTAGGGGGGCCCCCCAAAGGCAGAGGGGCTGCTGGCGTAGGAAGGAAGTTGCCTAATGGGGAGGTGTGGGGTGCTGGCCGCTGAGACGCGTGGGTGCCTCGACACAAGCCTTCCAAGAATCATTTGTAAAAGCCTCAGCCTCCCCAGCCCTCTCTGTGGTCCTTCCCCTGCTGTCCTGAGGAAGTTGGGCATGTAGCTCCCAGAGCTGCCACAGCAGGCATGGGCACGGCCCTGCACTTAGTGTAGCATCCCGCTTGTTCCGTGTCAGGCATAGAGACGTGCTGCTTCTGCACTTTCAGGCAGTCTCCTCCAAGCATCCGTCTCTTCCTTTCAACCCAACTCCTGTTCTGCTAGATGGGATTCCGATGGGACCTCTCTGCGTGGAAGCCGAGAGAGGGGCTTTCCAGTCGCAGGGATGGTGAGCTCGGTGCAGGCAGCTCCGGCATTGTGCTCTGGCTTCCAAACAAACACAGCCTTTGTCAGGAGCTGCCGAGGAAACCCCCTCCCTCCCCCCATCTTGCCAGGCAGATGTGTAAGCCCGATGTCCTGGGAAAGGAGTGGGTGTAGGACCAGCTTCTGTGAGGTGAGATGGAGAGGTATAGAAAATCTCCTCACTTGCTTGTGTGTTATGGAAGCCCCTGCTAGCTTGGAGAGACAGAGCTGGAGTTGCTCAGGGAAGGAGAGATGCGGAGGAAGCCCAACTTCCTCCTACCGGCGATGAGTGCTGCCCCGTCTGCTGATAAGAAATCATGTGCCAGTGAGTTGTGGGCTGAGGTGCATTTGCAAGGGCTGGGGGACTGCTAGTGGGTAAATGCGGGTTCCCACTGGCGGTGATGCTCTGGGCTTCGCGTGACTGTGGAGCAGAAGGGCCTTCCCACCCAGCTCCCGCCTGCCTGGGCTGCGGTTGGGTGTGAGGCTGTCCTGCAGGGTAAGAGCTGCTTTTAGGCACTCAACAATATGTGGCCATCTTAACTCCCTCATCTCACGTGGCCCTTCTCTAGAGATTCCTGCCTGTATGCTGGGGGAACCCTGCTTCTCAAGATAATGCCAGTGAAATGTTTTTCCCTGTTCTATGGCTTCAGTCTGGGCTCAGGGAAGTGTTTTCAGACTTTCCGCATGCTTAGGTTTACCCCAGAGCTGGCAACAGACGCAGAGAACTTCAGGATGCAGGAGGAGGAAAAAGGGTTGGAAATTTCCACGTGCTGGGCTGCAGAAGCCTGATGTCAGGCAGTACAAGGGCAGGGAGGTCTTTCAGTCCTTGCTTGGTTGCCACTTGGGAGGCATGAGCTCAGCTGGATTAACGAAGGAAGCTTTGATTTCTGCCAGTTCTGGGTTGTCTGAGTGGTTTTGCATTCAGTGTGGATACGAGAGGAGGCAGATGTGACAGTGAAGGATGGTGTCTGAGCCGGGTGCTGTATGGGGTGGCCCAGCACCCCAGGGATGGGAATCCCCCCAGTGAGTGGGTGGTGGAGCTGAGCCCCAGTGCTGGTGCTTCATCTAGAGAGCAGCCCGTGGCAGTTCGCAGTGTGTGCCAGACTGTAAGTGATGGCTCTGTACAGGCTCTGGCAAGGTCTAGCCACTGTACACAAACAAGAGGCTGTTTTGAAGGGAGGCTGTCTGTGTGTGTGTGAGAACTAGGAGAATTGACTTGCTTCCTGATGAGCAAAATGGCATTGCCATGGCCTTTTGGGGTTTGAAATGATTTCCATACTCCTGGAACAGGCCGTCTTGCTTCTGGCTCACCCCCTCCCTGCAGGGATGCTGGTGCAGAGCAGAGCCCCATTCTGCACGCAGACAGGCTGAGCTCACCTGATGTCAGCACAGGGCAGAACCACCTCTGCATGCGGGGAGGTATGGAGCTGTACAGCAATGGGCTGCAGGGTGGGACAGTGCAACGCCGCTTGACAGAGGTTGGGGCTGGTGTGTGAGGAAGCGGTTAGCAGTGCAGGTTGAAAGGCTGGAGCGGGGCAGCAGCGTAAGTGTGGAATTCCCCTTCTCTTTTCCTCCCTGCTCACGCTCCTCTGTGTTGCTGCTGATGCCATTTCCTCCTGGTAACAAGCTTCTCCTGTGCAAATTATGCGCACAATTTCCTCCTCCTCTGCTCAGACAAAACAAGGAGCCAAGAGCAAAGCATTCCTATTGAGCTTATCTGGAGAGGGATCAGAATGTGTTGGGGTGAATTCCATTGAATGCCTGGTCCCTTGAGACATTGATGGAGAGGCTGCTCTGAGGACAAGCTGTTGTCCTCCATAGGTGGAAGGATCTGCACGGTCAGCCCCTGTTCTAGAGAGATAGCAAAGTTTATTCAGAGGACTGGTGGAACTCTGTGTCAAAGCTGAGTGTCACTGTACCCTGTCCCCATGTCTCTGCTTGCAGCATCCTCAGGCCAGGACACTTTAACTCTGGCAGCACGTGGGCACCTCTCCTTCCCCATGCCCGGGGTGGTGGCTTGCTGTGTGCCACCTCTGAGAGGATGGCTTTTGACTGTGGCCTGAAAAAAACAGCTTTCTGCATGAAGCCTGCACCTGGGGTCTCCTGGGCACATTTCCCAGCTTAGCAGGAGATGCTTCCTAGTTGCACACGTCTCCATGAACAAGGGTGCTACTCAAGTACTCCCAGAGGGTTCATCAAGCCCCAGTGTCTGCTGCACCATTCCCCAGCAGCTCACCACCTCTGCAGCCATTTCAGGAAGCTAAGGCCTGGCAATGAGGAAAGAGGGGAGCAAATACAGAAATGAAAGCAGGGGAGGAGGCTGTGCCTGGGTGGAGAAGGAAGACGGGTGAGAGGAAAAAAGCAATCTTTCGAAGCAGCTTCAAGAGAAAGCCTGAGATCTGACTGGTGGGAAGGGGCTCTGGTTGTGCAATTCCTGCAGCATGGATATCCAAACATGCTGAGTTGCAAAGCCCCTGGCCCAGGGCGAGGGAAATGCCGGCAGAGGGTTGGGCTTTTCATGTCCCCCTGTGACTGTCACACCTGTCCCCATGCTACGGGGCATTCCAAGGTACCCTCCCCAGTTCACCCTAGCCGGGCGCAGCTCTCTCCCCTGGGAACCAAGTTTGGCTCTGGAAAGTGAAAGCGGCAGAGGTTTAAAGTTCAACCCGAATCGCTTCGGAAAGTCCCCGGGCTGCACGCGCTTATCTGCGCCATACCTGAGAGCAGCACATCCTGCCATCTCCTCGGCACGTGGGAGCGGGCGTGGAGAGGCAGGGACTGTCCCTGGCAGCAGGCAAAGGCCATCTCGAAGTGCAGCCTTGGCCTGCTGCAAATCTATTGGGGCGTCTCCCTGCCCACTGGCAGGCCTGAGAGCCGTGGGAAGCAGCTGAAGGCAGTGGAGCACATGCTACTGCTGCATTTCTGTATCTGGTTTTGGTGTATCCCCTGTCCTGCTCCAGAGCGTCAGCGGTGCGGGGCACCCAGCAGCCTCATGGATGCAAAATGTGGGCGGCTCTTCTTCCAGCGGGGAATTCCCTGCAGCAGCATGACCTAGGGCTTCCCCAAGGACGCAGCTTTTCCACAGGCAGCAGGGCAAAGGGGAACTTGCTTGTTTCGCTGTTGAAAATGGGGCTCTGAGGTGAGGTGCGCCTGCGGTGTCGAGTACTGCCTTGATCCACGGAGGAGGCAGCTTTGCTGGGCTGCTCAGGCTGTGCAGCCTTCCTGCAGCCCCTCCTGCCTCCCTCTAGCCCTTGAGGGATGTCCTACTCCTTTACACTGTGCCCATGCGGGGTGCGGCAGGTTGGTAGTGCTGGGCTGGAAATTCCCCTCGGGCCCACTGCTGCTGCTCTCACTTCTGTTCTGACTGCTTAGAGACAGCAAGGACCAGTGCAAAACCAGCACAAGCATTGCAGCAGGGGAAGGGCAAGGGAGGGTGGGCTGAGAATGAAATCTACCCTGGGGCTGGGGCAGCCTGAGCATTCAGCAGTGGTGAGTACCAGGGTACCCAGCTCTTTAGAGCGCTCTAGTATCCCTCTGCATGCCAGTCCTGCCACAGTGGCACCAAAGGGGAAGGATGTGGAAGGGAAAGAGGAAATTAGTGGGGGCTGGAGGAGAGCCTGGCAGAAGGGCTGTGCCACACAGGTGATCTTGCACTGGTACTAGGCTCCTGCCCAGTTCTGGCTGCCTGCCTTGGCACAGGAGAAAGCAGAAGTGTCATCGTGTGGAGCCAGCAGTTGGGAACTGGAATTCCCCTGGCGGTTGCTGGAGTTCAAACCTCCTGCTCAATGGCCCTTGGGCTCTGCAAAATGCTTCTCAGGCTCTGCCATCCTCCCCAAGATGGAGGGTGCAAATCCCCTGCATTCAGTGTGGCCCAAGGGAGGAGAGGTGGGTCACATCCTCTGTGGTCACCCCGTGGGTCTGCCCTGGGGACCTTAGGCTGTGCTTCTGTTCCACCCTGCAGCTGAGCTGCCATGGGAAGAGGGCAAGGTTGGAAGCTGCAAACTGGTGGGAAGAAGGTGGCTGGGGGAGGTAGGGAGATTATTTCAGCTACAGCAGTGGAGGATCTCTGCCCATGAGCGTATCACTTGGGACTGATTTTTGTCCTTCTTTTCCACCCCTGTTCCCTGTGCAGGTTGGTTCACCTGGCAATTATTCACTGTGTCCCAGATGTGGCACTCTGCTGCATTGCTCAGCTTCCCAGAGAGCTGCTGGAAATCCAGAATGACCTTTTCCAGGTATGACGTGAGTGAGATGGGCAGAAGGCATAAGGCAGGCAGGTGCCACTTTACTGGGTGCCCACTCCATCAGCCTTTTCCCTAGGGAAGCCTTCCTGCTTGCTGCAGGGCATGATGAGGATGTGTGAGCAGTCGCTTTCCAAAGAGGGGGAAGGCAATACCTTGGGAGGGAGGAAAGCAGCTCTTGGCACCAGGGGTGTAGGAGTGCCCACCCCATGCCACCAGGCTGCTTGCTGGGGGCTGGCACTGCATTGCACCCCTGCCTCCTAATTTCTGCTTCCCTCCTCCAGACTCCACTGCACCTGGCTGTCTATCTGGAGCAGCCCAGTGTAGTCCAGGCACTAATCCACAAAGGAGTTAACCCTGGGCTGCAGGACCGCAATGGCAACACCCCGCTGCACTTGGCCTGTGAGCAGCAACGCCTGCGCTGTGCCCAGCAGCTGCTGCAGGGCACAGCTGAGCCCCCCGGGCACCTCCAGGACCTGCAGCTCCAGAACTGGCAAGGTGGGACCCACGGAGAAGTCCAGAGGTTGTGCTGTAAATACAGGAGGTTGGTGGGGGACTGGCACTGATGCTGGCTATCTCTTCTCCCCAGGTCTGGCCTGTCTGCATATCAGCACCTTGAAGGGGAACATCCAGATGATGTCCCTGCTGCTGCAGAGCGGTGCCAACATTGATGTTCAAGTAAGGCTGGAAAGGGCTACTGCGGGGCTGCACCTCTCCACCCTGTCTATGGTGTGTGGGTGCTGCAGGGACCTCACACCCATGTCCTTGTCCCCCACAGGAGGGCACAAGCGGGAAGACCCCGCTGCACATGGCGGTGGAGTGCCACAACCGGAGTGCTGTCCAGTTCCTGCTGCACAACGGGGCCTACGTAGATGCCCAGATGTACAATGGTTGCACCCCGCTTCACCTGGCCGTGGGTCGCAAGGATGCTGCCATCGCCGCCATCCTCTCGCACTCCGGGGCAGACACCCTACTGAGGAACATGGAAAACGAGACGGCCCAGGACCTGGCTGATGGCAACGATGATGTGAGTGAGGCCAGTGGGGATGCCGAGAGTTCTGTCGGTATGTTGGGGCTGCAGGGTGGTGGCACAGACACAACAGGGATGCTCACAGCCCCGCACCCTTGGCTTTTGCAGTTCCTTGCCTTGCTGCCCTTTGATGACCTGAAGATCTCGGGGAAGCCCGTCGTGTGCTCTGAGTGAGCAGTGGACACGTAGGCCCACAGATGGCCTCCTCGCCCTGTGCTGTCACCCTGAAGCCTGCAATGGGAATGGAGCCATGTGTTATCCCTGCCTGGAGAAGAGTTTGTGGGCCTCAGGCTGCCTTTCTGGACAGAAGGAGGTGACACTACAAGCACTACACAGGGGAGGCTGTGTTTTCAGATTTGTGCCCAGTGGGGTCTGTGCTACAGATCAGCAGGACTGAATTCCTCTCCCTGCTAGGGGCCTGAACTGCAGGTGCTGCAGGCTGTCACTGACTGGGGATGGAGCAGGAGAGGACTCTTCATCACAGTGCACAGGGACAGAGCATCATCTGGCACCCCAGCCAGCATCAGAACAAGAGTGGGTGAGCAGCTAGCGCTCACTGTAATAAACATTTGTTCTGGCTGCAGGTGCTCCAGCTCTCGTGTCACCCAACCTACTCCCCTCCCACACAGTGTCCTCTTTTCCAACGAGCATGGGAAGATCCTGACCCAGCTTGTGGCGTGGCAGGTTGATTAGAGAACATAGGGTTTTCCCTGGGTCCTACAGGCAGAAGTGATGGCTGGGCTATCTCCACATCCTTTAGTTCCTAGCCTCCTGTCCCTGCCTGTCTCCTGTGGGAGCAGGACGTGATGCAGTGTGCTGGGGAACCGGCCCACCGAGGTGCTGTGTGAACAGACACCCATGGTGCTGACCCCACCCCAGCCAGGGAAATTCCCCACTTGCTGCCATGGAGCAGCTGCTGTTGTGTGGGGCAAATCCCGGATGGTGCAATCGCCCCAGATGCTGCAGAGCTGCTCGCAGCTTTCTTCCTCTCTTCTTACAAAGGCAGATGTGAGGGAATGCTGCCAGGAATGCAGCACTCACTCCTCTGGCCTCCCCAGCAGCTCTCGGGCTGCCATTGAGTTGTATTCTACCCACTACCTCAGCAGCACCTGCCAGGGCCGGGAGCCCTGTGGCTGGGGGGAGCAATGTGTCACAGTACTGTGGTGGTGCCAGGCCTGAAGGAGCAGGACGAGAAAGGCAGAAGCAAGTGATCTACACTTTTTTTTTTTTCCATAATAAAAGTGTTTTGGTTTGTTTTTTTAAATGAGTGTCGTAAACCGTTACTGCAAGGCTGGGGCAGTGCACCAAGCCCTGACGCACAGCCGCCGTCGCCCCATCCTTTCCTCCCGCCCTCCGGCATAGCGAGGCCGGGCCCGCTGCGCCATGAGCGCAGCCGCAGCTCCGCGTGGCTCCGCGCCGCCCCGCACGGCCCCTCCGCGCCGCCAGGGGGCGCTGTGGGGAAGGGGGGGGCGACGCTTCGGGCCGCCGGGCGGGAGTTCCGCCGCCGCCGGCAGCGGGCTGAAGGTAGCCGGCCGGGAGCGGGCCGGGCCGGAGCGGGCCGCAGGTGGGTGCTGGGTCTGCAGTCGGAGCGGGCTACGCGGCGCCTGCGGACGGGGCCGCTGGGCGGAGACCGGCCCCATAGCCCCGGGAGCTTCCTCTTCCTATCTCGCCGTTCCCGGCGGCGGTCCCCGGTCCCTGGCGAAAAGCCGTGCGGTCTGGGGACGTGAGGCGGCCCTCCGGCAGAGTGCGGAGCTGGGTGCCCGGGGCCGGGCCGCAGGGGAGATGCCGTGTGAGCGAGTGACGAGCAGGTGGGTACGGCGGTGGTGGGCCGGCGGTTGGGTGGGTGACTTGAGAAGCGTTTCCAACCTTAACGCGATGGTGTGGTTCCGTGCAGCGAGGTCCTGCTCGGAGCGGGGCCCGGCTCTCTGCGCTCGAGGCTTCGCATTAGGCGGAGCGGTGCTGCAGATGCGCCGGGCTGCGGCCGGGCAGCGCTTCGGCCCCAAATCTGAGCCCTGAGGCTGAGTCAGGAGCCCGAGGCGTGGGGCCGCGGCAGAGGCCTGGCCCGGCTCTGCGGCGGTGCAGCCGAGAGCGGCCCCCTGCGAGCCGGGGAGCTGCAGCCGCGCGAAGGTCCCGCTCTGAGGCGCCTTTCACCGCTCGGCCTGCCGCCCGTACGGCCCCCTCCCACCTGTAACACTGGCGGCCCTGTTCCCTCCGAGTCTCGGCGGGGAGAGCGGAGCCGGCGGCCCTGAATCTGCGTCTGGGAACTGCCGGTGCGCGCATAGAGAGCCATTGTCCCGCTGTATCCTCCTGTGGGAGAGTGGGGCTGCTCCTGCTCCCGCAACAGTGCTTGGGGGTGAGGGGAATGGTCCTGAATGGGGGTGGCTGGCTTTTGGTCTCCGTCAGGTTGATGGGATGCATGGCTATGAATGTAGCAACCGACTTTGTGGTTTGTATCAGACTTAAGCAAAAGCAAAGGGCTTTTCTGTGCCCTCTGCTTGGCAAGAGAGCTGCTGTGATCAGCCAGGATTACCTCATGCAAACCTGGAGCACGTGGGCAGCATCAGCCCCCAGTGCTACCGCTGAGCTCTTTTCCTTACATCCTCCAGCACCTGTGCAGCCTGCAGTGCCTCTCAGCAGGAGAGAGGTCTGAAGGAGGAGGGGGAGGATTGAGGCAGAGGTGTCAGACTTTTTTTTTTTTTTTTTTTTTTTTTTTTTTTAAATGAGGAGAAAGCAGAGACACAAAAACCTGCTCCAAGCTGTTTGCACTTCTACCCAGGATGGGAATTTTTGGGTCATGTAAGTTGCAGGAGGGTGAAGCTCAGCCTTGGCTTATGTCAAGTTGTTGGACTCTGAGGCCTGTCTGCAGTGACTGAAGATTAGAAAAGTCCCTGAGCCCTTTCCCAGGGCATAGGAGGACAGTGGGAAGGGAGAGCTTGTTGCTCATGAAATGGCAGGGGACTTTTTTGCCTTTACAACCCTAGCTTTGTTAGTACAAGACTCTGAGATTTGTGAATACTGCAGACCACAGCTGCGGTCTCTGACACTGAGGGAAGGTACACAGGGCCTAAATTCCTATGAATCACTTGTTTTTTTGCAGGGGGAGCTAGCATCTTCTCTGGCCCTTTTCATCACAGAAGCCCAGCGCTTCATCTGGTGCATGTTTATGTACCCAGCTCCATAGCACCATCACTGGCCCCTGTGAGGCTTTTTCTGCAGGGGAGACTGGGGCAAGAATGGAGCATGGACCAAAGTTACCTCCTCCCCTGCTGCAGAAAGATGCTTTGACCTTGGACCAGGCTGCTGCGGGAGAGGAGGATGCCAGCGGCCTTGGGTGCAGAAGTCTGTGCCAACTTCATCCTTGTTGTGTATCTGCTGCTCTTGCTTTTTGTGTGGCCCACTAGCCTGGGTTTGCTTGTGCAATGAAGGGGACAGTGGGAAGAACTATAGGTGCATTACAGCTGTCATAAAGCTGACCAGATCACTCCTCACTCAGGACTAATGCTTCAGATGCCTTTGCAGATAGCACTGGTAAAAACCCAACCAGACAGCTGATAAGAAGGTTCCTTCCCAACCTTGCTCTCTGGCTGTGCCTTGTCAAGTGGGTGAGCCCTGGTAATTTCCTCAGAGCTGCAGGGAATGCCCTGGCACACTGCCCAGGGGCTATGTGCTGCCCCAGCAGGGAGATGGGCAAGCCTGGCAGCCACATGCTCCCCTGGCTCTCCTCTGCTCACCTGGTGTAATTGGAGGGGAAGTACTTTTTCTGAAAGAAAAGCTGCTCTGGATGCAGGCTTGTAACATGAGCTGCTAGGAATCTCTTTTCATTTCATGACCTTTTATTTTTTTCCACCCAGAAGAAAGAAATCTGCATTTAGCTGTGCTATAGTTTAACCTGAAAAGGTGAGGTGCAAGGTGCTCCTTGCATTTGGAACAAAGGCGTTGTCAAAACCAGCCCTTTACAACAGCATTCAAACATCCTCTCCAATCCTGGAAGCCCAAGCTTTTAAGTCCATGTGTTCCTAAGCCAGAGCAAACACTGTTAACAGATGCAAATATAAACTCCAGAGGGCCTTTCCTGCTCTGTATTCTGCGATAACTGCTGTTATTTGCCAGTGTGGGATATGGGTGCTGCCTGCTGGTCAGGAGCAATCTGGGAGGTAGGTGGTGCAGGTAGGCGGGGGGAGCAGGCTGTGTGCTGGTTGCCTATCGTCTGCCTCTTTGTCTCTCTTGCAGATTTTGTGTTCCCCTCGTGCTGGCTGCTCTCCCCATCATGGCTACTGGTGAAGAAATGCTCCCTGCCTTGCAGGACTCCTGGGGGGACTTCTGGCTCTTCCGTTTCTTTATTAACGCTGCTGGCTATGCGAGCATTGTAATACCAGGATTCCTTCTCATTCAGTACTTCAAGAGAAGGAATTACCTGGAGACAGGTAGGGGCAGGCAACAGCTTTCCTCAGATATCTGCCTCAGCGCTGACAGGTGGTTGGTTCTCTTGCTGTGCTTTGTTGGACCAGCGCTGAGCTGGGCATAATCTTCCGTCCCTAAGAGCTATCCTGAAACAAATCTCTCCCAGGCTCCCATACTAGTAGATATGGAAGTTTGTTCTGAACTATTTGGAGTTTGCCTGAGTCAGCTCAATCCATGGCTGCATAAGTAATATGACAATTTGTCTGCTAAAGGCCCCAGTCTCCATCTGGTGTTGCATGTAGTGTAATGAACTGACTGTTAGTCACAGAGAAGGTTAGTAAGGAAGGAGCCTACACCTCTCAGGCTGGTGTGGCTTGTGGTACCCAGGCTGTGGTTAATTCTTTGTTTGTGTTCTCTTATCCCTTCAGGCCGAGGCATTTGCTTTCCTGTCATCAAATCATGTGTGTTCGGCTCTGAGGTGAAGACTGTACATGCAGAGGATGGCTCCCTGCCACCCCGAGCAGAGCCTACAGAGTCTTCTACAGCCCGACAGATCTTGAAGCTGCTCTTCTGTGCTGCTGGTCTACAGGTAGGGGCCCTGTGCATGTGTGCGTGGCCGTCCCACTCAGGGTGGAGGGACTGGAAAATGAGTTTGTACTGCCAGTTCCTTGGAGATGCAGTGCTGTCCTTGATAAGGCAGAGTTGGAGGCTGGGACACTGCCTCTCCATTAGGATAATCCACCAGGGCTGCTGCGTAACCTTTGAGGGGCCATTCTGGTGTCGTCTGCATTGGGACCTCTCTCATCTGTCCTGTTGCAGTTATATATCAGTAATGTTCTCTGATCTTGTCCATCTGGTTCAACACGCAGTTTAAAACAAGCGTTTTCTCTGTACTGAGGTGTTGCTTTGTGGGCAATAGACAATCTTCCAATGATTGCTTGTAGCTCTTGGTGCGGGTCCTAATTCCCTGTGCTCCTCTTGCTTTGCAGGCCTCCTACCTCACATGGGGTGTTCTCCAGGAGCGCGTGATGACAAGAACATACGGTGCTACTGAGACGGACCCTGGTGAGAAGTTCAAGGACTCCCAGTTCCTAGTGTTTATGAACCGCATCCTGGCCTTCACTGTGGCTGGTCTGTACTGCGCCTTGACCAAGCAGCCGCGCCATGGGGCTGCTATGTACAAGTACTCTTTCGCCTCCCTCTCCAACATCCTCAGCAGCTGGTGCCAGTACGAGGCTCTCAAATACATCAGCTTCCCCACCCAAGTGCTGGCCAAGGCTTCTAAAGTGATCCCTGTAATGATGATGGGTAAACTGGTGTCACACAAGAGTTACGAGTACTGGGAATACCTGACAGCTGCCCTCATCTCCGTGGGGGTCAGCATGTTCCTGCTCTCCAGTGCTCCCAACAGACACGTGTCCACTGTCACCACTTTCTCTGGTGTAGTCCTCCTGGCTGGCTACATTGTCTTCGACAGCTTCACATCCAACTGGCAGGATGCCCTCTTCACCTACAAGATGTCTCCTGTGCAGATGATGTTCGGTGTCAATGTCTTCTCCTGCCTTTTCACAGTGGGCTCGCTCTTGGAGCAGGGTGCTTTGCTAGAATCAGTGCACTTCATGGCTCGTCACTCGGAGTTCACGGCCCACGCGGTGCTGCTGTCAGTGTGCTCTGCCTGCGGCCAGCTCTTCATCTTCTACACCATCAACCAGTTTGGGGCAGCCGTCTTCACTATCATCATGACTCTCCGCCAGGCCTTCGCCATTCTCCTCTCCTGCCTCATTTACGGGCACACTGTCACTGTTGTGGGTGGGCTGGGCATAGCTGTCGTCTTTATGGCACTCTTCCTCCGTGTCTATGCCCGCAGCCGCATGAAGAAGCGCAGCAAGAAACTACCACCAGGGGAGACCGCTGTCCAAAAGGTCTAAGGAGCTGAGGCCAGGGTCTCTGAGCTGTGCCTGCTGTCCTGCCTCTGCTGGGGGGCGCTTGCTTGATCTATCAGAACCCACTGAGAAGCCAGGTGGAGTATCGTTAGGCTGGACAAGTGACTCACTTTTCCACCTGCTTTTCCTGGGGAAGGGGCTGCAACAAGCCCAGGGAATGCTCTGGGCTGCCACAGCTCCAAACCTTACTATTTGCCTTAATAGGTGAGAGACTTCCAGCCAAGACACGGACCTAGGGGCTTGCAGCTGCAGGGGCAAACCAGCATGGGGCTGCTGGTGCTCCTGCCCCACCTGTGTCATGGTTTCTCTCTAAGGTCATTGACTGAACAAGAGAGATCTTTTCCACGGCAACATCTTCCCTCCAGCTTATGCGCCTCCATGTCTGTCACTACTACAGAGCTCAGCAGGAGGAGGGGGCAGGAAAAACACTAGCTCTGTCTTTGAAATGTCTCTATATGAGGCAAAATCCTGAGCTGAGCCTGGGGTAAGTAGGACAGAAACTCCCGCTCAGTCACTCCAGCCTCAGGCTTTCTTCCCAGGAGGTGCTCCAGGTAGGAGAGGCACAGCTCAGAGAGGACCTGTCCTACCGCAGGCCTGGGATCTGCTCTGGGAGGGCAGGCTGGAATCCCAGTTTGGTTTATCAGTCCCTTACCCCAGCTCTAAGCCAATTTTCTTTGCTCCTCCTAGCCCAGGCTGATTTTTATGCGGAGACAGAGGCTGGCTGATGCATTTCCCAAGGCTTGCTGAGTTATTCTAGGTTGCTTTTCATTTACATCCGCTGCTGTTACAGGCCAAAGGCTACAGTGCCCAGAATCCCCAGCATCTCCTCAGGGTGCCACGGTTTCTGGACTCTGTAGTTGCCATTCAGAGAAGCACAAACACCCGCTTTTTTTTCCCTGCCAACTGGAAGTATCAGCCCCACCTTTCTTGGGGCCTTATCAGAGCCCCACAGTGCCTGGAGGTCTGCAGGAAGGGACAGAGCCCTCTGTCATGGCTCATCCCCTCTCCACAGGCAGCAGAGGATGGAGGAGCAGGTGCCTGCCCCCAGGCAACAGGGGATGTGGTAGTGGAGGCTGCTCCCACTGCTCTTCCCCAAAGCCTGGGTTGTACCCATTAACCCTTTTCTCCCCATTACAGCCTGACTGACAAGTCAGTAATTTTGGTACTTTTGAAAAGCAACTTTTTTCTTTTTATTTTATTAAATTAAAAATATGCTGCATATAGTACCCCAGAGGTAAATGGGTTTTTTGTTTGTTTTCTTTTCCCCTGTATCTTCCCTCCCACTCATAGCTGGAGGGAAGAGAGTAATTCCCCAAGCTGTTCCCTGATCTCCCTAGAAAACTTTGCTACGCTCTCTCCCCTTTCCAAATATGGGTACCTCTGCCTGCACACAGGGTTGGACCTACAGCTCCAAAGCCCCATGGTCCCTCCATGCAAGATCCCTGCACACACACACACAGCTGGAGAACATAGCCATGCTCAGACCTCTGCTTGTGCTGGTGAGTGCACCAGGACCTGCAACTCTGTGCCAATTTAATCCTGATAAGGACTTGGGGACAACACAGGGAACCCTGGCACCAGGTGGGTGTATCTGCAAATAGGGTGGATGGATAGAGATAATGTAAATGGGGGCCAGAGCCTCCACTGCCATAGTGAGGCCTTGAAGGAGTCCAGTCTTCATGGAGTGCATCTGCACCCACACCAGCTCCACAAGTCCTGTATAGACCCCTGGTGCACAATTGAGTGTTGAAATAAACCTTCACTCTATGCTTGTGCTCTCTGGGCCTAGCAAGGTCTGGAGCCAACCACAGAACCTTGCCCTGCAGCTAGAGAAACAGGAGAATCAAGCGAGGGTTACAGGAGAGACTGATCAGGCATATTAACAGCCTGCAAGGACAACAGCATCTGCTGAGCACAGCACTGAGTTTGGCTCTAGCATTTTTATCCAAGTTCCTTTACTACTTTCAAGTTCTTGAAAGTGCCTGTATTACCTGATCTCACAGCCCTGCATCTTTCCTCTTGCCTCCACCTCTTTGTTTACAAATTCAAATTCCCCCAAGTGTCTGCCTCACAGTCTGCTGTCAGACTGAGAACGTTTGGGTTTTTGGGTAGGATTTTTTTTGGGGGGGGGGGGGAAGGGGGGATGAAAAGGAAAGGAATGGTAAAGTTCCTTTCTATTACAGTGCAGAACAGGACCCCTGTTCTCAGTTAAATGAGAATGGAGGAAAACAAACAAGGAAAATGCTTTAAGTTGAAAAGAATCAATGCTGAGGCTCACTTGGCAAAACTTCCCCATCCTGGGAGAAATCCTGTCTCCTTTCTCCTGTCTCAGCAAGAATTACTCTGCAAGAGTTGGCTAGCACAGCTCTAGCTGCACCCCACCAGCTTGCACCCAAGCAGCACTGTGCCCTACGGGGTGCAGCCATGACTCCAGCTCCCAATAGGGCTCGAAACAGGGCCCAGCTGTTCTCTACCTCCCCTTTCCCTTCTCATGATGGATGCTGGCTGAAACACTCACTCCATTTTATGCATATGCTGGTTACATTTTGCCCTGCTATGCTTCCCCTTCTACTTCCTCTTCATTCTATCTCAATGTCATCTGCCCTTGTAGCAGCTTTCCACTTTATTCTGTTCCTGCTTCCTCTTTGTGTTACAATTCCACCTCAACTTCCACATCCACCCTTGTAGCAGCTGCCTTCTGCCCTTCCGATTCTTTCCACTTCTCCCAGTTCTGCTTCATTCCACTTCTGTTTCCTTCCTCTACTTCTGTTTAAACTTTTTCTACTTCTGGTTATGCTTCTGGTTTGAGTTCCTTCTCATTCCACTCCTTTCCACTTCTGCTTCCTCTGACGCTTCTATTTCAATCCACTTCTGCTTCCATTTCCTTCTGCTTCATTTCCCTTCCAGTTACACACTTTAGCTTATAGGTCTGCCTTGTTCTGCTTCTGATTCCTTCTGCTTAAACTTCTGGTTCCACTTCAACTTCTGGTTCTGCTTCCACTTCTGCTTCTTTCCATCCTCGTAGCAGCCACCTTACATCCTCACAACATTCTGCCCTTCCACTTCTTTCTACTTCACTTTGCTTGCGCTTCCACTTCATTTTCCATTTACACCTCTTCCACTTACACCTCTGCTTTCTTCTGCTTCTGGTTCCACTCCCCCTTCTGTCTCCTTCAGCTCCTGCTTCTACCATTGCAGTACTGTGTCCTACAGTGCTTTGGTGTGCAGGCATGACTCCAGCTCCCACCAGAGCTGTGCTCTACATCCTACTTCCCTTTTCAAGATGGATGTTGGCTAAAATGTCCACTCCATTTTGTGCCTGTGGCTGCTAGCATACAGTCAAGTATGACTGGATGTCACTTTCCCCTGCCCAACCCCAGAGGCCAACATGGCAGAGGGTGACAAGCCCTACAGCTTTAGTGTAAGTTTGATACAAAGAGCAGATGGCTCAGATGATGCCCCAGGCCTCTCAGTCATCCAAGAGACAGGTTAAAGCAAGGTGCTGCAAGGTGTTAAAGCCCAAAGGGCTGCAGAAACCTTAAAACAGCAGGCTGGATGGCGGAGGAAAAGTGAAGTCTAGAACAAAGCCTGCAAAAGCAGTTTGACACAAGAGCTGAACAGAGGCAGCTGAAATCCCCAGCAGTTAATTTCCTCCCACCCCCATCTCAACTCTGTGCTGCAAGGGAACAAGCAGATGGCTCCTGTCACTGCTCCAGCCCAGAGACAGAGAGATGCTTATTAGACCAGCCAGCAGCAACACACACTCATGTCCTGTTAGCTTATTCAGCTGACAAGCACAGCTTGAAAAGGTTTCTTCACTAGCTGCAGGTCATGCAGGCAGAGACCACCTCTCCTGCCCAGCAGGTCCTTTCTCACCTACCCTCTCTGTGGTGCCAAAGCAGGGAAGTAGCAGAGATGAGCTAAAGCACAACTCAAATCTAGTCGGAGTAGACCCTGCCTTCACATGGCAGTTCAGAAAGAGCACAACAGTTTAACCTGTGGTGGTGGCTTTTAAACTACAGAGGCCAAGAGCGTTGAAAGCAGGCCACATATCTCTTCCCCCAACTTCTGGAAAGAGCTGCAGCCCACTCAGCATGTGCAGCTGTGACACACAGAAGAGAAAGGGAGCCAAGGCCACAGCTTGATGCAAGCCAAAAGACAGTTTCTTCAAGGTATCTCCTAAGTTCTCCTCAGCCAGTAATCCCCTCCTCACCTTGTCCCCTGGAGGCAGGGATAGGCAGTGGTGCAGCTAGAACAAGAACCTGTCTCCTGCAAGTTCTACCCCAGGTTCACATAACCCCCTGCATGGCAGAGGATAGAAGTCCCAGCAGCCCTCCAATACAAGGAAGTGTGCCCACAAGCAAAACAGGCCTGTCAGCCCTCTCAGCACAGCACCAGCTGAGCTCTGCATAACTTCCCTTCCAGTGCTCAAACCTCTGGAATTGAGCATCCTCACCTTCCCCTTTCTGGACATGAGAACACAATAGAACCTTTTATGTAAACCTTGATCTTTTGACATTTTAATTCCAGTAGAACAAAACATCAGGAAAATCAATGAAAAATAACCGAGCCAACCAAGATACAATCCTACTCTGGGGAGGCTGGAGAGAAAGGACTCTCTTCACCTCAGTTGAGCATGGGAGATCCCATGGGGTGTGAGAAAGAGGAAGACTGACCCCTCCACACCTCCATTCCCCATTACATGATCTTACACAAGTAGAAATACACACAACAGACATGCCCGGGGCTGCCTGACTTGCTCATTACTGACAAACAGGGAATCCTGTCTCCATTCCCCACTACAAAAAAAAAAAATTCCAGAAGACACCATCAAGGAGCCAGAAGTCAGTGGGAGCAGAGACCCCTTTTCTAAACAGATATGAGATTAGACAGAGGTCTGGCAGGAAATGGAAGAGACTTCCTTCTTTAGTCCACCTCTTCCATGCGGGATGTGTCTTCATCTCCCTCCAGAGGTGGGACTTCATCAGGAGGAGCTGTATTGGACTCTTCTGCAATCACCTCATCTTCATCAATACCTAGGAGAGAAAAGGGAAAGAAGAGATGAAGCCTCTAAGAGACAGCTGAGTCGCACAGTCCCACAACAAAGGCTGGCTTGTCAGGAGCCCAAGCCACAGCACTTCTTGATTTACATTTGTGCCTAAAAGACAGTGGAGACAAAACTGAACGTAAGCAAGCCCTCTGAACACACGGGCTGGGCCTTCTTTTCCATGGTAGATTTTTGACATCTACTGCAAGAATGATGTCACCTGTGCAGCCTGGTGGTGGGCATGAGGCCAGGACAACCTTTCTTGAGACTTCCACTTGCCCCCAGCGTCCTTAAACACCCAGCTACTTCTGTGTATCACAGCAGCACTGCTCACTCACTGGCCTTTCCCTCATGCCTCTACACATTGTTCTTGCTGCACAGGCCACAGGAAGCTAGGCTGCCTGCTTCTGCCAAAGGCACGTCACTCCTTCCTAATAACTTCTGTACGAAATTCCAGCTCAGACACCTTGGGCACCTATACGGTGTCAAGCCACAAGAAAAGGTGAGGGGACCATGGATCTGCACTTCCACAGAGACTTGGGCAGGTGATTTCACAGCAGGTTAAGAAAATCCCATTTATAAGGGGAGCTAGCCTTGCCCAGAACCTTCTCCTGAAGCTGCGTGGACACGTACCAAGCCCCAGTTTGATCATCCTGTAGATGCGGTTGGAATGGGTCTGAGGATCTTCCAGGGAGAAGCCAGAGGACAGCAGAGCAGTCTCGAAGAGCAGGACCACCAGGTCTTTGACAGCTTTGTCATTCTTGTCAGCATCAGCCTTCCGGCGGAGAGTTTCCACAATTGGGTGGTCAGGGTTGATCTCCAGGTGCTTCTTGGCCATCATATAGCCCATGGTAGAGTTGTCCCGCAGTGCCTGAGCCTTCATGATGCGCTCCATGTTTGCTGTCCAACCGTATGTGCTGGTGACAATGCAGCAGGGAGATGAGACCAACCGGTTTGAGATAGTTACCTGACAAGGGAGCCAAGAGTTAGCAGAGCAAGGCTCCCAGCATACCCAAGAACGGACCCAGCCCCAGGGCACAACACTCCATGTAATCATCCCAGGTTCACCTGAGGACAGCCCAAAGCAAACAGGGATCCTTCAAAACAGCTCCAAAATCGCTTGACAGAACAGTTTGGACAGCTCAACCAGCACCTTCAGTACCCACTGCGTTTCCCACACTTACCGTCTCCCATCAATGCACGTATTTGGGTCAGTGCCCCTCGCCTGCAGCCTGGCTGCTTAGAGCAAGATGGTGCAGTGCATACTGGGACCTTCAGTCTCCTTTAGCGGCTCCTCTGCAGGAGATGAGGGAGATCAGAGGCATGCATTGAGCTGGGACCCTTGTCTGCATCACGGAGGGGCCCAGCCCTCCTCCCACCAGCCCAGGACACAGCCCTGGGCTGAGCTCCTCAACCATCTCACCTTCTCCACCTTCTTGTCCAGGATTTCCTTCATGAGTTTACACAGGGTCTCAAACTTAGCCTTGCTCTCCTCCATCTTCTTTTTCTCCTCTTCATCCTCAGGTAGTTCCAACCCCTCCTTAGTAACTGACACTAGGGTTTTCCCATCAAACTCCTTGAGCTGCTGCACGCAGTATTCATCAATAGGCTCCGTCATGTACACCACCTCAAAGCCACGCTTCCTCACACGCTCCACAAAGGCTGAGTTGGCAACCTGTTCCTTGCTCTCCCCTGTGTTTATGGGTTTAGAAGCAGGATGTCACAAAGATTTAGCAGCTGCTTACAGTGTGATAGAAAATACCGATTTCTCAGAGCCCCTGATGTAAAGTTGGCTGCAGCTAGGGCTCTGGGCCTGATAACCTTGCCCCAGCACCCAGAGATGGTCTGTCTTTCAGCAGAGAGGGCCTGCTGAAGGCAGCAAGATTTGCCTGGAAGAATTCAAAGCTGGTAGACAGATAACCCGCTTCATCAGCAGAGATCTGGCTCACCTGTGATGTAGTAGATACTCTTCTGTGACTCCTTCATACGGGACACATACTCTGAAAGTGAAGTCATCTCATCACCTGACTGAGATGTGTGGTAGCGCAGCAGCTCTGAAAGGCGCTTTCGGTTCGTTGAGTCCTCATGGATGCCCAGCTGGGGGCAGAAAGCACGCATGTGGTCTCCAGAATGGAGCTTACATACACTTGGCTATCCCCAAGACACAACCACCTCCTAGCATAAGAGTCCAACTGCCCACAGAGGCTCTCTGTGGCACTTCTGAGGCCCACCTCTACCCCAACACCCTGATGTGATGCTGGAACAAGCCTGTTCCTAAGGAGGGTCTCAAGACCCTCCCTCCTCCCAGTGCACTATGTCCAAGCTCTCACCTTCAGATTCTTGGAAAAGGCCTCATAAAATTTCTTGTAGTTCTCTTTGTCCTCTGCCAACTCAGTGAAGAGCTCCAAGCACTTTTTCACAATGTTTTTGCGGATCACCTTGAGGATTTTGCTCTGCTGCAACATCTCACGAGATATGTTCAAAGGTAGATCTTCTGAGTCCACAACACCTCGGATGAAGTCTAAGTAAGGGAAACAGAAATTAAGATCTCATTATAACAGAAGTGTTAAGACACTGACTGCTGTCAGCCCACTGCTGCTGGCATCTCAGCCAGCCACCTGGCACTGAGAACCACAACAAGGCTGGGGGTGTCCCAGCTCAACCTGGGAAACTGAGGCAGGGGGGCTCTTACTCAGGTACTCAGGAATGAGCTCATCACAGCTGTCCATAATGAAGACACGCCTCACGTACAGCTTAATATTGTTCTTCTTCTTCTTGTTCTCGAAGAGGTCAAAAGGAGCACGGCGTGGGATGAAGAGCAGGGCCCTGAACTCCAGTTGCCCTTCCACAGAGAAGTGCTGTGGGGCCAGAAATGAGAAAATGCCACTGTCTGTCCCTTCTACACTTTGCTGCAAGCACCTACACTGGGCAGGCTGAACTGCTGCTCCTCAGCACTAGGGCTGGCAGAGGAGCACAGCATGGTCTCCTGCAAGACAGCCAGCATCTCCCCCTCTTCAGCCCTACTGCTACCCCCAGCATGTCCAGGCTTCTCTAGCATCCAGTAGGCCTGGACAGAGAAGTCACAGTTCTCTGAGACCCAATATTCTCCTGTTCAAGTTCCTAGTCTGCCACTGCCCACCCCTCCACCTGCACAAAAATCAACAGAAGCTGCAGCATCAAGTGGCCCAGGAACCTTCAGATTTGTACCAAAATGGTGGCTTTGGGGACAAGCTAGCTAGAAAGGGGCCCTCTGTCCCTCCAGGAAGCCAGGGTGGCCCAGGACCCACCTTGACAGCCAGGTGGTCCTCCCAGTCATTGGTGAGGCTTTTGTAGAACTCTCCATATTCCTCCTGGGTGATGTCATCAGGGTTGCGGGTCCAAATAGGTTTGGTCTTGTTCAGCTCCTCCTGGTCAATATATTTCTCCTTAATTTTCTTGGTCTTTTTCTTCTTGCCTTTATCTCCCTCCTCCTCCTCATCAGAGCCCACATCCTCAATTTTTGGTTTCTCCTCATCCTTAGTCTCTTCCTCTTTCTCAGCTTTCTCTTCTTCTGTCTCATCATCACTGATTTCTTTCTCACGCTCCTTCTCCACCTGTGCAAGAAAGGACAAGAATCAAGGTCATAAACACAGTTTTAGCCCCAAGCAACCGCTACCAGAAAATCTTTATTCTCAGGAGAAACAAAACGGGCATCCTCATGGGTGTAGATCACTGCCCAATACATACAATGGCAGGAAACAGGGCTTTTTCCCCAGTCAATCCTACAAATCCTTGCAGCGTTCATGTAATGAAACAGCGTGTCTGAGAAGACAGCGGGCACAAAACCCTCTACGCTCCATGGCTAATTCAGCTGTACAGATCAAAGACTGAGTACATGTCTGGACGTTAACTACGTTTGCCTCCAATTCCTCACTTCCTCCAGCCACAAAAGATGGTAACTGCCTTTTTTTCATCCCCTCCAACATTCCTCATCCTTCCCTCCCGCTTTCCCAGGGGTCCCCACAGAACTTTTCTCACATACGTAAAGTGTGATGGGGTAGCCAATGAACTGGGAGTGCTTCTTCACCACCTCCTTGACACGTCTCTCCTCCAAATACTCTGTCTGGTCCTCCTTCAAATACAGGATCACTTTGGTGCCCCGTCCAATGGGCTCACCTATTGTGTGAGATGACAAAGCTGTGGGTTTCAAGGCGTGATGCAGAAGAGCAATACATAAACAGGACCAGCTTCGGGAACATAACTGCTACTTGATAATGTAACATTAAGGATTAAAAGGACTGCCCATCCAGCAGAAATACACCTGGTTTTGTGCCACACGTACCATGGTCAGTCCGGACAGTGAAGGATCCCCCAGCTGACGACTCCCAAGCATACTGCTCATCGTCGTTATGCTTGGTAATGACCACCACCTTCTCGGCCACCAGGTAGGCAGAGTAGAAACCCACACCAAACTGTCCAATCATGGAGATGTCTGCGCCTGCCTGTGAGGGCAGAGGGAGAGAAAGAACACAGGAAGCGTTTGCAACGGCTTCAACCAGCAGAGAGCTGCGTCAGCACACGCACGGATAAAGGCACAACAAGCAGCCAGCCCTACCCTCAGCACCTCCCTGCTACTGAAGTGTGGAAACACGCTCAGGTAGGCCGGCAGCCCCCGCAGCAAGGAAGGCAGCGGGGCCACAGATCCCACGCAGCCAAAAGCAACCCACCTGCAAGGCCTCCATGAAGGCTTTGGTACCCGATTTGGCAATGGTGCCCAGGTTGTTGATGAGGTCGGCTTTGGTCATCCCGATACCGGTGTCCAGCAGGGTGAGCGTGCGGTCCCGCGGGTTGGGGACGATGTCGATCTTGAGGTCCTTCCCGCTGTCCAGCTTGGAGGGCTCGGTCAGGCTCTCGTAGCGGATCTTGTCCAGCGCCTTTAGGAGAGAACGGGTCCCGCTCGCTGCCGCCCCCTACCGGACAGCCGCCGCCAAGCACCACGTGCCTCGGCCCACTGCTGAGCCCCTCAAGGCTGCCCCAGCCCCCCCGCCCCCCAGCAGAGGAAGACCCTCCCGCGGCCAGGACTCACGTCGGAGGCGTTGGAGATGAGCTCCCGCAGGAAGATCTCCTTGTTGGAGTAGAACGTGTTGATGATGAGCGACATGAGCTGCGCGATCTCCGCCTGGAAGGCGAACGTCTCCACCTCCTCCTCTCCATGCTGCACTTCCTCGGGCATCTGCAAGGCAACCCCACGCCGTCTGTACCAGAGCTGCAGCGATAGCTACAGGGATAACAGCCCACCCGACCAGCCTCGAACCTCACTATCCGCAGTCGGGCGCTGCAAAAAAGGAACCCTCACCTCCCCCTTGGGCTTCCTTATAGAGGCACGGTGCGCCCCGCCCCGCCCGGCGGTTCCTTCCGCCTTAAAACGGCCCTGCAGAACGCGGCCGCCCGCAGCGGTGATGTCGGGTGAAGCTGCGGGCCGTTCGGTGGGCCCACCTCCTGTCCCCTTTAACGGCGGCGGCCCGCGGAGGAGCACAGTGTCGGCAGAGTAGGAGGGCGCTTGGTGTTCCAGAGAGTTCCACGCGACCCCCGGTGGAGGTCGGGCTTCTGCGGGTCCGGGGCGCCGGCCGGTGTGTGGGAGCGGACCGCCGCGAGGCCGTGCAGTTCTCCTCCGCGGCACCAGGCGGCACTGCGGTTACTGCGCGGTGCCCTTTTCCCACAGTGACGGACACAGACACACGTTTCAGTCTTTTTATAGAAAAAGGCAACTGTACATTTACAGATACATTTACAGAGCGCGGGGGGCAGCCGGGGGCAGGCCGCGACTGCCGCAGCCGGGAACCGCCGCCTTCCTCCTGCGGAGGGAGGGGAGCGAACAAAGGCAGAATGAGCAACCGGTTATGTGGGGGCTGAACGCGGGGGGGCAGGGAGAAGCTCTTCATCTGCTGAGCCGCGGTGCTGGCTCTTGGCGTGGACGGGACACGGATATCTCTCGCCCTTCAAACCCAGCGGCCCAGGGTCTGGCAGTGTGGGGCTGGCAAGGCCGGCTGGGGTTTTCCCCATCTGCAAGTGTCTCCAGTGGGAGAAAAGCTGCAGTGTAGGATGAGGGGAGGGAGAGGAGAGGGAGAGGATGCCTGCAATAAGAGCAGGAGGGGGAGTAACACTGGAAACCAGCCTTCAGCTCTGCCTGCCGGAGAGGAGGAGGCTTGCAATGGCTTTCGGCCTTGAGCTGGGGAACTTCTGTGTCACAGGAGGCAGATGGACCTCAGTGAGGTCCTGGGCATTTTACACACAACACGGGGAAGGCAAAGGCACATAGGCCTGAAGGCATCACACAGCCAGGCATGGCAGGAGCCACACCAACCCTGGAAGAGTGGAACCGTCCCTGGATGGAACATCTGCTGTGGCAGCGCGATTTGGCAGGGGCAGGAGTGAGGTGTTATCACCCCACAGCACAGAGGTGTCCAGGGCCTCGGAGGAGGATGCGGAGCCATTTTGGTATGCCTGCACCCTCTGGGTGCCTCTGCTAGATGAGAATTTGGAACAGGAAAGAGACAGCGGCTCCTAGGGCCAAGCCCAGCGTCAGGAAAAAGGCCATGACTGCTCCAGCTGTCTCTGCTTCATGGGCAAGTACTTTCCTAGGAAAGAAACAGGTGTCAGACTCATCCTCACGACGCATGCCCCACGCCCTTGTTGGAGCTCAACTGAGAGATGGGAGGAGACCCCAGCAGAGGCAGAAGCAGTGTTATTCTGCCTCTGCTGGGGTCTCCTCCCATCTCTCAGTTCTTCTGCTGCAGAATGGCAAGGAGAAACCCCACCTCACTCCAAGAAACCACCTCCACATCACGGGCTCATAAAAAAGACAAAATGCTTCAGGCAGGCTGTCTCAAGCTCTAGCATGAAGGCCACCCCTCCCTGACCCCTGTGCTGAAGTGTTGCAGCCTACTCAGATGCCCACCCAGATGCCAGGGCTGGACTTGGGCTGCCACCCATGGGTGAAACCAAATTTTCCCCCATCCCCAGAGCTTACTCACTTGGGCCCGAAGCACATGCAAAGGCTGGCCAGGTAGCCATTGGAGATGGAGAAGAAGATCATGAAGATGATGTACCAGGCATCGTGAGAGAATATGACGGGCAGGTGGTTTCGGGGTTGCACATTGCACAGCATGAAAAGGGGGATGAAGATGACACGTAAGACCACCATCACCGGCAAGAGGCAGCTGTCCTTCCCGGGCTAGGAGAGAGACACAGAGTGTAGCTGAGAAGTGGGCGCTCCCTATCCTCCGGTGTGCCAGCAAGGGCTATAAAGAGGCTGTCCCTCTTCTGCAGGACTTTTTCTGCTGCAACAAATTCCAACATCACCAAGTGATACAAGGGGCAGATCAGGGTAGCTCCTGAGCCCCTCTGTGCAGGGCTCCCAGACCCACAGCTTCTGCCTGCCATCCTCTGGCATCCACTGTCCTGCTCCTGCAGCCTGCTGCATGCAGCTCCAAGGTTTCTCCCTGCATCTGTAATAGCTATTTGAGGCTGAGAGTGCTCTGCCCTCTGTATTCCCAGCCCTGGTTGTACTCATTAGTCTGTCACTCTCTCCTCAAGCCAGATATTCACCCAGTACCTGGCCGTTCCCCAGAAGAGAATGCCCACTTAGTGTGCTCTTGTCCCTCAAAAAGAGAGGAAAAACAACAGGGACTGTTCAGATTTGTTAGCATAGCTGTGAGTGGGAAACATTCCCTCCCCAGGGTGAAAAGATGGAGAAGTTTGATACTGCTTGTTCCTTCCCTACCTCTCTTGGGCTGCATCAGACTGGAAAGCACCCCCTGCTCAGCTGCTGCTCTGGGACTGGGTGCAGGACTCGTGGTGAGGAAGTCAGCGTGCAGAGGAGATGGACAGGCCACCAGTCCCACCATAACTGGCCACTGCCCTGCAAATCCCATCCTTAGCTGACTTGGAGAGCAGCAGTGCTAGAGCCAAAATACAGAGCTGAGTCTGGGATCAACTGCTAAGCCCCTTCTGCAAACAACAGGGAGTGAGGACAGCCTTATGCACACACACGCAACCTCTTCCTGCTGCAAACCATTGCACAGGCCAAGGCCAACCGAGGTGAATCGCCTCTGGCACCCCATGGCCTGCAAACTGGGCTTTAAACAGCTCTCCAACCTCCCACGCCATCCCCCAGCCAAGTGGGGCGAGATCCAGCAATCTGGGAAAGGGATTATGCTTGGACTGTTTTGGACAGTGCTGGGAAAGGCATGGATTGAGTAATGGCCTCCCCAAATCCCAACAGAGTTTTTGGATGCGCAAAGTTGGGACAAAGCAAGAGGCACTGTCCCCATGCTGTTGTGCAGCTATGATGAAGGCAGTCCCTGGTACAAGATGTGCCTGGCTCTCTCCCGAATCCTCTCAGCGAGAAAATGATGACAAGACCCTGTGGTCTGAAGTGAGAGGAAGCCCCCAGCTGCCCTGGAGGTGGCAGCCCCTCCTTGGCTGGCAAAGCCATGGGACACTTCATGAACACATGGCAAAGATGATGCCAACTGTTGTGTCTGTGGGAAAACCAGCGAGAGCAGCAAGATGTTTTTCTTGCAGAGCAGGGCCCCAACCAGGGAAATGAGGCACAAACCACACCACAGTCAGACTTTCCACCCAGTGCTGTTTTGGAAATGTCCCCTGCTGGGTCATCACACCACTAGGGCTGTGGCCTGGACACCAGTCAAGGCAGCCTGCAGCCAAGGCTGGGGGCAGCCAGCAGCCATAGCCAGGGGAGAAGCAGCTCTAGGCAGCAGGGCAGCCCAGCACAGCCAGGGCCGGACAGACCCTGCATTGCATGCTGCTGTGAAGAACTTCTCTAAACAAACAACCTGAACAATACAGGGGAAACAGCGCTTGGGGGGTGGGCAAGGGGCAGGAAGAGACACAGACAGACCCCTTCCTCACTGCCATCATGACTCCCACCGCTCAGCCCAAGGCACAGCAAGATGAGAGCAAGGGACCAGGGCATGGGAGGGGATAATTCCACGAGCTGCATGGTGTGGTTCTGCTCTGCTGCCAGGATAATGCTCTTTAAAGCAGCTGTGTACTGTGCGGAGGCCAGAGGTTTTATTTCAAGCTGCCCTGTCTTTCACCCTCTTTCACTGCCGCCATCCTGCCTGGCTGTTTGCATAGCTGCAGTGAAGGTTTGTTTACAAAGGCTGAAATAGAGGAGACAGCTTCATCCAAACCATGCTGAAAGAAGCCTGGGAGGAGAACAGGATGATACTGTGGCTTTCAGCTCTAACCCTTTCTGTAACCCTCTAAATCTCCGCTTCGGGCTTACAGCCAGAGCAGGAGTCAGCTCTGTGCCTACTTCCTCCTCCAAGCCATGGATGGCAGCCCCAGTGAGAACCATGGTCAAAGGGTATGGGGATGGAGAGTGCTTCCTGCCGCCAGCTTACCCATGTGAAGAGGGCAGTCAGACTCCGTCCCATCCAGTCAAAGACATTAAATATCAGGAAGCAGGAGACTGAGATGAAGTAGAGATCTGCAGGAGGGGAAGAAGGTCAGTGACAAGCCCAGGACACCCAGCTGATTGCACAGAGACTCTCCTTCAGGCCTAGGGTCCTCCTAGTTTCCCACTAAGAGCTGGAATGCTCTTCCAAGCCAGACTGGTGTCTGCATCCAAACCTTCATGCACAATGGTCTTCCCTTTCCCTCAGGCACCCCTACTACTTCAAGCCCCACTTTCTTTCCTCCCATTTAGCTTGTTTCCAGTTTCCTCCTAGCCCACCACACACCTGGCTTCACTTACCCCATTTGTTTTCCTTTCCAAGGGTAGTGGATACCTTAGCTGTGATGGAAGGAAAGACCCCAATGGTGACGGTGAAGACTAAGCAGACAGACACTGCCATGACCCAGAGCTAGGAAGATAAAAGAAAGAGGCTGGTACCAAACACAGGGCAAGAGACCAGTGCAGGGGTGGTCTTCTCTCCCCACGCCTTCCTGCACCTGTGTTCATACCCTGACACAAGGAGAAGCACAGGGGTTGCTGCCAACTCACAGACCTTCTTAAAAATGGAGATGACCGAGGGCTTTTCATCCGGATTGTGGACAGGGATGATCTTTGAGTTATTCTGCTCCATCCCATTGGGCTCATCTGCAGGGAAAAACAAACACAGGGCATAACAGACCCCACAAAGCAGGGATCTAACTTAGTCCTGTCTCAGTCTTCCCCTCAGCTCTTCTTCCTTTGTTCTTCTCCTCTCAGCCCCTCACCTTTCTTAATCAGGTCTCTCTTGGTCTCCAGCTCTGCGTTGTACACACGGTACTCTGTCTTGTCCTTCATGGAGTAGTACCGGAAGAAATCCTGCAGATCAACCACAGAGAACTCAGTCAAGTGTGAAGAAAGAAGGCTGCCAGGGAACCGGCACCTGAGACTGTGTTGATAATGGCAAACAGTGCAAGATGGACGAAGTATTCCTTCCACTTGTGTCTGACATATATGCTTCTCCTGCTCATTCAGAGGCCCACTTCCACATTATCCTAAGGATACCACAGGTATCTGAGGTGAGAAGTACCACAGAGAGCTGCTTTGGGACACTGGGCGTCCTGCCCTGACACAGGAGGTGGAGGCTGACAGAAGCTGTGGTGCTGTTGGACCAAGATTCTTGTGCTGGGATGTGCAAAGGTCTCATTTCCTCATGCTCTTCCCCACTAAAAATAAAGTCTTACCATGCGAGGTAGAAGGATGTAGGAGACGACAGCCAGCAGAATCGCCACACAAGCCGTGGTGAAGTAACCAATGTAACTCTCTGGTTGCTGAGCACCAACTGGGAGCACAGGAAGAGAGGAGACATGGAGGAAAAGGAGGAGGATGAAGAGGGGCAAGAGGAGCGAGGCCCTGCTGCCATCTCCCACATCAAGAGGGTCCAGCATGACCCCACTGCCCCCTGTTGACAGTAATGCATTGTCATCTGCAGGGTGGGGATTACTTACTGCTGATACTGATTATCATTGCCAAAGCTGCAAAGATGCCTGCCAAGCCCTGCCCACTCATGATGGGAGCTGTGTAGCTGGCAGGCAGGAGCCCGGCCAGGCCAAAGAGGCTGCCCTGCAGCATGGCGCCAAAGGCTGCAAAGGGAAAGATAAGCAGAGATGAGAAACCAAAGGCAAGGATGGGCTGCACCTCTGTGGGGAGCCAGTGTCACAGCCCTGTAGGACCAGGGAGGGTACCCAACCTCCTCTTTTCCTTGGGCTCTTTCCCAATGCCTTACTCACAGTTGATGAAGACAATGCTGATCATGGTGAAGACAAAAAAGGGAAGAGGCTCCATGGTGACCTTCACCATAATTGCAGTGATTAAGAACACCAGCCCAATGGCCACCAGGCTGCCCGAGATGCGGATCTGCTGGGGAATCCTGCAAGAGAGGGTGGTGTGGGTGAGGACAGCACAGCACCTAGAGGTCTGCAAAGTTCTACTGCAGTAGTTGCAGCCAAACCACAGCACAGGAGAACCAAGCTTTGCCTTTGGACTGAATGGCTTGGCACAGTGTCAAGACAGGATGTGGGAGCTGGCAAGAGCAAGAATAGGGCAGGGCTCACCGCTGATGGATGAAGGAGTTGAGGCAGGTGAAGATGAGGAGGGGCACCATGGAGCAGAGAGTCATGAAGTTGTCAAACATGGACTGCAGGTAGGAGAGTTCTGAGGCAGTGCCCATGCTGGTCTGGTTTGAGAGGCAGCTTGTGTTCTGTGGGTCTGCCAAGCGGTCGATGAAATACTGCAAGGAAAGGAAGCAGGTGGAGCTGAGGTCCTCCAAGAGAGGTCACCCGTAAGCCCTGTCCAGCCCCACACCCAGCCCAGGACCCCTCCTGCTACCTCAGTGCCACGCATCCCATGCAAATCACCCACACTTCTGCCTCCTGCCTGGTGCTCAGAGGTGGCACAAGGTGATCAGTGCCAGGGCAAGCCCTCACCTGCCTGGCAGTCATGAAGAAATTCCATGGCAGCAGCGTTCCCAGGCCAAGGATGAAGAAGATCAACCAGACAGCCTTGTACCTGCAAAGGAGGCAGAGAAGTGTGGAGCAGGACGACAGGCAGGGCAGGGGACAGGCGTCACTTCTGGCTGTCTCCAATCCCACTGTGAAAGGCACCAGGCAAAGAAGGGAGGATGAAATTCACAATCTGGCATCATCTGTGGGTCCAGTGCTCTTAATAAGCAGAGGAGATTCTTGATAAAGGACGGCACAAAACATCTGTTATCCTTTCTCTGGCCTGGGCTCTTTTGAGTGAACGTGGCCAAGAGGGGGGGTTTCCAGAAAGCTGTGAAGGCAGAGGACACTCCCCACATGTGGCACCCAGCCACGCAGCGACCCTTGCCAGAGCTGGGAGGGAGCCTCGCCAGCCAGGAGCAGTGGGGCCATGTCCCAACGCTAGGGACTGTTTACAGCCCATTTGTTTTGGAAAAATTGATAGAGCATCTTAGGGAATGGGTTCCACAGCCAGAGATGGAGTAGCTGCTCCCTGCCTGGCCAGAGAGCACACATCCATAGGGCTAGCAGTGAGATTTAGTGCCCAAGCCCCCAGGTGCTGAGCCCCACGTTATCCCAGATTTCCCAGTATCTTGAATGTGCCCCCACCCCAACAGCCTGGCATTACCTGTCCTGTGGTCCATCTCTTGTTGTCATTGTGCGTGGTGAGGGTCAGCACGGGTCCCAGCAAGTCTTGTGGTGGCTCTCTGGAAAGCAAACAGAGGGCTTTACGAGGGAATGAGGCCAAGCAGGGGCAGCACTGGCTTTAACCTGATGGCCTGGTTGACTCTGCGGGACTACACAGCGTCAGGAAACAGCAATAGCATTGCTCAGCAGCTTGGGAGACCTATGGCTCAGAGCCCTTAGCTGAGGGGTTGTGACACAGGGCTTTATGCTGCTGCTCAGGAGCCTGTCGTTCCAAAAGGAAACCTGCCCCCATGACATGCCCGTGCTGCTCCACTCCAGCCACCTGCCACTCCACTGCAGGATCTTAAAGGATTTGTAAGCCTGTGACTCTGCCCTCAATCCTCAGGCTGTGACCGAAGCATACATGCAATGGGCTGTGTCCTTCCCCCCTGCCCTCCCCACGTCCTTGGAGGTACAGAGGAACAAAGGACACGTTTTATCCAGTGGTTTCTCAGGTCAGAAACACACAAACCCTTCTTTTCCACATACTCCTTCCGTGAGGCTGTAGCAGCCCTTCCTAGGAAAGCCAAGGGCACCCCGGGCACTGCTCACTCCCTCTCAGCACCCCCTGCTCTGGGCCCAGCCCGTGCTGCCACTCAGCACTGCTTTCCCCATAAGCGCCCGCCCTTACAGACACAGCCCCGGGGCCCCTGATCCAGACCCCATCCCTCGGCCCCCTCCCTACCCCTCAGGCATAGCAGAATCAGCCCCCCGCAGAAGCCACAGGCCTGCCTCGTTGTTTTCCCCTCAGGACAGCGCAGCATGGGGCATTCATCCACTTCTCCAAGCTATTGCAGCAGGGCTCCACGTGCTCAACCCCCCGCACCGTGCCCTCCCTCAGCCGCCTGCTCGGCCTCCCTCCTCTCCTGCGCGGCTGAGGGCTGCAGCATCCTTGCCTGCCAGCAGCAGCCTGCCTGCCAGGTAGGACGGCCATGGGGGCCGGCAGAAAGCAGCATGCTGGGATCTGTAGTTCAAGCAAGGCTCAGCCCACATTAAAGGCAACGGAGGAGCGCGTGTGCTTCCAGGCACGGCTCACATCCTTCATATCAACTGCCTTGCAGAGGAAGGTGGCAAGGGGTAGTGCAGTCCTGCAGGTTGTGCATGGCATGGCAGCAGAGCGTACCCACAGCCCCAGCAGCCTGATGCAGCACGGCTTCCTATCTTCCCACATAGACTGAGACAGCTCCCGTTTGCCCTTGTGAGCCACCAATGCTTCCAGAGAAAACGCAGTAAAATCCCCTCCTGAAAATCCCCTCCTGGCAGCCTGCCAGCATCCCTGCAGGCAGGAGGCAGCCTGCTCCCTGGCACTGGATTAGCAGGGGGCCTGCGAGCGTGACTGTCATCCCCATAGGAAGAAATACTGCCGGGGCCACTTGTTGTCCCTGAGAAACAGGTGGAAAGCTCCAGCGCACCCTGCAGCCCTCAGCAGGCCGCCCTTCACCCACACAAGGCCTCAGCTCTACTCCCAGACCACCCCCCATCTTCCCTGGGGTGACAGTGCTGTCCTGAGGAGCAGAGAAGGGAGCTCTGCCGCAGACACAAGCGCGAAGGCCGGTGCCAGGGCAAGCCCTAATCACTGATCCCACCCTATGCCCAGTGAATTTGAAGGCAGTGCCTTTCCCCCTTCTTCCCCAGCCCCACCATTCTCAAGAGTGCTCAGGTCACAGGGGCCAGAGCCACGTGCCCCTGACAGCATCTGCAGAGGAGGCGGAGGGAGAGGTGTCAGGTACCACAGGCGGCGGGCAGCCAGCAGCATGCAGGGCATGACAGCGCTGGAGCAGCAGGCAGGAGCCAGCAGGACAGGACTGGGGTTTGAGGAGTGCTTCCCTGGTGCTGTCTTTTCCACCGCCACCTGCTTCCGTGCTTCATCAACAGCCCAGCCTCCTTGGCAGCAATGCCCTGCCGCAGCCTCCTACCAGCTTTGTTTGTTTTCTGTCTCACTTTGCTAAATGCCTTCTAATTTTTTTCCACTAAGAGACAATCTGTGCCAAGGGGCATGCGGGTCAGTGCTCATTACGGCTGGAAACACGTCCAGCTGCCAGCTCTTACAAACAACACTATAGTAAACAGAAAAGATCAAACAAACCAACACAAGCAACAGGTGGCAACAGTGCTCCAACCAGGTGAGAGCAGCTCTACAATCACAAATCCAGAGCAACCCTGTGACAACAGACCAGGGATGGTGCTCCGTGCATCCTCAGCCCCCAGCACCTCCAAGGACCTCAGCCATCTGCCCTGCCACGAGGGCATGGGAAAGGAGGAGCAGTTCAAGGCCTCTGCGTGTGGACATCCGCTTACTCCCAGGCACGGAGCAGTTCATTGCAAGCGTGGAAGTGATGTGTGAACGGAAGGAGCAAGAAAAGAGCACGAACTGCTAAGCAAACAGCAGCTGTCCCCTTTGACCACATTCAAACAATGGAGAGCCCAATTGTAATTGCCCGTTTACTCAGCACAAAGGCTCAGGCACATGCTGGGTGACACCTACTGTTGGGCCAATGCCCGAGAACCCACAGCAGGGACAGCCGTGGCGCAAAACGCCCAACCTCTGCAGAAAAACTGGCACTGCAGGACAGCCACGCCTGCAGGCAGTAGTTTGTCACCCAGCTCTGGAGATTTCCTTTCTCACGCATTGCCCTTCTCCTGCTCTGCTGCCTGGCTGACGGAAAGCAGAGAATATGTCCGGCTTCCTGTGGTGGAGCAGTTCCATGGCGGTGGTAGGGATACAATGGGTCTCCTCCAGCTTGTTAAAGCCAAGCCCTTTCTGCCACCTTCGCCATTCTCAGTGAAGGGGCTACATGCAGGCAAGCTGCAAGCACCTCAGCACCCTCCTGCTGCTACTCGCTTTGCAGGAATGTGATCAACAGTTCCTACTGGTGCCACCAAGGCAGGGCAGGGCCAGATGCGTCCCCAGGCTTATAGCCCATTCTGGGGCCAGCGGGGTTTGCCTGCAGGCAGGGAGCAGTCCTGACAAACATGTGCAACATGAAACTCTGGTGGCTGGGATTCAGCTTCAAGATTCCACCTCCAGCCAGATCCCCTTGTACATCCAGAGCTGAGAATAATGAATGCCTGCTTTCTAACACTCCAACTTGAGTCTGAGTGAGTTTCCTCATCGACCAATTTACTGTAACACGTAGGCTCCCCTACCTTGCTCTGGCCATGCCAGTCTAGTCTCTTCATTTGTAGTCACCATCCCAAGTACCTCCACCGCTGGCTGTGAGCACGCCTGCTGCCCTTCCCAAGAGGCAGATCTGCATGGCTGCCTGTCTCACTGGACCAGGAGCAACTCAAAGTGGGGGCCATGCCTTGTGGCAAACCAGAGTCCAACAGAGGGCTAAAGTCAGCACCGATTAAGTATGAGAGCAGCACAGGCATGGAGAACAACACCCTGACTGCTCTCCCATCTCCAAGCAGTTCCGCTACTCAGCTTGTTCTATGTTTTATAACCCACAGAAGGTTTCACTTCGTGAGTTTTTCTACTTCCTTTGCAATCTGGGAGCCCTTCAGCACCCTGTGGCAAAAACCTCCCCCATGGCACAGCATTGCTATGGGCAGCTCTGCTAGCTCCTGCTCTTGATTCACACTAGACACGCATCGGACCCCTTTTTCATGCCAGCCATGACTCTCCAGGCTCTCTCCAGGCGCGGATCCCAGCCACCCTACATCATGTTTTCCAAACAGAGAAATTCTAGCTCACTTAGTCATAGGGAAACAGCTCTGTGCCTTTGATCCTCCTTGCTGCTTTTCTCCAACTCTTTTCCCAGATCCTTTTGGAGATGGTGGGGCCACAATAGGAGCGGTGGACTGGGGCGATGGCACAAGGCTCTCTTGCTTTGTTTGTGCTTTGTCACTCACGAGGAGTGACAGAGGCTCTTCTTCAGGGAGTCGACGTGTTTTTATGACCCTGGCTGCCCACAGAGCTATATGAAATAACCCCAGGTCTTGCTGCGAGTGGTCAGCTCGGGGCGTAACCTCGTCTGCAGATTTGGGACGATTACTTCCCTTTGCGTATCATTCGATATTTATCTAAACTGAATTTCATCCTCCTGCTGCCTGCTGTTGTAACGCTCCTCTGTGCTCTCTGTAGCTGGCATTTGTCCCCACGAACCTGAGTAATTTGATAGCATCAGGCAAACTCTGTCAGCTCATTGCTCATTCCCTTTTCCAGGTCACTCATGACTGCTGAAAAAGCATGGGACTGAACACAGTGATCTCCTTCCACCGCAGAAACTGACCACTTACTCCTACGCCCTGCTTCCTGTTTTTCACCAGTGTTTGAGCCATGTGAAGACCTTCCCTCCCTAAAACCTGGGCTGAAAGACCTGAACGTGTTCTGCAAAGCTGTGTACCCAGGGGCTTACTGGGCTGCTGTGGCAGGCAGCACAAACAGCATTACCAGCCCGTTTTTCCCCGAAGTTCTTACCAGCCCTTCTTAGAAACCAGCATCACATTTTCCCCCTCCCCTTTACATCACAAGGCAGAAAGTACTTCTGCAGCCCCACTGAGGGCCATGCACGGTACACAGTTGTTACCCCTCAGCATTTCCCGGGGAAGCATCCCAGCTCCGAGACACCATGTCAGCCTGGAGCTCGCTTCACCCTACCCCCTCCGCGCGCTGGGAGAAGGGAAGGCTGCTCTCCCTGAGCCTGCAGCCCAGGATCCCCACTGCCTCCTCACTGGGCAGGAGATAGGTTGGATATCCTCGCTGCCAACACACGGGGCTGTTATCTCAGCTGCCGGGTGCCGCACGGAGGCGGGGGGCATCCAGTCCTGCTGTATGTTTTGAGTCACATGCAGCAGCTGCCTGCAGTCCCTTATCAGGGCGGCTCAAGGAGCCCCAAGCAGTTCCCAGGGGCCTCTGTCAGGTACAGCCACCCAGGCACGTGCGTAAATTAAGCCGGAAAGGAGGGCTCTTATCACACCCTCCATTTATGTGTTTAATTTGACAGGCAGAGCACACTCTGTCCTCAGCATGCCAATTATACCCCTGTGACATGCCTGGCGTCAGGTCGCTCACCTGCCATCAGCAGCACCTCGGTGACTGCATGCATGGTCACTGTTGCCCATAAATTCCTCTTCCTGGCAGCGGATCCCCACGACCAGAGTCCCCACATCCCCGCTCTGGATGCCAAGTGCGTTTCCAGCTCTGCCACAGGGCTGGCTGAACACAGGGAGCAACACAAGGCAAGCAGCAGGAGGGAGGCCCGAGCAGAGCAGCCCTGACAGATTGCACACACCTGACCCTTCAGCACACCCCAATGCCTTCAATTCATCAGCCAGTGAATTGCTCCTGGCACTCAAGGTGCCCCCAGAGATGGGCACCGCCGCTTGGCATCCCAGCAAGAGCAGCTCCCCAAAGCAGGGTCAGTGACCATCCCCCCATAGCCCAGGGTGGGAGCTTTAATGCCAGTGAGATACTTACCAGGAAGGCAGGCTGGGCCTCGCCCCTGGATCTCGCTAGCTCCAGGACTCTGGTAAAGCCCCGCAAAGCTCTGAGCAGGCGTTGGCTTCAAGGGCAGCACTTTGAAGATGGGAGGGGAGATAGAGGGCCTGGGGGGGGGGAAGGAGATGGAAGGCACCACGTCACTTCTGCGCAGAGAGCTCCCAGATAGAGCCGATGTCAGAGAGGCAGAGATAAGCCACTCTCAGGAGAACATCTGCAGCCAGGAACTGGCAGGTCCCTTCCAGGCAGCACTCCCTCACACCAGGATGGGGCCAAGGCCCTGAGGGCTTTCTGCCGCCCTGCTCATGGTGGGACACAGAGAGAAGGCAGAGGCAAAAAGCTGACAGCTGACTGCAGCATTGGCTTCTGAATGCACAGACCCGCAGTGCCTTCCCTGAGGCAGACCAGTGAGACGTATGCTGGCACCAGCAGCTCCCAGAGAAGGGCACTCACTCCACAACACGGCGCCTTGTGGAAGGCTTGGGAAGAGGTCATAGTTTTCCAGGGTTGGGTCGAAAAATGAGATGAATAAAGCCCTTTTCTCCCCAGGGTGGAGAAAGGAATTTGCTCAGGGCTCCATTCAACGCATCTGCGGAAACCAACAAAGAGCAGAGTCTATGGTGAACCATCTCTGGGGTTCCCAGGCAGTCCTCAGAGGGGCTGCATGGGTGGGGAGGGAAGGGCAAATGGAGGCAAGGGCCCCATAAAGCTCCCACCACACAACCACAGCACTAAGGAGAAGACGTGGTGCAGTGGGCACATTGCCCCACATCACCTCCTGTCTCTTCTGCAGCCAACAACCCCATGGGCTCTGGGGGGATATTGGGGCAAAGGGGTCATCCCAGGGCTGTGGCAGGAAGAGGCACAATGAGAGGAAGCAGAGTTTCCGTTCCCCAATCAAGAAAACCCAATGGGACCCCTGGGATGAAGGGCAGGATGCCCGTAATGTAAAAATCAGCTGGGAGCATAAGGTGCAGCCCCAGGTTGGAGTGGGTCCTCCTTGCTGCGATTAATGCAGCAGTGACACAGACCACTGCCACCAGGACAGCCACTAAGCAGGGCAGAGTTGCCCCAGCTGCACCACTATACGGCTGCCTCCCCATGGGCCATGCTTGGACCTGCTCCACAGGCACCCCCAGAGCAGAGGGGAGAGCCCCAAGGCGGAAGCATGTGGCAACAGAGGTGAGGCAAACACCCGTGGCCAGACGAGTCTGGAGATAAGGGTGAAGGCCAGGCACGAAACCCAGACAGGCTGGGTCAAGAGGGAGCCCAGGGCTCGGGAACGGGGAGGGTGAGCCACACAGCTCCTCCTCCTGGGGCTGTAAGGCTACACCTACCAGCAAGACCATGAGCAGGACTCAAGAGGCCACCTGGCCTTGGGCAGCCTGCAGGGCAGTGGAACGGGCAGGGGAGAGGCTCCCTTCCTTGCCGCAGGACAGAAATACATATGTTATTTTGGGTGCCCTGGCTGACCGCTGCGTTTGGCACCCAATGCCTGCAGCCCTGCTGGAAATGGGATGCCAGGCAGGAAAGCAGGTTTGGCAGCCGCTGCGGCCCACGCAATGCAGCTGCCAGCTACCAGGGATCAGCTCACTCCTCATAGGGCCACAGCACTTTGCACAGCCTGAGCCGTCCTCAGCTGCTTGCTGCCATTTTATGATGGATGGGGACACAACAGTGGCACAGCCATCCCCACAAGAGCGAGGGCAGTGTGCAGCCAGAACATCGCTGGCTCAAGGCAGACACAAGTTCTGGAGGAAATAAGTCAGAGAATAAACCTCCCACTCAGCTGTGGGACAGGAAAGCCTTTATGCCAGTGGGGCAGAGCAGGGTGGCGGGCAGCTCCCTCCTACCTCTGCCCAAATCCCAGAAAAGCAGCACCTCGGGCTCTCTCCCACGAGCAGCAGGAATAAACACAGGCACAAGACAGGGACGGGCAGGGCACAGCCCCTCTGGTTGCTGCCACATCCCTGCAGGCAGCTGCTGCCCGGCACACTGCAGCCCGGCTGCACCACGAACATCCTCAGGGGCACCGTGCCCAGCCTGTGGCCAGCCCTGATATTGCTCATGCGGGAACAGCGCTTAGAAATACATTATTGCAGACAGAATGTTATGTCTGGTGTTGGCTCACAGTACAGTGCCTGCCTCTGAGCCTCCTCAGTGTTAATGTGGGGAGCAGGGGGGAATGAGGGCAGCTGTGAGTCCTGCTGCTGGGAAGGCTGGTGAGGGTGTATGAAGGGGAAGGAGGAGCTGCAGGGGAGGATGGATTGCTTCCTAATAGCTCTGTTGAGCTGCAGCTAGAGCACAGCCTCCCACAGCTGTGGGTAATGCAGCCCTTCTCGGCAGGATGGTGCAAGGAACCAACCAATGCAACATCTACAAGCACTGCACAGCTGCAGGGCCCAACCGTCTGAGACTGCTCAGCCCTCAGCACAGCACAGCGCTCTGCTCCCACAACCCTAATCTCCCAGTCATGGTCACCACCCGTTCCCCTGGAACAATCCCCATGGTTTCCCCAAAAAAACCCTCAGACCAAGCTGCACACCCTAAAGTCCTCACTGCATTCGTGCAGTAGCAGAAGTTTGCAGGGTACTGCAACCCTGCCAAATTGAGCAGTGCATACCACCTCTGCTTCAGCCCATCTGCCCCCGTTATCTTGCTCCTTGCCACGTGCCTCTCCTCGAGGCTCCACAGACTGCTTGCTGAGTGCATTTCCAGCTGTTGATGCCAGCACTGGAAACTTCACAGCGAGATGCTTTCCCATCAGGCAAATCCTAAAGGAAATGAACTATAACAAATCCCAGCAGCACTGATGGGAAGAAGGCAAAACTGCAGCAATCAGCCGGGCTTCCTGCTGGCTGCTTTGCTGTGACCCAGCGGGCAGCGAGATTGCCTGCTCAACACTGACCTAGTGGCTGCTCCCTACCCTGCACAGCAGCAGCACCAGCAGGAACAGCAACAGGCTGGTATAGATGTCAGTGGGAAGAGCTCGGTGCTGGGGGTGCTCAGGAAGATGTGCAGAGGTCAGTGGAGTTTGCACTCTGGGATCAGATTAAATTAGCAACAAAAGCAAGCAAACAGCGCTCAGCTGACAGTAAAGAATGCGTTTTGCAGTTTCCCTGACAATTCCCAAGGTCTTGGCTGTTACGCTGGATGAGAAACAACTGAGGTGAGCATTCATCTCAGAAAAACACAGGAGGGTGCTTGCCAGCCTCCCAAAGGCCCTGCTTAGGGCCGTGCCACCTGGACAGGGGAGGTGGCTGCTGCCAGTGCCCTGTCACTGTATGGCCACTGTGAGCCCTGTCCCAGCCCAGGAACCGAATGGAACAGGTCAGTGAGGGCAGCAGCCACGGGCAAGCAGGTGCCTTGTGCTCTGCACCCTGGTTTCCTCCTGGCCCACAGGAAGGTCACAGCAGGGCAGAAACAAAGCCTGTGGCTTAGCTTCAAAGAGGAGGAGGCTCATTAACAACATCTCACCCTGAGATAATGAGAGCAGGGATGCCACGATGGGGAAACGATGCCAGCGTTTAATCATGCAGTGCAGGGAGTAACAACTGAAGGATGGAAGTGTCCTTCTACCCCAAGAACCAGGTCCATTTGCTGGGCCAGGATGCAGTAAGCTTCATCCTCATCTCCCTTCCTCCTCACTCTGGGTACCTGGCACAGCTCTTCAGCATTTTCTCAGTGACCTGAGAGCAAGCCAACCTGGAAGCAAAAGGCAGCAGCAGCACTCAGGAGGATGCAGGTGTGATGTGTGCATTGCTGCTGTACCGAACAGCTCTCAGACAGCTGCACAACCAGAGAGAAAAGCACACTGTGCCATCACACCCCGGGTTAGCTCTGCAGACTGGAGCAGATCCAAAGGAGCACGAGGCAGGCCGGCAGCCCACAGGAGCTGGGAGCGGAAACACTGCCGCCAGGCTGGGATGCTCTGCTGCAGGGGAGTGGGATTTCCCATAGCAGCATCCACAAAAGTCCTCTCAATTGTATCCGTTCGCCACAGGCAACTGCGGGGCATCCCAGCTGCTTCCTGCTTCGCAGCAGCGAGGAAGCGCATCCAGCTGTGGCCAACAGCTGCACGAATCCCTCCTGCCTTTCAGCCCTGGGAATACTCAGGGCTGAAGGATACAGGCTCGCTTGTGTGAGATCCCACAGCCCTTGGGCTCAGCCTCCGCCTCTTTCCACAGCACCGCAGCTCGGCCGCCTGTCTCCGAGACTGGGGAGTAACGGCGGAGGTGGGGAGGACAGCACGGCAGAGAGCAAATGGGGCTCTCTGTGCTCCTACACCAGACCCGATTCGCAAAGGAACACTTGTTGGCTCCTCTCGCTGCACGCCGCGAGCATCTCCTCGCGCGGCACCTGGGCAATTCCGCTCGGGGCCCCACAAGAAGAATTCCCAAGCGGGGAGGCGGGGAAGGGGGGGGGGGAAAGGCAGCACGTGGGGCCGGGCGGCACGTGGCTCCGGACGCGCCTTCCCGCAGATCGGGGCGGCCCCGGAGAGCCGCGCGGGAGGACGGGCACGGCGCCGGCGGAGCTCCGCGGCGCACCCAGCCGCGCCCGGGGCCCGGCACGCCGGCCGGCGCGCTCCGCGCTTTGCTCCGCCGAGAACTACGGAAGGGAACTCGGCGGTCCCGCGAGAGGGAAAAAACCCCGCGTCCCATGCGGCGGCCAAAGCGCCGAGCATCCCTCGCGGGCGCTCGCCCCGTCCCCGTTCCCCTCCCCCCCTCGCCCCTGAGAGCCGAGTCCCCGCCGCCCCAACCGTTTCGGCAGTCCGCCCGCTCGGAGCAATCTCTTCCTCTCCGTTTTGCCGCCTTCCGCGCCAAGCGGGGGCCGGGCCGGGCGCCGCCGTCAGAGCCAGGCGGTCCCCGCTCCGCCGGAGCTTCCCCGAGCCCGGAGGCGCGACAAGAGCAGCCCCGGCCGCCCGCCCCCGGCACCCACCTGCAGCTCCCTGCTCTGTGCCGCCGCACGGCCGGGCCGCGCCGCGCCGCTTTTCGCGCCGCCCAGCCCTCCGCGTGGGCCGGCCCTCCCCCTTCGCACCGCCCCCGGAGGCCCGCGGGACACCCCCGGCACGGGGCTGCTGCTGTGCGCGGCGAAGCCCGTGGGGTTTCGCCCCGTGCCCGAAGCAGCGCGGTGCCCTCGTGTCCGGCATAGGCTCCGGGACGAGCGGGCTCACGCAGCCCACAGTAATCGATCGACGTGGAGACCTTCTCCGCCGTCGTTCAAAGCCTATAGTTTTGCTTAAGTGCAAAGGTACATTCTCACCGAGCAGGGTACTTTGTACGCACACGTATCAAGGTTACACGTCTCAGGTGCGGTGTTTCAGGGCACTGCTGCTCCCAGCGCTCCCATCTCCCGCCCCACCACGCAGCCGCAGGCAGGGACTGCAGCTTGGGAGCTCGCTCCCAGTGCTTTCTGCATTAACAAACAGAACATTCCCTGCAGGCAGCCGTCAGCTCGGGTTAGAAATTAAAATTGGAAATTAGACGCTGCCGAGTGTTCCTGCAGATTCCCCACAAGCTCTCAACACGACGCGTCTCCCCTCAGAACCACAGCCAAACACCGTGCTTTCATTCCAAACCAGACCTGCAAAACACCTCTGTGTGAGCAAAAGTCCTCTAAGAAAAAGGCAGTGGTGACACCGATGTCTCCCGCAGGAGGTGCCCTCTCTCCTGCCCTGCTCGGCAGCACCTCTCCCACTGCCCGGTGGCAAACATCGGCCATCTGTTACAGCTCTGTGTTTCTGAACGACACACACCGAGCAGGCGGCCCGGAGCACTGCTGGATAACAGGGCAGGAGCTGCTGCGCACCGGGAGATCCGTATCACACCAAATTAAATTTAAAAGCTCCCATCTGCAATTAAGCTCCTGCGGCGACTTGCAGGCAATGACACATCCCTGCCCGCGGCTGCCTTTCCCGGCCTGCCTTCCCCAGCAGCCCCGCTTGGGAAGGTGTTACTCGGGGCGAGCTGCAGGCACAGCCCTGCTCTTCTCTCCCCACTCTCCCCAGCAGTCAAGGAAAAAAAAAAAAGGGGGTGAGCATCACCCCAAAATGCATAGAGAAGGAAAAAAGCAAAGCAGAAGCTGCAATGGCCCTGCTTTGAGATACCCAGCATCACCCCTCCAGCTCTGAGATCTGCTGCACTGCTAGCTATGGGGCCATGTGGGCTCTGTGGGATCTGGGGGAGCCTTTGTACTGTCCTGATCCGGGCCCCGTGCCTCCAGCTGAAGGGTCATGCTTGCAGCACAAGTGAGCATTTGAGCATCGATAAAGTGTTAGTGTTATTTATAGACTCCTATCTGAGCTAAAAGCTATGGCAATCAATGCCCTGCAGACAAGGGCTTCTAGGATCTGGTGGTGATAAAGTTCTCGGATACTGTCAGGAGGAGAAACACCACCACATCTCAGCCCAATTTTCCATTACATCTCTGCAGGAAGAGCAGTGGGGGTGCAGCTGCCTCACCCCAGGCTCCCAGCAGCAGCGTGCACAGCTCTTACCATCTCAACATGATGGATCACGTTGCCTAGTTCCCTGCTCTGCCCCTCACCACATTCCCAGGGCTGTGGCTCAGGGCTATGGGAGATCCCACTGACAGCCAGCCTTGGGCTCAGGGATGTCCCAGGACACAGCGCTGTCACCCGGCTTCTCACCTCGGATGGGTGCTGCAGCCTCCAGGAGAGCACACCCAGCTGCAGCGGCCATGTGTGGAGGTGTCCCAGCATGTGGCCTTGGGGCAGACCGAGGGAGATGCTTCCTTCCATGAAGGTCTGTGCTGAGCAAACCCACGTGGGCCAACGCACACCCAGCTGTGGGACCGTGATGCCTTGCTCCATCCTGGCTGGGTGCGGTGCCTGTGCAGAGCGCTGCTCCTGAGCAACTCTGGTGTTGCCAAGCTCACACAATAACAGCTCCCAGGAGAAGCCAACAGCTGAAAAAAGCGCTCCTGCCCAGGCCAGGCACAGCTGGTGCCTCACCCAGCAGCCAGTACCAGCACTACAACTGCACCACAGCACTGCAGCACATGGAGCACAAAGCAGTGCCGAGCAAGGCCAAGATCACAGCACTCCCCTCTCCATGGAGCACTGTGCTGCCAAAGTGCTGCTGCTGGCAGATCATTGTGCTGTTGGAGCCAAGGGAAGACAAGCAGCAGAGCCTCTTCCTTACAGAATATGGGATTCCACTGGTGCTGCTCGTTTGGGAGTGTTCCTTCCCAAACCTCAGCTGTGTACCACAGGCAGACCAACGCCATCACCTGGAGCCCAATTTGCATGCTGTGCCCACAACTGGTTTTCAACAGGAGAATAAACAGGAGAAATGCTCCCCTTTCAGATATGCCTGCTGCCAAGCATTGCACAAAGCTGCCTTTTTTTTTTTTTTTTTTTTTTTTCCTTGTAGCAACTCCCTGCTTCTACTGAAGCAACCAAATCCAAGCAGGAAGGCAAACAAACAGCTGCTTTTGAAGGCGAGAGTGAAACGTGAGGTTCGTTCCAGGCTGTAGTAATGCATCACATGAGCTGGAGAAGTATTCTTTGTACCTCTTGGGCAAAATGCGAGTTTTAGAACATGAGGAGATAGTTACTATTTGTATGCACTCCACGTCCTAAGGAGCCTTGCCACTTGGCGCCCACGCTGAGCTCTGCAAGCGCTCTGCAGCCATACGTTCCTTAACCCACCCCCTCTTCCTGCAGGATGCCATCTCCTTTCCCCTTCATTCGCCACAGACAAGAAACTGAGGTAGCACGAGGACACAGACTGTGGGTAGGCAGGGAGTGGGGAGCTGCATGCCATCCTGTCCCCATCCCACATCCACGCTTTCCACCCCAAATCAAGTGGCCAACACAGGGTCGTGCCACAGACTCCCAGTGGGAACTGAATGATGGACTGCTTTGGCTCTGGGGTGCCCAGATGATGCCTGGCAGAACAGCTGTGGGCACGGAGCTGTTGGGGCGCTCCTCTTACAGAAAGGCCTTTTGCAGAAGTGAGAGCAGCCCCAGCCACCTGTATTGCCTGCAGCCTGCTAGCAGGAGGCAGGGCCATCAAATGCAGCAGGCATGTCAGGGGCACCTCCGGGCCCCCGGGGCACACATGGCTGCTTTGCTCCGTCCGCTGCTCAGCGGAGATGGGAGGAGCCGGCTCCTATTCTGGGCCAAACCCTCTGGCAGCACTCCATGAGTTCGCAGCCACCGGTAAGGCTGTACCCACACAGTAGGGAGGCATCAGGATTAGCAGGCAGAGCAGGAGCAGGGTGGAAGCAGATTAGCGGCTGTATCCGGTTCTGCACACGTGTGACAGGGCAGTAGAGCAGAGCCGTGTACAGAGAAGGAGCGTGTTAATCGGTCACATGGAGGAAAACCCTACAGGCTACTGGAAATCAGTTATAATGCAACTGACCGCAGCGGCCCCGCATGCTCTGGAGGTCCCCGGTTCACACTGCTGAACTCAGTGCAGGCTTCCTTCACCAGTCCCTTAGGGACAGGGCTCTCCTGTCACTGCCTGGGGACACCTGCCCCGTGTTTCAGGGAGTGATGCTCACTTGTGTGCCAAGGTCCCATCCTACACTGCAGACCCTGGTTATGCCATCACCACTGGCAGAGGGCTGCGCTGTCCCACTGCATCTTCCTGCTGCTGGACCTGTGAGATGTGCAGGCAGTGCTGCTGAACTGGGGCCGTGGGGGCCTTTCCACTTCAGCAAGCACAAACAAATCCCATTGTCTGCTGGCTCAGCAAGGGGCCTGGGTGCTTGTGGGGCTCCAGCCTCATCTGTCAGCCTGAGGGGAGGCCCAGGGTGCCCCCAAGGCAGGGCAGCACTGTGAGAACATGGGGCTGGTGCTCCCCTTCAGTGCAGGCTGAGCGCACAAACCCTCTGCCAAAGGTCTTCCTTATTGCTGCCTCCTGGATGCAGCCCTTTTCGCAGTAGTTCCTCCATGCCCGTTCCCTTTCCGCACCCCTGCTCCCCTCCACAGCTCTGCTGCCCCTTTGCTCCCTCTGACAAGCATTTACTGCCTAATGGCAGCTATTAAACAGAGCCACAGGGCAGCTGGTTACTGAATGACAGCCCAGCAGTCACCACACCACACCACCAACATTGTTCCCTATTCCACTGCAAGTATCTTCCACCTGTTAGGAGCTGGGCTGAGACCTTGGGAAATATGGGACAGCACAATGTGAGCTCCTGGTTACAAACGTTAAATTCTGTGAGATGCTCCAAGGCACTGGGAAACCAAAGTCCTGGGGCCAGCAAAGTGCCCTTCCCGTGCAGCCACCATTTTTCTTGCCCCAGGTGTCCTTGGCAGCAGCGTGGCCATACAAACCCAGAGTGGGTGGCCCATTGCTGTGGTCCCCAGAGTCACATCCAGCCCTTGGTGGCAGCGCCAGCATCCCGTGAAGGAGCAAAGCCGCTGGGGAAGGAGCTGGCTGGCACCCAGCCATGCTTGCAAAATGCACGGGGGAGCTGGGAAAGGGATGACCTGCTAGGGAGAAAGGTGAGCTGCTGCCATGCAGTCCCCTTTGTGTCCAAAGCCCGTCTGCACCGAGTGACAATCAGGAGCCATGCCATTCCAAGCATAGGGACAGCGGGCAGAGCCATGTGTGGCTTTCCAGGAGTGCCACCACAGCCAGATGCTGCTCACCCACCATGGGGTTCTTAGGGACAGTGCCATGGGGATGTCAGGAATGGCACCACAGGGACCCTAGGGATGGCACTACAGGGACTGTGGCATGCAACCACCTGCAGAGAGGCAGCTCCCAGGAGCTCTCCTAGCAGTGCCTGCCCCAGACTGAACCCAGCCTGATGGCTGCTGGCTGCTGAGGAGGAATTCAGCTGTGTAAACGCCTGGCACGGCTGACTGGATCCTGTTTGGAGAAGGAAGCCTACCCTGTCATGCTTTTCCCTCTGGGCAAATCAGCGGTGGCTGAATGCTCCCAAACATCTCCTGGGGAGTTGTCCAGAAGGGCCCTTTCCCACAGCTCTAGCACACAGGCCACCATTATTCCCCCCACTGCCAGCCGAGCTCGTCTGCATTCCCAGGCCATAAGAAGGCCCCGGGGCCAACCGGCAGAGTGCAACAATGGGACATCAAAAACAGAGCAAAGCCAGGGGCAGGAGCTGAGCAAACCGAGTGCCAAGGAAGGAGGGAAAGTCTACACTCCCTACCAGCTATCCCCTGGCCTCCATGATTCCACTGCAGAGCGTGACCCTGGGCACGGGATGCGCTGGGAGACGGAAATGCACAGGAGCGCCACCAGGATTTGTTGTGCAGGTGAGGCGGTGGATGGAGCAGGGCACGGTGTGCCACAGAGGGATGCCTCAAACGACCGGCACCTGCTTCTCCCTGGGTATGGGATGCTGAGTACCAGGCTCACCGTGCTCCACGGCATCCCCGGCCCTTGCTTAAAAGCCGGGAGCCCCGCACCCAACCCGTGTCCCGCAACTCATCCCACGCACCGCGTGGACGAGCACACCGGGCGCTGTCGGTCCCGATGCACGGGGTCCCCAAACGCATGGAGGAGCGCGGCCCGGTGCCGCCCTCTGGTGGCCGCAGCCGGCGGTGCGCCCGTCCGCGGAGCTTCGGGGCTGGGAGCCGGGAGCGGTGCGGTGGGGGCTGACTCTGCGCATCCGTCCTCGGCTGCTGGGGACTTGCAGGCGGTCTCCAGGGAAACAGCCTGCCCTTCCTACTAAAGTCCCAAACCCAGGCGATCTTTCTGACAGAACAGAAGGCAAGAGCGGCCCCCGCAGCAGCACCGTCGGCTTCCCATGAAATCCTCCTTCCGAGGAGGAGCTGAGGGCACCGCCTGCTCCTCGCCTTTTCCAGTCCCTGCAGGATCCGGCATCTCCAGAACCTCGCCTGCCTTTCGCTGATGCGGCGACCGGATTTGCGGAGCCGGGGAGCTACGCCGCTTTTGGGATGCGATGCCAGGGGGCCCATGGGATCCCTGCAGAAAGTCACAGCTCCCGGAGCAGCCGGCGAGTTCCCCGAACGGCAGTTTCCCGCTGAGCCCTCGCGCTCCGCCCTACACGGGGTCGGAACACTGCGAACTGACGGCCGGCTGCCCCGGACCTCGCACTCGGCACGGGCGCTGGGACAGCACTCGGGGAGGACGGAGCGATGGGAGCGGAGCCAGAGCTGAGGGCGGGCGCTCAGCGGTCAGTTTTCAAATAAAAGGGTCAGGGGACAGTGTGTGATTGCGCGAACAAGGGGCAAGCGAGGTCCGAGCGGTACAGGGAGCGCTCCACGGTGCTCCCCAGGAGCGCGCAGACACACGGGAACTGTCCCAGCGCGGCTAGAAGCACGCTGGGGCCCAAGCCCCGTCGGGCAGCCGTTCATCCCGCAGCACCCCGACGCCTCAGTACCACAGCACCCCCGCCCTGGGGGCACGCGTGCTTACGTGGTCGTTCCAGGGCTGTAGGGCTGCGTCCCGCTGCTGCCGGCGGACCCCGCGCTGCCAGCAGTGCCCGCTGCGGTCGCCGGGTCGTAGCGCTGCCCTGCGCCAAGGACGCGCGGTGCGGAACGGCCCTCGGGTCGGCTGCGGCGTCCTTGTCTGCGCGGGGCCACAGAACCGCACAGCCCGGCTCAGGGCCGGGGCAGAGGAGCGTGGCGGAGCTCGCTGCGGGGAGGGGGCAGCGTGACCTTGCGGCGGGGCGCCCCGCAGCACAGTGCGGCTCCCCGCGGGGCTCCCTCTCCGCTCACCGGGGGAACGCTGCAGGACCGCCGCCCACCCTCCTCCTGTCCCCCATCCGCCCCGCCGTTACCTCCGGGCTCGGCGATGATCCCTTCTGCTGCGGCCCCCCCGTCGCTCCCCGGGCTCTGGCAGCAGCCAGCTCGGCGCGGCTCCCGGCGGCTCAGCAGGTGGAGGGGTGGCTGCGTGCGGGCGCGGATTAGCGGGGGGAAGCGGCGTCTACCATAGGAACGACGAGCGGCATTCGTCAGCGGGGCCCAGCGCCGGGGCGGGGGAGAGGGGAGAGCGGGCGGGGGGCCGGCGCCCGCTCCTCTGTATGCTGTACGCGGCTCTGCCCGCGGTCAGCAGGTGCCACAGCCGGTACGGAGCCGGGCCATCGCAGGCCACTCGCTACGGGCCGACTGTGACACATGGACCCAGGGGGAGGGGGGGCCTCCGCCAGGCTCCCCAGCAGCTCCGGACCGAGCCGGCACCTGCCGGGATGTGCGCTCCAGCACCGCGCTGGCCCCCGCCCAGCACATCTCTCAGCCCCGTGCAGCTCCTCTCTTCCCATTAAGGCAGCGGAGCGCGCACGGGTCGGGAGGAAAACGTGCCCGAGCCAAGAGCCGAAGCCGAGCGGGGGCAGCGGCCTGGACACCTCCCGCCTCCTCTGAGCCTCACGAAGCCCCCCGCCCGGCGACAGCCGCCCCTCTGCCGTGCCCGGCCCCAACCGCGGGGACGGAGCGAGGCGCTGGGGTGGGGGGAGCGGCTCCCTGCCCGCGCTGCGGAGCTGGGCGGCAGCCAGCCCGGTTATTTTAAGCCTTGTCCTCCGGCTGCGGAGGAGAGGCAGTGCCACGGATCCCGCTCGGTCTCCCGGTCCCAGCCTCGGAAACGACCCCCTTTTCCCTAGCGCTGGCACACAGCAGTGTCCGTACGAGCTGCTCCTTTCTCTTCCTCACAACCACGAACCAGAGAGGCTGAAGCCAGCACGGCCCAGAGTTGCTACTGCAAAACAACCTGCGTGTGGGAAACCGCTGCGCCCGGCCATGGCGCGTGGTGCCTGCAGCCGCCCTGCACTGAGCAATCGAGGTTTGTTGAGCAGGCAGCAGCTGCCCTGCTGAGCAGCCGTGGGAGACGGCCCCGGTGGTTGTGGGATGAGCTGAGCTGGGGGCACAGCACGGGCCCAAGTTCCTCGGGGGAGATGGGGGAAGGGAAGTGCCAGGCACTGAGCCCAGCCCTGACAACCCCTTCCTCAGCAGCCACTGCCACCCTCCTTGGCAAGGACCCAGAGCCCCGCTGTGGGCTGGATGAAGAAGCTCTCACACCAAGTGTCTATCTGTTTTTTAATAAAAACAACCCTCCCACCCTTGCCTGTACTGCGTGTGGGGAGACACCTGGGGGCAAGCACCCTGTGCTAGAAAGGGGAGCTGGGGTGCAGTGCAGCCTCACCCTGGGGAGGGGGTGAGTGGTGAGCTAGTGCTGAGAGCAGACATGGTGCAAGGATGGCACCTGAGAGGAGGAAAATGGACAGACTTCGTGTCACTCCTTCTTCCCAAAGAACTTCTTGAAGACTGATTTGTTCTTGGGGCGAGGGATCTTCTCCCCCAGCACATCCTGTGGGCTCCCTGGCTGGGCCACGAAGGAGTGGCAGCGTGTCCTGGGCATGGCTGCTGCTTGCTCACTGATGTACAGCGTGACCGAGTAGCTGCTCCCAGCCTCCGGTGGCTCCTGGGGCACAGCCACAGGCATGATCTTCTGGTAGGTGGCTGTGGGAGGGAGCAGTGAGCGGGGATGGGGATACCAGCTCTGTGCCAGAGCAGCACCATGCAGGTGGCTGCAAGGGACGAGGGCGCTGGTGCCATCTCCTGGCAGTGACAGCGAAGCCAGCGCCTAGCCCAGAGCAGCCATGCTTCAGCCTGGCCCAAAGTGTAGGAGATGCCTCCTGGTGGGACCGGTGACCCAGCCCACCACCACTACCACTCCAACCAATGCCAGTGGGTGGGATGGGGACTACTGGGCAAGGCTGCCCCACACACATGTGCATTGCCATACCTGAGGTGAAGGAGTAGGACCTCCGCTTGTTGGCCACCAGCCCGTAGTCAGTGTCTGGGCAGCTGTTGTCCCACAGCCCAGGGGACATCCTGGGTGACCACTGCTGTTCCCTGGACCCAGCTGCATGGCTGGTGGCACCACAGACATCCTCTGAAGCAGAAAAGAGACATGCTGGGAGCAGGGGGAGCAAGATATCTGGGAGATGCACACTGAAGTGGAAACATGCTCTATAAGAGTGGGTTGCCTTGACCCAAATGCAAGATACAGCACAGTGCTGTGACACAAGCCAAGGCACCTCAGGACAACCTGTATCATCCCCATAGAATATAGAGAAATCCACAGGTATCCTCAGGCAAATAACTGATCCTTCTCATCCCCATTCCTGGGCAAGGGACACTGGGACTCCTCGCCCACACCCCACTGCCTTCCAGCCTGACCCACAGCCTACAGCTTTCTCCAGAGCTGTCTCCTTCACACCCCTCAGAGCTTGGAGAGGAGGCAGCGGGCTGTATGTGGGCAACAAGTAGGGGAGGCTCTATAGGCCCTGGATGTAGGAGGACATCAAGACAAGGAAGTCACCTGCTGCCACTGTCCCATCAGTTGGGCCATCCTGGGTGCCCAGTGGCTGTTGCAGCCGGGTATTAGAGCAGGGCAGCATCAAAATCTCCGGGCTCTTGGCAGTCATGGCCTGGTGGTGTCCCTGCAGGTGGGGACTCCCAGGGCTGGGCACCTTGCAGAACCTGGAAAAGAGCAGAGATGTACCAAGTAGGTTTGATGGAAGGACCAAGGGGAATAAGCATCTAATACCCACGGACACAAAGTGCCTAATGGCATGCTACTACCGTGGTGTGGGTTGCCAGATGCAATGAGAGGAGGGCAACACCCACCATCAAGCACAGCACAGTGCTACCCCAGGAGTTAGCTGGCCCCTGGCTACTCACCCCCCAGCAGCCCTGGGGCTCTCAATGCATTGTGTGGCTGCCTGGAAGTAATCCACTTCAGGGAAACCTGGGGAACAGCAAACAGCATGTTGGGGCACAGGGACACAAATCAGCAGCAGAGCTGCACTCTGGCTGTCCCCATCCCACCAGCTCCAAGGACTGTAGGTAGGATAGGCCTGCTTCTCCTGCCCACCCAGGGGCCGCTCACCTGAGTTCTGCTGCAGCTTGGAGACCCATTCGTTCATGAGGGGCTGGGAGGGGGCCCTCAGGAGGTACTCAGAGCCATCCCGCAGCCTGGGAGAGGAGAATAAGTCAACAGCAAGACCAGCATGCCTCGCAGATGGATGCCATCTCTGTACTCACTGCAGCCTGAAGCAGTTGGTCTTCTTCATGTACTCAGTGTCTGGTGTGCAGATGGCCCCGGCGAGGTTCAGGGGAAGGGCCACCACGGAGCTCTGCAGCGCAGGGAAGGGCAAAAGCAGCGATGAGCTCTCAGTTCCCTAAGGGGGAAGACCCCCCCCTTCACACAGCCCACAGCACTGTACCTTGAGGCTGTCCCTGCGGTCCTGGTAGAAGCACAATGTCTGCCTCATCAGCACAGCGTGGAAGAGGCCCCAGGTACGGCAGCTCGCCTGTGTGATGTGGGTGAGGATGGCTGTGACATGCAGCGGCTGCTCTCCCCACAGCCTCAAGCCCCAGTGCCCTGCCTCTAAAGCAGCCATACCTTTCTGCCCCCTGCCTGCAGCACGTGTTTCCTTTCCAGCGTCCCCTCCATCATCTGGAACTCCACTTTCCCGGTGGCAGCCTGCAAGCAGAGCAGAGCAGCGTTTGGTGAAACGGTGCTGGCTCAGCCCAGGGCAGACCCCCCAGCCCAGCGCTGACCTTGCTGCCTTCTCTCTCCTCTTCCTGCTGCCTGTGCTGATCCCACACGCCAGGGCTGTCCGAGGGGGCTGTGGATGGTGGCTCCTCCAAACAGGGGGTGACCCCATGGCTCTTCTCCCCAGGTGGGCTGTGCAGGAGCTGGGCAGCGCCGGGCAGGGTGAACTTGGCCACCAGCACATTGTTGGCCGCTGAGAGGATGAGGGGCCCGCCACCTGTGTTGGAGCTGGGGGGGCTGCCTGCTGTGTGGCCAGGCGCCCGCCGCTCACCCGCCCCATCCCAGATGGCCTGCAGCTCCTCCTCCTCCTCCTCAAACTGCCTGTGGGCAGGGTGGCACACCTCCGTGGTACCCAGCGCCGGGCTGGGGGGCTGTGGGGGGCCCAGTGCCCACTCAAAGACAGAGAGCTGGGTGGGAACAGCGGAGGAAGCGCAGGCAGCACTGGGGACTGCTCCTGCCCTGCCCGAGGAGCTGGTGGGGGATGACCCCAGCTCAAGACGAGCAGCTTCATGATGCCTGGCCCTTCTTTCAGGGCTGCTATCCTCGTATGAGTGGGCAGCCAATGCGTCCCGCTCCCGGCTGCTGACACGGAGCGCCCGGCTCAGGCAAGAGTCCAGGATTCCCTCACCAGCACTGCTGAGCTGCCGTGGGCTGCCGCGTTCCTCCAGGCCCCAGGCCTTGTGCCGGCCATAGCTGGGGTTGAAGCTCACCTCTTCAAACCACGTTCCTCGCTCGCCCTTAGGGGCCTTCCCCAGGTCTTGACTTTGCCTCCCCGTGCCCTCCTTCTGCCGCCCGGCCTCGCAGCTGGGCTGCCAGAGCCGCACTCCCGTGCCCTGCCTCTCCTCCTCCCGTGGTGCCGCATCCCGGAGGCACCCCAGGTCCTTGGGCAGTTCCAGGCTCAGCACGGAGCCCAGAGCGAGCTGGGGGCACACGGGCTTTGACCCTGGGGAGAAGCAACGGGGCTGGGGGTGCCCAGGGGCCGCCCCGCACTCAGCATCAATGTCCCGCACCAAGGGGTTCTTCACGTACAGCAGCAGCTCTCCAAGTGGGGGGCTGGGAGCTGCTCCCGTCGCCTTCCTGCGGCCACACTTGAGAGGCCATGTGTTGGTGGGGCCGTGGTGCTCCTCGGGCGGGGGCTGCAGGGAGCTGGAGCCCATGATGCCCTGCAGCGTCAGCAGCCGTGCCTGCTCAGCCCTTGCCCGCTCCCTCCGCTGCAGGCTGTTGAAGAGGGATCCGGCCCCGGCTTTGGGCAGGGTGTGTGAAGCTGGTGATGTGCCAGCAGCGGGTGCTGGCGGGCGGCAGGATGCGGCAGGCGGTCGCTTTGCTGGCTGCGGTGTGCTGGAACTCTTCCTGGCTTTCTCCACATAGCTCTCCTCCAGTGGTGCCTATGGACACAAAGGAGCAGACCGGTGACGGCGGTGCTCCCAAAACATTTGTACAGCCCTGGGCATGTGGAACTGGGAGCACACAGCTTTCCCCGGCACCCAATCCTCTAGGCAGCAGTTTGGCCTAGAGGAGATGGAGTGCATCTCCCAGCACCCTGGAGACTGCCACCCCCAGCCCTTGGGGCAGCTTGCAGCCCCTCACCCTCAGTGCCAGGCACATTGCTGTGGCAAAGCAGGGCAGCACAAATCCAGAGCGGGTGGGTTCACACCATGCAGCCACTGCCCCACATGCAGCCTCCCCATGCTGTTACCTCTTCCAGCAGCTGGTGAGGCAGCTTTCTCTTTCGCTTTAAACTACCCCAAGTGTTTCCTAAAAGCCCCTGGCAACGCTTCCAAAGCGTTTTAGAGCCTGAGGGTTTACTGGCAGGGAGCTGAGCAGCAGGAGAGAGATAGAGAGAGGTGAGGGAATGTGAGGTGAGGATCTTTCGCAAGGGGAGTGCAGACAAACAGGTGGCACAACTTCATCCTTAGCCCTTGGGAATCACTCAGCATCCAGCAGAGATGGGCCTTGGGACAGCCCAGCCAGGTGCCACCATGGGAGATGCCCTACAAGCCCCCAGCACAGCTCCCCACAGTCCTCCACTTATGGTGCAGCCCCACGTACCGTCCTTGGCACCTCCTCAATCTGCACCTTCTTCTTCTCACCCTTCTTGCTGATGCTCAAGATCAAGTTGACTGTTCCCCCCAGCCCGCTGGGGCCCCGTGGTGGCAGCAGCAGCATAGAGGTCTCAGAGGAATCCCAGGCCAGAGCCTCCTCAGGGGGTCCCAAGTTGCTAGGCTCCCCCCAGCTCTGCTCCCCTCCCAGTGGTGTGTCTGAGAGAGGTGATGCTGGCAGGGAGCCCACTGCTCCCACCTGCATCTGCTGCTCTGGACCTGGATCAGGTGTGGGGAGTGAGCAGAGTGTGATCCTGTCTGGGCTGAGGATGCTCTCCTGAGCATATGGGGCATGCTGCTCCTGCAAATTAAAAAGAAGAAGACAGTAGAGGAAGGGCTGCTCTATTTCAAAGCAATCCTTCCCTTGCCCTGCCTGAAGCACCAGGGCACGACACATCCATCATCTACTTCTGTGCTACCTTCATCCAGAGCTCAATGCACTGGGTGCTCACCTGGCCAGCAGGGGATGCTCGCAAGGGGCTCTCTGGGTCTTTCCTGTCCTCCTGCTTGTTCCCGGGGTCCCGCTGGTGCCTCTGTGCTCGCCAGCGCACCAGCACCCAGCCCAGCATGCTCTGCAGCTCCTCCAGGCGCTCCTGGATCTGTGAGGATGGAAAGGAGGTGCTCGGTGGCTCACAGGGACCTGTACCAATCACCAGGCTCCTTGCCCACAATCTGCTCTCTCCTCCAGGTCTGCTCCAGCAGGATTTCCGTAGGATGCTGAGAGGCTGCCCACCACTTACCACTGCACTCAAGTTGTGCTCCTCAGCCACCAGCTGCTGCCCTGCTGCTGCCAGCTTCTCAAACTCCTTCAGCTTCCCTTCGATCTTCCTTTCCAGCTCCTCACACTTGGGCTCCAGGAGACCGTAGCTGCTTGGGCTCTCTGAGAAGATCTGAGCCCGTGTGTCCTCTGTCCAGGAGCTGAGGGTACAGGAAGGACAGGCTAAGGTACAGACCAGCTCAGCCCTAGGGAAGCCATTCCTGACCTGTCCTCATCTTCTAGAGGACGTGGTTTCTCAATCATACAAAATGTCCCAAAAGCTGCCAGTGGCTGTTCCTCAGCTGAGCTGAATGACACATGAGATCTTACAGATGATGTCGTGGCCCCCAGCTCTGGTTCCAACACTGCTTACGTACATGCCTGCATCCCCAGCTCTAGCAACATCACGTTGTCAGCACCACTGCCACAAAGGTAACCCCCAGCAGCTCACTGTCACTTACATCATGGCCAAGTAATCCTTGAAGAAGTGCCGCAGCCGATCAGCCTGCTGCACATGGACACGGGTCTCCTGCAGCAGCTCCTGCAGCTCTGCCCACACCCGTAGCGTGCGCTGCGCTTCCCGGCCGATAGGGCACAGATGTGTGGGGCAGAGCTCTTGCAAATGGAAAGCTTTCCTCTCCAGTTCCTCCAGCCTCCCCTGCAGGCCCTCTGACACCACACGCTGAAGACCAGAGAGAAAAAGAGATTCATGATGCTTAGCACGACATAGTAATGAACTTCCAACTCTTAACCTCAGCACAGGATCCACATTATGTGCTTGTTAGGATGCACCCAACCCATCCCACTTCCCACTGCACAAAAGGGCTGGGGGCAGAGCTACTCTCTGCAGCTGGGATGGGCTCTCCTGCATCCTGGGACTCAGGGCTGGAGAGGAGCACATCGGCAGGGATGTGGGGGCTTTCCTAGGTCATGGAGAGAGTGATGCTGCATTGGGATGATGAGCAAAGCAAAGGGCTGTGGCTTCTCTGCATGCCCGCCTGAGTCACCTCCCCACTGACGGAAAGATGAGCGAGGCACTGGCAGCTGGGCGCTGGCACACGGGAGCTGACGTAAGTGCTCTCCCTTCCCTGGCCCGAGCTGGGCTCCACTGGAAAATTCCAGCCTGGACACCACAGTGTGCCAAGGCTGACGACACCTGGGCCCCCGGGAGCCAGTGCCTCCCTGGGATGGCCTCATCCAGCCCTGACACCTCCCTGTAAGGCACCCAGCTGGCCAAGGTGCTCCCGGGCTTACCTCCATTTCCTGCTGCCGGCTCTGCAGGCCCTGCAGCCCCTGGAGGTCCTTCTCGCTTTTCACTGTGGTGAAACTGCTCTCTGCTTGGGCAGTGTCATGAGCCAGGGCCTTGGCTTCACAGCAAAGGGCCTCCAGACGCGGGGACACCTCTGCCACCTGGGTGGGCAGGAGGAGGGAGATGAGCCCCAGTGCAGATGTAGCAGCATGGGAGGGATGTGGACACCCTCCTGTTACAACACTGATCCCATTTGTGCCCCACAGGGATAAGTCAAGGTGCGTTCCCCATCCCAACTTGGTGTCACATCCAGCTGTGGGTGGACAACCCGGGTGGCATCCCTCAGCCCTCAAGCCCAGTCCCCTACCAGGCGCTCCAGGCTTTCCGTCTCCACTGCCACCTCCACAACCCGCTCACGCTCCTTCATCGCACTGTTCAGCATCTCCACGGCCTCCTGCAGCTCTCCCAAAGGACTGCTCACCTCCTTGCTATCTTCAGACTGGGCAAAGAATGGGGGAAAAGCCCCCTGCGAGCCACGATGCCTGCTCCCTGGCTGAAGCCAAGAAACACTGGGTGAGTGAAGTGGGGAGTGACCCTCTAAGCAGCCAGGTTGGAGAGGGGCCCCCAGGGTCTCCCTGCCTGCCACAGACCAACCCTTGGGCTGGTCCATCCCAACTGCTCACCACCACAGATCCCTGCTGGTTCCGTGATTCCTCCTCTTGCAGGTTCTGCAGGAACTCGGACAGCACCAAGGAGTCACGCAGGTCAGCAGCTCGGCGCCGCAGTGCTGACTGCACTCGTGCCAGCCTACAGGGACAGGTGTCTGATATGAGGAACAGGAACCCCTGCAGCTCCTCAGGTGGAGCATCCATGTGCCTCCTTACCCACCCAGAGACCAGGGAGGACGCAGCCTGCCCTTGCTACTCACTTCTCCTCCACCATCTCCACCTTCCTCTGCATCTTCCTTGCCCCTTCACGCTCCATTGATGTCTCGCTCGCTGCCTCCTCCCGCAGTGCCTGGAGCTTGAGGCCGCACAGCATGAGCTGCTTCTCCAGCTGGTCTGTCCCCTCCAGGTCCCGCCGCAGCTCCGTGGGGCTTCGCATGGGGGCTGGCTCTGAGAGTGACCTGGCCACTGCTTGCAGCCATCTTTCAGCACGGTCCAGCTCCCCAACCAGCCTCAGTGCCTGCAGGGGCAGGGAGGAGGTAAGAACAGCTCCACCACTGGCTCTGAACCACCCAGGGGTGCAGGGAGCCCTCCCACGGGATCCAACGTGCAGGTGATGCTGCTCACCTTATCGATTTCCCGCAGCACCGCACCATTCTCCTGGTGCTTCCTCTGCAAGTCCTCCCACAGCTCACCCAGCTCCCGCAGCATGGCCTCCACCTGTGGGCTGCCTGCTTTCTCCTGCCCCTCCTGGAAGGGAAAGTGCGGTCAGGACGGCCCTATCCAACGATCCCCTGCTGCCCCGTGCCAGACAGGGCTTCAGCGCCAGTGCTGGAGCTGTGGTCCAGCATGGCCCTACCTGGCAGGCATCCTGCACCTGGGCCTCCAGTGGCCGTGTGCCCTGATCAGCCTCTGCCTCTGTAGGTACTCTCCTCTTCCTGCAGAGGGGGGGACAGTCAGGCATGGGGAACCCTGTCCCTGGGGCTTCACTGGGAATGAAGGAGCTGGGGCTGCCACGATGTCCCCCCAGTCCAAGCACCTTTCTGCCCCCCTGGGGAGGAACTTTAAATGCAAGGGACAAGCTGGGTCCCAGCAGGTGTCCCTCTGCTTCCATTCCACTCTCGACAGGCACCTCCCAAGCCCATACCTCTTGCTGTCCCCTCCTACTGCTGCAGATCCGGGGCTACTCCTCTCGCCTTGAATGTGCTCCACCATCTTCCTTGACATGTCCTTGTGCACCTGCAGCACAAAATGACCCATGCCTCCTTTGCCCAGCCCAAAGTGTGTTTAGCTTTGTATGACTGAGGGCTCATTGCCCTCTCTGTATCTCAGCCTTGGCTGAATGACAGGGTTTGGCCAACAACTAAACTCCCACAGGCTCGTCTGTCTCCCTGCTGCAGAGCCCTGGAGACGCTGGGGCAGCAGGGCTGAACTGCCATGCTCACCGTGACACCAGGACCTCTCTTCTGTCTGTCTCCTGTGTTCTTCCCCTCCAACTCCTGGACACTAACATGTCCACAGGGCTCAGTGATCGCAGCTACAGCTTCACTCCCTGGGAAACCACTCACTGGAACCAGTGCCGGAGCCTTCTCATTCCTGGAAAGGGGCAGAGAGAAGCGTGGTACAGAGGGTACAGGATGGACTGGAGCTCAGGGAGCAAGGTGGGAGCTGCCCTACCTCAGCGCCTGCTGGAGCTGGGCCCAGCTCTCCTTCACATCTCGGTGTTTGGCAGTGACACGAGCTGCCAAACTGGGCTGCAGGCTGAGTAGCTGGGACACAGTCACGTCCAGCATCTGGAGGAAAGGGAGCAGGCAGGGAGCAATGTCAGGACTGCTGAGGGATGTGGTGGCTGTTTGTCCCCCCGCTGTTCCCCAGGGTATCTCCCCCATGCAATATCCCATGGGTGCCAGAGCTGACCTGGTAAGACACATGAATCCGTCTGCCAGGATGCTACCTTGGCTCGGAGGATGAGCCCTGTACTTACCATCACTTGGCTGGCTATGTCCCTGACATCCTGATCCCGGCCTATCTCAGCTTCCCCTTGCTTCCCCATGCTGCAGACACTCTTCCACTGCAAGAAGAAGCTATGATCAGTGGTGGGAGAGGGACAGGACCTGCTGACATGTCAAACACATCGTCCAGCAAAGCTGTGCTTGCTGTACTGGGCTCTCATCTCACACTGAGCTCTGTCCTCCAGCTCCCTGAACTCCGTGCCCAGAAAATGCTCAGCATGGCAGCTTCCACGCAAGGCATGAGAATGGGGTGCTCCCCACCCAACTTCACTCTGCATGGGGCTGTGTGGTCCTGGGGTTCAAGCGCCAGTACCTTGGCATGGATGGCATCCAGTAGGGCATCTGCTTGCTGCAGGAAGGCAGCAACCTCCAGGGCCAGCTGCAGAGCCTCGTGGTGCTCCTTTAAAGTCCCCTGCAGCCGCAGCCACCTGCACAGATGAGAAGGCAGAAGTGAAGGGTGATCTGTGTCACGGCGCTGGTTGCACCAGCAGGAAGTCCAACTCTGCCCCACACAGCCCACACTGCCTCTGCTCACATCTTATTGAGGTGCTTGCGCCGGGCAGAGATGCTCCTGCTCTCACTTTTGCCATGTTTCTCTAGCTTCTGGGCCAGGCTGTTAAGCTCATCATGCAGGTTCTGGAACTGCTGCTCCTCCTGCTCATACAGAGACAGAAAGAAGAGACAGAGGTGTGAGGCCTCACTTGCAAGCTGGAAGGCAGAGATGGAGTGGGCTGTGAGGCTGAACTCCCCCAAAATCAACCTCCAGCAGCCTCTTACCTGCTTCAAGTCGAGGATGCGGCGGGTGAGCTGGATCTTGTCCGGGCTCTCCTGCAAGAGTGCTTCCAGGGATGGCTTCTCCTCCTGGGACAGGGGAGGCGGTGAGCAGGCAGGGACACAGCTGGCGTCCCCCCCCAGAGCATGCTTCCCACAGCCCGCACCTTGCTCCGCATCCAGGCCTCCAGCCGCTCTGCCTTCCTGCCAAAGTCCTGCAGACTGCGCAGCCCACCCAGGGCCCGGCTCTGGCTGGCAGCTGTCTGTCTCAGGAGCTGCCACTGTTCCCGCAGGGCCAGCAGCTGCCTCCGCACCGCCTCAGCACAGGGGCTCGGCCCACACATCAGCTGCTCACCCATCTGCAGGGCCATACTCAGCACCAGGGGCTCCCGGGGCTGTGCCCTATCACGAAAGCCTTGGGCAGGGGGGGAGCTCACCTGGTTGAGCTTTATCAATGTGTTCTCGAAGTCCTTCATCTCCCTCTGCAGGGTCTGAGCTGCCTGTTCCCAGTCCTGGAGGTCGCAGCCATCCTTCAGGTCCCGCAGCTTGCCTCGCACCCAGCCTTCTGCCTGCAGCATAGGAAGAGCTGTGTGTGCAAATGCCTCTAACAGAGCACATAGACTCAACCCACCCTGGCACAATGGGGCAGGATGGCGAGCAGCCGCCTTCCCTGCCTGCTCCATCCCAGCGGGAGCAGCTCCTCGCCCCCACTCCCTCTTTGCTGCCCGTTCCCATGCTGCTGGGGAGGGAACAGATGAGGAGGAAGGCGGGAAGGCGCCCGCACACGTGGGGAGGAAGCAGGGCCCGCTGCGGGCTGACCCCCTCTCCCGGGGCTGACAGCCAGGCGGAGGCGGCCAAGCATGATCTCACGCCGCAACAATGGCTCTGCTCGAGGCCGCTGCGCAGCTCTTCCCGCCCCACCGCCCGCACGGAGGGCAGCCGGCCCCAACCCACGCCCCGCCGGGCTCACCTGCAGCACCTCCCGGTTGAATTGGGCGAGCGGGGGGCTCGGCTCAGGCAGATCCGGGGGTCCCACGGCAATCTGCCCGCTGCTTCTTGCTGCCGCCAGCTCCTTGCTCCTGGGGCTCTCCCTGTGGGGTGCTGCTGGGGGGGCTCCCACCAGCTGGAGAGTGGGGGGGAGGAGGAATCAGCATGCTGCCCAGGGCCCTCCACGCCACCTCCAGGACAGGCACGTGGTTTGGAAGCCTGGCTCAGCTTCGTGGGCCTGCCTCGACCCTCAGTCCACTGCCCTGCCAACATGTTTGGAGCGCTCTTGGCCCGTTCCCAGACCTCGGTCGCGGGCACCACGCTCATGGCTCCTCTAGCATGTGCCCACAGCATGGTGACACACAGCATGGTGCTCCTGAGTCACCCCATGGAGGATGGAAGGGCACAAAGCGACCCAAGGAGACCCCTGCTCCTGTTGAAGGGAGAAACATAGCTTCTCCCTGGGGCCCGGCGCTGACGAAACACACTGTCAAGGCTCCAGCTCTGCCGGGGGCCATGGCGAAGGTCAGCCAGCACGAGGGGCTGGCCCCACTCCAAGCACGGCCCTGGGACCAGCTGCACAGAGCTGGGGGGAGTGCGGCCACCCGGAGCTCATTCCCAGCATGGCGGCTGGGCTCCACCGCCCCCAGGGACAGTGCTACACCGAACCCTGTCACAGCTGAGCCCGGGCACAGCGAGGAGCACCAAGCCAGCCCAGGCTGGAGCTGATTTCACTTCATGCCAGGTCCGGCCACGCCAGCCTCCAGCTCGCCCCAGGCATGGAGGAGATGCAGGGATCTGCACTCCACAGCCGGCTTCCCAGGTGGCACGAGGCAGTGGCCCTCCAAGGATCCAGTGGTCCTGCTGGCTGGCACCTCCTGGGAGCGGGGCTGTGAGGCTGGGCAGTGGCTGCAGGCTCCTAAGCACTGTGGCATGTGCTGCCCTGCTGATGACATGGGAGCTGCATTTCAAAGTCTTTCTGCCTAACCACAAGAACTACAGAAGTACTTTCTTTTTTTTCCTCTTTCTTTTTTTTTTTTTTTTTTTTCAAATAGCAGCACAAATTCTCAGGCCCTTCTGCAACTCTGATATCTTCAGCCTCTGCACACAGCAGCAGTCCATAGCCCACTGCCTCCCTCTGGGACCCACAAACCCAGAGCCAGCCCCACTGTGCCCACTAGCCCCATGCATGCTCCAAGGCTCCCTTCGCCTCATTTCTGAGCAGACTCCTTGGCAGCAAACCCACAGCCCCTTCTGTCAGCCCCAAACCATGCCTGTGGCTGGGATGCTCAGGATACGTACCATACCAAAAGGGGAACCTCTGTCCACGGGAGAGCAGAAACCACCGGACCGCGGGCTGCCAGCCTCATGCTTCTCATCCTCAGCATCCACATCCTTCCTGAGAAAGACCTAGAGGAGGGCCAGGCAGGTCCCCATCAGCATCTCAGTGGTCTCAGCATCTTGTGCCAGCCACTCCCTGCCTAGGCAGGGATGTACTGACTGCAGGCATCCTTCTCCCGCACAGCATAGCAGGGCAGGAAAAGCACAAGCCCACCGGGAGCTGCCACGCCTGGTGGTCCGGGAGATGAGGACTGAAATGGGGCTAACTCACAGGGAAGGGCCGCCGCGGGACAGAGAGGTCACGGGTGTGAGCGGGAGAGGCAGGGGAAGGGAGCCCGGGAGCCGTGGGTAGGTATGAAGAGAAGCACGGAGAGGAGCTCCAGTGAGCTGCTGTGTTCCTGCCCCGGCGCTGCTGCCCGTCCCACAGGGAGCCGCTCCATCCTTCCACCCGCACGCCGCATCCCTGCACAGCCGACCCCCGCTCTCAGCCTCACACCCCCGCGCCGTGCGGACAGGAAGGGCCGCTCCCGACCGCGCACCGCGCCGAGCACATGGCGCTGCCTTATATGAGCGCGGGGAGCCCTCGGCCGCTGCCCGGAGCTGTACGCGTGCCGGAGGGAGCGGCGCGGCTCCGCCTGGCCTTTATTGGCAATGCAGAGAGCGGCTGGCAGAGCGCTGCGCGGTCCTCTCGGCGCTGTCCCGCCGCGAAGCAGCCGCCGCGGGCCGCCTTCACACGGCAGCGGGATCCCCGTCCCCGCACGCGGGGGTCTCGGCGCCGCCGGGTCGGGGTAGGAGGGCGGCCGCCAGGCTCCGTCCCGCTCCCGGCGAGGGCAGCGGCCTCCGTGAGTCACTTCCCTTCTCCCGGCCTCGGTTTCCCCTCTGGTCAAAGCGGGGGGGCGAGTTCCCGGCTCTCCGCACGCGGCCGCATCCCAAGGGCCGAGCCCCGCTCCTTCCGCAGCCCCGGCGAAAGCCCGGACCCCAGCGGCCCCGGAACCCCGAGCCCTCCAGAAGCGCAGGAAGGCGCAGCAGCCGTCCCGGCAGCCCCGGGGCGCGCCGCAACCCCGGGACCCGGCGCCTCGCCCGCTTACCTTGACGTGCGCCGTCCCCGCGCCGCTGTTGTTGTTGTTGTGGTTCTTCTCGCCGCCGGCCCGGGCGGGGTCCCGTTGTGCCCCCGCGTCCCCCCCGTGCCAGTTGGACAGCGTGATCCTCTTGATGGAGCGCCCCAGGGCGCCGCGGCTCACCCTCTCCTCCTCGCCTGGGCCGCTGCCGGTGCCGCGGGGCTGCTCGCGGGGGCCGGCCCGCGCCTGGGCCAGATACAGGGAGATGCGCTGCTCCAGGCCGGCACGGAGCCCGCGGCGGCCGTCCAGCGCGGAGGCGAGGGCGATGCCGGGGCAGGAGTCGGCGGAGAACTCGGCGGCGCACTTGGGCAGCGAGAGCTTGGTGCTGATGGTGAAGGGCTGCACCTTCCTCGCCGTGCTGCCCGACATCCTCCCGCTGCCCGCCGCCGGGGAGAGGCTCCGGGACGGGCGGGCGGCCGGGGGGGAGCGCGGGCCCGAAGCGGCGGCGCGGCTCCCCCGTTCGCCGTCCCCGGCCGGCTCCTTCCCCGGCACGGGCGCGGCGGTGCCGGGGCGGGCGGCGCGGCGACGGGGCCGCCCCTTCCCGCGGGGGCTCTCAGCGGGGCGGCCCCGCGGCGGGGGGCGGCGGCGCGGGGGGCGGTGGCGCGGCGGCCATGGCCGGGGCGGCCTCTGCCGCCGGCCGCTCCGCCGGCCCCTCCGCCCCCGCCGGGGCGCGTCCCCTCCTCCGGGCCGGGCCCTCCTCCCGCGGCGGGCAGGGCAGGGCGAGGCGAGGCGCGGCGAGGCGGTCGGAGAGCTCTCGGTCCGGGCGACCTCAGGCGTCCGCCTTCTTGTGAAGGTTGAGGATGCAGAGCAGGCAGGTGAGCAGTGCCTGGCGGCTCTCCCGGGAGCGCAGCCGGCGCCCCAGGCGGCGGAGCGGCGGCAGGAGGCGCTTGCGGGCCAGCTGCAGCAGGCGGGCGAGCAGGACGCGCAGCAGCGGGGCGGCCAGCGGCACGACGGGCATCGCGGCCCCCGCGGAGCTCCGGCGGCGGCGGCGACCCCGGGCGCAGCGGCGCCGGGACGGGAGCAGGTGGGAGCCGAAGCTCAGCGCTGGGACCGTCCGCCGGGGCCGCTTCCTCCCGGCCGCTCTCAGCGCCCTGGCGGTCCCTCCTCCCTCGGACGACGCTCGCGAGGAGCCCGTCCCGTTCAGCCCCACGTGCGCCGCGGCCACCCCGAATGGCAGGGGCTTCCAAATGGCACGGGCGTCCGGGCGGAGAGGAACGCCAAATAAAAACCGAAAAGCAGCTGCCAGTTTAAATGCCCCCTCCTCCCACACGCCTTCTGTAAGCGATACGGTCCCGACCCATCTGTTGGTGGCGGTGCTGGGAAGGAGGGGGCAAGGGAGGACCGACACCTGCCCTGGGCACGGTGCGGGCTGCGGGACGGCGCCTGGCTCGTGCTCTGAGGCTCCTAAGCAGGCGGGCCCAAAATACTCCTCTGTGTCACTTCGTGCAGCCGACTGCCACCCAAGGGACGGGAGTGTACACACACGGGGCAGGGAAACACCGAGGGATGGGGATGCCAGTGGGGAAGGGGCTTTCTATTGGGTTCAGCTGGCCAAGGGCAGTAGCGTGGGGCTACTGCGGGCTGGGGGAGCGTGGGCAGGAAGTCCCGTGGTACACCTCTGTGCCCCTCCACTTCCCCCTGCATCCAACCTTTGTTGTGCTCCCGGTGGCTGTTTGGCCGTGTTTCCTCCCCTTGTTCCCCTCTAAAGCCCTGCCAGGAGGTTGCTCTTGGCCTGAGCAGAACTTTCAAAAATAAACAAGGGTCTGAAAGCGCCTGCTCTCTTTCCCCATCTTAGCTCACTTGGCACAAGCTGCCCTTCATCCAGAGAGCCCATTCGGGTAGCCCAGCTGAGGTGACCTTTCCCAGCCCTGCAAATCCCTCCTGGGGAGCCAGGGATGGATGAGGGAAAGAGCCAGCCTCAGTGTGGAGCTGCCACATGCCTTGGTAGGAAGCAAATCTGGGAGCTGAGGGACATCCGTGTTGTCAGCCTTAATACCAGCCTCATATCAGCCCTAGGACCAGCTTGGGCTGGAGGGCTCTCATCCTATGCTGCCTGCATCCCTGAAGTAAAGGAGAGGCTTTGTGCTTCCTTAGCAGTGAGTGGGTTCCCTTTTACTGGGGAGACAGCAGCAGTCTGGAGTGAGGCTTTGGGTTTTGCTGCTCTAACCCTGGGCTGGGTAGGTCATTTCCTCTCTCCCTGCCTCGATTTCCCCAGCAGGCACCAATTGTGATGGATGAGAATGGAGATTTTACTCCCCATGGAGCTTTACCTATTGCTGTGAAAAAGTACTGAGCAGAAGGGGCCAAGATTCAGTCCCTGTAATCCCAGGAGAAAGGAAGGCACCAGCCATTCACAGAGGTGATGCACTGCCTGTCTGTTAGCACTCCGTGGGCCTCAGATGGGAAATGGAAAATCCCTCGGGAACAATGGGACTGCAGTGAGCACTTGCTGCAGAGCCTGCTCTATCCCGAGGCACAAGCAGAGAGCAGAAGAAGCAGTGGCTGCGCTGCCAAAGCCAGTGACTTGCACCACCATTGCCTCCACCTCACATGGGGCAGTAGCTGTTTGCTAGGCTGCTGTGTTGTGCCAATAACGCAGAGAGGTGCTGAGCCCCTTTCCCCAGCTGCAAGTTCAGGGCCTTCAGCCTTCGGGCAAAAGCACAGCCCAGAACGGTGGAGGGAGTTAACCCTGATCCTGGGACGAGTGACACATCCCACGTCCCCTGCCCTTGCGGGCTGGCAGCAAGGCAGAGTGCTCTGCTGCCAGCTTTGGGGACAAAGCCCCAGGACCTAGAAAGCCCAGCATGGCTGCCAGCTGTGCTGGCCAGGAGGGCCCTGGGGAGCACCCATGACAGCAGAGCACGGCTCGGCGCAAGAGGAATGCCGGCCATTTCTGCTGGGGTGGAAGGCGAGCGCTATAAATAGTTTGTTTAACTCACTGCATCCAGGCCCTGAAAGGCTCCAGCCCGCATGCATTCCCCTTTTCTTTGCACTGTTGAAAAAGGCCAAATCCTCTTGCTTGGGGTCAGACCCACATTGTCCCTCGGGCTCTCCGAGGACATACTGGCTTTCTGGGGTGTCTCTCCTCACCCGGCACTGGCTGCAGGATGCTGCTGGTACCCAGCTGCTGGTGTAGGGGAGCAGGAAAGGGACTGCCCCCCCAGGCCTCTGCTCACACAAAGGTAGCTTTTGCCCACAGGACTAATATTCCTGCTGCTGAGGGACGGGGCATCCAAGGGGGAGATGGAGCCTGAGTACAGCTGCTGGGGCAGCTGCCGAGGACAGCCACAGCCCGCACACAGCCAGGCTGGGGAGGACAGACACTAGCAGCTGGAGAGACATAGGAAACCCCCAGGCAGGCAGACACTCCAAGAAGGCAGGGGATGGGATGCCATGGCTGCAGGAGGGGGACAAGCCAGGCTGCTCCCTGTGGCATTCGCTAGCAGCTGAGCAACCCACCTGCTGACCCCCTGCAAATGCTGGGCTGCCAGCTGCTGGGGCCAGCGGGGAAAGGACCCACCAGCTGCTGCTTGGGGAGGGCACCTGTCACCCCAGAGCCAGGCGGGGGTGTGCCCTACAATGGGGCCTGTGTGCACCATGGGGCTTGCAGTTGGGACAGTGCTGACAGCTCCCATACTACCCAGAAGGAAGGTTGGGCCCAGCCACACCCAGGCTGGGCCGAGCCATGCTGGTGGGGCAGAACTACCCAGTTTCCATGGGCCCCAAGCCCCCACACACCAACGGCCTTCCTGCCCCTGTACACTGGCTGTGTCAGGCCCCAGCCACTCTCCACCCCACGCTGGGGACTTCCACCAGCTAAGACTGGGACACCCCGTTGTATAAATCATTACCAGCTGAGCCCCTGTCCAACAGAGCTAGGTTTATTGCCCCGAGCACAAAGAGAGGAAGCGGGCCTGCCAGGTGGGCAGGAGTGGTTATTGCTGCAAGCATGGCCTCCAGAGACGCAGGCCTGGGAGCGGCTAAGGGCCTGCCTGCCTTGGCTGGGTCTGCACCCACTGCCATGCTGGAGCCACCCTCTCATCCACAGGAACAGATTGGGGGTGAGGAGTGTGGAGAAGTGCAAATATATTGGCACAGGAGCACATCTGTGCTGAGTGAAGGAGCCCGAGGGCTTTAGGGATCATAACAGGGTGAAAGGAGGGGGAAGAGAGGAAAACAGATGACCGTGTACTGGAGAAACGCCTCCCACCCATCAACACCACTCCTTGGCCCAATTCCACTGTGGCAGCAGGAGGTGAGGCCATGACAGCCCTGGGGAAAGGCTGTAGTGGTATGGCTGTGCGTGCACAGGATAAGAGGAGCATGATGGGATGTGCTACATAGTGGCATGTGGCAGGAGAGTGCTCAAATGATAGGCTTTGGCCTTATGGTGGGACAAAGCGGGGCAGAGAGTGAGGGGAGAGTTTGAAGGCCACGCAGAAAGAGGTTGCAGCAGGATGTAATGAACACCAGCGTCCTGACCAGCTGCAGCTCCATGCTTTGGTCATGTTTAGTGCTGATGAGTGCAAGGCAATGGCATTAAGTGTGCACCTTCTCACCCTGGCTCCCCATGAACCAGCTGCCCTGCCTAAGCAAGGCAGCATCTGCTGATGCTCCCTGGGACAGGTAGCACATGCCACAGGGGATGAGACAGCACTGAAACAAGCAAAACAAGTCCTCCTCCTCTTCCCCTCCACAGTTCCCACCTCTCCCTATCGGGTGGATAGCCCCCAGCCTGCTCCTGTGCTTGTTTCTATGCAGCTGCCCCAAAGCTACGTGTGCAGTGACCTACAGACTGCTTGCCCTCCTTCTCTTCTGGGGTGGGACAAGAGGAGGAGAAGGGTGGAAAGCAAGCCCAGCCCAGAAAAGGAGAAGGGCAGCCCCTGCCTGCCTTGACCTCTGTGAAATGCTCCATGGGTGAGGGTGGAGCAAGGCGTGCTGAGAGGCAGGGCTGGTGGCTCAGCATAGGATGGAGCAAGAGAGGGAGATTATCCTGTGTCCATGGACCTGAAGGGAGGCACTTGGAGGTGGCCTGGCCTGCCGGAGTGTCCTAGTCACAGCACATCTGTCCTGGCTCCTAGCCACACATTGTCAGCAGCAGCCACTGCAGAGAAGGAAGAGTGAGGATGAGCAGGGGCTAGTATACACAAACCCAAAGGCCATCTGAGAACAAGACTTCCCTTTCCCATCTCGCAATCTTTTACACCCACAGGGCTGGAGGGCACTCTAACACCCACCCCACATGTCCCATCCACCTTAACATCTTCCCCCCTCATCTCCATCCTACCTCAAGGCACCGAGCTCTCACCTCAGCGAGGTTCATGACGGCAGTGCCAGTGCCATCAGGATCCATGCTACGGAAGAACCCTGCAGGGCACAAGGGCAAGGTGAGCAACATGTCCTTCTGTCCCTGCCCTCCCCAGCCTGGAGCAACACTCACTGAACATTGTCTCCAACTTCACCAAGCAGCAGACAAAGTTGTCGAAGTCCACACCCGTCTCAGCATCTGCATAACGGGCAACCACCACCTGATGCAACTTGTTATTCAGCTTGAAACCTGAAAGGCAGAGAGTACCTAGCACCTGCAAGAGGTGGGAGAAGATGCAACTACCAAAGATCATGTTCTCACCAGAAGGGGCCAACACCCCACCCAAGGAAGGCCACTGAATCCAGCCTTGGTAGGAGTAAAGGATGCTCTCCCCGGAGCTATAGCCCATTGCCAAATGAATGTTAGCTCACTGACCTGACTTAGCCAGGATGGACTTCACAGGTCAGATGAGGATGGCTGGGACAACCTTGTATTTATCCCAGCTCGGAGGATGCCAGCAACAAGCAAGGATCAGTTGGAGAGAACCCAGCTTACATATGGGCCTCATCTCATGACAGATTGGCTCAAAGCTCACAATGTAGGCTGGTTCCACAGTTCTCTTGCTACTTGGGACGGCTCCTACAACTTTCCTCCACCCTCAGCCCAGCCCCATCCTTTCTAGACTTACCAGCTGACTCTAGAGCCATGCGCATCTCGTATGAGCTCATGGTGCCTGACTTATCCAGGTCATACTGGCGGAAGATTGTCTGCAAAAAACATCACAGAGGATGTGAATGACAGGCCCTCCCTGCAGCTTGGTCCTCCCCCTGCCCAAGAGAGGTGCTACCCCTTGCATCCCTCTCCTCCTCACCAGCCAGCTGCGGATCTTGTTCCATAGGATCTGGAACTCCACCAGCCCCAGGCGGGCACTGCCATCTTTCTGGACAGCCGAGGGTTAAGGAGAAAGCAGCCAGCAAAAGGGTGGAGTAGCTGAGCAGGCAGAGAGTGGCAAAGCAATCAGATCCTGGGTACTTTCAAGGAGAAGAAGCACTTCAGCCAGGCCAGCTCTTTTTCAAATTCCCTCCCCATCCTGCAGCATAGGCTAGATCAGAGCCTGCAGGCCAAAAGGGAAAGTTCAGTGCTTAAAGCAGCAGCTGTGCAGCTCCCCAGTAACACCAAACTTTGGCACAATGCTGCCATGCAGCAAACAGGATGCGAGGACATATCTGGAAAAGAGCTCAGAGCAATTTCTCTATGCTTGCCTTCCAACTGCACATCCTTGTGCAAGCTGGAACACAACCCATTGCTCCTGTTACTTTATACCTCATCCTCAATCATAGGATGATTTGGGGGGAAAGAACCCCAGCACCCTTCTTCCTCCACCAAGAATGCTTTTAGCCTGGATGGTCTCACAGCATGCCACACTAGGGTGAAGTGTGGGTGCTGGCTGCTGCATGTGAACCCACGGGGAAGTGAAACACTGGGCACCTGCTGCCAGCTGCCATCCTAAAGCAGCCTCAGTGCAGCCACAAGGACCCTTTCTGCCCTTTTCTCAGTTGCACAGCCTTGGCACAACTAGAGAGCAGAGCCCTAGTTCCCACGGAGGAGTGTCCTGGCTGCCAGGCTGAGCGCCAGGAATGGCAGCCCCTGCCCACAGTGCCAAGAGGATACATCCATCAGGTTGACCATGTTGCGGCAGGAGTCCAGACTGAATCCATCCGTCTTCAGATCTTTGTCTGAGGAGGAAGGAGGAGGGGGATCATGTGCATCAAAGCACAACCTGCAGAACCGGCCGGAGCTACAGGGGAAAAGGGCAGCACTCACGTCTAGCGATCACTCTGTTCAGAATCGTCTTGAGCTCAAAGACGCTGATTTCCATGTCCTGCAGTTGGAGCAGAGTTAGTAGAACATCTTGCCTCCCCCCAGCCCTGTAGGGGTAGCTGAGCTGAATTTCAGCATTTACTGCTGTGCAGGGCAGGGATGAGGCACACTATGGGCTGGAGCTTGCTGATGGGAGAGACAGAGCCCTGGGAAATTTTGAGAGCCCCCACAGAGCCCCTGCTCTGTGCACCTCTGACAATGAGTGGTTTGATCCCCTCCCTGCACCCCGGACCTGCCATGAGCTTTCCAGGGCTTGGCACAACTGTACCCACCTCCCCTGCCAGCTGCTGGAACATGTTCTTGAAGCCATCCTCAATGTCATCCTCGGTAATTTCCTCCTGAGGCCAGAAAGAGAGATTAGTAATCAAAGCCAGGCATTGCCCTGCCTCAGAGGCTCAACAAATATTTGAGCCTCTCAGAGTGAAGCTCCTCTCACTTTCACTCTTTCTCACATCCCTGTCTATCACAGTAACCCAAGCCCATGCAGCCACCTCCTCCCCCTCCTCAGCCCCAGACCCAGCTAAAGGAGACTGGTAGCCCCTACCTCATCTGCCAGGTCTGCAGAGATCTCCTCGTCCAGCTCCCTGGGAACAGAAAGATGGGGGCACACAGTGATGGGAGAGCAGTGGAATCTGCTCTAGCACTCACCAACACATGTGATGGCCTGAGCCAACACATTCCTTAACTATGCAAAGGGCTGGGATGTGGCAGAAGGCTTTGTGGTGGAGACTCACGCTGTGTCTGACTGCTTCTCGGTGAAGACCCGCAGGATGAAGTCAGCCTCCTTATGTGGCTCAAAGGTGGAGGGCACAACGATGTACTCGCCAGGGGGCAGCCGGATCTGGTTGCTCACTTCCCTCAAGTTGATGAAGGTCTCAGAGCGTGCCCGCGACTGGTTTCGCAGGAAGAAGTCCTTCTTCAAGTGCACATTCTGACTGCCCTGGGCCTGGAGAACACACTGTTGTAGGGAACAGCCCAGCAAGAAGAGAACCCACAAGGAGCAGTGGGACCAAGCAAGTGTCATCAGCCCACAGCCCAAGCATCTCTGCTGGAACAGCTTCATGGTCCCATTGCATCCCTGCCCAGTGGCTGCCTGTGGAAGAGCTCTTGTTGTCCTGCCTAGCACGGACCATCCCTTCCACACAGAGGTACTTAGCACCCTTTAGCACCCCAACCATTGCCAGTCTGGTGGAAATTCCACGCCACGGGGCACATGCATGCAAACATGCCTGTGGGTTTGCATCAACCCATTCCTGCCCACTCCTGTGCTCCCCTCAAAGAGGCGGATGGGTCTGGTGGCTCAGGACGTACCTCCTCAGGAACCTGCAGGGAGGAGAGAAGAAAGAAAATCAGAGTGCCAGTGCTGGGGTTCTATCTCCAATGGCAGATGGAAGGGGTGACGCTGACCCACAGATTTGCCAAATCAGGTGGGAAAGGATTCCCTGAGGACTACGGTGCCAAGTCCACATGGGATCGGCAGGGCTGAGCCAGTCTCAAAGAAGCAGCATTGGGATTGGGGTTACCTCGTAGACGGCAAAGCCGATGGTATGCATGTCGCCCCCTACTCGCCGCTCCCTCCTACGATGCTTCTGCATCAGGGCCACCAAGAAGCTGCAGGCCACCTCGTCATCCCCAGGATCATCATCCTCTTCCAGCAGCTTGATCTTAAACTGGGGATTGATCCAGAACGTGGCTGGAAAGAAGAAGATGTGGATGATACACCTGGCTGAATCACATCACCGAGAGTGGAGATGCGGGAGATACCTGGGTTGTTCCTGCAGCCCCCAGCAGTGCTCCCTCGGCGCCACGTGCCCTCGAACACCTGTGTGTGCCACCTGCTGAGCTCATCTTTGGTGAGGGCATCGGGGGTTAGGTTGCAGATCTCCAGCCTGGAGAACTCCCTCATGAAGTCCCGGAAGGACATCCTGTGGGAAGCAGGCAGGGGCTGAGGTCAAGACATGGCTGAGGAGTTCAAGCAGCTCTGGATTCAGCCACAACTGCCTTTGCTAGGTGGAGAGAGATGGAAATCATCCCAAAGCCCCTTCTCATGGAAGCAAGCTGACTGCTGGATGCCCTGTTGTGGAACAGGACTTATATGGGCCAGGCTGCCTCTGGTGCAGTTGGAACCCACCAACTCTTTCACCCTAAGTCTTGAGGAACCAAAGCAATGACATTCAGGTGGAAGAAAAGCAAAAAGGCACCATCGCAGTTATAGGTGGCCTTGGGATGGGGTGCCAGGGGGCACAAAAGCCAGGACTACTGGCAGGCAGTTTGTCTAGGTGACACATGCTGAACAACTTCAGCCTACCTACCACAGTGGGTGACAGGGATCAGAGCAAAGAAAGGGCTCCTTCTGTCAATCTCCCATCTCCAGTGGTGGCCAGCAGTGGCAGAGGAAGCAAATCAGACCCAGCATCACCTCAACATCCAGCAACACAAGACCTGCACTTGAGGCTAGCTCAGACCATCAGTTTTATAGCCTCCCAGGATCTGGATCATCTGAGCAGTCACACTTTGAACTTACAAAACAACCTTGCAGTGCAGACTCCCACATCAGACTTCCAACATTTACCTAAGCTTCTGCTTGCTCATGACCCTTTTGCTCTGGTGGTTTCAGAAGAAAAGAAAAAGCTTCTTTCTGCTCACTCTGCATTTCCAGTTCCTTCTAAAGTACTCAGGTTCCCCTTTCAACTACCTGACAACTACACAAAGCCAGGGCCCAACCAGCCTTCGGTGAAGAACTTTTTACTAATATTCAACCTATTAACTAGATCAGATAAGAAAATGTTACCAGACTTTCTAGCAGCGGAATAGCTAATAAAGGCAGGTCGTGTTCTGGGGCAACTGCAGGTTCTTTTTCAGGCTCTCCTGCTCACTTCCAAACTGGATGCTGAAGAAGAGCAGCATTTTGCTCTGGCACTCACCAGAACTCGCCATCCTCCATCTTCAGTTGCAGCTCTTCTCTGTCGCTGGGGTCAATGTTGTCCCACTCGGAAGAGCTGGAATAGCCAGAGGAAAACAATTAGATGAGAAGTACTCAAGGTGAGCTGAGACATTTCCAGTGCTACGCAGTTTGCAGTAGGCCCTCAAAAGACCCATTCCACACTGTGAAGGGAACAGCATGCTGTAAACTCCCAATCAGCAGCGCTGTGCAAGAGGTGTCCCAACTGTTTCAGTGGCAGTGCCCGTGGCTCACTGAAATCCCACCTGAACTCACCCATCACTCCAGGCTCCAGTCCACTCCACCTGACCCCAGGGGTTTCTGATACGGATGAGCTGTTCCTGCTGACCCCGGTAGTTCACCTGCCAGCCACCAAATGCAGGAAGTCAAACCATAGGCCACAGCATTTTACCTCTATTACAGTCTTATGTACCCAACTCACATCTTTGAAAGCTGTGACAGAATAGGCATGGCCCTTCACCAGCTTCTTGAAGGTCACTGCTTCCATATCAAAGGCACTTGTGATCTGAAAAGAACGTGCAAACCTCAGGTGAATACGATTCATGTAGTTCTGTTCCCTTACCCCTTCTCAGAGGAGGCTGACACATTGCAAGGGCAATTTCTCTTTTTTTTTTTTTTTGCAATGTTCCAGTCAGGAGCACTGAAGATTCATTGTGAAACCACTCAAACTTCAAAAAGCATAAGAAAATGTTATTTTGTGCTTCCCAAAATAGTATTTTCACTAGGAGCACAGAGATAGCATCCTCATCAGTTGCAAAAAACAGCTTACACATCAGTCGTGCGGATACACAGTGTTGGGAGCAACGGTCTCTTTAGCACAAGTATACCCCAGCCACACACTCAATGCAGGCAGCAGCATTTTGTGTTTGTTACTACTCTGATTTGCCAATCCAACAGGTACTGCTGTCAGTGGTGACAGAGAGGGAGCACTCTGTTGTTTGTGGCTAAGAGGGAGAGGACGGAAGCGCCCAGCCTAGCTAACATGCAGATACTGATGCAGCCAGAGCTCTATGCAGAGCCTTGTTCAGCAGCCTGGCTTCAGATAGATGTTTCCCATTCCATCAAAACAAGACCATTCCAAGTCACTAAGATACAGCCCCATGCCCTTCATCGGTTCTGGGAAAGGTGCTCTGCCAAGAGGTGAAAGAAGTCCCCTCCCATCCAGCGTCCCAGCAAAATGACCACCTTGGGTTGGGAGGAGGGCTGTGAGGCCTCACTTTGGCCATCACTGGAGGAGAAGACATTCACAGTTCACTGTGAAGAGCAGCGCAACACTTACGTCGATGGAGCAGCCCAGCAGGGAGCCCCTCTCCAGTGCCTTGCGGATGATGTGGCCCATGTTGCGCGGTGCCCGCTTGAGGTCATACATCTCTGCTACGCCGCCAGTGAAATCCTCAAAGCCCTCAGTGGTGCTGCCCCCCGAGAGCGACTCGTAGCAGCCGTTCAGCCTGAGCACCGGGCAGCGAGAGTGGAACGTGAGGTGACGAGGGCACACAGTGCTGCTGCTCCGCCCCACCCCCCAGCAATTTTGTGCCCCCGGTGGTGGGACTCACTTGGCATAGGCCTTCTCCAGCAGAGCGCTCCAGAACTCCGTGCACTCCGCTGAATGCACAAACAGGAGCTCCCCATCCTTGGTGGGCAGCAGGTCGTCCACCACCACGTCCACCCACTCACCGAACTGCCAGATCTAGGGGGAAGAAGGGGTGAGTGGGACAGGGCATCGCCCTAAGGGATGCCCCCAGGCAGCTCATCCTGCCCCCAACCCACCAGCTGTGCAGAGCCACAAGCTCCCAGCCTACCTGGAAGTGGAAGATGCCAGCGTAGTCCTCTTGGAAGCTCTGCCCATGAGGCACCACACGGTGCAGGAGCTCCTCGTTGAGAGTGAGGGAGCCAATGGCAGCCAGCAGCCAGCAATCACCTGGCGAAGGAGAAGCAGCTTAGCCAGCAGTGGTGATGGGTGCTGGGCCGTGCAGAAGCCCCTGGTATGCTCTCCCTCTGAACAAGGTGCTGGGTCAGAAGGGAGGCCAGCAGGGAGGTGGAGTTCTCCTCTGCACGGTGCCCTGCACTGGGCTCAAAAAACAAGTGGAGAACCTGGGGAGGAGTCAATGCCCCTTCCTCCTAGCCCACATAGTATAATGGCAGGTGCCTGGACAGAAGCATTAGCTCAGGGCAGAGAAGGAACAACCTTCTGTGACCTGCTGTCTGCGTCCAGGCCACTGTGACAGCATCAACAGCCACTCCTGCAGTCATTTACCCAGAGCCTCCTGAATGCTCCTGGCATCTCAGGACAGTGACTTTTGTAATGCAATTACACTTCTCATTGTAATAAAAGTTTCTCTTTGTTTTCGGTCACCAAGCAAGAGGCTTAATGCTGGTGCCTTGGCTTCAAGTTCCAAGAGATAACACTGCAATTTTCCTTCCAAGTGCTATTAACCACAAGTGCTGGTCTATGCCAGCAGTGTTTTTTCCATTCTTTGCCTTGGTTCTCCTTTCTCCTCTTTTAAATCCTGTCATACATTAGCCTTGAGCCTGGATAACCTGCGCTGGGCTGTGGTTGACAAAATGGCATTTCAAATCTTGCCCTCCTAATGACCAATTGAGAAATGCCACAGTGCCCCAGGCTGTTAACATGCTCCAGTTACCACCACAGTCCTGAAACCAGTCTGCTCTGCTAAGGTGCACAACATTCTCACCTTGATACAGGTCAGGAAACACTGCTGATGGCAGCCAGATCTGGTTTTGGTGATCACTGACTTGCAGTTCCCAGTTTTGCCAGACTACCCGACCCACTAACACTTCTCTCCTTGTCTCAGTACCTGTACTACTCCATTTCTGTGAGGCCCTTAGCATAGAGCCACCAGTCAAAATACCTCCTGCTGCCGTACAGCTTCCACCACACTACATGAGGAGGGAGTTTGAGTACAGAGATGGTTGCGCACAGGCTGGCAAGAAAACACACCATGAGGATCTGCAGAAAGATGCTGTGAACCCTGTCCACTCAGCACCTTCCCTACACAAATGTCTCTTCTCCAAGCACGCTGATCCTCCCCAGCTGTTGCTGCTCTCTAGATCAAGGTTTGGGGACAGAACTCCAGCACTCACCCAGAGCTCCCTGGCAGATATCTGTCCGGGTTGCACCACCAACGATGAACTGAGGATCATCCACTAATTCCTGCATAAGGAGAGAATCAGGCATTGGATTTCAGCAGCACCTGTAGTCATTGTAGCTCTGACTCAAGGGAATGGAAGTATCATCCCTGAGATGCACCCATCCTATCCTCTACCAGGGAAAATTGCTTGACTGCAACATCAAGGCCATCACAGGAAGGCAAGGCAAGATCTTCTTCAGCACGAAATGGCTAGATGGACATTGCCTCTGCACTCATGGCACCAAAGGATGCAAAACTCCCATGTCCTGAGCCAATAGCCCCAGTCACCGAGGGTGACACACCTATGCTGGGACATCCAGAAGCAATGGCACAACTCTCCCATTGTAAAGCCATACGTGTACTGCCCGGAGGGAGAAGGGTGTGCTATACACAATGCTCTTTGAGTACTCAGTGAGTATTCCTCTGGGCAACAAAGCATGAAAGGAACTTTAAGCACAGCAAGAAGCAAACAGAAGCCAAGCTGCAGCTTGGCACACCACATTAATGCAGACACTGCAGGCGAGGGACGTGAGCCCAGCACTTACCGATGGACGCTTCCACTCCACGCCCCGCGTCTTGCTGGAGTATGGCCCCAGCTCCTTGAAGCCGAGGGCAGTGGGGCCAGCTGGGAACTGGGGGTCCCTGAAGAGGACACCACTCTCGATGCACTCTTGCTTGAGGGCTTCATAGTCCTGGTTGAGGTACTTGATAGCATTGTTGTGATCACCGACCCCCTCGGCTCTCAGGCGGTCCCTTTGCAGCCGGGCAGCGATCCCCCCAAAGGGCATCATAGCTGGGTACTGGCACCGCTACCTCCACCTCTGTGTCCTGCAATGAAACGGGCACTGTGAGGCTGGGGCTGGGCACGGCCTGCCCTTAAAAGCATCCCTGGGATGGGAAGACGCACTGTGAGGATCTAGGGCTGGGAAGGCCTCCCCAGCCCCCATGCCCGGTGTAGACAGTGGTGCCTTTCTGATCAGAAGCAGGCCATGGCCTCCAGCCCAGCCGTCACGCTCCCAGTGCCTTCAGGGAAGCTGAATGAGTGGAGCTTTGACAGCGGGCTGGAAAGAAATAGTCTGCCAGCTGCTGTGCAGAGCCTCCCCATTCCCTCTGCACATGAGCATTGAGTGAAGAGGAATTCCAAACCCTTTCTGCCTCTGAAAATCAGTTCTTCCAGCTGTATGCCTTGCCGCTAAGCCTATTTACAGGGACAGCTTTCTGGTCACCGGCACCTTCCCTATCCTACTGGCCTGATGAGCATAAGCAGCTGCAGGGCTGCTTCTCTCCTAGACAGCCGCCCACGGCTGCCCAAGCACTGAGTCAACAAGACGGGAAGGGAGGAGCCCTCCGGGGAGCAGAGGCAGCTCTATCTGTGGGGCGCTGGGAAGGAAAAGGCGTGACAGCCCTTCCCCAGAGCACAGGGTGACTTGACTCAAGCCCAGGAGCAGGACTATGCAGCCTGCCTGTCCCAGCTCCTGCTTGTAAAGCCACATGCCCCAGAGGTTTGGTAGCACAAGACAGCAGAGCGACCCTTGGGTGAATGACCCATCTGCTCTCACTCTGCTACAGCCAGCAACACCCAAGAGCAGTGGTGGGGATGGTAGCGCTGGCCTGCTGCCTGCCCAGCACCCTGGCTCTGGAGAGGCCTTTGCCTGTCCCAAAACGGTGCAGTAGCCATGGGAAGGCAGGTAGCACAAAACAGGGTGCAAGCTCTTGAGCTGCTGTGCTGTGCTGCTCGTGGGCTACAGACATGGCTGCTAATCTCAACGCCTGTCCTCATCAGCTTTCCAGAAGGAACATCTGCTCCACTCCACCACTCCTATCCCAAAGGCGGTCTCAGTCCCTCGTCTTTCCTCCACAACAGTCCCAAACCTATGGAACTGCCAACTCTGTGCCTCTCACTTGACTCCTGCTTGGCAACCAGGACGCTGCCAGCAAGGTGCATGTTTCCTCAAGACCAGTGGGGCGACTCCTCCTGACTGCTGCCAGCAGGGCCACAGAACAAGGAACCCAAGCACAGCACCCAGCCTGACGGTGAGGGGAATCCCCGTCCCTGCAACCTCCCCTCATGGTGCAGCCCCAGGCAGGGCCGCAGCACAGAGCCGTGCACAACCGGGCTGTGGCACCAGGCTGGTTATTCTTAGCCCTTTTACTCAGAGTGCCTGGGCAGCGCCTGGGTGGCAGGCGGAGGTCACACGAGCGCAGGGCACGGGAAAGCGTCGCAGACCACAGGGAGGGACTGGAGTTGTGCGGGACATCGGGCAGCAGAGTGAGGACGGACGATGGGAGGGGGCTTCCCCACGGAGACGCTGATGGATGCCGAGGGCACACGGCAGGCAGGAGGAGGTGCACAGCCAAGCAGGGGAGAGCCGAGCTGCAGGACGGCTTTCCGTGCGAAGCGACATCCAGACGCAACATGACGCGGCGCTGGAGGCACCCGACCCCCCACGTTTGGGGCACTGCGACACGCCGGTCCACGCAGAGCCTCGGACAACGCCGCCCGCAATCTCTGCAGGCTTCTAGCCGCTCTCGGCGGGGACCTATCGCCAGCAATACCCGCGCCCCGAACCTCGGACCCCGCAGCCCGACGGGTCGGGTCCACAAGCAGGCCCGGCCCCAGGCCTCAGCTCCGCGCCCGAGGGCAGGGCGGCTCCCACGCGGCCGGGCGGGGCAACGCGCCCCGGAGCCCCGCAACGGAACGGGACGGGACGGATCAGCCCCCGGGGCCTCCCGCAGCGGGCCCACGGCGCAGAGGAGGGAGGGAGAGGAGGGCTGGACACTTACCGTTCGCCCGGCGCGGAAGCCGCCGCCGCCCTGCCCGGCTCGGCGCAGCGGAGGAGGGGTTAGTGCGGGCAGGATGTGCGGGCGGCCCGCGGGCAGGGGGAGCTCCGGGCTGTTAAAGGCGCAGAGGCCGCTCAGCCCGCTGCTCCCCGCTCGCCCCGCAGCGCCCTGCCGCGCGGAGCCGCCCCGCCGTGACTCAGCGTGCCGCTATGCGGGGCGGCGCCGCCCGCAGCTCCGGGCTCGGCCGCTACCTGCTGCCCTGCCCACCCCCCGAGCGGGGCGGCGGGATGCGCTCGGACCGGCGGATTTGTGCCCCGAGGCCTCTGTCCGTGCCCGGATCGCTGAGCTAGCCTTCGTCCCGACCCTCTCAGCTCCGGCCGTGCCTCCTCTCTCATCCTGTCCCCGCTCCATCGCCTCTCCACGGCCTTTTAAGCTGCTTTCAGAGCTCCGCTGTAATCCTTCCGCGGAGGCCGCCCCGTGTCGCGCCCCGTGCTTGTGAGCAGCTTCCTTTCAAGCCCTTGCCACCTCCCCGAGCTTTCCCTCCCCGCCATACCCACAGGAACGTGTCAGCAGGTGCTGCACTCGCTCTTGTCTCCCAGTACCCCTTTGTGTGTTCCCGTGCTGCCCCTTCCCCGTCCACCGGATGCGAGCTGCCCCAGAATTCCTACCCGCAGGAACGAGGGCTGTCAGTGCCCGGGTGAAACGGAGTGAGGTGCTGAGGTCAGAGCCGGGCTAGCCCACACCTTGCTGGGACAGGCAGCAGCCGCTTACACAACTCAACCAGTGGGTTTGGCCAGAGGCCAGGCCAGGGCCCTGGCTGCCTGGGAACAGCCCTGCTGCTGCTCCATGCTTTACAGACAGCAGACCTGCTGCAAGCAGCAAAGCCACCGAAGGCAGCTGCTCAGAGCTCTAAGATGGGATTTCCCCCTCCCCGCCACGTTCCCCCTCCTGCTCTGTTCCCAAACCATCCTTCCCCTGTTTTAACAGAGGCAGCTCAGAGTATGAGGCCTGCTCCCCACCCCTGTGCTGTTGGCAGCATGTCAGAAAGCAGGACACACAGGGGGGCATGCAGCCCCCTCCACCGCGGTAGTAGCACGCATGCTCCCACACCCGATTGCAGCCTCCCCTCCACTGCCACACACAGACAGACTGAAAGAACAATAGCTCTTTTTTTTTCTTCCTTTTTTTCTTTTTCCTCCTTTTGTACACAAATATATACAGGGTATTATACACATCTCTACACAGACAGTGCCAAACCCAACCCAGCCCCCTGTGAGCAGCATCTCAGCAGCAGGGCTGGAGCACCCAGCCAGCCTCAAGCCTGCATCCCAAGGTAGGGGCATGGACACAGACCACCAACCAACACCGTTGAGCCTTTTCCTGCAGGAGACTTGTGTTACAAGTATTGTGCCTCTCCCCATTTCTATGTGCTCTATCTCCACCACTCCAGGACCCACAATTCTTCACCTCTGCCCCACTTTCCTCTGGGCTTGGGGTCCTATAGAGGGAGGTAGAGGAAAGGCATCTCCATCCTTCACACAGCAGCCCTGAAGAGCGGAATCCACTCCTCTAAAGGAGAGCAAGAGGGAGAAAAGCCAGTGCCCGTGATCACCTTTCTCCACAGCAGAATGCTTCAGTTGTTCAGGTCCATAAAGTGCTTTGAGCTCCAGGGCCTGTGTTGGTGATTGGAAAGGTAAATGACTGTCCCTTCCTCCTGGTCTGAGGGAGCCCAGAGGGTGGCTGGGTCCAGCTCCAGAGACCAGAGCACACCCACAAGGGGCAGAGTGAAGGGAGCAGTATCAGCAATGAGCACCAAAGAGGATGGTGGCAGGGGTTGAGGGAAATAAATATAGCTCAGTAGCAGGGAGATTATTTTTCCTTTACATTTTACACAAGGGGAGGGAGAAAGCAATTAAGAGCCACTGATGCTAACCAGAAACTTCCTCACAAGAACCTCCAAGCAGGAGTGCCAGGGGGCTCATCTGCCTCTCCTGCCTGCGCTCAACTTCAGACAGTCCAGGCCCCTCTCCCAGTCCTTCCCTCCCTGCCCAGGACACAGCCATCACTAGAGAGGGGACAAAGTCAGAGGCAAGGAAGCAAGAGCCCTGGGCAGGTGAAGCAGCCCAACGCTGCATGTTGCTGAGGACGCTATGATCCAGACCCCTTTCTCCCCTCTCCATAGCACCCAGCAGCTCCCCAGTACAGTGCCCCCGTGCCTAGCCTTGCTCCGTAGACACCGGGCAGCAGAGAGGACTGCAGTACCACACAGAGGTCAGGTTGATTTGTGTTTGAAAGAGAAGGAAAATGTGCAAAAAATGCCACTTAAAATGATGCTGCAATCCCCCACCTGTGCATGTGGGGAAGGAGGGGGATGCACTTATAGGGGAGAGGCTGCCTGCGCCTCCTGCCTGTGAGAGCACCTTCAGCACCCCCCACCCAGTGAGGGGCTGCTTTGTGCTGCTCTCCTGGGTTCAACCAGTCTCCACAGCCCAGCACACAAGGGAGAAGAAGAGGGACACCATCCTCACCCCCTAATGCCCAGGACATCACACCCAGGGGATGCCACAAGAGGCTGAGTGAGGAACAGGGGAGAAGGGAAGGCAGCACTACTTGGGCACGTGGCACAAAGCCACCCCATCTTCCAATACACTGATTAAAGCTTTTTGTTCATCATCTTCCTGTAAATCTAATAAATTAGTGTTTGCATTCCTTGCCAGGAGGACAGGGGACAGAGGGAGCAGTTGAGGAAACACTAGAGGAGCCCCTCGACCTGAGACCCCTACATAAAGCACCCAGCCTCCCTCCACTCCTGAGGTGCTGGCAGGGTCACGGTCTCCCTCCTCCTCAGCCTCTAGGGGTTTACAGTCTGGGTACACATTAACCAAGGTAGCGAGTGAGGAGCAAGCCCGCAGAGGGGCCAGGCAGCACAGCAGTAGGGGCAGGGAAGTGGAGAGCTGGCAGCAGGGCCCCTGCCCTCGCTGAAGGTAGTGGCCCTGGGGGTGGGCGAGAGTAGCGGCTGGCCCCCTCAGCTCTGTGCTCCCTTCGCTTTCTCTCTCCCGGTTGCAGCGGGCGCAGCCTGCCCTGCTCCTGGGACTCCATCCCTTCCCTCCCTCCTGCCCTCCCTCTGCAGTCCCTACTGGCGGATCTCATTCTCTATCAGGCTGTCCTCACACGACTGGAAATCCGTGTCATTCATGCCATCAGTAGTGATGAGCTCCTCATCCTGTGATCCCTGCTCCTCCGACTCAGTTGCTTCGCCCTCTGGGGAGGAGTCCTGCAGCACTTGGGCGATATACTTCTGAAAGAGCAGGGGTGAGGAGGGGAAAGAAGAAACACTCATAAGTCTGCAGTGCTTCCTGCAGCCCAGGGATTAAGCAGAGCTCAAGGAATGAAGCACTGTTCGGGGAAAAGGTCAGGTGTTGGACATGTTGGGAGGGTATGGATGGGTTTCACCCCAGATGGGGAGAAGGAGAACAGCATCACAAAACCTAAAGATTCTGAGTAAGAAGGGAGACCGGCCCAGATGGATTCGTTGCCCTAGCCAAGAGAGAGAGGCAGAAAGTACATGTATAGCATTCAAGGAGAAGGAAATGAGTGCATGTGGGGGAGTTACAATTCATATATAATGCAATTCATCACCCAATGTAGGTGAGGAACACAGAGCCCAACACTTGCTTCCTACTCTCTTTGAGAGACTTTGGGTACTGCCTCAAAAAGGTAAGGAGCAAGGTATTTGAGCAAGAAGGAAAGACTTGCAGGTATTATCTCCTCTTTCTTAAACCCAGGTAAGGAGCATACCAGGGCATGGACATGGACATGGGGACTCACAGCGGATTTGGGAGCTGGTAGGTTGGTGGCAGGTCTCCCGTTCTGCCTGCTTTCTGTGGCATCCACCTCTGTGTGCTCAATCTGGAGAGGAAAGCAGAAATGCAGAGAATGCCAGGATGATACAGCTGCAGGAGCTGCATTCCAGTGAGACTGTCCCCAAATTCTCAGTGGGTATGGGAGCAGCATACACATGGCAACGATGGCATACAGCTCCAGACTGCTTTGGGAACTTTCCCCATGGAGCTAACACTCTGCCAAGGAACAGCCAGAGACATCCCCCCCACTGCCCTAAATCCCCCTATGTCACTGATTAGCTGTGCTCCCAAGGGAAGGTGCTCCCATACCCTTGAGCCCCTGCCCACCATCCCACCTCACCTTGTAGTTGTGAGCACTGAGGTATTTGAAGTGCCCAAAGCAGACATGACATAGGCAGATCACAATGGTGATCACAAGAACCACAAAAGTGAACATAGAAGTTGGGGCCAAGAACCCTGAGATGAAGAGAAATCAGTGTTAGGGTGCCAAAGCCTAAAGAGATGGTGTGGTGCTGCTAAGAGGCAGCAGCAGCCAGGGGAAATGCTCAGCTAGACACTTCCCAGCCTAGCACTTACCTGTACGCATAGTGGAGAAGAAGAGAAGCCAGAAGAGGCATAAGATGGGGGCTGCCACTACTTGGTTCACAGCACCGGAATGGATCTTCTTGTCCAGTTTGGCAGGCAGGTAGGCGTAGTACAGATTGTAGCGGTCCACCAGGTGCTTGAGCAGCATATACATGAGCCCTGAGGGAGAGGTGTCAGAAAAGGGCATTGACCTTTCTCCCAGTGCCTCCAGACAAGAGGAAATACTTCCCGTGCAGAGGCAAAGGGCTGTCACTCACCAAAGGGGACAATGATGGGGCAGGTGATGCTGTAGGTCATGACCACAGTGAATACACACATCATCCACGCGTAAGCGGCCCCAAACTGGAACTCGTAGGCCTGGTGCTGCAGGGGAGAGCAGAGACCTGCATGTTTTTTTTACCCTGAGCAGGGTATAAGACACCCAGCACTTGGCAAGCCCCAGAATGCACAGCCCCCACCGCAGCACCCTCAGCCCTGGCTGCAGGCCATTACCCTCCCCAGCACCACCACTTACTCGCTTGACGTTTCTCCGTTCAGCGGCTGAGCGGGCCAGGCAAAGGCGAATCATGTACATGAGCAAGCCGGGGATGCGCAGCAGGTCCATGGCATTCCCAATGAAAGCAGAGGCGATGACGTAGTTGACAAAGAAGGCCCCGTTGTCTGGCAGGAACACGCACCTGGGAAGTGGCGATGAGAGCAGACTGCAGGAGATGCTCCCGCAGCACGGAAGGGACCGAGACCTGGGTACCACCTTTGGATGCTCCCCCACCACTAACAAGGGCTTTCTTCCCTGCTCCACTTACTCAAATCGCACTGCAGCTTCCGCAAGGAATTTTTTGTCAAATAGCCAGCGGAAAAACACATCCAAGCTGCAGGGAAGGGGGGTGAGAAGAAAAGAACAGTCAGAAGCAGCTTACACAGACATAGACATGCAAATATGTGGAAACTGCTCTAAAAAAACCCCAAGCTCTGATCATAGACCTTATTGTTTCTTCTTGGGATATGCCATTGGCAGTTATGTAAATCAGACACTGGGAAAAACAGTACCCTTAAAGGGATCTAATGCTCTCCATTCTCATGCACGTTCTTCTCCTTTTGCCCTGATCCTATAACTATTTTCCTTTCCTTTGCTTGGGTGAAACAACCCTGCAAGAAACTGGTGACTGACTACAGGAGAAACTACTCAGGTACATCATAACCTCAAGAAGAGAGATACAAGAAAAAAAATAATCTCATTTCTCTCCAGTTCTACACTTTTATCTACACATAAAATTATGCAGTCTTCTGGCATCTCCAGAGTCATGATTCTGATGGACTATAGAGCTCCACACACAGCAGTGGGATGGATTCTGTCCTCAGAGAGAAGCGTAACATGCTTGTTGGTGTACAGCTGAAATGCAACCTTCTGAGAGCATTCACCTGCTTAAGTCACAAAGTCATAAGCAACAGGACATTTTAAATCTGACTGGGAAACCTTACTGTAGTCACCCTTAAGATGGAGGGTCATTATTCTGCCTCTGTTAAAAGACCTGCCTATCCCCTATCGGAACTGGTCGATTTAGCCACTGAGGAGTTGTATCCTGAATTTATGGGCTATAGATTTCCCATCCTACAATACATAAAGAAGCTCCTATCAGAGTAAACCCTCCCATCAACCCTGCTTCTACCTCCCAGATTTTCTCTCCCTCTCTCTCTTTCTCTCTCTCTGTTTTGTCCTTGTTCAGTGCTGAGGCTATGCTGATGTCTGGCAGCTGATGTCCCACAGGGCATTTCAATAGCCTCTACCGGAAGATTTGGGGCTCACATCCAGCAGGATTAGCATTCCTGCAGCCTACAAATAGGAAGACCACCCAGCCAAGCAGTACAGCCCACTCGCTTCTGGCTGAAGTGGGGGAATTTGCTAGCTTTATATAGAAATAAGGAGAGCAAGGAAGTACTGCAGGAGAATCACTGGAGGTGCAACTCATCCACCACCTCACTCCAGGTCTCTGTACTTTCTTGCCCTCCCATCCACACTTACCTGCTCAGGCCCAGTGAGGGCAGCAGCAAGACCATGAAGATGAGGAACGTGTAACACTTGTGCATGGTGGTCCTGTTCTCTCCAGATCTGGGGGCAGAGAGAAAGCTGTTAACACTGTCACCTCACCAGCACAGGGTGCCCCCACATAGCAGAGACTGGGAGCTCCATGTGTGTGCCTTGCCTGGCCACAGGGAGGAGGCTATAACAGGGGGCTGACAGGGGCAACAGCAAGAGAAAGCAGAAGGCAGGTGAAAAGGCAGGATAATTTTTTTTTTTTTGGGGGGGGGGAGGGAGGGGGGAGTAGAGAAAATAAGCTACCTTCAGTAATCTGCAGCTGCCAGAAATGCCAGCTGAAAGAGTTCATGTTTTAACACATGGTGGGGCCTGGAAGCTCAGAGAAGGGTAATGCTGCCTAGCAGCCCTGCATCCCACCACACAAGTGGTGAGTGGTCTTGTGCTGTTTGTGAGGTATATGCACATTTGCCAGTGCTCTGCAAGTCAAATCCATTCACTACTGCCAGAAGCCATGGCAGCCAACACAATTTTTCCTTGGGAAAGTGATGACTTCCACATGAGTACAGGCACACCACACCTGCACACTCACCTTAGCCAAGACTTCCCTTGCTACTAGCATTTCTCAAAGGCATTGGCCCCAGCTCCTCCCACTTTTCCTGCAGAAGTATATGACTCTCTGCTCAGTATAAGCCCATGCTGAACCCCACCACCCAGCTAATGGCTGGCAGAGCTGTCCACAGCAGGCCCCAAGGTGACCAAAAGGTGCCACATGACACCACGCTTGGAGTGAAGACAGCAATCTAAGCAAGATGAGCTGGTCACAGCTTTGCATTAGTGAAAAGTATCAAGATGCCAGGCAACAAGCCAAGAACAGGCACTGGCTGTCCCTACCTGGTCCAGTGCGCTTCAAAAAAGGCAGAGTAATACACAATGGTGGGCAGCAGAGCTGAGAAGCACCACAGCAGCAGAGTCGGAAAGAACTGAGTGATGATGGGGTTCTGTGACAAGACAGAAGAGACTGTGTTACACACAGTGCAGCAGCTCTCATCACAGGTGCTGCATTTACTGATGCAGAGTTCCCACTGCCAGCTGCTATGACAATGCAGCCCAGCCCAGCCACTCTCAGTACCCCCATACTGGAGGGCCTGGGGGGCACATGACACTCAACCCTCTCCTGAACCACCTCTCCTCTGCTCTCAGGCTAACAGGACCTGGGTTATGCTGCCAGTTTCTCTTGCTACTCGCTCCCTTTCTGGGGCTTTTGTGCCTTGGGGTGGCTTCAGTGCTACCCATTGTGCAACCCTCCCCAAAGGCCTTACATTGAGGTACTCCACAGGCTTGGTGACATTGAACTTGTCCATAGTGGTGATGATGATCGCAGGGGTGGTGAGGAAAAAGAGGAGAATGAAGAGGACCACATTGATCACCAGGCAGCGGATCCACCAAATGAAGCCCCGGATGGAGAGATGTTCCCTGGGATGAGGAAAGAAAAAGGGAATCAAAAACAACCACACTAAAGATCATATTCACAATACAGCCAAGCCTGTGTGAACAGAGCTTTGGAAATGAAGTTAAGGCTTTCCCCCTCCAAAGTTGGATCAAATCTCTAGCTCAGCCAAGCTAGCCGTCAGCAAGACCACTACCCTCCGTTATCAGATTGTGAGGGTGCATTCTCTCTTTTTATCTCTACAGACCTGCTGAGCCCCACTTCTGCTCACCAGTAAATGTTTTGTGGGTCAGGGGCGTAACTGACAGTCCAGTTGGAAACGTGCAGAGATTCACTGCAGGAGGAGGCCCTGGGCTCCCCACGACATGCGCAGCCCTGGCACTTGCAAGCATTGAAGTCTTTGAGGATTCTGGAAAAGAAGAGAACAAGGGAGATGCTGCCACAGAGGGCCAGGGCAGGAACAAGCTGATGTGGATGTCTTGGGGCTGGGATTTCTGATTTAAAAGAGTTGTGAGATGCCACCGTCCTGGGAAGGACAGGATCTCTTGCAGTACTCACATGGCTGTGATAGTCTCATTATGAAACGTGACAAAGGCCATCCCCAGAGGCTTCTCATTCACCTTCTCCTTCTCCCGCTTGTAGTCATCTTTGAGTTTCTCCTCCAGTTTAGTGTAGTACTCAATGGCTTCCACCTGAGCAGAGGGACAGGCATCAGAGCACAGACCAGGGGACCTCACCCCTTCGAGCCATCACAGCGGGGAGACAGCAGGCATTCAAGACAACGTAGGCTAAGCTGTGGGGCAGCAGCTCCATGGCTGAGTGCCAGGAGAGCTATGATACACTCCTGGTCCCAGACTGGGTGGCCAGCAGGACCTAAGCATGCTGCAAGTCAGCGTGGGCAGCACAAGGACCCAGTGCCCACAGTACCCCTCTGCCCAGTGCCTCCAGCTCTCCTCACACCTCCTCACAGCCCCTGATGACACAGCAGCACAGGTGACCACAGGGCTTGGGGTTGATCATGGACGGGGTGTTCTCCTTGCTCTGCAGGTTGGTGAAGTAGATTCGTCCACGCTCAGCTTTCTTCCTGAAGCAGGAGAAGGGAAGAGAAATAAAGTTGTCTCAGAAAACCTCCATGGCACCAGACTTGAAGAAGCGGATGAGAAGAACTCACAACTCCAACTTCTGTGACTCCCCACCCCAGCCTTCTACCCCCAGCTATGGCTGGTTACCTCTCAGCATCGAGAAACATCAGCCGAGCCACATCATAGCAGGGACGTGCTTCCAGCACAGTGCAGTTGGCATAGGCCTCCCTGTGGATGGAAAATAGCTGCTTGTCATACATGGCATCAACTCCCTTCTCTATAGTGCTTCTAAACTACTACAGTTTTTACTCAGGTTCCAATGGAAGACGATGACTTCTTGTTTTGATTTTGGTTAAAAAGACAAATATACTCTTCTACAAAGAGCATGACTGACAGAGAAGTAACAGCACAGTATCCCGCTGTCACTGCTGGAGTGCTTCCTGCCTGCATCTCACTCCTATGAGCTTGACAGCTTTCTCATGATGTGCCCTATCCCACCATGTACCATGCTGACCCCCTATGGCTCTGCAAAAGACAGCTCAGCATGTCCCAACACACTGCACATTGAGATAAAAATTCACACAGGAAAATAGCAGCCAAGTGCCCAAAAAAAGAGCGCTCACCAATTTTAACCAGCTTCTGCCCCAGGATTTTCAACGTATTATTGCTGTTCCAAAAACATCAGCACCACCCCACTAAAAACATTCCTGTTACAGAGCAGCCTTTAATTAGGAAAATAGTGAGACTCACTCAAAATGCTTCTTGATCTTTTCTGGCTCAGCGTATTTTGAAATCCCATTGATGAAGAGAGTTCGCTTCACCTGAAAGGAAGAAAGTGAAGATAGGTGTGGATGGTGTAAAAGATCAGACCGAAGGAAAAAAAAGTTGAAAAAACAATAAGACTCAAGGCCTGAGTTAGCAATAGGAGGGCATCCCAGACACTTTGGGGAGGTTTGCTCCCTATCTCCTATGCTTCTACTAGCTGTTAGCACTCCACATGTGATGTGCTGCAGATTGACAGGATAGGGGCTCACACTGCAACTGCCTGAACAGAAACAATGGTGTTCAGAAGTAAGCAAAGCAAAGGCAGTTAAGGTACAGCCCCAAATCCATAGAGCAGCTGGAGCAACTCTTTAAACATGAGTCCCTCCACACACGTTCACCCAGCTCAGACCTCTCTCACTTCACCAGGTGGCATCAAGATTGGCTGCTCCAGAGGAGATCTACCTGTGGCCAGGCAGAACAAAGGAGACAAATCACAACAGCCCCAGACTGCTATGGAAAGGGCCCCTCTCCTGGGCCACCCAACTTGACAGGAAGCCATGAAAAGCTGTGCCTGGGGCAGTGCTCAGACCCCACTCACCAAGTCGTCCTCTTTGTAGCGCATCTTGGAGGTGTGCCGGCGCATGCTGTACACTGTCAGCAGCAGGTACAGGAAGGCAAAAGATGTGTGCAGCCACAGCAGGTTATTCCTGACACAAGAAAGGAGTGCTTAAAGCCAGCACGAGGTTGCCACTACAACTCAAAGAGATCTCTCAGGGACCCCTTCTCCAAAGGCTCTGGGGCCTTGAGCGGTGTAATTGGCACAGCATACACGTGCCCTGCCAACAACCTCCAGGACTTCAATATGGCAATAGGAGCAGGGCTATCAGCCTTTTTGCAGAGGGCAGAAACACAACCTTCAAGGAGGAAAGGCTCTGCAACAGGTAAGTATCTAGAAGATACATCTTGAGTGCCACAGTTATCCATCCCATTCCCATCCACACCTACCCAGAATTCAGGTTAGCGATCGTTGTCCTCCCAAAGCTGTATGCGTTGTTTTCTGGGGAGAAAGAAGCATATAACATTCAGTTATATTGATGGGCTGTGGCAGAGCTCCAGCGGGGCACGGTATAGCAGGAACCTCACCTGCAAAGCACCCCAAAAACCTAACCTCCCCAGGACAATCTTCTGGATACTCCATGCCCAAAGTGGGACACGAGTCAGGTTTATCTGTGTTACTCCCTGGAGGACTGAGGCCCTGGCACAGAAAGCAACTTTTCCACTTGGCTCCCTGCCCTCACCTAGCAGATCCCCTGAGAAGTTGACAGGCAACACGATGCCCACGGAGAGCACACCCACAGCCACCAGCAGCCCGATGATGTGCCTCTGGAAGGACAGGTAGTGTACTGCGTCACCTCCGCATTTGTCCCGGATCTCATCATCCCTGCCGGGGAAAGAAAGGCAATCAGGCAATCTTTTTTGCACTGGAGGGAATGCAGAAAAACACAGGGTGATGGCTGCCCATGCAGTTGGTTTGAATGTACACAGCACCCCTGGAACACACCCTGCAGAACTGCAGCCATGTCCTGGGCATTGACTCCAGCATCTGGCCATGAACCAGCTCAGGCAAAAGCCTATCTATGCAAAGCTTGCTGCAGCTCTGCTCCCCACAAGCTGCCTTCTGCCACTAGGAATGGGCAGCTGGGCCCACACACGCCCACACCTAACAATCATCCCTGCATGGCCTGATTCCAGAAATGCTTAAGAAACTGCTCCCGAGTGCCATCCAGCTGGCAGCATCTCCCTGCCTCCTGCAGTCCATCCTTCATGCCAGAAACCTTCTTTACACAACAGTGCCCCTAGCAGGAACCATAGGGAAGGGAGCACTTCTGCAGTGTTTCTGAAATTGGACTGGGAATAGGGTAGATGTGGGTTGAGCCATCTCTGTCGCAAACTGGCTATGTGACCTTAGTTTTGGCTCTGGCACAATTTGTATCATCCTTGCCTTTGCTTGTCCCCTCCATACAGCCTTCTGCAGCCCCTTCTCTGAAGTGCAAAAAAGGACAGTGACTTCACACTGCTATACTGGGTTGTTGTCCCAGTACTCCACACTGCCCTTCTTCCTCACACAGTCCCCCTCTGCATATCCTGGGGCACTTACTTTATTCTGAAGATGGCTGTTAACCAGGAGCAGAAACCCTGTGTGGAAAAAGAAGACAGAAAGGTCTCACGTCACTGTATGCTCCCCTATTCCTGCTCCATCCTCCAAAGGCTTGGGAGAGCAGGCTGGTATCCCTGAACCCACACAGATATGACTGAGGGCAAGGAGCCCAGATCACAAGCAGCTACCAAAATGTGCAAAGCTGCAGAAAGGCCTAGGTGGAGGAGGTGACAATGCTACTACATAGGGCACAACTCTGCCACATGGCTGTCCCCCACCAGCAGGTAGCTTGGCCTTTCCAGGAAGCACAGGGCTCCTGGTTAGCCTAAGAGCTCTCAACAGCTAAGGGACGTCCAAAAAATTAATCACACAGTGGTACTGCAACTGCCATCCTGGACAATAGCTCTGTAGGGACTTGAAGAACAGAGCATGCCAAGTCAGTGCTTCTCAAAGCACATCCAGTGGAGGCATATGTCCTGGGAAACCTCACGCGCTACTCAGCTGCACTTTAGAGAGGACTGCAGGAGTAGACTGCTCACAGAAAGGACACTCATCAAACCAAGTAGATGTACAGCTACCGGTTTAAAAGCATGATCAGAAGCCAAGCAGTACTATGTTGCCTTGGGCTCTGTACCATACGGGTCAGACTATAAAGTGTGGGACTTAAGGCTCTAGAATGGGCAGGCAGAGCTACTTCTGAAGAGCACTTGGTTCTCACAAGCTGTGGCCTCCCAGCTGCCCACAGACAAGGAATTTGCCTCTTGCAGCTACTCACATTGTCCCTCTGGTCAAAGTCCACAGAGCTGGAGACGGAGGTGAGGCGCTCGTAGCGGTCGTGGTTGTCAGAGTGCAGAGCGGAGGCTACGCTAAAATGACAAATGTTGAGGGAGAAAGTTAAAAGGTGAGAGGAGGCAGCTCAGCCAGGAACCAAGAGCACCCAGGCCAGCAGTTAATTCAGGTCAGTTTGCCCCAGGTGAGACGGAGACAAGACAGCCTCAAAGAGCAGAAGGCAGCAGTAAGCAGAGACCCCTCCTTGGGCAACGCTGCACAGACAGCACCCAGAGCCTGCTCCCAAGCATGGGGCTGGGCTCTGGCAGCCTCCAGGGGCTTATGGATGCTGCACCCTCTGTGCCCCTTCTCTGAAGGGCACATAAGCCCTTCAAGGAAGAGCTGGCAGCAGCTGCCACAGAGGAGTGATCGAGTCTCTTTAGTGCAGAGCTTAAAGAAGAAAGAGGATGTGTGAAGGAGACAGTGCTACAAGTGGGGTGCTCACCTGAGGGCTCCTGTTTTCCCTTTTGCACCACATCTACAGAGATGAGTGCAGAGGTGAGCATCAAAGGTACCAAGAAGCATAAAGCAGCTCCCAGGCTACCGGGGAGAGAGCTCTGGAGAGGCCCTGGCAGCATCTTCTTGACCCTGGGGCACCCCTACCTACACAGTTCTGCAGACTTTAGCTGCCTCAGGGAAGAGGATAGAAGCCTGGTGGACCCATATCACCATTATACCAGTGCCTCAGTGAGAGGAGACCCAGGGAAAGAAAGACACTACTGGCATGGTCACACTGCGTGCTGACTGAAGCCAGGCTGAGCCCAGCTGCTCGCTCATGGCTGGGTCTCCTGTCTGCCTGGGAATCCCTAGAAAAGGGGCAGGGAAGCAAATGGGAACAAATGGCTGTAGGCTGGAAGATGAGAAGCAAATATCCCTGACTGCTGCACTCCAGACACAGGCAGGGACCTCAATGAAGAAGTGGCAGCGCTAGCATCCAAGGCAGATAATAGTTCCCAAAATGAATGGAGGTGATGAGTAGGCTGGCAAAGAAGATAAAATGAATGGTCCAGATATCTAAATTAAATAGCACTTGTAAGATGTCATCAGGCTGGGACCTTGGAAGTACGAGATATGGCTAGAATTAAAGCAAACACTAAAAACAGTCTCTCTGTAACCACTACAGGTGAAAGAAGAATCAGATGAACAAGAACCAACAGAAGAAACAGATGAGAAACAGACTAGAGACAAGTGATGACACCCCAGAATGGCAAACAAGCTAAGACCTTTGTGACCCTGTTGAAGGGAAAAGGATGGTACACATGGCTTCCCTCAGAGCAGGGCAGCACCTGCTGACTTTCTAGCTGGAAACAACACCCAGAGGAGAACAGAGATTAGTGAAGGTCATAGAACTACAGGACAGAAGATTAGACAGTGGAACAAGGGCCTGCAACTGCACAGCCCCACACCTACACCCTGGACCCTCAGCTTTCTGAAATCCCAGAGGCTTTGCAACTGGATGAAGGGAGAGGGTGAATTTCTGCTGCCTGCAGCCCTGAGGAGACCCCAGCATGATGACACTGTGTGCTTCTGGCTCCTCAGTACTGGGAAAGTAGACAGTGGGGAAGCACTAGAGGGAATAACTGCAAAGGGTACCATTTGTTACATCAGACTAACAGCTCCATGCAGGATGGACCATACCTGAGAATGTACATGATCAGCAGTGCTGAGAAGACAGAGGGTGTCATGCCCTTCCAAGGCTTGGAGGATGGAGAGGGAGCTGCAGAGGAGTACCTGCATCTGAGAGAGCTGGAGGCTCTCTAAAGCCAAGCACTAACAAAGCGAGTGGAAAGAGGTGATGCTGCCCTCTTTCCTGAGAGGAGATTAATGTGGGACCCAAGAAGCCTTCTCCATGCCTGCTGCTAGAGAATAAAAGAGACCAGGTTTGAGGCACTGCCAACCCCAGGCTCGAGGAGCGGAAGGCTGCCAGGCAGCTGTGCAGACAGCTTGCTGTGGTGTGATGCATGAGCTCGCTGTGTGGATAGCAAGCCCTGCAGGACTTTCCATCACTACCCTTACACACGGAGGTGGGAATGGGCTGCCACCTCCTCTTGGCACAGACTGAGTCACTAAGAGAGCTGATGGCTACATCTGTTTGCTCTGGCAAATGTCAGGAGAAGGGTACTTGCTGGCTTCCAGACAAAGGGACACATTACAGAGGTTGTGCTCCTGCACGTTCAGTGACTGGCAGTGCCAGTCTGCATGAGTCCCTAACCCACTACATGCCACTGCAACTCTGCATGGAGGATAGCTCAATGGCAATCTGCTACCAGATTAAGAAAAGCACTGACCAGGATGAGGTTTTCCTCACTGAGATCCACAGGCTTTTAGAAACTTCTGTCTACCAAAACCAACACAGCTCAAGCACTGCGCTTGGAGGGCAGCAGAGAGATTCAGCAAGCCCAGATGAGTAATGGGAAGAGGAAGAAGCAGACCCCTGGAAAAAGAGAAACACTCATGAGGATAACAGATGGCCTCCACTAAAAAGCTGCTTCTGAGCCCCAGAGCATGACAGCTCTGCTACAGTGTGTTAGCATCCAAAAGCAGCCAGACATACAAAGCAGGGCCATCCACTAGTGGAGCACTAAGTGTGAGCAAGGCATTCCCTCTGTGCCATGTACCACAGCTACCACCAGTTTTGCTTTCACAGCCAAGACTGCTCTGCCCTTTGAAGCTAAGGAGCACAATAGGAAAACAGGAGGACTTCTCTGCCCTCTTGAGACAGTAGCAGGCCACTGCTTTGCAAGTGATGGAATGCTCAGTGCAGGCTCTGCTGGCACTCCTGGCTGACTATGCAGCATGTCACTCAGCATATTGGCAAGGCAATGGAATGGTTTTTACTTCGGTATAAAAGCAGCAAGAAAGAGAGAAGAACACAGAGGAAGGATCTGTGACAGTGCTCAGCTGTCCTCACTATGAGTACCCTGCAGATAAAGCCAGGTCAAGGTGTTAGAAGATGCTCTCAGCCATGCTGAGACAGGAAAGTCTCTTCCCACATGGGGAAGAGAGAAGGGACAAAGATGCTGCCTTGCTAAACACAATACCAGCCTGGAGTAGATGGTAAGGGAGAAGGGCCAATACTTGCTCTTGTCCTGGAAGCCTCACGAGGCTCAAGGCGAAAGAAAAGCCTAGTAATGACCTCTGTGCACCTGCCATGAGAACAGCCCTTGGGGCTCACCAGCATGAGGGATGAACAAGGAAAAGGCAGCTGCCCTCCTCTTAGGTGACTCAAGTATGCCTCAGGCTCGTGTTTCTTCCCCAATACTCACAGTGGGACAGCAGGACACAGGCAGGTACAGCAGGATGCATGATATGTCACTATCTGTCTCAACTAGCAGCTCCTAGGCACTGCTGCACACAGAGAGCGTTTAAGGGCTGAGTGGAAAACTACAGTGCACCCAGGTGTGGTAGGTGGCTGACACAAAGGGGTGGGGGAGAAGGGGAGAAAAGAGCACAAATCCATCAAGAGACACAAATCCAAGCCCTGAACTCCCGGCCACTTAGATTAGTTCACAAGCAAGAGAGAAAACTGCAAAAAGAAACAGAGAGACAGAGAGAATAAAAAAGACCCTGAAAAAACAACATACTATTCCCGCTCCTCTCGCTCCGTCTGCCATCGTCGGCGCCTGGGGGCACAGAAACAGAAAGGGAGAGGTTACAACCAGGGGAGCAGGCGCCAGGTCCCCTCCATCACAGGGCTCCATGTGGTCCTGAGGAATAGAAATCTGCTGGTGGTAAGGCTGGAGAAGGAGACCTTCCCTACAGAGCTCAGTGCTGCCCTGAGCCACTGCAACCTGCAGACTGCATGAGCCACCCACCTGCTCTCTGCTTCCTTTAACCAGCTTCTGTCCCTCTCCTCCCCATCCCAGGCAGCCAACGTGCATCTGTCCCAGGTCAAAAATTCCAGCCCCATAAAATGCTCAACCTGCCCCATGGATGAGCCAAGCAGTAGGAGCACACAAGGACAGACAGCTGCAGCAGCAGGAGCTCCTCCTGCAGATTCCAGACTAGCTGGCATTACTTGTACCAAACTTATCTGAACTGGTATTACCAAGGGGACCAAACAGGCCGGTGCTCAGCTCTATTCTAACCTTTTGGTGACATGAGCTATTGGAACTTATCAAGCAGAAGCAGCACCAACCACCAAAAGCTTTAAGGCACACTGCCTCCGGCATGTGACAAAGTACAACACACACACACAATAAACCACCTCTGGATACTGCATAGCACAGAGCAAGACTCTCTACACAACCCCTCCACCAAGGGGAGTTACTCGTTCAGCACTGGAAGAAATCAATTGTCCTTCCCACTGCTTACAGCAAAAACAGGAGCAACAAGGCATGCTTCTGGAAGGAATCTCAGACATCTGCCTTCAACGTAGGATTCCTATTACCAAAGGGCCCTGACTTTTGCTAGAAGACATGACTGGATGCATATCTCCTCGGCCATCCTTGCTCTGTCCCTCCAGAGCAGTTTGTGCAGCCTTCTCCTATTGCACTCTGCTCTCAGGCTCATCACAGGTCTTGTAAAGCAGAGCAGGGGAGCAGTGAGTGGTAGTTCTGTCACTCTGCCTTCTGCAAAGAACAGCTGGTGACCCAACACTTTCATCAGCCGAGAGAAAACGAGCTGCATGGGATGAACTCAGCATTTGCACTCACTATTCAAGCTCCACTACTGCCTGGGCAGATCCCTGCTCCAGCCTCACGTCATATGCTCACCTTGCCAGCCAGGCATGCCAGCCATCCCTGTTACTGCCTATCCTGCTTCAGCTTTATGAGCAAGTCTGGCATCTAGAAGCAGCAGGCTGCATTTTTAAGTGCCCTTCACAAGAACTACATCCTGCAAAGCTACCTCCAGAGGTTTAAAAGACTTCAGCGTGGCAGCCCCTGCCCCTTCTGTGACCTTTTTTCCCCCTCCTCCCTCACCTCTGCCTGCTGTTCCTCAGGTCATTTCAGCCCCTGTGCAGCTCTGTCAGCACAGGGACCAAAGGTGACATTGTAGCTTTAGTTCCTGGAGCCAGCAGAGACTGCTCCCTGCACTGGTAGGAGGATGCTGTAACAAAAAAAGCTGGTAAGCACGGACTTTCCCTGTTTGTGGAGCTCGGGGGATACAACTGGCATGCCTTCCTCTCTTCTCCATCTGCCTCTGGCACACACAAGGGGATTCATCCCTTCTGCAAGGAAAGGCACTGCTTGTGCTTTTTTTTTTCCCCCTGTCTCTCTGCCACACTTACCTGTCAGCATCAGTCACCAGGGCCAGGCGTCCATAGTCCCAAGCAACTTTACGCAAAATTGAGAAGACAAACAACAATGCCTGAAAGAGAGCAGAGAAACAGCTGTCTGCTTGCAGAACCACAGGAACTGGGGGCAGGAGGGGAGAGGACTGCTCAGCTGTCAGCACAACTGAGGCCACAGGACAGCAAAAGTCCTCAGAGCTGAAAAATCAGTCTGTCTAGGTGGTTAGAGGCAGACTGAGGTCCAGGATGCAACACACAACAGCCAAGTTAGTCATAGGATCAAAAAGTCCTTGTGACCCAAGGAGATAAGGTCCATGGTCCCACAGTTGCCAAGGACCAAGCAAAACCTTTGGGTAGGTAAGTCTGTGGGGACTCAGCATCACAAGGAGGAATTTTGGGACATGGGACTAACCTAACGTGACCTGCGTCCTTACAGAAAATTGGCAACACCATTCCACAATACTCAATGCAGTGGTGCTAGAATTAAGGCCTAGAGCGGTTAAGGGACACAATCGAGGCCACAAAATCTGCTAGCAATAAAGTCAGGAATGGAATTTGGGATTCTCAGTTCAGACCAGATCATAGTTATCCCTTCATGACTAATTAGCAAGGAAGGTGCCAAAGCAGCCATAGGCAAACTTACAAGAAAGCACATGAAATCAAGGGCTAGGACAGTGGGCACCCCGCCGAAAGGCAGCCCCTGCAGCACTGTGCTGCGGATGCGGGCACTGTAGCAGTAGTCCTTGGTGCTGTTGCTGCATGTGGAGGTTTTGCAGGTGGCCCCTGCTGAGCCCAGGGTGGCGATCACGTAGGGAAGCATCTCTACAGCTTCATCGTCTTCCCTGGGAAATAGAGAGAAAGGCCTGGTTAGCACACACCACCCGGTTAACAATGTCGTCCCATGAGAGTTGGGACCACTCTCAGCCACTATCTTTGGTTCTCCTGTTGCCATAGGTGCTCTCTGAGAACCAGTGCCCAAGAACAGGGTCATGAAAAGAAACCTGGAGAGCTTTCAGGAATGCTAGAAGAGCTCATGGGGTCTTTGGCGAGCTGCTCCCACCAGGCACAACCCCAGAGTGTCCCCATCTGCTCCTGACTATCACATCATTCAGGACCCACAGATTACCCTCCTCTTCCCAAAGGTGCAGTGTCTCAGCACCTTCCTCTTGGCAGGGAAGGCATTTAGCTACAGGAAAGAGCGAACGTGTGAGGTGGCATTAAGTCACGTCTGGATGATGGAAACAAACTGCTACGGGACAGTTGCTGCATCACGATCCACAATTTCCTCTGTCTGGCTGCATGCCATTAGCTGTATTGGGCTGAATCATCGCTCACAGCTCACTGCATGCCTCAGCTCCCAGGGCCCTACCAAAAAATGCTCCCACCCCTGCCTGTTTTCTTTCCTCCGACTCGGAAGTATTATGCAGAGGGCAGAGAGGAAACTCAGGATCTACTGTTTAGCTGACCACATTTTTCCCCCTCTCTCCCCCCCAGTGCCCTCCCCAAAATGCTAGAATTGTACAAGAGCCAGCACAGTGCTATCACTGGAGATGGACAGATTTTTTCTTCAGAGCAGTTCAATGGGCATTGCAAAGTGGACCACATTACGATGACCAAGAGTGAATCGAGCACAACTGGGATGCTCTGGAAGGGAGAGATCAGCAGAAACACGATCACTCTATGGATCAGTGGGGATGAAACCCCATGAAACCCCATCAGCTGTGGAAGGACTGTACCTATTCCAGAGGGTTATTTGTCCCAAGCACCAACAAGCCATCCTGCTGTCTTACGCTAGCCTGCTGTTGCAGCATGGCTGACATCATCTGCCCTGCCCTCCTAATGCCACAGGAGATGGTGACATTTGCAGAGAGAGGCCACAAGGTGCATCCTGGCAATCTCCTGCCTCGCTGCAGTGATTTATCAGTGTCACAACACGGCACTGGCTGGTTAATGACCGCCACACAGCTCACTGCAGTGCTCAGAGAGCCCAGATCAGCTCAGCTGGGTGGACATATCACAACAAGCAAAACCCCCCTGCACATAGGCACTGAAGGACATCGACCCCACAGGAAAAGCCACTGAGCAGTCCTTTAAGAGATTCACAGGCAAAGAGCTGGAGTGAGGCTGCCAGGAACTGCAAAAGAGAACGGAAAAACAGCAGGAAGCCAAGCCATGAGGTCGCAGCTGGCAACTAGCTGGGGTCTGGCCAGCAGGATTCACCCCAGCTGAACCAGAAGGGACTTGGGAGTGGGGAACACGCGACAGCAGCTGGCAGGAAGAGAAGGGACAGCAAGGGACACAGGGGGCTGCCACCAATAACTCCACCAAGCTGCCTTCTTGACAGCATCATCACCAGGCCAGGACTTGTCACAGGGAAATCGCGTGCTTGTGAGCAGAAAAGGCTATGCCCCTCTGAAGTATCAGAAGTACCAGTATAAAGGGCTCACTGCAAAAAGAAATGCTGCCAATTCCTCTTTTGGAGAATTGAAAGCTTTTAGGTCTTAAAGGGTGCAGCAACAAGCTCCAGATATTAGCATTTTTGAGTGAAAGATGGTACTATCCCACTGCAAGTCCCCTCCTCGTGTTAGCGCAAAGGCACAGAACAAAAGCCATTGCTGTCTCTAGGTCTCCTCCTATGCTACCCACAACAAAGCTCCTCCCCACCCACTTCCCATGGCTCAACGTTCCTCCAGCCCCAATCCCACTCACCATACACCTCTAAACACTGCCCACTCTCTTCTCACCCTAAAGAAACATAAGTTCATAAAAGTTCATAAAACACCCTGGATGTGGGAGATGACCTTGACTTCCAGAGCAGCATTCTGATGCTCTCAGCATCTCTTACAAAATTCCTCATGCATCCAACTGTGATTTATTTCTCTAACTGCATCCATAAACCTTGAGGAAAAGCATCTCTATAAATGGTTGGCACACACCACAGCCCTGAGTAGCTGCAATAGTTCAGAGACCAGTCTCTGGATGTCCCAGGACAAAACATTTCTTACAATACACTGGGCTTCACATTTCTCAGCAGTGGTTTTCTCCTTCCTTCACACCACTCTGCATCTTGTCACTCAGGAGTTGTTTCATCTTGATAAAGCTGAACATCTGTGGGATACCTGCAGATTTCATATACCCTGTTTACACATTTTTTTGGGGTCACTAACAACACTAACCTCATCTTCCTGCTTTGTCACATTGCAAACTGCTCATCTGCTTCTGTCCTAGGCTTCTGGACCCTTGGCCAGTTTTTGATTCAGAACGTTACACCTCCTCCAATGGAGGGCTCTGTTTGCTGCCTTTCATGGGTAATTTCGGAGGTTTTTTAAAGCATCCAAGCAAATTACAGAACCTGGCTGAGAATTACCTATCAACTATTATTGCAATGAAATACTGAAAGACTCACAACAGATTAGGAAAGTATGATTTTCTGCAGAGACCAAACCATGCACCTAATTCCTGAATATTTTACAGCCTCATTTCCTCCCTTCTGAAAGAAATGAGGCTCATTTGCTCCCACTGTCCGTGACTCTAACATTATTTATATAAGACATTACACATTCAAGACAAACTTAATCGTGTGGGTAATGTAAGCCACATTTCAGAGAAACAGGTAGCAAAGATGGACTTTTTTTTTTTCCCCCCTAAGTCCTAGAGAATGGGCTGGAAGAGACCAGAAATGAACCCTCCTAATCTAAACTGGCCCAGTACCTTGGCCAGAACATCCTGTGGTAGAAAAACTGAGGCATACACCCAAGACTTACACTGCTTTTAAGCTTAAAGGGATGCCTGGAACATCTCTTTCCACTGGCACCTTTCTTGCTGCCATTTTGGGGTGACATTACAGCACCCCATCATAAATGCTTCTTAGTCTCCCCTTCTTCAGAGGATGCTACCCTTAGATGCAGAGGACATTAGTGGTTAAATGAGTAGGCTGAATCTTGAAAGAGGCAAAGGTCAGTTGAAGCCCACCTTGGCACGGTCCTGACGACACTGACCTCTCCGGAGGTCATCCCTCTGTGCCCATCCTTAATGCTCCACCCCAACCCTCAGGCAGGGAAGTACTGCGAGGGCTGGGGTGCTGAAGGCCAGCTGCAGAGCCTGACCTTCTCCTGTGCACAAGCAGCACTGCCCACTGCAGCACAGTCAGCAGGACATCAGATGAGGCCCCATTCAACCCTACAGCCTTCCCCTTCTGCCCGATACGTTTAATGCTGACTTCCCCAGATCTGCAAGGCTAGCATAGAAAGCCTTGCCAAAGGCATTTTTGCCTCGCATTCAGCAATATGCACACCCATTCTCTTTCCTCCACGCAGCAGGAAAGAGAGGAAGGAACAGAAGTCCCCCTGCCTCCCTCATCCCCTGCTACATGCAGAGCTGCAGGAGAGGACTTGTCAGTACACTGAGCAGCCTCCTGCAGCCAGGCAGGACACTCACTGGGGACCTGCTGCCCCACAGAAAAGAGCAGAGCTGCAGGGCAGAGGCATGGATGTGGGCGAGCTCTACCAACCGCGCCACTGATGTCAGCCAGACGCAAGGAGGTGGCCTGAGAAACGCTTGCAAGGAAATATAAATCAATACAGCGTATGCCCGCGCATGCAGCCAGAAAGACGTAAGCGCCAGTGACATCTGTTTGTTCCCTCACCGGTAAATTTTAATAGCCCTGTTGGTAATTAGAGGAGCGAGACTGTTCTGGCAGAGCTGTACCTGTTTATGGTGACAAGACAACCTCCTAATAGGCTGGGGCATGGAGATAGGCAGCTGGGCACCTGCAGCTCCAAAGGCAGGGCACTGCAGATTCAGATATACAGAGATGAGGGCAGAGACCTGTTCAGCTTCCAGTGGACGCACCAAGTGGCCTCACAAGGGCAGGGAAGGCAGAGCAGCAGAGAGAAAGAGCAGATAGCTTTCGGCTGCAGGGAAGTGCTCTGCCTCCTCAGTCAACACACAACTCTCTGCACGCTTCACCTTCTGTGTAAGCTGGCCAAGCAGCCTCCCATCAGCTGCCGGGCCTCCAAAGCTTTCATCTGGCAGGCTTCGCTTCTTCAGAGGAAAATCCAGGTCAATGCAAAAGCCCTGGGTACAAATTTCTTCCAGCTGGCTCTGCATCAGGCCTCAAATATCTACTAGCAAAGGGCATCATATCTTTCTTCTGTCTATCAGCACCAACCACCAACTAGTAGGTCACAGTCATGACCAGCTCCTGGCTCCATGCTGCTCTGCAGCTGCCTGCATGCCGTCAGTGGTGTACGTCCCGCTGCTCAGCAAGCCCTGGTCTGCAGCCAGAACAGTTGTAAGCATTGCTGGTCACACCAGTGGCTCACTGTACTGGGAGGGTGCTAGGCAGGGATGGACAGAGACTGTGGCAGCAGGAAGGCTTTGCATTCATGAGAAATCTAAGCCTAATGTTCTCCTAGAGGCTGAGACCCTACAGCTTCCTGCACCAGCTAGAGGGTGATCCTGAAGGGACACAGATGCTTTAGAGGTTCCTACTTCTTTCCTGGGGCCCAGTACTGTGCTGCTCCTTTGTATAAAAAAAATTCAGTAGGCTAGACCATCAGCATTAGAGTTATCTTCAACCAAACCACCCTCTTTCCACAATCTCACCTGGACAGCCCTCCACTGACTAGGAGGCTGCATAACTCCTTTCCTGCAGGCTATTTTCTCACCCATGACTCTGAGTACAACTTCCATGAAGTTCAAGGAACCCATCCATCTCACAACTCTGGCCCTTTCAAGATGTTCTCTTAGCCTCTGTGTTTTGCTCCCACACCATATCTCACTGCCATCCCACCAGAGTTTTCACACCCCTTTGGGCTGTGCCCTGGTGCTCTCAGCACAGTTGTCTTCATCCAACAAGGAACCAATCAATGCAGACAGAGCATCAGGCACTTCTGGACTGCTCATGAGAAGCCTCCAGCTTCATCCCATTTGCTTCCTGATGTCGTTGCAATCTGCAGTCGGCCTCCTGACACATTACAAGTCTCCGTTTGCAGGATCCACCCACATGCCCCATTCTAGTCCATGCCAAGGGCCCATCTCTCCCTCTGCCACTGGGACAGAGCCCACACCAGCCACCACATCTCCACACGCAACCTAGCAATTGCTCTCAGCCTGTGCACAGTGCCATGGCCAATCTGATTCGTATTACATTTTGAGCATTAGATTTCATGAGTCACCAAATCAAACACTTTAGTTCCAAATATATCTACCTGTCATTTCCCCTTCAAGCTCCCCGGCTGTAAATCTATCAGAAGGAACCCAAGTTTGCCTGCCAGCACATACTTTATAAACAAATACTGCTTACTGTTTGGCCTCCCTTGCTTCCTGCAAGCACATGCTGACAGTGGTACAGCAAACACAACATAAACATTTAGTGGGCAAGACCGATGTGGTGCTGGACTTCACGCTGTATGTTTTGTGGAGCTGTGGCCACATAGTTACAAAGCCCTGGCTGGGAACTCCTGGCACTGTGATTATACACATGAGACCCAGAAAACAGCGCTTTGGGTGGCTTCCTCTCCTACCACCCAGCATCCCCACAGCAGCAACTCCACCCATTCCCAATGGATGTTTGCTAAAGCCAAGGATGGAGACTCCAGCATCTCCTTATACTACCAGTTTTCAGCTTCTGGTGTATGGATCTCAGCAGCACATTGGTAGTTCCACTGGGGTTGCCTTCTGGGTCACCTCTTGAATATGTCTTGTCAGCACTTACACTACTGCTCAAGGTCTGCCTGCAAAGGTTCAAATGGCCTGCTCCAGGTGGGCTGTGCCAAAATACATTCTTTAGGTGAGAACAACTACTTATAGAGAATCTTCACTGCACGAGTATCACTTTGGCTTTTGAGCACTGCTGAGCAGAACTGTTCAGGCACATCACATCTGGCTTGGCTCAAACACTGACCAATCTCCCCCCTGGTCCCTAACATGCTCTGGATTTCAACACATTACCCTCAATTTAAGTGGCCAAAAGCTATCCTGTCAGTTTCGCACAGGTACACATTTTTAGAAGCCCTACATCTCTTCCAGCTCTCATCCCCTTTGTTTATCAACAAACTCTCCTCACCTTGGAGCTTCTTTTTTTTTAATCTCTAACATTAATCCTCTCGTGCATAGGGGAGTATTAACACGTTTGCCTTCCCTCACATCCCATATCTGTCCTTTATCAGGCTTTGCAGGTTGGGCATTCTTATCCACACCCAGCTTTTCTTCCTGAATGCAGAATCTCTCTGTCACAGAACCAGGTTTCTGAGCTAGTTTCTCAAGGTCACATTGACTGTTTCCTCCTCCTCACTTCTGCATGACAAGAATCTTTACTTTTTTTTTTTGCAGCAGAGCTCAAAATACACAGGAATTTCATCAGCTGGGCACATTTACAAGCCCTTACCTACAAAGCACGATTAGCACTTCCCACTAAGGAAACCCTTAGTGATGTACATAACCAAGAGATGGCAAGCAACATCTCAGTTGTCAAAGCTGCCTTCCCCCGGGGACCAGCATGATACCCTGCTGCATCAGCCCTGAGAGCATCCCTGCTCCCTAGTCTGCAAGTTGCTCGCTTGGAGGTTATTGGGGTAAGTTCCTTTCAGTCCTCCCTCTGCAAGCATTTGAAAACATGACACTGAACAGGCACAGAACTGAGGCAGTTCTCTCGGATGGTACTGCAGAAAAGCCCCATCCTCGTGCATTGAGTAGCTGGTCCACAGAGATCCAAGAAAATTGAAACTCTGCATCAATTCAGGAACCATAGCAGAAGGGTGCATGTAGGCTGCTCAAAGCAACATCCCTGGAAACACTTGGCAGCACTGACAAAAACCCTTCTTTGTTTGGTACTAATGGGAACGTGCCATCTCTCAACCAGCAGGAAACACATGGGAAGAGAAACCAAGAAGCCTAAAGGGAAATCCCTTTCCTTGTGAACACAGCAGGGCTAACATCTGTAAGGGCAAGAAGCCAGAATGCCACATGAGCTGCTGCAGCAGGCACAAATTCTCCAGGCTGGCAGAAATATCTACTCCAAGTTCTGCCACCTGCACCCTTCTGACAACAAGCAAGGCTGATCCTTTTGTATGGTCCTTACAGAGACCACTGCTCCCAACACTGGCAGGTTGGGGACAATCTCACCTTTCCTTCACCTTCTTTACTGCACTGCTAGAGTAGCGCTTGTGTAGCAGGGTTGGTTACAAAGAATCCACAGCACAGGGAAGCCACAGGGGCCAACGCAACCACAGCCGCACAGCAAGGAGAGTTGAGCTCTCATTCTGACCACAGGCTGAGAACGGATTCAGTATCCAGAGCAAAAGGAGGAAAGAAGTCAATAGTTCCTCAACAACAGCCAACATCAGCAAAGGCTTGAAGGACCTTCACAGCAAGAAGACTGGATGCAGCCAGCAAGCCAGGACAGCTAGGGAAGAACATCTAGGAACCAGCAACCTGCATCTACTGGGGAAAGAACAACAGGAGCTAGAGCTTCAGCAACAGCAGTACAGAGAGACTGCACACACAGCTGACACAGCATCCGGTAGAACCACAAGCAGCAGGGTGACCTCGGCCATGACAGCACCCAACTTAGAAAACTGTGATGCTGAAAAAACAGAGGCTTTAAGGCACATCATTCAACCCCCCCCAAAGCACCAGTCCTAGTAGCTATTTCTTCCAATAGTGAAGACAAGTAAGTTGCCCAGCCTGTGAGAGACCAATTTTGAGCTCCTGGGAGTTGAATAGAGAAGGTCATAGAATGAGATGGATGCTAAACACAGCTTTGAGACTCACTGTCTCAGAGCACTTCTGCACACTGCTTTGAATAGAAGACTGTGGACCCCACTTGGTGTATTATAGTGCTGGAAGATGCTGCAGTCTGTCTTCTACAGGACGCTTGTTCTGACGCTGCCAAAGAAATCTGCTCCAGACAGGGAAATGCTCCTGAATAACTTGTGCTTGCAAGGCAGAACAAGAGTAGAACACCTCTTTTTGGGTTCTTGAGGTAGATGTGACCTTCTTGGGCTGCTTGGGCAGGGATCTGTGGCCAGGAGTATGCACACAGACCAGGCAGGGGATGCAAGGCCCATGGACAACCACCAGTCTTTGTGAGATGTTAAGCGGGCTGTTCTTTTCCCTGGTCTCTTTCTACTCTCTGGTGTTGGCAAGAGGAGCTGAGCCATGCTTGGGAACACAAGGAACAAAGCACTGGTAGGGCACTGGGCACAGAGATGAGGGTGGCCAGCCAAATCAGAGAACACAGAAGTACTACTTCAAGGCAAGCAGCCCGGCTCCCAGGCCCACAGATAAAGGTAGGTGAGATAAAACAGCTGCTTAGACTTGAAGGAGAGCAAGCCTTGTTTAATCTAGAGCCCCACCTCAATGGTAGGATAAACAAAGAAACAGTACTTTAATTGGGCAAAGCCACTCTGAATCATTGTTTACATGGAACACAGCTCCGCAAAATTAAGTATCAAATCTATGGAAGTCCAAGGACTTGCAGTTGGTGACAAGGGTTCTTCCTGCCCACAGCCCTTCCTTGCACTTAATAAGAACACCGAGATCCCAGCTAGACCCGAATGTCACACCCGCAGCAACACTGCACACTGCAGGCTGCCAGAGGTGATGTTAGGAAGGGCTCTCCATCCTAGATGGGTCAGCATCACACAGGAGAACAAACACTGGGCATGTGCCAGGCCTGGAAGAAAACAACACCATAACCCAAAGCAATTGCCCTGACTTCTACATAACAAAATCATTCCTAGCACAGGCTACAGAAGCAAACACCTGCTGAGAGTTTGAATCTTGGTCGTTATGAGTCAGGGGGCACAATGAACCCACTGCACGTTCTGCATATTTTCTGATTCCACCTTTCCCTCCCAAATCACTGTCTCATGTTCTGTGCTTCCACTGACTGCTTCAAGTGCCAAGGGAAAACAATGTGTCTGTAATGATGGCTGGGACCCATATGCTCTGAGTCAGGATGGGCAGTACACCCAAACCAAAAGGGGCTAGTGGACCCCAAAGACCAGTAGGGCATTTCCACAGTCAGCAAAACTGTTCTTTGCTGGCTCATGTGCTGAAGATGGTGAACACACTGTTCATATCTTGTTTCTGGATCAGACAACATGCCACATGTACTACACAAAATGACAAATCACCAATAGAGCTGCAGCTGATGCCTCCAATGCAACATGACAGAACAGCAAACAATTCCTCCAGAATTTTTCATACAGGAGCAAAGTTTGGCCTTCACAAACACATCACAGAAACAGGAGCATAAAAGCAATTAATAGCATATAGCATTCAGAGATTGATTACTAATTAATAACTCAGATGAGCTTCTCCCAACACAAATCTAGCCTTGGCAGCTGTAAGGGCTTAATGCTTCCTAAGATGTTTCTCCAAGGATCTTCATGCAAAAGAAATCACCCTTGCTAAGGAAAGCTCCCAAGTACATACTTATCTTGAAATGCTCTCACTGAAGTGCTTGAAACTTAAGCACATGGGTAAACTTAAGTGTTTGCCTAAAGAGGGACAGACTCAAGCAGTGTGCCCTGGTTCAAGCACCTGATGTTTTCCAGGACCACTCATTGACCCTTGGCTATGTGCACTGGTCGTCAGCCCAGCCTCAATTGAGCACCTTGCGGTATAGTAGTTGAGCCAGAATTTACCTTTGATGGCAAGAAATAAGGTCCAGTGGCATACTTTGCAGCAACAACTGTCACACACTGCCTTTGTATCCATACCCTGAGAAGTCAGAGTTCTCCTTTGGCCACATCCAATCACCAACAAACTCATCGTGTCTCCCTAGCATATCCTCTCATTTCCCACTCGCCCTCAGCACAGCTGCTTCCTGCAGCGTCCACACTGTCTAGAGTGGAAGACGAATGTATTTATTTATTTTTTTTAATAAATACAGTACTTTGACAAACATCAACTCTCACTTGATGAAGTTCAGTTTTCACCATTTAAAATCAAAGAACATTCAAAACCTCTTAGCTGTTTCACTTCCAAATACCAGAACACAACTGAACCTGTCTGCCAGACTTGCTATGCATCACCAATGTTAGGGCTTATCAGGCCCTTGGCAAACATGCACAAACATGACCTTCATGTCTCCATTGCTTTATAGTTGGGTATTTTGAGAAAAAAAAAAAAAATTGGAAAAAATAAACAACAAAAAGCAATAAAACAAATCCATCTAACCTCATGCTGTGGAAGATGATCTACAGATTTGAAGCACAGAGAAGAGCTGCCTTACCACACGAGAGAAGATAGGCTTCCTACCACTTGATTTCCAGAACATGGTACAAAAACATGCTGGAAATAAGGTACAAACTTTTTAAAGGACATCAAGTTGTTCTTGTTTTTTGTTTTGTTTTTAAACCAGCAAGGAAAGCACAGCACCACCAGCTCAGTTCACATATTAGTCAGTTTGCTTCTAGAGTGTCTTTTGCCTGGCTCTTCCAGTGCAGCCCAGCAGCTGAGAGAGGCCACCCTGAAAGCCCAGCACTGTGCTTACCTGTTTGAAACCAGCACCTGGAGGTGGAAAAGTACAAGGATACAGGAGGACCGCACCTCCTCTAGCCTTCCTGTGCAGCCGCCCGCTGCCTGCCTATCTATGCTGGAGGCCTGTCACTGTGATCTGGCCACAGCCCTGAAAGCAAGCAGGGAGGCTGGAATTTCCCCCCTGGCAGCCTGCCCTCCTCTGATGCCACCCAACTGGCATCCTGATCAAAGCCTCTGAGGAATCCTGAGTGCAGAAGTCAGGGCCACACCATCCACCCGGCACGGGGACTGACAGCAGGGTGACTGGTTTTTTCCACAGGGGGCAACAAAGGGACCAAGATAACACTGTGGGGTTCCACGTTGTGCAAACACCCTGACATTGACTCTCACCTTCTGTAGATCATCAGAAATCCACAGCCTTTTCAATTCAGACTTCAGTGTTTGCTCTGAATGGCACACACGTGACACCTGTGTGACTGGGCAGAGAAGACAGAGCTCATTCAGTGCCCCAAGCTCTACGAGAGCCAGCCGAGCTCATGGCAGCCAGGCCCAGGTTCCACAGCTCGACAGCGGGCAGAACTCCTCCCAGTATAGCATCAGATGACTATTTATAACGTGCTGTTTACCAACACTGAGCACTCCAGCAGTGGAAGCGGAGGACCTTGATGAGTCAAGAGAGTATGAGCACTCTGGATCAGATGAACCTTCCTCCTGTTACAGAAAGATCAGAAGTTCATGGGAAGCTGACTTAGGGTGGGGTGCTGCAGGATGGCTGATCATGTGCAGCTCCCTCCATGGCCACTGGAATGGAGGGTACACTCAGCACTTCTTATTAACAGACACCTAAACTCTGGGCAATCTTCCTGTGAAAGGGAGAGAGTGCTGTTGATTAGATCCACCACACAAGAACGGGCCATCATCCTAGGCCCTGGAAGCACAGTGCCAAAGAACAGATTTAACACAGGGCCCCTGAAAGCCTCCTTACAGCTTGTGTGATGTTCTTCCAGCAGCTCAGTGGCTGATGTAACGCTGTGACAGGGAGTTCAGGCACTGCCCAACTCCTGTGGAGGAACAGCAGCCCTGCCAGTTGGTGAGCCTCTGGCAAGCACGTGGGAACCCGGCCCAGCTGCCACTCCGCCTGCCTCCAACAAGGCCACCCATCACATCGACTCATTGCTCCTGGGCATCGAGCAAGGACACCCGACTGCCCTCAGCTGTGGGAAGAGACAAGCACAAGACAGTTCGGGCTCAAAGAGGGATTAAGAGCCCAGGTCCACAGGACTCCTGTTTGAAACAAGGCACCTGAACAACAAAAGGAAGAGCATCTCCCAGGGTTCCTTAAATTATGCAGGCCTCCTGTGGTGTCCAAGGCATACCCTGCCAGGGTATGAACCTTCCCAGCGAGAAACAGACCCTGCAGTGTTGTTACTGAGCTGAACACCCATATGGTTGCAGATCAGAGTCTTGAAACCCATCCAGGCAGAACAATCAGTGCCAACTCCTGGCTCCTCCTAAAGCCACCATCGCATTTTCCATTCCTTCCTTCTAGCTGAGCCCATCTGTCTCTCTGTGCCAAGCTCATTTTTAGAACCTCATATTTTCCTCTCCTTCTTGGAGAAAGTTATTACTTTCCTGTTTTCAGACACTCAGCACACCTTCCATACCACTAAACTGATAATGGACCTCCTGGCTCCATTCCCCTTTGCCATTTCCTGGATCCATCTTCTAAGCCATTGCACTTATCAGCCTCAAACAGTTTGGAGAGGACATGCACTTACATTAAGAATCTTGGATCGATTTCTGAGCTTCCACTTCTCCTGGCAGGCACAGGGAAGGTTGTTCAGTGGTCTCACCAGACAGCCTCAGTGTACATCCAATCACAGCTTGGAGTCCAGAGGCCTGGCTGGACCACATAATTAGTGACAGAATCATAGGACATCATCAGATGTAGATCCTAGGGATTGTTGATCATCTCCAGGACAAGTGTGTTCCTCCTAGAAGCTCTGCTCATTCTCACATCCATGCCTTCAATGCTGATAAACCTTCAGCTTGACCTGACATGTAGCATGAGACGAAGGAGTGCTCCAGTGCATCACTTGGGTGTTGGATCTGTACCACAGCAGGGGCTTGCCGGGGAAAACATACCCAGGTACCTGTTGGTAAGCAGGCCTGCGGCCCACCCACTCCTCCCACCACCAGCATTCACAGATTCACCCCCATGATCACCATCCAGCTCATCTCCTCCCACCCACAGCCATCCCTGCTGCCTCAAGTCACAAGCATGCTGCTGATACACCCCACACCTCTTCTTCCTGGCAGAGAGGAAAATTCCCATGGAAGCCCTCCCAGGAAGGCCAAATCATTAATTCACTGGAGCAGCTTGCTGTCTGCATATCCAGGAGAGCAGCATCATGATTATCAAGTTTTGCCATTGCTAGTTCAGTCTTCCATCCAACGGTCAGGCTTGTCAGGACAGGATACACTCCCTGCTCTCAAGGGATGGGGGGTTGTGGTATGGCAGGCTGGTCTAGTGGTTGGTATCCTGCACATAACAGGGGGGTTGAAACTAGATGATCATCGTGGTCCTTTTCAACCCAGGCCATTCCATGATTCTATGACACGCGAGTTTGCCAGGCAGAGCCCCAGAAGCATCTCTTTTCCCCAAATGACACATATACACACTTTTTTTTCCTCAAGGAGTGAGAAAGAAAGTTTGTCCTGAAGGGCTCTGAAACTTATCCTGCACAAGGCTCCTGCAGGCAAAATGGGACATGAACACTCATGAACTTGTACATGGGGATACAGAGCAGGAATAATGAAGCCAGCCTTGGCACGGGCGTTGTAGAAGTTGTTTTGCTGTTACTCCAAAACTCTGCTTGGGGCTACTAGAGCCAGCTCTGCAAAGAGGCAGTGCAACCAGCAGTGCAAGATGGCATCTAGGGGAGGCTACGACAGATTGATAAGGGTGATTGAGTGGACCAAAAACAGCCAGAGGGGGAAAGACAGAGTCAGAGGGAAAGCAGGCAGGCACACTTGCTGTGGACCAGACAGGCTTATGGTACTCTATAACTTTTCAGGACTAGGCTGGGTGTTCCCAATCCACGCACTCGCTCAGCCACAACGCATGAGTCCAGCCTGCACTACTGCACAGATGGGCTAGTTTACCTTCATGACGAGGTCTAAAAATACCTTTTCTTGCTACAAAAGATGCAGTGCAAACAATAGAGTATACTTACCATGACCCAAACAGCAAATCTCCCTTACCTGAAACCTTTGTTCCCCCCCCCCTCCCCATTTACCAGTCACTTGCCTTCAGCATACCAATAGATTGGTCACTCACACATTCTGTAAGCTCACTAGAACTGGACACTTCCACTGCTTCATCTGCCCGTTCCCTTCTCTTCCCAGTCTGAGCTTTTGGACAAGGCCATCCCAGACACCTTCCAGCATGGTCTCAGACACAGAGGCAAAGTCCCCAGTGATCAACATGTCTGCACAGGCAGAGTCTGCTGATGGGGGTGCAGTTATACTGGCAAAACCGCTTCTAGGTGTTTTGAGGTGGTAGAAGAAACCAGACTGAGAAGTTGGAGCATTTTTGCCAAAATAACAGATCAGTAGAGCTACCAAAAGAGGCCGTCCCACGCCTCAAACCAGCCAGAAGACTGTAGGTGTTTTGAAGGAGACACCCAATGCACCCACAGGCACGGCCCCGATGAAAAATCACCACCACCAGAAATATTTCCATGCCTTCATCCACTGCAGAGGCGCACCCTGTGCCCACCAGAACAGAACTACAGCTGCTGTTCCATATGTGTCTCCTGGAGCAACTCTGGCTGTAGGAGATGCTCCCCAGAACAAACACAAACGCCTACTGAGGTTATTTCCTGCACACCCAAATTCTGCTCTCATCTAAATGGAATAATACTTGAGAAAAAAAGTACAAAAAGCAGTGACACACTGCGGGAGGGGGGGATTCTCCCCAGTGTGCATCAAAGCATTTATTTCCCCTGACTTGCAGCAACAGTCAAGAGCTATCTATTCATTTGCTTTGAAGTTCCTCTTACCACAGACAAGAATAAAAGATGAAGACGTGAGAGTGCAAGATGCCATGAGCTCTAGGCAGTGGGGATTTACACAGGATTCATCCTCATCAGGCAAACTGGATCATCTTTATTTTTAACAGCATTACAGCGTTAGTGGGTGAAAGGGAAGCCGTGGATGTAGCGAGATTTTAGCAAGCCATCTGCTGCAGCAGCTCACCCAATCTCCCTCTCAAGGTTTCTTCATTGGGCTATGACAGAAACATTGCCTCTCAGACTGGAAGCTGACTCAGTGAACCTTAATACAACAGCAGCCACAGGTGATAATGCCCTGGCCCATAGGCTGGCCAGGACTAGAGGCAAGGGTGATGTTTAGTTTTATTCATCTTTGACCCCAGTGACCAGTTTAGAAGCTGGTGGGTAGGCTCCTAGGTATTTGTTTGGCAAGGAAGCCAAGTGCCACAAGAGGAGGGATGCAGTCTATCACTCAAAGAGACAGATGGGCTGAGGCAAGGAAAAGCAGGGAACAATTGCAGGGGCACAAGCACAGACAGTGCATGAAGGGCATCACTGCGTATTAGCTGAGCTCAGGCTAGTGCTTGCTTTCTGTTTAAGAGGTGTCTGTCTCCTCACAAGGCAGAGGAGTCCCAAGGAAACGGCTAACACAAACAGCAAGGCAGGATGTGCTGAGAAAGTGGTAACAGGTGGCAGGGAAGGGGTGAAGACAGGGACCTCCAGCTGCCTATTTGGCCCTGGAGGTGATCACAGCCCTGCATTTTTCATGCTATCCTTTACAGCCTGGCATCACTACCCTTCCAAGCTAATGACACACAGTCATAAGACGTGTTATGCTTATGTAGGATAACTAAGTCCCACCTTAATCTTTTCCTTGATTAGATAAACAGATTGATCTCCTTATGTTTCTCACCATAAAGATTCATCTCCAGCCCTCAGATTATTTTGTAGCTCTCTTCAATTTTTCAACATCCTTTTCTGAGCACAGACACTGGATTTAGATAAGAGTATTTTAGTATCAGTCTCCTGAGCACCTTCTCCTGCAGTATTCATATTCCTATGGCTGCTTCCTCTGCAGGTACCAAACATTTCATGTAATCTAAGACAACCCCTTCCACCCTGGCAGTTACAGGTGAGATTCTTCATTTCAAGGCACAGCCAGCTATAATATGTCCATATTTAAGAACTATTTGCCAATTTGTTAAAAAAAAAAAAAAAAAAAAAAAAAAAAAAAAAAAAAAAAAAAAAAAACCTAAAACAAACCTCAAAACAGATACAAAAACTGACAAAAATCTTCAAGATAGCCTTTCCTGCTTCACCATCTCAATTGGTGGTGACTTTACCACCACAGGTGAAATGATTTCCCACCCCATCTTCAAAGACAATCAACTACAGTCTTCGAGCAGCACACTGCTGTACATTCTTGAGAAAGTTCCCTCTTCCACCTTTCTTCCTCAGGCTAACTCAGTCCTAACTCTTTACATCCTCCCTCCCACACTGTCTTTCTAAAGACCTTCATCATTTCTGTTGCGCTGCTGGATACTTTTCTTGTTTGTGCACATCCTTCCAAGGATTGCCTCAGTAATCCCCCATCTATGTCAGGGATAGCAGTAATAATTTCCTGCACTTTAGACGTGGCACTCCCAACACAGCCTGGCACAAGGCTTGTGTTGTGTGCCCCTCCCCAGCAAAGCGCTAACTCATCCAACTCCCAAATCCTGGTTACACCAACATTTCCCCCAGCCCTGCCTCTACCCTAAGCAGGCTGTCCTGTCAGGGAGAAGTGCTATCAACCTGCACTTTGAATGCAGCTTTTCAACCAGTTGCACATCCAGCTGAGGGATGCTTCCCATCTCCCACCCTTTCCCCATTTGTTTATGAGGCTGACACATGGGCCAGTGACACAGGCTGACTCAAGTTAGGATCTATAACATCCATCGCCCCCGCTCAGCTGCTAGGCGAGCCATCCTTCTGGGCAAGGGAACTGACTGATGTGATGCAGTATTGTCCAGACAAAAATACATTGGTGGCTTTTTAAAATCACCATATTCTCTTAGCACAACAGACACTGCTGCTCAGCTATTTATTCCAGTTTATTTAGACTATCTGGTTGTAGCCCTATTCTTTCCCCCTATACATCAAACCTTGAGATTTTCCTCTGCTACGTGTTCTTCAGCATGGCTGCTCACCACACAAAAACTGCCCTAGCTTTTTAAGTACTCAGGTGAATTTCATAAAGCTTTGTCCACTTGATTACATCTAATTGACCTAAATGGTCATCACCTGTTTTTACTTCACTTGTGCTCGGATTCACTTTTTAAAATTAATTCCTCTAAATCCCTCATCACCCTTGACCTTCTGTTCCAGGTGAAGACAGAGTTCCTACTTACTGTCACCTTGCATTTGTTCTTCTCCACTCAGCCAGTTCTTTGCTTTGTCCAACAGCAATGACCCTCCTGCTGCAGCCAGTCTTCACATGGTTTTGTGTCCAGCACAAATTCAGTTCCTTCCTCCAGATTCATAATGTTGCAACTCATGTCAAGTGAACTGCTTTTCTACAGTGAGTAACAACAAACCCTTGGGCAGTTACCGCAGTGTAACAGGCACACGGTAATTTGTTAGCAGGTCTATGCCTCAAGTATAGAGAGGAGCCCAGCCAAACCAAATCACCAGCTTGAACACAGTCACCCCAGGGAAGATGTCTGCCTCACCAGCAACACCAGAGCCCAGTGTTTCATACAAAGGGAAGCTAGATAATAAGTACAGAGCTGAGGGATGCATCTGTTTTAAGACCTTCCCTAGACCCATGGCTCTAGATTTATTATCAAGTCAGAAGCAGATACTCTCCCCAGCCCTGCAGTACTACAAGGCTCTACCTGACCTTCAAACAGAAGACACCAGCTGATGATGACTGCTTCAAGCAGGAGATGAGGCCTGCAGCCATCTGGGTTTCCTCTAAGTAACAGACAGTACCAAGACTGTCTCATTCTCCAGCTTTGAAGGAACAAGAGATAGAGCCTACCAACAGCCACTGTTTAATTTGTGAAAGCACCAAATGCAAGCTAGAGACCCACTGGCTGCTACCCAGAGTTGAGGTCTGCAAGGAATTTAGCGCAGGAACCCCCAGGGAAAAGGGGAGAAGCAAAGGTCAGAGCAGGACAAGAAAAACAAGGCAGTGGAAGCTCACAGTGCCTTCTTCAGGCAGGGAAAATGAGGGGCTCTTTGGTGGCTGCTGGGTTTTGGAAGCTTAGGAAATGTCTGCAGAAGACAACAAGCATAGCCAGGCATGAGCCCTGCCTGCAGCCACTGCCTCCAGGTGCTGACAGGAGACCTTGCTTGAAAGATGCAGAAAGTTCTGCCAGCAGGATCCCCACCTTGCCAGCACTAAGCAACTACAAACTTGTGGAGGCAGAGCAGGGAGATAGGCAGGCAGCATCGACATGGGATACCCCATCCCTGGAGGTGTTCAAAGCCAGGTTGCATGGGGCCCCAGGCAGTCTGATGTGGTATTCAATATGGAGATTGGTGACCTGCATGCAGCAGGGGGATTGGAGCTTGATGATCCTTGAGGTCCCTTCCAACCCAAGCCATTCTATGACTTTGACATGCAGGAGCAGTGAGGAAAACAGAAGCATTTGCAGTACTGTTTAGCAATTACATGCACATAGAGAGAACCTAGCAAAAAGGAGCAAACACTGCAGAGACACACGGAGAAAAGCATTCACATCTCACATTTTGCAAGGGAGCCTCCGCCTCCTGCAGCTGATCTGGAGCAGAGGGCAGACACCCAGCTCCAGGCCAGGAGAAAAGAGCAAGGAGGCAGTGCCAACCACAGGCCTGCAGCCTCACAGAAAAGCTATTTCACACTGTGAGCCTCTGCTTCATAGGCCTGGCACCAGCACCACAAATCTTGCCCTCTCTCTCTTGCACTGTGTGTACTCACACACACACGAAATAATTCCTGGATTTTTTATTTACTCATATTTATCAGGAATCCATCCATCATAGCCAGAGCACAATCAAAGCAATCAAGCCAGCAGGCATACTCACAGACCTAGGGCTGCAGGGGCCAGAAGCTGGACTGCACCAAGAGCACCAGGGGTCCCTACTGGAGCTCACAATGTGTCAGTGCAAAAAAGAATGATGATAACTGCCGCTCGCAGTGGCTGCAGCCATCACACTGACCAGGGATGAAAGCAGAGCTCTGCTCGCACAGAGGCACTTGCTTTCTGTCTTCTCAGCTCCAGCAGAGCCTCGGGGGAGCTGGGAGGAGCGGGAGGCACCAATCTGACACCAGACAAAGGCCTTCCTCTGAGTCACGCAGCATCCCCACGGACACAGCCCAGCCGCTCCCTTCCCTGCCGCCTCCGCCATCGGGCCAGACCCGGCACTGCGTGCCTAGTTTGGGGCACAGCACCTCCATGTCCCTTCCACGGGGCTGGGCTGTAGAAGGGCAGTGCAACACCCGGTGCCACGGGGAAAGGCTACTTCGGCTTGGTTGCCATGGGGATGGAGATGCAGCCCAGCACAGGCAGGAAACGCAGACTCACCCGAGGGCAGGTGCCTATGGGAGGGGAGAGGGGCTTCGGGTCCGAGAGAGAGGTGTGGCCCCTCTCCTTTGTTCCCACCCCCCGGAAAACAGCTGTTAATTAAAGAAGGTCTTAACAGACGTGGAAACAAACACGTTCTCCAAACATCCCCATTCTCTCACTTCATCTCTGCACCAAAAAAGCTCTGGGAAAGCTCTAGCCCGCTCCCCAGTGAGCCCCACCATCATCCTCGCCTCCGTCATCAGAACAAAGCTGATGCTTTGATATGCAAATCCGCCATCGGATCCCTAATCGTGCTGCCTGCAGGCAGCATAACACCACACACAGGGGCCTCCTTTGCCTGGGAGCTCCAGCCCCTCGTAGACCCCATCGCAAGGATGGGCACTGATGGAAGGAATGCACACTGAGATCAAAACCACCATGCCAAGGATGCAGGAGGCAATGTGGGCAGCTGGCAGGTCCCCACTCAGTGCCCTTCACTCACTGAAAGCACGACTACAAGACAGGAAAGACAGGCCATTGGTGCACAGGTTTCTGCTGCAGGTCTCACACTCACAGGGATGTTCTTCGCATCCTTGTTCTTAGAAAGAAGTATATCCTACTTTATTGTATAAACATTTATCAGAAGAAAGCCCGTTTCCAGGCCATTTTCTTGCTAGGAAACATGACTGAGGATACTGTGAAAGCCTGAGTGAGGAGACACAGCAGCACATAGCTCGGCACCTTCCTTTTGCTGCTTCAACTCCTGACCCCGGGATGCTTCATGATAGTGACACCACGCTCCGGTCAAAGGGGAAGAAACCGGAGCATCGCAAGGCTCAGAGCAATACTCCCAACAGGAAAATCGACACCTCAGAACACAGAGCAGCCTCAGTTCCTCCCAAGGTTACCAGCGGCTGGAAATAGAACAAACCTGGGGCAACCACGCACACCCCTGAGCCCAAGCAGAGCCTGCTCCCAGCCTCACCTCCATCATGCTTCCGCACCCAGGTGAGTGCTGCAGGTGGGCCCCAGCCCTTAAGGACCGTAAAAGAGCCCGGCACGAGAAAGGCCCTCCCAGGCGGACGCCAGCTAAATGCAGTCAATAGGATCCACGTCTTTAAAGCACTGCTATTATTTCCGATAGGCACGGAGCCTTCCAGCAGCCGGTTCCGAGGCCAGCGCTCAGCTCGGCGAGCTCTGGAAGCATTAAGGCGGGGGGCTGGAAGGGGGTGCGGCCGCAGCCTGAGGCCCGCGGAGCTTCGTCCCACGTACGGGCGGGGCACCCGCGGGGCCGTCCAGAAGACACCGCAGCAGCGGGCAACAAATACCCCGCGAGGCCGACGCGGGGCCGAGCGCACGGGGAGGGGACGGAGCGAACGGCCCCGCGGTCCTAGCTTCGTCCTGCCCCGCTCAGCACGGGGCCCGTCCCAGGCGGGCCGTAGCCACGCCGCTCGCCGCCCGAGCGCAGCCCGGCGCGGCCGCGGGCTTCTCCCCGCTCCAAGATGGCAGCCCCCCGCCCCAGCCGGCCTCGCCGCCCTCCTTTCCTCCCCCCTTCCCAGAGCCCTTCCCGCCGGCCTCGCCGCTCCCCGCGATGCCGCACCGCTTACCCTGCGTCAGGCGCGGACGGGCTCCCGGGCTGCCACTGCTGCCGCCGCCGCCCCGCCGGGCGCTGCGGTACCGCGCTGCGCTACGCCGCGACGGGAGGGAACGATCGGCTCGGCTGGGCTCGGGGCGGGGCGCGGCCTCGAGCGGGCGTGGCTTCGGCACCGCACAGCGATGGGCGGGACCTGCGGGCGGCGGAGCGCGCGTGCGCATTGCCGGCGGGCGGAGGGCCGCGGTGCCGCTGAGGTGCGCGGCGGGCGTGGGGGCGGTCGGTGGGCTGGGGGCGCGGCGCGGCGCGGCGCGGGCAGCCGGCGTCCGGCGTTCGGCGGTGGCTGTGTGGGAACAGCCGTCTCTGTTGCCGCCGGTGCTGGAGGTCGCCGATCCTTAGGCCTTCCGGGCGGGCCTGGCTGCGGCCTTGTGCAGATGCCGCCTGCGCCGATCTTCGTGGGCCGGGGAGGAGGGAAACGCGGAGGCTGCTCTGGCGCCTACGCGCGGCCGCCGTGTCCTCCGGAACGCTTTCTTCGTTTCGGGATCCTTTGGGGACCGTGCTGCCAGGGTTAGGCTGTGAGTGGTTGCATGGCGGGATGGAAGTGGGATTCCTGTGCCCTGATGTGCAGCGTGCACCAAGCGGTGCTGCGTGCTGTCGGGACTCGGGACGTGTGTGTGCAGCCTGGGCCCTGCTGCTTAGCCCCCTAAACCCTCCTTTGGAGCAATTCCTTTCGAAGAGAGCTACTAGCATTCACCTTTCTGTGGACAGCTGACCTAGGTCAGTGGTTCCTGACTTCTGTTGTGCTCTTTTTCTTAATGATTGAGCTGCCACTCCCCACCTTCTCCTTCTTGCTTGGCTCCTTTTCCCTGCCATCACACTTCAGTGCTTGCGAGTTGGCGATCACACCTTGCTGGTTGGGATTAGGTCACACAGGTTGCGGCTGCAAACAGGATGTGGGCTTGTGGCTTGCTGTCTGTGGTCCTATTCTGAGACCTCAGTGCTTTTAGATGTAGTGGAGATGCAACCAAAAGGAGATAGTAGCAATGAGATAGTGGTCTGGAAGTTGTTCTCTCAATTTATGTGTGACTCTAAAAGACCCTAGCGAGGACAGGTTTTGCCTCCATCCCCACAGACCACGTGAGTGCTTCTGGGATTGGAAATCTACTCTGCCACCCTTTTCCTTTGACCTTAGGAAGTTCTCTCTTTGGCTTAATTTCCTGCTGGTTGCCCAAGGAGGCTGTGGATGTCACATCCCTGGAGGCATTCAAGGCCAGGCTGGATGTAGCTCTGGGCAGCCTGGTCTGGTTGTTGTCAACCCTGCATGTAGCAGGGGGGTTGAAACCGGATGATCATTGTGGTCCTTTTCAACCCAGGCCATTCTATGATTCTGTGATACACTGGGAACAGTCCATTGCTATTTTAGTACAGCACCGTGGATATGAACGTATGTAATGTATTAATGTGCTTGGATACTGGAACAGATATAAGTACCTTAGAGCTGGGACTTCTGGATATTTAAAATAACTAAAGTAAGTTTTCCATTAAAGCTCTTTTTATCTGCTTTTCCTGATTGTGCAAATGAGGTTAGCGTGTTTCTGGAGAGCTTTTAGCAGATGTACCTGCAATGAGTTGCTGTTGGTAACTCAGATCAATAAATACCCTGTTTAATAGCTAATACTACTCATAAATGGAATTCATGAAGACTTAATTCCTCTTTGTGAATTTGGCCTTTCTGCCTGTCATTAGTGCAAAACCAATTATGTCTTGGTAATGGGTATCTTGTGTATTTTTAACATACCCAAGCCCTTAATCACATCGCTTCCTTTACGAGGACGGCCATGAATGGATCGACCCCACAGCTCTCTTCTGCCTCTTGCAGCACACCCTGACAGGCATTCCATAAATAAACCCATCGTGCCCAAGTAGGGGTTTGGGTATTTGCATTGCACATATTGTCTTGGATTTATTTCCTGTATTTTAATAATAGATGGCAGATGCAGGTCAAATCTTTGTGGTGCCCAGAGCATGTCTTTTTTCATCTCTTAGAATGCTGGCCCCCACTATTTGACGGTTCAGATCACTTTGTATTTTGACAGAAGCTTTTGGCCTCAGGACTTGCTTTGCACATCCGTTGACGCTCCCTGTGGCCTGTTTGTGTGGGTGAGTTACAAGCTGAAATAGAAATAACTGAATGATTGTGGAACTCCAGCTCTTCAGGGGGAGCAGGGAGCAGATGTCATTTCTGACTTCTCATTAAAAAGGAAAGCCGTACTGGATTGCTAGCTAATAGCATTATTTGAAACTACTTCTACTCTAGGATGCAGGCAAAGTAAGAATGACATCTTAACTGGGTTTTAGGCTTTGCACCATTGATTAAAAGCTTGGTCAGAGCTGTTTCACTGTTCCATTGAGTGTTCAGACAGATGTTTTTAGTGCTCCCATGACTATATTAGTAGAGCAGATTGATACTGAGTGTTGTGAGATGCGTTTGTATTTTTTGCTGAAATGGAAGAGATTCTTCTCTCGTCAGAATCTCTCGAGCTGCTCTCCCACTGTAAGTGAAGGGAGATTTGCCAGTGTTCTGCCACATCTTCTTGCTCTAGCATTCATGCAATCAGGCTACAAACAGTACTATCTAGCAAGAATGCTGGAGCCAGTATAAGGGAGCTGATGGAAATGTGTTTTGTGGGATCAGAGGACTCCTTTGTTAGTACTGTGCGCCCTGAAGTGGGCTTAAAGCATGTATCTAATTCTGCCTTCCTTATCTGGAGGATGTCCTTGCTTCATATCTACTCCCTGGGGTGTTCTATTCGTGTGTTTGCATGTGTTTTATGAAACTTGTATGTAACCCAATTCTGTTATCTGGGATGAAATTTTCCAGAATTCCTCCATTCAAAAACCACTTTAGCCTGCAGTAAATATAAATCACTTCTTTAACCATCTGGGAAGGTGGTGAAGGTAGGAGCTTTAATATGGTACTTGAAAATGGTGCGGTGGGTAAATAACTCCCAGAAGTGTGAAACTAATGAAGAGCCCCTTTGTGGTGTGATTTTTGTACTTGATGTCACTCTGTTGCACTGGATGTGGTAATGCTGAAGGGTCCTTGAGATGAGAAGGGAGTGTTTGCCATAGCGAGTTATTGCGTGTTGAGTCTGACTCAGTGAAGTAGAAATTGGGTCACCCTAGTGAGTGTTTGATTAGCAGACTCCTCCCCCTTTGCAGAATCTGAACTCAGTCTGAATTCTGGGTGAATTTTTAACTGGTTTGTGGAGCAGGAAGAAGCTGTGTGCCTCTAAGATTCGGATTTCAAGAACTTGAGTCTCTCCAGCCATAAGAGCCACTGCTAAAACTAAGGTGCTTTTAAATACTACTCTTGCCTCGTATGAACGACTTTGAAGTTAATCCTCCTTGAGCTGGAATTTGGACTAGCTGACCTCCAAAAGTCTCCTCCAAGGTAATTCCTTGATCAGGAGCACATTAGTGACTAAATGCAAAGCACCAGTGCTATTTCTCCTGTCCAGGCTACGACAGAGTACACTCCTCCATCAGCTGGGCAATACCAACAGCAGACTTCCTAGGAGTTACTGCACACATGCTCCTGGTTGATGGTTATAGGGATACTCTCACCATGTGATTCTGAGCAGTGAAGTTGGATAAGGGGCCACAATCGAAGATCCACCTTTGGGAGCAATCCCAGGTCATGTGCATTCCCCAAGCATGTGCTAAGCACAGCCTTCTTCAGAAAGTGTGAGACAACATCAGCTCTGGAAAGGAGGGAACTTTCATCTCCTTAGTAGCATTCAGCCTTTGGCACCGGCTCTGAGTGCTTGTGCTGCAGTGAATGACTTCTCTGCCCTTGCAAGTTTAGTTTGGTCTCAGCTCCTCCACAGTGGGCAAAACAAAGGGCAGAGGAGATCAGGTGTCTGTTCCAGCCACAGAGGGAATGAGGTAGAACTGGGCCACGCTGAGGAGTGCTGGAACCAGACCCAAAGGGTAGGCTGTTTCTAGAAGGGAAGCTGGCTTGTTCCTACAGTTAGGGGTATGATTCATTGTTCAGAAACCCACTTGCACCCTTCCTTGCATGCTGGGCTCCTTGCCACAGAAGCATTCTTCCTACTGCCCTGAACCTTCTTGCACACTGGAAATATTCTGTTTACTCAATTCCGAACAGGATGCTGCATTCCAAGTAATCAATCACTCAGAGTTTCTTAGTTTATGACACATCTTAATATACTGAGGAATAATTCCTAGCAGCGAAGGGATACTGAGTCATGTGGAAAAATAAACAGTCCTTGTACACTTTAAACTGTTGATGCTTCACTCAGAAGTTTTGTTACTTCAAACCTTCACTGCTGCCACAGGGTAGAAACAAGCGGTGACTCCTCCTGAGACTGGGTAGTGAGTTCACAGTTTAGGCAGCACTCTGGGGCTCTGACACATGGCCTTGAGCACGCTGAGCTGCTTGCGGTGTTGCTGTCCCTCTGACAGTGGGCAGAGCATGTTCCTGTCCCTGCCCTGCAGCCCAGGGCTGTCAGCCCTACATAGCTGTGAAGGCAATGGTGTCCTCCCCAGAACACACCTCTCAGAGGCAGTAGAGAGGTTGACTCAGCAGTGCTGCTAGTTTAGGTCTTCTGGTGGGCTCCGAAGCCTTGCTGTGCTGCTGGAGGAATTAGGAGCACTCTTACACCCTGGGTTTGAGTTTCGCGCTGGGAAGCAGCACACCCATGAGCAGAACAGGACACGGGCTGTTCTACCTGCTGGCACAGGGCGTAGGATTACAGCAAGGGAGTTAAGCTGAGGTTGTGTAGCAATCCTAACAGCAAGGCCAGGTAATCAGGCCTTGATAGCCAGCGACACTGTAAATACTGCAGGGCCTTGTTTTTTGCTATGCTTGCACTTTTAGGTGAGGCACTGTTGAAAAATACAGCCTCCCTGGGGTCTTGTTTTAGTGCAGGAGTGTGGTAGAGGTGGGCTCAGAACAGATACCCTGAGTCATCTGGAGACTTCATCTTCTGCCCAACAGAAATGTGGCTTTGTTATCGACTAAATGTAAGCGTTGATTATAGCTTTTATCTATTCCAAACCTGCCTGGGTGACAGCTGAGATGGTTTGTCACACATGGGAGAATGCATGTTTCACTCAGGGTGCTCTGAGGAGAAGTTAGGTCATCTTTATTAAAAAAAACAGTTTCACAACACGGGACTCCAGAATTTGGCCTTATGCTCAATACCAGCAAAAAGAGATAAGTGGTCCATATAATGTTAGTGTTTAGAGAGGAGAGAAGCAGGGCAAATGCTGGTTATGCTGCCAAGGTCTGGGCATTGTCACACAGCAAGCTGCAGTCAGAGAGAAGTCTCACTCTGTGTGAGCTGGCCTGAAACAGGATGGCATCGGCATCTTTGCTGCTTCTTGCTGTTGCTTGGATGTGCTGCCATAGCTGCCTGGGTCATTGTTCCTAACCCATGTCTGGCAAAGTGAGCTGGGATCAGATAAGCTGTTGTGACTGACTCAGCAGGCTGGACCTGATCCGTTTGACAGAATGGGGCTAGGGAGCAACTAGGGATGCAGTTAGGGAAGAGGGTGCGGTCTTCTCAGAGGTTAGCCTTGTAACCTGGTTCTGCTGTGATCAGGGTAGTGTTTTGGTTGGGATTGAGCAAGCACTGTGAAGGCATGGGAAGCTTTTCCTTCTGGGCAGCTGTAACAAAGCAAGATTGGTAGGAGTGAGATGTTGGGCTCCAAACAATGCTCAACAGCTTGTATATGTACAAGGGGAATCCCTCATTGGTGGTTGAGCTGTGTTTGTCTAGCAGCTTGTGTTTTGATGCTTTGATGCCAGTCTGCAGAGCATCTCTGGCTTTTTGCCTGGTCTTGTAGGCAACACTGATAGCTTTTACTGGTCACTCTAGTTTCTAAATTAAAAGCTGTTCACATCCAAAAATTCTCAAACTTGTTTATTGTTACATGGTTCACAGTGCACAGGAGAGCCTTTAACCTTGTGAGAAGACTGCAGCTCAGGGGTACTGAACTCAGCGTTACAGTATAAGCATCTCAATTATATTCTCTAGTGAATTCAGGCAGAGGCTCTTGCTGTGCTTTGTAGCACACTGGTGATGCTGTTAGAACTCTGTATGCTGAGGATTACAAATGTACAAAAAGTTGCTGAGACCCTAGTGTGTGATTGCCATAAGAAAAAGGAAGTGAAAAAAATTCTGTACAATGCCTAGAGTTCATAATTCTCTTATTTCTTAACAGGGCAGCTTACCAGAATCCAGATGGCTCTCTTGCACAGGCAGTTGGGATTTTCCTTAAGCCATCTGAGCAACGCAGTCATCCAGCGACACCTCAGGTGATTTTCAAATCCTGCTTTTGGTTTTATTTTCTTGTTTGGAAGTGATGCTATTAAGTAAATCTAGCATAAGATATAGTATTTCTAATTAAAAAAGAATAATGTAATATAAGAAAAATATCATAGATGTCTCTTTGCAGATTGTAAAGTGAACCCAAATAAATGCAAGTTCCTGGCAGTCAGAACATGATTCAAACTCTGCAGACATTCCATGTTCTCTAAACTCTTCATTTAAGTTTTAACATGAGCTCCTTGCTCATCCATGTGAGTCTCCTGCCACTTTTTCCTGGTTTTTACACTTAGGGATGCGTTGATCTCGAGCTTGGAGGAAGTGGTGCTTAAACCAACTCTCTTGGCTCCTTTTAGTGCTCTCACCCACAGGATACCTCTAACTAGGTCTTTGTAGAGATCAGAGTTGGCTTTCCTGATGTCCAGGACTTTAGACCTTCAGACCAGAGTCCTGGTTATTGCCCTGTTTCTTCCGTATAAGACCCTGAGCACTATCTCATGGTCTCTGCAGCCAAGGCTGACCTCAGTCTTCACATCCCAAATCTTCCTTGTTTGTAAGAATAAGATCCAGCGGCACACGTCTTCCTGTCAGCTCTTCTACCACATATTTAAAGGATATGCACTGACAGTGAGAAGGAGGTGAAAACCCTGAGACAAGGAGTGCTGCTGCTGGAATGCAAGTCAGCAACCTGAACTGAGAAATCATTCCTGTGTGGTGAGCTTGCTTTTGGATGTGGGGACTTTCACTCTAAGGCTGTGTCAAAAATGAGAAGAAAAGTCCACCTTGTGCAGTTATCTTGTCTAGCAGTAATCAGGCAGTCAGACATTCATAGTTGTCAGTTTGCTACTGTTGCTTTCTAGACTTTGTGCAGCCTAGGTTTCCCTTTCTCCCTCTGGCAATGCTCCTCCTTTAAACTTCTGCTGTTCTGCCTTCTGTGTTGTGCAACCATAACCTGGCAGACAGAGGAATGGGGTGTGATAAAAGAAGAACAATTCCTGAAAGGGAAGTTAAATTCTCAGCTTATCCCTGCTGCTCTCAAGTGTATTCAAAGTCAAATCCACTGATTTAGAACCATGCAGTGTATTGCTGTTATTTCTTGCTACTCCTGATAATCCCACAGTGCAAGCAGACACAGAAGGGAATCTTCTTTCTGGGTTCCTCCCAGATGGGGATGGTGATTCTAATTGGCAGCAGCTTAGCACAGCCACAGTGGGACTCAGAGGTCTCATTGAGAGCAGAGTAAGGTTGGTGAGAGCACCTCATGCACTTCACTGAGAAGGAGATTGGTCAGAAAATTGCTGGGTACTGTGTACAAGACTGAAAGAGGCTGACTTGAGTCTTAGCTTCCTGTTTGTGGGAGAAGCAAGTGCATTTTTTTTGCTTGTAAATTGAAGTTGAACCGAATCATCCACAGTTGCTTTAAAAAAAAATAAAATACAGGCAGTAAATACAAGCCACTCTTCTTTTAGTCGTGTTTCAGAGTAGAACCGTTGTCTTATGTTTGACGTTTACTGAAGAGTGTGCAAAGCTCATAGTAGCATCTGGCTTTCAGAGAACGCATTGAATGCAATGGATGTGTCAGCCACATGGTATGTATTTGTCGCTGGCGACTTCTGAGTGGTTTTTTAGGCACAAGATCACATGCTGGCTTTGCCCTTGCTCCCCAAGGATTACTGGGGAGATCTGTCTCTCATTCTTTCCTGTCTTTTGCCAGTGTCAGTGGAGCATGCCGAGCAATACAGAAACTTACTCGCGTGCGAGTGGTGGACAACAGTGCCTTGGGAAACGCGCCCTACCACCGGCCACCAAAGTGTATCCACGTGTATAACAAGACCGGAGTTGGCAAAGTAGGAGATAAGATCCTTCTGGCTATCAAAGGAGAAAAGAAGAAGGCTTTGATTGTAGGACACAAGATGCCTGGTCCTCACATGACGCCTAGGTTTGATTCTAACAACGTGGTGCTCATAGAAGACAACGGAAATCCGTTAGGAACTAGAATAAAAACACCCATACCCTATATCCTGCGGCAGAGAGAAGGAGAGTTCTCCAAAGTTTTGGCCATTGCCCGCAACTTTGTATGAGACTTAAAGATTTCTGGCAATCCTGTTCATACCCTTTCCTACAGTACCTGTTCCTTGGTCCTTTTCTAGAAAAAGGTGAAACACGCAGAAGTTGAGGTTAATTAAGAGTCTCCTTTCCTGTTTATGACATATAAACAGCTAATTTAAATTCTGAAATGCCTCGTTTTTCTCCAGAAGAGAAAACAGCATGTTTGGGAAATGGTCCTATACTAACACTGCTCTGCTGGTGTTACTTTGGTCTCCAGTTATTAAAGTAAGAAGATGAAAATCTGCATTGTTTTGTACTGCTTATGCTCTGTTTTCCCTATTTCGACTGTTCACAGTTCTGTTGGAGCAAGACACAAAGCCCAGTCCCTGGCCTGATGGTTCTGGGATGTACAAAATGGATTCACTTATAATAAAGTAGGAGAGATGAGAGCAGTGTAATGAATTATTGGTCCTTTCAAGAAAAGTGTTAAGTTTCCTCATCTTTGCCTCAGAAAGAAGACTAGGAGTGAATGAGATAGGGAAAACCTGATGGCCTTCAACTTTGGTGGTGTGCAGTTGAACAGGACATAGCAGAGCTGGGAAGGGAAGGAGAATGTGGTAGGTTTGGGACATAGCCTATGCTCTCCACCTGATCAACCTCAAGAAATTAACTTCTGTTCTCTCTGGACAGTACAAGGGTTGGATTGAGACTGAAAGTTTGACAGGAAGAAACATTTCAGTTCCAGACAGCTTTTTGAGACTGCATTAGAGAACCTAGGTTTGTCCATTATCTGTTGCTGATAGGCAGCATGTACTCATTGGTAAGGCCAGCTATTGTCCAGAAGTGCTTCCTAAACTTAGGCACAACAGTGTGTAGGTGCTGTGCTGTTGTGTTCAGGGGTAACTGTAGTCCAGGAGCCAAACTGCTTTGTTCACATGAAGCCAGGCAGAAAAACTTGGTGCTTGCAGTGGGTAAAAGGATGTGGGAGAGCCCTGGATCCCCTCCTGCTCCGTTACTCTAAGTAACGTGGATTGGACAACAATCTGTGTTTAAATTGAGCTTTAAGGAGCTGCACTGTTCTCCTTAGTAAAACTTCCCTGTGAACCAGAGGAGCCTAAGCCTATCAGCTTCCCAGTTCAATACAGGCAAAACCTCCCTCTGCCTGCAGCATGTTACTTTTTTGCTGCTTTCCATGAGCCAGAAAAAGCTGGATTTGCTGCTCTAGACCTTCCCAGGCCCCAGGCTGTTGCCAGTAAGCCCTCAGCCTGCCTGCTGGAGGAAGCAGCACAGCAGGTGCCCAGCTGATGTCAGTCTTTCCAGGCTGTCTGAATACAGTTGCTTTCAAGGAGAGATTTCTTTGCTGGAAGGTGACGTTTATGTCGCTTTGCTGGGCGGGTTAGTGAACAAACAGCTCATTCTGGTTGCAGCAAGAAGCGTGGCTGGGTCCCCTCCTGTTGTTTCCTAGAAGGAGCTGCAGTTGCTGGCCAAACATCCCTGGGTGTGCACGCTGGCCATCTAGCGGCTTGTGGAGCTGTGAGAGGTGTTCTGCGACCTCAGGCATTGGAGACTTCTGCAAAGGTGGGTCTTGCTTGGGCTGCTCAGGTTGGGATCCTGCCCAAGTGCAGCCATCACTGGGGTTCTGGGAAGTGTAGCAGAGGCAAACTTAGTATTTCAAGTAGAAAAGAGTGTGTGTCTCCTGAAAATGGGAGAATGTAAATTCCTTCAAAATGTGTATCCTTTTGAGAACAAAAAAGAAAATTTACTTTTGCTAACCTAAGACTGAAAAATAGCTTTCTACTGCTGCATTTGGTTTCTGTGCAAGGCCATCTGCGTGGTGGAAGAGGAGTCCAGTTGGTTCCAGCTAACCCAATCTGTCACTCACTCGCAGAGCTGCTCAAGTGGATTGTTTGGTCTTGCTTAGCAACAATTCCAGCCTTGAAGCAGTTCCCTGGTAGGACACAAGGACCTCCAAACAATTTTTGTTTTTCTTGTCCTGACCATAAGGGCTATGAGTTCCTCATGGGATGCGAGGACCCTGCTGTTTGGATATTAAATATTTCACAGAATATTTGTTAATAACTTTGCAGCATTTTGCAGGGATAGAGGTCATGGGGAGAGGGCACCAGAGGAAGCAGGCAAGACAATGGAGCAGACTTGAGATTAAAATGTGGAGAGACACTTTATAAGTAAACTGATATGTGGAACTAAATCCTTAACCTCGGAGCTTAATAAGCAGACATGCAGACAGCTAAGCTCAGCACATCCCACCAAGCAGCTCCTGCAGTCTGTAAGTGTCTTTTCCTGACAAGGAACGTGGCCTCAGCAGAAATCACTGCTCTGGGACACTACGTCTGCGCTTGGCAAATCCCAGGCACTCACCAGGGGCAGCTTCTTACTGGGGTCTCTCCTTCGAGCAGGACCCTATGCTATGGGAAAGTTTCCCAGCAGGGGATGGTGCCAAAGAGGAATCCTCTCATCTCCTGTGCAGCCTCTGGAGGAGCTGTGAGCTGCTGTGGAGAGTAAAGGAAGCTGGAAACCGGAATTCAGAGTCTTTCCAGTGTCCCTATTTTTGCCCCAAGGAATTGCTCATGGATCTTTACAAATGTGCCTTCTTGGCCAGCTCTGCCTGTGTCCCTGGGTTAGTGCTGTTCCTTGTGTTTGGATGTGGGACTGAGGTCAGATTCTGCTCCCACGGGGTGCCTATACCCCTGGTGATGTGACCAGATGTTTTTTGGTGGGTCCTGAGGGAAAGTGGTCCCTTCTTAGGGTGTTCTGCGAGGGCAGGGAGAGATGACCAATGCCAAGAAAAGACATGGGGTAGGGCTGGCTGCTGGGGCCCAGAGCTGGACAGAGGAATGCAAACTGGGGATTAGCTGGCTGTGAGAAGGGGTGTCTCAAAAGGAAATGGGCAAGACAGATTATCGCTCAGGGATGCTGCAGGGAGCTGATGGGTTCCATCTGCCTGGAGACAGGCTAGGAGATAGGCTTGTGGCCCCATGCCAGCACGGCAGAGGGACTGTGGGATCAAGGAAGGCAGCAGGGGACATAGCGGGCTAGGAGGGGGATCACAACATATGTCAAAAGCAAGTTGCTGGGCTCATTTGCCAGCTTTCCTTTTTTCCCCATAGCATCAGTTACTCCATGGAACTCATTGCTCCAGGACACCAGTAAGTACAGCTGGTTAACGGAACTGAAAATGAGCCTGAGCACTCTCCTCTGTGGCGGCGAGGGTGACTGTGTTCACCAGTGACAGCAAACACGCCTTCCCCAAAGGGAGGTGATGTACCTGATCATTGTGGTGTGGTCGCTGCAAGCAGGCTGTCACCTGGGCTTCTGAAATAGGAGGTTCTTCTGAAGGCAGCTCAAGGCTATAGAACTCTGTGCCGTAATGTTGTTCTTTAAAAACAAACATGAGCCCTGAGCTACGGGGCCGGGTACTGGAATGCTTCCCAAAGCAAGCTGCAGGCTTTGGACCAAATGTTCCCTGCTGGGCCATGTCATCCCATGTCACTCCTCTCTTTCTGTGTAATCTGCATCTCTTGGGTTTAAAGAATTCATTGCTCTAGCTTGCTAGTCTTCACCAGAACCAGAGAACTCACTGTTGTGAGCAGGTGATGAAGTGAGGAGGTGGTAGGATGGGAGATGTTATCACGGCCCTTGCTTCCTGACGTTTCTGCTTGGCTCTTGGTCCTCTTCCAGGAGGCCCTTGGCAGCCCTAGGCACCCTGTAGCTATGATTCCTGATGCTGGAAGCAGCAAACAGCTGGTTTTACTGGTTTCCCCGGCCTGCCACTCAGCCCCTGATGTGCCTTGCAGAACAAGGGACCTCACCTGCAGCCAGGTGAGCTGAGGACAGGGGCCCTGGGGTATCAAGTCTAGACCCACCACAGCTCCTGGGCATACAGGTGTCTGCTCAGTGCACTGACAGCATTTCACATTGCTTGCTGGAAAACTCAATGGTGAAATGTTCTGCTCATGGCCGGCAGGTAGTATCTTGCATTTCTGAGGAAAGTAGAGTGAATCTTAAAGGCTTGTAAGAACTGGGACACGCAGAGTTAATGGGCTGTGCAAATTTTGGGCCGCTGGAAGTTGGGCCTAACACAACCTCCATCTCTAGCTGCCTGGGGTGGCTGAAGCGTGAGATTCCTGTTCTGCCAGCTGGGAAAGGGACTCTTGCAAGTCAAGAGCAAAGGGACTGTGTAACCTGGGAGGCACACACTGGGGCTTTAGGGCAGGTGTAGGCTACTCTGATGCTGTGCAAAGGCTGGGTGCTGCTGGCAAATCTGGGTATCCGAGGCTCTGCTCCCCTAGACAAGCCAGCTCTGTGCCATCAGCCTGGCTTGGATCTGGGTGCTGGGATTCAGTGTGGCTGTGGCATCAAAATGCCAAACCCCAGCCGAGAGCTGTGCAGAAGGGTTAACAGCTCACTCCCTCTGCTTCGGGGAGCTTTGTTCATTGGAGTATTAAATTCCACAGCTGTAAATAATCTGCAGCAGGAGAGATTATCAAGACCCTGGGAAGAAGCAGCTTTTATTAATAAGATCAGTTCTCCCTGCGCAGCATCACGTAGCTGCTCTCCACCCTTTCTTTGCTGTGCTGCATCTCGGCATGCCTCCTGAGGGCAGGTGGGCAGCTCCCTGCCTCCAGCTGTGCCATCCCTAGCCGAACTCTGCCACTCGATAAGAGAATCCAGTTCCCGCTGGCTTTCCAGGGCGCTGTCGGTGTTCCCAGGGAGCAGAGTGCCCGTGCTGCAGCCCCTCGTCCCGCTGCTTCTCTCGCAGAGCCGTCGGGCCCAGAGCTACCCATGGGCGGCCATCAATCCCTCCGCATCCCTCCCCGAGCTCACCGCCAGCCTGCAAGGCGGGTTGCGGCCACACGGTGTCACCCCACGCCGCCCTTTCCGCTCCGGGAGACGGCTGCTGCGGCCGTGGCTCCTCCCGTGGCGCCGTCCCGCGTGTTCCCGATCCCAGCGCGGGGCCGTGTGACGGCACGGCCGGCTTTCGGGACCCGCCGCCACCCGGTGTTGGGCACGCGCTGTCACCATTGTGAGCTCGGAGCGGCTGTGGCACTCGGAGCGTCCCTGTGGCACGCAGGGAAGGGCGCTGCGCTTTGCAGGTGCTCTGTGGATTTGGTGTTTGTTTTGTCACGGGGTGAGATGAGTTGTGTCGGTCCTCAGCAAATCTCGGCAGCGCGCTGCCCTGCGAGGGGGACAAAGAGCAAGCGGCATCGGCAAGCAGGGAGCGTGGCAGCACGGCTGCCATTGCTCAGGGAGGAAGCTCTCGAGGTGGGGTGTGGGGAGAGGCTGGGAACAAGGGTCCCCAGCAGGAAAAAGGGTGCTACCATTTACGCCCTGAAGCAGAGGCAGCAAGTGAAGCCCAGCCATGGCTCTCCTGCTCCCTGCTGTGTGCCAGGCGCAGAGGGGAACCCATTTTCCCACTGCCTTTCTGCGGTGGAGGAGGGGGTGGTGGGAGGGAGGCAGGCTGGGAGGATGCATCAGGAGGTGACGTGTGATGGTGGAGCGAGCTGTGGCCCAGCCTTGCTCAGGTGCAGCTCTCCGTGCTGTGCCTCACGTACCAAGATGCTGTCTGTCCTCCAGCTATTTACTGCCAGCTCATTTTGCAAACGCTGCACTCACAGGATTTTTTTTCCCCTCTCTCCCTCCCTCTCTCCTTCTCTTTCCCTTCCCTGCAGAGATGTTCACACAGTGCTCCCCATTCAGCCTCAGCAGCGTGCTCTCCCACCTGCACGCATGCTGCACACTCTGTCCCACATGCGGGCTGTCCTGTGGGGCTGCTCCATGCCCACTCCCTGCCCCTTCTCCCCTGGCTTCAGGCCTGGTGCTGGGGAACAAAGAGCTCCATCGGCTTGGGGGCTGCTGGGGAGTAGAGGCTGCTCGGGAGCCCAGCCCTGCAGGCTTCCCTCTGGGCAGTGGGGTCACTGCCCTTTGGTGTTTGGGGATAGCAGTTCCCTAGGTGGGGAGCTGGAAGGGGGTTGCTGTGCTGGGAAAGCGGCTGCTGCCATGGTCACCTCTTGTAGGGGCAGCTTGGCTGTAGGAGGGTTTCTCCCGAGTGGAGCCTATGGCTGAGGGCTGGCTCTCACCCTTGTCCTGGCCACCATGTGGTCTGAAAGCCTCGGGCCCTAATTAATGAGATGTAGGGCTTTCATCTCCCCTATCTCCCCATCTCAACTGAGGACTGTGGTTGTACGGAGGTGTTTGGAAACAAGAGCTGAGGGCTTCCCAGGGGTGGGAGGCTGCTGCCAGCTGCTTGTTGCTGGGGTTCACGGGGCTGAATGGAGGTTCCAAGCCGGCACTAAGGGAGAGGATCCCCTTTGTGTCACTGGAGGGTGCAGGAAGTGGCCTGGGGGGCCTCAGGGTGCCGGTGGGATGAAGGTTTGTGTGTGCAGAAGGGCTACAGGCTGCCTGCAGGCCTAGCAAGGTGGTGGGGCGGCTTTGCACGCTACGGTAGATGGCAGTGCCGCCCGGATTTATGAATGGAGGAGGAGGAGGGGAGGCAGATGGATGCGGGGAGGTGGTGATGGAGCGGAGGGGGGGGGAGAATTTGCTGGCTGGGCTCCGGCCTCCACCTCCGTTCCCCCTCGCCCCTGAGCCAGGCGCCCTCCCCCAGCCATTAGCATAGGCCTGCCCGGGGTTTACATGTCAGACTGCACGTTGCAGCGGCCGGATCCAGCAGCCAGCAGCGCTGGCAGCCGCCCCGAGTCAGCTGCTTCCCAGCGAGGAGTGCGAGGAGCAGGAGGCAGCCGCAGGCCGCAGGCCTCCACGTTAAGGTGTCCTCGCCGAGATGCAGCCCTGCACCCGCTGCCTCCCGCCCCATGCCCCAGCACAGCCCGGTGGGACGGCGGTGGGGAGCGGCCTGACTGCCTGGCTCTGTCTGAGGGCTTGGGAGGTGCAGAGACACCGGGCAGGAGCCGTGGTGAAGGCCCAGAGAGCAGGCAGGAAACTCCGGCCATCAGCCCTTTTCTCCTGCCCTTGGTGGGGACACATCCTGGTGTCCCTGCAGTGCAGGTGACCAGAGCCCATGACACAGGAAAGATCTTGCAGAGAGCCTTTGGGATGGCCTGGGCTCCTGCCCTCGCAGGGCCAGTCTGCCTCCAGGCACCACTGCTGCAGAGTTGCTGGGGGAAAGCTGCAGAACGCAGCCCAAGCCCTTGGCTGTCTGTGGTGGCTGTAGGCCTGGGATACTGCCCGCACCAGTTGGGTACTGGTTCCTGCCCAGGGTTCCCACATTTCCACCTGCTTGACCTACATTCTGCAGTGGGGTGCAGGATTTCTCATTGCCTCTTATCCAAACCAGTTGTGTAGCATTGCTGCCTTTGTGAGGTGTCACCATGAAGGATTCCACACTCCTTCAGCATCCTAAATCCTGTGGGATCCTCTGGTTGCAGTGTGGGCAACATGAGTATTATCAAACAGCAGGTGGGTGCAGCACCCCTTGTATGTCTGGCTCGAGTGAGAGCCACTATTTGGCAGCTGCAGGTCTCCCATGCTCTCTGTTTGCCGAGCTCTGGGATGGTGCCTTGCTGGGGAGAGCTGACGGTTAGTGGATTTTTGTTTCCACATTAAAACCATCTAAGTATTCAGAACCAGCTCCAGCTACCGCTGTGGGAAGACAGCTCCAAGGTACAGAGCTCCCTGCCAAGCCTGCCTGCGGGGTACTGCCCTTCAGAGCTCTCTACAGAGCACTGGCAGCACACAGGGAGCTTGCCTTGCTCCAGCGGCACCGAGCAGCTTCTTCCAGACCTTAGTCCATCCTTGGGAAGCAGTCAGGAACGTTCGGGTCATGCACCTGCATGGGGAAGAGATGGAGGGGTTTTGGGAAGCGGGAACTGGGAGCACGCACTGCCCAGCACGTAGGACATCATTGGGTAATGAAGGTGAACGGTTGACAGGGCTGATGCAACGAGCTAATTAGGAATTTGCTGTCACCGCAGCTGGACTCACCTGCCTTGTGTGCTGTCGCTGGGTGATTCTCGTTCTGTGTGACAGTCCCTTGGACCAGGAATAGCAGCCAGGGTGTCACATGCCTGCCCTGGCTGTTCCCCGCTGTTCTGCACGAGCGTGCTGCCAGCCATGCACACCAGCATCATGAGGCAGCTCCGGCAGCTGCAGAGGAATGTGCTGCTCCTCACCGGCCCTGGGGACAAGCAAGTGACACATCTTTTGATGTGCCTGCATGAGCCCAGCAGACAGACTTCTTCAGGAGTAGACATGATGTGCAGGAACCCCTTGGCCTGAGCCTGCCCAAGTTAATGCACAATGCAGAGGACTGTCAGCACTGCTCAGTGGCTTTGTTACCTGTTGAGTTGGCAGAGCTGGCTGCTAGGCCTATGATGCCTTGATGCTCTTGAGTATCCCAGCATCACTGGGTTTTCCCTGGGGAAACCCATGTGAAGAGCCATTTACTAGTGTGTCCCAAGGGCTGTGAGTGGACCCTGTCCTACAGGGAAAAGACTAGTGGCTGTGACAGAGGTGGGTCTTGTGGAAAATGCACTGGGCACCAGCAGATTGCTGCTGGAGGAGCCTTGGAGAAAAAAGCACTGTGGTCCATAGACAAGGAATTAGTGTTGATGTTTACAGAGCATTTGTTTAGGTTAAGCAACATGGCTCAGAGCTGCTCAGACCGGCTCCCTGCTGCACTGAGTGGCTGTGGTTCAGTGCTGCTGGTCCTGCTGGGTGGCTGATACTTCTCCCACAGCACTGCCACCTGTGTTGGGGACATGCCAGAGATGTGTTGGTGGCGCTGGGGGACTGCAGCCATCTGGGCACTGACTGTCTACCAGCTCCAAAATGCAGAGTTCAGCCCATGGCTGGGGAAGGTGGTGCTTGAGCTGTGTGTGCATGGAAAAAAAATGCATCTATTTCATAGAAGCCCATATAAATTGGAACCATCTCCTGATGAGAAGAGTTGAGTTAGGTTTCCCAATGCAAAGCGGCAGCTACAATAAAGAAAGAAAAATCCCATCCGGACCACCCACTGCCTGCAGAGCAGTCCTGGGGTGCGGGGTCCTGCAGGTGGGACGTTCTCTGCCTGCAAATGCAGGGCTGGCTCCCCACAGCTGCCCCAAACCCGAGGGAGCCACCTTAAGAGCTCTCCCTCCATAGGACTGAACGGGATACGCCAGGCATTTCATATACCATATTCTATAGCCAAGGAAACCCTAACAAAGAGCCGTACGCTCTCACGTTTCGCTTCAGGCTTCTCCCTGCTGCAGCTGGAGCTGAGTTTTTAAAAATCTTTGTGTCATTATTTCGTTCCTCTTTTGATTCGGCCATAGAGGGACAAGGAGATGCCAAACGAAAAGAATGGGCATTTAAGCAGAACTGGATTGAAGAGGCAGTGTGTGCGCAGAACAACAAGGCTTTTTACATTTCATATGATCTTATACATGGGCTCCATTCAGTATATTTCCCCTCTGTTTCATTTGAATGTACAGAATTAGCCATTCACATCCTCTGGAATTACGTCTCCCTCACATTTCCATGCGGCGCTGCCTCCATGTTCTGGGGGCTGGGAGCACTGCTAGTTCAGCTGGGAGGCGCAGGCTGAGGTCAGAGCCCGTGTGCAGGCTGGGAGCAGCTTTGTCTTTTTTTGGAAAGTGCCAGATTTGATGCTTGGTGACTGTGGTTGGGGAAATATATGAGCATACACAAATGTATGTGTGTGCCGGAGCATGCGTGCGCCTGGTTGCAGTTGAGGGGGGTCTTTTTCATGTTAATCCTGCTGGATTTATGTCTTCAAATAGAAAGGCGAGGCTTGGGTTTCAGACGCAGGCTGCAGTGGTTTGGGGCCACATGCGTGGCCCTATCATCCTGCGTGTCTGCTTGTGGCGGCCGCCTCATTGTCTGTTGCGGCGGGGCTATTGAAAACAAATATTTATTGTGCTATTTACCAGAGCTCCCCGGATGCTCCTACACATGTAGAAGAATTGGCCCAGGAGACTCAGAGAAACTGAGCCGGGAGTCCTAGGAAGAGAGCCAGCAGGGAGAGGTGCGTGTAGCTGTTCTTGCAGAGAGAGGGAGCATCCTGCAGTGTGCACTGCTGGACATGGGGGTCCCAGAGCATTGGCTGCCTTTAGGCCGCTCGTGGCCATCTGACCACATTGCAGAGCACAGCTGGCCCAGAGTAGCGTTGGCTCCTGTGCATCGTTCAGCCGCAGCCCCCCCACTGAACCTGGTTATTTATACCTTTCCTGTGTGTGTTTAATTATAGCAGAACCTGGCAGCACCGTGGTGCTTAACGGTCTGCTGGCGTTTCCATTATGAGCCCAGACTGGAAGGATTATATAGCTGGAGCGTTTGAACCCAGTCTCAGACAGAGACTTGGCATCGGCTCCCAGTGCAAATAAAAAGGTTTTCAGTTGGCTGATGGCAGGTTTGAGAAGGGAACATTTTTCACATCCTTAGCCCCTTCCGTTTGCTTCAGCGGCCTCCCTCTGTTGTAACGATTCTTGTTCACGATAAGGGTGATGAGGCACTGGCACAGATTGCCCAGAGAGGTGGTGGATACCCCATCCCTGGAGACACTCAAGGTCAGGCTGGATGGGGCTCTGAGCACCTGATGGAGCTGTAGGTGCCTGTTCACTGCAGGGGAGTTGGACCAGATGGGTCCTTTCCAGCTCAAAACATTCTATGATTCTATGATGACACCAGCAAGCAGCAAGCAAGACCAAAAGCAACGTCTGTTTTTATGCATGGGCATTTTTGGTTCATCCACTGCAGCCTAGCCAGAGGGTGCTGCATGAGGTGCCCCTGCTGGTCCCCAGGTGCTGAGCTCTTTCACGTCCCATAGGGCGTTGAATGGGACATACTCGCCTGCACTCCAGCTCATCCAAAATGGCAAGAAGCCAGCAGGGCTTCTGTCAGGATGGTCACCATGGGAACTTTGGGGATGGGGGACATTCACAGAGGGTTGTAAAATCTGCAACTGACAGCAGAGGCTTTCTTCATTTCTTCCCCTAGGCCAGGCCCTGCTGTCCCCAAGCAGGCAGTCTGGCTCTGCATGCACATACCTGGCACCAAGTGCTTGGCCTGCTGTGTGGGAACCCTGCTACCCAGGGAACCTGTGTCCTATCCATCCATCCTGGCCAAACGGAATGCAATGATGAGCTGCTGCAAATCTACTGGAGCTGTGCTTCTTCTCAAAATTTCAGAACACCTGTGCTCCTCTGCAGGCAGTCCTGCAGTGTGCCAGGGCTGTCCCCATGTCCCTGCTACAAGACACCCCCCAGCAGAACAGCACACTCGGGAGCAGAATGGACCACTGCAGCTCCATTCTTCTGTGCTTCATGCTGCCTCGTTCCCACAGCAGATGAGTCATCTGCTGGCACCCAGCTGGAAGATGGGCAAGCCCCCCTGTGGCACTGACAAAGCCTGGATGCTAACTCTTGGATTTGCATGGGTTGGGGAAGAGGAGATGCGTTTCCCAGGGAAAAGCAGCAGGTCTCCCCTTCCACATGTCTGGGGGCAGGGCAGGGCACTGTCTGCTCCATGCAGGACTCACTCACCTCCTGCTAAGACAAGCCCTCTTAGTAATATATCTGTGATATGCAGATTTCCTCCTGTGCCTCATATCAGGTCTGCAAATCTGTATTTGCAGATGTGAGCTCATCCTGACGCCCCCAGGTGTAAGCCCTGATGCTCCTGTGCACCTTTTGGCTGTCACCTCTGCCTGTGATGTTGCCCAGGACCTCCTGGTCTTGCCCTCACTCCATGCTGATGATGTTCAGCTACCAGGCTGGCACAAGGGAGCACATGGATGCCAGGAAAGGCTGGACTGGGGCACAGAGATCCACATCTCTGCCCTGGCAATGCTGCTTAGCACCCGGGTGGGGAAATGTCAGGGCATTGAGCTGGGGAGTGCTCTCAGGACAGTACATGTGAAAGGGATTATTTCAAAGGCTTGGCCGATTCAGCAACAGCAAAGGGTGAGTCTGGACTCAACCAAAGGCCTTCCCTGCTCCTCCTTTTGCCAAACTTCAGGTCTGTGTGCCAGAAACATGCCACGTTGGGATCTCTTCAAAAGAAAGGTCATCAGATTTCCCTGTAACAAAAGCAAGAGAAACCAAAGTATTTCTCTCTGACAATGTTCTTGGAAACGGATGAATCACTTTGGCTGAAATTATATATTTTACATCTATATTTGTGTAGATAGTTAGCGCTAGGAAGCCAACAAACGAGACAAAGCTCTGTTAAAGATAGTAAAGTATGGCCAAGTGGAAATCAGCTGAAAACCAGCACTTGGACTGTGAAGAAAAACTGAGTGGAACATATGGACCTTGGGATGCATACATGGTCCTCATGGCTGGGAGAGGAGGGAGGAGAGCAGGGAGCCAGGCGGCACAGAGTGATGTACTGGGAAATGCAGATGTGCTGGAAGAGGAGGACTAGATGGTGAGTGGCTTTTTTGCTGGGGTGGAGGCTAAAGCTAAAGAGGATGGAAGGAACCTCAAGTCCCTGGTTAGAACGCTGCCCTGGTGCAGCACCGTGCAATGAGAGATGAGTATGGACATCAGCACAGAGTCCCCTGCACCTCTCTCTTCAGCATTATCATGCTCTGGATGTTAGAAGTTCAGTCAGTGGCAAGGAGAGTCAGGCAGACAGTTCATGACCTGCTGTGGCTTTGAGGTGCTTTTGGGAGGGCAGAGGACACCCCAAGAGCAGGGGCAGACTCACAGAAATTAACGTGGTGCCACCAAGATGTGTCAGCCTCTGAAGATGGGAGCCATTGCCCATCCTTGGCTGTGGTGGCCAGTCTGTGCTCAATGCAGAGCCTCCTCAGTCATCTGCTGATGTTTCCCGGCCATAAGCTGAGGGAGACCGGCGTGTGTGAGTCACCAGGCTCTGCTGGCTGCCATCCACGTGCTCCATTTGGTGCTGCTTTGTGTGTGTGAGAGCGTGCTCTCTCTCCCAGCTGTGTGTGCTTGCCTGCCAGCTCGCGGCTGATTGCCTTTGCAGCTGTGCTGGTTTTTGCCTCTCTTCGAGCTCTGAGAGCCTTGTCCATGGATGAGGGGAGAAGAGGAGGAGGACAAGGAGGAGGGAGGGAAAATGAAAAATAAATTAATAAACCAGCAGAGTGAGAGATGTCCCATAGAAGAGGATGTCTGCTTGCAAAGCTGTTGATCCCCCAGGCATGTGGTGTGCTGTTGTCCCCACCACACCTCCACTAACAGCAAGCAGAAGATGTCACCTCCCCACACCTTCCCGAAGATGAATGGGGGTCCCTGCTAGAAGCCCCTCTACTTGGCACAGGACTGCTAGCTTCTCTGGGTGATTCCCACTTCATTTGGCCACTTCTAGGGCTGCTTCTGCTCTCTCCATGTGGTGAGGGAGGACACCTTCCCTGCACACAGATGAATGGGACCATCTTCAGTGGGCTCACACCATGGCACCTTGCAGGGGAAGAGTGAGATATCCCAGAATCAGGAGGTGTTTGGAGGTAAGTTTTGCTCCCCATCTGCTCCCTTTGCAAAAGGTTAGGAATGGGCTGTCATGGTTCCTGGTTCCTGAAGTGTCCCATAGACTACAGAGCCCCCGGAAGAGACGTATCAGGAGCCATTTATGAGCTTGAATCCCATCGTTCTCTCCACTGCGTTTCTGGGGATGTGGCACTGTCAGTCCACAGCTTTCCTCTCTGTATCACAGAGAACTTTATCAAATGGCCTCCATCCCAGCGCATCCCAAAAAATCTGCAATGGGGTGACATCCTCTGCATGGGGCCTTGCAGGAATGAGTAGAACCAGGTGTTCTGGCTTTTGGACCAGCCCAAGCAGCATGGGATGTACTGCACACCACCTTGCTTCTCTGCAACTTATGGTCAATGGTTCAAGACCCCACAGCCTTCAGAGTGTTGTCCCCCACTGAGGGCTTTCCCAAGTGGTCTCTCTTCAAGGGGCTGCTATGATTTCCTGCTGCCTGGCCGTACTCATCCTGCCTTTTTCCCAGCAGCAGCAGCCCAGAGCCCCGCTTTGCTCTATCTGGTGTGGGTGTGTGACTGCGGGCTCTGAGGGCACCCACCTGCAGGACATCTGTTCATATAAGATCAGGCAGGGCCCTGGAGACACAATTAGGCCAGGACAGAGCAGTGATTTCCCAGGGGGGACTGGATGGGCTGGAGCTTCCTGAGCAGGTGGGAGCACACGGATACGATGGGAAAAGCACTTGGGAGGAGCCTGCGCTAGTGTTTAGCCAGCCTGGAGCAGGATCAGGAGGACTTTATGTTTATAACCTTACAACCTACGAGTGCACTGCAGGCAAAGGCATTTTTCCACCACTTCCTTATTGCTCAGAGGTGCCCATGCAAGAAGGACCCCTTGTCCCCAGGTGTGCTTCTTGCCACCAACTCAACCTGGTGCACAGTCCACGGACTTTCCCCGTGCTGCAGAGGCCGGGGGTGGTTCTGGCAGTGCTGCTCTAATTGGGGACCCGCCTGGGTAAAGGAGACAACTTGGTGGCACCTCCTGGCACGAGGCTGTCCTCACCATCCACGCTGATGTTCATGATGGGGCTGGGAAGGGGAAAAGGATGCTGCATGTTACCAGAGGCTCCTGCCCCTGTTTGGAGGGGCAGGAGAGCCGTGGTGCCCCTGTAGAACAAGGGGGCACAGCTGGCTCTCAGTCTCAGGAAGGAAAAGCAATGTGGATGAGGAGCCCAAGGCCCAGTCCCTGGTGCACAGATGCCTCTCTCCTTGGCAGCCTGGCAGCAGGAAGCCCAGGCAGTATCCAGCCCGGCACTGTGCCAAGACAGCCTCCCGCTGTCGCTATTTCCCCTGCCACCTGCAGCTCCCTCTGGCCCCCTCCCACTGCCCTGTCCCATCTTGTCCCGTGTGGGTGTGTGGGGGCCTTCCCTCCGCACGCTGCCGCTGCCAGCAGCCCCTCCTCCCCACCTGGGAAACAGGCTCCCTTCTCTTCCCGGCCCGCTGTGCAGACACCAAACTTTGCACGTAGCAAATGGAGGCGATTTCCTCCTTAGTGGTGGCACATGGAAAGTATTGAGCTGTTTGTGGGTTTTTTTTTTTTCTCCTCCTTCTGTATTTTTTCCCCCTTCCCTCACCCAACAGGCTGTCAGCATGCCATTGGACACAGCGTTAGGGCTCCCACTCTTCTCTGCTTGTGTACATCTGCTCCTGGTCATCCTGCACGGTGCTGAATGTCAGGAAATGACTTAATCAGGGAGTGAGCAGGGCCGGGCTGACACAGCAGGGGCAGGAAGGGAGGGAGTAGGGAGAATTGGAGGGGATAGGGGGGAGCAGGAGGAAGGATGGGGCCTTTGGAGATCCCTTGTGCTGCTTCTCTCCCAGTGGGAGCAGTGCATGGCAGAAGGATGGAGCTGGGGGAGGCGGAGCTGCACCCATGGCAGTGAGAGGCTGGTGATAGTATGACAGCTGGGAGGCCCCAGTGTTTCTCCCTTCCCATCTGGTTGGTGTCCCCAGGGTGTTTGCTCAGAGAGGAAGCACAGGGATACTTCTTTCTTCACATTTCCAATGGAACATTGCTATTTAATGGGTGGCCACCCTGCCCATTTTTGGGGGTTGGAACTGGATGATCTTGGAGGTCCCCCAAGCCACTCAATGGTGCTACGATTCTAACAGTAAGCAAGGAAGGTGAAATAATTCAGCAAATACTGAAGAAGAGCCCTTTGCTTATCCTGTGAATGGTTTGGGGCCAGAACACAGCTACACTGCATGTATTGATATGTGATCTGCCCATCAGCTGGAGAGACTGGGATGGCCAAGGGAACCTTCTTTTGGCTGGGATGAGAACATCTCTGAATACCCAGCGCTTGGCATTGTCTGCTCTTACATGGACAGGGGAGGTTCAGGTTGAATGTTAGGAAATATATAATTCTTCTCAGGAAGAGTGGTGAGGTATTGGAACAGGTTACCCAAGGAAGTGGTGGGGTCACCGTCCCTGGAGGTGTTCAGAACTGTGTGGATGTAGCACTGAGGGACATGGTCAGTAGGCATGGTGGGGTGGATTGGTGGTTACAGTAAATGAGCTTAGAGATCTCTTACAACTGTAATGATTCTACTTTTCTATGATTCTAAGAAGATGCCAGGGATCCAGAAAGGACAGTGAATAGAGGCTGGCAGCAAGGTTGGCACCAGGGCTTGTGAGCTAGATTGTGGGGACTGCTGCCATTGAGAGTCCTTGTCCCCAGGGAGAGAACTGGATCACAGAATCACAGAATGGCCTGGGTTGGAACGGACCTCAAGGATCATGAATCTCCAGCCCCCCACCACAGGCAGGGCCACCAACTTCCACATTCAATACTAGACCAGGCTGCCCAGGGCCCTATCCGACCTGGCCTTGAACACCTCCAGGGACAGGGCATCCACAACCTCTCTGGGCAGCCTGTTCCAGCACCTCACCACTCTCATAGTAAAGAACTTCCCCTGACATCCAACATAAATCTTCCCTCCCTCAACTTAAAACCATTTCTCCTTGTCCTGCTGTTATCTATCCTTCCAAAGAGTTGATTTCCCTCCTTTTTTTAGGCTCCCTTTAGGTACTGAAAGACTGCAATTAGGTCACCCTGCAGCCTTCTTTTCTCCAGGCTCAACAAGCCCATCTCCCTCAGCCTGTCTTCATAGGGGAGGTCCCCTGCAGCACAGCTGCGCTGCCTCTGAACCGAGACAAGGGAAGGCAGCAAAGCAGCATGGAGGGGCCAGGGGCTGTGCAAGGCGCCAGTGGCAGAGCCACTGTGTATGTATGTGAGACTTTTCTCTGGAGGAGGATGGCAGCTAGGTGGGTGTCTACAACTAGTATATAGGCACCTAGGAGCTACTGGTGCCGACAGTAGGACACCACAAGGACATGGCCCAGGCCCCATGCTGGGAGTAAGCAACTCATACGGAAGCCTGTGGGACAAGAATTTCGTTGCCCTTGGCACTGGGGCCTGCCAGATTTAGTGCCAGGTTGAGTACATCCTTCAGGAGTGGTAGAGAGAGCCCTTCACAGCATGCTGTGCCATTTCAGGACAGCACATATGCTCTCTAGAACAAACATCCTGTGAGAGCCCATCCTCTTCACCAGCACTCTGCCGTGCACTTGAGGAGTAAAGTAATGTACCATGAATCTTAAATGGTGTGGGGAGAAGGGTAAGTTTTGCAGCTGGCAGCTCACCAGCTCACCTCCATGCTGGGCTGTTGCTGTAGTGTATGAGCCTGCATACCGAGGACTCCCTCGTTCCTGTTGATGTGAGCTGGACAGGTGAAGTGGATGCCTTCCTCCTGCTGCAGCGGTCCTGCTTTCAGGAGCCTGCAGTACGTGAGGGTTGAATCAGTGCTTTGGGGAGGAGGCTCTCCACCTGACTGCCTGCTGTTTGTCTTCTGGACCTTTTCCTTCCTCTCAGTAAGTGTGCATCTGAGTCATGTTGGAATCTCTTCCCTGCCACTGCTCCAACAGCACGTTGCACACAGGGATCGCTGTGTGTGTGCAGACTTTGTGCTTTGCCATCCCTCACAGTATGCTCCCTGCAAAGCAGTGTCCTCCCACAAACCCCACTCCCTGAGCTTATTAGAAGGTTTCTTTCTTCCTTGGCATATTTTCCATTCAAGTCCGCTCTCTTATCTCCCAAAATCTGAATACTCTCCAAGTTCTCCTTAAGACCCAAACCATTTTCTGCAAGCTGCAGCCCTGGCATGGCCATTTCTGAGTCGAGGTGCCATGTATTCGAACCACGATCCAGCACAAAAGAAAGACATAAGCAGCAGTCATACACAGTGTCTCTGCCACAGAGACTTGAATGGTTCAGACATGCAGATGCAGAACTGCTCCAACAACTTGGGACGGGCTGATCTGAACACCATTGATGGACTCAGCTCTTGGGGACCAATGGCGGAAGAGGCCACTGTGGGGTGATGGGAGATGCAGCCCATCAGGAGCCAGGGGAGGGCCCAGGAGACAGGGCCACATGCTGCCCACCCACGCCATGCAGGAGGGACGCTGGGAAGGCTGGGCTGGGGTCCCCCACCCCTCACCACCCACAGCTGCAGGTGCACAGTCCTATTTTGGTACCTGCATCACAGCTCTGCTGTCAGTTTGGGCCTGGCTCCTCCAGCACGCTGCCCACATTGTCTGCATGCTCAGTAGCTGCTGTCCTGCTCCTGGAAGCAAATCAGCACCTGGGCATCCCCCAGCTCTTCTCAGTTCCCTGGCCATTCCCCAGTTAGTCAGCAAGCTACATCCGCAGGAGTCACCTGGAGGAAAGTGGCACTATCTTGGGAGCAGTTCCAGCATTGTAGGAAGATGCGTGAGTGGCGACTGGACGCTCCTGCCTGAAAGCAGGAGGTGCTGGGCCATAGGGATGGGACTGTGCTGCCTGTGAGCCCTGGGCGAGGCTTAGTCAGAGCACTGCTGCCGTACGTGCAGCCTGGCACTGAGATGGGGTGTGAGCCTCTGTGAGAGGCACGGAGGGAGGGCCGTGATAAACCGGCCCTGGTAATTAATTCCCACTCCCGATTGCATGTTTGCTCTTCAAAATGTGAAGAGCTTTGGGCAGGGCTTGGTACAGCACTCAACAGGCACCTTCTTTTATCTGAGCTATTTCATCAAATCTGTTAATTGTATCTATCTCGAGCCCTGGGCTTAGGGTGGAGATTTCACATCAAACAGTGATGTGCTTGTAGTGCTCCTAGCTGGGCACCGGGCTCCTCTTTGAGGCTGTGAGGAGGGAGAGGAGACCTCAGAGTTGAGGATTTCATCCCAGGCTCTCTGCAAACATCCTCCTGACTCTGCTGGAGCAGCTGGGGGGCTGAAAAAGACTGTAGACTCTGCGTCTGGCAGCTAAGTAAGGAAAGACTTTCCTGCACTGGTGACCTCTGAAGGATGTCAAAGAATCATTAAGTTAATTATTAAGTTTGGAAAGACCACTAACATCATATAGTCCAAACATCAACCCATCACTACCATGCCCACTAATTGTGTCCCACGCTGCCACATCTACCCATGTCCTGGCCCTGCTCATGTCAGTCAGAAAAATATAGCCACCTGAGAGTTGAAAACAAGTCACGTCGTGGTATGGTTTTAAATCGGCAACAAGTAATCTTCATAAAAATCTTATCTGGAAAATCAAGAAATGAGGATTATCCCCAAATATATGGATTTGGCACCAAAGCTCCTTGTGTAGCAATGACACAAGGGATTTCTTACAATGACGACCCTCTGTCAGAAGTTGGCTGTTGAGCCCTAGGAGGCTCCCAAGGATCCCAGTCTGTCCTGTTCATGTCCCACAGACAGCTCATTAACTTCCAATGAATGGCCCAATCTATTCTTTCTTTCACACAACTCTTTAAAATCCTCTTTGCAGCCCTCCAGGCATCCCACCCTCTTGCTGGCTCCCCTTTTCACAACACTCTCCAGCCCATTTCCACAGCACTTTGCCCCAAGCCTCCCTTCAGAAGATCTTAGCTGGGAACAGGGTGGAGATGCACGGGAAGACCATGGCAGCCAATTACAGGCTCCTTTCCTGCCTCATAGCCTGGATGTGTAGCTCCACCATGGTGGAGCCATCATTCCTGGAGGTGTTCAAGAACCATGTGGATGTGGAACTGAGAGACATGGTCAGTAGGCATGGTGAGACATCAGTGATTCTATGACTGATTCAGGCAAAGACTTGAGAAGATCCAACGGGGCCGTGGAAGCCAACAGCTGTGATCTGCACACAGAAATGGCAGCAGGTCAGGGGCCCTCCTAAAGCTGCTCTTGGCCAAGAGGCTCCAGACTAGTGAGACAAGTCAACCAGCACAGGCTTGTTTCTCTTGTCAGTCTCTCAGTGACAAGAGAAACAATGAACAGCTTTGCTGCCTTCAGCGTCTTGCACCTCTGGACAAACCTGGTGGAGCCATTTCTAACTAAGTGCTGCTCCTGCAAGCAGAACTCCTGGGTTTTGGTAGTGCAGTGAGGAGAGTTGTATAGGAAGCTTCTCCCTGGCAGGATCTGCCATCACACAGGAGCACCCACAGGAGCACTATGAGGCGGTGAGGGACCATGTCGTGATGGAGGTGATTGGGAACATGAGGAGGAAGGTCTGCATCTGGCAAAGCTGTAACTGCTCGCTGTTGGGACTTCTCCTTTGGGACATGGGTACAGGTCCCATAGGCTCATAAATCATCTCTTATCTGGCCGGTGCTTGAATCACCCCAGAGGCACAGCGATACTCAATGCAACTTCATCGCTGCCCTTCCCAAGCAGGGGCTGCTCCCTTCCCCCAGCTGTCTGCCCACACTTGCTGAGGGAGCACCAAGCCCTTTAACTCCAATCACAAATCCTGGAAATGATTAGCGGGCTGTCATCACTCAGCCACACCGGATATCGGGCACGGGGCATTTCCGTCCCCTGTAATTAATGGTGTGCAGGGCTGCCTGGCTCTGTGGCAGGCAGGGGAGATGCAAGCGAGCAGAGGGCGTCACGCCTCCCCCTCTCACCACTCGGCTGGGAAAACTGCTGGACCAAAAAGCGGAGCAAAGAATAAATTCATTCATGGCTAGAGGTAAGGACAAGGCAAAAGGGTTCACTGAGGAGTTGGGCCTCTCCTGTCTGGGAAAAGAAATAGAAAACAGCCCTGGGAGGGGAGACCAAGGCAGCCCCCTTCACTGATGCGCAGCACTGCACTTTGTGCATCCCCCAGGGGCCTGGGAACTCGGTGGCCTGCTGGTCCCCTGCTCCTTTCCGGGTGCCCAGGGTGGCTGCCAGCTCCTTCCTGGTGGAGGGGGTGTCACCAAGCACCCCAGCCCTGCCTCATGCCCTAGCCTTTGTTCCCCCACTGCCTGCCCTGTTCCCAGGGTGCTCCCCAGTTCCCTGGCTGCCAGCTGCCTAGTGAGATTGCTCCATGCCCTGTGTGAAAGCTGTGCATCCATCCAGCAGCCTGCAGACCCTCCACTCAAATGCTTCATTGTGCAGCTGGCCAGGCTACGTGAGCCTGGCTACGTGGAGGCTGCTCTGCTTTGAAGCTAACTCTTCCTTTTGAATCAACAGAGCTCAGTGAAGCAATTGTAAAATTTCCCTTCGTTGGCCAAACTCCTGATGTTAACAAAAACTCCCTGCAATGTAAACAGGCCAGATGCTGTGGGATGCTGTCTGAAGGCTCACGTACCCTCTGTGTGTCGTGGGAGATGCTGGATCGGCATCTGTGTGCTCCCTTAAGGGAGCAGAGGCTGTGTGTCCCCCAGTCAGTGCAGAAACGTGGCCCCCCTCATCCTCTCGCTGCTGACCTCGTGTGAGGCTTCTCTGTCAGCTGGCCCTGCCGAAATCCTGGTTGAAACCATCTCCAGCACGATTGTAATCACCTAAGGAAGAAGGCATGAAGGTTCCAGATGCCTAGGAAGAAAAGACAGATAGATAGTACCTGGCCTCAAAGGAGTGGAAATGCAACTAGTTGACTGTGGACATGCTGGTCTCTGGAGGAGGCAAGCTCTTTGTAGGACTGACCAAGACAGCAAGGTGAGAAGTAATAGCCAGTGCAGATTGTCAGCAGCCTAACCGCCTCAAACAACAGGGTTTTGGGGCTTAGGGGATGAGCTGTCATGTCCTGGCACTCATATGGTGAGCTGCCTGTCTGGCCTGCCTGGGTGCTGAGTTGGAAGAGGTGCATTACATTTGTTGCCAATGATTGGCCAAGTGGCAGCTGCAGGCCCTTTAGAGATCAGGATGGGAGTTCAAGGAGATTGTGACGCTGATGGAATGGATATAAACAGGATGCAATTCAGTGAGATCAAATGCAAACCCCAGCATTTAGAAGGATAACCCACTGTGTGCATATCCAGGGGGCAACAAGGCCTTCAGAAAAGGACATGGGTGTCACTGCGGTGGTGGGTGTCGTTACTGATTTCGCAGCACACAGATGTGAAAACAAATGCCTCTCCTGGGGCATGTAAACAAAAGGGCCACATATACCAATGTATGCTGCAACCATTTGATTTCATGCAGCAGTAAGAAAGCCTTGTGATTTCTAGTTGTCTCCAGTTTTTGGCAATGCAGTTCGAGAGAGGTTTAAACTTCTTAGAGTCTGTGTAAGCAGCCTAGAAACCATGACCTATGAGTAAAGGTTGAAAGAACTATATTTGTTTAGTCTGCAGAGGAGAAAAGGAAAGGGAAATTGTAACAACATTCAGATATGTAATGTCCCTAAAAATGGAACAGGATTGGTTGTTCTCCATCTTCGGGAGACATAAGGTTAGGCAGTCAGACTTTCACCTCTTTAAGCTCATAGGAGCTGCCATTACCTTAATACCAAGTACCTTCTCCAGAAATTTCCAAGCTCAAGGTGGTCAAAGGCTCCTAACCCTGCAAAAATGGGGACAACCAGAAACGCTCATTGCATCATTCTTGTCTGCAATAAGCAGATGAGAAGCCTTCCTGTATGGATTTCTCATCCTTTTCTGGCTGGATATCAAGGGAGTATTTAGAGAAGTGATGGATGAAGACTACCTTTTATTGTGGCCAGTAAATCGGGGTAAAATGCAAGTGTGTAGCAAACATCATTCCTTGAATGAGCTTTTGTGCAGGCAAGAGACGGAAGACTCTTCATTAAGCCTTGCAGCAGTCCTTTAGGAGGAGAACAAAATAAAGCTGACAAGGAAAGCTAAGCCACAGCAGCCCTCCAGAGCTGTGCCAGCCTTTGCAAGGACTCTGCTAAAGGTAGATCTGAGTTATCTTCCTTTTCACACATACCTGGTGCCATAGCCTGCAGCTGCACATCTTGCAGAAGAAATCTCTTCGTGCCTTTGCGGTTCAACCCAGTGCAAAGCACACAAACCACCCCCTTCAAACCCAAAAGCATCTCAAAGAGTGGCTCAAACCAACGCCTGTCTCTGTGTGGAGGATAAGCACGTTCACAGAGGCTGGCTTGAAAAACTAGGCCCTAAGCCTCGATGACACAGACAAACAAACTCACAGTACGCATCAAGGGAGGCATTGGCAAGGAAAGGGATGGCTGTTGCCTGGATTACAGCATTGAAGCAAGAGAGGTCTCTGTGGTGTAAAAAACTGTCAAGAGCAGAGGAGGGCTGGAGTGGAGACATTCCCCACAGTTTTATAGGATTTTCAGAGGCCAGTGATCCATTTTCTGCTCCTCAGTGATTTTACAGACCAGTGACCTCAGGGATTTCATGATCCTTTAATAAAGGATTGTTCCACAGTTATCTCACAGTAATGGTGGGGGACCAAACCAAGGGGAATACCTTCCTCCAGGGCTTCATGTAGCAGGTCAAGAGTATTTGACAAGGCCATCCCAAAGAGACTACAAAATCCCCTGTGCTCTGAGGGGAGAAGAAAAGGGTCACGTTGGAGAATACAACACAGACCTTGGAAAGTACCTTCTCTGGCTGTCCAGCTTGGCCCCAGCAGCTAGTTCATTCCTACTGGGATGGAGAGATACATCTGCTCACCCAGAAGTCCTAGGGACCTACAAACAGCTCCAGAAATTCCCAGCTTTCACTGGAAACCAAAAGGGATTGTGTCTATACTGTTGATTTCTACCAGCCAGCGCTGCTTTGCTGCTTGAGGGTGTGAAGTGGGGAGACCAGCTACACCAGCCAAATGTCTCATAACATCTCATTTTGGTATCTGGCAAGCTTGTTCTGGGGGCTGAGCTTGGAGGAGTACCATGACCTCCTCTCCTCCATTCTTGACCGTGGTGTTTGAGAGAATGACTCATACATTTTGCATTTGGAGCTCCTCATCATTCCAAGGGAAAAAGCCATGCTTCCGGCATCCCTTGGTGTGTGGGTTTCCACTCATCTGTCGATGACCGGGCAACATGCCATCCTCAGAACAAAATGGCTTCTCCTTCGTTTCTTGTGCCATTAGTTTATCCCTTAGGATTTAACGAATTTCCTCCAAGACCTCCAAGACTTCTGCACCGCCTGTCTGTGCAAAGAGAGCTCAGCGCCTAAAGATTTTGCTGTCAATCCCTCAGTGTACTGTGGCCGCTTATTTATATCCATGTGCATCACTGGCACATCAGAGAGGCTGTCTCTTCCTTTCTCTTGATTTCTGCAAGTGAACAACGTTTGTGGCAGGAGTGGATTTGCCCCTTTGCTGCTGCAACCCTCTATTTTCAGACAGCAGAGGTGCATCTGTCCCCGCAGGTCATCAGCTGGCACTATGAGCATCCATACGAAAGGGTTAGGAAACCATATTCCATCTTGTTTCCTGGTGGGGAAAACATACGATGAATAAAAACGCCAAGGCAAGCCTGTCAGATCAGGCCTTCTTGATCTGAAGAAGTCAACTAAAACAGTGCAGGTTGTCACCAAGTGGTCCCTCTCTTTGGGGAACCACATAAGCATATCTCCTTCTTGTATGGTTAGCTGGCTTTCGCCGTGGCACAAATAGAACCACTCCCCGGTCTCGCAGGAGGTAGTAAACAAGCCCTGGACCTCATCCCTTGGCTCTGGGGCACGCAGTTGCAAGGCTCCTCTGATCAGTGTGGGAGGAAGCGCCTCCACCCTCTTTACAGCTGCCCTGTAATGAGCCCCAGCTGTAAGCCTCTCCCTTCCATGCCTGGAAGCCCAGACTGGCCTTGCTGGGTGGGGCAGAGGCTGTTTAACCCATTCTCTGGATGGGTGGATGGATGGATGGATGGACGGATGGACGGACGGACAGATGGATGGATGGATGATGGATGGACAGATGCATGGATGATGGATGGATACTCTGCCAGGCTGACCAACTGGGTTGCCAGAAAGCTGCCAAAAAGGTGGTGGTGTTGGGAGGAATGGGAATGGTCCTGCTTGTTTCCCATCTGAAGGCATTCCAGGCAGTTGTCCCCAACCCCAGGATTGTCCTCAGCACCTTCTCCACAGGGTGTTCCTGGCATTCTGGGGAAATCTGGGGAAATGCATGAAATGCGTGCTGTGAGCACGTGGGTGTGTGGAGTGCTGTAGGATGACCTTTGTCTCCTGGCTGAGCATCCTGTCAGCACCTGGGATTTGACTCTTTCTTTTAGGCAGCTTTTGTCTGTTAGAGAAAATCCATGGAGAGGAACCATCCCCGTCTGGCTGTGGCGTCCAGGCGCAGGCGAGTGGCCAGGCAGCCGCTGGTGTGATGCCTACGTAGCACCGCGCCATGGAGACGAGACAGGGGATTCCTGAGGTGACGGGGCTGCAGCGCGAGAGTGGAGCGGCACGGGATGGTGAGAGGCTTTCTATACTCATGTAGCTAATAGACTAATTAGCAAGGAGCTAGAAACTTGGCCGTGTTTGTTGTCAAATGCAGGCCTCTTTCCAAGCGGTGTTAACAGCCTTCCCTTTTCATTCTGGGCACATTGTACAGCCGGTGCTTTTCTGCCTCTTCACAGAGGATGCTTCATTTAGTAATGGATACGGACTGAATGGCTGTAGGTGACAAAAGGGTCAGGAGTGAGGGGTGACAAGGAGGGGGCTGGGGCTGGGAGAGCAGCAGGAGGCTGGGAGCGGGGATGAAGGGGGCATGTATTGAGCCATGTGTAACGTGGGAATAACAGGGGGCTGCAGGGTGCTGTGTTGGCTGCCAGCAGAGGATGGAGGAAGTGGGTGAGCTGAGTTCTCCAAGCACCTGGTGGTAGAGAGGGGAGCCTCTAGCAGAGAGGGGAGTGCTTTGGCAAAGGTGTGCTCCAAGCCAAAGGTACAGCTCCCTTGCCATTTGCCCGCTTCTAATTAAGATGCCAACATTTAAACGATCCCTTTGAAAATGGTCCCCTTTCACATGAGAGACAAAAGTTCACACGGGTGAAAGGCTCCGGGCGCTGGCAGGACGCTGGCTGTGTGCGGGCAAGAGATGGGCAAGCTTCCCCGCTGCCGGGCTGCCAATGCAAATCTGCCAGCACAGCTGAGCTGAGTCCAGGGGGAAGCGGGAGGGTTTCCGCTGGGTTCCCACAAGTGCCGAGCTGTGGCTGTGCCTGCCATCACGTCTGCCCACTGCCTTTGTGAGCAGCCTGGATAATGGTTGTTCAGTGCAGCAGGAGTGGGGAGTCTAACCTCCATGGGGCCACCCATCCATCCGGACACCTGGTGTGTTGGTTCTCTCCAGCTTCCTAACTGGCATGTTCCAAGCTCTCCAAACCAAGCAGGGAACCTGACTTCAGCTGGCAGAGCAGGGCTGGGGTGCTGGCAGCATGCTGCTGTCTGCCTTCCTCTTGTGGGACGGCACCAGTCCCTTCCCAACAAAATGGGAGTGGGGCAGAGGAAGGCTGGCAGCTGCCCACAGTAGTGTAACCTGCCATGAGGACACATACCTGCTGGGGAGATATCTTGCTGCTTCCCTCTGCTGCTTTTTGCAACTTTGCAGGAGCCTGTGTGCAATCCAGGCCAGAAGCAGGGGAGATGCCTGCAAGCTTGGCTGCTCCTCAAGTGCTCCACAGTGCCTGGAACAAGGTATAATTGACACCTTCACCACACACTTTAAAAACCACCTCAGCCAAAGCACCTGCCAGCCACATACAAATATTATCTGGGTGTCATGGCAAATGTTGGGCTGAGGGCCGAGAGCTGGCCCAGCCTCCCCCAAGCTCCACAAAGGCTCTGCTTGCCTGCGGCTGGCTCTCCTGCAGATGCTTGCAGTGACATGGCATCACTACTACTGTTTGCCTTGGATATGGGCCGAATGCTTCTGGAAAAGCAGTGTGGAAGGCAGGTGGTGCCAAGCGGGTGCAGTGTGCCTGCCGACACCATGGCTTACATCTCAGGTACGGCCAGGTGGAAATTGCCCCAAGCCTCAGAAGCAAGATGATGGTTAGACAGCGGCATGACTCCATGACAGAAGCCATGCCTGAGAGTGTTTGACACATCCACACTCATACATGGGAACCTTGAAGCCAGAAAATACTTTGAAAAGTATGTCCCCTCCTGCTGCTGCTGGAGATGCAAATAGGATTGGTTCCCTTTAGCAGCAGACTGGAGACCTAATATCATATGTGCCATATGAGCCCCCTTGTGCCCTGGGCCCTTGCAACCAGGATTTGGCCTCTGTCTGAAGACCATGAGGTTTGCCTTTCTTGCAAACCTCAGACTAGCCAGCCCATGGACTGTCTGGGAGCTGGCCACTGAGTGTGGAGCATGATGAGCCACCCTTTCACCATGGGTGTGCTCCTGTTCCTCAGCTGAGCCACCAGCAGAGCTGCAACGAGTCAGAGGGACATGTGAGGTAGCTATGCAGCCTGCAGTGCTGAATCTCAGCATTGACAAGCTCAAAATCTCAATATTTAGACCCTGGGCCCGAAGTTTTCCGTGAACGTCAGCTTCTAGTCTGGAAAATAAGTTTGGAGACAGGGTCAGGTTTCCAGCTGGGAAGAAAGAATGATCTCACTAGCAAGCAGGTTAATTCCAGAGCGGCGTTTCCCTAACGAAGCACTCAGATGCTAAGCTTCCCAAAGCAGCGCTGGCAATGCATAGCAGGGCCGGGCTGTTTCCTGGTGTGCCAGCTCTGCTTCATCATTTCCTTCATTCTCCTGCCTCCTGTCAGTGCAGAGACCTGGCTGCTTCTGCATTTCCTGCTCCTTTCTATGTTTGCCTTTCTCCTCCACTTTCCAGATGCTGGTAATTCCCACCCATTCATCTCCCTCTACACTCATGTGGCTTCTTATTTGTTGCTCACTTGGGATCCACACCTGGAGGCTGGGCAGCCATGGAGGCAGTCCCTCTCCCAAGTAGTTCTCTGCTTAAACTATCCTGCAGTTCCCTTTGAGCAGCATCTTCCTTTCCAGGCCTTCCAGTTCATCCCTTAACTCAGCTCCTTCCGCATGTCCTTTCCCTGTCTGACCCAGTCACTCGTTCAGCTCTTCATCCACACTTTCTGCTTCTTGATCTCCTTCCTCCTCTCCCCTGTGACCTGCTTGCTTCCTGCTGAGGACAGAAAGAAGGCAGGGGTTCCTTGCCCTGAAAAGTCTGTGCCTGTAAAATTCAACACATTTTCTATGTTGTCAGCAAGACCTGGCTTCTCTCATGTGCCTTCAGGTGTAATGCTCCTAGTGGAGTTAAATCTGAGTGATTTTCAGAGGCAGAAATGCAGTACCAAGCCTCCCGGGACCTTCACTTGGTGCAAGCGTTGCAATTAGCCCCACATTTCTGCCATGAATGATGGTAAGCAGAAAGCTACCAGACAAACACACCTTTGTATATTCATCCATTAGAAGCATGGCACTGAAGAACCCCCATGTCTGGTTTGCTCTTTAGGCTTGGGTTGCACCCAGCGGCATGGACTTTGCATATGTACTCACGATAGCTTTTTGAGTCAGGCTGCCCAGGTTGTCCTACCTCACTGAGCATGGTGAAGGCAGGCCAGGGTGAGTGAAGCGTGTGCCAGCTATCTCCAACGCAGCTTAGTCATGTTTTATAGGTATTTACCTACACATCTGCTTCAAGAAACCTCTATCACCTCTGCAAAGAAAATTATTATTTTGCTACACTGAATGTTTACACTACAAATGTGCCACATGTCTGTGGTTTGTTATGCTGCAGGGGTGAGGGGCAGAGCCAAGGCCTGGGCCAGGGCCAGGCCAGCAAGGCACGGTATGGACAGGAAGATGTCGGGAGCTGCTTTCATGCAGCGGTCATTGTGTGCCAGGCCTGCTTATATATTTAACACTCCTTAATGCTTTTGTCCTCTGACAGCTAGATGCTGCCCAGGGGCATTGTCTGGGCCCAAAGATGGCGAATGCAGGTGCTGGTAACAGTGACACATGGCTGGCAGCCATCAGCATGAGGGCCGTGGCAGTGGGAACTGCCTCAAAGAAGCGCGTGCTTCCCACCGCATGGAGAAACCCTGCTGTGGTCACGCCAGGGCCAGCTTGGAGCAGCCAAGCTGCTACGTGCCTGCTGTCCAGTGCCTGACACTGCTGGGACTTTCCAACCCCAGCCGTGTCACCGACGTGTGTGTAACCGTTACTGAAGCTGCTGACTCATGGGTTCAGCACACCTCCGGCTGTGAAACAGCTGGAAACCTCGTTGGTCTTTGGGAGATGAGGAGAAGGAGACAAAGGTTTAGTTAACTCCTAGCTGGCCCGTGACGTAATGCACAGAGGTGCATGGCAACAAGCCGTATCTTAAAAAGTGCTCCACTGTGCCTGCTCTTTCCTTTCTTCTTTTCCTTTCCTTTCCTTGCCTTCCCTTTGCCTTCCCTTTCCTTCCCATCGTCTTTGCACGTTCCCTTGCCTTCTCTCTGGGTTTGATGTGAATGCAGAAGGAAGTGTGCCTGAGTGTGGAGTGTACGTTTGGGGTGAATGTGGGCAGGTGCCTGTGGGCAGGGCTGTAAGGACCTCTCTTTGCCCCGTGGACAGCTCAAGGGCACAGACACTGGGCACAGCCTGCATGCTGCTGGCACGGCCGGCAAGCAGCGTGCTCCTGAGCATGGCATCAGAGGAGGAGGCGCATGGCCTTGGGACGGTCAGTTCCTCTCTCCTGAGCTGAAACCAGCAGGCGGGTTGGGGTGCCAGAAAAGCCTTCCAGTCCGCTGGGAAGCTCGTGATCAACTCACACGGCCCTGGGGATGTGCCGGGCGGCACGTGCCACCCATGGCCAGCTGCAGCCAGCCACCACTGCGCTGCTGCCAGCTGCTGGGCTGCCGGCTGGGGCATGCGGAGGAGCAGGCCTGCCTGTTGCCCAGCACGCACGGCCCTCGCACGCCGCAGGCTGCACGTAGGTGCCCGCAGCCCCCAGCGCCCTGGCAGCAGCTCCCGGCTGCCCTCCTTGTCTGCCTGCCAGCCCACGTTCCCCACGCGCTTCCTCCTGCTCTCCTTTTTCTGTATTTTTTTTTTTTCTTTTTCTTTTTTCCTCTCTCCCAGTCACTATGCAGGGAGGGAGAAGGGGTGTGAGCAGCGAATGGGAAGCAAGAGGAGACGGGAGAAGGGGCGTCATCATCCTGAAAAGCAGTGGGTGCTCACCCCACTGCCACAGCCGCTTCCAGAGAAGTCACTTCCTTCCCTCCCCGGGCTCTTTGTTTCTCCCCACAAAGGAGAGGACAGTCTCCACAGCAGCTGCTGTGCCTCAGATTGCTTCTCAGTCCTGTTGCCCTGAGCAGAGGAGTGCTGCTGAGTGCTAAGCCATCCCCACCCTTCCTCTCCTGGGTCCCCCAGGGCCGGGTGGTGGCCCACAGGACTGGTCTTCCCAGCTCAGGCATTGGGGTAAGTGGCAAGCTCAGCAGGAGACTGTGCAAAGCCTGGTGTTGGCTGGTAGTGTGTGTCTTTCTTTTTTCCTTTCCCTTACTTTCCATCCAAAAAAAACTGTCTTCTTCAGGTCACTGGATGGGAACTGTGAGCTCATCCCTCATCCAGGGAGGCTCCGGGTTCTCGTGGTTGCTGCTGTAGGTTTCCTGCTCATCGTGCAGTTCATCGTTCCTCCTTTGGACCTTTTCTGATGAATGTGCCATATGGCACAACCTTTATTCACCACAGCAACATCTGCTCACATCCCCATCCCCACAATCTGATCCCCTGCCAGCATTGTGGTCCCATGTCACAGAATCATATCATAGAACCATAGAATGGCACACCAATCCACAGGTTGGAAGGAACCTTTAAGATCATGTAGTTCCAAACCCCTGCTGCAGGCAGGGACACCTCCCTCTAGACCAGGCTGCTCACAGCCCCATCCAGCCTGGCCTTGAGAGCATTTCCAGTGAGGGGCCATCTACAACCTCTCTGGGCAACTTGTTCCAGTGTCTCATCAGCCTCACAGAAAAGAGTATCTTCCTAATATCTAGTCTAAATCTATCCTCTTCCACTTTATAACCATTTCCCCTCATCCTCTCACTACATGCCAGCAGCCTCAGCACACAAAGTGACTTGCCATGAGCACATGCTAACTCAGAAGTTGGAGTGGCTGTGTCTGCCCAGACAGATTGCCCCAAGCTGGCACAGCAGTCATGCACACACTGGCACTTGTGGGTACTGTTGGATATCATGATGTGTCCTCAGTGTGGAATAGCATTTCCCTTTCCTGCCTCTTATTTCTCCTTTGATTTTTGCTCCTTAATTTGCTACCCCACTGAGCTCCTTGCTCATCTGCTTGCTGATCTGCTACCCCTAAAGTTCTTACCCTAAGTTCCTACCCTCCTCTGCCTGCCTTGCCCATGCAGATTGTGACCTCCTCGGGGAACAGGCAACATTACTGTCACAGATGGCAATGAGTTTCCCCTAATTTTCTCCTGAGCATAAGCAAATGGGGCTTTGGTACCCTCACCATTCTTTCATTACAGAGAAATCTGTCCCCCTGTAGGACTGAAGAGCATGGTTATGCATGCTTTCCCAGTTTGGAGGATATCCAGCCAGCCCTGCCAGATTTGAAGGTGTTTTTCACCTTTTAATCCAATTTCTTCCTGTAAGATGAGCCACGTCTTTCCTCTTTGTGTCCAAAACCTCAGGCAGGCCAGCACTGTCTTTCTTCTATCATCATTCCTGGCCTCTACGTATCTTTGACTCTCCAAAGTCATATTTGAGTGTAGCAAATCTTCCTTCAGCTGATTTGTGCTTTGTTAGCAAAAGGAAATCCCTGAATTTGCTGATGGCAACTTCTCTAGGACCTGTCTCCTTGTATCCCAAGGGCAGCACAGCTAGTGCCGATTGCTTTGTGTGGGCCATGCTCAGTCAATGAGGCCAATAATTTATTCTGCCTGCCTTGTGGATAGTTTTACTGGGGCCAAGCACCGTCCCAGTGAGCTTCTTTTAAGGACAGACTTTCTTCTGCACAGTTAAGGCTCAAGCAGCCTATTATTAACCTCAAGTCATGGTTGCTTGCTTTGCATTGCCATTTTAGTCTGTGTTGTCACTGACTCTGGTGCACAATTGTTGCACCCCTACCATCTCCTTGAAGTTACTTGGAGCCCCTTGCCTTACCAGACCACCTTGCGTGACCTGGAATCTCAGGGAAACCTCTCATAGCCTTTGTCCATCCACAGAGAAGAGGACATGTGTTGAGTTCGGTCAGCCTGCTCTACTTATTTGTCCCATATTTCCGGTATGGAAATATGGCCTTGCTCTTCTTAAAGGGCAGTGGCAGCAAAGCAGCATGCCAGCAGCACGTGGACCACCAGCTGCACAGGCATCATTTGAATGCAAAGCTACAGAGAGCCAGGCTTAGGTCAGGACAAATGTCACCATCCTGAAGGACAATAGCAGGACAAAGTGCGTAATTTGCCCACACCCAAGCAGCTGCGTCACCGCTGATAGCAGGAATGGATGAGAGGAGTTCTGTTAATAAGGATTAATTACAAAGCTGCGCCAGAGCTCAGACCTCCTGCTTAAAAGGTTGCTCTGCGTGTGAGCAAGCAGGCAGCGATGACCTTAGCGGGGCAAACCTCAGGGACTGAGGGAGGCCAGCGGGTGCCAGGCAGAAGCAGAGACAAGCCTATGCCAGCCCATCTCTGCATAGAGGTGAAGCAGGCATCCAAAAATAGCTTGCCACCCCGATGCCAAGAGCAGCAAGCCTTTGATAAACAGAGTAAAAATAACCTCTGCGGGAAAGACATCTCAGCTCCCTCCATCGGAGTCTGGTTTGTGTTGGAGCCCATGTTTGCCCTTCCCAGCCCCTGCCAGCTCACATGGTGCCTGCTGCTGGCACGTGCTGGCCCTGGCTGGCACGCAGGTGACCACGAGGGACCGGTGAGATGCTGTGTTTTGTTGCTGTGGCAAGGCTTTGGCTTGCCTGGGAGCGGAGAGGCAGCCAGCAGGGATGTGCCTGGACGGGGCTACAAAGTGCTCCTCGTGCTGTGGCTTCCTAGCTGCCTGCAGACACAAGGGCAGGGCTTGTGTGGGTGTCACCATGCAGTGGAGAAAGGGCAGGGAGGTCTGCTGCAGGAAACTGGAGCCAGAAGTTCTGCTGTGGCCCCGAGTGTCCTGAAGAGCCCTTCCCACAAATGGGGGCAGTGAGGGACCTCTGCTTCATGTGCCTTCGCTCGGCACCGGGACACAGAAGGGTAGAGGAGAGGGGTCCTCTCTAATCCCCAGGGAATGTGGCAGTGGGGATCAGCCTGAGGGGCAGCTCCTGGCTACACTGAGACAGCAGCACTTCTGGAGAAGATGGGACCTTGTGTGAAGTGGGATGAGTGCCCCAGGATGCTAGTTCTGCATGGTGGGCCTGAAAGCTCTGATGGTTTCATTTGCAGCCCCAGCAAGCAGCAGGATTCATTGCTAGATGAAGGGACCATGCTTGTATTCCCCTCACCCCAATCCCACCATGTCCACACTCCCATGGAAGGGAACACAGGCCCTGCACAGTTCTCTGCCTCGCTGGCCCAGCAAAGCTCCCTCTGGAGAAGTCAGGAGCAGGGCCTGGGAAGACAGGAGTCCTACAAAGACAGAAAAAACTGTGTTTTGGAAGGCTATTGTATTGCTCTTGTGGGTGGGGATAGCAGGAGGGAGGTGGGGCAAGGCAGGGGCCTGCCATCCTTCTCCAAGCGTAGTCATTGCAGTGCAGTAAGCCTTGGAGAGCCCTTGCTGTTCTGCTGCCAACAGGCAGGAGCCAATTAAGGGCAATTAGGGTGGAAGCGGAGAAGGCGCCCCTTTAGCAGCCGCCAAAGCGGCTGCTCCAAGCACTGGCAGGGCTCCACACTGTAAGGTTACTGGAGTTCTCCCTCATATTGTCCTTGGAAGGGGTTCTTCAGAGCTGTCTGCACGGAGTGCCGACATGAAGGAGGGACCCTCTTTGATGTGTTCACGTAACGAGTCCCAGAACTGCTGCAGCATCTTCCACCATTCTTAATTGCCTCGGTCAGTTACCCCAAAACTTGAGGTCTCCCAGGCGGAGAGAGAGCCCTGCGGCACAGACATGGCCTTTGCCTCACACGGTGCCTCCTCCTTCGTGAAACAAGATGCAGCAAGAAAGGACAGAGAGCAGGAAGACGGAGTGCTAGCTGGCCTCCATCTAGGGGAGGACGAGTGTGCTCAGCCAGGCTCATGGGCTTGCTCACAGCCACATGGGCCATGGCACAAACCCAAGGCTCTTCCCAATGGCCCACATGCTCAACAACTCAATATGGATGACCTCAAAGTTTCCCTCCTATCTGCACGTACTGACAGTAGACCAAGCAGTGTGGAATATCAGCTGCTGAGCTTGCAGTGGCTTTGATGCTTATTTTGTCCCAGCATTTACAACATCTTGCGCCCCCTCTTTGGCCATCCCTTCCACCCCTGCAGCTCAGGAGCTGAGGAACAGCAAAAAGGACAGCTCTGGTGTGTGTCAAGAAGATGTCCTCTTGGCCTGCTGCAGTGATGCTGACTTGAATCCCTGCTCTGCAAGCCTGAGTATGAAGTGCCTCTGGGCAGCAGTGTCCTGCCAACATAGAATTGCACCATGGTACAGAATTTTCTAGTATATGTTGTCCACAACACCCTTATCCCATTTTCCTCTCCCTGTTCTGCTTTTGGACAACTTCTCCCTACTCAAGGGTCACACCTTGTTGTACTTATTCTCACTGTTTGCTGCTCCTGATGTCGCTGTGCCTGTCATGTGTTGCTCTCCCAGGCAGGGTGCAGCGTGCTGCCCTGCTTTACTATGGCTGCTGGAGGGCTGCAGCGGGGTAAAGCTCAAAGAGGAAAGAGGTACAGCTCTTCCCACCTGGCAGGGGACCAGGATGGGATAGGCAGAAGGTCCTTGGAAGTCACCATCTTTGCTGGGTGGATTTCAAGTTCGTCGTTACATGAAAGAGAGTAGGAATGCTGTCTACTCTAGACATCAGTCCTTTCATCTGCAGGATCACTGTTGGCTTGGGCCAAGTTCCCTGCAGTTCTTTGCAAAGCAAGTGTCCCTACTTAGGTAATCTGCTGGGCAGGCCCATTACTTTGCCCTGTGCTGAGTGGCTCTTTGTTTCCCAGCCACACAAGCCTCCTCACTGCTGTTGCCATTTGCACATGGTGCCTCCTGGCCTCCAAAGACAAGATGGACCTGGAGCACTTCCCATAGGTTTGCCACACAGAGTGCCACCTCCCATCCTGTCTGAGCAGCTTATGGCTGCTGACCCAGGACAAAGCAACCCATGGCCTCAGAAAGTGAAATGCAGTGTGGAAACGCAGCTCACTAGATCACAGTATGTCCAAAGCAGGTCTAGCTTGCCTCCAGCTCTTGTGACAACTGTGCTTTTCCATCTCTGTGAAGAAGAGGAATGATCTAGATAGTTTCTTTTACCACCTGGTCCTGCTCTTGAGACTGCAAGTGCTGAAGAACAGAATCACAAGCAGACAGACGCAGACCTTGGTCTGCTTTGTGAAAATACTTCTAGTGTTGCCAGATTTGGTAAAATTCTTTCATTTACAAATTGCCCATAAAGCACCTGAGATCCTCTCAGAATTCTTGCCAGCATCCGTGATGCTTTTGTGTAGATCCAAACAGGAAATGATGATCTTGGAAAAGCTCCGTGTGGTTCCAGAATGGGTCCCGGGAACTTGGAGGGCAGTTACAGTGAAAAGCTCAGATGTGCTTTTTTCACAAATGCTACCTCTTGGAATCCAAGGAGGAATTCCTGGGGCCAGGAAGAGAGAGTGGATGCCACCAAGTGGCAGCAGAATCCCGAATGTGGAGCTTATGAGAGCTTCAGGCTCAGGCTGAAGGATAGTCTGGTCCTGCACATGCAGAACTTCAAGCAGAAATTACAACCTGAGAACCCTCAGGGATGTGCTGTGCCAGCACACTCTACCTTCTCCAAAGACAGCATCCTCAAACTCAGTGGAGGTAAGATTTATTCCACAACTCAGCAGCCCCAGAATTTACCACAGTAGCCAATATTTGTTAGAGAATTGTATTCCAGAACCAAAGATCTATTACTCACACTGACAGCCCGAAGAAATGAAAACAAAGAAAGAACAAAGTCAAATCAAGTAGCTTTGGACATAAACGATCCTGCCTCAAGGCAGAAGACAACTTCTAAGCAAGAGAGACAACTTCTAAGGGAGGAACTCTTTTGGCAAGCACATTATCCCACTGCTGAGGAGCTTCTTGCTTTTCTCACAGTAGCAACTAAGAGCAGCCTCCACAAAATGCTGGGCTAGATAGAAGCTTAATTTGAACCAGGCTGGCCACTCTTATCATCTACATTTTCACTATAAAAAAGAAAAAGAAAAAAAGAAACAAAAATGCATCTCTCTGGCAATAAGGAGAGCCCTAAATATTTGAAGCTACTACAGAAAAATGCAACTGCATTGTTTGTGGCCTGAAGTATGCTGCAACAACGGGCTCTGAACTGTCATTCCTATCAATAGGCCATTAACTCTAAACACAGCAGTGGCAACTCAAACCTTAGTTTTCTTCATTGTTGGATATTGGCTGAAACTTTCAGCCAGAGAATGTGCTCACCCCCTAGGCTCTTTACTGCCCTGCTTGACGCTTGCTGTCTCCTAGCCACCAGACTGCCAATTTATGCCTCCCCAACAGCCCTTCCAGGACAACATATGCAATTGCTGCCACCTGTAAATACACTGCTGCCAGTGTGAAATACAATTGAGTATCAAAAAGAACAGAATGGGTACTGGTAGTATTACTTACTTATTTTTTCCCACAAGTGCTGCACTTTAATTTGAAGGTACAAACGCAACTGTGGACAAGTCTTGACTCGAGCCCAAATTGAGACTTCTACCCTAGAGATGCAGATAGTCCAAAGGGCCCTGTTCCCAAGGAACTGCAATTAGACCTGCCTTAAGCATCTGGTCTGTGCAAACTACTGATATAGGGAAGTTTTGCTGTCTTTGGTTGTTTGGCCATGACCACTCTAGGTGGTTTCCCAGTTCTCCAAATAGAGCTAAACTGTCAGATCATGCAGATGGCCTTCTGAGGCTGTGCCCAATAGAGGACCCAGCATCTGGCTGGGAAGAGCAGGTCCATGCCTCCTTGAGAACGGCACATAGGAGAAGTAGACTGGAAAAAAATAGAGCTGAACTACTCCTGCTGTTTCAGTCTGTGCATGTGCAGGGTATAATAAACTATCACCTTGAGGGCAGGATAGCTATGGAAATCTGCAGCATAGAGGAGAAGGAAGGACCTGGGATCTGCAGTACCATGGGGTGGGGAAGAAACGACTTGGACTTGCGGAGGGCACAGAGTTGAGTTCATACAACAGTATTTATGTGGTAGAAATGTAGCTGTACTCACGCTGGGAGCAACAGGCCTTGATACACAGCAGTAAGCAGTCAAAACAAAGAAAAAAGCATTTCAAAATGTTGGTCTGGCCAGATTTTGTAAGGAGCCTGGAGCTGCACAGAGCGCTGTGCTTGCCATACTGCCCACCAGCTGCATGGCCACAGAGCTCATCACCGCAGTCACAAGGGATGGCCACCTCAACTGGCTTAAACCACAGCTGGACTCCCGCTCTGTGCTACCTCTCCCAAAGGAAGATCTCTGACCACCGTGCACATTCCTCCTGTGGTCTCTTTCACAAACCTCTGCTGAGCTGGGAGGAGGGCAGGGAAAGCAGTCAGTGGTGGTAAGAGTCCAAAGAGCAGCCATGTTGAGGCTGTGCAATGCAGGGCTCAGGGTGATTCATGCGTCTGGATCTTTGGCCTGTTTTGATTGAATCACAGACTCATGGAATCGTTTGAGTTGGAAAAGACACTAAAGGCCAGCTGGTCCAACTCCCCCGCAGTTAACAGAGACACCTACAGCTACATCGGGGTTCTCAGAGCCCCATCCTGCCTGACTTTGAGTGTCTCCAGGAACAGGGCATCCACTACGCTTTGATATACACAACCAGCTGCTTGCTGGTGTTCCGATGGGAGGTGATTCTCACCTGGGGGATGCGGCTGCCAGCCCAGACAGAGGCACAGCTCCAGGCCCAAATGACGCTTTTCAGACACCTCCAGCTCCCATCGATTCCTTCCCAGTGTCAGTGGTGATACGCAGCAAGGGCCTGGGTGGAGAGGCAGCGGAGAGTTCTTGCCAGCCCCACCACACTCCAGCAATCAAAGCCCAGCCTTTGTAATTAATACTATTTAGCCCAGGTTAGTGGCAGAGGAAAATGTCTCTTGTCAGCCTGGCTTTGCCCACTGGCCCTGATTTAGCAACATGAAAGCATTTTTTCTGATTAACTGCTCACTGAAGGAGATAAAAGAGATGACCATGAAATGTTTTCTTTAATGTGATGAATGTAAAGGGACTGGTAGAGCTGGGAAGGGGGAGAGGAGAGGAGAGAGAGTGCTCCCACTGCAGATGGGGCTTTGGGGAAGGGGTGTGGGGCAGGAATGGATGAGCATCCAGGATAAAAGTGAATAACTGAAACATTTCTGGAAAGGTTGCCTGAGAAAATCTACGGTTGTTACAGATACACATACATATATATAGATGTAGTATGAGATTTGTGAAAGGATTTGATGAAGTCACAGTCTGAATGCCAGATTTCACTGCTCATCTCTACTACTAAACTAAAAAAAATGTTGGTAGCTAGGAAACAAAGTGAAATAGTAAATCTCAATTTCTAATATGGTGTGGTGAGGATATTCTGGGAAGAGTGCTGCTGCCTCTATTTTGTAAAGGCATACCAGCAGGTTCAAACTCTACATCTGAAAGCTAAACATAGTTTCCTAGCAGCCCTTAAAGGGCATTTTGGCAGCATGTCATCCAAAGTGGCCTTCAGTGGCTCCTGATGTACTTTTAACTATGTACACTTGATAGCTTAGATTTTAAATTTTTCTCAAACTGGAATAGGAAGTTGGGCTGACCTCCTGAAGATAAATTCCTGCTTCCAAAGTATTATCAAGCAGCAACTGGGGACTCAGACAAGTTCTTGCCAAAATGAAAAAAACCCAGTGATTTAGAAAAAAGAGGGAGAGTCCAGTAAGCACCCTCACTTGAGTTAGCTGTTGCACTGATTTTTTCCCCAGACAGCTTGATTAGAATGTGTTTTGCCATCATATTTTTATGTACTCCATGGCAGAAGGGAATAGTGCATAGTATAAAATAATTTTCATATACAGTATCCTATTGAAAGGCAGCTGGGCAAACTGGGAGACGAAAGCTCCTGCAGATAGGCACTAAGTCATACAGACTGACAGGTCTCGTGCAAGCTGATTGTGGCAAAATGGGGTCAGCTTTGCAGGTCAGCTAGCCATCACCTTCTCTTCCCAGGTGCTCAGTGGCATGCTCAGGTGTGCACAAAGGCGGTGGCCGTGCTTAGCACCAGGGCCACAAACAGATCAGGTGTCCTCTTCGTGAGCCCCCCTGGATACTGGAGGCCCCCCAGAGGTCACAGGAGAGATAGGAGAGGTCCCTGAGCAGGCAATGGAAGCGCTGAAAGGGAGGTGAGGCTTGAATACAGATAAGAGGAGTGAAAGCTAATTATCTGGAAAGGCAATGCGATTGTGGGGTATAAAATAATGACTGGAAAGTGCCTTTTATTTACTGCGAGGCAATAATAGCAGAGGGCAGTTGATAACACTGCCAGGGCAACATTTTAGGGCTCTTTAATCTAGCGGAGAGAGGCGTAACAAGCAGCAGGGACTGCAATTTAAAGCGAGGTGAATGTAAATAAGAAATGAGACACATTGCATGGGGAGTGCTGGCACACACTGAAGAGAGCCTGGGGCTCCTTATGTCTTTGTGTCCAGGCTGGCTGCTTCTTTGGGAAATGGACACAAAGTGCTGAGCTCAGAATGGTGACACTGCCAGCACATCACTTTGTCCAGGGCTGAAGCACGAGGAAGCTCCTGATCTCTAATGCTGCCCAAAGTACTGCCTAGCTCTGGTGTAAGCAGCAGTGTAAATACTGCATAACAGGCAGGAAAAACACCTGCAGGTGATGGTTAAGCAGTAATGTTTTCCCAGAAAGCGGAAAATCTGTCAGCCTGGGGTTTATCGTTGCAAACAGTTTTTCTTTTAAAAGCAAACAAACAAACTGGTAAGAAGTCTCCTAGTAACAGGTGCTGAGCGCCGTGCTGCAGCCCATAAGTCACAGCTGTCTGTTTATCCGACCACTATTTATAGCTGGTTAAACCTCTCCATCCCAGCTTGTGTTTCCCTCTCGTTGTATCTTCCTAATTGATGTATTTACTGTCAGTGCTTTAATAGAATAGAACAAATATTGGAATGAAAAAGACATTGTCTGGTCTGGTGCTGCTGATGCGCTCTTTGCAAGACCAGTGATGGAGGCTGCCCTCAGCCCCAGCTGGCTTTAATGCAGACATTGCCACCCCTTGTCTCTTGATTGATGGAGACTTCTCCATCCCTGGAGATGCTCAAGGTCAGATTGGATGGGGCCCTGGGCAGCTGAGCTGGTGGGTGGCAGCTCTGCCCGTGGCTTTGAGGTCCCTTCCAACCCAACCCAACCCAACCCAACCAAACCTAACACAATCCAAACCCTTCTATGATTCTATGATTCTATGATTCTATGGTTCTGTGACAGGCAGAATGGGAACTAGGCTTGCACCAGGCTGAAGTGGAAAGTATTCAGGAGGAAGACAGCAGTGCTTTGCAGGAGCTAGGCTGGGACACGGGTGTTGCAAGTAAATTATGAAGAGACAACCCACGTCCCAGAGGGTCTCACCTCATTCCTACTCCTCTGAAGATGCCCTTCTGGCTCTCCTTCCAGCGGCTGCATGAGCTGAACATGCAGCCACCTTGCTGTGCCAGCTCTGCATTTTCTTCATCAGGCTTAGGTTTTCTTACGTAGGTTCACGTTTAGGCATCACATGATAGCCCCAAGCAGGCACCAGCCATGCCTCTCCCTTATGTTAATTCATTTTCCTTGCCAAAGCAGCACAGGGTTCTGCAGCAAGGGATACAACCGAGCCCCTGCTTTATACAGAGCTGATTTTCTTTCTGCTATGAACTGCACAGCCCTCTTTAGCCTTAAAATCCAAAAGTTCATTTCACCCTCTGCCACTGCTTTTCCAAGAAGAGCACACTCAGAATCCTTGAGAAGTCCAGTTATGACTACCTGCATATAAAAATAACGCAGCTGGTCTGAAAGAGAAGCTTAGGGTATGCTTTGTAACTTTTAGGAGATCTGCACTGAATTAGTTTATTCTATTTTTTTTTATACTTGAAAGGTTTCAGACCGCTTCATTTCCAGGGCTGCTAATGTAACAATAGGATGTGACTGAATATTAGCAGCCTCAGGCACCGTCCGGTGATTCACCAAAGCATTTCACTTGTACCACAGCTGATATTTGTGTGTGTTTCAGTGTGCCAGAATGGAACATTCAATATTTGGATCTCAAGTTCCTCCCAGACAGAAAGGCGCTTGGGAGGGGCTGCAGACTATCTCTGGGCTCCTTCCTTTAAAAAAGAAGAAAAAAAAAGAGAGATTTGATTAAGTTAATTATATATTAAAAAAAAAAAACAACAAAACCAACAAAGCAACAGAAAAACCAACTTACAATCCGTCAGAAAAAAAAATATAGGAAAAGCTTTCTGAGAGAATGGCTGAAAGCAATGGATTCCTGCCATCTTAGCTGTCTGAACTTCTTCTGCCAGCTACACTGTGATTTACATCTGTCCATGAAACAATGTTTCTTATGCGAAACAGCGTTCTGCCAGGGAGTTGACTCAGTGCAAATAATCCGAGCAAAATCTATGCATCCTTTTGCAGTATTTCAACTTGTTAGTTTAGTGGAAGGAAAAATGGAAGAAAAGTGGGATATATACATATAGCATTTTTGTTTTTTGGAAATTGATGTTTGCTTCGAGCTCCAGGGTGCCTCAGTTTCTGGCATCGCCCTGGCAGAGGCAGCAGAACGTGGCCTGAGCCCTGCAAGAAGTGCAGGCAGCTCTTTCCATAAGGCACTGCCCTGCATTCCAAGCACTCTCACCTAAGCATTTTTTAATGCCAAATACCTTTTCTGACAAGATTTACAGAGGGTCTTAAAGAGCCTTATCAAAAATCAGATTGGAGGATGGTCTTACGGCCTTCCTGTCTGGTACAGAGGGGAGCGAGCAGTGTAACGATGCTAGAAGGTTTAATAGTTTATATGATTACACAAATATTTCTTTTTTTTTTCCTAGAACTGGGACTCAAAAAAACAGTTTTTTGAGTTAAACAGATCACCTCATTCTACACTGTCTCTTGCTGTTTTTCACCTCCAGTAATACACAGCTGCAGCACGTTTGATGTCTCTGTGAACTCGAGCAAAAACAGTGAGCATCTCCTAACATTAGGAGATGTTTTCCTAACAAAACCTGCTGAAGTGCACTAGCTTATGGACAGGAGGAGTCCTACAGGACTTGGATATTCAGTCCAGCATTATGTTACCTAATGCTGCTGACCCGTTCTCTGATCTTGAAAAAAACCTCTTTCTTTCCTCTCTGATCCCATCACCCTTTTGTCTCCGTACACAGCGGATTCAGCCCCATCTCCTTTGTTTGCAGGAGCATTTGCACATCTTGGTCAAAGCCTGAGCAGAACGGTGCTGTGTGAATGGTGCCTGTCGCCTGCACAGATGACCCTGGTGTGTGGTAGCACGGTGTGCTTTAGTGTGTTGTGCAGGAGGCAGAGATAAGGCTGCACCTTTGGATGCTGCTGCAGTTCTGGTAGCTGGAGCAGCACCTCATCAGCACAGATGGGTTTCCTGCTGGTGCCCAAGCTGGACAAAACATAAAATAACTGGGTTGTAATACTGAAACTCCCCTCCTATGTCTCTATACTTAGAAATCACAGAATCATAGAATCATTAAGACTGGAAAGAACTGGGCAACCAGTAAGCTCATCTAGTCCAACCATCAGCTCTAGACCATGTCCCCGAGTGCCACATCCACACATTTCTTGAACACATCCAGGGACAGTGATTGCATCACCTCCCTGAGCTGCCTGTGCCACTGCCTCACTGCTCTTTCTGAGAAGAAATTCTTCTTAATACCCAACCTGAACCCATCTGGTGCAACTTGAAGCCATCAACTCTTGTCCTCTTGCTGCTTAATCCCTACGATATCCCCTCAGTCTTCCTCAAACCCTCTCCCTTTCTCAGGGCTGTCTTCTAGGCAGCCGAGCCTGCACACAGTGCCTGGTCATAGAATCACAGCATCACAGAATCACAGAATTGTAGGGGTTGGAAGGGACCTCCAGAGATCATCCAGTCCAACCCCCCTGCCAAAGCAGTTTCCCTACACCAGGTAACCAGCTTAGCCACGTGCTCTTTGGTGCCCATTGGCTCCTTCTGCCCTACTCCATGTGTCTGGAGCTTTTGGACAAGAGCACTTTGCATGTGATGGGGCTGCTCTGAAGAGCAATGCATTGGGCAGACACAACATGTCCCAGAGGTCAGTAGGTCTCTAGACAGAGGAGGGAATTCATACTAATGTGATCTGAGTGGTGAAGGAAAGAATAAGAGCAGATGACAAAGAAAGGCAGATTTCTGAAGGTTGGGTCAGTTGGAGCTGTAAAGACCCCCCAACTGCACAACAATTCCATTCTGGACTATTTCAGCCTTTTGTGTATCTAAACTACCTAGCTTTGGGCTGTTCTGTCTCACGGAGCTCCTTGTAGTTGCTGGATGGAAAACTTGGTTGTTTGCAATTTTTTGTTTTAAGTTTAATGGGGATAAAAACCATACAAAGATAATGAAGATAAAAATCCTGCGACATCTGTTTGCACTTGAAAAAACTGCGTAAAAACAGAAAACATGCAAATAAACCTAGAATTTGATGAGTGATGAGCAGTTTCCCTTCAGCCTCTATGACAGTCTGGAGCTGCTAATGACTAGACAGGATGTAACAGCAGCTAAGAAAAAGCCACAAGAAAATAACTCTTGATGAGTAAAGTCAAGTGCCGGCATTCAGCCTCACTGGAGTACTCAGACAGGTGGAAGCTGGCAACCCCAAGCAGCCCCTATGGCTGTTGACTCTTCCCAAGTTGACTCTTCATAGAATTGTTAAGGTTGGGAATGACCACTAAGACCATTTAGTCCAACCATCAACCCATCCATCCATGCATAGTCCCTAATGATCCTGATGCAGGATCCACTCTGTCAGCACAGACCCTCTTGCTATGCCCATAAAATGCAGGTGATTCCTCAGACTATCACCATGATGGCCAAATTACCCAAAGGTGGAAGCAGGCTATCTTATTTGGGATGCTCTGGGTTTCTCTTCAGGTGTGCCAAGCAGGGAAGCTAGAAAGGCTATGGTGGATGTGCTAGCCAAGTCCACAACTGGGCTTGCAGCACCAGAGAAGAAAAAGAAAGGGATAACTGCTGGCAGCATTAGAAATATCCATGTGGGATGCATCCCAGCACCAGAACCCCTGAGGAAGGTGTCAGGGCTGAGAGGGGCAAGTATGGAGCCGACATATCTGCCTTCATCCTTTGTCATGGGTGTCCTCTCCAGCTAAGCAGCTCAATCAAGCAAGAGCAATCAAGACGGGCCCCGGAGCAGGATAGCTCATACCCTGCTGACACATATGGTCATTATTTAGTGATCCTGAGCCTTGCTGACTGCATGAAAAATTACAGAAGTTGGCCTGATGGTACAGAGCTAACTTAAGGCAGACAGCACACCCCCTTCCCTGAGAGGGGAAACTCACTGAACTCCCTGGGCTGACTCTCAGAAGCCAGCAATAAGAACGGGAATAAAAATTGCATAACTTAGCACTGTTTGCAATGGCCCAGTGCCTTCTAGGTATCCAGGCCCCTTCTGAGTATTGCTAAGTTCAGGAATAGTGCTAAGATGTCTGTTATTCCCCTGGAATTCCCCACCCTTTAAATTATCTGCCACTTCTGTTGTTATGAAGGAAGGGCAGGTGGTCCGAACTGTCTCCTGTGAGACCATTAGCACAACAGTATTGAGTTCCCCCTTACTCTTCTCCCTTCTAATGTAACGTATCCCAGCATTTTCAGGGTATTCAGATGAGAGCTAGCCCGGGGCCATTCTCACCATGTTATCTTTCTGGGACCTACTGTGGTGGCTGCATGTTGGGTAATGTTAAGATGTGGGACCTCAACAACATCTTTTCCCAAGCCATTATACATAGTGCCCACCTCCTCCCCAGGCACTTCTACAGATATCTTAGAACCCTGTGAAGCCCACAAGTGTTTCAGGCTGCATTAAAATGTATTCAGCATCTTGGGCTTTCTCCTGCAACTGGAATCCCTCATCAGTGAGCATCTCAGGGAGTCTCCTCAAGAGTCCTCAAGTTTCTTCTTGTCCACTAGGTGTTTGCATTACTTTTATCCCCTTATATCTTCCTTATCTAATTACACATCCTTCTTGTATCTCTGTACATCTTCCTTTCATTATTGTGCCTGGGCAACAGTGTGCTGAGCTCCAGATCTGGGAAATCTGGGAGTGTTGGAGGGATCTCAAGAAGATAAAAATACCAACTTGCCACCAAATGTGACAATACAGCTCTGCGGCATTGCCTGGTTGATGAGTGAAGAGAAATCCCTGCAGCCTTAGATGCTCCCACCTGATCAGCCCCCCAGACTTCAGAGCCTGATGAAGGGCGACTTGAAAAGCTGGACATCTCCTGTATTTTTATGGGAGCTTTTAATGAGCCCTACTGACTCTTACCTCCTAGGCCAGCGTGTGGCAGAGAAATCTTCTGAGCTGTGACCCCTAAGCTGGCAGCTCCTCTGATCTGCACCAGTACTGAGCCACTGGATATTTTCTGGGTAGGATGGGAGAGCCTAAAGCACAATTGTGTTACAGCCTGCTGCCCATCTGATTGTAGATAAAAGAAAGAAAAAACAAACCAGGAGATAAATGAGAAAATGAGGAGAGCCATCACACTCCTTGGGTAGAGCTGGTAAAACCTCGCTCTGGGATATCTGTTAAGGTCAGTGGAATTTAAGCACTTTCTTGGAAATGTGTGTAAGTGGTTCTGTGAGCAAGAGCACTGGAGCAGACTTGGGCAAACGAGACCGTAGGCAGAAGCACTCTCTCTTTCCTTGGGATACAAACTCACAAACCTCTGTGGGATGGTGGGGACAACATGTGGAATGAGCGCATGGATTGCATAACACGCTATGTCAGAAGCTAGGTTTGATGCTCAGCCAATGTAAATTTAAACCAAGTGCTACATTAGGTCAGATCAAAAGTCCACCTTGTTCATTCTCCTGACTGTGACAACAACTATAAGTGTGAGTTCAGGGGTACAGCATAAAAATCGGACCTTTGCAGAATGATCTTTTCCCCACTATGGGCCCCTAGCTTCAGACATGTCCAAAGATGGAGTTTTGGCTGGACCACTGCGTTTAGCAATGAGAGCCTTCTCCAGAAATCTGCCTAGAGCCTTGTTGGAGCCACGTGGACACGTTCTTCCCACACTGTTCTACAGCACTGAGTTCCACGCGGTGGTCATGGGGTGGCCATGCACCACATGAAAGGAGTAGCGCTACCGAATGGATTGAGGGGCCTCATGAAGGTGCACTGCACAAAATCCAGCCCCTGCTTTCCACTCACGCTTCTCAGCTCACATGCAACAGAGGACTAAAAACTGTTCTGTGCTTCTGGAGAAATCCTGTAGATGGAACATACAGGAGCTAAAGAAGTCCAAGTTTGACACAAGCTGCTGGTCATTACTGCATGAGGGATGCCTTCATGGGAATTCTGCAAAGTAACGTTAATCGTGATGCTTTGAAAATGTTGTGTAAACAACTGTTTCTGAGATACATATGTTGCAAGTTATCATGCGGCCATAAAAGAGCAAGGGAAGAAGAAACTGAAACACAAAATGTTCTGTGACGCCAGAATGCACTTCTGGAGAGTATCAGTTTGCAAACCGCAGTGTAAGTTTATGCCCACAATTCAATTGACCTCCTGAAAGCAAAGGTAAACAGGAATAGAAGGGTAGGCGTCTGCGGTTCCCTCTTTCCTCTGGAGAAATTTTTTCTCTATCAAGCTCTGTCCTATTTCATCGTGTTCTGTCAACCTCTGAGCGGCTAAAACACAACCAGCAGACACTTAGGTGTGCCTAAGGGGCCTGGGAGACACGGTTTGCCATTAGGAGAGCACTCAGACAGCTCCCAAATCTCAAGAGGGAACCCTACACCACCCTGAAAACCACACGAACCAAAACAAAAAGTTGGCTTAAGAAAGCAGCCTGCTCTGAGAGGTTGCGCTTTTATGGTGGGAATCAAACCTTTAGTGAGAGGGAAGGCAAGTCGTGGGAGGAACCTGCCCCCCCAGAGGAGATAAAATAAGTAATCGTCAGGAAGGTAAAGCCAGGGGTTTAGTGGCTCAGCTCCACTGCTGGTTCTAGCTCAGCCTCTCGCACCACAGCCCCTCTGCACGATCCCTACAGTGATAGGGCTATGGCATGGCGAAGAGGCAGGTGCTCACTGGGAGCCTGTTCTCCAAGCTGGAGAGATGGGTGAGGGGGGAAGGGATGTGTTCTGGCCCCACAGCTCCATGTTTCGCATCCCCAGCTGGCGTGAGGGATGGCAGAATGGGGTGCACTGGCACAGCGTGGCTGCTTGTTGCCAAGGTTGTGTCTACCTCCAGAGCCAGGAGCACGTGTGGTGGAGGTTTCCGGTTGGCTTTGCTCTGCGTGTACACATGCTCACATTCCTATTTACACACACCTCCATCCACACAGAATCTGAACTGGAATCAAAATAATTTGAAATCATAGAGTGCGATTTTCCTATGGCAAATCCAACCTGAGCTTCACCCTGTGGATGCTCCTTACGCAAACTTCCCATTCTTTCCCCCACTCTTTCCCACTGCTCTCTGTGGATGAACCCCCCTTTCACAACCTTGGCTCCCCAGTTCTGATCTTGCTCACTGGGACAGCTCATCTTCTGACATCACAACTTCTGAATGGTTCTGCACTCCCATGTGCAGCACTTGCTGCATGGAGACTGGTGAGATTAAATTCTCAGCGAGCACCCAGGAAGGGCTGCCAGCTGCAGCCTCACTCCGTTAGTATGACATGTGCCAGGAACTGGGGGCTGATCAGCCCCAGAAGGCAGCTTCCTGATGCAATTAAGATAGAGGTGAATTTAGAGACATCTTGCCAGTCTCCTGGGACACATACTGCTAATTAAAAGTCAGTCTGCGCATTTAGGACCAAGGACTAGGATGCATGCTCTGGTGGTAGAAAACATTTCTGCATGTTCTCATTACTCTGGTGTCAGAATCTACAGAACGTGGCTGTGGCTGCCTGTGCAAGAGAGGTTTCCTTGGACTTTTGGCTTGTACTGTATGCTTTATCCAGCTTAAAAGTTTGGGAAAATCAGAGGGGCAGGATGTTCTGCAGGTCAGGCACTGGGGTGGGGCTCAAAGGTGAAAACGAGTTTTGCACTTGAATCATCTGGATTTGAAGCACAGTGCTGGAAAAGTCACTTTCTTTGTGCCTCCATTCACATCATACAGGCAGGGCATGCAGAGGGCTTCCTCTGGTGGGACCCTGCCCAAACAATAAAGCTTTGAGCCAGGGACGGTTTCCTATTCCAAGTGTGCAGCATGGCCGGACTCTTGTCTCCCTCACCCTTAAGACAGCTGTGATACAAACGGTCAGTCATCAGAGGACTGTTTTTTTTCCCAACTGTGAATTCAATTTTAACCAGGCATCGTGTTCTCTGCAAATTATGAGCATTTCTGTTGGAAGGTTTGCGACCCTGGCAAGTAAGTGAATAGGGTTTGTGCACTGACAATAATTAAATGATGCATTCACTTTGGGTTTGAGGAGGAAATGTGCTCTAGGGTGGTCCATCGAATCCAGAAGCAGCACCACACGACTGAAGAGGCAGCTCAAACAAAGGATTTCACAATGAGACTTTTACAATTAAGGCATTTGGGGTCTTTGGATCTGGATTCAGTTCTCAGACACAGATCTGCAGCAAGAGCTGAGGCTCTCAGTTTCACCTGCACAAAGGGATGCACAGCTACTTGGCAGGCTGGGGGAGCTTCCAGCAGAAGGAGCCACAAGTATGTGATGATAACACCCATCCTGGTGTGATACTGGGAGACTAAAATCCCTTCTCCTAATCATTTGAAATGGCAAACTTAGGAAAGCAGAAAATCAAAAGATAAATCATCTGTTTGTAAAGGGGACAAGAGTTAATGAAGTGTTCATCGTGTAGAGTGAATACTTGGCATGTATTTAATTACATTTTCCTCTCCTATTTTGTCCTTTTGTATTTCAGTTCTAAAGTTGTGTTTCACAACAGCTCCTTCAGATCAAGTAACCTTTTTCCCACTTCAGCTGTCAAAGGAAGCTGGTGACTGGGGACTGCCAGCAGAACGGATAAGCATCTGCTGAACACTGCCAGTTCCTGGGACTGATCCAACGCCAGGCAGTGCCCCTGATGGCTCCCAGCTTCTCCCCCCACCATTGTTCCCCTCCTGGCCATCTCTGATGACCACCCAGCTGTTCTCCTGCTCCAGCCCTCAGATTTACAGTCTGTCACAGCTCGCAGCTGCCAGCGGGGCTTGATCGAGGCTGGTGTGCTGTGGTTGGAAGGGCTGGCCCTTGTTTCTGGGGCTGCCACCTTGCCCTCCAAAAATTCCAAGTGCTCAGAAGAGAGAACAAAACCACACAGTGAAGCCTTCAAGTGGATGGGTCCCGAAGTAGGGAATCTGCCCAAGCATGCCAACAGCTGGACCATGGGCACCATGAAACACAGAGCACCATGAAACACAAAGTTACTTTGCTGTTCTGGAGGACTAACCTCTGTAGCCTAGGGGAGATGCTGGAAGGTCAGCACAGCTCCCAACGTATGGGAAAAGGACCACTATAAAGATTTGCTTCATCACCTTTTGGCCATGAGGAGGAGGACACCATGCTTTATCAGCTCACTCCTCAGCCTTGGGACCACTTGTCAGAGTACTACCTTCTGTAGGTAGTACTGTAGCTGAAGAGCTGACCTTTTCAGCTCTTCTCCACAGGTTGCTCCCCAGAGATGCTCTGACATATCTGCCTCAGTTTCAAATCCCATCTCTCCAGCCCTTGTTAAAGCTCTCACAACTGCTCTGCACCCACCCTGCTGTGTCTACATGTTGCTGGCGTTCCATCTGTGCTCTATCCCTAAGCTCCTTTTTTTGAGGTTGGGAGCAGACTCTCAGACTTAGTGCCAAGCTCAGCACAGGCCCTGCAGTTCCCTCTGTCCTTGCTGCCAGGTCGTGCCAAGCTCCAGTCACTGCCTAGGGAGAGAGTGATCCTCTGCAGTCATTCCCCTCCTTCCCCTCAAAATGCTGGAAGCTGCTTGAGCTTTTTCTATGCTTTTATCCCTCACACCAAGAAAATTAACCACTAATGAAAAACATTTGGCTTGCAAGTTCTTCTTGCTGCTCTTTCATATCAAGGTTGCCTACAACCACTCCACTAGCCCAGAGATGTGGCAAGTGCTGGCTGTAGGGCTTCTGCTCTTCAGCACTCAAAACTTTGGTCTTCACAGCCAGCCCAGACTGCTGTTTCTTTTCCCCCCTTCTCTATCTACTGGGACTGCTGGCTGGGACTCTCCTGAACGTTTCTCACACCAGCAGAGCTTTGCCATCACCTACATTCACCAGTTTTTCATTGCCCTCCCTGATGCACCAAGATACAATCTGACATTTCTGAGCTCCTTCCCCGTGCAGAGATGCCTGAAATTCCTCACATTAAGAAGCCAGATTGCTTTGATCTCCTGGATGCAGGGAAGAACTTCTGTCTCCTGATGGAGCATCCTCCTCTCTGTCAGCCTCCTGCAGTCCAACATTTGGCCCCACTGACAACCATTTCCCTTAATGAGCGGTGACTGCCTTACTTCCCCTGGGCCTTGTGAGGATTAAGGAGTTAATTGCTTCGGAAATGTACAACAAGAGACTAATAATAATAATAGGAGTGGCACAAACATTTCACAACGAGCAGCCTGTCAGATGCAGCCTTCTTCTTCTCCTTGCTCAGCACTTGCTGAGAGGTGGCACTCTCCTTGTGTTGGTTTGCTGGTTTAACAGACAAAAAAAACTTGTCTTTTTTTTGTGTGTGTGTGTGTGCTTGTGTGCATGCGTTTTGCTGTGTCCTGTGACTTGGCAGCAAATATTTGAAATTCTGTACGTGTTAGTGGGAGGGACTCCTCAGAAACAGTGGGCGTTGTGATCCCCATGTGGCAAATGGCCACAACAATCTTTCTGCTTTGTGCAGGGGACTCAAACGCGATGCCTACCAGGACCTTTGGTGCTAAAATGCAGTTTGCCATGAAAGTGAAATAGTATCTCACTATTTCTCACACTCTCTCAGATCATCTGAAGGATCTGAAGCCGGGAGCGGTTAGCACTGAACAACCCTTTTCCCACTGTGGCTATGGTTGCAGTTCTCCGAGGAACGAGGCAGCACCACAAACGCAGCCATCCCAGGACCTGCAGTTTTCCCTTCTGCTTTAATCACCCCTTGTGCAAGGAGCTGCGTGTGTTACTGGTTAAGCCCTGGCACGTCGCAGCAGCGCCTGCATCCCGAGGGCACCTTGTGAAGCTGTGCTGTTCAGTCCACACCCTATCGACGTCCAGCTTTCGTGGCACCTTCTCAGCCTTCCCCGCTGCGAAGCCATATGCTGCTGCGGCAACGTTGGGATGTCATCGCTGTATCCACAGCAACGCACCGTGATGTCATAGGGAGAGGATTAGGATGACTCTGCGGCCAGCCCAGGCAGAAGGACTGCTGTCTCCAATTAGAACAGCGGGGTGCAGCCAGAGCCCCGCTTTCCCTGGCCGAGCCCCTTCAGCCCTCGCTGCTGGGCAAAGCCCCTGCCCCCGGGTGAGGGCAGCATTCCCTTCCCGACCCAGAGGGGCCGCAGGAGCGCGCACAGACGGCCCCGCCAGCGCTGGGTGCTGGTACTAATTAGCAGCTGGAGCTGGGGTTATTACAGGACAAGCTCTGGGGAACTTAACTGCTAACAGACCGGCTCTGGCGGGGGGAAGAAACCAGAGGCAAGCAGACTTCACGGGGGCCTGGGGGAGCGCGGGAGGAGGGAGCGCGGGGGCTTCCTCTCCTCTCATGAGCAGTGCACTCTGTAAAACACAGATGTAATTGTCCTTTGGAACACATGTACGCAGGATGAGGAGGAGGGTGGGAGACAGCGAGCGTAGCTCATCAGCTCAAGCGCAGAGCTGCATCTCCAACAGCCCGGCTCTCTGCACATCTGGGCTCTTTTTGTCACCAGAAAAAAATAGCAAGAGCTTTCTTGTGCAGCATGGGCTGCTACAGCATTGCACAGACACAACCTGCACACCCGGTGCTGTGGGATTTCCCCAGCTCCTTGGGGTCAGCTCCTGGCCCTGTGCAGCTCTAGCCCAGCCTCACAGTTTGCAGCATTTTGGGGGCTGGAGCAGCCAAGCCCAGCTCCTGCGCTGGTTCCAGGCACATCTGGGAGGCTGGACATGGAAGAGAAAAGCAAGAGATGTCTTGCATACACAAAGACTGCCTTCGAGTCCTGGGTCATAGAATCATTAAGATTGGAAAAGACCACTAAGAGCATCTCATCCAATCATCCAACCATGCCAGAGGTTTGGCAGTCCTTCCTGCCCAGACTGCTTGACAGCTACGGCATCTCATGGCACAATCACGTGTGGAAAGGAAAGGTGAGAGTGTGTAAGACAACTTGTCCCCAATGGAAGGCAGTACTTCGAACACGTTTCCTTATGAGACCTAGGCTCCCAGATCATGGGACACTGAACTGGAGCTGGGCACCTGCTGCTTCCCACAGAGAGCAAGATACCACTGATCAACCTTGGGAGGGGGAACTGCAGCCTGGTGTGCTGTCCTTCAGAGATTGTTGACCCCTAGCCCATGCTACTGAGGTTCTGCTTCTGAGCAGAGACTGGACATGAGTATTACTTGTTCACTGCTAACTAGGCTGGTGGTGAGGCTGTGAGGCAGGAGTAAAGGCACTAACAAAGCGGTGCGGTTCTGGATGGTGCTGACATTGCCAAACAGTGATGTACCGAACATGTCTCCCAAAGCAAAGCACAGGCTGCAGTAACAGAGCACACATGGCCTCCTTCTGAGCTACGTTCCCTTGCATGGTATGGCCTTTTAAAATGTGCCAGAGGGATCAAGTACAAGCAGCACGCACATCAGAAGCATGACACAACAGAACAACAAAACACTCCCAAAGAAAGCTGGAAATGCTGCAGAATTTATTGAAAATGTCCCCAATCCCCATTAACCTTCATGCCAGGACCTATTATTTTTAATGTTAGTAAAGGCTGGTCATAAACAGTGTCATGATACTGGCAAGCAGGGACTGAAGAAATGCAAACAGTAACAGAGCACAGATTTCCATGCTTTTTTTTTTTTTTTTTTTTAGATAGAACATATTACAGCTGTAGAGAAAATGCCACAAAAGACAGGCAGGTACTGGGTGCATGCATCATCTTGCAGCCATTCCTTAAGCTGATGGGGTCCTGAGCATGCTGGGAGAAATCAGGAAACAAAAGATTCTGAGGAGTCATGCAAGCCTTTCACCAGGGCCACCACAAAGGGCCAGTGCTACTGAGGTTTATGTGGCCAACACTTGTGCCAAGGTGGAGGGGAGAGGGGGAACTTTTTCCCCATCAAACTGTGTGAATAATATCCAGAGAATGAAGCAGATCGAGCTGTGGGGTAGGAAGATGGTTTTGCCTTTCCCCTGTGATGTGCCCTCTCCCTGCATCCCATTTGCACCCTTCCCCTGGGGTGGGAGCCTGGCACACAGTCCAAATACCTCTGTGTAGATGCAGATATGATCTTTTGAACAAAGAACCAGTGTAACACTGCAAAACTGCCACAGGGGTGCATGGCCCTCCATACAAACCACTTGGACTCCGCAAAGCCAGCCCCCCACCAGAGCTCCCTCCTCTACTTGTCCCCTTCCACACCCCTCTGGGAGCAGACTGGTGGGGGGAGGAAGGGGTTAAAAAAAGCCCTTGGGCCTGGACGACCCATCTGCCACCTCATCTCGTGTGACACCAGTCATGCGATGGGGGGGCGGAGGGCAGGGAGCAGCTCTCTTTCTCTCCTGTTTGCTGAACCTCTGATTATCATTTCTGTGCCGGCAAGGAGGTGGCATGCCATTGTGCGTCAGCTGGGAGAGTCTGCTGAAAGGGGGGCTTCTCTCTTTCTTAAAGGAGACGGCCCTTCCTAATCTTCCCTGCTTGGAGGAATCACCCTCCTCCCCAAGAAACTTCATGCCTCAAGAGGAAAGGCCCCTTGGTAGCTCCAGCCCACCCAGCCATCCCAGCTCCAGCCCCCAGGGCACTGGTCTGAGCCTCCCAGGGATGCTGGACCGGGGATGCTGGACAGGCAATGCTCAGGAAAGCTGCCTTGGGGCAAAGACCTCCAGGAGCAGGGACTGGGGAGCCCCAGCCTTCTGCAGAAGCTCTCTGACAGAAAGGCCAATTAGCAACAATTACAGCACTGAGTGTAATGCAATAGGGATGCTCGGCCACGAGGAGCTGGTCCAAGCTCCTTCCCTCGACCAGCTCCTTCCCTCGTTTCACACAGGCAGCAGCAATCAGATGGTAATAACCATGGGTCACTAGAGGGTGACCTCGAGGTGAAAGGCTCCATATCCCATTACTGGTTTACTGAGCTAGCAGCCTAACACATCTCCCCAGTGCTTTGAATCAGAAAACTGTATTGAAACCCTTTGAGAATGTCTCTGCTGGCTGGTGTTTAGCATTGTGCATTTCCCAGCAGATATGTGGGAACTGTAATTAAAATCCTCCATGACTACTGAGCACTGGGACCTTGCCATCAGTGTTATGTGACTAGGCAGGAATTTACTGATTTCTTTCTTGGGCTGTGCATGCTTTGCAGCAGATGTCAGCTCTGATTTTTCTGCTACTTTATTATGTCTTTGTACTCTCACCATTACGCTTTCCATTAGTATCTGCTGGTATTCTGTGGTGTGAAGAAAGGATTTGAATGACAAGGATCATTCCTGCTGCCATCTCTGTCGCTCCTGTTTGCATCCAACGGCACCAACAGTCCAGCTGGGTCATTTATCCCACCCAGGCCCTGCAGTGTTACTTAGATCTCTTGCAACACCAATTCCAGCTGATCTTTTTTATTCTCCACCCTCACAAGATCCAAGAGAGTGTTTTTTTTTGTGGCCATTTATGCCATGGCTGGGATATATCGATTTGCATGAAATGCTCTATATGAAACCCCAAAAGGTAGCTGCTTCCCACTCTGAAGACACCTCTCAAACCTCTGTTCTTTCACCATTATTGCTGAAAGTAGGTGCTTAGGGGACACCAGTTACTTAAGAGAAGGTAGCAGTTTCTTTCTGTAGCATGGCAGACAAAGGAAAAGGTGGCCCTGAAGTATTTCAAAATCTGAACGTGTTGGGATGGAGGCTATCATCCCTCTTGAGGCTGATCTAGCTCCTTTTTGAAGAACTGGAGGAGTGGCAAGCAGAAACAGATTTAGTCAGCTGCAAAGAGCTACCCTAGAGGGATTTTCTACATGATCAACAGATGATTATGGGTCTCTTTTGTCCAAAAGCAAGTCAGTGTGAGTGCAGAGGGGCCAATGGCAAGCACAGCAAAGCCTCGACAGCCCAGGTGTGCAGCTGGTCAGCTCCTTGGATGTTGCCACATCACAACTGGTCCTGCTTTGCTCCAGCTGTGTTGCTGACACCCTTCTTGCCAGCAGGCCTCCTATTGCTGCAGGAGCAGTTCAGGGGAATGAAGGACAGGACAGTGCTGTGACACATTTGAAGAGACATCCCAACATGGGCAGCACGACCACCTGGTGCTTCCCTGTGCAGGATGCACTGTGAAGCCAGGCTCTGCCAGTCCCTGCTCCCAGGTGGCCTCCAGGTGTATAATGGAGACTGTTAGAGCAGTTCCTTAAGCCTTCACTTTGCTGGGAGTCTCCTGGGCTTCTCCAGTGAGGCTCCACAAGTGACCAACGGCTGAGACAGCATGAACTAGCAGAGAGGATTTTGAAGTTGCTGCAGGGTGTTGCACAGGGCACTGTAACATAGGGAAATGCAACTGGCTTCTGCAATTACACATTCATGACTCCTGTAATAATTCAGGTTACAAGGCACTTCTAGAGGTCATCTGATCACACCCTCTGCATCATGAGGGACCTCTGAAGGTCAGTTGGTCCAACCCTTTGCACAGTGTAGCCAATCTTTCTACCAAATCCACTTTCAGAGCCAGATCAGGGCTTTGATTTGTCAAGCTGTGAAGATCGCCAAGGCTGATGTTACACAATCTCTGGACAGCGTGTTCCACGTCTGACCACCCTAATTGTGAAAAAATATTTCCCAATATCTAAGAGTACTTTCTCCTGCTACAGCTTGCTCTGTTGCTTCTTGCACTTTTGTGGTGCATCTTCAATTTTCTATATAATTTCTAATATTTCTATATAATTTCTAAGTAAGTATTTGAGGAGATTATACCAGAGAATATACAAAATTGTTTGGTTTCTTTCAGTGTGAAGAGGAGAAGCAGTATCACATCTTGACCTTGAAATCCCTTCATGCTGTCAACGATGCACCTGCCACTGGGATCAGAACAAGCCAAATGATTATTTTATAAGCCAATACAAATTGTTCTCAGGAAACAGGTACGATCTGGCTTAGCTTGGAGAATTACTTTGCACTGAGCAAACTCCTGGTAAACAGTCCAATCTCTTTCTCTGGATTGTGCAAATGATGAGAAGAAAAGATAGAGGGGGAAAGGAAGGCAGCTCTGGGGAAGTCAGTGGTGTGGAATTGTAAGGAATGACAGGGAGAAGGATCACAAGGGGGGACAGAGTGTCTTGTCATGGCTGGCAGCTGGATGGAGCAAGATAGGATAGGGCAAGCTTGTCAAGGAAAGAACATTGTGATATGTGCCTTTTTGTAATAGCGACTTTCCTTCAGTCGTAGCAGTGCTACAAGAATCAGTGGAGAAAAAGGCAGCCCAGAAGGGACTGTGATCCTCCCAAGCAGCCCAGGTGCTCTGTATCATGTAGTTAAGGGCTGGCATTACCTCTGCAGTGAGAGCCCCATGACATCTTGTCTGAGATTGTGTGATTCAGGTTTATCCAGTGTGCATCACAAAGGTAGTCCACAAGTTTAAGGCAATATGGTTTGCTCCAAAGAAGCTAGAGCTGGTAAGCAAAAGAGCAGAACTTGTTTGGGTCAGTTACAGATCCTGTATGACCTTCCTAAGAATGAGCAGCTACAGCTGAATGCAGCAAACTTCACTGCCCTGGGAGAATGTCCACTACCCAGACTTTGCCTTTGAATAGACAGACAAGCAATAACAGGGGGATGGGAAGAAAATGTATCCAACTTTTTGAGAGGCTTTTCTAGTGGGATTGTGGTCTGCTTTTAGGGAGGAAGAAGAAAGTGGGAAAATAACATGGTGTCCAGCTAAGCTTTAATTCATGCCTCTGAAAACAAGAAGAGGGGTCCATCAGGTCTTGGCCCTCTTTTACAGTGGAGAAAGACAAATGTGCAGAGAATGATGCAAGCCACATAAGGTCTGTCTTGCTAAGGTCTGTGTGTCCTGTGACTACACAAGGGGTAGAAGATGCTTACCAGAACCCTGCATCAAAGGTAGGGCATTCAAGTAAGATCCTATGGGATGAACACTCCTTGGTAGAGGTGGATTGTCATGGCAATCTTTTCCTTCATTCCAGAGTGAAAGAGATCAGAGAGTAATGAGAGGATTGGGACAGTAAAATTAGTGTGGAGTGGGTGCTGCTTTCATATGGATACTTAGAGTGGAGTAATGGGGAGAAATCAGGAAAAAAATGGACTGGAAAAAAGTAGTAGAGAAAAAAAGAGAGTAAGCAGAAGTCTAGGACAGAGTGCTGGTAAACATTTGGGTTCCTCAGCTGGCCCAGAACAATGGTTGGAAGATGGGTGGACCAGAGAAGGATTTAAGGCCAAGCTCTGACTTGCAAACAAAATTCATGTTTGGATTTGACCCTGCTGATTGTCATGGGTGTTGCTGAGTTTACAGTTTTCCTCACTGGGGAAGGAACACGTAGGGACAGGAGCAGCAGGGTCAGGTGTGGCTGCTCACTACTTCAGGCTTGGTGTTTTCCTCTCTGTGGACTTTTCTCTGGGAAAGTCCATTGTTGCTACAGAATCATTTACCATCATTTTCCTTCTAACCTTTGTTCAGAGGATGGAAAGTTTGCAGCAAATCAGAGGGACTTCAATATTGGAGTTCATTAAATATAATTAATACTTGGAATCCCATACATGCTTACTTTTATTTTGTTGAAATATGCTGCTTATCCTGGGACATGCCCAGGTGCATATATCAGAAGCAGTTTCCACTGCTTTTCTTTGTTTTAGTGGCAGCAACTCTAGTATTATCTCAGATTCTACCTTCTACTGCAGAAGGAGAGAAAATCCCTTTCCTTCCAACGCCATTTTGTCTCTTAGGGTTGCCAGAATTGTTGATGCTATTGCATCTTCTCCCTCTCCATCTGTTTTTTTTTTTTTTTTTATTTAATATATTATTGTTATTATTCTTATTTTAACATCATTATTTTGAATACAAATGCTCAAAGCCTGTTCTCAGGTGCTGCAATGTACACATGCTTTGGGACAGTTAACAGCTTCAGCATCATGTTTATAAACAGATCCTGACACAGTTCACACAGAGCTCTGCTGTGCACAGCTCTGATGCAAAAACCTGGCACAGACACACTACAGTAGCATGTGGCAAGACACAGTATTTGACAGCAGCATGGTGGCCCAAGGCTTTGCACTGTGACCACAAACCCACCTCTAGACAAACATCATGGAGAGCTGAAGCAGAGACTGGTCGGGGCAGAAAGTTCAGTGATGATGGCAGTGAGGTAACTCAGGAATGGGGAGCACGTGGAGAAGGCAAAGACTTAGTGGAGGATTTGAAAGAAGGTAAGATAAAATGTGTCAGGCTGGGATGGTGACTACGCAGTAAGAATGAAAAACTGAAAGGGATCAGACAGATGGGGAGCCTTCACTGATTTCAAGTGGAAAAAGTGCCAAAATGAAGGAGGGGAAAAGCCATGCAAAAGAGTAAGCTGGAAAGGTTTTATTTCAAGGTTGCGAAGATCTGGGGCAAATCCGTCATTAGTGGAGAGGCAGATGTACATAGAAGAGAAAGAAAAGCCAGTGAGATCAGTGAGCAGAAGCGATGGTCTCCAGTGCAGTCAGTCACGGCCACACTGCAGTGAGCCATGGATGTACACACAGCAGATTTAAATTGGAGCCAGTGCTGCTGCATAGGTAGTAACACCAGTGTTGGTGGTGTAGCTGCGGTAGCAAGGGCTGCCAGCAGACCTGGAGGTAGGCCAGTGAGCTGCATCTCCACGACTTGAAGAAATCTTTTCAGGAAGACAACCAGAGCCACTCAGGGAGGGAACAGCAGAAAGGAATCACAGCAGAGCTATTTTCTGTTCACAGTGGATCAGATAACATTTCTTAATTCCCATATTTACATTCTCCCATGGTCCTGGCCCCTCTAACCTGCAGACACTGATCCCCCATGCTGGCTCAGTATCACCAGTACGTGTATCACCAGTATGAGCCTGTGGTAGAGCCACCCTAAGGGCTTCCAGGTGGTCCATGAATGAGAGCTTTTCCCCTGTGTTAGGCTTCAGCACTCACAGGGCCAAGGTTGGAATAACCTCTCCCTCCACAATGAAAATGAAATGAAAGAGCCCTCCACCTCCTTCTTACAAGCAGAGTCCTGCCCTATTAATCAGGATGGCTGGAAGGGGGGTGCAAAGCAGGGGAGAAACATATCTTTGTGTCTGCTTGACAACTTTGTAAGAGGCAATGTTACCATGGCAATGGGTGGTCTTTAGCAAGAAGGGGAGTGAGCTATAGTGTCAGGGTGAGGAGAAGGGGGAGCCATGCTAAAGGGAGGCAGCTTGAAAGTAGAGGGGGAAAAGGGGAGAAGGGATTGCAAGGCAGTCAGTCATCAGTGGGTGATGGTCAGAGATTCAGAGATGTACATTCAACAAAGGGCAGGCAGCTCTGACAGCAAATCTGGGGGTTTGCATGGCATCCCTGAACACGAGCTCTCTTCCGAGCTGCTACAAGATGGGCACCTCTATAAGGATCTGCATCTTTCAGAGGAATCATCGCCTCTGGCAAAGGGGGCACCTTGCTGAGCCCCTGAAGCTTCTGCCTGGCCTGAAAGCCACCACTTAGATGTCAGCAGGCTGCTCGCCTCCATCCTACCCCCAAGTTCCAGTGCATGTTAGAGGAAGCCTATTGCCCATCCCAAGACGACCACACACCATGGCCACCACAGAACAGTTGGTTAGCAACAGAAACCAGTTGTCTGGGTTGGAGCCAAAGAGATACTCCGGCGCTGTAGCAAAACGCCGCTGAAAAGCCGGCACAGCATGGGAAAGGTCTCCTCCCCACCTCGCTCGGATGCGGACGGAGGGGAGTTCCTCCGGTCTCGTGTTTTTTGCGAGGGGAGGGGCGGGGTGGCCAGATCGTCGCACAGTCGGATGATGGTGCGGTAGGTGGGGAGGAGCGGGAACAAAAGCTCAGCGCTGAAAGCAGAGCGTGACCCACAATCGCTGAGAAAAACCCAAACCCAAGAGTTTCCCGTGAGCTCCGCGGCGCGGCACAGCCTCTTCCAGGCCTTTCCGTGCGCCAGCACTGAAGCCGCTCGGCGTCACGGCCAACACGGCGATAACGTGGAGGTGCCCGGGGGCCCAGCAGTGCTCCGCTCGGGCTCCCGGCCGGGCCGTGCCGCAGGAGGTGCGCGGCCCGGCGGTGCCGGCAGGTGGCAGGGCAGCCCCGCGCCTCGGCCCGGCCCCGGGCGGCGCTGAGGGCACGCCGTCTCCGTGCCGGGGTCGAGGAAGCCCGGCGTGCTGCTCGCCTCGCCCGGCCGCTCTGCGGGGCCCGGAGAGCTCGGAGCTGGAGCTGCGGGCGTGTGCCGGTTCAGTCTTCCTGTGTCGTCAGCCGTGCGACGCGTGGCGGCACGCAGCGTGAAGCTGGGCCCGGTGGCGGCAGTGGGGAGCCCAGCGAACGCCCTGCCCTGCGAGTTATTCCCTGGTAGTCAGTGAGGGAAGGCTGCTCGGAAGAGTGACGGGCGTTTTTATTATTATTAATGTCAGCCTGTTCGCACTGAGGTTAGATTACAGCCCCATTGTGAGTGGCTCGGAGACAGCCTGTACCCTGGGGAACACGCCGTCCGAACAGGAGCGGCAGCAGAAAGGGCAGGGAGCGAGCCGAGCCAGAGGAGAGGAAGCGCTTTTGCCCCGGTTCGTGCAGCAGAAAACAGACCTCCTGCACCCATGCAGGCCCCTCATCCTTTGGACCGCACGGTCCTCTTGTGTAAGTGGAATAAATAACCTGTGACTGCCTGTTTTTTGGTGGTTCAGCATTTGTAAATGCTGACTGTTTACCTCTTGGTTAAAGCTAAACTTGCCTTCTCTTTCCCCAGCGGTTTGACATAGATACAGAGAGCTCGGAGCCCACTTGGGCCCACAGAGGCAATCATTAACCTGGTGGGGCTCCTAGCTGAGCCCTGCCTGCCCACGGGTGCCAGAGCTGTGATGGAGGAGCGCTGCCCACCCACGGGGCAGCCCGCAGGCTGTGGGACTGCTTCAGGCAGCTGAACTGTTCGCTCCAGCTTACAGATCGATTCCAGAGATGTTTCAAGGGGAAACGAGATTTGCAGAGGGAACTGGCCTGGCCTTTTTGAATTCAACTGCAGAGTTAGTTAACAAAGTTGCAGGTTCTCAGTCTCCTTTTCTCTTTCTTTGCCAACTCTTTTTTTTTTTTTTTTTCCTTTTCTTTTCCCTTCCTCAATATAAATACCCTGGGGCAGTTTCTTTTCTTTTTGGTATGAATGTGATGATCTTTCAGGCCTGCGATTGGCTCTGCGGCTTGTCATCGGGGACACACCTCCTGGCGAGGGGCCACCGCCTCCCCCCTCTTGTGAAAGCTTCCCCTTGTAACAAGTGAGCGTAATTACATCAGTTACTCACTAGAGCACAGACCTGCTTTAAATTTTGGCCTCTGAGCCTGTGAGAAGCTGAAGGACTAGAAAATGCGGTTTCAAAGGCCTGTAACACTCTGGAGCGTGCAACTCAAGCTGGGCTTTTCCCTCCCAGGAATGAAGACTCCCAGTCACATGTGAGGAGGAATGAATATCCCTACCAGCCACTGAAATGGCTAAGAGAGCAGAACTGCTGCACCAGAAGAGGATTTCCACTTTGCCAAAGCCTGGCCCACTGAAAAAAAAAATGCATAACTGATCCCCTTTGCTTCTAGAGGTACTGGGAAGGAAGATGGCTGAGTGAATTGCAGGGGGTGTGGGCGATCTCTGCAAAAGAGCAGAGCCAGCTAAAAAAAGGCATCTGCTACCAAAAGAAAATGTATTTCACCCAGCAGCCAGGGCCTGCAAGATAGGGCCAGACGTATCAGGGGAAGAGCCCTGAAGAGCAGTATTTATGTGCTGGGTGCACAGGACAGTAGCAGTTTGACACCTATCTGATGGGTTGGAATGGGAACTTGCAGTGCTTCTGTGGGCTTGTTCCAGAAGGGGCTGAGTGCGAGTGAAAGCATTCTACTCATGCTCCAGATGGAGGGTTCTCCACTGGGTAAATCACTGTAGCACATAGGAAGCCAGTGCTATCCCAGCTGAAACCCTGCTCCACACTGCCATGGCGGAGTGTGGCCATTAAAGAGTTCTGAGTGGAGGAGAGAACTCACCTCTTGTCCCAGGACATTTGGTCCTTGAGGAACACAGCCCTGATGTATGTCAAAGATGCTACTGCTGCTTGGTGAACTGGAAGGATGAAGATGAGGTGCAGACCATTTGTCTGACTAAAGCTGAGTCCTCACATATAGGCATTTACCGAGTGTCAGAACTGCTGCTGTTCTGACACGAGATGAACCTGAGCCTTTTCAGACACGTCTTGCAGAAATTATACAAAGGAGAGATACCTTTCTCCTCTTGCCTCTAGCTATTATCTAGCACATACGTGTTTGCTGAGACCAAACAACTGAACAGATTCAGCCCTGGTCTAGATCAGGCAGAGCAAACCTTGCTCTCTCATCTCACATTGCTTTAGTGGATTGACTGGAACCTTTGTTCCATGTCTCTGTCCTCCAGTTCTCCACCTTCCTCCAAAATAAAAATAACCACCTGCTTCCTACACTGCATCTGGGCTTACCATCGGAACTGATGTAATCCTATGAAAAATGTAGGTTTTGTTGAGACAGCATTTTCCCATGGAAGAAGAAGCTCCTTTGTTTCTCTCATTAGCTCTCAAAGCAACTGTCTCAATGACATGCTGTCTGTGTTTTCTCCCAGGGACCTGTTCATGGAGCTGCCAAGAAGCTTCCTAGGTCATGGTCCATTCAAAAGCTGCCAGGAGTTCCAGGATGGTGCAGGTCTGATGGTCTGAAAATCAGCAAAGAGCACTAATTCATTCTGACAGCCTTGGAAATATGACAAATAATGTTAGGTGCTTTCCATGGTACCAACAGTTCTCTATATCATTTTTTGTGAGACTGGGATTGGAGTACCCAAAACTGAGTGTACCCTCTCTGAGATGTGCTTCAGGGTGCCTGACATCTCTGCAAGCCAGGACTTCCCTACCCCATGCATCCTATGGACTGGAGAGCTGGGATAGAGTGAACAATGTTTAAGGTCTGGATATCTGGCACAGAGGGAGCAAGCAGAACAATGGGAGGTTGTGGTGCCAGGGACAGGTGTATCAGCAGGCCACAGAGCATTTCTACATTGCCAGATGTTCTGTCCACCTCTGCCCTGACCTCTGGGCTGGGGTGGGAGTGTTTGCTCCCAGCTTTGCTCTGCAGGATGTCAAAGAACATTTACTTGCTTCCCATGCCTGTAAACATCTACCAATTCACCTTTCTTATATATGCTTTTCAGGTAAGATCAAGCTTTCATTCTTTCTATTACTATTCCCCCTGACGTTCTTTGCAAGCAAGCTATTGGCAAGTGATGAAATTCTCTACATACAGACTGAAATGTAGGGACCGCATGGACAAAATAATAATGCTAGTCATAATAAATAACAGCCCCATTCGCTTTACTCTGCAGCTCGCAAAACAACAGCCCAGTTCAAATTCTCATCTGCTGTGAGATAAAAAGTGTGATTTACTCTGTCGGCTATGGAGAGCAGACACGCACGGGGCAGTTATCTCTGGCCATAAACAAACTGGAGTGGCTTTGCCTTTTAACAGGCTCCCTTCTCCTCTCCTGTGGAGTGCTACTTTCCGCCTTACGTAACCCTCTGGGCAACTCCACTGACCTATTTTGTTTTAATAAACTTGAGCAGTTGGAGTTATGCACCCTCCACTTCTCAGATGCCATTGCCACTCCACAGGGCTCCCTTTCCTGCCCTGCTCCACAAGGCTGTGTAGGTGATGTCTTGGGAGAAGTTAAATAAACGGCTTCCATGTTCTGACACAGCCCGTAGGTGCCAAGCTTCCCTTTTGACTGTTAGCCTTGGAGAAGAGAAGGAAAAACCGAGTTGTCGAGGAAAAAGCATAACCTTTCAGAAACAGTTTTTTATTACCTTCCTTATCGTTCCTTTAAGGTCATAAAGATTGTACCAAAGAAACTATTAAGTTTTCCAGGATTGCAAAATATTTTATCGATGATGCACATGAGGTATGCTGTTCCACTTTTCAATTTTTTTTTGGCATTAAATTTCCTTTTATGTTCTGGGATTTGATCTTAATGTTCCCTCCGTACCTTTCTGTTTCCATCCTGCTTGGAGGCAGTCAGACATGGTTAATGGATTCTTCTAGCCAGGAGCCTAGAGTGAGCTGCAAATAGAAGACCTTGCAGGCATTAAAAAACAAACCAACAGTGAACATGGGATCTGCAACTGTGGGCACCATGATTTCTTGAGAGGCTGAGCAGCTGGCATTGCCTCCCTCGTGGGTCTTAATGTGGGAATTGACTTCAGGAGAGCAGTGACTGGCTGTTTTTTCAGCACTGGTTTTCTGTAGTACCTCATCTGCTTAAGTTCATTTAGGATATATTCTTCCACCAAAAAATATTACTAAAATTTATTCTTTTGCTGAAAAACATCTGTGAAAACCTAACACTGTAATACTTCTAATGGTTTAATGCTGGGGTCTGTGCTGAAATGGCCGCATACTGGTGTATCCACCAGGTTATCCTGGGAAACAGCTAGGCTTCAAATGCAGCAGGAGGCCATCTGAGATTCTCTTCCCCACATGCTACAGTGGAGGAGCAGATTAGTGTCCTGCTCATAATGAGTCCCTTACAAATCCCATTCTGGAAAAGGATATCCAGAGCTTTGGGAGAAACTCTGCAAAGAGTCTCATGAGAGGCCCAATTCTTCACACTGGGAAGTGGGTGGACTGCAAAGCTCTACTGAATATTGAGTTAATCCAAGATTTACATGCCATAAGCCTGCAGAAATTGGGCTGTGGTGGGCTTTAGCTAAAGCAGTGTTAGCTAACCTCTTAAGAAACCCAGTTTTTCTCTCCCGTGCAGTCTTTCCACTGGGTCTTGTTTTCCAGGTCCTGATCTTCAGCTGGCAGAACACAGCTTCATCCCATTGAAAAGCCAGTGAAGCAGATAGGAAGATCTTACTCCAACACAATTCTGCTTCCTGATTACATGCATGTTTCCACCAGGCAAGACAATAAACCAAGCACTAGCAATGGAAGAGTAGCAGGCAGGTGACTGGCACAAAGATCCTCCATTCATGCCTCCTGTAGCATTTACTATAAACAGAGGCCAGAGCAAGGAGATGAGACTCTGGTGAAGTGATGTTGGCATGAAGAAGAGGGGAGTCTTAAGTCAAGCTGAGTTGCAGGGGAAAGCTTTTATCACGGAAGTGCCAAGTATAAATCACTATAAGAGATTCCTCAGTCAAGACACTTTGGAAACAGGACAGTAATGCCAACTGAAAATATAACAGAGCAATATTATGACCATGCAGATCATGATGTGCCAACCTTTTCATAGTGTCCCACATGGAGAAGCTTCCCTTTTCCTACAGGATTAGACCTCCTGTCTGGGGTGGGGAGAGTGGTTGGGAGCATGGGATCTGTGAGTGCAGGTGCCTCGCCAATCTGTGCAGGTATCTCAGCGTCGATTTAGGCTACGCTCATATTTTCCAGGTTCTTTCTCCTGTAACACAACAGTATGGAAAGACTTCCCCCGTGACTGTAACATGAAAAACAGATGAAGGAGGGAACTGCTGGGGGAGCTTATAATTTCCAACTGGAAACATAGTCTCTTGGGTAGTGCCTTGTGATGCTGAAGGCACCCCCAGTCTCTTAACGGCAGCTTAAAGAAGTCTGATCCCTGGGCAGGAAGGTAAGGCCCAAACTATTGTCAACATCCAACTCAGACAACATAAAGTATCAATTACAGACTTTAAATCCATTTTTAAATTTTATTTTTTTTCTCTTTTGAAAGAAAATGAAAATTAAATGTGAAGCAACAGCAATCTGTATCGGGGAATGAGTTTCGGTATGTTTGATAAAGAGCTTCTTTTTGTTTTGTTTGAAGTATCGAATAACATGTGCTTCCTGCCAGAGCATTTCAGAAAGTTGAACCAAACCACTGCCTAAGCATCTGGAACTAAAGCTTGGTAAGTGCTAAATCCACTTTTGAGTACTGCAACTCTTCCGTGAGTATGGCTATTTTTCCATTTCAGTTTATTAAAAGACTTAGATTCAGTGGCTTGTTCCTTCAAAGCTGAGAAACTGTGTGAGGTTTGGAAAAAGCAGACAAGCTTGTTTTTCCCCTCTGCTTTACAAGGAAAATAAGGACGAGAGGACAAGATCCAGCAGATATGAAATGTTGGGGTATATGGTGTCCTGGAACAACCTGTTTAACCCACCAGCCACTGACAGTACTTCCTTTGTTTAGTATTACTTTTTATTTTCTGTTTTGCAATTAATGTGGTTTTTTCAAGTAATAAAAATTTAAGAGTTCAATAAAAAATGGTTTTCGACATGTTAGTGGATTCAAATTTCATTCTAAATGCAACCTGATATAAATCAATTCTAAAGAAAAACAGCCGTCCCACAATAAATTAGAAATGAATAATGCACAATTTTCCAGATAGAAAAATGCAATAATCAAGACCTAATAAAAACATGTAAAGCTGTAAATAAATACGTGTAGATAAAACTGTCTACTGTTAACAGTAAATAACAAAGTATGCAGGCTGTGCATGGTTCGAAGTCAACAGTCTTAATGGTTACAGCCTGATGAGTATCAACCTTTTATTAGGGAAAATAATTAAGAAGGATAAATGGAGAAAAGCTTTGAATTAATATTTAAATCTAAGCTCTCCTGCTTGCTGATTTAATTGGGTGATTTAATCTGTTCTCTGAGGCTCAAATTTATCAGTTTTAGCCCAGTTTCCCTGTATTTACAGGATGGATGAGGTTTTATGCACCTGGAGTTTCAATTTTAGCTCTGTGAAATTGAAGCTAAACCTCCCTGGACTCAGAGCTCTTTCCCACCAGTCTGCCAGGAGTCTGGAGAAAGCCTTCAGTGATCCAGATTGGTGACTGGTCAGTCATTACAAATCAGTGCCTAGTGCAGTGACACATAACTAGCAAGTGTGCTTGTAGCATTCCTGCAGAGGAACCAGGAAACAAATTGCTCTGATGATGACATATGCTAGCAGCTTTAACTGTCCCTCCCCATGCTGCATCTCTCTGAATCTATCCAGTAGTGTCGTGTCCTGTTCCATCACATCCTGTCTCCTCCCCTCCCACCCCCTCCCATCCCATCCCATTCCAACCATTGGGATGCCTGAGGACCTTAAACTCTGTTTTCATTAGGCTGTGTGGAAACACCATGTTTGTATAGGTGCAGAGTCCCACTCTGTGTGAACTTGCTCAGACCTTGGTGTGCACCACTGAGCACTATGTACCCAGGAGATGCTAAGGATAAGGCACAAGACAAGTGGTAGTGACAGACTGACTTCCAGTATGCAATGAGACGATGAGACGAAGGCAGGCAGTGGTCAGGACAACAGTGTGCTACATCACATTGGTTCTCAGTTGTAAGATACACGCTGCATGTTTGTATCTCTGCCTATCTGCTAGTGAGCCCATTTCTGTCATGAATCAGCTTCTTCACCGAGGAGAGACCAGTGGAACGACATGTGGCACCTATTTAGTGTATTTACTGCAATGTATTTACTTTGTTTAACTAGTAATGGCACAGATCACAGGGAACTCACCGGGAAAAACATCTTCCTGTATTCCATGGCAAATATATGCACACAGTTGTCTAGCTGGGCTCCAAAATGACCCATACTTGTCATCCCCAAATTGAGTTTTGTTTTCCAGCCCACCCCATTAGTCTCCAGTTGCTGTTCATGAGCTCCTTCCTCTGGCTGTAGATGCCTATCTGCATAACTGGAATTCATGGCATGACCTTTGATTCATTCTGTCCTCATGCCAGACTCCAGCAGGTCTCTGTTATCAGATACTAAGGTCTATTGTAACCTGAAGTGCATGCACAAATTTACCCAGGCGGGTATGCTGGCATCCTTGCCTGATAGTTCCTCCTTCCCAGAGGAGCACTGGCATCTCTCAGCCTCCTTAGGGCCGCCAAGGCCTCTCTTTACATAAGGAAAATATGTTGGCACGAAAGGCAAATGGTTACGCATGCTTCTGCTATTTTCCCTTTCGGAGGGTAAATGCTCGTTCATATCCCATGATGTCATCTTTTGACACTACACATTGATGTGCCAGGCAAGTATGGTGTTCTCATCTGCTATCTGCCTCAGCCTGCAGGGGCCCTCTGTCCCTGGAGCACAGGGATTTGTTCTGATTCTCCTCTTCCAAAGTCAAAGGAGCATCGATTCCCCAGGCAGAGGCACAGGAGAGGGATGTGCTTTGCCCAGCATCAGCTTGAAGGCTGTGGCAGAGCTGGGGACAGAAGCCAGGCCTTGTGATTCCCAGCACTGTCCTTCCACAATACCATTGTGGGTTTTATAGTGTGCATGAGTTCTTACAAGCAGTCCTGTCTCCCAGGCAGACACCACAGTCTGGCACATGGCAGGGTACATCCCGTATCTGTTTGACCTGCTGCACAGCTCCAGAAGCTGCAGCACAGCAAGTGTAAGGGCTGTATTGTAAGCAGGACATTCCTTTACTAGCAACAGATGGGATGCAGAGAGAGCTCCTGTCCTTTCTGTGTGCCTCCAGAGATGCCTGCTAAGACCATTTGAGCCAAAAAACCCACTCTCATTTCCTCTAATACCCTCACTGTGTTCATCAGTGGTCGTTAGGAAGTGTTGCTGCAGTGAGTGGGAGGAGGCAGCATGGACCTTGTGTGACAGAGCCAAGTGCCAACAAGCTGGAGTGCCTCAGCTGATCCAAGGGGATTTTAGTTGAACTGCCTTCGCCCACTGCTAGCCAGTGTCAATTTGTCAAGCCTTGGTGACACTAGCTGGCATCAGGGAGTGCAGCAGGTTGACACGTGTGCTATCTGTGGGACTGCAGTAGCATTTCCCCCTAAATGACCATATATATCTATGCCTTTGCAGTCATTAAATGCAAGAAGTGCCTTTGGTGTATACATGCTCATTACAGTCATCCTGGAAGATGCTTTCCACTTGCCACAGTGTCTTTCAGCTTATCACACAGTGAAAGCAAGATGAGGCTGACAGCAGACTTAGTAAATCCAGCCTTAGCTCATCAAGAAGCGAATTCTGATGCCAGGTTCTCACTGCTTACGGATTTAGGGAACTTCCTGTTACATTTCCTTCCAGACAGACTCCATACGGAATAGTATAGGGTTAGTGTCAGATTTGGCACTAATCAAATCTTAGGCACTTTTAGCAGTGCGAATTTGAAACCAGCACCTAAAAGGGAAGAGTCTTGTGGAGTGCTTGGCTGTGTGATAGCCAGGTGGCTGTGTGTGGAGTTAGCTTCAGATTGAGGTCTCCTGATAGGCTCCTGTGGAAAGGAAATAGAGCAATGCTCTACAGTAGCACAGTAAGGCTACCTCCCATGCTTGCTGTTTGTTCTCACATGGGTGCTGCGTGCTGTTCTCACGCAGCTTCACACTCCCTGGTTATACATTAGCAGTGACACATTCTTTAGCTCAGGTTTGAGTTGGATGTAGATTGAGGCCCAATATAACAAACTGCAGTTGGGGAGAAAGAAAACATCACCAGGGATCAAACATTTTCTGGTCTCAGATTAACAGACAAGAGCTTGTGACAAACCACTGCTGCTAGTCACTGCTATTCATTATTATCTATTGGAATCCAGTAGTGCGAGAGGAGATGAGGTCCTTGGGTCTATCTAAAGGCTTTCTGAGATGAAGACAGAGAGCAGAATCACAGAATCACAGAATGGCCTGGGTGGGAAGAGACCTCAAGGATCATGAATCTCCAGCCCCCCACCACAGGCAGGGCCACCAACTTCCACATTTAATACTAGACCAGGCTGCCCAGGGCTCCATCCAACCTGGCCATGAACACCTCCAGGGACTGGGCATCAAGCGGGCCCTCTCGGAACTTTATCCCCAAGGAATAGAGCACTGTCTGGGGACATGGGCTGCTGTGCTGTGCCTTTGCTGAGGGCATTAGGGCCCCAAGGATGATGTATCCCTTGTGGAGGAACCAGAAACTTAGCAGAGCAGGTGAGGAGGAATGGGCATAGCCAGAAGTGAAAGGAATGATTTGGTGTGGGCTCAACAGAAATGATAAATTTGAGATGGAATAACAAAGGTCCTACACATCTTTTGACCCTTTTGCTTCCCTTGCCCTACAAATCTCTGAAAGCACTGATGGTTCAGAGAGCCTCTGCTCTGGGCACAGATGTCTGGGGACAGGGCAGTGGGGACAGTGCCCATGACAGCCAGCTGTTCATACCAGCCATTCCTGCTCCAAATTGAGAGTGCCCTGACGGCAGGTTTAAAGGCTGGCCTTGTGTTTTGGCCCATCTCTCTCAGCCTAATCCACTCGGCTGGAACACACTGCAAAGTATCATGCTGTTTGGAGAGAGGCCTTCAGCATGTGCCACGCTGGACAACCATCCCCAGCTACCTACTCAGCTTTCACTTGAGACCTAGCTGTGATATGCTCCCTGCTAAAAGGCACGTGGTTAGCTCCATAGACCTGGACTGAACATCATGCCTGAGCAAATGATGCCCCCCATCTATGTCCACAGCCATCTCTTCTCAGAGGAAGAAATGAAGAGTAATATCAATGCAGTCAGATCCCAAATATAATGGGCACCCAAACCAAGGAAATTTCATTTTTTATTACTTAAATCACATAAGGAAAATACAGGTAGGGACTAGAGGAAGAAGTAAAGCCAAAACAGATCGAGTTAGAGAGCTCCATCTATCTCTCCAGCTGGCTTTGGCTTCTGACAGCCCAGTCTAAATCTTTACACAGGACACAGGGGCAGGTGATAGCAGATCACATTGCCTTTCTCATCACCTTGAATGATTAGTGGAAGTTTTGCTAAAGCATGAAAGTATAAGCTGATGGAGAATATTAGCTGCCACCCTCTCCTCCCCTTTCCCTCTCACTTTCCTGTTTTATAGATAGCAGCCATGCTGTGATCTTAGACCTAAGAAAAATAGCCCTCCTGCAGCCCTCTTAACAGATGCGTGGCCCAGGGGTGGAGATGAGGCAGAACAGGTCGTGGGCAGGGTGTTGCTGACACATCCTTTGGGATTTTCTTCGATCATCTCTTTTTCTTCCTCTGACCTCCTGTTTTGTAAAGTGTTTGGATACTCTGTGAGGAAGAGGTGGAGATCGACATGGGGCTGTATAAACCCCCTGGAAATTATTTGCAGCCTAGAAAAAAAAAGTATGGACTCATCCTCAGTCTCTTCCTTTTTAATTGCACGTGTATCTCAGGAACCATAGCACTTCCAGCACATCAGTTGGTTCACAGTCACGTCAGGGAAGACCAGCGCTGAGCCTGCTCAGGAGTCAGTGCCTGGTGAGCTTTGTCCTTGGAGACTTGCGGAGCTGCAGATGAGGCCCTGCCTGTTCCAGACTGCAAAGCTGAAGCTGTCTATCTCAGATGTAACAGGTTAAGAGGCTGCTAAAGGTTACACAAAGAAACAGGATCTGGTGGGGCTGTTTATGTCACAGGAAACATATTTGGGCAATTCTTTCTAGGCAGGAGTTGAAGTCTATGACTCCTAGAGAGCCCCTGTAAGACATCCATTACAGAGTCTCTTGCTCAGCACTGGAAAGGCAGGGCAGGACAGAAACTTGTTGATTCTCTCGTTCATCAAACCGGGCAGTGACTGCACAGCCCAAGTCTTTTCTTGGCTCACTCATCTGGGTCAGTGCAAATGCTGCTCGGGTGAAACCAGAGTTTCAGCTATCAGAAGAGAACACCTTGGCCTAATACAATGACAGAGAAAGGATGTATTTTTGGGAAAACCTAGTAACTGCGCTGTGGTGATGATTCCTTTCAATTGTCTTGTAGATACAAGTGGCCCATGTTCAGACAAGTTGGATATGGCCCTAGTTCTTCTGAAACTCACTTCTCCCAGACCTCTAATGCTGGCTCCATGTACAAGTCTCAGTGCAAAATTAGTTACCCACAGCAGCATGCCAACATGTGATTTGCTGATGAACAAACAGCAGATTTTCCCAGTGCTTTCATACAGTTGTTCTGCCAGGGGTAGGTACAATTTAAGGAACATTAACATGAATAAGCGACTTTCTATGACAACTACGTTTACTGGTTCTGCTTCCCTCCCTTGTCTCCACATTTCTAACATGACCTTTGATAAGAAAGCGTCTTGCTGGAATGACACTAGATTGCTGGGAGCTCTTGTGAGACAGCCCCTTATCAAAGACTGAATGCAGCCGTGATCGGCATGGAGTGCCAGTCCAAATGTACCCAGGCTGCTATGTTGGCACGCTTCCCTAAATTCTCAACTTCACGGGCTTTTATCCTGCACTGCAAAGTGTGGGCATCACGGACTCTCCTCTTAGCTGCCACTAATCCATTTGACACCACAGAAATATGCCCAAGTGAGAACACGCTTCCCAACCCATGTACAAATCTGCCCTCCCTAAAAACCTCAGGAAAGAAATGTTCGAAAAATGTTTTTCCCAAGTGCGGTTCTGTTTACTCGATGGTGATTGTTCAAGGAGGTGTTTTTGGCTTCTCCTCTCCCATTCTTAGGTTCTCAGCTGAACAAGGGCTGTATTCTTGTCACGGTGTGTATCGGGCAATGGAGGAGAAGCAGCAATGCCTTTCTGGTGCCAGCTGGCACCATGCCATGCAATTGTTGTTGAATGGGGATGTAATAACTGTAATAGTATGTTTCTCACTCAATTCAAATCTCTCCCGAGATGCTCTTTTTATTTGAGGGGGCAGGGGGGATCTGTGTCTCTCTGCATGTCTCAATCTGCCGCTCCAGCTGGGTCTCTTTATCCTTCCGACCGTGCCTGTGGCAAACCAGGTGCTTCTGGAAGGCTGTGTGCCCTGCTTCACCCCGATGCGCTCCTCAGCTGCTGTGGGAACACAAAGACAGGCCCCCCAAATGAGCGCCAGAAGGGCTGCTGGGCTTCAGATCTGCTCTCTGTGCCCTTTGGTGTCTGTATCTGAAAGAAGGCACCAAAGCACCAGGACAGCATGTACGGTAGGAGAGTGGTGGCTCAGCCCCAAAGTCTTCCCTTCTAACTTCCCTGCCTGTCTGGCCTTTAGGAAGTAGAAGGGAACTCAGCCATTAATAACCCTTGCAGTTTTTTGGCCTCCATGCTGAGCCTGTCCATGAGAGACCAATTATAATTGTGCTGCAGCCAGAAATCTCAGCTAAATGGCCAAAGCCCTCTGATTCTGAGAAATTCTGGGGAAGGATTTCTTTGTAGAGAGAGAGGATGAGAACGGAAAAAAAAAAAGAAAAAAAAAGAGGATTTTCTTGGACACATGGCAGGCTGTGAGCGGGGCCAGGATTTCATACAATGCAGCTTGCTGTGGCTGCCTTCAGCACGAGGCCGTGTGCTGCTGCAAACCTAGCACAGGGCAGAGATTTCTCCCTCTGGTTCCCTCCACAAGACCCCACCACCACTATGCTCCCTCTATCAGGCATCTCACAGTAGCAAATGCCTTGGAAAAGGGTCTTCAGTTCCTGAACCAAAGCCAAGACCCCAAGAGCTGGTCCCATTTCTAGATGCCTGAATCATGGGGTCCCTGGGGAATCCTGTCCTAAGGGTAGGTCTGCACTGTTTGCTGGCTGTGCACATTTAACCCATCTATGTGTTCAAATGGGAGAAACCTCCCAGGCTCAGACACCTTCTTGGCTCAGCTTATTTCCATGTGGAAAACGAGCAGTTATTTTGAAGGGCTAGGGGTTGTTATTGCAGTAGCTCTGGGTCAGCCTCTTCCCTCCCACATGCCAAAAGCTTTGGTATTCTCTGCACAGCAAGACCTAAAATCTACATTTCCTAAGCAAAAGTGAAGATTAAAATGATTACAAAATATATTATGAAATGGGGGAAAAAAAAGTAATCTCTTTGTCAAGAGATTTATCCCTGAGCACATGTCAGGTCTGTATAACAATGCAGGGAGGGAATAGGTGCAAAAGACTTTATGACAGATGAAGGCTTAAAATGTGTAACTTTTTCAGGAGTTAATCCCAGGTACAAGAACATTTTACAGATGCACGTTACATGTTTGGCTTCATTCAGGTGTAGATGCAAGGATAGGCTAAGAGAAAGCATTGCACATGTTTAGTTATATGACGAATGGATGGGAAGGTGTCCTAGGGGACAAAGCTCTACTGTCATCACTTGCTTACCCCACAGTCACATTTGGAAATATGGGGGTTCTGGAAGGTGTTTCAACTTTTTTTTTTAATTCTTTTTTTTTTTATGCTACTTGTTCAAGGAAATATAGCTGTAGATGTTCCTGTTCATTGCAGAGGAGTTGGACTAGATGATCTTTAATGATCCTTTCCAAATCCAATGATTCTATAATTCTATATTACCAAAAGCTGGGAATGGGCAGAAGGCACAAAGGTCATCTGGTGGAGCCACCCTAGGACACCTTTGTGATAGCTTCATAATTTTATAATTTTGGTAGTGTTGGTGGCTCTGGAGCCACATTGTTTTGTCTGTGAAAGTTGGGTACTGAGAGAATCTGCTTTAAGAAAGCTGTTTCTTCTAGCTCTGCTGCTTGCTGCCTTGCTTAGTGTGAGTAGACATTGAGGTACTTCCACAGCTCTTGTGTGGGCTCCACAGGCATTCCTACCTAGATAAGGTTGGTTCCCAGGAGCTTCACACTCCTGATGCCCCCTCCTCTGTGATGATGATCTGGATTATCTACAATTGACCAGAGTGGAGCTCTGGTCCCCAAGCCTGACTGCAAAGCACCAAAATCACAGAGTCATGGCAACCCTGAGAACACAACTGAAACTCTAATCCCATTATAACGATTCAATGTACTTTCCTCAAACTTTTAATAGGGTAACATGTACCTGAATAACTAGATTTCCTCCTCATATCCATGATTCTGCCCTTGGCGATGATTGGAGAACTATGATAGCATAATTTGATTTGGATGGCCTGCGCAGGCACCACCTGGCAGCTGTTGATATCAAGTTAGAAGAATGAAGATGTATGGTCCAGAGGAATATTTAATTATATGGTTTCCTTTCCAAAGGTAATAGCCTGATGAATAACAAAGTTACTTGCCCTTTTTTAAAAATTCATTTTATTTTATTATATTTTTTGCTGTCACCATCTCTCTTTCCAGGGGTTTTTATTGAGTTATTTTCATTTTTCTATTCAGCACCCATCTGGAGATGGATGGGAGCTCCCTCTGTTTCTGGAAACAACCACTGCTGAATCAAAATCAGCTGCCTGTGTCAGAATACTGTTAAAGTTAAAGTTAAATTACTGTTAAAGCAAAGTAAAGCTTGTGCACCACAGAGCCTGGCTTTCTAGATCCTGTTAGCAGAAGCCCTTGGAGACAAGCTCCCAGCAGCCCATCTTGCATGCATTTGCAAGTAGTCTTAGTTCCCAGTAAAGAGCTTCAGTGCAGAGACAAGTGAAAACCTTTTTCACTCCACCCTCTGTAACTAGACTGGATGTCTGAGAAGTGCTGAGTTCACTGACATGTTTAAAGTGGAGTGAGAAGCCATAAGGAAGCTTTCCCTAGAGGTGCTGGGAATCACAATTACTTTACTAATCATCTGTTTGAAAGAGCTCTCCCCTGGTTTGTCAAGCTGAACTGAAGGTTATGAGTAGATGTTATCCTTATCCATGCACTAACAGACTATTCACATTAATTTCTCTCTTATGGACTGAATACCTTGGGCTTGTGCTGAATTTTCTAACTTTGGTCCAAATACAAGCTCAGCTTGACTGGGACTCTCCTTCCCATTCTGAAACTTCCCATCCACTCTATAGAATGATAGAACTGTTAAGGTTGGAAAAGACCTCTAAGATCTCCTTGTGCAACTGTCCATCTATCACCAATGTTGCCCACTAAACCGTATCTCCCAGTGCCACTTCTTTTCCTGAACACCTAAAGGGGCACTGACTCCACCACTTCCTTCTCTTTATCCGTCAGCATTCAAAGGAGGAAGCCACAGGACTTACAACCCACCTGTGCTTTAGGGGCAAAGAGCATGAAATGCTCTCCCTGTCATCATGCAGGACTTGGGAAGTGGCAAGTGCTAGGTTCTTCTATAAGTCCTTTAAGCATTTTGTAGATATTTGGTAGCTTTCAAGAGATTTAAGGAAGAATATTTCCAGCCCCTTTGAGGTGTGGGAAGGAATTAGCAAATGGTGTCTCACTACCCAAAATGTCTTTATTCCTCTGGGATTTTTCTCAACCTCTTCAGTGAACCTCAGTCTCTTCTCCAGAAATAGTTTGTGCCATTCTTTTCCCAGTACCTGAGACATCTGGTGTTTCTTGCTCCTGTGAATGTTTCTGGGGACTGTTTCTTAATGTTTTGGCATTAGACAAAGGGGTCTTTGCATACCGGTGTTTCTGTCCTTCCCCAGTCTCATCCCTTTTCTAGTTTCTGCTCCAACTGGTTTCTGCACGCACATTTTTAAGTGCGTAGCACCCAGGCAAATGCATTATGGAATGATTGTCTGGTCTCTCCATACCTGCCAGAAAAAATAAATCAGCTCACAGCACTAAATGTGCTAAAGGTAAACTCAAAATTTGAATGAAACTCAAGAGCTCTTGGAATTGAATAGAAAACCTCCCAATGATATTAATAACCTTGCAGCAAGCTTCTGCTTGAACACAGTACAAAATGAAATCAAAGTCACTCTGGAGCAGGAGGGGCACACATACACTGAAATGACACAAGTAGGAAATAAGATGAGAAGTAAGTTTTACTTAGTGGACAACTATCTGAATGCTGGTTTCACTTAAAAAATATGAAGCAAAGGACTGTAGAATAGACCGGAGGAATTTTCCCTCTTTTGCCTTTTTGAAAGAAGTGTATGAACTTTAGCCTAGAAGAGCTGCTCCAGTTTTCTGATTTATGACAGATGGAAATATAAACAGTTTAGCAATCATCAATAACAATCTTCCTTGTTCCATTGAAATCTCACCTAAGGCTATGTGTTTTTGTTCCTAAATTGTCATAATACTCAGCAGGTGTGAGGGTTATTATAATCAGATAACTTTTAGAAAAAAATACATTAGAAAGTGCCAAGTCACATTTTCTTTTTCGGGCATCACATAAGGACACGTAAAGGAAGATGGCACCTGAACTTGAAGAGGCCCCCAGCCTTTGGGATCTGTAAAGCAAGGACTGGGAGACAGGGTCTGCAATTCTTCTCATTGTTAGGAAGGTCAGGTCATGGAGAAAGATGTTCATGAGACTGCACAGGTTTAGTGGCAAAGCTCAGAGTTGAGGCCAGGTGCTGTACTTTCCATTACTGTTGCTTAACCATAAGAACTCCTTGTCTCCCTGAAGTTTCCTGATCAGACCTGAAGTCATCTGTTGCCACACCCTGAATGTGATGATAGTTATTATTTAGATGTTCGATTTTCTATATCTAATGCTGCCCCCAGCAAAATGTCATGTAAGAACTGAGTCACTGTCTCAATGGGTACTAAAAGATCAGTGCTTCCATCTAACCGTGTGCACAGATTTCCAAAGATAGCACTTGAATGATGAAATCAGTACCATTAGACATAAAGACAACTCTGCTGAAATTCCAGTTCTGTTTCCAGCAATGCTCGCATGCCAAACTCTATACAGCTTGGACATTGTGGAGAAATCCCACCATGGCCATTTCTCATCATCTATCTTCTCAGAAGGAGTGTGGTCACTAGGCACTGCCAACAAAGGTTTTAGCTTTGAGCTGGAACTGAAGAAGGAGACTTTCTGGACACATCCACAGTAGGTCAGCCCACCTCACTGGCTGTTTATGAAAGTAATTTTCAGAGTCACAGATGGAAAATTCATCATGGGAGCTGTTACAGCCACAAGGATTGCAGTGGCCGATCTCATCACATCATTTGCAAACCCAACATGAAGGATTCTGACTAGCCAGTTGGCAATCCAGGCACTTTGTTCTTTCCCACTATTCATCAAATCCAATACATGTTGGTAAACTAGACCACGTATTTTAGCAACCATCACAGACTGGACAGAAAGAGTCCAAACGATGACAAATTTACCACTTTCCTCAGGAAATGTTTTCAGTTTTTTCTTTCATCAAATCTTAAACAGCAAGATAAAACGTAAGAAAAACTTACAATCTCCCTCTCCCCTCGCCCCAGCAAACTCTTCAGAAATGTGTATCTTATATCCAGTTTGAATTTGATGGATCTGATCTTCTGAACCAGACTTTTTTAGTTCTTTCTTCTCTTGGATGCATTTCTCCTTGGTGGATCATTAAGAGGTGAGCGTCCTTCACTTTCTTCTGACAAACTATAAGGTATCCTGAAGAGTTTTTCATGTTAGAGAGTATCTCAAAGATTGTATGTCATGTCCGTAGTTCATTTCTGAACCTTTCCCAGTCATTTTGTTTCTCTCTTCAGCGTGGTCCTACAGTATCTGTTTTGTTAGTGTCATGCCTGTGGGAAAATCATGTCCTTACCGCTAATCCGTATCTTCTAAGTTAGCTGCCAGGAGGAACAACTTAGGTTTTCTTGCTCTGTCTGACACCAAATTCCAGTGAATTATCTGCATAATCCGTCAGAGCTTCCCAGAGTCACTGCTTTCCAGAATATAGTCTCACAAGCACATAAAGTTTGTCTATATGCCCTATTCTCTTCTACATTCATCTAGGACAGATCATACAACACACACCACCCTACTGTTGCTCAGTTACGAACATCGAAAGTCACTCTGCAACACCAGTCTGCTCTTACTGACATTTTCCTTTCCCCATTTCCTATTTAGACACTCCCCAACACACAGAGCATGGAATTCTTCTGTCTTCCAGAAAAAGGGACATCCCACAATCCAGCCCACTTCCTTCCCCTGCCTCACCCACATTCGGATGAAATTGTTGCTTTTCAGCATCCATAAGCCAACCAAGTTTTAATGCATTTTATTCCTCTAGATTTTTCTCTGTCTGCACTGCATGTACCGATCACTGCCAACTTTTGGAAAATCTGATCTGCATTATTTCTTTCTTTATTTTATAGTAGTGACTGGAGGATCCAGAGGAGTTGCGCACTGTATGTTTGCATGTGAAAAAGCATTCCATAGCCCTGAGCAATTATAACCTATGCAGAGTGTAGGGTGAGGATAGGCAGATGCTAGGAAGAAGGATTTTACAATAGCTTTGTTTTGCAGAAATGGGACAAAGACACGGAGATGTTAAAAATAAGGATGTGTGTGTCTTAGCTGTCAATAACCAAACTTTCCCAGCAGATGAGTAATAGGAAACACCCTCATCCAACCTTTTGCCCTCACTATTGCCTGACATTCTTCTCTGATTCACAAGAGTCTTACCTTTTTCTTCCCTTCCCCTGACTCTTTACCATCTTTGCTCAAGTTCTCAACTAGCTGGCCTCACCTCAAGTGAATGCTTACCTATCTTGCCTTACTTTACCTATGTTAACTAATTCCAGAACAGCAGGCATCCTCCTGGATGATATCATTTTGGCCAAGGGCTCTTTTTCTCCACTTACATATTATTTCCTGCCACAGATGTAGAACTGCTGGTTTTTTGGCTCTCTGCTCCCCTTCCAGAGCTGTGAAACCGCCTTTCTTTTGAGACACCTCCAAGTGGCCTCCAGGTTCTGCAAAGTTCAGATTCACCACACTGAAAGCATTTTGCAGCAGATGACCTGCACAGTATCATTTTATTGTAATGAGTACAAAAATCTGCTCCCATGAGAAGTCAGAGGCAGAATCCCAACCTCCTCCTGTGCACCTGCTCCTTTAAACAGCCTCAGGGCAAGCCAGCTCTTTCACAGCTGGCTAGCAGATGGGAAAAGGTGAGAACAGACAGGCTGCTGTTCAGGGTTTCTGTGGCAGAGTAGTAGGATTGCTTTAAGCTCCTCTTAACACATTATGCAGAATCTTAAGTCTTTAGCTGAACCAGGACTACAATCCTCTTATGCGTCTTTGCTGAAATTCCGTGAGTTGCAGGCACGCACACACACACACCAGCACAGAAGAGCCTTCAGGAGCGGCTTACCCCTCACAGGTGACAAATGACACCAGGCAAGTTTGTGCAGGAAAGCCCATGGGCCATCAGTCACTTATAGACAGGAGATGGCCTTTGGCTCCCCAGCCTTAAGGCATGTTGTGATTGCCTTCTTTTTATTTACGGATAACGGAATTGCTTGTTAAGATTGGCTTGTCCTTTCTTGCTGGGGATTTTTGTACATGTTTGTTTTCTATTTCCAGAGTATTGGTGTCAAGTCTTTACCTCCCTTGACCTCCAGCAACAAGGCAGCTCATAGTTGGGTCTGACAGCCTGTGAGATCTATTTGCAATGGGTCACACTCACCTCTCTGCAGGACATGGGGCCAAAGTCAGGTTGGATATGACTACCAGCACTACGTATGCATGTGCGTCCATGTCCTGTGCAGGTGAAAGAGATCCTGTTCCAGACAGAAAAGGGGTTTCCCAGACCTTGTGTCAATTCTTTCTACACCGTGCATCTAGGGCTCAGGGGAGACCTTATCACTCTCTAAAATGCCCTGAAAGCAGGCTGTGGTGAGGTGGGGTTCAACCTCTTCTCTCAGGTAACAGTGATAGGATGAGAGATAATGGCCTCAAGTTGTGCCAGGAAAGGTTCAATATTGGGGGAAAGCTTATTCTCTGAAAGAACGGTGAGGCAGTGGCACAGGCTGCCCAGGGAAGTGGTGGAGTCATCATCCCTGGAGGTGTTCAAGATCCATGCGGATGTAAAACTGAGGGACACAGTCTAGAGTGGTCACAAGCATGGGTTGATGGTTGGACTTAGATGATCTTTCCAACCTTAATGATTCTATGATTCTAGGAAATATTCCGATGAAGAATTGCATCAGTATTTATATCCTTTGAGTATTTGATTATTTGCTTAGGTTGGTTATTTGGTTATGTATTTAGATTTAGATTCTCAAAAAGAACTTGAGATTTTCAGAGCCTATCCATCAAGAGAATGGACTTTGAAACTAGACGGAAAAAAAACAATTAAGACCTACTTGAATTGTTTTACGTTGAGGCTCAGGAATCCTCATTGCAGGTCACAAATCACACGGCCTAAGAAAACCTACAGAATGAGGCACAGGTCCCCTTCTTGGTAGCGTATGTCCTCTGCTACCTTGAAACCCCAAAGGTGGGCTTAGGTGGTTGCCCAGCTGTGATGCTGCACCAAGGCCTACACAAGTGATGCAAGAGCTGACTACGGCGAAGAGGTGTGGAAAGCTCCTTCTTCTTACCAACATGGAATTTGGCTTTTCTGTTCTCTAGAAGGGCCTCAGATACTCACTGATGTGTGAATGCCTATTTCTTACATTTCAAACAGATGATCTGTAATCTTTACAAGTGAGATCTTATATTGATTGCAAGAAATGGGAAGAAACTCTCGTGGTTACTCTGGTATTGCATTGTGATATCCCCTTTTTCCTTCAAGAAGCTAAAACCTGAAGAACTTGATCATCTAGTACACTGGTGTCAGAGCCCAGCTATTAGCCTGAGGTCCAATGCTGCATTTCCTGACTGACATCGTGCACTACATGGGCGCTGCAATGCTGGCATTGTACCAGCTCTCATTTTCACTTAAAGAACAAATCAGTTGGAACAAACCTACACATCTCTGTCTGAAGCAGAGCCAAGTCACAACTGAGCACCATGTATGAAATACTAACTGAAGCTTTGGAAACTAAGCTGCTGTATTTATTCAGCCTGAGGTGAAGTCTGTCCCCAGATAATTGCAAAGGGGAATGAACTTACTCCAGTAAGGTCAGTTTTACCATTTCATCCCTCACAAGCTTTGTTCATAGTTCCTGTTTGTTAGCTGCACCTGAGCTGCATACAGAGGATTTTTGCTGGGTGATCTTTCTCAGAGGTAAAACGGTGCCTGTCCCATTGAATTTACAGAGAGGCTGTTTTTCTCATGGTAGCGGAGTTTTTGTTTAAGCACGACAATTTCCTATGTCAAGCACTCAAACTAGGGTGAGATGTGAGTCTGAAGAGAAAGAGGAATCTGTTGTGGGGAGCGAGGGGGGAGCATGGGAGAGGAGCGGGGAGGGAAGAAAGGTTTGGGCAGAGAGGAGGTATGAGGGACTGTTGGGATGGGGAGAGAAGAGGTGACACCCAAGAGCAGTATAGTACGTCAAATAAAGCATCAAGATCACATGTGCTGGAAGTGTTGCTCTTCCAGAAAAGAGGGCTTGTGCTGTTGGCTGCATGCAGCTGTGATCTGCATGTGGCCAGCTCCAAATCTACCAGCGGTTTCTCTTGAACTGGAACCATCCAAAGGGGGCCTGCCAAAACCATTTTTGCGGACACTCCGCAGAGTTGCTGGTTGAGCTCACATGAGAGAACTGGCCTGGCTCGGCTCCAGTCACACCCTTTTCATGCTCACTGCTCTCGGAGTGACCGAACTATTGTTTGCAGGGCCTGAACTGCAAAGCTGCGTGCATGGAACTGAATCAAAGTCCCACACTCAATGAGATGAGCAGCAAGTATTTGAGGCTGGGCAGCCTCAGACATACTGGGGGTGGGAGATTGCCACTGAGTATGTGCATACTTATGGTCCTGCTGACGGAGCTGTAGCTGCCATTTGTCTGGCTCACTGCCCTACAGAACTGTGGGATGCTGCTAGCAATCTTGGAGCATAGCTTTAAATTCAGTTTGCCTTACAACATGAGATCTATCACCTGGAGGATATGAATCCTTCTGTGCCAGTACCTGTCATGCACATTTCTACGCTTGTTATCCTGTTCTTTCAAGCATTTTATATTCCCATACATCACAGTTAGGTCAGAACCATAAATATTCACAGATCGGGTGGCCAGATGCTGCCCATTCTGGTCATAGCAGATGTCTGATTCAGTCTCATGACTCTATAGCTCTGTAGGCCACTCAAAGTCCAAAAGCAGTTATTACCAGTTCCTCCAGAGAAATTCTGCTAGATACTCTGCGGTGGTTGGTTCTAGACTAACCAAGCTGGAGGGCAAATTCCTTCTCAGCCCGACAGCCTTGAGAATGGTTTATCAGAGTCAAGAATGCACATATTTCTGTTGGAAGTCTGAAGTGTTTTAAATAGTTCCTATTCCAACAGAACATTTGGAGAGCATTATAAGTGCTACCTTCCTCTCAAAAAATCTTGCTTAGCTCTTGTGCCCCACAGCACCCTGAGGCAGTGAGTTCCAGTTAATCTGATGACAGTAAGGTCACATGCAGAGATCTGAGATGTCCTCCTGCTGTTGGACTGTAGAACTGGGAGCTCAGGATATCTTTTTTTTTTTTCTTTTTTTTTCTCTAGCTTGTTAAACATTTCCATGACAGCTCCTTCCATCTATCTTCTCTGCAAGCCAAATATTTTTCGCTGCTCAGTTTGCTCAGAGGTTAGTCTTAGAGGCCAGTTCCTCTGGGTAGGGGCCTTAAAGCATGGCTGTATGCAAAAGTGCTGGGGAACTCCATCCTCTTCGTCCTCCCACTTCTCTCAGCTCTCCAACACCATCAGAATAACTTCTCCAGTGTTCAGTAGGATGGCAGAGCTCCCAGAAGGAGTCAAGGTGCTGGAGGAGTTCCTAGAGGGCTGCAGATGAGCATATCCAGCCTATTTTGATGGAGATGCTCTTACACAACTTGTCAGAAGGCAAAGGGAGGGACGTTAAAACCAACCTCCAGGTGGGAACCCGAAGTATTAATTAGCTGCACCATCCAGCTTTGTTTGGCAGCTCCTTGCTCCATGCCCTGTGGGATGCCAGGATAGCCTCAGTGTACCTGAAGGCAGTGTGCCACTGGAAGTTTCCATTATGTGACAGTTGAATCACAAAGACTCAGTAGGGGTCTAGTTTGGCCTCATCCAGTTCACTGATGGCTGGCATTGCCCTAAGCAGCAAGAATCCTGGAGACACAAGCACACACCTGGACACAAGATCAATGCTGGCTTTCAGGAAACCTCAGCATGAGCTGAAGAGGAGGAGGAAACAGTGCTTCTCATCAGCACACAGGAGTACTGGCATGTGCCTGCTTCTGTGCCAGCAGGTATAAATGCCCATCAGAGCATGTCAACCAGCAGGCATTGTCTAATCCTGCTGTTGTATAATAAATAAGATTATTGAATGGGAGAACTGAAAGTCAGAGAATGAGGATGAAGCTCACTGGTGCAGAGCTACTGTGTTCTGCTGAGATATCAGAGAAAGTCTTCTCTACTGATAACTCTTCCTTCTGGGTATTCTTCTCTAAATCTGGATGTCTGTGTTCAAGGAGGAGGCTGGAAAAGGAGTGGCAAGGCCAACTTCAGTTCCAGATGTGTGTGTCCACTTGTGCTATTGTCTCATTCCAATTTATAGGAGGGAGAGGAGATTCTCTGATATATGTATGCACGTATGTATATGTGAGATTAAGAAACAATGGTTCAAATGTTGGTCCGACCAGTTTATTACAAATCTAAATCAGGGAGATGAGGAAGGGGAGGATGGACACTATTATGAATTAGGGTAATGGGGAAGAAAGGGGGTGATAGAAAAGGTAGGAAATAGAAGCAAGGAGTCTTTGTAGGAAGCAAGAGGGAGATAGTTAACACCATGGATCCAGCGTGGTTCGTAGTTCAGTCATTGATCTTCAGTAGTGGTGGGTCATCGGGTGTTGTTGTTCCGTTGACAACAATGACTTTTCAGTGGTGGTACCAACTTATTTACAAGTCCAAAGTGGTTGACTCAGCTCTCTTTGGAGTGACAGCTCAAATCCAAAGTGGTTGAGTCAGCTCTCCTTGGAGTGGCAGCTTCTGGCTCTGGGATCTCAGCAGAAATTCCTTTATTCCCATCTTCCAGGCCTTGCCAGCAGATAAAAGGGAGCAGGGATGCTCACCTGCATCCTGTTTTTCACAGGACACGATGGTATCATTCCCCAGTTTTCCCATACCAATCTGGAGCTATTTAGTCACAGGCCAGATCTTCTGCCAGTAAATACTCCTGAGCTCTCTCTTAGGAAGGCAGACATCTCTGAAGAAAGGTGCTTTCGAATGTCCACAAAGTGATGTTGATTGTCACATGGTAGCACCCATCACTTGCTTCTTCAATAAATCAGTTAGAGTCTTATCACAAGAAATACCTCAGGAAGCAAGCTTTGACCAAAAACAAAACCCACAAAGAATGATTCTCACAGCTATATCTGGACATAGTTGGATATTGGAGTCCCACCAATTTCAGGCCATTATTGAAAGCTAGAGCTGTTCCTGACAAAGCAGATGGAGGCTCTCCAAGAGGTAAACCTTTTTTCCCTTCAGTCTGTTACAGGCCTCACAGTGTGACTGCCCCATGGAAAAGAACATGCAGCACCCAAGGTAGTACAAATACATCTGAACACAGGGAAAATGGACCAAGAGACAGAAGAAGCAGATGAATGTTCAGATTATCAGCAGCTGAAATATACAGAAAGTGAAGAGAAAGTGGAAAAGCAGGAGTGGAGTCTAAGGGAGGCAATAAGTCCAAGTAATTTCCTTACATCAGCTCTTCGTTGTGAACAATAGCTTACATGTCCAGGCTTCATATCCCTTTCATATATTCTGAAAAGCTGAGAAATTTAAGATAAAAGATCATTTAGAGTACAAAAGGAGGAAAGGACTTACTGTGTTATTCTGTAGAGCCTCAGGGAAGAGTTGGATGCTTAATACTTTGGATAGACTCTGAAGGGAAGGAACTCTTTGAGCAGTCTTCAAATGAATGGACTGATCTGCAGTCTGAAGAATTTAGGGAATGGGAAAAAGGGCTCTTAGTATTGTAAAGAGCTGAAGATCTAATTAATTTCTCCAAAAGGAGAAGAAATCTCTCTCATCTTTTATTTATTTTTATTTTTATTTTTAATTATCCAGAAACAGTGGGAGAGATCCGAAAGCTTGAGGCTAATGCACAACAGCTCTGTCAATCATTTATTAGTGTTTGGTGCCTGCAATGCATGCGTGGAGATGGCTCTGATGAGCTCTAAACTTCTGGTTCCCATCTGGAACCTCTTGCTGTGTCCAGACTTTGCTCAGACTTTGTTTACCATCAATTGGCCATCTGGCCTGTCACCAGGAAACACATCAGTACAGGTATTGATCTGTACAATTGATTTTGTCTCTCCTCCTCCTCCAGCAGTGTGTTCACATGAGAATAACTTCGAAAATATCAAATTCAGAACGCCACTATGGACCCTCAGGCATGAGGACCTCTCTTCCCTGCCAATGAGACTCTGAAGAAAAGGGAGTTCAAATGCCAGCATCTATTGATACACAGTGCAGCCAGGGCTGAGAAGGATCAGAGGCCTGAGGGTTTCAAACTTATTTAATCTTACTTAGGCTGAATGGTAAGTTTCTGTTGGGGAGAAGTGCTTGGAGAACATCATGAGGATGACTTGTAAGAAGCAACTGTCATGGTTTTACGTTTTTTTTGGTTTTCAGTATTGCGCATCAAAACAGTACTGGGGTGCTTGGGCAACATTCACTCAACTTGGTTTATGGGGGCAGAAAACTTAAAGAAGCAATCTGGCTGCTAGACAGGCTGAGTGATGCCACTGCTCGTGTCTCCTGTGTTCCCATGGGAAGGATGGCATTCCAGCTCCTGCCTTGAAGCAGGTCATCTCCAGCTGTCTTGGATGCCTCTGATGTATTCTTCTTCCTTTAAAGCACTGAGCTGGCCTTGGGTTCCTCCTTCCAGACTCCCAGCACAGTCTCTGGTTGCTCTAGCTCCCACTTCTTGCAGCTGGCTGACATTATTTCCAAGCAGAGTGAAATCTCAGTGAGAAACACTTGTGTTGTTGCCCCAGAACAAGTAGACGTAAGAAACTCTTCCCATTGCAGTTACAGAGCACGAGTGACTTCCTCTTAAGGTAGAGGTGTGCACTGCAAAGGCAGAGTGGCAACAAGTAGAAATGAGTAAGATGGGGCTGTTTCCTCAACAGTGGGTTTTCTGTGACCCATCCAGAGGCACTGTAGGCTGTGGCTAAGCAGATGGAGTTATGTCAGTAGCGAAGGTAGCAGCCAGAAGGATGGTTGTCAGATGTTCTAGATTTCCATGTTCTCAGCCTCCTCATTTCCAGAGGAATCAAAGAAAAATAGAAAAAAAAAAACCATAAAACCACAAAATTTAGACATAGAAATTGAACTGGCCATTTCTAACTGCTTTGGTGTCAAATCTCGATTTGTCCAAAGTAGGATGGGAAAAGGAGCATGGACTCATTTCAGTGGGGAGCAAGGAAGAGCCTAGGGATTATTAGATGCAGAAAGGAAGAAGATACTTACATTCATGTTGGGAGCACATCAGGGCTGAAGGCATGCTTGGATTGTTAGATGATCTAGGAGAAGTGCTGGTTGTGCAGAACCTAGCTGGTTGTGGAGAACGTCCATATGGGCTCTGAACAATCTATAGTCAGGAAAAACGTGATGATATATGAAGCTCAGTGTCCCAAAACATCCCTTGAACATGTCCCCATGTTCATTCACTCAGAGACACAATCCATAACCCAGTGCCACCATCCACTGTATTCTAGGACATAACAGACGGGTCTTGAATTATCACAGAATCACAGAATCGTAGGGGTTGGGAGTGATCTCAAGAAATAATTGATTCCAACCTCCCTGCTTAAACTGGTACCCTCTAATAAGTCATATAGGTGGGTGTCCAGATGGGTCTTGAACATCTCCATAGAAGGAGACTCCACAACCTTTCTGGGCAGCCCGTTCCAGTGCCCCATCACCCTTAATGTAAAGAAATTCTTCTGCACGTCTGTAGGGAACTTCCAGTGTTCAAGTTTCAGGCCATAGCTCCTTGTCCTACTGCTACACACCACAGAGAAGAGCCTGGTCTCATTCATTTAACTCCCATTTCCTTTTAGATATTTATAAACATTAATCAGATCCCCTCTCAGTCTTCTTTGCCCCAGGCTGAACAGACCCAGGTTACTCAGCCTGTCCTCATACCGGAGATGCTCCAAGCCCGTTATCATCTTTGTTGTCCTCTGCTCAACTCCTTCTAGGAGATCCTTGTCTTTTTTGAACTGGGGAGCCAGAATTCCTTGCTGCATGGCCATGGAGTGAGACCTTCTTCAGTTCAGACTAGATTTCCTTTAAAAAAAGAATGTACTTGGAGGAATTGCAAAAAGAGGCAAAAAAAAAAAAAAAAATAGGAGCAGCATTTTCAGGAAGATTAAAAACAATCAGCAGCATTACAGATTTATGAGTTTACAAAAGAAGAGTGGAAATCTGTTAGCAGGCCATTGTCTCTACTGTCTTCTGTTATAGCCTTCCTAAATTTTGCTAGTCCCTTTTCTCCACTGGGTATGAACTGGAGGACTTGGTAACAAATGAAACCAAGCTTTTCAAACTGCCTCACCTCAAAACTGCCTCCAAAAGCTAGAGTTAGGCAGCTAGAAAGTGATTTAAACAGGTCTAGGGACTTCTAATATCATTCATCCAGATGCACTGAGTGTTTGCTGGATTCATTGCCCTGTGGATTTGGACACATGGACAGAGGGTGCAAACGGAAACCAGAGCTTTTTTCCCTTTCTCCCTGTCTTCTTCCATTTCTTTCCAAACATTCACCCTCTCCTCCTGCTTTTCCAGACAGACCCAGCTGGGGCTGGTGCGTGCTGTGCCAGAGGTCAGTGAACTTGGCAAAAGCTGGCTGTTGCATGGGCAAATCAGCACGTATGCACTACTGCACCATGCCTTGAGCCACTGGTTGCACAGCAACTGGGGGACACATGCTCAGGTCCCAGCCAAATGCAGGGCCAGTTCTGCTGGCTCCTGGTCCTCCATGCCCCTCCGAAAGCTGAAGGGGAGTGAGCATTTGCAATGTCAAGGAAAAGGCTCAGCTGACGGTGACTGAAGTGCAGCCCTGCCAGCGTACTGCAAATGCTCTGAGTTCTTGGCAGGCCAAAACAGGGGCCACTGGGGTTATTTATTTATTTATTTACTTATTTATTTATTTAGTTTGGGATGGAGGTTAAAGGAGAGAGAAGGTTATGATTTAAATATCTATCCTTCTACCAACCAAAAATGTCAGGAGGGTATTGAATTACTATTGACTTTGCGGGCTAGTGTTCCACCCCCCTCATCCCTCTAACCAGCCTCTCTCTGCATGTTTCTCACTCTGCCATCAGGGCTGCTATAAACAGAAAGCCAGCCTTACGGCTGACACTGAAGGTGTTTTATTCCCCCCTTCCCTAGGTGAACCGTCTGGCCTCCAATGGCAAGCCAGGTTGGGGCCTCAGCTGTCCTTAGCTCTCCCTCTCACCACCAGACCTGAAAGCTGAATATTGCTTTTGATTTGAAGGTAACAGCATGACCTTTGCAAAACCATCCTGCCTCATGGTTCTTTAGTGCCAATTGTGACCTTGTAATCACGGATGTGCTCTGACCTTCTCCTAACCTTAGCCCTGCTTTGGATACTTTTCTCCACCATGTCCCCATAGCATTTAGCTAATGCCAGATGCTTTCACTTTCAGATTGTTCCATGACTTTAAAGGGGTTCATGTTCTCCGTTATCTCTTCCTCCCTTCCTTTTCAGACATTTGGGTTGAGATATGTGCCCAGCTGGACTCTTCACAGACCGAAATGAGATGAAAAGTTCTCTGCTGCCCAGTGTTGCCTTTCATGGAGCTCTCCAGAACAGCTCTTTCCAACAGTTGCAGGGCACACAGGGGCCATGTAAGGTAGGGTGTGGGCTCAGATATCACCCTTGACTGATCTTGAGCTACCGTTGGGGTACAGACATGAAGTACCCAGCTGGGATCATGTTGCCAAGGGCTTAGCTACAGGGAGGGGAAAGTGTTGTCTGATGGGATCTACTGGCACTGGCAGATGTAGGGGACTGCAAAAGGTGGGGTGAAGGCAGCCTGCAAAAGAGGAATGAAGGAGTGCAGGAGAGCCATAAGAATCTACACAGAGGCAGCTCACTGTCTATGGGTGGATGGCCACCTCACCCAGCAGTAGCCAGCTGGAAATCAAGCTAGCTTTGGAAACCACACTGGGTGACACCCTTTAAATAAGCCTGTTTGTCCTATGGGATTTGCCAAAGTTTTTGCCAAAGGAAAAATATAAATGAAAAGCAGCGTGATCCAGCAGTGATCTGGCTTCTCAAGCTTGTGGGCTTTCTTCTGATTAACAGTATCAACCACTTTGCTAGTGTGTAACTTTAAATGAAGTAAGCTGCAGGGGCAAGCCCTATACCAAGACCTCGTGTGTGGGATCAGCAGGTAGCAGGGAGGGTGCTCAGGGCTGTGGGCACTGCTGGGAGCTGAGCAGAGGTGAAGAGACACCCAGGAACCCACAAATTAGAGTGCACACAGTAAATGAGGAGGCGAAATTTGTGCCATGCCTCCTCCAATCAGATTATCAGGGTGGTCCAGTTGTTCCAGCCCCAAATCACCACTTTGCTGAGTTGAGACACCAGCAACAGCAGATTATCGTCAAACTTTCATCACCTGGGGCTGAGCATGAGCGTGAGAAATTTCAGCCTAGGGGGAAAAAAAACACCAACTGGTTTCAGAAGGTTGCAGAAACCAATGAAAAGAAGTGCTTAAAATAAAAGCGCCACCTCAACTACTATAAAGCAGCCAATGTGTAAGTGCATCCTGGCAAGGAAGAGAGGAATTGCAAGATCTGATGTGGTCAGCACAGGGTTTCAAAAAGGCATCCAAGTAGGTAGACCATCAAATGAAAACTTACCTTTGTTCCATCAGGATATTGAATGAGGGCACTGTGAATCAGAAAGACATTGGGTTGCCTATTGATTTAAAAGATGCCTTTTTGTCAGCTGCTCTTCTGCCTGCAGTTTGCAGCTATAACAGCTGAGCGGCCTGGATTGTGGGCTGTGTCTCCTGTGAGGATGATGACACAGGGTCTGATCAACACTGCTATGAGACAAAGTGGCCTCAGGTATACAGGACCACATAGCTCTGCATGGGCAGCCTAGAGTAGATGTTGGCATGCCTATACCTCCCAAGTTCCAGCTTATTCTTTCATGCCATGCATCCAGGATATCAGTGCATGTTACAAGAAGTCAACACATGGCAATCCTGTCTACTGTATCTCTTGGAATACTCCCAACTCTTTACAGATTGATTGCACAAGCAAGATCTGGTGGCAAGAGCTGGAGCAGCGATGATTCTGAGCCTCAAGCTGCTATGTCTGCTCTTTACTCTCTGGTGCTTCTGACATCTCTGCAGCCTTTTTCTGTTTTGTTTTCCCATGGCTGGAAAACAATTTCTCTTCCCTTCAACAAATCATCTCCTTCCAATTTCTCTAAATGGCTCACACCTTTTGTCTTTCCTTCCATCACCATCCTCCTCCGCAACATGGTCGGCTCCCTCCATCGTGCCTGATCCTGCCTTGCCTGTTGGCATCTGCATAATCTGTGTTCATGAAAAGCTTATTGGAGAAAGAGATTTGTCTTACATGCTGTTTGTCTAGCATCAAATACACCTCTTGTGCTCTACAAGTAATTAACAGGCAATGGTCAGATGCAGACAAGAGCACACCCGCTTCTGAAGTTCCCAACTACTGCTGTTTCCCTGACAGCTTCTCAGAAAAGAATCATCCTGGTATGTGTGGACAGATATGGCAGAAAGGTAACTGGTGGTGGCACAAACTGCTCTTCAGGGCTGTGAATCTGAGTCATGGTTACAAGGAAAATGTTGAATTTCCCTTGCTGCCTTGCTGTATAGCAGGTCCAAGGTCTTCAGTGGTTGCTTTTTATTACTTCACTGCATTAGACTAAGGGAAAATGCCAGCATTGGTGAATTGCCAAGTCCCCACTGAATTACAACAACTACTAGAAACACCATCGAGAGTGATTTGAGAAAGAACAGGAATAGAAATATTTGCACATTGAGTCCTTAGCAATGTCAAGCTGGCACTGACCAGGGTCTCTGGTCATAAAAGGCCACAAGGCAGCATGAAGAGACTGGTCTGGTTCTGCCCTGCAAACCTCAGGGCTGTGTCCTGGGGTGGCAGTAGGACTTTAGGGAGATGTGGGAGCAGACTGTGGGCCCCTATTTTTGGGGCAGCCCTCTGGAAGAGAGCAGCTGGTGGCTGTAGCATGGGGCAGCAGCAGTAGTACCCCTCCAGTGCCCCTGCTCTACCAGCACTGCCCCAGATCCTGAGCAGACACTAAATGGCAGAGTGGCAGGCTTGGGGCCAAGAGCGGTCCTTTCCAGTTTCTAGTGCCTGCCTCAAAGACAAGCCAAGGCAAGTCATGTACGACTTGGGGATACTGCACGTGGCAAGGATAATGTTGGAAGCCTGGCTATTCACGTCTGTGCAGAACAAAAAAAAAAAACCCAAGCCCAGACATCTTTCCCTGCCAAGAACCATGCTTTTCTTACCATGTGCCATGCAGGGGGTTGGCTGCTCTGAGAGCTAACGCAGCGTCAGCTGCAGAGCTTAATAAGAAGCTGTTTGCTATCACAGCAAGGAACCTGTGTGCCGCTCGAGTTCCTGTCTGATGACAGCTGGACATCAGGCTGGCACAGGGACATGACTGAGTTGTGTGACACTGAACATCAGTCTCCTCCCACGGAACGAGGTACACGAAGAGCGTGATGAATATCAGGGACTGGTGTTTTGGGAGTGGCTTTTCCCCAGCTGAGAATCCCATTATATTGATGTAGCTGCAAGATACATCTGATTTAGCATCGTGCTGTGGAAGCCAGGTATATCATCTCTTTTATGTGAGACATAAGCAAAAGAAACATCTCAGAAGACAACTTGGTGTAAGTATATCCCATGGCAGTTGTTCAGAACTGTGCCACAGTGTCACAGGATATTTGGGTTGAGTTAGAGTGTGTCTTACATTAGTTGTTATTCTGGGGCCTAGCACTACAAGAGACATGCAGTGGTTCCAACACAAGCAAGGAAAGCTTTCCTGAGCTTCAGACAGCTCTCAGTCTGTCAACCCAGCATACTCCTTTTGCTAAAGTGTGTCTGCTCAGCAGCCAAAAGAAAAGCAAAATAGATTTGAGGGGAGGGTGGAGGGAGAAGGGAGAAATGTTATGAAATAAAAGATCAGAGGATCAAGAGCACTTTTGAGGCTCAAACATGCCACACACAAGCTCTGGGCCTGTGGTCAGCCGGAAAACATCAGTTTAAAATTCCACAATAGCCCTGGTATTTAATCCTTCTAATGCAAATTCCCCCCACCCCAGTCCTAGATCGGCACTACTACTGTGGTGGCACAACCCAAGCCTTTAAGCCCTTTTGAAGTATGCAAGAGTCCCTGTTTCTCAGCAGGAGGGCTGAGAAGCTATGTCAACAATGTCAAAAATGTTCCTGTGATTACTGTACCTTTCTGAGCAGAAACCAGGAGAGAAAGCAATTAATGCCTCCTAATCTTGCCCATAAATAAAACTTGCTCTCGTTGAAGCGTCATCTCTCTAGCCCCCTAATTAGGAGGGCTGCCTGTCACTTCCAGTCCAGCAGTAGTGGGAGGAAGGACACCAGCTATCTCCCTCTGCCCATTACAAGGGTTAGACATAGACTTTTACAAGAGAAGCCGTGCGTCTGAATGCAGTTGCAGGAAATGCTGTGCACCTCTGTGATAGTCTTCATGGTTTGGCTCCCAAAACAGCCAGATATTGTAGGACATGGGCTTCGGGGTCCTGGCCAACCCCTGTGCTGAGCTCTAATCCAAGATATATGAAGGGTGAGGCAAGGGGAATGAGCCAGAAGGCACAGGTGTTGACACATGATGGTGATGAGAACTGCAGACCACTCCAAGTCAGACAGAGGGAGAGGCACAATGTGTATTGGCAGATAGTCCAGCCTTATCAACAGGTGAAGTGCATGCCAAATATTTCCACCAGCCTCCCTTATGTAAGCCGGGTGACTTCCTATCAGCATCAGGAGCAAGACCTCAGAGAGCTGGGAGCAGTGCTTACACAGCAGCTCTTGAAGGCATTCAAGTGTGTCTGGATCACAGTCCCTCCAGGTCATTAACATGTAGCTGCTTTGTCCTGGGGTATTCTGGGTGTCTTCCCCATGGGCTGCTCCAAAGCAGGGGGAAAGCCTCTGCTCTTGGATGAAACATCTCCTTTTAGAGACTAGTCTGAGCCAGAGGAGAGCTCAAACTTTGGCTCACAGCCCCAGGTGAAAAGTATATTTGTTAAGACCATGTGTGTGCATAGGGAGGAAAACAAGCATGAGTATACAGGCTGAGATACACCATACGGGAGGGGCATGGGAAATGCAAAGATGATTGTACCTTCTGAAAGTGTGGACTGACTGCACATAGCTGATGGGATCATGGCACAGGGTAGATAAATATCTCAAGGGCTAATAAAAAGGGAGTCAGTGGAATGAATGTGGAACAGCAGAATGGATGACGGTGGTGGCATGTGTAGGGTGAGAAAACAGCTGCATACAGACCAGGAATGCTGATGTTTACTTTGCAAGGTCCCTACATATGAGAGACTTGGTGAGGGGCAAAGACTGAGATGGAGAGGATGGAGAGGAGTCAGTCATAATGACTTTGGTGCCAGTGGAGGTGGCACCTTGGTCCAAGTATCTGCAAGACAGGCCTCACAGCTCTGAGTGGCAGATCAAGGGAGACAAAGAGTCTCATTACCACCTTTTTGCTGAACAGTAACACCAAAATGAGCCACTGAGGCAAAGCCCAGAGCCATGCCTGAGACCTGAGCCCACTGGTTTCTCCAGCACGTGCACAGATACATAGAAGCCAGCCCAGATAGGTGACAAGATCTTGAGGCACTGCTTTTTCCGTGCCAAGTGGTGTTGCCAAGCCATTCCTGTGGATGCACGCATCCCTTGCTGAGCTCAAAACATCTTACACAGAGGACAACAGCTTCACCTGCAGCTTCTGACCAAAAAGCCTGGCCCTCCCTTTGCACACCCTGCAGACCACCAGTGAGGAGCTGTGGGGCCCACCTGCAGCCAAGCAGACAAGCCTGCAGGAAGCGCTGGACTTTTTTAATCTCAGTAACATAAAAAATCCTGCCCCTGATTGAGGTGGGGGAGAAGCATTTTGGACCCCATGCTACCCTACAAGGTACTGGGTCGCCAACAGGACTGCTGGCCCTGTGTGAGGCGGGGAGCTGGGGCTCAGGAATTTGTGATACAGCATTTCTCTTCCCTGTTGACTGTACAGGAGCGTGGTGAAGCCAGGCTTGGCACTACCGTCCCCATCAGCAATTCTGCTAAGAGGAATTTGAGTTTTTATGGCCACTGATAAGATTAAACTCTTTGTTGCAGCTGGCCAGGCAGACGGCTTCGGGCTGCACAAAGCCACTGCTGCAGGGGCAGAGTTAAGGCAGTTTGGTTGCTCTCCTTGGGAATTCCCACACTTGCAAATGTTTGGATTTTGCACTGACTGCAGCCTTAACTCCACGCTTGCTGGTGTGTGAAAGGCCTAGACCTAAGGATGCAAGGGGCACACAGCCCTTCAAAGTGGGCTCCTCTTTGCTGAGCAAAAGACACCTCTGAACCATCACCTGTCTGGTGGTACTCCCCTGGGTACAGCTCCTTCTTCAAGGAATCTTTGTTCCCCATAACCCACCCCTATATTGGAAACTTTGTCTGACGAAGTTGATATTTTCAAATGACCTGTGAGCACTGGGTATCATGTGTGTCCAAAAAACTACTTGTTCTTCTATCCTAAGCCTTAGTTTTTCCATCTCTCTGATTTTGCTGTGAACTGTAACTGTTAATGTAGTAATAAGATGCTCGCAGATGCCCCCTGACAGGCAGAGCACTGATTTACTTCCATTTGATAGGAAATACCTACCTTGCCCTCACAGTCTGTGAAGCCCATGCTTTTTTTGCTTGAAAATTTAGGAGAAAAAGATACTGTAAATTTAGACTGTGAGTTATCCTTTTCTGAGTCATGCCTTGGATGAAGATTGTGGTTGGGTCAAAGTGGGACAGATGGAAAGGAGAAGTGCTGTGTCAAGCTCCTACACCTTGCTGAGAACTCAGCCCTGGGTGCTCAAGAACCAAGTAAAGCTGGCTGAAGTCCCTCGTGCCCTTTCAGCCTGTGCCAAGGAGGTAAGGTATCCAGAGACCAGTGGGCAGCATTGCTTCCATTTTAAGACAGTTATTCATACCAAGCCCAGCCTGTGGCTGCTCTCTGAGATGCTGGCCTGCCAGCAAGTCATCAGTAAGGTATGTCCGCTTGCACTGCAGCAATCCCTGTTCCTGCCTTCCTGTGTCTTTGGTGACACTTTAGAGAAGCTGCAGGTGAGCTGATAACTTCAGTGTTGTGACCTTCCTGGAGACCACTTCAGAGAGTCAGCAGCAGCAGGTGCATTGGATGAAGGGGATAAAAGAAATGTAATATTAGCAGAGCAAGATGCAAGAAGAGGGGCTGCCCTATGTGAAATATAAAGGTCAGGTATCAGAAGGCCTTTCTTCCAGACATAGGCTGTCCAGAGATGCTGTGGATGCCCCATCCATGGAGACATTCATGGTCAGGTTGGATGGGGCTCTGAGCACCCTGATGTAACTGTAGTTGTCCTTAGTCAGTGCAGAGGAGTTGGATTAGATGACCTTTAAGAGTCTATTCCCACTCAAGTGATTCTATGACTCCTTGGGTCCCATCCCACTTACATAGGGGACAGTTCCATGAAGTTTGAATTCCACATCACTTAAGATGGACATTCTTGGAACCGACGTGAAAAGCAGCATCATGGCTGTGATCTGCCCTCTGCCATGCTGGTACATGCCATCACCCCGTGATGGGACTACTCTGAGCCCCAGCTGGGTACTTTCCCATTACGTGTAGTGCTTTCACTAAACAAAGTGCTGGTGCTGACGTTGAGACCTGCAGCTTCCAGAGATGGGGTCACACTACAACTGGGAGGGCTTCGGCAATGTTGTATTTCAGCAGGGCTGCCGCAGCAGAGGTCCTGAAATACCAGTTTTAATTAAAAGCTTTATTTTCTATTATGCTGCACAGCTCATACGTGCTGACTGCTGCTTTTCAGCTCACAGGGGCTAAATCCACACTTTAAAAATATGTCATGTGTCAGTCAGATAGCTCATAGGGGTTATGGTACTCACAAATCAGAGCTTGGTTAAGCCAGAGTAGTATACAGAGAACAACTGGAAGAGTGACAGTGGGATAGTGAAAGGTGAATTGGATGGGAAAAAAAAGAGAAAAGGAGATCTTGGAGGCATATGGGGAAAGGAAAGCAAAAAAACAAAATTATGCCCATGCCTCCTGTGTCCTGTGAACATGGGGCCATGTAGAAAAGCCCAAGGAGGAGAAAGAAAGAACTGTTATGTTTTCTATGGAAGGGGAAAGCAGACATATAAAAAGTTTATAGACTTACCTGAAAGCTCTCAGAAACTATTGACTGTTTTCCAGCCCAGACCTCCTCCCAGCTTTTCTGACCAGAAGTTCCCAGCTTCTCCTAAATGTTTTGCAGTCTCTGCTCTCCACCTGGAGCCCAGCTGTGTAAAACCACTCTTTCCAGCACAAGACTGGCCCTGTGCACACCCGTGGTGCTTCCTGCCCTTTTTCTCTCCAAAACTGTGACCCCCCCAGGGTTACAGAGGTGCCTCCAAGGGTCCCTCACAGTCATGGTGGCTTTCAAGCGACGCATTCCCTCACCACCCCAGGGACACTCATTGGCCCCAGAAGGTTGGAATGTGCATAGGATGGAGTCAGTGATGGCAGACTGGGAGAGCTTGGATAAACTGTGAGTTCCCTGCAAGAGAGTGGCTGTGACCCAGAGAAGGTGTAGCACGGAAGAAGAGGCTGCCAGCTCTGGTTGCCAGCTCATCCTCCTGCTGTTTGGGAAGAAAGGTAGGGCCATGTCGCCTTATCTCCCATCACCTGTAGATGGCTCTTTCATACTCCGGTAAGGCTGGATCAAAGCTGCCTCAGTCCAGAACTCCTAAAAACCTGACAGTGATACCACTACTATAGCCTCCAAGAAGGAGGAAAGGGGAGAAAAATGACCTCCCTGTAACCTCCAAAAATATGTTTGGCTCACATGGAAGCAGTAGGAAAGCTTAAGTCCTGTGCCTGCCCTTTCCTCTGACTTCCCACGCCTAAAGTGAGCTGTTGCCCTGCTTGCCATGACGACGTCATGGAAGTAGAGCTGTTGGAAGTGACCTCACGCTCTTGCCCTCCTGCCTGACAGGGGTATGGGGCTGGCAGGACACATGACAGCAGGACCTGTGTAACACAAGATGGGAGCTATTCACCACGACTATATTAAGAACATTTCACAGGCTCTGGCCTCTTGGTTTAGTTTTGCTCACTGGGATCCGATGTCAGTGCTCTCTCAAACAGCAGTGGAAATTTGTAGGCTCCCTGTGAGACCCAGTACCCACAGGAGTGCCAGAGAGAGCTAAACACAGCACTGCTAATTTTGGAGAGGTTAGGTGATCAGATAAGGAGACATGGGGCAGGGGGAGAAGGAGGCAGTCAACAGAGATAATAATGTTAGGCAGGGATTAGGTGGGAAACAGTTGTTGAAGGATCTCGCTAGTGGGCTCCAAAAAGAGCAGAGCTATTCAGCAGCCTTAGCTGGCTGCAGAAACCTGCATCTCCTGCAGTGTTCCAACATTGCTTGTAAGCCAGCTCCCAGTGCACGCAGAGTACACTCACCTTTGCTGTCGGATAACCGTGCAGGATCCTGCGTGGATGACCCCTCCATGCCGTGGACTAAATGATCTTTGCCACTGAGAGCGAAGTTCACTTTGCAAGTGACTAGGAAATATTTTAGGATGTTTGCACTCAACACCTACTTGTAACAGTGCTTCTGCTGGAATTTGTATGACAGCCCACAACACTGGTGCACTGCTCCTCAGCTGAGGAAGGGCAAAGTCATCTGTTTTAGCTTAACCTACTGTTCAGACTGGCTTGCACTACACGGACTAATGTTGCACGGAAACAGATGAAGGAAAGCTCACATTGTCCACCTCACTTAGGCAGCGAGCTCTTGAGGCTCAGACACATGGTCTGCCATTGGAGACTTCTGTGTATTAGCCGGGCATAGGAGTGGTTCCTGTGTGCAAGCATCTCACCACTGTAGGCTGAGGGTGCAGGTCGCACCTCCACCACACAATGCATCAAACTGCTCAGCTGCTGATGGTAGTGACATCTCTGACAGTATCTCCTGGGAGAGAGGTTTGTAAGCTGCCTGGCTTCTGCCTGGCTCAAATGCCAATTGATCTCATGCTCCGGTTAGGTTAGGAGGCAGCTTTCTTTGAACGAAAGGGGATAGGAGGGGAGAGGGAAACCCTCCTGAGGAGCTCCCACTCTACACAATTCCCAAATGGCCTCCCACTTTCACATGATTTGGGCATTCTGCATGAGGACAAAAGTGAGCTGAGAGAGCTCTGCTGCAGTGTCAGTCGCATGCTTCAGAGACAAAAATAGGTATTGGCTCCATTTCCACGTTCCCTTATCACTAAACCCGTGGCTTCAGCTTGCTGTTGGCCTCCAAACAGCTTGCTGTGCCAAGACTCTGAACTTAAGAAAGAAATAATGTTTAAGAGCTGGGCAGTGATGTTAGTGTGTCTCACTGAGCCATCACAGATGGGATAAAACCTCCTGAGACCTTCCCAGGAGGGCTTGGTGCCTACTAACAAAAAACATGCAATTTCTATTTTGTTGATAGGTGATTATTGTGCAATTGGAGCTGGGATTCATGGAGCTGCAATTAATGGAGTTGGGAGTCATCTCATTTTGCAGATAACAGATAACTGATGAATGAATGGTAAAGAAGTAAAGAGAAGAGCCGTCTGTCCGAGCACACAATCCCAATGCTAATCACGTCATTGTAGGGCGCTGTTAGATTCTCTACCCAAACCCAAAAATCTTCAGAGAGGAACATTACTTTTGGGTGGAATGGAACAGGAAAGACCATGAAGGGAAAACATATATTCAGATTCATAGGAAGCTATGAGTTGCACAGCAAAGTTCCATTTTGGTACTTTCTCTAAATCTACTCAGCAACAACTGGAGAAAGTTTGGGATGTTCAATAGCAGAGTGCTGTCTTTTGTGCAGCTGAGAAGGCAAAGCTCCAACAATCTAATCCTGCAGTCGGCTGACACTTCCCATGTAGTAATTGTCATCCAGAACAGAATGTCATTTTGACTCCTCGTCCTTAAACTCTGACTCATGTAGTGGTCATTGCCACCTCGCTTTGCTCATCAGAGCTGCAGAAGCAAACATTAGAAGCATAAGACCTTTAAAGATGCAGCCCCTAATTTAGAATGAGGACATACGTTTCTCTGTGATGCAGAACTGGATGTTTCCTGTATGACTCCTTTACATAAAGGTCCAGTAACAGAGAGCTCAAATCTAGCCGAGCCTTTCAAGTTGATCCTGCCAATGCTCTTTTCCCTGGTTGGAGAAAGGATTGGGGCTGGGGTTAGGAAGCCTTTCAGTGGTAGCTTTACTGAGGTCATTCGTTCATGCAAAATTAATTAAAAAATCAGTTTTTCTAGCTCCAAGAAGGACACAGTGTGAGCTTAGTGCCTTCAGAGAGACAGATATACTCCAAGAGTGACTTAGGCTGAATCTTTTTATTCACACAGTCACTTCTTTCAAAGAGTCTCCCGTTGAAAGGGAGAATATTGCCATCCTTTATTATCAGGTACTCAAATTTTGCAGCCTGGGATTTAAGACATTCTCAAAGGCTATGATACCTGCTTCTGATCTCATGTTCCCACAGGTCCTTTCCCTTAAGCTAGACCTCTGTGCTTCCTGTGGTTTGTTTTTAAATATGCCACATGATAACACTTTCCATTTCTCTGCTACATACAGACACGATAATTTCATCCCAAATCTTCCCACGTGCTTGGCCACAATGGTGAACTGCAGGTGAAGAACAGCACCAAACAGATGAGTTTGTAGCAGCAGTTCTGGCTGGATGATGTTTGCTGCAGGAGAGCAGACGTGGGGGTGGGCATTTTGGCAGTGCTGCATCGCTGTGCTCAGGGCTATGCAAATGCTCACATACCTACCTGCCTTTTGCTGGCACAAATGTGTTTTTGGTGTGCAGGAAGGCCTGTGTGTAGAAGTTTGTACATGTGGCAGCAGAACAGCATGTGTGCTTGTCTCAGCTAATGACAAAGAATCGACTTTGATTAAAGCTCTTCTTAACATTTGAGAGCACATTTTCCCGGGTCCATTAAACTGTGGTCAAACATCATCCACATGCTTTGCAATGGTCTCATTAGAAACAAGTCAGAAATGATGAAAGTTTTGAGCTAGAGTGAGGGTGTGTCAGGCCTTTGGATCTGGGTGTGTAAACAAGGGCACAACAGATTTTGTGAGTATAAACTCTGCAGACCTATAAGACTAAACTCCTGTGACATATTTATGTTTCCTCATACACAAATCACATTGACTCTCACACTCCCCTATCACGCGGAGTCACCAGACTTCAAACGGAGTGGAGGAGGCAGCTGGATTCGCTAAACAACATCTTGGGCACTGTGAACGTGTGCCAGATAATAAGGAGAGAATCGCAATTAAAATGTCAAACTGTATCACATTTCCATAACAAAGTCAGAGAGGATTTCCCTCTCTGTGCCTTTCCTTTCTGTTTAACTTGTTTAGGGAGCTGAGGCTGCTCTTTCCATGCTGTGGTTTCCAACCCCTGCAAGACAGACGAAATATATTGTTCTTGCAATATTTGCTTCCTTCATGAGATAATTTGTTGAATACTTGAGCAAAACTGTGTAACAGAAGGAGCCAAAGCTGTCTCTGAAGAAACTATTTAAATCTTCCTGTTCAGTGCGAAGAAGCCTGCTTACAGAGCTCTGCTCTTTGCTCTGTGTGAATAATACCCCCACTTCATTCTCCTCTGGATCCTAGTATGCTTTCCAACTATGCTGCACGCTAACAAGGTAGATAATGTTGATTTGTGCATGCAGCAGCTAAGGAAAATGTTAATGTCAAGTCCAGGGTTAAATAGACACACACCTGATGTTACTGCAAAGCTGCCTTCAACCTTAACACACTGACTCTGGGCAAAAGGCTTGTCCAAAGACTTGGATAAAAAATGGAAACCACGGGAAACCTCAGGTGTTTGGTAATAATAAGAGCCTCCCTGGACCTAAAAATAAATGTCTCTATGAATTGCCTCTCTCCTGCCTGCCTGGAAATCATGCAGTGACTTGTCAGAGAGGGAAGATCTAGACCCTAAAACAGAAAGAAACATTTCGACACAGACCAAATACCTACTTGGGGTAAAAATGCTTCCCAGACAAATTTTACTGCAAGTACTTGATTGAGTGACCATTGATGTCACGTAGGCTATTAGTGCTATGAGCTTTATCAAATGTTGTTTAGTGCTTGCTATAACATTTGACATGCAACTAGGAACCAAGATGGAGGCTAGTTCCCTTAGCAGCTGGCTCTTATCCCCTTGAAGAATATCTAGCTCTGAGCCAGTTCTTCCCAACCTCCATAAACACATCCCTTGCTTTTATATACTGTAATAAAGGAGACCTTGCTCTGTTTTGCCTGGCTGTGGCTGCCCTGGCCTTGCACAGGCATATCCAGCAGCTGGATGTGAGTTTGAACTCTGGGATTCCTGTGGCAGCACCATCTGTGAAGGAAAGGGTGTGGAAACAGATGCTACCGGATAAGGTCTGGAGCCACCAGAGCTGCCTCCCAGCTAGGAAGCCCCAGACAGCAGCTCGTGTTCCCAGCCATCATGAAGGATTGCTGAGCAGAGTGCAGTTGGAAACGAATTAGTGCAGTCTGCCTTCCTTGTGGAACAAAACTGGGAATACATGATCTAGTGGACAATATTGATGGCAGCTGGATGGTGGACTAGATGATCTTAGAGGTCTTTTCAAACATAATGATTCCATGACTCCCATGGGAATCTACCCTTGGTAGAGGGCTGCAGAGGCCCTCCAGAGGAATGGCACCTGCACACAGCACCTCCTCTTTCTGGACTCTCTAAAAACCTTCCCCCACCTGCCACTGGAGGAACAAAGCACCACAGAAGGAGAATGACCTGTTAAAGAAGAGGAACACAGTCTCTGCATGCTGTTCAGATGGATATATTGTTGTGGAGAGACTTTTGTGGCATCTTGTGAGACCAGCTGCCCAGCCAAAAAGGAGAGGAAGTGGTTAAAATGGAGGTGGGCTCTTCTGTTCTGCTTTCAGTCTAGTGCTGCAATGATCTTAGTCTAGAGATCAATAGGCTCTGTGTAAAATAAACTTTAACAGGCATCTCTGCTTCATTCTTACCACCACTTTCTCTGTTTTGCTCCTCATCTTCCCTGAAAACATCAACTCTCTATCTTGCCGTATCTACTCCATCTTTTCACTTCTTTCTAAAGCAAATCAGATTCTCCCTCATCTTATGGAGTTTCTCCATTGAGTTCAGGCATCAGTTTATAGAAACTTTTCTTGCAAGGGCCACTTCTGTATAGAATCATAGAATAACTGAAGTTGGAAAGACCACTAAGATCATCTGGTCCAACCACCAATTCATCCCTGCCATGCTCATTAACTGTGTCCCTCAGTGCCACATCCACATATTTCTTGAACACCTCCAGGGATGGTGACTCCACCATCTCCCTGGGCAACCTATTCCAATGTCTCACCACTCCTAAGCAGAAAATTTTCCTAATACCTAACCTGAACCTCCTCTGGCACAATTTAAAGCCGTTATGTAAGGAACAAACTTGATGTGTCTACTGACAGGACCCACAATCATCAGTAAACAGCTGGTGACTGCAGTTTGCATTTCTACCCGCTGCTTCCTCCAGCCCATTAGCTTCAGAGGAGATTTGTAGATGATGGGGTGACAAAACCTCTGTTCCTGGATGATGCACGTTCCCACACTCATGTTTGACCTATCAGTGATAACTACAGTGATAATTAGCGATAACCACCTCTGGAGTTTCTCAGCAGTCAGCTGTCTCAGCACGACAGAATATGCTCCTTCAGCATGACCCAAAGCTCATGCCAGAGTTTCTTCTTTGCCTTTCTTCTTTGCCCATCTGTGAGACTTCTGACTGCACCTTCCTCCTTTCAAAGCTGGGTCACACCAAAGCCACCTGCTCAGCTTTTGCTAAGCTTTCGCCTGTTGCTGCATCTTCCCATAGCACTCCCAGACAGGACATTTGTTCTGTTGGGGTCCTGCAGTATTTTATGAGTCATTTCCATTTTCCTGCATAACTGACACTGGGTTGTGACTGGTTTGGATCCATAAGCATCATAGAGATATGCATCACCCCCTTGTGAGAGTTTCCTCCAACTATTAGCTGCGTCCACTTTTTTGGTTGCCTCTGGTCAAGTATTTCTGGACTTTGTTTTCTACATCACTTTGTGCCACACCCCATGCTCTGTCCCTACCCTCAAACAAGCAGTTCCCATTGCACTTGTGCATGGATCTGGGCTCTTTCCACTGTGATGGCCTACAGTCTTGCTCCTCCCTGCTGGTAAAGGAGGAGCTTCCATCACAGAGATACTCAGATCTTCACCACTCTGAGGACCTGAGGTCTTGAACCCATCAGGTCTTGAGCCCATATGTGGAGTCTCCTTGATTTTGGCATAATGTTTCATCACGGAGACCAAAGTCATACACGTAGGTTGGCCAGTGAAACCAGCTATTTTATCATATTGTCAGTACTGTGGCTTTTTTTATCATTTTGTTAGTATAGTGGGCAGGGACAAAAGGTTACAACTGCTGGCCTATCTTACCAGTGCAGCACATGGGTGACACCGCAGAACCGTTGCATTTGAATGGGATTGGAATGTCTCATTGTACAGCAGACAACATTTCTGTTCTAACCTTATCCAAATGCACGCAATTTGGGTTTTGCCATTTTTTTCTAGTCCTGTATATTGGGTACTGTATTGCAAAAATGGAAGGGAAAGAAAAAAGAGCGGGCTGTTTGCCTCAGCAGTGCCCTTCGGCTCTCTGTCCTGCCACACCAGCCAAACCACAGCTGCAGAGCCTCTGCTGTCATTTTGCAGATGGAGAGCACTGATCTCAGCGCTGCCCTCTCTCCCAGCGCCCTTTCTGAAACTAGGCCTGAGCAGTGACATTCCCAAGATGCACAGAGCTAGTGCTGGTGGCAGAGGTGGCAGCTTCATTCTTACATCACTGTGGCTTTGAGGAAGGTGCAAACCAGTGGGGTCCTTTGTCCTTGAGGTATCAAATAAAAGAGGTAAAAAGGTGGAGGCTGTGTTGTCCCCACACGTCTGCAGATACCAGCTCTGCAGCTCAAGGTCACCCAGGGAGACTGGAGGGGGTGAGGCGACAGGACCCAGGCCACTGAGGTGCCAGGGCATCGCTGCTGCCACTCTGTGAGTGAAATATTTCCACCATCTGTGCCTCTTTCCTAGAAACAAGGAGGTAACTCCTGCCCTTGCTGCCTGCCAGGTGCTGACTTTGCTCTGCTCTCCTTTCTCTTGGAGTCAGTGCAGGCAAGGATGACTGCTGAGGCCTCCCTGGACTGCACACCAGTCTCCCTGGAGACCTCAGCACTGCTCTGGGCAGAGGCTCTGTTTCCTTGGCTGTGCCCTTAAGAGAAGCCCACGGCCGCTCTGCTCCAAGTGGGACTGCAGAGCCAGGATCTCTGGAACAGTCTGGCTAGAGCACACCTTTGCACCCAGCCAGGGCAGGCTGTCAGGAGACGCATGGCCCCAGCGCCCAGCACTTGGCTGTTTCCTCTTCTCAGCACAAACCTCAGCTCCTCAGCTGCAATCGTGGCCCTACAGTTCTGTAATAGTGCTCAAAATGCCTCCTTTTAGGAAAAAGAAAAAAGAAAAAGAGGCACAGAGAAAGAATATCCCTCTTGTTTACTTCATTCTTCAGCAGGTAACCTTGTGATTCTGTGCTATTTTGGTGCTGACATTCCTGGGAGCTTACCGTAATGAGAAGCAAACACCACAAACTAAAATAACAGCGTGAACTGAAGTGCAAGTCCTGGATTCCCACCTAGAAATTGACTCATCTCCGAGGGCCATTGGCTTTAGGATTCAGGGTGACCGGTGAGGAATTAGCAGGCTGCTAGCAAGGAAAAGATGGATGAGTGAGTTTCGAACAGTCCAAAACGCTGATTTGCACGCGCCATTCCTCTCTGTGTTGTCCCTCTTAGCCTGACACTAAAAGAAGTTTTTTACAGTAAGGGCTGTAAGGCACTGGTACAGGTTGCCTAGAGAGGTGGTGGAAACCCTGTCTATGGAGACTCTCAAGGTCAGGCTGGACAGGGCTCTGTTCATCACAGGGGAGTTGGACCATATGGCCTTTAGGGGCCTCTTCCAGCTCAAATGATGCCATGATTCTATGTATCTACGGTAAGCGTGCTACAGTGCAAGGCTGCACGCTTTGCCCAAAAGCACAATCATGTCATGCAGTTTTTAAACCTCCCATATTTGTGTGATGTCATCTTTAGCCACACTGCAGCAATCAATTCAGTTACATGGCTGGTATTGTGTAGTGGCAGGGTGTGAAAATACCAAGCAAACACATATAAACAGCAGGCAAATGAGCACGTGACACAGGGATACAGCCCTCCAGTGGGCCCAGCAGACCTAATGTCCCACCTGATCCGCCAGTGGTTGTCACCCAGCCACCACCCGCCTACCTCCAGACCCCCAACAGCATGTGCTAATAGGCACTGCTCTCCATTCAGACCTATGGGACAATACACTTCAGTAGGGTTGGCTAGATTATAACCTGTCTGCAGCCTCTTAGCCAGTGAGCCAATACCAGGATGCTGATTTGGGAGGGGGGAGTCCCTGCATGGGGTTTTTTATTGTAAAAAAAACCCACTTGATATTTCAAAACTCTGTTATGCTTTTAGGGAAAGGAAGGCACATGTGGAGCTCCATGACCGTGGACTGAGCACAAAGTGGAGGTAGACTCTCTCCTTGGCCATCCTGGAAAACGCAACACAGCATCCAGCCTCTCCCCCTACTGCATCTCCTGCGATCCTGTTATATAATGCAACTCGAGCCGCCAAAGGACTCTGCCTGAATTCATCTGATTAAATTATTAGCCTCATGTCCTGGCAAAGCCTCATGTCCAGGCTGCCTCACAAGCTAGATAAATCTAGTGCCAGGTTTTGGGTATCGGAGCAACAGGAAAACATTACCTGCTTTGGAGTGTTCTCTGCTGCACCGGAAGAGCTCTAAGTCCGTGGGAGCACGAGAGATGCATGTCGCTGCTGCCTGTCACCACACTGCAGCCAGCCAACTGCAATGTCACGTGTCCCCAAGGCTGCAGGGACCTAGGTCATGCGCAGGGATGTGAGACCCTGCACTCCCCAGGACATAGCAGGCATATCTTGCATTAAGAACTGCCTCTCGGGCACTTGTTGCAGCTTCAAGAAATTAGGGCTGGGCAGACTGCGCAAAGACGACTTCAACCTCTGTGTGTCAGCGGGGATAGATCCATGTCTACAAGTTTTATCTGGTACAAAATAACCTTTAGAAAGAAGCAGCATAGGCTAATATGATTGCTACTGATCTGCTCCAAGTGTGACAGTGCTGCAGTGCAGCTGGATATATCCCAAAGGCAGGAAGTACGTCTTCTGACTAAGATACCTGGAGGTTTGCCTGTGATGAGTTCCATATTCATTCCACTTACTGTAAGTGAACTGAACTGGGACAGATGTGCTGTTTTGTAAAAGGTTTTCCAGCTCCCAAGTAACCCAGTGACTGAGTACACAGGATGATCAGTGTTACAAGCGCTGCTTATGCTCTACCCTGGTGCACTGCCAGGATCCCACACAGATCAACCTGACCTAGCCAGAGAAATCATTGAGAAATAGGAGTGAGAGGGAGGGAGGGAGCAAGGAGAAATCCCCAAATCCCCAGAAACACAATGTTAAACCCTCCCACCTGATCTGTAAAGCAAAAGCCAGCCCAGACCAAATATAAACCAAGGCTGCACAGCCAAAACAACCAGACTACGGAAGGTCAGACAATCTCAAATGTGCATATCGCAGCAGGCAGACATGCCTGCAACCAGCTCACAGCATGGAGGAGTAATGCTATCTCCCTGCACCATCTCCCTGCACATTCTCGCAGACTCTGGTTTGCTTGGAAGCCATAAGGATGGTTAGCCTGGAGTAAGCCTGGTGGCTGGCAGCTGCCATCCTGTGCCTGGCAGCAGCAATCTCAGAGGCATCACCTGCTCTGTTCCTCCCTGTCCACACCTGGGTGCCATTGCAGTTTGTGGGACCAGTGACAGAAGGAAGGAAACCCCCCAGCAGATTTACACCCGAAGCAGGAGGACTGAAGCACTGGAGAACTCTAAAGTCGATGCTGAGTTCTTACTCACATAACACGCCTGATCCCTCTTAATGTTGGTAAGATGATAGTAAAACCTGCCATAGCAAATGCCCCAGCACTGCCGAAAGTATTTTCTTGTATTCAAGTGTTGCTGTTTACTAGTTTTTTTTTCTCATAAATCCTACGGAAAGTTGTCACTTTTCCACACTGGCAGGAAGAAAGGCAAACCATATTTCTAATGGAGAAGTTGAACAGTTCCTAAGGTGGCTGGATTTGCAATATGTTCCTGCTTTGTAAAGATGGGATCATTTGTCCTGGTACTGTCAAAGGGTTTCTAACACCTTATGAAGTACCAATATGGGCAGTAAGTTCAAGAGTTTAGCAGTCATTGCTGGTTTCAGCTTCAGTTTAGACCTCAGTGGAAGAGTCCTTCTAGAGATGTGATCCCCAATGATGCTACTCAATAAACTGAACACATTCTCATCCCAAGTCTCCCAGGCAGCTGTTGATGCTTCTCCTATGGAAACTGTTAGACCAACTGGCGATAGTCTTTCAAATGGCCTTCAGGCTGCAAGGAGCCTATCTTTCTCTGACTCCACTTCTGACAGTCTTTCTGCTACACGAAGAATCTGTATATATTAAACATAGCCTTGAAAACACGGCTGAGAGGCTGGGCCCCTGAGGCCATCATGTCTAGATGTTCCGTCAGTTCTGTACTCCCCACCTGGGTGGGACTTCAGAAGAATTGCAACAGCTGGAAATTGCTCTCTCTTCAGACACAGTTTTATCTTTCCTATGTTTTTGGATTCCAGTACCATCATGAAAGACTTCAGCGGCCCATACAAAAGGGAGGATGAAGGCTGGAGATCTTCATTTGAACTCCATTCTTTGCCAACCCAGTTGAATCTCTCAGATGTTCTTCACCAGATAATGCACATCCCTTTAATTTTGTGCAAAGATGTTTAGCCTGTGGTGTTTAGTTATATGTTATCCTTACCATGACAACACTGAAGGGAGTGTCCCTCATATAATGATAACCCCTGCATATCTTTTCAGAAACACTGAGGTTTTCCACCTTGATTTCCTGTACAAATGCCTGCCCAGAGCTTGTGTACTTACTCTGCGCCACAGTAAAAACATGTGGGACCACCACAGCACAGCTGCATTTTAGAAAATCATCCTTCAGACCCAAGATGCACAGCCTATGCTCTTCCTGTCTTGGCCAAAGACCAGGTGGCCACCCAAGAGAAAGCAGACAGGTTTACTAAGGCATTCTGCAACTTCTCAGAGAGGATACTACCTAGCTGTCCCACAGGACTTTCACACAGAAACCTCTTTCCTGACACCTCCCCTATCCCTCTGTGTCCTGCATGCACACAACCCTTGATATCAGGTGGCTACAAGTCTTGATGTGTGATGGATATTTGTCTTCCCATAGGATGATTATGAAATTCCAGCCACGGATATTTGTTAAGGACTTTATGATGAGACTTTGCTAAACCTTTATCCACCAGCTGTTTGAATCCATCACAATAGAATCACAAAATCATTAATGTTGGAAATACCTCTAAGATCGTCTGGTCCAACCACCAGCCCATCCCCACCATGCCCACTGACCATGTTCCTCAGTGCCACATCCATGTGGTTCCTGAACACCTCCAGGGATGGTGACTGCACCACCTCCCTGGGCAGCCTTTTGCCACTGCCTCACCACTCTTTCTGAGAATAAATTTTTCCTGACACCCAAACTGAATCTCCCCTGGTGCAACTTGAGGACCTCTTGTCGTATGACTGTTACCTGGGAGTGGAGGCTGACTTCCACCTCACCACAACCTCCTTTCAGGGAGTTGTAGAGAGCGATAGGGTCTCCTCTGGACATCCTCTTCTCCAGACAGAATAATCACAGTTCCCTCAGCCATTCCTTGTAGGACTTGTGCTCCAGACCCTTCCCTGTAAAGCTCTTGAAACAAAGGAGAAAGTGCTAACATGCTGCTGTTCTTGGAGGCTGTGTTCACATGGGATGAAGGACTAAGGAGGTTTGTTCACGTAGGATGGTAGGCTGAGGTGCAGGAGGTGTCAAGCATGTTTTGGGAAATCAGCATACCAGACACCTGAAAGTGCACTGGCAAATCCTCTGCCTGGTGCTTGGGTGATCAGCTTGCAACTAAGTCAACTTGTATAATATTTGCTTGTATAATATTTCTCCAGTTGCTGTTGGTGCTGAAGTAAGGTGATGCTCAAGAATCACTTCCTTTATTTAAAAGTGCAGTGGGTGAAAAGAAAGCTTCTCTACCTTTAATGGCAGCTGATGAAAACTGAAGCCTCAAGGCAAACACCACTTCTGGACTGTGGAAGGGTTATAACTTGTTTTTTTGAGGACAAGTTTGCTTGCTTTATAGCACAACTCAGTGTGGATGTTTCTGAACAGCTTACAGGCAGTGAATTGAAATAATGTAACTCAAAAGTGGAAACGCAACATGACCTCAAATACACCCCAGGTGACAATGCAAGCAGAAGCAAATAGAAGTAAAAGCATTGATAAAAAGTATCTTTAACCACATTTGTACACTGTATATGCAGGTAGGGCCCTGCACTTGCTCTGGAACAATAACCATAACGTGAGAAAAGGTAAAATAGGCGTGCCACAGTACAGAGAGAGGGTGTGAGGAGCCTGCACTCGACAAGGATCTCTGCCTTAGCCAGCAGGAACTCTTCCAAAGGGATGGCTTAAGTCCATGCCATTACTTTATGCTTTGCAAATATTTGCCTTTGAAAGTGACAGTATTTGTGGGTACTTGCAATTTTCTTTGACAACTGCTACCAGTAGCTTTCCATAGCAAAACAAACTGGGGAAATGTAATTTCCTGAGGAAATTTCCATGAAAACATTGCAGGTAGAACCTGGCTAACTTAGCCAGGCTAATTTAAAGAAATGTTACCTTTCATACCATAAAAATGGCTTGCTTCAGTGAAACTCTCTTCCGCCTAGGCAGTTTGACTTCTTTTTTTTTTTTTTTTTTTTTTTTTTTTTTTTTTTTTTTTTTTTGTGCTAAAAATATGGCAAGGGAAAAATAAAACAACAGAGAAAGGTTCTGTTTTGTGAAAATACCACCCAAAAATACAATTGCACTCATTCATCCCCCGGAAGGGCAGCAATGAGAATGGGCTTCCTTCCCATAACCACCATGTGGAACCAAGGAGTGGGGAGGTAAACCTGTCAGGAAAAGAGAGTTGTGATATGCACTCTTTCCTTTATTTGAAAGGATAAATAGAGAGCTGGGATACTGCTAGCTTTTGCCAGTTGGAAAGTGCCAAGAACTTTTCAGGAGCTTTAAAATTGGCAACTATGACCAAAACATTCAAAATGACATTTGGAGATCATTAGAGTAAAAGCAAGAAGAAAGACCATAATGAATGATGACCTAGCTAATGGGCTTAATGTACTGAATAAATAAAAGAACAAACAGGCACAGAACAAAACCTGGTGTGTCTCTCATATTGCAGCTGAAAAGCTTGGTTCTCTACTAATCCAAGTAATTACACTAAGGTCAGAGAGAAACAGCCTTTTGCAAGGTATTAAGCTGACAGATTTGAAGATGAGAGATGGGCAGACAGGGCTGCATTGCAAATGTACATGTCTCCAGGCGTCACAAGAGCGTTACCCCGGGTTTTCAGATTTTGCATTATAGTTTCCTCTCACCAGAGGATGGATTCTCTGGAGAAAACTGGGTGATTCGCTCCCAAACCAGAGCTGCTTCACCCCTCTCACTGCAACGTCAGCTATAGCAGGTTGCTCAGGGCCGTGTCCAGATGTGTTTTGAACATCTCCCATGATGAATGGAAACTCCATAATCTCTTTGATCTACCTGTTTCCATCTCCCCCTCTGATGAATCCAGTCCTTTTCAGCCCCAGGCTTGCAAGCCTCATCACTGACAATCATTAAACTAAGGCTGCTCTGATGCCTATGATACATCAAGAGAAGACTGAGGACCCAAATGCAGATCAGTGCCAAGTCCCCATCTCTATAAAGTCAAGCAAGAGTGCAGATTGCCCCTCAGCATGGGAGCTGAGCCCATGCACGTCCCGATGAGAGAAAGCCTGGCGCTTCCAAAGATTTCATTGCCTCAAGGCCACCACAGCAGGAGCTGACGTAAGGCTGTAACCTTGGCAGGGTGGAGAGGGGGAGAGCAGCGTTTCCACTTTGTGGAATAAATAATACCCAAGGCTTCCCTGATAAGAGGGGCTGTATCAATAGACAACTTTATTCAGAAGGTTAATGAATTGATCTGATCATTCCTGAGATCATCTATTAGTGCGGCGCTTGCTCATGAAAGGGGGCTGCCCCTGAGCATACGCTGCACATCATTGAATCGACTGTGCAAAGAAAGACAGACACACTCTGATAGAAAAGGAGCCTGGAGCAAAGCCTGACGCCGAACAGCTGGACAGCAGCACTCATAATGGAAGGCACGTTGTGAAGGCTGTGTTATCCAAATAAATCAGCAGACGAGATTTAGGGAGATGAGAGGGACATGTGGCGAAGATGTAAGAGCTACCATCTTATTCTCTCTCAAAATAGGCCATAAATATTCCATGGGACCCTTTGTGACAGCAAAGCATTCTGAGCCTGATTTTTATCCAAAATGAAGCATCTCAGACACAATATGAGAGCAGTGGCCTGGAGGGAAATGCCTGCAGTCGGAGCCCTGGCTCTACCTCACGCCATGGTGGGATTTCCCACCCCACGGCCCATGCACCAAGGGGAAGCACCCCACAATGCGTGACTGATGGCCACCAGTGCTCACCAGCACCTGCCTTGCAAAATCCCCCATCCCACCTGGCACTAATTGGCATCCTCGTTAGGAGGCTTATCAAAGAGAGCTGGGCAAGGTCATAATGGCTGAATTATCTCCTTGTTCCTGGAAGTGACCCTGCTGAACAGAGGCTGAGGCAACATGACAGGTCACTGTAGTGGAAGCTAGCTCTCCAGGACTGCAATCCCTTTCTTCACTGCAAGCATAATACAAGAAAGAGAGCAGATTTGCTGCTGTGATAGACTGTAAGGAAGCAGTTAGCCTGTGGTTTAGCAGGACTGGTTATGTTGTGTTATTTACTGGTGTCACTGATAAGCATGTGAGAGGTTATAACAATGGCCTGTCTGAACTGCATCAGGGTCATAGAAGTTATCTAACATGTGTTCACATTTACCTTTTCTTTGGGCTGGACAGAATTGGTCACACAGATGTAGAAAAATGCACTTCCAGTACACACCAGGGAACTTCAGGCTTCTTCAGGCTGCAAGGTAGGGTTTCAGTGTGGGCAGTCCTCATTTTTCAGTTGTTCTGACAGCCCATGTTTTGTTTTGGCAGCACCAATGATATACATTAGAGCTTGACTGAATACGGCCTCATCTCTACTCATGAGCACTTCATCTAAACCTGAATTCCTATAATATTTGCTCCTGTTTCAACTGCTTATATGTAGCTATGGTAGCCATTTGCACCAAAGTTGGAAGTTTCATCTCCCCTCTCAGCTACTGCAATCCATGCTGCTGTAGGATACTGGATCAGTCCAGGACTGTGGGTTTGTTCAGTCCTCCTCCCATGACTCTGAGACTGGAAGCCCCATTGCTTGGTGTGAAAGCCTCATTGTCCAGGTCATTTATAGAACAGAATGGGCATGGAGAATCCATCCGATGGTATTCTGCTCAACAGCAGCAGATCTGACAAAACCCTCAGCAGTGTCAGCTGGGGCTAGATAAAAGCACCTGGTAAGCTCATCAGCCATAGGGTCGTAAGGTCAAGGAGGAGATAATCCCTCTGAGCCTTGTCAATGGAACAAGCTTATTTCCAAGCTCTCCCATTCAGTGATGGGGTCATATCTCCAACAACACTAGTGAGGAAGAGTATTCCCACTTATCCTCACAGCCCGGTGCTTCTTGATATTACCTTTTGGCTCATCCCATAGGATGCCCACCCAAAGGAGCTGTGTCCTGCTTTTGAGAAATTTATCATCTCCAATGAAGACCTCAAAAGAGAGCGTGCCACATGAAAGCAAGAATATCGCTGACTCCCATTGGAGTCACACAGAACAGCAAACAGGGAGCAGCGTGTCCCACTACATCTTCCTGCCTTCAGGGCCAGTCTTCCTCAGAGGGCAGGTCTGAGATATGCCAGCTTGTGAAATATAATCGGGGCATTTCTATGCTGTCCCTGTCATGCAGCCTTGAATTCAGGGACGTCTTGAATTCTGTGCTCGATTTGCCCTGCTTTGATGTCTCATGGTGGGGGCGTTGATTAGAACAGCGAAAGTAATTGCAGCTGTCCTTTGGTTTGAGTGTTAATCATCCCTCCAGCCAGTTTAATGCATTGCTTCCACAGATCTTCCTCCTCCTCTGCAAAGTGCAGTGCTTCTGGTTACAAAGATTTCCAAAGTGTAAAATAAAAACCTCTGAGTGGCATTGGCCAACAGCTTCATGAAGGGGTGCAGCATCCCTTGCATGCCTGATCAAAAGAACTGGGGAGTACGCTATACTCAGAGATGTCTCTTGAGGGATCGTATGTCGCTGTGGTTGAGGAAAAAGGTGGGGATGGCACCAGGATCTCCTACTGTAGTTCAGGCGAGCATAAGCAAAGAAGGGCTGTCCTTCCTGTAAATTCTAATTTTTCCACCTAGTTTCAGGTCACCTCCATCTTCCTGGGTGTACTGACTGCGGTCAGTCAGGAGCCTTGGATTCTGCAGCAAAATCCTCCTGCAAAAGGCTATAAATCATTTGCCTTCATTACCTGCAATTCTACAGGCATCAGATACAGCTTTTCCTGCTAAAGCAGGTTGTGCTGTTCTGAGGGCCTCTTGCTCTGTTTCTCACTGGGAATCAGGTAGGTATGGGAGAGACTGTATTTGTATCATGTCTGGAGAGGCATGAAGAAATGATTTTTAGCTTGGCAGCCTCATTGGAAAATAATTTAGATTCAGAGGAAAACAAATGTAAATTTTTGGGGGTTTAAATCACGGGGGAGTGGGGAATCAGTCTCATTGTTTTCAGCTGACAAAATGTTCCATGTGATCCAAAATGAAAGGCTGAGCTATGGATGCACACAAACAAAAGCAAAGAGGGGGGGGATTATGTAACTGCAGGCAAAAGGAACAATAATTGCTATCCCCATCTTTTATATCTTATGAAAGGGGCAAAAAGAAAAGCCCATCTCCAAAGGCCTTGTGGTCTGGTCAAGGCTTGGTTGTGTCAAAGATCCTGCCTTCAGTCAGGGACCTCAGCATGAGAAGTCCCTCTTGGTAAGGAGTCCCCAGCCTGAAGATGTCCTGAGCCAGGCTCTTCTCCACCGTTCCTACTTTTCTGCTGAAGATGTTCTCTTGTAAATTCCAGCATCACTCCCTGGCCTGCTAGATTAGAGCATTGTTCCAGGATTTGAGGTGTTCACGTTCCCTTCTCTGAGGGAGGGACTATGTACTTTAGGTCAGAAGAACTCAGTCAAAGGGGAGAAAATGAGAGCCTACCTCATGCCCTGGGGGGCTCCTCTGTGCCTTGCAGCTTATAGCTGTGCTGCAGGCAGTGGGAAGGCTGCATCCTCCTGTGTTGAGCAAGTGTTTAACCTGGGTCTCCTATGCTTTTGGGACCTGATGTAATGGTACAAACAGCACTAACTCCTCTTGCAGATTTGCAATGCTAATTAGCCCTTTTCTTTTTTCACAGCTAGAACCATTCAGGAAATGCAGTACTCATGTGTGAATAGTTTTGGGTCAACTCAAACCATATTTCCAGAGACTATTATTCTCTGGAAAAAATAATGATTGTTCAGGTTTATTCATGAACAGGCACTTGCAGAATTAGTTTCATATATCTGGGAAGGAACCATTTCAATCTCTCTTTTGAAACAGCAATTGTTGGATATTAAAAAAAAACTGACCAGAAAAATAGGATGAGACTCAATTGTAAGTGCTTGAAACTTAATGAAGAAAATGTTATTCACGTTGGTGCATCAGTGATATTAAGGAAAATGCAGTTTAATTCAACAAGCTTCTTCCTAATGCCATTGTATTTGCCAGTGGTTATTCTTATGCAAAACGGATGTGCTGCCTGTTACAGAACTGCCTTTGCCAGTGTTAAATAGTTGAAGGGAACCCACATGAACGCTGCTGTGGGACCCATGTTGTACTCCATGGGGCAAAGGCCAGGACACGTGCTTGGTAAAATATAGGCTCCATCCTCCAAGCCTTCTCAAGCAAAGATAGAACCAGTTACAGTAGGTGGCAGAAAGACGAGTTGGCAGCTTATGATGGGATAAAAGGAAGCAGCTGAGTAAGTGCAGAGACCTCAAATGGCCTCCATTATGGCAAGCTTGGATGTGTCTGATCCACAAATCACCTAGCTCCTAAGAGAAGAGAGTTGTGGCAGTAAAACATGTCCATTCAGGGTGTCACTAAAATGCAGAGGGTGTGAAAGGAAAGAACTTTGAAATAAGAAAAAAAAAAAAAAAAGGAAATACTTTTAGGACAATTGAACTTGGATAAGAGCATGAGGAGAAGCAGCAGGAGTACACAATGATGCAGGTGATGCCAGCCAGTACTCCTGCTTCCTTTTCCTATAAAGCAAGACTAAAACACCCTATTTGAAGAAGATAGACTTGAAAGGGTAAAAGGATATACTTTGCCCGGCATTGCATAATGTAGCTGTAGAAGTTCTTTGTTGCAGAATGTCGTTACGGCAGATAGCGTAGATTGAAAGTGTGACAGACATGGGATTAAATTTAGCCTTGCCCTAACTCAGGGAATGGACCGTGTCTTAATAAAGCATGAATAATAGCATCTGCAGTTGTAATACATAACACTCGTAATACTTGTGTCTTCAAAGCCCAGACTGGCCAGGATGAAACTGCAAGCACTATCAATGCTCACATTCAGATAATCAGCCAAGAAGGGGGCAGGGCAAGTTATATGTACCAGTATGGAATTTGGGTGAATTAGGAAAGGTTTTGCAGCTTTCCTTCAAACACAGAATCATCTAGGTTTAAAAAGACCTTTAAGGTCATGAAGTACAACATTCAGTATCATTAACTGTTGGTTGGGTAACAGACAATGTGAATAATTACTTTTCCATAATCAATCAGACCTTTTCTGCATCTTGTTCTTCAGAAACTTCCTGCACAGCTTCTCACAATGAGTTTCTGAAGCTTTTTTGTCAGAAGGATGTTAAGTTTTCTCTTCATGGGAGCCTGGTGGGCAAAGAGGGCTTTGTGCTGTTGCAGGAGAAGGTTTCCTAGAGCATTGACCAAGAAAGTATTGTTTCTTATAATGAACAAGTTGCTAGCAGCCAAACCAAACATTGCAAAACTAAACAGTGTGTTGCACTTCAAGAGGCTGATCTTGTTTTGACAAGAACCTAAAGGAAATGCTAGCACAGGGCAAAACAAAGAGAACTTCATTTCTGACTGGGCCGAGCGAGAAGAAGCCAGCCTGCTGGGCTATGGACCCATGGGTTGTGTGTGCGAAACCTCTCTTTCCTCTAGGATCTCAAGGATAGGATATTGCTCTCTGAGCCCACAGGCACGTGAATTCCTTTGCATGGTTTGTTAAATGTTGATCATCCACATCAGAGATACTTCATTAAGTGGAGGGTCTATAATGAAGATTTGGTCATCTGCTCTGGACTCATTCCTGTTCTTTGGCATTTCATTCCCACTGTGTAGGTCACTTGTAGATCATCTTGCCTCGCTCTCATGCTTCCATGCACATGATGGAAACCTAGGCTGCGTCACCCAAACACTGACTGTGTTATGGCTCATCAGGGACCACTCTTGTTGTTGTTGTAGCCACAGAAGATCTCAGTTATTAGCTGCCTGCTGTCTGCTGGAAGTGGCTCTGCAGAATCAGCTAGATCCCTATCTGGCTATTAAAAGGGACGTTCATCTCTCTCTGCTCTCTGTCACCTCTGCCACTGCCTGACGAGGCTACAGGCTTCTCCCAAACCAGACTCCAAACTAGTGTCTTTAGTCCTGACTCTAATATTTCCAGTATATGAGAAGCGTTCAAGATGGGAGGGTAACAAAACATAGGTGTGTATGTAACTATTATCAGGAAAGAAACGAGGAAATACAGAATGTGGCTTTCATCATGGGTGGGATACACTGCCTTCATGATGTACACATTACTTCCCTGAAGGATACATCTGACTGAGAAGAAAATTAACCAGATGGACCAAATTTCTTTAGTGCTAAGAGCTGCATAATGCAGCATTTAATTAGAGGAATACAAACTTCAGCACAGGTGAGTCTGAAAAGCAGGAGGGTCATTCATGTAGTAAAGAGGTGGTGATGAGCAGGCTGGAAATAACATGGAATTAGAGGATTTCTAAAGAAATAAAGTAGTTTTAATAGTGTGAAAAATTCACTGACCTGTCACTGGAGACTGGCTTTTAGCCTTTTATTTGATCTTGTAGAAAATCAGCTCTTTCAGGAGTGATCGTTTCAGCTCTAGGAAAGGAATTCCAAGCCTTGCTGAGATGACAGACATTAGAACTGAAAATCATCCTTTTCTTTCACATAAGAATTGAGCTTCATGGAACTATTGATTTCTGAACATAATGCATCACAAGATACTGGTCTCTGTCCAGAAACCAGCCTGCTGGCTTCCTTTCTTATTGTGAAGCAATTGTCTGTTCTGCTTTCTGCTTTCAGAACGCCGAGAGCTGTTGTTATTTCATTGATAGAATTCATCCATGCAACTTGCACCTGACTTGATTTTGACAGCTCTCCCTGCTGATAGCTGTAGCACTGAGTTTAACTGCAGCATCTCAGCCAGCTTGTGATTGGAAAAGGGCTGGAAAATCTTTCCCTGATTGACAACTCCAATTCCCTGCTACTACAGGCAGGCACACCATGTCACATTCCTCATAAACTCAGCGACCTCCAGCATCAAAAAGCTTTTAAGGTAACCCCAGTGACTACTTGTTTCAGTAGAAGATTGTTCTTAACTTCTACCCTCCCCAAAGGAGTTTTAATTATTTGTACACTTTTTGGTGTGCGCTGTTTTGTTTTCACAAAGACAGATAAAGCGATGGCTTCTTAGAACTCCTTTTATAAGTTTGACATGTAGTTAATTCTTTGCTGTAGATGATTAAAGCTCTGGCAGAGCACCCGGAGCAGGGTAATGTGCAGAATGAAATGGAGAAATCAGAACTGATGTTGATTTGGTCCTAATAGCAAGTCAGTGGCAAGGTACCTGACTTCTGATCTGCTTTCTAATGTAACACTAAAGACTACAGGATGAAACACATCCTGGCATTAGAACAGAATTTAACAACTCATCACCATAGCATCTCACTACAGAGAGCTGAATTTCTTCCACAGAGAGCACACACTGATGAGTGCAGCACACCCCTGTGTTTTGAAGAGCATTTCCAAGCACCAGTGAGCCAGACTTTGAATGTGCTAATGTGCAATAAATCAGTGATCACCAATACTCTATGGTTTTCTCACTGAGGAAAATTTCTAGAAAGCAGAAAAAATTATCTACAGCCAAGGAAGGTGAGAGTCAAACAGGCTGGGAACTTCAGAACTTGCCAGGCCTGTTTTTGTTTTTAGGTTTTGGAAGTGTCTTGGAGACCTCATGCCACCACAACCTGAAATTCTTACAACCTTGTACTGATGGGATAATCCACACTGGCTCAGCATTTCAAACATCCAAACTTGATGGTTTCTAATTGACCAGCATCCAATTCATCATAAAAAAGTGTGCAACCAACTACAAATAACCATACCAGCATTACGTGTTTGGGAGGCACAAATCATATGCTGTCATTTTCCAGCTTGGTGTTAAGTCAATGTCTAAACCAGATGCAGAGGTGGCGTGTGGTATTTTTTTTTTCTAATGAACTACTATGAAAATGCTTTTGGTCTCCTGGTAAAAAAGGCACATGGGAACTCATCAAGAAAATACTCTCCTCATAAAGGCCACGCATGCATCATGAGCTATTCATTACAGAAGCTTTTGAAACTGTGAATAATTTCTACTCTCTGGAAGAAATGAAAGGCACATCTCAGCACAGGTGACAGGAGGAGAAGGGATCCCTTGTCTCACAAGTGAAGAGGGACACACTTGGTTCTGCTACACAGTCAGCCCCTGCAGAGGAGTTCAGAGACTGTCTGGATGCATGTGTTTTAACTGTGAGAAAAAAAAAGAGGAGAGTTAGAGAAAGGAGCACAAAAAAATAGTGAGTAAACAATTCCAGGGTTTAAATTAAACAACAACAACAAAGTAAGCCACCAAAACTGGCACATTTTGGTGGGCAGAACTGTATCTTCATAGAAAACACATCTTAGACTTTAGAAGATGATATAAAATAAAAATATTTTTTACTTCCAGTTGTTGCAATCCAAATGCAATTACGTTTTTAGGATCTAGATACCAAAACTTGGAGCCCAAACTTTAAAACTTTTACTTTGCAATCAGAGTAGTTTGCCATTGGGCTCCCCAACAAAACATGGCAAAACTTGTAAGTAAAAGGTTCAGCATAAGCTCTGCCAAACTAAGCTTGCAGGAACAATGACCAGCTGAGGCTGCAAGTCATAAGGCTGCTCTCAGCGCTCAAGAGCTCTTCAGACAACTGTAACTGGGTGGTCACTACAAGGTCATGATGTCTGAGATCGTTCTCAGTCAATTCAGAATCCCTTGCAGAGGACCTCAGGGTTACAGCACAAAAGAGACGCACTTATTCTCCGATTAGAGGAAGTTTATTTTACTAAGTCAACAGAAAAAAAATACAAGCACGGAATGACTAGAAAGTCTCAAAGGATAGAGGATAAAATGAACAAACAAATCTGCCCTGCCACTCCGTGACAGTGCATATGCAGGCAGCAGGGACTTACTGCATTCCTCGGGACGTAGAAATCCCAAATGCACGTATGCCAGCACAATCATCAGTGTGAGACAGCTGACCTCTGTACATCCACCTTTTCTACAGTCTCTAACATGGCTCTCTGTTGTGTCCAGGCAACAGAAGTTTCTTTTCAGTACACCCCTTGCATATGAGTCCTGCTGAACCTTAAAAACAGGCATGCCTGTCAGTATTTTCATGAACATCAGTGGATGTAAGCAGACTCCTGAAATTAAGAAGGTGCTTTGCAGAACTGAGCCGGCAGTCAGCAAGCAAGTGGATCCCGAGTAACATGCACCACTGGGATAAGTAGACTGATACCTGGAACTTGCCTCTTCTTTTCTTTCCTGAGAAACAACAGCCAGCACTGCCTGCCTGCCAAGCAGAGGAATAGGGTGGAAGATCCTTTAAAGCATTTGCCTGCACCCACAAATTTCAGTCCACATTTCAAAGAATGGAGATGCTCATCTACATCGCACAAGTGTTGCTTATTTCTGTGCCAGAGGCTGAGGAATTACATGTGCATTTCTTCAAAGCCTAGTACAATATCCATAGCATTCCTGCATTTGGGGCTCAATTATAAGTTTCCAACAAACAAGATTTACTTTTCTTCTTTTTACTCTGTGAGATCTCTCTAAGTAAGGCTCTAGAGAAATAACTTTTACAATCTGTGCTGATCGTGATCAAAGTGAATGTATTCTGCCAGCATCATTTTTGAGGGAATAGATCAAATGCCAGCAGTCCTACTCCCCTTCCTCTCTGTCTGCTTTTCCTCCTCCTGCACTCTTCTCCCTCAGAAGAGACAAACAGGACTGTAGGTCTATGATCCGTCAAGGATTTTACTGTTGGTCTCCACCTATTCATGAGTACTTCTGACTACCTCTATAACTTCCAACCTTTTTGTGCTAAAACCTTCAGCATTTCAACCAATGCAAGGCTTTTTGTTTGTTTGTTTGTTTTTAATTTGAACTGTAAACTCTGAGTTGAGGATTGTGTAATTCTGCCTTCGTGTTTATACAGCGCTGAACACAATGGAGTTACTCTTGGTTTGTCATTAGGCACCACCAAAACAAATCAAATGACAACAGCCTGAACTACCTGCTCCCACCCACACCCAGACATGAAGCCTTGTAAAGTATCACATCACTGCTGACAGTCCCTCTTTAGCGTGAAACAATAACTGTCTTGAGCATGAGAATTTTAAATATCTTTCTCAGAAAAAAATTCATTCACATGATTGTATCTGCACACCATGATCTGCTCAGAGGGAAAAATGTGTTTATGGATGTAGATGAGGCGCACTCTCACAGATGTGAATATGAACAGGCTGTGCCATGCAGGTAATTCTATTCTGATGTCAGCTCTGGTAACCCTGGGTACCAACGATACCAATAAAATCTGCGCTACACATGTAATCCTGGGTACCAAGGTCATCTTATTAACTTGCATGGAGAAAACCACGCAGTGGATTAAGACGACTCTGGGTTTATTGGCTGTTGCTTCAATGATCCAGGCACAGGAAAGGACTGCAGGGGTCCTGAGAGGTCTGGTATTACCATTGTAGGATCTTGGGGCACTTTTTGCAGTAAAGCTTCATAAATCTGCAGTTATCACTTTGCTATATTTGACACCTTTTGACACCTTTCCTTTAGAACAAAACTATCTGTTACAAAGGGCACTTGAAGTAAATGGTGAAGGATCTCAGGTACTTCTGCTTCAGGGGAGCTGAGCAGGTGACATGTCAGTCAATGGTCCCTCATTGTCACTGCTATCTCTCATTCCACTAAGCATCAGTTCTGATTTGGTCTCTCCCCAGATGACACAGTGACTAGATTTAGATGATGAGTAAATATCTTATCCATCATAAGTTCTATAAATAGTCATTGCATCCATGTACAGTATCTTACTGGACTATTTACAGCATGATCCAAAGCCCCCTTGAAGCCAATGGAAAGCATTCCACTTGCCTTACAGGGCTTCAAATCAGGCCATTACAAACTCCTCACCTCTAGGACATATGGCCGTGGACCTTTTGATTTTTTCATCTGTGGATAAATCACCTCAATGGAAGAGAGGAGAATTAGAGCACGAAATGGAAGCAGGCAGTTAGAAGGGATAGGAGCAGGAAGGAGTCTATCTTCTACTTTGCTGACTACTATAAGAAAAGGATTAGAGAGAAAGCTCTCTCTAAGGAGATAACTGTTGGGAGGCACCAACTCCTTTGGCTTGAAGCCTGTTTTCTGTATTGAGATGCACTGGTTGCACCTATTTTCTTTGTTTAGTGTTTGTTATTGTGTCACCTACCTTGAAATAGGAATGGCAAGTCGTGAGAGGATGTCTATGCTCAGTCCTTCTACACAGCACATGTATCATCAGAATTAGGTTGTGTAAACTTCCTTCAGTGAAACTCTCAGAGCAGATAATACTGTACTTTCCACAGCAACAGGGAGGAGGGACAGGTAGATGTCCCAGCTTACAGGACTGGGTGACAAGCTGTTCTGTCACTCCCTTTCCAGCCCTGGCTCACTGGCACATAGTTTAATGGGCATGGTACTGATGGGTTTTGTTTGGACTTGATGATCTTAATGTTTTTTTCCACCTTAATGATTCTATGATGACCTCCGGTAGAAGCCAGTGAAGACAGTGTTACTGATACCTGCATAGTGCCTGGTGACCCTACTAGCCCGACAAGATCCAACAGAGTGGTTCCAGCTTGAGGGAAATTGTAACTCAAATATAAATAAAAGGAAATGGTATAGGGAGAATGTTTAAAAATGACAGTTTTGGACAGAAATCTTGATGGCAGCACTTAGCGTCATCCAGTTTCCTGCAGACAAAGTGGGAGTTGCATGAACTGAAGGAGATGATAAGGAACATCTTCCCTGCCCATCTTACCATGCAACAGTGAAAAAGCAGAGATGGGCATGCTGCAGGAATCTTCATCCCTCTGTTACTCAGTGTACTGAGTCAAACACAGACACATTTCATACCCTGACCTCAGTAGGCAGAAAAGAGGCAGCCGTGAACTCATAATGAGGGAACTGATATCAGTGTAATGGGCCACACGTCAGCACAGGACTGTGGGCAGGAAGAAGGCTTTGTGGGGTCTTGCTGGTGGGACCAGGGTGTCAAGACAGCCTCACTGTCATGCTGAGGAAAGGGAGAAGGGAATACAGAGAAGAGGCATGAGAGTCAAAAATTTTCACTGCAAATGGCAGCAAGGGAGACCTGACAAAAACACACCAAGATGAATAAGGGAGAGCTGGAATCAACTGCAGTTGGGAAAATATGTGAACAGGGTGAACAGGTAAAGGGGCAGGGTGAGCAGCCCACCTCTCAGAGGGGTTACCAAAGCTGTCTGCAGCAAAATAAAAACAGAAGAAAGGTCAAGGAAAGAGGCCAAGAAGTAAGATCCCAGATGGAAGAGGTGCCAGAGGTTTTGGATGCTTAGGAAAATGCTGTATGAGCTCCCTCTCACAAGGCTGGCAAACCTGCCTGTCTGAATCAGTTTGAGCCCTGAAGCAGTAGGGTTAATTTCCTTTCTGCTGCAATCGTAGCAAGTCTAATTGCGGATATTATTATTCATATAAGTATCTAAAAAAGGATATGGTGTGGAGCAGCTGGAGCAGAGCTGTGGAAAGTGAAAAATGTTAATGTTTTTACTGAGGCCTAAGCACTGAGTTTAGATCTTTTAATCTTTTCCACAAATAAGACAAGCAGATAACAGAAGAGCACATTAATAAAACTGAGTGACCCTTCTGGAAACCGTGCTTCAGCATTCACAAAAAGGCAGGTAGCTGGACATGTCCCTTGCTGCCAGCATTCTCATTTAGCCCCCTCTACAGAGAGGAGAAATCATTCCCTTTATCACAACCTCAACAAATCTGTCACCTTTTTTGTGCTGAAAAGCATCTGCAGATACTTGTCTTCTCCAAGTGGGATCTTTCAGAAAGTAGGAGGCAGCGCAAGCAACCACAGACAAAACCAAACCAAGCTTGAGGCAGTGCACTCAGTAGTCATTCTCAAGAACACCAGCATTAGTTTCTGGAGAACTACAGGGTCAGAGGCTTTGATGTCCTCCCTGAACCCTTGGAGCAATACCAGAGAAGTGGGATGGTTTACTACCACAGGTGACGTATGTTGTTCACTGCCTTTAATACTGTGGAAGTTACTGGTTCAACAGACAAAATAAAAGAAAGAAAAAATGATCACCAACTGTTACGGTTTAGTTAGAAACAAAACAAGTCTATTCTTTTGTTTCTTTGTTTTGTTGCTGAAACTTTTTTTTTTTAATTTACTCCAGTCACCGGAAAACTTGAAGTCAACCGTAAGCACAGTGAGCCGATGAGTGAGAACCATCTTAAGCTGACATCTTGGCCACCTCCCAGATCTGAGCCTCATGCACTCACCCTAGAGGTGAGTGGTTCTCTGGGACTTCTGATGACGTTCAGCTTTGCAGAACTGATGAACTCCTCCCTGGAGCAAAGCTTGTGGCTCAGTTAACTCCCTTTCTCAGGCATGTTTTAGCCCCCAAGCTAGAAAGTAGCAAGTTAGGATTTTAGAAGAATCTTGAACTGTTCCAACAGGTGGCAAAGGAAAAATGCCATCTTGGATGGCTCCTTGAGGAGCAGAAGAACCCAGTTCACTGTTATCTGATCAGCTGTGTCCTCAGCAATTCACAGGAAAGATTTCACCAGCTCATTTGCGTTCTCCCTCCAGGCTTTCATTGTGTTATTTTTGAATGCACAGTCCAGGGTTGCTTTGGTGTTATTTACCCTTGGAGAGTCTGATAAAAATCCAAGTCTCTGAGGAAGACTTAATGATAAGGTTTTGGGGGCTCTTTTCTACTGAAGTTCAGCTCCTCTTTCCCACACTGCTTTGCTCTTGGCTGATAGTAGGTGGTCAAAATGCAAAGGCAGGGAACAGAACCAGGGTGGTCACCAGCCTGACCTCTGTGGCAACAGATGCCCAGCAAACAGCAATATGCCTAGAAGAAAGCTCTCACACTGATATTTGTGGGGAATTTCTTCATGGATCATCAGATGAAGTTGTTCACTCAAACCCTTTCCTTCTCTTCCTTTTTATTTCCTTTGGTTCTGACACTTGGAAAGTGCATCCGGATTTTCTATGGATGTCACTGTTTGTGTTACGATATTTGGGACACTACTCACCTACTGTTTACACAAACTAAAAAGTTCTGCTTCCAGGGTAAGCAAATTACAAAGCCCTGGATGCAATCCATTTGCCAAGATACACAATTACAAGAGATGGGCTTACAAGTCCAGCCTGTCCAGAAGTCCTCTTTACACCAGCTCTGGGACATCACTCCATTAGCTGTAGCCTGCTCCCAGAACTCCTCCTGTGGCTCAAAACATCCAGGGTAAAGACCTTTGCTCCTTCCTCTGAGCCTTCTTCCCCACCTAATGCTGTCTAATGCTGCTGTGCTGCCACAAGTGCTGGAGTCAGCTGCTTAGTGCCAAGCAGTACTTTGACAGGTTTCATTTCAGGTGCTTGATAAACTCATTGCTGGCTTAAAGTGTATGGCAAGTTTTACTCTTCCTAATTGCCATGCCCTTCTATAATGAAGAGGAAAAGAGCGGTAGGGAAATTACCATTGCTCAGATGACTTGAGAAACCAGTAATGAGAAGTAGAATCTCTCACCACAGTGTTACCAGATCACAAGTGAGTTAGGTGTGTTTTCATGACCAGTCTAAGCCAATCCAAGTCAGATTTTTGCCAAGATATGCAGCATTGCTTTTCTGCTCCTGCTCATGAGTTCCCTTCCCTTCTCCCATGCTAGCTGTAGGGCTCATGCATCTGGGAGACCAAGTGCTCCAGGCTGATCCAGCTAAACACTCCAGTCAGCAGAAAAAAGGAAAAAAGGGAAGAGTTCCTTCACCTGAGTGCTCAACTGCACAATCTCCAAGGTGCACAGGTGATGAAGTGGGAATGAATGATGTAGGGCTGAGTCACCACTTGCAGAGGTAGTACTGGATTAGATTGCCTTGAGACAATGATGAAAGCAGAGAAAAAAAATCAACAAAACCAATATATTTTTCATCTAGGAATTAAAAGCCTATCCATTTGTCATCATTACGCTGTCTGAAGTCTTTATAATAATTACTACAAACCTAAACGATGGGACTCATCTCTACTCATTTATCTAGCTAGTTTAAGCTAGTTTCTCAGATCTGTCTGGTTCGCAGATTCCTCCAGTCAACAGAGAAAGAAGTTTCCAGAGGAGGACGTATCTCATCCAAACACAGACATTTAAGGAGACAGAGCCAATCCTCCAAAGATGCTCTTGAGTTTTGTGAAAAGTTGAGCTCTGTCTCCAGGATATTTGCATTTCACATCCCATCTTGTTCTTGCCTGGATCAGAAATTCCTATTCTACAGGGACCAGGCTGAACAGTGCAACTGCTTTCCTAGTGATATATTCTTATTGAAAGTGAAGTGCTCTTCTCTGCCCCTCCTGTGCTGGGACTGCACGTGCAAGGGGCCAGATAATTTCTTTAGTGTGTTTCAGATCAGGCTTGTTAGGCCAGCAGCAGGTTCACAAAGGTAGGATCTGTGACATCATAAGGATCATCCCAAAAAGAAGCTGACATCATAAATGACAAAAAACTAGATAGATGGGAAGTGCCCAGCTTTCTGAGCTCCATGTGAGGAAATGAGGTGGAAGTATATCCTTCCAAAGAGCAATCGATTTGGGGGATGGGAGGAGGAGACATTATTTCATTAATAGTTGTTAACAGCAGCTTTCCCTCCGGAAGTTTTTTCTGCTATCTTAAGGCAAGGTCTATGCGTGTACAACTTAAAAGATCTGGTATGGAGATTTTGATCATAATGACTTAATTAAATGAGGTGTTTTAAGAGTTTAATATTACATCGTTGCTGATGGCTGGCTGATTGTTTTACTTGCCTTTGATCAACTGTGTGAGTGGAGGGTCATCCCAGTCACCATGGGCCTACAGTATCTGTCATCACCCCTCCGTCCTATTTGTCTTGCGTGTGTATGCAGAAGGCCTGCTTTTGATGAACTGTGAAAGGAAAGATGAACTGTTGTAATGAAAACATTCCCTCCCCAAGATCCTCTTTAGACAACGTTCAATTGGTTTGACCTTGTCCCCCCTTGCAGAGGACGGTAATGATTTCTGCAGATGGCTGGGTCATTCCTTGGACACTTGGGATCGAGGGAGCCGGATTCTCCGTGCCCGTTAAATCTCCAGCTATGTAGGCTGCAGCCAGGAAATGCAAGAGTTGCAAGATAGTGAGATAGTTGCCATCTAGTCGGTTGGAGTTCTCAGATATCCTGGGCTGCCTACTTATACTGAGGGGACTTCTCCTAGGTTCACAGCACATGCATACTCAGTGCACGCTTGCTCACCGAGGAGGTCTGGACCTCTTGGGACTACAAAGGCATGGCCTGGGGGAAGCTGGCCAAGCCCAGCCTTCCTTGCCCAACTGCCTGTAAGCTTGCTTAGGACAATATGCACAAACAAAATACATACCTACTGTCCTAGCCCTGTTGCTTTCCTCATTCTTCCTCTACTTCAGAAGTTTCTTGAAAATGCAGATTTTGCATGTGTGCCAGTTATAAGGCATCTGACACTTGGGCACAGGCCAAACGCTGACCATTTTTGCTTTGTCATGCTTCAGTGAAGCAAGAATGCCACTGTTTCTCTTGGAAATGACACAGCTTCCAGCATCTTGGTACCTTCAATAAGAAGTCTTTTGCCAGATGCTGCTGTCTGACTGGTGGGGTAGGCTTTTCTGCCTACCTTTGCAGCACAGGTCACGTAGATATGACCCATTTGATCAGTTTTCATTTGATCACATTTCCTTCAATTTCAGGTGCTTTAGATATTACAACCTGAGCTGGCTTCACTTCTCTCTGCCTTTGTGATAGACGCATAATTGTTTAGTCACCTGAAAGACTGCAGCCTTGTCACTCATTCAAAGTCAAGGGCTCTACACCAGTTTGAATGTTCCAGGTTAGATATGAGAGCAGCCAGAGAGCTTCACCTTATGTCAGCTCTAGTGCATGCTAACTCCACAGTTTGCCTGCAGTGCGCTTAGCCTACAACTCCCCATCAGTGTCCCTAGGAAGCAGTGCTGCCAGCAGAGGTTTGCATATTTTGTGACATTCATGCAGGCAGAATTCCTCCTTGGCTTTTAGAGATGTCCTGCTTGAGCAAGAGCTGGCAGAGATGGCAGCAGAGAAACTGAGTGTGGCACTGCCACTCTCCAGACCTTCTTCAGACCAAGAGATTTTGACTGGACATAAGGAAGACACTTTTTACAGTCAGGGTGGTGAGGCACTGGCACAGGTTGCCCAGAGATGCAGTGGATGCCCCATCTCTGGAGACACTCAGGGTCAGGCTGGATGGGGCTCTGAGCACCTGACGTTGCTGTACGTGTCCCTGTTCTAAACTTACCCAAATTTTGTTGAACAAGAGAAAAAGACATCCCTCCAACCAGCATCTGAAGCAGTACATTGAGGCTACAGCCCTGAGCTGCACTTGTCTAGCTGCTGTGTGAGTAGCAGTTGGAGGTGCGTGTGGCAACAGGCATCAGGAGATTACCTGCTTCAGTAACTTGGGTTGGGTGTTAACTACCCAAAGTAAACACTCCAACTGCAGGTTTGTGAAAAGACTTAATACCCTTTTTTTTTCTCTTCTCTTTCCAAAGAACAATTCAGCGGCATCTTAAAGCATCTGTATGTCCTGTATGTACAGAACAGAGGGTGAAACTGAACTCAGTGACTGTTTCACCAAGCAGCAACTGGAAGAGGATGGGAGGAACAATAGGGCATTTATGCAATGCTCCATATGCATCAGCCCCAGCCATCTGGGATCCAGGTGATCTGTGCTCCCAGAGACATCCCAGGCACACAGAGCGTTACCCGGTGCTGACCTGTGCTCATATCAGTTACATTTGTGATACAGCACAACAAAGTGAGGTGTCCAGGTCTTGCTGGAAGGAATAACCAGATATATAAAAATGAAAACGACTGTTTGGCAAATATATATATATATATATATATATATGTCATGTCAGCAGATCAGTCCAAGAGTTCCATATCCCAAGTATTGACAGCACCAAGTATGGATCCTGCTTGCACAGAAAGCTCTCCATGTTTAATCTGAAATTAAGATTTTTTCATTCTGATTTTTTTCAAAACAAGAGCAATGGAGCTAAAGTTCTACACAACTAGCAAATCAGTGAAAAAGAAGCCCCTTTGAAAGCTAAAAGCTTCAAATGCACTGCTGATCTTCAAAACTTTGCAGATAAAAAAAAACATCCATCCATTTCTGGATTTCAGTGAAATCAGAAATTGCATGCTCTGCACTCCCATATAAATGTCAAATCTCGCACCTCATCAGCATTTATCATTATTCCCACTTAAAAATGAATCTGTCACAGATGAAGTGGAAGGTCGAACGAGCTCACTGGCCCCTGGCTGATGCGTGCTTCGCAAATCTAAATTCCAGAAGAGTACAAAAGAGGACAAAAAGGGTGCAGAAGAACAACAGAAAGGAGCTCAGCTCGGAAAAGAGGAGAGCTGCTTTCTGCAGGGATGTCTGAAATGCCTAAGCCAGCCTGATGCTCACACCAGCTGAGCCAAACTCTGGCCTCCCTGGAGGGTAGCATCATGGTGGCCACAGTCTGGGGAGCTCCAGTTCATTGATACCCAATTGTGGGGCTCTCCTCTGGGAAAGCACAATTGCTTAATGTTCTGTCACTAAAAATGGATAGGACAAAAGAAAAGTAAAGCCGAAAAATTAAAAATACAGGCTCAATGAACTTGCTGAGAAGGCAGCTTCTTTGCTAGATCTTAAACCTTCTCTTCTCACAGTGTTTGTTTCTGTGAAGGTGTGCATGTCGTTCTACACACATCTAATATATGCATGGCAGTGTGCCTCTTGGCTTTTTCTTTTTATTTAATCTTTGACTTGACAGCGTTGGAACTTGCTTCTCTGTGAAATCAGAGAAGGAGGGATAGTTGTGTGCTGGTTTTTTTTTTTGTTGTTGCTTTGTTTCTTTCCCTTTCATTGAGTTACATAAAGAATCCCAGCAATTCCTGGCTGCTCCTGAGTGCTCAGGTGTCCATTTGTTTATTTTTGTTGGATTCATGTTGCATTTGGTGCAAAGACCACTGCATTGGCCACGACTGGATGGATGGTTTAGAATGCTGATGAGGACAGCTGGTCCAGCAAGGAGCCTTATTTTTGCAACAGCAGAGAAACCTGCCCTTCACTTTTGTTTGGTTGGATTTGTAGTACCCTTTAATTGTTTTTAATTTGGGATTTTCTTCTGGAGGACCTCAGGATGAACAACTTCCCTAAAACCCTCCTCCCATCAAACAATTCATAAAACCAGAGAAATGCCCAGGAGCAAAATACCCTCCAGATAATCAAGAGCCAGCTTTGTGAATTTCTGCTTTGATAACAGAAATCATACAAAAAACTGAGCTGGAAGAAACTTTTGAAGGTCATCTTACCCTTCCACCAGCTTCCAGATAGGATCCGCTGTGTTGAAGGTGCTGGATTTGGGATAGTTATCTTAGACATTGCACAAACCTTCCCATGGCAGTGCTTTCACACAGCTAATCATCTCAACAATTCATGAGTCTCACACCTGGAAAATGTCTCTTAACATCTCACCTGAATTTTCTCTGTTGCACTTTAAGCCCATTACTTCCTTTCCTGTCCCCAGTAGACATGAAGAGCAGTTTATCCTTCCTCTTTGCAGTAGCCTTTCACATACTTGAAGGGTGTTATCACGTCTAACCGTCTTCAATTCCCTAGACTAAACAAACCCAACTCTTTCAGTCTTTCCTCATAGCTCATGTTTTCTAGCCCTCTGATCGCTCTTGTTCCTGCTTTTCTGCTGGACGCTCTCCAATTGGTCAACAACTGTCTTGGAGTCTGATGCTCACAAGTGGACACAGATTGATTCAACAGGTTATTTCAGGTCAAAAACAGAGAAGAGTAATTTCAAAGTGGGAGACCTTCACCATTAATGACCTACTTGCACCAGCTGCAGCACCTCTGTGAAACTTGGCTCTGGGTCAAACTGGCAGTCTCCCTGAGAAGTGGTATATTCATAGATGAATATCAGCAACTTGGATTCAGGCAGCTGAAGCCAAAAAAAAAAAAAAAAAAAGAAAAAATACATGGTCTCTGAAGACCATATAAAGACAAAAAACATCCTCTCAATAGTCTGTTAGTAGAGAACACAAGGACAAATGGCATTTCTCTGCTGTTGCAGAACAGGGGCTTCTTGCCTTCCATTTCCCCAGGCTTATTCTTCAGCTGAAGGAACACGCATGTATGTGTAATACTGCATTTGCAAGAAGTCCAAAGCAAGCCTCAGGAAGACTTGTCTGTACATTCAGCACAGTGCAAAGCCTGGAGGGAGGTGAACTTACTTTCGAAATCACAGCACATTGGCCTCTAAGCAAGGAGGATGGGCTTATTCACTGGGGCACGCTGACATACAGCTCTTGGGCTCCTGGTCCTGCACTAGCTCTGTGGCCAGCACTGGGATCCTTGCAGCGTGCTTCATTGTGTGGTGTGGACATGCCCTAAGGAGCTCATTGGGTTGTGGGAAAGGTTCTTATTCCTAGAGTCAGTTTTCAGGGCAGAAGGATTTCTGCTGTCTGGCTTTCTTGTCACGTTGCAGACTTTTTCCCTTGAAATTGCTCTTTCCAAACTAACCTTAACACCCCTCAAAGAGCACACTTCATGAGCCAAAATCTTTTGCTTCTGTCAAGGGAAGACAATAGAAGAACGTGTCAAAACAGCTATGCTGCTACACCTCAGGCAAGGCTCAGCTCTCTTCTGGGGAACTGCTCCATTACATATTGGCTAGGATTTGTGCCAAGATTTGTCAGTTAATATTTGCAAAATTTAATCACAACAGCCCAGATTCTGCACTGCTCTAATCCCATTGAATTGTTCCTTAGTCTGTGGCAAGTGTCTCCTATTTCAATTAGACCGTTCATGGTTGTGGGTGCTTTTGAGAAAGAAGGGATCAAAACCTCATTCTGGAAATCTGGTTTCAAAATGTCTTCATCCAAACCAGGACTGCATTTCAGCTTCTGAATCCACAGTGTATTATAAAAAGGGAAGGTTTAAATAAATACCATACCTGGACCATTGTAGCAAATGACTCTCAGAACCAGACTTGCTGGGAAGAGGAGATGAGTGCAGCCTGGTTCTTTGCAATGCACCTCCCTGGAAAGTTCCTCCTTTAAACGAAAGAGATCAAACCAGAAAAATAAGCAGGACCTACTTCAAGAGGCAGGATTGCCTCCTGAGTGCCAGATAATAATAAACGATGTGTTTGTAATCCAAAGCAGAGAGACACTGGCATTTTCTTTGACATCGAATGCAAAAAGGGAACAAATAGTTCTGTAAAGTGCTTTTACAATACAAGGTGAAAGATCTTTCACTAGAGAGAAGATAATCTCTGGGGATGGCTGTTTGTATCTTTTCATTTCACATCAGCATGAAGAATCTGGCAAAAAGAAGTGTAAACGTACCTAATGGCACATAATTTGAGGAAGAAAAGAGATGAAATTACTGTTAAGAAGAGTCAATAAAAAAAATATACCCAGGAAGGAGAAGAAACAGAAGGGGAAAAGGCTTGCAAGCAAGGAAGAACTGTACTTCTTTGTGCTAAGTTTTTTTTATCTCAGCCCAAAAGCTCCTTCTGAATGTAACTGCACAGAGGGAAAATCCCACCTCCTTCAGGAGGCAGCCACTGTGGGACCTGCTGGGTGCTCCTGGCAGCAGCAGCAGGGGGCTGCCAGGGAAGCACGGAATCCATGCAGCCCAGCTGGGAGAAATTAATTCCAGCAGAACAGAGCTGACTCAGTTATAATTTGACCAGACCACTCTCTATAACTCCTCCACAAACACCAAATGCCCTTCAGAGTGACACAAGGGCAGCTTCGAAAGTAATGCCTTCTGTGTTAGTAGGTTGGCCCACAACATTAGGGGAAGATGTTGGTGGTATGGCAGCAGAGGTTGAACCTTCCCACCAGTATTCCATTACATGTTGTTGCCATGTGACAGATGGCAGCAGAGGGGCAGTCTGACACAATGGCATCTGACGTGGAAGTGCGTATGAAGCAAAGGTGTGTCACTGAATTCCTCCATGTGGAAAAAAATGGTACCCACTGACATTCACCAGTGACTGCTGAATGTTTATGGAGACCAAACAGTGGACGTGAGCACAGTGAAAGTTGGACCGTGTGGGCAACGTTTTCCTAGCACCATCGGCATCGTAGCAGCTGGGAAACAGTGGGTCACCTCTGCTGGTGCAGATTTTGATGAGCGTGGCATGCAGGCTCTTGTTCACCACTGATGAAAACACAGAGCTAATGGTGGTAACTATGTTGAAAAGTAGTGTTTTGTAGCTGTGAATTTGCTCTATCAAACAGCGTTATTGTGCTCTCTGTTGTAATTTCCATGAGAATGAATAGGAGGCATTACTTTTGCAGTGACCTACATATTTCATGCAATTATATAGTCTGGGCTCAACCCTGCGCCCCGTCAGAAGATTAGAGGGCAGGATTAGACTTTGTGCAGAACATTTTACTTCTGCGCATCAATTCCACCTTTTAAAAAGTGTGACGAGCTTTATTTCTGGTTATTTCCTAAGGACACACGTTGGCTCAGCAGCCCTGGGTTTCACTGGAACACCTGCTCTTTACAGGCTCTGCTGATTGAAGGACAAGGTAATTAGGTAACTTACCCAAAGGTCACATGGTGAGTAAAGTAGGATTAGCACTCAAGTTCCTCCTGGCAACTAGTCCTGCGCTGCGACAATTAGAAAAGGTTAACCGTCCTCTTTTAGCTTTTGTTTTCCATCTTCCAGAATGTGGCAGCACGTACACAGGGCTGGGCCACCTTACATTTCCTCAGCTCTATTTTGGAAAAAGAAGAAAACACACAAGAAAGCAAACAACTCACCTCCAAAAGGGCTTTGCAAAGCCATTGTATCTGGTAGGATGTGGTGCTTAAGAGAGAACAGAGCAAAATGCTGGATTAAGCTAAGCACACTGAATATGAATTCTGGAAAATGACCGGTTAGCTCGCTAATCCCCAAAGCAGCACACACTGTGCAACGCTTTGTCATGCTGCTTCCTGTCTTTGCTCAGAAGCCAGCCTGGCTTCCCTGACCACCTACCCTGTAGGTGAGGTGAACAGTAGCAAAGGCTCTGCTAGAGGTATCCTGGCTCAGCTCCTTCTTGCCTGAGACTTCTTGTCCAGGTCCCCTGTGCAGGCATAAGCCAATGGGAAGAGTCCCATTGGTACTGGGTGTACCCCACAAAATGCCTGGTTCCTCTTGGTGGGTTGTCCAAAGGCCTGGGCAGACAGCTCTCTTTGGGTGCAGCCAAGTGCTTGTCTTCCTTCCTTGGGGAAGTTTAGTGCTACTTTTGGCAAGATAGCATGAGTCATCTAAAGGACTTCTGCATGTGCCATGTGGATGTCTCTTTAGATACAATTTTGGGGCATCTAGATAAGAAAATGACCACGTTCTGTGCTGTCTGCTCGGAGAGACATGAAAGACATTCAATGGGACTCTTCCTATTGGCCTATGCGATGTCTCTGCGGGCCAGAGGCCTTGGCTGTTTCCAAGAGAGGTCAGCAGGCTCCTTCCAAAGAAGGTGGACCTTCAGAATCCTCCTCTGGTCCTTCTAGTGCCAATGCTCCCTTTTTCTCTTGCTGGTGACTGAACACAAATTCAGCTGCTCACCATGTTGCTGTAGCTCACTGAACGCATTTCACTCACAACCTTCAGAGGACGTGAGACAGGCTCACCTGCCATAGTCCCAGAGGGTGCGTCCTGCACTAGGCAGCGTAACTGGGTGATGTATTTCTCTTTCCCACTATAAATATAGCCTTAGGGTAAAGGGTTGCAATAAAAGAAAATCCTTTCGCCTATTGCACTATGCAGTAGCAGTACGGTCATTTATTTCCCTGCCTGCTAACTGCTAGAAATTCAGGTAGCTCTATCAGCTGAAAATTTACTGGATCATTCATCATAAAGCAGCTGTTTCAGAGTCAGTCAGGGACCACAGCTTCCCAAATACTAGTTGTCGGGATTTGCATTACTTAAATTCACAGTCACTGAGAGTATTTGCAAAAGCGAGCCCTATTCCTAAGATGTGAGTGGGACAGCTTGACTTTAAAGACTCAACTCATATTTCTTATGTGTTTGAAAGAGCACCTGTTTAAACTATGTAGATCTGACGAACAGTGGGTATGTTTTGGGCACTGACCCGTTAATAGAAAGGGTGGGGCTTTGCAGTCATTAAGAGCAATCAGCAACTGAAACCAACACAATGAAATAAATCAGCATTTTCTTTAATCCTAGGTTAGGCAGGAGGGTGAAGACTAGGACTGAAATAAACTTCCAACACATCATGTCTCATCCCCAGTTGCTGGCCTTCTCACGTGCCAAGAATTGAGAACTGAGAACCTGAAAAACATAGCTGTTTCTATTCTTGCAGCAGTCCCAAGCACTAGTTTGTTATTAATGACTCCGAACTGGCAAAAGAGTCCAGAGCAAGACATTATTATTATTATTATCTCACACTAAGATATTATGCTATCCACTTTAAGAGCTTTTCATAAACCTCGACTGAAACCTCAAGAAGAAAGGACAAGCTTTCTGTTGCACATTTCTATCAGCAAGCAATGGTGTGTTTGCGTGTTTTGCCACCTCCTTGTCACTCACTGCAGAAGTACTCAGAGGGAACATTACTGCCCATCTGAACCAAAGATCTCAGCCAACTCCCCTGCAACCACATCCCCTCACGAGTTCTTTCAGCAAGATCCTTAGATTCTACCACTTGCAAACTCAGCACAATTCTTTGATTCTGCCATTCATAAACTGATGTGCAAGCAGCTACAGCTGCTCATCCGCCTTTCTGAAAGCACCCATCCATGAGCCAACTAAAATAAGCAGCTGGTGTTACCCCTCACCTACAGCTCTGAGGATATCACCGAGTTTGTGTAACCTTGGGTGGCTGCCCGCTCCTGGGGCAGTCCTGGGAAATGCAGTTCTCATCTGCTCTGTGCATTAGCATTGCCCACCTCAGCAGCCCCAAGGGTTGGGTGCGGGGTTTGTATGCCTTCTGAAACGGGCTTTTCCACAGCCACTGAGGTCAGGAAGCGTGCCCTGTACCTACTAGTCACTCACAAAAACTGAAATGGCAGAAAGCGCTTGTGCAAAGTGCTCATGGCATTTACGCAGGGCCTTGACTGGGTGCTGGACACATAATACTTCTAGAGACTCTGCAAGTCATGCACAGCCCCTGCTGTATCACAGCCATGTATGGTCACTTGTGACTTGGTAATGTCATTAGAGGTCAACAGCACCACCAAAAATTCTTCAGTGTGGAATTGTTTTATGAAAGATCAAACCTTTCAAAAATGATGAATTTTTCACTACATCAAAGAAGTTTACTAACATTCAATGAAACGCTTTTCCTTAGATTCTGGAGGAAGGAACGAGCCTCATAAAATAATAAATATCTTTGCATTTTATCTCCTGATGTCTCTATCTATGGAGGTATTTATATGGCCCCCATAACTGGTCTCTGGTCCCTTACCTGACCTGATTAGAGAACAGATCTACTAAACAAAGCCATGATTTGTGTGCACACCAAACTGATCTTCTTAATATAGCTTTTGGAGGAGAGACAAACCTGCTAGGGAAGTGGAGTTACTAAAAAATGAGTTGCTGCAACAAGTTTTTTTGTTGTAGAGGATACTTGCTTGGTTGCAACAAGTTTTTTTGTTACTTGGTTGATGCTGTGCAATATAAACAGTTTATCCCTTAAGAGCTGACAGAAGAGCCAATCAAATCACCAGGGGCCTGAAACTTCACTGTACATCTAATCTTTTGCAAAGCAAAAACTTTTGTATACCTGAGTCTGGGCCCATGGGGAATTCCCCATGGGTGGGGATATCAACAGAAGAGATCCTACAACCCCTTTGCAAAAAAGTGGGATAAAGGAACATGACCAGACCTATGGTGTGCCATAGCTACCCTGCATACCAGAAGAGGCATCTCTGTCCCTTTGCCACTGCCTGGCCCATGTCTCAGCATTGGGGCTGCCTTGTTCCTATAGTCATGCCCTGTTTATGGGCAGAGGGAGTGGAGGATGAGTGCTGAGCCTCACTTCTACTTCAATGGGAAGTTTACACTCTGCTGATAGGAGGGAACAAGTTGCAACTTTCCTGAGAGCCACTGCCCTTGAAAGAACACCTGCACAATAAATCATTTTGGAGGATTCTGGGCCAACCTGGGATGCTGGAACCTGTAAGCTAGCAGCACCGCAAGGCACCCCCTGCCCTGATCTCTGAAGCAAAACCACAATCTGCACTGCACTCCAAAGCAGCACTCTTACACTTCCAGATGATCTCAGGCACTACCTGAGACACCCCAGCCATTGACTCAGAGACGTCACCTGAAGTCATGGAGGGGCTCAGGAGGCCAAGAGACTTTTTTTGCAGGGTTTACTTTTGAAATGCTTTCACTCCATTGAAAGCTGGAATGCCAAAACCAGGCACAAAACCTCTCAAAGAAAGCCCTTCCAGGCTCCAGCTCAGCATGCCACCTGCCGTCATCATTTCTTCTACTGTTCTCAGGGGGCTCTTACAGCAGACGCATTGGGCTGCAGCCAAGTTGGCATGAAGTTTGCATGAATCTTGAGACATTTTATGACCTTAATAATGTTTAGCAGAAATAAGCAAGGCTGTTTGCAGCTCAGGCCCAACCTAGTTAAAAGCATTTCTTAGCAGGGTGGTGGGCACATAAATCAGTGTCTATCCTCTTGCCTCTCTGTCATTGACCTTTTTGTGGGAGGAGAGGCTGTGCAGAGACATGTGGATTGCAGAGTACACTCATGTGCCATTGTGCTGGCACCATATCCATTACGAGCTTCTGCCCTTATTCTTAGAGGACATGTTCCAGTAATAATACACCCCAGTGAACTTTTCCATTATGAGATCACGATTTCTTCCATGGGAGATTCAGTAGCATGTTGCAATTTACCGGCCTTTAGTTAGCCAGTAAGAATCTTCTCACTGCAGCAATGCAATGCTGCGGTTTTCTGAAGGAAAAAAACTGCCTCCAACCTTTTAAACAGAGATTCACTTCCACTTTTACACCTGTGAAAATGAAACAAAACTGTCTGCATTTTCATATTCTGCGTTTTATACACCTGATTTATGCTTCCCGTCAGACAGCTGTGAAGGCCAAATACTTGGACTGACAACCATGAAAAAATTGTGAGCGCAGGGACAAAAAGCAAATGCTAATTTTGCTGCTGAGATCTCTGAAAGGGAGATTTATACTCTCAAAAATGCCTAAAAAGAAACTTGTGATGTTGTGAATAAAGCGTCACTATATTTTAACCAGGACAGGGCATCACTGTTGATTTATATTGATGTAATATAATCATGCTTGTTATAATCATTTCAAAGGGAAGATATTCACAGAGAAGTGCAATGGATGACTCAGGTCTTTGTTACAGCAAAACAATAAAAACTGCAGAATTTATAGCTGTATAATCAGGTTTTTAATAACACCAAATGTAATTAGATAACAAAGTCCATCTCCTAAGCCTTCTCTCAAGACATGATCTGTTCCAAAGTTCTTCCCTCATTTAGTTTAGATCCTAGATTGCATGAAAACAGTTCTTGGTTAGAAACTGCACCATACAGAGACTTAAGATTTGGCTGATCAAAGAGACATCTAAGAGGCAACTTGACTGGTGTTTAAAACTGTCTGCACAAAAAGTATCTAGAAAGAGGGGTTCTTTGCTTAAAAATGTGTAAGTTGAAGTGCAAATACTTAAGAGCAGAAACAAGCCTTTAACAGCTAAGGCATTAGCACTGCAGTACATTCTCAGGAGACTTCCAGATTTTCCATTCTTTGAGGTCTTTCATTGACAACAGCTTTTTTTTTTTTTCTTTTTTTTTTTTCCCTAAAATATAAGGCAGATCATTGGTGGGACCAAATATAAAGTAAAAAGATTGACTGCATGAAAAGCTACTGCCCACGACTTGGCTCAAGGTATTCACATAAATATATCTAGAGCCCCAACCCATTGCCTTATCTACATCAGTAGGCTGCAGATCCCTTCTTCATGGCCAGTCTTGAAACATGCCTAGGGCTCTGGCTCTGGCTCTGTGCGGAGGTGGAGCCTCCAACAAAACTGCTTTGTTTTTGAGCCATTACCCCATTCTTCAGGATCATGGCTGACTGGAAGGCCTGGTGCTCCTCTGAAAGTTTAGAGTACGGTTGTTAGTTTGAAAATGTAATGGGCCTTGGGGTTGAGATGGGATTTGGGAACATTTAGCTCCTTTCTCAGCTTGTGAAGTGCAGAGCAGGTGAAATTCAGAATATAAAGATCTGCACACATTTATTTCTCTCAGTGTTCTCTCGATGCTGCAGTAATTTTAAGTTTGGGTCAGCTCAACAGATACATCAGACTCGCTCCCAGTACGAAAATCACACTGGATTCTTCCTTCTCCCCAAAACTGATTCTAGGTCCTTGAAAAAATCTCACGAGAGTCTTCTTCAAATAGCTTTTTTAATCCCTTCAGTTCCTTGCCCTCTCCTATTTCCATTCTCCCGTCCCTCTCTTTGTAGATACGAGCTACGTTCCCATCGACGTCATTAGCATATCAATTGTTTGTTCTCAGGACGGTCATTATGACTCCGTTTGTCTCTGTTATTACTCCTTGCCCTTAGACTGGTGCTGGAGGCCTTGCCGGCACAGCAGAAACAGAAGACACTGTGTGATAGGGCAATGACCATAGCAACGACATCACATTATTCAGGGTCTGTAGTCTGTGCGAAGACAAACTTCTCAAACCATCAAACTGTGTGATGCAAGAGAACATAAATTTCCCTATCAGCTGAGAAACTACAGATTCCCCAAATATTCCCCCCCAGACCTTTCTTCTGCAGGTGGGAGCATGAAACCACCTTGAAAATCCCTCCTAACTCTTTCACAGGACAATCAACACTTCATGTCACTCTAGATGTCAGAGCAAAAGACATCCAAGTCTTCTGAAGCTTTTAGCTTGCAGCCCTCATTGGGGGCTGATAATTTGGTTTCCCTCAATTTAGGGAACATGCTTCAGACGGTCAAAGCTGAGCAGCAAACCTTACAAATGCCATGGGATTTCTAAATTCTGACTCAGGTGTTAAGGAAGGGATAATATTGATGCATTTATATATATATTTACATTAAGAATAAATAAATGTGTACTTACAAAATGGATCTCATCATTTGTTTCAGGATGTCCAGTGACATGATTGCAAGCTGATGATGACAAAGTGCACATGGAGCAGCTCTACCGTTGCTGATTTGCCAAGGTGGTAACACTGTCAGGGGTGAGATGTACCTCTGAGGTAAGCAGCTCAAGTTCAGTCACTCAACATTGCTGTTACTACAAGGTAACTCTGAGTAGAATCGTAGAATTATGGAATCATAGAGTCATTGAGGTTGGAAAAGACCAGAGAGGAAGAGGAGACCTGCTTGGGACTGAAAGCCCACTGTTTTCGGTTTGTGGATGTGGCATGTTGCCCACAAGTCACAGAGTTCAACCCTCTTGGACAGTGCTTTGGGGACCTTAAATAAACAAACACAAAATCATGAGATAAGTTAAAATAAAAAAAAAAAAAAAAGAAACATTTCATGAGGAAATGCTTCCAAGTATGACAGTAGAATATGGCCAAATTTCAGAAAATTTGTGTCAGCCAGGTTTCATTCCTGGGCCTCCTCTGAACACTAAAAAAAAAAAAAGAAAAAGCCCAGACAGAACTTAAAACATGAAGATGAAGAAAGGCTTCCTGAATATTGACACCAAACACAGCCTGTGCATTTAATGATGGGCTGCACCTTCCATTCCTGTCCATCAGCTAACCTTCCTGAGTGCTGACATTAAGATGCTATCACTAGAAATAAAAGATAAGATATAGGGCACGACTCACAGATAATTCAAGGTAAGAAAAAAAATAATTTCCATAGAGAAGGTCACAGTTCAAAAGGCATTTGTTGAGACGGGACACCTACGTTAATTACTTTCTGAAGTTTCAGCAGTTAATTGAATGTAAGAAGAAAATCAGAGTAGCATATTGAGCATCAGTGTGCCTTTATTTATGGAGGACACACTCAGGTGAACTAGTGAACCCAGGAGAATATGACCAATTGCCTCTTGGGCAGTCATAGTGGAACTTATTTGGTGTTGTTTAGAGTGCAAGTGACTGATTCTCTCCCTGGCAGCAGATGTTTTTTCAGTCAGCTGGATATGCAGAAACTGAAGTTCACTCCCTCTGGAAGCAGGTGAGATCTGCAACACAGCTGCTGTTACCTGCTTTCCTCCCTGCTGCCATAGCCCAGGGCTGAAGCAAAGGTGAGCAGTTGTGTCACATGCAGGGCACGTGGTATTTATACATCCTGTGATTGTGGTATCTAATAATACAGAGCGTTGCAAGTGCTAGATGTGTAGACTTAAGGGGTCTCTGCTGTTGCTGTTTGCATTAGCACAGGTCAGCAGAGGATCCTTCTGGAGTGCTACAGTTTCAAGTGTGGCTTTACGAGGCGTCAAAAATACCAGTCAGCACAGTGATATATCGTACACCACGCTGGTAGAGCTCGGGCATGATGCCTGCTGGTGTCACTTGTTGCTTGCAGAGCTTTAGGGAAGCTCTTGGCTGGTGGTGCCACAAGCAGAGGGCAGGTGGAGGAGCAAGGCGGCGGCAAGGCAGGACAGAGATGATACCAACAAGCAGACAGGCAAAACTGGTGCTCTGCTGAGCAAGGAAACGGCTGAGATGAACATCAGTACAAAGATGGGGTCATTTCAGAAACATGGCTTTGAGCAATGCCCCGCACTCTGTCCTCTCTGGAAAAAGCATGGCCAGTTCCTCAGTCTGAAGGAGAGCACTTCCTTGATGCCTTTGGCTTCTCTTACCTTGAGGAGGACTGGAGCTGCCAAGATGTTGCCCTGCTGAACAGCTTTCATGGCCAGGAATTTTCTGCCTCTGCCTTACATTGTTTGTTTTCACATCCTTAGAACAATAAGCTGCAAGCCCCCATACTCTCCGATCTTGTCCCTCACAAGGTTTGAGGCTCAGATCTGGTACTCCATGTACCACGAAGGGCAGAGGGCTTACAACCCAAACAGAGCCAAGATTGCTCTGTGTTTCTACAAAACTGAAGGGATAGGCACAACCCATTTCATAAGAGGTCACACTGTTCCTCCAGATTCATCTCCAGCCCTGTGCAGAAGAACAGTCCCGGCTAAGACAATGCTGATATCTCTAAATGATGTCCCTGGGTTACGTTTGCAGGATCCTTGACTGCACTTTTGTGTCCATAAGAAGGGCGAGATAGTCTCAGTGCAAGTGCATGGCCATTAGTCAGGCCAGCTTCAGCTGGTTTGTGGTATGAGAAGGCTATGCACCACACTTGGTGAGGAATTGTCCATGCTCAGTGGAAGCAATGCTATTCATTTATTGGAGAAAATCAGACATAATCTCTTCTGAGCAGCAAATTAACTCTTCTTCTGTAACTGTTCAGCACAGTGGCACAGTCCTGATGGCTCCTCAGCACTGCTTCAGCCACCAACTCTAGACATTTGGGGTCCAGTGAACCATGCCAACCCAGAACATCTCCCACATGCCAGTAACCCCACTCTTAGTCCTGAATAGCCGTGCACATCCCCAGGGCAGCTGCAGGCCACCTACTGAGGGCCCTCTGGCATTAAGATTAGAGTTAAAACAGTAGCAAAGATTTCTGTGTGTGTGTATGTGAGATAACCTCTAAAAGAAACGGAGCTGTGAAAGCACAACTTTGCATTGTATCCAAACTCTGTCAGTAGTGCACAGCATTGGTCCTAGACTGCCTCTGCAACAAGCTGGACTCCCACAAAGGCAGATGTTCTATTTTCATTGTCCCATAACAGAAAAAGGAAAAATGAAAAAAGAAAGAAGAAAAAAAAGAAAAAAGAAAAAAGAAAAAAAAAAAAAGGAAAAGGAAAAAAGAGGAAAAGAGAAGTAGGAAAAGAAAAGCACCATTAAAAGAACACATTCCACATGAGGCAGGGCATGTTGAATTCATTTTGAAGGTATTGGCCATATGGTCATTTCCATTTCAGAAAACTCATGTTCAGCAGGATCCCAAGCGTGCACAGACAAAAACGAATGATAAATGAGCATCTGCTTGCTTAAAACCCAGTGTTTGACATAGTTTGTTTTCTTAAGCAATTAAAACACATCTTGGCAGTCCCCATCCCATTCCAGAAGGGGACTAGTATCTCTTCCTTTCACTTTGATTAAATGTTTGCTTTGATAAAATACTTAGTAATATGCTTCTTCTAAAGTTAACTCATTCACAGAAAAGACCTGACTAATGGAGGAGGATTTATACTTTTGGGGGCCTCTGTCATTTCTTTACTCCTCATCCTGAGGCTTACAAGTATCCCAGCAAACTGAGGTTACTTTGAGAAGAGATTACCATTCAATTAAAACTGATCAAAAAAATTCTCCTCTGGTCTTATATCATCCTAATGGACAACTGAAACGTCCACAAGTGCTGCCAAGGAAAAGCCCATTAATCTCTGAAGTGGTGCAGGTGTGTTTCTTAACACAAAGGGCATCCTGTTTAAAGAGAGTAGAAACGCCACTGATATACCGAATGGCTACCATAAACTTCAAGCTTCCTTTTACAGCTCCTCTGGAAACATATCAGTGTACAGGGTTGAAAATCTGTCTGCTTTTTCAGAGTTTCCCCGTAGGTAGGCTCCAATCAGCAATAATTAAAACCAAAATAGGCTAATCACACTGCACTCGGAAGGGTTCCTAACTTAGCGTGAAAAGCCTACTGGAATGCACTAATGGTTCTTCTATATTAAAAAGAAACTGATTATTTGGCCCAGCCCAGCACATGAGAATTCAGTGGGTAAGAAAGAATTTTGTGAATAAACAGTGAGAAGTATTTCATTTGGCATTGACTTGAAGTACTCTGGAGAAGCAGCCATTTTGCTGAAATATGGTATTTACGCTACTTTGACATTGCACTTTGTTTAAATACATTAAGATAATTTAACCACATCTGTGAGAGGCCGAAATGCTTGCTATTCAGCATTTCCCCATCTGCAAATTGTGTGGCCTTGTCTGGAATCGCAGAGGTCGGGGGAGAGACGGCCACAGCGCTGCCTAGTTGGATAGTGTTCATCTGGATGCCTGGGGACTGTAGAGGTGGCCCAGACACTTCTGCTGACTTTAGGCAGCATTTATCCAGGTCTTCAGTGCTGTGGTTTGGTACAAGTTTCTCATTTGGAAGCACGGTTGAAAGATGACAGGATTTGTATTGAATCTACTTCTGGTCTACTCTCACCACGGAATTGGGTGAGATCTGATAGTCTGTGAATTGATTGTTCTATTACTTTCTATCCATCTTTCTCCATCTGGGCATGATGTTGTTCTTAAGAGAAGGATGGATTTTCACAGGAAGAAAGTCTGTGTATGAGAGTGTTATTTATATTAAGAAATAATAGCTCTGACATGCCAGGGTGTCTTACAAAAATTGAGTTTTAAAAAGGACGGTAAATTTTGCTTATGCAAAACATTCTAATCATTTTTTCCACCCAAAAATGTAAAAGAAAAAAAAAAAAAGCAAGTCTGAACTCTGTAACTTCTAACTCACTATATAATATGATGGTACTACCAGCAGGGTTACATTCCCCTTGTTCAGAGAAGGCCAACTCAACACGAGCACATTTCTGTACCTTGAGAAAGGCTGAGAAAAAATTGCCAAATATGAAATGCTCAACTCTGACCTGCTTTTAGACTCACATCCTTAAAAAAAAGCTGAATAGATGACAAAAAGGAGCAAAATGGCATAACTGTTCAATGAGATGGCTGCTCTTACAGCAAATTCTATCTGCAAGTGTGATGTGCTTGAACCATGATGTGGTTTAAGCATGGCATTCTGACCATATATTGTAACAGCCTTAGCAACACACACGCAAACAGTAACTTCAATAAACTGTCCAGGTGAGATTGCAAGGCTCTGCTTCCATCTCCTGCTTAGGCAGGCTGGGAATGGCGAGCAGGGCTCAAGCTAACCTCTGAAACTAGGGAAATTTAATCCTTCACAGATCGAGAAATATCCCCCAAGCTTGGTGCTGTGTGGGGAATATACATCCCAGGGAAAGCACAGCACAAATATGGGGATGCAAGCAGTATCAGGCAGAAAGGGGAAAAGGAAAACCAGAGACCTCTTGTGCACTGCCTGCTTCACAGCCTTTCCTGACTTTCTCACCAGTTTCCTTTTCTAGCTGGAAACTTCTCATGATTAGCTACCAGCTGAAGCCACATAGCTAAACATATGCGTAATTCATTCGTGCATATAGAGCTAATTACATGCTCCACTGGTTGGCTAAAGGAATTCACACATCCCACCAGCCAAATAATTTTGGACCAGGAAGTTTAAAAGCTAAGGAGCTGATACTACCTTAGCTAAAATTTTCAGTAAAAGCATGACTGTGAGAGGAAAAAATACATCTAGCAAAATCTGAATGCCCTTTAGAAAGGAAGCATCTGAGTAAATTTGTTACAGATGAGGTCCATATGGCATTTTGCAGGCAGGTGTGAACTTGCTCTATCTTCATTCAGAGCTGGCCGAGCACTGGGAAGTCTCGGACAAGTGAGGTCCTTCGCTTTGATTGTACATGCTGTTAACACTGCTGCACAGCTCTCCATCTGAGGCATGGTGAGACCTTCTTTATGTCTGCCCGTGCAGCAGATATTCATACAAGACCATCCACCTTTAACACCAACACAACTTCACAGAGAATGGGGCTTTGTTTGAGGAGACCCAACAACAATTCACTGCCTGGAGAGACCAAGAAGGAATTTATATTTGATCCCAATGCAAGCCCTCTGATTGTCACTTGTTGAAATGGCCAATAATTGCATACAGAACAGCTAAGTGATTGGGCTAAGGCTTTTTCAGAAATCCAAAGGCCCAAAAGTCATCTGCTAAGTCCATATGCAGGCACTTCAACAAAGACAGCTTGATTTTCAAGCCCTCCAGCTTTTCCCAAAACAATTAGATATGAGCAGCATTTGAGAAAATTGCCTTTCAGGTGTATGGCTATGGATCTTGGACAGCCCTCCACAGGCACCACCATTGGCAAATGCCTATGGCATGCCAGAGCGGTATAAGATGTCAGCCAGCTGGAGCCACATGGAGGAATTGAAATTCTAGCCTTGTCGCTGCGTGTCTGGCCACCAGATTCTGACTTGTTTTTTGTCTCTTCCTTCCTCCTCCTCCTCCTCCTCCCCCACCCTCCATTTCAATTCCTTTCCACTGCTTTCACCCTGCTGTGGTCTTTGACCCGCTCTCGTCCTTCCTGGTTTCTTCCTTGAGAACATGCTCTTGCAGAGGAGAGAAGACAGAGTGAAACATTAGACTGCATGTTACGATGATTAAAAGGCATGTAAGAAAACCAAGGCTGTCATTTTAATCTCTCGCTAATGTTCATTGGCATGTCTTTGAGATAGGGTACTGTGCTGACAATAGTGATGGACAGGGTGTGAGATTGGCCCCTTGAACCCAGGGGCCTCCCAGGAATAGATCATGTCTAGACCTGGTTTGCATCAAGGACCAAACCGGATAAGCTGATTAGCCAATTAGAAATAGTTCAGCTAGTGGAGTAGAGGGACCAAAGAGACCTGAAACTAGAGGTCATGTGGATATCACAACTGATTAATAACCCTGCAGTGATGTGGAACATGGGAGGGGCCAAAGCTGAAGGGGAAAGAGGCAACCAAGTAAAAAACCAGGAGATGAACAGAAGATTTTTTCTCTTTGTGCATTTTTTTTTTTCCGTAGAACCTTAACAAGAAGATCAAACATCAAGCCTAAATGTGGAGAACTGTGATATTTCATCTCCTATCAAAATATTTCAAGTACGTCCTTTAAATGTCATTTTAAAAAGTGTCTCACTCCAGAGGCTTCATTTCCTATCTTTACCAGTGGCAGCTTTTTGTTGCTATATTCCCGTCAGTCCCTGCTATATATGGATACCATTAACACTAAATATGGTTTTCATCATGAAACTCCTAGAATTTTCCATTGTGGGCACCATTAGTCAGGGATCATGTGAATCATAGGAGTTTAAAATTACTTGTGTGGAACATTACTGAGAGCAAACCAGAACCAACTCAGAGGTGATAATTTCTAATAAATGGAAGAAACGCTAATCTAAACTCCCTTTGGGAAGGCACCAAAATCTGGGACTTCCCAATTAAAAGTAATCAGGCTACTGCTTTGCACACTGCTTTCCAAGAACACAAAAGATCACGACCTTTCCTGCTATGTGCTGGTCTGGCAGGATTGTTTTGCCCACCCTCGTTGCCTTTCATGCTGGTAAGATGTAGAAAAAGATACTCCCTCAGCAAGGGGGAACACGCTTGGCTGCTGCTGCTTGCTCAGTCCACCTGGAGACAGCAAAATTTGCAAGAATGTGAAATGAGGGGCACGCAAAGTTGCTGATCCACGGCCTTGTGTCTCACACCTGCCATGTTCCCTGCTCACATCACCATGGGAGTTGGACTAGATGATGCTTAAGAGTCCATTCCAATTCAAACGATTTCAGGGACATAGGGGAAAGTGGAGGTCTGTCCCGGTCATCTGCAGGCCAACAAGTGTCTTTCACTCATGCGTACCTGAGGTATTCAGGAGGTAGGAAGCAAAAAGTCACCAAACATTCTCAAGTGAGAGAGAATAGCAAGCTCTTGGTGCAATGGGAATAGCTGTTCTGAGCATGCAGGAACAGTTTCTGGGCATTTTAAAGAAGGGGCATGCTCAAAAGTTGTTTAGATTCAAGTCAATATGCAGGTGGGTAGCTTCTCTAAGTTTTTATATTTTAAATATTGGATTAGTCTCTGCACAACCAGAGTTGTGCATTCAACTAGCCAGACCTTTCAGAGAGGCTGCCCAAATCTGTCTGTATCTGAAAATTACCCTAAATGAAGATACATGTCTAATTTGTCCTTAAAGGTTTTCCACAATGGAAACCTCTTTCCCAGAAAATCTTTTCCAGAGTGCCTCTCTATTTAACCATTGGGAAGGTTTTCTTAGGGATATCTGGGGTGTATGTATCCCACTGTATTCTTGTGATTAAATATGCAGATGAGGATAATAGGTCATTTCCTTCTTGTCCATAGAAGCTTTTTGAAATCAAAGGCTATTTCATACCTCTTTCACTGTTGGACAACCTCCATGCAAGCTTCTTTTCAATTTGCATTCTTTCAGCCCTTTGTACTTTCGATTCTCCTTTCCTGCCTTTTTCTGAACACCTCCACACCTTTTCAGAAGGTGCAGTGTCCTGTCCAAAACTGTGTTCTCCCTGAGGCCTTTCCTAGGGCTGAGTAGAAGTTGTCGTCCAAGATCTATTCCCAACTATATCCCAGGATAATAGTTGACATTTTCACAAAAGTATGACACAGTTGGCTCATTTGACAAATCCTTCTGTGATCCACCAGAGTTTTCTCCTTTAATTTTCTGCAAATTTTCTACAAATGCTTCCTCATTATCGGCTTATGCTGCTGACTACTCCTGCCTAAGTGCCTTGCGTGTGTCCCTGTTGAACTGCGTTCTGTTGTTTTGTTTTCCAGAGCATTCATCCAGTTTGGCAGGATCATTTTGAATTCTAATCCTGTCCTCTGTCAAACTCACAAGTCATTCCTGCCTTGTGTCATCTGTAAATTTAATAAACATTCTCAATATTCTATCATGAGGTCATTAGCAAAAATATTCAACACTAATTCCAGATGGTCTCTTACATTTCTGGGCAAAGCAGAATGTGTTGAAACATTTCCTTGACTGACAATTCCCTCCATTCGTGATACTGCTGAGAACTTTGGATCTGGGCTGTGTGGTCATCAAGGTTAGGAAAAACTCTTGCATGTAGATGAAGTGAGCATTCCTACTGGCACGGCATGCTGTATTTCTTTTCCCAGTTAAAGATCTGAAATAGCTGTATGCCTTCCTAATCTAGAGGAAAAAGATAAACTTCTGCTTAGTCAGACAGGCAGTCTGCTCCTTCATCTTCATTTGCTTCTAATGGTGTTTCTGTGTTCTCAACTGATCCCCATTATTAAAACCTCATTTGCACTACTTTTGGCTTGGAGGAAGAGTCACTACTGATTTCTCTGAGCAAGTGGTGGATTGAAAGACTTCAGAGTAGTGTCCCATGCACTGGTACACACACACACACACACGCACATACACAGAAGTATGAAGCTGACAAACAAGCATTCTTACCTATCAGATGACACAGCAGGATGAGGAAGATGTGCAGAGAGTAAAAACCTTATGTTTAGTATGTGTTCATACATATACCACAATAAATTAGAGGGAGACTTTGAAACTATGAAGCCTGAGGTTATTTGTCCCAGCATCACCGAAGAATCACAGGAACACTGGGTATGGAAGAGACCTCTGGAGAAAAGAGATGTCACTTCCTGCATAAACTTGCTCTGAAATGCAGTAGATGGAGTGGACCTTGCTGAAAGTTCACAGAGTTGCAAAGAGAATGCCATAGCCAGAGTTGATTGGAATCTATTAAAAGCCTTCTATCCACAAACATAAGGTGCGTGATCTCTTCAGGAACAACAGAAACATCTAAAGCATAGGTCTTGTTGAGAACAGAAGATTTTAGCTAAATTAAGAAACTTTGCTGAAAACACTTCAGCAGCATACCATCACTCCGGCACCCTGATGGCATAGGTTTGCCACAGTTTTGTTTCACAAAAGCTGGAAAGGAAGTAAAGGAAAACTTCCTTTCCATTCGGGTCGCACTCAAGGGAGGGAGCACTGTGGGAGGAGCAGACTGAGAATAAGAAGGTGGAAGGCAACATGGATGGGAGTTACAATGAAAAGGTAGATTTATTGAGTCTTGTGGAGTCAAGGCAAAAGAGAAGAAAGGCAAACCCCAGTGGGCTTCAAAAAGGCAGATCTCAATAAGTTTGGAGAACTGACACATCATATCTTGTGAGTAACAACAAAGAATAAGAGAATTTAGTAGTAGTTTCAATAATTCTAAACTCAGAAATGAAGGTTCACAAGGAAGACCGGAGGTAGAAAAGACACCACTTTCTCTTCATTGACCCCGAAGACGAAGGGGAACCACAATGACAGACAGAAAAACAACTGATGTCTCAACCAACAGCCATATAAAGCAAGATCAGGAAAATTAGAATTAAAACAAAATTTGAATAAATACCAAGGCTAAAACAAATCAATCTTTTGCCACAAGGAAAAAAATACGAATCTTTCAGTTTCTCATGAAGGGAAAAGAAAAAGATCGCACTGAGAAAACCAAAAGGTTGAATGTCTTTTTTTAAAATATATATAATTATTTTATTTTAATCTGGAAAGGTGAGGTGTAAAAATGCATTTGGTACAACTACTACCAATGAAAAAGAGGCAATATTTAAGGCTAGGGTAGGGAAGGAACAGCCTTGAGAGTAGGTAGAAAAGCAAAACTTTGCAACACAGAAGAAAAGCTGCTGTGTTACTATACAATTTAGCAAAACATCTGATTCCAAAATGATGGTAAAAAGTTGGAGGAATAGCCTGAAGAAAAAGCAGACAAAGCAAGATCAAGAGATAAAGTTCAGGTAGTAAGTGAATTATTCTGCAGATTGTATGGGTAAATTGTATGATGCTAAAAATAGAGAAGGAAATTTTAGTTAGAAAGGATTGTCTGTAAAAATGATTGGTGGTTAGCTGAATCTGAACCTGCAAAGTCATGCTAGTGTGGAAAAGGCAAATATTACATGGAAGTGGCAAACAAGAATTTAAGCTTGCACACTATGAAATGTAATATCTACACTGTACTGGGAGGGCCTTCAGTGAAATATTATTTCTTGAGCTTAAGGCACACACTTCCGAAAAGGTGAAGAATAAAATCTGCCATCAATGTAGAAAATGAAGTCTATGAAGGGAAAATAAAGAATTAGGATTATTTAAGGGAAAACAGACAGAAGAAGTAACACTTTCAAAGTATATATGATGGTTAATAAACCAATAATAAAAGGGAACCTGCTCTTTTAATTGTGCATACAGAGCAAAGCTAGATGGTTCCATCACTACAAGAAAAGCAGTCTAAGCATTTGAAAAATGTCTTCCAGAGGCAAGTATATTAATAAATTGCTTGAATAAGATATGGAATATCCATCCCAGCAGGTCATCAGGACCAATTAATAGATACATCTTTCAGGAATGATGTGGCTAATTTTGCTTTAGAAAAGAGAGAAGAGCTGTGTTACATTTTGAAACCCCACTCCCACTTTTACCTATGCCCACTGGAACCTCTTGTGCAGGCAAATCCTTGAATAAATGCAAAGTGTGAAATATCACAAAGTTACATGACTGGGAAGGACATTTGAACGTCCCTTGCTCCACTTCTGTGCCCCCATCACCTCCATTTCAGAAGACATATAGCAACAGAATTAGAATTGAAAAGAAAGAAGGAAAGAGAGAAACAAAGAAAAGAAAGGTAGGAAGGAAAGGAAGGAAAATGTGACTCATTTGCAGGTCACGAACTGCTGAGTATGGCCATGCTATTTCTCCAAGACCACACCTAGCCCCCTGCAGGTATCTAACTCATCATCCTTGCCTGCACAGGACCTCTGCCTTCAGCTACTGACCAACTTGATGGCGCAAAGAAACCCCACACCTCAGGGACCCTCTCTTTGCACTGCACTAGCCAAGCCCTAAGATGCTGTAGAGTCAGAAGGCAGCAACTTACATAGGGCAGACAGCTGCTAAACAGCTGCATCAAGCTTTCTGACCCCCTGTTATATCTCCATTAGGTTTTGTTTGTATATAGTGCTGTACAGAAAGGTTAACTAGTGGCAATTGAAAGAGAAATTTCTATTACTCATTTTCTTCTTTAACTTGATTTGCCTTTTATTTATTTAGCTTTCCACTCTCACTTGAGTTTGCAATAATTTAATGCAGATGTTCTATCTTTCTGTAATTTATTAATGCTAACTTGCTATTCCCTCTCTTTTTTATAAATGTTTTTCAAATGTTCACACTGACTGCGTGACTTCCCTTGCTTGCCTGCACAAGACTGGGAGCTGCAGGCTTGCTAAGAGAAAATGTGCTGGAAGCATCCCATCAGCTACAGCACTGCACGCAGCTGGAGGCAGCAGACCTCTGTTGCCCACAGACAGAATGAGGGTAATGAGCTCACCCCAGCCACCCTGCACATACAGGAAACCTCTTATGTTAAGGAAGAGCATGGAGCCATGCAGAAAAGATGCAGAGGGTAGGGAACATGGCTGGGATTGGGCCAGGGATAGGTAGCTTGTCCTATGTATCCTCAGCTGACTCGTTTGCCTCTCTGTGAGACGAGAGGAACTTCTGTTGTTCCTGCAGTCAGTAGGAAAGCATCCCTCTTCAAAAAGTCACTGAGGAGGCATCCAGCCACTGATTCACCCAGAGCAAGAGGCAGTGAGACACTGCAGTGCTGGCACTGCCCTGCATGCCAGCTTTCAGACAAGACAGTGGGGCAGGGATCCTCAAGTTTTTTGCATATTCTTACCTGACAAAGGATGTTTCAGCCTAGGAGACAGATCCCAGCAGTTGGTGGTTACTGGCACTCCATAGACATCAGTGGTATATCAAGCACCACCCATCCTTGCTGTCTACACCACATAGATCCACAGTAACCAGCATATGTCAAAGCTTAAGGAAAGAATGTTATTTCCATGACACTAGAACACTACGGACATACTCTAAGGCTATTGAATTAATCAAAAAGACCCACAATAGATTTTTTCCAATATATTTTTAACACTTCCTAAGTTATTTGGATGGGGATCAGTCTGGGTAAAGCAATCCTGCATTCCTCCTGCTGAGATTCCAGAGGTCTCCAAAACCTTGATGCTACCAAACAGGCTTTATGTCTAGACCAAGGGAGAATCAGATTCAAGCTAGGCGAGAAAACAGCATTTTTCATTCCTTTGTGCTTAACCTGTTTCTCCCTAAGCTGTGTTGGCATTAAGCAAGGAGCAGTTCAGCACTCTGAACAAGCACCATAAAGGGAAAGTATTTCCATGTGTGCAAAATCAAACCAGCAGTGTTTGAGAAACACTGAGAGACACAAGAGACACAAGAAGCTAAAAGATTTTTATTATTATTATTATTATTATTATTATTAACCCTCATTCTCATTTCAGAACAACTGGAATAGTTAATGCTGGCACATGAGCAGGCTATTCCTCTGCTCTCACTGCAGTCTCTCACCTCACAGCTGACCAAACTGAGTCCTAATCACTATTCTGCACCCACCTGCACTTCTTTGTCTGAGCAAGGAAGCTGTTCAACATGCTGGCAGGCAGTACACTTCTGGATGTGCACCGTCTCACTTACACTGAACATAGTGCTGTGATCAAGACACTGAAAAGATCATGGAGAGTAAAAGAGGGAAAATTTAGAGGTCAAATACACTGCCTCATAACCAGGACACATCTCTGTCCTCTGCAGTGGAAGATCACATTCTCTGGCTGCAATTCCAGATGGTTAAAATGGAATAGACAAACAGCAATGTGACTAGTTTTCAAGACTCAACTCCATATTCCCTTTTTCCTCCTACTCTATCCAGCTGCTCCATATAGACCCTGGTAATACAACTGCTGCCCTCACTTCACAGATCTTGTGAAATATTGAAGATTTCACATCCCTTCTTTCCCCCTTCACATGCTGCATTTTTCTCCACTGTTTGGCTGCTCCCTGGGGTGACCAAGTTCTGTCGGATGTGGGTTCCTACACACAGACCCTGCAGCTGACTAATCCTACAGCGAAATTTTCACTTGGTGGTTATAGCCTCATGTTTTGAGAGCAAAATGTTTGCATTTCAATCCTAGCACTCTTCTCTGTATTCACATGGATTATTTGATGTTGGCACAAAGAGCAAAGCTTCACCTTTGCCACCTTCTTTCAGCCACCTTGCCATGGACATCCAGCTGCTGCGAGTCCCCAGTGCTATTGGGTATGTGTGTTGCTCTATCTCCACCAGGTCAGCAGAGTGGCATGCTAGCATGCTCAGTGTAGCATGTCTTTGTGGCAAGGACAATAAATTCAATGCCAGGAGGAAAATTTGAGTGACAGCAATATCCATTTTGGCTCTTCTGCAGAAGCAAAAAGGAAGAATTCAGTATATATGCTGAAGCATTTTGCTCCTCTCTGTCCCAGCTCATTTCTTATCCTCACAAAGGCAGTTTGCAAGCCCAAATTGGCCTAACAGCCCATTAGGATCCAATCTGCTCAAAGCCACCCACAGTGCAAAGATGATTTGAAAGCTCAGATAAAAATTTGCTGTGAGAGTTCAGCTCTGCCCTCTAGTTCCGTGGGGTGCAGTGTGGGGCGTGTGACCCAGCACTCCGTACTGCTGGATCTAGATATGTGATGGCACAAACCTCAGACCATCAGGGAAATGGTGCTGATCCTGCTCTGCCAACCACTTCCACTCCTTTAATTTTGGCATGAAAAAAACAACACTGTGACTTGCTTACGGAGGTGGTTGTTTGGAAAAGGATGGTTTGAAACTTGGGTGGCAAAGGGAGAAACTTGCTGAAGTAAAAGCAAAGGTGGTTTTTGTACAAAGGAAGTCAGGGAATGGAGAAATAATATAAGTGATTTCACAAAGAATGAAGCAGAAAATGTTTTGTAAATTGCTAGGATAAATCAGGAAAAAAACCCAAACAGATAACAGGAAGCAGAGGACAGGACAAAATGCAAATGAGAGATCTGGGTAACATCACAGAGTGGTGCAATGCCCCTCCTGGATCCCTTAGAGCATTTTTGTTGGGTGACTTTCCACTAGCCTGCATAGACCAGGTTCTATTTTTTCCAAAATGCATCCTTTTAGGTAAAGACAAGCTGATGCTGTAGGACCTTCCACATATTTAGAATCATAGAATCAATGGAGTTGGAAAAGACCCCTAAAGGTCAGCTGGTCCAACTCCCCTGCAATGAACCGGGACACCTTCAGCTACATCAGGGCGCACAGAGTCCCATCCTGCCTGACTATTCTGGAGTATCTCCAGAATAGGGCATCCACCATCTCCATGGGCAACCTGTGCCTGTGCCTCACCATTCTCATTGCAAAAAACTTTTTCCTTATATCCAGTCTAAATCTCCCCCTCTTTTAGTTTGAAAATTTTTCCTTTTGTTCTATCACAGCAGACCCTGCTAAAGAGTCTGTTCCCTTCTTTCTTATTGCCCCCCCCCCTTTAGATACTGAAAGGCAGCTCCCATTCCATTTGAGGAATAGAAAGCAACACAGAGAACAGAACATTTCAGATACCCAAATTCTAGTTTGCCAGGCAACAGAATATCCTATATTGACTAGCAGTGTCTCCTTATAGCTGCAGCAGTCACCATACCCAGATAGTATGTATAGAAAATGAAACCCTGGAAAATCCAAAGCAGTGCACTGACATTATGGGGATCGCTATGAATGTTCTACAGGAAAGAGCAAGCCAGCATATCCATTTAGAGGAGCATCAAATACCAGTAGGAAGAAAGCTGTCTGGGTAAATATGTCCTCATGAAGAACAGTGTTGAGGCTTTAAAGACTTCCTCTACTACAGATGTTTCTGCTGGGCTGTGTTCTACCTTGTGTTCATTCTGTCTGCCTCCCTGCAAGACAGATGTATGAGTTCCTTCAACAATCTGAAATGCTGCTCCAAACTCCTTAACAACGGTTAGAGCAGAAGACTGGGCCTTCAAAAGCTCTCCTGTGGAGCACCACCATGTAAGTGATACCTGTGTCAGAGAGTCAGGATTCTCCGTGATGATTTCCCTCTTAGGTCTTCAGAAAGGAGAATTCAGTGCATTCCATGTGGCCATGATGGATTAAGCCCAAACTGTTTCGTGTTCAGAGAGTAATCCTGTGTCTGTGAACAGCTGCACTTCAGCAAGGTGTAATTCCCACAGATACGCAATCCACTGCAACTGCTCACAGGGCACCATAAATGTGTGTAGCTAACTACAATAGCAGGCCCTCACCTAGTGTGTTTTCAGTGTTGCAGGTATGGTGAGATAAAAAGCATCAACAAGAGGAAACATGCACAGTGAGGTGTGGCTGTGAAGGGCTACTGCAGTGGCTTACTGAGTATAAAATGGGTAGGGTAAGCATTATTTATGAGCAGGATGCAATTTAAATACTTACGGTAAGGTCCTCTGAAGTGCTTGATCTGCCTTTTAAGATGTGGGTCTTGAAGACTATTCAGGGTGAAACATATCCAGTACAGCAAAGTGACATACGGCAAAGTGACATTTCCTATGGTGAGGCAGTGGCACAGGCTGCCCAGAGACGTGTGGAGCCACTGTCCCTGGAGGTGTTCAAGAACCAAGGACATTGTCTAGAGCAGTCATAGGCGTGGGTCAATGGTTGGACTGGATGATTCAGTGGTCTTTCCAAACTTACTGATCCTGTGATTCCATAGACTGTTCAGCATCCTTTCAGGATATGACAAAGGATCAAAGACCCGGTCTTCTCAAGGTAATAGAGTACCAGCTGAACTGGGAGACTCACACAGAGGAGTCTGCAGCTGCCTAGATGCTGAAGCATGATTAAGTTTATAAATAAGTTTATGAATAAATCAGCCTTCCCTCAGAAGTCAAGAAAACATCATATTCGGTGGCACTTAGGACTTTTTTGTTTTTGTTCTTTCTGAATGAGAGCCAAAATTCTGACAATAAAAGAAGAAACAAGGGACATTAAAACAACGCAACAGAAGTTAACTTGTAATGGAACTAACAATAATAAAGGTGTAGCTTTGTGTTCTTTCTCCAACAATTTTGGAGACTCTTCATGTGGCAAACCCATACATCCATTTTACCTACGCAGGTAATGCTCTCACAGCACCATCTGCATCTGACTGCCATTATGGTGGATAAACATCAAGTCCTACTGTACCGCTGATCCCCCAAAGCCCTCGAGCAATCTGATATTGATGATGTTGCAAGGATAATCACTTAATAATAGGACTCCCTGCAAACCAGACACCTCTACCGCACGCTGTGGGAGGAGAAGATGCTTTGCATACATCATCCTGTCAGCTGAGTTTATTATTCTAGCATTCAAGATAAACTGCAGCAGCCAAATGCTGGCCTGTATAAATTCCAGCCTCAGGAGTCCAGCAGGCACCGGGCTCCTTGTTAAACACACACACACATGCATAAATCCAGCCGGGTAAATAATACGACATCTTCCTATTCCCAGCAGATCTTTCAAGAGCTGTTGTTTTCTTTGTTACCTGGGGTGGTCTTCAGACCAGCTGTATAAACCAGGGATAAGGAGTGAGTACATGGACTATGCAGAGACAACAGGCAAGAGAGCCTTCTGGCCACATGCAGACCTTGCTGCTTTGTGCTAATAAAGCTTTGTTGTGTGGCATTTAAACAGACACCAGCCAAATAAGCTCCGGGTTTCAGAGACTTTATCTCTTCTGTTTACCTCTCTCCAGGATTCACCGCTGTATCTGCTAGACAAAGAACATAGGCTTCTAAGAAGCACGGAAAGGCCTTCACAGCTGAAGCCTCCCCATCGGAATTTCTAAAGAAAATCATTCCTTCTTGTAAAACATTTGCACAAGTCTCTATTAGGATGATGAGCTGGCGAAACCATGGGACTGGCCAAGAGGGTCACCTCTATCTGGTTGGCAGAAGGGATCCTAGAAACAAACAGATATCACTCCCTTCAGTTCCCTCTTCAAGCGCGTTTGGCCTCCCTGTGATTCTGGTTAGGCTTGGCAAATATTGTTGCTGACCTAGCAGTTTGACTAGTTACCAAACTTCCATGGAATGGAAAAGAAAGAAGTCTTCCCCCATAAGTTTCTTGTTATTGAAGAAAATAACAAACAAAAGAAAAAAAAATTGTCAAAATAACACTGTCTTCAACAATGTGCCTTCAGACCTGAGCCAGAACTGGCATCCTTTCGCACTGAGTTACGTGGGTGCTGAGGCTGTTCTAAAAGCAGGTTCAAGGCCATAGTCCAGGAAGAGCCTGGCTGCCCAGTTCAATGCAGGGATATAAGACCAAGGCTTCAGTCATCTGTTGACATAGATCATTTGAAAAATGTCTCCCTACATGAAGAAAAAAGCAAAAGGACAAGAGAGAGGAAAAATGGGAGGTGGCTGGCTAAGATGGAAATAACTGTATGGCTTAGTTTATGCTTTGGGTTAGCTCTCTGAGTAGCAAGTTTCTTCCTCTTTGCTTTCTTAAAGAGAACTCTCTTGGCGAACAACAGAAACCACATGAGTGGTATATGAAGATCCTCCAGTAGAGCTCGGTACAATTTTAAAGGAAGAAAATAGTCTCAGATTTTCATTCTCCTTTCACACACCAGATTAAGGGAAAACAAAGAGCATTCCTTCATATACATCTCTCTGGCAGTCCCTGGGCCTCCTAGACCCTGCACAGAACACCCAGGCGCATGAAACATCATCACTGCGCTGCCATGGGCTTTTCCACATCTCTGAGCTCTTTCATGCTACTGCAGAGGCATTCCCGAGGGCCAAGTGTAATGCCTCTGCTGGGCTTTCTTATGGGCACCAAATGCACAAATGAACCAATTCTACCTGTCCAGACTAAGGGATCAACAGCTTTTATGTCGGTTAGAAACACAAAAACCAAACCAGCTGCAAGATTACAGACCTGCAGAAAGATGAGTTGGTGTTTCCTCCTCCCAAAGCCATATGCAACAGCAGCTGACTCCAGAAGACTTCTTCTAAAGACTAGTCATTGCAGCCCCCCCTGAAGTTTCCAGCCTCAGAGCCCTCAGGCAGGAAAGTTCCCAGTGGTTATTGAAATAGATTTCTATTTTCACTCTTTGACAGGGTGATCATAAATAGGAGCTGACTCACCAAAAGAAGTGAAACTGAAAGATCACAGAGCAGTTGCTAAATGTCCTCTGTTACAATGAGAGCAGCATAGAGATGGAGTGCCAGACTTTGAAGTATTTGAAACTGGGCAAGAGACAAGAGAAGTTACAGCTTCAGAACAAGTTAAGGGATGAAGGGCTTTAAAAACTTCTTCCGTTCACCTGGATAAGACATTTATCTACCCCTCTTCTTCCCCACTCTTCTCTTTCTATCATAAAGACCATCTTTTTATTTTCTAAAAAGCTGAGCTTTGGCCCAGAGCTCCCACAGAAAGGGTTTTTTGCACTGCCTTCTTCTTTACTTGAGCTCTCCTCTGCATTCCTAGAAAGATGTCTGGAAGGAAATGAGACTTCTAACAGAGTCCTGCAAATGGAAGGAAATGAAGCAATGTCTCCACTAAGAGCTGAAAGAAGGATGCTATGTTTGGGAGATACCTAGGAAGCCAGTCCACAGCTTTGCACATCTGTTGTTCTGCTCCTGGCCAGAGAACAGAGCCACGGAAAATGCTTCCTTAACCAAACCCTAGATCAGTTGGAAAATCAAACTAATGCTGGTTTGATTTTCCACAAGAACTTAGAAAATCTGATCCCAAGGCCCAAAGCATGTTTGAGTCTGTGCTATTTTTTAATACCACATTTGGCAGCACATTAGGTAAATGGCAGATTGCATGCTGCATCTCATTCTGCTTACGATTTCCAAGACATGCATGCCATGGGCATGCTGCCTGTCTCAGTTTTTCAGCTGCACATTGATCCCACTGTTTTTACTGCTGAAGAAATTTACATTGCATTTTTGCCTGCATGTATCAGCAGCTGCATGACCAGGTCTCCCAGAGAGATGCTTGTAGATAACCTCTGCTTTGTATACACAAATTTTAAGGCAGTCAAGGGCATGCTTCAAAGGACATTCCTCACCATCTTGTCCTCACTTATACACAGGTGATCCTGTACTGAAAAGGCAGAATGTTTGGCCAGGCGATACTCCACAAAATCCAGCAGCGTCTACTAGCTCACTTTTTGCAATGCCAGGTGCAAGCAGCTGATGGTCTCTCTCTTTAGTTCCCAATTCCTCAGAAAGAAAACCATTCCTTATACCTCTGTGATCTCTGTGCAAGGACTGCAGTGAAGGAGTCACCCATGTTTGTGAGATGTTGCCAGCTCACCTCAGTCCACGTGCCCTGGTGGGATCTTCTATGAACAGAGAATTGCAGTTCTCTTTCCCTGAGCTGTACATGTGCTGCAGAAGTGTGAGCTCGATCCCATTACTTTGATGAAATCTTATATTGAGAATCAGAAACCAAACAAGTAATTACATGACTGGCATTTTAAATATCTCCTGCTGGGTCTATATGACTGTGAAAAGCAGCATGATTGAGGAAGGGTTACAGTAAGTTGTACTTTTTGGCCATGTTGTTAGTTAGTTCTTCTCCACAGCCTCTCCAGTTTTGACAGCCACTGTTGGAGGCTCTCACTGACTTGACTTCATGTGTAGCTCTTCATTGCCAGGAGTGCATTCAGTCCATCCTAGGGGCATCTCCTTGGCACCATGCTGGGGAGGGTCTAAGAGATACAGGAACAGACCTAATGGACATAAAGTGAGGCAGTTCTATGGCTTTTCAATCCTATTATAGACAGTCTGGGAACAGAACAAAGCCTGAAGCTAGAAGGAAGACAACTGGATCACAAGCCTTATGAGGACCAGCTGTGGGAACTAGTTAAGTTAGCCTGGAGAGGAGAAGGCTTAGGGGAGACCTTATCACTCTTCACAAATCCCTGAAAGCAGGTTGTGATGAGCTGGGGATCGGGCTCTTCTCCCAGGTAACGGTGATAGGATGGGAGGTAATGGCCTTAAGATGCACCAGGGCAAGTTGAGATTGGGTACTGGGAGACATTTATCTGAAAGAGTGGTTGGGCACTGGCACAGGTTGTCTAGGGAGGTAGGGGAGTCACCATCCCTGGAGGCATTTAAGAAAAGGGTGTTTGTGGCACTGAAGGACATGGTCAGTGGGCATGGTGGGAATGGGCTGGTGGTTGGACAAGATGATCTTAGAGGTCTTTTCCAACCTTAATGATTCTGTGATTCTATGAATTTTGCAGTGATGCACTCACTGGTCAGGAACTCCCCAGGTGCAGTAGAAGCACTGAAATTTCTTCATTGAAGAATAATGATTTGTTTTTCCTTTTTTCTCTGTCCACACATTTGTATTTGGCTAAAGGCAAACCTTAACCCCAGTGAGATGTTTCACCTATCTTTGTGGAGATGGTTGTAGTAAGGAAGCAGGTACCTTTGCCCTTGGCACTATGAAAAATGCTTGCAGTGCTGGAAATGCTGCAGCCGACTGAGTCTGTCACTCCAAAGGGAGATGGCCTGCTTGTTTTCTGTCCCTGACTGGAACCCTGAGCCTTTCCCAGGGTGGCATCTGTTGGCTTTGTCTGCCCACATGCAGTTTCTTGAAGTGAGTAACCACTGTTCCAGGGAGGCTGTGGTTTGTACCCTGGTCTCAGGAGCTCAAGGAGTGGGGCAATGAGAAAGGTGGGAGAGGGAAAGACGCTCTCATCTTCCTTTTTTGCACAAGGGGCTTCCTTAAAGGTGGAAATTGCAAGGGCAGCAGGCTAAGGACCGTGCCTGGTTAAAGGAGAGCACCCCTGCTGAACTGTGAGAGCAGCGTGGTTCAGGAAACCACTGACCTCACAGCACCTGTCAGCATAACCATGGGAGCCAAGAAATATCAGTCAGCCTGTCCACAGGCAGGCAATAGAAGCTTGGGTGATGCTTCCTTGCCTTTCATCCTACATGCAGGGAAAAGCGTTCGGACAGCAAACATTGGGACAGATCTTGTATTGCTTCTCTAATATTGTTCCAGACATGATGAGAACCACGTCCGCTAAATGTGTGGGCTTAATTTGTTTATCTAAAGTGGTGATTCTTCTTTTCGACCACAGTTCTTTTTTAAAACTGCTTCAACAAAGCCTATCCTGGTGAATAATCCAAACGTGATAACAGTTTCAAAATACTTTAGTCTGGGATGTGTGCCCTTTCTAATAAGTACTTTATATAACCTTTATTCGTTCAAGCTGATATGTATAATCTAATACAATCAAACAAGCAATTGTAATCTGCATTCAAAATGACATTGCACTCTTCATGTCTTCACATTAAACTCCGTTTTTCTCTTCTATCTCATTTCCAGATCTAGTCAGTCAATAAATAATGAATGGCCAAGGACATCTAGTATTATTTTTTGAGCATTTAAAAATTATTATAAGCCTTATTAAGGCAGAAGAGATGTGTTTGTGACTGAAGCGTACTACTTTCCAGTCAAAAACTTCCCAGACGTGAGGAGGAGACTGCTAGTTGTTTACAAAGACCAAAGCTTCACCCAGTGCACCATGCCTGCTCGCAGGATGAAGCGTTACTGTAGTGACAGCACTTAGAAGTCCATGCTAAACTTGAATTCTCCCAGCCAGTTCCTCCTGATGCTTGCAGTTTGTTTCCTTTCAGATCTTCATGAAAACAGATTTTCTGGAATCCTGATGGAATGAGGTTCCTCCAACTATGGTGTCCAGCAAGCCCCACTCGCTCCCAGCTTTTGAAGCCATCAGCAAAGGAATGGGAAGAGATCTTGAATTTCTACCTGCTTTGTAAAAACTGGCATCTGGTTGAGGGAGAGAGAATAAAATTGCCCACCTTCCTCAGAGGGAAGCTAATGATAGAACCTTGGGCATATTATTAAATATAAAATTGTCCACAGTAGACAGCCATGGCTGAGAGCCTAAAATATTCTGCTGCTTACAGAATTACATGATCTCTGTGTTCAGACATTCAGTACCTTCCTGTTCATTGCAGAGCCCCAAGGAGTCACCCTGTTGGAAGCCAGCACCCACTGCAAAGCACTGAAGGCAGAACGGCTGTTGAAAAGCCACATGTGAGCCTTGCACTGACTGTAGGACACCCGTCTTCAGCTCTTGACTTCACTACAGGCTCCTTGCAGCATCTCTGCATCTCAAGCACAGATCTTTAGTGTCGACCTGCCAGCCCTGTAGAATGGCGGTGAGCAAGATCTAAAGCAGGAAGGCCATGGGAAGAGACAAGCCAGCAAGGAGAGGCGGGAGGCTTTTGGGGGTGCTTTGGTGCTTGGGTTTCCCTTAACTCAGCCAGCAGGCAGCATGGTGAGCAATGCTCCCCCAGCTGCAAAGTAAACATGTGAGAGAACAACAGAGAAGTGTCTACTGCACACAGCCAAGTACAGTAGGCTTCAGAGGATAAAAATATCCAGTGGAAAAACACATGGGCATAAGTAAAACTTTAACTATCAGGGGCTGCCTAGCCAGCAACATGTGTATCCTTCACAGGCTCTCCTGCTTGCGGGGAGCTTTGAAGCTCCCTAGGAAATCTCCAGCTCATTTCGATTAGTGGCTTCTCCGCCCCAGCCCCTGATAATTACACCGCAGGCCCTGCGTGAGATTACACACTTGTTTGATCCAGAAAGGCAAAGGGAAACGTGGACAGCCGTGATGCAGAGATAGCCTGTGACGGCCCCACCATCCACCCCTCCAAATTTTGGAGCCTGATTTCTGAGATCCCCAGCTGCACTCTGGGTGGCAGGATGAAGCTCCTGCACCTGCCTTGGCCAGGGTGCTGCAGGCCCTGCTCCCGCTGGCATGGCTGCAATGAGAGGAAGGGTGCTTGCCAGATTGCTCCCACTGCAGCTGCCCAGGTTGAGGCCCGAGGTGAACAAAGCACTTAAGCACGTGCTTAAATTTAAGCACATGAGCAAACAATCCCAGGGCAAATACTTACACGCTCGAATGCTTTGCCAGGTAGGTGCTGCACACACCTGGCAGGAGGTGGTGCCATTTTTTACATGGCCACTGCTCTGACTGCATCCAGGTGAGAAAGGGAACTTTCCACTGGCTGTGGGCCAATGGGTACTTCAGGTATGTGTCAGGTCTTTAAAAAAAAAAAAAAAAAAAAAAGAATTTTTAATCTTATCTGTCTCATTATCACCCTGACATTTGCTTTGGCTTCAAGTTTAATTACCTCTTGAATTGAACAAAGGTTCAGATAGGGCTGAGATAATAAGAAGTCAGTAAAGCTGATGTATATAGGAAACAGGGCCTCACCAAAGGTGTTAGTCCATGAAGGCTGACCCCCAGTTATGAGAAAGACAAGCTGATAAGGGAGAAAGCTATTAATCAATCAACCAGGAAACCTGGAGATGTGTAAAGAGGTGTCTGATGTTTGCATCTTACATGCCACCTGGGCTGGTACAAACACAGTAGACCCCACTTAGATAAATACCTGCGCATCAGAGCAAAACCAGGCAAACAAAGGGAAATCCTTGGGAAAAAAAAAGAAATAGAGAGAATAAACAAAGGATATAAGTATATTACCATGAAAGGCAATGTTCAGGGTAGAAAAGCACACAATAGAAAGGATACATTACCTGTCACCAGAAGCAGAGTGTGGGATCTTCATCATGCTCCAGGTGCTTTGCACACAATATAGGCAAGCCACAGTTTCAGCCTGGGAAACACCCCAGTCCAACCAGACAGAGCTCAGGAAGAGAAAGCAGGAATGGGCACTTTCTTAACATCACAGGGGAGCAGCAAGCTTTGGGAATAGATACAGAGATGCCACATGCATGAGAGATAGACAAGACTGACTGCCGCACATCTGCACCATTGGGCTCTATGGTTTAAGGACAGTCTTATTCTATATTTTAGAGGCTTCCTGATTCAGCACGTCACAAGGGATGGTTTTTCAGGAACTCCTTCTTGTCAGCCAGTTTCTGGAGTGGGTTCCAGGTAGCTAAAAAGGAGGAGTGGGTGACTGGGAACTACAGCAGCAGAAGGTGGTGTAGCTCAAAGTATGACACTAGCACCACAGGTCAAGACTGAACTTTTGCAAAAAATCTCTTTGCTAAGGCTGATGAAGAGATACGTACAGTCCTCAGAAAATCAGGGGCTGACCTGTTACTCTGAGGTGCTATTCACATGCATCTTTCCCTCCATGATCCAGGCACAAGACATTATGTTCCATTCAAAACCCACACCTGAATGAGAAAATGAAATGTTGAGACCATACTGTGGAAAAATCCAATGGAGATTTTTGTTTTGACTTTATCAAACAAATGGAAAAGAAACACAATCTTTTCAAAACAAAACAGTAATTTCATTCTGATTTCATCAGCTTGACCCATGTCATAGCACGCTTCAGAGTCAAAACAGTAAGACTATTATTCTGTGACCCATCATAATATTTTGGCACAGCAATTTAATAGACAAAACCTTAAGGCTTTTGTACTGTATTATAAAAGTCAAAACAAACGTTTCAATAAGCTGGAAAGCCTTATGCCTTCTCTGAAATGCTGTGAGAATTGACACCTTCCCACAGACAGTTTCCACAATATCAAAGCACCACTTTCCCACACAGGGGCACTCAATGGCCAACAAAAACCTGATCTGAGCAGCACACGTCTCCAGCAGCTCTACAGGGAACCAGAGCAGTGGAGCCATGATTCTTGCTGGTCTACATTCCCATAGACACACCGTGTGACCAGTCCTTCAGTACTTGCTTTTCACACCAACAGTATAGATTCACCACAGAACAGCTTTCAATGGGCCAGTAAAGTTTGGGCAATAAAACATGTCCACCTGCACTGCTGTGATAATCCAGTTGAAGGCATTTGTATTTTCTTTGAGAAAACCTGACAGAGAATAGAGCTGCTGATAGAAGTTTTTCCCAAATGGCTGTAAGCTCTTCTTGGATGAAAAAGGATAGTCCTTAGTATCACTTACAGGGCAGCTAGCAGAACTGAGAGAGAGAAGAGCAGAACCTGCTGATTGAGGCCCTGATACTACCCATTCCTTTCCCATACATCCTTGGAGTTGGCTCCTTCTGGTGCTGCATGCGTGCTTTTGCACACCTAGATGACCCACTCTTGTTCAAAGATCTGTGTAGAAACACTGTAAGAAGCATGTGGTTTAAAACAGTGTACAGTGCCATGACTTTCACAGCTGTGCAACCTTTGACAGCATGAGAAGCTGACATTTCTGTTGCCTGTGGACCTGTTGGAAGTGGGAGATGTTCTATTTTAAGCAGGCAAGAGTAATAGGTGAGTGAAAGAAAGGAGGTATCAGGAGAGATGTTCACCTGCAAGAATAACAGTGCATATTTAACAGGGCTCTCAGCAGACAGCACGACACAGAAGCATCAGTGGCAATGACAAATTCTCCAGGATTATAGAAGACATTTATCATATAGAAGACATTTATTTAAGACATTATAGAAGACATGAACGTGATAAAAGAAGACAGGTTTGCTAAGAAAAATGAGTAGATGACTAAGCCATGATGGGCATTTAGGACAAAGACAAGGTTGTGTTCAGTACTGCAGTGAAATGATGGTCAAAAGAAATCACAATGGAGATCCCACTAGGGATAATTGACCCAGATGGTCTGGCTGTGTTAAGGCAGATTCAGCCAAAGGCAAAGGAAAGGAGGCTGTAGTTAAGATGCAAGATAACACAGACCTGAATCAGTTTTTACAGTGCGAAGAAAGGAGGGTCTTGCAAAGGGATGGGTGTAAGATGTTGAGGGGCTTATTTGGAGAGCTGTCCTCCTTCATGTAAGAGGGATATCAGAGATCCCTGGGAAAGTGATACAGAAGCATGCTGATCTGCCTTGCAAGTCAGAGAGGTAATGCTTGCCTTCTTACCATCCCTTGCTATTTCCTGCGGTCATCAAAATTTATTCGGTACCTCAGATCTGGCTGGAAGCGCATTTACTCTGGTAATTATTTTCTGCCAAGTCGGAAATGCTTATGTAGAGCATGTCAGGTATAAACCAGAACAAAGTCACCCTTCCACTCAAATGTTCTTCCAGCTTCCAGCAAACAAGCACCAAAAAGGTTTCTGAGTTAGGTACTGCAGCAAATGCCCTGTGGCATCTACCTCCAAGTGCCTTCTGACATGCAGAGGTTGAATAAAGACCTTAAAGGTCTTTTCCGAACTTAATGATTCTATGGTTCTATGATTCAGTGATTGTATAACTCTCTGAAACTCCTTCCCTCTGTGGTTCTGCACAGCAAAATCCACCTCTGGCTAAGAGCATCTCAGAATATCTCCGAGGGCTGCACAGCTCTGCCCTACAGAATGTTGTGGCTGTTTTCTATGGTGCCACCACAATGACAACAACACCTTTGTCGCCCTAGAATTGCTGAAGGCAGGAGAGCTGGGGTGGAGAATATTGGCAGCTTAGCTGTTTGTTCCCCTCTCCAGTTTTGAGAGACCATTGGTCTCTTCTCAATCTCAGTTTTTGAGATGGGTTTTCCATCTGGAGAACTGCTTACCAACTGCTTTTGTTGTTTTTTGTTTTTTCCTTGTTTTGTTGCTGATGCTACATGTGCTCTGCAAAATGAAATTTAAAAGGAGAGGAGAGGAGAGGAGAGGAGAGGAGAGGAGAGGAGAGGAGAGGAGAGGAGAGGAGAGGAGAGGAGAGGAGAGGAGAGGAGAGGAGAGGAGAGGAGAGGAGAGGAGAGGAGAGGAGAGGAGAGGAGAGGAGAGGAGAGGAGAGGAGAGGAGAGGAGAGGAGAGGAGAGGAGAGGAGAGGAGACAGTGCATAACCCCCCTGGCTTTTCTATCCCCTAGCTGTGTGCAGTGGTTCCAGATGTTGTCCCACAGCAGCCTCCTGGCTGGTGGCTTCTGGCATGACTAATGCCTTCCACTCCAGCTGTTCCTACTTCAGGTGTAGCTCAATTGCTGGCTCTCAAGGCACAGGGCTAGTGTGTCTCTTAATTTCCTCTACAGAAGGAACAGCCTGTGACTGTACTGTCACACATTCAGAAAAGGAAAGAAAAAAATAATAGATATTTCAAAAAGCATGAGTAATATAATGGAGGAAATTTTAAGAGCACGAAGCAGTTTCATCATGACTTTTCTCCATTAGACAAAATTACTGTTAAAAAGCACTGTATTACTAAAATCTTGTCCAGGCCTGCTGTAGGCTAGTCAAAGTAAATGGCTTTGATTTGCTCTTTTGGGATTGATCTACAACCACCATTTGTCTTAGCAGGTAGTTAGGAAACATTTCTCATGGCTTCAGAAGACTTTGAATTATGTACTCCATAATGGTACTGTTAAATACGGAAAAGAAAGGGGATCAATGACTTCAGGTTGTACTTCAGGCTGATCTTCTCCTGTGTAAGTCTCATGCGGCTGCTCCTGGTCCTGTGAGTTGCTGATTAACAGCTGCTGGTAAAGGCATCTTTGCCCACTGGTCACCTATCCTCTGAGCAACACTAACAGTTTCATGCAGCAAAGCCATAAAATTCATATTCCCACTGAAGGAAAATCAAGCCCAAAGCTATGCATTTTATCTTATTTTTCTTTACTTCTCCTTCTCGTCATGTTGTTTGGCCTTACTGCTCTCTGGCCCTCAGGTTGAGTAATGCTGCTTCAGACTCAGGCCATGTAGGGCCCTGGAGAGATGTTCCTATTTATTGCCCTGTTGGAGGAAGTGGGTTTTATTCATGAATGCACATAAAAGCATCCTGGTGGTTGGAACAAGCTGCCCATCCAACTACACTAAAAACTTCGGAAATATTTTTGATTCTAGAAACCCTTAGTTGAGGTTTTAAGGAACAGTTTTATCTTTGAGCACCTTTTTCCCTGGAATTAAGACATGCTTTGAATTAGCTTTGCAACATACATCTTTTACTGTTCTGCTCATGAGCAGTCTGGAAAGAGATTTATGCTCCTTCAAGTTTTCATCACAGTCTTTCGGATCTTCTGCTCTTTTAAAATGCTTCCTCCTGGGAAAGCAGATGCAAGCATCAGTGCAGTGAGGACTAGCAACAGAGCACTGGGAAACACCCAAGAGTAAGCAGCGAACCATCTCCCAGTTTTCTGGGTCAATGAAACAGAAACGTGACCGCATACAGACCATTATATGTCTAAAGATATGTATTTATAATTGCTAGAGAGGATAGCAAAGCATATATACATCAGGATATTTTAGGCAACAGAAGGGTTAATTTCCTATACCAGATACCCGCATGCAGGAGTTGCTCCTTGACTCAGACACCTCCTGGCTCCCTGTCATTCACATGCCAAGAAACACAAGTTGTAAACAAGCCCGGTTGCTACGGCTGATGCTTCCTGCTCCCTCTGGAGCGACCCATGCTCTCTGACATGGGTCCAACTGCCCCCCCACCACCGGCTGCTCTGGCACTGGGAGCAGCCTGTCAAGGTCACCTCCTGCTCCTGGGCCAGACATTATGAGTGCCTGCAGCCATCCCCTCATTCTGTGCATACTGACCATCCTCTGGCGGGTCAGGCATCCGCCAAGCCAAGATCTTAGCTCTACCGAGCTGGTCTCTGTCTGTCTGGATTTCTCCCACATCTCTCATTTCTGGCTTCCATCCTCCTTTCTTCCTCTGGCTGAGATGCCCCTAGTCTGCCTAGGAACAGCAGAAGTTGACAGTGCTGCCAGTCAAATATAAACCCTGGAGCTGCAGTCTGGAGGCATTCTCCACTGTTTTGTGGCAGTTTGCCATGTGCAGCTGTGTGTTTGGTGAAGCAGAACTGGAGAGAAGACAGACTATGATCAGCCTTAGCAATACCAGGCATAGACACTAAAAGGTGCTCTTTGCTTTGCCACATTTTGATGCCAAAACCTGGATTCAGCTGTGGGAAATGGTGTTTGTCGCACTTCACTGTAAAAAACTGAGATAGGAGAATATTGTCTCTGATAACAGACAACTACCTATTGCTGCTTTGGTTTTTCAAGCTTCCTCATGGCTCAGAGGAAGTAGTAGCTTTTATTGGACCACCGTATAGGCAGAGAATATAGGCAAGCTTTCAGACACCCATAAAGCAGGATATATATGGACAAAAGTTCACTTTGTTATTCTTCACCCGTAACATCCAATCCAGTGAAAGCTGTCAATCTCCCTACATTCCCTCCCTCATTTATGTTCAAAACCCACCACAACACCATGACTGCACTCAAGAGATGCCCAAGGCCCGCCGTGCCAGAATGAGTCACTTCTCTTTTGCAGGACTGCAGGATCTGATGTGGGTTTCGGAGGGGCTCTGTGCACACAGCCATGCCACCGGCCTGCTGAGAGTTTTATCAAGGTACAGAAGCATTTGGAGGAAGAGCCCACCTCTACCTCATGCACCCAGGGAATCAGGCCACACAGCAGCTGTATTCTGGTGCTGCCCTCCCCTGTACCAAGCTGCCACAGATAATCTAAACCGTGCAGTTCCCTCTGCTTTTGGCAGTGGACTTTATTTGGCTTGCTCCTGTGGTTTGTGGGGAACCAACAAACAGCCCCAGGCTAGGCAGTACCAGGCAGAGCCACTCAGACTGGTATCCTTTGACTCCTGAGCAGGTTGCTGTAAGGGCAGCAGCCAAGGAATGGACAGTGAGGGGACAAAGCTCTGCCAGAGGTCTCTCCACCTAGCTATGCTGAATCAAACACTGTCTTTCGGATAAACTGATCATTGGTTTTTGGTGCGAGCCCTGAACACCATTCTCATCAGAAGAGACCATGACCTCTACTCTCCTGGCCCTCCTAGCATCCTATTCTAGCCCTTCATCCACATGTGAAATGGCACCTATCTGTTTCCCAGGTCTCATTCCCAAATCATGATCCTCTCTGCCTTTCTTCCAGTTCCTCATCTTCACATAGAGGCCCAGAAGTGGCTCCAGCATGTCCACACTAGCAAGCCAAGGCGGTGTGGCGCTGACTCTGTCCATAAGGACTCCAGTAGCCCATGGGGCCAAGCTTGAGAGCATGATGCTGGGAAAGCCCACAGGCTGCCCTGCACCTGGCTCCAAGCTTGCAGGTTTCTCCACACAGCAGAAGTACTCAGCCCTCCCCTCATTGCTGCCCCAGGACATCACAGCTCCATGCTCCTGCTGTCCTGACTCAGCCACCCTGAGAGTGCTCAGCATTGCTGCCTGTCGAGGCAGGAGCTGCCTGCCTGCCCCTGACCCCTCTGGCTCACCGCACACAAAGCCCACGCAAAAACACCAGCTTTTCTGCATATAGCTCAGCGTGCTGCCTCTGCTGGGGGCCCCATGGGTGGCTGAGACTCACCGGCACCGCTGCTATTCAGGTCTCTTGCAGTCTGAGTGGAGAATGGTAGGCAGGGGAAGAGACATTGCTTCCCCCTTCCTCCCAATGAGCTGCATCCCAACCCGTGCATGTCTAGCTTCTTTCATGTCCATCCCAAATATACAGCATCCTTCCCACTAAATTATAACACAGCCAGGGAGTACGTGACCAACGTAAAATAAATTTAAATTTACATTTGGCACTGATGCCTAAGTTGCGCTTTTGCTGCAGAATTGGCTTGGTAACTCTCAGCACTGAGTTAGTCTTTAGCTAGGCATTTCCCAGCCTTCACTGGTTGGGTTATAAAGGAAAAAGAAAAAAAAAAAAAAAAAGAAAGAAAGATTTAAACTTTTTTTAGGAAGCAACCCAACTTCTCAAATGCTCCAGACTTCCTGTGCCCGTCTTCCTTCTCAGGTCAGAAGGAGTTGTTCTGTCTGGTTTTCATAGACTCAAACCATCAAGTGAAGGGTGAAACATACCCCCCCACACACACCAGCAACAGGCCCTTGCACTGCTTCAAAGAAAGGATGGGGCCAGACAGAGCAGAGGGAGCCTGCAGTGATTCACAGTGGTACGTGTCCTCCTCAGAGCATCCTCTGCCCTCTGTCTGCAGGCGAGACCTCAAGCCCTGCAGCCACCTCTCTGAAAGGCCTCAGAAAACATGCTTGGAACTGTTGATTTTTTTTGAGAAGGAAAGTTTGCATCCTCCGAGGACTTTCGCTGTTATAAATCACACCTTTCTTTTCTTGCACAAACACAAAAAATAGCTCTCTCACCAGCAAACTTGTTTTTTTTGTTGTTTTTTTTTTTTCTTTTCAAACGCACTGCTCCAAAATAAGCAAAACAATGCGTGGTGGTTTGTTTGTTTTTTTTTAATGCAAGAAAAATATATAACCCAAGGCTGAGGTTCTTTGCTAAGAGCAATTTTAAAAAAGGACAGTTCTAAAGGTCCAAAAATAGATTTTCATAATTGGAAGTGCCTGCAGGGGCCTAAGTATAGCAGGCCTTATTACATCTTGGCTACCAGGTACTTAGGTGCTGTTCTCAGAACCTGCCATTAGCCAGGTCTTCTAAGCAGGGCACACAATTATTTTTGTTATGAAAACACTGGCTCCAGTTCACACGCAGCAAAGGTGCCGAGCCTTTGTTCCCCAGCTCCAGGCACATCCTTGAAAATGCCACGGGCTGATTGATGTGCCCAAGAAAAGGGAGATCTGCTGAAGGAAGGCAGGTGTGAGGTGCCTCTGGGCAGACTTTGTTCTGGTGGGGCTGAGCCACCAGGCAGAAGTGCCTGGTGAAAAGGTTGTCCAGCTTCTGCCAAGGGCAGGAGCCAGCTAGCCAAAACGTGCTCAGCTTCAGCACTGGCTTTCACCCTTTTTGCACGGAGCAGACTGTGGTTTGCAGCCTCCTTCCAGCAAGACACTAAGGGACTTGGAATGAAAATAGTCCATGTGTAAAAGATGGAAAGAGGAAGAAGAGACTAATTCTTTGATTTAGCTGTTGTAACATGGACTGTGTGTTTCAGTAGCTGGTAGGATGACAGAATAGAAGGGAGTGTCACCATGCAGAAATACTTTGAGCTCAGAACACAAAGGCCAACACTGTGGAAATGGGGGCCTAAACTTAGGAACCTAAATCTGTCTAGGAGCACCCTTTGATTTCAGTGGTTAGAGAGCAGCCGAAGCCTGGAGACTCTCAGTGCTTGTGAGGCTTGTGATTTAGGAGACTGGGATCTTCTAATCCTGCTGTGGGGGTTCACCCAAAATCCCAGCGCAGTCACCTAGCTCTGCGCATCCAGATGTGAGCGGGCTCTGCAGTGCAGCATGGAGCAGAGCACACACTGGCTTTGAAGCGAGGCTGCTTCTAAATCTGCCTCCTTGAGGTGGAGGCTGCCCAGAGTATAAATCAATGGCCACGCTGCATATGTGTGTTGTAAATAAGTGCTGGAGAACATCCAAAGCAGCCAGCTTCCTGGCTGGGGCGCCAAGAGTTGAACCTAGGCTCTCCAAAGCCTCAAGCATGAGATAAGATAGCTTGGGTTGAAAAGCTAACCATCCGTAGCTGGGGGATGCAACCACCCGTAGCCTCCAGGATTCAGCCATGGAGGGTGAGCGGCATTTTCCCCGCTGGTTTTTAAGAAGCTTCATTGGGAAGCTCAGGCTTCCCAAGTCTGGGGCCGGGAGGAAGAAGCGAAGGCTGCAGCTTGTGCCAATTGGGCCGGGCCCTAGGAGGAGCGAGTGCTGGCGCCGGCCGTGGGCCCTGGCTGCAGGCGGCTGGAGCCTGTGGCCACTGGATGCCTCTTAACATATCCCAGTGCCCTCAAGACAAGGTAAATTGGTGGTTGAGGCAAAACTCAGCTTTGCGTGCAGTTCTGCTGCTCTGCCTGAATTCTTGGTCAACCGATTTTTGTTTGTTTGTGTTATACACTCATTTCCCTTCCCACTTTAAAGGCCATTTTGTGCTGGCAGAGGGTGCCATGCTGGCAGCACTGGATGCCCCAAGAGTCAGATTCAAGCTTTCATGCAGGTAGCCAAATGCAGTGGCTGGGTGCATTGCCTCTCTTCTTGCTCCCCTTGCGTGTGTGTAGGGGGCAACATCCAGTGCCAAACAACATCCAGCCCCACATATGGCCGAAGTCCTTAACTACTGATGAGCTTCACGCCCCAAAGGATGCTGTAGCACTGCTGGCTGTGAGAAGCAGGGAGATATCTGCTTTTACATCTTTAATGCAGTCTCACTGCAAAAAAAGTCTTTGTCTAGCTTCCAACAGCTTTGCAACTTTTCAATTTAACCTTTGCAGTTGTATCTTCAGACATTTCAATTGATCATGCTGACAACCAGCAACTCACTCTCCTGAGACTTACTGCTGCAAGTAACTCTGCTCTGACATTTCTTTTCTCTTGCATGACACTTTTTTTTTTGTTTGCTTTTCATGTGCCCTTGATTGTGCCCTTTTCCCTGTGCTCTGATTCAGCAAGAAGCCTACTAGACCTTGTTTGTAATTATTAATTAAGCTTCTCTCCCAGGCTACATCCATCCATGACTTTGCACTCTTTGCAGCAGGCACTGAGCAAGACCTGCATGCAGAAGCTGAGTGGCAGCTGCATTAAAGGAGTTATCACCTTGAAAAACCCAAGCTCAGGTTACTGTAGGGTCAGTGCTACCCTGTGGCACCTGATCAGCTCAGAGTTCAGATAGTGTATCTCAATCTGGCTTAAAAATACCTTGTAGGCATGCCCATAGCCCCAAGTCTGATCTAAGAATAATCATGAGTAATCATCCACCTAACTCCTTTACGCTTACTTTTTCCTGACAGATTTTTTATTTTTCTTTTTTGTCTGGAAGCTTTGAGAACATCTCAATGATCATTTCAATCAGTTTAGCTAGCAGTTCACTGCCTCATTCAGAGGTGTGCTGGCAGCCTAACAAGATCGAGCTTCCTTTTGTGAAGATGGAGCTCTTGGGAATCTATCCTGTTGCAGTCAGTTAGGAAATTAATAACTCTGGTTTTAATTAATTGTCAGTTGATCCCATGCCCTTTATATGCAACATGCCTGCCTGGTTCCCACTGTTCCTATCCTGCCCATTTCCCACCTTTGTCTGAAAGGAAGCAGTGCAAGCATTCTCACGTTTTAAGCTCACTCATTTCGAAGTCATCAGAAGTTTTTGTTCCCATCAAGAGGTGACAAAATGTTTTCAAAACCATTTAACATCCAGGAGGAGAACGTGAGCTCCTAGGTCAGCTAGGTCAGCTAGGAAACCTAGGTCAGCTCAAGAGAGGAGAATTCTGTTCACTGTGACAGCAGGTAGGGAATGTACATGCAGTCTTGGAACATCCCCAGCTGCTCACCTGCAGCAAGATGGATACTTGCCACTGAAGTGTTGCCACCTCCTTGGGGTTACACAAGGTTGTACACTGTACTCAGCATGGTGCTCTGCTGGGTGCTCTTGATACGAGCTCAGCCTCTTGTTTGCCCCAGAGCAGTTCAGATATTCCTGCCTAGCCCGTGGTAAAATATTTACTATGCAGTCTTATCACCTCCCTAGAAGGCTTTGTTGGAGCTGGATGATGCATTAATTCCTTCAGGATCTAACTTGGGGTTTTTTTACAGAGGCCTGGACCACGTCCAACAGCATTAAGAAAGAAACCTTCCTTTCTTACTACATTCTTTTAGGCAGGCTTGCACCTGGAACCTGAACTGCATCTGGCACCGAGATGGCTGCAGAGAGCTGCCTTCCTTTCTCATGAGGTTGGCTGTGACCATTGGTTTGCATGTGGGGAAAAACATCCACTTAACAAGCCAGTTGTCACCTCTCCAGACACAGGATAAAAATGAATGGGCTAAAGAAGAGCCAGGTTAGAATCTGGGGAACATTTTCTGACGCAAATTGTATGAGGCAGTAGCCCTGGCTGCCCAGGAATGCATGTGTGAGAAGAGGTGAGGCACACACCTGGGCAGGGCAGCACAAGCCACAGGGTCCAGTGGCACTCTTGGGGCTCAGCTTCGTTATTTCTCTGATGCAATTTCAGCTTGACACTTAAAGGTTTCTGCAAGGTGCTATCGTTCCTGGATCTCATCCAGTCATACGAACAAGCAAGCCTTCACTCAGGATTATCAACAAGAAATTCCTTCCTAGGATAAATGAATGGCTGATGATGATGAACAGATATAGCCAGCCATTGTTTTGTGGTGTTTGGTAACTATCAGAAAGTTTTCTATTCCATTTAAATAGAATTTCTTATGAAAAAGCCCTTGTGAGCCAAAATGTTACACAAAGACCACATTCAGCTCTTTCAAAATGTACATGAAATTTGAATTAACATCCAGCATGCTATATACTGTACCTGTGCAGCAGAACGGCTCCTGGGCAGGCTGAGACAGAACAATGTCACTGTCTGTTCCCTAGAGACCCCCACTGAAATCCTCACCTACAATATGGCATCATTCCACACTGCATTTCACCAGAGGGCACATCAGCTGTGGCACAGGACGCAGACTGAATCTGGGAATCCAAGCTGTGCTTTGGTCTCACTCTCTGCAATTGGCCCTGTGAAGCAATGGGAATTGAATGTCTGTCCAGCTCACAGTATGACTGCACATATAGATGTTCTCATCAGACCCCAGAACCACGCGTGCTTCAGAGGTACAGACAAGCATAGTAACCCAACTCCATCACGAGCTGACCAGCTGCCTCAAAGCACTCATGCACTTATGTTGAAATGCTCACAATTCCTGGTGTAAGCACAACCTACCAGGAGCATTTACTATGATTTTTTCTTTCTTTCTTCAGCAGCTCATTCTCGTATACTCAATCTATCTTTGTGACAGAGCCTATGTCATTGGGTTATATCTAAATGCTGCACTGCCCCAGGGACACAACTTCTGCTCTGAGGACTTACAGTACTGCATGAGCCTAATAGTAACTGACACAAGTAGCTCACAAAAGAGAAAGCTCTCTTTTGTGCCCTAAGTGTCACAGTATTACCATCCCTTGTTCCTGGGATCTCATTCTCCTTCCATTCCTCACCAGTAGGAAATGCAGACTTTCTGAAGACCTTTCTGCTTAGCCAGGGGACCGGCTGCCATGTCCTTGCTCACCTCTGCTTTTTGTTTGCTCTCCATTACAAAACGCAATACAACAATCATCTGGCTGTCATAGTGCCAGCCATTGTATTTGGTGATGGAAGGAGAGGATTACCATCACCCCTGCATTCGTGTGCAGCTACCCCAAACAAGGATTAGCGCATGGCTATACTAGGCACCATGCAAACAAATAACCCAAGCATGCAGCCTGGCCTGTAGACAGTCTATCTCACAGGTGAGTAAACAAAGGGAGGATGAGCCAGGCAGGAAGGCAAAGACCAGTTAGAGGAGAGGTGCATAGCCCTCAGCCCAGAAAGAACAACCTCAGCAGCCAGAGGTGGAAGCCACAACCTGGACCCATCTCCTTGGAACAGGATTTATCCATGGGCACCCCATGAATTTGTTGTCCAGTCTTTATCTGGTAGCAGTCCTATGTCCTCTGCTGTCCTGGGTTTTTCCAAGAGCTCCCCCAGAGTTCCATCAGACATTGACCAGGCCTTGCAGCAGGAGAAATCACCATCATGAAGTGTCTCTTTTTCGCATGGGCAACCAGGAGACCAGTTTGGAGGAGAGGCCATTTTTCCACCCTGCAAAACCTAGGACAAAGGCATTCGGCCCCTGTAAAATAATCCCGGGAACACTTCATTCCTGCTGTAATCTGCTAGTGAGAGCAATATGTCAGGGAAACCTGCTATCTGTCTGAACATCCAGGGACTTGCTGCCCACTCGTGTCAAATTGGGTCCCTTATACTGAAAATGAAGCAGAAAAACCCACAATATTACTTAACAAAGCAAACATTTTCTGTAATAATTTGTTTTCCATTCATTTAATTAATGCTTTTTTATACATTGAGCAATTGAGCACAACAGTGGCAACATATCAGTGAAATCTGCTTTTTAGATTAACCTCCTTGCAAGCAGGGGCATGGGGCAGACAAGGAAAATTTTTTCCTTCTTCCTGTGCTACATTTTTTTCTATGGCTGGACAAGGGAGTTATGGTGCAATTAGAAATCACTTTCTTCTGGAATACCAAACTCTTATCAGTCACAGAAGATTGAATCTCTTGCCTTGCTAACTGAACGTTGAGGATTGACTGACTGTAACAGACTTCCCAGGCGAGTTCTCCATGCAGGTCGAGTCTCTGAAGGCCTTTTCTAGGGATCCAGGAACAGAATAGGAAAAAAATATTTTCCCTAGTAGAAATGACACCAGCTGTGGTGAGGTATGCTTCAGAAAATACCATGGAAGTGAGAAGGCAACTGTGGAAAACAGGAAGCTGCGGAGAGCTCAGATTTCTGGGTTGATAGGGAAGCCTTGCAGAGGAAAGGGAGATGGCGAGGAAGGTCAGCAGACTCTAGGTCTGATACTTAGGTTTGGTAGAGAAGAAAAGAGTTTGGGAACATTTCTGTTTGTAGAGAAAAACTATTTTTGCGTACAGAACAGATAAAAATCCAAACAAATGAAGCTTATCCAAACCTTGCAGAAATGTTTGATATTCACCATCCTTTTGTGGGTCTAAATTTAATCTCTGGCTCTTTTCATCCAGATAAAGTTGGCGTTCATGCTGTACCAGAAAATAAGCCTGCCTCCCCAACTTGTTTCATTTTTTTTCTCCGTTTGGAATGTTTGTGTGGAATACTCTTACTTACTTACATACTTCAGGACAAATTATCTTACACAAACAGAAGACGAAGACCTGATTCCCAGTGAAAGACTGTGCATATTAGGACCCTAGCACAAACTTTCCATGCTTAAAACACCTCTGTGCAATGATATCCTTTGTGGTGCTTTTCATGTGAAAACACTTTCCTCATCTCTGTGCTGGCTGAATGAGGAGTAGATACAGCTGAAGCTATTTGAGAGAATACTGTCCACAGAATGTCAGATCCAAACCATGACACAAAGCAGTATTTGGGTCACTGAGAGGGAGCATGACAAAAAAACTCTTGAGTGTAAGAAAAAAGTGTTGTTTAAGTAAAAGAAAGAAACAGGAGTACCACATGCTGGAAATGGCATCCTACCATCAGTCGCCTTTTCATGGTGCCTTTCAGAACCTCCTGATGTGTCACAAAGAAGAAAGAGCACTTTGACTTATTCCAGGCCAGATAACTAAAAGACAAATATCTGCACACCAGAAGACATGTACAGAAATTTAACATGTATTTCATCCTGCACTCTGGGCTTATGTCCTTAGATGCTATAAAATCCACATGGCTACACCATTCACAAGTGGGCTTTGTTCAAGGAAACACCTCTTTTTTCCCCTTCATTTTTTTCTCATAGTCCACTTCCTTTGATAGTTTTGCAATTCCCTCTTTGGGAACCCTCCTAGAAATAAGGTATATTGGTAGAAGTCGTCATAATTCCTCAGAGCTGCAGTACACCGTTTTCTTCCAGCTGGGGTCAAAACAAAATGCATTGGCCTTGGCTGTTGAGCAATGCTTACCTACTTTCAACATTAAGATTACCAGTTCTCAGTTTCTCTTCCAACCTGCAGCCCCTTTTCTTGTCAGATTAACTTCTGCCAGATGGATGCACTCTTGAAAGACCTCTTGTTTGGAAGACCTCAGCTGTTAGATGTCATGGGTTTATACCCCATCCTGATACACAGTTGTCCAATCCTTCTCACATCAAGTCTTGCTGTTTGCAGTAGTGCTAGAAGTGTCAGATCCTCTTAGTAATTCTCAAAAGCTTGTGGTTTGTTCACATATCGTGTTGTGGGGTTTTACAGGATAATTCCACCAAGAATTATAAAACCATCATTTTTTCTCAGAATGAAGGATGAGTTTCATTTCCCTGTCCCATTCTCTGTGTTCTATCTCTTATGCCATTTTACTGGTCTCATCTATATCCCTTTTCCTTTCCTGTGCACTTTCCCTTGACAAGCAACATTAAGTCATGCTTAAAAATATATTTACATATTTGAAAAATGTAAAAGTGATCTAACTTCTCAGGAAAAGCCACACACACGACTTTTTTTGGCTCCATTCTTACTCAACTTTTTCTCGGTTGTAGTTAGTGGTTTGGCAGATCTTTGCGTATTTTTGGATCAAACACTCACGCCAGGGAACACAAAGGGTCCTGGTATGAAATTCAGAGGAAGACCTCAAAGAGGGGTGTTTATTTTTGTTAAAAATAGTTCATCCCATCTCTATCTGTATTGAAATTGGCAAAAGAATGGGTATGATTTTCATTTTTTTGCAATGCTTCATTTTAAACATTTGATAAATATAGTCAATAACAAAAAAGCCAGTTTATTTTTACTGCAATGCAAATTTTTCCTCTTGCTGTTCAAGTCCTAGATGACAAATATAGGCCATGGGGATGGAATACTAAGAGGAAAAACAGAAGACTTTTCCTTCTCATTTCCACTAAAGTAAGCACGTAACTAGAAGCCTGCCAATTCCTTCATCTGCTGTCTTATTTCTCCACATCTATACCATCCCCTATCCCATCTTCATGTATGCTTCCATGCTTATGTCTGGGATGGCACCTCTCTCAATTACTCTGCATTTCTCTCAGGAAGATTAATCTTAAAAAGAGACTCTTGCATGCCCAGCGACTACTATCTAACCAAACAGCATAGTCCAAGGCATTAGGTAGGAAGGGTACCTCCTGAGTATTTTATTAACTCCTAGATCACTTTGTTCTCTGCTTACTGTAATGTCCCTCTCCTGAGAACTTTGTCCCATGGAAAGAACACCATGAAGCATGTGGTGGAGAAAGCAGTCTTTGTGGTGAAAGGCATATGTTTCTCACTTGCTTTCCATACTCCCCTATCTCTAAATCTCCCCAGCTCAGCTGCCAGAAACTGCTTATGCCCTACCAAAGAAGCACATGGCCATGCTGATTTACACCTTTTTAGGACACAGGTTAGTACCCAGAATGAAATATAGTTTTAATGCAACACATAGGTACTGTGGCATCTATTTCTGACTATTCCTCAGTAAGAAATCAGCAGTACACTCAGGGACATCTAAGGAAACTCAAGCTCTACAGTCAGCTGTGACTATGGTCTTCAGAGGATTGCAAGGACTGTGCTATAGAAGGCCATGTAGCACTGTGTGTGGTGCTGTACAAACACAGCAGAACAAAAGTTAATCCTTGCCCTAAAGGGTTTCGATGAGAGAAGAAAAGATTATTTGAGAAAAAAAAAAAAAAAAAGCCTCACCCCAGACATTCAAGTGTACAGTAATGAGTCATCTGGTCAAATTCTGTAGTGGTACCTGAGAAAGAGGATGTTTCTCAGGCCACTGGCAAAAACTCTCCTGCCACAGATCATTTAGAGCACTCATACTGCGCTAAGGCAGATATTACATTCAAAAAAATACATACAGCCCTCTTATAATATAGTCTACTTTTTCCTAGCAGACTGCTTTGTGCAGTGTATCAAGCCATCATCAGCACATTAGCTCCATACTTGTGGGCATGGAATACATCAGGAAATCACTGCATTTATTTTTAGGCCACTTGAATTCTGCCAACTGAAATCTGGGATTTCAGTTCAGTGTACTTCCAGCTATACCATCTTAAGCTATGCTAAAGGGAATGGATAAATTCTTCCTTTTGATGTTTTCCACAGTAAAGAAAGGGAATTTCTGAAAAATCACATCCTGCTAGAGCAAACTTTGAGGCTGGGGAAGGGATAATGGCAACAACGTTAATTTATTTTTCTTCGCCTGGCTTCCATTTTTGATCTTCACAAAAGGACACAGAAACTGCAAAAAACTTTCCATAACATAATGCAGTTATTGAGAAAGCAGACAAATGAAAACCACAGGTTCTGCAGAGACTGCCTTTCTGCACTACGCAGAGGGTTATTTCTTTTTCTGAGGAAGTATATACAAGAGTAGGCCATGCACACCACACAAAAGGAAGATCACATTTCCTTCCACCCTCCAGGTTTCTTTTGTTAATAATAATTATAAACCAACGCTTAGCCTTAGAGTCACATGCCTAGTGGTGAGAGATGGGCTCTTTCTCTAATCTCAATCCTCCTCTCCCATTATTGTTTCATTGACTACTATTGACTTTATAGCATGGCTGGAAGCCAGAAATGAATGGGAGAATTTGAATGGCAAAACTGGTGGGGCAGGTTTCCCTGGATAATGTTGCAACAGGCTGAAAATAAATAAATAAATAAGTAAGAAAGTAAGTAAGTAAGTAAGTAAAATAATGTCCTTTATCAACAGCCAGGATCCAAGTCCTTCTAGGGTCACTGTGCACATATGTCACAGCTGGAGGACAATGCCTGGAAGAACTGTTCAAGTCCTGGAAATACAATTCCATTTCCACAGGCGTACTCCACACCTAAACATTAATGATTTTATTCGGCCTCTAGACTCATGTTAATGCCTAGTAGAACCAAACTCATCCCTAAAAATATACTTTTTTTCAAATCAGGCTTTCAGATCACATCTTTAGATAGCATTATCTCATTAGGAGAGTGAAAGAATTTTTCCAGGTGGGACTTTGTAACATGATGGAGTTGCTGTTGTGCTACATTCTGGAAAGCAGAGCCAGCTTGGGACAGAGAACATTAATCTCTGCTGTGATCTTGCTGCCAGCATCCAAGGGACTAGATTCTCAAGCTGTGTGTGAATTGGCCCTTCATATTACAGCCATTTAAATGCATGAGTTGAGATTCTGTCCCAGGATTTTCCTCAGCTGTTTCAGTGCCCAATCTTAACCTGACCTACTACGTCCTCATCAGAGGGAGAGAATGCATTATACCAGGAGCGAGTGCAGAAATGTAATGTGTGAGCACTATAGGTACAATTAGCAGGTCTGTAATCTTTGTTGCAGAATATGCTTTGGGTCATAAGATGATAAAACAATGTCCCTGTTCTCACACAGCTTGCCTATGCTTTCTGGCTCTGCTCCACTATGGACAGCAGGGGTGCCCCATAGAAGATAAGTACAGTTCTCTAATGCTAGGACTTCAAAGAAAGCTCTGAACCATCCCTCTCTGCCTCCTTCAGCTACCCCAAGCAATGTAGTTGTTTACTCCAGGGGTATGCTACCCATTGAATGGAGCTGGACTCAGATCTAGGATATCACCCTGCTACTTACTCTGGAAACATCTGGGTTTGCTTGAGAGAAGGAATGGAGATGGCGAGAAGAAACTAACCCCTCTGGCTGAAGGTGAAGGGATCCAGGAAGTACTCAGAGCCTTTACTCAAGATTGGAGTCCTATGTCTGGTGCTGGTTAGGCAGACCATGTCATGTCAAATTGAGCTATACTACATCGCCCAGGAAGGGCAGCAGCAGAGTGCAGAGTGTGATGATATAGCTTTCAACAGACCGTCCAGGAAGCAACTCATATTTTAAACAAACAATTCAGCCAGACCAGACAGAACTGCTTCCAGCTCCATCTGGCTCTATTACTCACTGGATATCACACCTTCTTTAAGGCAATTCAAATTACTTACCCACAAATGAACTTATCTGAATCATCCATTGAGACTGGAAGTTCTCATAACAGTGAGCAGTGATCCCACTAAACTGTGCAATCTTCAGGGTACTCCAGAGTGACACAGGATGCTAGTCTTAATATGTAGTTATCCATGCACTATTCAGAACTATGGTACAGACTCTCAGTTCAGAAAGTCACGCATCCCTTACACAGTAATTTCTTATATGACTTGATCTTGACAGAGGAGAGGAACTGATCAGTGATCATATTAATAGTAACTTACATCTGAGTAATCAAGATTTGACTGGACTCACTACATTTATGCAATGTATATCCAAACCCAGTGCTGCGTGTGGGCTTCACTCAGTACTGCATGTAGAGACTTAGGTCAGGCTCCATAAAGCCAAGGCTGATTAGAAGAAAGGACTTCAGATAGGAAAAAAAATAATATTGAGGAACTTGTTTACAGGCATGTAAAGTGATCTAGGAGGGATACCTGAACTCAGCAAGAAAATCAAACTGTGAAATGAATGAGGACTTCGGCATGAAGAAAATGAGGAGGGATGTCATATCCCTGGAGAAAATAACATGCACAGTAGGTACTAGATTTCACATTTTTCTAGCAAGTCTCATGGGTGACTATAAATAGGGTAATTTGTGATTCAGCATCATGGGGAGCAGTGCAGATTGCAGACAATTTGGGACACTCTTGGAAAGGAGCCAAAGAACAGCAGTGTGTTCACATAAGCTACTGACAACCCCTTTAGCCCTACCAGTGATAGAATGCAAGGATGAACTAACTACTGGTTAGCTGAGGGAAGTGACATTGAAGGTCTGGGTTTTGTGGGGCACTGGGTCACGTCCCGCATATAAACAGGATGACAGGCGTATTGCTGGTGCAGGAGAACTAATCTTCCTAGCCTCAGTCTAGCAGTAATCAAGGCATTACACAATGCAAGAACTGCGGGTTAAGTAACTACAAACAAGTTTGACATGTTGTAAAAAGATTTAACCATGTGACAAAGAATGTGAAAAGAAGACGTTTTCCATTTGCTTTTATGTAGACACTAGGCGTCCGAGTAGCAGGCAAGAGGAATTGGAAATTCTCATTAGTGAGAAGAAATGTGATATAATCAGCATTACTGAAAGCTGCTGGTTTCAATTTGCATGATCGGAATGTTAAAGTGACTGGTTATAACCTGCTTAGGAAAGACAGAGTTGGTGAAAATGAACTGAGTGAATCATGCCCTAACATCATACCATAGAGTAGGAATTACTCTACGGACTCAATGAGAACGCACAGAAAGAAGCAGTGTCACATGGACTTTAGTACATGGGGGCTCCAGACACTCACTGAGAAAACATCCTGATTTGGGGAACACTATTGACTATTATCTAACACAAGGAGCCATCATGTGGTAACTCTTCTGACTTTATTCTGACAAAGATGAATTAATTACTCGGCTGAGAGTTGACGGTTGTCAAGGGAACAGTGTGGATGACCTGATTATATTCAATATGGGCAAACAGAGGGCTGTCCCTAACTTCAAAAGAGCTAATTTCTCACACCTAAAGTAAATTAGGAATCAACTTGATTGTGAGAAAAAACTGAGACAGGAAAAGATGTGAATGGAAGTAGGATGTACAGGAAAATTGTATTTGATGGCCAATAGCTGCAAGCCTACAAAGAAAAAAAAAAAAAAAAAAGAACTAGTATGGCATTAGACAAAGGCTTTGTTGTAAAGTTAAGAGTAGTAATTAGGAATAATAATAGTAATAAAAGTAAATGGATAAGAAAAGAATAGAATTGTAAAACTTCAGAAAAATAGTAAGAACATCTATGGAGAAAACACGCAGCCAGTAAAATTAAGGTAAGCATTAGGACATTTTCAAAAGGATAATCAGAACAAAGGAAACTGCAGTAATCACTTAGGCCTATTACTGGGTGAAGATAACATGAAGAGGCAGAAATGGTTCAATAAATATTCCTGCTTTGGTGTCAAACATCTTTGAAAGTTGAGCATCGATTAAAGACACAGCATTTCTAAAACAGCAGACCCAAATAATGCGCATTCAGGGACCACAAAATTGTTAGCTGAGACCTCTTGCAATTAATTTTGAAAGTGCTTTGTGAAATGGGAGTTTCCAGACTATGGAAGAAGCGCTATCACTATCCCAGTTCAAACAGGGCAAGCTGGATGAGCAAGGTAACTATAGATCACTTAACCAGTGCAAACAAAATGGAAAAAATGATGAATAGGAGGACAAAAAAGCAGCTAATGCTGATAACATGACATTGTGGAAAGTATGTCTCAGTGAACAAATAAAGTTGCACACCTTCAATGACATTACAGGAACGGCCAGTAAAGTCATTAGTTGGCTACTACATGATAGTCCTTGATAAAGCATCTTCCTTAGTACCACATACAGTGTGATTACCATAATCAAACGTCAGGAGAGCACAGGTGAAACGGCACGAAGAACAAAGTGAGTGACAAATTTAAACAAGCTGTCAACAGACAGCTCATGCTGAAGGCAGATGCATTGTTGCTGAGATTGGTACTAGATTATCCTACTCAACGTTTTCATCAATGAGCCGGAAGCTTGAAATTACCACTGATAATTTGTTGATGATACAAAGATTGGCAGATGGGTAAACAGTGTTGGAGGCATTGCAGTAACACTGCCTGACTGCATCACTTGATTAATTGGGCCCTTCAAACAACACATGTTTAACGAATCAAATGCTAATATATTCATCTAGGAACAAGGAATGCAAGCCGTTCATAGAACCCAGGGGTGGCATTCTGAACAGAGATGATTCCAAAAAGGATTAAGGGAGGGAAGAGTATAACTGAACTTACCATGATCGGGGCTCTCTTACAGTTAATACTACAACCTGAGTTATTAAAAAAAAGGCTCATAGGAGACGGTGATACTTCCACACTATTGCTGAAAATAATGCCAGTTGATTCTGCTTGCATTTTTTAGAAGATGATTGAGTTTGATGGAGAGGCAACTCAGAAAGAATCATATTGAAGATTTTATAGGAGAAAAGTTTCTTATTGAGTGAGACTTAGAAAAGAAAAAAAAAAAACCACAAGGATCTGCTTCAAGCCTCTTCAAACAGGGCAGACTTAAAAGCTTGGTCTGCCTGCTTCAGGCATTGCCTGCCCAAGTTTTAAAACTCCCCATCAATCTCCAGTGCATTATGACTTTTCCAAGTGAGAAAGAACTTAATGTCCAATCAGAAAATGCCTTTGAAGCAACTTGCACCCATTGCTTCTCATTCTTTTGTACTGCCCCTCTGTAAGAAGTCTGTCTCCACCACCTCCATAGCCACCCAGCAAGCAGCTCCTCCTTAGCGTTTGCTTCTCCAGGCTGAGTAATCCTGGCTCCTTCAACCTCTCCTCACACACTGTATGCCCCAGCTGCCAGTGATTTCAGTGGTGCCCTGCTGGAATCTCTCCAGTTTGCCAGAACTTTTCTTGTACTTATAAAGCCCCATTTCTTTTGCCTATCTAAAGCTAGAATGAGAGAAGATTTAAAGTCTTGAGGCCTCTGTAAGCCAGAAGGAAAGGAAGATCAAGGATCTGTAACTGAAAGTTTGAAGCCAGATAAACTGGATTACAGCATGGGCTCTTTGCTACTAAGCAGACAATACAGGTGCTGGATTCTCCATTTCTTGATGTAATCAAATCAAGACCAGATGTTTATATGAACATTTTTCTTCATCCAAGCAGCACAATCTTGCCTAGGATCAAGGCAAGGATAACAAATGGGAGATCATGAGTTGGTGATATGTGAACTGCAGGACTCAACTGCCTCTAAATTATGGAATATTTTCAGCATTGTACTCTTAAGGTCCAAGCCACTGCACATTTTCCAAAATGCCCAGCCCAGTCTAACTCATGGGAGAAATAACAGAAAGAAAGGAGAACCTAAATATACTATATATTGGATAGAAAAAAATGAGAAGTTGATAATAGTGAATGTCTCTGATTGAGTTGTCTCTTGCTGGATACTCACTGGACTTCTGGAGTGTGTGTCTGAGAGGCTTTCTTGACCAAACTGTAGTGCAACAAGTGTCTGGGCTGAAATATATCCCTTGTAGCTGAACAACCTTTGGCCCTAAGGACTTGTTGCCCAACGCATTCCAGTTACTTAAAATACAGTCTTCTGGAACCAAAACTGTGTTCTTTAGGATTCACAAGTTTTTGTCTGACCTGAAGCCACCATTTGTCTTTTCAGGGATATATAACAGATGTAAGTACACAGATATATTCTTTGAACCAGAGATTTTGAACATGTTTGGTCTTAACTCAAATGGCAGATATGGAATATTCAGGCCTCAGAAAATAATCTCATGAAAGGAGCACATTCCATTATTGCTCACCCAGAGGGAATAAAGTGAATCTGTGTCAGTTTAGACTGTAATCTCAGATTTTAGGAGATTTACAAACTCAGCCAGTGGAAGGAAGAGTTGATGTGATTTTCCTAAACTTTGGTGACGCATTTGGCTTGGAATCACACATTTTTATTAAGGAAATATGTAATATAAAGCACCCTTGAAACTGATTAAAAATCAACTGATAAGCTTTCAAGTGTCATTATAAATTGGGAGTTACTGTTTAGCTCACATATTTCCTGCAGAATTTCTCCAGATATCTCTTCTTGGCACTCTGCTATTTAACATCCTTATTGATGACCTGGAAGAAGACATAACTTCATTAATAACAAAGTCTCTTCCATCTTTAGAGAGGTGTGACAAATGTGTTTGGCATGATATATTGCCCTCCAAATAATTCTGTATTTCTGTAGAGTTTATAGGATGGTCAGAAAATCAGATCAGACCAGTGGTGTAATTTTAGGCGGGTAGTTAGTCTAGATGAATCCTAGACTTAAAGCCTAAGTTGACATTTCTGCTGATCTCCACCAAGATAAATAAATAAATAAATAAATAAAATAAAATAAAATAAAATAAAATAAAATAAAATAAAATAAAATTGATTGACATCTTTAGAGTGAAAGAAGTTTGACTGTCAATTAGACCGGAAAGCCTATGAAGAAAAAGCAAGATCTTGTGTCTAGCAAAGAAAGAGGCAAACTAGAAGTGAGGCAGCAGGCACTCCATGGGTGATCTTTCATATCAGACTACCTGTTTCCTAAAAGCTCCTCTGTAGTTTAATCAATTGGAAATTCTAGCTTGGTCTGTAGCTTATGTTATTTGTGACAGAAAACTAAATTACTCCTTTCCAACCTAATCAAGCTATGGGTCTCTCTATGCCATACCTGCAAGCTTTGTAGTTCATAGCTTTGCAGCGCTCTTTCTGTTGCAGCTGTATTGAAGGAGTAAGAGTGCAACCGCCTGGTTGTTCCTTGTGAGCCACCAAGCTATGTGAACACGTGGTGACTCTGAAGAAGACATCTTATTGTCCAGTGATAGTGACTAGAAGCAGAGATGGCTGTATAACCACAACTGCCTGACATGGCCCATAGTATGATTTCGTGTTTGACGTTTTTGACAGACAGCTCTATCTGAAAGATGGTGTCTGAGAAAGAGGAACTGGAAGCTTCACCAAAATGTATTGCAACAAGTGTCTGGGCTGAAATACAAGCCGTAGGCACTGCAAGAGGAGGCTGGGCATTTTATATGGAAGTCAAGAGCTTTGCTGATTTACTGTTTGGCAGTTTTCCTCCTAGTCAGTGAACAGGTGGCTCCAAGAACTCTTCCAGGGAAGGCCCACTGCAGGGATTTGAGACTCATTGCCAGGAGAGTTAAAGCACTGCTGGAGTTTTACCTAACAAAAGCCTCACTTTTGCTAGAGAAAACAGCATCTGCTATATTTTACACCTGTTTTTCCTTGTATTTATATTTGTGGCTTTTGCCCCTTTTCTCACGATAGTTACAAATCTTTTTCCAAAGGATTATTTTCAGGACAGAGGGAAGTGTTCCTTACCATACTGTCTTATGCTCCTGCTGGAAAAGGAAATGTTGTCTATCTGTCCAGGACTGTGGAAAAGTAGATCTGTTGACCAGAAAGAAGCTCTTACACTCCTGTGCTGTCGTGAGGCCTTCCCTACCCAGATCTGGCATTCCAGGGTGCAATCAGTCTTCCCTATATTGAGATGGCTGCTGAGCCAGGTCTTATCTCAGAGAGACACTGATATGCTACAGAATCAAATACATCACAGAAGTTGAATCAGCTAGAACAATAGCTTGCACTGCTAACTCAAACTCGTGCTCGAATGCAGCAACTCATACACACGTTATGGGGAACCATGGGATGAAACCAGCACCCAGAGATTTACACACAATGGGACCAATTATGCACACCTTGTGTTTCCCATTATGTGTTACAATCTTGCCCTCATCTGTAAAGACAAGCACGTGAATTCTTACTCTGTCATGGCCACTCCAGTAGGCAATTTCATTGGACAAATTCAGAATAGTAATAGCTGGAAAATAGCCACTATATCCTGAATACTCACAAAGCTGTGGGCTCACTCTGCAAAGAGGTGATTTTGTTTTCCCCTCAATCTGGTTTTGATGTTCTCTTTTTCCTCCCTTTTATGCAAAGCTCTCCACCCCAGAAGGCAGGCAAGCAGCCAATCTACCTCTCTGCCCCACTCCAAAATAAATGTTAGATGCTAAAGCGTGCACAAAAGGGAACTGTGAAAGAGTTTGCATAAAGGGTTGTGGGTTTTTTTTTTTCCTAGTCTTGAGGGGGTTTGTGTGTTTTGCACAGCACACTCTACTTTGTTCCACTGAGGTCCTTACACTGTGGCTCAGCCTGACCATTCAGCAGGTCAGAGGACATCTGCCATAAAGACCTGATGATACACTGAAAACGCTACATGACTTTTCTCTATTTCATTCCTCCTCTGATGAAAGCAACATAACACAGGCTGTTCAAACAAGTGCTGTACTGAAAGATTAGTTCAAAATTTGGATATTTTTGTGGCAGATTTGAAACAGTGCTTGTTAGATCCATATCGAGGGCTATGCAGATCTGGCATAGCTTCACCTAGGGCCAGGTTTTTTTAATAGAGCTAAAAAAGATTTACAGCAGCTAGGGATATATGCCTATATTGCATATAGTTATGTGTGTATGGATTGGATGCTCTGTTTGCCCTACATAACCCATGGAGTTGAAGGTTATGCACTGACCACTCATCTTTAGTTTGAAGCAGCATATGTCACCTTTCAGTGTTGCGAATTTACACTCTTATAAAAATCATAGAATCTCAGAATCGAATGTTGGAAAAGATTTCTAAGATTATCTCATCCAAGCACTGACCCACCCCCACCATGCCCACTGACCATGTCCCTCAGAGCCACATCCACACGGCTCTTGAACACCTCCAAGGGACAGTGACTGCACCACCTCCCTGGGCAGCCTGCGCCACTGCATCACCGCTCTGAGATCCATTGGATCTGAGTGCTGAGCATACGCTGCCTGTGTTGCTGCTCTGACAAAGGCAGCTTACACTGCCCGCAGTCAGAGCAGCAGCTACTCAGATAGGCAGGTATCATCCCAGAGCACAACAAGGAGAGAATGTAGAGCCCTTGTAGAACTCTGGCATGATCTGTAGAAGGGTCACTGGGGCTGCAGTGTGGGGTGTGTGGTGGAGGACAAATAGTCCTTCTTGCAACCCTTGATGCTACAGTTTCATCTGTGGATGGTCAGAGCCTCGATGGCTTGGCTCCAGGCTCCCTCACGAATAAAGCATGCAGAGATACTGAAACTCCAGCTGTTGTGCCCAAATTCCTTTCTGCCGCGGGGAAAGACAGATTGCTCACAAAAGGGCAAGTGTGAGTGGCTGGCCACGGAGATTTGTTCTCTCAATCCATCAAATATTTCCATGTGCTTCATTCCAAAATATTGATGTGTAGAGCCTTGGGAGTTTTATATTTAGCAAGGAACATAAATCACAGATGCAGGGGGGCAGCTTCTGTAATGTTTCCTGGCTTATCGACTGCACCACTAATAGCTCAGAGGGGCTTGTAAATCGGACTGTGAATTCCACAGTACAAGCAGTGGCGAGGAGAAAGCCATTTACCTCTGGTGGAGGCTGGGAAACACTTTCTGGTGACAGGTCCTGGGGCATATCAGGATCCTCCTGGCAAGGCTCCCAGGGGGCTGTGAGGTGTCAGTGAAACACGTGGGACCCACTCATTCACAAGCCTGAGGGTGACACCAGCACATGGATTTCCTCAGACATGCTCAGAGGATCTTTGTGCTGGCTCCTCTTTTTCTTTATTCTTTGTTCATTTGCTTAGCAAAGAAGCTTCACGCAGGTCCTGTTCCTTTCACTGGTTGGTGGCTTGTAAATCCAGAATATCAGATAAATTGCTTGAGATCTTGGGAACGCTCATGTGAGCAGCATCAGCCTTTCCCTGGCTGGGAGAATCATCAGCCTTCCCAGCACACTCACTGGTGTGCTGTTGCAAGGAAGACTTGAGGTCTTCTCCTTTGTAATTCATTGTTTTATGCCTCTGAATAACCCAGTGTTTAGTTTAATAATAATTCTTTGTATTCTTGTAGTTCCATCCATCTGAGCACCAAGAATTGATTTGCCAACATCAAAGCCTCCATCCTCTTGTATTGAATTTTGGCATCAACTTATTTTCTTAAAATCCCCATTCTGACAGATTTCCCCTCTAGCAGCTTGTCCTGGCCTTTAAAAATTCTTCTAAGTAGAATCTGAGAATGGCTTTCCTGCTTCCCTCTTGAGTTTACAGCAAAACTTGCCAGCAGTGAGAAAGTGTGCATCCAAAACAATGGCAGTAATATGCATGAGGTCCTGCCAAACACAAGGGGTAAAATGCCTGAAGGAGATAACCAAATACTTGCTTATTGTATTCACAAGGCTCGCTCACTAACAGCCAGATTATAATTTTAGCAATAGGAGGTACCCAGCTTTGAACAGATGGGATCTGCGAGCTGGCACGTCCCTCACAGAGCTTCATTGTGACCCCATGTGGACAAGAGCTCGCATCACTGAAGTCAACACATCTGCACCAGGGCTGAGGAGTTGCCTGCTAGGCTAGCATCATGGGAGCCTGCGCTGGGGGATGCAGATCCATGATGTTATTGCATTCAGTTATCTCAAAATTAGGCAGAGCCTTGGTTCTCTTTAGGCCCTTGGACCAAAAAAAAACCCCAAGACCTGCCTTTCCATCTCTTCCCAGCACTATGGAGCTTCCTGATTTTTTCTTCTTGCCTATCAGGACCTTTGCAGAGATTTTCTAGGCATTAATGCAGGGAGTGAGACTGAGCGCAGTGATCTCCCTCAAACCTGAGAAAACTTGCACGTGGTATGTTGCAGGAAGAGTTTTGTCAAGCACATTTTCCTTTGTTCCTTTAATTGTCCCCTCTCCTTGCCTTACTTTAGAGATGGCTGCCCATGCAGCCCCAGCATCCACAGAACAAATGTGTGTAGGGCACGGCCTCTTTGTCTGAACCGTACCCACTCTCACATCATTGGCGAGCTGACAGAACCCCGCGCTCTAGATGCCCTTCTATTGTGCAATGGGATTTGATTCCATTTACTTTCCGTGATCTCTGTTAACTTTGTGCAGCGCTCTGTTTGCGCTCCTGTGTCTATTTTAAAATGACACACCTTGTGGACTTCTGTCATTCAAAATTTTACAAATACTTCACCCTGATCTTTTTACGACATGTTGACTGTCGAAGCTAACAACAACATTTTGTCATGGGCTTTTCTGCTGCCTCTGGCAGAGCTTATTTAACTCTTTCTGCGGTAATTAATATTTCCTTTGCAGACTTTCCTCACCACAGATCTAGAAAGACATCTAATGCGCATCTATAAAAATTGCTGTCTTTATTTGTATTTTTGCCACCCGTGTCTTTTCTTTGGCTACCAGCTCTCCTGGATGTTACTCTCTCTCCAATTGGGCAAGGTTTCTTATCTGCATTACTGCTATGAAAGGAACCTTAGGAGTTTGGACCCCACAGTGCTGATGGAGGCATAAAACTAGCCAGGAATCGTGATCCTAGAGAACTAACAAATCTTTTTTGGCTCACTTTATGTTTTAATACCTTGACGTTGCAAAAAAAATAAATTATGGAAAGCTGTCCAAAAGTTTCCACTAGAAGCATTTCCCTGGGAACCTCATGTCTCTGCATGCTACACAGCACAGTTCCATGATCCTGAGCATCTTGGGGCCATCAGAAGAACAACCTGTCATTCACAGCCTAACAAAAGGCTCCTCCTACCTCATATTTAATTATTATCTGTGTTTGCAAGCATTTTTCCAGGACAGTCTCATCATGGAAAAGGTTATCCACTGTCTATTGAAATTTCTTTGCTGTCCTTTCCCCCACAGGCATTCAAAAAGCACCTCTCAGGCAGCCAAAAATGCAATTCTGGAAAGAAATTTTGGATTTCCAGGATACATTTGAAGGAGAGGAAGTCACTCACTCTGATGCTGAAATTAAGGTGTTTCAAATTGTTAAAATTGGTTTTGGAGCTTCAAGGGTTAAAAACATGCATTCTAAAATGTGAATTGAGGGAATCTTATGATTTAGCAAAACTGCTGCCTGATAACACGCCCACTGCCTTTTGATGATAGGAAAGGAACTGCTGGAGGAACGGAAGAGGGTGCTGTCAGTCTCAGGTAAGATGCATTTAACAAAGCTGATAGCAGCCCAGACGGTCTCTCTTGCAGGAAGGTTAGGAGAAAAGAAGCACAACATGTCAGTTGAACCCCAGTTGATGGGCTTGAGCTGCTCAGCCTGCTGCAGCTCCCTGCTCTGAATTCCACATGGTGCAGAGCCCAGCAACAGGGATGAACTTCTTGCTTGGCATCAGACGCCCAGAGGCACTGCATGGCATATTAAGCATCACGTAGGCATGTGATCCTAAGTCACTGGCAGCATCCCAGTGGAGTCATATTTCCATTGCATTCCTTGGATATCTCCCAGCCACTGGCCTGAGAAAGTCACTAACCTTCATGTGCTTCATTGTTCTGGCAGGATGTCTCCATCCAGCTGGTGTCGCGTGACTTCTGCTGACCACTGAGCGTGCTCTTGCACAATTCATCCCAGAAACATCTGATCTAACAGACACGTCCTGGCAATACCATGCACCTTGCTCCTCAACACCCACCAGCAGGTTGCACATCTCTTCCAGCAGAGCAGCTGGGTGAGTCTTCCCAGCCACGGCACATTATCATCGCTCCCACCGACAACCTCTCCTGCCTGAAAGCAGAGGAACTGCAGGCAGTCTAACAGATTTAGGGCTTTAGAATTTGCAGTGCTTGAAGAGAGGATCCCTTAAGGATGTAGGATATTATTTGGATATTAGGAAAAACTGCTTCTCAGAAAGAGTGATTACATATTGGAATAGGCTACCTAGGGAGGTTGTGCAGTCACTAACCCTGGAGATGTTCAAGAATGGTGTGGATGTGGCTCTGGGGGACATGGTCAGTGGGCATAGTGTGGATGGGTTCACAGTTGGACTAGATGGTTTTAGAAGTCTTTTCCAACCTTTATGATACGATGATTTGAAGTTTGCTTCTGAAGAACAGGCCTGTGCTTGAGGAGGATGAGCAGCCCCACACATTCAGCTGTGGCTTGAGGAGCCTAAGGGCAGTTTGTCACCGGCACTTTGTGCAGTCTTGGAGAAGCACTGCAGCAGGTGGGTACTGTCTGCTGTGATCTGGTCAGAGACCACAGGTGGACACCTCCTGCCCTTGGTCACAACGCACAAGTAGCGAATAACTGAACCCAGAGGATGGACTGAATAAAAATGGGAGAAGTGGCTGCATCTACCTGAAGGATGGAGAGGAAGAGTTGAAGATGGTAGCGGTGAGAAGACTGAAAGAGGATCAACAACAATTAGGATGACACCATTAGCTGTCATGGAGATAGTGTTATCCTCAAGCCTGACAGAACAGCATGGCTGTTGTTGTGAGCTATCAGCTCTCACAGCTCAGGGATGATACTGCTGTCAGCTAGAAATTCATACAGCCAATACATTTTTCTGATGGGGAATGAAAGGCAGGTGCTCTGCAGACATACAAGATACCCCCTTGATAGACAGACTTTTGGTTGAGGAGGAGGAAGATCTGAAGAAGCCAACAGCTGTAGGAGGAGGAAGAATAGGTTTGCTGGGTGCAGGAGACCAGCTGTTCACAGAATAACAGAAGAAATGGCAAAATAAGTGACATTTGGTGCTGTGAGAACCAGAGGCAGGATGAGAACCAGCTGACCTAGGATGGAGTGATGGATCACTTTTAGCTCTTTATTTCCTATAATCCAGCAATTTTATTTGTACCAACTTGAGCTAGGAGTCAGGAAATGCTTCCCTTCCTCAAGCATTATTGCATTTATTTTGGTTTTGGGATATTAACAAAAAGACAGTAGTCTCCTCTGTGTTTGATACTGTTAAACTCTGCATAAGGTTGGAGAACTTGAACAAAGTTCAGTGACATTCATACAACAAAGGATAGCATAGACTTCTGCCAGGCCTCTAATGTGCAGTAAGTAGATGTTACAATTACAGAAATGGAAAACATCCAAGACACTTGTAGAAAGCAGGCCCAGTTTAATTTTATCAAACTGATATAAAATGAAACTTAAATATACTGATGATATATATTAAAAGATAATTCTCCAGCTTACATGAAATTACTGATATATCATGTTGAAGAGGCTCTGTGCTGTCTTTGAAAATATGCAGAAAGAAAAAGACTGTCATCTCACACTTCCTGATATATGTGGACAGGAAAAGTCAGGATGAACTTCAGAGTCTGCTTCTTTCATGCAGTAAAACGAAGGGGTTGAGACAGCAGGCAACAAGCCAACCTGTAGGCACAAGGAGGGGTAGGACCAATTATTTAATACAGAACAGGGCATCCTGACTGGGGACCTTCATAAATCAAGCAGTGTGAAAGACAAGAAGGAGACATGAGGGAGATGCTCAGCTGGTGGGAAAGGGGTATGTTCCAGCACTGGGTGTCTACTCCACATCCTCCTAGTGCTTGGCACACAGGCACCTACCTACACTAAGCAAACATGCATCCAGTGAAGCCTGCCCATCGGAAGCTGGGGCCTGCAGACTTCACATTGCATCTGCAATCTGCATGCACAACCTTGAGCATATGGCACTGTACAGCACTCAGATTCATGATCCCATACTCTTTTTCAGCTGTTTTGATTCTGGGCATAATTATTCAGCTTAGCTGCCTGCCCTACCCAGTGCATGGCCTGCAGGCCTGTTTTCCACTGCCTTTTTTTTTTTTTTTTTTTTTTTTTTTTTCCTTTTTTTTTTTTTCCCTCCTTTTTTCTTTCCTGTTTTGTCCTGTAATCATTATTACTGAGTTTCCTTGTGGCCTTACCCTCAAATCAAACTGATGCCTATTCCCCCATAGAGTGCATGGGAGAGGAGGTGGTTCAGACACACAATAAAATAGAGAGGTCAAAGTTGCCTGACGTTTCTCACTAATTGTGGGTGCCAAAATGAAGGCACTTAAGCTTCTGTTTCCCAAAGCTGCTGGCAAGCTTTCAGTGTTTTATACACTCAGCATACAGCTCCCACTAACTTCCTTTCCAGGTGTGCGTGCTTAGCACTGCCACAAACACTGTCTGCACGAAAAACGTGGCATGTAGTGAGTGACAAACAAAGTCTGGGCTGAATGAACTCTGCCCAGAGAGGGAGGAGCACATCTGTTTCTCCAGCACAGCATCTCTCTGCCTCTCTTACAGGATGTTCCCTGCTGTAACATCATACTAATGGCATCGGGGCCACTCAACACAGGTAACCCACAACGGCTTCCTCCTCCTCAGTCAAATCAGGCAGTGGTTGTATCAAAATACAGTATGTGTTCATGTAACTAGAGTGCAGCAAAACGCCTCTGAAGTTCACAGCAGAGGCATTCCTCAAATTTCACATCTCCTAGGCAAGTGATCAACTCTGCAGCTTTAACATGAGGCACCACAACAAAACCAAAATCTTTTAGATAAGAACTGAACTAAATATCTTGTTGCATAGATTTATATTGATAAGCCATTTTGTCTGCCATGGAAAAGTTATTAGTTTCAGTCAAGTAATAAAGGTGTGCACTGCAGATCTGTCAGATTAGGAAAGCTGTTCTTTTCTTTGTAGACTAGCCACAGGTTGAAGAGAAAGAAGGTGAATAATCAATGAATATGAAGATGTTATGAAACTATGAAATAAACAAGAGAGTTTGGTTAAGCAGGTTATAATAACAAAAAGAATAGAATAGGATGCTTACCTGTGTTCTGAGCTTACTGCAAAACTCCAGAGGAGAGATCTCCAGAAAAGATCCTTTCCCACTGGTATTCAGCTCTTAAATGGGTCAGGAGAGGTGCAGCCAGGCTTCACCCCTTCCATCAGCACAGGTGAAGGCAATTCACCTGTGCTCTGTGGCTGACTCATTGCTCGCCTCAGATGATCAATCAAAGGTTCAGGCCGTGATTCAGCAGTTCCCATACAGAAGGGGAATGAGTAGGACATTCATTCTGGGTAGGATTTTCTCAGCTATTTGCATTCAACAGATGGATAGGAAGACTGAGGTCTTGTATATCCACTTCCAGGGTTGTGATAGAGTTTGGGACAGGCAGTTGCACACCATTTTGCCACTACATCTTCTCTCATTTCTTTAATTCTGTAGACTAAAGAAAATACATCAATTAATTAAAGTATTTGTAATAATCCAGTCTTCACCTCCATATAGTTCCATAAGTGATACAAAATAGGACTGGGTTAGCACCTCTTCCAGACAGATTAATTTTTTTATGTTTTCATAATGAGTTTGGCCACTTAATTTTGGTCATTGTATTAAAAATATCTGAAGAAAGGCCAATTGCTTATGAATTTAAACAGTGTTCTCTGTTCTTGGTGAGTTTGATGTGTGGTCATAGAAAATAAAAATTGCACTTGGTTTTGCTAAGTAGCTATTTGAAAGTGATAGAGGTCTTTCCTTCACTCTCTAGGCTGCATCCGTTTCAGAGTGCCTCAGAGACGTTACCTCATTAATTTTAATGAGAAGCCCAGACGTGAATCTGACACAACCATAAATTGTTCTTTTTGTGTGTGCGTGTACGTGTGTGTTTAAAAGAGCTCCCTGTGTTACCCTGTGAAGGACCTGCCTGTGTTGTGTGCTGACGTCCACTATTTATGCACATGTCATTCTAGCCTCACAACACAGTTCCCTTTTTATCCTTCAGCCACCCTTTGTGAATTACCTTCATGCTTCTCCCTGCAGTGTCTTCTGTGCAGATAGCTTATTCCATCTCTCAAACAGGAGCAAGAGGTTCTCCTACTCCAGACAGCCTCTAGATCAAAGCTGTAACATCACTCCAAAATACTCAGGCACACCTGTATGTTCTCTTCAGCCCTACCTTATGTCCTTGTTCAAGCTGCACATCCTCCAAGGAACCTCCTCAGACCCTCTTGAGTGGCATAAGCTGAAGACTGATCTCAGGATGTGCAGCTGAGCATGGGTGGCAGCCCTGCCAGCCTCAGGAAAGGAATAAGGGAGTTGAATGATGACTTCTTGCCCTCCTGTTTTCCATGTCTGACTGCCCAACCTGTTCTGTGGCTGACCCTTGAGAGGCAAGCCACCAATGGAAACTGTTGCCAAAGGTAAACCCCCTGCTCAGAATATCTGTTGTGGAAGAGATCTGGGTTTGTACATCCACCTATAGGAAGTCCTGGAAAAATAATGTCCTCAATACAGCCCATTCACCAGCTCCCATGAGATCAAATCCCAAGTGTCTGCTTTGGGCAGTGGGCATTGGCTGCTTAAGTGACATTGCCACAAGGTACAGCAACAATTTGTCCTTGTCGTATATAAGAAGCAAAATGAGCAGTGGAAGAACACTCACCACAATGTCTAAGCTCCTAAAATGCCTTCCTGCCATGTGCCTGCATTTCATAGGTGACCCATTTCCCCTTCCAGAAAGATCTTTGTTTCTTCCTATTGCATGACAGCCTCACTACTGCTTCCAGCTATGAGCCATTTTCAACCCTGCTCATCTCCTCACCAAATTCTAATTCTACTCAGATCATTTCAGGCTGTTGAAGAGGTGTTTGGTTTTTGCCCAGCTGGTGCCTATTTGCTCAGCAAATGCCCAAAATTTAGGTAAACTCTAACAACCTTCTCTGTCCTCGTCGGACTTAATTCTTACAAGTAGTTTGACGGTCATTAGGGTATTCCCATCAGCGAGAGTATTTATGTTGTTTTCAAACCCTCTCATAGTAGTTAGGGCCACCCACCAGCTCTTTAAAAAGAGATGCTGCATCTGTTCGGTGAACAAGTTATGCATCTGCATTGTAAACTTTGATTCAACCCAGATATGCATGTGCCTTGGGCTTCCTCTGCTCTCTATGTCCTGATTAGCATCTGCTCTTCTGCAAACATCCCATGTAGCTTGGCAACATGGACTCTTCCCGTCCTGTGTGACTGCGTATGACTGCACTGCCATTTTGTCTTGATTAACATAGAATCATATAATCAGAGAACAGTTTATATTGGAAAGGACCTTAGAGAAGGTTTAGTTGCAATCTCATTGCCATGGGCAGGAACACCTTCCACTAATCCAGGGTACTAAAAGCCCCGTTCAAATTGCTCTTGAACACTTCCAGGGATGAGGCATTCACATCTTCTCTGAGCAAAATGTTCCAGGGCCTCACCACCCTCATCATGAATAATTTCTTCCTTGTATCTGCTCTAAATCTATCCTCTTTCAGTTCAAAGTCATTACCTCTACTCCTATCACTGCCTACCCTTGTAAAACGTTTCTCTCCAGCTTTCTTGTAGGACCTCTGTAAGTACTGGAAGACCACTAATAAGGTCTGTCTGGAATCTTCTCCAGGCTGAAGGACGCCAACTCTCTCAGCCTGTCTTCAAAGGAGAGGTGCTCCCACCCTCTCATCATACTCACAATCTTCCTCTGGTTTCACTCCAGTAGGTCCATTTCCTTCTTCTGCAGGGGCTCAAAGCTGAATCCAGTATGTTAGGTGGGATCTCACAAGAGCAGAGTTGAAGAGGAGAATCACCACTTTTGGCCTGTCCTTCACTTCTTTTGATTCAGCACAGGATACAGTTGTTTTTCTCTGCTGAAATGCATATTACTGTCTCATAATTGAGCTTTTCATCAGCCAGCAACACCAAGTCCTTCTCCTAATGTCTGTTTGCAATCTGTTCTCTTCACAGTCTGTAATATAAGGGTAGAAAAGTTTCTGTTCATAATGACACTGTTTCAGAATTTGATGGTGTCTGTCTCACCTCAGTATCATAGGGCTACCTCTTCTTGAGCTTTATCATGTACATGTAAGTGGAAGCCTGAAGAACTTCTCTTTCTTAGAATGTTCCAAGTCCTTGTTCCCCCAACTATATGTTCATAAATGCACTTTGGTTTTGTATGTCTTTGCAAACTGCCAAAAGCTGCATACTTTTCATGATATGGAATACTTTTATTGAGAGCTTGTAACTAAATAGCCTTCATCAAGCACATTGATTTCTGTTGCAACTGCTTCCATGTTTATTGCAAATTAATCTGTCGTCTGCTTTCTGTTTACCCTGGCTCAGTTTTTGTGCCCTGGTATACTTGTGTGAGTAGATTCAGTACCCCTGGCTCACTCCTTAACACTTAACACTTCCAGGGGCTGGTTTTCTCTAGACTCCTAAGCCTCTGGCGTTACTTGCCAACTCAAGTCCACTTCCACCTTCCCTTATGGTTGGTCACCACAAATCACCCACTCTCCAGTTGATGCCAAACATCCAATAATAAGCAAGATTTAGTTTCATCCACCTAGCCCACCAAAATTTTGGATAGCATCTTCTGACAACTCTCTTGTAGAATTGTTTTCAGGATGTTACTGGAGGACTGGAGACTTAATCTCTATCAGGCTGGAATGGGCTGCAAATTTCTCACATCTGAGATAAAAACTTCTTACTTTCATTTCCTTGAAATAATTCCCATTTTTAGACAACTTCAAACTTAATGCAACCCAATTCTGATTCTTCACAAGTCTCCTTTGAAACCCAGGGACTGAGTCTAGGTTTAGCAGATTTGTTTCCTGCTGACACTGCACAAGAAAGATACTGCCAGGGTGTGGAAGATCAGTCTTTTTACCTGGCACTCAGTGCATAGCAGCATGCAGAGAGTAAACACTTTGTCCCATTCAGGCAGGTCACAGCCAAGGAGACAGTGGCAAAGCTTGTCCTTTAACATTTGTTCTTTCTCCAGTCTTGTTTTTCATGTTCTCCTTCCTCAATCCTTCTCTGCCCTCTCCCTTTCTTATTCTCACTTCTTCTAAAATAGTCTCTCTTCTTCCACCTTCAGCCTTGACTTTCTTTTTGTCTGACTGTGCAAAATCACCTCCCACCCAAGGAACTGCAATTCTCTACGGTTGGTGAGCTGCAAACAGGACTCTGTCAACAGAGCACTTGTGCTAGCAGTGCAAACCGTGTGAGCTCAGCCTGCTGCGTCAGAGGGAGGGAGCAACACTGCACAGAACACGGACCTCCTCCATGGCCAGGGTCAGCTGTTTGAGTTTCCATCCCTTGGGTGCAAGTGAATCTGCATTTAAGTGGGACATGTTCTCCAGTTCCTGCTTCTAAAAGTAGAACCCATTTAACTCAGCAGATTGCCCAGCTGGAACAGGCTATTTACAGCTATACCTGAAGCTCTGATAAGATAATGGTTATGTTGTAAATACCTATCCCATTATGCTGCCTTTGGTTAGTGCTTGCAGTCACACATGAACCAAATGGCTCCTCGTATTCAATAACATCTGAGGGCTCCTTCATGAAGCAAGCTGGAAGTCCCATAGGATTTTTAAAATTTGTTTATTTTACTAGAAATTTCCTGAGACCTGGTAAAATCATCTGACTGCAGGGTAAAAAGCAGGCGTTGCAGCTGGGTCTCAAGGCAGGGAGTCAGGGTGGGCCATTTTTCCACTTTGGTCATTTAATAGGTGTACATTTCATTAACTGAGATCGGATCTGACATTTATTGGAATTATTAGAGAATGGTGAAAGGGGTGAAATGGAAGAACTTATAATAAGGTAACCATCAGAAAACACATGTGCACATCTCAGAGCAAAAGAGGATTTGTTGTTCCTTTCTCCCTCTGTCCTCTTCCTTTCCCAAAAATATAGTCTGATTCCAAAGCAGAGAGAAGTGCTTCTACTTGGCCTCACCAAGGGTCTTCCCCGTTCTGTGTTGGTGATGGAAATGGTCAGCACTTGGGACCTCTGTCATGGCAAGAGGACAGAGTCTTCCAAGTGATCTGTGATGGGGAAGGGGCAGGGGAAAGACAATAATCTCCAGCTTGTATTTGAGGATGTTTGAATTTGAGGAACCCTTTCTCTTTCTCCTTTTCTGCACCACAGTCTCCACAGTTTACCAAGAAATATTTGCAGACCAGCGTTGTCTTGACATGGCAGGAGGCTGCTGAGGTGCTGCTTTCCACCAGCCTCCAGCATGGCTGCTCTCCCCTTGCCCAAAACACTTCATAGAAACTATCTCTTGAGTAGGTGTCCTTATGGGATTGCACACATAGTTACAGACCACACACAAGCTGCAGTCAGTGCTGGATGGTCCATTTGCTTCATGCTGTTCCTCTTGGAGAGAACGAGATCCCATTAAATGTGAAAGACATGCTCTGCTGTCTGCCCCAGTTTCCTGTTCACGTGAGGCAGCTCGTGCTAACCTTTGGGGCACCACGCAGAGCTCATCAGCATCTTGCCTGAGGTCATTAATAAGGCATTCTTCTTTTTCTATTTAATTGCTGGACCCATCCTTTCTTCTGTGCGTCACTGTGGTTACATTCACACAGGCACTCCCAACCTGAGGAGCTGGAAAAAAGCATCCCCTGAATCATGCCTGAAGCATAGCAGATGTGGTTGTCTCCCCATACGAAATCATAATCAAGTTCATATGTGTCACTTAAACCCACTATTGTGTCTGTGCATCAAATAATTGCTGCTTGACCCATTAGGTGAAACAGCTACAAAACAGAAAGATCTTCTGGCGCCAGAGCTAGGACCGCAGAAAGTCAGGAAAATTTTTTAAGTGCAACAAAGTCAGCAGCTGGGATATTGTTCCAGGGTTCAGGAGACGTTTGTCCTGCCCCAGGTTCAGCTTCTGGGCCTTCATTTTTGCTCCCAGTCCTTGTCCATCCTTTCCGAGATACAGCCTGACTCCCTCATTAAGAGCTCGTACAGTGTCTAGCGTAACGGGGCCTTGACCTGATGCAGCCCCGAGCCCTGCCTCCATAAATCAAGTGCAAGAATGGGATTACAGCACTGTCACCCGACAGTAATAACATGTGCTACAGGTCAGAGACACTGAAGGGCAAGCCTTGCTCATTAAGAAAGAGAAAAATATGGGATTTTTCACTTGACATTATCAGGCAAACATGTTCATTCATGTTTACAGAGTTATTGTAAGAGCTTCCTACGACAAAGATATCCTCTTATGGTGAAAGTGAAACCCTATCTAGCTGCTCAGCCTGCTCTAGGCTGACCTCCAAAACTGAACAAAGCCCCCAAGACTGAAAGAAAGCAGATTTGGGGCCCCGAGAAAAGTCTCCAGCAGTGCTAAGCTCTTTGGCTGGATGAAGCCTCTGTACTATGCCAAACCACCCAGCAGTTGTGTGTCTCTGGGATGAACCAGCACTCCTGGTAGAGCAAGAAACCAGCGCCCCTCTTATCTCTCTCATACCAGAAGAAGAGACTGGGGCCAGGGCCTGGTTTCATAGGCATTTCAGCCCCCACTCCTAAGTGGATTTGGCCTTTTCCCACTTGGCTCAAAATGTAGTTCATAGGCAGTGGCAAAGGCTGCAGCTTCTGTTGGCCTCCAAGGGATTCTGGTATTGAGTACCCAGCACAAAACCCAAAACGTCTCAGTTTGAAAAAAAAAAAAAAGATTTTCCACTGTAGGTTTCCTGCCTGACGTTTGCTTTTCTACAGAAGAGATTTTTGTTGAAGCAAAGCAGTATGTCTTCTCCCCTCCCTAACATTAGCAAGAACTGATGTTCTTCCTGGACTCAAAGGAAAACTTTAAATTATACTATTACTGGAGTCACAAAAAAATAAAGGACAAGGCAACCTGTTGTGTAGTTTGCAAGCCAGGGAGTTCTTAGGGTTACTCACATCTATACCTGTTGGGTACCTGGTGTTCTGGTGAAGCATCAGAATGGTGACAGCTCTGGATCAGGTATGAGTTCCCCAAAAAGAGGAAAGGTACAGCTAAAGCAGACTGACATCCTTTGAAAACTGAAGACTGAGCTCTTCACCTCTGAAATCTATGGAATATTTCCCAGTTTCATGTTGTGAACAGAGTGACTCAGTCTTGGTTTGGAGCTGGGTATATCTGGCCCTACTGCTGAGGGAAGACTGCTCCTTCCCTTCACTGACCTGCTTGAAAGGAGGATCAAGATTTCCCAGGGCTGTGAGCAGGGCAAAGGCTAAGGTGAAAGCAAAGTCTGCAGCTCCTGCTGAAAGAATTAGTGATGGTCTAGGGCAGCCAGAGTCCAGACTGGCCAGATCCACTCAACAGTCAGAGGCATGCTGTTTCATCTCTCTGCACTGTGGTTCCCTGGTTGTAAAAGAGAAAACTTTTCCCTACCTCGGAGCAAATCCCTTGGTTCTTGTCAAGTACTTAACTACCGCAGCAGTGAGGGCCATATAAATTATAATTACACTGAGTGCCTGGTGCTGCTGCCCGGAACTAGCACTTCATTCTTTAGTGCACAAAATTTCTTTTTGGTGGGGAAATTAGCTGCTGCTGCTGCAACCCTAATTAGGTTCCCTGTCTTGAATGACTCATTTCAGCATATAGAAATCAGTTTTCTTTGTCTCTAAAGGAAGCTTGAAATCATGTTTTGGAATTCAAACCAGGTTATATTTGCCCATAACATACAACCCCCAAAGTCTGGTTAGGACAGGGTGGGGAGCCGCGGGTGTTAAACTTAGAAATGGATTTAATTAACCTTTGCTGTTTATTGCTTGCTTCCAGAGTTCAGCCAGGTTAGGAAAAGAACAAGGAACGGGTCACCCAGTGTTTACACAGGGCTTTTGAAGAATGGCCCAGACACTTTTTCCCCCCTCCTTTCTTTAAACATTTCAAGTTTAAAGCTGTGGCTTAATTTTGGAACCACGGAAGGGGAATGTTGATTCAGAGAATGGTAAATACGTGGTGGTAGGAGGCAATATGATCTCCTCTCTGCTGCCTTTCCCATCAGGCTATCTCTCTGCTTCCTCAGCCTTCTGTCTAGTAGGAGAGCCACTACCTATGAAGTGTCCATCTCTGCCCTCCCTTCCACAAGGAGCATCTGTGCCCTGATCCTGTGGCTTACTGAGTCACATCAGCTCTTGGTTCAAAACATAGTTACTGTTGCACACTGTTGCAGAAGGAAAAGTTGTTTTTCAGGATTTGATGAGCCCGTCCAATGTTACTCAGCAGGAAGCCACTCAGTTTAAATAAGACATCAGGCTGGTATAACCATTGCAAGAAGCTCTGAAGCTTAGGAGTGACAAAGGAAGATCTGTGAAATTATTAAATCAGCAAATTATACCATGAGTAGGAAAAAAAGAGGCAGCAGCTCTTCAGCTATTGATTTTTACTTTGTTCCTGGTTACTTAGAAAGGAGAGGAGACACTGGGAAAAATAAGAATAACAAAATGAAACAAAAAGAAATTTAGCACATTTCAGAAAGTAGTGTTTTTTAGTTCAACAAGTGACTGATTCCCTCCTTAGTGACTTTACATTACAGGGGCTTCTCCAAAAGTAATTGCCTCCTGTGTTACTACGTTGGCCTGTGATGTCAGAGGTGTGTGTTAGTGGTACGGCCATAGAGGTTGAACCTTCCTGTCAATATTCCCTGACATTTTGTCACCATGTGACAGATGGCAGCAGAGGGGCAGTCTGACAGAACAGTGTCTGACATGGAAGTTTTTATGAAGCAAAGGCGTGTCACCAAATTCCTCCATGAGGGAAAATATGGTGCTCGTTGATGCTTGCTGAATGTTTATGGTGACCAAACAGTGAAAGTTGGACTGTGCAGGTAACATTTTCCTAGCAACGATGCTGTTGTATCAGCTGTGAAACAGTGGGTTATCTCTGCTGGTGCAGATTTTGATGAGTGCAGCACGTAGGCTCTCGTTCATCACCAGAGAAAGTGCAGATCTAATGATAGTGACTGTTGAAAAGTAATGTTTTGTACCTGAGAATGTGCTCTATCGAATAGTGTTATTGTGCTCTGTGTATCTGTTGTAGTTTCCATGGAAATAAATTGGTAGGTATTACTTTCAGAGTGACCTACTTAGATTGCTGAATGATATAAATTGATATCCATTGATTTTGGTGAAGTTACATTCATTTAAAGCAGCCAAGAAGCCTGTCATGTATAGTCACGAAACAAAGGAAGAAGAAAGGAACCAAGACTTTGTCACTTTGAAGGGTGGAGATCACATAGGACAAGGCGTTCACTCCAGTATTGATTGTGATAGCAGCGCCTGTCTCCAGTAACTCCAATAGCTTCCACTAGGAGTTTCAAAGACTATAGGAGAATAACTCAGACTGGGAACTCAGTAGACAGAAGCAATGTTGTAAAGAAAGAAGGAATCTCCCAACAGAAAAGAAATTGCTGTAGCAAATAGCAAGGAAAAGAGATCAAATATCTAAAATATCTAAAATATCAGGGCATCCATATAGCAGACTACCAGAGCTTAGTTCACTCTAACAATTAACCAGAAGATACCCCTTCATTTTGTAATGGACAAGCTGTACACTGGGCTGGAAGTAGAAAACAGAGGTTCCTCCAGTGGGATAGATGTGATGTTGTCTGCAGTCCTGCCTTACCTTTTAAATTTATGTTCACAGAAAGAAATGGAAGGAATGATAACCTGCGGGACAATCCTGAGTCATAAAACATTGATAATAATTGACTCAAAGAAAGAAAGAAGAGTTTTCTAGGAAAGCAAGCTAAATAAAACTGGATGGAAGGATGACTTAATGGCTACAAGACAACTGAGGAGACAGTAAGTGAACCTTTACTCCTTCCACAGAAACAGCAACAGGCATAGTTCATTTTCCTTTGTTGATCTGTAATGTAATGGAAGTTGAGATGGTCTTTCATTATGCTTTTGAACAGTGTCTAGGAGAGTGAAACCTCAGTCACAGCAAAGCACTTCTGGAATCCAAATGAAGATGGAGATGTCATGGAAACTTGGATCTAGATGATCCAAAGCATTCCTCCAGCCTTGCAGTGGAAGGCCGTGGAGATACTGCATGACAGCAAGTGGCAGTATTTGCAAAACAGAAGGGGATGCTTGCTCCTTTCTAATTATGGAGGAGAGCATGGTTGATTCAGCCTTAAATGGCCTCTGAAACATTCAAAGAGAAAATTTCCACTTGGACTGAAATATTGACTCAGTTGGTGGAAGCCAAATTCTTCAGCAGATTAGATGCACAGATAAAGTTTTTCAGATCTCCTTTGGCAGGGAAAGCCTGGGGCTGAACACCTTTGATATATTTATTGGACAGGTTCCAAAACATTTCACTATACAGATGCTACAAACCCTGTAAAAATTAAAGTGTCTGCTCAGGACATAATTGTCTGGGACAGAGCTGTCACTGAGTATCAGGAATTATTTCTGCACACACTTACTGTAAATTGTAAGCGGTAAAAGGTTTCAGTTGAACAAAATGAAGTTTTAGTTAAAAAAAAAAAAAAAGTAAAAGGCAAGGAAGGGAAAGTGAAAGGAAAGGGAAAGGAAAGGGACAGAGAAAGGGAAAGGGAGGGGAAAGGGAATGGGAATGGGAATGGGAATGGGAATGGGAATGGGAATGGGAAAGGGAATGGGAATGGGAATGGGAATGGGAATGGGAATGGGGATGGGAATGGGAATTGGAACGGGAATGGGAAAAGGAAAGGGAAAGGAAAAGGAAAGGGAAAGGGAAGAGGAAAAGAGCAAGCAATCTCTTATTTTTAACAGATATTGACACTAAAATTGTTAATGTAATGTTCTGGCTTTCAGAAATATTTTATCCATAATTCATAATGAGATTTTCACAACCTATAGCTTCCCAGACAAAACCAAGGCAGAGTGACAACAAGAAAAGTTTACTCACTTGTAGTACGTAATGATATTAATCCAAGTTGCATATTTTTTGACTTGTTAAGCATAACAAAGTTCTTCATGGATGCCACAGGTAGAGACTCACGAATATAATCAGTCTCCAATTTCATGAATCTCCAACTTCACTGAACTTGTTGCATGACTGAGCAGAGGCCTGAAGTGCGCACAGAGAGAGCGGAAGTAAGAGAACGAGTGTTTGCACTGCTGAAGAAAACAATGCTAGGTCTTGCACGTGATTGTCTTGATTTGCCCAAGCATCTCATGGGTGATAAATAAGGCAGACAGCAGTTTCCTCTGAATCTAGAAGAACACTTTGTGAGCCTAGAGCTGATGGCCCAGGACATGATTAAATCATGACAGACATGCTGCTGAGATTAAATGCACTACTGATGATGGGAACAAGCAGGAACAGCTCATGCAAACACAGTAAAGCATTGTGTGCTGTATCTCCTGAGACAAACAGAATCTTCCAAAAATGAAACAGAGCAAGAATCAATGCACACAACAACTGAAAATTTGTGTATACACTTACTTCCTCTATGTTTACATGTTTCTGGGATGAAAGAAGTAGGAGGATGACATGGAAGAGGAGGAAGTATCAGAGAATCACAGAATCGCAGAATGGCCTGGGTTGGAAGGGACATCAATGAGTACACAGTTGTGTCTGACTATTTCTGCATTCATTTGCAGTCAGGGTTTGGCTTGCCCTCTGACGCAGACCAGCCAAGCTACTCTGAAACCCAAGCCAACAAACCAGGTTTTCTGCTGGTATAAGTTGGCATTGGTCAACTGACTACAGCAAGTCTTGGATGACGTTTACTGGGATTGTCCCACTGAAGTCACTAGGCCACTGATCCAGCCTTGGCTCCAGAGAAGGGTGACAGAAGTTAAGATTTTGGCCCTCTCTCATGCATCTTACAGAAGATTAGGAAGGGAGAGACTTCTCCAAAAGACCAGTGAGGTACACTGACAGTAGAGGGAAAGGGAAAGGAAGGCAGCATCAGCCTAAGCCAGCAGTGGAACAGGCAAGGAGGAGATTTCTTTGGAGGCTGATTGGGCAGCTGCCCTGAGGGAAAAGGCAGGCACAGAGGGAGCAGCTGCAGTGGGTGAGAAGGCAGAGTGCCCAGGAAGCGGGGCCAAGGGCAGAAGGGAACAGGACCCAGCAGCAGAGCAACTGGTGGAGAGGCACCCGCTGTCCTCTGACACATTCATGGTGTAACAGCAGCAGCTACTCACGGGACCTTTCTCACCCCATCACTGTGCTTCTTCAGCAAATTTTTTGCTGTGCTGAGTATTGAAAAATCATCTTTAAAAAGAGAAAAGTGACATGCTTTCACTAGAGGTGGTCTCACCTAATGCTGAAGTAGTCTAATAATTATTATTAAAAGCATGTTATCAGATACTTGTAACTGTCACACTAACGATATGGCTGGCAAATCCCTATGCTGGGTGTCTGCCTCAAGCTAATTTATTTTATTCATTTTTGGTTTTTGCATTTCTCCTCAAGTGGTGCGGCTATTTCTGACAACAAGAAGAAAAATGCATTGTTTCCTTCGTCATGAAGCCGCCTTACTGTTGTGTGACTCCTGTGCTTAAGAGCTGGCACCCAAATGAAGGTCTGCCTTCCTCTCAAGAATGTGCTTTTGGCAGCTTCCTTAAAACTGCACCTGCATGGCCAGCTCATAAGCCTCAGAAAAGTCAGCGTTAGCATTCTGTGAGCAGAAGAAGCAGGCCAAGCACTGTATTCCATGAAGGATTCCAGGACATCCCTCCTGGCTCTGTGTCTTGTCTTGCAGGAGGTGGAGGTACACCCATGTGCCCCCTCACAAGGACATGAGGGCATTGGGACCAACTGCTGCTGCCACCATTGCCATTTGCTGTGGTCTCCAGCTCAAAGAGACCTGGACCTATTCTGTCTTCTGGGGCAGAAAGGTAAATGGAGATACAAATGGAAGGAGTTGGAGGCTAAGAGTGAGAAAAAAGTATGGGGCGTCATTCAGAGCTGAGAGGTGGGTGTGGGTGAGAGAAAGAGGCAAGACGAGAAGGGGAGCACCATGGTGCATGGGATGCATCACTCAAGACCACAGTGACAGAAAGAGGTGCATTCAAGACACTGAAAGTCATTTGTTGCAATTCCCCTAAAACCCTATGCACACGGGGAACTGTACAAAAGATACATTATGACTGCACAGTGGAGTGAGGAAATGCTAGTCTGGAGGCTTGCCATACAACATTAATTCCCCCTTCTTGTGCCTGTGCATTATAGTACAGCCCTTAAAGACATGATCACGTAGCTTTGTTGGATTTTTCCACAGGACCCCTGACTCCTTGACTGCCAAGCTGGGGGTGTGTAGCAAATGAGTGAGGGAATTGGAGGTGAAGAAGAGATTATCTGCTCATTAATGCAGCTGAACGCTGCCTAGCCCTGCTCCTACGGCTGTCACTTAAGCATTTTCACAGTTGGCCAATAGCTCCTGCTGTGTTTGCCAGGCTACAGACACCTGGGGTCAGACTGGCAAAAGTACCAAGTGATCTGCATTGCAAGCAAAGTACCTTCAGAGTAACATTATGGGAGTCTCTAGCTCTAGAGGTTCAAGAATCCTGGGCATTCCCAGCAGAAACCCTGGCAGAAGTTCCCTATAGCACAATCCCTCTCATTCCCTGATTCCCTCTCCAATTTGGGTGTCTTCAGCATCAAAGCTCACTAACAAGGGCGTTCTAGAGGCTGCTCAGTTTTTCTTCTCTCATCTGAACTTCATGTCTTGCCCAAGGATGTTCTCAAGTGCTCTTATTTATTCTCTGAACTTTTCCCATCATTAGACTTTCTCGTCCACACACCATTCTCCACACTCCCTCCCAGTCCTCTCAACAATTTTCTTTTTCTTGTCCTTTTCTCACAGTAATTGCTCAGCTCTTACATTTGCCAAAAGCAATTGTTTTTGTTATATATCTGCAATTTTGTCTTTCACAACAGTAATCCTCTGCACTCTGTAGATTTTAATAACATGCCATTGTCTAAACATATATAGTGTGCACTTAAAAAAATGAAGAAGAAAAACAAACATGTAACTGTAAAGTGAATAGCCAGTTAGTGATCCCAGCTCCTCTAATCTCTCTGTCCTCATTTCACTTCAGTAAAATGGAAGTGGTGCTAGCTCCTTCTTCTTTTCGCAAGAGCTGCAGTAAGGGGAAATCTCTACATATTTGTGAACTGCTCGGATTTAGAGTGAAAGTGTCACAGAAAAGCCCATGAGGAAATGTAATCAGTTTGCACTCTACCCAAAGCTTAAGTGGTGTTCGGTAAACAAGGTCTGAGGTCAAGTGATGAGGGTAAGAAAAAATTCTGAATAGTTACTCAGGGAACACAGCAGCGATCTATCCTATACAGTGATCACCTTGTGACTGTGACACAACGCAGATGCATATAGAAGGCTGAGATTAGGCACAAAGAGTAATCGTGACTTTAGAATTTCTCATTTCTGAGCACTTCATGTTTCCAGCCATGGTGCTCTTTTAATTATTAAAGTAATTATTAAGAGGTAATAAGAACATTGAGAATATAGAAATGAACATCCATCTATCTGAAGTACTATGCAGTTAATGTATTTAGAAAAACATTTCTCGGTTATCCTCCTGTCCTCTGTGACAACACAGAATTGGACTTCATGGAACACAAGCCATTACCTTCTCTGGAAGCCTCAGGAACTGTTCTCATTCTTGTGCAATTCCCTGTTTAATCTTTTCCCCATGATATTCAAGGTAAATTTTCCTTTAACCCTATTCTCCCACTCCCAATTATACCTTTACAAACAGGCAAGCACCCTGTTAAACTCTCTGTCCTGGCTATGTAGAAACAATTAAGTGTGAGTAGGTACTACCATGCCCCCATAAATGCAGCCAGCCATCATAGATCCAAACCAACAGGTTTGGGTCATTGTCCCACTGCAGTCTTCAAAAAACCTTGTGATCCATCCCGGCCCTCCATCACTATTGTTGGTTTGCCTGGCACAACACCCAGGTTAGCACTGGACCCTGGCTTGGTGTGCCACAGATTTCAGAGCAAGATTGCTTTGTGCGTGCTTTGCTTTAGTAGGACCAAACTCCAGTGACCGTCCTTGTGGCCAAACTACATGCCAAGGTCTTATCAAGTCTGCTCCATGTATTGGCACCTACTGCCTTCCATTTCTCAAGCCGCATGTCTGTCTTTAACTAGCACAAGTTCTCCCACTATCACATCCACCAAGGTTTTCCTCCCTTCTTTATAGGCTGTGTTTTTTTATGGGTTAATTAACACAGGTGTTTGTTTTGTGAGGGTTTTTCCAAGATCAAAATGCTAATTTTTTGCTTGGCTCTCCAAAGTCACGTTGTATTTGTTCTCTGTCTAAACTTGCATTTGCAATTCAGCCCAGCTAAATAGCGTTTGTTGATGCCATTAATGGCCTTTTAAGTCTCCGCAACCCGATTAATAGTGGAGATATTAAGTATACCCCAAAGTAATGTTTACAAAAGCACCCATGTGATTTAGAAGCATGAGTCCTGTCAAATATCTCCACGCCAACTCTGCCTTTAAAAGTAAAATTTACAGTCTGGCACAGACCCAGGGAAGTGGGAGCACGCTTTGTTTTTGGGGTGGTTGGGTTTTTTTGTTTTTGCTTTTGGTTCTTTTGAAAGCCTATCTCACTGTAGCAGGACATCGGGGTGAACATCAAGTCAACAGTGCTCTGCATACATTCAGATTTTTTCCTTCCCTCCCTGGCTGCTGACAGTTTTTAAAGGATCTTGCTTTCTGCCTTGCTTCCTGTTCAGCCACTCTTTTTTGTTTTGTCCTTGTGTTTTTAAAGAAGCAACAGGGACTCTCTATCATACTGGGCTTCACCTCCTTTATGTACAGACAGGATCTCCAGTACTACTTGCTTTCTCTACTCCTATTTGTAAAATTCTTTAATCTCCCCTTGGCAGAAAGAACTCCCTTTGCATTCCTCTAGCATGCACTCTTTCCCTGCAGCAGTTAATGACCGAGCGTTCTGATTTGGTTCCTTTCCCTGCAGCAAAGGATGTTAACATATCTAAACAAATACACCTGTTTATGCAGGAGCTAGACAGATACCCACAACAGAGAGTGCTTGCCCTGTCCCTCTGAATGCTCTCCTTTCTGACAAGCCTCACAAGTGCCTTATCTCAATTGAGCCAACCTCAGTTTACTTTCAGATCGCTGTATGAATCAGTCCCAGTTCTGAGGGAAGAACAAGAGGAGACACCTAGCTTCCTTCCTGGGCTCCTCCTACAGGAAGGGATTGTTTACACCTCGATACATCTGAATAATTTCCCAGAACAGAGGATAGCAACATGGTGCGAATTCATCGCAGCGGGAGCCGCGCAGTTCTATCTCACTCATTGCCCAGAAGCACTCAAGCTTCAGGGTCCCATATCCTGCTCCAGCTGTGAGTCCTTCCCAAACACCCATCAAAGCATAAGCTTACTACCTTTCCAGCCCTTCTCCACGGGATTAAATTGTTGCAGAACTCCCTTTTGATATTCCCCAACCTCCGGACAGCACAGGCCACCCTAAGGAACAAAAACAATCATTGCATCCAACCTCTTGTTGACATGGAATAGAAAGATGCCCTGCAGAGCCTTACTCAATTGCTTTCACCTCCTGAACTGGAGGTATGGATCTAGAGGGTCAACCACTGTGTTGACACAGAATCACAGAATCATAGAATCAATAAGGCTGGAAAAGACCTCCAAGATCAGCTGGTCTAACTGCTAACCCATCCCCACCATGCCCACTGACTGTGTCCCTCAGTGCCCACATCCACACTGTTCTTAAACTCCTCCAGGGAGGGTGGCTGCACCACCTCCCTGGGCAGCCCATTCCAACGCCTCACTACTCTTTCTGGTAAGAAGATTTATTCAAACCTGCAGTGACATTTCCATACCAGCTCTGAAAAGCCAACTTGTCCTGCTCCAGATGTTGTGTTGTATCTGAATGGCATTCATCAGTGATGTGGTAGACTTGATGCCTTTTGGTAGCTGCTTTGTTGTTGTTTGCGTGGCAAAAGGATGGCATCATTCATGGATCTCACCTATGCTGACTTGCTCTGCATGTCTGAGATTTGCTATAGGACACAAATGGAATTTTCAAGGGATGATTATGCTAGAAATGCACATGTTTTCAGTTCCTCAAGTAGCAGGAGGGCTGTGGTTCCATGTTTGCAGACAAATGCATGATATACTTGCAAAGCTGCTTCCCTCTCTCGTAAAGAGCTTTCAGTCACCATGATATGGGCTGTTACCTTGTGGTTGGAGTGTGCAATTAGTCCTATACCCATCTCATGGCAGCTGCCCTGGCAGAGAGAGGGCTAGCAAGGGACTCCAAAGTGCCATTTGGTATCTAGTAAGTGTGTGATACAGACCAGACCAGAAGTTGGAATGGAGAAACACGGAATGCACCCAAGGAGTAATCCTGCTGGAGTGCCTGCTGCTGCTCCATGGGAGCCTGCCAAGCACAGACCTACCTTGCTCAGGGAGGGCCCTTCTTCTGCTGAAGGGCATCAAGGTCATGCCAGTGCACTGCAAAGTTCTTTACAGAGAGAGCGGTGAGGTGATGGAACAGGCTGCCCAGAGAGGTTGCAGATGCTTCATCCCTTGAGGTGTTCGAGGCCAGGTTGGATGGGGCCCTGAGCAGCCCGGTCAAGTATTAAATGGGGAGGTTGGTGGTCCTCCATGTGGCAGGGGGTTGGAGATTCATGATTCTTGAGGTCCCTTCCAACCCTGGCCATTCTGTGATTCTGTGAAACATGAATTGTGGCTAGGGAAACCTGAAAGCTCCAGCACTCTAAACTTCCTTCATATCCTATCACTTAGTGATCAGTTCAATGTGGAAGGGAAATGTGGGAGCTCTAAGGAGGCTCACTATCTTCTTGAAGCACTGAAGAAACTCAAACAACTTGATGGATGAGGTATGTCAGCGAGGAAACTGAGAATGGCAAGCATGACTTCTTCCATAACTACCACCTTTTTCTCAATGACAGGCCTACATACTGCAAGGACCTAATCTACTTCTACATTATCCCAAGTGCTATTAAATTTATTATTGTTATTATTATTTTTTGGGATCGCTTTACATTTAGCAATGCAGATGAAGATTAAGTACTAAACTGTATCAACTGTACTGATGTACTGATGACAGCTGTAACAGAGACACAAAATGTAGCATGGGAATAAATCACAGCATGGAGACCAACGGGGAGAGAATCAGGAAGGTCAGAGTGGTCGGATAATAAAAGAGTCAGCACATTTGTCTCAAGGGCACAGTTTGGTGGTGTATAACTCATGTGTGACCTGCTGGTAATGAATAGTAGCCAAACTTCACCTCTGTTGTCTTCTCCTTGCTTCAGCTCTCATCATGACATCTAGTGGAAGTGAAACTTAGACCAAGCCAAGATCAAGGGGAAGGGAAACCAAGAGATGGATGTTTATGGCTTACCATGTTCTCATCTGTGTCAGTTTACCAGTAACCAACAGCTAGGAGGACATCTGTCAATGTGTCCAAAGGTGTTGAAGAAATCAATATGACAAGTTGAGAGATGGTTAAAATCAGCACAGGGAGGTCAGTAAGCAAGAGAACTCAGGCTGAGACATTGAGAGTTGGCTGGCCCTTAGAAATGCAGCAGTGTACCAATTACCACAGCAAGAAACACAGGAGACCACCAGCTCCTTGGTTCATCGGTGTGGAAAAGGGGGGACATTCCCTGAGAGACAGCACTGAATCTGATAAGTCAAGGAACAGCGTTACTGCCAAGGTGCAACGAGGTGGTGAAGAAAAGAGTGCAATTTCACTAAAATGTAAAGTGATGGTCTCTCCCCAAATTATACATACATTTTTTGGCTGGTTTGGTATTGTGAACTTTTACCACTAGCAGAACTCCAGCCTGTTCTATTTCGATAAGAGACAAGAGGGTGTTTCGCAAAACTTTGTGGCAGAACACGTAGCACAGGCCAGAGGGCTGTCACATTTGCAAAACTGGGTGAAATGTTGCAAACAGGCAGACTGGCGCCAATGGAGAGCAATTCCGAAAAACGAATGTCCGGACACTTCCTGGTTTCTGCCAGGCACCCAAACACCCTCCAGATACCCTGCTTTTAAAATACTCCAAATGCTGTCCAGCCTGACGGACCTCAAGGCATTGCCCCAGCACCCGCAACAAGATATAAAAAGTAAATACAAAAAGTGAAAAGAAAAAAAAAAAAAAGAAGAAGAAGAAAAAGCCAGAGGTTTGGCTTTAAGTGTTTTTTAAAAAAATATTGGCTTTGCAGTTGATAGTTGTGCAGGAAACTTGCCATACCACGATACCAATGACTGAAAAGGCCACCGAAATGTCCCTCTTAGGGGCCACCCAAAATGTCTGAGTAAATGGCCATGCCATTGTGTGATTCCTTAAAATAAAATGACTATAATTGTGGTTAAGCTTCAGCAATCCAGGAGCCACATGAAAGAACATAAAAGCCACAGAATAACTTAGCTACATTGTCTACTGGGACTTTGCCAAGGCTATTTCGGTGATGATGAAATCTCTATCTCTGTAGAACTCACTCTCAATTTCAAGCTCCTGGATCTCTCATTTACCTCTCCTGGAAATCAGCTGTATTGCCTTGAGTTCACTGGTGTTCATTCCCCCGCAGTTGAATCCCATGTGGAAATGTAATTAAGGATAAGCTGTTCTCTGGCACCAACCCTATTCTGGAGGCCTAAGTCCCACCCCAAATTCAATGCAGACTTAAGAAGAGGCTCCCTGTTCCAAGGCATTGCTCTGGAGTGCATGGCTGTCCTGCTGAGTCACCCTGATAGAAAGAACTTCTGCCATGCAAAAGTATGCAATTAGTTTTGCTGGTGCCTGATCACATGCAAAGCCAAGCCAGATCACACAAGTGTAGGAAGGGGAAGTGTAGGAGAGCTGCAGTTTGTGACAGGAGCAACACAAGGGGCATGGCTGTGCAAGTAAATCCATGCAGCTGGTGCTCTTGTCCACTCTTCCACCAACAGAGCAGTAACAGGAGTAAAATAAATAAAAATCACCACTCACAACTGGAAACTGTACATCGAGAGTCATGCTTGGTGCTAAGAGATCTGAAAATGTATAGAAACCTTTTTTTTTTTTACGAGTAGACTGGTGGAATCCCTGCATTTGGGTGAACTGCACAAAAAGTTCTGGTCTGTTTATGGGGAATTTGAGAATGTTCTGTCAATTCTTTTTCCCCACAGAATGCAAGCAACCACAAAGGAGAAGCTGTTTCCAGAGGTTATCAACTGACTCAGGAGCCTAAACTTGCAATTCAGAAGCAGCTTAAGGTGAGGGCTTTTCAGCAAGAAGGATTTCTAAGGCCTCTCAGTTTTTGAAAACAAGATTTTGGACCAGAAAGATTTAAACCTTCAAATGAAGTGTTTATACCCTCAAATGCTTGTTTTAAAGCTGCAGAAGTCCCACCCCCATCTCCACATTTATACCCTGCTCCGTTCCTCTGCAGAGCGAAGCTGTAGGCAGCTGCAGCAGCCCTCTTGCCCTGCTCTTTGCGTATCATTCCTGAGTTATTAGGGCAAAGTCAGCCAGTGAGCAGAGACGAAGTTATGACATTCAGGGTCGGCAAGTACAGTAGCAGTGTAAACAGCAGACAGGTCCAGAAACTCCACTGCCGTCCCTTCTATCTTCACGACTCCTGCTTCTCTGCTGTCCTGAATCTCTGGATAGTTTCAAACCTGATGCCAGCCCTGAGCTCTGCTCCCCTGGCAAAGCAGGTACAACCCCTTGCACTAACAAAAGTGTTTTTGTGGCGGGGGGAGGAATCCCTGCACATTACAAATGTTGGTTTCTCTTGTAAAACCTCCTCAAGCTGCCCTGCTGCTATATGGCCAGTGGTTAGAGGGAGTAGGATAGAAGGCCACCAAATGCTCTGCTACACACTGCATCTTCCACAGTTTGTCATAGGCCCTTTTGTACTGATTTTTAAACCTCCCACATGTCCATCTCTTCCAGCCACCTGACTCATGAAACCTCCTTGGAAAAAAATGTGTTTACACTGATGAGAAAACTTTGACAACGTGAAAGCCATTGGCTTGAAACTCTAAAGACAAATAAATCCCCATGCCCCAATTACCTTTACTCTCAGCACTTGTGCTCTTTAAGGCATGCCTCCTCAAGTCTGACTCGGGTACGTGAGATAGCTGTAGTTGGCAGTGGCACGTAAGTGGCACTCAGGCATTGTGTTGCTTTCACAGAGGTGAATGCACCAACAAATAGGAAGGCAACACATAACATGCTGCACTAATTGTATATAGTCCTGTAGCCAGGGAAGGGTCTTTGCGTATGTCAGCAGGGAAGAACCCAGAAAGACAGGCACAAGATACAAAACTGCTATTCCTCCTTTCCTCTCTCCTCTCCATTCAAGGCATTTCCAGAGAACATAATTAAGGATGGTATTTATTTATTTCTTTCTGAATGAAAAAGAAAAATTGTGCTTGTGATTTGGGGGGAGAGCTGCCAGAAGAGGAACTGGAGCCCTTCCAATACCTCACAGTCTAGTAGTTAAGCATTGCCTGAATTGGGCACCAGGGAATCTTGAGTCCTGCTTTCTTCCACTCACCGGTTTATAACTCTTGGCATTTAAAAGGCACCTTGTAAACATTTATTTCATTGTTCTTCAGCATATAATTGACTCATTTGCCTGCTTACCTTGTTAGAGGGAGGAAAGCACCCTGCAAGAAGTTTTCTTTTTTTTTTCCCAGCAGCTCCTCTCCTGCTGAGGAGCAATGGCACCAGAAACTCTGTATCTTCTGCTTCATGCAAGCACCTCTTCCCTTGAAAGCAGGAGGAGGTCACCTTGCAGAGCGTCTTCTGTCTGTGTTGCCAGCTCTTCGCCCACACCTCTATGGCACCCACATATCTGCCGACATCAGTCCCACCTCACTAATGAGCCAAGCCAGAATTTTCCACATGGTTGGCTCAAGTGGGACTGATGTAGAGATGTTGTTGCCTCCTCCCAGCCCTCTCTGCTGAGAAATGTGGTGGTGTTTTTTTATTCAGTGTGTTCATGTTATCTACGTAAGGGTGGCACACACACCATCCTGTCCCCGGTGCATATGGGGTTGGCTGTCTCCCTGATCAAATTGATGTGCCTTTTTTTAATGTTTCCTCATTGTCATTACTTGCACTTAAGGTTCAGGCTAGGGCTTGTTCAATGCTGCTTCTCTTTTCCATCTTACATACAAAGTTAGCAGAGAAATTACCGAATTCCAGTAAGGGACTGAGTGACAAATCTGCTGGTTAATCATTTATTGCTGGGTGAACCTGCTGAATAGCAAATATGCTAAAAAGAGGAAAGGAAAGAATATGGCAAGAGATTAACTGAGGACAGTCAAAAGTCAACCAGAAGAGTGCAAGGATGAGGCTGGAAGGTCAAGTGGCAAGCAGGAAGGCTACTGCAGGGTAAACACTGCCTCTCAGAAGCATAGCTGCCATAGCCTGGACACAAACCACAGAATGGAGCAGATGCACTGCCTCACTCCCAGTTCAGTCCTTTCTGCTCCATGTTTGCAGGCACTGTGGTCTGTATAACGAGCTACTGCCTCCAGATGAATTTAGTGGCTTGTATGCCTAGAAGACCTTTTTCGATTGAGTAAGTTTCTTTTACCTTTCCAAGCCTTGGGTCTTAGCTGTCCCCAAAAAACATACTCCTCACTAGGAGAGTGCTGTCATGATCCTTACAGCCATCAAAACCCACATTTTCTCATGCGAAGTAGGTGTTCTCATCAGTGGCCCCAACTGTCAGTCCTGGGGCACTGAGGTGGTAGAAGGGGGAATCTACTTAAGTAACATCTACTCAAGGAGCAGCAACTGTGGCCACTACCAACAATTATCTAAGTAACTACTCAAATGGGTTGTAGGCATGGCCACATGGGCAGAGTTTATGGTATGTTGTTACTGTCAGTGACTGACAAACTATGGCCTCACAGCAGTAATGCAGGTAGGCAGCAATCCCATGTGAGCTGGACAGGGCCTCACATCATGCTATGCACGCCTCCAGCTAGGGAAAGCAGATGGGAACAGCACCCCAGGGGCAAGGAAAGAGCTCCATTTTGTCCCCTGTTGACACAGCAACTGAATGTCATTGCCAGCATGCCCAGGGCATGGTGGCGAAACATTGTACCATGGGATATCTGCCCAGAAAGTAGGGTATTTATTTTGAAATGAGCACAATACTTAGTGAATGCCACAATTCAGAGAGGGAAGTACTTCAGCCAACATAAACAAAGCAGTTATTGATATATTTACATGACAGAAGTTCCTGACTTGAATTATGACTGTCCACTGGATTCATTCTTCATTTTTTTGCTCATCACCTTAGCCTTTAGTGTTGATCTAGATGCAGAAGCAGTTCTGTGAATTTTGGTTGATCATCCTACAGCTCTGTTAGCATTAAAAAGCTCTGATGAAGCTTATGCTGGTACTATCAGGCTAGCTGTCTTCAGCCATGCCACTTCTGCTATGGAGAGGGCTGTGAGCACCACTGCTTACCCTTGCTCCAGCCATTCTGTGAGACCTTTGGTTTTATCTGAGGTCAACAGCATGAGGTGATGGGTAGGTGTCTTCAGGCAAAACAGGGTGAAAGTAGAGCCTGTTTTCTGCATCCTTCTCCTGAGGCGAGGGGTGGTGAGCAGTTGTGTATACCTTAGCCAGAGAGAAGAAGGCTACACCCATTTCCTGATGGTGAGCAGAAATAGCAAATACTCCCTACCACAGGAGTCTATCTCCTCTCTTGGACTGCATTGGCTGGCCATTGCTTTGCTCATTATTTCTGTGAAGATATCTTAGGCTGTTCCCAGACCTTTTCAAATACTCGAACAAAAATAATGCTCTCATCTATGCAGCCATCAAGAAATAGAGCAACAGAGACACAGCTCAGGCTTTTACTATCTTACTACCAGCCTTCATGCAAGCTGCCAGAACGTAGCTCTTTTTACTCCACATGCTCTTGCAAAATGGGTGTGAGCTTAAAACAACAGGAGATTTAACACATTTTCTTCCTCTTCTATACAAGATCCTGGTTTGATTTTCAGCTGGCTGGGAGGAAAGATAAATTAGGAACGGGAGCAGAAACTAGTTTACCATCTATCTGAGTACGCAGCAGGCTGATCCTTCAAAGGCAGAGAAGAGTTTGTTCAAAAAGGCAGTGGGCTTTACAGCCTCTTAAAATAGTATGAAGTGAAAGAATGAAACAATCTACTGCCTATTTGATGGTTCCAGAAGGATTATATTGCTTCACAGTGTGCATGGTAAAAACAAGCAAATACACATATATCTCTTCTCCTCTCACCCTGGTCAATGTTCCATCAGCCACAATGTCCATCATGTGACTGTCCATCTGGCAAACTTCCAGCCTAGCTCTCCACAAAATGTTGCTGGATATTTTGGGTTCCTCCATTTAATTTTTTACCTTACAGACCCTGCTGGCCTTAGTAATCCAGTAACTACTGTTATAGAATCGTAGAATCATAGAATCTTGTAGGTTGGAAGACTTTTAAGATCATCACATTCAACCATCCACCTAACAGTATGCAAGTCCACTGCTAAACAGTGTCCCTAAGTGCCACATCCACGTGTCTCTTAAACACCTCCAAAGATGGTAACTCCACCACCTCCCTGATCATAACTTCCATAAAGAAATTCTTCCCGATATCCAATTTAAACCTTCCCTGGCACAAATTGAGTCTGTTGCTTTGAGTTCTATCACTTTCCTGGACACATTTCTGTCTCTAGAAGCCCAGAACATACTAGATTTCCCATCAAAGCACTAGGAAGCCATAACTCTCATTGTGCAAACCTAAGCTCTTCACAAAATAAGTCTATGATATCAAGGACATGACACCAATTGAGACTTACCTCCATCCCAAGCAGACTAGAGAATGGGGACTGAGATGCCATGTAACTGAGAGAAGGTACTGGAGTTGTTGTGAACACAGCTATAAAAAGGCGAGTGCCACTGCATGGCAGAGTTGGACCCTCTGTTCCCCTGTGCCATTTCAGACCAGGAAGTCAGGTGTGATGAGGCCTTCAGCTCCACTGCTGCACGGGGGGAATTTCAGCCATTTTATTCTTTAGAACTGACAGTTTAGCCATAGAAAATACGAAGTTCTCTTCCTGGGGGACTTTCTAGGAATTCACTTCAGGACGATTCCTGTTGCTGAAAAGGACATGTATCAAAGCGTTTTATATCCTGTGGGAGGAGAAGGGGAATTCTTTTGCAGACATCGTCTCTTCCTTATGTAATTTAAAAAGTCGATGGGAAACGAATCCAGACATGAATATTTATCTTTGTCTTCCTGGTAAGCATTTTACTGCACTAATTCCCTTGGCCTCCTCCCAATTTGCTAATAGAGAGAACCCAGATACACTGGCTCCCCATAAAGACTTGGGTACCTGGGGACATGTAGCCTGGGAACCTGTTGACCCTCACATTGTCTGACTGGGCTGATACATGCATCTTCATCTAACGTATTCCCCAAAGACTCACCCCTCAAAGAAGTGTTTTCCATAAAGAGTAATGCTGCAGTGATTCTATTAAAGAACAGTGCTGTGAAACTGCTGGCTGGTCCCTTCCCACACAGCACCCTCATCCTGGAGATGTGTCTAAGCGGGTATGATGGAAACGGATCCATCAACCCAGCTGCATCAGTTTTAGATATTATTGGGACGCAGGCCTCCTGTGGTCCTGCTGTCACCTCTAATGACCAAATAATCAGGGCTTGGGAAGGGACCACAAACACTCCCCAAGGCAGCAGAGACAGCCTCCTGCTGTGCCTTATGCTTCCCGTATGCTCTCACTTCTAGGCAGACCCTGTGTCTTTGCTACCAGTCCTCCCATTTTCAAGGATGCTGCTACCTCCTCTGACTATTAGGTGCAAGAGAACTCCTGCCCTCTTCAACAGAACTTTTGTTTTTATGTACAAAAAGCTCTGCTCAGAAACAGGTACACTTTGCAAAGCTAAGGACCACCAGGTTAGGAGGAGCAGATGTTGGCCTTCTCTGTATAACTATTTTCCCTCCTAGGTGCAAACACAAAGATACCAACTTTACAAGCTTAAGGCCATCTACCTTTAACCCAGAGGTTTTCTATCCACACAAAACAAACTGTAATCTGTAACCTGCACATGTTTGATATTTCTTCCTATTCTCCCCATGCCTATTTGCCACTCTGTATCCAGCCTGTCTTGAATGTGCAATTATTCATTTCCGCCTGTGGTGTTTTCCCCATCGTAACTGCTCACTTCACAAACCTTAATGAGATTAAAGTTAACATAATGGAATTAAGACTCAGCTTTTAGTTTCTCTTCCAATTTGGATGCTGCTCAGTCTGGATCCCCCCATCCCACCTGGTGTCCCTGTGATGACAAACTGTGATGGCACCTCAGTAGTTAGCAGGCTGAGCCAGACACTCCTCAAAAGCTGACTCCAGCCATGTTGTTGACATGCACCAATGGAAGTAAAGACTCCATTCTCAGCAGGAGCAACCTATTCTGAGATGGCTGTTCCTTGCCATCCATCAGTGATTTCCTGTCACCTCTCAATAGTTTCTCTTTCTGAGCAAGCATTGCTCAGCTGCTCAGAGAGCATCTTCACTTTCCGGACGTGTGCATCAGAATGAAGTGGCTCAGGCTGGTCACAGCAGTAGTTCGCCAGCAGTGCACAAGACCTGTGGGGATGGCAGAGCTGCCCAGCAGGGAGCAGAGGCAGGAGCTCTGCCAGGGTAAACCCTGCTCAATGAGTCAGTGCCCTTAACCGGCTCATATTACCTTACGCAGAGTTAACGTGACTCAGATACTACCTGATCACCTGATATCTGTGATAATGCTATTACATGTCTACTTGGGAGCCAACAATGTCTTACTATTCTCTGAAAGTGAAAGAGTTGCACAGGGCATGATGGAGAAACACAGTGAGTCCAAGGGAGATGCATGAAGAGTTCACCCTTCTTCCTCAGTTCCTGGACACCCTAACCCTGTCTGTAGTCTGTGAGAATGGAGGATCACATATCAGAAAATAGAGGTGGGAAAATATGGAAAGGAAGAGGTTAGAAAATAAACATCCAAAAGGAATGTTTTTTTGGGCTCTGAGAAACAAAACTGATGGAAGACAAGTTTGTTCTCTTTGACTATGCAATGTGTTCCACAGAGAAGAAAGGAATAAATTGTTCACTTTGCCCACTTGGACAAGAGATCTGGGATGAGGCTGTTGTAAGGGAGAGCTGGGGCTGGAGAGTGAAGATGCAATGTCTTCAGGAACCTGTGATCTACAGTGCATGGGGAGGTCATGAAAGATGTGTTGGTCACATCTGTTTTAGGCAGTGTTGACTCTCTTTTGACAACGGGGTGGACCTGGTGACCTTCCTCTCCTCCTACCTCCTGCCTTTCTACATTGCAATCAGCATGCTCCTCCTCCCTGCAGTCTGAAGTCACATCCGGCCACAAAGCAGAGAAGGGCTCACCATAAGATCTCACACATCTGAAGATCAGTGGAGCAGCTGCAGGGAAATCCTTGCTCAGTGAGGGTTCCCTGGGGCAGCACAGCTCCCCAGGGCTGTGCGCATGGCAGTTATTTGGAGCTTAAGATATGGTTAGCTCTGGATAACATTTTGTAGCAAGTATAGCTGCTAATAACATATTGATCACCTTCCAGAGAAGTGTCAAGATCCTTCTCCAAGGCAGACAATGAAAATACTGTAAAAAGAAATACATGTGTGTATATATACATGTATGTATGTATATATATACACATGTAGATCACTCCAAATTTAATGCCTCCTAATTTATTTCCATAGAAACTACAGTAGATACAAAGAACACAATAACACTATTTGATAGAGCACATTCTCAGATAAAAAACACTACTTTTCAACATAGTCATATTCCTTAGCTCTGCACTTTCACCAGCAATGAACAAGAGCCTGCATGGTGCACTCATCAAAATTTGCACCAGCAGAGGTGACCCGTTGCTTCACAGCTGCTATGACAGCATCATTGATAGGAAAATGTTGCCCATGCAATCCAGCTCTCCACTGTTCAGCCTCCATAATCATTCAGCAAGTGTCAATGAATGTCAGTGGGTGCCATTTTTTTCTGCAGGGAGGAATTCAGTGACACACCTTTGCTTCACATGCACTTCCATGTCAGACACTGTTTTGTCAGACTGCCCCTCTTCTGCCATCTGTCACACAGCAACAACATGCAATGGAATATTGGTGGGATGGTTCAAACTCTACTGCCATACCACCAAGCATCTGCCTCTGATGTTGTGGGCCAATATAATAACATAGCAGTCATTGCTTTCAGAGCTGCCTACATATGTGTATGTATGTATATGTATGTATATTTTTAATATACAAATATATATACACATATATAATTCATTAATTTCATTGCTTTGACCTGTGTGTACACACACACACGCACATATATATATATACAAAGCAATATCATTTTCCTAAACTTGTTCTCAGAAATCAATTAATCATTTTAGCCTTTTTAAAAAAATAATTAATTAATCACACTGAACTAAGGGACCTAGAACGGAAAACGTTAGGCTAAATACTTAGTGACTGGCAATGTTATGAGCAACTATGAGGGAAAAAACAAACCACAGAATAACACAAAGAACCGGCTAACTTTACACAGCACTGCCCCTAATATACAGATGGCATTTTCACAAGGGAAAGCCTCTCCTGTTGAGTTTATCACCATGGTAATGCTAGAACCGACTTAGTGGGAGCTTTGCCTAAATAAAAGCTAAGAAAAATATTGAGTAAGGATTTGGATGTTGCCTCATAAAATAGTGGTGTAAATAGAGTGCAATGACACCAGGTGTTGTGTCTTACGAGGGCTGCACTTCCTTGTCAGTCAGGAAGCCCAGGTAGTTTACAGAGCACACGAGATCAGGAAGTCCATCAAGATGTTCCTGGCACAGATTAGTCACAGGGCTATCTATCCAAGGGTCAGTCACATGCATGGAAAATAAAAAATAGCAGCTGATGATCTGTTAGTCTCCGAGCACAGTCAATGTGCACGGTAATGCTCCATGAATCACGCAGTGCACACACACAGGCCTCCTCTCAGATTGAGACTCCTTCATGTCAAGAAGAGGATTTCTGCATAAATCCAAACAGTGAAGTACAATGCTGAATTACCAAAAAAAAAAAAAAAGAAGAAGAAGAAGAAGAAGAAAAAGAGGACCTCTCACAGAACTGCCAGCATCGTTTCCTTTACAGGCAGATGGCAAAATTGCCATAAAGAAGCACTTGAAGAAGAATTTGCCAGTAACACTTGGAAGGCTGTAAAGAGACCATCCGTTTGAATTGGAGAAGGAAATGTCAAACCAGTAGCTCCAGACTGTTATATCCCTGTACTTGCTGTTCCCAGGGAGGGAAGTCATATTTTTGCTGCCTGGGGACACATCAGTGCACAGTCATATCTAACAACCCAACTGTTCCAGCATCACACCTGCAGGGCAACGGACCAGCATAACACAGTCAGGGAGGTACAGGACTCAATAACTAGAAAACTGTAGGTTCCAGTACTGCTCACCAGGCTGCACAGTATGGTTTGCTTTCTTCAAGACTCCTTCTGCTGCAGAATCCCATCAGAAGAACAGACATAGAAATAGGCAGTGTGAATGGCACCTTCCCCAGATAGATTCACACTTCTAAAGCACAAAGAAGCTCCAGCTCTGTGGAGTAGAGTTAATGATGACCCATCACTCCCTGCTGGGCTTGACAGATAGTTTGATGTACCCACTCTAGCAAAACCACCATCAACAACATTGTTACCACCTTGCTGGCAGGGCATAACACCTGATGGACAGTGCATGGTGAATATAGAGCAATGAAACAGTTCTGGAGACACTGTAGGCTTCATAGGGAGACCAGAATGCAGCATCTGTTGTGGGAGTAGCACAGCATCTATCCTGGCTCTTTCACAGCCAGCTCACTGCTTTTCTTCACATGTATGAGGGCTTGTGAAGGTGCTGCTTCCACCCAGAGCCCACAAGAGCCCTAGGGTCAATACCATCTGCATGCTGAAGGGATTTCATAGAATCATAGAATCATAGAATCACCAAGGTTGGAAAAGACCTAAAAGATTATCCAGTCCAACCGTTCACCTATTACCAATAGCTCCCACTAAACCATGTCCCTCAACACAACATCCAAATGTTCCTTGAACACCCCCAGGGTCGGTGACTCCACCACCTCCCATTTCAGTTCACATCTCTAGGGAAAGATGGACCAATAGGATGTGTAGACGTAAAACCATTCCCCTGCTATCATGAGGGCTCAGTCAGATTGGGAACAGGAGGTCCAAATATTCTCTACAGCCAAAAGTACACTCTGCAACCTCGAGATCCTTGCTGCAGCATCTCTTGTTCCTCCAGCACAGCTGGCTCACAAAGGTCTGCAATAGACATGATGAGCTATCCTTACACCAGCTCCACTCCCAGAGTCCAATCCTGCTACATTCCCACTGAAGCTGCTGAATGCAGATGATGCAACAGGTATTTGTGTCACTATCACCGCAGAAGGATTCCTTTGCTTGGGATAACTTCTCCATCAGCGTTATCTAGAGAGTGCAGCTGTACCTTGTACTGTGAAACAGAGATCTCAGTCTCATGAACTCTGTTGGCATCAACCACTGTCACATCAAAAATTGTCCCTGCTATTTCTTGTGTGATCTGGGTAATGTGCCAAAAAGCAGAGGCCATGTGAGGGCATCCTTAAGTGTGAGCACACACTTTCCCTAGAATGACAGCTAAAATATTCGCCATGACATATTAAAATAAACCAATCCTCCCTCCTTCAGAGCCAACTTGTGAACATGTAGGGTGTGTGCAGTCAGATGAATGTCATTGCCAGATAACAACATCTCGCACAATAATGCAGTGTGAAGAGCCAAAGTGAATGCCAGTGAGTGATCACTGTCACGTCAGTATATTGCAAAATAGAGACTGCTCTGTTTGCTGTTGCTGCACTGTGATTTTACAGAACCTCAACACTCACCCATGGACAGCCTCCACAGGGAGTATTCCTCCTTCTCATTTGTCCTTGACCATATCTTTAACCAGGTGATTACAAAAAACAATCATGTGCAGGGAAGGGAAAAACTGTAGCTGCACAATAAAGCAAGCATGGCTTAGGAACTGTTGTCCAGAGCACACAGCAAGAAAACTTTTGGCTGAAGCAAAAGCTTGTTAGAAATCATGGCACTACGTAGTCGATGATCATTCAAGAAGCGGGTCGGTAATTCTCTAGCCAAAATTCCTGCTTCCATCATCTCATTTCTCAATTTAACTTTGAACTGTGCCAGTTTCCAGTGAAAGTCTAAATAGATGTCCAGTGGAGACACAACCACCATGGCTGGGGAACAGAGAAGGAGTCAGCCTGTTCAAATCATGGAAGTACCCATAAGAAAATAGCTAATTTCACAACATATGGGAGGTTGTAATATGCCTCCTCTGAATGGAAAAGACACAGTCCTTCCAGAGCAGATTTCAATCCAAGGGAAATATTTATTTTAAAAGGTAACAAAGGATTCACAGTTGCATTGTTGAGAATAAGAAGGTAACAAGCAAGGCCACGCAAGAGGAGCTCCTCACTCATTGCCCACGTACATTCAGGGAGTGTCTCAACCCAATCCAACATCTGTCCAGGTATTTGAGCAATGACTTCAGCAGAGATCAGCACTTGGTAAACATTTCCTATCTGAGCTGCACAGATGTTCTGGCAGCACAGACGGAGTCGGGGCAGCAAAGAAAGTGTAAGCTCAGGTTGTACCTGTACAACAGCAGGAGGTCTGAGAGCAGCAGCTTGCAGCTAGCTGAGGTCCACAGCTGAAGACATATACCCAAGGGTGATACGCTGTCTCTCTGAAAGAGCTGGGCTATGTAGGAGATGCTACATTCACATGCCCTCCAGAAATGCTCAGAACATCTCTATAAATGTCCGCGGGTTTCCTGCATTACACAGAGCTTGGGTTTGTGAGGCAATAAATCACTGTTCCAGAGATATTTTTGTTGCATAGAAAAATCATCATTAACAAACATTACACATTTTGCAGTGTCCAGTGGGAGCATGCCAGGATTTGATTCTTGCAAGTTGGTTTCTTGGCTTTCCCTCACTGAAGAGGTCAGAATAGTTCCACTCTGATTTTTAACTCATCTGGCTGCCTTTTCTATCCTTCCCACAAATACTGTGCTCTGCAACTCCCATTTATAGCTCCAAACTTTTTTCTTTCCTTTTCCTTTTCCTCTTTTTCCTTCTTTTTTTTTTTTTTTTTTTTGGGGGGGGCGGGGTGGGCGGGGGGGGGGAGGTGGAGAGTGCAGCTTATTTTGCTAGTACTCCTTCCCAGGAACATTTAATATTGTAAATCCAATAATTCTCTTGTGGCCATAGATTTAATCGAGGAACCAGCATTCTGGGAGCAGTTCATACATCTCACCAAAGCTCAACTGGGTTTATTAGAATAGGAGAAAAAATAAAGTTTCTGAAGAAACTTTACCTTGAAACGATACCTTGAAAGGTATCGGAATGCATCACCTATGGTTTTATTAGAATTAATTCCTCATTGCCTTGGGTAGGTGTTCTAAGTCTGCAGGACAGAGCTAAGAGGGTGTATTTAAACCATAGAAGCAACAGCCTGAAAGGAGCTATGAGAGTATTTCAGTCATCACATGGTCTGAGAAGCATCCTGGCCATTTCTTTGTTTCTGAGAAGAAAGTGAAAGTTTGTTGAGGGAACAAAGGCAGAAAAGCTGGAGGGATGTGTCATGGCCCAGGCAGGGGCTGGAGAAACACCTTATGGAGAAATTTGCAGACCCCTACAGGGAAGAAAGGAGCTTAATTCCCATTGCAGAGGCCCTGTATGACAATGAGACACACACTTCCTCTGTGACACATTGGAAACAATTTCAGCTGCAGTTCCCCCTCTGGAAAAGGGAGCATCTGATACTCATGTTCCACTCATCTCTGCGTGGATCAAACAACCCATGGAGAGCCCGGAAAGCACAGAGCAGCTCCTCCAGCAGGGCACATCCAGGTGGCCTCATTGACTTTGCACTGTCCTGGCTGGGCTACGCCTCCTGTGCCGTGTTTCCTGAAATAGGGATGTCTGGCTCGAGGAGAGCAGGCTAGCAGTGTTTAGAAGCGATGTAAGTGGAAGGCATTTTTACATGAGCTAATTTGACGTGGAGCATTTCAGGAACTCGCCATTTATTCCATTCACATTTCTAGCCAGAGATGGTGTCTTTATTTTTATGGTTTGTGAAAAAAAAGAAAAAAGAAAAAAAAAAAAAGAAAAAAAAAAAGGGGGGGGGGGGGGGAGGGGGAGAGAAAAAGGGAAAAAGAAGGGGGAAAAAAATTAAAAAAAAAACACAGCAGTTAAAAAAACCAACAACGAACACTGAGCAAATAACAACATGTGTGGGTGTGTGGGTGTGTAACACCCCAACCACACGGCTACAGCAACATTTGGTCCCACTGACCTTTTTGCTCAAATTAAGATAATTACTCAGCTACTGACAATAATGTGCTGGTTCACATCTGTGGGTTAGTCTATAGAGAGGTACGTGATAAATACTTTATAGTTTGACACATGGAGGTGACTCCAGGTTTGAGCCAAAGTCTAAGGACAAACTGTCCTTAAGTGCAGAATGATTAAACCTTCATTAAATGCAAAAGATAGAAAGATGGAAAGATTGATAGACAGATAGGTAGAAAGACAGACAGACAGGTTCTACATATGTTAAAATAGACCTAGTCAGGAAATTTCTGCTATAATTTATTCCTGAGGGAAAGAGACTTCCTACAGACCTCAGCAGTTTTTGTTTCCCAAGGGATTTATTTTTCATTTTTCCAGTAGGAAAATCAAACCCATGTATTTAAATTCAGATAATTCAGTATGAATGATGATACATTATGTCTTTGACTTGGCCCAAAATACTCTTTGAGTGCATTTGCATACTATGATGCATCGTCTCCTAAACATCTGCAATCCTTTCCCATAATACTTCTGGTTCATATGAGAAAATGCAGCTACTGCTCAGCCTGGGTCATGTACCTCCATGCAAAAATTCTTCATAATGCTGAACTGACTCAAGCATTCAGGCAAAATGAACAATCTGACTCAGAACACTGCAACCTTGAACAGTCACATAGGCCATTCCCCTCAGACTTGTCAATAAAAGCAATTTCCTGGAATGAAAGTTTTAGAAAACGTTTCAGAAAATGTTTCACTTTCAAAAATCTATTTCATTAAACAGAAATTCTGATTTCTGTTCTGTTTTCTTGCTATGAAAGAAGAAAACACAGATCAAGGAAAAAAACAAAAAGGTATTGTTTTCCTACCTCAAGTTGTAGGGTTGATGGCTGCTATTTAAAACAAAAAAAAAGCTCTAACCTGGAGATCATATAATTTACATATGTACACAGTGTTGACTACCCTTAAATGAGTCTTAGAAACTTTTGCTGCTTGAGCTTGGATATTGCATCCTTGCACTATTTCTCCTTACAAAGGCGAAAGTGCCCACAGCACACTGCTAATGCTCATTTTCTTTTTACAGTGATGAGACTCACAAGTCCTCAAGTGATAAAGTTTGTTGCATATTAAATTCTGGCATTGAGTACCATTCGGAGCGAGCACCAGGAGCTCGCTAGCAAAGCAGCAAGGTTCATCCTGAGGCCTAGTTTTTTCTGGCAAACCCTTCTGGTTCCGAGCCACCTGGTCCCAAGGCTCCGTTCATGTTTGCAGCTTGCCACTGTAATTTGCACACTCACAGTTTGACACCTCTTGGTAAAACAAGGGTAGTTTTGTAGTGAGGATTTGGGAGTTCGTCTTTGTTCTTCTCAAGGGCTAGGGGCACCTTCATGTTCACAGATGCGTTTGGCAATATTCACTGACTCTGGTGCAGTTTAGACTGGAAGATGGAAGTTTTACCAACTTACTAGTTTTGATGCAGGTACAGAATAGGCCTTTAGGAAGAAACAGAGGGAAGGAGGAGCTGAAGTGAGACTTACGAACCTGAAGGCAAGAAAATGTAGAATATATTGGCTTCTTGTGGCCACACTCCAAGCAGATGAGTGGAATATTGGTGGAAGTCAGCACTTCTGTCTTATTCATAGTGGATTTGAACTAGTCCTCTCAGCTAGATCGTCAGCTGAGGATATCTGGGGTCAAAGCTTCCAGGGTGGAAGTGGTTGTCAAGCAGCACAGCTCCCTAGGATGTTTTAGCTTAGCAACAGAAGAATCACAGGAACCAAAAAAAATGGGTCCTTCCCTGTAGCTGACTTAATCAGACAGTAGCTATCCCTGAGTGACTTTTGCCCTGTGCTCTTCATAGATGTCCACTGCCCTTTGGGTCAATCTAAGACAAGCTATGAGACTAATTCCATAGTCCAAGCTGCTAAATCCATGCACTGATTTACCCTTTGATTGTTTGCTCCTTGAAAACACATGCCAGAAATACATGTGGGGTTTTGGTTTTTCTGGTGGTTCTGGAGGTCTCACCTCAATCCAGAAGGCAACAAGTCTCTACCACCTCACAACTCCCTCCCGGTTTTCCATCCCCTCACACCAGACCAAGCACAGCAAGCAGAAAAATCCAACAAAACAAAGCCAAACAGCTTCCCACTGTTATTTTAAGCTAGGAAATGCAATGGGAGGAGGTGGGGGGAGAACAAACTACTCTGCGTAAGCTGGGAAATCATTTAGTTTTGGCCGATGGCCCCTTGTGGCTGTGGTTTCCACAATGTCTCTGTATTCTATCTGTGTCAAGATGGAACCAACCTCCTGAAATAGACTGAACAAGCTAGACAGGAGCTATTTTAATATCTGGAGCTTGTTCTATTTAGACTTTGCTGAGTGAGGGGAGAGGGTAGAAGAGGAGAGACAACAAACCAGGATGATGTTATTTTAATGCATGCAGCAGAACTGTCAAAACGTAGCAGTTTGGCTGCCTTAGCACACACCCCCATCCACACCATGGCTACTACGTGCAAGGACGCACTGAGCCAGCACCCATGCAGACCAGAATTAACCTAATTTCTGTACGCACAACTCTTACTGGAAAAGCATCATGGTTTCTTTCATGTCACACCAAGGATGAGTTAATGCCTCCAAATGTGTTTGTGCAAGGTATGATGGATGACCCAACAAAAAGTGCGAGGGACCTTCGTGACATGAGACACAAACACATCAGTCCTCCCAGCCATGCCCCTAAAATAACTTGATCATCGTGGCTCTGCTCAGAAGAAGGGGACTCAGCATCAGGTGTTTCAAAGCTGGGAATCATGACAGGACAGTACAGTCTCTAGAATTCCAGGTGCTTTAATGCAACACAAGTTCTGATTCTATCTGGTGCTGTGTGATAATAAGGTAGAACTTTCAGATATTTCATGCACTGAAACAACAGACCAGTTTTCTCCCTAGGCCTGCCTGGTTCCTGGTTTCATAACAGCTCAGACCATAACTTCCACTCAGTTCTTCACTAGTTTTGCAGCATTTAATAGTCTGTCTTGAAAGTGTTCTCCCAGACGACTCGCCAGTCTCATCTGAGACTCTCAAATCTCAGTGCAGGAGGAAGTATAAACATTTGCACCTAGGGTGTTTTCGTACATGTATGGGAGAGTTTATCCTAGTGTCTTGCTGATGGCACATTATACTGAGGGGCCAGCCCCTCAATGACAATCTGGAAATAAGTTATTGTCAGTATCCTGAGAGGCCTGATATCATAACAGCACAAAACAGCAGATCAGCTGTACCCCTGACACATAAAAGGCTCCTTTTCTTTAACTGAAGAGACAAAGCCCATTTAACATCTTATATTACCTCTAGGTTTCCCTGGAGACGCACAAGGACAGGCTGAATGGGGTTTTGAGCACCTTAGTGGAGTTGTAGGTGTCCCTCTTCATTGCGGGGAAGTTGGACAAGATGGCTTTTAAGGGTCCCTTCCAACTCAAATGATTCCGTGATTCTAGATTGGTCAGAGAATAACATGCTCTAAGGAGGATATTTGTCAGAAGCAGACAAAGACCCTTTGGCATCCTCTTCTATTGCTAAAGTCACAGGGCATATATCTTTTACGACCCCAGTATCTGGATTTCTCTTTTCCTTTGCACACCTTCTGTATTAAACAATTGCCTGAATCCCAAGTGACACCTCTACATTATACAGCAAATCAGACCAAAAATATATGTGTGCCACTATGCTTTTTCTTCTTTCAAGGTTAACTCTAATTTCTTTGCCCTTGCAATCATACCTCCCCAACACAGCCAGTGAGGTCATCTTCTCTATCAGATGGAAAGAGCTAAAACGTGACATGGGAGATCTCAACTCCTTTGGCTGCTTATCTCAGTACCTGCGGCCAAAACAGAAAGCTTACTCAGGCTGCCAAATAAAAATACTTCTTGTAGGCACATTCCTTGCAGAGTGCATGAAAGAGCAAGAGGAGACAGCAAGGGAGGGCAGCAAGCGACAAGCAGATTGAAAAAAAAGAAAAAAATAGATAGATAGGCAGGTAGAAACAGATGAGACAGTGGATGAGAAAAAATAATGCAGGGGAAGACCTATGAAAACAGAGATGAGTGACACAAGGGACATACTTGTTGTTTTACTAACAGTAAATGTCATTGCAGACAATACAACTGTATGATGCAGTGCTTTCTGAGGTATGCTCAGTGAAACTTTAGCCTTATTGAAGACTATGGCCAAAATCCCATTGAATTTAGTAATGCCAAGACAAATGGGGCTGCCTCGTGTCTCCCAGCACTAGTTCTGGCCCTTCAACCTGTCAAAATCACGCCTGCAACCTGACGCTTGTTCTCCAGTTTCATCCATCACTCTGCCAGAACAAGAACCAAAGGAGCAAGGAGGGAATAACCGCATAAATGGCCAATGTGTGTTTTTCCCATCTTCCATGTATGGTGACAATCGGAGCGGGCAGCTAAGAGCAGAATTTAGCACCTGCAGCCCATCACCCTTCAGAAAGTTCTTCAGACCCAGCAGCATTTCCTTCTCAACGTCACTGCATCTTGTGTCTGCCTAGGGAAAAGGAACAATTCCTAACTTCTACAGAGGGTTCCTACAAAGTTCCAGCTAGTTCAGAGCTTTAACCAAAGTAACTGGAAAGATTTCCACCACTTTGGGGAAGCACAGTGTGCCGTGACACCGCACTGATACAGAGTGGCAGACATACCACAGCCAGCAGAGCCAGCTCTCACAACAGAAAGGACTCTGAGAGCCTGCTCTGTCTTATTTTTCACTGTGATTTGATTACACAATGGTCATAGCTGTGCAACGTGGCAGGGCATAAAAACTTCAAAGCAGAAAGGGTTCCTTGCAGTGCGGAGCTACCACAGCGCAGAACCCAGCTCTCTACCTTTCCCTTGCTTCCCACTTTATACCCAGTTAAGTTCAAGGTCAGAGCCATTACCTTCAGGGTGTCCCACTGCAAGGGCCTAGGTAACTGAAGGGCCAGCTAGCACTTGACTTCTGCAGCATTCAGGAAATCTCAGCTGCAAGATGAGCCCACTTCCAGATGGCTGGAACAGACTCAGAGCCACTCACAGAGGGATCTTCTGCAACAAGACACCGCATGTCTTTCTACTCCATGTCCTTCTTTTGTCCTTCAAAGATACAAACCAAAAGCGAAAGGAAAAATAAACACCTGAAACACCCACCTGACAGCAGTTCTGACCCACCTGACAGTTCTGACAGCAATCATATGTGCTGCTGGTGCTGCTCAGGTGTTCAGAATAGCAGGTGATAAAGGGGTTGTAAGGATCTTTGCACAGAATGCTCAGTGTTTCTCAGCATGGTAGGAAAAAAAAAATTCTGCTTTCCTGGAACAAACTGCCGGGTCAAATGGATGGGAGGAATCCACTTTGCTGCTATTTCTGCAGCGGGAGTGAGGGGAAAATGTTGTTCAACTCCTCTCAGCAGCCGCATGTCCCAGCACCCCTACTCCAACCTCAGACGAAGAGAGAGGAGAGGAAAGGAAGAGAATTTACAGTGCCAGCTAAAGCACTGATTTGCAGCCCTGCAGCTCTGGTGCTTTGGTTTCAGTAAATGCACGTAACGCTCACAAGTGATCTGTGGATTCAAAGGCCATCATGGACATTAAGTGGCATGTGGCCTAAGCACAAACAAGTGTCACCTTGTGAGGCACACGTGCTCAGAACCAGGTGCGTGTTGCTACAGCAGCATTGGAAGATATTGCCCTGACTTAGCTATAAAAGGAAGGAGGGGGATCTCAGTGCAGCAGGTACTGGAAATTGTTCTTGGCTCCATGCTGCATTGTTTGATCTGTTCAGTGGGTCATGCGCCAGCCAGTCGCCTTTCTACGTGTGTTTAGGCAGCTCTCGCATGTCTGAATTCTCCTGGACAGCTGGTTGGTTTAACTCCTTCCACTGCCTTGACCTCCCGTGGGAAGGCAGCACAGGAAGCAGTAGAATGAACACCAGCAGGGCTGGAAAGCAGAAAAGGGTTTGACTTAAGTGTAGATGCTTTTTGGATTGGTAAATGAAATGGTGAATTTGCTGGAACGCTCAAATTAATGGTGCTCTTGCTGCTGATAAAAAAACTGCCATGATTGTGATCTTTCTGTTTCCTAATATAATTTGATGGCAAATTAACCAGAGCGGCCTCAGCTTTGTCAAGCTTTGAAGTCCTGACACTGAAAGCTGTAGCAAAGCTGAGGAGTCATGGATAACAGAGGTGGATAGCACAAAGATGGGAACAAAGAAGTAACTAGCAGGGAATTATTTCAGCTTGCCAGCAGCTCTGTGAGGGGTGAGTGTATCCCACTATTTCCATCTCTTTGGCCTTATGATGAGCTGATTGCAAGGTGGACTGTGACATCTCACACTTCAGACCGTGCACTTGTGTTTGCCCTGCTGCAGCCTGAGGAAATCAAGCTGGCATCCTGGGAATGCCAAGCATCAATGAAGGCTTCTCCATTCTACACCCTTCTTGTGGGAAACCTGTTGCCTGTTCATGCAGCTCAGTAAAAACAAGGGAAGAATCCTGATTATGAAGGATGAGCTGGGAAAATCCCACAGAAAATGAGAAATAAAGGAAGGGTGGGGACATCCTTCCACTCATCAAAGAAGCCTGGAGCTGTCATGGTCATGCAGTGTGTGAATGTCCACAACATGAAGACACCACAAGAAAGATGTGGAGCTCTTGGAGTGGATCCAGAGGAGGGCCATAAGGATGATTAAAGGACTAGAGTACCTCTCCTGTAAAGAAAAGCTGAGGGAGCTGGGCTTGTTCAGCCTGGAGAAGTCCCCATTTACCATGATCAGTGAGTGTTGCTGGCTCAACTGTGGTGGAAAATTAGGGGCCAGCCTTCTGACCTCAAGTCTCTGTAGGGTAGTAGTAAGGGAACAGGCACCAATGCAACCTGCGTCTTCTCATGGACAGAAGTGCCAGCAGATTCTTCCAGAAGGATTCTCTGTCATCTCCAGGCCTCTCTCTATCTTTGGGTCTGCCATCAAAAGTGTTATCCTTCTAGCTCCTTACCCAAACACCTATTCCCCATACCAGTTGTCTCCAAAAGTAAAGCCTAGCTGCTATGCAGATTGTGGAGGAGTCCTGGCTCTTTTGAGAAGCAACCTTTTACTCTGTGTTCTGCTGAAATGATTGTCATTTGCATAGATTCTTCTGGGGCTGAACTTCTGGGGAACTGGAATTGTGTGTGAATTCCTTTATGGGCTCTGCACCTGTGGAAGATGCTAACACTGTTTAGTTTTTGTAGCTAGAACTTTGGGAATATGGACCTCCACAAAGAAAGGTCCCATGTATTTTTCTAAAAGCATCTATCCATGTGCAGAAGACAATCATAGGATCACTGAGGTTAGAAAAGACCACTAAGACCATCTTGTCCAACCATTAGCCTGTCTCCACTGTGCCCACTGACCATGTCCCTCAGTGCCACATCCACACATTTCTCCAAAAGAAGCTTCCCAGAAGGCTGCATTACAAGACAGAACAAGCCTAGATAAGCTGGTATGCTTGAATCAGCAGCAGCTATATAAAAGCCTGGAAGAGCAGTGGAAAGACCCTCTTGCATCCAGACCCCTGTCACAGCAGACAACCACGTCACATTAATGTGCTCAAAAGCACCTTTGTTAAACAGGCTGACAGCTGCAGTCTATAAAATATCCTACTGGAGTGGCAGCTCCACATGCCACACAGCCAGCAGCAAAGAGCTGGTGGCAGGGCATAGAGGCTGCAGTCAGCTCCAGCAAACAGGGTGGATTTGTGAGATAAAGACTGCTCCTGCTAAGTGTCCGTATGAAACATCAGAAGCATCGTGCTGATTTTACTATTGATAAATTGTTTGCATGAAGATATAGCGTGAAGATTATGAGGAACTTCCATCCTCATTAACCTCTCATGTCCCAGCCCTACGTGCTACTTGTAGAAGAGAAAAGAACCACTCCTTTGCTCCATCTTTCTACTGTTCACACATGCCATTTAGAAAATAAATAAACATTGTTTTGTTTTTTTCTAAAGGAGGTGGGGGGGTGAGAATGTATAAACCTATAGAGTTCTGAATTTATCAACCATATCAAAGTCATTGTAGGCCTAAAAAAATTCCCCTTGTTAATTGGGAGCAGCCTGCAAGGAATTATAAGATAAAGTCAAATATTTGAAATGCTTTTTCCTATTGTTATACTGCTTTGCTTAACTGCCCTGGCAAACCTGCTGTCAGTTATAAATTTGTGCCCTGTGCCAAACCATCCCGGTAATAACAAAATGTGCGTGCTCCTGACTTACCTGGCTTGCTGGCCTCCTGGCAGGTTACTCTTTCCTACCCGTGCCTGTGGCTTGGGCGGTGCCCTGAAACAGGTGTATGTTCATGGAGGCTGCAGACCATGAAGAAGACACCTGATTGCATGCAGACTTCTCATCAAGGTTCCACCAGTACATGGCATCCTCAGGCTGGGCCTCCGTGGCATCTTCATGCTCAACTGCCATGGCACAGCTCCCCAGTTCCTCTGCAGTCTGACCCCTTCCCAGCAGTGCCTTCTACCTTCTACCTCACCCCTTCCACACCAGCTGCCCATCTATTTCAGCCCTGTATCTCAAGTCCTGCTCATGCAACACTTCCTTCTCTTGGCTGTTGTGGAGACAGGACACCTTGGTGTAGAATCATAGAATCACAGAATCAGTAGGATTGGAAAAGACCACTAAGATGTTCTGGTCCAACCACCAACCCATCCCCACCATGCCCACTGACCATGTCCCTCAGTGCCACATCCACACAGATCTTGAACACCTCCAGGGACGGTGACTGCACTGCCTCTCTGGGCAGCCTGCGCCACTGCCTCACCACCCTTTCTGAGAAGAAATTTGGTCTGAGCCAGTGAGGCCCCTGCTATGTTTTCTTATGTGCCATGCACAATTCAATAGGTCTGTTTTATTCTTTGATGAGAACGTAAATTCACCAGAAACTCAAATACGTCTCACCTGTCACGCAATGACAGATTTCTCCAGATGAAGTGCCTGATGCACCAACTGCTTGCACAGCCTGGCCACAGAGTTATCTTATGTTTGTCCAGATCATGTGTACTGTGACTTCAGTGAATCCCGCCATGCATTAGTCAATCAGGGCAGCTGCTCCCATCCAGAGGACAACAAAATGTCCACATCAGTTAAGCTCCACACCCTACTCACACTGCAGCTGAGCAGAGCGGCATCTCCCCCTTTTGCCTGCATGCCCAAAGCACCGTGAAGAACACGCATGGAGCCCCACGCCCATGCCCTATGGACTCTACGTGGGAAGCCATCCAGCCATTTGCCCTGCTGGAGGTGGCGGCCAGGAAGCCACACCTGGGAAGTAACGCAGTGCCACTGTCAGCCAGCCTTCTGCCACTCTAGCTGCCAGGAGGAATCACACCAAGATGGGATGACAGGCCACCCTTCTTGCTTATCTCCCTGACTCAGAGCTGGGCTGAGGTCAGTGCCTCCTATCAGTACCCATTGGCAACTGCCAGGAGAGTGCCATGCACAGCCTCTGAGCAGTGCCTCCAGGCATCCCTGAAGTGAAGATCCAGCGTAGGCATCCCTTGTCTGCATTCTGCAGGCAGGCAGCTCAGCATGGTTTCCTCCTTAGGTCATAAAAGCTCACCTCAAACATCCATTTCTCAGGGAATACCAAACTCCTTGGTAAGACTTGGGTTGTGTGCAGTTCCCTCTACCTATCAATGCATTTTGCTCCTGGTTCACGTGCAAGAGGAGTGGCCATATCTGCATGGTCAGAGACTCAGTCACACCTTTGCCCTGCAGTCTGGTGCCCCACTGGAAACTTCTCAGAGTAACACTGTTAAGGGATAAAAATCTCCAGAGAGGAGTCAGCTAACCCTGACTAGGTGCATCTTTTAGAACAAACCTAATTCTGATTTCTCTTTAGGCAACAATGACGTCCATACAGGTCTGGAATAAATATTTGTTTCATGTGAGTGCAGAGGAAGGCAAATTCTGTCCTGCGCACTGCACTGGGTTGCACCTAACTGGATGCAAGCCCAGCAGATGCCTTAGAAATTGTCCTCACTTTCAGACATGCTGCCTGGGGGTACTGTACAGCAACAGTGCAGTTGCAGTCTCCATTGCCTGCCGCCAGGTCTAACTGCTCTGCCTGGGCTTTCCTTGGTTGAATGACTTAGAGTTCCTTTCATAGCTCAGGATGTTTCTTGTGTGTTCCCTCTACTCGTACTTTTTAAGAAGGGTCAGGCATTAAATTGTGTGGTTTTATAATTGATGTGCTTGCACCTGGAAGTCACAGTAGCTATTTGCACCAGTAAAAACAAAGCACTCAAATGAAAGCTTCACTCATTTTCTGCACCACAAGGGAAGTCCCTGGACCCTGCACATGACTCAGCCGTGGTCCAAAGTGACTGCAGGTTTCTGGCATCAGCCCGGTGGTTTTGCAGAGCTGCCTGTTGCGCTCTAATCACCTGCTGTCACCAGGCAGCTGCATTAGTGTGGCAGGCTTTCCTGCCTCTTCAAAACACAGTGCTGACCAATGGGCACAGGCAGAAATTACTGTTGTCACTCTTCTGGGAGGTGCTGGCTCCCTTGTACGTCCTGTGCGGTACCTTTACATTGCACCTTCAGTGTAAATGTCAAGGGCTGAGATTTCCGACATGCCTCAAAGGCTTTGAAACTCATCTCTACATCATCTCCATGCAAGAACTGAGGAGGCTCAGGGGAGACCTTATCATTCTCTACCGCTTCTTGAAAGGAGATTCTGGCAAGGTAGGAGTCAGCCTCTTCTGGGTAACAGTAACAGGACAAGAGGTGGTGGCCTCACATTGCACAGAGGAAGTTCAGGTTGGGTATGAGGAGAAATTTCTTCTCAGAAAGAGAGGTGAAGCATTGGAACAGGCTGCCCAAGGAGGTGGTGCAGTCACCATCCCCAAAGGCATTCAAGAAAAGGGTGTTTGTGGCACTGAGGAACATGGTCAGTGGTGGGGATAGGTTGGTGGTTGGACAAGATGATCCTAGAAGTCTTTTCCAAACTTAATGATTCCTTGATTCTAAGAACTGCAAGCAAAAATACCTCCTTGGTGCTCGCTTCAAAGCAAATTCAGTTGCATCAAAGCCTCCTTCAGAGTGTCCTGAGTGGCAATTACATCACTGACCAGAAAAGCATGTGTTTGGAGCAGGACAGACATGGAGAATGGCTCCCCTCACCCAGTGTGTCAATGTGGTGGGTCCCAAGTAGAAGACATCCTAACTAAAATATGTGACCCATGGAAACCCAGAAGGCCAAGTAAACCTCACTGCTGAGTGCTCACTAGTCCTGATTTCTTATCAGAAAACCTAAAGAGAGGCCCAAAGAAGGGTAGGCAGATTGTATGGAAACTACAGACACCAGAATCAGCAGATGAACCTACTAGAGGGCAGCACCTTGAGCAAAGCAATGGGTCAGTTAGCCTGCTGCTGAGTACATAGAAGCAAGAGAAATTACCATCCAAGAGCCAGGTTCACTAGCTCAATGGCTGCTATCAGATTGGCTGTCTGTCAGGCTGGTGCCAGAGAGCACAGTGCAAGGAATAAAATGTCCTTCCCTAGCCACCAGGGAAGCCCTGTCTCTCTTGTTTGAATCTTGTATGAGCTTCTCTGGGCTAGAATACAGTTGCACAACCTCCACACCTGTATGGAGAAGTTGTGGAGCATGGTGTTAATCACAGAATCACAGAATCACCAAGGTTGGAAAAGAACTACAAGATCATCCAGTCCAACCATCTACCTATCACCAATAGTTCTCACTATTATTATTATTTTTTTTTTCAGAAGAAACAGACACAGATGTAAAAGTGATGGGTGTCTTTTTAATGCCCTGATGTTTTTCTGCACCAGGAGGAATGCAAAGGGAATTGGCAGCCCCCTGGGGACTGCACAGCAATGGACGTTGTTTCACCAACTTGGTCTCTGCAAGGACACAAAATGAGTGTGATAGGATCAACACTGCCTCTAACTCGTGTTTTGTCCGCAAGACAAAACCCCTCAGGAACTGCAAAGAAAGATCTGGGAACTTGAAATGAAGAGGGTGATACATGGTGACAGATGAGGAGGAGAGGAAAGTCCAGCATAAGGCAGACCTGATTCACACAAGAATTGTGCACATTCCCTACCTGTCTCCAGCCAAAGGAATGTGAGATTACAAGGGCTGCCGGGCTCACCCAGTCTGGTCCCCGATTCTCGCAGGTACTACATTTCAGAAATTGATTGAATTCCATCTTCAAAGCGGGTGGGTATTTGCCTGGAGAGGAAAGTTGTTTCAGATCCAGATTTCTGAATGCAGCCCCTCCAGGGATATGGCATGTTTAGCCATCAGATGCAGCAGGAACTCATGAGCTCTCTTCTAATATCTCTCCCAATTCACTGCCCTTGCCCTTGCGTGTAGTGCCTCCATGACTTTTAAGAAGGGAAAGGTAACATGTATACTTTAGTAGCTGCTCATTTTTTGTTTGTTTTTTATTACCTGCTTGCCTTAAAATGATCCCAGCCTATTCGGCAATTACAGTGCTCCTTCACAGCGCAGCCTTAAAGTTACCACATAAATCACAGCTCTCCTCACTCTATACACACAGACAGGGAGTCATAAAGAAGCTATAAAAAGAAATCTGGCACTTCTTCAAGTTATCATCTAAGTGTAACATGGTTGTTCTTTAGACAGGAAAGAACCTGACCTCATGCCTACATTCACCTGGAAGAAGAGAAGGGAGATGTACTTTTTAAGGTGGCAAATTTCTGCAAAATCAAAACTGAATGGCACAGAGATGTCTGTTGGCCCAGTTGCCAGGTCCAGGTTTCACCCTGTCTCACCCCAGCACAAAAAAGAAAAACATGTCCCTTCTCTCTGTGGTACTGGGCAAAGGAAAGAGTTCAGAGCAGCAGGGCACTGATTTACAGCCCGGCTATGCTCACTTCGAGGACATGATCAAAGGACCCCACGATCCCCAACCGGAGCAATGGGAAGAAACGGCCGACTGGCTATCTGCTTGGCATGTTCAGCTCTAGCATGAGGCCAAGGCAAGTGCTTTGTTTTCACGGACTGGAGCTTCTCAGAGTGGCAGTTGAGGGGAAGTGACTAAAAACTAATTCTCAATTAAGTTGGAGAACCAGTAGGTGGGAAGTTCCACTCAGGCCAAAGGCCCAAAATCTTGTCTAGAGGTGACCTTGTGTTGGAGAAAGAAAAGAGCGTCAGATGTCTTGTCCCCAAAGCTCCTGCTGTGCCCTAAAAGAGGTCATGACTCTGAAAGCCTGTGCTTGTCTCCCAGCGAGGGCTGATGCACCTCTTTGGAGATCCTCTTATCAAAATGAATGCAGATCTCCCACCAGATGCACAAAACACAACAGAACAGGATGCAGACCACAAACGCTCTGTGCTGTGGCTCAGCACCAGGCCACAGCCCTACTGTCATTACGTGACCAACACGTAATCCTGAGAGGCCACAAGTCACAAGCGAAGGCGGAGCTCAGAGCAATGGCTGTGGCCTCCTTCTTCTGGTCTCAGTATGGAGGCTGGGGACAACATCAGAGACATCTCCAGAGCATGGCTCGGCAGGGCAGGCAGCTCAGCATCCTGAAGGAAAGGCACAAGGAGTGTCCTGTGCTGTGCTTGAGGCAGAAGTGTTTATTTAGGACTTGAGGATAGGACCCACACCAAACTGCCAATGTTCATAGCATAGTGCACAAGGCTCCTCACAGGCATCGTTGCTGGCTGGCTCACCAAAACCTAGCTCACCACTCAGTGCTTTGTTGCAAAAGGAAGAGTTTTTTACCTCCCCAATAGACAGACAGGAAAACTAGTTAAGGTGACTAAGGTGACCCTGGTGAGATCCTTCCCAGCAACCACAGCATCTACTATACTTTAACACAGTGTTGCATGTGTCAGATTGTTCCATCTTTGGGACCATCTTGAGGGGAAAACCAAAGGAGTGCCTTTGTGGAAAAGACTTGTAGTTTGCAGCTGAAGTAGCGGCTCCGCCAGTTGCTGCCTACACAAGGCAGGCACAGCCACAGGAATATGTGGGCTACGTAAAAATACCAGCTCCCTCCCTTCGGGTGGCTGCCAAGAAAGCTTGATTAATGCATAAATAAGTGATTGACCTTCCCTGGTGAGCCTGGGCAGGTAGTGGTTAGCGGGAAAAGGAGCTGTGATTTTGGGACATAAGTGGAGGCAATGGGACATACAGGAATAAAGGACTTGGAGCAGGGAAACCATTGTACTCACTCTTGGAAAAGAGCAGTGGTTGAGGAGGAATGACCCAAGGGGAGGAGGAAGGTAGGGATAGAAGGGGATGGAAGAAAAGCCCAAATTAGTTGTTCCACTGGAGAGAGTCTGCCTAGAGCTGGGGGATGTTAGCACCCCACTGCACACAGAGGAATCTTCCTGTGTCAGCAAAAAATTGTACCCAGTCCAAAGAGACTCTTGGGCAGGCCAGTCCCTGTGGACTGTTGGGGCATATGAGAGATGACAGTGGTTCTTCTGAACAGGGATAACTTTTACTTACAGGCCAGTCCTGCAACCCCCAGCTGTGATTCCTCAGGCTCAAAATCAGGAAAATGCAGCAAATCGGGCAATTCTACCTTCAGTGGTTTTACCCCTTAGGCTCCTACAGCCACTTCCTCATCTCAGCCTCTTAGTTCTAGTCCTTCACATTTATACCACACCACCTCCCAAGGCAGCTCACTTCAAACCTAAACAGGATCTTGCTTTGTCAGACCAGCTCTAGCCCCAGGAGTCACAACCTGAGGTCTGAGCCACCTGCACGACCACTAACGTCACTACCAGCTTAACGGATGTGGTAGAAACGCTACACCCATGAGTGGTCTTGACCTCTCGTGTAATGTTGCCATTTCCAGCTTTATTCAGCATGTTTCCTGCATAAACGGCTGGATTTTCCTCTTCTGACCCTCCATAAATATTGTTTCAAGAGTTCCTTTGAAAACATGCAAACAATCACCTGTTTATGACTTTCACGCAATATTTTTACTGCCTTGTAATATGCATACATATCTTCACGTCCCTGTTCAAATTAACATTTGCCTCAAGTGGTTCCCAGTTCTGTGTTGCTTTGTTTACCTCTTAAGCAACAGGTTATTGCCTTTCATTCACAGACCTGAATTTCTTGTATCCTATATAATTTAATGGGATTTTACATGCAGTAATGAATGAGGGATTCTCACTGGAGGCCCGTGACTGCTTCACACAGATATCAAGGATCCTGTCAAAAAGTTCAGCTTGCCAAGGTTTTTGGGTGCCTGGCAGCTTTTATTTCTTCTTAGCAGCATGATTTAATCCCAGGAAAAGTCATGTTTTCTCCTTATTACCTCTTGTTTATTTGTATTCTTTTATCTGCAATTGCTATAAGACAAACACTGGAAACTGCGAAGGGCCGGGGTGAGGCAGCAGAAGCAGTCGCCTCATCTGTATTTCAGAATTTAGTGCAACCATAAAAACATTCCTGATAATGTACTGGAAGTAAAAACTGCAATTACCGTGCCATCATCTCAAAGGCACCGAGAAATCACCGAAAAATGACAACAAAGGAGAGTCTCAGACGCCTCTAAATTTTGACGACATACAGCTACTGCTATCTTTTCTGTACATACTAGCTGGCAGCCTGTCTTGAGCAACCTCTCTGAAGCAAGTTGCAGACAAGTGTAGGAGCTACGGGCTGTTTTTCCTCTGCTCCTGTCTTCTGCTTGAAGAACTTTGCTCTCTCAGCAAATCCTGACAAAGTATATGGCACTTGAGCGAACAGCTTAACTGTAAACACGGAGCAGGACCAAAGGTGAGATAAACAGGAGGCTGTGAAAAGCAAGCAGCATAACACAGCAGCTCTCAGTGATCCCAGAACAAGGGGCAGAGTTGGTGCCCAAGGGCTGGACGGAGGCTGATGTTTGCTTGTCCCTGAGATCACAGGACACTGTTCTGAAGGCGCCTTCAGCAGAGATCCATAGCTTTTCATTCTAAAAGATTATTTGATTGAAACGTGTTGGTTCTAATAACGAAATAATAATGTCAACAGAAATTTTCCCTGGCAAAATGTTCTCATGAATTTATACGTGTCAAAATCTTATCCCAATTTTTATTATCATGGAATCATTTAAGTTGGAAGGGATTCCTCAAGGCCATCTGGTCCAAATCCCCTGCAGCGAACAGGGGCAGCTACAGCTCCATCGGGTGCTCAGAGCCCGTCCAGCCTGATCCTGAGTGTCTCCAGGGATCGGGCATCCACCGCATCTCTGGGCAACCTGTTCCTGTGTCTCATAGCCCTTGTTGTAAAAATCTTTCTTATATCCAATCTAAATCTCCCCTCTTATAGTTTGAAACCATTTTCCCATTGTACTTCCCTTTTGCTTTCAGCATGCGTGTAAGAGACTTGAAATACTGGAGTTTTATTTCCTTTCCTAAATCATGATGGACAGTTGTTATTTAATACTAATTAAAACACCTTATCTTTTTCACAGATCAAAGTGCCTACTGTTTATTTTATAATGAACCAGTTTGACACATTTTGTGTTTGACGTTTTATCAGGCTGTTTCGTTACAAAACAAACAAAAGCCACTTTGATCTGTAAAAAAAGATCAGATTTTTTAATTAGCACTATATAGCAGCTGCCTCTAATTGTGTTTAAAAATAAAAGAACGGAACGTTTCAAATCTCTTGCCTTATTAGGCATGACACTTTGTTCTAAAACAGACAGTAATTATGATAAAACACAAAAAGGGCATGAATTTGTATTGCGAGCTGATGGCTGGAAATTCTCATATTCGGTAAGTAAGCTACAAACTGCAAAATCAAAAGATCTCCAACTGGAAATCATTTCAAAATCCACTTTGCATGAAAATTCCAAAAATAATTGAATTGACTTCCAGGATTTCTCTTCCCATGGAAAAGTTGAGGGTATGACAGCAGGCGAAGGCCAAGCAGATCTTGCATCATCGGCACAGTTTGTCAGGATGTTAGGACAATCCCAGCCTTGGTGTTCCCATGATTCCTCATCGCTTCTAGACATTGAAGTAGCCACGTCTGTTAGGTTCATACCTCCTACTCTGTATGAACATTGCCTAGAGCAGTAGAATCCCTTTCTTGGCTGGCACCTAACCACACTGCAGGTAAATAGCTATAATGCATCTTTTGGCAAAGAGACAACACTCCTTCCCTCTGGGTTCAAATTTCAATGCAGCCGAAGCATTCCTCAAATTCCAAGTTGGTTGTGGACTTCACACACCCGATCCTTTGCTTCTTCTCACCTTCTCTGTGCCAAAGTTTGGGCCAAATCTGGACTTTCAGTCCTCCTTTCCAAACCGAGACACGAGCTGCCTGAGGGAACTGCCTCATTCTCTCTGACTGTGTCTTCTCACAACAGCAGTGATTCACCTGAAAATCTCTGTCTCGAGAGAAATACCGATGTCTGCAGCAGATGGGCGTCTTCTCTGCTGCTGACTCGTACCCCAGGAGCTTGCTGCTGCGTGGAGTCAGATGAATGCCAGCCTTCACATCTTCCAAGGCCGGAGGCATGTCACAGTTGTGCCAGCTCACCAGTGAAATGCCAGCATACCACATACAGCCCCCTCTGTTGAGACAGCCCAGGGTAGCGGTCTGTCCCATTGGTGTTTCGCTGCTGCAAGGATCCGTAGCAGGAAAGCTGAAGGACATGCTTCAGATAAAAAGTTGTTCATGGGGAGAGAGGGGATGGATAGGAAGAATAACTGTGTCTCTCACAGCAGCTCTTCTCTGCTGGTAGCCAGCCTTGCATGCTACATGGGAGGTGGAAAAGTCCTTGTGGTGGACAGTTATGCAATAGGCTTCCTCGTCTAGCTCACAGCAATTATTGTCATGAAAGCTGAAGATTTATGCCCCTTGAAGGTTTTTATCCCATCTGGTGTAGTGGTGGATGATATTTTTATTACTCCTGTATGGAAAATATGAGGGTAACGTCTTCCAAAGCTCTTGGTCTCAGTAATATTTTCAAACAATGAATTCCACAGGATAGATATTGTGTAAAACAGTGTGCATCTTTATTAGTATTCCAGGTGCAGTATTGTAAGTCATGAGGTTTTTCTTTCACATTCTGGTATTTTAATAAAGAATAAATGGCAGGGTCTCATGTGCCTTCTCCTTGCTATTATTCTTTTCATTGCCAAATCAAGTCCCTCTTACTAAATTAATGCTCCCAATCTTTTCTTTGTGAAATCTTTCTAGGTCTTCTAATAATTTGCATCATCTATCTTTAGGAGTCTGTTACTGAATAGAAAAGTGACAAAGTCTGAGCACATCATTTCAAATATAGGCATATACCTGATTTATAGAAAGGTATTATAATATAATCTTTTCAGTACTAGCTAGCTATTGTGTTCACTTCTGTTCAAGTAGTCTGAAAAAAAGCTTGATGTTTTCCTAAGTAAAAAATAATTAATTTAGGGTCTGTCGTGTTACGTAAGTAGTTTAAATTGGTCTTTCATGTTGTATTGCCCTGTTCCTACCCGTGCCAAAATTAAACTGCCAGCTGCCTATTCTGGTGTTTCTCACACTCTGCTTTTTGAGTCCTTTAAACAACATACCTAGCCCTGGAGCCTGGAGTCAATGTTGAGTCTTGCAAAGCCAATACCCAGGGCTCTGCACTCATTGCAGCAACAAGAAGGAGCAGAGTCTGGAATACAGTTGGTAAAGACCTATAGCTCACCTAGATATATCTGTTGGTACTAATTCTTGCTGCCGTTAGACGGGCTTCGAGTTGTTTACATAGACTCTGCCAAAATCCCCAGTACCTATAAGCCAGAATAGCTGTAATTAATTCAGTGAAACGGACAATTAACACTAGATAATTGTCTATCTTGTAATACATTCTTGAATTAAGCTAGATTACCACCTTTTCATAAATACCTGACTGGCAGTTTACCCTCCAGAATCCCTGCAGATCTTTCCTCCTGGAGTTCAGCACACTCCACGTTCTTGCTGTCTTGGTGGGCACAAGATAACATCTGAGTGTTAGACCCGTAAATAAAAGAAGCACAAGTGAGTGGTTTTTTTTTCACTACAGAGATCCATTAGCAAGTCAAAGCAACAGCTTGGAATGGTGGAGCCACAAACCTAAAGAATTTGTGGTCTTTGTAAGAAATGTGGATAGTTGAGGATTTGACTTATTTCTAAATATTAAAGCAGCTGTTCCTTTAAGGCATAGTGCTCTGCTCAGCCTACTGCATTGCCTGAAATAGTTTATTTATGGATGGCCTGAGGCAACTACACAAACCTTCTTGTAAGAAGTTCTTGCTCCATATGTTAAATCATTGTTCCTCTAAACCACCTTTCACCAGCAGATTTCTGGGCACTTTGCAAACAGCGACTTAGGCTTCAGGGAAATCCCCTGTAAGGCAACTAATTGGTGTTGCTGTACTCAGAGACTCTGTAAGTTGCTTTAGGTCAATGGGAAAGGCAGGAATTAAACTCAGAACACCACCAAGCCACAGACTACAGCTGGTCACTTGCCACACCTGCAGCTAGAAGTCAAAACTCAAGTCCCAGTACCAGCTGCAAACACTAATCTGCATTCATTATAATACCTACATCTCTCTTGCCCCTAGTCCATCCTATTAACCCTGCACTCTTTGTAGAAAGTCAGCAACAAATACTCTGCCATTTGCTTTAAAAAGATATAAAACCATGTTTCCCCTTGTTCTGTGGTGAAAAGTAGCGTGCTTTGTTTTGCTTTGGAAGCTTCCAGTGGAAACTCATGAGAAGAAGAAACCTAAGTTCCAGGCTCAGCTAGTCTGCTTGAGCAAAATTTGGATAAATTAGTTGTGGTTTAGTTCAAATCTCAACTGTGTTTCTAATGACGATGTTTCAAATCAGTTGCTTGTTTAAAAAATGGTGATTTTCATTCTGAATGATTTTGACTGTCTTTTGCTTTCCTGTTCTCTTCATCACATCAACATTCTTCTCTTGTCCATTATATGTTATCCTTCATGTCCTGACTTTCCCCAGGTTCAATATCTCTTCATCCTACCTCTTTTTTTTTTCCCCGCTTTCTTTCTTCTTTTTTAGTTCAGTCTGAAGTCAATGCAGATTTTCTTGCCTGAATTCAGAGCATCAGAATATTTTGTCCTTTTTTTTGTCCTTGTTCAATTTACTGCATCTTTACTTCCATCACCACTCTTGTGCAAATATCCAGCTGACATTAGCTTCACGTGTTCTCTGAGTCTAGGTGTACTTTGCACTTCACCTGTCTAAATCCACATCCTGGCCACGTTTGTGTTTCCTGGTGGGGAAAGCCTGAATATATTCAATTCTCCCTCATTGTTCTCCATGCTTTAGTTTTCACAAGAATGAAACAAAGTTCCCTGGTCAGGAAGACACATCTCAGCCATACCTGGTTTCTGGACAAGATGAATATCGTGTGGGCAAGGAGAACATCATGCTGTATGGCTGTATCACACCGCTCATCCATCCTAACTGTACGCAAGTGTTTTCTGACTGTACTTGGACAGTGCTGCATAAGCTAACATACACCTATTCAAGTGTCTATACTATATCTTCTCACAATAACAACAGACATGACACATAAGTAGTGCTCATCACCTCTTAAGATCTGACTTAAGGTCAGAGAGCTGCTAAGCCAAGCAATGACAGAGAAAAGAAGAGGCCCCCACAGCCAAAAATAGGTATAAAGATGGAGCCTATAATCACACAGCAGGTTGGCATTAGCTTAGGTACAGAACCAGGTCTCCTGGTTGCCCTCCACTGGTGCCCTCACTACAGACTATACGACATTTCTCTCTCCTCATCCCTCTCTCCATCTCCCCCAAGCCACTCCTCTCCTTTTATTTTAAGAGCTGACTCTGCCATTTCCCATCTATAAGGTGACACATGAAAACTTTCTTAGAAAACAGTCATAAAAAGAAGAAGAAAATGAAAAAGAAAGACCCAATGGAGAGCAGAAAATTACAGTGTCTGGGCCGTATTTACAATAATTATAATTATTATAAAGCACAATAGGGTGTAGAAACCCATAATTCTCCTGGTGCTTTCTGATTTTTAGATCTATGTTTAGAAAGAACACGCCAGAGAAACAGTCAGAAAAGGAATGTCATGAAGTCACTTTCCCCTCTGTGTTGTAAAAGCACTGGGGGGAATATTTGTGCCTGCAGGAACATGGGGACAAGGAGCTTCAGAAATGAATCCATCACTGCCTATCCCAGTGTGACGTACAACTTTCTAAACTGAAAATGAAGCTCCCTCCTGACGACACTTCACAGGAACTGGCCCTCCTTTCCCTGCACCTATCCATGTGTCACTTTCTAGAACCAAACTGTTCTCCCACTTCTGACGCTTTGGTGACTCCCACCCAAATGTCAGATCTCCACACCAAAAGCCACAGCCCCCATCCCACAACACAACCTCAGAGTTAACCCATTCCTTACTTCATCATATCGTGATGGTATCAGGAGGCCTTCCAGGAGTGCCCAAAGCAGTCTGACTAACATCTGCCCTCTGAGATTCATTCTTTCCTCATTCCTCTTAAACATATACTGCAGGTGGTTTATTTAGCTCACCAGGTATGGCAGCCAGAGAAAGCAGCTTGACATGCCCTCACAAATAAGACAGAAGTTGGGAAGGTTGCAACGTACCTTCCCTCCTACAGATGCTTATCTGATAGCTCTCCATCAGATAGCTCTCATCCCTGCTCAGAAAAGCTTTCTTCAAGCAACAGCAAATTTCGTTGCTCATATGCAGCAGACTTTCATTTTTAAATCCCATGCAACCTCTTCAAAAAACACTGTTGGGATCTGCAATTTTAATCACAGGCCTTTCAGAAGGATAACAGCCCTTATTCCTTCCTAATCCTGCATGGCCCTCCACCTTAGAGCCAAACCTGATCATTCTGATCTCCTAGTCAGAGTGGTGAGACTCACATCTCCTAAACAAAAGAGAATGATCTCTGCACAGTTCAATATGTCTACAGTGGTCTGTGTTGTCAGAGACTGTGTGCTTCAGCAGAATTAGGTTCACCTCCACAAATCTCGCTGCTTCATTCCTCTCAGCTCTAGACTCTCTTTCTGTGCCCCAACTACTGAGCACTCTCTGTTTTCTAAGCACCACTGTTCCTATTGCTACGATGCAAACCAACACCTCCAGCAGAGCCACTCCAGTCATAAAAATGGTGTTTGAAGTGCTAAGGGAATGTATATCTTTTTGATCTACCCAGTGAGCTCAAGACACCTGGGGCTGTTGGACTGGGAGCAACCAGGGACCTGTTCATCGCATAGATGACCTTATAGAGGTCCCTTCCAACTCAAGCAATGCCATGATTCCATGACTCAAACATAGCTACTGTTGTGCCAACAGACTGAGGGGACAACAAACCAACAAAGTAGATGAGTTGGTTGGAAGATGAGTTAGAGCTCTGGAAAGAGCTTTCTTTGTGCAAACAGGTCTTTAATTGCTTTTATCACCATTTCATGTATTAATAATAGAGCATGAATGTGGAAAAAAAAAAACACAAACCAACCCACAAAACATAAGTTCTGACTGGGAAGTATGTCAGAATAACAGAGCAATGTTTAGTGACATCTGAGAGAGCAGGTAGGAAATTACAGGGACCATCCATGAAGGAACAGTCTGTGGTTTGGTCAGGAGTGAATACACCTTCCCTCAAGCATCAGTTATGTTTGGGGTTAGATAGGAGGTTCAGTTTTGTGCATAGCAAATGTATCTACATAAAAGCATACATATGTATGTTTGTGTTGTAATTTAAATGCTACGTATTTTTGCCCAGACAAGGGGGGAGATGGACTGCACATGAACATTCATAACCAGAAGAGAATAATCCTTGCACTGTTTGCACCTATCTAGAAGAAAAAGTATATATATATATATCCCCAAAACTCCAGTATGAGCCAAGCTCAGGAGGCTTTTTATCTACAGTGTAAAAAGCTGAGGTATTTCTCAACCAAAAGCAGGATGCCTTACCTTGCATCCCTTCACTCACAGACCCAGCAGAGAATGGAGAATCACCAAGACACAGGTAGGAAGGAAGGAATCACAGGGATTCTTCTCAACTCCCATTATTTCCCAAGAGGCAAGTGGAGAGCTCTGCATAATGCCTTCAACAATCAAGATGAGCACACTCTCTGACAGGTAGAAATATTGCCAAACCAAAGAGATATTCTCCAAGGAGCGCTGAGAGTCATACAGTGGCTTGAGTTGGAAGGGACCTCAAGGATCATAAAGCTCCAACCTCCCTGCCACAGGCAGGGCCACCAACCTCCCCATTCAATACCAGACCAGGCTGCCCAGGGCCCCATCCAACCTGGCCTTGAACACCTCCAGGGATGGGGCATCCACAGCCTCTCTGGGCAGCCTGTTCCAGCACCTCACCATTCTCATAGTAAAGAGCTTCCCCTGACATCCAACGTAAATCTTCCCTCCTTCAACTTAAAACCATTTCCCCTTGTCCTGCTGTTATCTACCCTTCCAAAGAGCTGACTCCTCTCCTGTTTGTAGGCTCTCTTTAGGTACTGAAAGGCTGCAAAGAGGTCACCCCGCAGCCTTCTCTTCTCCAGGCTGAACAAGTCCAGCTCCCTCAGCCTGTCTTCGTAGGGGAGGTACTTCAGCCCTCTGAAGTACCCTCTGAAGGACCATCTTTGTGGTCCTCTGCACCCTCTCTAACAGCTCCCAGAATCACATCTAGCCAGGTGTTCTTGCCCTATCATAAGACCAACCACCGTCCCACCTCAAATTAAACAGCCTGAAGTGGGAAGAAAGGGTGATCAGATAGACACACATACAGGTATCTCAGATATGCACCTGCCACTCAGCCAGCGCCAGGGAGACGCCAGGTAGAGAAGGAAATGTTTTCTTTCTCTGACATTTTTAGCGTGGATAACAGAGTTCAAGCAGAGCAGAGGAGCCCAGAAATAAAGGCTTCTGTTGCCTTGAGCTAAGCTTCTTAATTGCATGGGGCTGCCTCTTCTGAGCGGGGAGAAAGGTGAAACACCTCACTGCTTGCCACAGCTGGTTATCCTCAAGGAACAAATCCTGTGAGTGAAGCTCCAACTGATCCCCAACATCAGAAGTAGATGAATAGAATGAAAAGAGTCCTGCTAATGTAATTCTGTTGTCAATAAGGTGTGAGCATGCATGAAATGAAATGGTCCGTATACCAAGCTGGACCTGGAGCTCCGAAGCTGGTCCTCCCAGTTCTGTGGAAGCACACCATTCGTAATTCACCTCCTCTCCCATTCAAACTTTAGGGTTCTAGGCAAACAGCTCCCAAGTGGTTCTTGATATCTGGAGGAAACTCAGTCTGCTGAAACAGCTGAAATAAGGATATTTCTTCCACTCTGTCTCACAGTTCAGGGACATTTTCTTTCACCCTTGTCCTTCCTGTTCTCTACAAGACCTTGGCTTGCTGTTTAAAGAACTTGTAATCACCATAAGATATAAAATGTTCTGCTAGGATGTATAACTGAAGATCTTGATGTACCCCAAATAATAATGGGTATCAGAACAAAGCAGGTCAGCAAGGAGGGGCCAAGCCTGGCCCAGTCTGCTTGTCAGTCCTGTCACTTAGAACCTTCACCTCTGTAGAAAAGTTGGGCAATATGGTGTAGTTTCTTGGACAGTACGAAAACAAGACATGACTGAGGGCTCTCACAAAAATATGAGGATATGTCCCATAGTCTATGGAGAAACACAGGCCGTATATCTGGTTTAATTTTACTTCAGAGCCATAATCAAGGTAACGCAGATATCAGGGGGGTAGTTGGAGTCCAGTCCTGCCCCTTTGCTCCATGACAAATTCTGGGCACAGAGTACAGTAGAACTAGTTCCCTGTACAGAGCCTGGCATCTGGTCATCTCTCTGGTGACTGACCCAGCATCAGGCATCTCAGCCTCAGAGAGGTTTCCCGGGGCTTGTGATCAGTGCTGCGGTCTCTCTTGGCAAAGTGAACTGCTCACAGGTACATGGGAACAGCACACAGGATTATTCTTGTGTTTATTACCAGTGTCGGCCTCACCGTATCCCTGTCCCTGGCTCCACAGCTACATCTCTCTAATTTACCCAGCCGCAAACAGTGTTCCAAACCTGCATCTCCATTCAGGTTGATGTTGGCCAAGCTCTGCTCATCTCCAGGCCCTCTCACCCACATCTCCAGCCAGGACAGGCTTTTCTCCAAGGAAACTGCCCTCCTGCATCCCACACAGGAGGGGGAACAGTGGGCTGGATGTGTGAGAATGGGCTTTGGGATGCATCCATCACCATGCTGCAAGGGATCCCTGCCATGGAGGTGATGTGGGCCTGCAGCACAAGCACTACAAGGCCTGGCTTCACATCCCACTGCTGCAACTCACCCAGCACATGGCCCTAGGGAAGCAGAGCACCACTACCTTCTTTCAGTCTCCTTCTCTATCTGTCTTGTCTAATTAGGTGAAAGCTTTCCAGGGTAGAGATCACTTCTCTCACAGCAGTGACACAAAGCAGCAAGGATCGCTTCTAGACACAATTAACTTCTGAGCAGAGCAGATCTGTTGGGTACAATGGTGTCAGTAGGAGCAGGCACTCCTGACGCAGGTTTTTATCTTGTCTCAATTAATGCCCAGCAAATGTGGAGACCTTCTGTGAAGTGGTGGGGAAGATAAGTCTCTCTCCTGGAGAATCACAGCCAGAAAATTGGAGCTGCAGGGTGCATCTCCACTGTGAGCAGCATCCTGGGCTCACCCCAAGCACAGGGCAGAGGGATTTTCTGGAAATTCTCAGGTGCTGAGAAAGGAAAGGCTGAAAAGCCCTGGAAGCCAGTCTGTCTCTCAGGTAGAAGCACACAGGCAGTGGGGAGAGAGTGACGCTGGCGTGGCTGCTAGATGGTCTTAGGGCTGATCTCTTGAGTCAGGGTAGAGATAATGTCAGCTTACTGAAGGCAGCCTCAGGGCAGCCTAGCTGCTCCTGCAGAAGGAGGAAGACAGAAGACCCAGGAACCAGGTTCCCATCTCATCACCAGGCCTATGGGCTGCAGTGAGGCTGTGTGTCCCAGAGGAGAGGCTGCTGAGAAGGAACAGCACGGGCAGACAGCATGGAGACAAGCTCCATACATTTGCAGTGCTTCTTCATCCTTTGTTCCTCCCTGGGGAAGTGGTTGCGCTGAGGTCTGTGGTCACTGTCTCAGAAGAAAAGAGTGAGAACTCTGTTAGGGGACTAACAAGAGGCAAGGGGTGTGATGTCTGGTAGGATTTTAAGTGGGGCACTGCAAGGTCTCCCTCAGTCCTTTGCTACCCACCTTTTTATTTCATTTCTGTTTGCCAGAGATTTAAAGACTTAGAGAATGTCAGGAGATTGGCGCAGCTGCAGGCGGTGCTAACCTCAAATGCAATCACCACAGAAAGCATTGCAGAATGGCAAACCCAGAGTGTGTGGACATACCAAACCCAGACTCTACTCAGTAGAAATCCACATGCTCAGAATGTTTCCGACATGGCTTATAAATAACACATTGGCCTTAAATATTCGGAAACCCACAGTTATGTCCTCTAGGATTCAGGCCAAATAAAATAAGTAAACATTTTAAGATGATATAGGTCTAGGCATTTAAGAGCTGGATACTGAAAGTAGTGGTGACAACAAATGCAGTGTTCTTCATCTGCACAGAGGGCATGCGGGAGGTAAAGTGTGTGACAGCTAGCATCCCTGCCAAGTTTGACCTTGGGAGTGGGTTAAGAATGTGGCTTCTGGGTGTCTTCCCTTTCTCTCCTTCTACCTGAAGTCTTCTCCACACTCTGAACAGCCCTACAAGTTTGGCTTATCATCCTGGAAGAAGCACAAGAGGGCCCATCCACACTGAATAGGCCCCATCCTGCAGAACGGGATGCTCTGCTTTATGAAGCTGGTTTGCAGTAAGAGCTTCAAGAGCCACCCCAGGAAGCCCTTGAGCTCATGCAGAAAACAGGAGCTCAGATCCCAGAGAACCCAAAGGCTCACCAAAAGGAACCTGGAAATCATCTGAGAGAGACCACAGATGGAAATCATTGTCATCAGGGAGGCCAAGAGCTTTGCAGGAAGAATGAAAGGATCAGATGCTTCAGTGGGTAAAAATGAACATCCAGAACTTCATGAGATAAAATAAAAATGTGAGAGATCTAAACTTTTTTGCTCTAGGATAAAAGTCAATCCTGATGGACAGGGACTAAGACAAAATGACACATTTGAACAGGTTACTTCATAATTATCTGCAGCTGCATTTCCTGCCATCTTCCCCACAGTGTCTGGCACTGGTCCCTTCCCAGACCATTGGGAAATTCTGAGGCTGGGTCTGCAGGGTTAGCAGGAGTGAAATGGGGCTCTGCAGAGGGGAGTCAAGCTGGGAAACCTCAACCTTGGTAGAGCTCGCTCACTATCCCCTTGCTGTCTCCCACATTCCTACCTTCTCCTCTACTATTACTGCAAGGGAAGATCTCTCCTAACCAAAGCTCTGATGAAAGAACAGCCTGCTTTGGATTAGGTAAGCAAAAACAATTAATTTGCTGACCATCTGTCTTGTCCAAAGAAGACTGGTTTTTCCCAAACTGAGCTAACTCTATGCAACGGCAACAGAAAGCAACACGATATTAAACAGAATAAATCAAATCTGACATCATTTGGAGCTCATCCGGTCCCTCCCCTGTAGGTCAATAAAAGAGAAAAGTAGAAAAAAATCCAAGCTGAATCTGATAAAAGACAGTGGGTTTGGGATGGTGTTTCTGAGAGAGAAGATCCCTCCTAAAGGCTTGCAGGAGGGAGGGAGAAGTGGCACAGAGAGGAAAGATGGAGGTGGACAACCTGTCTCTTCCACTGCAGCCAATTGCCTGCAATGGCAGAGCTGTCCTTACCCTGTCCAGACACGCCAGTGGCACATCACTACTGATACCCACTCTAACAGGCAGAAAACTAGTTCAAAACTCTGACTAACACCCATTCTCATTCACATGTGTGCAGTACCACCTCTGGAACACAATACGCACATACCCAAAGGGATGGCTGATAGCCATCTCCTTGTAAAATACAGTCTTAGGTCTGTATATTAAGCAACTCAAGGTAAACTCACTTTTTTCTTCTTCAATGGAAGCAGGAAAATGAGGCCTTTTTCTCAGTAATTGACCAGCAAGGGACTTAGAGACACCAGCAAGGTGTCAAGGAGTGCGCTGCAGACATTCTTTCTGCTCACTCTGCACCTAGGTCAGGGCACTTGGACCTAGACACACAGAATCCTCTCTCCAGTTCGTTGCGTTCTGTAAGGGCATGTCCAAGAAGCCAGCCATCAGGCGAGTCAAAACTGGCAGGTGGATGCTGTTCAGAGAGCACAGCTTCACCCCAGGAGCTGAGGACATCTCCCAAAAGAAGATCTACAGCTGTGTAATGGACACTATCAACCAGAGCAGGGCTGTATGCAGCACACAGGGGCAGTGCTGTTCTGTGGCTTCTCCAGCCTTTGGAAGAGGCTGCAGTCATCAGGCTGGATGGCTCTGATGTGGAGTCCAAGGCAGTGGAAGAGAGGATATAGTGGAGCTTTGGACCATGTAAGTGAGGAGCAAAGCAGGATGGGCTGGTGAGGTCCATGGGACGGGGCAGAGCTGGGATCCCATGGTTTGGCTATTGGGGAACATAACTGAAAGCTATTAAAGCAGTGGGGAAAGGAATTTCCTCTGACACTGTGTTCTCCCACCTCCCTCTTCTCTGGCCATTTGTACTCCATTATAATGACTTGCTTCCAGTCATGCTGGAAGCTCTTCAGGACAGGCACTAATTCTCAAAAAATGTTGTGCAGCTCCAAGAACCAAGAATTATGATCCACAGCAATTATCTTCACTGCCATCATGGCATTCACCCAACAGTCCAGACACTGAGATGTGGTAAAATAGATGGTGCATAGCAAAGGGAAGAAAAGAGATGCTTGATTTTCTTCCTTTCAGTTTTAATGGGCTTCTTGTAGGTGTGTCACTGCTAATGAGGCTTGAGTCATGCTGGCCAAAACTTTCTCTTGCACAACTCTCCCTGACTCCCTAGGTTGCTCTGGATCTGCCCCCTGATAGTACTCTGCCTGATGACTAGGGTAAGCACCACTGCCATCAGTATTTGCAGAGCTTTACCAGAACTGGGACCCAGTTGTTTCACTCTGGTGGCTGTTTTCTCAGCCATTCCCCCCAGCCCCACCAAAGCCCTCCCAGTGCCCTCTCCATGCCCCCAGCAGCCAAGGTTGAAGTCCCCCCAGATGGCATCATACCTGCCCCCTTCAGTCTACACTAATCCCAGTAAGGACAAGGCCAGTTTGAGGAGAGGTGCAAGAAGCAAAGAACTTCAGTACAATTTGACTGGATCCCATACACACTTCCTTTTCTTCCTAATTATCTTCTAGACTTTTGAAGGAGTCACACTCCAGTGCACAGATCCCCTCAGGACTTTCTTGACCTCTATATGTAATGTAGTATGTATGAAGCCGGTGCTGAAACCTTCCCTTCCAGGACTGCAAGTCCAAAGACGCTGTGTAAGTAGGCAGCATTCCCTTGCTGATTCAGCTAAATATACTGGCACATCATGAAGAAAATCTGAAGCATTTTCACTGACTCACATGGGTCCACAGTTCCTCCTAGTTCCATCCCTGGCTATGATAGCAAGCAGGGCCTGCCTCTGAGCCTCAGTGCCTCGGAATTGCAGTGGATGGGAGAGGAAATCCCATGTGGGGAAGAACTCAGGTCCTGCCTAGCACTCAAGGGAACATGGACCTTCCACCCCACAACATACACAAGCTGCAGGGGTGCACAACGCATTGCCTGACTGTGGTTTAGACTCATCTCTGAATCCAGCCTTCAGTCTCCAAGCTGCTCTGCATGCCAGGGCACTGTGTTCAAGCATTAAAAATACCAAGGCTGACAGATAGTGTTTATTAATAGCACAAGTGTTGTTTATTGCTGAGCAACAGTCAGCAGCTCGGAGGTTACCACTGCTACGAGCCAAGGTCTGAGCATGTTGTCACATTGCTCAGCCTTGGGGGAAGAGGCTCCATCTTTGGAGGCAGAAGAAGTGGGGATAGGAATAAGGTGGGACCTTGATGCTTTGGGGAGCTGCAGGGTCAGGCAGAGCATCCTGACTGGGTGCAGCCAACATGGCCTGGGAGAGCTGGCTCCTGATTAACAGAGAGAAATTACAGTTGTGGGGGGGGGGGGGGAATGATTTGTCAAAGGGCACTCTTCTGCCTGTGCTCCAGACGTGTCTGCAATTAATCTAACAACTAAGTCTTTGTGATTTAGAAGTCACCATGCAGTACACTATGCTGGATATTCTGCACACATCTGTGCATCTGGCTTCTCTGCAGAGCTCCGGAGTACCATGGAAGACGGGAAGGGCTTAGAAGGTGACAAAACTTGAACTCTAATAAGCAGTGGTCACACCCCCGACACAGGCATTTGCATCTGGAGGCAACAGACATTTCTCTCAAATTCTTGATCTTGCTCTCCTAGCAAAGCAGACTTTGAGAGCTGTTTTGCAGCCCCAAGACTCTCTCCCCCAGAGCTGTGCTCCCTCACTTTTATCATCTTATGCAGAAAACATCACAGCACTAGCATGCTGTAAGCAACATCTCCTTTTGCTGTGTTCCTCCTGTTTCTCTTCCCTTTGTCATCACACATGTCATGTGGGGCTCCAGGAGAGCACTACCCATGTTACTCTTTATGTATTGCTTCAGGGGAAGATGGTTGCAGCTGGGAAGATCCTCCATCCTGCCCACACAGAACGCTGCACACCTGGAAACCTCATTACTTGACTGATGAGTGCTCTTCTTAGCTAAGGTGTGACTTTCTGCTGGAGTCAGGTGGAGTGAAGCAAAGACTTGGTGACAGGCTGCAATGTAAGCAAAAGCTATGTTTTGTATAGCACGCAAAGCTCCAGCTTGCTGCTTGCTATCGTGGAATCTCCAGCAGCTGACAGAGGCTACCAATTAATCCATCCTTAACAACTTGCCATTAATTCACTTACAGATCATCCCCTGCGGTGGTTCAGTGCTGTTATTGCTGCTAACAGATGAAGAAACTGAGGCAGCAGTACAAATGGCCGTATCTTTCAATCAATTCATTGTACAGTTCTGCCAAACACGGGGTTTGGCAAAAGCACGTCTTCCATAGAGGCCACACGTTTGGTTCATTCTGGTTAAAAGCATTAATTTAGATCTCCACGCAGATTCCATCCCCCGGGTGCACTACAGCCCGTGCAGGTCTGCGCGGGGCTGGCACGCATATGCTCACAGCAGCTATTCACATAGCCTGGCAGGAGCTGGGTGCCTCCTCTCCTCCCTCAAGGCCCCAGTCCGGGTCAGGGAGCTGGGCCATTGATGTTTAGTCTGGAATGGTCTGTGGGACACGATTTGGTGGCGTTCCCGTGATACTTCGCACAATAAGCTTAGGGAGGACAATGCCGTTTCTTTGTGTGACACGGTGATGCTGTGTCTTGTGACACGGCCTATTAGCAGATTGGCTAATGCTGGGTGTGCAGCTGCTTTCTGTCACGGGAAAGGCTGAAAGCAGCCAGAATATACCTGTGAATCCTGCCTCTAATTACTGACAGCAAAAAGCACTGTGCTTCTGGTTTTCCCGTATGTGAGCACCTAGCAGACACATGAAAAATAACCGTCAGTAGCAAGAACAAAAATCCCCTTTTATGCCTTACTAAAATCCTGCTTAGTAAAAAGGATTATGCTTGAAATAGGCTGTGATAGAGAGACACAAGGGAAGACAGGCACTTCTTTTCATGAAGACAACTTATTAAACAGCTGAGTGGGTTTCGCTACCTCTGCTTAACCCCGGCTCTCTCTGCACCCCCTATTGAAGATGCTTTGCCTCTTTACAGGGTCCATCTGGCAGCCCTCCATCAGGGCTGAATTTTTCTGAGGATGGGGAGGGGATGTGAAACAGCCCAATGAGGGAACAAAATGTTTTTCCTTTAATTTCACCGAGGCCAAGATTTGGCCTTCTTGCTGAGGGTGGCTCAGTGGTAATAAGGATCCCGGCAGTGAACTTCCTGTGAACTGATGGGAACAGCCCTTCTCCTGGAGCGAGGAGACAATATCCAAGGGCTGTGTGCGGAAAAGGGAGGTAGTCTGCTAATAAAGAAAATTAACCCAGTGGACATGATTTGCCTGCATTCTCCAAAGCTGGAGCTCTTTATAAGTCTTGCCGCAGAAAGCTCTTAAGGATAACAGCTAATCCCTGGATAAGGGTCAAAGTTCTCACCGGGCATTAGAACTTGAAGATGTGATTAAAGAAAAAGTGAAAACTCGCTGCTCAGAGTAGAGCCTCCAGTGGGGAAGCCACAGGGTGCAGTGCTCTGGTTGCTGCTGAATGATCCCAGGACACCAGGGATGAGGAGCTAATGGCTTTGGCTGACGGTGCTCGCGTGTCGGAGGAACCCATAAGGGATGTGAAAGGTATTTGGAACAAAGCAGTTCAACAGCTCTCTGAAACAGCCGCAGGGACAGGTGCAAGGTGACATACCATGGCACCAGACAGCCAAATCTTCACCTCTCTGCCAATGGGGCCTGAAAGTCCCCTCTGGAAAAAAATATTTAGCGGTTGCTGTGGAAACTTCCAATTAGATGACTGAGGTTCGTGTGTATCTACAACCCAAAAGGCAAACAGGGCTCAAGAGGCTTAAAATCAAGAGAGAAACCATAAAAAAAGAGCCACAGCAAGACAAGTATACGCAGTCTTTTTGCAGGCTTATGAAAGGACTGAGACTGACAACACCAGAAGATGGGAAGCAGATTAAAAATAGGGCAGAACCTGGTTGTAAGGGGATATGACAAGAGATGGAAACGGGGTCTAAAGTGTGCTGAAAGGGACTGGGTAATGTGATTTAAGGCTAGGAAGGAAAGCCATTGCTGGCATACTGTTCACTCATCACAAAGGCTTGAATTCTTTCTGGTTTGACTGTAGATTTATACATCACACGGATCTTGTGCTGCTGCAAATAGCACAAGCTTTCTGGTACAATTGGGAGTGTTGATAACCTGGGGTTCAATAGCTGCCTATTCACCTGCATGGTTAGATTGAAGGGTTGCTCACAGCTCCAACACTCCTACCAGCTCTAGCCACAAGTTTTTCCAAGACTCAGAACAATTGGCTCCACTGAGAGATGTATCTGTATAAGTGCAGGAGGTTTTCTAAGTGGGAAGGCTTCCTACACCCAAAGCTGACAGATAATCTAAGGCTTGCCCCACCCCACTCCTGAGACACTCAGCCTCTTCCTCCTCATCATCCCATCAAACAGGGTATCCTTTCCCTTCCTTTCACTGGTCTTGCACTGTGCCTCACCTTTCCCAGCCAGCAAAGCCTCTGCTGACCTGTGCTTCAGTGTTTTCTCCACTTATCACTTCGGTACCCGATATACAGAGCCACAATTCTAGCTGAAGCACAGGTGTAAACCTCCAGATTGCAATGAGCACAACTTCAGGGAATTCCTCTTAAATAAAGGGTAGGAGCTCTTCCCTTTCACAGCACAAATAAATGCCGGTGTTACCATCCTGCAAAATGGTGAGCAGCAGGTTCCTCCCATTCCAAAGTCTCCTAGGTGGTCCTGTCTGCAGTTTTAAGGCTATGATCCTTGCAAGTCCTTTCCAATGTGGGCAGAAAGCAGTTCCCTTCAAAGGAGCCACCATGCAGAAGAGAGAATGAGAGCAAAGCATGTGCAACTACAGCAAAAGAGCAGAGGGAGACTAAGAGGGAGCAACACATATCAGTAATATACATACCAAGTAATTAAAACCTGCTTGTTATTGTTCTCAACACTCCTACCCCTTCCCCAATGAGCAAACGGAGGAAAGTGTGATTGGTACCAAAATGCCATTGAGGTTATGTCTCAAGATGGAGAGGAACAGGGAGACATGACTTCAGCTGGAGCTGAGTGGTGAACAAAATAGTGTGCTCAGTTTTGGGCATCTCATTATGCAAAGGATATTGAGTTGCTGAAACGTGTTTGGAGAAGAGAGGCAAAGCTGGTGAAGGTACTAGAAAAAAAAAAGGCTTACAAGTCTGGCTGAAGAAATTTGAGGCTGTTTAGCCAAAAGAGAAGGAGGCTGAAGGGAGACCTCATCACTACAGCTGCCTGAAAGAAGGGTGCAGTGAGGAGGATGCCTGGCTCTTTTCTCTGGTTACAAGTGATAAGATACAAGGAAATGATCTCAAGTTGTTCCAGGGGAGTTTTGGTGGTATATTTGGAAGAATTTATTCATATAAAAGATTAGGTATTGAAATGGGCTGTCCAGGGAAGAGATGTGTGGATATGGCAATTAGGAACATGGTTTAGTGAAGGTCTTGATAGGTCTTGGTGATGGTTGGACTTCATGATCTTAAGGGTCTTTTCCAAGCTAAATGATTCTATGATTCTATGACTTATCTGCTCTAGGGGAAGGTATACAGAGATTTCTTACAATTTCAGCAAGCTGGGAATCCTTCTACAAAGAGACAATAAAATAACAAGAATTGAATGGAACTTGATCATCTGTCAAAGACTCCAACAGTGAAATACGTGCTTTGGCTGAAGGACCACAGTTGTTTTTTGCATGGGTAAATCAAGGCAAGGAGGCAAAGGAGATCAACAGCCCGGCTGGGAATTGAACCCAGCTCCCTCACTTCCCACACCTCTGCTGTACAGACTAAGACCTGCTGACTCCCACACTTCTTCCAGCCCTTCAGGTGTGCTAGGCAATTCCTATCTGATGATGAGTGAGAGAAATAGTTCACGACATGATTGAATATAGCTACGCGCAAGACTGCACCTGCACCCACACTTTGGGGCACCACCAACACCGCCCCAGCTCCAGAGCCACGGCATCCTCCTGGCTCAGCAGCAGCAAGGAGAAGGTTCCCCTCTGAGCTCCCCAGGCTGGCACCTTCAGCAGAAGCGATTGCAAATTCCAGTGCAAATTGAGAAATCCCCCAAAAGGATTTAGAGAGATTAGAAATGAGCAGGAAACAAAATGAGATTTAACTTGAGAAAAGACAAGCTGATGTATCTGGGGCAAAGCTACTTTGCACTGGAAAGAGGACACCCTGGAAACTGCCAGAAGAGGCTGAGAACAAGCAACTGGGGAGAGGTGAATTTAGAGAGAGAGACACAAGAGATTCTAAACTTATCTAGAGCCTCTTCTGTGGTTCTGGAGTGATCCACCTTTGAGTGCGTTCAATGGAGGTCACCTTCTGAGGGAAAGGGATTATTATTGTTATAAATGGAAGGTAACAGGAGATGATTGAGTGCAGAGCTCGATGAGTTGATGTAGGGGGCTTTGAAGAACTTCACAAGCTGTCATTAGCCAAGAAATGCCCTCAAATAAGACACGGTGAAACTCCACAAGCATCTGAGGTCAGTGTTTGAGAAGAGGGAAGTGCACCTAGACACATTTATAAACCTAAAGCAACAGCATGAAATGGAGGCACAGAAAACAGAGACTAAAGAGCAGGACAAAGTCCAGAGGGTGCAATGCGTTAGGCCATGGAGTATGACCTGCACAAAGATACACATGTTCAGAATATCAGCACATTTGCAACTGGTGGACAACTGAAAGCCAGGAATCGTTCCTCTTGGGATGTCTCTGCATTCATGTCTGGTCCCAACAATTCTACAGGGGTGTGGATCACACCGAGTCCCACAAAGTGAGTCAGTAATGTCACAGAATCTTGTACTGCACATCCAGCCACTCCAGTGGACTACTAGTGCATAGGGCAGTGCCACTCCCTGACTCATCAGCACCACCTCTGGCAGTTTAGCCAGTTCTCCTGGGTGCTGTGTACCGCCTCGGTCTGCACTGTATATTTGCAACACATAGTTCTCACAAGCCAGTACTGCGAGCAAGAAATTGGACCTAAGCCTCAAGAATGGCCTCAGATTAGTCACCAAGTAGCTCAGGATGAGCCTGTGACTCATAATTTATGGTGCCTACGGAGACTGGAAACAATCAGATTCAATGCTGTTGACCCCAGTTCATCGCACTTTCTATGAGATAAATCAAAGTAACTAGGAGTTGGCTTCTTGTTCTCTAGGAGCAACAACACTTCAGAAGAAACATGAGCTGGTCAGGTGCTTCCAGGCTGCATCTCCCCGTTGTGAGGTCCTTGCAATGCAAAATAAGGTTTGCACTTTCCAGCAAGCTGCCCAAAATAATGAAGGGGACTTGAGGAGGAATGAGCCAATTAGAGCTGGAAAAAAAAAGAAAAAGTGGAGTTGACTGACAGAAATTTGCTTTTCTGGAAGTTAGTTCTCACAGTGACCTCTGAGCAGCTGGGTGAGGTGTTTCCTTGAAGGGAATGAGTTCATCATAAAGCTCTGTTGGGGCTTTTGGTTCTGCAGTCCTGGAGTTACAGCCAAGCATAGGCAGGAAGAATAACAAAGGTGCCAGCAGGAGCTTCTGGAGGAGAGGCCAATGACACAGGGTAAATGACATGCAACATAGGCTGCCTCCAGCGCCAGAAGTCTCTGTAATGAGAAGGATATGAAGGTTGGGCAGCCAAACAGCAGCTTGGAAGCCTTTCCAAAATGTACACTGTAGCTCAGGCAAGAGTTATGGGTAGGAATTATGGGTGAAGGGCTCTGCTCAGTTCATGCAGACCCCACTTCTGGCCTTAAAATCAATGAAGAGGTGATGGAAGTGGTTTATCTGCTTAAGTTGTTCGTTGTAATCATCTGTCACCTCTCCTGAGCTGTCCATGGGGCTTGCAGTGAAGGGGTCTGGTGTCTCCTCCTTCTGCTCAAGTATTGCTATCACTGAACAGGGTCGGAAGCAAAAGACTCCGCACCACAGATACGTTCAACAAAGATTTGCAAGTTCTTGCCATCCATAGCCAAAGCTTCACATCTGCAAGGCTCCATGCAAATCAGGAGCAAGGCATCACTACCTGCATCTCAGGTTATTTCAGTATGCCAGCAGTGATGGGGCAGTGCCCAGCAGTGCCAGATATCTTTCCCAGCCTGAGTCCTGCCATGCAAAATGCTCCAGGTGTGGAATGTGCAAGAGGCAACTAAGCAGCTGGCAAAAGCCATGTTGAGGTAACTCCATAGCTGAACCCCTGCCATGTGGGCACAAGGTTTGTAGTTCAACTCCTTCCCCTGCCATGTTCAAGTGCCAGGCTTGGCCAAGAGGTGGATGGCACAGGTTGAGCAGTGGGGGTAGCCCTGTATTAAAGGCACATAGGAGCCTACAGCAGCAGGCAGCAATGGGCAGATGCTAGAAGAGACACTTGGGCGCTTTCCATTTGAGGAAGAGTTAGGCGTATTTTTACTTCTTGAAAGTGCTGGGCAAATATGAAAGACTGAGGTAAAAATAAAGAGCGTAAACCAATAAAATTAGCCCCATATTACAACATAGGGATAGAGTGCAGAAGTACAGACATTTCCTCGTATGTCCCTCAACTGTGAATGTGCCACATCACCTTCCTGAATGTACACTGAGGCATCTTATGCAGAGCTTGAAGGAGATGTGCCAAATTTGCGTGTCACCTCTGGATGCACACAGAGCTGCACCGCTGGGAGATGCCCCAGTGTCCCTCCCAACACATGAAGCTGGCAAACCACTGCCACCAGGACTTGACATCCAAGAGTGGACTCAACCCTCATCCCCACCATGGTGCAGGGATGCCAGAATGGAGGGGAAGAGCCTCTCCGAGGACCGGAGCCCTTCACATTCCTCACAGGCTGCCACCAGCCCCTAGTGCAAGGTTATCACAGCTCACCACAGCCTATGAGACACGGAGCCAGCCTAGCTCCTGCCTCTGGTGGCATTCCTACAGCACCTGGCCCAAAGGTGGCCTGCTCTCAGGTGAGGTGCTTGGGAGTCTTCCTTCATAACACACAGTGGAGATGGCCCAGGAGCCCAAGCAGAGCCTTTCTCTGAGGTGCTCTTTCCTTGCTTCCCTACCAGGAGGCTGACAGGCTCAATTCGCAAACTAAATCAGTAGTAACAAGGAGTCAAAGCAGCTATCAGGCGTCAAATTGGAAAGAGGGAAGGCGTTTCCAACCTAAAGCACGCCTTTCCCATTGCTGGTGGAGTTTTCTACCTGGGACACCTTTTCCTCCCTTTTCAGGTGGCTCCACAGTTTGAGTCCCACAGAATAACTGAAGCGGGCACAAGGAAACCCATTTGTGCTGGGCACACAGCAGAGAACCCAGCCGGGCCCCATGCGTCCTCACATCACCCCAGGACAAGGCACATGTGAGTCAGGTGTGACAGATGAGCTCAGGACTGGCAGGACAAGGGAAAGTCAAACTCCTGAGGCTGAATACCTTCAAAGTGTGATCCTCACCCACATGTAGCCTCTCCAGGGAGGGCAAGACTCCCCTCCAACAATGTGCCACAGCCATTCTCTTCACAGTAGGGTGCAGCTCAGCCATATCTGCTCTGGAGGGTACATGTGAAGGGCTGGACTGCTTCCAGATGCCTACTTCAGAGCAGGCTCGGACAACCTCTCGCTGTGCTGCTATCCCATTGCGGCTGCAGTGCATGTATTACATGGTGCAAGGTTACTGCCTGAGCCCTGCAGCAGCCACACACAAGTGTATCCCTTCAGCAGGTGCAGTTGTCCCAGCTGAAAAATGTCACCCCACCAGGCACAGCCGCTGTCTCATGGAGTAAGCTAGCCCTCGGAAGCAGGAGGAGAGAGGACTGCAGGTCTTGTTTTCCTTCACATCCAAGAAGCAGCCAGCTCAGCTCACCATCAGCAGGCAGAACTTGACATTTGTGGCCCACTACGTCTAACAGACTTGGAATCTCTTCTGCTGAGATACAACATCCAGAAAGGTGTCTTCAGCTCAGAACACGGCAGCACCACTGACATGCTGGTTTCAATCTTTTTGATTTGCTGGCATGTAAGCCCTTCCAAGCTCATATAGAGCCAATGCAGGTGTATTGTTTATAGACTAGACTTCCTGTCTTTGTTGCCTTGCACAGCCATCTGTGAAACAGCCAATAGATCCTTGCAAGCCACAAGTCAGTGGTGAATATGCTTGACAAGAAACTCCTTGGGTTCTTCACACAGCAGCATCCACAAATGGGCCTGCTCACCTTCACACCTCTCACCAGTGCGTTCTACAAGATGTTACCGAACGAGATGAAGCAGAACCTCTTCAATTACTTGTCCACTTTCCTCTGTTGTCTGCAGAGTTCAAAACTGCAGATCCGCCTCTTGAGCTGCCCACACTGCACTAAATAAAAACTGGATGCTTTGCCTTGACAAGAGCAGGACTGAGGCAGCCAGGAACTCAGAGGTCTGCGTTAACCCGGTTGAGTCACCTCCATTATCCAGGAAGATCCTGTATGTTCCTTTCCGACATGGCCAGATGACCAACAGCCTGTGACACACTCACCCCATGGCTGATGAGGAAATGACGTTGCTTCCAAGCAGCTTTTCCTCTCAAACACCCCAGAGCACATCACAAATGTCACAACAGTACCTCGCAAAAGGCTGAGTACAGTTAGAGATGAACAGTTCTTCATTCCGTATCATCCAGGATGGTGAGGTCTTGCTGAGCCGTCACTGGGAGCTGGTTACACAGCTCCAGCAGCAAACACCAAGTCCATTACCAGCAAAGGGCAGGCTCAGAGCATTACTTCTCATCTTGGACTGTAAGATCCACCAAGCTCATGGGCACTCGTACTTCTACAGTACCCAGCACGATGGGGATTGACTCCTGGTAAGACTAGAGGCAAGGCTGCGGCCAGCACCACATTCCTTGGTATGAGAGGCTGGAAATGAACCCAGGAGTCCTGCCCCCTCATTCCTGCCCATCAGACCACCCTCTTCTCACTGAGCTGGGAACTTCATGAAAGTATTTTGGCGCCTACCTCCCACTGATTTCAAGGGGCTTTAGGTACCTAGATGCTTTTGGAGGCTCTGGGCCCAAATCCACGAGTCCAACTGGCAGGTTGCTGGTGCCCTGTAGCCTCCAGAGGCAAAGCTGGAGGGTCCGCTATGCAATGGAAGAAAATCAGGGTGCAAGGTAGAAGGAGAAGGCAAAGGAAATCAAAGTCAGAATTAAATTCTTTAATACAAAAAAAAAGTTTGTTTGTCGTCGTCGTCGTCGGTTTTTTAAGATATATCTGTAATTTCTTTGTTTAAAAATAAATATGTACTAAGGAATATCTTGAAAAAACTCACTAGACACAATATGTAGTGTTAATATCTTTTTTCCCCGCAATTATTACAGATAAACAGTAGCACCAATAAATAAAATGATAACAAATATTAAAATTAAAAAGGAGAGAGATTCAAGATGTAGAATTTTCTATTTTTCCTGTCTCTTCTTTTTACATATATAAAAAAATCGTAGCGTCTATTTCATCCGAATCACACATATACATAAACATATATATATATATACAAACACATAGCCAAATATATATATAGTATGTAGATGTATATCTAACCCTTGTCTCAATAGGAATGTGTAGGGGTAGGTGTTAGAGAAATTAATTAAATAACTGCCCATAACATGCTACTGACTCTGCCAACAATTGGGGAGAGATGGGATGGGACAACAGGAAAGTTAAATTTATACACAACCAGTACAAATAAAAAAAAAAAAAAAAAAAAAAGGAAAAAAAAAAGAAAAAAAGAAAAAAAAAAAAGAGGTACGGCTTATAAATAGTTCAAATTAAATATTAACAAAGAATACTGAAAAATCCCTACTCTTTAATTAAATTATCTGTTTAATTTCTAATTTAAAAAGGGATATTAAATAAGTATATAAAACACTTTCTCTTCCCTCCCCCCCATCGGAAGCCTCTGTCTTGCGCACGATGCAGCATGAGTATTATACATTGCAGATGCAAGCACCCACCCGTGTGTTCTCCTGAAAGTCATCACTCAGATGGGGAGTTCCTAGTGGTTAGTAGTCACTTGCTGTGAGTCTGTTTTTAGACTGTCTTGTCTTTTTTGGAAGCTTTCCGTGTTGTACATTATCAGGCGTTGAAAATTCAATTGCAGATGATGTTTGGCAGATTTCTGACACAGACCGAGTACCTTTTTGATTATTATTATTATTATTAATAATTTTAATCACAGAACTAGATTATATATATCCACATAGATGTACAAACACGCTTTCAGGGGTGTGTGTGTGTGTGCGCGTGGGTAAGGTGGGTTCCACATACACCGCAGAGTATATTGCAGATACACACATAGCCAAGATTTTCAGACATGCCTTAGGGATTCCGGCTGCCTTCACGTTTGATTCCCAGGCCAAGAGGTGGAAAAGGAGCCTGGCCTTTACACTACGTTATCAAGAAAACCTTGACGTTCCCAACGGTCATTCATACTGGACGTGCAAACGGAAGGCAGCAAAAATTGCTTTCTTTGTCCCCCCTTCCATCTTGGCATACATATATATTATTTTTTATATATATATATGTATAAAAATAAATATATATATATAAAAAAAGAGAGAAAAACACAAACATACACGCACACAGACACAAATGCACACATTCACCTACACACACACACACCCCTACTGTGTATATACTTTTGATTAATATCCCTTTCCAGAAATGTTCCGTAAGCATCTTGGATGCTCTTGAGTGGCAGCTCTGTGCATGAAGAAAGCAGACAGTGCTGAACAATTGTGTGGCTAGGCACCGGTCCCCATTCTTGCTTCATCACACTGCAGGCCTTGTGTCCTTTTGCAGCCACCAAGGGCGGGAAATCTAGACTCCTGTGATACTTTCTTGAAGGGAAAGTTAGTGCGCATCAGCTGCCCACCATCCTTAAGAGAAGCCAGCACGTCTCTCTGGCAAAGTTTCTATAGCGAATAAAGTCAACGCAAAATGTACACTGACATCCCATGTCCCAGCAAGGCAGGCAGGTTATGAGACGAGTAAGGGCGAATGTTGGGGGAAGAGAGGGGAGGAGGAATCCTTGATCACGCAGACGGCCATTTCCTTGGCCTTTGACCCATCGCACCCTAGGATGCCGCTCTTTGGAACTCCCTGCCCATCCTCTCCGTCACCTCTCCTCCCTGTCCCAGGCAAGGAGAAGGTGGTTTGTGGTACAGCACACTCTACAGAGAAACAGCGGAGGCCGCACAGGTCAGTTAGAGTTAAGAAGTTTACACCCAGCGCTTCTATCAAGTCCAGTCTTAGCTTGTTTCTTATGCCCCAAGTAGCCCGCTTGTGTCCACAGCAGTCGAGTATTATCCAGTGAAGACACCAATAACATTAGCAATGTTAAAAAAAATAATCAGTATATATATATATATATATATATATTATATATATATGTGTGTGTGTGTGTGTGTGGTTAAGATATACATATATGTATATATAGATGTGGTTAAAATATATATACATATATATATATGTATATGCATGTATACACACATATATATGTATGCATGGGAAAACCCATCAAATACACCCCTATAGTCTTCCTGGCTCTGTTATTTAGCAGCATGAAACAAAAAACAAAAAATAAAATAAAACAGTTCAAAACCCAAAGGTGAATTCTGTGCGGCGGGTGCCTTGGGGAATGTTCCTTCCGGAGTCCATCGTCCGTACTGAAAGTGCTGTGCTCTACCGATCCTTCATTTTTAGGGTTCATTTGGATTAGTGTTTTGTTTTGTATTTTTCTGTCCAGGCGAGAAATCAGGCTCCAGAAACAGGGCTGTTCCCCCTTCTTTTCCGCTGCTCACCGTCTCGGTTTTTCACATCTGTCAGAGAGGAGAGGCAAGGAAAGAAAAAGAGAAGAGGTTAATGCTTGTGGCAGGGGAGCAAGTGGGGGAAGGGAGGGGAGGAAGGGAAGTGGCTGATGTTTTTAAGAGCGCATGGTGTTAAGACATGGCATGACGTCACTGGTGGGGTGAAGTGCTGTGTAGTTGGGGCAGAGCAGCAGAGAGTCTCGACCCGTGAATGGGTCGATGAATTCTATTCCCCCAGGCTCACCTAGATGTGGTACAGGGGGAAATTTAGGAGTAGGATCAGAGGTCTCCTCATTCACAAGCTGAGTTGAGTGCCTTGTTTGCACCCTCTCACAACATGCACACATAGATACACGCATACACACAAGAACAAAGCCAAGCAATGCATGCAGAGAGACACACTCCCCCAGCTCCCCACCTAGCCTGTTATTTGGGTTGGAAGCAATACAGACAACAAAGCCTCATGCAGGCAAGAATTCTGCTGAAAAGAAAGTGCGTCTCGTTTCAGGGGCTGCCATGAGCAGAGGTTAGCGCCAGAGGACAGCAGCAGAAGCAGCCTGAAGAAGCAGTGGGAGAAACGAAAAATTGCCCTCCCTTCTAGAACCCAATTCTAACTTCACAAGGAGATGGAGCAGGAGGAACTTCAGCTTAACCAGCTTTTTGTCTGGAAACAGATAACATACCCATTCTTAGGACTCCTTGCTATCTTTCTGGCCAACACACCAGCTCTGGAAACCTCCCTTAGTGCCAGTCATATCACCAAAAGGAGGGACTAGTAAAAGACACAAGTAAATCCCTTCTGCCATCACAACTTATTTGGGGTATTGTTTGTTTTTCTTTGTACTTTGCACTATTTCTCACTCTTCAAACTCTGCAAGGTAATTTCCAGTTACTCTGGGGATAGGATGCAAGACCAGGTGGAAAATAACAAGGTAAGGTCTGGTCTCGCTCTCTGGGGGCTATAATCACTGGCAGGAGGGTAACTCTCTAAGCTGCTGTAGTGTGGCCCCTCCATCAATTATTTTCCCCCTCAGACTGCAGCACCCCAGAAAACTTCTCTGTATGCAGAACAGTTTTAACTGCTCTGGCATTGCTAGATGTCTCCCTGGCTTTGGCACAAAGCACTTGCACATCTATTGGAGGCACACGCTGCCTGAAGCAGCCCTAGTCACCTAGCCAATTCCAGGCACGCAAATGGATGCCTTCTCCATCAGGATGTAGCCAACAAAGGACCATGGATCTCTCTCCTTTATCTTTTATCATCCAGTCACTGCTCCTGCAATATTCTCCTGACAAGAAGAAGCTCCTAGACTTTTGTGAACTCAGTTTGGAGTCACAATCAAGGGCTCATTAGCAACTCCACCTTTATGCCACTCTCTGTAATAGGTAGGATAATCACACACCAGAGATGCACACATAGGTAGAGTGAGCCAAGAGATCCTGCTGAGCTCACCAAAGAGCTCAGGTGAGAACCAGGAATCAATTTCTGCACATCCATGTTACAGACGGGAGCATGACAGGTAATACTCAGGCAATGCACACACACTGTGGATCTCTGAGTAGACAGTAAGCACACAGTGTCTTTCCATCTCCCAGCTCGCATGTCTGAAAAACAGACTTCTGCATGCCTCCACCTACAACAGGCTTATCCTTGCTGTATCCCACACCACAGCCCTGAATGCGGCCCCTCACCCCTCAAACCACAACTCTGGCTAAGACATGAAAAGAAGAACTTGTGAGTGCAGGGAAGAGGACAAGGTCCTCTCCCTGGCTTTTAAGAACAAAAAGGCGAATGAGAGTGTGGCCTGGCCTTTCTCACCCTGCACACAACAGAGCGCCCACAAGCCACACAGAAAGAGCTTGGAAGACAGGGGAGGTGAAATCTTAGCCTGCTAAGAAGGATTTGGCTTTGTACAACAGTAGCCTCAGAACTGCATACAAATAATGTACAGAAGGCTACAGACCCTCCCCATAGCTTCTGCAGCAATACGAACTCGTATTTTGTTCTGGGGGAAAGGAAATCTTAGGTATGAACACCCATCCCCATCCAAGTCCTGACAGCATATCAGAAACGCACAACCGCCCCCTGACACGGAGAATCTCTGTCCTCCTCTCAGTCCTCCCTCTGCCCTCTGGCCCATGTAGGACAGAGAAAAGAAGTGATCACATAGCACTGGTGCCAGAAGTCAGCAGGAAGCAAGCTCCCCCCTCTTTCTTTCTCTCTCTTTCTCTCTGTGTGTTTCTCTTTCATCCTTCAGGACACAAACCTGCAAGTGCGCTCGTTTAACTCAAGCTGCCTCGACTTGCAACGTGAGTCTGTGAATTTGCAGGAACATTTACAGGTCTGGGGATCTTGTACAAACAAGTGCTTTCTCCTCTCTGAGCAAGGCTCACAGTGACTGCAAAAAGGCAAAAGGAAAGATGTCTAAGCTACAGCGCTTCAGCAGAAAGAAAATACACATGCAACACCCTAAACATCAAAGCAATCCCCTTGCCCCCTCCCGCAGCCCCCATGCTGCCCACTGGAGTGTCAAGGGCTGATGGATTTCCAGCAGCACCCCATGAGCCCCAGGACATGGTCAGGACAGCATCCCCTTGCATTAGCGTAAAGAGAAAGAAAACAGGCTCTCTGCACAGTATTCACAAATGCTGCATTGGATCCTTTGGCACACACCACAGGGAGGAAGAAGGGAGAAGCAAGGATGGGAAGGTGAGAAGTCCCAACCAGCTACTGAGGAGTCAATGAGAGGCATTCTCTGAAGTGGGCTGTTGGAGTAGAAAGAAGCCAGAGGCTGAACGAGATAAATACGCAGGGTCTGTCCCTGCTGGAAAGCAACTGGGCTCCAGCATTGTGTGCTTACACCTGCAGTCTGCACTGCCCTCCTTTCCGTGAGCCCCATCTCCACCTTGCCACCTAGGAGCCTGCCCTGAAGGACTGTGAATTTACAATGCAGAATTTTGTGAACCACCGTGAGAGAGAGCGAAAGAGACGGAGACAGGTAGAAAGAGGCAAGGAGAGAGAAGCCACCAAATCCAGCAGAGAGAGAGACAGAGAGCCCCCCTCAAGTTCCCCGGCACCCCCTCTCCAGCTTCCCACCGTCCCACCTCTCCTCTCCGCTTGTGACTCCACCAGACACACACACACACACACGCACACACACGCACACACACACACATGCACGGCAGGCAGCAGCTCGTCTTCCACCAGCTGTCGCAGCGAGGGCACAAGGCGAGTGGAGGACAGCGCGGGACAGAGCTATAACCAAAGGAGTGGCAAAGAGGCGTGGGGCACCTGCCCGCGCTTCTTTGCCCAGGGGAAATGGTCACCGGTGATGATTAGAGAGAGCTGAGCAAGCCAAAGCCACCTTCCCTGAGACACCCTTAGTGCCAGAGCGGTGCCACCGCCAGCATTGCAGGACCTGCAGCCCACCAGTGACTGGGGGGGAGGGTGTGATTCTGAGTGAGCAGCAAGCAGGCGGATTGGTTGGGGAAAGGGAGGGAAGAGAGTCTACAAGCAGAGGACACAAACGTACAAGCTGGGTGGTTTGTACCGGCCTTTCTTGCGCTTTCTCTTTTGACCCTTCCCCTTTCCTCGCTTTGATTTTCTGGAAGAAAAACAAAACAAAAAAAAACAGAGAAAGAGAGAGAGAGCAGGAAAGAGAGAGGGAGAGCAAGAGAGAAAACAGAAGAAAACGCAAGGAAGAAGAGAGAAAAAACACAGCCATGTGCCTTGCTGGGAGGGGAAAGCACATGAGGCAGGATTGGAGGGCAAGTCCTGGAGTGAAGCACAGACCTCCACCTCGCACACACACTCACTGGCCCTCTTGCAGCACCGCCACCAGCCTGCCCGCAGCCAAGCCAGCGCCAGGAACACAGAGTGCAGAGGCCACCTCCACGTGAGGCTCCGGCATCCACGGGCCTCTGAGGGTTACCCGCACCCCTGGAGAGGGGCAGTGGAGAGGGGAAGGGATCAGGAAGCCTGGTGAAAGCATCACACAACTGCAGCGAGCGCAGACAACCAGCTCTGGTGACAAGCTCAGGTTTACGCTGGCTGACATGGAGAAAAAGAGACCACCGTGATCTGATGGTGAGGAAGGGACACCCAGCAGCCCCACTGCAGGGATGGCAATCATCCTGCCACGGGATGGGAGCGATGGGGCCCTGGGCTCAGTACGCTGGGGACAAGGATTGAGGCCTGTTCTGAGCAGTGCTGCTGCATGGGAGCGGGGGACTGCAGCCTGAAAGCTCTGCTCACCCACCCTACCAGTGCCTGTGGCTCAGTGGACTCAGGAAGACCTCTCTTTTTGCTCACGCACCCTCCAGCATCCTCTGTGATGAGCAACAGAGGATGAACAGGAAGGTCTAGCCCAGTCGGGACACACAGGAGATGAAAACTGCAAGCAGCTTTCAGATTTTCCTTTCTTTCCTCCTCCATCCAGCCCTTCCCTTTGCTTTCCACATAGATCTGACAGACAGACAAACGGACGGAGCCAAAGCACTCTCTTAAAGATTCACCTGCTGCTTCTGATTTTTGGGCAGGAGCTGAGACAGGCAAGGGCTGGAACATGCAGGCATGGACACTAATCATGGATCTCTGCAGCCCACTGAGAGCACAGAGAAGGGGAGGCTGGAGCCTGCATTGCTCCTCAAGCTATATCAGCATAGCAACAAAGGACAGGCATGTGAGAAGGCCTTGGGACAAGCACCAGGGTTTGTCAGACTTATGAGCCCCACAGCAGCTCAGCAGCCTCCCTCCTTCCCCACTCTGCCTGGGGGCAGCACATCCTGGGAGGGAGCTGTTGAGGTGGAGCAGGGGGACAGAAAGCAACACCACAGGTGTTTCTTAGGCCTGCTCCAGTCTTCTTGATGGAATGTGTATCAGAGCATCAGCTCACTCCCAGCTGCTGCCCTACATGTCAGGAGGCACAGGGAGGTGGTGAGGAAGAAGAAAATCAATCTGAAGATGGAGATATATAACGGGACTTTCAAATCAGAACAAATCAAAGCATACCGATCTCTCCCATCCCTTCCCTTCCTTCCCCAGGGAGTGCAGAACCAGCAAAGAGCAGGCAAGGTGCTGTTAGAAGAGGAAAGGGAATGCAACGCAGTCTGGGCTGGCTGCTTCACCCACACCCCATCCTCACCAGAGCTCACACAGACCCAACTTGCACACCTTCAAACCACAGAGCCACGCAGATGACCATCCCCAACACGGTCCTGCACAGAGGGGAGCTTTGGCTGCACAGAGCCTGATGCAGCCACGAGCAGCTTTCCAGGGGGAAGAAGAGGGACTGGAAGGCAGCTAGAAATCCACAACCACCAGGAAAGGGGTGAAAGACGTTCTCTCTCACTCTTCCACTTGCTCTCTGTTTCAGCCTCATCTCCCAGTATTTACCCCTTTCCTCTCCAACTCCGCACCTCTATATGGCAGAGTCACTATCCCAGCCATGCGCAGTCCGGCTGACCCTCTTGTCCAGAGAGGTCACTTTTTGTCCATGTTGTTCCACGTTTTGTGATCGTCCCTGCAACTACTGCAGGACGAGAGCTTTTTTTTATCTCCTTTCCACAACCTTTTTACTTTGGGAAGGAAGGAAAGGGAAGGTTGTGCCTTAACCTTCTTCAGGTCACCAGAGCAAATCCATCAGCTCAAGAAAACTCTCTTGAAAGCCTCCACCAGGACCTCCACATCCTTTACATCCTCCCAGGCCCCCACCCAACCAAAACCAGCATCACATCGTGCATGGCATCAGTCCTGCCTCCACCAAGCCTCCACTGCCACCTCTCCCTGTAGCCAGCAGAGCTCCAACCCAAGCTGCTGTGAAAGAAGCGAGCAAGTTCTCACTCAAGCAGCAAGAAAAAAAATTAATAATGAAGAAAGGCAGCGATATGCAGTAACCAGAAACACCCCAGGAGGAGGCAAGGGAGAATGGGGGCTGCACCTTGAATCCATTCTGGTAGGACACACACGACGGGACTTCCCTGACTCAGGGTAAAGCATTAGGAATGACTGCCATGGCTGTGGGTCATGCAAGCTCCAGGTCTGGGGTATGTAGGTAGGACCATCAGATCTGGGTTTCTGTGCCCACCTGGAACGGATTCAGAGTGTTGCCCCATGCACTACCATATGCCATTTCCAAAAACACCTTCTCAAAGTGAGTATCTTCAACCAATCAAGGAAAAGGGCAGGGGGCGGTAGGGAGAAGAAATGCCAACCAACCACCAAAAGAGAAGGGAGAAAAACCTTGTCACTTACTTTTCTTGTTTATTTTTGACATCTTTCTTTGGTCTGTGAGGGAAGAGAGAACAAAGGCATCATTAAAAGGGAGCTTATCACATACACTTCCAGTATTATCTCCAAATCCCACAAGTCCAGGGAAGGACATGTACAGCTGCCCTCCTGCTGCACCTCACCAAGGCCGGAAGACCCCAGGCTGCAGGCTAGTATTGTCCACCTGTCATATCTAGAGATGGAGGTGCCTCATGAGCAAAGCAGCTCTTCTCCAGGCTCTGTCATCCCACTGAAAACCAACTGTGGAGACGACGGTCTCAACACAACGGCAGAAAAATAGAAAGGGCTCAGAATAAGTTAATTGCAAGAGGAACCAGTGCTGCTCCATTCTCACCTGCAGTCACATTTACTGTGCTGTAAGAAGCTCATGTGCGCTATGTGCTGACTCTGATGGGGTTTAATTCTCGCGATCTGGAATGAAAGAAACAGAGAGGGTCACTGCCCATTCACTATTTATATTCATGACTCCAAATCAGTCCACTGCCTAGCAAAAGCATTTTGTACTCCAGGTGCTCCTGGGAAAAGCATGGCAGAGTTTGAGCTAGCTTTGAGGCCCTGTTCTCCCAGTCAGGGAAGGCCTTTGATCACAAGCAAGCGGCAACACCAGTCTCGTGCCAAAGCTCTGTTTGCTCATGCATGCAAGGTGCCAGTACTGGTGGACTGCCTTGGAGACAGGCATGGGAGAGGGCGTAACACCACAGTAAGAGTCTCGCTGAGCAGTCAGCCCTGGTCAATACTAGAAAGACAGTGATGGAGCATCCAGACTGCTCTCAGACAGAGGCAGGCTTCAGCCTAAAGCAAAGTCCCAAAGCAAAAGCTCCATATCCAAGTAATTTTCCCTAAGCCACCACTCATTCCTGGCTGGCATCTCGTTTTCTCTCTGAGACGACACAAAGAATAAATCTGGTGCTCTGTGCTTAAAACACCCCTGCAGAGCCAGACTTTGCCTAGCCCCTAGCTCAATGTGCCTCCGGGGAAGCTGCGTTAGAAACTCTGCATGTACTGTCACAGCCTCTCAACCCAGAACCTGGCTGGACCACTAGCTCTAGCATTAGCCACTGAAATGCCTGTGACCCTTTACAAGCACGTGGGCATGCCAGTTGAAACCTGTAATTCAGCAAGGAAAGGTAAGAAAACCACCCTTAGTTACACTGTGCTAGTAGGCTCTGACCCAAGCAGGAGCTTGCAAGTGGAAAACCAATACAGGGGAACCACAGAAGGACACAGACAGATTCTCTCCTGAAGTTCAAACACAGCTGAGGTCACAAGTGAAAAGCACTGGCTAGTAATCATATAGTCCTGCAAGTCTCTCATCCATTTAAAAAACTGATGGCAACATTTACAGGTCCCATTCAAGAGGGTGAAAGACATGTGGGAGCTACAAGTCAAGTACTTGGTGCGAGCACCATGCTGTATACAAGCTGGGACCCAGGCTGGCAAAGGCAGTGACAAAGCTCTCTAAGCAGAGTCTCTAAGCCTTCCCCATGTGCCCAGACTTCACTATCACAGTCAGTCTGTCTCTTCCAAGAAATGAATTACGCAGCCTCCAAATAAAGGAGGAGTACGCCTAGAGGCAGAAAGGCTTTTCCACTTGACACTGAAGCAGAGTTTTTCTTAGAGACCCTTCCCACCCCTGCTGTGCCAATGTAGCTAATGACCCAAATCCTCTGCTCTGTTGGTAAAGGCTGACCTCGCATGCCCTCCGGGAGGGAGTACTGGCAGGCTTTCCCCTTTCTGCACTACACTGCTGCCTTGAAAGCAACAGCTGCGTGGACCAAATGCAGAGTTAAGGTAGAGCAAGGGCCTGGGGAGCATCTTTTTTAGGGCCTCAGAGCTACAGCATCAGCAATGGGCCTTTGCGTTCTCTAAGGTAAGTGCCTCCTTTGCATAGTCCTAGCTTCTGTATTTGAGCACCAATGAGCATCAGAGCCACTGAAAAACAGACTCTCTTTTTAGCTTTGCATATAGACAGGCAGCTCACTTTTCACCCTTGTGCAGTGTAATGCTGGATGCGAGGATCAGCAAAGAGGTAAGCCCTCTTGATCTGACAGTTTACAGTTCCCTAGGGTAGGCTGCTCTTTGAGTGGCTGTGATGGGTGACTTGCTTACTCCACCCAAGCATGCCAGCTTGCAGGTTGGGCCCTCACCTCCATCGTGACGTTGTACACATCCACAGGGACACATTCTAGGCCCTCATCGCCGCAGCAACCCGCACATCTCATCAGAGGCACACAGGATGGCCTGAATATGTACTCCACCTCATCAGGGTACTCCTGGAAAATGTCCACCAGGGTCTCAATTGTCCTGCAGAAGCTGCGCTCGTAGACTTCCAGGAATTTGATAACTACAGGGAGGAATGGAGGGAATAAGTTAATGCAAACTCAGCTCAAGAATGTCTAGTTCTTTACCCCTTAAAAGCCAGACAGTTGTAACACATCTACTCTATACTCTTCACTAACAGCCTAAGTCCTTTCTTTGTCTCTGCCCTACACACACACACACACACACACACACACACCCTCCCACCCACACCCCAAACGAAGTGGGGAAGAGGAGACAGCCTCTCCCTGACACTGCTTTAGGGCACAGACATGATGGACCAGAGAGCTTTAATGATTGGATTGGCTCTCCCTGACACCATGCATCCAAGGTGCCTCCTCCCCTGCCATCCTCGATACATTCAGATATGCTGCCACCAAACATATCAGCTCAGCCGAAAAGCAGCAGAGGCTGCTGCATATGATCTGCGCTCTGGATTAAGAACCCTCACTGATTCATCTTTTACCCCCTTTCAAAACAGCCAGTTGATGCCCCAGCGGGTTTTAGAAGGCAGGGGTTTGTAAGCCAGAGGAAGAAGCATCCCTCTCACAGATCCTGGCACAGAGACCCTCCTGAGAATGAAGAGATGGTTCTGAACAATGCATCTATGTGGCTTCTTTCTTCCCAACAGACACCTCTTTTGCCCATGCATAACATCCACCTCAAGAGGCCACCTTCAGAATCACCTGCCGCAGGCAGGCAGGTCACAGCCCCCGTGTCTCTACATCAACCGCTTTCTCAAAACAAGGAACTGAACCACCCACTGGGAGACTCAAAGCAAGACCACAGCACCCCCAGGATTAACTAGACCACATACTTGGCTACCGAACCACAGTAAGGCCACGTGGGAGGGGAAACGGGGTGGATCTGCCATTATCCCCTGCCTTTCCTCTGAATGGAGCAAACACTGACTGCTTGCGATCTGCACCGATTTCACAAGCGTTTCTCAATGTTTCCCAGTCTCTTGCCAAAGCTTCGTCTTGCTGCTTGGTCAAGGGTTGGAGAGATTTAAAGAGATGAGAGATAGGAGAGATAAGCACACACGCACAAAACCCAGCTGCTAGCACACTCCTGCAAACAGCGGGTACCTGGAGCCCCCCAGGCCTCCTAGCTCTAGCAGCATGCAGGCAAAGGAACATGGCTCAAACGGTGCAGAGGAGAAGAGTACGCACAAAGAGGGAGTACCTGCCCCACGGTGTTACGCACTATAATGATCCACCTGTACAGCATACAGAGTCCTACAGCACCAGCATTGATAACTGAGTGATAAGCGCAAGTGCTTGCATCATGGAAAAAAAATGGTCTCCGGTAAGCATTTCTAAAGCGCCCTAAACTGGCATAAAGGTTACTTTGCCACACACACACACACACACAAAAAAAAAAGCAAAAGCTGTAGGGCTTGGAGCTCAGAGCCCACAGTTAATTGTTGAAAGTTAATTCGAGGTCATGCAGAGCTGACAGTGCCACAGTGCTGAGAGCGGGTACAAGAAGGGAGGAGCTCCCATCCAGAGAGTCTGAAGTGTCAGCGAGCGTGAGCTACTATTAAAAGAGAAAGTGGCTTATGAAAAGAAAATGTAGCCTGGCAGGCACATATTGCTTGCTGGTATTCCTAGCCTAAAAGACAGCATGCTTCTGTTCCCTGTCCTTCCCTCCCTCTTCCTTCTTCCCCTGACTGCAGTGTGCCTCTTGTCCGTCCATCCTCCTTCCATCGAGTCCACGCTACCTCCTTCCTGCTCCCCTTCAAAGTGACCCTACTCACTGCCTATGTTCCAGCAAGTTGAACAATTTAATATGTGGGAAATTCTGCAGGCACAATGACAGCTACTGAACTGCACTGCTGATTATTCACACTGTGCCAGCAGAAAGGATCTGGGAACCCTGGCAATAAAGGCACAGCTCTGGATAGAAATGCTTGTGGACTGACTGCATGGGGAAGGAGGAGAGCAAGGAGGGAGGGGAAGCAAAGGTTACCTGTGCAGATCAAAGGCTGCTCACTGAATTTGGCTGAGATATAAAGAGGCAGAAACCAAAACCAAGAATAAAACTAAAGTGAAACTGATTCAGGTCTGCTATGCTCTCTGAATGTTTACACTGCGCAAGCAGCTGGATTATACCATTGAAACTGCACTATAGATTGGCCACAGAAAAAAAAACAACACATCTGAATTTTTCTGCAGAGTTTTTTAGTTTCTTGGCTGCACCCTGCTAGCTGTACTTGAGATCTGGGAGATCGAACAGGACCAATTGCCTCCCATGAACAATGCAGCGTTTTCGCTTTTACATTAATGCACACTGATCTTCCAAAGCTGCAATCAGCCTCTGGATAGGAAGCGGGGACTCCTTCTCCAGCTGCCTGTCAGATCTCCTGCCGCCAAAGGTGCACTGCCCTGATCCTGCTGCACACAGAGCATTCACACGGAGACTGCAACGCTTCACAGTCCATTTGCACAGCTACAGCAGAGCACATGACTGAGGTACAGTCATCCCTCAAAGCCCTGCCCCTGCTACGCTTACTCCTATGCACCGGGAGTCATATTCCACACTTTGCCGGGCTGATTCAGTCCATGCCTCCTTTCCATTGGTCGTGTTGGGGACGGAAGGACGTCTGTTTTTGATGGGAAGAAATGGGAAGGTCACTGAAGGACTAATGCCATTTGTCCTGCTCCCCTCCTGCAATTTGGGCCTCAGCCCATGTTAAAAGTTAATCCCGCATTTAACACACACCCCTACCCTGTAACACTCCTCCAGATTTGAGTCAGAGGTTCTTCTTTGTGAATGGAGAGAGAAGAAAGGTTAAAACCCAGCCAGGGTCCACATTAACTCTTCAGGGCAGACACAGCCATGGCAGGTGGGATTGAGTCCAAATTTGGAGCAGACGAGTGGGAACAAGCGAGACTAGAAAAGGAGCAGCTCTATGATCATTTTGCCTTCTTTTCCCTCAATGGCTCTGCAGCAATATAGACACACTGTTCTTTTAAAAATAAGAGTGCAGCCACAAGTGCTGGTGGTTTCCTTTATTTATACCAGAAAATCTTTGCTCGTGGAACAAACAAAGAGTGTTTGTCTGACTCCTCTACAACTTCCTGTGCCACAAAACATGTGGAAAGCTCTCTGGAGCACAAAAGGGTAGGGGGTGAAGCTAAAATTACACGCTCCAATCAGAGCAAGTTCATCCCAAACAAAAATCTGTTGCTGCTTGCAAGCACAAAATGGCCAAAGACACAAAATCACCTTTCCTGCCGACCCCAAAGGCTCCAGGAACACCGGTGGAAAAAGGCACCGTGGGACTGTGCAACATAGGCACATCGACGGCTCCTCTTCAGAGAGGATAAACTGAGGTACTGAGAGCAGACCTCCAAGGTCATCCAGCAGGACGGGAGCAGAGCCAAGAAGGTAATGCCAAGAGTCCTAACTTCTTGCTCACTGATGTATTTGCAACGCAGGGTCAGGAATAGCACCAAGGCAATAGCACTGAAGTCTCACTGCTCACACTGCTAGATCAGCTTCTCCCCTGCTCCCATCCGCCTTCCTGTGCCAGGGAGTGACACTCCACTCAACTCATCCCCTCCCCAGGAAGGTAACTGGTCACAACAAATGGCCAGATGAGGATACTGCCTCTTTTCTACCAACAGCAGAGTGACTGGTTACCAAAATAAGCCTCACAGCAGGCTCCATCTTGATCCCTCTGAAGTCACTGAACCTTCTTCTGTTGACTTCAGCAGGAGCAAGGGTCAAGCACAACACACGGCAGCCCGCCAGCAAATCAGAAATTTCGGCCATGCAAAATGGACACCTATCCCAAACAGGCTGCCACAAACCTCTAACAACACACTCACAGTCTGTCACACTAATAAAGTTACAGAAATTGAAATCGAGTGCAACAAAAAAAAAAAAAAAAAGCCAATCTGGACCCACACTGCTAGAGCCCTCTGCTGACCTTTGACTGGAATAACGCTGGAGGTCACAGCCCATGGGGGGACCCTTCACCACAGCCACACCAGTGAGGGCTCTGCTCAGCCACGGAGGCAGCAAGGAAAGTGCAGTCAGGATGGCCTTAGAGCAGCTGATGATCACCCAAGCCTGAAGGCTCTGATGTCCACAGTCAGATTGTAATTGGGAATACGCATTCTCCAAAACACCTAAGCTTATGTTTCCTTCTTGTGGAGACACGGCAGTTATTTTACTGATCACATCCCTACGTGACAGGGCCCTGCTGACACCCACCTTACCATTCTACTCCTAAGAACTGGACTGCCCGCTACCCTCTGCTGGCCTAAAGGCTGTGGAAGCCAACTGGCTGCAACACGTGGGGCAAGGGACATGCAGGGGGCATCTCCCACTGACCCAGAAGCTGCCCACTCTTCTGGCCCACACACACATCTATCCACAGGCACAAACCAGCACTGCAGAGGGCTTATTTTGGCCTTGAGGCAGCCAGAGTGGCACAAAAGCAGCACGCTTCCCCAGCAGGCCATATTCTTGCCTCTGCTGTGCTGCTATAAAGCAGAACCTTTGGGATCAGAGCCCTCTGTGCCTCACACCAGAGTAAAAAGGTGTTATTTCTCAAGCCCGACTCTACACACAGCAATAGCCCGAGCGGGGGCAGGTGGCCCTGTCGGGAGGTCCAGACCCACAGCCTGGTGCTGGGTGCTGCTGGGGCCTTTGTTCAGGATCAGCCCTGGCCGGCCGGGCACCCCCAGCGCCTGCGGGGAAGAGGCAGGCAGCGAAGATGACAAATCCCTTCCTACGGAACTGTGGCGAATTCCTAGGAGGCTGTTCGCAGCTACTCAGCTCTTTGTGTGCGTATATAAATATATATATATATATATATATAAATGAGTGCGCGTGTGTGCCCGAGCGCACGCACGCACTTCTCGCAGTTATGGGAGGCGTGAGGAGGGCTGGGCCGGCCCCGCCGCCCGCCCCGGCTCCAAGGCTGCCCAGCCGCTGCCCCGCGGCCTCCTCGCGCCCAGCACCGCGCGGGGTTTAATGGCGGCGCCCCCGCCCCGCGCCCCGCGCCCGCCGCCGCTCCCCGGGAGATGGCGGTGTTGGCCGCCCGGGCCTCCTTCCCCCGAGCCCCCCGCCCCCGAGGGAAGCCGCCCCGCGCTTACCTTCATTGGGCTTCCGCTCCCCATCCCCCAGGGCCGGAGCAGCCTTCGACAACTGCGAAGAGAACAGAGAATCGGTCACGACGCGGAGCCGTCACGCCGGGCCGCGGGGAAGGGAGGGTGGGGTTGGGGTCCCGGGCCCGCCGCCACCGGGCAGCCCCGGAGCGAGGCCGTCCCCGGCGGCGGCACAGAGAGACCTTTTGTTCTCCCCGCGGGAGCCGAAAGGAACGAGCGCACCGCAGGGCTGCTGCGGGGCCTGGGCCAGCGGCCGCCCTGCCCGTCTCCTCTACGGCCTCCTCTATGGCCTCCCCGCCACAGAGCCGAACGGGCAGCCGGGAGGGTCGGGGGGGGGGGGGGGCGGAAGGGCTGTCGGGCGCCGAAGGGTGCTGCGCCCCTCTCAATGTCACCCACCGCTGTTGGTGGCCACAGAGCTGTCGCTGCCTGGCCCGTGTCAGGCGATGAGCTGCGAGGGCACCGCGTGCTGTGACACCCCACAGCGTCCCTCCTCTCCCCTGTGATAGATACAGGCTGGTGTGACACTTGGCACCGTCACCTAACGGGCCCAGCCTCAGCACTGAACGAGTCCCGAGCTCTGCACTCGCTGCCCTGTTGGGACAAGGGGCATTTCCTCAGCGGGATCGGCAGTAGGCAACCCACCCCCAGACTGAGTTGGAGCAGGGTTGCATCACTTTGCTAAGGAAGTGGTTTTTTTAATTCCAGGTGTAACAAAAACTCCACTCTTCCTGCTCCACGCCAGGGTTGGAGCTCTGACGTAACTTTCCAGCCAAGTCAGGTTTCCCCCTGCTGTTCTGTTCTGTACCAAAACCAAAACGCTCAGGTTTCTTCACTTCTGCAAAGTATGTTGCCACCTGCGTGACGCCATCCACCCCAGAACCTGCTGCATTTCAGCAAGCAGGCACACACAAAATACTGCTTCATCAGCAATCTGCTGTATTTAAGCCTACAAAAAGGTCTTCTGATCTCACAGCTGGAGACAGGGCTGAACGGACCAGGCAAAGTCCACCTCGGGCTCACAACGGGAATTTGCCATCTACAGCCTTCTCAGCAGCCCTGTCCACAGCCTGGAGTGTCAGCTTTGAAGAGGAGGAGGAAAGCGAGCCGGCAGAGCCCCTCTCTCAGCCATTCCTTTGTGTCTGTGCACAGTTCCCTTTGTTTAAGGTCCCCCTGACCAAACTCCTCGCTTCTCCTTTCTGTTAACATCCCTCTGTACCTGAGCGTAGCACGCTGGTCCAGGCCTGAGCCACTCCATTGTTATATCCCTGCGAGGAGAGCTTGTGTGCCTAACCTCAGTGCTGTGATAACAGTTTAAAAAGCAGGTTCCTAGGAACAATTTCATCCCTGAAGTGTGAAGGTCACTGCAACAGCGCAAACAAAATGGAGGCAGCAGAGGCTGCAGCGGCCTTCCAGAGCGGCTCAGCGCCTGAAGATCTATGGGTCAGAAGGAAAACCGCTTCAAGGGCAGAAAAGCCTCAATTCACATCATAGCACAGGAAAGCAATCACGAGCCAGGTCAGCCTATCCAAGTCACAATGCCCCCAAGACCTTTTGCTGAGGGATTTCTGGTTCACACACCAGGTGACCGTGATGGACTGAGCAGAATTAGCTCTGAGACACCTTGAGGGTCATGCTGTCCCTTCTTGGTGTGAGGCTGCTCAGCCTGCTGCCAAGCCCCCTGCCTCCCTGCATGCACACACACACGTGGTGCATGGCGGTTGGGAAGCAGACAGAAGCCACACACTTTCACTGCTGATCTGCACGTGGCTAGCACCTCTCCCTGCCCAGGGTGTACCAGTGCAGGAGCCAGCCCTCTCCCAGCCATCACCTACACCTGGGTCACAGTTCCACCCACAGATGTGAAATGAGATGGATATGGAGCCTGCCAGGAGCGGAGCAACAAGGCTGCTGTGCTCCCTTGGCAGAGCTCAAAGGGGACCTTCTCCGCAGATACACAGAACTATCACTAACATACAGTTAGCTCACCAGGGCAAGAAACTTCTCTGTCCTTTGGGCACTGCCTTTCACTAACGCACGCAAAGCCTATCTAACAGCAGATGAGGCAGGGGATTCTGCCTCACTCTAAACCAGGCTGCTGCATATCACAAAGGGCAATGGGAAACCAAAGCATTCCAAGGGACAAACGGGCCTAGAGTGCCCTTTGGTGGGAGCCTGAAGGTCACGCTCTCCTCTGCTGTCTTTTGGAATTACCCAACAGCTCTGTAACACGATTTCTTTCCAATAGATTTTCAGCATGTCACAGAGGTGTGGAAGCAAGCCCTGGGCTCAAGAGCGGGAAGCTCCTTTTTGTGCCCTTTGCAGGTCACAGCAAATACTTGTCCTAAAGCGGGTCAAAACCCTCCTGAAGAAATAATCGTATTTCACACCTCTGTACCTGCACCTTCCCGTTCTCCCTTTCCTCCCAGTTCCAGTATGGAGCAAGTTATTCTCTAAAGGGAGAGAAAAGGTTAATGACGCTGTTCCTCCCCAGCCATCGCCCCCCTCGCCAACACCACCAGCACTCTTTCTCTCCCTTCCCCTCCCCCTAATCTGTGCAGCCTCATTAAAAGAGCTTTGTAACTGTTTAGGACTGGAACAAACAATCCATCCACTCTAAGAGGGACTCTGGGACAGGAGTTAATGCACTTTTCGTCTTAGGCGCTAGAAATTCTTCTCAGCGGTTTCTACTTAAGCAGGGAGCTCTCGCTGCTCTCCCTCTCCATTGTGCACACAGCCAGAGGTCGGTAATCCCACAAACGGCCAGCGCAGTGCGGGCACCCTGATACGGAGCAGGACGGACGAGGGATCCCACTTGGGTTGCTCAGGCATCTGTGAGCCCCTCTGTGGTGTCAGCACGGGCTCCCCCGCTCCCACATGAGCCCTCCTCCTTCCCCATAGGAGTGCTATGGGGAAGGTGACCGCTGTGCACGGGCAGCTGAGGGGCTGCGGAGCTCCTGGCGCGGCCTGGTGCGGAAGCAGGCTGAAGGCAGCACGGCGGGTGGGTGTGTGATCATTAGCAGTCTGGTCACAGGCGCGCTCTCCCTCCCTGTGTGTCTGAGCGCTGCCTGTTCCCTGTGGCAATACAGCTGGTAGGGCCAGGTCCTTCCACATCTCAGGGAAGGGATAGGTTCCCAGAGCCCCATCGGCAGGGACCTGCCATCACTACAGCTGGACAAAGCCGATGGGGAAGGAGCCGCTGTCCCCCGTATCTCTAGGAAACGGGGACACCACCGCAGCCTCCTGGAGCCCACGGGAGCTCAGTACTGGCGAGCATCTGGGAGGGTGGCACTGCAAAACCGCCTCTTCCTCCCTCTCCCGCACAGAAGGGCTGTGGCCACACGTGGAGGCAGACACCTGTGGCATCGGCACCACCCAGCCCACACCGTGACACACTTCCCACCATCCCGGGAGCGAGCGTGCCAACCCCTCGGTGAGGAGCCATCTCTTAGGCAGAGCAGCACTGATCTTCCCGTGTCCCTCCTCCTTCACCCTTGGGAAAGCCGCCGGACACGCGCCTGACCCTGCCTTCCTGCCCAGCCTCTCCACGGCTCTTCTTTAGTCCTTCCCAATGCGCCTGACTAGCTAGATAGGTTTTACTCCATATGACAGCCTGATTAACAGCACCGGTAAATACTATTACCAGAGCACAAAATGAAGAGTGGCACTTTCTGCCGTGCCCAGAGCCACCATCAGGGTGCCTACGTGAGACCCACTGGCATTCCCAACATCCCGACCATCACCGTGGCGCCCGAGAGGCCCACAGACAAATAAGGACAGAACCGAAGGACAGACCTTACCGTTCATCCGTCCAAGCACTCGCACGGCCCGCATCATCCCACTATCTGCGCATCTCACAGTCTCACGCGGATTTACCCTACAACACCTCCCACCGCTCCACATTTCCCACGCCACACCATAATTTTTCCCCTTTCTTTTCACATCACACCATCCTTCAACCCAGGAGAACAGGCTTTTGCATGGCCCCTGCAGACAGACAGACCCAGACCCTACCTGATCTGCAGCTTCGTCTCCGGGGAAGAGGAAGGGGAGGGGAGAAGGCGCAAGGGGAGGGTTGAAGGGTTTTATCACCGGACACGGACTTGTCTAACCCACAGCCAGGGAAGAGATGCTACTCTCTAAGATTATGGAGGAGGCAGCGGGCAGAGAAGCCCCATCTTAGCTGATGATGGAAAAACTCTTGGAGGGTGGAAAGAATTGTCCCATGAGGCAGACGTGGCCGCCAGGCTGCACGGCGCAGCTCTGTGACACGCTCAGATGGGAGCTGAGCCTTGGTTCCCATCCAGCACTGCCCAACGTGCGGCTGTCACCGGGGAAAGTGGAGATATAACAGGCGAGAAACAAAGCGTGCGGAGCCTGCCTCCAGTTCCAGCTGAAATGGCTCCTAATTGGGGAGTTACCTTCCAGCATCCATGCTGAACAAACAATGTGAATAACTGAGCAGCTTGCAGGCGACCTTTATTTTCATGTCTGTGGGAGATGATGTGGCCCATATTCCCTGCAAGAGCAGAGGAGCAGTGCGGGGAGCATTGGCCTCTTACAGCCTTAAACATAATCCATGCCTACCCAGCGCACAGCCACTTTCACGTGGGCACTCTGTCTAAACCCCTTAATATCTCTTGGCAACACAGCCCTCCGGACTCCAGAAACAGATAGATTTATAGGGCAGGTTTGCACACAGCTCTGCCTTTTAGAAACAAAACAGAGAAAGAAAAAGGAGGAAGAGTTGGTCTCTAATCGCTCAGGAATGACAACGAGGCAAAAGTAAAAGTGACCAACGAGGAAGAGAAGGGAAAAACGCGGGGTTTTGTAATCACGGTGCCAGAGATATGTATTTTGGAAAAAAAAAAAAATCAATCTGGAAAAAAATCAGGATCCATTTTGTCCTCTTTGATCTTTATTTGTTTTTCCAGCGAGGTATTTTGAACTCCGCTCGGCGGCACGAACCCGAGCCGGGACCCAAGGCAAATACGGCCGAACACCCTTTTGCAATGTCAGGAGACCGGGGGACGGGAGGCGAGGCTGATGCAAGAAGGCAGCGCGCTGCCTCCCTGCCCCGCGCCCGGCCCCGCGGCCCCACGGCCACTCCGCGGGGAGCCCCGCGCCGGGGGCGTGCATTGCGCGCACACGTGCGCGGGCACTCCGCGCGCGGCTCCCGGCCGCTCGCCCCCCGCCGCAGCCCCGCACACGCACCCGCACACGTGTGTGCGCGCCGCCGGCGCCCGCCCGGCCCCGCTGCCAGGGCGGTGGGCAGGTGGGAGGCAAAGGGAAGGCGGGGGGAGAGAGAGAAGGGACGAAGGGGAAAAGTCCCTCCCGCACAAAGCCCCGTCCCGCCGCCGGCCCCGCCGCTTACCTCCGCGCTCTGCAGATAGAGCAGCGCCGCCAGCCCCCAGTGGATCCAAGTGAGCAGAAAGTTCATGGTTGCCGGCGCACGCCGCGGAGCGGGGCCCGCCGCACTCCGCCTCGCCGCCGCGCCGCCGCTGCCGCCCCGCTGCCGCGCTCTCGCCCGCGCCTCCTCCGCTCCCGCCGCCTCCCGGGCGCTGCGAGGGGCTCCGGGGGAAGGAGGTCTCCTCTTCGGGGTCTCCGCTTTCACCCCTCCATACGGCCGGCTCTCCGCCGGCCCCCGCTGCCGCTCTCGGTGGGCGCTCCGCAGGGCCGAGCGCAGGCTCCGCGGCCGCCCCGCCGCCGCCCGGCCCCCGCCGCCGGGCAATCCGAGCTCCACAGCGGCGCCCGTGCGCGGCCGCTCTCCCGGCGCCGGGGCAGGCAGGCACCCGCGCCGCGCTCGCTCTCGGCTTCGCGCACTCGCCACGAAGTTTGCGCGGAAAGTTTCAATGCATCTCTTTCGCTGCGCCCCCTCTTCGCGGCGAGCCGGGGTCGCCTCCCCCGGGGGAAGGAAGGGGCTGAGCCCGAGCCCGCTCCGCACGTCGGGGTGGCGGTGGCGGAGGGGGCGAGCGGACCGCCTGCCTCCTGCCCTCTCTGCCTCTCTCTCTGCGTCCACCGCTTTGAAAATCGGAATAGTAACAGGAAAAAAAAAAAATCCAAACTGGCTAGAGAGGGAGGGAACGGGGCGGGGGGAGGCTCTGCAGGAAAGGGAGGGAAAAAAAAAAATCCCAGCGGATCAAAGTATAGGTGGGGAAAAAATAAATTAAACGAGAGGATAAAGCACGGCGGCAAGCCAACAGCAGGTCCCGGTGCCGCGCACGGCTCCTCCCGCGGCGCGCTGTCCCCCGCCGGCGCGGCGTGCGCTCCTCGCCCCCGGCACCGCGGCAGCCGCGCTCCGCGCTCTCCAGCGGCGGCTTCGCGCAGCGCCCGCTCCCCGCGCAGCGCCCGCCCCACCGCCCGCTGCCGGCGCTCTGCAACTGCTCGGCGCGGCCGCGGGGAGAGACGCTCCGGAGAAGTCCCACCCTCCTCCTCGGTCCCCTCCCTCCTCTCCACCCATCCCTGTTACACGCCGGGCGAAACGGCGACGGAGCGCAGGGGGTTGCGGCCCCCTCCGCCGTTCTTCCCGCCCGCCTCGCTCCGGACCGAGGTTCCCGGGGTTCCCTTGCCGCCCCTCTACCCGCGCCGCCTCCCCCCGCCGCCCCGCGGCCGCCGTCGTGCCCCGCCGAGGGATGCGCGTTCGGGTCAAAATTCACCTCGTCCGTGGGAATCGCTCCAAAGTCCAGCGGGGCCGTTTGCGGGGAGGGGGCAGCGAGGGACGTTCGCCGTCCCAGCCTCCGGCCGGCCCCCCGAGGCCTCCGCTTTTCAGATACGGTGATTTCTCGGCACTTATGTGCTAAAGGGGAGGGGGCAACTCGGCTGGGTTTGATCCCCTTTATCCAAAGATAGTCGCTAGGTGGAGGGGCCTGCCTGCACCGAACGCCCGTGGTGTTCCACCGGGCGAACCCCATCACGCTTGCTGGGAAGGCGTTTGAAGGGCAAAAAGGCAGCTCCATCTGCGGGGTTACCGCAACATTCCGCGGCCGAGCTCCTTTGCTCATGTCCCCGCAGCGTTGTCCTGCACGTGACATAGCAGCTCCACGCGCGTGTCGGCACGCAGAAATGTCCCTCCTGCCGCCACCCTCCGCAGGGCGGGCACCCGGAGCTGGGGCTGCACGACGGGGAAGGCACGGTGAAAGACAAGGCCGTATTACCGCTGGGAAGCAGCAGGTATTCCAGCACCGTGCCACAGCTCTGCGATACAGGCAAAGCGTTGGCTCTATAGAGGCACCTGCTGGCTGAGGGGAACAGACGGAGCAAGCAAACAAAAAAAAAATATATCAGTCTTTGATTTTGGCAGATCTTAGACCCGTTCTCCACTTTGTTCATATTTAAACACGAATAAAATGTTCTCCTTGGTACGGGGCAGGGAGATGTGCCCATCCCCTGGAAGGCCGGGAGGTGAACGCGGGCTCTGCCCGGCCCCATCAGTTCCAGCCCCAAATGCCCCATGCAGCCTATGGTGCCACGCGTGCGGCCACCCCCTGGGTTTCTCCACCCCTGGGGACAAACCCAGCCTGGAGAAGGACCTAGGCCTTCAGAGACCACTGAGGAGGGGTGGCCTTTGTTCAGGCATTGCAAAAGAATCCTTTCTCATTTGCTCTCTCTTCTCTCTTGCTTTTTTTTTTTTTTTTTTAGAACTAATTGTTGCAAAGAGTCTCTGAAGAAACAAATATCTGTCCAAAACAACTGGAGTTTCCCGTATTCAGACTGCAATTGCCAAAAAGCGTCCTCCAAGAGATAGGAAGGCTGCGTGCATCCCCCAGAAGAGCAGAGGGGATGTTTAGTTGCTGAATGTAATGCCAAATGGGAGATCCTAGGGGCAGGGGTTGCTTCTGGCAATGCCACAGTTCATTGCAAGCAGCTCTGCCTCCCGCCAGCCCTCTGCTTGTGGGCTATCAGAAAGCAGATGAGTCTTTATGTGGTAGAAGAGGGTCCTGGGGGCTTTTTTTTGCTCTCCCACTAGGTGAGCAATTTGTGAATGAATGTAGTTCTGCTGCAAACAAGCTGCAGTTTGCCCCCTCCCTCTGGATGGATAAAATCCCCAAAGCTACTGCACTTTGGAAAGTCCCACACAGAAACCCAACAGAAAAGATTAAATCCAGCAGTGCAGAGGGAGAGCCTTACCCCCTTAAAGCTACAATGTACTGTAAATAATGTACAGAACCCAGCTTCTAAAATTACCACTACGGGATTGCTCACGGCATCTTAGGTTTCGTCTGGATCCTGTGATCTTCCCACCTGCCAACATCCTGTTACCAGCAGAGTGGTGCGTGTGAAGGTTGTGCAAATGGTCATGCACTTGCACGAATCCTGGCACGAGCATGGGCACACATGGGCCTCCCGTGTTAGAGTTACACCGTAATAAATACGGGGACAGGAGATGCTGACATTGCCACAGGATCTGCAGCGCTCACCAAAAAAAGCAAACGCGTGTCTGTGCTGCGCTGCATCGGGAGCTGTGGGATCCTCCTCACGTCAACGGCTCCTGAGACGGAAAGGGAGACGGAATCGAGGGGCGGGAGTTTAAATATGGAACACTGAAAAGCAGGAGCTCCACGTTTAGGCACATCAGTAAGGTGCGTGGTTCGCCGAGAGGCTGAGTGACGGCGCGCTCGAAGCTGTGAGAGCTTTGCAGAATGTGACCATCATTGAGGACTCCATCTTGCAGATGGGATTCAGGGGAAGCGTTGGCATGGACTTCAAAGAGCACGAGATCAAGCCCGTATTGAGGGGCTCAAAATACAAATGTAGGAGCCTAAATGTAGGCGTCCATTTTTTAATACCTCGTCCCATGCTAGTAATACCTTCTGTCCCATTCCTCTGATCTGAAAAGAGAGGAATGTAGGTAACCTCACCAGCTCTCCTCACAGAACCTGTGGCCAAAAAGGGGGAAATCCAAGAAACACATTCCCCACGCTTTGTTTATTTTCCTCCCCTCTCTCAGGTCCCCAGAATAACAGCCGGAGAGCTGCTCGTGGGGGAGCTCAGCCCCACTTTGAAATTGGAACAGGAAATGTGAGAAATGTGGACGTTAAAAAGCAAATGAAACAAAACAATATTTTCTTAGAACTCCATCTCATGGGCAAGTCTGGGGGGAATCTGGATTTGGATAATCTAAATTAGGAGAGAAGTCAGGGAAACAAAGAGCAGTTTTAAGCAGTTGAGTGCCAGAGCTATTTCTTAACATGCCGCTCACTCTGATTTCAAATACGGTCCCTCGGCGCTCAGCCCAGGAACAGCGCGAGGAAGTGGAAAGAAGGCCGGAATGGAGTGGGCTGCTGGAGAGGCAGCAAGGTGAGCAGAGCCCAGCGCTTCTAGGGGTATTTTGGGTACTTCCTTCCCTACAAGAAGCCACAACGATGAGAGAGTGACCACCGGGCTGTGGCCAAGTCAGCGGCATCACCATCACAAGGCAGCGAATCGTTATTGGGATTATTTTTGCTTCAGTTGTGCTGACAGGGAAGGGAGCAGCTGCAGGTATAACAAAAGGTTGCTCTGCCGAGATGCTTTGCCAACGCTCCCTCTGCTGTGGTTTAAATAGAATACATGCAGCGGGCATGGGCAGCACAAGGCTCGCAGTTGTGAGCATTAGAGATGCCCATGCACCACCCACTGGCAGTTTCAATCGCCTCTGTCACTCTGAGTTTGTCCAAAGATCCTCAGTTCCTGGAAAGAAAGAAAGAAAGAAAGAAAAATGTTCAATGGGCAGCACCATTCCTTGTTTTGTCCTCACAAGTTGATTTTGTACGCTGGGTGCTTCTCTCATAGTTCATAATTGTGTCAGGTTGAGAGGAGTCACTCCCCTTTTTTCACTGTCCATCTTCCTGTCTCTCACTGGATCCTCTTGTGATCCTTTTGCAGTAAGTAGCTGAAGCAAGGAGAAGTGGAGGTAACAGGTCAGGTCATCAGCTATCAGCGGCATTGTTTTAGCTTCTACAGAGACATCAAGGGGCCAAAGCAGCTTTTTTCCTGCCTGAAGTACACGTAATGTCACCCTAAGGGACCTCGTGTCACCCCAATTTTTACATCTTCATGTAACAGAGCTGGTAGGAATACACACACAGCAGTTGCATTAGTACTTCACCTTACACTTACATCACAGTCCCAGAAGAAATCTGATGGAGTGGGCCTTACCTATTAAATCATTTCCTAGAGGAAAGGTTTCATTTGGGCTCATTTGTTATCATTTGTCCCAGAATTAATATTCTACACTCACAGCATTGGGTGTGGGTGTTTTTAATGGCTATGGGTAGAAGAACCAAATGCTGATTTCAGGAAAGCTGTTCTGTTGTTTTAGGTTGGTCACTTGATGTCCATCCCAGGTGCTGGACACATGTTGCTTGCTGAAGGAGGTATGATTTGAACTTGGACTTGGACGTCAACACTTTGGTAACTAGCAAACAAAAATAAAACTGAACAAAAGTGTGCCTATTGCTGTCCTCAAGCCAAGTGGACATTAATGATATTGGCTTGAACAACAAATATGCCAATGCTACAACTGCATCAGAAATCAGACAGTCAGCATGCGTGGTCCTCTGCAAGGATGGGCAAATGGGATTTCAGTCCAGAGGAACCCACCAAACACCTATTCTATGTGCCGTGGGTCACCAAATCCCTTCCATCACCTTACACCTTTCAGAGTTGCACCAAAGGCCAAACTCTACAAACACGATGTGCTACAAAAGGATAGAAGAGCACGAGGCTCTTCCCACACCTCAGCAACAGCAGCTGTGGTTTGTATCAGTGCCTCACACGACTGTCGGAAGTTGTTGGTGCTCCACATCAAGGAGAAGGACAGCAAAAAACAAGCAATGGTCTCTATGTGATCAAGGAGTGACTCCCTCCTGCCCACAACCTGACAGATGAAGTGATGGGGACACAGGGATGGAAGCATGGATATGCCTTGTGGCAAATCCTGTTTTTGCTCACAAGTGCTCTCCTAGAAGGAAGAAGCAGCTAGAATGGAATCCAGAAGAAAGGTAGGATAAACCCCTCTTGTCTCCCTCCAGGAAGCATGGGATTATTGTTGCAGAAGCATGATGCCAGTAAGCACTCACCCAACTTCCACTCAGATCTGCATGACAAGACCCAAATGTCTGTCTCCAATGAAGTGGGGAGATCTGGAAGCTATATTCTTCCTGTAGGGTGAAAAGCAGGGGAACAACTACTGGCCAGCTGTAGTTGTATAGGCACTGAAACAACAATCACGTCTCTTCCCCAGCAATTAGGGTCTGAGGCAGGGAACCTCCCCATCCCCAGACACCATTTCCCACAGATGACTGAAGACCTCTTTGCACCATTTCCTCCTCCCACCCCTTCCCACAAACCACTTGTGATCATCCCAGGCTCCCCGATCTCCTCATGAAATCCTGCCCACTCTACTGTGCAGGTTATAAAACCCAACAGAAGGAAGTCGCAATCAATCACATCTATAACTGTATGCCAGTTAAATATTTCCATATTGAAACTAGATTACTATCTGATGGGCAAACCGCAAACTATAGATACAATTGTAAAGCTTCTATCTCAGAGCTATATTAGCACCTGGCTCACCGCTCCAAAAACTTGCAGTTTGCTTCAAATGACAGACTTCATCAAATTATTTTGGATAAATGGCAGTTTGCACAAGACGGTATTTCAGTTTTGCCAGGACCATAAGCTGAGCGCACTGAATACAGTTCAGTGAGCAATTTCATGACAGCATATTGAGCTGCACAAAGCAAGGGAGTTTTCTTTAATTCCTCTGTGTCTGGACCTTCCAAATGCCCACACACCTTGGTGGCTGGCTGCCCAGAGCCACACCTTCACACCCAAAGGCGGCTGGGCAATACTCCAAATAGAAGAATATCAAAACAAAGGCAAGCTGGATGATAGGAGGTTCCTGAGTTCCCCAGCTCCCAGTCTCCTGGGGGAGTGCTTCTCAGCACTGGAACTGAAACACAGCATTTCTCCAGAATAGAATTTAAGAGACAGCCTTCCTCATCTTTGGCCAAGCTCCTCAGCCTCCTCCTTGTTAAGCATGGTTTCCAAAATTCCTTTTTCCTTTCAGCATTTCGAAACCAAGTTCTTAGGGCAAATCTTGGAGTCAGGAACTTTGGTCCAAACAGCTTCAACTTAAGACAGCACTTCACTGGTGCCAGTTCTGGGAAAACCTCTTTGACACCAGCGGGACACAACACAGCCAAGGCTGGAGATGCCTGAGATGCCAGGAATGCCCCCTTTCTTACAAATATGATATTCATAAATAAAGCCACTTTTGAAGAAGGTTGGCAGAATCTGAAGTGGGCAATAGGTTTTGTGATGTCACCAATTCACAGAAAGGTCAGCATTAAAAGATTTGAAAGAAAACAGTAGGGGCAGCTACTCATACAACTGTCATCCATCAACAAAAGTAAAGTTCAAACATATGATCAGTTTCATCACTTCCAGCTTATTTTCTGCTTGCCTAAAAAGAAGTGTTTTTTTCTGGAACTGAGCTACAGGTCAAAAAGCTTAGCTTTTGACATCTGACAGAAAAGTTATTTTTCAATATTGTCCATATTCTGATATATGTTCTTTTTCTCCCTAGGGGGCCACATTAATTCTTTCAAAGCATAGTGGATATGGGTTTGGAAATCTCCAGTGAATGTAACGTATTATCTCTTTCCTGGAAGCAAAACATATATATATATATATATAGTGCAGCTTTATCTCATTCCCTTCCTGGACATTTCACGAGAACTACACTGTGGGTGGACTAGCATGTTATCCTCCAACACCTTATCCATCTGCGTTATGTCGCAGGGCAACACAGGGCCGTCAGGGCAGTGATCCAGGACAGCACAGGGTAGTGCTCTCTTTTCCTTACGATGTGAGGCAGCAGTGCTTAGAAACAGCGAGCTGATTTCCTAGAAGAAGCAAATGCACACTCCTTGCACCAAAACGCTTGATATGAAGTACCGAGCAGCTTCTTTTCCCTGAAAGCGAGCCGTGAAACCACTCTTACAGCAATGCGTTTATCCCTGCATAGCACAAGTCTTGAGCCAGCCAGTTTGCAAACACAAGAGGAGAGAAGCAGGTTGAGTTACTGCCCTTAATTTTGGAGGGGTTGACTTTTGTGATCTCGGTCGCAAGGCACAGTGCTTTGGCTGGGGCTGGGACGCACCCAACATGGAGACAGGACGGGCCTATGGCCTTCTACAAAGGGGCCGTGGCTGGAGGATCTCATGGAGAGACACCCATGAGCAATCACCTTGGAGATCACGGCAGTCGCCAAGGGAATCGTCTTCTTAAATAACACACTGTTGACCAGGCTGTGTGCAGGCCAGCCTCGCTGCTAGACAGCATTCTAAGGCTCGTGGATCTGAGGCTGGTGGATTGTGCCAGGTTTCGGTCAAAAGCGCTTGCCTTTCATTTCGCTTTGGACTGGGCAGTGGGAATGGAGGAGCTGCATCATCAGTTCCAATTTCATCTGGTTGAGTGCTTGGCGTACCCAGGTGAGTCAAGATTCATTAAGCAGCATTAAGAGCATTGCATCCCAGCAGCACGTATTTTATATTAACCAGCCCTGACAACACCTGGACTAACATGGGAAGCGATGCCACAGCAGCACTGCTCATCTGCAGGCAAAACAGAGTGCTGCAGGAGGGGTCACAGTGGACATCCCAAAACACCTTCCTTTGATGGAAACTCATTCCCCATTCCTGTGCTAGAGGATGACTACTAGTCTGAATTATTGATTAGTTAGAGTCAAACGAATGTGGCTTAATGTGATTTGTTATAAGTAAACAGAATAAAGTCCAAACTAGTAATGTACAAACCTGGAGTTTTAAAAGGGTCAGCTTCCAAAGCTGAAAACATGTTAGCTTTGAGCTGCATCAGCTGGGAGTGAAAAGCAAACAGATGAAATGGAATAGCTGGGAAACTGAGTATTTTTATTGGTGCTGAAACATCACTGTTGAGCGAAAAAGGTTGCTTTAGAGGGAAAATCAAGCAGTTGCAAAAATCAAACACAGAGATGTTTTGCTCTCCATACAGCTTTTTCTATATGTAGATATGAGGTGGGAAGAGAGAAGCTGATGGCAATAGCTAATGTGACAACTAATTTAATTGGCTGCAACTGTAGAAAATTGATAGAGGGAGCAAAAGGACAGGAAGACGTGTGGACAGTAAATTTAAGGGCAATAAAATGCATTTTTTAAGCTAAGTCAAAACAAAGGATAAAATAAAAAAAATCTGGTTTATTTATATGTGAAATAGTGAAGCAGTTTTGATTCAATAGACTAAATTAAATAAATGAATAAATAAAAATAAACAACCTTGCAAAGCACTAAAAGAGCTGCCAGAGAAAGTCAGTGAGTGGTTTTTTTGTATGTAAATTTTGCAAAACGGGTGTTATACATCTGGAAACAAGGTAGCAATGAGCAAACTGCTTTTCCGATGGCATCCTGGCTTGTACCAGACATAGTACAGCAGCAGGAGCAGATGTGATCATCCCTCTATATTCAGCTCTGGTGAAGCCACACTTCCTGTACTGTGTTCCGTTCTGGCCCCATCACAACAAGAAAGATATTGAGGTACTGGAGTGCGTCCAGAGAAGGCAATGAAGCTGTGAGGGGTCTGGAGCACAAGTCTTAGGGGGAGTGGTTGAGGGATTGTTCAGTCTGGAAAAGAGGAGGCTCAGGGGAGACCTCATTGCTCTCTACAACAGGGAGGTTGTTGTGAGGTGGAGGTTGGCCTCTTCTCTCACATAACTAGTGGTAGGACTAGAGGGAATGGCCTCAAGTTGTGCCAGGGGAGGTTCAGGTTGGGTGTTAGGAAAAACTTCTCCAATAGAGTGGTCAGGCAGTGGCACAGGCTGCCCAGGGAGGTGGTGGAGTCACCGTCCCTGGAGGTGTTGAAGCAACATTTAGATGTTGTACTAAGGGATGTGGTTTAGTGGGGAAATAGTGGGGGTAGGTAGACAGTTGGACTGGGTGATCTTGGAGGTCTTTTCCAACTTTGGCGATTCTATGATTCTGTGAAACATAAGAGGTCATGTGGAACTGCAGAAAGAAACCCAGAATGCTGGTGGAATGTCCACTCCCAGACTTTTCAGTATTCAGCCCTACAGAGACGTGCTGACCTGATCTAGTGTTGGTAATGGTCCTGATCCAATCCTTCAGCTGTCCTTTCCAATATTTTCTAGGACTTCATGAACATGAGGCAGGTAATTGTATGCCTACAAGGCAGCATTATCAAACAGGATGAAATAAGAATTAATAAGAATGAATTTAAGGAGATAGTATAATTTACACCAGTGAGCCTAGATGTGTAGAAAATTGATCTAATTAGACTAATGAAAGCTTTTTTTTTTCAGTGAGATTATGAGTTTTCTTGGTAGAGGCAACAGGGTTGATGTAATTTACTTGGACTTCCTCAGGCCATTTTAGTTCATGGCATAGGATGATACAAAATTAGCACGAACCTTAAGGTTTAAATGCTGGCTAATTCATACATCTCAGGAGGTGATAATGTAAGTGGAGAGTCACTATTTGGCAAGTGGTAGTTTTGGCCCATCTCCTTCAAACACAACCCAGAATGACACACAAAATGATTCTTATTGAAGTCTGGAGATGGCACAAAGATGGAAGTAGTGAGTAATGAAGAGGATATGCCTTTGGTGCAGAACAACGATTGCCTACACTCTTGCTAACAATATCAATTTTCATGCACAAATGTATGAGTCATAGCTTTGGAACAAAGCAGGAGACCTCCTAACAAAAGGTGTTCTCTACCCAAGCAGGCCAGAAATCTGAAGAGGACTCAGAGTTTATGGATATATACCAGTGTGAAATATGGCATCAAGAGCAATACAATCCTGAGCTGTACAAACAGGAACAAACAAACAGAAAAAGGGAGGTTACATTATCCCAGCCTTTCACACCAAGACAACAGTAGTGGGATGACTGCAAGCCTGGTGTCATGAGCTGGGAGGGGAGGAGCCAGGGGAGTGCTGAGAAAAGCCAAGGGATGACTGCAGCACTGGAAAAGATGCCATGGAGCAGAGCTGCCAGGACACAGTCCATTGATTGGATGAAACAGACAGTCATGAGTGATTTGGTCATGGTAAGGAAGAGCCTTACACTGGAGATAGCAATGCAACAGTAAATGGTTCTCTTCAGTTTAGTATTTACAAATATTAAAAGATGCAATGGGGGGAAATGATGCCATGTGACCTTGGAGATTAGAAATAAGGCAGAAAGATACAGCTGGAGAAGACTGCAAGAAGCTCTAGTCAATTTCTTGATGATTGGAAATGTTCCAGTCAAATTATTTATTTATTTATTTACTTTCTAGAAAAGAGCTTTAATGTTTCATCTTAAATCAGACATGTATTTATTTACTTTCTAGAAAAGAGCTTTAATGTTTCATCTTAAATCAGACATGATGAAGACAAGAAGCTCCTTTGGCTGATATTACACGGATCAGATGAGATGTATACAATAGCCCTATACTTCTGAAACTGTACCTTTCCAAACTATTGATGGATTCTCTCAGTCTTACATTAGAAGCAAACTTTTGGGCAGCTAAAGACAACTCTGGTGCTGGCAAGGCAGCTCCTGTGCTGAGCAGCTTGTCAAGGCCATATCCCATGCCTGTGGTGGAACGGGGAAGGGACCCAAAGCATACTCCCATCACCAGCGTTCACTCCCTTGGACCGTGACCGGGGCAGGCTGGTTTTCCCCTTGCAGCAGCCACATTTCGTGCTGCCCACACTCCCCCCTGCTGGTCACACTGGCCCATGTCTGCCTACTTTAAATTCTAGAGGTGAGGTACAAAGATCACGATGGCATCTGATCCCCCGCCTGGAGGTATGCGGGATTAAAATACCCCTCTCCGGTGTGCTCCATCAGGGCACCAATTTCAGCTTGAATGAGAGGAGCTGTGAGGAATGCCTCTTTATTTGGCTGATGCTAGCAAGAAAATAAAGCCTCTGTAAACACTGTCATCCATACCAAGGAAGCCTCTGTTTGCAAACACCACTGCAGGAAAGGCTCCACAGCATCAAAGAGACACGAGGGCCATTGGGCTACCTGTGAGCAGGAATGCCATTAACTCACTTGGATGTTACCTCACGCTCTGCATGACTCATGGCTGGAAGTGGAAGCATGGTTTCATTACCTGTGCACTCTGACAGCGCGGCCATAACCCCAGCAGAAACAGATTGTTAATAATTAACTTATCAGTATTGTTGTTGTTGTTATTACTAAGAAGTCAGACACTGGAGTACTAACTCAAGGGAATGGCTTGTCCCCTTGTCCCCTCCTGCCAGCCACTCTCTGAAGACTGGCGTTTGTTGCCCAAGATAGGAATTAAGGAGAAAAATGAATGAAGGTTTCCGTTTCTGAGATAGCTGGTAATAATTAACATGTGGCTAATGGAGGGGCATGTTAGTTGGGCTTTCCAGGGAATGTATCCTTTTTTTTTTTAGCTGCAAGAAGATGGAAAAATTCCAGAGTGAAATGCAACTGGCCTTGCACCTCATATTTCTTGTGCTCCCCAGATCCCATCAGGCCATTAGAAGGCCTGACTCTATGCATGTCGAAGTTACTCTGAGCATTTTCTTTGTGTGTAGAGGACTCTGGGCTGCTAAACCCCAGAGAAGAAAAACATAGTGCTGTATAACTATTGCAGAAAGCTGAGGCAGAATACCCATGGGATACCTCTGTCTCTCTGGCAGTAACTACCAGAATAACCCTGTGGACTTCTGCTGAAGCTTCCCCCAACCCCAACCTACTCTTTCAGAATTAGTTGGTTCATCAGACCACGTATGGCCCTGGCTTCCACCCAAAAGGTCTGCAACAAGTCAATCAACACAACAGACAGCATGTGGTCTGGCCTGTAGGCTGTGCACCACCGCCATCACACTTTGAATAAAGCAATTAGGGAGCCCAGACCTTGCTGTAACAGGGACAGCACAGCTCCACCACTCACAAGTTACATTTTTAGTGTATCTCTGGCCTATCTGGTAAGGAGTCCAGCATTAATTTCCTCTGGATTAGGACAATTCGTGCACTGTCAGTCCATACACAGCCAATTTTCAAGCAAGGAAGTGAAGAGCAGCTTCTCCCAACAACTGGGATTAGACATATTTATATACAAAGAGTAAAAAACACCCTCAGTTTGTGCTATCATTGTTTACTATTGCATATGCAGCAGGAATAGCTCAAGATAGTGCAAGAAAAATAGTTGAAGTCTTACAAACATATAGATTCTGGGGTATTTATGGGACAAGATAGCACAGTGAGGAAGGACAGATAAGGTGGTGCAGGAAGAAAATGAGAGACTTTGCGCAGGGCAGCTGCGAGATTGAGGAAGATGTGAATCTGAATGAGAGTTTTAAACATCAGATGATCACCAAAGGGCAGTTGTGGTTTTCTTCTCATAAACACGGAGACAGCACAAATGGAAGAAAAACATGATGAAATCTTAGCTCACATTAGTAGCATATAAAAAAGGAAAATGTCTTTCTTTCAGCTCTGCATGGGCAAAGACTCGCATGGGAAAGGGGAGTGAAGGACCATTAGTAATCACAGAGCCCGATCTCCTGTGATTACCATCCAACCTTTAAACAAAAAGTCTTCACGAGCTGCCAACTGTAACCATAATTCCATTGTCTTTGCTGCCCAGTCCCTCGGCTCGCTGTTACAGGCACTCATGCAGAACGCCAGGTTATAATTCCGATAGCTGGTGGAGACAAAGAGAAAGTCCATCAGGGAAAGATAAATATTGTTCTATAAAGATCACCAACCAAATCTACTCAAATTCCAGAAGATAAGATCGTTAATAATTTCCTGCTCAAAGTGGTCGGCCCTGGCCTCTCCTGCAACCTCTTGTTCCCATGAAGATAACATTTTTGTATCATAATTTTTTTAAAAATTACCCCAAAGTAAAGCAGTTTTCCCCTGAGTAAAATTTCTGCCCCTAGTTTAGCAAATGTTGGCTTCAGGCCATCGTGCTTCTTTCCTCTCCAGTCAGCTGTATGGTGCTTTTGGAGAAATGCTGCTTTGTTGGAGTCGCCCAAGAACTTTACTTTAGGCAAAACAGAGTTTCTACCTGTCTCCAAAGGAGGTAAATACTCCATAAGTGAAAGCTACCTGCTCATCTTACCAGGCTGCGAGCTCTTTTGGCTTTCCCTGGAGAACAAAGTAGCTGTAAGCAAATTTGGAAGTAAATTTTGTATTTTAAGGGCTGATGACATGCTTTGATCGCAAATGTGCAGAATCACTTTCTGGAATTGTTATCTACCAGTGGGTTCCAACTCATTCAGACTTTCTCACACAGTCTAATAGCTGAAAGTTTACAAGCCTGGATTTATTTCCAAGCACTTGCAAGCCCGTTTTGGTTTGGTGATACATTCCCTTCAGCTAGAGAAAACATTTTGCAGGAGCTGCTCTCTGGCTCTTCTAGCTCTGCAACAACCCCACAGCAGAGCAGCTGCAGAAGTGATTTGCCTCATAAGAAGCACTGCAAAGCGTTTGCATCTCAGAGTAGGACAAAAAAAGGTCCAATCACTACTAGAACGACATCATGTCATGCTCTGCATAATATCTGCAGCTATGAGCATTCCTTGAAGCAGAGCAGAGCTCCCGTGCCTGCCTGGTGCTGCTTACTCTCCAAACTCCCACCCAGGGCTGTTCTCTCTGTGCTGCCCCACAGGAGCCATCTGACTACGAGGCAGAAAACGGACCCCGCTTCCCCCAAAATGTGGCGTTTTGATTATTGCCATGCACCAGGAGGAACTGCTCTTGGAGCCAGATACAAGGCTGTGCTTCCGTGGTGGGCATCGGAGGTCAGTAAGTTATCGCTTTATTTGTAAACATGAGAAAACTTCATCTGGAGTCAATAAAAACATGGAGTCCCATGGGGCCTTTCTCCAAGGCGAGCAATAAATACAAAGAGCTCATCCACACAGCGAAGGGAAATTGGCAAAGAACAGCAGCATAATCATATGTTACATTGTGTATCTACAGGCCCTTTGATCCCAGGATATTTACAAATATTAATGAGTCATGCTTCTCAAGCACCTTTTTGGAAGGTATCATTAGATCATTTTCCAGATGGGGAAGCCCAAGGGAGAGAGAAGTGATCCTTCCATAGCCACACGGAGCGTCTGTGACACAGCTGAAAGCAGAAACCAGATATTCTTGCTTCCAGTCCTTTGTTTTTAATTATAGCAACATTCTTCCTCTCGTATTTTAGGCTGTATTTTATAACAAGTCATGTATGAATACACCCCTGTGGATGACTTTTCTTGCTGGTTTACTTTCCAAGAGTTACACTAATACTTTATTCCTTACACTAAATAAATGTTAACTGATTTCCTTATAGCAGAAAACTCCATTATAAATACATACCACAGTCACACAGATAGTGTTCCTCATGCAAGATAGCAATCGTCTGTACAGGCAAGCAAAACAATACTGGAATGTTTGAGAGGGAAATTTTAACAGATGTATCTGCTTATGTGAGTGAATGCAAAATAATGTTCTGCTGTGCTATCTTGGTCAAGTCCAGCAACTGTCACAGTGTCTTAAGGGCTCAAATTTACAGAGACAGAGAGGTAGAAAAGAAATGAGAAAATGGTCAAATACTCACAAGTAGGTGAGAAAGCAGCTATCTATTGGTTCCTTTGTTACAAGGTCTGATAAAAGGAGCAGTGCCCTTTGGTGACACACCACCCAGCACTGCTCTTTTGCTCATATCATGGATAAGCAAAGTTGTCACTAGATGACCTAACCCATAGCAGCTCTGCTTTCTTTTAGAACACCACAGCATTTTCCTCTTTTTTCTTCCCTTTCCTTCTTCCTTCTCTTTCTCCTTCCCTTCCCTTTCCCTCCCCTTCCTTTCCCTCTCCCTCTGACAGCTCACAGATCCTTTTCATACAGCCTCCCATGCTTTAGCGGCAGAACACTGTCATAGAGTTTAGGCTAATGTGATAACTACACTTAATAGAGGACCAGTACTTACTAACTGATTTTTGCAGGCCATATCAAAACATTCAGATCCTCCTGTCTCCTCCCTGTGAAAACTATAAAATCTTCCCATCTAATCCACAGATAAGGGGGTGAGCTGGGCCCCTGTACTGATTCTGTTCCCTACCACCCCTGAGGTGGTATGGGAATTTGATCCCTTTATCACTTTCTCCTGGGCTTTCCCTTGAGCCTCACTCTTATTTGCTCTCATCCCTGATTTATCTGTAATTGCTCTGGATTTTACCAGAGGACGTTTTGCTGGTGCGATAAACCTGTCCAGATGTTGGCATTTACATCAGAGCTAGACGTCTAGACTTACTCTAGTAGTCAGTGCAGAGAAATAGGCAATTTGGGGCACGGGTGATTTCATTTTCAGGTAGATTTTGAAAAGAGCTCAGATGAACCAAGTCCTGCAAATGCATCTCTCTTCACTGGTTTACAAAGATCGCCTGGAGCATAAGCTCAAACATAAACATCAAAAGTTCGGTGAGATGAAAGTGTGTGATCCATAGAGCATCTAATATGAAGGCACTTCAGTATTCACCAGACTCTGGGTCTTTTGTAATGCATGAAGCAGTATCTATGCTTGTGTTTTTCCCATGAGGGGGTCAAATGGTATTAGCAAATAAGGGAGACGATTTTCTGTGAAGAAGGCACAACTGTACGTGCCTTGTGTGGAAGTGGTATCCACTCACATGGCTGAAGATAGCGTGGCTTGAGTCTCAGCCCCAGTGACTTTGGTTCCAGTACTTCTTCTGCTATCAGTGGAGTCAGATTGCCGTGTCTCAGCAAGGAGAGGAATGTCTTCACAGAAATCTCGATCTGTGGGAAGTGCTGCTTGTCTGATGTCACCAAATATTGTTAGTATGATGCAGTCTTCCATTTTTTAGCTCGTTTGCCCAAAGCAATGCAAGGCAAAATGCTTCATCTCTAAATTTATACCTTGAAGGTATATCAACTCAGTTGTCTTCATTGGCACAGTTTGCTGCTGTCAACTGGTGAGATGTTGTCTTCTCCACCTCGTGGCAGGAGACCACATACAGACCTCCTTCAGATGTGAACAGCAGGTATGGCAATTACTACTTCTGCTAATGATGCAGATGGACAGAGGGCAGCAACCCTAGAGAGCAGACTTGTTATCTAGTAATGACAAAGCACTCTCTTACGTAGATACTGGAGTAATTGTAATGCCAGTAGCATGACTGGTGGGAGAATAAAATTGAAAAGCCACCCTCCTCTCCAAACCAACCATTTCTTCATGTTCTTCTCTAGAAGATTGCAGACAAGCACTTCTGCAGATTCCATTTTGTTTTGTTTTATTTATTTATTACCTTTCTTTGACATCAGGGCTGGATCTCATTCTGTGCATACTTGCCTTCAAATCTAGCTACATTTACACAACATCTGGATCTCCACGAGATCATTAAAGACATCATCCCATAACTGAAGAGCCTGGCTCACTGAGAACTCTGCTTCCCCAAAAGCAAATTTTCTGAAGGTGTCTGAGTAAAGAGGGAGTGGGTTTTGTGAGCTCACTCTAAACTATCTTCCTAATCCAGTGGAATTGTCTGAAAGATTTTGCACTCTGTATAATCTGCTACTCTTTGCTCTTCCATGTTTCACTATTGCTTCAATTTTGATTGGGTGAAAGTCCTGGTGGAATCCAAATAGCTATCCATGACTGCTAGATTTTTTTTGTTTACAGACAACCTATATGTAAGGAATGATTTACAAGCACGCTCTCGTTGGGTTATGAACTAAGATTGTTCTCAGTTTTCCTTTTCTTGTTCTCTAGGAACACTTATTGGCAGAAGAGTCTTTGTTTCTTAGAAGTTCATCAGCTCACCATCTGTTTCTCCCATGATGTCACCGCTCTCACTTTTGCCTCATCGTTACTTCCATGGCAATCAATCAGAACTGGAAGCTTCAAATGTCTGACCTTCAGGAAGAATTAAAAAGCAGAACAGAAAGGAGATGAAGGGGAAAAAAAAAAAAAAAAAGGATAATGGGAATCAAAACCAGAGAAAAAACAATGGTTCAGTCTCTGATTGCCTCTAAATGTGATTCTTCTTCTGTATTATGGCATTATCTTTCAAGAATATTTTAAAGCTGACTTCCAAAGAAAAACTGTTTGAATTTATAGACTCTAAGAGGTGGTTAATAATGTTTTCATAGTGTTTTTAAAAAGTGATTTTTCCTCATCTTCATACTCAGCCTCCTATACGCTGAACAACAAGAGGTGGTGGAAGAACTGTAGAAGTTCTTATGTCATAAGAAAAAGAGAATAGCACAAAGCCATCCTAAGTTGAGACATTCATTTATTTTGTTTAATATTGGTACCTTATAAGTATAGGGGAAAAAATCAATCTTCGTTAACAATCACTGCTTTCTAAATGTAGATAGAAAACATCTGCTGGTTCTGAAACACATCAAAATCAAGGAGGATCCAAATGCAAGAACTTTGTTGTTTCTAGCAAAGAAACAAGCAAACCATTCCCTCTTCCCATTTTTCTTCCGTGTGCTGATCACACAATGTCAACAAACAAAGAAGGCCATAAACCCAGTTGTATTTTGCCTTGTCAGGGCACCTGTAGCATGTGCTAGCTCTTACAAAAACCAGAGCTTTTAAACTGTTTTTTATTGCTCCCTCCAGTATCAAGGTGCCCACAACATTCCAGCCAGGAGCTCTCAGCTGCTTCTGGGGTTGTAACAATGCCAGAAATACCACTGCAAAGAGAAGGGCTTCCTCTCCACAGACCAGGAATAACAATTTCCACAGATCCCCAGCCTGCACAGGTTAATGTGACCACAGGCTTCTTCCTCAGCCCCCTGTAGTGTCTATCATGATGAAAGCGTTTGAAAGCGCTGTCTTTGTACGTTAAACTTCCTGGAACCAACAGGAGGGCTCAGTATGGCATTTTGCAATCTGAGCATCCATCTAAGGGGCTGTGCTCCTCACAGTCCCAGTGCTGCGTATGCTGCATATCTGCGCTAGCAATTACTGCAAAGGGGTGCAGCTGAGCCTAATCTCAACACAGCTGAAGAGTGACTGCTGCCAAGAACAGAGTGTGTTCAGCGCTGCATTAAGAACTATGGTTCGTCTTTGGTTGCAGGAGCTCTCCTTGTACTCATTACCTCCCCTGGGTGTCAGAGTCTTTGAGGTAAGCGAGAGAGTCATCTCCTGCCTTGCCACAATGACAACAGCTTTGGAACCTCATTTAACTGGAAATTATTCCCTCTAGGTGTATGTCTGTCCTCACTACAGCACCTGCTACATCCTAAAGTTAAGCAATTTCTCATTCACCTTTATGCCTACATATATATATGTGTACGTGTACGTGTGTGGATATACATACATATATCCATATGTATTCATCCAATAATCTCCTGGAATAACATTTCATCCATCTTTGGTAATGGATAAAGTTCAATCTTCAGACTATTTCATGTGTCTTTGATTTCTTTGATTTTATCCTTTCACCTCCCCAAGACAAGTTCTCCTTTGCCTTCGTCTCACACTTGAGAATAGAGAAGAATGAGTACAATGGTTTTTACCTGGATGATGATATCTCTGTCTCTTTCCTATCACATCTAATTCGGTGCATCTACACAGATAAGTTGTTTTGAACAGACCTCTATAGTTTTGGGTTTTTTTAGTATCAAAGAGAAACTATGGTGGGACACCATTTTTTGTGGCTGGTGTTTGGCTGGTATCAGCCAAGCAGAATAAAGACAGACCCTTACAGATGGCATTTAGGTTCACTCCAGGAAATGGAATGATAAGATGATTGCTGTAAATACACATGAAGAAATGATGGCTGCAATAGTGCATAGTCACCATACTCTCCCAGATGGCCCTTCCCAAGAGTCCAATGTTCCCCTTGTACAGTTTCAAGCAAGACGCCCAGCAGTGCTGCCTTCCTCTTCAAGCATTACATAAGTGTAACTGATCCCTTCCAGTAGTTATGGATGAACACACCACTTCTGACGGCTGAATCAAAGAGGGCCCCACTAATCTCCAACTGCCTTGTTTGTTTCCACGTATCCATGCTCAGACTTTCCTCCATTTCCCTCTCTCTCTCACCCTTGGTTTCAGCTGTTCTTCCTCTTTCCTCATCCACTGCACCCCACACCTCAATTTACCCTCAGTACTCTCTCTCCATTCACCCCTATGTTGTGTGCACAAACAGCAGTGGGTGGAGCGGCCGCTGAAATCTTACTGGATCCACAGGATGGGCAGTGGGGTCTGCACGCACATCAGAACAAAATCTTGAGGGAAATCTTAAAGCCAAGCTACGACGTCAGGATTTTGCTCGAAAGGCAAATAGATGTGTAGCTAAGAAAATGAACCCCTGGCACTAGACAAGAGAAGCAGGGGGTTTTGAAATCGGGCTGTTTGCCCAGAAGTCCCCCTACTAATCCCTGCCTCTGACTTTTGAGGGTGATCCAAAAGGAGAGTTCATTTGCATCCAGATTCTATGACTTCAGGAGGAGAAGCAAGGAAGACCTTCAGCTTCTTTCCCTTTGCTTCACCCAGCCTCTCGATGACCACTTCACTCACCAATGCACTGGCCCAAGTGTTTGCCTCATCAAAAGAAACCAGAGTACAGCATTTATTCTGGGAAATCCAGATGGGAGTGAAGGGAAGGAGGGGGGAGATCTGTTTCCATGGTTTCCAGCTCTTTCTTTCTCGATGTTGCTTCCCTCCTTTTAAGAAGTTAATTTCTCTAGTCTGGGGGCTCAGGCCCAGCCCTCCCTTCACTCCAGTGTTTCTTGCACCATGACAGAGGCTTGTCCTTCACAGAGAAGACAAGACAGCAAGGGAGCAGTCTGCTCCTACTCGTGCCAGGGCAGGCTCTGTGACATGCTACACCCCGTGTGTGTTTTGAGGTCGCTCTGCCCCACCGCTACTTCCTCCTGCTCTTCAAGCAGCCCCTCAGCTTCACTGAACCACGAGGGATGCAGTATCTGGGGTAAATCAAAGCCCCACCTCTCTGTTGCTATTTTCCCAGGGGCAGGAGGCTCTTTGCAGCCCCCATTTCTTTTTCTTAGCTAGACCGCAACACTCCAGCAACTCTGTATTTCACAGACAGCAGCCCATGAGTCTAACAGCCCTAGAGGCTGTACACAATTAGGTGCTGTTGGTGGCATGCTAACCGTGTCCCCACGCCATGCCATCCATCCTTACCTTTTGGCTCTTTCTCCCAGGCAATCCCTCGCTCCTTTCCCCCCAAATCCCTTCCTGAGCAGATCCTCCCCACAGACCAGAGGCAGACATTCCCTCTGGAGACTCTGTAAAGGAAACGAGTCAGCTCAGAGAGATCTTTTGTATTGCCCTGAGCCCTGAATTTTCCTGGGAACACCTCCTGCTTGCTTTTTATACTAAGGAATGAATGTAGCAAAGCTTAGAGTTGGGCTCATGGCTACAAGTCCAAACACAAGAAAAGGGAAAGCAGGACTGAAAAGCTAGCTACCCTATAATTAAAATATGAAAAGGATTAAGCTTATCTTCTCCTTAGGAAGTAGGGGAGAAGTGGGAAGTGGCAGTGATAGGGGCCTATAGTTGAACAAGCTTTGTTGGCAGGATAAGTGGCTATTATTCCTGGTGAAGAGAACTAAACCGTGTTTACAAATAATGCTGACAGTCCAGCCCTGACTGTGCTCCAAAAATGCCCCATCCCTACTCCTGGATTGCCTCAGCACTGTGTCCCCAGAGGCAGGGAGAAGCAATAAATCACAACAGCAATCCAAAACACGACACAAAGTTTTGAGCAATATTTTCTTGTGCTTTGTGGTATGTAGAGGACTGCTATCCCCACATCCCACTGGCAATTGCTCTGGTAACAAAAATATTATTGTCTGCACTGTGATGGACAATAAAGACCCCTCAGGCTCATTGTTTTAGAGCCGGGATTGAGCCCAAGTATCCTTACCACGCCTCTGCCTCTAACTGCTGTGATTCAGTGATTTGGCCGTGGGATAGAGAGCGGCTCCCTCCCATCTGCCGCACGGCTCGGCCCATAGGTGGGACAGAGGTGATGCAAAGGCCTTGGGCTGGCCTGCAGGACAAGGGCAAGTCACCCCCTGCGTGAGATGGTGTGTAGGAGCCCTCTGGGAGGAGAGTGGTTGAGAGGTGACCACTGTGCCTCCTTCACCTCCTTCACCCTCCTGTCCAGCAGCTGGCTCTGGTGCTGTGGATTCCTTCATCTCACGGCCAAGAGCTCCCAGGTCCTGTGTCTTCTGAACCCTAGAGGGTACTAGAGAGCAATATTCAGCTTCCTGAGAAACCGGCTACTTGCCTGTGGTCCCGGTGGTGTCTTTCATGATAATAGGAAGCTACTATGTGTACCTTGGAGGAGCCTTGGAGGCACAGGGCCTGAGCTTCTCCCTCAGTCACCACTGCTCTCTGAAGGAACCCTTCAGAGGCTATTCAGAGCAGGGGCCATTATGCAAAGCCCTGCAAAGGGTCTACTTCCCCCTGGCAACCACAGAAGGGTGTTAACTCGTGCATGGTCATCAACAGTCCAAAGTTAATGATCAGGAATCCCTTCGTTATCACCACTGATGTTTACAAGACATGTTGCTCAGGTACCGTGGTGATGCGAACCATAAAAAATAAATTAATTAATTAAAAATATCCAAGGAGAGTAAGAACTGGTACTGCAATGCTCCAACCTCCAAGCAGTGAATCCGCTTACCCTGAGGAGAGCTTGAAGTGTGAGCACATACGCTGCCCTGCCTGGAATCGTAATGCAGAATGGGATCATCCCAAACCCATCCCATCTAGGCACTTATCCAAGTTTTAAATGTTCTGCAAGTTCAGACACAAGAGAAACATTTTTGCCCTTTCTGCTTTACCCTCCGATGAGAGAAGAGTGGCAGAGCCTGGGTGGGAAGAACATGAAGAGGACCCCACCAAATGATGTCCTTGAAAATAACAACCAGTCTTGGTGACCTGTGTCTCCGTCCTGAACCACAGAGACCCGATGCCAATAAAGCCTTTCTGCTTCTGGAGAAAGGAGCATCTCTGATTCCTGACAAGCTGGGGTGCCAGATGTTGGCACTGATGAGGAGCATACTGTCTGCTTGCCAGCTTCGTGGAATTGGCATGTTAATTACACCTAAATGTATAGAAAATTTGGATCAGATCTAACTGCTCACAATTATAACTTCCTACCTGGATGGCAAAAGCATGCAGGAGTTCACAATGCATGGAGTAAAACGAAGTGCATGTTCAGAGCAGCAGGAGAAAGAGCCTGAAGAACTTCCTAAAGAGTGGAGAAAAGAAAAAAGTGCTTTTCTTGTCTCTTATCTCATTTTAACTTGGTGGAACTGCAACATGTGCCCTATTGCATAGCTGAGTGTGCCTGGAGCCTCTTTTTGGAGATTACTTCTTACATATGGGATTTTCTTGTTCACAGCCTCTTTCATAGGCTTGCTGAGCCATATTTCAGTGATCCCTGATACTCCCAAGAGTCAAAGACACACAATAGCACAATAGCAAAGGGGGTTCTCATTTGATAGCACTTCATAACATTCTTTCATCCCTTCTGGATGCAAGTTTCTCCTTTCCACAAGCTGTCCTTTTCTTGTCCATTCTCTGCTCAAACCTCTCCTAGCTGTTCTCCTTGCACAGGAGAAATTAGAAATTAGAGAAATGGGACATCCACAAACATGTCCCTAACCATTCCAAATAAAGACAGCCAAACTTTAGCCCTCCAAAGATCTCACGTGTCTGTCAGTCAGCAGGCTCTGACAATGATTGGGGGGAGGTCCTTTGCAAAAATTTATTTCCATTTGAAAACACAAACAAAAGGTTCAGTCTTGACCTGGAAATGGAATCTGCAAACAAGTTGAGCTCTTTGTGTCACTGAACAGATCTAAATAACTTGTAAAGCAATCTTGATGTCCCCCATGCTCTTCAGCATAGCTGTTGCTGTCATCTTAGTATTTCCCTGAGAGTTTGAAAGAAGATGAGAAACATTATATTATAGCAGCCATTTTGGAAAAAAAAAACAAACAAACAAACAAAAAAAAAGTTTTTCTTGTCATCTTGTAAGCAATAACAGAACTAGATTTTTTTGCTTCAAAATTTATTTTCAGGCACTACACCATGCTGTTTTCAGGCACTGCAATCTTACACCATTAAAAATGTTAATTCCTGAACCACATCAGATTTTAACTGGCTGCATCCACAGTGCTGTAGGAAAAAGCCTGACTGGGAAGTGACCTGACGCCCTGCAAAGCCCAAGCCATGCTCTATCCCTGTGCAGCCATCCCCAATCCCAGGTGCAGAGCAGTTGTAGCTCAGCACATGCACAGCCACACGCAGCATGCCCTGAATCAATGAGACCACATCACGGCAGGAGGAAAACCAGATGAGCACCAGACAAGGTTGGTCATGAGCGCAGGCTGAGGCCCAAGCACACGTTCAGGAGGTACATCCCTGATGGAACCACAGAAGAGGCGGCAGCTATTCTGGCAGCAGTAATCAAAGCCCGAGTTTCCAGTAGGCTTTTAAAAGTGTCAGACCTCCTGTACTGGCCCAGAGATGAAGGCACATTCAGAAGCTATTTATTGCACTTCAGGTTCTGTTTTCACTCCATAAAGAAAATAGATGTTTTGGCCACGAACACAGTCAGTTGTTTGGCTTTTGCTATGCATTCGCGGGGAAACTTCCTAGTAACATCTTGCATTGTCATCAAATACCACAAATTTGTTCCTTTCCACTGAGTTAGGCTCAGGCTTGAATTCTTGATTCATAGACTTTGAACTTGACTCAGGGTAACATAGTTTTATCTGAGGTTCGCAGTCTCTTAAGGCCATCGAGGGCCAGCCAGAACATCTTGTCTGACCTCCTGCCACCCCTAGGCCACAGACTTCCACAGTTCAAGACTTGCACTTGGTTTCAGCAAATCTCTGCTAGCAGTGCCAGGCGAAACCCCAAGATTTTTGTTTTCCAGTGAAGAGGAAGTCCAGATATTAACTGGCTGATCTTTTTTTTCCCCAATGTAATTTTGAGAGTGGGAGCTTGTAACGCAATGGATAGTACAGCAAGGACAGCAGAGTAGCAAGTTCCCAGGCTGCAGCAAGTGAAGATTTGCATAAGTACAGCAGCTGCGGCCACAGAAATAAAGGAAAGAAGCTGCTTACCCTTAGAAGACCTCACAGGTAGGCACGGATCTCCAAGCAAGATACCCTTGCCTGCACTGCCAAACCTTAAGTGAAGACTGGGAAGGGGATCCTGGCTCCACTCCTTCTGGTCACTCAGATGCATGCATGCACCCGAGCTCCTCTGGGTTGGCCCTGCCTTCCCACCAGGTGTTCAATCACTAGTTCAAGCCATCACTTAGTATTTCCACTATAGAGCTACACAAAGACAAAATTACGGTAAAATCTCCATTACTCCAGTCACGGAATCATAGAGTCATTAATTAAGATTGGAAAAGACCTCAGAGATCATCTTATTCAACTACCAACCCCCACTATGCCCACTAACCTATGTTCCTCAGTGCCACATCTACATGGCTCTTGAACACCTCCAGGATGTTCTTTGCATCCCATCCAGGCGAGGACAGACAGACCAGACAGTGCCTGGTTGTTCTCCTGGTTCTCAGTGGGAGCTCAGGACAAGGCCTCTCATGCCAGCCATTTTGCCACATATGCTGCATTGGCAGTGGAGCACTTTTCTGACTCTTATCTCCCCTCTCTCCACACCATTCTCAAATTCAGAAGCACAAATTAGACCTGAAAAAATATGATTTTTGAAGGCAGTTATTCACATTTAATTAAAAAAAAGCTGAGTTCTCTCTGTAACTACAACCAAGAAACTGCATTGTAAAAACTGAGCTCATTCATAAAGAGAAACAAAAGGGGAGGCTGTGTGCAAGGAGCAATTCACAGAGCACAGCTACAGGCTCTGGCCATTCACATACTTTGCAGATCTTCAACACCCATCTGCTTAGGCTGTTCTCAGGAAACATGCATGGGAGAACGGAAAGGAAGGTGAGATGATCTCCCCTCTTGAGTATGAAAAGCAATGACACGATGATTTACGAGATACTTTTCTCTTGCTTTCACATCTAGAGAGATTCAAACTGCCTAGCTGGTATCAATACTTATGGCCAAATTCCTGTGGCAGAAATTCTTGCTGAGTCAAGCTGGTGGAAAAACAGAAATTCTGCTTTGTGGGAAATTCCAGGAACTCTGTTTTCTCCCAAAATTTATTGGAAAAGTCAGAGATCAAAACTTTCTGCAGAATGACATTACCAAGTATACTGCTTGAGTATTTGGAAGAAAAGACAGGCCGATCTGAGTTTTCCAAGTCACAGCTTTCTGACAAATAAGCCAAGTATAAAAACTTCTGGACATTTCTGTGCTGCAATTCCCAGAGCCACACCACGCTGCATTAAACAAGTGCAGCATTGCAGACAGCATCAGATGGCCCTGCAGAAAACACAGTGTTCCCAGTCTTCCCCTAGCAGACACACCTGGTTGGATGGAGATTCCTTTCCTGTCAGGCTCTCTTCTGCTATCTGTGCAAGGTGAAAGTATGTTTATATTGTGAGTACTTTCTCCTTCCACTGTCGTTACCTCTCCCACTCACTGTGTGTGTTCCAGTGCAAAGGAAGTTAGAGCTGACATAGGAGAGGGACAGGCTTTTAAGATGTTCTCCAGAGCCTTGAAATAAAGGCTACTACAAGGAACTCTCTGTGCTCCTTCCTGTGCAGAGAGTACACACACACCCACACGGCAGCTCCTGAAGCCCAAATTGTGCAATCCCGTTCAGTACCAGTAAGGCTTCAAGCAAATAGTCCTGAATGCTCACTGAACTGAGATCACAAGGCTGAGTAACAGTGACTTCATCCCTGCATCCTTTCACTTCATCAGAAATGGGAGTAATGGTCAGCAGCAGGCGGCTTTGTGAGGTGGTGCTCAGAGGACACAGTGTTTCCAGTGTGATAGCACATGGGACTGCAGCTTCCAACACCCAGGCTGGAACTGGGGTGGGAAAAAACAGCAGGAACAGACCAAGGTTTGGCATCACTCTTCTATGTCAGAGCTGCAAGGGCTTTCCCTATTTCAAAGCAGAATCAAACATTTCACAAAGTAGAAAGATCTCGAATGAAAGATTTCATGAAGTAAGCAATCTCTGGACAAGGCTTCTCCAAGTGCCAGGGCACCACGAAGGATGGTTTAACGGATATATGATGAATTAACTGTTCTGCTAAATCCAGCCAGCACCTCTTGCTTCCAAATTGCTCAGGGGCATATTTGTAACAGTGGCAAATGCAGGCACTGAGAGTTACACTATGACATGCTGGAGAACTAAGTAGTGAATTTACCAAGGGCCAAAGCTGTGTGAGCAAATATTGAGTTCTGAGGAGTGACTTCTAGTGAAGCTTAAATGGTCTGGAAGAGAAGAGGTGTTAAACTTCCTAAAAGCTTCATCATTCTCACTAATTCTCCCAGACAGGAGAACCAAAGGCTAAGTGACTTGGCCACATTCCTCCTCCCACCTTATTCCCTGTTTAGGAAACAGGCACAGCAGTGTGCCACGGTGTTGAGAGCGACCTGTTGTTGCAAAATTACCAAAATCAGTGGATACTAGTGGATACCCAGGAAGCAGGACTGATAGAGCAGAGGAGAGCCAGATTTTCCCCAGGTCTTCTACAGCAGGAGCCAGACTTAATGATGAGTAAGATTTACGCTGTCGAGGGTTCATCTTCATAACTGAGTGAACCCACGTGGTCCATATGCCAATATCCCTCCCGAATTATCTGACTTTGCAAGAGAGGGGTTACGCCTTCCCGGCTCCCCTTTGTGCTTTTGGAAACTTATCCTACAGCCCCAAGTGCTGTGCAGAAAACTGCATGCTGTACAAACCCTTTCCCAGAGAACTGGCAGGAGAGCTGTCTCTCTGAACTAGGGCAAAGGGGGTGGATTATAGGAAGCCCCTGGATGGCAAGCAGCATGGGCAAGGCCCCAGAGGACTAGCAGGGGCTGGCCTGCACCCACATTGCAGAGCAGTTATGTCAGCAGCCTTGGGGTTATGCTCTAGCCCATCTCCTTGGCTGGCCAGCCAGCCCAAGTTGAAAAGCTTCTCTGATTTATAGGGATGTGGGTGTGGATAAGATACAAGCTACCAGCAACACTGGAGTTTTAATCTTATTAATTCTGCAGTGAACACCCACCCTAAGTAGAGAGAACAGGGAGGCAGGATGACTGTTACAGAGAGCAGGGCAGTCAGGCTTGTAGTTCTGGTCCAGTTGTAGCCTTCCCACTCTCCTTCCCTCACTTCACACACCCAGCACTCCCACGGCCTCCTGCACAGGGTGGGAGCAGGTTGTGATCTTCCTTTCAAGTCTCCAGGACAGGGGATGTCAGCAGCCAGACCCCGTCCCTCTGGCTCTCCTCCCTTCCCCACCTCCTCCCCGAGACCCTGCAGCTGGGCCCAGCGCACACTGTCAGAAATGGGAGCTGTCAGTGCAATCATTGTGGGTTTCACAACCTCTTATTACTGCAGCTTTATGGTTTGCTTGCTCTGTGTGCCAACATACGTGGACACATACTCTGTGTCTGTGGATATGCACGCACCCGTGTGTCATGTTATCCATCTTCTTCAGCACAGGGAATCACCAGGCCAGTGAAAAGGTGGTGTTCATGGTTTGGCATCTGCACATTTTGTGGTCGCTCTTTGTATCAGATGGGCATGGGAAATTCCTTGCTAGGCTCTGGCAACAAGACTCTCCCTTGGCTAATTTTTAATGGCAAAGGTTTTGTAATCACCATCCAAGCCTGAGGAGTAGAAATTCCTGAGGGGTAATTGGCTTTGTCGGTCTGTTGGGCACACTCAGTCTTGATCTCTTCAATTACTGCACACATGTACCTACTTTCACACTGACATGCTGGTGAGGACAGGCCTGTCAGCTCATGGATGGATGCGTGTCTTCAAGCAGCACAATTGGCCCGGCAGCTAATGCAACACACGAGACCAGCAAGGCACACCGGGCTCAACTTGGTGACAGCCACTTCGCAACCAAGGTCACGGAAGGGATAGAAGCTGTGAGGACAGGGGGACAAATGTAGAAGGCCAGCAGCATCTTCCACCACTTTGACTCAGCTTTCTGACCACAAACATTTCCTCCTCCTGACACTTAGGATACCTCATTCTCCTTTTCAACCAGCCCTTCTTCATGCTGAAAGAACTGCAGCAATCCTCCCCATGGAGACATAACTTCCAGTGGCAAAGGTCTGCCCTTGCCAGGGTGGCTTAACCCTGATGAATTTGCTGCCAGCAGAACAGTACATCATCTTAAGACTTGCCAGCATTTCTGCATCAATGGGAGGGACAGAATGACTTTTTCTTTCCTTAATTAATAGAGTTATGCAGGCAAAAAATTTTGGGGAATAGATCAGGCTGATGACCCCTTCCTTAATGCTGCCTCCCCAGCACACAACGTTTAAAGGATGCATATGACATTGAAGCATGCTTTGAAGCCCCTCCGTTGGGCCTGACAGGGCCAGGCGTAGGCACAAATCTTCAGTCCCAGCATCCGTTATATCTCATTACACACCAAACACCACTGGGGCCCAAGGCATAGCAAGGTCAATGTACGCATGGGTTACCCTTCTCATGTATCCCATGCCTTCAACATGGTGTGACATTTATCCATGCCATCGCCCATCCCCGTCTGTCCCACTAGTGTCCTACTTGCCCCTTGCCCTACTTGTGTCCCTCCCTGTCCTTGACTCTCTCTCCCTGGAGCAAATCTGTCTGCCTTTCCCCCTAGACCACCAGTCTGCCACTCTCTTCCATCCACCAGTGGCCTACAGGCTGTTCCCCCATGCTGCTGGAGTTCACTGCAGGCAACTTTCACTCCCACAACTCCTCTAATTGGAGTCAGCACCCCCCAGCTTGGGGGGGGCTCATAAATACCGCAGCCTTGTGAGGGAGTCTCCCAGTCAGTAATTGACCAAACTTTCCAGATGCACTTCCAGCAAGAAATTAAAAAGCAATGTGACCCTTGTCAAGGGGACGGACACCACGCACAACGCAAACACCCTCTCCCACGAAAACCCCATCCCTGTAGGCTGACAGGGCTGGACAGAGCCACGGTGGCAGAGGTACTGGTGTGCCATAAATCAGACTTCCCCCAGCCATTTATCTGCACCATGCAGCACTGTGAGCGATGCGAGGAGATAAGGGCCCACCAGGGCAGGCCTGACTCCCCTGAAAGCTTCCAGGCAGGCAGGCCTGGTCTACAGCTGCCCACCCTGCCCCATGCAGCCTGCAGCCTCTGTGCCCAGCTGTTCTCCACCATAGCAGGCCTGGTAATTTAACCTGGATAGGCCACTGCTTCCACATCCCCTCTGTAAATGGCACAAGTCTTCAGTGTGCAGGCAGAGGGGAATTTTTGAGGGGAGGGCATCCTCGAGTGACAGAGAAGATCGGAGAGGCAAAATTCAGCCACTCCTATAGCAGATAATCTTGGCTGCAGATGGCTCCTAGCTGTCCATGATGGTGGGCTGGTTGCCAGGAAGCAGCAAGAGGACCAGTGGTGGAGGGGTCTCCAAGGGGCATGAAGTGCCTTGGAAGTGCTGGTGATGTGCAGCACCCTGAGCAGGCACAGATAAGTGGTTTAAAGGTCTTTCGCCCTGCTGATCTCATTTCCCTCCAATAGCTCTAAATCCATCACTTAAAAATTCAGCACTCCTCTGCTGGAGCACTGGGTGGCCCACAGGATGAATGGAGCTCTTCACCCCTGGGGCAGAAGGGAGACTCCAGCAAACAGGGCCAGGAAGGTGCTGGCATGTTAGCACATAGCTAGGTTATAATTTACATGCATATGTCATATGCTTACTCCCATTAACATCTCAGCTTGGAAGGTGACCAGTTTCCTTTCACCTCTGAAGGAAATGGCCTCTAATAGAAAGCAGTCAAAGGCCTGCATGGCCATCTTTGCCTGCAAAACAAAGGTAGATCTGCAGAGACCAAAGACGATCTTGAACTTTAGGTTTGTTCCCCCTCAATGGAGTTAGAAGGACAGCGCTTTGCAAGGTGGGTAATCTCAAGGTGACCGGTTTCCCTGGAGGGATGTAGCACACAGACTCTTCCCTGCTGCAATTTCAGTGACCTCAGGTGGCACGCAATGAGAATCACTGGGGTTTGTGTATTTAAAGTAACACCTATGAGAGATTGCCCAAGGGTCCAATAAAGATCAGTTAGTGGGTAGGAGAGATCTTTAACTTCGTGTCTAGTTCATGTAAGATGGGACCTTGGGGGCACTTAAAATGTGATTGAGCCCATGCTGAATTTTTGCCTTACTGTTGTCACTGGTGTCATTCACAATGAGTGTGACAAATACTGTCCCTTCCTGTACTCTTCATTGCAACATTTCAGAAGCCTCAAAGAAGCAATAGAGGTCAGTGAGGTCACCAGTGGTCAAACCAGTGCTCTCAGCTGCATGGAAGGGCTTTGCCTTGGGATGGAGTTTTCCCCAGGCAGCTTGGTCACACCTAATATCCCATGCTTCTAGCACTCTGGAAGGCCACAGCCTCACCATGTTTCCACCACCTCCACTTAACAAGTGTTGTAAAGCCCACAGGGCCACAGATGGAGGCTCAGAGTGAAGGGGGTGCTGAGTCTGTATATTCTTCCAGATCTCCCCCCTACACACTCCTCCACACAGAACTATCCCTGTTCTATCAGCAGTTTTGGAGCTGACGTCCTTTGTGACGCAGGTGAGGTTCTGCAAGGGCTACTAGTAATGATTTTCCCCCACTGCCCTAACTGGGGAGATCCCCACACACCTCATGCTCACCCCAAAGCTGGTGAGGAGATGCTGGGTTCCACTGGCTCACTGAAAGTCAGGGCTGGTGACACAGAGGATCACCACTGATGTAGACCCATTCAGAAAGCTTCTTGTTGAAATGCTGCTTCTCTGCTCCAGTCAGACAGCATTTCCCCTCCTTTGGGCTGCTAAAAGGCTGTCTGAGAAAAGCCCTTGCTTGCCCTCTTAGGTAGCATTTCCAAGTGCTGAAACCAGCACTACAAATTTTGAAAGCATTAGAGCTTGAGCCCACTGCCTGACTGGTTCCTCCATCAAGCTGAGACGAGGTGGATATACAGGAGTGATGGACTCAGGCTTGCAGGAATTGCTCGAGGCAAGGAGCAAGATTCAGAAAGGAATGGTTTCAAAGGCACCCTCACTGTGATGCCAGCATATACCTATTGGGGAAAGGTGTTTCCTATCGTATCCTGGATTGATCATACAGGAACCTTTAAAATTGAAATTAATGTGAGCAGACACTACAGGGTGGGCAGAGGGGCCAGGATGACAGAAGTTCACGCAGTGAACATCTTAAACTGAGATGCTGAAATCCTCTAATGCCTTGGTACATAGTGTTAGAGCTCTTTGACGAGGTAGTGAGCTAAATTCCTGTGGCCTCGGGTCAAACGTAAACTACACCATAGTATGAGAAGCTGCTTCTGCCCCTCTCTGACTCCCTTCATTTGTCCCTTCTTTCCTGCCCCAGCATCCCACTCACCTTGTACCCAGATCTCTTCTCTCTCCTGCATTAGCACTACAGGAGGGGTTTGAGCAGAGAATGGGACATGAGGGAGAGCTCAGCTTATCTCTGCCAGGGGGAATTTCTCACCTCAGCTGCCCTGGAGTCTGCCCTGTCGCCAGAGACAACGTCTGGCCTGCTGTGTTGACAAAGTCATAAGAGATGTGGAGTGCACATGGAGATCAAGGCAGGGCTGACACAGTCCTTAAGCCCATTCCCACTGCTCTGCTCATCAGAAAAGGGAGGCAGGGTGGGGGTGGGAAGGGAGAAGAGTTGTCTTCTGCACAGCAGAGCCTTGGCCCTCCTGCCGTTCCCAGCACGGATGCTCTCAGTTGCTCACACTTCCAGGCAAGCAGAGGCAGCACAAGATTGACAGACAGAGACACCGCTCCCTGACCCTCACAAAGACAGACAAGTTCTTTCTCATAGCCAGGCAGTACTGTCAAACTCTGCTGCATGGTCCTGTGTCAGAAACACCAAGCATGTGGCTGTGCCTTGCTCCCAGACTCAATGGCAAAGCAAACTCTTCTGGACAGGCATCCACAGAATACGTTGTCTCCTTCCTCCTCCTCTGCTCTGCTATTGCACAGCTCTTAATCTGAATGATTTATCCTCATTCAGATGCTTATCTGTGGAGTTTGGCATCAGCCCTCAGATCTGAGCACTCTGCCCACGATCCTGCCTCACCCCCCATTTGCGAAGGATCTTGATGATGTGCACTGCAACTCCCTGGCAGAGGAGGGCAAGTTAGCATTTGTCTGGTCGTTTTCACACACACACCACTCAACGGATTGCAAGTGCTCATCTGTGCCTCCACTCAGAGCGACATTCGCTTTGCCAAGAGGGAATTGCCCACGTCCAGAGGCTGCGACCAACGCTGCTGCAGGCCCTACTGAGCACTTTGTTCTCTGCTTTATGGGTGTTGGGGACTGAGAGACATCAGGGGCCTGGTGTTTCCCCAGAGCTAAGGGCACATCTCCAGCCCTAAATGATTGTGCTGAGACTCAGCAAGGCAGGATCAGGCCCAAGTTAGAGTCTCTGCAGAGCTCCTTCACTGGGCAATGCAGTGGGTGTTTTGACCAACACTGTTCTTGCTGTTTCAGCAGATGGGATGAGTTAGCAATGGAAGTTCAATGCTGGTGTAACGGTGGCTACGCTTCCTAGTATAGAAACGTTACTTTAAAAAAAACCATACCCCCTACATGTCTCAGTTCTACTGTGAGTCTGCCAACAGCAGAAGCCAGCTTTGCCTGAAATAGCTGGATTTTCAGTGGTGCCCAACTCCCACGGAGGACAATAGCAAACCCCACCCCCTGAAGAGCAGCAGAAGAGTTGCTGAAGAGTCGTGGCTGCCGAACTGGGAGGAAAGGCCTGGCAGGCCTTCCCCTCCACTGATGCTCTGTCTCCACCTTTGTGTTGCAAAAACAAAGAGGTTTGGGTGTGATCCCGCCCTGCGCCCAGCGGCAGCTTCAGTGGTTGCGTGCACAACGTGCCCGCTCGTGGTGATGCTCATGGAGGAGGAGTGTGCCTGGCCCTGGCCATGCTCCCCAGCCCCCCAGGCACCATGCTTCTCCCTCTCCAAAGTACACACGCCCGCTCCACCTCCCTTTTGCCGGCAGTGGAGCTGTTGCTGGAGACCTTTCCACGCTGCAAGCCAGGGTGGGTGCGGAAGGCCAGGCTCTTCCCAAGGTGCCCAACTGCCTCCTACTGTGAAATCACAGAGCAGATAGATGCAGATGAGCACGTAGGGCAGAGGGAGGGACAGTCTGCGCTGTCCCAGCCTGACTAAAAGAGCTTACAGCCGAACCTGGCCCAACCTCCCTGTGGGTCACCCCGGGGAGCTGGAATCTTCTTCTCCAGCTCTGCTTTTCTTATTTTATATTTCTGTCCTTTATTGTGATATCCAAGCACATTGCTCAGGTTGAGAATCAGGGGGCTGCTGTTTTCCTCTGTGGTCAGTAGAAGCCAAGAACAAGGAAAGACACGTACTAATCCATGCTGCAGACAGGGCTCAGGGTCCCACTACCAAAAGTAGAGGGAGGTTCCCACCCGCACGATGCAGAGCATCAGGCATCAGAATGATAAATAGGGTGGAGAAGGAGGAGAAGGAACAGTCTGACACTGTGCACACACGTGTCCCCAGCTAACAGCCACTAGCAGAGCAAGCTGTGAAGACCCCAGGCCAGGAGGCACAGTGCTACAATAGCATCTCCATCCAACTTGGCTTCCATGCTGAGAAGAGGAGCCTGTGGTAAGTACTCTGGCAAAGCCTGCCAGAGCCAAGCTGCACAGCAACATTAGCTGTCAGAAGCAAAGCCTCTGGGCTATTCTGTCGAGGATATTTTTTTTTCCAAGTCTTCCCTGCTTCTTCCAAGCTCCAGAGTCTGGCAAGCATTCTGGACAGCCTGGTAACTGTGTGCTAAGTTTGGCCCAAAAGCATATAATCCTAATGAGAATAAAAAGACCTGACTCTCCAGGAGCTCCTGCTCGGCTTCAAAGGATCCAGGACTTACCCAGTGGTTTTGAAATCTATCCATGACTTCTGGCCCACTTTCTGGTTGCTGTTGAGGAGGGACGGCTGTGTGTATGCCCAGGAGGGGGCATGGAGCTGGGAGGGGAATGCAGGGGATGCTCAAGGGGAGCAGGATGGGAGAAGCGGGGGTGGCTGGGGTGGGCTGCAGGAGGTGGTGTGGCAAGACAGCGCTGGGGGAGGGAGAAGGGAGCATGAGGAGTGAAACCCATTGATGCCTAAAGGAGAGGGCAGGGGAAGCAGGGCTGGGTGTCAGGGAAGGTGTATGACAGGACAAGAGGGGTATAGGAGAGCCCATGTTAGGCTGTTTGTATGCCCCCTGCACACCTGGGTTGAGGCTCACATCTCTTCATCTGCCCACCTGGCACGAGACAACTGGACCTTGTAATACTGTGAACATCTGCCCCAAAGGAAAGGGTTTCCTAAGGCTGGAGAGACTCCAAGGGAGGAGGTGCTCTCACCCCAATCACTGTCCACTTTACACTGGTTTTGCTGTGTGTCTCAGAGGGGAGCAAATTACGTGCTTGTCTAGGCAGGGAGATTGCTCTGTGTATAAACAAGCAGGGGATGAAAATGGCCACAGTCACCACCAACACAACACAGGAGCTCGTGAAACTTTTGGAGGATTGCCTTCCACCACCGTCCTGGCGGAGAAGAGAAATACCGTGTCCTTTAGCAGAGATATTTGAGGTTAAGGAGCACAGAGAGGCCATGAACGATGAAGAAATAACACCGCCATGCAGGTATTAGTGCTAGCTCAGTGTATCACATGAACTGAGGCAAAGGGGAAACTGGAGAGTGGGGAATGCAAGTCCGATTAGCAATTGGAGAAAAAATAGGAGAATGCCTCTTTGTAGCCCTCCTCTCTTGTCAGATCTAATATTGCCTGAGCACTGGGTGTGCTGCTGGTGGAGCACTGTGCAGTCAAAAATGTGGCGCTACTCCAAGCAGCATGTGTGCCACACTGCAATTCAGAGCAGGCTGCTGCCCCCAAAGGCACAACTGGCAATTCAATGCCTGATCTTTCTTCCTTTTATACACAGCTGGCCATCCCGCTGCTGGAGTGCCTTATGTGAAAAGCCCAATGCAATGCATTTTGCAGGCTGTGCAGAGATGTTCACCTGCCTGCCAGCTGCTTCCTGCTGTTCTGCCCCCTGCTTCAGTGCTCCCTCTTTGTGAACACCAGGCCTTTTTGACACCAATCAGCAGCAATCACAGCTGTTGCTTAACGACTGACTCCACAGGAGCATCTTGCCTAGAAGTACAGAAGCAAGGGACTGCCCTCCCTGCTGTCTGGAGGCCCCAAGCTGCACTCAGCCCCCAAGGAGGTGCAGGACTAGCGAGGCCAAGGCATACCCTCAGGCTATTCATTGGACCATAGAGTGCAGGTACTCTTATCATCCCTGAGAGCACACAGATAGCACTCACACTCTTAGCTTGATCCCAAGCAGAGCCCCTGATGCTGATGGACTCACAGACAACGGAAATAGTCTCAATAAAAAAGGTTGTAGACAGAATGAATCACAGCCTCCTGAAGACCTGGTCTCTGAGCCCTTCCCAAACATAAGAAGCTGGCAAAAGGCAACCAACCAGGAACCTGGAGTTGCCTTGTAGCTCTGAGCAGCACCAGAAGGAAACACTCTGCTCACTGTCCTGGGGACCAGGCTCACTCTGAGACAGGCAAAATGTTCTGCAAATGCCAAGGGATGCAGGCAAAGGCAATGCTGTAGAAGTGAGAGAAAACAGATCTCCACCTAGGAAGCTGCCCTGATGTTTTCTCCAAGATGCTTTGATGACTGGAGCTGGTATGCTCCATCCCAGAGAGCACAAGCACTAGCACCTACTTGACTCACCTCTCCCAGCCCTGGTTTAGCTGCTTGTAACTTGCCACTTTCGCCACTTGAGCTGACATTTTCCAGACCAGGCATCTGCCTTAGGCTGTTGAAAGAAAAAAGAAAAAAAAAAACCAACCAACCCACACACATCTAAGAGTTTTGATCATTTTCAGAATAGAAGGAAGAAAAAGAGGTTATTCTGTCCGCACTCAAAAATCAGTGCTTACAACCAGTTAACTGAGAGTTTCCAGTTTGAAGCAAGAGCTTGAATTTAAGCAAGGGAAGTGCCTGGCTGCCAAGAATATGTCTCTGCTGTCCCCAAGAAAAATATCCCTGAATTTTGATCCAGTTATGAGCTCGAAGCTCATGCAGAACAGATTTGGCAGTGTTGTACAGTTTCTGCCTGAAGTGAGTGTGCTGTTTGTCCACATGCAGCTCCCACAGTACCAAACTGAACCAGTCCTGCATGGCAACATCTGTGTCTGTTCATGTCGGTGTGTTTGGGCTGAGGGGTGTTGATGGAAATTCTAATTTCTCTTCTAAATATATGCATTTACTTTGTAAAAACTTGCTGAATCACCCCAATCCCTTTTGCCAAATATCAACTGAAAGCCCTTGCCAGGCCTACCCTAACTTCATCCATTTATAGCACCTTTTGACACCTGTCACGACCAAGACTGTGTCCCATGAAAGAGTTCTGGTTTCCTGCCTAAAGAAGCTGAATTCATGCCCACCAATCCTAAGATCCATGCAAGTCTGAAAAAAACCCACGTATACAACTTAATAAATATAATATCCCATCACCTCATGCATCTTAGATGCACAAAAAACTTAATTGCATAAAATCTTCCTCGTTCTGCTAAATATTTATTCACGGCAATATCTAGCCATACCAATAGCAGTGAATAAAGCAAAGGGAGATGGAGGAGAAAAGGATAGTGATCCAGAGCAGTGGGTATTGTGGAGTAGGAGATGGGGTGGGAATGTTTTCTTCTCCTGCCTTCTCAGCATGGTATGGTTTGTGGAGTTTTCTAATTAGACCAATGGATGTATTTGGGAAAAGACAGACAAGCTGTCAGCAGCTTGAGCTCTTCTTCAGGCCTGAAAGAGACACACTGAACCTCAAGCTAAGCACAGACTGCAAACAAGTTGAACTTCAACATGTCAGTCAGCCTGCTGCTTTGAAGAAAAAGAGTTGGTTAGTGCAGCCACAGCAGCAGCAGGAAACACTGGCAGGGAGGAGGGTAAGGGCTATGAATTCACATGCAACATGGAGAGGCAGTTCTTGCCAGGGGATTAGGGGAAAAGTGGAAAGCTGGGGAAGATAGTGAAGTGCCATAAAACCAGTTTTGGTGCTGCATCCTTGTTTTTTTTTTAGCATCCATTAAAGTCATGGATTGTAACTCCCTACACATCTTTTGAATATATCACCTAGGTTTGCCTTAAGGATCAGGAGCAGGTCCATGACAGTGACTGTTCTTGCTGTGAGCAGTGCTCTCCTGCTCATAGCAGCGTGTCTCTGTTGTTTACTGATGCCCTGTGCTAGTCCAATAATGGCACAGTTTTGATTTGGTCCCCTCATCTGTTTCCTTAAGGACATGGGTCATGCAGGAGAATGTTTGCCACAGTCTGCATGCCACTGAAATGGCTTAGGGGCCTCTTAGCTCAAACAGTCTGACTGTAATGCCTTGTTGTGCCATGCAAAATCACCAGTTTGGAACTCTTCTGCACAACCTGAGTTAGCAATAGCACCTCCAAAGCTTTGTCCCTTTCCTTCAGTCACTGCTCTTCCTTGTCTACATCTTCCTCAGAGACCTGGCACAGGATGAGGAGCTCCCTGCAGTGTCAGCCTGACGCAGGCAGAGCTGCATTCGTTCTCAGCCTGAGTGCTGGGAGCTGCCATCGCACCACACTTTGTTACACTGCATGCTGTCAGTCTGGATGGCTGACAGGAGACGTGGGGCAATTTCTAAGGGTGAAAGAGGTGAGACCAGAAAAGCCCTCTGTCCAGTCTGGGGACAGGGTTTGGATAATGCGCTTTGCTGAGTCCACAGCACAGAATTCATTGTAAAATAATTTCTTCCTGCTGCATCTCTTCTAGTCTTTCTGCCTCTTTCAATCTCTGCTGTTTGTTCTATGAAGCTATTCATCAGATAATTCCCACAGATGGCTCCTGGGCATCAGTTCACTTGTGAACAGCTCTCTCTAAGTCTCCTTGAAACACAAGCTGTTCTGAATGGACGTGCAGGTGCCATGGGATTCTTCTGTCCCCTGCCATCAGGGGGATCCTTTGAATGGTGCAGACAGGCTCAGCAAAGAACTCCAAACTGGTTTTCCAAGGCCGCTCTCCCATGCGTGGTGTTTGTGTCCCTTTGGAGCACAGGGAACACACGGGGCAGAGCCACCCGTGTCCAAATGCGGATTGCTAAGTGAATAGCTATGGATCAGCTTACTTAGAGACACAAACAGGGTGGAAGTTTTGACAGCAAGGCTCCCCAGCAGGCTTTTGCAGAATTTCCATCCCTTTCCTAACTTAAAGCAGTGAAGAGGTGGCTAAATTGGTACCCATTTGCTCTGTACCTTTTCATGCTTTCCTCCAGGAGCACAAATCAACCAACTTTTTTCAACTCCAACTGAAATCTTGTTGGAAGGCATTTGTCAGGGTGACGGGCCTGCTTTCCTCCGAACAGGGACTTAAAACAAAACAACCAAAGCCACTCAATTAGAGTCTGGGGCTTAGAAGGCCCTTTATCTCATGAAAAAGAGATTAAAGCCCTCTGATAATTTATAAAGCGCTTAAAAGTTTAAAGGGGAATTGGGCTTTTATCTGAACTATCAGATAACATGAGGCACGCAAAGGCTACGCACAAAGCAGCCCCAGGGTGCAGTGGCTTCACTGCAGAGGGTTTTTGCTTCCAACCATGGAACTGATCTCGGTCCCTGAAATTAATAGCCAGACTCGCAGGCTCTAAGGGTCCGGTAGCCAGGCCAGTCTGACATGTCTCTGCAGCTCAGACATGCCATCACGTAACTCTTGCTCAGGAAGTCCTTGGGTGTCCTCACTTAGTGGTCACTGACAGCTCCTGTGGTGCTACGGGCGGTGTGCCCCAGCTGCCTCTGCACAGCCATCCTGGTATTGAGGACTTCTCCCAGCACCCCAGTGGCCAGTGTTTACTTAATGAAGGTGCATGGTACACTCAGCATACCCTAGTTGACCTGAGTGTTCTCAGAAGCTGGCCCAACCTGTTTTCATTTGAGTTGGTATTTCACACAGCCAGTTATTATTTGGGTGGTTGAGGCCATCATTCATTACTGTTTCGGTTGACTTTTTCTGTCTTCCCAGCTCTCTCTCTGCTCATTATCCACTTTGGCCACTGCTGACAATGATGTCCCAGCAGGAGGAGACCACCACAGAACAATGGAGGGAGGAACGTGTGTGGGACACAGTGTGCCCCGGAGCTGGCCCTGGCTGCTGGAACTCACTCTTGCAGGAGATGGGGACTCCCAGGCTTGCAGCAAAATGCCAAGCTCAGTTATTCCTCAGTCCTGACGGCATATAAAGGAAATGAGCTGCCCTTTGAGCAACAGGGCTAACAAATCCAAGTGTTCCAGGGAATAAGGGAGTGTCCATCATCTCCAGACGTCTCCTCCTCATCCACTGCATGAACCCTCATCCCTCAGCGTACAGGAGACAATAGCGGTGTGCATGAGCTAGAGCTAAATACCTCCTGGTGGGCAGGTCGTGTTCACACATGGTGATGGTGTGGTCAGCTAATGGCTAACAGAAGCTACAGCAGCTGGGTTCTCTCTCTCTTTATTTCAGAAATCACTGATTTGCATCATTTCATCTACTTTGACAGCCACAAACTTTGTATTCCTGAAACTTTTACTTCTCTTTCAGACATGGTTGAAGCTGGCTGACATTGCACAGCTACTTGAAGAGGGAAGGACAAACAGGCGTGTTTCCTTTGGAAAATGGGCTCTAAAAATACCCTCTAAATACACCAAGCTCTCTTCCTTCGTGCTGACCCCCCAGTTAAAGCATGTACTTCACAGAGCAGATTTAAAAGACCCAGTCATCCTAATATGCAGGCAGAGCCACGTGGCCCATCCTAACTTGTCCACACTCCTCACGAGTGAATGAATCAAAAACCCCACCTTGCACCTGCTTTGCTGGCAGCCTATGAGAGGATCGAAATGTTCCCAAACAAATGCATTATGCAAATTGTTTGCCAAATACTCACTTGTTTGAAAATGAAGGTTTTCTCAGGAGATTTTGGTGGATCACTCAGTGAGACGGAGCTTTGTGAAGTTGCTAAAGCTCTGGTCTAAAGATCAGGGGACACAGGTCTCCCTAGCTCTCTTCAGGACTTTCTGCATGATCTCAAACTAAAAATTCTCTTTTGTGCTTTCTCTTTCAGGTTCTGTCCATCTACTCCAGGTGTAAATCACTGCGCCTGTGTGGTGCTCAGCATGAGAGCCACTGCGATAAAGAGGTATTCAAAACACCTCAGTACTTGTGGAGTTTGTACTGTGGTTTATCCTTTGGTTTAGGGCACCACTGGAACCGGCCAAGAATACTTCAGCGTGACAGAATTCTCATTCGCATGGCCGGCATGCTAACATCCTCATTCTTACCTTGCATGTCTGTCAAGTGTAAGCAAAGTGTCTATTAATTGTGTCTGACTGAATTTCAGCCTGTCTTTTAAAAGGTATTTGATATAAGTTTAGACAATAGGCCAAGAACAGGCTGAATCCCTGTGGAAAACATGCAGAAGGCATTCTCCAGTGTCACTGATTTAATAAGGAAGAGCTGAATATACTCGTGCTTAAAAGGCCCCAATGCTTTGAAGGTTTCTGCTTGAATGGAAATTGAAATTCGCTTTGGCTTTGCTCTCACCCTCTGTGTGCTCACCTCCCTGTGCTGCGCCAGCCAAGGACATTTGTTATGGGAGTCATCTGTGAAAATAGCAAGGATGCTGCTAGCTTTGGTGGGAAATCCTGTTTCCAGTGGGTACCTCTTTCCAAGCATGAGACTCGTCCTCCAGGACCGAGAGTTGATGCATGTGAGTCAACATCCAAGACCATAAACAACTTCTGAGACTGTAAACGAGGTGATCAGCAGGATCCAAGAAAATGAAGTCACGCTGAATTTGAAGCAGTGCAGATTTCCAAGGAACAAACTGCTGAGAGTTCACTGGGACACAAAAGAGGAATGTATTCTTTGAGATGACGAGTAATCAATATAAACTCATGGGCTGCTCAGAAATATGACCAGGATTGAAATGCCCCTGATACACGATAGGAAGTGTTACTCACTTGGTTGTAGGCATGACTCCTCAGTCCTCATGGCAACCAGGAGCCCAGCCAAGATTCACCAAGCTGGCCCTAGCTGCCAACTCCTAGGCCCCTTCACTTAGTCAAGTCTTCTGTGCAATACATACTTCCTGCCCGCTCCTTTGCCAAAGTCCCACTCAACAGTCCAGCAACAGATGGAAAATATCCACAGCAAGAAGCAATGTGAAAAACCAGCTCCGATTGGCTCCTTACCCCTCAGCATGCTCCGAAATTGGTGAGCTGTGCTGGCTCCCCGTCCCACAGAGAGCTGCCATCTCTCTCTCCCTCGCTGTTTTAACTGCCTTGCATAAGGAGTGGAAAGTTCTGCGAGGGAATAAAGTTGCAGAGAACGCCAGCAGGCACTCAGCTGTGAATAACCTCCTACTGCGTGAGTCGCAAGAAACGTGTTAAAGAGAAAAGGGCAGACTGGTGCCATGGTGGGGCATGGGCACGGATACTCACTCTGTGCCTCAAATACCATAAAAAACCAACACCCTGTGTACTATATTCACATATATCTTTATAAGAACCCCTAGCAGCTCCAGATAAAAATGGAACCAGGCACAATTCACTCCATGGTAGAATATCTCGTGACACAGTATGCTAAAATTTCATAAGCACTGTTGTGTCCTGAACACACGAACATGCACTGCATACCTACAGCATTCTAGTAGGGAAGCTGTGCTTTATTGCAGCTGCACTAATTAGGGCTGTGTATCTCCAGCAATGATAGCAGTTTCTGTTACGCAAGCAGCACCAGGTAGAGCAAAGCAGCACATGGCCCAGCATCCCAGATGTGATGTTCAAGGAATGGCAAGGCACTGTGGTGGCCAAAGCGCATCGCCTGCTGCATGCCCCAGTGTGGCTGTAGTCACACAGGGAGCTGCAACCTCAGGGAAACGTCCTCCAGCAGCAATGTGGGGATGTTTTGGGGGTACTGTGAAGGTCTAATCCTTCTGGAGGAGGCCAGCAGCTGAGTCAACTTGGAGCAGTTCATGCAAGGCCCAGCAACACCCAGAGCGCCTGTTGCTTATAAAAAGCAGCTAATAAAACTGGTTATCATCCAGGCAGCCTCTGCATTAGGTGTCAGTGGCCATGTGGAGGACCTTCAAAAACAAAATGCATGCAGTTGTTGCTGCCCAAGGAAAGAATGTGAAGTAGGAACTCGGCAGTTGGGTTTTGTTCTTCCTTGAGCACACACGTCTAACAAAAAGCGTGGAGCAAAGCTGTCTCCAAAAGGCGCTTAAGCATGTGTGGATTAAAGTTAAGCATGAGTTTGTGTGCTGTCCTAGATCATAGCCCTTGCAAAATCAGGGCTGGTGTCTGGGGAGACTTCGCTGGGGAAAAGTGTTTTCTGCTGCGAAATGCCACCTACTGAGAATAGGCTCTCACTGAGGAACAAACGTGCTGGCAAGGTGTTGCAAACCAATATGCAGAGGTAGGGAATTACTCCTTTCGGTATAGAGGCCCCAAGCATTCCTTGTCACACACACCAGCAAAAAATCCCAACAAGCTTGTACAGCTGTGTTACTCTCCCAGATTGTAGAGAAAGAGCCTGGAAGGCACATCAAAGAGGAAGAGAGAGACAGATGAGGACACATCCTTCCATTCCTCAGGGTGAGAATATACCACAGGGTATTTATTTGCAACCAAAAGCATGAAAGGCAGGTATGCCTTGACAAAAAACTCATCCTAGGAAATTGTTAGCACACGTTACAAGAAGCAGGGGCATCAAGTGAAAGTGGTAAGCACAGCTAGTAGTGGGAGGTGCCCGTTTACACAACAGGAGATGGACGATGGAATCCCTTGCCACGGGATGCTGTGGCTGTGGGCACTGGAATTTTACACCATTTTCAAAAGACATAATGACAAATGAATGGAAAAAGAAAAAAAGAAAAAAAAAAAGAAGAAAAAAAAAAAAAAACTCAGCAGGAGAGTAGGTTTGCACCAGAAAGTCCCCAAAGTTCAAATTGTTGGAGGCTGGCTAAAGCTTAGGAGACATGATGCTGTATGCTTGACTTTAAATTATGCTGTGGGTTGTGCGTGTGCTATCAGCCATCACTGGAGACAGGATGCTGGGCTCCATGAAACCCCTTGGTCTGACACAGCACAGCTGTTCCTGCCTTGTGCACATGCACTTTTTGCTGGGTGGGTACAGAAAGGAATAGCAGACTCCCAGCCAGAAGGAACACCCAAGCCTTGGAACAGGCTCCGTCCCATGTCTGGTTTTGCATGATCAGGGTTGATATTTTACTCAAAATCAGATCAAGCAGAGACTTGAAGCCGGGCACAAACTACCAGCATGCGCTCCTTGTATTCCAGCTGTGAAAAATGTATGTTTCAATCTCAAAATCACATTTCACACACACAAACTGGAATTGGACACAACTCTCTTTCTGCCAGAATAGTTGAAATATTGTGGCTTTGTCCCAGCGCAGACTGAGAGCTAATGAGGCGGCTTTGGAAGTCATTCCCAAACAAAACTGCTTTCCTCTAGTTATCAACCATGGCAGCCTGACTCCAGAAATACACAAATATGTCAAGAAAAGACACGGACATGTATCAGCATTTTATAAATGCATATGGACAAAGGGCACCGTTTACTTTACATAAAGGTAGAGGCATTGCTTAGACCACATGCTGATGCTCTGAAAAGTGCTCAAGCTGTTTTTTCTGCTCTGTGACAGGAAATGCTGAAGGCCAACTGGACAGGCAGTGCTGGGGAGAAGCTGGTCTGGCCTCCCCTCCTCATGTTGGCAGCAGAAGGAAATATCACTGGCTGAAAGGGGCACCAGAAATACAATAAATCATAGAATGGCTTAAGTTGGAAAGGACCTTAAAGATCATCTAGTTTCAATCCCCTGACATGGGCAGGTTGCCACTCACCAGATCAGGCTGCCCAGGACCCCATCCAACCTGTTCTTGAATGCCTCCAGGGATAGATGTTAAATTGGTAGAGCACCAATCTGTAACACAGTAATAGCAGTCCCGGGCACCCAAAAGCATACATCAGGCATGAAAACTTCTTGACTTTGGTTTAAAATTGAGAAATGAAAATCCAACATGCAATGCTGAAATCATGTTTATCACAGTCTTCAAACCTTCAGCTTCACAGTCCCAAGCTTTTCTTGATGATTCTTAGGGCTGGAAATGTGTTCAAAGTAAACCAAAATGTGTGAAAAATAAACTGAAATTTGCACCAGATTTAGTTTTTGCCATGACCGTTTTGAAGTCCTTGCTGTTATGTGCAAAGCAGCTCCTGTCTAAGAAAGAATCTGGCCTCAATATTTATCCTGAAAAAGACTTTCAAAAATAGTAAGGTCGCAGCAGAATAGGGCCAAGGATCTATCTATGACTATCAATGCTAGAATAAAATACAATAAAATTTCAAACAAAATAGAAGAGAAACTTGCTCCATGGCTGTTTAAAAATAAATAAATAAATCAGCAACAGTGTGAAACAATGGGGCTAAATTTTCTGTATTAATTGGTGAGTAAATCCACTCCAGTCAATTGGCTCACGAGCCAAATAGCCTGCAGCGTTAGGAAAGAATAAAACATGAAGATGGGTTTTGCAACACATTAAACAAAAAAAAAAATAAAGAAAGAAAGAAAGAAAGAAAACTTAAAAGTAGCTGCTACTCTTTATGGACTGTTTCTGACAATGGAAGTCACTACTGACTGCTTAATTCACTAACTCCTTAGGGATTATTTACATTGTTTATAAGCATGTGACTAATTACACATGAAGATACCAAAACATAATCACCTAATAACAGCATGTGACGGCGGCATAGATGAATTGGATAACTAGGATGATCACATCTAAATGCAGCCAGCGAGCTTCAGAGCCTGCCCTGAGCACAAGAGCACAAACATTGCCAGGAACACTTGCTCGAGAAGAACCACGTCAGGAGGGAAGCTGGAAGGACTGCACGCATGCCCCTGCAGGGTAACATGGGTGAGAGGCACTGCTCAAGGCCTCAGTGCCAGCGCCATAAAGTGGGAGGCGTAATCGGTGCGAGTGGTATTTGGGAGTGGTTCTTACCCTGTCCAGAGGCAAATTCCAACCCCGGAAAATTTGTTCCTGATGAAAGGTGTCTGACAAGCAGTTCCAGAGACAGAAGGCTTCAGTGCCTACAGAAATGGCAACTTCAGTGCAAATGGAGCAATCCTGTTGTCAACACTGGCCTTGCAGGGAGACTTATCCCCAAACACCCAGTGAGTGTCTTCCACAGTAGTGCATAAATTTGTTTCCCAGTAGCAGTGCTGCATTTGACACAGTGCACCACCACGGGGGCTTTGCCATAAATGCCTTTCAAAATACACCGTCACCAGCGAAGTTTCTCATGGGTATCGTTTATGAATATGTTCTGTCTCCAAGATGCTGATCCATCTGAAGCTATCACAGCACCTGCACTTATCGGAAATCTGCCTGGCATCCCCTGCTGTGCTCTTCACATCCGTAGTACCCCAGGATCAGGGCCCAAAGCTACGACCCCTGGCAAAGCAGGGAGAGACACTCAGCCACATACCAGCCTGGCAAGGAAGGCTGCTCATGCCCCTGGGTACATTTATTGGTTTTGCACTTCAGGTTCCAAGCAAATCTTCTTGAGAGAGAATGGGGCTGTGCTCAACAGCACAGCAAGCACAGCCCTGCCCTGGGGGGACTGCAAGTGAAAAAGGCAGGGCGATGAAACACAGAGAGGACAAGCTGGCAAGTGCAGGACAACAAAGTCAGACCCCAGCCACGGCCACTGTGGTGCTGAGGGCAGGCATAGGTTGCACCTAGAGTGGGAAGTGGAAGACTGACAGTGCCTCGAGAACAAATGTCATTCTGACAAGAAGGACAGAGAGGAGGTAGAGTGCTGCTTACTACAGGCAGGTCAGTGGCAACACTGCTGGCTCCCCATGCTGCTTTTATTCCAGCCACTCCACAGTCAGCCATGAGCTGCCATTTCCCATCTGCTGTCAGCCCCATCCTGCTCCTACTACCGAGGCTGCCAGGGGTTTGTGCCCTAAGGATCAGCCACAGCTCCACTCTTCAGGCTTGCATGCAAGCTGAAGGAACCACTTCTGAAGGAACAGTGGGGAAATCCCAGCCCAGCTGTGAACCCTTGAGGGAGAGGTGAAGGACCCCGATCTCAGTCACTCTCATCTTCTCTCTCTTCTTGCCCTAAACAGGATGGCCAAGAGGGAACATGCTGATTTATTAAAGCAGCTCCTGTGCAGAAAAGAGGCCCTGGATGCAGGACTGCTGAGCTCAGCTGAAATCGGGCATCTCCCTTGAGCAGGGACAGGGAGATGTGTGTCAGGCCCAGCTGCACAGCCTCCAGCTGGTTCCCTTCCACTGGCCTGAGGCAGCACGGCCCTCTGGCTTTCCTCCCACAAACCGGCCGTCACATTTGTCACGGACTGCACTGGCCTAAATAGCAAGGTGTCACATCGCCAGCAGTACAGGAAGGTCTTACAGAACCCCAGTAAATGGGACAGGGTCACCACCGAGCCCAGTGTCCTCCTGCAGAGAACCCAGAAGCCACAGTCCATCCCGATCCCACCGAGCCAGCAGACCCAGCTGCTCCTGTGGGAGGCAGATGGACAGGGACAGTCAATACCTAAAGGAAGACATTCCTGGCAGGATTTGCTGGGCTGGAATTTACCAGTATCTGGCAGGAACCAGCAGCGCTGGATCAGGTGAGAGGGTTTGCTGAAACCACAGGTGTGGCCTTTTGTCCATGCCCAGTGTGTGTCGCCATGGAAAAGTTTTACCCGGCTTACCTCACCTCCCTCCACCTGCTGATTCAGGCTCCTTTCTCTATTTTTGAATGAGGTGCTTAGTGTCATTCACTCAGGAAAATTACTCCATGCCTCCAGATATAGATGCTGTGCCCCATCCCAGGACAGTTCCTTATACGCGAGAGTATTCAGAGGCCATTGTCACCAAGGGAATGGCTGCAGCGCCTGTCTCAAGCCAGCACAATGCCTGCGTTCGTGGGAAACACCATGAAAGAAGCAGTAAGGGGGCTGAGTTATGAGAGAGTGCATCATGGGGAGAAAAGAGAATGGGACTGCTGGAGTGCATCCAGAGGAGGGTCACAAAAATGATCCAGAGAAGGAAAACCTCTCCTATGAGGACAGGCTGAGAAAGCTGGGGCTGTTCTGCCTGGAGAAGGGAAGGCAGCGAGGAGACCTGAGAGCAGCCTTTCAGTATGTAAAGGGGAGCTACAGAAAGAAGGGGACAGACTCTTTAGCAGGGCCTGTGGTGACAGAACAAGAGGAAATGGTTTCAAGCTCAAAGAAGGTAGATTTAGGTTGGATATAAGGAAAAAGTCTTTTACAGTGAGAATGGTGAGGCACTGGAACAGGTTGCCAGAGATGTGGTGGATACCCTGTCCTTGGAGACTTTCAAAGGCAAGGCTGGAGGGCAATCTGATCTAGCTGTGGATGTCCCTGTTCATTGCAGAGGAGTTGGACCAGATGGCCTTTAAAGGTCCCTTCCAATTCTAAGGATACTATGAACCTATGATTCTGTGACTTAGAATCATTAAGGCTGGAAAAGACAGTCCAACCACCAAGCCCATCCCCACCATGTTCTCCAACCATATTCCTCAGTGTAATATCCACACAGTTCTTAAATACCTCCAGGGACAGTGACTGCACTGCCTCCCTCCCTGGGCAGCCTTTGACAGTGCCTCACCACTCTTTCTGAGAACAAATGTTTCCTAATATCCAACCCGAACCTCCCCTGGAGGCCATTCAAGTTCCCTGAAGAGGGAACTTGAGGCCATTCCCTCCCATCCTATTGCTGTTACCTCTTCTGAGAAGAAGAGGCCAAGCCTTACCACAGCCTCCTTTCAGGGAGCTGTAGAGAGAAACTTCACGGAAATTAGGAGGAAGGATGAAGAATACAGGCGGGGAGGCTAGATGCTGTGGGGTCACAGTCTTGGAGCACAGCCTCAGGAGCATGGACATGAGATGGAAGGACAGACCCCGTGCAGCAGGGATAGGGGAGCAGGAGTAGGGCAGAGGTGCCTGGGGATGCCAGCCCCGAGATTTTTAGGGCGGTTTCTGGAATAACCGTGGGTTTTTCTTACATCCCTGCTTTTACTGAGGGGAGAAAGTTTTCAGGGGCTTGACTAAAAACAAAAGGCAATTTCCAGCCTTGGTGGTTTCAGAGAAAAGCTTAGAGTTGTGTCCCAAGAGGAATTTTAAGGGTAAGCAGTTGGAAGAGGGGGAGGAGGAGAAGAGCTGTTAAAGACGGATGCTTTTTTTTCTAACTGTTATTTTTACTTACTCTACCAATTTGTCACAGGCTTCAGGCTGGCAGCGCGGGGCCAGCGCAGGGTGGTGGCTGCTTCCTCATTGTCACAGCAGGGCTGTACGTGAGGAGTCAGGAGCAGCTGCTGCCCCCCCTTCCCCTCCTCTTTATCTAGTGAGGATGTATCAAGCCGTAGTACAATATGTAGTATTGTAGCACTGTCCTGGGGTGCTCAGGGGGCTTCAGCCCTGCTGCCAGCTCAGCACCATCATCCTACACCCCATGTCCCTCTGGTTTGGGAAGTGCCAGATGAAGAGCACTAGAGCACTCCTGTGCCATGGCTTCCGTGCCAGATCTGACCCTGTGGGGTCCAGCTACAGGTGTCCATCACCTGGAGGACGCAGCCAGCAAGCAGTGTTGTGTCACGTGTCGGGGAAGAAAAACCACGGAGTCAGCCAGAGTCCAAAAACAACAGCTGGGAGAGGAGGAATTCATTAAGAGAAACAGCAAGGGAAGCAAAGCCTGTTTGTGTAAGGGCAGAGCCAGCAGCAAGCCATCCTGTGACCCATGGCTGCAGAGCGTCAGAGATGGAGCCGTGCCCCCAGGGCAAGGAGGGCCATCCCAATTGGGCCATCCCAGCAAGCCATAGCCAGGGACCTCCTGCGGCAGCAGCAGGGCATCCTCAAATTAGCCACTTTCACTCCTCAGCAGCTTAGTTTTCTGATGACTTTGGAGCGGTTTTCTGAAGCCCATAGCCCACGGGTGAACGCAGCCCCTCTCTTTGCAACTCCCTGGCTTAGTTTCCCCTCTGGCACACAGGCCAGCAAGTTCCCAGCAAAAGAGTTGGAACTAACTTCAAAAGGATTTGCAGTGAACAACCTTTCTATCTCTTGATCCTCTCAGCTGTACACTGGATTAGGGACTGGCTGTAGCCCGGAGCCCCCAGTCTGGTGCTCACTCCTCTCACTCTAGAGGGACACACGGGAAACGTGCCCATCCTGCACACTCTCTTTCTGATGCTGGCCTGGGCAACTACTGGGGGGAAGTTCCAGTCTGGCATCAAACACCATTTCACAGGCATTAGATAGCAGGGATGCAGTGTCTGACCATGGCAGGAGTCCTGTAGATGACTCTGGATCCCTCCCAAGGACAAAGGCTGGGTTTCTCTGTGTCCTCACTTCAAGACTCTGCCACTAGGGCAGTCCTGGGTATACCTCCATGTGCAGGAAAAGGGAAAGCTGAGTTATTCCAAACTGCGGCAGACATCCCCACAAACCTCATGCTGCCCAGGGGCTAAGCCTGTCTGGTTTGCCATCAGGCTGCTTCTCCTTAGCAAATACATTGAGTTTTTTCACAGCACTCCCATCCGGTGGAGCTGATGCAGTTCGTTTCTCAGGGAGGACAGAAAGGTTGACATTGTGGGGACTCAGGGAAGGGTCATGTCCCACCAAGGAGGGGAGCGGAGGTGAGGGTGCATGAAATGCTGCAAATGTTAATGAAAGGACTAAGCTTTCAAGATGGAAAATGAAAAGGAGAGCTGGGGGGGTGGGGTTGTTTTTTATTTTTCCAACTGACAAAAGAGTTGGTCCAAGTTTTTGAATCATGAAAACAGGGAAAGATTTTGAAAGAGAGAAAAATTATTCTGGCTCAGTTTAGAGTAGCAGAAGAGTGGTTTGAGCTCAGCATTACTAACTTCCATTTGCTCTGCAGCATGGGTCGGTGTGATGTAAAGTTTGTCTTTGAGAGTCTTTTTCCAATAGGTGGGGATGGGAACAGAGGTGGAGTCACTTCATTAAGGAGATGAGGGTGGGAAACTGCTCAAGTAAAGTTCATACTGCAGAAGTGAAGATTTTAGACATCACTGGGGAAAAAAAAAAAAAGCCATCAGCTGTTTTGGATGGGGTGACTGTAAGGCAAGATGTTGGTAACTCTGTACCATAGTGAAGAATAAGGGCAGCAGAGTGAGAAACACCAGGGCATGAGTGCAGCAATGCTGCGTTCAAAGCCTGCTGCTGCATGGTTCCGTGTGCAATGTGTTCTGTGCCTCAACTGACTGATGTAAAACACAGGGTGAAAAAAGCAGGGAAAGTTCCAGGAGATGGAAGGCTCAGCCATTATTGCTGTGTGCTCCGGGAGATGCTTAGAAAAGAGGGTTACAACCCTCCAGTGCAAGCTATGGAGCCATCAGAGTCTACTGGGATGAGCTTATTTCCTGAGCCTTGGGCCTCTGTCATGCCCTCCCCACAGCCAGGCCCACCATCTGGCAGGGCTGCCGCACTGGGATGCAATTGCCAGACAGAGCTGCCGCTGCCTGTGCTGCTTCAGCTTGTTTGTTTTCCTTAATCCCAAGAGGCAGCATCTCTGACACGGCAGCAGTGTGATTAAGATGATCCAGCGTGGCTGTCACAAGCATGTAATTACGGGTTTCCTGTGTCACTCCTGCTGGGAGGTCAGTGACTTGCCCTCCCTCGCTCCAGCAGCGGGAGGGGACAGCCATCAGCTCCCATCGGCCCTTAACCTCCTGGCCAGCTCTGGCCTCCGGCTCCAGCTTTCAGCTTCAGGCCCCACAGCTGGAAAGGGCCTGCTGGGGAGGGACAGCAGGCAAGCCAAATTGTGAGAGGGGTCAGAGAGAGCCAGAGCAAAGAGGAGGGGGATGGAGAGGACCAGAGAAAAACAGTGTGAGGGCTACACTGCCCATGGATGCAGAATTGTGGATACTGTGACACATTCCCTCTCCCATTACCCTTTTAAGACATAACAGAATCCATCTGAGCCCATTTGGATTTCTCACGTGGAAAGGCCTGGGCAAACTTTCACATCCCCACATCCACACATCTCTGTCTACACGAACATAAAGAGAAGAAGCCTTCCTACAGTCTGTTCCAGGAGTCAAAGGGATATGGCCAACTTCTTTTCATCAGTCTGTGGGGACAGGACAAGGGGAAATGGCCATAACCTGGATCATAGGAAGTTCTGCACCAATATGCAAAGGAACTTCTCCACAGTGAGAGTGACAGAGCACTGGAACAGACAGCCTACAAAGGTTGTGGACTCTCCTCCAGAGATGTTCAAGACCTGCCTGGGCACCAACCGGTGCAGCCTGCTTTGCAGGGGGGTTGGACTCGATCTCTAGAGGTCCCTTCCAGCCCTTACTATTCTGTGATTCTGTGATTCTGTTGCAGATTCCCCCCAAAGGAACAACAAAGTAATTTTGGAGACCTCAGGGGATGATCGTGCTCCTCAGCTCCCATGTTTCCCTTGCAACTAGCAGGCTGCTCAGGGTGCACAGAGGGATTGCTCTCAGCAGATCGGTTTCTGAAATTATTGCACACAGGATTAGCTGGAAATCACAGCAGAGAAGGATCCGCTGCTGTCCTGTCAGAACAAGACAAGGTTTTGTGCTGCATTTGCTCCTGGAGAAGGCAGGGTTTCCTCAAGCTCTGTTTGTTTAGTGACCCCTCCACAAGCAAATCCATCACATAGCCTCCTTTATTAATACTGGCAATCATACGCAACCAGCTGTTGCCCAGCTGTCTGAGTTGGTATTGCACAGGAATCCCTGCGAGGAGCACCGTATCTCCTTGCCCTTACAGACTCGCTCTGAGAGCAAGTGGTGAATCAGAAACTCAGTTCTTCACTTACTGATCTCACTCATTAGCCAGTCATATCTCCCAGAAGGGCACTTGGCTTCAAAGACATCAGAATATGAGAAGCCACCATCATACACAGTAGAGTGCTCCATTGAAGGGCGGTCTTCACCACTGGAAAGTTTCTGCCTTGTTCCTAGCTGGGACCTGCCTGGCATGAGCTGAGAAGCCCACAAGTGATATATGTACAGCTAACACAAGAGCTACAGCCTTGAAGTAACTGCTGCACAGACTTTCTGGGAGCTGGCAGTAGTGAGGAATTTTGCTGGTTTCTTCTACTCTGTGTTGCTGGTTTCTTCTACTCTACCAGTGAGCCTTGACTATGCAGTAAGCAGGGGCATGATCTAGAACCCCTAGATAGGGTTTCTGATTTATGCCAGCATTCACCCCAGGCATATGCCATTCCTTGTGGGTAGCCACCCGGCCCATGGCAGTGGGGTTGGAACTAGGTGATCTTTGAAGTTCCTTCCATCCCAAGTCATTCTATGATTCTGTGATTCTATGATTCTTCAAATGCACGTGGAGATGCTGCAGCATGATGCCAGCCTGCAGTGAGGACTGCTGCCAAAATCTTCCAAGCATGCCCTATGCAGTTCTGCACCCCGAGGCCTGCATTCTCCTGGCTAGCCCCTAAAATTCTTCCCCATATAATCATAGAATCATTATGGTTGGAAAAGACCTCTCAGATCATCTCATCCAACCACCAACCCATCCCCACATGCCCACTGACCTTGTCCCTTAGCGCCACATCCACACGGTTCTTGAACACCTCCAGGGACGGTGACTGCACTGCCTCTGTGGGCAGCCTGTGAGAAGAATTCTTTCCTAGTACCTCATGTGAACTTCCCTTGGCACAACTTGAGGCCATTCCCTCTTATCCTATTGCTGTTACCTGGCAGAAGAAGCCAACCCCCACTTCACTACAACCTCTCATGCACCCGCTGCCCTCGTGGCACAACGTTTTGATGCTCAGGATGATTCATAGGCACACACACAATGACCTGCCTTAGCGCGAGGCTGGGGAGGAGTTCTGCCTGCCACAACAGAGATAACTGCTGTTTTCTGAAACATATCCTGGAAGGAAAGCCCTATTCCATGCCAGCCTCATGTCAGCTGTCGAGTCCCCTCCCAGGATGTGGGAGCTAATCACTTCCCGTGACATGCCACAGCCCCAGGGCTGGGAAGTGGCCCAAACCAGAGGAGACCTGGGGTGCAAAGCCCAGAAATATTGCTGCTAGAGAGAAACAGGGTGCTGCTCTATGTTGAACCATAAGAAGGAACAGCAAATCTGCATGCCGTGCAGGAAACTTTGAAAGCAAAGATACGACATCCCTCAGGTCAGGTACAAACTCACTTACAGGACGATGGGACCAAGTAGGACCATGGGACCATGTAGGACAACAAAGGCCATCTGCTGCAGTCCCTACAATTAGAGGCTGATCCATTGAGGTCACAAACACTTTCATCCCCATCTCCTCCATAGCCCACATCATGAAATACCACATAATTCCCCTCTGCAGATACAGGGACATCTCCTGGTGATCCTGGGAAACATGCCACAAATGACAGGAGGTTAGAAAAACTGTTCTTGCCAATCTAATTTGGATCAGAATACCTTCCTGACCCCAAATTTGGCATTTCCTTACATCTACAACATGTATATTAGACACGTCAGGGAGCCCTGGGAGGGATTTCTATGTGCCTTCCAACATCACTATGACACCCCTCCACATCTTGTCTCCAGCAATAGCCAGCATCCCGTGCAAAAGGACATAAGAGAGGGAAATGCAAACAAACCAGAAATCTTTGTGAATTTATTTTCAACCTTCTTTCTAAGAGAGTTGGAAAGAGAAAAAAGCTTGCTGGTGGGTTTACAGGCAACCTGAGACAGAGAATCAGTTAGCAGAATTGTGTGTATTAACTGGGATTAATTAGTGCACTGCAACAGACTGAAATCAGATCACTTTTCAGTCCCTCTTGGCAATACCACCAAATGGAGCATCCAAAACTTAATATTGCGAGCTTTATTCTTCCAGTCCAGAACCCCCTTATCCTGTCATCTGATCCCCTCCATAAATTCTGCAATCCTGCCAATGAATTATTCAGCTGTCCAAGGTCTTATGCATCAGCTGCTACCCCCACGTAAGATCAAGATCCCAACGAATGGGAAGAGACAAAAAGTAAGACAGTTTCTTTTCCTGTAGCTAGAGAACACTCTATAAGTGTTCTCCCACACATGAAGGACCCACCAAGTCTTATCACTTTCTGCTAACAAAAGCAAGGCACATATTTGCAATGTTCCTTCTCCACAAAATAATGTACATCCCACAGAAAATACAATTTTCCCATAAGCCAACCATCTTGTTTTTTCTAGAAAACTGAGTATGCTGTAGAGGACTGGTGTTAGTTTGTCACTTCTCACTGATGGGGGGGTTGGTGTGTTTTGGAGAATGGGATGAGAACATTACCATATGCCGACTGATCCTGCACCAGGGATCTACACCCAGCCCTGCCTGTGATGGGTCTGCTGATCTTTATCTGCTGGAAATGTGATTAACGTATTCAGAGCTATGTCTGGTATGGAACTTCCAAAATCTGAAAGCTCAGCATGGGAGAAGTGGATGAAGAGTTGGTTGACCTGCCAGAGGAGGGACATCCCATAGCACAGAAAGAAAGGGATCAAGACTGTGAACTCTACATAGCAGGGAAGAACTGAAAGTTGGCAGAAGAATGTCTCCCTTGGTACTCTTTTTGGAGCTCATTATCAGCACCCCATGGCCAACTGCTGAAAGAGACAAATCCCCAGTGATGACAACAGAGAGAGGTTTGGGGAGTTTTGAAACAAAATAAAGATCCCTGCATAGAGCCAAAGCAGTAAGAGTACCTCCAGAATGCAAAGACGGGGCTCTGAAGAAGCTGAGCCTGCCACCAAGATGGGCAGAGCAGCACCATCAACTCCTTAGACCATTTCCATGTGAGTATCATCCCATCTTTAAGCTTTGTTGCCGAGGTCAGAGGTCCAGAGAAAAAAGGAACTTCTGAGAAGTGGGACATGAGTGGGGTAGAGCAAATCACAAAGCAAACTGTCATCACAATACACAGTACCTCATTTAGGAATGCTGGTGGACTCCAGTGTCCTTCATGACAAGATAAATTTCATGCCCTTGCAATAAAGGCACTGCAGTTTTACTGACCAGGAAATTGCAGCACCAGGAGATCCCAAGCAACCTTCCTAAAAATGTAGAAGCCTTAAACCAGATTTCTAAACAGCTTCCAAGCACATTAGAAAGGGTTTTAGTCTTCTCAAGATGCTGCCTGTCCCCATTTTTTTGGTAACTGAATAGCTGCTAGCTGACCTACCTCACAGTTCATGATCACAAGCCTCTCCAGAAAGGCGAAGGATTGTTATTATTATTATTTCTGATAAGAGGGCCCAATTCACTCTATTATTCTAATCAATAGAAAGGCTCCCGCTGCCATTTCCATCTGATAAGACAGAGAAGCAGGCTGTCATATAATTTGCTCAGCACTTCCCCAGGCCTTCATGCTTACCTCTCACACAGATGTTTTTTTCCAATCCCAAGGCAGCGGAGTCATGCATGACTATGTGGGGCCATTTGATCCTATCGCTTTCAAACGCCCCCCTGGAAATCAGGTGGTAGCAAGCCCAAGCAAGAAAAATCTGTGTTCCAGCACTAGCGATGACTGTAGCAGAGATCTGTATTAACATGTCCTTGCCAGGCCAGAGGAAAACTCACAGATTTTTTTAACTGTAAGATAACTTTATCCAAACTTCTGGTTTGGATCACTGAATCGGGGGTTTGAACAAATCCTCCCCCTGCTCCTCTTACAGCAGGACAGCCAGGAGCTTATGTGACAGGCTCGACACTGTTTTGTTAGATAAAAGCACACCACTTTTTGGACATCAAAAAAGTGATCCTTCATCACTTACAATGCATGTAGGAATTCCTGCCCGTGAAAATACTAATCTTAACACTTTCCCAGTCTGCGTTAAATTAGTAGCATTCATACACAGCACTTCAGGCCATTTACAAGGGGCACTTCCTGCAATCAAAAACATATGTCCCATAAATGGCCCAGTTCTGTCTAAGTTTGCTTTCCTAGAGCAGCTGGCCATTCCTGAGAGCACAAAGGAGAATATTAAGCAAGTGTAGTGCTCGCTGATACCCGGAGCTGGCTGGGAAATATGAATCCCTTCTAGCAAGGAAGAAAACAATAGCAACTGAGTTTCTTTTCAAGCAGAACATCGGGGTGAAAAATCAAAAGCCACTGTTTTCATTAGAGCTCTACAAAAATCAGGCTTGATGAGAACCAAAAGGAAAGCCACCGGCCTCTGGTTACCTGCCTGTCAGAGACACACTGGGATGGCTACAGGTGAGCTCCTGGGGCAGCTCTCAGTTCTGGTGCCTCTGGCTGTGTGGCTGCATTTCGGATTTTGGGACCTGAGGGGCAGGCAGGGTGCCTGGGAGCTGCACGGATAGCAGCACCCTCTGCTTGCTTGCTTACAAGTACTCTGGTAGTTTTTGTTTTCTCCTTGCAAAAAAAAAGAGCCAAGGATCTTTCAGTTTGATTTTCCTCATGGAAATCTGCAGTTTTCTTACAGAAAGTGCTGAGTTAGTGAAAAGGGCATTTTCCATCAGAGAATTATTTGGATGGAAAATTTCCCAACTAGCTTTATTAATACCCTTGACATTGTTTTGTCATTCCTCCTATTTGTGTATCAGTGTCTGGCCACTAAACCAAATTTCTAGCCAGGGCTTTCGTAGTTATTATTCCCGGAGGCCATCATGTAATTCTTGGAGTACAACAGACCTGAGATTTATTACAGAAGCTGCCACACGTTGGGCAACCTGGCCATGTATTTCAGTGCACTCTCCCCAGCCAAGGAGGCTGGAAGAGGCTGTGTGCTAAGCCCTTCTCATCAGCATGTCATCAGGCTGGCCATAGTTTCACATTGCATCAGGGTTCCTGTCACTCACCATGTGCTCATAGTGCCAGCCACCATGCACTCCTACCATGGTATCATGGTACCTGCTCCACAGCCAGGCTGCTCTGGCTCCTGCTAAAGCCAAAGCTAGCATTTGACAATTTGCAGACAGAGCAAGCTGTTTCCTCCTGAGACAAGCTGTGGCTCAATCACTGACCTCCCAGAGTGATGCTTGGATCTCTGGTGTGAGCACAGTGCTGCACTGCTGCCAACTAGCCCCAAGCACAGGGCTGTTCAGCACACTGCCCCAAGGGCTGGCTCCCAGCTTCAAAGTTTTGCACTCATGAGGAAGTGCTACAAGCTAATTTTACAGGGAGGGTTTTGCTTTCTGATAATGCAAAATTCTTTGCTTCATCTGGAGCCTTGGTACATCACATGGATCGACATTGCTTTTGTCCTTTGTGCACTGGTCTATTTAGGGACTGTAATAGTGTTGATGTATTGGGCAAGACCCCTTGGTAATAACTGCCTATCCTCGGAAAGGAAGATAATTGTGACATATCTTGCGGTCAGAGCGTTAATGGTGATTTATGAAAATCATCTGTGAGTCCCACAGCACATAGTCGACTTTGGACCATTCACTTTTCCCTCATTTTCTCCAGTACTGCTCTTGACAGCCCCACCAGCACCTCTGCAGACAACCCTCCTTGTTACCTCCTCTAACCCAAACACTGTCCACATAAATCTGAATGTTAAATGCGCTTTGCGGTAGCTGGCCCATGGCCTTCCACCAGGACAGGAATGGGGAAGCTCTCCCTGCACTGTTGTACTGGGATAAAACCCCACATGCATGATACACAGTGTGCTTCAGAGAATCATAGAATTGTTTGAGTTGGAAAGGACCCTCAAAGGTCATCTAGTGCAACTCTCCTGCAATGAACAGGGACATCTATAACTGGAATTCAGCTTCTTGTCATGCTCCAGCACTTCCTTCTGGCTCTGGTTTTGCTCCATCAGACCTAGGCTTTGTTAGTGGTGATTGGGGAATAACCACAGCGTGAAATACTCCCTCTTTCCTCCTTGCCAGCCCCACAGCCTCCCTCACAGACCCAGGGGAGCATCCCTGGCTCTGCCCATGCTGCAGCCCTCCCCTCCACAGCCTGTTGCACAGATGAGGTCTCAGAGTACGGTAGAGTTGAAATCGCCCTTTTCCCCCAAGCAAAACTTTTTCCTAAATGTTTCAGTTCTGATAATGTTCCAATAGACTTTCACCTCAAAGGGGTGACTGTCCCCCAAAGGGGGAACAATAAACCTTTTCTTTCAGGCTGTGTGTTGTTGCAACTCCCCATTTTCTGGAGTAGCTGTATCCTTTGACACAGCACTTCCTAGAGCACATTTTAAGGGTAAATCAGCCTCAGCTAATAACCGTTTTTTGATTGCTTCATTTTGCATACCACACACTAACCGCTCCCCTGACAGAGCATTTAAATGCTCTCCAAATTTACAATGCACTCGTAATTTCCTTTCACCTTCTAAACAAAGATTTAGAAATTGCTTTGTTTTCCTCTTTTTTTTTTTAATTGCATTTTTTGGGAGCTCAGATGCATCACTGTCGCCAGTGCCATTATGGAAAGAGAGATTGGGAACACTTCCACCATCTCAGCAAGTGTTCCACCAGCTGGTATAGCAGCAGCCATTAGTCTGTGGTTTCCTCTTCAGCTTTTCAGCATTCACAGTATTCCTAGATTATAATGGTCACTATTTCTTGTTTTTCTTTCCGTCTTAGACATAACATGAAGAGCCACACGGTCATGGATGAGCGCATGCTGTGTACACACAGCAGCTTCTCCCACTACAACTTGGCCATGAGTGCAGAGCAAGCCTTGCTTCCTCCTTTGGCACCTCAGCCTGCCTCCTTAACCATTTATTTGCTTCCTGAAGGCTGTTCAGCTCTGAGTTGTAACGAGCTGGTTTGATTCTTCCAGGGTATCTGTGACCTGACTGCAGCAGTGGGTGGCCTCTGCATCAGCTGATGCTTGTCAGAGAATCACAGAATCATTAAGGCTGGAAAAGATCATCTGGTCCAGCAGCCAACCCACCCCCACCATGCCCACTGACCATGTCCCTCAGTGCCACATCCACACGGCTGTTGAACACCTCCAGGGATGGTGACTGCACCACCTCCCCGGGCAGCTGTGCCACTGCATCATCGCTCTTTCTGAGAAGAAATTCTTCCTAATATCCAACCTGAACCTCCTCTGGTGAAACTTGAGGCTATCACCTCTTGTCCTATCACTAGTTACATGAGAGAGAAGAGGTTGACCCATACATCACTCCTTTCAGGCAGTTGTAGAGAGCGGTAACGTCTTCCCTGAGCGTCCTCTTCTCCAGAATGAACAATCCCAGCTCCCTCAATCACTCTCTGTAAGACTTGTGCTCCAGACCCCTCAGAGCTTTATTGCCCTTCTCTGGAGACACTCCAGGGCCTCAATGTCTTTCTTATATTGCAGGGCCCAAAACACAGCACTCAAGGTGTGGCTTCACCAGAGCTGAGTACAGAGGAACAATCACCTCCCTGCTCCTGCTGGCTACTTTTTCCAACACAAGCCAGTATGCTATTGGCCTTCTTTGCCACCTGGGTACACTCCTGGCTCATGTTCAAGCAACCACTCTGCCCCAGGTCTGTAGTGATGTGTGGGGTTGTTGTGACCAAAGTGCAGGATCCATTAAAAGTGCAAAACCTGGCACTTCTGGAAGGGCATTATAGGAAGCAGTGAAAGGAGTACCCTGTGGAAAGGAGACGGAGGGACGATCCAGGCACCCAGAGGTGAGATCCGGTGAAAGGTGTATTTCTCATTTCCTGGCTCCACTGTGTGTTCTGGCAGAGCTGTGGAAATTCACCTGCAGTATTACATCATGAGGGCCTAGCTCAGAAAGCTGAAAAGGAAGAGGTTTTGCCTTGCCAGAGTCAGGCACCGAAGCGACACTTGCGGGCACACAATGCGGCTGGAAAGGTACTGAGGCTGCTGTGACTCACAGGTAGGAGTCATGCCAGGAGGGGGATACCGGCTTGTATCACCATCCCCTCCCAGTTCTGTTTCAGCAGCTGCTGCTTGGCTCCTGCTGGTGGCATTTTCCATGCAAACTTGGCAGCATCAGCAGTAGCCAGGATTAGCTTCCCCTGAACGGGAAGGGAAAGCCAGGTGATACCTGGGATCATGCCAGGCTGAACCTTGAGTAAAAAGACAAGCTAGCTCCATCTGGGCTCCACTGCTTTCTCTTGCCTGCACAGGATTTATGTCCCAGGCCAGAAATGCTTCCCAAAACCTATGCATGCTGCTGTGGACTGGCATGGTGCTGTGGCAGTAGCGGGTATGGCAAGACCCCCTGACCCCCAGGCAGTTCCTGTGACCAGCTGGCTTCTTGAACTCATCTTTTCCCCTCAGCATGCCCCCACTGCCCCTGTCTTGCCTGGGCACCACATATGTGCCAGACTTCTCTCAACAGCTGCAAACTCTCACCGCTTGTACAGAATGCAGCAGGCCAGCAACTACCCTGTTTTCTTTTAGCTTAAATATGATAAGTGCCAGAGAAAACATGAAGAATTACTTTGGCCTGAAGTTCAGTATGAACAACAGTGGAAGTCAGGCCATGGGCAGATCCAGTGTGATATCTTGCATTATACTGTATTAAAGAGAATCAGTGTCCTGTCCCCTGAGAGGGCTATTGCCACCTTCCCAAAAGCACCCATATAAGTATCGATTCCGCAAAGCCAGAAGACAGCTAAACACAGCACTGAGCTAAAAATCATGATTTAGCTTGGTGGAGGAAGATATGCAGGAGCTTTGGAGAGTGAGGGGCTGCAAATGGGAACTGAGGCACCCCAACTCCAGCAGGTTTCAGAGACAGAAGTGAGGAAAGGGGCTTTGGACAGGATTAACTGTAGGTGGAAACAAAGCAGGGCGAGTATTTCCATAGCTACCCTTTGCAATGTGCCTGGCTCCTATATGTCTTGTCATGGGCTACTCTCTCCTTACAGGCCTGCAATTACTTGTTTGTTTGCTTGTTTGTAGCGATTTCAAACCCAAGAGCAAAGATGGAGCTGGCTGGAGCAATGTTGCTGTCCACTCCCACCAGCTGAGCTCACATGTGCAAGGGAAGGTATGTTCACCATAGCAGCAACCATCCTGCTGCTTTAAACTTCAGCCATAGGTGTTGCATCAGGTTATGTAAAGTTCAGTTGCATCATGCAAGATTGCACAACACAGCCTGCGTGCCAAAGCCAGGCTTCATTCATCGATCAGGTCTTGTTGGCCACAGGAAGCTAGTTAGGTACCCTGGCGTGGAAGCTACCTCTCCTAGCCCACAACATCCTTACCCAAAATTTCCAAGGGAGGCTGCCACTAGAGTGGCAGGGTGGCCACTAGCCATCATTGTGTCACAACAGAGAGCAAGGCATGAGCTATTCATTTGGCCACCCAGAGCAGAGACTACATCTTCTCAAAGAGGTTCCATCCCTTGGAGTGGTGAGATGTCCCCTCATGCTAGCACCATTCTGACAGATAAGCCTTTAAAACTGTTTTATTTCAGATCCTAGTGCCTATCCCATTTTTGGTGTCCCCACAAGGCACCTCTTGGTCCTGGCCAGCTCAGCACAGCACAGAGCCCAGCTGGAGCAGCCCCTCCCTCCCTCCGCCTCCCACTCCTCCTCCCCACCGCACCTATGCCCCCCATAATCTACAGAAAGCATCCACAGACAGGCATGGGCCTGAGCACTGTACCAGCACCATCTTCCTTGATTAGTTCAAGCCCTAGGCCTGTGGTATAGATAGAGATGGGAACGGCCTGTCCAAAGCAGATGGAGAACACCAGGAGCACGTCTAAAACACAAGGGGCAGTGCCTGAATGCACAGACCATCTCCAGAGATCCCCTGGCCCCCCTAGACTCCTTTGCGTTCCTCTCCTCAGATGTGCCAAGGACACCTATGGTGTCACATTCAGTGGTGTTAAGCTGCCAGTGGACTCATTGCTATTGTGTGAAATGCTCCCTTCTTGCCAAATGGCTCCCCTCCTCTGCTGGCAGCGCAATCCTGCGATGACCCACTCTAGGGTGCGGCAGTGCAAGCAGTGGCCCATCCACCAGGCTGAACTGGGTGGAAGCCCTGCGGCATGGGAGGGTCTCCTCTGGGAGGGGTGGGGGGGGGACCTACCTGTGCAGCAAGGTGCTCTGTCCCCCTCCAGTGGCTGAGATCTTCAGGAAGCAGCATCCAGGCTTCATTTTCCCAGCTCACCAAGCCACAGTCATCTCATGCTTTTGACAGCGGAGTTCGGGCATGCAGGTCCTACTGGTGGTGATGTCAGTCGTGGTGGACTCCAAAGCCACCAAGGTGTTATGCGAAGGAAGTTCCATCAAGGAAGGCACCCTGGCAGGACATCCTGTCACCCATGGAAGACCCCAGTCAGCCACTGCTTGATTGTACGCAAACTTCAATCTCCATGCAGAGCTTTGGATCTGCCATATTTACTTCAGGAAGGCATAGTTTTCTAGGTTTCTTTCCTTCCCCAGGTACCATTCTTAGAAATAGAAGGTAAGGTAAGGTAATGTAAGGTAAAGTAAGGTAAGGTTAAGGAAGGTAATTCCAGTAATTCCCAGAATCCCCATACAAAGAGCTTCAAATTTGGTCTTGTATTTGTGGCACCTGAAGTTTCCTCACAGAGCTGTAGCTGTGCAGGGATATAGACTAGCTGACTGTAAGCCTGCTTCCCTCTGCAGTGCCTGTTCCTCCTTGAGCACGTGTCCCAACTCCTGTGAATGACCCCAAGGGAGCCTAGGACATGAAGGATCCATGTCGGTACAACATGAAGATGTTCAAGTGATTGTCCTGGAGCGTTTGCTGCCCTGCAGACAATGCAGCATGGGCAGTTATGATCTTCTGTCCTAAGCAGACCCAATCACCTTTGGGACTTTCAGCAGTGGGAATGTCGTCTAGGCTGGCATGAACTTGGCACAGGTTGGATGAGGGTGAGAGGTCTGGGAAGATAAGGGACCTTGACAATCTGGCAGGTCTGGTGTTTTCCCTCTGTGAAATGATACGAAGAAAAAATGTCCACACCCACATGACAGATTTCATCTCCAAGGTACCGCACTCTAGTTGTAGTGGGAGCACACAGTGGAGAAAGTAGGCACAACCAGCCCACCGCTCAACTCACCAGCATCTGATTTTTCCCTCCAGAAAAGCACGTGAAGACTGTCTGCACTGGACTGCTTAGGTTGTTGAGTTGGAAGAGGGTTTAATAACAGTCAGAGCTGAATTGTTTTGGATGTGAGGGTAGGCTTGGCTGGGAGGAGGGCGTGGGGAATTCGTTGGACCTACTGTGACCTCTACTGGCTTGGTCTGAAATTGGTGTGCTGGTTGGCCAGATCTCGCCAGAGCACAGTGGGAAGCTGGTCCCCTTGCTGCAGAGCTCCCAGCAGCTCCCATACTTCAGACCCTGAGGTTCTCTGTCCCTGGTACAGGCTTCAGTCTCATTCTTGATGTAAATGTAAGGCAGCTGTTCCACTTATTTCCAGTAGTATTTGCAGGGAAAAGTTAGGGCACCCAAGGCTTTTGGTACCTCTATGCTCCAAGTACCAAATTATTTGCTATGATCTCTGTGCATGACCACAGAAAGACCTCATTCACAATAATTGATTGAGTTTAAAAAAGAATATCCTTTCAGTTTAAAAAAAAAATTCTTCTGAAACAAAAATCTGTGTGCCTTTGTAACACATCAACTCACAAACAACAGGAGTAGCAAAATCAAAGGCATGGAAAACCTCAGTGCAGGAGGCAGAGCAAATGGACATCATAGCTGCCAGGTGAAGCACTGTGCTGCACCCTCCAACTCTGGGGCCTCCAGAAGAAGCTGCCGTATCACTTCTGTTTAGCTCTGGGGTTTGATCTTTTCTGTGCAGCGAGAGAGCAGGAAGGTTTCTTTTTTAAAGGAAATTGGAGCTTCCAGATTAATCCTGTGTTTTTATGAATGCCCAGGTCTTAATCCAAGCCTGGAGTTTGGACTGTTTTAAATAGATGTTGTGTGACATTTTGGAGCTAGTTGCATTTAATTGCTGGCCTAGAGTTTGTTACCACAGCTTGTATGAAATGATAGATTAAAGTTTGATGAAAAACACTAAGACACTCTCACCCACATGTTGCTCTTCGTCCATAAAGAAATACAGGGGTAGAGAGAGAGGCAAAATCATTAGCAAGCCAGTTGGGTTCTGAACCTTACTTGGAAAATCAAAACCAGAGATCCATTGGTGGTGACATATAAGTGTCACAAACTGCTCCCATAAAAGGCATCACAGAACTAGTTTTGATGGAGCGTTCGTGTCTTTCCTATGCAAGCCACTGCCTTTCCAGCAGCACAAATGCATCTTGCAAGCAGAGCTTCTCCAGCAGTTTCGTGTCTCCAGCACAGTCCCTCCTGCAGCACTGAGCCAGACAGAGTGGCTTATACAGCTTCAATGGGGTTTGCACTCATTTGACCTTTTTTGTAATCCAAATACCCTTCATCCCAGTAAGCACACCTTCTTCTGTGCTGTTTGTTCCTGCTAAACAAGGGAAAGATTCTCACCAGTGCTGCAATATGTACTGAACAAACACTGTGTCATGATTTAAGAATAAAATCTGGTGACATGAAATACAGACATTTCCAGCCTCCTAGAAGGCATTCCTGGGTTACGGAGATATCTTTGGAAAAGCTGAGGCACACTGGCACATGACACAATGCATCCTTATCAGCCAACCTTTGTCTCGACCTGTCAGACTGCTTCTCTCCCATATGACATAGTGTATTGGCTGGTGTACTCAATAGTACCGTGATGCTTTAGCAAGAGCCCAGCCTTTCTTTATCAAAGGGGACTGCCTGTGTAGAAGACAGGAAGTGGCTGGTACACCTCCTGACCCTCTGATAGCTGACATTGCCCCAGCAAAAACCAGTGATAAAAAGGAACTGATGATGGTGAAAATCACAAGGCAGAAAGCTACACATTTACCTTTACCATTGCGTTTTTTATTGCCACACCACCCAAAAAGTTCAAGCTCTGATTTTTTGCCCCACACTACAATGCTGACATGCATTTGCCAAGGACCGAGATCTGCCCCAAGCCCCACAGGAGCTGAGACAGCCAGATGAATGAACCAGCATGGAGTGAAGAAATGAGAAAGGGAGCTCCTAAAGATGTGTAATGCCCCATCCCTGGGGCTGAATTCTCCTGCACAAGCCAAACTTTTTCCTTTTAGCTTGCAAGAAAAATTGTGCTGTTGAAGGAGTTATGATTGCAGCTGTGGGAAAAGCTGCTGTGCGATATCAGTCCTGACGTCGCTGAATGCAAAGCCCTGTGAGTTCATGTGTCAGGGTGGAGTCAGGCAAGATAACTGGAGGAGAAAGAGACTCCAACGCTTTCAAAACAAGAGGCTCAACAACAGGCTAGGAGTGACTGCACAGGAAGGCAGTTGCGGGCTTTGCTGAATCCCTAAAGCTGGAAAGTTCCTTTCAGTGTCCGTATAAATATTTCTGTAAGTTATTTTTAAGTGTGTGTTTTGAAACTGAAATATATTTAGACCAGTTAGATGAAAATGTGGTTTACAGACTGCTTCTTTAGAAATTTCCCACGCTGGGAAGCCTGCTTGTCCCATGCCCAGGCTGCCCGGTCCTATGGGCACCTCTGGGTCAGAAGTAGGGGCTCCCCTCCAGACTAGGCAGCCAGAGTGCAGCCCCAGGGCCAGCACAGGAGTGCCAGTAGCCTGGGTGATTGTTGGCCCCTGCATGTGAGAGTGGGGTAAGATGTGATGCAGCACATAAGGAAGGCCTAAGAGGAAATCCTGGATCTGGAGAAAGCAAACCTTCTCCTTCCTGTGAGCCACAGCCAAACAACTTTCCCAGGGCACAGCAGGGGTCACGACGGCCATCGCTTCCCAATGCAACACGGAGCTGGGATCCTCGTCACATGTGGTCTGATCCCACAGCACTTGCTGAGGAACCAGGATGTTGTTTTGGCCAAGTTCCAGGCTGGCCAGCACTGTTTCATAGAAGCTACAGATGAAAAAAGTTCAATAGCGCAGTCCCTCTGCCCAGTGGATGGAAATGGCACTCATATTTCCCACCAGGGATGGTAGCATGCCATGCTCTGCCTATTTCTTCCCCTGAAGGAGCTTTGATGGATGGGGAACCTCTTTTCCTTGCTTACCCCAAGCCATTCTGCAGTGCTGCTGTATGCATGGAACAGTTTTCTGTCCCATGCCAGGGAACACTATTTTGCAGTGATGTCCTCCTACCTGCACTTAAGGCTGAAGGAGAAACACATTTATTTATGCTTTAGTTCACATAAGATAATGCTGGGAATGGCACCATGTAGAAAAATGTCTTTTCTTCCATATTGTTTTCGTGCTTTTTGCATTATCCATCCATCTTGCAAGCAATATTCTCAAAAGTTTTCCCAGTGGATTTCAGCCGGCTGGGTTGATTTAGGAAAAACCTTTTGAAGATCCTCCGCTGCAGCCTGCACAGTTGGATTGCCTTTCGGGGGAGTTCTGGGAAGTGCACATCCAGCAAAACCTCTTTCCAGGACTCTGATTTTCTTTTCCAGCTTTTATAGATAGTCCAGCTGGAACAGCAGAAAGATGTATGCTATAGTTTAGAAATTTGACCTAGTTCCTTTAATCCGTGCTAGCCACAGGAGCTCTCAGAGGGCTCAGCATCAGTGCACAACCTCACCAGATCACTTGTAACACAGGCTTTAAAGAAACAGCTTCATGCAAGAGTAAAAACATCCTTTGATCCCTGTTAAAAATGTTGGGAAAAAAAAGGGGCAGGGGGAACTTTGAGCTTAAGAAGCAGCAAAATTCAAATGAGTTTGGTTTCGTCTGCACATAAATGAAAGCTAAGTGTTCTGCAATGCAGCCATCAGAGCAGGGGAATTCCAGAAAATGGAGTGAGAGATGTATCGGGTAAATATAAATATAGGATTAACAGCAGCTGACCCAATGGCAGAACACCAATCAAGCAAGCTGTTGAAATAGAAGATGGAACTTACAGTAAGGCCCAATTCCCTCCTTGCTTCCCTGCACATCCCCAATGCATCGTTCCCCAGTGGGCAGGCTGCCATCTGTGGAAAGGCTGCTGCAGGGGGTGGCGAGACTGCAAAACTGTTCTTAAACCCCAAAGCAAAGCAAAAAAAGGAAAAGCGTTCCCCACCCCAATTGCTACATTGCTGTCCTTCAAGGTCCAAAGCCACCTCTCTGAACACCACTTCTCCCAAAGTCATCAGCCAAGCAGTTTGGCGTTTCTTTTTTTTTTTTTCCCATAACACAGAAAAAGGGCTTCATTTCTATGCTTTCCTTTTTTTTTCTGAGTGAAGGACTATTGGCTGTAATAGAGGAAGGGGGGAATGAGAACCCCACTTCTGAGGTTTCCTATTCTCATTGTAAGCAGAGGTGTTTATAAACTGTATTCCCAGCTTCCTTGGAGTCTGGTCTCTTTGCAAGCTGTTTGTGTCCTAGGATGATAGGTGCCACACAAAAAGTCGGAGGAGGAGCAAACCTGCTCTCCTAGTTGAAGCCAACGACAACATTTCTTATCCTAAATCACCCTCATCTTTTCCCTTTCTCATTATAGAAGCGCTTTCCCAGGCTCCCAGCCATTCTCAATAGCAGTGCCCCAGCCCCCTCTGTTTCTTTTTTACCAGGGCTGTAGACTATATTCCCTTCCCACGAGAAAATGCCATTATAACATTAGCTCCTTTTTTTTTCTCCTCCAATCCCACTCCCATTTCTGTTTTCTTTTGACCCACACTGGGAAGAGCTATCCAGCCAGCCCTGCCCACCGACACCGTGCCTCCTGGCCAAACAGCTGCAGCTCATCCAAAACGTGGTCCTGCAGAGGAAGAACCAACTGGACTGGCTCCTTGCTATCCATGATACTCCAGCTCCAGTAACACTGAGCTTTGGCCATCATTGATCAAATGTGGCCCATATGCACTGGCCCTCCCTCAAATTCCCCACATCTCCTCCCTGGGCTTGGTTTTATTTCTCTGGAACTCAGAGGCCAGATGTTCCCACCACCCTCCTCACTCCTCCATCACAGCAGGAAGAACAGCTCATGGCCTAGTTGCTGCTGTTGGAAATGGCTTCTTGATTCATGAGTTGGATGCATCTTACAAAGCATCCCAGCAGCAGCAGTGTGCTCGCCCTTTTGCTTTGATCAGCCCTGTCATGGAGAACAGGGTACAAAAAGGACATTTGTTAAGATCAGCTATAAAAATGTAAGAAGTTGCCAGTGCACATCCTGTGCCAAAATTTCTCTTCACCCAGCACTGTTCTGTGTGAGGATATTTTGGCAAGGGAGTTTTGTTTTGCTGGCTTTTAGGCAATGGGAATTTTGCTTTTGTTTTCTAGAATTCACATGCAGCTTGAAGGGTTTTTCCAGAACAAAATCCATCCTGCGTTCTAGCAGGCCAAGTGGCACTCCGGCTGTACAAAAGCAGAAATACAACTATAGTTAAGAATAATCTGAATAACGAGCTCATTCAGGACAGGACAGGTAGGCAGAAAAACAGACAAGCATCAGTCAGGCGTACAAACCCTCCTGCCTTTTAGTACCCAAAATGGAACTGCAGTTGGCTACAGGCCTCTGGCAGCCCGATGCCCACGCCTGTCGCACACCACTGCCCAGCTGCTGTGTTTGCCCTGACACCCCCTGTGCACAGCCGGACCCCCACCTCACCCTTAGTCAAAGGGTCCTTTCTTATTCCTCCATCACCTCCCCATTTCCACGCGTTGCTGGCATTCAAGGCAAATATTTCTCCCACCCTCGACCGGCTCTTCCCCCCCTCCTTGCTTTATGGAGGCCCCTTTATCAGGCAAGGCCATGGCGAGCCAGGCAAACATTACCTCAGGGGCACTGTGAATTGGGGCTAGGGGTGTGAATAGGTCCCACACATTCCCTCCAGCTTCTTCCCTTTCCTATAGCAACCACGTCGGGAGCCGGCAGGTCACACAGCCCCTCCGTTGTGCAGCCGGGGGCCAGGGGGGCCGAGGTTTTGCCGCCCGTCTGGGAGCAGGCTGCAGGATGGGGGTGGCTTCCCAAATTGCATGGGACGGCACAGTGGCACTGTGCAAGGGGCAGCAGTGGGATGCCAGGAAGAGAAGGTGTGTGGAGATGTTTCCATCACCTCCTAGTATCACTGCAGCAGTCCTGGGAAGAAACTCTAAGAGCAGACCTGTCTTAAATAAACTAAAATAACATTAACAGGGTACTCTTCCTTCTTGGAAGCAAGATGAGATCCTGTCTATCCAGGGTACCAGAGCAGATCTTCTGACTGAAGGCCTCCAGAAGAAGAAAAACAACCACAGGGTGTTGGTCAGTGCTCAGCTGAACACGAGCCAGCAGTGTGCCCAGGTGGCCAAGAAGGTCAAAGGCACCCTGGCTTTTATCAAAAATAATGCTACAGCAGGAGCAGGGAGGTGATCGTCCCTCTGTACTCAGCTCTGGTGAGGCACACCTCAAGTACTGTGTTCAGTTCTGGGCCCCTCACTACAAGAAAGGGACCCCAGAGAGCATCCAGAGAAAGGTAACAAAGCTATGAAGGGTCTGGATCACAAGTCTTATGGGGATTGATTAAGGGAGATGAGATTATTCAGTCTGGAGAAGAGGAGGCTCAGGGAAGACCTTACCGCTCTCTACAACTCCACGAAAAGAGGTTGTGAGGGGGAGGGGGTCAGCCTCTTCTCCCAAGTAACTTTGATAGGATGAGAGATAACAGCCTCAAGTTGTGCCAGGGGAGGTTCAGGTTGCATATTAGGAAGAATTTCTTCTCAGAAAGAGCGGTGATGCAGTGGCACAGCTGCCCGGGGAGGTGGTGCAGTCACCGTCCCTGGAGTGTTCAACAGCCGTGTGGATGTGGCAGTGAGGGACATGGTCAGTGGGTATGTGGGGATGGATTGGTGTTTGGACCAGATGAGCTTAGAGATCTTTTCCAACCTTAATGGTTCTATAGCATTAGATAGACTTCCCACAACTGGTGGCACATGCAGGTGAGCTCGGTGCAGTCTCCTCCTTTATCACACCCAGGTGTGGCAGGGTTTGCTGCTTTGCCACTGCCAGAGCAGCCACTCCTGGAGCTGATAAGGCACTGAGCTGCCCTTGCAGATATTCCTGCAGGGTCTCACCAGTACCATGGCAGCAGTGCTTGCTCTTATGTTACAGTTTGGGCCACATTTACTGTACTCCTGTACTCCATCCTCTGCTCTGAGACACTTCCCAGGAGCCATTTCAGTCACAGGGACAGCAGACCCCTGGCAGAGAATGGCCATGGAGGAGTGCAGTGCTCACAGTGGGATCAGCTGAGCCCATCAGAGAGCTTCCAATCTAAAAACAGAGACATTAAACACTGATTTGTATTCCAGGATGGGAAGTAGGATGAGTTTATAGACATATAAACATGAAAGACAATCTACTCGGGCATCATCAGCTCTTTCTGGGTGATGCAAGTCTATGCCTCTCCAAAAACATCACAGGAAGGAACTCCATCCTTAGGTTGCTCGCTCCAGCATTAGTTGGATAGTTTTTCCTACTATCATATCTCAGACATTCTCAGATTCTTACATGTGCTCAGCCTCATACCAGCTGGAGCTTTTTCAGGACCTGTGGCTTTACTCCTAAGTATAAAGGGAAACTGTCCATTTGAATTCTTCTGTTTCCAAAATGAGTGTGTTGTGGTTACTTTACCAACATTTTTTTTATGTCACGGTAGTAGTCAGGCCCTAGGAATTGTTCAGATAGAGAGGAAAGCGTGGTCTTCCCAAAACCCCACCACATGATTCATGGAGCAGTAGGCTGCTGACAAAAGGTGGGTAGCAGGGAGCTGATCACCGGGAAAGCGATAGTGATAGTGACTAATATCCTGACAGCCAGGAGCCGTTGTGGCTCCTCTACCCACGGCTGAGACCCTCCATCACTCTTGTGGTTTCACAGTCATATATTCCACTTTCTAAAAAAGCCTTTGCTCTCCCTCAAAAGCTTGTGCAAGGCCCACCCAAACAACGGAAGAAACTCATTGACCAAAGGAAAACTGATTGCACCCGAAGCGCTGACACACGCACCGCACAACCCAGCCAGAAGCTGAGCCTGAGTGTTTTTCTCCACTCTTGGACTCTTGGGAACTTCACAGCTCAGCAGCAGGATGGAAATAACAGAGAGAAAGGCGTGTTTTTGTGTGCATGAGTGGATAGAAACCTTTGAACAAGTTCCTCCGTCCTCTATCAGTTGAGTGAGAGAATGGGGTTTGTCCAGAGATCTGGGATGAAGATAAAATATCTGCCACCTTCTGCTGGTTCAAAGATGGCCAATTCCCTTTTTGTTGCACATAGCCCTCTGGGTCTACACCCTGTCCACTTTTCTGACAAGGAGCCAGCCTCTGTCCCACAGCCCAGTGCCTATGGTCATGACAAGCACACAGCAAGGCCTGTACCTGCCAAGTGATGCAGAAAACTAGTCCTGCAGCCATGCAGCACAGGCACTGTTGGCCATGGTGCAGGGAAGAGGCTGGGGGATGGCAAGGAGCAGGCTGTCAGCCATAAGAGTATGTGGAGCCCATAACCTTCTCCCCATGGGCTTCAGGAAAGAGGGATCATGAGAAGGAATGGGCCCTGTGCCAATGATGTGTCCTGGCAGACCCCTGGCTGAGGACTGTCATTCCAGCTCCACAGGATGGGATAGGGTATGGCACAGGCATGCTGAGTTATCAAGTGTTATGTCAGGTATAAGACAGAAGTTTGACATAGAAATACCCTCTGGCCTCACTTGAACTCACTCCAGAGCCAGGTGCTGCCCCAACCCAGAGTCATCACACAGGGTGTCTGAACCAGGACCACTTGCATCCCTGGGGAAGGGTCTGTGCTAGTTCCCAACCTCTGACAAGCCATCAGCATCAAAGGAGACTGACAGTTTCAGTATGCCGAGCCATACGCACTCCTTCCTCCTGACTCTGGGGAAGAAAACCAGGTGCTGCCTAGCAGCAGGATGTGCTTTTTGGGATTGGGATCTTCACCAAGCTGGCCAGTTTGGTACACAGGCCCCACTGCATTCACAGTGCAGCAGGGAGAGCATGCTTTTGACGTGTCCCTAGTCTCAGCCTCAGAGGCTGCTCACTGTTCTTCCGTCCTCTGCACACAGAAAGCAAATCCCTCCTCATCAGTTTCCCCCTGGGAGCCAGGGCTAACTACTCATTCACCTGGGGTAATGAGAAAAGAAAGTTGCTGATGGCTGTGTAGGCATCAGCCTCATGCTTCCTGGTGGGAAGAAGGCTAACACAGCTCATGAGTCAAATGTGCAGCTTAATTAAAGTTAAAGACAAGCAGGAGAATGGCATAGAAGCATTTGCCCAAAGGCCACTTATCCGGCCGCCCCCATGCATGCAAAGCCTCAGTTTGAGGCATCAGTACCTCTGCAGGGACACATCCTCTGCTCCCAGGCTGTGGGCAGAGCCCTCTCATTCCAGCTACCTCCTGCCCCCAGCCCTGCAATTGCCTGTGAATTAGGAGCTATTCTCGCTAGTTCTTTGGCAACACAGAAGTTCCCAGAAAAGTCCCCCCCCAAAAAAAAGAAAAAAAAAGCCCTTCCTGCTAACAGGAACCTTCAGCAGGGCACCCACCTTTGTACTCTTGCCCCACTGCCACGTACCCTCAGCACCAAGTGCAGTGGATGGCATTTGCAGAACATCTCCTTAAGAAGAAAAGGCAATAGGAAGGTGGCCCAGCTACCATAGTGGGAAATGCAGTGGTCTGCGAGCAATTGGCCACAAATTGAAGTGGTTTATTTCTGGTAACTCAGCCACAGCAGCTTCCAGTAATGCTCATAAAGCTCCTTTCCGCTTGAGAGATGGTGGCTTCCAGGGGCCATCACAGCTAACTCTCCAGTCTGGCTTTCCTTAAAGCATGCCGGTGGGTGCCTGAAATCAATGAGGGAGCAGAGGCTGCCTAAGATCCCTCATAGGAGACACCAAAGATTTCCTAACAGAACCCAGGAGGCACTTCTACAACTCTGAGTAGTAGCAAGCAAACCTCAGATGGTCTGGCCACCGTCCACATATTTGGAAAAGAAAGGGGAAGGATGGCTAATAAAGACTACCTGTCCTTGTCATTCCTCAGATCTGCCTCATCTAAACAGAGATTCCCAAAGACCCACTCTGAGCAGACTGCTCACATCACCTCAGTCCCACCAAGCCCAAGATTAGGCAGCGTCAGCTAAGAACAGTTGCGTCTTTCCCTTATATCTGCTCTAGACTTAATGATGTTTTGCATGTGCACTGCCCCATGGGGAAGCTGTGATGTTGCCTAAAAGACATCTCTCTGGGGAGCTGCAGGAACAAAACTACAGAACATCAAAGCCCAATCTTGCCCAGAGCTGTGGTACAACAAGATGACGTGGCTTCATGCTATAAAAATGCCACCAGGGCCACACCAAGGTGGAGCAATAGAAGCTGAAGTCATGGTCGAGGCAGCTACCACAAACCGTTCTCTCATTGTGCCATCACTGATCATCACTGATCATCAGATCACAGCAGACTGCACAGGGTTTCTCCTGACCACATGGGTCCAGCTCCTCACTGCTGTCTTTGGCCCTGGTCAAAGACAATTTGGATCTTGGCACTAAGTGGCTAAACAGCACCACCTGGGGCACTTGATGGAGCATCTGGCAAACGCTGCCTGTTTGTTATTAAAGGTGTGACATACATCCTGCACTTTAGTGTTCGGCTGGGTTCCAGGGTTGCACAACAATCCCTGTTATCTGCCTGGAGTTTGGCACCTTGGCATGTCAGCCTGTGTCCCCTTCACCAAAGGCTGAAAGATGTGACACAGTAAAGTTTCTCTGCGTTTCCCTACCCCATTCATTCCAGGACCACACTGACCTTTTTTCCCCCACCTCAAGCTACTGGCAAGGCTACGGTGTTCCCTTGCTTGAGTTCACTTGCTTTTCAAGTGACTCTCTCTTTTTCTTCCTTTCCTCTTCATTTTGAGGCTCAGAGCTAATCACAAGGCTCTGATGAGGAAGGTAGCACCAGCACAGGGAAAGATGGAGCAGTGAGGAAAGTCAAAGACCCTGCTCATGCCAAGCATCCTCAATGGGCGGCTTCCAGCCCAGGGTACCCTGTGGCTGTAGCAGGGAGAGAAGGAAGCTCATTCACAGCTGACATGGAAATTGTGGAAATCAGCATAGAGCACATCCTTACGCTGTCCAATTCTGGGCTGTCTTTGGGGCAGTCATTTTGAATGCTGAACTTGTCTCTGAATTCCCTGCCAAGTTTCAGTCATGGGGATGAATAGAGAGAGAAATACATACAGTGAAAGGAGAGCAAGGCAAGGGGAGGGGAGATATGTTATCTTTAGAATGTCAACTGGGGAGAGAAGTGCCCGAGCACAGGAAGGCAAGCAAAGCAATATGTGCTAGCAAGAGGCTTCTCTTCAAAGCCAGCCAGAGACAACACTGGACAAGAATCTGAGGTGCTAAAGCAAGGGCAAAGAGCCCCTGTGGGGAAGGCAGAAGAAGGCAATAAGGTGCATCAGAATTTTTTAGCACCTTCCTCCTCACAGAGCTCCAGCAAGCAGGAATATCAAGAAGCCTTTCAGCTCCAGAAAAGTCAGTGAGGACTGAGAGCCAGCAGAGATCGAACATATGCCATTTCTATGTCCACTGCTTACCCTGGGCTGGGATCCTCTCTGCCTGCTAGGGCTGGTCCCTTAGTGGGACCCCACCACCTTTCCTGCTCATGCCCTCCACATCTGCCTTCCCTGGCACTGCTGCCCTCTCCCTGTATCAGTGTGGGCTTGCAATGAATGAACCTTGAATGTACTATGTCCTCTGGCAGCGACAGAATTGTTCTCAGCTGTGCTGGAGGTGGCCTCCTCAGGCCAAGTATCTCTGTCACATTGGCATCTTGCCAGCCCAGGACTCAAGTGCAGCCCAGCCTAGGCTCCCCCAGACCTGGTCACCTCCCTGCAGACCCACAGCACCGCTGCAGCCTCAGTGCTAGCAGCAGGGCAGGGAGAGCTTTCTGGGAGGAAAAGGGGAAAAAAAAAAGCAGAAGCTGGCAGAAAGAGATGAGCTGGTGTCATCTGCCGTGTCACCTCTTTGTGAAGGCTTGGCTTCCTTTATGTTCAGTTCCACAAACAGCAGCAAATAGTAAGTAAGCATTAATGTTAATACTGGTGCTTTGATTATCGTTACTAACAACATACTTGAGGACTGGAGGAAAGCCTCTTAGCAGATCCAGTACAGTCAAAGAGAGAATGAAATGCTCCCCCTGCCCTGCACAGTGCACAAGGAGAGCTGTGCTCTCGCTGTTCCCCTGATTTTATTCAGCCCGTGGTGCAAGGCTCCTCTCCACAACATGCCAAAGTGCCTCAGTCCCCGTGCACAGGGCCAAGCCCTTGTGGCAGCGCTGAGTTGGCCAGAGAGCTGAGCCAGCGGCCAGCGAGAGGAAATGAATCCCCAGGCCCCTCAGCCACAATGCCGTTAGAAGCTAACGGGGGAAGTTTATTAAAAAATAATAGCGGCGATAAAAAGGAGGCAAGGAAGCCGCCTTGGAAGCCGTTCAACCACGAGGCCCCTTCAAATGCAAACACCCGGCAGCCTCCCCCGGCTGCACAGCACTACGGGCCGCAGCCATCGGCTCTGCTGAGGTCCAGCGCCAGATCACTTCTGATCAAAACCAGCCCCCACCAGCACTGCTGGGAATGAAACACATCCCCTCACCGCCTTCTGCCAGCACTGGTTCCAGCCTGGCCAGCGATGAATGAAAGCATTTCACAGAAGCTGCCAGTGCCGCTTCCCAGCAGTTTTCCTCCCTGCAGCTGGGGATTCCCCAGCGCCTGCCTGAGGCTTGCCCAGTGCCCGCTCCCTGCAAGGCAGCAGTGGGACCCTCCCAGCCTTCCATCCATACTTTCTTTCACTTTGTTTACAAACAAAGCACAATCCGAGGCTCAGGGTGCAGCCTGGGGCTCCCCCAGATATCACAGGAATCTGATCTGACATTCCCCAAGGAACATGCACCTTGTGATGCTATTTCCTGTGCTCTCCTTTCCCCACATCCCCTTCAGCAACACCACTGGAAAGGGTGACACCTCCAACACCCCTCTAGCCCATCTTCCAGCTGAGGAGCCAGAGTGTGACCAAGACCCATGAGGGCCTCCCACTGAGCAAAGTACAGTGCTCAGTTTTCATTACACTTACAGCACATCGCCCTATAGCAAAGCTCTCCATGCAGGAGAGAGTTCAGCACATCCCACTGTAGGGGCAGTACATTCAGCTGGGGCTTCTGGGGCTCAGAATGTCTCAGAGCAGAGCCATGGCTGCAGCTGGGCCACCATCAGTGTACTGGGTTTGGCTGGGACCTGCTTGACAAGATGACACTGGAGACTGTCCTGCAGCTCGTTAAAGCACACTCTCACACTGAGCCCAACATGCTCAGGCCCGATCAACCTTTGGGAGCTCTAGTAGGTGCTCCAGGTGGAACCTCTGGAGGGGCTCATGAGCATGAATTGTTCCCACAATGATCAGACCCCCACACATCTTGCTGTGAGCACAGCCAATGCGAGGGCAGAGCACACCAGCTCAGGTGCCCCATGCATGTAACCATCTTTATCTCGCTGGTCCTGGAGGAGAAGCTACACCAAAAACAACCAGCTAATGCTCACCCAGCAGATTTCCCCTCCCGCACGCAGCTCTCTCTGCCCTGAAGAAGGTGGGCCTGAAGCATAACCCTCACCTCCGAGTGCAAGATTCTTCCCTCAGGCAGGCACGGGCTCTTTGGAAGATCACCATTAGACGCAGGTGAGACCGGATTAGCCCTCACCATCTGCCAGCTCTGGCCACCCGCATCCATTAGGAGCTTCCTCCCTCCCCAGAGGGCTTTCCAGACCCCCCTGAAAGCTTGCCAGGGATGCTGAGGCAGCACCAGAGGTGGCAAGAGCTCCATCTGACAGCCTATGACATACTAATCCTGGGATTAACTGGAGTTCAGAGGTTAATTACAAAGGTGTGGAGAGGGAGGGGGAGAGAAGAGGGGCCACAGAAAGACCCAAAATAACTCTTCCATCTAATAAACAAGTCTGGACCCAAGCTGATGCATTTTTAGAAAGACATCATGAAGAAGGCGATGCTCTGGGAAGATATGTTCTCTCACCTGAGGCTGGAGGGATCACCCCAACTTGGTCACCCTGATTCCTGACCCATCTTTGGTTAGCCACCAAGCAGTTCCCAGAGCGCAGTTTGCAAAGCTGATACAGCCTTCCCACAGAAGTGTGAGAACTAAACCCATTGGAAACTGTGCATGGCTCCAGCACAACCCAGGCCAAGCAGGAACATGAAGTGGGGGCACAAGGAGTAAATACCTCAGTGGGAGGGTGGCAGGATTTACGAATCTTCCCACCCAGACTGATTTCAGACACTCCTGCAGTGCAGAGAGGCACCATGCAGGGAGACCTGAATAGGCTCCCAGGCTGGAAGCTGCATAAACACTTCAACCTCAACTCATTATCAGAAAACATCACTAATTCACTCCAGCACCATCCTAAGTGTGGTTGTCTGGATTCCAGGCCACAAAGCAGCTATATCCACAGTACACTACTCTGCATTAAGTAGCTGTATGCAAAGAGAGATGCCCGGGTGCTCCGCAGGGCAATTCCTGCACAACCCACTGAGACCTGCTGACCCCAGGAGGGATGATGAGGTCTCCCCTAAGCAGGAATTCCACGGGACATCAGAGGAGATGATGCCAGTACGCCACCAGCTTTCTGGCACGCCCTTCTCCTACCCCATCACCGCCATGTCCCCAAGGATTCCATCAGAGGTGTCACCAGTCAGGAACTGCGGCATACAAGTACACATCTGGAAGGAGTTAGATGACGAGAGCCTCTGCCAGCTGTCTTCATTTAGATTTGTTCATACTTGGAAGCGCTGTGCAGCGTGATCTGTAAAATAAAAAGTTACACTGATTGACATGAGCTGAGGGTTTCCTCCGAGACGCTCCCTGCCCCCATCATCTCCGCCTGGGAAGCCAGCATTAACGCTTATTACATCCTGGACGCCGGCAGCGTACAGCAGAGGAGGCCATGCAAAAACAACGAGGGCGCAGCAGTCAACCATCGCCTCTCTTCCTGCTACAGCGCAGCCAGCCCCAGCACGGGTAGGGCATCTGAGGGAATATTCCTCTGCCTAACACCAGGGCAGCCCTAGTGATACGCCAGGGGGCCCCACTGGGAAGCCAGGACCCGTCCCTGGGAGATCTACCCCCTGCTGGGTGCAGCAGCACAGGAGGTCCTGGGGGTTGCTGGGCTCCCAGTTCTTACCCTAAGGGACAGAGAAGACACAAACCTTGTCACGACCACAGCTTAGGCGTCCCTTACCCTGAGTTTAACATTAAACATTTAACATTTGCAATACCGCTGAGCTCAGGAAGGGCTGCAGAGCTCACCAGGAAACAGATGGGAAACACCAGGAAACAGCTCAGAGAACCTCCTGTTTCTATTACTTACACACATTTCTCACCTGAAGCTATTTCTACAGCTTTGCCTCTGGGTATAGGAGAGATTTGACAAAGGCTGAAGCCAGACAAAAGAGTCTACCAAGAAAGCAGTGTCTAAGCTGTCACTGATTCTTAATGGGTTTGTCAACGCATTGGAATCAGCTGCTCCCAATCTGATAATCTCAGTCCCACACACAGAGCCAGGGACTGCTGGGAAAACAACTGATCCATTTCAGGATCCCTGGGGTTGAATCCTTCCCTTGAAAAATGAAGAAAGAATAGGACAGAAGCTATCAACCGCTGAGATGGAGCTCTACATCCCAAGCAAAAGGATGCTGCTTTGCCAAAAGGCAGGCGGGGTGATGGGGAGGAGTGATGATGGAAGTGTATGTACTGCATGACAGCACTGTACCTATGCAGAGCCTCCCTCTGCTTCTACAGGGCACATGTGATCAGCTCAAAAGCAGCACAGAGTGCTTGCATCAGAGCCTGTGCTATAGCCTCATCTGTGTGACACACAATCTCCCAACAGGGCTGCCAACGCTGGGCCCCAGCCAAGAGCTTGCATTCTGAGGGACATGTCTTCAATTAAAGTCTTTTCTTCCCCATTTTGTTTAAAATTGGGGTTGAGCTGCTTCTAAACAGATGTGTTGGGGAAGCCAAAATATTTGCCTTTCTGCTGGCTGCTTGTTTGGCATCCACACGTGGCCATTGCCAAAGTACTTGTCCCTCCCACTCCCTTGGAGTGAGAGGCACCCTCCCTGTGCTCACTCAGAGGGCCAAACGCATACAGTTCCACGTTTCTCCAATGTCTTACCTGCAGCCCAGGCAGCCGCCACGACTGTTGGGTGCTGCAGATAAGATACACCGCACACAGGGAGCAGCAACCCAGGACATCTGTCCATGTGCTCACTACAGCGACCAGCCCTCAAAATGCAGCAAAACACCCCAGGGACTCCCCACCTGCTCAGGGACATTCTAGAAGAGTGGCTGCTCTACCAGCCCCCTGCTGTGGTTACCACTGTGTGCTTCCTAAGCCCATAGCTATGTTAGCAGCGCTACCAGCAGCCAAGGTTGGAGATGGGGAAGATCAAGGTGACCACCAGTGAGAGAAGCAGGGGCTCAGTGCACCTCCGTCACTCATTCTGGCTCATCTTAGCACGTCTCAGAGACTATTTCCAGCTGCAGAGAAGTTTCTCTGCGTGCAAACTCCTGTGCCCTGCACAAGGAAATCCCACCACAGGAACCTGACCCCCATGACGCAGAGGACAGACAGCCGGAGGGGCCGTTTACGTGCAGTCTGTGATGAGGGCTTGCAGGCGCACCGCTTGCCGTGCGGGGCCGGGCTGTGCAGCGTGCAGACACCCCGTGACTCAGAGCATCCTCACCAGCATGGCATCCAGCCCAGGCTGCAGCTGGGGAGCCTGTCTGCATCACGACGGGATGCAGGGGAAGCCCCTGCTGGTCTCACCCTCTCCTTTGGAGGCGCAAGGAATAGGATCACCACAACCCCCGTGCTCCGCCCCCCTCATTGGTGCAGACACAGATCCTTTTGGGCAGGCAGAAAGCCACAGCCACTTTTGGAGTCAGGAATGGGGCTGTCTCGCCAGACATCTCGTTTCAGCTCTTCAGCATGCTCTTGCCACCTGCAGAGTTAAACTCAAGCTCCTGCTCACATGAGTGCTCTCAGCAAGGCTCCCCAAGCCCGACACGCCAGCTTGACCCTGCAGCAAGCTAATAACCTGTGGAGAGGGCATTAAACCAACTTTTACGCTTGGGAGCCAGATTCAGCCCTACTCAGTCACGCACCTGAACACCCATCCATGATGCAGACAACCGTTGTTGCCAGGGCTTTCAGGCTATAAATGCTCCTGGCACATCCCCTGGCCAAGTCTGAGAGGCCACAGTGGGAGGCTCGTGTTTTAGCCATTGCTTTTGCTAAGTAATAACCTGGTGGGAAGAAATACTGGCACGGGCTCATCCCATCCCCAACTGAACCATCCGTGTCTCCTTACACCATTTCTTCCTCTCCCAGGCCCCTGTTCTCTCACTTGTCACTGCCTGGGTCTGAGTGTTCAGGAAGGACCTGGATCTCTTAAGGCCAAAACAATCCAGTAAGGTTAATCCCTAGTTCCCACCATCAGCTCTTTGATCCCGCTCAGGAGCTTGCTCTTCCTGGAGGCTTCTGTCCCACATATCTCCCAGCAGCCTACTGCTCAGCAACAGAACAGGAGGATCAGGAGCTGACCTGGAAACATGTCTTTTGCTGTAGTTTCACAGTCCGAACTCATGCGCTTCTAAGATTCACTTGGTCTCTGTAGGCTTCAGTGCTTCTGTCTGCTACTTCACTGAAGCATGACCCAGGCTTAGCTGCACTTGTTCTACAGCAGCAGACTTGAGCTGACAAGATACCACAGTGCTCAGAAGTAAGAGAATTAGCTTCAATAACAGTTTAAATGTCAAATTCCCGTATGGGTCTGACTTGCAGTGTCCCCCAGATGGAGGCTTGCTCTGGACTTAACATTCAGGTTCTCATACATCTTGAAGCTTCTTGGAGCACCTTGCAGCCCAAACACTCAGCGTACTGGGACCTGCATTTCACAGCAGAGAAATACAAACAATGAAATGGGGCTCAGTGGTCAGGAAGAAGGTGCACAACCTGGGTGAAGATGTCCCCATAACTCCCTACCCATTCCCTTCACCAAGGTCCTTCCTCCACTCCTTTGTCCATTCAAGGTCAAGGAAAGAGGACATCAGCACAGCAGCCGTAGTCACAGAATAAGATCCTAGTTACATCCTGTAGGCCCCTCGCTACTCAATCCAAAAGAAACAAATTTCCACCACAGCTTACAGGAACATGGCTGGGATCCATTTATTAACCAGGTTGAGGTTCTTCCTCTCCAGTGCTCCCTGTCCGACACATCAGGAGATCAGAAACTCTCCCTTGCTGTCTGGCCCTCAAGCAAATCATGCGAGTGCAAAAGGAGTGAGATATAAATGTGCAAAAAATCTGCTGATCCCACGGCCAACCCACCACTAACTCCTTCGAAGGGTGGGCCCTTGAAGAAAGGGCACATAGCACAGAATAGCCTCAGTTTCTTGCCTGAGCTTAGATCACTGTAGACTCTCTCTTGAAGGGCCAGCAAATACACAATCACATTGTGAATCCACTGTAGCACATCTGTGACCCACCTGCACACAAATGGCAGCACTGATAGCATTCTGAGCATCCCAAAGGAGAGGAATTACCAGCCCATGTGTACTGCACAGGCTACCCCTCTGGCTCTGAACAAGGACTCAGGGCTTCCCTCCTAGCCTTTCAGGTGGGATGTGGATGGTTCCCCAAAGGCAGGGCCCTTGAGAGGGTCCCTTCTCAGCAGGGCTTAGTGCCCATACAGATCCCACAGGAGTACAGGTGAGGAGGGGGGATAGTGGCAAGGCTTTGCCTGATCCCTGGTCACCACCAGCTCACTCACAACCATGTCATGGTCCCCCAGACCACGACACTTCAAAGAGTGCTCCCCACTGAACACACAGTAGGATGAATTCCTTTCTTCTTAGTAGAAGTGTCTTTTTTTTTTTTAACGAGAATTACCCCGTTTCCTCAGTACCTGGGATTTATGACTTTGATTGCCCAATGCTTGTCTGATGAGCTTGAAAGGAGGAGGAGGGAGGTCAAGCCAGCCTCCCCAGAACTAATGAATATCATCTCAAAATAACCTCAAAGATGTCATGAAGGTCTTCCCCGAATCATTCTCTGCTCAGCTTGACGTAGTCATCCAGTAAACATGCCAACCATCAGCCCAGCAGTGTCACACACCGTATGTCCCAACTGGTTACTCACATATGCTACTCTTAGTTTTACTAGACAGCATTTACATCTTCATCACAGCATCAGAGTGGGACTGTTTTTTCCAGTCTCTTCTGAGTCAGTGGTGAGCAAGTGGGATGTGTGGACAGTGTTTGGTGATGGTATGCCATGTATACGCAGATCCGGGAGAATAATTAGGTACATGGCCACACTGTAACCTCAGCCTTCCTCTGTGGTCCCACATTCAACCTGGAAGCCAGAGAGCCAGAGCAGAGCTAAGCCCCACTGAACCCAGGTGGAAGAGAGCTTTGGTTTGAATGCAGAGCTGGGGAGAGGAACTCCTATGTTCCCTGCAGCACTCACTGCCCCATGCCTTACGGTACAGGTGAATGATGGTGAGACGACAAGAGAGTGGGAAGGATATCAAATTCCCAAGGCTCTGCACTGCAGAAACAACATTAATAAAAATCTCTACTTAGTTTGTATAAGACCCCTTGTCTTTCCTCTACCCTTCCATACCCTCAATCTTTATCTCTTTCTCCCTCTCTGATCCCTCCAACCTGTACTCCCAAGAAGAAGGTTACGATAACAGCGAGGCTGGATAATATCACTGCTCTGATGCCCAGAAAGCCTTTGGCATGTTTGCTGAGAGCTCTCTCAGGGCAGATGCAGCCTGGGCTCAGGCAGGCTGAGACATGTGGGAGGCTTCCTGCTGCCTGGAGCTCCAACACAGAGGACCAGCATAGTCCATCCTTCATGAGGTGCGAGCTTCTCACCCTCCACAGATAACCTCCAGGGGTGAGGCAGGGTGTGGTGCCCAAATCCGTAAACAGCCCACATGCATTTTCAGAAATCCCCTCATCATCCTAGCAGTCCTCCCTAACAACATCTGTCAAGGATATCTGTGCTCCCATATATACACTAATGCCTCTAGGCAAAGCCAAGCTGGGCTGGCAAAACTTGCTTGAACATTACGGTATGGTACAGCCAGGAACCTCTGGTTTGGGGGCTTTGTGCTATTGTCTTTCAGCAACTCTTTATGGCACAAACATAAAAGCAGAAGCTCAACTACTGCTCTCTGCAGAGGAATCAGGAGTGTTAGCAGGCTGCTTTTAGAGGAGTCCTCTCCAGCCTGTCTGATCCAACCCTCCCCTTCACTCCTAACAAAGGAAAGGGCTCACTGGCCCCAGCTGGCTTTCCACTCCAGCCCATCTTGCCAGATGTTGGTCATTAGCAGGGACCAGCACAAACCATGTCTGGCCTCTCAGAGAAGCCCCCAAGCACTGTCATTGGGATGTGGTTGTGAGCAAGGGTGTACGTGTGCGAGCCAGCATGCGTTCTTACAAGTGTGTCTCCACGGGCCACAGTAACATAGCCGCTCTTTTGGCCACACACCAGAGGTGAAACATTTTTTCTCACACACGCATGCTCTCAGCTTTTGCTCACCCTTGCCCCCTTGCTGTTTCACGAAGCCCCAGACCCAGCTGACTCAACAGCTGAGCTATCTGGAGGCACAGAGCTGGAGGTCTCCCTCCTCCTCAGCTGCACTCCTGTCGAGCACACAGGCTCCAGCTTCTGACTCTGCTTCCTCTTGTCTGCTGTCCTGTTGCAACTCTCTTTCCCCTGTCAGCCTCAGAAACAAGGAAAGTCCAGCTCTGATTCATCTGCTGTGGTTCTGAGGAACATGAATCCTCAGCTTTCAGTTTCTGGGGATGGAGTGGGATCTGTTTACTCAGGGATGTAAAATGAAGTCATTTTTTTCCCATTTATGCCAACAGCGGAAAATGATTTCAAAGGGAAAGGAGTGGGCTCAGATCTGGCCTCAGACAAAAGCTGAATGAACTCAGATCAGAATCGAAGTCAAACAAAGATTCTGGGTGGTTTGACCATAACACTGATAAGTCCAGACCCACGTTCTCTGCCTCCACAATCAGAAACTCCAGATAACTCTGTTATGGATAGGGCTAAAGTCTATGAATCCCAATTTCTCCTATGAACCCAAATTCACCCCACTACCACTGTTAGGACAAGATTCCAAGAGTCCTGCCCCTGGGGCTTGCTTTTATACATGAGGTCAATTCCTCTCCCAGATCTGGGAAGGAATTCCTGGAGTCCTGCTCCTGTCCTTTGCTTCACTCTTTGGAATAGATCTTATTCCACCCATTCATCCAGTACAGGCTGAGGAGGTGTCTGGGACAGAGCAAAAAACAAGTGTGGCTTCATTCATATACAGTGGCCCTTAAAAGAAAGGACACAGGATCCTCAGCTCATATCCAGCTCTAGATGGATCTGAGGTCAGGTACATCTCAGATAGATGCAGGAAAAACCTTTGATTCAAACTGAATCTACGGTAACGTTACCTCCAACACGTGTGGGTTGAGTGTTTTTGCCCTCAAAGCTCTATCTGCTCTCAGGTCTTCACCATTTAGCATTTACATGCGCCAGCACAACTCCTCAGCACAGGCAGATAGAGGGCATCAGGCACTGGGTGACTTCTTAGGAAATGAGAAGATCCTCATTGCACACCTGCTACAGTGCCCACTGCAACTGCAGCTCCCACTGCTGTTGTGAAGAGCAGCATCTGGAAGGCAACAAGCAGAGACCTGTGGCTGATAGCTTCCGCATTTCAACAACTGTCTCAGGCACAGTGGGTCAGTGGTCCAGCAGGAGGTCTTAGCTCCCAGGTGGGGCTCTGCATGCAACAATAACAACAAAAATTTGTTACTGCAGCCCTCGGAGACACACTTACAAGAATGCATGCTGGCTTATACGCGCACACCTTTGCCTACAACCACATCCTACTGACAGTGCAAGGGGGCTTTTCTGAGAGAGCAGAGCCATGGAAAACATATTTATGAAAATCTGTGTTGCTAAGCAGACATGCAGCTGGGATTCACACCAGCTGAAATCTCCTTCTATCCCCCTTGGCTCTGTTCCCAGATATAATGAGTTGTACTTGAGGGAGCTCAAAGTCATGACTTCAAGGGTCCTGCTGCCAGATTCATGTCCAAAAGAATAGGAGTGGGGGTTATCCACGATCATGTAACTCCCCAGGACTAGAAATGTCATCACTGACTTCACTGGGTGCATTGCACTGCACTCCAAAACCCCGTAGAGTGACTCGCTGACATCATTCCTACGGCCAGGTTTGGCAGAGGCGGTTGGGATGAGGCCCTCAACAGCCAGCAGGCCAGGGATGGTCTGCATGGTTTCCATATGTTAGTTGTTTCTCAGGACTGTGTCATAGCTGCTTAAAAGCCTCAAGTGCCCTCTTTAGCTCACCGGTGCAACAACCGTAACTGCAGCTTTGCACGCAATTTCAGCAGATCTGTCGCAAGACGCCTGGGCTAATTGGGCAACCAACTGGAAATGCTTTAGCTGTTTCTGCTAAAGGCAAAGAGAGATTCAATGTGACCTCCACCTAGAGGACTGCCTTTTTGTTGAATTGGCTATTAAATATAAGGTTTTGTATGATGCTGAAACACCTTCAATGAACCACAGCAGTATTTTCGACTGGAGATGCAGCTGTGCTTCTCCAGATGTACCCAGGCGGTGGGCAAGTGGGACATGCAGGCACATGGCAAGAGAAGGGGAGAGGGGAAGGGGAGAGGAAGAGGAACAGCTACATAAGCACAACAGAATGCCACTCCAAAAAGATTGAAAGAGGAGGAATAAAGGTTGCTATTGTTAATTAATATAATTAGATCCTAGCAGTTGCAGCCCCTAGGATCTATAAAACAGATTGTGTGTCACAAGAAGCATCCTTCCAGAAACATAGAAGAATTTCTCCTGGAACTAACATGTGCCATTGGGTTCAGCAAGGGAAAATGCCAACTCTTCGGTCACCAGAATTTTCTGCCTTGTGCTTCAATGACTCTGAAGATATCCTTCTAGCATCTATTCATTTCTTGTTTCCCTTTTCATCACATTTTTACTGTTATCTATGGATAGTCAGGGAGAAAATATTACACAGTCTGATTTCTGTTGCCTAGTGTATCAAACTAAGGCTCCTATATGGCTTTTCTCTTGCATACACTCGTAGGCAAAATGATAACTTTCTGGTTTCTATCTATGAGATGCAGCTAGTGCAAGATGATTTCTAGTGCAGACTGTGTTCTGGAAAGAGGCTGAGATGTCTCTACTGGATCTAATCCGGTATTTCTCAGTAAGTTTTTTTTCCCCCATAATGAAAAAAATCAACTTACTGGAAATGAACCTTTCTGTGGAAACTTTCCAATGCCAACAGATCATATGGATCAAAGTTAGATACTCAAGGGATGGGGGAGACCCAGATTCGAGATCTGCATCAAATGGATTAGAGAGCCTCATTCATTACACTGCCACGGTTCCTCTGACAGAATGAGACCCGTGCTCAAATCCCTTGCCTAAAACATACTGAATCACTTACACTACATGTCTCTTGGGCAGAGAGAGAGCAACTCCATACAGCAATGTGGAGGATGAGGAAAATGTCCAGGATGCCAGAGACAGAAACCTTGGTCCCTGCAACAAGCCAAGCAAACATTTAGACAATTCTCACTTAGAGCATCTTCAAAATGCACTGTGCCACACTATCCACAGTGTTCTGGGCAGCCACCGTGCTCAAGTATTGCTGCAGCTCTCATTGCCTGGCACATCTCAGGTGCTCTTTCACTCACAAGGCTAAGTGAGGACAGCTGGAACTTATATAGAGGGAATGGCCTCAAGCTGTGCCAGGGAGGGTTCGGGCTGGATGTTAGGAAAAATTTCTTCTCTCTAAGAGTGGTCAGGTGCCGGAATGGGCTGCCTAGGGAAGCAGTGGAGTCACCATCCCTAGAGGTGTTCAAGAAACATTTAGATTTTGTACTGAAAAACATGGTTTAATGGGGAAATATATGTGGAAGGTCGACAGTCGGACAAGATGACCTTAAAGCTCTTTTCCAACCTTGGTGATTCTATGATAAATCCAGTTGTTAAAGAGCTGAAGCAAAGAATTGAGCTCCTGCAGAGTGCCATTACAAGGACATTGTGAGCTTATCCAACATCTCTTGTGATTGGAGTTGACTACCCTTGTAATGGCACTCTGCAGTACATCAGCTAGGCAGTCAGTGAGTCACCTCATTGCTGAGAAAACAGTGGGACCTAAATCACCCAAGTTCCCATTGGCAACCCTAAAAAGAAGCTAATTTCAGGTGCTTTGGGCTGCTGGAAGCACTAGTATGAGTAATTTAGAACCATCTAAATGCAGGCAGCTGTCATATGAGAGGGATCTTGCCCCTTCCTTCCAAGGAATGTCTTGGCCATGGGTTTCCACCATCCAGCCAAAACCGGAGGCTAACACCAGTCTCCCCATCCAGCTGCGAGCACCTTCACTGCTGTTTGCCGTTTCTCAGCCTGAGCAACAAGTGTTCTGTTCCATGGAGGGCAGCACCATTGCTGGTGACAAAACAAGGGAAGAAGGAGACAACTGGGATGAAGGGTGAATGAAGGCATCACCCGCCCATGTAGTGGACATACAGCCCATCTACAGTGGACATTCAGCCCATCTACATTGCAAACCCAGATTTCTCCACACACTGACAATGTTCTCCTGGATAGTCCCTATAAATAGCACCCAAGATGTGTCACTGAGTGGGCACAGGCAAGTATTTTGCTTTTTCCTCTCCAGAGGACCCATTGCCTAAGCATGGCCCTAAAAAAAGGGCATCTCCAGGAAGACTGCAAAATAAGACAGAATGAAACAAAAGCTATATTGCACACCCACTCCTCTCCAGCAGGAAGTACACGGTCCACAAGCCACATCCTGGCTGTTCAGCCCTCAGCAGCACTTCATATCAGGAGCACAGGCCCTCTGCAAACCACGCTGCACCACTAGTAACGCAGAATAACACTGACTCCCAGCCAGCAACAACAGCCCTACAGGCCAGGAACTGCATAACCCCTGAGTTTCCCCAGACTGTCGTAAGGAAGTACCAACAGTGGAGCACAGGCCTTGTGCCCTTATTTTCTACAGACCCATGCTGGTGGGGCAGTCTCCTCTGGCACATAAGAAGCCACCTTTGGAGCTGGGCACCAGCTGTGGGTTTGTTTTGCAGGGGGTACCTCATTCAAACTCACACTTCTGCCATCCTGTGGGAAACCTGGCTACCAGAAGAGCTTTGCAAGCTACTCCCAGCTGCTTTCTGAAGGAAGCAATTCCAAGCTGCTAGCTTGTTGCTGCAGGCTAAGGAAGGGTGCACCTTCACAGCACTCCTGCTCATCCCCTTTGCCAGCTCCTCTTATTGCTCTGCTCAGAGGCAACAGCTCCAGCACTGCAGGACCTTCCAGCTACAGAGCAGCTCTGGGTAAAGAAGCTGCCCCAGCTCTGCCTTCTTAGCCTGCCCCATCCCACTCCAAAAGTCCTGCTGGCAGTGTGCCTCCTGGCTCCTGAGAAAGCAACCCCTCAGGGGCTGCTCCTAATTGGTGGTTTCCTCCTCTTTCTCTTATATTGTTGCATTTTGCTCCCTCACTCATATTTTGTAAGGCTGGTTTTCAACAGGCTGCAAAGGCTGCCAGATCTCACTCTACCTTCAGACTACTACCATTTGGGGAAAAAGTTCTGCCTTCAAACCAAGCCAGATGTGGCTTTGTGCCTACACATAGACAGGGCCAGTGGCCCCAGCCATAAGGGCTCCAAGGTCTAAGGCATCAAGCCTGCAATCATCTGGAAAACACCAGAGCTGATGGGCACAGTAGCCCAAAGAAGGCAATCAGGGAATGATTTCCCATGTGTGCTCTCACGAGATCTGCAAAGCCATGGCACAGTACACATGTTAAGCAGGCAAGGTCAACACGCCGCCCAGACCCTGGGTATCCTGGTCTAGTATTAGGTATGGAGGTTGGCAGCCCTGCCAGCAGCAGGAGGGTTGGATCTTGATGATGCTTGAGGTCCCTTCCAACCCAAGCCATTCTATGATTTTTTGATGGTCTCCACAGACCGCAAGCAGCCTGAGTTTTACCCACCTGTCACTACTACATTCTCCTTCAGGGAACTGAGGAACTTGAAGATAGCACTTCCTGAAGTACAGATAGATTTTATTACCGTATGCCCCAGCTGCTGAGGAAGGAGTGACTGGACACAGGTAATTTGCCAGGAAATGGCAGACACACCAAGGAGCCTTCTGCTTCCACCACTGAGCCAGGCACAGAAAACAGGTTGGCAGATGCTCTCCTCCTGCTGCCTTGGTAACTTGTGTGCTTGTCCCACCCCTGACAACCTGACTGGCCTTCCCTGAAAGCCAGGACAACGCTCTTCCAAGGTGGCCTTGCTCATTTTTTCCCATGCAGGGTCTTGTGAGTGCTCTGGGCAGCAGAATCAGCATGCTGACACTGGACATCCACCTCAGGACAGTGGCAGCTGAGCCAGGCAGCATCCTTCTCCTTGCCATGACAGCAAGCCCTTACTTTGGCAGGGCTGTAAGTGCAGAAGAGCTGATGTCCATCCCCACGTCTGCACAGCCAGATTCTGTGCCCGGGGAACACGCAGGGAAAGAGGCACATGGCTATGGTTGATCAAAGCCACAAGCTGTCCTCTGAGAGGAACCCCTGGCTGAACTCTGTGGTGGCAGCTGCAGTCCCTGTCCCCACAGGCAGATTGTGGTGAGAAGGAAGTTGAAAAAGCCTCACGCAAGCACAGACAAAATCTTCCTGCCTCCTTCCCTCCAGCATAGTGGCTCCCCTGTAAGCTGCTCAGCTCCTCAAATCCAATTCCCCACCAGCTCCTGGGCCTGAGCAAATCCACAAGGTACCAAACCTCACCTGCCCCTGTCCTGGGATCCAAAGCAGACAGCCTCCCTCCTCCCTGCTCCCACCCTTCGCCCTCATCACGGTCACATCACTGCTTGGAGAGGTTTCTCGTCTCTGAGGAGCCCACACACACTGTGACTACTGAACCCCACACGTGGCTGGCAAGCCATGAGGGGCTGTTTGTGCTCCTGCTCCACTTTGCAGAACTGGCCAACATACCATGAATTACGAGTGTCAGATATCACAGGCAAATCTCCAGCTGGATTTTCCATTCAGTTGGAGCTATTGGTTCAACAAACGGCAGCAAGTGCCTTCAAGTGTAAGAAAGAGGGGGATGACTGTCAGAGAAGGGTCAGGGCTTGATCCCCTGCATCTATCCCTCCCTCTCACTCTCTTGTGAGCTGGTGATGGGTTGCTCTGAAGTGCACTGCCTGAATATTCAGGCAGTCTATCTTGCATCTCTGATCCTTTGATGCTATTTGCATACAAATGTCAATGGAGATAAGGAGCAAAGGAGGGAGACAGAGACAGGATTGTTTCTAGAGAGAATGGTGTGCTCTCTGCTTTCCCATGAAGAATTGGAGGTCTGAGTCCCTTCCAAGCTCTCGGCCTTGCTGTGCTGTGGGGCCAAGCCCACCACCAAGCCCGGGCACCAGGGCACCAAAGCACCCAATTCACAGAGCACATCCGACCCTGTGAACAGCAGAGCATGAGAGCGACCAGTGAGATGAGAGTGTAGTTCACTGTGAGTTACTACAGATCACTGCATGCTTTACAACAGAATGCAGAGGTTTCAGTTGAAATCGTGATTTTCAGGCACAAATGTGCACACAGTTTATAGTCTAAAGAGAAGCAGATGCTGCTGCGAAAGTTCACAGCAAGGAACAGACCAGAGACTGTCTCAGTCCCAGCTGAGTGCCTCTGCTATCAGGTAACACAGTTGCTTACATGTGGGGAGGGAAAAACACTGGAGGGAAGCAGCATCTGTACAACAAAGCATGTAAAGTACATGGGAGCCTCAAGCAAGGAGTTTCACTGGGACAAATACCCAGCATCACACATTCTTGCAAGCAGAAGACATCCTAATGCAAGCACGTGAAATACCTGCAGAGGGAAAGACAACTTGAGTGTTGCTGTTGCCCTTGAACACAAAAGGATAAACTGATATTCCACAAGATGAAGAAGAAACCACTTCAAACCTCATCAAAGTAAACAATTTCCTTCACATTGCATGCAATTGGACTAAGCCACCCTTAACACAACAAGCTGGGAGGCCAAGATGTGGACAGGGAGAAAAACAAGAAACATAATAACAACAGCTAACAGCACATTTGGAAAATAAGTTAAATTTCATATTGCTGGTCTCAATCCCATCTCTAATGGTTAAGAACCAGAAAGTGAGCTCAAGTGTGGAAAAGACTGTTACATCTGCCTACTGAAAAGATCTTGCACCTTCCCTTGAAGCGTTTGGCAAATGCATCAAAGACAGCATCAGAACAACAGCACATCAGAGACAGGTTCCTGGAATAAATGGATTTTGAGGCTCATCCAGCTTGGCCGTTCCACGGCTCCAGAGTTTCCAGTGTCAAGATTGCAATCTCCATACTTGTGTATACAAAGTTCTTGCAGACCCCAGTGAAGCAAAGCCATCTGAAGTAGCACAGTGCTCCTGATGGGTTGTGGATCTCATTATGCTGTTGCTGTTTTTCCTTAAAGCTCCAGATCCCGATGACAGATGATTAGGTGAAAACACGTTTTCTACATAGTCCTCTTCGTTGTGGGGAAAACTAAATAATGTGATTCAAAGGCAACCTTAAGGCTCAGAATCAAGAAGCAAGGAGAAAAATGCAGCATAAAAGCTCCCAACTTTAAAGTTATCACAGACTTTCATGGTCCAGCTTAAGATGTCTGGAACTTTGGGGCTTAAAACACTGAATTTGAGGCAATATGAAATGCTTTGAGCTCCCTCACATCTCAGTTCTTGCTAGCTTCTCTCAGTTGCAGGGTTTCTGCTCAGCAGTTCCTCAGAATCCCTCACTTGTAGGGTCTGTCTCCCCCCAGGCTGCCAGCTTTCTGGACTGGACTTCCTCAGACATCTTACTTAAGTCGCTGTTGTTCCTAAAGCTCTGGCTGAAGGACTCACTTTATATAAAAACATGCAACTTACATGTAGCTACTTTGGAAAGTTGCTACATTCCAAAGCAGACAGAGAAAGCTAGTAATGGAGCCTGAATGTAACCCCGAAGCCCAATATTCCAGGTCTGATGAAAACACCACTATCTTCTTACGCTCTTGACGCATTTGTGATTTGAGAGATTTGTGTCCTGTATCATGCATCTGAAATGCTGGCAACATCACCTTTCCATACTCCATACTCCAGATTTGAACAGGTGCCCCTTCACAGCTTGCTCCTATGCCCTCCCAGCTTTTCACCACCACTTCCTTCTTGAGGGCTAAAATGGACTCCACAGTGATAATGAAAACAGGACTTTGTTGTTCAGTTCCTCTCCTCACAAACTGGAGATCTGGCTGGGGCTGGCTCCAGCTCAGACACTCAGACACATCCTCAGCATAGCCTGGACTTCGACCCAGCAAATGTCACTGTGGAGCATGGTTTCCCCCCTCCTTGAGCCTTAACTCCCAGCCCTACTGCCTTTCTCCTACCTTTTCCCAAGGCAGAACATCTCCTGGTGCCAGGGAGAGTCAGCAACTCCCATTTTCGTCCTCTGTTTTGTTCTTGACTCCTAAATCAGATGGTTGGGGGGTGACCAGGAGACAACCTGGCAAAGATTATGCCCAGTTTCCTAGAGTTCCGGTAATTTGCCTCCTGTTTGTAAAGCACAGCACACTGTCGAGGCTGGGCTTTCAGAGCCCCAGAGAATTCCCAGCTGAAGTCAGAGGGATTTGGATCTGAGGGTGAAGGCATTAACAGTTTGCAGGGGAAGCAAGTCAGTCTCAAACCTAGGCTCTGACGTGGCTTTAGCGTGCAGTGTCAACATACCCACATTCTGCACAGTCTTGTCCTGGAGCCAATATCTTATGGCAGCATCTGGAAGGTGAAAGTAGGTACCTCCTAACTGTGTAACCTGCTTGGCAAGGAGTTTCCAGCCTGTCCCTCAGCCTGCTGCACAGGTGTGTGCGATTTGCATGTGGTGCAGCACACAGGCAGAGCTTTCCAGGGAAGGTGTGCTTTCCAGTTCTTTCCTATGCCAGTATTGCCGCCACCTGGAGATGAGAGGAATGAAGGCCTCCCAGCCTTTTCGCTACCTTTGTCCTTCTGCCTACTCAGACACAAAGCGCCCTCTTTTACGGCAGTTAAGGGACCCAGCTGGCACCTCCCCAGCTCTCTGGTTACTGTGTTGCGAGCCCAGCTCTGAAAAAGACGGGACCCTTCTGCTCCTTGGTGAAAACACTGCTGGCCGCTATGGGAGGCTTTGGCTGAGATACATAGCCCCGCACCTTTGGGGAGGAAGCAACTTGCCTGTGCTTTCCTGTCCTTGCTAGTTCAGAATTTCAGCTACAGAAATGCACGAATGAATGCACGCCTGTGTGTTTGGCAGAGCTGTGCACATAAAGAAGAAGGGGCTTTCTGCAAGTATTTTACAGCACTGAGATGGGAGAGAGATGGGAGAGTGAGGGAGCTTATGCACTGCATGTGCACGTGCACATTTTCATGTTCTCTGCACAGTTGTGCATGTATATGTGTATTTCCATATTGTATCTAATAGGCTCTTTGTTTCTCTAGAGAAGAAGGAAAAGGAAATCCGCATGTAATGAATCCATTTATTTTATGGAGCTCCCCTGGAGAGGGGCAGGGAGCACGATTTATGCAAAAAAACAGGCAGCTGCTGTTGGGAGGGGTACACCAATCTGGTTTTGATTTTCATTCGTAAGTGGAGGTGGCCACACAAGCCAAGGCCTCGTAAACTCCCTGTAGAGAAGAGTGGCCCGTTGGTGTGAGGCTGTCAGAGCCTATCTGGCCATTAGTATCGAGTCACTCGCCTCTGCATCTGACTAATTCCCACCCCGTTGTTCTGCCTTCCCAGGATGCGTTTCCCCGTGCTGTGGCCTCCCATTAGAAGACAGAGGCAGAGCTGTACTGGGGTATAGACTGAAATCTTTGTGTTGAAGGGTAAAATGCCCCTTACAGAGCATTTGCTGTTTATGTCACAGTGTATACTGTATACTACAAAAACAACAACTACGTGAATTGTGAGTTACAGTCCAGTTTCTCTCTGCCATTTAGAAGAAGACAGGGAGTGAGATGGTATGGAAAAATTTCCGGGCCAGTGGAAATGGCAAGAGACACTGAGACAAGACACCACTCATCTGCCTTTTTTCCATCCCTGCCATTTTGCAAAACTCAGTGCATGCCATCCGGGCATTTGTTGGTGCAAAGGCACACTGGAGATTTTCATAGTGGAAAACATGTCCCAACAGTTGCAGTGCTTTCAGTAGAATTCTATTATCTGATTTTTCATCAGATCAAGAGTCCATCAAATTTATCCACCAGTAGCACGAGAAAAAATTGACCTTAGCATCTTCTAACTCACACTACGACTGTCCCATATTACAAAAACACATGGCCTTCCGATGATCTCCACCAGCTGCCTGTGCCAGGCCAGAGCTCATGTGCCAGTAAGAATCTAGCTCAAAATTTCACTCAGTGTCTGTATTCTTCACCATCACCTTGTGCATGCCCAGTAGAGGTAGGCAGGTAAGTGAGCAGACAGATATATCAATTCAGGAAACTGAAGATGAAAACTGGACCCAAAACTACCCTCACACACTAGCAGCAATTAATTACTGCACAAGGTTAATCAATTTGTGTTACTCTCTGTAACTCAGATGTTGTACATTTTCTTTCCTGACAGATAAATATAGGTAGCCAGCAAAGGATATTTAGAATTGGAGGAATGTTGAACTCTCCATCCCAGGGACATTTTCATTTCTATTTATTAGACACACATTTCAAGTCATACACAGAGGCTGAACATGTTATGAAATCTTGACTGAATGGTAGGGTGAACATCTTAGGAAATCTTGGTTGAATGCTGCTGTATCTGTTAGATTTTGTCACTGCTCCTTTCCGCTCTTGCTTGTGCAATGTTTCATTTTAATGTGTTCATACAGACCAACAGGGAAGAGAGGCACAATTACACCCCATAACCGGTTACATCCCTGAGGCACTCAAAGACTAAGGTTTGTCCCACATTGCAAAGCTCATGCAGCCAAGGGCTAGAGGGCTGCTGATGTACCCGTGCCAGCAAAAAGCCTCACGTAGATGCATTTAAACTGGTGCAACCCTGTACTGCCTTCTTTTTTGTCACTGCATAAACAAAGAGAAGAGACAAATGCAGGGAAGAGAGGAGACAATAAACAGTGCCCAGTCCAGCAAAAAGACTCCACTAGACGTACAGACCATATTGCCAACAGGTGGCTGTGCCAACATAGCAATACTTCTGATCATTTGCTAACTACTCTACACTACTATTTCTCAAGCAGAGCCACATACATCGTATGCAGGTGCTCCATACTTCATGAATGGTCAAAATGCGAAAGCTTATTCTTGCTATTATGTTGGACTTTGACTTTAGCTTCTAAAAATATATAATTTGATCAACAAAAGAAAAACATGTTGGAAAAAAAGCTTATGGTTTACCAAGGTCATGCAACAAATCTGTGGCAAAGCACAAAACTGAACATAGGTATCCTGCATCTCCAGCTGCTCATCAAAGCTAATGGATAAGATGCTGCATTTGAAACAGGATGTTCTCAAAGTATCCCAAGAAAATGTATGCCATCATCAAGATTTATCAATCCAGGAAACAGAAAGCAAAATAATTCTGGAAGAAAGAGTGAGCTGCCTTGACAGATGCACACATAGTACTGTATGCTGACCTCTGTTACTACATGGCTACAGACACAGCTGAATGCGCCATGACACAACTACGTGCATTAGCATGTCATGCCATTATATGGCACTTCTACAAATATCCAGCTCTGAGGACGAGGACAGGGATTTGTTCTCTGCAGTATCTCTGAAGATCATAGAATCACGGAATTGTTTGAGTTGGAAGGGACCATATGGACTCCTCTGCAGTGAACGGGGACATCTACAGATAGATCAGAGACCCATGCAGCCTGATCCTGGATGTCTCCAAGGACAGGACATCCAGCCACATCTCTGGGCAACTTGTGCCAGTGCCTCACCACTCTTACTGTAAAAGAATTCCTTATGTCCAATCTAAATAACCCTTCTTCTAGTTTGAAATCATTCCCTCTTGTCCCACCACAACCAACTCCACTAAAGAGTCTGTCCCCAGTGGAAGCCAACATGAATCAACACGGTCAGTTTGTCTGGAGGAGAATGTTTGAAGCACAATCTCTGCTCTAAGGTTACTGACTCTGAACAGAACATCAAGAGATCTTGGGCAGACCGGTATCCCAGGCCTCAGTGACACAAGCTTCCTCATCTGCTAAGGCCTCTTTCTGGTTTTCCAGAACTGGAGATCAGCACAACCCCATGCTGCAGCCACTTGTATACAGAACTATCCTTACAAAAAGCTATTTCTCTTGCAAAGGGCAGATAATATAGTCCCGAAGAGGACACTCAGAACCATACTGCACTTTGGAGATGAGCCAGCAGCACTTTCAGAATCACATGCACTTTCTCCGCCCTTCTCAAGCCCTTGGCAAAATGGAGATTCAAAGCGATCGCTTTGATTAAATGCTTACGGCCACTTAAGCATGACTGCCATGCATGGCCCACCTGGCAAGGCAGGCACACCTCCCCCAAGCCCACACTGGGGCCATAACACTTGCAGGCTGTGTAGGCTGCTCTGCTTCAAGGCTGCCACATTCCCCTCCAGCCGTGTCGTCGGCAGCGTCATGTTGACAGGTTCAAGCCGTGCAGAGAGGGTTGTTTTTATAACCTGTTCTCTTTTAACAAAACTTTCCCAAGCTTATTCCTCCCATTATAGTCAAGATCACCTACTGCTCAGGGGGATTCAGATTCTTAAAGCGAAACTGCAGGAATACAGGAAAGATTGATACATAGTGGCATCCAAGGAAGAAAAACCTCAGAACAGACCAGTTATTCCAAATACCGAGCTCTGCAACATCCCCCATTTCTGTCTGGCAAGTCCCCTCTTTTCCCTATTGTTCCTGGTTCCACCATAACAAACTCTGCAGGTGTTCCTCATGCTGACCTGTAGCTTTTCTACTCTTCCAGTCCTGGAACCAAACATTTTGCCCACCACTTTACTTTGATCCTTGACTAATAACTCAAAATGCCACAATGCTGTGCTCATATCACACCTCAGCTCTGTCATTCTCAATAAAATTGGTAAGCACATGTAATCACAGGACGGTTGAGGTTGGAAGGAATCTCTGGAGAATATCTAGTCCAACCTCCCTGCTCAAGAAGGGCCACCTACAGCAATTGAACTAGGGCTGTGTCCAGATGGTTTCTGAACATTTCTAGGGAGGGGACTCCACAGCCTCTCTGGGCAACCTGTATTATTGCTCCTTCATTCGGTTAGCAAAAAAATACTTCCTGATGTTCAGAAGGAGCCTCCTATGTTTCAGTTTGTGCTCATTGCCTCTTGTCGTGGCAGTGGGGACCACTGAAAACAGACTGGCTCCGTTCTCTTTATACTCTATTTTTCTCTTTCTATACATTTCAATTTTGATACATCGATGAAATTTCCCCGTGAGCCCTTTTTTTTCTGAACAGTAGGCTGAACAGTCCCATCTGACTCACTTCTTCCTCATAAGAGAGATGTTTCAGATCCTTCATCATCTTCATGGTCCTTTACTGGACTCTCTCCACTACATCCGTGTCATCCTTGTAAAAACTCTCTGGAGCTTTTGCTGAGCTGTCAGCAGTGATGCTCAACTCTTTTCCTAAAGAGAAAGAATTCAATTAGAGCACTTTAAGATGGCTGAGCAAATGAGTTTTCTCCCAAGCATGCATTAACTTTTAGCATTCTACGAGGAACTTCATTTGCCATTGAGATGCTTTTTCAGTAAGCTTAGCTGGGTCTCTCTAAATTTCCTCACAGTCTTTCTTTTTCTTGACCAAACTAAATTTGGCCAGTGCTCACATGCTACTATTTAAATCCCCTGCAGTGCAAATGAAAAAAACATGCTATAACAGGATTCTAAACAATGCCATTTGTTTTTTGTCTCAAAATTTTTGTATTGAATTTCATGCTCTTGAATCCACAGCCCTGAAGAACAAAGTCCCCTTCCTACCCAAAAAGAACTGAAAAGGCATGACAAGAACAAGTTTCTTCAGTGCACTAGGGGATCAGCTTTTATGTTCCCTAGCGAGTTTAGATTCTGAGGAATATTTAGTCCATAACTTCTTTGAGTAAACCATCAATGAGAGCAATGAAAGTCCAATGTCTTTTTGAAACAGCAATACTCTTGCCCACTAGGAGTGAGACTACAAAAAAACTTTTTTCACACATGTGCTGCCAAAGAGCTGTCAAATGGGAACAGCTTATTGTGAAATGTTTTTGTCATGAGAATGAATATTCACCCAAGAACAAAACAAAACCTATCAACCTCTCTGACTTTAAAAACAAAAAGCCCTCTGGATGAGCGTTTCAAAGTTGCTCACCACCCTCAGTTGGCTTGTGATCCAGGACCCAGCAAAGTTCAAGAGCTGCTGCCCAGTAGGGCAGGGAATGAGATCCCAAACAGGTGTGGACCAGGTGTGAAAAAGAAGAAGGTTAACACACCCCATCCATCACAGGTCAGCACATCTGTAAAAACGGAAATAAATATTAACTCAAGGCAAAATCTTGTCTGGAGATGAGCAGAATTCTCCCCAGTGACAACTAAAGAATATCATGTGGTGAGGACTGCAGCTGAGCTGATTTACTGCTAAACTGCACTTGTATGGCTGCAAGAGGCACTCGTTCCCTCACAGCTGAATTGCTTCTTCTCAGTATTAGACACAAAGAGGCCTAGTGCTCTTCTGAATATCTCTCAGCTTCATTTTTCCAATTGCAAACCAATGGTTTGAAACTTCACTGACTTGCCAGACTCATAAAAAGACGCTATCAGATGGTAGCCAAACTGTGAAGAACAGCATGTTTTATGAAAACCCAATTAAACTCTGGCCATCAGTATCTCACTTTCATCTCTACCAAGCATTGTCTCAGCTTTCTCGTTGTATGCCAAGCTTATATTCTTCTCTGATTCGGTCAGTGACATTAGAATTAACAGTTTCATTTTGTTTTGATGTTTTTGGGGGGAAAGAAGGCAGAGTCCTTCTTGTTTATATACTAGGTCTGCAGGATACCAGAAACAAGTATTTTCAGGGTCAAGGAGGGGAGTTTTCTTCCATAACTGAGCTATGAAAAAGGGAATTGTTTGTCATTAACATTCATACAAGCACACACTGAACGTCATTCCCTGAAAGAACCGATAAATAAAATAAAAACACAACACAAAGAGAAATCCTGCCTGGTGATAACTTCAGAAATCCAGATCAGTGGAATAGCTCTTCAAGCTGAGCAAAATAACAGAGGCCTTTATGAGTCCCTATGGTCCCAAGTACCAGGTAAAGTGAACAGTGTCACAGAAATACCTCCATTCCCTTCCTTCCACAGGGGAATTTCCCTTCTTGTTGTCTCTAAACACTTAAGTTTCCAGCTGACTGTGATTCATTTTAAGAACTCATAAATGCAGGGAGCATATTGTGTTTTCACCTGACTGGCAGAAAGGACAGCTATTATTTCCCATCAGCTTTCAACCCTCTTCCAAGCCACTGATTAACAAAAGCAACAAATTCCCCTGGATACTCACGTAAGGGTCACTAAAATGCACTACAGTGCAACAAAATGCAAAACAGATTAGGGATGAAATAAAACTCTTTTTAATAGATCAACAGTCATCACCTAAAACTCCACTTCAGCCCATCTGATCTTTTTTTCCAACAAACCAATCCAGGAAACAAATTTGCTGATGGTGTAAACAAAACAAACAAGAGATGTCCTACTGTCTTGTCATTATCATTCTTCTGTTGTTTTCTGTCTTCGTGAAAGACTGTCTGCTATTGTCTGCTACTCACTGTCGTTTTAGTGTAAGTCATAAAATGCAGTGTGAAGGGCAGTGTCTGCTTTTATTTGTCATATTTGAGATTTGTCACGCTGAACAGTATCTGAAAACACAAATATATATATATACATGTTCTCTCTAGGTCTGCAGAGTGCAAAGATTCAGACAGCTGAGTTATCTTGATAAGACAAATCTGTCAGGACTCAGAGCAGCAGCAACTATAGGTGTGGACAAGTGGTGCCCCATTCTAAACTTTTTACCAGCTGGAAAAGAGCAGCATCACAAATACCAGTCTGAGAACCACATCAACAGCATAGTTGCCTAAATGAGCACTCTTCTCAAAAATACCCAGAGGAGTTTGATGACTGAAAGGCTCCAGAAGCAAAGGGCTTTCAGGCAAATCCATCTGATATATTTGTTATATGGTGCCAGCATAATTTCCCTTAATGGCTAGAGAAAAAGGGGAGCACAAAAAGGGTCAGTTGGGAATGTTACGTGCATGTGGGGGAGGGGGAGCAAAGAAAAGGCAAAACTAGCTGAGAACAGGCTCCATCTAAATTGCATGCAGACCTCACACAAAGCACAGAGAATTGGTCAGTAGATTGAAGCCATCTGGCTGGAGGAGCCATAAGAGGAAAACCCTGCTGGAGATCTCTCCATCACGTCCCATCATGGTCCAAGATCAGAGCACAACATGGGCTTCCCTCGTTCCAATCTCATGGAGTTAAAAACAGGAAGAAAAGCAAGAGGGGGACTGCAAAGTTTGTCATTCTGGCAGAGCCTCTACTCACAAAATATAGATCCAGCTCACACTCTCTATTGCAAACAATTTCAGTCCTGACTCACATTTACCAAAAAAAAAAAAAGAAAAGAAAAGAAAAAAAGAAAAAAAAAAAAAGAAAGAAAGCATAAGTGTTTGATTCCTGACTGAAACAGGCTGCAGAGCCTGCCCAGCACAGCTTCATGCAAATTTTAACCCCAGTGGTCAGAACCTGTGCTTGTGGATCCTCCCATGCTCTGGAGCACATGCTGGGAACACGGACTATACGTATACCCACAGTAGACACTGAGTGAAGCAGCTGCTACGGCAGCACATCAGTTTGCTGAAAGTTTGGGCATCACTCGTTTTGCCTACACTGTTCCAAGGCCTATCAGGTAAGCCTTGGGCTTTGGCCACAACAAGGGAGAAACTGAGTCAAGGCTGCACACGCTACAACCGACAGCACAAAACACGGATGCAGACAGCTGGTCCAGGCTTTCAAGGCTCCCCAGTGAAAGACTGCTACAGGGTTGCTCTCAGATGAACGAACCGGAGAACTCCTGGTCTTCTACTGCCCATCCTCACCATGTACAAACATGTCTGTTGTTGAAATCAAACTGAGCATTTGTTACGGCTCTGTCTGGAAATGTCTGACGACACAAACGTTGTTTTAATGCCCTGATAAACCTTCTGTCTTCATTTAACACAAATTAGGATTGCTTGCATTTCAGGTATCTGAAGACTTAATATTGGTCTTTATGCCAACCCTGCCTTAACAGATTTAGCATTTTTCATGGCGTTTTTGTGAAGGCTCTCCTTCACCTGGCTTGGGGGAAAAAAAAAGAAAAGCCCACACAACATCTGGAAAGATTAAAGCTTTGGACTGTTGCCGGTCTGATGTCTATGGTGTTGTTAAAGAGTTTTTCTTCTGATTCTTCCATGCAACCCAAATATTAATTTCCAGAGATCAAATCTCAGTGCAAGCAGCTCAGTTATTTTCCATCGTTTTGACTTACTTGCCTATATGGAACATTCCCAAAATGTCAAAAGCCACTGATATTTTTTAAACACTGAAAATCTCAGAACTTCCTATTTCTGTATCAGAAGTGAATTTCATTGAACCTAAAGGCTTTTCCCTCTAACAACTGTCTTCACCAACGTATTTCAACTGGTATAGTAATGCCACAGATACTGGGTATGAGAATAGAAGCATCTAAAATATGTAAGGAGAGAGGCAGGTAGTGGAAGAAACAGAACTGAAGCGATATTGGCAGAAGAAGTTGGATTCATTTTCCCAGTGGATTTTTTTGTTTACGCTAAGCCTGAAATATTGGAAGGAAACATAATAAAATTATTACTTGGTTATTTTGCTTTGAAAAATAACTACATCCACTGGGAAAAGATGGAAACCTTAAAAATATAAACATGTTATTTCCAAGTGAGTTGCTCATTTTCCTGCTAGAGTACCATCGCGTTGCTCTATACTCCTGCTCTCTTTGCAGCTTTTCCTTCTTTCCAGCCAACTTTTCATCCCTCCCCACACTTCAAATTATTAATTTCTGTCCCAGTATCATTCTCTCCTACCTCCTCAAGTCTGTTTCAGAAGGTAGTTCCCAGTACACGGATACAAGAAGTTGGGGTTAGCTGTTCATTTGTGGAATGGATAGGTTCTGCAGGCTGACAAGCATTTGGCTACTCTCAACCAGGACACCTGATTCACATGCAAGAGATGAACCCTGCAGCAGCCTCTGATCTCTAACAGGCTGCGACACTGGACAATCTTCAGAGGTCCTTGTGTCCCAGTGGCTCTGAATGGTTGAGTAATGATGAACTGAAGTATTGGTGCAACATGACTGTTTATTATTCCCTTCTTTTACCTACACTTGGAGGGGGGAGGGGGGGTGCAGGAGGGCACTTTTGCAGATTCTTGGGTTTTCTGGGTTATTGTTTGTTTTTATTAGTTTTATTTCCTTTTGTTTTTTTTTTTTTTCCAATCAGTAGTTTCATTTGAATTATTTGAGCTATTTTTATCTAACTATAAAATGTGATATTTCTAAGTATTAACTACCTGAACAGACAAACCTGTGAATGTCTTACTCCTTACAGCTGGGTGGCTGCAGCTCTGAGGATTTGTAGCAATTAATAAGCATGTGTGGCTAACAAGCCATTTTGAAGAGCTCACTAAATTTCCTCATTTAAAAGCTTAGATGACCAGTTGTTGCACTTGAACAAATTTATTCCGCTTCTGATCGCTCAGCATCAACCTACATGCTGTCACAAAAATTCTAGACATTTTGCAACATAGTCATCACCAGATCGAGAATGTTTCCCAATTTTTCAATGGGGAAGGGAGACAGGCGGTTGGATGAAGTGAATGCTGACCTGCAGTGACCCCTTCTGGAAAGCACCAAAAATGTACCATTGGAAACAAACCTGCACTGGTCTGGGGGGCCTGTGTGGGAACTGTGTGACCTAGTAGCTTTTTCCATCTCAATTTCTATGACTTTTAATGTTGCTTCATTGGAACAGCCTCAGCCTTCCTAAGATATTTGCAAAGTAAAGCTCTGGAGCAGATATACATCTATTAGCATCCAATGGATCAAAAAATGCCCAAAGGACCAGAAAAGTTGCTTTGTTGCTGGAAGCAGAAAGTAGTAATGTGTTATAGCAAATAAGAAAAAAGCAAACATGCTCCATTTTCCAAACAATAACAAAAAGCAGAACACAAATTTGTATGAAAAAAAAAAAAAAAAGGCTTATAGAACACCTACAGCGTCTAGTCCCAAAGGAGTTCAGAATACCATTTCTTTGAGAACAGAGCCATAAAACCTTTAGAGGCCATAATCAATTAGGACATACATTTCTCATCTAAAATATGCTACTTCTTTACTTCTGCCAACCTCCCCCCCTCCTCCCCACTTGTGAGCACAGGTTTAATTTTAATTCAAAAGGAAAAGCATTCATTCTTTAACGGTCAGTGACATCCCATTCCATTCCTTAGAAACGTGTGCTTCTATCTAAACTGGACCACCCTCTGCAGTGCTGACAAAACACAGACCATGGATGAAATTACTTGCAGAAAGCAAGTCATTTTATTTTCTTTTGTACACACACACAGTATTCAGGATTATTTTTTATTTTACCCCCAAATATGAGAGCTTGATGAAATAAGCACATTCAGAAATTATCTGTAAAAAATCAGAAATATGTCAGATTTCCAAACTTGGAAAGAGACAATGGGCTTCAACCCAAGTTGGCACCAACTTTATTTGTCTCCTTTGGACAAAATGGTCTGCATTGCTAGTGGTTCTAGAAAACACTCGGAAGGCAAAGAAAATTTCTTGGAGATAGAGAGGATTCACTCTACAAAAAAACAATTATTTATGAAAGCAACTGTTTTCCTTCTTTGCATTAAAAGATGCATCACTTAAATCACTATAAGGGACAGCACTTTTCTGCAGGCAAGAGAAGCAAGTGGAGTTCAATGTTACTTGAACTATCACCACGTTGGTTGTCTCTGTCAGACCAAAACCTACAGTGCTGTTTAAATGTCATCACTGACAGTCAAATGACATGGTAAAGCTCTTGAACAGCACCCAGCCCTGTTTTCTTATCTTTACCATGGAGAGCCAGCACTGCGTTCCAACCGTCAGTTTCTTTTCCTCTTCACATGAGACAAATAGAGGAAACTGGGTTTAATTTAAGACACTGAATAAATTCTCCTGCCAGGTTGTTACAGCCAAACTCCTTTCATTTAGGATAAAATTCTCTATACAAAGAAAATCTTAAAAATGTGACATTTCTACAGTGTTTAGCAACGTTGCTTTTTCTCATAAGGAAATTATCCTCAGACTGGATGGCAGTGATTATTTTGTTTGGCTCTTATTTCTAAGCTTTTGGACAAGCTGAAAATCACTCTGCTTCTAAAGGACATTATACAGCGTAGTTCAGCAAGAGAGGAATAGTTATCTTCTGGGATGACCCTGTTTTCATTGCTTAACATTGAGCACAGCGAGTCTGGTCAGAAGCCCTGCCTTCATTCTGTTTACTTCAGAAAAGTCTTGGAGTTGCGAACTTAGAACTACCACAGAGAGGGATTTCCAGTAATTTTCTCATCTGGTAACCCATTCTACAAACTAAAGAGATGATGACAGCACCTGAAGAACCTGCATGGTTTTATCAAGGAGTACAAAAACAGAAAATGTAGCCCTTTGAGAGGCATTTGCTTTCAAACTGTATTGTAACAAGAAGCAAGCGTAACAAACAAAAGGAAGGTGATGAAAGAACTCCTGAGGTGGGATGATCACAGTTCATTACCCATTTTGTTGTATACTACATTTAGGTCACAATTTATATTTCACATCGCATTTTAGCTAGAAACTTGGAAAAAATATACACAATGTTTTGCATGAGCACTGTAGACCACTGGCACAAGCAAATGGCATCAACACACATTTATTGTCATCAAACAAGAATTTGAGGAAACTCACTGAATGCACTTTGCTATAGATCAACTGAAGAGTCAGGAGAACCTCAAAACGGCAGCAGCCCTTCACTTCGCACTACTCTTTTCCCTCAGGTGATAAGGGCGGGGAGCTGCCGCGCCTCAACATGGCGCCCCAGAGCCCGCCTTTCCGCCGGCGGAAGCGGGAGTGACGGCAGCGAGGGCGACGACAAGATGGCGGCACCCGGCTTGGTGCGCGGGGCGTTCAGGCGGCTGTTCGCCGGGCTCTGGGGGAGCGGCTGGGTTTCACCACCGGCCAGAACCCTCCGGGAGGGTGAGTGCAGGAGTGGCCGTCGACGAAGGGCTGCTCGAGGGTCGGGGCAGTGCTCCGGGATCGTTCTGTATCTCTCCGGTCCCCGGGCTGCCCTCTCGCTCTGGTCTCGCACCGCGATGGAACATTGCTCTGTTTCACCACCACCCCACCACTTACCGCTTTTTTCTTTTTCTTTTTTAATTTTTATTAAGGAGAAATGAGTCTCATTTTGATTTCTTGTCTTTTTCTCCTTTATTTTTGTTTTGTGTAGTCGTGGAAGTGACTGAAGGCAACACGACCATAGTAAGTCTCTGTCTCTACTTCTTTCCCACTTGCAGCTCGTGCTGTTAATTCCTTCTGCAGAAGGGAATAAGCCTGTTGGTTCCAAAAGGGGAGGGTGAAAGGGTCGGCTTTCTGCCCAAACGACATCGCAGCCTGTGAAGGCCAAACAAAGGAAGAAGAGCGTTACAAGTGTAGTTAAGCTGGTTGGCCACACAAATGGTTTGGCCACAGCAAGCCTGGGTCGTCACCCTGCTGCTGGTGAGGTGATGGAGGGCTCCAGTGAGAGCTACCCTGACCTCTTATGTGGCAATACCCGATAAAACTGGGAGCCCTGACACTTGGTGTCATCTCAGCCCCATGGTTAGCACGAACAGGCATGGTAAAAGTTTGCCTGAGTGCAGAGCTGTTCAGTGCCAGCTGTATGACACGTGTGTGCTGCTTGCCTTTAACGTGCATTGTGTTTGTTAGTCACAGTATGTGCCTTACCGGCTGCTCATGGTGTTAAGCTTGCCTTTCATAATGCGTCCCATGAGAAAAAAAATCAGTAGAAGAGCTGTAGTCAAAAGGAAGACTCTAGATGCTCAAAGAATATTGCTTCTGAAAATAAACAGGTTTTGAGGTATCTGATTAAAAAAAAAAAAAAGAAGAGCATTTTCTCAGCTATAATATGTGAGAGAAAAACATCAAAGCACTAGAATTAGCATTTTGCTTAATTAATGCCATCTGATCTGTTGTACTTTATCAAGAGAATTATTGGTGTTTAGAAAAAGTGCTGAAATAAATAAGGATGGGGAGCAAAATTCAATTAATCTGCTCATATTACGTATACCAGTAACGATATGTATCTTGTAGACAGACAGTACAGATACTTGAAAGTGTTTAAATATCACTGGGGGAGCAGAGCAGGAATTATATATAAATAAGGATTGAAGGGACTTTTTCTTCCTAGTGAAATGGGCAAAAACTGACTGTTTATACGCTTAAAAGTCTGAGTTTCCTTTGTGTCATCTTTGGATGTGAGGACACTGCCATGTTTGAAACTTGAATGGAGTAGGTTACTTGTATGTATAACTTTTTACACTAGCAGAGTCTTCTAGGAAAAAAAAGAAGTCTCAGCTTCCTGTCTCTTTGTGCATCATGGGGAAGATCTGGATACTTCTGCATAATATGCATCAATAATAATGCATCAACCTATGATTCATCCACGGTCATAGATGAGAAAATCTTGTAACTTGATTCTTGTATCTTGTAAATTGATCAGCTAAAGGGCTGATGCATTTCTTAGCATATCCTCTGGTCACTCCATTTTTCCTACAAGCTCAACATCAGGTTTTTCTTAATCCGTCTGTGTGCTCATCTTCCTATAATCTCTTATCTTTAATCAGTATTGAAGGAAGTGTTGTGTATGAGCCAGATGAATGAACCCTAAAGGAATTCAGAATTCATCAGCATACTGAGAACATCAAATCTTTGTACTCATTCTTAGTCCTGTAACAGAAGAATAATAACTCAGTGGCGTAACAGTATGATAGCCCTCAGTTATTGGTCAATAATTACCCAAACCTGTGTGTTGAAATTGTGTCAAGAAAAACTGATGTAGCATTCTGATTATATTTTTTCTCATTCACTTGTGAGATGAAATTACAGTCAAAGTACAGTCTGAAGTCAGACTGCCAAGAATCAATGAGACTCTGAGGGAATCAGACATACTGGCTTCCCCAGAAATCATTTTACCAACAAATGGAAAGTAGATACTGACCTGTATTTTATTTATATATAGAGATATATAGATATTTAGATATATCTAAAATGCTGGTCAGTGTGTGCATGTGTGTTATTATTATTAATGTAAAACTTTCTGTTGAAACTGTGGGAGAAGAAGTCTTAAGTAAAAATCGAGAATATTCCCTCTTTTTGAGGTACGGAGGTGCTTCAGCCACAAATAACCTACTCATTTGCCATCACTAGACAAAAAAGGTGCTTGGTCTAATATCTTACATCATGGCATTTCAGATGAATACCAGTGTCCCACACATACTTAGAGAAAATGGCATGTTTTTTTTCTTCCCAGGTTTTCAGACCCAGAACTTGACAATTCAAAATAAAACAGCTTTTTTTTTTTTTCTCCTTACAAGCAAAGTTGTGCTCATCCACAGTATGGCAGACTTTAATTAGATAGTTGGGATTTTTTTAAACTCTGTTTCTTGAACTATTTGACCCTAGCAGTTGGTGTTCCATATGTGGTTTTAATCTTGACCAGAAATTTTCTTCTTCCAGAACATTTTGAAGAAAAACTGACTTCGTCTTTTTTGTCTTTTCTGTCCATTCAGCTGCAAGTTGATAGCTCTTGCTTCTATTCATATAAGCCCTCAAAAAAAAAAGAAAGACAAGTACACGTTTGTGTATGTAGACATCATATTCCTAACATCTACATTTAGAAAACAAATTTCTCAAGTTCCTCCTACGTACACCTTCTACATTTCTTTGGATTTTTCTACATTTCTTTTGAGAAAGTTAAGAAAATTTGCGTGTTAGATGTCACCATTTTGTAGTGACAGAGGAAAAGGTTGTAAAATAGTTGCCCAAAGGAATTGTTCAGGGAATTGAACTAGAAAAAATATTGGTGTAATTTTAAAAAGAATGAAAAAATCACACAACATTCCTGTCTGATTTTTTTCCTCATAATTTTCCCCATTGGTGGTTTATAATCCAGCAAGCCTATGCGTGTTTTGGCCCACAGCATGTATCTGCTACTCTCTGATATTCTCATATTCCCAGCAAAAATATTTAAGGCTTTTGGCTAACAGACTGCTACAATTGCAAGGCATAGTGGTTCAAAGGAATACCACAATAAGTGGAATTCAAGCAAGAATGAGAACTTCACGTTGTGTACTAGTTTAGATTTGAATAAAATATATGTAAGATTTACCAAATGGTTTTCTGAGCCCCTTTTCTTTTATCCCTATTGTCTTTGCATTCCCGAAGTGCTTGATTTGTGTGTGTGTGTTTGTATATATATTTATATATGCAAGTGAGTTGTATAATGCAAATCCTGTCTCCCTTACACCTGTGCAATACTGGTCGGCATGTTTTAGACTTGATGAAAGATATTCCTCAAGTCACAGAGCAGGTTAGGTGCAGGTACTATGGAATCTTTACTCATTCATTGTATTCTATGAATTGCTTCTTAGATTGAAGGGAAAATTATAGAGGATGTTGAAACACCAACGCCTCCTAACCCCTCTGGCCAGTGTCCTATCTGTCGCTGGAACCTGAAGCATAAGTACGATTATGTGGTAAGTCTAATGAAGTAGTGTTCCCCACAGGTGGATAAATATTGCTCTCGGGTGTAATGTACTGTGCAGTCTGCCCCCTTTCTTCTCTCCCTGGATGTGGTAAAAGTAGGCAATTCCATCTATGCTTCCTTTGATTGTAACAAGAATAACTTCCTACATTGTAATTGCTTGCCTTGGCTGGTCGTGTTCATTGGAGGGAAAAAAAAAAGGAGGGGGATTTTCTCATATCGATAGGAGGTTTGGGATTATGCATGTGCCCATTACTGCTTACCATCTGATCCTAGAGCATGTGTTTCTAGTGTGCTTAGCTCTCCTTCAGCATTGCACTTCTAGTTAAATGGAACTGGAATGCAATATTAAACTATCAGATTCAAGCCTGTTGTAACGCCAGAGAGGCCAATAAACTTGATTAAATCAATTGTGTATTTGAGCACCATGGTTTCATTTTGGATCACTGTCCACTAAGGTAGTAACTGAACTTAAGAACTCTAAAGTTCTTGATGGATATGAGGTAGAGCACACATGCTTACTTCCCTTTCCCCTTAGCAACAGAAAAAAAACAGATTTTGATTGATGTCTTTTGCAGGAAATGATTATGAGAGTATTAGTAACACTAAACGTGGAAGATAGAGGGGAAACTCTGTAATTTTTTAAAGCAAAAGCACCATAGAATAGAGAGTATGAGGTAGAAGACACCAGATGTAGCCTCGCCAGAGGTCATTCAAACACAGAGGTCATAAAAGAACTAAGTGTTCCCACCACCCTAAAATACCAGTGCTGGAATCAAAAAAGAAAACCAGACAAGAACATCCTGTTACTAAGATTAGGTAACAGAGAAGTCAGAACAAGTTAATGCCAGTAGGATTAAGGTGAAAGAGATACAAATACATCTGGAGGAAAATGAATACTTTTGAGAAAGGAAGACAGTTAATGTGAGAGAAACTGAAAGCCCTGTTAGCTGCACAATGACTGAGCTGCTCACATTCAGTCCTAGTGCACGCAGAGATGAAAAACTGTTTGGATATCTGGGTACTAATGACAGTCTTGCAGATGACTACTGCAAGGCAACAGGGAAAAAAAAAACAAATTAAACAGATACATATTTAAGCAACAGAAATAACTTAAGCATTGAATTAGGTACAGAGCAGGAGGCCTGGCTTGCGTGTAGCCCCCAGGTGGGGGCTACCTGCAGCCAGAGTATTTGGAATCACTGTTGAGACTGTTCCCAAAAATCAAGAAATCCTAGATACGTGTCCATCCTGACTGTTGCATAGTTGCTGAATGTTTATGTTTCTGAGTATATACATCCAGTACTCCTGCTGCAGAGCAGAATAGAATCTAGACAAAAGGCTGAAGATAGTAGCATGAACTAGCATATCCAAGTTGTAGCATGTTCCTGCCTCAGTATTTAGAGCTGTTCCTCCACGGAATTCCAGGGCTGATGTGAACTAGGAAAGTTTCAGTTCTGGAGTAGATCACCTCTTCTGCTTGAATAAGTGTGTTATATGTTTGAATGCCAGTTGAGAATGTATGGGCTTTTAAATGTTACGGTGAATAAAACCTCCCTTTTTTTGCACAAAAGCTCTCTGCTATTTTCCTATGCTACAGCAGTGATGACTAGCAGAATCTTGAAGTGCTCAAACAATAAAGGGCAGACACATTACTGTGTGGGTAATTAAATGGTGGCACAATTTACTCGCTGGTGGTTGAATTATCCTAAAAGACAGTAAATCGAGAACAGCTATTTTTGTTAAAGACACAGGCTAGTTTATAAAGCGTAAACTATAACCTGTGTTTGGTAAGAGATTAAAATAGATGGATCACAGTGGTTCTTTTGAGATTGATAAGCTGAGATCAGTCAGTTGCACAGAAGGGAAAGTGTGAGCTTTTTTGCTTGGGACGCTTGTAATTGGAATGAATAAGGCACTATGAAAAGGGAAGTGTTGAATTAGCCCCTGAGGGAGCTGAGTAATATGACCTCATAGGACTTTTCTTTTGTGATGGGCAACTAGCACAGTCTAAAGTAGTGGCATAATGAGTTACTTTAGCTGTCGTAGAACGGGGGGACCAATGTCTCCTAAGTTATTAATCAACCAAACAGGCATTGTGAGCACTCTCGGGTCATGATTCCAACTTGCCTCAGCTGTGGTGTAGGGAGCTGCAGTTGTCATTGCCAGTTCAGTCCTTAGTCTCTGCTAGGCTCAGGATAAAGGGGCCCGAGGCACAAATTCCCACAGTTTGTGATCTGGGTATGTCTATCCACTAAAAACTGAGAGTTGATTTTATTTTCTGTAGCCACTGGAGATTTTAAAAAATAAAATGATTTTGATCACTGTCAGGCAACGGGGTTGAAATCTTCACTCTTCTTACAAAATATCTAGAGGATGGTGTACAGCTCCCAGGAGTAAGAGTGAAAGGAAGAAGTATATTCTTGTGTAACTGGAAATAATGACTTGGCTGGTACAACCCAGTAGTAATTTGGCTACGCAGACAAATCTTACTCTGGTAAGTGAAGGTTTTAATGAATTGCATATAACTCGCCAAGGACATTTCTTTTCAGATTGTCTGCAGATAGTAAAATGCAGAGATGCCTCTGCGTTTCAGTTGCTAAACAAAACACAACGTATAGCACATTATTGTGAACGGATAGCAAGTTTACCCAGATCTTTTAGAGGTGTAGAGGTGAAGGCTAAGCTGCTTTTTTCTTTTTCTTTTTCTTTTTCTCCTTATCCATTTCAACCATCATTAGTCGGAGTTAGGCAGTAAATATGTCATTTTGCTTTAGCAGCAATTAGAGGAAACTGAACTGCAAAATTTGCCTGTTAGCCCTAGATTAATTCAATCCAAGTTGTTTTCATCAAATGCTGCAGATTACTGGGGTGGGAATCTGGGTCCAGCCTCGTGGGAGCTGTCCAGTGATTAAAGCAAAGCTGTGGTTACAGGCTTGGCTGTCCATTAGCACAGAATGTGAATTTCATGGAACATGACGGCACCATGAGAACGTGCCAGACATATTTTTTTCTTTGACTCTTCTACTTACTTGCACACTTCCCTCCACAGCTGCCCCATAAAGTTGGCTGTACCTGTCTGCTTTCTCCCAGTGGTAAGATGCATCTGTGTGATTACGATGGGAGACCAGGCACCTGGTCTGTTAACTGTGGGAATCTTCAGAAACAGACAAACCTTCTGTTGAGTATGCAGCATTTTAAGCCAAATGGCATGAGTGTGATTTGAAGCTGTGGCAGTTAGAACGTAGGCAATTTCACTTGAGAAATGACTGCCACACAGAGCTGGTCAGCTGGTGACACTGTTGCTCAGAGATAATAACAAAGAATGGATTTTCCTGATTTTTTTTTTTTTTTCCAGTGGAAGAACAAGCACTGTCTCCCTTTTTACTTTTCACCTCCCCCTTTTGCATGGAAATATTCGATAACAGCCCTGTGACTCCATGAGGCGTGGTGGTAATATGAGAAAGCACTTGGACCACACACACCCTTCACTAGAGCCTGTGGCCTCCTTAGGCTTTCACTGTAGCAAAGACTGGAACAGCCTTAAACTTGCCATCATCTCCCTTTTCCCTCTTTCCCACAGAGTAATGCAGGCTAGTAGAAAAGCCTAGGGGGTTTTTCATTTCCTAGGCACTTTGAGCTGAACAGCCCTTTCTCACTTAAGGATGTGATATGTTTGTGCAAATTGAGGTGTTGGTGATTTGGAGAACTGGGTAGCTAAAGAAGATGGAAAAAGGGGGAAGGAGTCTTGTTTAGGTTTCCTGGATCCAATCCAGTGCATTTCAGGAGTGGCTGAAAGTCAGTGCCCTTGGACTGCTTGGCTGGCCCCTGCCCAACTTCCACCAACGCAGCTGGCACCGACTGATCCCCTGGTTACTGTTCTCATTGGCAAGGCAGTGTACTAGCTGGACCAAAGACACTTCTCTTCCCTTTTATCTACAGATGGCCTCTTGAGAGCTTCCTGCTCGTTGCTCAGCTATGTTATTCTTGTTCTAATGATACAGCATCACCGTGGATGGTGAATGATAAGTCATTTTGTATTTATAAAATGAAGGAGATGGATCTGAAAATCAGCCTGATCGTGTTAGTTGGTAGAAGGGGAGCTAAGGAAGAGGGAAATTGTCATGATCACAATAGTGAAGATAGGATTGGGGAAAAATAAACATCTGGATTTTTGACTGCAGCATTTGTATAACTGCATCTCATATTGCAGAATTGGTTATTACTAGAAAGTTTGTACTGAATTCTAGCAGCCCGCTTCAGAGGTTAACTGGTCTCATGCAGTAGGGGTGGATTTATAAATCCAATATAGCTCAAGTTTCTGAATGCCCATTTTTATTCCACTTGTGATTGTATGTCTTTGCAGTGGCAGTAAATGAAGCAAGGAATGTTTCAGGGAGCTTTGTGTAAAATAGAATAGATGTGGAGTGGGAAAAGGGAGAAGGATACTCCTCAAACAGGCAGAGGAGTATCAAGTGCTGATATACCTGGTTTGAATTCCCAGCATGTTGAAGTGTCTGTTGTCACGTCCCTTCCAGCCTGTGAGCCACCTCTGCGTGGTCCAGCTACCTCAACTATGGACGTGTTTATAGTACTGGAGAAGTAAACTCTCAGTTAGCAACAAGTCTGTGAACAGATGGAGAAAAATCAGGACAAAGGCCCCAGAAGCACTTCAGGCCAACTTATGCAGACATCAGCACGTCAAGGGGACCTGCCTATGTAGGTCTGAGGGTGCACTAGCAGTGGTGGTGCGTGTGGAAGTGAAGAGCTGGACTGGTTTACTGTGTGCAGTTAATGGGACACTCATGCAACAGCTGTTGCTGCTGTGCTTAGGAATTTGTAATCTCAGACCTGTGATAATATCTGATTCTAGAGATTCCTTTAATTTTGTTTTTATTAAAAGTGCTTTACATTTCTAGAGCTCTTAATTAAGAAGGTCAACAGCAGTTTAATCTAAATGATCCTTGAATCTCAGCCAAACCCTCAGTATGTTTTGAATACTCCTTCTGTGCAGTGTGACTCTAACATCTCTGACTAATGCATACACAGGCAAAGAACTGAAAGCGGTGATTTATTCTATTAGGTCTTTCCTATCAGCATATGTTCTTTTCTTACAACAAGCTTTTCGTGCAAGATTTTGGACTGTTTCCCTGTTCTCCACCCTCCAGAGAGACATGAGGGAAGTTCTACCATGGGAAACTGGACAAAAGTTTGAGGAATAGATACCAGAGAACAATCCTGCTCTGAGGGGAACAAGGAAAGGGCCAGAGGTGATCTAACGTATCTGTGACCTTTAGGATAGCAGCTGTAATGGCGTTTCAAGTTGTGTAAACACTGTCCATCTGTAGGTCTTGTGTAACTGTGCCTCAGTACCTAGGACACATTATCTTAGCCAGAATCTTGGAGCAAGTGACAGTGAAGTAGTAGGGATTGAAGCTGACATCATGTGTTTACAGTAATGAAGTGAGGGGAAGACTCAGACCATGTTAGTGACCTCACTGAGTTAAGCTGGCGGGCAAAGCGATGGCTAGCGAAACCCACTTGTTGACAAGCTGCATCTGAGATGTGTGGGAAGTATGCTTTGTTTTGGTTTGCTTTGTATTGAGTTCTGTACACAGCATGAGCACAACACCTAAGAATCACGGCAATTAAAGGAGCTGTAATACATTGGTTTTGCCCTTTTCTTGCTTCTGCAGGATGTCTTGCTCTTGAGCCAGTTCATCCGTTCTGATGGAGGGATGCTGCCACGAAGGATCACAGGCCTCTGTTTGGAGGAGCACAAGAAGATTGCCGCCTGTGTGCAGATGGCACACCGTGCAGGTACCTCACCTCCTCCTTCAGACAACATCCTTAGTGCAGGGCAGAGAGCCCCATGAAAGGGCTCTCTCACCCAGTTAGTATGCTGGTGAGATTTCAGTGTCTAGTCAGCAAACCCATTATGCACCTAGTACAGGGGCAGGATGACTGACCAGAAAGAAACTACTTACTCTGCTTTCTTTCTGTCTTGGTTCCTGCCTTAGCAGTAGATATTTACTCCTAGATGAGTCTACCATTGCTGAAGGATGTGGGAAATCTCAGTCTATAGTACCTAATGATTAAATGCCAGTTTCTAAATTGACATGTTTTAGCATAAGCTTGATTTTCTACCCATTAATGTACCTGTCTCCTATCTGCCTTGGGAAGTTCTTTGTTTTTAACTGGGAGCAGATCCCAGGTTAACACAGTCTGAGTATTATCCAAGTTAAATTGACTGAAGATTTTAATAGTCAAATTGTCATCCTGAAAGTGGAATCTGATTGGACTTTAGTGCTTTATGTTCTCTCAAAAAGCCGTTCTGTTGAGCCTAAGTCCTTGGCATGTGTTTCCTCTCAGTGTGTACACCAGAACCTCCTAACTAATCTGTGGCTAGAGTGCTGGTTCAGCAATGACGAAAGAAAGAATAAATACTTTTTCTGCTCTAGTTGTGTTTTAGCAGTAGGGATCTGGGTTGCCTGGCTTATGAGGTATAAGTAACTTGTAGATGCTATAGATGCAACACAGGCACTGTATTCTCACACCTTTCTTTTTCTATCTCAGGTTTGCTGCCAAACCACAGGCCTCTACTTCCTGAAGGGCATGTTCCCAGGAAAACCAAGTTGAACAGGTGAATATTCTTGTCTTTCCATGTCTCTTTTTCAGGAGTAGGTTAGAAGAGAAAAAGCAGTTCTTTATAACTGGCTAGAACATGCCTTACACAGCAGGTCTTACAAAGAATACGTGTCCACTGTCATGAAGTTCTTTCATTAGGCTTTTAAGGACAAACTGCATCTCGTTCAATCAGTCTGTCCCCACATAATGAATGCCACACATTACTCTGCCCTCCCTTCTTCAGCCTCACTTGCCTCCTGTTCATTAATATTCAGTAGGACAGACATAAAAAGCTGCCACAGAAATGGAGTCACAGCATCACAGAGCAGTTGAGGTTGAACAGGTACTGTGGAGACTATTTAGTCCTCACCTGCTCAAGCAGGGTCACTTACTGCTGATTAACCAAGAATGCCTAGCCAAATTTTAAATATCTCCAAGGGTAGACCATTCACAGTTTCTCTGGGCAGCTTGTTCCAGAGTTCTGCCACTCACAGTTAAGGAGGTACTTTCTTAAATATGGATGACATTTCTTTCAATTAGTGTGCACTGCCTCTTGTCTTTTTGCTGGGCACCACAGAGACGAGCCTGGCTGCCTTCTTTGTACCTTCCTTTCAGGTATTTATAAGCACTGATAAGACTCTCTCTGAGCCTTCTTGTGTCCAGAATAGAGAGTCCCTTCTCTCTCAGCCTTTCAGTGTCCAGCCCCCAACTGCACTTGGGACAAAAGGGTGCTCAGGATGGGTACCAGCAATGTGTTGGGGTGAGCAGCTAGCAGGGGCCTGACAGAAGCTTGTTTTACTGTGCTCCATCTCCATTTGCCCTTTCTGACTGCAAGCTGTGATTCGTCCTCAGCCTGCCCTTCCTGTGTAACAGGCTGTCTTCCCCCTCCCAGGACTGAATGGCCCCTGGCCTTGGGGGCGAACCTAAAGGCTGCTGTCGCCTTCTGCGCTTTGCTCAGCGTTAGGAGGTGCTAATCCCCTGTTTATGGCCTCACACTCTGTTTCCATGGGGATGTCAGAGCGGTTTATGAACCCTGCATTAGCAAGCCATAGGGTTACCAGAGGCCATGGGGCTGTTGCTGGGAGAGCTTAGGCTTCAGGGTTTGGGGCAGTCAGAGACTCCTTCCTGCATTTCAGATCTAATGCTCTGCAGTGGAGATCTGAGGCAGGCCCTTGAAAAGCTCCCTGAGATGCTGTCAGGCTGTGCACTGAGTACTGGGGAGAATCAAACTGGAGGACTCTACGTTTGGTGCAGCCTTGTTTCCATCAGATACTTTGACTCTTTGTTCCTGTATCTTAAAAGTCTTTGGGGTTCTTTAGTTGCTGCATCTATCCAGCAGCTGTGGAGTGTAGCGCATTATCTAGTTAGCATTCACACAGCAACCCTGGGTCGAGACAGGAAGTGATAAATCCTGTATCTTGCTGGAATCGCACCAGGACTCCAGGTCTAATGCCTTGAATTTTGTAAATTATTGTTTAGAATTTTAGCGAGAACAGAAATACCTCAAGACGTGTTCTACATGGAAGCAGGTGCTTCCACCTCTAAAATTAAGAGATTTTAATTAATGATTAATATACACACCTTCCTGTTGTATTGCTAGTCCCACCTTACACCACATGATTTTTTTCTTTCCAGCAAGGAAATGTAACAGGCAGATTGCAGACGATGGAGGAAAAGAACAAAGCTATTGTTGAGGAGGTGGAACAGCAGTGAAATAGGCAGTCTTTGGGGTCTGAATGGAGACAATGGAAGGGATCAATAAATTTGATTGAAAGCTTTGGTAATGATGGAGCTGGAACCAGGGTAGAGTGTAGGGGTACTTCAGGAGTGCATCTGTGGTCTTTACAGCATTAACTTCTCAGTCTGTTGGAAGGGGAAAATCTGTATCTCCTTGGAAATCTTATCCAGTGTGCCTCTCTGAGAGTTTTACTTACGGTTTACTTTACTTACGGTTCTGTGGAACCGTAGCTGGCATTGGTTGAAGCAGGAGTTAATTACTTCCTTCCTCCTGCCCTACAGGAGCAGGGTGCCCCTGCAAGTTTGGAAGGGTACCTGTGCATGCTGTAGACTTTTAACCAGCACTTACTTGAGGAATGAAGACAGAGTTATTCTTGGAAGTTTCTTCTGAAAATGACTTGTCCAAGCTTACATTCCCTTTGCCTATGTAACCATTCTTGAAGTCTTTGTGAGGCCATAGTAAGCGGGAATGAACTCAACATGTGGTAATTCCAAATGCAAGGGAGCCAGCACTTGAGGCCTGCTGGGTTTTCAAGCACAGGTAGCCTATCATAGTAGGTGCTGTTTTGAACAATTTTCCAAATCTTTGAGATTGAGCTTTTCTTGAGATTATTGACTGCTGTAGTTGTCTTTATCTCTGTTTAAATAAGAAGGAGCTGCTTTATTTTGCACTGCTACTGTAGCCCTGGGAATGTCAGTGGGGAGAAAATGAGCGATCATGTAATGTGCAGTTGTATCAGATTGCATCTTGGGCTACTTGTTAAAGCTTTTCAAGACTAGAATACAGGTAATGAACATTCCTTAGCACTAGTTTGACCAGCCTATGTACTCTCCAACTCATCCTGCAGTAATGGCTTCTTCATTCCACCATCAGTGGGTCTGCTCTGTGTGTAGTGTTGAAATAGATTCTTCTGCTCTCTATCTCCTCTAGAAAGCCCTGACCACTCTTTTAACAAGGATCAGGGATGCTGCCCTGCAGTTGATCTATTGATGTGAAGTTTGGATTTCTTGCTTTTCTGGAAAGTGCTTTTCTGGTGCTTACAAGCAGAATCACTGTTATATTTCTGAAGTTGTTTTATTGTTTCCATTGTACATACTTCAGACATTCTCTCTTACATTCCCCAGAATTGTCTGCATATTGGTAAGAATTTACCTGTTTTGTACTGGGTCATTTCACAGGCAGCTGACCCCATTTGTTAACCTGTTTCTGGGATGCAAGAGTAAAAGCAGAATGCTTTTGATCCCAGCTTGTTCTTGGTCATGCAGCTCTAGCACAGAGTGTATGTGATCACATCCATCATCCAGGATGTAATGTAACATAGAGAAGGAGATGGGGAACTGCAAAAGAAGGTACCACATGAAAGTGGAATGCCAGTTTGAGCCACACTGGCCATCGTGGTAGTGGGTGATGTGTGGAACAGCTTGGGGTCAGAATTTAATTGAGAGGCACTCCACAGCTCTCTGTTCTACTCCCTGCATTTGGAACACTGTACAGGTAAGACCCACTGTGGCATTCCTCATTTCTTGGATTTAGTTCTTTCTTTTCACATTCTGCCTGATTTGTTTTTGATGATGAGAGCTCATGAGTATTATTGCTTAACTGCTTTATTTGCTGTGGGCTCTTCTTTAGAAATATGGCCATCAGAGTTTCTGCATCATCCGTAAACTCTTCAGTCTATTGTCCTCTCCCTCTCTTTCATAACATTTATCTACAGAACTTGGGCATGAAACCAGTGAAGATTACCCCTTTCATTACAGAATTAGTCCCTATGGTTCATTTATTTGGCCCAGTCTGGGGCTTTCACTGTTTCCAAGGGTTGATTCTACAAGCAAACTTGTCTTGTAGCCAAAGCTTGTTCCCTCAGCCTGTCTGAATTCTCCCTTTCATAACTTCCTGTTATTACTTCTTATTTTTGAGTCCATTTATGCTCCTGCCTGGCATGTTCTGGTAAAGTGCTGCAGCAACAAAATATTGTCACTAGCCCATGAGGTTGAGGACATTTTCAAGGATTACACCAACACTGTGTGGAGTGACAGGCTGTTTGCAGATTCCAGGGTCGTATGTGCAGGCCACCGCACACCAGAACCAATTTGGGAAGCTGTCAAGTACAGCTGCAGGCCACACTCCTGTACTTGCTTTCCAGGAGTGGAAACCTGAACAACTCAGCAGTTTTGTTTACAGCATGGAGTTTACTGCGTGGATATTGTGGATTAACTATCCAGAACAGACACCAAGTTCAGGCCATCATCTAGATGCTTTCTTAACGTGAATATACCACTCTTCTTCTTCTGGTAGGCCCCTGTTGGTGGTTAAAGTATAATGTTGAGAAGTTGTTCCCTTTTCCAAAAGACTGAAGGATGTCACACGTTCCTTGAGTCACCCGTACTCTTGTCAGCAAGACATGCTGTACATGTGGAGTATGTGATTTTAAGTTCTCAGTTACTATTCCATTTTCAGCTTCCTACTGGAAGAACAGAAATTGGCACAGCTAATATCCAGGTCAGTCCTTCCTCCGCATGAACTGGAGAATTTGCTATGTGTCAGGGAAGAGGCAGGTTCCATATGAGCTCCTTATGAATTATAAAGTTCTCAGGCTCTGCAGACATCTCTCATCCCTCAGAGCAGAATCTGATTTCACTGCTATCAGTGTTTCATTCCAGCAGCTTGTGTTTTCTCTCATCTGTATGGAAACTGTGTGTGCATAGCATGTGAATTCAAAAGAGCAAAGAGCTGGAGTGGCTGCAGGTGAGCAAAACCAAGAAGTGTCAAGGGAACGGATGTGGCAGAGAGGAGGCAGTCTTGCCAGCACTTTGATAGAATGCTTCCTGCACAGTCTGTAGCCCGCTGCCTTCTGCTCTTAATCCAAACAAGAGACGGACTGAAAAAGTTCAATGAGGGTTCAGAAGTTCAGCCTTGAACCGCACCAGCATACTTGGGCTGCGCACAGAGCTGCAGTAGCCCCACGTGTAGATAATTTCTTTTACCCAGCACACAGAATTTCTGTGCTTATTTCAAGGTGTTAAGCAGCAGCCTCTAGGTGGGAAGGGTTTGGGGCCCTCCTGCTCATGGAGAAAAATCCATGGAAACTGATTTCTACGTGCCACAGATATTTTAGGTAACTGCAGTGACTGTGGCTGACTAATTACAACTTTTTCCATGCATTTTATGTCTTGCCATTTCCAATCATAGGAATGTGACCAAGATTTCCATCTTGCTTTGTCCAAACTAGTCACTTGTGTGTCTGGAGTCTAGGGATTCTGGTTGTTCTCTGGGATCCCACCACACAAAAGGTGGCGAGCAGAGCCCTGGGGTTGGTTGCTGCTCTCTGAGATTGCATTTCTTTCCTCTTTTGTCCAGAGTGAGAGCTCTGTATAATGAGATAACCAGTTAGGAGACTGGACACCAGTTGCATCTGGCATCCACATGGAGCCTGTGTCCTGACAACCCTCAGCTGATTGAGAAAATTTAGACCATCTGGCAGTGCATGTCTGTAGGTTATTGTAAAAGCTCCCCAAGACAAACCAGGTGGCTCGCTACAATGGAAACTTGGGTGACTTGGCTAGAGAAAGGTGCATGATTTCTTGAAACACTAGATTACATGGACAGTAGAGTTCACAGGAAAGTCCTGAGTGCTGGGCTTTGAAGCTCTCATACATGAGTTTTGTGGATTCTTGTTACTCTTGGGGACAAAAAAGAAATCTATTCTATGAAACAGTAGGAACTGGGGTTAGTAAAAGAGGAAAAGAAATTTTGTAGACTGAGTGCTCCCAGGCATCAGGCTTTTGCTATTGCTGAATCAAGGTTTAAAAAAAAAAAAAAAAAAAGCAGCAAACAAAACAGGACAAGTTTGAGTTTGGGACAAAGCAAGTATTAAAAGTGCTAAAAGCAAATGTGCTCCAGGAAGGGAAAGCGTCCAAATGTCTGTTTCAGCAAACAATGAAAAGCCCCAGCCTGCAGTCCCCAAAGGAAGCTAAAAGCCTGGACCAGAGGGCTGGATTAGACCTGCTCAAAGGAGAAATAACAAAAGCTTTAAAATCAGGCCATTACTAAATCCTCCTTCCTATGCAGAATTGGGGTGTGCACTTTCAGCCCCCACACAGAAACAGAGGGATTTCTTAAAAAGCCACTGTCTGTCTAAACCTGCACACAGCATTGATGTGTACCTCGCATTCACACATTTGCTTCTCTCTCAGTGAGAACATTTATTACCACGGGACCACTTTCCTGTACACGTGCAGACACATGACCAGAACTGCACTTGACATACTGTTGCATTAAAACAATTTCAGATTTTTCTTCCTTTGTTGTAACTGCAGTCTTGTGATACTAAAATCTGTGCTACAGGCTTCCCTTCATGGGGAAGTGTGAGAAAATGCAGCCCCATGTGCCTGTCAAATAACTCTACGCCTTCTTCCAAAAAAAGCTGCCTTCCATTGGCTCTTTCCCAAGTAGGGACCTGTGTTTGGTCTCTCTGAACTCCCCTGACGTTTGGAATGAGAGATAGGAGTCTCTCTGACTTCCTATCCTCATATTGTTATGTAAGGGATTCCGTTAATGCAGCAGTATAACATTACAATTCAAAAGGGGCTAATATATTGCATTTATGTGAGAAAAACTGACTGAACTTTGTTCCACACCATCTTTTGAATCCCTCCTGCCATCCTAACTATCATGAAGTCCTGAAAGTAAAAGCTTTCAAGTTTGAAAGTGGCTTGATTTCAGTGGCAGGAACCTCTAAATGTGATCCATTTTTTCAATCTGTATTGTTCGGGATCGCTGGGGAAGAAAAGTACTAGGAAAATGTGTTGCTGTTACATAGTCTATAGCTGCCTGGCATTGCAAGCTTTCTTTGTAGTTCCTGGGAATCTGCCACATGCCTTCAAATAAATGCATTACGTGGTCTCTGTCCAAAGTTCTTAATATCTCCAATTTGCATGATGCAAATGAAAGGTAACAAAGCTGTTTGGGGAGAGGATGACTGATTGAGGTTACATTAAGACCATGGGATTACTCAACATAGGCATGCAAACATCGCTGGACGAAGTTTATCAGACTGTTCCAAATTCTAATTTGTTGGAGCATTGTTTGTGCAGATTATGCTGGGGTTTTACTTTGGATCTTTATTGTCTGAAAAGACTCTTCTTTCTCTAAAGACCTCTGTTCCCTCTCTACTGGTAGCAAAAGATTTAAAGCCTAACAAAACTCCAGGCCACCCAGCCGCAGGGTAAGATTTCCAGTAACCGATTCTGAATCTGAAATCCCCTGCCAGTTTGCAAAGCCAAGTCTAAAACTTCAAATGGTAAAAAAAGCAGAGGATATTTGCCAGACTTTACTCCGGACAGAGATTTGCAGTTGCAAAAATTCAATTACAGTACCTCTTCCATTGCAGGTTCTGACTTCCTGCAGCAGCAAACTGTAATAGTATTATAAAGAGAATGCTAAAGCAAATTCGAGCATGTGAAAATGCAAAAACTGGGCCAGAATCACATCGTGTGGAAAAGAAATACCCATTGATCCACTGAAAGCAAACTAGTTCTTTTTTGGAGACTATTTTAACTGAACTTGGCCTTTGTAATCAGTTTATTTTGTTGAGGCGAGCTCTTGAAATGACATCTCCCCTACAAAATGGATGGACTCGCTCTTGAACTTAGTTGCAATGAAGGGATTCAGCGCTCCACGTTCGCTACAGGTGGACAACGTGCCGGTAGCCTGGAGATTACACCTGATTTGTTTCACACGACTGGAAGTCAGGCAGGTGCCAGTGGCTACAGTGCAGCAGAGGTGCAGCAGTTCCAAAACAAATAGTCCTTTTCAGTGGTTCCCTTCTGAACTGAGAGAGTTCTGCTCATCATTATTGCTTTCATAAAGAGGCAGGCGGAGAGGCAAAGGCAAGCAAACGAGTGTCAGCTTCTGCTTTGACTAAAGCTGTTTTGCCGTGGTTGGTCTCAATTTGAAATACGTGTGTATTGTTTTGACAGGTATCTGACTCGCTGGTCCGTCAGATCTGCAAAGCCCATCTGGAAGAGGGGCCCTAAGTGGTGCAGAGTTCCCATGCCGGTTGGAAACCTTCTTCTGAAGGATAATGTCAAATATATATACAAGCCGCTTTATTACAACCACTAGATTCCTGAACTGGCACAGTCAATGAGCACAGCTGTTTTACACTGTTCTGCTTTTTTGTTTGCAAGTTTGCTGGTATTTCCAAATTCAAAAACTCTCATTAGTGCTCTGTATTGTCTCTGGTGAATAAGCTGCGATGTTCCTCAAGGAAAACACAGGATTCAGCAAAGCAGAATTCAACGTTCAGAATGATTTTGGAGAAAGCAGGGGGCAAAGATTTTACCTCAAAGGCAGGAAGGCTTCTTTGTCACTGTAGTCTACTGCTGGGCTTGGAAAGGTGGTTTCCTTCTTTCCCAGAAATAAATGGTAATTCCCCTTTAATGTGTTTCAATTTGCCTCATTTGGGCTGTTGTATCTCGACACTGATGGAAGAGAAAACCTCCTGCAGCACCGTGTTTCCTCAGCAGTAACAAGTTATGTTAATGACTACCAAAGTGAAATATTTTTATAATCTGTACTACCTGTAATTTGCAGCAGAAAACACATGGCAGTGGCAGGCAGGCATGTGTATTTCTTACACATCCAGTTCAGTATTCCTACCTTGTGCATCCTTCCTGAATCAAGCAAATACACAATGTTGATATTCTTGACAACTGGACTTGCTTTTTCTCCCTGCAAATGCATTTTCTACATTTTCCATGTCAGTGATGAGGGTCCTTCTCAGGATAGTTTTGGGCTGCCAGATGTGCACAATTTTCTACCCTGTAAGTGAAAGGTGGCACCATTTCTGTCCTTATATAATATCTGTATGCAACTTCCACTGATCATTTCTCTTAAGAAGTGGTAATTAAGGGCCTCATATGAAAGGCTTATTAAATTATTAGGGTCATTATTGGTTCCATTTCTTTGATACTTATCTGAAAGCCACAAATCAACACAGCCTTTTATATGTACTGCTTGCATCAGAATTATCAGTTAATACTTACTGGTATGGACAGGAACAAAGGATTGGGATAAACCCATGTTACCTGGGAAATCAAATTAGTTTGTAATGGTTTTTTGTTTGTTTTTTGCTTCTGTGAAATGGAAACCCTGAATTTAGCCCCTTGAGATGGCTAAGATGTTTTGGCTTTGGGAAAGAACCAACACTCTGAAATCTCTGGGCTGGCCATCTCTGTTTTAACGAAGCTTTGAAACCTTCAGCCCTTCAGAAAAGGTTTTTCCTTCTCCTGTGAACAGAAGTGGATATGTTTTCTAGCCCAGGTAGCTGTGCTCAGTGAGTTCTGCTAACAGAAATGTCACTGGATAAAGCCATAGCTTCGAGGTGAACCTAAATGAGAAAGTTTTGCAAACAACTAGATGATGCCTACAGTGAATTTTTTTCTAAAGTTTTGTGAAATAAGCTGGAAGGACTGCACTAATTTTTGTGAAGCCTAACACCTGAAAAACAAAACACACTCCTGTCTTCATGATCCCTTAGAGTAAGCAACAGCTTTTTACTCTAACTCCAAGGGAAAAACTCTGCTTTCATTTGGCATTCATGGGTGACAGCAGGCATTCATTTATGTTCCTCCAGATGAGATTTTGTTTGAAGCATCATGTCTCTGTACACAATCAGATGGCCCAGGTTTGATTTCTGACCTAAGACTTTGCCCTTCGTGGAAGAAAATGTCGTTTGTTGCTAGCTGAAGGATCTGTCATGACACTACAGGGTATTTAATCAGGAGGTGAGGATTCATGCTGTGAAGTCCTAGGAAAAAATCAAGGCACAAAACAATCCAGCTCACAGTGCAGAGGTTTCACACGTTTATTAGAATAAGCTATAAATCTCCCAAATATAAATTCTAGATATTTTTGAGTGATCATCCCAGAGAAGTGTTTCACAGCATGAAAGGCAGATCTAAGTTCTTCTCACCAGTGCCACAGTAGATGTAGCCATATTGCTTAGTTTTTGGGACATGGTAGAATGTCAGTCCAAGCCACAGCAGACTTCTCAACACCACCACAGTGCATCCCTTCTCAAGCTGGACAGTCCAGGAGCCTGTAAGAGAGCATAGCTAATGTGTCACTGCAAATAAGAAAGACTGCATTCCTGGGGCAAGGGAGGACTGCCCAACTATTAAACAATACACGAGCTGCATCAATATATTGGAGTTCCTAGCACCCAAAAAGAGGAAAATCAGACCAAAAACCTCAATGTCCTTTCTTCTTTTGGCAGTTCTGCATTACTGGCTGCATTTATTTCCAGGTGTCTGGTTTTGCACTTGCACAATCCTACAGCCCTAACAGTAGTGTCACAGGGATCAAAGGAAGGATCCCCTGGAGCTCCAGATTAGTATATTTTATCTCTAGGAGAGGCTGCTGCTTGGCTGCTGCTGAATGGGCAGCAGTTACTTTAGCAAGCCCTGCTACCTATTTGGTCCAGCTACTAGCTGAATGGCAATCCTGTGAATATTTGCCCAGGTATGAAATTTCTTCTCAGACTCGCAGCATTAGTAGTGGAAAGAAGAAGGCACTTCAGGGAAGACAGGAACTGACAAAGAGGAAGAAAAGAAAGCTAAAAGCAGGATGCTTCCTATCAGAAATTTATAGAAAACGTTAATTCTCTTCACTCTTTTGGTTTCATCGTTGACAAGGACGTGCGTAGTAGGGGCAAAGAAATTAGTTTTGGCAATAATTTTGCCTTGGCTTTGCAGAGGAAAGTGTGAAAATGCAATTTCTCCTGGATGCAAGGAGCTCTGAGCCACTGAATATTGTTTTGTGTTTGACACAACAGCCTAGGAACAATGCCAGAGGAAAAGGGGCTAGAGCACCAGTTTGGATTCAGTGCTGGGTTAAGAAGCTTCCTGGAGAAGAAAGTAACATCTTCAGTGCCAAATGCCTAGATGCTGCAATATAGGGAAGAAGATTCCTGCTGAATCAACACTTAAAAGCAGAAGCAGCAGACCCAAATAAAAAAAAATTAAAAAAAAAAAAGTCAGAGCTGTCTGGACACTGCTGCCTAGAGTCAAGTGCTGAGCCTATATGGTAAGCTAAAAATTGCCAACTCAGGAGTAAGCAGAAAGCCCATAGTGTAGATAATTCTGGGGTCTTCAGTTTATACCATGACTCATGCTTACTCTTGTCATGGTTAGCTTGGAAAAGGATTTCTGTGATTGCTGCCAGCTGCCAATCCTCCCTCTCCCAGTAACTTCTGACTCTTGGCCAATTGCATCTGATGGAGAGCTGAGGGGCTTAAACATCACAAGATCCTACAAGAGGTCTCCCTGATATATGGTCTAGGAATCCAGGGCTTGACTACAACTCCTGAAGCTATGTATGTGGTCTGCCAGCAGATGCAAAAAGTACATGCTGTTTGGCTTGCCTGGCAGTCAAAAATAGCAGCTAGCTGGGCACTCAGTGTTTGCATGTCTTCAGTCTTTTGCACATTTACAGTACATGTAGTCTCTTACACAACAGTTGATTTCTTGTAGGAGGAGGAACATGACCAGGGATGTTGAAAGCAAATGTATATATGATGTCTGCAGAATGACAAAGGAATAACACAATTCAAAATCCTGTAAGACCAGGTGTCATGAGTTGTTCCAAGCACCTGATACCTGTCCTCTTCATATTTCTGTTCTTTTCAGAAGCTTCTTGGACAAGACTTTTTCCTGTCTTTCAGTAGGAAGTTCCACAGGTATGTTATATCGTAATATGCACAACATAATTCCTGTGTGATCTTTGACCTGGTATCCTTTCAAGTACCGTGTTTAGTTACGTGCAGACATGGAATCAAATGAACCACAAGTACCCCTTCACCTTCTGTGACAGTCAGTGAACTTTCTGATAAACTAACTGTATGGAAGTACAAAGAAGATATTAACAGTCTTTAAAGATTTGGGAGATTTTTGCACTGAAGAGTTTACTTCTGACTCAGTTCCTTGTTTACGCTACAGACAAACAACTGGAACCACCATAAAGCAAAGCACTCACTATTCAATACAGGGCAGGATCAGTACAGGTGTGTGGCATCTCTGCAAGTTACTACACTGTGGAAGAATTATTGTGCAGGTCTTACTTAAAACATGAATTAGTGTCTCTACAAACAGTTGTTTCATACAAGATAACCCCAAGTCTCCCATGCAGCCTCTCCAGTGCCAGACATAGGGAAACAAACCGCAGTGGATCTTTGTCATAGCTGGAATAAATGCACACACTATGGTTCAGCCACTGAGATTACACATTATGACTGACTGAGTCTCCTACGAAATCCACGGGTACCTAAGCAACTTCACTACTTGAATGATGTGGAAGCCCAGGTGAAGAACACTTCCAGAACAAGGCAGATCATCCAGTGACTGAAGCCCATGACTGAAGTTCTACAGCCATCTGCTGTCAAAGCAGAATCTTTCAAACAATTTCTTGAACTTTTCTTCTGAAGTTTTCAGCATTTGCTATCAGTGCTAGCTAGACTACATTTGAGGGTGTTGGATAAGTGGAAAACAGATCTGAATGTAATTGTGACAAATAACTTTCAATTTCTCCATGGAACACTGAACTGACTTTTCTTTCAGTGCAGAGTTTTTGCAGATTCAGCCTGCAGAAAAGATCTGCAGCCCTCCATCTAGATACTGGTGGTTCTTGCTGCAGCTTTACGTAGAGGCTTGTAGGGAGGACTGTAAACTGTTGGAAGACTTTCTCTGGCTATGGAATGGAGAACTCCCATTGTCTTTGACTCTGAACCAATCCTTCAAGAAGCAAGTCTGTCAAGGATAGGACTGTATCTTGCCTTGCTGAATGGTGAAAGCCCTTAGGGATCATCTAGTTTGCTAATGCCTCCCAATATAATGGAAGCAGCCAGCACCTTCAGTACATGTGATAGCTTATGTACATGTGTATATATGTTCATGTACACAGATGAGTGCTTCGCCCCAAACTATTTGTAGTCAAGAACAAAAAGAAATGCCTGGAGCATGACAAGTGGGGAAGGTGAGAGGGAAGACAGGGATGCTAATGCTCTCAGTTCCTACATTTGGATTCAGGCTTTTTTGTTGGACAAATTCACAGAGAAGATATAGTAAATCAAGTTCTGCTTGATTAAATCCACTTATCTGTGCTCAGGGGAAATATAGTACATGAATCCACGATCTCCTCAGAACGTGTATCCAGTGTCACACAGGCTTATCAATCTCCCTGGAGTATTCAACAATTAACTCTGCTGATCAAAGGAACTTCCTATACCCCTTCAGACCTGGCAGAAATGGATAGATGTAATGGATGACAGCTTCATACACTTTTATGCTAGATCTCTGAAGGTTGTGATGGACAACTGCTTCATTTTCCTACCATCAAGCTGCAATCTCTCAAAGGACTCAGATTTGTCATTTCATAAATACAAGACCTTTAGGGAATATTGTTATACTTCACAGCTTTTCTCTGATCCCTGATTCTGCATCTAGTTCTATGCAAATATGGGTAATAAAGTTTTACTGATGCTGCGCAAATCTTCCTGAAATGAGGATCTGAGCAAAGCAAGCAGCATACTTGAGGGCAATCCCAGCTAGATTACTGCAACATACTGAAAGAATGAGAAGTAAAGGCCTGAAGCTCTAATGCCATCTGCACTCAGATCCTGTTTTCAGCCACGATGGTGACCAGTCATTGAGCTAATATTTATTCTACAGAGCCAAACAGTAGCAGCAATGCCACCTTCCACCTTTTACTAAGCAGATCACTGGGAGATTTCCCTATTGCAGCTGTTCAGTATATTTTTCCAGACTGGATTTCTACAGTGCACAAAACTCATTCAGAAACTGTTGCCTTCCAAGAAGACATCACAATCAAATTCTGAAACCTGCATTCTTTTTTTGGACCTTTTCTCTAAATGTTAGTTGAATTGCAGTCTGGTATCTCAGTACTGATTTTTTCCATACCACACCATGTTAGCTGCATTTAAAGAAAGAGTCTAGAAAACAAAGATATTTGAACTCAAAAGGGATGGAGTCGTTCTCCATGAAAGATCCAAGACAATTGCATTCTCTTCCATCACAGCTCCAATCTCATAATCAATCTTTGAACATGATGCTTTGTCAGGACTACTTTTCTTGTAGGAGTTTTAAATAATGATGTCATAAATCACTCTAAAACTTTTAATCAATAGCTAATGAACAGTATAAAATAATAGCTTAAAACGAATACTCCTTTTTTCTCCTTCAAGAGAAAACTTTTGAAATGCATTCAGTAGCATGGTATTAAAAAGAATCAGGGGAATTATGAAAATTATATGCTTCATTTATCTTCTTTCTTTTTTTAAGCTTCCCTGCTATAATCAGTGGTTCTTACCATTTACTGAGTAAAATCATTACATAGGTAGGTGTAGGTCTGTATTAATATAATGAAGTGGGATGCAGGGTTCAAATCCTTTCTAACACTGGCATATTATTACCCCGTTTCAGGCAAACTGTTTCCTAATATGAGGCTGGGAAGCTCCGAACATCATTCTCTATGGCATAGCAAGACATCTAGATAGAAGTTGTTAGGAATTAAAAAAAAAAATTAAATATGGAGTTTTTATTTGCATTGGAGGGAATACAACTAGAACTGATAGACTGCAACTAAGAAGTGGCTTTCCTAGAGTTAAATACTCTAAATATAAGTTAAATACTTACATTTAGAGTTAAATACTGCCTTTAAATAGCATCTGGGTGTGAGGGTGCAGCTTGTCCCTAAACTAAGCAGCAGAGTTAACTTATGATGCAAAGCCTGATGAGGTGCAGGGAACTCCTACAGGCTGTTGCTCTCACACTAGAGATTTTTTCACAGCAGCGCTGTTCTAGTAAGGTTTCTGTTCTTCAAAATATATTCTTTCAAAACAGCAAGTTAGTTCTTAAGCTGCACCCTGCAAATCTGAGACAGCCAAACACTGTTCTGAAACTATTGCCTGCTGCTGCTCCAGAAGGGAAGGGAGGGAGCTGCTGTGTGGGAGGAAAGAGCATGGGAAAAATATCTGCTGGAAGAAGATCTGGAGCTTCCTATTCCCCCTTCGGAGCAGGCTACAGCCTCCACCCCTCCAAACACAGGCAGGAATTCTGAGGAGTTCCTCACATCTTTCCCAAACAAGAAAATGCTTTGAAGATCCTGATGCTCACCCAGTGTTAAACCACTGCCTTTTTTATGGCCCTTCAACAGCTGCCAGGACACCAGGGCTGAATTTCAAAAATCAACCTCCTTCTCAGCTTCTTCTTCCTTTGCAGTCGCCAATAGCAATCCCTGTCTCATCCCCCATGTCTGTCTCAGCTACGGGCTGAACCTTTTAATTTAGAGGCAAGAGGGTGCACGAAGCATCAGCTTTTAAATAAAAGCCTGTTAAGAGGCCTGTTTGCAGAAGAACTTTCCTGCTGTAACTGGTCCACTTTCAGTATGACCTCTCATAACTTTGCTGCTTTGGAGGTGACTCAGCAGAACCTCATTTCAGAGTAGGCTTGAGAAGAAACAGCTCTAAAAGCTAGACAGCCTGACACGGGATTCCGTGTAGTGAAAGCTCACGCTGGGTTGTAAAACTGACATTATCAATTCTTCAAAGAAGAAAAGGTCTCAAGGGAAAAGCAGCTACACCGTGGCCACACTTCCCACTATACGCTGCTGCGAGAGCAGGTTATAATGTATCTTGCCACAGTCAATCTTGAGTGAGGGTGAAGTACTGAGTACTGGGTTACTGGACAAATAATAACACTTAGAGAAGGGGAACGTAACAATTTCCCTTTGCAAAAGCAGCTGCAGGTTGGCTGTGACTTAACTCTCACAAAGCTATGCTACAAGTACAGGATTTAGCTTCTATTTCCCTCCACCCTGGGAAGAGCTTCCTACCTCTAATTTGCTGTCTGTAGGGAACAAAGTTTCATTGCAAAGCGGAGCAGCTGTAAGGAAAGGTCACAGCCCTCTGGCTCTCAACAAGTTTCCCCGCACAGACGTTTCACGCACAGCCTAACAGCGTAAGGACACATACAAGCACTGTGGGGCACAAACTCCATGCCACTTACTGGCTGCAAACTAAATCTTTCATTTGCTTGACACACCACCTGCACCCCATATGTTAACACTGCTGTCAATATTTCCAGTTCCCCATGTAACTATTTAATAATAATTAAATAGAAACACAGACTGGTTGCACATTCACAACTATTTTAAAAAGCTACCAGAGCCAGAAAAGTGGAACTTAGAAACAGTCAAACACTGCCAGGAGGCTGCTGCATCATCCTAATGGCTGCCACATCCTTGACACACAAATACAACCATTCCCAAACCTCAAAGGAAAATGATCTTACTCTGTAGACTTTTTCTCTTCATTACCCTTCCCCACTTGGAACACCAATGCAGCACAAATGATTAAGATAGACCTAAGCCATTTGGTTACACAAGAAGTACCTCTTCCTGCTGACAAGGGGGATTCAGAGGTTGCAGCTTTGTCCCAGACTCCCAATATTCAGGTGCCTTATACAGGGTGAAATTTGGCCATACCTAGACATCTGACAGCAGTGCTGCTTAATTCAGCTGAAGCTGCCTCTGCCCTCAAACCTTTATTCCCACCTTCATAACCCCTTCCATCATAAAGACTGCAAAAGCATTTTATTTACTGCTCAGTGAAGCAGATCAGGGAAACAATCTGGCTGCAAAATAGTGTAGTAAAAAAAGTTATTTTTCCAGCTGGAACCTGGCTTCTCAGCCAGCAACACTGACAGAAAAGAAGGGACAATACACACATAAATGAGAAGCAAAGGATGGTAAGCACTGAAAAAGCTAACACAGAAGCACTGTGCACCTAATTACAGCCTCCTTTTTAGTGCCCTTATTTTGTCCATTAGTTCTAAATCCATTTGATAATTAGAACAGAACTAGAATCCTTTTCTGCTACCAGTTTTGTTTTGTTTTCTTACAATTTTGATGTTTAGAAAAAGATGTAGATTTAAAAGCATCCAGAATAGATTTGGAAGGAACTGTACACTAGAGTAAACAGGAAGACAATATACAATCAAAACTTCTAAGGAGCAGGAAAAACTAATTCAAATCCCTTCTGTTAGGATTCTGACAACTGAAATACAGATCACTGTATCTCAAGTCTTGGGCAGTAAATTCAGAAATATCTCAGAGCAGCAAAGCACTCTCCTTCCACAGCACAGGTTTACGCTGGATCCCGTCACACACCATATATCTTGTTCAGCTGGTCGCTGTGGAAACGTTTTTGGAGCGTGCCAGGAGTCACGTAGCATCTACCTGGGGAGCCCCTGCATTAATCCGTCACCTTCGTGGACTTCTGTGAGCCCATTGGTTAGAAGGAAGAAAAAGAAGGAGCCTTTTGCTCCTCCCCTCTCTGAATGAAAGACGCTTCCTCTAAATCTTGCTACAGGATTTCAGGCTCAATACAGCTTCTTTGGGGCTTTTGTCACCAAACAAATGTGATGTCTTTGAAAGAAAGATTAACAGTTTGATGAAAGGATGCAATGGACAGCTTTGTTCTAGCCATCTTCCCCTAGAGCCTTCGGTCACTGTCACTTTCTTACCCAAAGGAGAATATCTGTCTGACTCTCAGAGGAGATTATGACCACCTTGTAAGATCTTGCCTCTCCTGATAACAAAGCACTGGCCACTTTGAGAAGGTGATAATGATGAACAGGGGCTGGATTAGGGGCAAAGAACCTCACATTGATCTCTGAATTCTGAGAGAAAACAAAGCACAAAATGCTGGGATTCAGAATCCACTGAATGCTTAGAGCACATCCAATTCACTGTCCTGAAGGAGAGGCAAAACTGCAAATCCTGTCAGTCCCCAAGCTGTACTTCTTACCTCATCATCAAGTTAGCATGTCTAGTTAAAACGATTCCAGATGAAGAACAGATGGCACAGGTAATGGACAGTGGATGTTTTCACACTAGGCTAGATATGAACTCTGGCCCAAATTACCTGAAGAATTTCTGAGAAGACTGTCCACAGCACAGGATATTTGTGTTAATATTAGTGCTAATTCTGAACACTAAAGATGGCCGAGCATCTTTTAGTACCTATAGTAGCTTAGAAACACATGCACGCTACCACTGTTGTACATATACCTAAAGATCAACTGTCCCTCATCCTTTTCCATCAACACACAGCTACACACCTCTTCAGCATGCAGAATTCTAATCCATGTGATATTTGTTTATAGCAAAGCCAGACAATGTCTGTTGACTCTCTTCCTGCAGAAGTTCTTGCAGCCAAAGGAGCAGCAAACAGCAGAGGAAAGCCATATGCAATGCTGGCACCAATGTCAGCCAGTGCAGAGGTAGGAACTGCCATTCCTTATGTGGAGCCCCTTCAGAAATAGATCGCTCCGAGCAAAAGCTGACCTGCTTAGGGCTCATTCTGACATCCACTGACAAATGGACCATCCTAGGATTCCCCCTTCGTGTAATTTTTCATCATTATCTAGAAAAAAAATGGTTTAGTTCAAGGCTGACTGGTGCAGCTACTGGTTCAGAGGCTTTAGCAGCCTTTTCCTCCTTCAGTTCAGTAAGAAGTTCATCTCCTTTTCACATCCAGTGAACCAAGAACTGAAATAAAAACAGGGTGGGCAATGTTTTCTTTTACTGACGAGGAACAGACTTAAAATACAATCCCTGGAAAGTTGCTATAAAGACCGTGCTTCTGTCCTCATTATTTCACCGCAGCAGTCAGGAGAGTGAAAGACTTCACCACAGCACAGTTGATGGTCAGCCCTGATCCAGTATAAACTCACTCAAGGCCTCTGACTAAACAAGACCCCTGACGTGATACAGACCTAGGACCCAAAAGTAGTGAATGCACTGCTTTATTACCAGTAGACATAAACCCAAAAGAAAACAGACTGCTTTCCAGAAATCAAGGCAGATCATTGACAGCCAACCTAAAGATATAATAGTAGCTGGCTCTGGAATCCTGCTGTGCTGCCACATGAGAGGTTTCAGACTGATACTGAACTCCTGAGCTGGCAGCACCCCACCTTTAGGGAGGGACAGTGTCTTGCTTTGCTCCCAGGTAACTTTCCTGGGTCACTGTGGGAGTGGTTTTAGTAATCACTGAAGGTTTCCCAGGCCATACATTACTAGCAAAAATGATCAATGTCTCTACTTTTGGATGAGGCAAGAAACATGCTTATGTGTTTACGCATGGCCACTGCATACCTCTGGTCGTTGACAATACTCAGAATGCTTTTTTTTTTGGATGAGACAGGGTCTCCTCTTCATAGACAGTTCAGTATGTTCTTAGGCTTTACCCTCTCCCCATTCTGATCCTCTTCTTGGTGCTTTTCTTTCTCATTTTACTTTCCCGTGGTTTTCTTTCCGGCTCAACACTGACAATGCCGGCACCATAGTGCACCCTGCTGGAGCATAACGTCTACAGCTACCCTAGAATTATTTCTAGGGATGGCTGACTTCAGCTTTAACGGAGAAATCCAGGTACCAGCAAAAATAAAAACCATGATTTAATTAATAACTCAGTAAAGCAGCTATTCAGTTCTGCTCCTACATCTGAAAATCACCAGCAGTTCTAATCCACACTCATCTATTATACTCCATCTGTACCAGTGTGTTATAAAGCTTGTTTGTCAACACCATTTGTATATATATCAGGTAACTCCAAGCAACACCACTGCCCAGTTTCACAGATTCACTGAGCCTAAGGATCACATCTCCTAAAGGAACGAGGATAGCTGGGAGCCACACTTAGTATTTTGGTTTACATTTTGGCTACCTCTTTTTTTGCCTTGCTAACGTGCAGCACAGTCTTCTCATTCACTATGGGTCTTTTCGTTTGGATTTCAGTGAGACAGTTTGAAAAGCCTTGTCCCCGTGTGGCTCTTGGCAAGCTAAGAAGTAAAGTGCTCTTGCTCTCAGCTTTCACAGAGCCGGGGAGGTGCTGCTTATTGTTAAGCAATGAAAGGGGAGGGCTCAGGTCACATCTGTGAAATGTTAGCGGAGAAGGGAGGCTGGGTGAAAGTAGGTGGCCAGCACAGCGCAGCACTTTGCTGGATTTTGCAAGGCCACTGGGGAGATAGGCAGCCATTTGTCTTAGAGCCCTGATAACAGGCCGACTTGCTCTCTGCTGGCTAGCTGGGGTTGTAAATACCTCTGCAGACACAGACTCTTCGAATGGCTGGAGACAGAGGCTGATAGGGGATTAATCGCCTGAGGGGGACGGTCCAAAAGGGAGTTAATTAGCTCTGTTAATGCATGGAGATAAAGCAGGTTCATGTCTCCTGGACCTCTTTTGCCCAGCATCTGGGCTTTTTGGGACAGCCAAAATGAAGCTACCAAAATGGCCCTTAAGAGTGGTCAAAAGAAATTCTCCCTCACTTAAAAACACAACCTCTCCATCTTCAAGGGCCCATTATGCCCTATCAGTTTTGCTAAACTGATAAAGAGCGTGCTAATGAAGCTCAGAGGACAGAAGGTTAGTGTTCTAACCCAGGCTACTGTTAAGGAAGTTTACAGAAAGGCTAGTGCCCGAAGTATTCAGTTAAGGAAATAGTCACAAATCACTTTGTCTGTAATGCTCTGCGAGGAACACTCCAAAAACAGCACACTTTTGGGTGAAGAAATTAAATATTTTTTCCAGGCAATTCTCCCCCTCCTCTAGCTTGAAGCACAGAGCAGATACGGCTCGCTATGATCCATTCTGCCATTATTTACCTTTTTAGAACAATGCTATAAAACCTCTTCCTGCACTGGAGTCAGCAACTACATCTGAGGAAGTCTCAGCTCCTCGGTTCACCCTCCATGATGGGCAGTGATAAATGGGGAATCACCTCAATATTCTTTTAAGTGCACATAGTTCAGGAAGCAAAGCCAGATGTATTCAGAGTCCTGTGCTTAGGGTCACCGTCTCAAGAACCTACTGTCACCCATGTGTCCCTGACACTGGCATTGAAAAAGCAAAAAAACACGGTTCTCCATCGCTGTCATCACATTTACAGCCAGGCATGCCAGGAAATCATCTGTTTTGGACACTTACATACCACTGGCCATCAAATTGAACTCAGTTATCACATCTGGGACTAGTAACTTACATTTTCATTTAGCTAGGACACATCTTGCTAGCAGGTAACCATCTCACTGGTTAGATTTTTACCAAATTTTTCCTTTCAATTGTTTTTTTTCTTGGCTATAATTCCCAGCTGCTGGTTCCTGTTATGGTTTTCTCTGCTGTACTAAATAGAATTCAGTACCCAATACTTAAAATCCATTGAATATTTATGCAGTGTAACACAGTCATTCTCATGTTCTTTTCTGTGAGATAAACAGACTGAATTGTTTATGTCTCTCACCAGCCCCTGAATCATTCTGCGGCTCTTTTCTGCAGCCTCTCCAGTTTTGCAATGTGCAGTAATACAGTCCTGATCCCACCAGTAATCTAGCAAAAGTAAAGTCACCTCCCAGTTCCTATTTGCTACACCCTTGTTTATACATCTGCAGATCACATTAGCCTTTCAGGTCTCAACATCAGACTGGGAGCTCACGTTTAGCAGGTTGTGCTTGGATTTCTCCTCAGAGCTACAGCTTCTCAAATACAATTCTCAAAGTCTGACTTGTGCTTCCTGCTCCTGGATATATGATTTTGTAGTTAGCTACATCAAAATATACTTCATTGTAGTAAGCCAGGTTTGCCAGGTCACTGTAACTGTCCCGCCTTTGTCATTACTCATCTCTCCACCAGTCCCACATTTCCAGCCCATACGCTGAAGAATATCAGCACTGACACTGGTCCCAGCTGAAGCCCCTTCTGTTCTCTGCCAGGAACACACCCATTCAGTGATTTCTGAATCACAACCAAATCAAAAGCAGTTTAGGGAGTATGTATGCAGTGCTGGAATTAATTAAAGGTTAGCATCAGAATTATGCCAGAAGCCTGCTGAGATAATACGTTCAGGAGTAACTCATTTGGCTCTGCCATTTTCCTTTTTTTGGCCCACAGTAAAGGTTACCTAATTATCTTCTCCCTTAGTCAAAAAACTGTCTGAAATGGTATTTGATTGTCTTCATTTGATACAAGTCCATATTTTTTGTTTCAATCTAAATACAAACACACACGCACACACAAAAAAAAACAACTGTTGAGCATTTCTGTTCTTCCACATTCTTATCAGCCATTTTACCATCACCATATAATGAAAGATACCAGTACTGTTCTTCTGTTTTCTTTCCTCTCAATATACTCGAAAAATTCCTTCCTACAGTTTTCAAACTAGACAGCTATGGATTACTCCAAGTTATTCTTCTGGTTTCCTCTGTCATTTTCTACTTGTCATAAATTCCACTTATAGAAATCATTAATTGTTCCCACCTTTCTGCATTTCCTTTTATACTGTTTTTCAATTCTAATTCTTCCTTTTACATCACCAGTTACCAGTGAATTGGGTAGGCCTTCTGCCAAAAGTTGCTATTTCTTGACTGGAAGTCACAACTTTCTAATAAACTCTTCTCGAAGAAACTCTATTTCAACTTATTTTTTGTATCTACTTTTTTTTCCTCCCCTTTTTCTCTCCTCTGACATAGTTCCCTTCTGCATCAGTGTTTAACAGTGCCCTGTTGGTCTTCCTTATTTCCATTTCAAAGTGGTCTGAGTTGGTAATCTGTCACAAACCTTCAAAGTCAACTTATTTTTTTTTCCTGAAGAGCAGTTCAAAAGTGTCTAAGAACTCAATTCTCTGTCCCCTATTTTACTTCCTCCCCAGCTTTCCATTCAGTGCTAGTACCTTGGGCTTTATCCCATCCTTTTCCTACCTCCATACAGAATGTAGCACCGCCTGAGCAAGTACCACGATCACAGTAAATCATCCTTCCTCTTTCACTTTCCCCACCACACCAGTGCATGACAGTTGACTACTGTTTCATCGCTACACAACATTAGGTCAAGTGAAAATGCTGTAGGCATGCTAGAAATTACTGCTGTTTGCTTTGCTATTATATTACCTACAAGCATATGTAAAACTGCCATAACTCTAGTTCCTGAAATGCTATTGCCCAGGCTGCTGAACTCCCTGCAATAGAAAAGACCATGCTGGCAGTGTGCCAGCAGCTCAAAGGCTACATCTAATTGTGCATAAATTTAAGCAAATTCTCTGCTTAGACTAGAGCAAACAAGCTTATCTTTAATGCAGACATATGGCCAGCAAAACCTACAGATCCCAGCATGCAACATTTTGGCCAGCTGGCCATTTGGATCAAAATGAAGCATTGCATGATCTGATACTGTGGTGACAGAAGATCAGTATCACAGTCCCTCCACGTTCAAAAATCCTGAGTCAGGCCACTCAAATTCATGATTTTTGCTTAAAGAACAGGAAATCTTAAAGGGGGGAAGCAGACTGAATTTGCTTTTAGGACAGCAGTGTTCACATTCTCCCACTTTTTTCTCCATTTACATATATAGATATATGTATATATAAATTATTATATATTTTGTAATTTTTTTAAATAAAAACTAAGTCACACAGTCACTTGCCTCAGGGAGCTGAGATACCACGAAAACCAGACAGACTCACAGTATGATCAGGAGAGGACCAGCAACATATTCTGAACTCGTTAAGTACACTGATAACCACATAGATAGACAGACAGAATCTGGAACCTGCAATCACCAGAGATATTACTAATAAAGATAAGGGTGGCGGACAGTTTTGTTATAAAACTCCAGTTGTTGCAGTCTTGCACTAAACTCTTTGCTTTTATCATTGCATCCTTTATTCAATCTGGGTTTAACTTCCTTTCTTCCCACCTCTCAGCTGTCATATAAAATCTTCTCTCTGCCTCCAACCTTCCATTCTGTAAGACACCTCTGCTCTCCAAAATGACACGCCATACATTTTATGACAGTTACCTCCTTGACATCTGTCACAGATGCTCAGTCTCCAATTAATAAAGAAAACTGTTCCAACAGAGCTGTTACTTTTAGACAGGGAAAATCAGCCTTTCATCTCTCAGTCCTGTTCTTTTGGTGTTTTAAGAGACTACTGGAATTCTAGCCAATAAAGGTTGGGAACACCACCAAGATGTCACTCACCAAGTAGTCTACTTTTTAGATATACACACTGAGGGCAAAAACAATTCTGGTTTCAGGTCACAGTCTATTCTGGAATATTTGGGAACTCCTGCTTTGATTCTGATAACAACTTTTCAAGAAACGGATCCCACCAGAAAAGGCAGGAAAAACCTTCAGATCAAAATGTGGGGATTTGCCAGAGCTGCAAACAACATGTCAAGAAATAGAAAAAGCATTGTCTGCTCTAGGTCAGGACTAACATGCACTGGCAGAGTTGGAAGAAAGTGATCCAAGAACCAGAGTTCAAAAGGCTTGCTCTGCGACCAAGAATGAGAGACCTTGGCAGAGCTGTGCTGATAAAAATCAGTGCAAAGCCTGTGTCTGTCCCATGTTCTTTTTCTTTTCCATTACATTTTTGCAAGCAACCAATACTTCAGGCAACCTGAATGCTTGTTAAAGAGGTGGCTTAATCTTTTATTAACGTCAGAGCTCCTATCTGCATATGACAGAGTGCAATTAGAGAAGCTATATGCTTTGCTGATCCTGTAATCAGTTCTTGTCTTTTTTCCTTAGTCTGACAAGCTCGTCCCATCAATCCCCAGGTTCAATCTAAAAAGAGCAGGACAATACAGCCAGAGCTGCAGAGGCACTATGATGAATCTTCTACTCTTCCATTAAGAAGCACTCAGCTACATTTGAGCTCAGGCAGTCTTTCACAGGTAACCTTTTTTGAGGAGACTGAGAACCACATTAACAGTGACAAGCTCCCAGGAAGAGGGCAAAGGTTCATGCTTATACAAACCTCAGGTTGCCACAAGAAGACAAACATGACAATGACGTGGCTGAGCCTTACTTTCCATCTGCCACTGGGTAAATAAAGCTACAAGTCAAATTTGATTTAAAGACTTCCACGAAACCTCCATTTCCATGTCTCCATGACTTGCCAGTTGCCTTGTCCTTTTAACTAGAAGGGAAACTGCACTGTGAGATCTCTGATCTTTAGAAGCTGCCATTCTTCATCACAGCTGAAGTTAAACACAGCTCTCTGATGCAAATTAGCCTTCAGGATCTTAACCCTCAATGCCTATTTTCCAGTGGAAAAAGAAAGCACTACAGATTCATCTACAGCAATACAGATTCATCACTGCTGCAGTGGCCTTGTGCCTGCAAATCTCACAAAAGTAAGGAGCACCCCTATCACGAATCCTAGGAAAAGAAAGAGGGGAAAATGTAAATAGTAACAGCACCTGAATTACCATATGAAACTGCAGCTAAGATTTTCTTAGTAAGTACCTAATAGCTAACTCCACCTGCAGTATTCTTTTCGGAGTCTAAAAGGGGCAACTCAGTGAGCCAGTATATGTAAAACATACAGTATGTCAGGACTATACCTCTAAAAAATGGCACTACAGCAAGGACACTACCAGTAAGTTGGACAGTTCTCCTTTCAACACTGTTTATGGTCTGAACAGTCAAAAAATGTTCAGAATTCAGGCTGGAATTCACTACTTTCATTCTCCATTCTTTTTTTTTTTTTTTTTTTTTTTTTGGAGAAGGAAAGATTGGACTAATATATGTAAATATTATGTATATATTGCCAGTCCTTACAGCCAATTCAGTCTAGCACAGGACAGTTACTATCCTACCCTGCTGCTCCGGGATAGAAATAAAATAGCAAACAATGTCTGATTGTGACTCAATCTAGAGTCTTTTCTAGACAGAGGAGGTAGAAGTACTTATCCCAGCCCAAAAAGGCATCAAATCAGCAAAAAGCAGTTAGAAACAAATAACAAGTCACTCCCAGTTTACAGACATTCAGCAGTTCTGTACTTAAAAATGTAGTACAGTAACAAGGAATGTAACTGCAGACCACATGGGACATATGAAGACTTACTCTCACTCTGAATGAGAAACTAGGTCCTATTTATTGCTCCAGAAGCAAAACAGTAACAGAAATCCAAACTGGTAACACTTCTTCAGAGAAAGATCCCACCAGAGGAATGTCTGAATGAGGTTTTCAGCACATGTATATTTAACAGCTGTCCAGAAGAGTAGAGATGTGATGTGACTATGTTTTTCCTTCTAAACTCTGTAATCCTGCTGGAGGACAGATTATACCCCAGTACAGCATTTCTAACAGTTTATCAAAATAAACTTTCGATCCAGTCTCTCAAGGATATAAACTTAGTGTTAATGAAAGCCCACTAAAGAAAAGAAGAGCAATATTGGGTGGGACAGGAGGTGTGAAATACTTCCTACCATGTGAATTCCCTGTCAGAGGTGGAGTTATCTCCGCACATAGGGACACCTCTGCTACAGGCTTCACTGAGGTCAGGAGATGACATAGCACTAAGCCAAGAGCAGGGGAGTGCTGGTCATTCGACCGGTAGTGAGGATGTGACAGCCCTGGTACTCTTACTATTTCAAGTGTTTATAATTGCCTGAAGAAGGAACTAAGTACAATATTTAGGAAAGATAACGTTCCTTTACAGATTACAGGAGCTTCCTCTAAGCATACCAACTGTACTGTAATTCACACTTCATCTCCACGGTATTTCTCAGACTATGCAGACCACCTTCCCTTTCATTGTATCTCCTGATTTTGCTGTCTTTACCTTGTGGGACATCATATTCCAGAGAGTCCAGAAAGTCAGTGGATGGGTCCAAGTCAGCCTTTTCCAGCAGAGTTTTATTCTTCAAGTGAACAGGCTCAGTAAAATGGAAATAGGAAGTTAATTTTTTTGCCTCCGTCAAGGAAAGACCTGCAAACAGCCATTCCTCACCATTAATACAGCGTGCAGGGCTGCAGAACATTGCATCACAGACTGTCATATTGTTTCTCTAATGCCTGCAGCATTCTGCAGCAACCTATGACAGGACAGTCATAGGCTTTCTCCAGTTGACTCCCTAGTGCATTGCAAACCATGTTAATTGTGGTCTCAGATAAGTAATGGGTTCTGAGTCACGATCAACTCTGTGCCCATTTGTTACATCCCATTGTGCAGATGGAGAATTCAGTGCAGGTGTAATTGCTAAGCACCCACATAAACTATACATGGACAAATGAAAGTACAGGTTTATTGACTCAGATTCTACTCCCACCTTCCAGTTGAATTGCACACCTGAACATTAATGATTTTATTCACTGCTCTATGAGGTGAATCACAATTGCAGGGGTGGCATTGGTCTGTCTCTTCCCTATTCATCTTACCCAGGGAAAAAAATAAAGCTGAAATCAAAATATCAGCTAGACACAGAGAAAAACTGATCTTCTTCTACGGCCTTTATGATCAAAGTACAGCTGATCCTGATACAGACAATGAAAATTTACCTTCAAAGCTTCTGTTTTCATGCACAGACCCAAGAGGAGTCTTCGTAAGTGCACGTCGGGGGATGATACCAACTGCTCTATCTATCTGTTCTATCGTAGCTACAAGGCGATTCTCCTCCTTGATTGTGAGCTTTAAACAAAAAAGAAAAAAAGAAGGCAAATTTTAAAGGCAGGGCTTTCCTTGATGATGTTTCTGAAAATAAAGTTGATGTGACAACAGAAACCAAAACAGATTCAGCTTGGAGCCCAACGGCACCACGAGGATCATCACAAATCAGACATTATTTTCATAAGATATGACAAGATATCTTGCTAGCTAGGAACAGTCTAGACTCACCAGAAAATTAACTGTCCCTCCCTTCATTCACCATTCCTCCCTCTCAGATAAATTACCTGAATAGCTTATTTATCATACTTAGTATGAATGGGTACCTGCAGTTCCTGTATAATGCTTCAGGATTCTGTACCAATTGCACATAATAAAGCATAAAGGAGAAACAGTATTTCTCAGACACATCTAAAGGAATAACTGAAGGCAGAGTTCAATCAAGAATCTGCTGCAATGACAGAAAACAGGAAACTGTATGTTCCACCTGATGTGAATAGGGAGATTGCTGAGGGCACATATCTTGGGAGGAGCATTCTGAGAACTAAGAAGAAGCCTCACAGAATCACAGAATCGCCAGGGTTGGAAGGAACCTCAAGGATCATGAATCTCCAACCCCCCTGCCACATGCAGGGCCACCAACTTCCACGTTTAATGCTAAACCAGCCTCAGGAACAGCCTCTCTAAATAGGAGCTACAGACTCCCACAGATCTTCATTTTCCTATCTTTTCGGGTAGCAGTCAGTGGTGTCCACTGAAAGCACACAGGATCTGAGGAAAGAGCTGCCCCTCAGTGGGAGATTTTGTCAGCTGGGACACAAATGCTAACCACCAAACGAGTGGAATCAGGCCGTTTCTGTCACCCACCAGCTGTTCATGACAAATGAGGAGCAGTCTGTTTGGTGCGAGGGGTACAACTGCAGCAAAGAGAGCTGGGAAGCTGTATTTACCTCCTTACCCTCACCCAGGAAATTTTTGTCATCTTCTGCGTTTACCTCGGCGTACTCATACTCAAAAGACGGATCCCCCTGGAAGCGGCCCTTCAGCAGCTCGGCCTGTTCCACCATCTCCTCGGTCGCCGGCGGCAGGAGGCTCCACTCCGCGCAGTTCAAGCTGTCAGCCACGGACCCGTGAGACACGGAGCGCAGCCCTCGGGGCACGGCCAGGCTCCCCAGCCCCCTTATTCCGAGCCTCCTCGTCCCCCACACCGCCATCCCGCCTCCCCGGGCCTCGCAGACCTCCCCGTTCCCCGCGCTCCCCTCCGAGCACCTGCGGAGCACCTGTAGAGGCGGCTGCGAGGCGCAGCGAGGTCGGGGCCCAGCCCCTGCGCGATGTAGTAGGTGCCGCGCACGCCCTGGATGCAGCCCCAGAACCAGACCCTCTCGAAGCGGTAGTCGCGCTGCAGGAGCAGCAGCGAGGCCTGCAGCGCCGCCCGATTCTCCAGGCTCAGCCCCGTGTCCCCGCTGGCCGCCAGCTGCAGCGCGGCGGGCAGCGCGGCCGCCTCCATTGCCGACGCGTCGCCGTTGCCGGGCGACCGTCGTTCGGGCGGGACTTCCGCTGGCGGTGAACGTCAATCAAAGACGGAGCCTGAGCGACTCCTCCCCGCTGCCATGGAAACGGCGTGGCCGACGCTGGTGGAAAATGGCGGCGGACACTGGGGAGTCTTAGTGAGCAGGCCACGACCGGAGAGAAAGTGGGGTCTAGGAGCCTGGGCTGGTCTCGGCAAGCAGGCAGGCGTGGCTGCGGTGGCACTCCCGGCTGTATGGTCTCGTGTAACCATAACCCTGTTCACAACCCGGGGATCCTGACAAGCAGCGCGTTAGGAATGCTGGCAGGGGTGGGCAGGATTGCTTTGGTGGTGTGCCGTTCCTCCATTTCGAGAGGCCAGAACACAAAGGTACATCAGAAAACTGAGGACGTTTCAGTTGCATTGCACCTTAGCTGGGATACCACCATACCCTCATTTCTGTTGGGAACATTAGCAGAAAATACATCCGCATCTCACTACATAGCATCATTTTTACTGACCTTACTCAGCTCATGTACGTCTGTAAGTCAGTGGCTTATGCTCTCATTTCTAGATGACAGTGCTCGTATCGCTGTGTGGGGGCCTATTTTGCTGAATCACACCCAGACAGACATTCAAGAAATAGCTCCTGCCGTGTAAATCATGCAGACCAGCTTAATACAAACTGCAGTAAATAAATAATGAGGTCATGCAGCAGCTTAGACAAATAAAATTTGTTTGATGTCTTAAGAAAGTTTAAAATTTTATATGCACGTTATATAAATATATGTATACACACAAATATCTAAATCCATTGTCACATCGTAAATTCTTGGAGTTGTTTTTCATCCATTTCCTGCTCACATCTAAGGAAAGCACAGCTCTTGGGACTGCTTTCTGGAACAGTTGTCACCTGCTTGTCTGTCAAGTGCGATGTTTAATGACCTACCAGCATGCAATCCGACCCATTTGTTTTGCTTAGGTCTCAGAAAAAGCAGCTTGCATTCCTGAAGGTTAACCGCCTCTCTTTAACGTGAATCATGCAGAGCATGCAGGAGTGACCACAAACTTTTTGTCCGTACTGTCACCTACCACCATGCCTTAGCCTGATTTTCCCTATGGGAACAGACATTTTCAATCATTGTAAACTCATTTAATCACAAATGTCTCTAGAACCATTTGTTACACTAATATTTTTTTATATGGCTGGCTGGCTGGCCAGTAACCACTAGAACTGCAAGCCAAACTCATTTCATACACGTCAGAGAGGCAAAATGAGACATAATGAATTTCTGCCACTGTCAACCACAATTGGATTCAAACCATATGCTAGTAGCTGAGAGGCTCTTCAGCTTGTTATGGACCTTCTAAGCCACCCAGTCTCCAGTCTTTGCCTGTCCTGACTGAAGATTATCAAAAAGGAAATCTTTAGCTTAAGGAAATTCTTCCTGGTTCAGTAAAGTCTGGAGGGTAACTGTATTCTGCCTTGCTTTGTCTTGACCCCAATTACTAAACACTGATAAGCATCAGGAAGTAAGTGGTTGTATTATTTAACAAATGAAAGGTCAAAAGCGCTGCTATTCAGCAAGGTCAGAGGTTACCATCACTGTTATTAAACTGTTTGAAAGCAGTTCTCCCATCAGTTGCCATCCCAGGTTCAAACAAGCAGCGCAACAATCTGGCAGCCAGGAGGGAAGAAAATAGGTACCAGGCATCATTCAGCTTGGCTCAGGTTAGGCAGCTTTCCACTGATAACCTTTATTGAGGGAAGGTGCTGTGTTCCAGTAGTGCGCAGCAGTCTCCCATTGGAGCACTGAGCTCTCCTGCCATTGAGCAGACCAGGCATCTTTGTACTCATGTGCCAAACTGCTTCAGCTCCTCCCTCGTCTACTCCGCAGTGCAGCTCTTCAGCTATAGCTGGCACCCTTTTGGCTGAGAAATCAAACTCAGGTTCCCTTGATTCAGATGGAGCTGGAAATACACAGGGAGACTGTTCCTCCCAGCTGTGTTGAATATAAAATCTGTTTTTCCTCCCATTTACCTCAAAACTTAGGCTGTCTCTGGCTTCAGAAACTTTGTGGCTTTGAGTTGTTCCTTTGCATGTAAGTCACTGCTGTGATTTCATCACTGTATAAGGCAAATAGATTAGTAAAAGACAGCAAACAAGAAAACAAAGTATGGAGTCTTTCTTAGGAATGAAGACATAAGAGATGACTGACTAAAGGAAAGGAGATTTTGGATGACAAACATTTGGAGATGCTTCAAGAGCTGCGAAGTGAAACCTTGAGCTATGCTGAGCATAAAATACGGCACTGGAGAGAGGCAACAGTTTAACAGCAATAGAAGGCACCAGGGGTGTCCTTACTTTTTTCTAACACTGGCTCTTCCCCCTGTTTTTGAGATTGTGCTAAATATGGCAAGTCTCTGGGAATACTCTGAGTGGAAACTATTCAAAAAAAATAGATGTAAGTCTTTTGGCTTGTCAAAGCCCAATGTCATTTTCTCCATTAATGAGACTGGAGCTCTCTGCTCAGTCTAGTTGGAGAGGAAGGAGTGAAGGCTGCAGCTCAACCACATCTGGAATCACTGCAGAAGCATCCTCAGTAAAAAGTTAACAATAAATTGGGCCAGTAGGTCAGGATGGGAACAGCTGCACGGAGATAAAGAGGAAGTCTATGGGATGACTGTTATAAGCTTTCCCTAGAGATTCTCTTTGGTATAATCCTGGACAGGCAATATGCCCCCAAAAAATGGTTATCCTGCAGTAGTAAGGTTGAGATGGAAATGAGAGACAACAGCTTTGTTGTATTTGTGACATGAAGTTTTCTGTCTATCAGGTTAATTTCATCACTTCCCTAGTAAGCATCTGTCTTCTTGACTGCTCTGGCACATGGTACAGTTAAAGTGTTTCCTGGGTAAAAGCACCAATGTGCTGATTACCTCATTACCTGTGCATCACATAAGTAGGTATGATTCTTCCAGCTGACATTAACGGGACACACACAGCTTTTGTTGTACCCAGTGAAGTGAGGTGCAGCTCTTTTATCTTGTCCCACCACGCTGCCAGTCGAACTGTGTAAATCTGAGAAGGAAAATGCTGTTGAGGAAGCTTGCGTAGAGAAAAATATCACAGTGAGAATCTGGCATGGAACTATAGGTCATGACTGTGGTTGGGATACAGGAGAATTTAATGCATTTTTTAAATATCCACATTTCAAGCTACCCTTCATCCTACTACCCTGGTATAAGGAGTTAATGCACTCACAAAAGCTAACACATGATTTATTTTTTTAGATATCCTAAGCAAAGATAGACCTTGTATGAACAACTACGAAATAGTTTTTGTGGTTCCTGGGTTGCAGTCTGCTGCTCTGGTCTTTACAAGTTCAGCTTTTAGGACTCACGCTCATCTCTTCACCACAAGCTGCAGTTGCTACAGTGAAGACAGTGGCAGGGACCTTAACTATTTAGGCTTTTTGGAGTCAGGACCAAGACCATATATTCCAGAGAGAAGGGAATCAGTAGCCATCAGCAAACACAGTCTTGATATAACCAAGTTTAATCAACCTGTCTTTGGAATAAAGGTCAACTAGTCTGCTGCTTGCAGGTGGCTCCAGATAGAGCCACTCCAGTAATTTAGCACAGAGACAACAAAGACCTGGGTGATTGTGAACAAAAGCAAACAAGCATTTGGCAAGCTGACAGTGAGAAGAACGCTTCTGGCCTACTGTCTGAGAACTTGGGCCAGAGTAGGGAACTGAATCTGGCTGGACTCTGGGATCAGCAAAATTTACTAGGCAGATTTCATTAACTGTTTTCAGAAAACACGCTTCTAGTAAGCTTTGCTTTTATTTAGGCAGTGCTTTTTTCCAGTCGGAGATGTATGCATTTCTCCCTTTGTCTGATAGTAAAGGCCAGTGACCTTTCTTCTTGTCACTATCTGTAGTGCTATTTCCAATGCTTTTTTTTTTTTTTTTTTTTTCCCCCTTGGGAAAGGCCTTTCCAATCCAAAATTTCTACTCAGTCTCAGGCACCTGCTTAGAACTATTAAGCTTTAAAAATGCACAGGAGCTCAGGAACAGCTCAGATGGGGTTGGCGGCTTCAGACTGTTGTCTGCAGCTTGAATCTGGACCTCCCCCCTGGAGAGGTGCTTGCGTTCCTGTCTCTGGGGCACTGACTCTTGCCAGTATAGCTCAGCCATCCCCTCAGTAAGTCTTCTGCATTTGTGTGTGTTCGCTCCTTCCACCTGCTGCCGAGTAACTCGGAACAACCCAGCTGCATTGTGCTGACACTTTTGTGTGGTTTCTTTTCCCAGGAATAGAGTCTAGCCAGGTAAATTATCTCTGAAAGGGGAAGGAAAAGAGGGTTCCTGCTCAGCATCTGCTGCAGAATCTGATCTCCTGCTGTCTTCCCCTCCATGTGCAGCGTGTAGGCCTCCATCCAACTGAGCCTTGCAGTTGAACTAACAAAGGAGGGGTTTCTTCCTTTTTACTGCAGTACTGAAAAAAATGTTCTTTTTGTTCACAAGGAAATGTTACTCCTCTGAAATTTCCAACTGTTCTTTCCTGCCTGTGTTCGCTTCTGGGCAGAGACAGAAGAAATCTGAGATGACCCAGGAGAGGGAACAGCAGAGGCTTCTGCCTAAACTGTTTGAACAGCTAATACCCTTTCCAAATACTAGCACCTGGGAATCCTTTAATGACTTGAATAGTGTTTTAGGTAGACTAAATATCTCCTTTCAGAAACAAAAACCGATTATTATTATTTATTTATCTGTCTTATTCTTTACAAGCAGTTAGAAAGTAACCCTTTCCTGTGTTAAGTTTCTGCTCCCATTTTGGATGTCGTGAGGCCAAAGTGTGCTCTCATTACATATGACTCAATAACTGTATTAGTGGAGAGAATGCAGATTTACATCACATTTTCAAAGAGCAGAATTTGTCCCTATTCATTTAGTAAAAACTTAAATACACTCTGCCCATTCAGAAGTGAATTATATGTGAAAATTTTCAAATGTTACATGGATACGTGCTTCCAACTTAGCTATTGAAAAGTGAAGTAAGTGTATGTAACTGGGAGGGGAAGGTTTATCATTGATAGAAGTTATAGACCTCTCTGTAAAATGTATTTTATCCTCTCTGCTGGGAAATTGCTTTAACTGACAGAACATTTATTGTCACTTCTATATTGACAGAGTTAGAAGATAGAAGATTTTTTCTCTCATTTGATTAGACTCCTACTTGCTCTAAAGAGGGAACGCAGGCTGTATTTCTGTTAGGAAGGAAGGAAGACTAAATCAGTTTTAATAACCTGATCTAGTGTCATAATCCTTTGAAATTTATTTCCCACCTCTCTCCTCCTTTCCTTGACCTCTTTATCATTATGTGGATCATTCCCAAAACCCAATTAAGCCTACAGATATGTAATTCATAGGCTTGAGTCACACACTTGTGCTTGCAAAATCCAGTCTCTCCTGGTTTGATCTCTTTTCCAGTTCTCTGACCTTTAAAGAAATGATAAAATATATAGGGAAGAAAAAAAAAAAAAGCAAGCAAATTTAAAGGTCTTCTTTTATGTGAGCCACTTATACCTGTAAACTTCAAGAACGGGGAGTCACTCTGGGTTTGTTTGCACACAGCAGAATTAATCATTCCTCCAGCCACATTTATGATCTTTAGTTTGTACTGAAATACAAATAATATCACATGTAACAATGGAAGCCACCCATTTTGCATTCCTGCAGCAACTGTTTTATTTGCCTTTGTTTCTACCTGCCTCGATCACAGATTTTCCCATAGCACAGGGACCTTGTCACTGTCCAGTCAGAGCTGGTCATTCTAGATCTATGCCAAGGAAATGTTCTTAACGAAAAGGAGAAAAACCATGTTCTTCAACCCCACATTGTGAGTCTATCAATGTACCAGCACAGTGCTATGCTACTGGAAAACAGGGTGGGCATCACATATTCAGTTGTTTAGGCTTTATAGCCAGCCACAGGACAATTACATACCGACAACAACTTTTGAAGTGTAGAGGTGCATCTGAACTGTGAGGCCTGGGACTATTTTCAGAGGCTTCAGATCCTGCTTCCTTATCAGGGTACAGTCTGAATGTATTACTATCCATCCTCTCCTTTCTCCCCTTCCTGACATTCTCCTTAGTTTCCACTGTAAAGGAAATGGAGATTAAGGGCAGGGAAGTGAGTGGTGTGGTGAACTCCTGTTTTAAACAGTTGCAGTGTCTCTTATGCTCCACCTTAAACTAGTACAAACACATCACAAAACTCAACTTGGCACAGCAGAATCACTGTGAAATGGGCTGTCACCAGAGATATACAACCTGGCTTACCAACTTCTGAACAATTGAGACGTGCAGACTTGGAATGCTTTTGAACCAAATTTCTTACCCAGAAAATCACCATGATGCAACCTTGAGCACTGTTGTAGTTTTTTATTTTAGAGCTACCACTATCAGGAGGGATGAGTTGAGATATAATCATTTTGGGAAATAACTATTCAGGTCAGTACTAACTGATCTGGATGTCTAGTTCTAAGACTTCAGTTTGTCTCTGTGTATAAACACTCAATCAATTACAAAATACAAACAATTTAATGTTTCTTTTTCATTTGACCACAGCTTTATTTTTGCCCCTGTTAGCCCAGAATTACATGTTGGCAGTCTGAGATCATTTGTCTTTGAAGTGACAGACCACAGCTGTATGTACTTGCATGAGAATAGACTGCCAATTTCAGAATGTTATCCACTTGGTATAAGCAGAAATAGAAGCTCAGGTAAGCTGCTACTTGTATGGCTGAATGGTTGGAAGACTCATACTGTGGAAAGAAAGAAAAAGGAAGGGAGGAAGGGAGGAAGAAGGGAGGAAGAAAAAGGAAGGGAACAAAAGATAAAAGAAGCTGTATCTTAGTTAAAATACAGAAGCTGCTGGTCGAAGCACAGGTCTGGCAGAAGCCAGTGGCAAGGTTTCCATTTATTTTACTGGATCAGGATGTCATCTGTAGATTGCATTGAGGAGTCAGTGAACAACAGTAGCAGAAACGGCAGTAAAATAATTGTGGTAAGGTGGAATATGTCTCTTGGTGTTTTACATGGAGGAACAAAATCATAAACCTACAATATAAACTTAGTGAGAAAGTTAAAATGGTTACGAAGTGGTTACATCCTCTGAAAAAGAGCTGGAAGATAAAATCATGGGAAGTGATTAGAGTATGACCTGGGGAACAGTCATTAGGAGTACCACTCTCCCAAAGAAAGCTGACAGCTGTTCCACATTATGGACCACAGCTGGTCCACAGTATGGACTCCTGAGGGTAGAGATGCCTCACAAATTATTTGTCAGAGCAAAACAGCATAGTTCAAGCTCCCAGAGGATTTCTGAATACAGTTATATAACAATGCCAAAGTCCATGGAACTGATTGCTCAAGTCAGCAGTAACCTTGGCTAATGACTGGCTGCTTTGTATACTCTGGAAATTCTACCCTCCAAACATGCGTAGATTTCATATCTACCAAGAGCAGAGCAGCCCCTCAGTTCCTTCAGTCCGTAGCAACAACATCAAGGCACTCGTTCCTACCCTGCCTACATTAAGAATTTTATTTGTGAGACTACAGCCAACAATATTTTTTTTCCTGGTGTTAAGCAGCACCTCTTTGGGTGCTATGAACAATTGATTCATAGTAACATTGTCATTTTTCCTTTCGTTTGTTTTTCAGCTAAGAAGTTTAATGCTAATACAAGCCAGAGTTAGCAAGGGAAGCTCTGTGTGTGCATGTGAACTTAATGAGCATTTTAACTTTCGAAATCATATTTTTAGAGGATTCTTTCTCTGCAATATTATGACTAGATCTGTGACAGATAGATGAAGAAATCTCTCCCTCATGTCCTGTGTTCCACTAGCAGATGGGAATTGTGATCTATGGACAATTCATGGATTTTTTTAATTGTTATAGGGATTGAATCAAAAAATAACGGGGCTGGTGAAGGTAGTCAGGATAGCAGGCCTATGAAATTAGGGAGCAGGCAAGCAGTGAACATGAATTTCACTGAATGAATTTCATACTGCAAAGTTTGGTAAACAGTGCCCTCTTTGTTCCACAAAGAAGAATGCATCTCTCTGCTATTGCTTTTTTGCTATTGCAAGTAAGCCAAATCCTGGCTAAGTGTATTGAAAAGATTCCAGCAGTTTGTCCTGGACTGCATAATCTTCATGTGTTTGGAAAGCCTTTGGAAGTCAGGGTTCCTCCAGTCCGAGGTGGAGGCTGTCACAAATATTTGAGTATAGGCTTTTGCATCCTTGCAGAGAGGCTTAGCATGAAAATGGACACGCAAGCCTATGCAAGCAGAAATAAAAAGAGGCTTTCACTCTCTGTAAAAGTATCTTAATGTATTAAATGTAAGGATCCAATGAGATCCTCATTTGTATTCCCTATGCCTCTACACAAGTTCAGACTGGCTCTTCATAAATTGGAACCTTCTCTCCTCTTCTTATTTTGGAAGCAACAAGATGAGCCTTTTCAAGTGCACTCGCTGCACCAGAATGATGAGAGCTTTCATGGTTGAAAGGTACACAAAACACAGAAATGCCAGGAGCAAAGAACAGTTTTCGTGCTGCAGGAAAATATAAAGCTTAGAGAGAAACCTGCATGGGAAGGACCCAGTCGTAGGGTATTGCACAGTAGAGTGGAAATGCACGTGTCTTACAGGCTGCACGCAGCATCTGGAGATGCTGCAGCTGTTGTGCCTGGCACACACACACAGGTGCTGTGGAGGCTCACAGCTCCTCGCAGTTCCTGGAACTGGAAGAAGAGGCAGCCGGGCTAGCAAAGAAAATACAAACTTAATAATCAGGAAAAGAAGATAAACTGTGCTGAGTGGCAGCTGGTCTTTAGAGAACAGGTTGTGTAAATACCCCAAGGGCCTTATGCATCATTCCTGGGAAGCTGTTCCCCGGAGAGAGACTCAGCTGGATCACTGCAGCACTCCACACTGGAGGTATGTTTACTTCTGCACAGCCTGTATTTCCTGCAAAAACATTCCCCTGCTCGTAACCAATATATGCTGACCTTTCTACAAGCAATGTTTCCCTTGTGTGCCTATAACACATCTGTCTGTACCAGGAAAAGCCTTCAAATAAATTATTTATTGCTTACCCTCTTCGAGGCGCAGAAGACAGAGGTGCAGTCTAGTCCTACTTTTCCCAGTGTGCAGCTGGGAGACCAGCCACCGGATAACAGAATACTTCACACTGTCTTTCATGCATGGTGACAGTTACTGTCTCTACCTATGTGTTCTTATCCTGGAAGTAGTTTGTAGGAAAAAGTTGGCTGCCATAATTTTCAGCATCATATACACTGGCAGCTCTGTTCTGTTACCTATGCAGGGTCAGTATCTAGGACTTATGAAAGAGGAATGCAACTTGCCTCGCATTGAAGTTTCTGCGCCTGCTGTTGATGTTTCTGTGTCTGTCATTGTGCAAACTGTCATTCAAGAAATAATTTACAAATGATATCACCAGTTTGCCCTTTTAATTTACTCTTAGGCTCATTCCTTGTCTTCTGTATTTCTTTTCCTTTTTGCACCATGCTGTGCTTCCCTCTTCTCTTTCTCTGTCCCTCTCCCAGATCTCCAGTGACATGCCTAGCTGTGTTTGTTCCTGTAATTCAGTTGTGCTAGTGGACTTGCAAGTGCTGGAGGCATACAGCAGTTTTGGCTCTGGCTTTTGAACGTGATTTCCAATGATCTTGGCAAAAGAACTGACTCCAGACGGGAACTCTGGGTTTACTCACAGGCCTATGCAGAGGCACCATAGAATGGGGTAGGCCAGAGGAGAGGAACGGATGAAATTACTTGCTATTAAAGAGGGTTTTTTTCATAGAATTTGAGGTTTGGATCAGAACGCCAGTGCTGTCAAGGCAGCACTTCTGTGCCTTCCTGTTCTGCTCAACACTTGGGCTGTCACTGTTGCGGCAGTGAGACATTTGGTCCAGCACCAATCAAATCTTCATGCTCTGCTCCACTATCCCTAGACTGCATTTTCCATCCTCCTTTTCTACAATTTTCATACTTGTCATCACCCAATATCTGGCTCAGCAAAGAAGCTGATTAATAGAATATATTTGGTTTCTGATTTACTCTGGGAAATTAATAAATAAGAAACCCTGTACAGTCTACACCAATGGCTTTGCTTATGTACTACAGTGCTGTAGGCACTTTGTGCTGTGTGACACAAAGTCCCCACTCTAGGAAACTGACAGCTTTGGTTTAGAAATGACAAATGACAAGGAAGAAGAGAGGCAACATGCTCTGTGGGCAGGGATCAGGCCTCTCTCCAAAACACGCACATTAGTTAATGTGTTTATTTCATGCAGGGGGAAAGAACTGGGGATTAACTGTTGTCTTTACTCTGCAAATGAGAGGCAGAGGCACTAGAAACAAATCAGAAAGTGTAAAACAAGCGTAAAGAAAGAATTTGGACATTTGGGAAAGAGGTGAAAGGAACTCACTCATGGTGACTCCTGAAGTTACTGTTTTTCTCCTTAGTTCCCAATCTGAGATCCACACAGTGTCGGTTATGGATCTGAGTCATCCTTTCGTTATTTATTGCCTTATATGGCGGTGCCTTCAAGCTCTAAACGAGAACGGATGATTATTTGTATTTACTGAAGAACACGGGAACTCCTTCTGCAGATCAGAATATAATTGTATGAGGGCTGCTCTGAAAGTCATGCCTCCTGTGTGATTATGTTGGCCAGAGATGTCAGGGACAGATGTTGGTAGAATGGCCATAGAAGCTGAACCTTCTCATCAGTATTCCCTTACATTTTGTTGCCGTGTAATAGATGGCAGCAGAGGGGCAGTTTGACAGTGGATGTCTGACGTGGAAGTGTGTATGAAGCAAATTTGTATCACTGAATTCTTCCATGTGCAAAAAATGGCACCCACTGACATTCACTGATGCTTGCTAAACATTTCTGGAGACCAAACAAAATGGATGTGAGTACAGTGAGGCTGTGGGTGTTGCATTTCAGCAGTGGTGACTGTGACAGTGGGTCACCTCCACTGGTGCAGATTTTGACGAGCACAGCATGCAGGCTCTTGTTCATCACTGGTGAAAATGTATAGCTCATAATACCCACTATGAAAAAGAGTGTTTTGTAGCTGAGAATTTGCTCTGTCAAATAGTGTTATTGAGTTCTTTATATCTGTTCTAATTTCCATGAAAATAAAGAGGAGACAGTACTTTCAGAAGAACCTGTATAGTAGAAATATAAACAGAAAACACAGAAACACTGGGGGAAAAAGAAAAAAGCCAAGTTGCTTTTAGCCTAAGTAGGTAAAAGAAAGAGCTGCAGAGAGAAAGCATTATCACTTCCTTTTCGTGGATAGGAACTAAAGCATTAAGAGATCAAATAACCTGCTCAAAGTCATGGGTGGGCCAGGAAATGAACCCAATCCATCAAGACCCCTTCCTGGCAATCCCATCTCTTCTTGGCAAAAAGGACTCTGTTCCACCTGTGCAGGGAGTTTGGTCCTTTAGCTTGCTGGCAGCAGTCTGAAAGGAGACATCAAACTCCCATTTTACAGTGTATACTAATGTGTAGTTTTCATAAGGTATAAGAACTATATTTGGGGATTTCAGTAAGAGTTGATTCTGTGAAAGACTGGCTTCTTGAATTCATGGATCTATGAGAAGGATTCACTCTGATAACTTCTGTGTTTATATGCACTCATACTTGTGACTTCCCCACATCCAACAACCCACAGGAGGGACGATAACCACCTAAATATCATAGGCATTGTTTTAGAACTGGAAGTCAGGGGAACTCAAGACTTGGAACAAAATTCTGTTTGTGCTAAGCATTTTAAGTAGAGACTGTCTTGAATATTTTCTTGAAGAAATCTTGACTGGAAGTTGCTGAGAAGTGGCAGAGACAGCTTGATTTTCCAGAAGCTGAAGTGGCTGCAGCCACTTGTAGTGCAGGTAGGCAGTAGGCATGCTGCTGGTGAATCCTGTGAACCCATAATTTTGCCACTGTCATCACAGCTGCTGGAGATCCATGCCTGCATCCTGTACTCGGTAAACATCAGTTCATTACCACAAAGCACCAAGCATCTCTGGTCCAGCCTCTGCTCAGGGAGCCAGAGAGCTGCTTGCTGAAAGTTGCCTTCTGTTTGCTTGCAGACGTGTCAATATTTGCTGAGTGAGGCTCCACTTTTGCCCAGCTGGAGCGTGACAGCTTTGCCACTCATGCACTCAGTAGCCCTATCTTGCAGCATTAACATCAGGAAGTGATGAGTGACCTGGATGGCCTGATAAATGAGAGGGGATCTGCAAACAAAGAACAGCAAACACTTCCTGGGGGGCTCAGGACACCTGCTGAGAAAGATGTTCTTTTTTTTGCAAGTATCTGGTAGCCTATGATGCTGTATCAGGAAAAACTCACAAAAAGTGCTATTTGTGGCACTGGGTGCTGGGAAGAACAGCTATGAGCAGGGGAGCATGGCAAATTGTTAAGGTGGCTCTATCTACAGAGGAGCCATGGCCCTGTCGCTTGGCTTTCAGCAGAGCCCTGTGAGTGCAGCACCAAGAAAGGAAGAAATACAGCCCAGATGTGCACCAGCAAAGATGATCCCATTGCCAGTTCTGAGTATACAGGAGATGGGGAAGGCAGGACCTATGATACACTTGTGGGAAAAGTGCCATCACAGCTGAAAGGCAATGAGCTCCGCTCTAGATTTACAGCTGCAGTTTCACAGTAATAAAATGTGTATGAGTGAATCTTTATATGCAAATAAAAATTGAGAAGCTAGTTTCTGCCATTAAGGGCTTAATTCTCTGCAATTTCTGTATTTGAGGATGCTTTAGTGGTAGGAACATTGTAAGAAGTGTTTTGGATTTGGTCTCAGCTTGCAGGCTGCTCTGCATTAGATGGACAATAGCTTCCAGTGGTGGGAAACTGCAGAAGGGAAGGATAAGTAAACAGTTGAAAAGTCTTAGAGATACTGACCAAGAATATTCAAAAAAGAACAAGCCGGTTTTGGTCTGTTTCTGCTTGATTAGCTTTTAAATCCCTCTGCATCAGGACCTTCCAGGGAAAAGAAATGCAAATGACTGAAGACTGGACCTTTTTATCTGAAGTGACACAGGAGCACAAGTTCTCCAGCAGCTGGATGAAGCACACTGGAAAATCCTTCAGAGATAGCAAGGTGAGTGGCAACATATTCCTGAGGATTTAGGAAACAGAGATTGAGCAAGGCAGATATGAGAAAAGGGAGTCCATCCCTTGCATAATTAATAGCTTAGTACAGCAGTGTGTAGAATAAAGGAGGCAAGGATATGCACAATATTGAAAGAAAGGCTACAAACAATAAAAGGAAGACAGCAAAAAGATACAAAAACAGGAATACTGTGACTTATATTCTAAGTGATAAGAATTAATGTGGGCAGCGGACCATTCCGTCTTCTGATGGTAAGTTTTGCATCATGGGTGGCCTAACTTGGCTTGGGAGTAACGATCTAGTTGTTCAGATCTTCTTCCCCATAGTGGACTGAATGATTTCACCTCAGTATGCTCATACTGGAGTCCAGTATGCAGTTTTAGCAGAACCTGCAGTTAAATGCTCATCTTTTTTGGTCACAGGGGTTCATCTAAAAGAATTTTTACAGAAAGGCCACCCCATGAAGCAAGCTGTCATGGCAGACAGCCCTGGGCAGACAGCAGCTCCACTGGGCTGTCTCTCAGAAACACAGTGGACAAGATCAGCCAGCATCTGTTCCCCTTTAATCTCTTGTTCATTTATGTTTTGGTGTACAGCTTTTGTACATAGTGATGTGCATGCTCTGGCACATCCACAGCCACCCTCCCAAAGTGTGGCTTCCCAATACAGGCACAGCTGGACAGAAGAGCCATTGACATCTGAGTTGTTTTAACAAACCGTACGGGCAACAGATGCGATTCATGTCTCATGGTACAGTATTCCTCCTGTCCTGCCAGACTGCAGGACTCACAGGCCCCACCAGACCCTTTTGGGAAGAGGTTGAACTGCACAAATTGGTCCCCATTTGTGTCACGATGTCTTCCACAAAGACCATGTGCTTTCTCAGCTTCCAATGCTGCTTCTAGAAGTTCACTGAGACCCTGGAAAGGGAGCCAAAGATGGTCTCCTCCAGAGAAAAGCCATCTGTAGCATCTTTCCCCATTTAGCCCTCTGCCAAAGGAATTCACAAAGCAGCAGCCAGGGAACAGCCTAGGACATGAAGGCTTTTTGTGATAAAAAGTTTAGCTAGACTTTAGTGGGGAAGGTGCTTTTCTTTTCAAACACTATGTAAAATTCTAGATGTTAGCTTCCTTCTGCCATGGTGGTTGACAGTGTTCAGGAAGCACAAGAGGATGATAATAACTGTTTTCCATCCCTAGGCCTTTTGAAACATGATAGCTGGAATTCATGTAGGTGCTTGTCATCTAGAAAATCACCAACATGAAAAGTGTACACCAGACTGAACTCAGCTGGAGCAACAGCTTCTGCACGATAGTATGCTGCAGTCTGGAGCAGTAATGCTGGCAATATCACACATGGGAGAACAGTTCAGATGGAAAGGGGATGTCAGAAATACACACAGGGACATGTACTGGAGGCCAGCAAGCCTGGAGCAGCTCCAGAGGATTGTGAAATGACCCTTTTCCGTGTCCAGCTGTAAGACAAAGCTGGCTGGATCTAGAGTCCCAAAACTCAGAGCAAAAGAGAATGAATAAACTGTGAGGCCTTAAGCAGAGCGGGCTTCTGGCTTCCAGATTTTGCAGACCAACCTCATTGCAGGCTGGCCAGTGTGTCTCTGCATTGGTGGACATGGTATTCAGAAGGGGAAAGAACGTGATACCATCACCCTGCAAGTGAAGTAAGAGAGCAGGAGAGTACCTGGAAAGCTGAACTGATGTGCTACTGACAAACCCTAGAGGACCCAGCATGAAGACAGAATTTCCATTACCAGCATTGACTATGAGCAGGCGATGAAGCACCAGGAGATCTTAGGTCAGCTTTTTCTGTCCTTTTCTCAGTGCAAGGGGTAGGATATTGCACTAGGAGGGTCTGTGTAGCAGGGAGGGTTCTGTCATGGCTGGGGAACACAAATAGTGGTGGATGCTGTTGCTTTTTCACAGGTCAATGAGGGCTCATTTCTTTTTTCTTTCATACTTTCAAGGGCTGTATTTTCCAGAAGCCAGTAAAAACAGGATATAATTACATCAAATTAATGTCCCTGACTGCTTCTCTCAGGAAAACAGCCTATGGGCAAGGACCTACAAAGCCAGGAAGGAACAGCCAGGAAAAATAAGACTCCCTTCCCTTGATGACTTCTCCTCCAGCTAAGGAGACTTCTGCCATTTGTTCTGCAACAGAACAGTTTGCATCTTCATGTCACTGCCTATGTCAGGTAATTGAATGTGTTGCCATATACCCTTTGTGCATTGCTTTTCAACAGTGAAATGTGAGAGCTGGAGATGCTAGAAACCAACACAGAGCAATGAGCTCTGACAGGCTCATTGGACATCAATACTGGTGTCCTTTCCCCTTCTCATGTTCAGTTCTAAGTTACTCACTATGAGGACCTACGGAGAGTGCTGGAAAGGACAGATAAGGCTTTAGAATGCCAGAAGAGCAATGAGTTGGTGCCCTCTATAGGAAAATCTCTCTGCCTTTTTTTCAAATAATTTTTGTATGTTTTAATTATGTGGCCTCTCTAACAAGCTTACATGCTCTGGGTTCTAGCCATTGTGCCATGGAAGCATGAAGGTCTTTGAGGCACAGAGCTACCAACACAGACAATCCAGAAGATGGAAAAAGGAAATTGTCCTCTTTCCCGAGAGCCAGTGGTTCTCAAAACATTCACTTAGTTTGCTCTTGCTCAGAGATTCAGACTACATTCAGTATTAGAGTGAAAACAAAAGCTGTCTGTTCTTTGATTATTAATCTTCAACAGGAGCCTGAAAACAGCAGGCTTTAGGGATAATGCTTTGGAGGATATGATGTGTTAGACTGTCTCCAGGGTCTAAGGTATGCTGTGTGGCTGTGTGTTACTCCTTAATCTCAGAGAAAATATATATTGCTGCAAACTGTAGGAAGGGGATCTGACTGGCCGTATTTGCAAACAAATGTCTCTTCTTTTTGAAAGGAGACAGTAGATGTGACTCTTTATTTTTATTTTTTTTTAAAGATCTATCATCACTGGTACAATTCAGACCTATAACCAGCCTGTTGGTAAAATTTTCTGTCTTAAATGAGGGATATGGGAAGGGAAGGAAGGGCTGCCATTTTCTATTCCTTTCTATTTGGAGTCAGTTTAGTTACATGAGCTCGGTTTGCTTCCCAAATTTTCAGGCTCCATCACACTTAGGGCATGCTTACCACAGAATCAGAGTGTTTAATTGCAGCATAGCAACTGTAAGTAAACTCCAGCAGCGATGAAGTAACAGCAGGACAGACTTCCAGGAAGGCCAGACAAGTCAGGGCTTGAGCAAGCTTGCTTGACCATGCTGCTGTGGCTTTACTGCTGTTGACATCCCAACTACTTCGATCTAGATAAGTCTGCCCGTGCAGCGTTCCCTTCCCCAACTGCATTCTAAATAAAGAACATCCTGCAGCTCCTTTTGCAAAATTCTGGTACAGAGTGGGCATTCTGAACATTGTGCAGGTCTGAATTTGCTTTTCTTCTCACCACTGCTTTCTGGTGGCCCCAGATCACCCTGAAGCTTTCAGCTCTGCACTTCTTAAGAAAACAAATCCCCAATCCCGTGCCACTGAGACGCAAGTCTGCAGCAGCTAATCATTTCCCTTTGGGATTAGCTGAGCCTGCTCCACTTCCGCCTGGGGGCCTGGCACATATTAAAATGCTGGGCAGTTTTCCATGGTCACAAGGAACTCTGTGCTAGAAGCTCATTTTCATGCTGGCACGTTGCAAGAGCTGGCGTGGCCCCATTAGGTCGATTGCCAAAGGAGGAGGATGGAGAGACAGAAAGGGAAGAAAAGCAAAGCCTGATAGGGAGAGGCTGGAATTTGGGTGCCAGGGGGATGGCTGAGGGAGAAGTGGGGAAAAAAATAGCTCTAAGCTATACCAATGTCACTCAAACCTCACCATCAAGGCAGGTGGAGGGGAGTGGATCAAGAGGGCTGAGGGGTGGTGGTCAGGAGCTGATTAGAAATTCCAGTCTCTGTGCAGAAACCAGTTTTCATGTGCTGTGCTGGCAGGGGTGTTCAGAGCCTCCCAGGGAGCACTTGTAATCTTTTCCCTTCCCGAGCAGACAAGGGAACAGCTTACAAGTGCCCAGACCCATAGCACTGCAGCCCTGCAGCTTAGCTCTGCCTTCAGGACTGGCAGAGTGTGATCCTGCCAACTATGTGCGTTCCTGGGTTGCTAAATCTGCTCTTTGTCCTGAAGAGGCTGGGGCAGCCACTGAGCTCACAGAGCAGCACTTCTGCTAGCTTGCTCAACATGGCCAGCTTACCCTCTCCCTGCCTCGGTCCCTTTTTGAAAGACTTCTTGCATCTCTCTCTTGCCTCGTGAGGCAGCTTGGGAGGGCTGCCTGGGGACCAGGCTGGATGCTTTATTTATGGCCATCCTAGGGGCCTTTAGAGAGGCTCTCAGTTGTCCACACTGCCCAGTAATCAGTTCTTGGTCTCCCTGGGTTCTTCCAGCATTTGGCCTACCGATTTGGCACAGTGAATATCGTCACCTACGGTCATCAGGCCCTGCTGAAGTTGTGCTTTGGTAGATAAATCTGTGCAGTGAGGAAGCTGAACCTGAACTCCAGAGCAGGCACTCCTTGTGTCTCCTCCTCACACCTGTCTGTGCACATTAGTGGTACTTCATATGAATACCATAAATTCAGTGTTCTTCTACGTCTTGTTCTAGGCAGCAATTCAGCATCTGTATAGAAATAATATTGCCCAGAATCATAGTAAATAGTTTGTCCCATAGGCAGCCATGCCTATGCCTGATGAAAACTCAAACACTTTATTCCTTGGAAAAGAGTGAGAAAGAGGAGAAATAGCTCTGGTGTTAAACCAGTATTGCTTTACAGTATCCAAAAAAACAAAACAAAATTGTTACGGTCCAACAAAGAAAAGAGCCTTCCTGGGACCACATGTATTTTAGAAGTTGCAGATGGGGGAGAACAGCTTGGTTTTCCCAGGACTTCAGGAATTTTACTTGGAAAAATGACATATCTTTCTCAAATAATTGCTTATTTAATGGTATTCTTCTGTGCCCACAACAGCAATGCGCTTTACCCTCTAGACATATCCTGGTTGTCACATGAATTTGGCAAAGGGTCTCTTTTCCTTGCCTGTACTACACTTACTTCGATAGAGCTGTGATCTTTCATTACAGAACCAGAGAAGTATCTCACAGGTAGGAAAAATACAACAAGAAGACTGAGCACATTCTCCTTGCCTCATTTCCATGAATTACTCCTAGTTCTATCTTCCTTTATTATGCTGAATGATTTCTCTTCCCCTTTAAATATTTGGAGGTCAGTATGCTGCTCCTTAGGCAAACTGGATTTTGCTTTTGCAATGTTTTTCTTCTGCAGAGTAGCTCCAGCCTCTCTTGCTGTTGTTTAAGTTGCTTCTAGTTTGCCATGCTTTTTCTGGTAGTGGGGTTCCTGGAACCAAGAGCAGTACTGCAGGCACAGCAGCTGTGTGTGGGTGATTGTGTGATGTTGCCCTCAGGTGGCAAGTTCAGAGAGAAGATGCGGCCTTAAAAAAAGCCCTGTTAAATACAGAACAGAGGTCTGTGACTGCGTGGGAGCTGTGGAAGGAGTGTTTGTCTTTTATCTAACTCAGGTCTTCTCAAAGCTAAGCCTCGCTGCTCACTCATTCCCTTCTCCCATCACAGCTTCCACTGACCCATGTCTGTCATGCCATTTTATTTTCTGCTTTTTCTATTCTTCTCTGCCCTTCTATTAATGAAGTAATTGTACTCAACCCTGATTTCACAGGATGATACTCAGATGACTTATTTAGGAATTATTAAGGAAATGTATAAATTCCTATTTAATACTTGCTTTGCTCTGCACTGAGTGTCCTCTCTCAACACTGCATTGTCCATGGAAGTGCTCAGACCCTTTCCCTGAGATCAGCTCTATTGCAGAATTTTTCAGAATACGGTTTTCTCAGTTTCCCATGATTTTCTTACTCCCATTGAATGCAAACGCCAAATCATGCACTGATTTTAGAAAGAGCAGCTTTTAGTTTGACCTTCTGATTTTTTTTCCCAATCATTCTCTATATTTTTATATAGACTTGGCCACCTCACTGAATACTTCATCCCCTGGACACAGTGCAGAAGAAAGCTGTGGTTGCACTAGCAATGTTGAAGATTTTGCCTGTGCGATAAAAGGAGCTGGAGTGGATCATTTTTGGCTGCTTTACATCAAAGTGCTGACCAAGGGAAATGCCCTGCAACCCCTGTACATTCAGCACTGCTAAGAAATGGATGTTTTTTCCTATAGTGTCTTTTGTGACTGCACTTTAGTTCCCTGCTTTCTGCAGAACAAATGCTCATATATCTCAAACACTCCATATGTCCCCCCGTAGTTTTTTAATATATTTGCTGATTTCAGTCGACTTCCACAAGCAGAGACTTCAAAGTAATAATGAAATGTATTTCTACACATTTTGTGAGAACTTCTTGTCTCAGAAAGCGGAGAGGGAATTTTATGAATGTGCACAGAGAAAACAAAATCTTACAATAATTCAGTTCAAAAGATTTTGTATTTGTATTTGCAAATAGTAGCTGTATTTTGCAAATACATGTAGGAAATGAGGCTTCATTATTTGCACTGCTTGTGCAACTGCTTATTAATCTTTGGCAATTATTCATCCTGCAAACTGTTGTTGCCAAGTTTTCTTAATGGCCATTTGCAAAGGGCTTTATCCTTGTACCTTTGGGAAGGGCCAGTCAGTTACATGTGCTGGAACTGTGCTTGGACAGGTCTTGCCAAGAGCTCTAAAAGCTGAAGGGAAGGAAAAAAAAATCCTTACAGATTTGTAGAGTCTTGTTTACAATATTCACCCTGATATCTTAAAATACAATACCTCATTATTTTCCCAGCTATATTTGTAGGTTATCCTGTAAGGCTCAAAGTCCAGAGTGCTATTTTCTCTAGCAGAGATTTCTGCAGAGCTGTTGTTGCATTATACCCAGACTGCCGTGGTTTCCCAGACTCTGTTTTTGATGAACAATGAAAATCATATCCTTATGCTAGAAGTTTGACTGACTCAGTCTTGATTTCCAGAATGTCTCTGGACCTGAGGAGTTTCTTCATGTCACTGTTGTTGTTATACAATGTAGGCATAACAACTAATAATGTACAGTAGGAAAAACCATACAGAGAGACAATAAATGACTGTTCAGAAAGGAGGTATTTCCAAGTAGCTCACACAGTTCCCTGAGACAGAGGAAATAATGTGTAGGATCAGAGCAGAAAACTTATGAAATTTCCAGTGAACTGAATACACCATGAGACTGACTTTCCAAAAAACGCTTGCACACTTTTTCAGATCTGCAGAGTGTGTTCACATGTTCCAGAAGTCCTTCTTTGGAGGAGGTTTGCCTAGCTCCAGGATACTGGCTATGCAGTGCTCTAATAGAGCAGGGTGATGGAGAATGCCTGCCCCTCTCCTACAGTGCACCTGCCCCTCACAGCCACTGATCACTGCTACTCACTAAAAGCAAGTTCAGGAGGCTGCCAGAATAAGGCATGAAAAAAGAAACATGAGATCTGCCTGTGATCACAGAATCACAGAATCACCAAGGTAGGAAAAGACCTACAAGATCACCCAGTCCAACCATCCACCCATTACCAATAGTTCTCACTAAACCATGTCCCTCAACACAATGTCCGAACGTTCCTTGAACACCTCCAAGATCAGAGACTCCTCCACCTCCCTGTGCAGCCCATTCCAGTGCCTGACCACTCTTTTAGAAAAGTAGTGTTTCCTAACATGATCATCATCAGCATTGCAGAATCCTCAGCAATAGTCACTGTTATTGAGAAGGATGAAGGTCATTCTCTGCCGTTTCATTTTGCCTCATCTAAACGCAAGTATTGCTTTATTAGACTTTTTTGTTAAACTAGATGAAGTATCGAGAATAGATCACCTACATACACTGAATTATCTTCAACCCTTTCTTGAAGGTAAGGCCTTTGTTTCTGCCTCCAATACTTCTGTCATGACACTAATGAGAAATCACCCACAGTATTATTTTCCATAAGATATTTGTATCTTTATTGCCCTACAGCTCTTCAGCCTGGTACTTCTTCCACGTGCCTTTGGTAGTTGCATCCTTTTTTTCTTTAATTATTGTTGTGTGCTTTGTGAGTAATTATAGGTCACTTGCGGCAAAGGAGGTTGCAGGAGGTGCACAGTGCACTTCTAATACTGTAAGAGAACAAAAATGACATAACAGATTGAGTTTGTGTGGAGTTGCATGCTGTGTAAGAAATTCCTCTTCGTTACTTGACATAGACTTTGGTATCTAGCATCCAGAGAATCCAGCCTCTAAGGAGACAAGGCTTCAGAACAGCACATTGAGCACGTTATTGTACAGGCTGTCGGGCATCTGGGTTGGCCAAGACTGCAAGCCACAGTCACGCTTACCACCATGGCGTCAATGTGTCCAAAAGCAATGGAGCTCTGCCTCACAATTTCAGATTTGTCAGTCCTGCTCCTCAGCATGGCAGGGCCCGTATCCCAGAGCTCAGAAAGAACCTATGCACCCAGCTCCCTGTGTGTGGCAGGGTGCACACATGGGGACCATCACGTTTTGTGCGTCTGGGCTCAGCACCAAATCCCACTGCCTGCTGCCTGCTTCCAATCACCGATATCCCCAGGATTATCCCCAGGGTATCAGTGACCTCAGTACACTGTTTTGGACTTGAAAGTTGCTTTTGTTATAAATGTTGCTAAGTCTAAAACCAGCTCACGTAACCAACCGCCTGTTTCCAAACAGCTGTTGTGTAACTTTGCTCCCCACCCCCTGAGATGTTGCCTGCCATTCATTTAATGGGCTCGGTTTCACTGGGAAGTGCCTGGGGGAACCTCTTAGCTCCTTAATTAGCAACAGAAGGGGCCAGTCCTTGCTGGAAGTAGTGCTGAAACATTTGTGAGATTTCCCCGAGTATAAGGGCGGCAGAGAAGGGGCCATTTCCAAATGGGAAAACACTAACTTTTATTCAGTATATAGTGCAGGGCAGAGGACTAAAAAGATTGGGGGACGGGAGCGGCGATGACGGCGCTTGCAGAAAAAAATGGTGATGGGCTTCCTAGGTAAGAAAGAAGCATCTGTCTTCACAAAGAGAAGGGGAGTAGATGAGTTTTTCCACGGCCCTCCCAAGTTGTTCATCACTTTGGCAATCTGAGTTTTACATAAAATACTGCGGAGCAGCCCCATGGGCTGGCTGCTGGTGGAGGCAGGAGTGAAGTGTTGGTGCAATCAGCTTTCAGATGTTTCATCTGGCTCTTGATAATAAAATTCAGGAATTAACAGCTTGGAAGTGCTTAGGAGCCCAGTGCTTCTTCACGGGATGTAATCACAGGGGCAGGAGCAAACCTCCCACTGACCAGCTGAATCTCCCAAGGCCTCATCAGGAAGGTGAAAATTTTGCCCATCTGTGTAGCACGCTTGGGGCTCTTTCTTGGTTCTCAGGACACAGCCACAAGGTGTGTGTTCAGCTCTCCAGTTCTTCCTGTGCAATCCAGTTACCAGGCAGTATTGTTCATGCAACATGTGAGAAAAGAGAGATATGTACATGAGCAGTCCCAGCTTGGACCTGCTGGGTTGCACAGACCGTTCCCCTTCAGAATTAATGTGGGGAAATAATACATTTCTTATCTTGTGCTGTCTTTGGTCTGAGGGAACAAACATGCAGTCAAGCTGAGGAAGGCCTCATTAGCCACCAGGTGCTTTCTTAATAGAAAGAAAAAAAAAAAGGACTGGCTTAGGTGAGAAGGAATCTTAAAAAAAGTTTGAGTGCCGCTGAGAAGGTGGGTATCACAAAGTGATGCCATGGGCACAGCAGGGTTCATGAGAGCTTGGATGGGTACAGGCCAGCTCCAAGACTCCCAGGCATTGCTCTGCCCTCAACAGCATCATCAGCCAGCAGTTTGCTAAGTAAAAAGACCAGAGCTGGTCCCTGGCACAGGACGGGAGGCAGGAGACCTTTCATAAACATCCCGTTACCACACACCATTATTATGTGAACTATGAGCTCTTGTGCCCACCAGAGGGCACCCGGTATTTGCAGAAGTGCTGTGAGTGCCGCTGTGCTACTTGGGCTTTTTGAAACCTCCGAGAAGAGGTGGCAGGTTATCGTGTGTCTGGCTTATATCCAGCTTTTAAAACAAGCGGGGAAAAGAATATATGACATTTACATTTCTGCGTGCATATTTTCTACCATTGCTGCAGGCATACCGCTGATTAGTGATGAGCAAAGGGTTGATAAAACGTCATTGAGGATAAGGGGTCCTGCCCCAGTGCAGGAAGATGCTCGGAGACACTTCTCTAGGTCCTTTCCTCTGATCTCTGGGTCTATGGGACACGCGTCACAGGCTCCAGGGAGGCTGCCTTGGCACCACCAAGCGGTTTCTGCCTGAAGTTGCGTGTTTTCGCCACTAGAGGTTGTAAGAGAGAAGGAGAAAAATCTTTGTTTTAAAGCGGTCGAACTGCTGCAGGGAGACTGCCTCTGGACACCCTGAATCTCTGTGGTGCAAGCACTCACAACATTCCTGTACATATACCCTGCATTTTAGACGGGCACTCGACCTTTAGTTCCGGAAATCAGACCTTAAAGCTAAGTGATCCCAGAAAGGCATAACCACAAATAGCTCTGGTGTAGCAATAAATTGAACGTTGATCAAATGAAGGATTTGCAGTTTTCCTCCTATTTTCCACAGTTCTGGCAGCCCAGGGACTGCATATTACACCCCTGTAACATGAGAGCTGATCATCACAGATCTCACTGGTGATGGCACTTCACTTTGAGCACTGCATGGAGAGAAGAATCTTTCCCTCTGGCAATATAGCTATTCCCGGACTGAAACACAGCAAGAGCAGTGTGAAACAGTTCAGGAAGCAGAAGCCTCTATCCAGCAGGATTTAACTGACTACTAGGGAGATAAAATCTAGTTTCTTGAGCTTAAAAAAAAAAAAAAGCAAAAAAAAACACTGATTTCTGTGGTATATGAGAAAATTTAGCTTTTCTTTTTTTATATAGTTTTGCTTTGTTTTGTCTGCTACAAAATATGCACACACACTACGCCTTCTCTTCTCCATGTCAAACAAGTGTAGGTCTCTGTTTCTCCTCATGCAGCATGTGCTCCAGCTCCTGGCCAGCCTTGTGTCCATAGTGGACTCACCCTGGTCTTTCCTTTACCAGCAAGACCAGAACTTGGCACAGCACTCCCAGAGATGAATCTCTCAAGTACCAGAGTGAAGCAACCCTTACCCCAGCCTGCTGGCTAGCGTGCTTGCTGTATAGCCCCATACACGACCTTTGCCATGAGGTCCCCCTGTCGATTCTGATTCATCTGAGGACCTCAGACAAGGCTCTAAAGAGCAGCTTTCTGTATGTACCTGGCACTCAGCCCACGCTAGTGCACGCGGCTATTCCCCTCCTATGCAGGACTTTGTATCGGCCTCTGTTTAACTTTGTTGAACTTAATTTGCATGTGCGTATTTAGTCAATAGGTGGCACCAATGTACGAGAGCGCGTCAGTGCCAAGGAGGAAGCCAGCAGAGGAGTCGTTCGTGTTGCTTTACTGAAAACTGCAGCAAGGCGAGTAGGAGCAGACAAGCATGTGGCAGGAGGTCCTTCCTAACGCCTGGTGAGATGCCTTTTAGCATGAGGAGGGAGCTATGTGGGACTCAGCCGGGGCTGGGGTGGGAGAAACCACCACGGGATAAGCCAGGCAGAGGCGGGCTATTGGAGGGTGTTGGGAGCATGCAGCTGATTTCTCTGGAATGTGACTGGAGAGATTTCACTAGACCAAGCCTTGTTTTCTGTTGCTTGGAGGGCTGTGTCTAGCATGTTTGTTTTTTATCAGTGTTGAGCTGGTGCTGTTGCCATATTGTTTCATGCCTCTCACTCACTAAGGTCTATAAGGATATAAGTGCACAGGAATATTACTACCTGTTCCATAAGCTGTTCAGCCTCCTACAGTTGGAGGGTGACACTGCTTGCAGCAGTGTCTTTGCCTTGGCTTGGAGCCAAGGTAAAAAGAAACAGCCTGCAGGCACGTGTTTTCATGGCACTTCATGCCTTTATTTTGTTTCAAGATATCTTAATTATGACACCAAATAGCTCCCTTTTTTAGCTGCCTACCTTAAGGCAGAGACAGGACCTTCTCTAAGTAATGAGACCTTCTCTTGTCACTTCTGGTTTTTCTGGTTTTGACTCTGCTTTTCTTATGGGGCAATCTGTCAGGATAAAAGAGAACCAAGGGAGATGTTTATTTTCCTCCCAGGCAGATTAGATGTGAAAGCTCACTATCCAGCTCGGACTAGTCAGAAGTAGCAAAAGTGTAGCAACTCACTGAAATCTGAGCAGATAAAGGTCCCACAAGCTCCTCCTGGTGCCAGTCCTTCGGTATAATGAGCGCAGCATGGCTAGCAGCAGGATGACCTTTGATCTTGACAGTTCACTGCAGGGCTGCACTCCTATCTTTCTTCAGCGGTCAAAATAACCTACTTTCTTGGCTGGAGTATCACAGCCACGAGTGAGACGAAAGACTGCAAGGACACCTATCCCTTTGTTTATGGCCTTTTATCTAATTTGTGCTAAAGGAAGTAATATTATGGAAACAAGCTAACTAGCTAAAAAGCAGCCAAGAAACAGCCTCATTGTGTAAAAGCGATAATCTGAGGTCCTCCCTCTCAATTGCATCCAAAAGAACTAGAAAAACTGTGAATGTGCTCACCCGATTAAACAGCTTGCAATGGCATGGTTGGGCAGTAAATGGTGCTGGCAATCCTTTGCAATGTCGTTAAGGATTGCTGCCATTCAGACAACACTATCAGACTGTAAGGATCTTTTTTATCTCTTTCCTTCTCTTCTGCAGGGAGAGCATCTTGTCCCGCATCAGGTGAGTGAAATTGCTGTTCTTTGCTGACACCTCCACTTTTCATCAACACCTTAGCTGAGACTCAGCACAGTCCTTTCCCTACCCCATTTGACTACAGCGACAGAATCTTCATTGTTCAAAGACTTCTTGCAGCCCCCTACAAAAGGTACTTCTCCAGATCTCCAGGAGAAGCTGGAGACCTTGACACTCAGGTTTGAGGGACATGAAGGTACATAACATTTTGGAATGATCGCTGTCACAACTGAACGGCTTTGGAACATACTACATATCTGTTGAAGCCAACAGTGGTGATTCAGCTTTTGGGTATTTCATGACTGGAACAGAAATAGAGGTACCAAAAAGACAGTCTGAGATCTTTACCTGTGTAAGACTATAATAGAGGGCCAGCTTTGACCTAAAAGATGCCTGAATCTGTAGGAAAGCTACATATAAAGCATTGCTGAGGGGGGCACATTCAGCTCCCAATAGCAGCTGAAGACCCTTTTCTCTGCTCTCACCCCTCACCCTTTGCAGTTTGCATTCCTGAAGGAACCTATGTACTATTGTCCCATTCACTTGAGTACCTTCCTCGAAATAGACTTGCACATATCCTATTGACCCTATTCCCCCATGGTATCCTGCTTCATGGGAGAGGACCAAGGAAACCTTGAGATCAGCAAATCATGATCAGCAAAGAATGAGATCCCTAGTGAGCACTGGTAGATGTAACCTTGAGGCTTCTAGTCTTCACACTCTTGTTATTAGAGTTTAATATCTCTACACTGGCTCTAGATTCCTGAGCCAGTACTTGTGGAATCTATTGCTTTTTAAGAGGTTGTTCCATACCTTGCCTGTGAACATCAACAACAAAAGAAGTACTTAGCCCCTGCTGACTATGAGGCTTTTAAAAATGTGTTTTTTCTTGGACCAAATCAATGTGGAAACAAGCCTTGGCATTGTCCTGCTGTCTTACACTGAATGCAAATGTTATGCATCCCTAGGTCTTTTCAAAATTCTCAGAAGAATGCAGTCCTGGTCCCTGTGGCTGCTGTGGGTGTTGGAGGGATGCTGGTTTGCTGGCTGATGTCCAGACGCAAGATCAAGAGTATTGAAATGGGTGATGGATGGTGGGGCTCTGGCGAAAAACCCCTGAAAGGGAAAGAAGATGAAAGCATCCGCCCCTTCAAGATTGAAACATCTGATGAAGAAATTGAGGTAGAGTTTGACAGTGGGTCTGCAGGCAATGGGGCAGAGTGGGAGGGTGTAGGCACAGAAGTTGGTAGAACGGCAGGGCTCAGAAGCTCCTACAGGAGAACACCTGGAAGAGCGAAGAGAGTCTTCCTAATGAATTGCAGCACCTGCCCCTAGTGATCCAGCCAACTAGCAACAGGCAGCTGGGCCCAATCTTTAATTGCCCTTCTATATTCTTTATCCATCCACCAGTGCCTGAAAGCTCCTAGTACAAAGTTAACAGTAAGGCAAGAGTGAGACCTGGTAATCCTGAGTGCATTAGGAGAATTGTTAACCTGTAGAAAGCTATATTCCCTATGACTGAGGAGATCACTGAGAGCTCTGCTTCAACCAGGATCATTGTCTAATAGGTAGAGGTCTAAAAGCTGGTGGAGCCTGGAGAGCTGGCCCCCTCATATGCTTGCCTTGGTGCACTGCACACATGGGCATCTGGGCAGCCTCACTCCTTCTGCAGGACCTGCACCGCCGCCTCGACCAGGCTCGCTACGCACCTCCACTGGAAGGGGCAGCCTTCAACTATGGCTTCAACTCTGACTACCTGCAGAAGGTGGTGGCCTACTGGAGGAACAAGTTTGACTGGCACAAGCAAGTGGAAATCCTGAACAAGTACCCTCATTTCCGTACCACCATCGAAGGTGAGTGGGTCACTGTGCCTCCCTGTTACACCCAGAGCACTTTCCCAGCTGCCTCTCCTGGCCTTGCTTTGCTCTTGCCAGTAGCATATGTGGGAAAAGGATGCTCAGTCTTGATGGCTTGTCTAAGATGTTAGAATATTTATGTGTATGCAATAGCTTAGTGATGTAAGGGAAAAATCTCTCGTGCAGGCTGTACTATTAATAAGCTTGTACAGATCATGAGTGCCATATATCAGCAATAAATTTAGGTCTGCCTCAAAAGAGCCTTCCTCTGGCCCTGAACCTGTGCTAATTAATTGTGAGGTTTTCTTCTACTATTGCCTTGAAACTGCCTTTAGAAGCTGCAAAGCTTATCCATTCTATGAGCCCAGAATATTTTTTTCATGCCATTTTGTCGTGGTCTTGCATTTGTCTTGCCTGCGTTATGCTGTGTATTTAAGCATGGCTTTACCTATTACTGTGAAACTAGTTTCTCATAGGAAGGATGTTCAGTCTGCTGTGACCCCCTGTCTGGGGTAGGGATTCATACCTCCACCTATAGGCAAAAGGTGTTACATAAGTATAATACTGGACATCCCTTTCAGGTAGTCATCTTCCTGATGTGGGATGATTGTGTAATTTCTGCGAATGGCTACTTTGCCAACCTCTTTCTTCAGAGTCCAGAGAAGAAACTGAAAAGGAGCCAGAACTTAACTTTTCTGTCTTGGATGTCTGGCAGGGATTGATATCCATTTTATCCATGTGAAGCCCTCCTACGTCCCTCATGGAAAAGCTGTGCAGCCTATCCTGATGGCCCATGGCTGGCCTGGCTCTTTCTATGAGTTCTACAAGATCATCCCTCTACTCACGGATCCAACCAAGCATGGCCTGGACAGTGGTGATGTGGTGTTTGAGGTCATCTGCCCATCCATACCAGGCTATGGCTTCTCAGAGGCACCACACCAGCAAGGTAAGTGATGAAAAGGCTCTGCTGGAATCACAGGTTTTTGGTGCAAATACTTCAGCCATCCCCCAATCCTTTGTGTGCTGCAGTCTGTGAATGCAGGAAGGCAGATCCTGGGTCTGAAGTTCAGGAAACTTGGCTCTGCACCAACACCAGTGTTACTGAGGCTCTGGGGCTAGTTTGGAGATTTGGAAGGCAATGGTAGCTGAAAGCCAACTCTCTCTTTTCTCCACTTTGCATTGAATTTACAACAACTAGTGTTCTCTCTATTGTCAGAGAGTGATGAGGAGCAGTACAGTACACTGTGCCTTCACAGCAGCACATTTGGGGCATGACCTCTGGCCAGGACACGCTTGAATAAATGTGTGGTGCTTCTCTTTATGTACAGGCTTTGACACCATTGCAACTGCTCGGATATTTCACAAGCTGATGAAGAGACTGGGCTTCAAGGAATACTATGTACAGGGAGGAGACTGGGGATCTCGTATTACAACAAATATGTCCCAGATGCTGCCACAGTGAGTAGCAAAGGGAGTTGAAGGAGCTCATCCTTTCAGCAGCTGGGTGTGCCTATGCAAAGTTGAGAAAGACAGATCAGAAAAGAAACCTAATATTTCTTTGGAAAATGGCATCATAGCAGCAGAGCATTTAGCATTTAACAAGAAGAGTGCTGCTACAGCTGTACTTATGTCAAAGAACAGATAGAGGGAGAAAGCTCTTAAAGCTGTTAGGCTGCTGCTCAGCTCACTCTTCTTGATTGCAGTTATGCTTCACAGCATGTGATCTAACAAAGCTTTTCAGAAAGTACCCAACACAACCAGTTGCCTTAATGTGGAATGAACCAACAGCCAGAGCTATCAATGTGGATATGCCATATCTGTGAATAGTGCCTAAAACAAGAATCATACAAATAACACAGTTGAATGGAGGTGGAACCAGCTGTACTTCCCCCCCCCCCCCCTCCTTTTTGCACCACAATGAACCTTTCAGGTTCTTTCAGGGCTTTATATATATTTGGTTCAGTGAAATCCTTCTTTCCTTCACAGTTCCAGTCAGACTTATTTTCTCGAAAATTTGGAGACAGAAATTTTAACACTGTATTCCTGAATTTGATTTTAGGTCTGTGAAAGGTCTTCACCTGAATCTCGTCTTCATTGGCGCACGAGGCTGGAAAAAGATTATTCAAGTGATGATTGGGACTTACATACCATGGCTTGTAGGCTTCACCAGGGAAGATGTTCGACGGATGTACCCTTTCATGCAGAAGAACGTATTTGACCTTCTGCGAGAATCTGGATACTTACACATCCAAGCCACCAAACCAGACACTGCAGGTAATGAACCCTCCCCTTGTTGCTATATATTGTATACCAACTGCCAATGGTGTAAAAAAAAAACCTCATCATTGAGGAATGGCTTACTGTGTTTCAGAAGCAATACATTCTGATGAATGACTGCAAGGTATAGGACTAAGATCTAAAAGTTAGAATGGAGCAGCTTGTAAAAGGTGGACTCTGCAAATATCACTTTCCAAACTGTTTAAAGTATGCTGCTACTTTTGGGAAAAGAACTCCTTTGCAGAATACTCTCAAAGTGAAGCACAGAGTCTTAAAACTGAAGCTTCTAGAAATACAAACAAGTGAAAACAAGAAAAAAGATTGTAAGCGAGTGCAATGTGAACGTTGCTGAAAGGCAGACTCAGGCCTAAATCTTAGAAGGCAGAAGCCTGACAGTCAGTGGTACCAGTGTGTAAGAATGATGGCCATCTCAGAAAAGTTAAATGTTTGTGTTTTGTTTTTTTTTTTAATTGGTTCCCATTAGGTAAGGACTATAAGATATCCTGTCTTGAGATAAACTCTCATCCAAAATGGCAGTAGAACTACTTCCAACTGATGTCGCTAACAGAGACTACAAAATGAATAGCGCCTCAGCCTAGCCCTTCATTGAAAAATTCAGCATTTTGGTATGAGTTTCTGCTAAATAACACCTAGTCTGTTGCTTGAACTCATCACAGCACTGAAGAAATAAAAAGCAGGATGCAAGATAGGGTTGAGTTTATTTGTTTGGATTTTTGTTTATTTCTTTTAGTCAGAAAGAAGGCCACGGCCTGACATCTCTGCTTGGAGACCAGGCTCGCTGAGGCACAAATAGAGGTGAAGTTGCAAGCCTTTTCAAATGACAGTGTGTTAGACTAGGCAACTTGAGGAGAGTATTCCCAACCTTAAGAAACTAAATTGACTTCCTAGATGTACAGCATAAGCAGATACTTTGAGCAGTAACCACTAGATGTGATCCAGCTGGAGGTTCACACTGCACAGCCAGGGAAGAGGCTAAGATTATTCTCAGTTAAGTGGCAGCTCTGAAATTGCTCTGAAGTCATTCTGTTTGGCTTCCTGACTACTAAAAGGCTAACTTTAGATTAGAAAAAGAAATCAAACTGAAACTTACAGAACTGCTAAAGTAAAGCCAGATGGCTTTTACACCAGTTAGCTTCAGGGAGGGATATTTTTTTTTTTGACTGTGTGTTTGGTTTTCCCTTGTATAGGAATGCTTTTTCTTTGTCCTTTTTAGATTGCAGAGTAATCCTTTTGTGTACATTTAAAACATTCTAATTTCATTTCATTTTCTTGATTGTTTTATCCTAATGCCTACAATTATTTTAAAAATGCACACCAGAAATAGCTGGAAACGAATAATTAGACATGCATGCTTTTAAGGGATCTTTGATTTAGAAAGTGCTCCTTTTGCTGGTGTTTCTATTTCAGCAGGTTCACTGTTCCCTACTTTTCAATATGCAATCAGAAAGACACGCTAAAGCTGAGGCTTACGTCAGTGTTATAATGCCAGCTTTCACTATAATTCATATACTTTCCTGATAGTCAGTCAAACAACATAAATTACACTCAATCTTGATTTCTGATTCTGAATTATCTCTTCCAAAGTATGATATTGAGTTTGATGTGCTGCACCCATAAAAGCACAGTGCATGTGACTGTTGTGTGAATTGCCATTCCACAAATGATTACTACTTTGATCGAAGTATAGCTGTGTCAACCTCTTTAAACCTGTTGTCAGTATGAATAAACAAACTCAAAATGTTTGTCTTAAAGTGACAGCACTTTAAGGCAGCCTGCAATCAAACCTGCATATTTAAAAGGACAAAGCAGTAAGCAATGAAAGGCTAACTTATAACCTTCAGTAAGTTGGTAAAAACATGCAATTAAATTCAAATCCAGCTTTTCATTACACAAAAAAGAAGACTATTCAATGTAGATTTACTGCTTACTTAAACAGAAGGACTCCCAGGTGTTAAGCAACCATTTTCCTCAAATACATTTTTTTATATCAACTTTTAAACTAGCTCCACAAATGCTTCATTTTAAACGATAAGTAATAGCAGAGATCAGCCAATCTTTCTGTACAACTTAGCATACAAAAGTAAGTTGATGTCATAGAATCTTTTTTAAGAGCCAGATGGAGAATTAGCTCAGGAAACAATGCAAACCAGTATGTATAGTCACTGTAAGATAGCAGAGTTATTTCATAGAAAAGAAAATATTTCCCCATGATATTACCACCTGTAAATGCTTCACAAATCAGAGCTTTGGTGGAAGCTAAGAGCAGTGGATCCATTAATGTAAAGTGTTTCAGTTTCTAAACAAAGTTTTGCTGAGGTTTCTCCTCTGATGTTCCCCAAAAAACAAAAGTGCCTTAAGAAAAGGATTAAGTTCCCGAATTAATAACTGGTTAAAATGGAGATCTAAGCATGGGAATAAGCAAGCCAGTTCCAGGAGAAGGGTGATTATAACAAAAAAAATCTGTGTTGGCACATTTCAGCGTGATCCTAATTTCTCTACAGAGAAAAGTTAATTGTTAATTGAAAAGCTGACCGTTATCCAAGGTTCGGTTTAATCTAAAGATAACTGCACAGAGTTGCAAAAACATTTAATTGACTTGCTGATTGAACTGGCCTATAAAATTTGATGTCAACAAAGTGCAAAGCAATTAGGGGAAGAAAACCACAGCTCTAGTTTGGCTGCTGCCATGGGGAAAACCATGAGTCATGGCTAGTTCTTTGAAATGCAGCCAGATCAGTCAGAGTTCAAGAGCATTTTACTGTCTGTCCAAGCAAAAAGAGACTAAGAAAAAGAAAAAAAGGTATTTGGAATTCATTGCATCCCTGTTGACCCTGCTTATGTTTTAGAATACAGAAAGGAGCAAAAAGGAATATTGAAATGATCGGGCAGCTTCCATACAAACACTGTATACGATCTAGGATTTTGACCTGATGAGGAAGGAAAAAAAAAACAACAAAAATAGGGACTTGGGAGCACAGTGGAAGAGTGTGATGTAGAAAAAGAATAGGAAACTTTCCTGCTTTCCAATAGCAGGAAAAGATAATGCAGTACTCCATTCTTTAGATCATGTAAAAGGTGATGAACTTCAAAGTATTACAATGCCATGCAAGTATAAGAGCTCTGCTGTTCTTCACTTGCATTAGGTTGTGGACTGAATGACTCCCCTGTGGGGCTTGCTGCATATATTTTGGAGAAATTCTCTACGTGGACAGATAAATCATTCCTGCGTAAAGATGACGGAGGCTTGGAAAGGTAAGAAAACAAACATCATTCTGTGAGAAAACTTGTTTAAAAAAAACCAAACAAACTGATGAGGAGATGGACAAAAGGCTGGCCAGTGGAAGCTGAATTTTAAGGATGAAAGATTACAAGTAGATAAGTAGAAGTTTAAGCTTACAGTAGACTGCCTGCAAGCTACTGATTCAGTACTAGGAAGCTTTGCTTCAGGCACATGAATGTAATTTGATTTGCTGCTTGAAAATCAGTGGAGAACCAGAAGACCAATAGCTTATCAGAGCACAAGCCCAATATAGTATGTTGAGAAACAGCTCAGTTACATTGAATCTTTTTTTCTCCCGCTAGCAAGTATTCTCTGGATGACCTTTTGACCAATGTGATGATTTACTGGGTGACAGCATCTATTGTGCCCTCAATGCGATATTACAAGGAGAACTTTGGCCGGGACCCTGGCCTTACTGCTGATTCCAGGTAATGAAGTGTACAAGACAGATTTCGAAACAAGACTGAATCAGACCTGCCTGTACAAGTGTTTAGATCACTTGCAAATTTAATCTATACTAGGAAAAAGAAAGGCCAAACTGTAATCTTCAATCAATATAGTTAAGGGTAGCTTTTCTTTTAAACCTGTGATTCACACAAATTGGTCTGTTGCCGAAACAATGCAGAACATTTAGCAAAAGTAATTCAGATCTGTGTTCAAGATACAGCTGGTCTATAGACTTACTAGACAAACAACTGTAATCCATGGCTTTGTTCACTAAAACCAAAACAGAAAATCACAAGCGTTCCTAGCAAGTTTAAACAGTTAGGAAGGATGCAATTTACATGTGAACAAACTATGAGCTACAGCTGTTAAGCAAAAACTTGTAGAAGCAGTGTAAGAAGTGACTCACAAAGAGAGGCTGACCAGGAAGCACTGGTGGGCAAGGCTCCTCAGCAAGTGACTGATCATATAAGAGAAAAAAGAAATCTTATTCTTTGTAAACTGCACTAATTCACCTTCCCTCTCAATAGGGATTATAGTGGTACCAGAAATTCTAGAGCAAATATAAGCTAGCTTGCTTGAGTTTCACACGGAGGTGTGGCTCCACATTACAAAGCGTAAAAGCCTGAACTCTGTGCAAAGTGGGCTTCATTTTATGCATCTTCAGATATAACACTTTTGAAGTCAAGGAGATTCAAACACCAATGAAACTCCTCAGCAGAGTACAGATATGAAAAGAGTTGCTGTGGTGAAGTTTCTTCAACTCATATAAAAGCTATGAGTCAGAAGGTTTTTAAATTACTTTCTTCAGAAGTTCATCTTAAAAATACTGTTAACTAATATCTTTTTAGGGTTGGAGTATATGTTCCAACAGCCATTGCAGCTTTTCCCGAGGAGATAGCCCATACACCACAGGTCTGGGCAAAGAATACCTACAAGAACGTTGTCCATTACTCTTACATGCCCCGTGGAGGGCATTTTGCTGCCTTTGAGGAACCGAAGCTGCTGGCACAAGACATCTTCCACTTTGTGAGAAAGGTGGAGAAGCTGTGAACCTGCAGTTTAGATACATGTATAGAATGGAAGCAAGTTGTTCTACTATCACAGAATTTAAGGGATTAAATAAGCTCAATACAATCACAACACGGAAGCCAGCATTTTATTTTGATAATAATGATTATAACTAATAAACTTGTTCAAACTCTAGAACTCTTCATAAAAAAAAAAAGAGCATCTTGTCTCTTATTCCTGGCACCATATCGTTGCTGCATTCATAATTCAAGTATAATGGAATATGTAAACCACTTAATGTAGTAACATTGCACTCATCTGAAGGAGAGAGCAGAAAGGAATGGCCCCTTGTTCCTCAGACCTCCAGCTTCTGTTCAAAAGCTTCTTTAAATACTGAAGTGCTAGCATTCTTAAATACATGCTTCAAGCAGCTTTGGTGGAAATGTAAAGGGCTTAGATGTCCTGAGAATATCAAACACTCCCATTAAACAGTTTGAGTTATATTTCATTTGAGAGACCAGTGATTACATTCTCAAGTGAGCAGCTCCACATAAGGCAGCTCTCTTTATTTTAGCAGTTCTTTCCCAGAGCTAGTTTTAGCAGTTGCTCGCTGTCAAGCAAGGCAAAAATGGCATCTGTAGTGTTCTCTAAGCTTAAAAAAAAAGATTTCCTTCCAGTTTTACAATCTTATTCACTGCTAAAATGTCAGAAAAGCTTAAAACGTGCACTGAGTACAGGGGGTTAATTCACCTTCTAACAACCTCCTTCCAAAGGATTTTTATCACCCCATCGATCAGCTTCTGTTAGCATGTAGTAAGCAACCTTACTACCAACAGCCTAAAGATTCTCTTCTTATGGATGGAGCCATTTAATTCATTCCATGATAGACACATATCCAGCTGATCCAAGACAACTCCAGCAGATATCCAGTTCTGGCACTAGTTTCTCCTCCCCGTCCCTAAAGCAAGATATTTTTATTTTCTGTTAAGTGGGAATAAGCTGCCACATTGAGGCAGGAGTCCTAACTTCCTGCGAAGGAGAGAATAAACTGCTTTTCCTAGTTTTAATTGTATACCAAACTGATTGTCAGGTCTGATGGACTAAAAGTTAGTAAAGGAATAGGAAGATGTGTTCTGTTGCTTTCACAGGACGACTCAGCCTCATTTCATCACCAGTATAAGACACTGCTAGGCATGAAGTCTTCCAGTTGCTGAAGAGTGCCATGCTGGATTCCTAACAAACTGAAATGGTGTTATGGGAAGAAAGATATTATCTACTAGATGGGCAAGCACCTGAGTACTCAAGTCTGAGTAGGCTGCAGGAAAAGGTCTTCTTTCACAGCAGTGGGGTAAAGAATGGTTATGGCCTTTACAGTAAAAGGCCAACTATATTAATAATCATATACGTTATCTTGTCCCAAACAATCATATAATGCAGTAATCATTAACAGAAATGGCTGCAGTAAAACTCAGGAGAGTAAAACTCAGGAAGACTGCAATATTTGTCAGTTCAGCAAGCGTGTCACAGGGAAGTCTTTACACCCAATATATCAATTAATTTCCTTAAGGAATCATGGTAGCTGTATGCAGCTGTGCCTTAAAGGGCTTTTGCTTTCAAAGACAAGTCATGAGGTGAACACAGAAGAAGGTGGTCAGGAAGGCAACTGATGCCCTAGAGAAGAGATCCAGAGAGACAAGTGTATGCCATTACCTCTGATAGAATTATTGCCTAAAGCAGCACCAAAAATTATTCAGTATCCCATTAAAGTTCTACAGGGCACAGATCATTCATGAAAGCCCTTAAGTGTCACTGGTGCTTGAAACCATACGTAGTCCTCCCAAGCAGAAGTCATAATCTGAGGAGCTGAGGCACTTATATCGACATCTCCATCGCAGGACAAATTAATAGTCAGTTTCTTTCCTCTGGTTGGCACTTTGTAGTTGAGCTTGGGCCGAAACCACTCCACACCACAGTTGCGATGCCCTTGGAGCATAACAACAGTGCTTGTGACTGGAAGAGCTTTAAGTTCACTGAAGACATCTGCAATGAAGAGCGAGTGAAAAAGCTTACGCACGCAGGATGTGGTTTTCAGGCTTTTCTCAGCACTGCCCACACAGATCCCTTCTAAGTTGAGCTCATAAAGCTCCTTGGGGCTCACAACATTGCCTCCAAGCAGAATAAGAACACGGGGAACCAGTGTCAAGCTGAACATCACTTCCAGGTGCTGGAGCACTGCCTCCAGTTCCACCAGCACCTGCTGGCACTTCTTGCTTGCTAAGCCCACAGAAGGTGGCTTCTTGATCATATCTCCATCCTGGAAACCACAAAAAAAGAGACATTAATATACGAACAAAAAATTGCAGAGGGTCCCAAATTCACTCTTCAACTATGGTCGTCAACTATGACACATCCCCTCCTTAAGACTCGATGAACACATAGAAGACAATCTATCAACATTTGCAATTAGAGCTTTTGGGTTTCTAGGTGATGTGTTAGAAAACGAGTGAAGGCGGTAGGATAGTTCACTGGCAGACAGAAACCAGCGTTAAGCCCCTACACCGGCAGCCCCAGGCCGACTTTTAAACGGGCCACCCACCCGCCCCCCCCAAGGCTCAGCCGCCCGCCCACCTGCGTGGCCCGCCGGCAGAAGTAGGCGAGCTGTTCGTAGGGCAGCGGCAGCTGGTGCCGCTGGTGCAGGACGTGCTTCAGGAGCTCGCAGGCAAAGCGGCAGCAGCTCTCTCGGCTCACGGCGCCCGGGAACACCACGGACACGGCGGGGCTGAACGCCGCAGGCGTGCTCCGCCGGGACTTCCTCCCACGGCCACGCTCCGGGGCTAGCGGCGTCTCTACCATAAGAAGCGGGGAGGTCTGAGAACCCGGAGCCGCCATCGCACCAGGCGACTCCGTTTCCCCCAGGGCAGCCATTTTCTAGGCGGCGGCAGCAGCTGCCCGCTGGAATTTGAATGGCTGCCGCCGCGGGGCACCATGGGAGCAGCGGAACGTCCGTCCTGTGGCTTCCGGAGAGCGTGGGCGCCATGTTGGATGGGGCGGGCACTAGGAGTCAGCCCTTGGGGAGTAGAGGGGAGCCCCCCAGCGGCCGCATCAGCGGCGTTTTTCCCTTGCATCCCAGAGCCCGCCCAGAGGGCGGACGCAGCGCTGCAGGGAGGGGAAAAAAGCGGTGGTGAGAGAGCCGTACACGGCCGAGGCTGTGTGCGAGGCCTCAGCGAGGCGGAGGCTGGCACCGGGCCCCGTGGCTGGCGGGGGAGCGGCCGTGTTTGGAAACAACGTGGCCGCAGCCCCATTGGGCGCAGTCTCCCACGCACCGCGGGGGGGCGGGGGGGGGGCGGTGCCAGGAGCGTGGAAGTTGACATAGGCGGACCGACCGTCGCCGGCTCTGGTGGTGCGGCGGAGAATCGCGAGGCTTGCTGCTGTTGGCGGAGGCGGACAGGGGGGCACGGCGCTTGGCGCGTTCTTGCCTCGAGCCGAGCGCTTCTGTCGTGAGCCCCTGTCGGCAGGGGGTTGCGATATCTGCGTGGATAGTTCTATGCGCCGTGCTGTTTCTCTGCCTTTATTGGAAGTTTCTGATATCGGAAATGCTTAAAAGCACTTCGGCTTCCCACCCCCTGTGCCAATCGCCGTGTGCCCCAGCTCGCTGTCCCAGAACAGAGGGCACCGGGGCGGCGCCCTCGAGCTGCCGGGCACCCCGCACTCCGAGCTCCAGGGCCGCCGGGGGGCGCCGCCCGCACGGAACTCCAACTCCCATCCGCCCTTGCGGAGGCAGTCCATAGAGAACGGCGCGGGGCGCGCCGAGGGGCACGCCGGGAGCGGCAGTTCCGAGAGAGGCGAGGCGCAGTGCGTGCCGGGAATTGTAGGCGGGCGGCGCCGCGGACTCCGTTTCCCGTGGTGCCGCGCGGCGGCTTCGCTGACGGCGGGGGCCGGGGCGGCGGGGGGCCCGGGCTGGGAAAGGGTGCCGCACCGGGGCGGCGGGGCCGCGCCGGCCGCTATGGATTCGCGGGTGTCGGAGCTGTTCGGGGGCTGCTGTAGGCCGACGGGCGCGGCGTTTCGCGGACGCGGAGGGGCCGCGCCCGGCGGCGGCGGCGGCGGCTCGAAGGCGAAAAAGAAGAGCGGGCGGAGCCGGGGGGGCAAGGCCAACAACCCGCCGTACCTGCCGCCTGAGGTGAGCCGACTGTCGGCGGCCGCGGAGGGGACGCCCTGGGGCCTGCGAAGGGGCCCGGAGAGATGGGTGGGGGGGGCGGCTTTGTGCGCGGCGGGGCCGGAGCGGAGATGCGGATGAGGTCGGGGCAGCGCCGGCGGGGGCTCCACCAGCTGCCGGGCTCCCGAGCGCCGCTCGGCACGTCCTGGTGACGGCCCTCCCGGCTCCGTGAGCCGATGTTTTCCGTCGTGGTGATGCGGCGGGTGCTGGCGGGCTCCGAGGGAGCGTTCTCGTTTTTGATGTTTGTCTCCTGCAGCAGGAAAAACTGACGGTGTTACTTGAAGGGTGTGTGGGTTAGTTCAGATGGTTGGCACGGCTCTGAGGAAACTGCTGCTGTGGATGGAGAGCATTATTACATTGAGAAGATTGCTCAGCCCTGCTGGGCGAGCTCTCAGTAAGTTATCCGAGTCTGTGCTGGGAAGGGGCAGCCCCCACACCGGGCTGTGGTTCCCGTCGAGGAGAGAACGTAGAGCTCAGCTGTGTGAGACCCTGTCCGAGGGTAGGAGCGTCCCCCGCAGCTGCAGTTCAGTTTTGGTTCTCTTCAGCTGGAGGCTGTGCAGCCCCTGTGGTTTCAGCACGGCTTCCTGTCCGTGGCCACCCTGTGCAGCATGTAGTCCACACAGCCTTGTGTGTTGCTTTTCTCTAGGCTGAACTGCTTCAGAAGAGACCTACCCCCTTGTTTAGAGGACAGCACAGAATGTGAACGCGATGTTTTTCTTAAATGGCAAAAGAATAAAGCCTCCTGCACGTATCCTTCCCTCACTGCATAGCTCTGCTGCCCGAGTGCCGAGCTGGCAGCGTGGAACTTCCCTCTGTTGGCCTTCTGCCACCATAAGCTCCTCTGTGGTTAGAAACTCAGCTAGAAGGCAGGGAGAGGGCTGTTGCCTCTCTTGACATGCAAATTGGTGTCCAGAGGAAAAGCAAGTGCTTAGAGTTGGCAGCTCAGCTTAGTCTGCCTGAGTACATGGCTTCTTGCAGTCCTTTCTCAGTGGCCGTCCTTTCTCAGTGGCCCTTAGACCAAATGGGTGCAGAAGTTACTTCAGTGTTGACTAGATGTTCCCTTTGGAAGTTAGAGCCTGTTGTGATCAATGACTTTATGGGCCTTTCTGGTTTAGGCTCTCATACAACTTGGTCTGTTTTCAGCCCTTCTTGGGGAAATTCTTCGAAGAACATTGTGCGCTTACAGTCTCAATCACATCTGGTTCTCCAGCGCAGTCACCAGTTTGCTGTATTGCAAGGGAGTCCATGATTTGCATCCTTATATCTGTGGTCCTTCTGTCTTGAAGGGTAGATATATAAGGATATGGGAAGGAGTCAGTGGAAAAATAATTGAGTGAGAGAAAAGGGTATCAATGCATGGAGAGAAGAAACAATGACTTTTGTTCCTATTCCCTTCTTTCTGTGTACACTGGGTGGGCAGAAACTGCTGGACATAGTAGGAATGGGATGGTGTAGTTTGCATTGTGGGATGTGGCTTTTTTTGAAACTGGAACTGTGTGGCTGGCCCTCTTTTTTGCAAACAATTAAAAAAGCAAAACAAAACAAAACAAAAAAAAAAAAAAAACAACAAGGCAGCACTATTCCCCTGTGTCATATTCTAGTTTTATCCCTTGTTTTTCATAATATGTGATGCAAACAGCAAAAGAAGCCTGAAGTAAGTTCTAGTTGAGTGTAGGAATGAGCAGCAGAATGGGCTGTAACCTAACACAATATATTTCTGCAGTTTTCCCTTTCTGAAATTGTCAGTGCAAGCTGTGGAATATCTTTTCAGCTGATGCCTATAGAAGTCCCTTCTGGCACAGCATCTAACCCTTCTGTTTTGTTTTGTTTTGTTCTCTGACCAGGCAGAAGATGGTAACATCGAGTACAAGGTGAGCATTTTGTGGGTGTAGGTGGGTTTCTTCTCAGAGCTCTCTCACAGCAAATAACTTCAGGAAAGACAGTGTATGGGGAATGTGCCCAAGGGGACAGAAGAACAGACACTGTACTAAGGAAGGAACAATCAGCCATCTTCTGAGTACACAGAGATACCCAGTGTTCTCAGCTGGAAGAGTTTGAGCTCGTCACTCATTTTAGGAATCTGTTTTAGGAGACAGGACCCCCTGGTTTTCCTGAAATCTTCACATTGACAGCTGTAGGTGTCCCCAATAATCATTTATCACTCAGTTTGTAGCTGTTCTGCCAATCATGGTTACTTGGCTCATTTATCACAAATAGGTCCCATGGAGCTGTCTTTTTACCCCCACAGCAGGCAGGGTGCAGATCCCTTTGGGAAAGTGAAGAAATGTTCTACTCCCATATGCAGGCATCCCTGTGAAACACTCTCTCACCTATCCCATGGTTTCTGTTTAGATTCTAACATGGGGTGTGTTTTCCAGAGGTGGGTCAGAGCAGGGGGCATTGCTTCACCGCATTGATTTAGAGAGCTGCTGGTTTGGGCACTGGCATTACTTGCAGGCTGTGACTGTAACTCTTCCCTCTTAAACAGCTAAAGCTGGTGAATCCCTCTCAATACCGCTTTGAGCACCTGGTGACACAAATGAAGTGGCGACTACAGGAAGGCCGTGGTGAGGCTGTCTACCAGATTGGGGTGGAGGACAATGGGCTGCTGGTGGGCCTCTCGGAGGAGGAGATGCGTGCCTCACTCAAGACCCTGCGTCGCATGGCAGAGAAGTACGTGTTCACTTTTGTCTGAGGGACCTGTAGGCTTAAAAAGCCTCTGGTACAAGAGAGACTTCGCTCCAGGAGTTCCCAGAGTAGCTGGTGGCATCGCTCCATGGTGCTTGTGTATGACTAAACTTTTGTTATCATGAAGGTCTAGACATGAGAATGGAGCTAGAAGACTTCTGGCTTCAGGCCTGAGGCTGCTGTCCTGCTACACCTAGTTTTTGTCCCATTCACTTTGTCAGATCTGATTCTGTATGTGCAAGGGCTGCTGAGTGCGAGTATGTGTGTCTCACTCTTCCCTTCTGTGTCCATGGCAGAGTTGGAGCTGACATTACAGTGCTGCGAGAGAGGGAGGTGGATTATGACAGTGATGTTCCAAGGAAGATAGCGGAGGTGCTCGTCCGAAAGGTGCCTGACAACCAGCAGGTAGGAACCTGTGACCTGGCTGTCTTGCCAGAGATGTGCAGCCCTCGTACAAGAAACTTACTTTTAGGATGGGAGTCCAAGCCCTAAAGGCAGTCTGCTCTAGATTGGCCCATAGCTGATGCTTTAAAGAGCTGCTAGAGGGAAGCTTTGAGGACAACGCTTCTTATCTCTGAGATTGTGGTTATGGCACATACCCGTAGGAGAGATTTCCTTGATCAGAGATGAGAATCTATTTCATTTCTGCAGCAACAGTTGTGATGCAACCCAGTGTGCAAACAAGGAAGAATTTAGACTTCCTGCTAATGTGTCATATCACAACACAGTAAAGTATATCACAGCTCCCAGACTATGATTTGCTACGAGCAAGAGCAGAATCTGAACAAAAGTATGCTGTGGTGTCTGTCTGTTGTGGAAGGAAACCCTAGGGCACATCCCTGCAGGTGTGCAGTGTTCATACAGACCCAATGGAGCAGCATGTAGGTTTAATGATTTCTTTGCTCTTTTTCTCCTAGTTCTTAGACCTGCGAGTAGCTGTGCTGGGTAATGTGGACTCAGGGAAGTCAACTCTGTTGGGTGTCCTAACACAAGGAGAGCTGGACAATGGCCGGGGCCGAGCACGTCTCAACCTCTTCCGACATCTCCATGAAATCCAGTCAGGAAGAACATCAAGCATCAGTTTTGAGATTCTCGGTTTCAACAGCAAAGGAGAGGTGAGCAGGGGGCTGCTGAACACAGATGGAGGTGATAGGGAGGGTGGAGAAGAACAGGATTACCCTCCTGTTACAGTGCTGAGGGAAATATGATGGAAGAGTGGCAGTACAGCTATGTGTCCCCTTACCTGATCACTGCTTACGTCCATTTGCAACAGACACGATTTCTTACATCTATGATTTCTTACATGTATGATCTCTGCTAATTTTGATGTCAAAAGGGACCGATTAGAGCTGGCTCTTCCTTCACTTGCTTGCTGGGGCTCCTTTTCTCACCAAGTCCTCATGTTCCTCAGGTGGTAAATTACAGTGACTCCCGAACAGCAGAAGAGATCTGTGAGAGTTCCTCCAAGATGATCACTTTCATCGACTTGGCTGGCCACCACAAGTATCTGAAAACAACCATCTTTGGCCTCACCAGCTACTGCCCAGATTTTGCTATGCTGGTAGTTAGTGCCAACACTGGCATTGGTGAGTGTTACACTGCCTGCACAGGCTGAGAGTAAAATATGAAGTGAAATGGGGAGCAAGATGTTGGAAGAAAATATTAGTGTAGAAGTCCCTTCTGATTTCTTGTAGGCCAGCACCTCTAAGTGCCTGGGAGGGAAGCAGGGCTGAGTTATTAGCTGTAAACCATGCTAAACTGTGCTCTGGACAGAGGCTTTGTTTGGAATTTAAGGCTGTGTTTGTCAGAGGGAAAAAAAAATAAATGTATTCTTAGAGGTGCTGAATCCAAAACTTTATGAAAAGGCATCTGGAGTTCTTCCATATTTTTCTGTGACACTTTTGTGGTTGTTAAGAAGGAAAACTACTGCATCCTTCTGAAGCAAGGAGATCAGTTACAATAATTCTGGGTTCTATTTTTCTGGAATGCTCTTGTTTTTTTGTTTAAAAGAACAGTTTTGCTTTCTTACTGCTTGATGAACTACCAGTTGGGATGAAATTTCCAGGGTGAGCCCATGGGAAGGTCAGGAGATGTTGCTGCTTATTTTTGTAAAGCTACTACACTCTAACTTATCTCCTGCAGCGGGCACAACACGAGAGCACTTGGGCTTGGCCATGGCCCTCAAGGTCCCCTTCTTCATTGTCATCAGCAAAGTTGACTTGTGTTCAAAAGCCACTGTGGAACGGACAGTGAAGCAGCTGGAACGAATTCTGAAGCAGCCAGGCTGCAACAAGCTTCCGTTGCTTGTCACCTCAGATGATGATGCTGTCACAGCAGCACAGCAGTTTGCACAGTCTCCCAAGTAAGGAAGCATTCTTTTCTGCTGGGAGCAGGCAGTTCAGACTGGGCTGCTGTGTGGTGCTGGGAAAGGGTGATGACAAGGGAGGCAGCCACTCAGCTGGTTTCCTAATCTCTGCATTTTCACCTCCCAGGCCTTTTTTCTGGGCTGTGGGAGTGGAAGATGCCAAAAGCTGTGCTTCTCCAAGAGGGGGGATCAGTACCTCAACCAGCCATGAGGCAGAGTTGTGCCAGCCCCTTGTGCCCTCCTACTCTGACCTTTTATCATTGTAGTCTCTGGACTCGGTAGATTCAGAGTCTCAGTCACCTTTTGTAGTTGTGGTCTGGTATTCTGCTTACTCTTGTTTGTGTCTGACAGCATCACCCCAATCTTCACACTGTCCAATGTTTCTGGGGAGAACCTGGATCTCGTGAAAGTCTTTCTCAACATCCTTCCTCCACTGACCAACAGTAAAGAGCAGGAGGAGCTAATGCAACAACTCACAGAGTTTCAGGTATGGAAGGGTAGCTTGGCTCCAGTTCTCTTAGTGCACGTGTTGCTGTGATGTGTGACAAACATCTGTGGTTTCTAGATAGAACAGGCAGAGACAAGGTGAACCACTGGATTACTGGGAGATGTTTGAGTAAAGAAAAAACTCGTTTCTTGAACAAGGCTTGTTAGGCTGGGCTGCGTCCTAACCAAGGGATGCCCATTTCAGTGAGGAGGTTGTTTCTCTAGTTGCCGCTTAAAAGGCAAAGGTTCCTCTAAAAGGAATGTTGTGGGAGCTATTGAAAGCTCACAGATGGTGTCTGATTCTGTATGGGGTGGGCAGCTTGTTCTCACTCTGGAGTGCTTTCTCACAGCTGTCTGAGCAGCTTATTCTTGTTGCCTTCTTGCAGGTTGATGAAATTTATACTGTGCCAGAAGTGGGAACTGTTGTGGGAGGAACTCTGTCAAGGTAAGGGAACAGGCAGACAGGTGTGATTGTGAATGGTTGCTGGAGTTCCCGCAAGGTTAGAGTTTGATCCCTACTCATACCAGATAACCGAGCCAAGGGAGGATGGAGGACCACAGAATGCTAGGAGATGTCATGAGGAGATCAGTGCTTGTGCAGTGGCAGGCAAGGAATCTGCTCTAAAATTGCTAGATAGGAATATGACCTGTAGTGTGCTGGTAGATGAAAGCATGCTGGGAACAGTCAACAGAAGTAAGCCAGGATGCTAAGGTGTTGTATTCCTTCTTCCTCAAGCAGGATGAGGTAGATGGTAAGTCCTCTGCTCCCAGCAGAAGTTAACCGCATGCCACCCTGTGAAGAAAGAAGCTGTCATTCAGCTTCCAGGAACAGTGAGCACAGCTTGGCTACGTTCACACAAGTGGCAACTGCAGTCTCACCAGCAGAAATGACGCAGTGTGGCAGAGCAGTGGGAGGGAGTGGCCCCTGTCCAAAGGACTCTGGGTGTTTGAGGAGTGATAGTGTGGCTTTTGCTCCTACTGCATAGAATCCCTATTCCCAGCAGTGTTGCATTCCCGTTAGTTGGTCATGTGCCTGGGTAAGAATCCAAAGACACTCACGTTGGCCCTAGAGAATCTGTGTCGGTTGATCTTGGAGAGTGCAAATTCCTCCTTGTCTCCTGATGAGCTCTGTCCTGCTGTTGTGCCTTGGCAGTGGGATCTGCCGAGAAGGGGAGAACCTGGTGGTTGGTCCCACTGATGATGGGAAGTTCCTCCGGCTGAAGGTGTGCAGCATCCAGCGCAACCGCTCAGCCTGCCGCGTGCTGCGGGCTGGCCAGGCAGCCACGCTGGCCCTCGGACCCTTCGACCGCTCCCTGCTGCGGAAGGTGAGTCCTGCTGTTGCCAGCTTCTTTGCTGGTCCAGTGAGTGGGGCTGGAAGCTTCCTTGTGGATCCCCCATTGGTAGAGCGGGAATGAAGTAGAAGTGTTTACAGAAAGCTTGTTGAAAGGGAAGGAGGTTGCCGGGCTGTGAAGTATGATGAGTACTGGACTGAGAATGGGGTGCGAGTCCAAGTTCCAGAGTGGAAACATGTTTGTGGTTGTGGGTGCTGTTCAGAAACAGGAGGATTGGCCTTAACTAGTCTGAGCTCTTGGTTATTGTGCAGGGCATGGTCATGGTGAGCCCAGAAATGAACCCCACCATCTGCTCAGTGTTCGAAGCCGAGATTGTGCTGTTGTTCCATGCAACAACTTTTCGGAAGGGATTTCAGGTGACGGTACATGTGGGGAACGTGCGACAGACAGCTGTTGTAGAGAAGATCCATGGAAAGGTAAGTCGTGGAAGGAAAAGGGAGGAAGATAGAACTCAGTGTTGGGACCTGCTGGTATTCCACCATGCCCTCTTCTAAGACTGTGGGCTACTGGTATATTGAATACCTGCACACTCCACTCCTTTATCCTTCCCATTTGGTTGATATTTCCTCCTCACAAAACAAGCGGTATCACAGACTACAGCAAGACTCTGAAGGGGGATGAGTTTTCCATTCCCCAGAGCTTGTGTTCTCCTGTCTCCCCCTGCGCGAATAGTAATGGGAAGGACTTGAGCCACGTGGTCTGAAGGAGTCAACCTGTTCACTTGCTTCATTATCTTAGCATCCACGTGCACTTCTCTTGTATGCATCAGAAGGACAGATAGGTCTAAGCTGTCCTTTTTTTTCTTCAGGATAAGCTGCGGACAGGAGAGAAGGCCGTTGTCTGTTTCAGATTCATCAAGCATCCTGAATACTTGAAGATCGGAGCCAAGCTGCTTTTCCGTGAAGGAGTCACCAAAGGCATTGGGCATGTCACTGATCTCCAAGCCATCACCACCAAAGAAAATGGCCTGGAGGAGTCTCTAGGGCCTGGACAGCTGAGCTTCTGACTACCACTAGGTCAGAGAGATGTCTGCTCACCAGCAACCAGGGAGAAGGATGAAAGCTCCCATGGGTCTCTGAGTGACGCCTGGAGCTGCTGCTGTCCCATTCTAGCAACGGTGTCTCTCCTCCGTACTGTGAGATGGAGTCTCTGAGGGTTTCTCGCATTCAGTGCAGCACATGAGGCAAGATAAGCACATTCTCCACATTGCCCACTGCTTTTGTTATCCTGCCTTCCTTCAGAATAGATTGGAGGCAACCGCTGGTCTGGGCAGGCAAGTTCTGGCTTTGTTCACTGAACAAAGGGATGTTTTTCTACCTGTGACACAAGATTTGGTCCCATTCCAGCTGTTAGAGCACTGGGTTGATGCAGTCCTGCAGCACATCCCTCCAGGCAGGGGATGGGAAATGCCCTGCTGCCTGCAGCAAGATCTTGGTTGAACCTATCAAAATGCGTTCAAGACACTTTTTAACTATTTTAATCTTGGTTGGCTTTAATCTGCTGTGTGTCCATTTGTATGTTGGTTTTGCATTACTCCAGTCTAAGTGTCTTACTGTTGGACGAGCATCCTGTCCTGTTCCCTGTGTGCATGTACGCACTCCTTCATGTGACTTAGGAAGCTGTGGCTGCTCAGTGTGGCACAGCCTCCTGGCATTACAGCACAAAGGCAGATTTAGTCAGCACTTGCAAACAGCTCCTTGAAGCAGCGGAGCAGGAGCTGTTTTGTGGAGCAGAGTGAGACCTGGGCCTGTGCTGGCATGGGCAGATTGTTTAATGGCTGTTCAGCTACAGGTGAAGTCTACATGTGGCAGCAGTGGCTTGCAGTGAGCTCCCTGATTTGGCAGCTCCAGGGCCCAGCCCATGCTTGCCTTAATGTGAGGACAGGCCACATTACTAACACAAAACAAGGTGACTTCTGTTGTTTAGTTGTGATTTGGAAGTGGCGTGACTTTATTTTTCTTCTCAAGGAAGACTTTTTTTCTTTCCCCTGCCACTGGGGTGTGTTGTGAGTGGAAGGCTATTGTTGCCAGCAAAGACTCTGCACAGGGAAGCACTCTTATTTCCATCATGCTGTTGTGTGACTGCTGTGTGTGACAGCTCCTCCAGGCCCCTCAGCCCAAAGGCAGGGTCTGTTGAGCTGTACATGGGCTTTTGGTTTTCTCACTGACTGTCAGACCAGAAGAGTCAGTGGTGAGCAATAGTCCTCCAGCCAACCTTGTCACATGGCACATAGCTTTTCAGCTCTGACTGAGGAGAGGGGAGAGGGCCTGCAATACCACACAAATACCCAAAGAGCCTTTTTGCCCTCTTGAAAACAAGTTGTGGTGCTGACCTGCTGGCACAGGCAATGCATGTGGGGCTGGGTGGCCCATGCTGCTGATCTGTGGACAGCATAATACCTGGGGAGACAAAAGATGCCAGCACTGCAGAGTGCATGTTGGGACTGGGGGAGGCTGGTGAAATGGTGAGGTACCTGAAGGGACTCAAGAAGCAGCTCAATGACAGAAGCAGGCACTGCCTGCCCATTGGGAGGAGCACTGACCCAGCTGTAAGTCAGCTCAGCAGGGAGAATGCAGCTGCTGGGTCAGGGTAGCTGGCTGTGGTCGTAGGTCTTTCAGCCATGCCTGAGAGGACTGGTGCCAGCTGCCAGCACGCTCTACCCTTTGGTGCTCATGGCTCACTAAGAAAGGGGTGGGGAACATGATGCCAGCTGTTTGCAGCAGCCCTAGTGTCTTCCACACCAAAGCAGGCATGGGCTTCTCTAACCCTCTCTGAGATAGATAGCTGATGGCTGGTCCCATCTTGTCCCTACCAGCTGTGGCATGACTGTTCTTGGTGCCATGCTCTTCATGATTGCTGTTTTGTTGTCTTGACATTTTCTAATGCTGGGGCTCGTCCCTGTTCCCTGACTGTCTATAAATAAATGTACAGAATAAAGATGTTTTATGGAGGTTGCTGGCCAAGTTGCATAGTGAGTGAGGGTGGAGCCAAGCTTTTGCCCTGCTGCCCTTGAGCTGGGTCATGGCTGCCCTTCACCCCGCATCCTGCACTCAGTCCTATAAATACCATCCCAGGGTGTGGAAGGAATGTGTGCATGCTGCTGTTTACAACCTCGCTCTCCCAACTTATCTGAGCAAGCCTGAGGTGACAGGCTGCTACGTCACTCTGAGCACAGCTCTTCTGGCTGTTAGGGGCGGGACTGCCTGTGGCTGGGGCTTTCTTGCTGTCATAACTTGCCCTGGAGCCTAATTAAAGGGATGCATTCTAGGGCACAGACCTAACTGGTGACTTGCTTTTAAAATAGCTCCAACCTTATCAAGGGGTTTGCAGCTGCTGTGGTATCTCCCTGAGAACATGTTGTTCTCCTGGGACAAGAGGCAGAAGGGCTTCCCCGTGGAAGTGATCCATGTCACTGAGTGGCTGCGAGTTCTCATTTTTTTTTTGTGACCAGCAGCAGCACCTGCTAAGGCCGGTCTTGCCAGACACTTAGGAAATGAGGTGTGCTGCTGTCAGAGGACTGTGAGGCAACCCTGCCAGACTGGTTGCTATTTCTCTTTCTCTGAAGACTTCAGGAAACTTGTCACTTTGCAAGGTGAGGGCTTTAATTAATGGAGGGACTCTAATTCCTTCCTCTGCTCGCTGCCAGCAGAGCTTGCTGCACACACCGGCACCAGCTTTGCATTGTGCTTCTCAACATCTTGTAACTGTCATGCTATATATGCTAGGTAACCACTGACAGCAGTGTGGTGGCTTCCCAGCACAGGGGACAATGTTGGCTGGTGGAAGGAGAACAGCTCACAGCTGGAAATAGGATGGTGCTGCTCAGAAACGAAAGGGAAACAGCACATGCAACTACGGCTGTACTTTGCATCATTCTCTGCTGCCTGAGAGACTCTCCCCTCTGCTCTGGGAGAGAAAGGCTGCAGCTGATGAAACACTTTGCAGAGTATGCGGAGTGTTTCCTGGCCCCACTGCGCACTGCTTTGACGTGGTATGCTCCCTCCCACTGCTCTGGAGCTGGGCTCCAGCAGCAGCAGCCTGGTTTCTGAGAGGCCCAGAGGCCCCAGGCACTGCAGCATGGAGATGAGCCCATCTCCAGCCCCGATGGAGGGTCTCCTGGCAGTGCCCACTGTTTTGCTGTATAGTAGTCTGTTTCGTCAGCTCTGTAGCCACTAGGGTTAGTTGATGTTAGCAGTGTTTCTTGTGCACTCTAGAGCTAGTGATGAGTGCTGCACACTAAGCAGCAATACAGTTGCCAGACCATACATAAAAAAACTACTTTGGTGGAAGAACTAATCTATGCAGGAAAAAATAAAAAAGCAGTTCCCCTTCTGGGAGGAAGGGATGGGAAACATGACCATAGGAATAAGCTACTGTATATAAATGTGGAAGTGCAAGTGCAGCCAGTGGAGACTACAGTGAGATGAAGGGTTCATTCTAAGTAAGTGAACAGGGGTTCAAACCTAGACTTGGCTGGATCATTCTCAGATAAGCCCCTGTGTTCTCACTACCTGCTTTTACAGATTCTCATCACAGGAAAAATAAAGAATTACCTACAGAGCAGTGAGACTCAATAAATACCCATGGCAGGAGGTAGATGAGAGTATGATGCAGCTTCTGGTAGCATCAGCGTGTTCAGGCATGGTAGTCACCACCGTACGTGTGCAATTCAAATTTGGGTACATCCAGCACCACACACTACTCATCAGTTCTAATTCATCTTAGAGTTGGACAGAGATAATTTATTAGATTTCTCTGGACTAAAACCTGAAAGGCAGTATAAAAGGTTTTGTTTTTAAAAACACTGATTCTCTAGAAACTTCCAGCATGACTGCGTTAAGGAGGTAAGCGCTTAAAGAAAAAATCTAAAGTTCTTGTCACACTTTCCCGAGGTCGTTTTGCATTAGGTCCTGTTGGAGTCTTGGGCCTGTTCCTCACTTTGGCAGGAGACCCAGAAGCTGCAGCTTTGGCGTTGGGAACTTCTGCTAGAGCTGGTGGGGAGCTGGACTCCTGGAAGGAGCGTTGCAGCTCCACAGCAAAGTGGTAGTCCATGTGCTCTGGGAGCTCCCAGGCCAGCACATATTGGCCACACTTGTCGCAGCACTGCTGATCTCCTGGTGAGACATGAGGGAGCAGGGCTTGCTCAGAGGGTGGCAAATTCTGCTCATTTTCCTCCAGAACTGGCTCTGACTTCAGAAGGATCCTGGAGCTGGGTGGAGTTGAGGGTGTCGGTGTAGCATCAGACATCAGCTCCTCACAGGGCGGCCTCTTGCAAGGAGAAGCAGGGCTTCCATCTCTGGGACTCTGCTTCACAGAGGCCTCCAGCTCACACTGCTCAGAGGCAAGTCCTGCACCGTCTCCCTCTGGGTGCTCCAGGGAGCTGGGTGCACGTGACTGAGCATGGCTAGCAGCTGGCAGGGTGGTTAGTACTGCCTCTGACTGCTGCCTTTCTGTCACCTTTTGGAAGAACGACTCAATAGCATTAGCTGGCTTCTGTCTATGCTCTTTGCTTGGGCTCCTGAAAAATTTGACCCTAGGTCTCGTGGAAGATGTGACCTCTGTGCTGCCAGTAGCAGTGCCATCAGGTGAAGTCTCACTAGTGAGGAAGGAGGCAATGCCTGCGGAGAGGAATGTTGGAGCAGAGAACTTGCTAGCTGCAAGGTGCACTGATATGAGTGGTGGAGACCTGCAAAGGACAGACCAATGTCAACTCGGACACCATTCTGGGAAGCAAGTAGTTTCCTGAGGTAAGACTTTGAACAGCATTAAATGCTCACAGGCAAGAGAGAAGGAAACTTGTGAAAGCACTTAGTCTGGGTATCTGACAAGTGGTGGGAGGGATGTTTCCTGTAACTGTTATGCTATCTCCAGAACACAGTCTCTCAGATACTGCAGGCTAGGTTGGGCACAGCAGAAAGTCTCATCCCAAAACAGCACTTCCTCCCCCAGAAAACAGGTACCAGAGCAGGGACAGCCAGCTGCCAGCCAAGACTTTCAGTCCGCCACATGCTGGAGCTACTGTGACTTCTAGTCAAAGAGAGGGCGTTAGCAACAGCCTTGTCTTAAAAGTACACTCTTGCATCTATTACAGAGCAGGAGGGAGGAAGTTGCATTAAATACAGCAGTTGTGCACCCTAGTTTTTCTGCTTGCCCCAATGGCCTCATCCCAAAAAGCATCTTTGTCCTTTTCCAGCCAGTCAGCACAACCATCAGTCACGTGAGTCAGGTCCTAGCAAGGATGCAAACCACTTCCTCCCATACTCACCAGGCCGCCTGGTGAGCCCCAGCCATATTGCAGTTTTGGATAAGGGCAAAGGCATCACTGAAGATCTTCTGGGCATCGTAGCGGGTGACAGCACAAAAGCGTGACAGCCTGGTGTCTCCCTGCATGCGGATGACCACCATCAGCTGCTTGGCCACTCTGTGGTTCTGCGAAGAGAAGACATAGCTGTGCCGCAGGCGACATCTACAGGGAAGAGCCGGAATAGCGGCAGAGACGGTCTGCCTAGAGCGCTATCCAACCCAGCTACCTCTCGATGCTATGAGACAGATGGCAGCTTGTCCTGCCTGTCCTGATCTCCAAGGGATGTGATACAGGACTGCAAGGACTTACACAACTGCCTCATGCAGACTGGCAAGCATTCTGTCCTCGCTTTTGTTCAAAGGCAGCTGTGTGCCATTTTCTGGCCTTCCTTCAGCAGCGAAGCTAGCAGCTTAACCTCACCCTGACCTGCAGTCTACCATTTGTGGATTTAATCATATTATTTGCTCTCAAAGGTCACACCATCAGCTAAGGCCTTACAAGCTGCAACAGAACAGCAATGAGGCTGGATAAAAGTGCAGCAGGTTTCAAGTTCCTGCATCCTAAAGCACAAGAGAACCATCCTTGGCCTTGCAGCATTCTGGGACAAAGTCATCTTTTCTGACTGGACTCTTGCACACTTCTTTGCTCAGAGCACCTCAGCACTGGCATGCATCCAAGGGCAGGCTGATTTCCTTCCCCCACTCCCACTGCCCTAAGCCTCTTGCAAGCAGCTCTTGGTGAACAAAGACTTTGTGGCTTCCTTGAAGACCTGGTTTCCTCAGGCACAGAAGGAAGGATGCTGTCCCTGCACTTGTCCTTACCTGACTCCTGTCCTTGATCAGCCTGGATTCCAGCTCCAAGGCCAGCTGCAGCAGCCAGTGTTGCACCTGGATAAAAGAGTTACAAACAGGTCTGGGCCCATGCTCACAGCACTGCTGCCAGGTCAGAGCAGTGCTACAGACACTGAGGAACACTGCAAGGGGATCAGACCGAAACAGACATTTTTATCACAAAGCCCAACCTCTGGAGTGCTTCTGGAAGAAATGGCCCAGGCAACTCTGGAGGCAAAGCACTGCGGACACCAATCCAATCCTATCGCATTACTACCAGATCTTGCCTAAAGGTAGTTAGGCTCCACAGCTCCAGCTCTCTTATTGCCTCTCCCCTCCTTTTGGCTAGTTACCTTCCTTCTAGCAACCAGCCCTGGAAGCTTGGTACCATGAAAGCCTTTTTGCTCATGGAAATTATGAAGCTGGACCTTTTATTTATGAGTTTTCAATTCAATTGTGTCAACAGGGCATTTATCTAGCGGTCCAAATTACTCCCTGCCCCTAGACCCCTGGCTTCAGTTTCAGGGTACCATGGCACAGAAAAGCAGTAGTTCTGCAAGCCAATCTCTGCTTTTGGAGTTCTTTCTTTTATTCTCCAATCCAAAAGCTGAGTTTCTTTTTGCAAGATGTTGGCTTTTCCTACCTCCTTCTGTGTCGCCAGGGCTGTTTTCCCAGGGAAGTTCTTGCTGCAGCCAATGGACTGAGGCAAGTGGCGGTTCTTGACGGGTTCATCATCAATTCCTCTGCACAGATCATAGAGCCAGGACCTGAAAGCCACAGAAGTATGATGATGTAAAGGCAGCCAATGTGGCCCTGTGGGAATGTGGAAACACAGGGACACCCACTGCAGTGGTTCCACAGGTGCCAGTGGATAATTTGCTGCCCCGCATGCAGGCAACTGTGACAGGCACAACGGGCAGTAGAATTCAGTCCCTACTCTGACATCAGCAGTGATGAGCTGCCTCCCTTGTTACCCAAAATGCAGCAAGTGGTACATCATTACCCAGTCTTGTCTCCAAAGTGAGTCTGGAGCTCCATCTCACTGAACTGTGTCACCTGCCCGATGTACTCCACTCCCAGGATGTCTGTGATGGCAACACCAAGCTTGCCCCCCAGGTTACGGCTACAACAGAGGAAAAAAAATAAGAGAGCACCACGTGGAAGACTATTACAAGTCTTTCTGCTGCAGCTGCCACTAGTTCAGAACAACTAAAAGCACTCAGAGGCTGGTAGGACAAAAGGGAACACTTGGTACATGACTTTTGCTAGTAGAAGGCTGAATATGGGTTGAAGTGGGAATTGCTCTTCAGCTCGCCCAGTTTCAGTGACTCTTTCAGTTCCATCTTGAAAAGATAATCCTGAACTATGCCCTTAGGAACACCTTGCACACTCCATGCTTTCTACCTACATAGTGAGGACCTTTGCACACTCCCACTTCCCCATCATCAGTGATACGTTGAAGGTAGAGACCAGCACTACAAGTCTGGAGACCAGGGATCCAATCCTGCAGAACAGTAGGGCTGGTAACACTTACCCACACGAGACAGCATTTGTGCACAGTGTAGATGCTCAAAATGAAACTAAACCTGCACGCTGGAAAAACAGCTCTGTCACTACAAGGGGACACAGCTACAGCTTCCCTGCCCATGGCTGCTGCTGGCTTACACCTGTGCATCCCAGCAGTCATCCTGAGCACAGTTCTTTCCAGGAAAAGCCCCGACAATGATGCTGTTGGACTCTTTGGGTGCAGTTTGCTCAATAGCAGATCTGCAGCTCCCAAGCATGGTCTGTCATGCACAGCTGTAGGGGATTCCTAGCAGGATTTCCTCTCCCTCTATTAAATAGACAGATGAACAGTTACTGTGGATATTGAAAGCCTTTGCTGACTGCTGTCAATTAGCATTAGACTGCTCTCTGGTGAGATAGCCAGGAACAGTTTCCTACTCCCAGGCCACTTTGGTCTCTTTACACAAGTAAGAACAAAACTAACAGAAGCAAGGACCATAGTAACAAAGGCAAGCAGAGCTCTCTTCCTCATAAAAAGCCTAGACTGAGGAAGTGCAGCACCAGCATTTCAAATACGTGCTCTTGCCACACAATAAGCTCAGCCTAAGCCCCAGGCAGCACAAAAGCAGGCAGCTCCCCAGTACTCACATACTGCTGACAGGCATCTGGCTGAAGAGCTGTGGGACAGATCGTGAAGATACCAGTGTCTGGCGGTTGGGCTTGTTTAACCCACAGGCCAGCTTTGCCAGCATCTGTAATATGGAAGAGGGTGGAAAGCTTGTTATTAAAAACTGTGCTGACTTTATTGCCCAGAACTCAACAGCACGTGCTGTTTTAGCAGTGCTAAGGGCTGCCTTTGGAGAGGCTGCCAGGAAGGGCACAGCGGTTGCATTGCTACGGGACCACCCAGCATCTCCATAATCCTCCTCCAGCTCTTTCTCTCACTATGCTTGCTCCTTCATCTTCTGTTTCTATCTTGATTTTTCTCAATGTCACAGTTTTAAGCTTCTCTCTCAAGGTCTACGGCAGCATAATGCTGCAAAAGGAAATTGTAAAACATACAAAAGCTAGCTTGAAAAGGATGTTCTCTCACCTATCTGCTACACTGCTTCCCTCTCACCCTAGTCTAACACAGGATCAAGAATACACAGCTGAAATAAGTATGGCCGATTTTAAAAAGTCCCATAATTTCATCTTTCACTGCTTTACCACAGGTAACTAAACAAAGCCTTTTTCCCACAGAGCAGCTGCATCTTTGTTAACAGACTTTTTCAAACCCTTGCTCTTTTCTAGACAGAGCAGATCCCTTTCCTTCAGCTTTTCATATCCAGTCATTTTGCAGCTGTCCAGATATTCTTATTTCACTGGAGACTCTTCCAAGTTCTACCGCGCTGTTCCTGAAGCAAACTGCTGCAAGCTGAACCAATGACTGATGCGTTTACTTTTTCTGACACCTCTCTAATTAGCACACACTGCAGCAGGGTAAGCCATTTGCGCTCCCATTACTGACTCATCCTGCTGATTGCTCACAATAACCCCAGGCTACTTCCTGACTTGCTGCAACTCAGCCAAAAACCTCTTCATTTTATTTTTTCCTGAAAGCCGCTCAAATAGAAAGGATTTTAGCCTGTTTCTGGACTTCTCCAAGCCCAGAATTTTCATCCCTAATCTCATCTCCCACAACTCTTACAGCCCAGGTCTTCAGCCCTGTCCGTGCTTAGTATTCACCTGTAATTCCTACAGCTGTTATCTTCTTATGGGCTTCATTGAAAACATAGGCTATTAGTGGAACTCAGACTGATCTCCCCAGGATCCCACTTTAGACATTCCAATTTGACTGTAATTCACTAAACAGTTATTACAGACTACAGAAATTTTAGGTAGATGCAGACAGACAACCTCATTCATGTTGTATCTTGCCAAGTTAGCATCTTCTACTTACAATGAGAAGTGCATCAGAAAAGTTTCTCCTGTATCAGACCGCTGTCAAGTGTGGTACATGGCATTAGTTTGGCACAAGTCATTCCTACTAAAACTTTGCTGTTATCTTCCTAGTGCTTCCAAATAGCTCATTTGGTGACTCTATATAATTTATCAGCGGAGTTCCTGGTATGCTCTAACCAGTTAGCTCATCAGGAAGAAAATGGTTTTAAATCAGGAAAAACAAGTGCAGGTAACCTTCACCCTTGAGTTTAGGGAACAGTGGGTGCATTCACTGAATGATTTTTACTGACAAATTCACCGTGATCTGGAGGAAGAAGAATATCAGTTTGCTGGCACTGAGGTGAGCTGAGCTGCTTTTCCTCTTTCTGTTCAGTTGGTCTCTGCTGCCTGCAAGCCATGCTCTGGACGATGTTCAGCCAGCCACTGAGAGCACCTCATGCACGGCAGCAGCTGCAGAAACAAACTGACTTTGATGTTGTAATTGTGGATGATTTCCTGCTGGGCAAAATGTGCTGTGGTCTACTGAGAACCCTAAAGCTTGTTTCAGCCTCTGCAGAAAAGGCTCACACACACAGAGCTGAGCTGGCTGTGGCAGCACAGTAGCACATTCTGCACCACGGCCACGTGCAGGCTTCTGACCTGGTGGTCTCTGCACTGCACTTGGTACAATACATACATAGTTCTTCAGAGACAGCCCATCATCATTCCCTTATTCTCCTTAAAAATAAAATGCAAGAATGGGAGATGCTCCTATGATGAGCAGGAATGTTCTCTGTTATGGAGAGCAAATATGGAAGTTGAACATCTGTTCCATTGGAAATCTCTACACCAGTGCTCTTGTACAGCTCACTCTGCTTTGTGCCACAGTTCACTTACTGCTTTTAAGGTGAGCCTGTACAGAGCTAGCTCCAGTATCTGCATTTGGTTGGTGGAAGCTTAAGTTATATCTACAGCAGTCCAAGATGAGACGTATTTCCCCTGAGTTCAAAGCACCTGCTTAGTCTTTATCTTTTTCTCATTTTGGCCAGCGCCTGCAACTTTAAAGTTGTAATGGGTGAGGCTCTTCTGCAAAGGCTGAGCTCCACAACTGCAGCATCAAAGTCAGTTTGCTTCTGCAGCTGCTGCCACGCATGAGGTGCTGGTGTGGCTGGCTGAGCATCACCCAGAGCATGGCTAGCAGGTGGCAGAGACCAACTGACCAGAAAGAGGAAAAGCAGCTCAGTACCAGCATGCTGGTGTTTTCCTTCTTCCTCCAAGTCAGTGGGAGTTTGTGTCAGTAAAAGTCATTCTCTCGCTATTGCATTCCCCACTCATATTCCATCTGACAGGGTTAGAAGAACACAACGGCACTGCTGCGGCACATTCTGGCTCAGAGAAGCGAGGCTGATGCCTCACACACGTACTTTGTTGTGCGAAATCCCAGCTGAGCACCTGAATCCGGTGGCCTTCTCCACAGCCACCCTCATTTCCTCCACAACGACTGCTCCCATGGCCAGCTGCAGGTCGGGGCAGTTGAGGTTATCGAAAGACAGCGACGCCAGCCACTCCTGCAAGCCACGCTGCCGCAGCTCCTCTACAGAAAGGAACGCAAAGGGGAGCGACGTGGGTGTCGGTGAGTCCAGCAAAGGGACCGGCAGCATCGGCAAGCACCAGCAAACCGCCGCCTACATCTGAGAGCGCGCACCAGCAGCGAGGTAAGAAGCAGGCAACTTAAGAGCTATAGGCTGCGGGAGCAGGCAGCTCCCACTTCCAGCGCCGTGCTTCCAGGGGAGACGAAGCATCGCCGCCCTCCGCACCGGCAGCACAGCGGGAAGGGACGCGGCGGGACGGCAGAGCCGCGCCCCGCGAAGCGCCGGCCCGGCACCGGGAGCCCCGCGGGGCCATCGGGGCCGAACCCCGCGTACCCTTGTCGGCGGAGCGGGGGCCGGGCCCGGCGGGCAGCCCCTGCACGAAGGTGGTGGGCAGCATCTCGGCCTCCAGGGGCCGGCCCCGCAGCTCCCGCAGCCGCTCCCGCACGCTGCCCGTCAGGTCCAGGTACGCCTCGTCGATGCTGGCCCGTTCGATGGCGGCGAAGCGCGACAGCACCTCCATCACCTCGGCGCTGGCCTCCCGGTACCTGCCGGCACAGCTCAGCCGCCGCCCGCCGCTCCGGGCCCCGTCGCTCCCGGCCCTCCGCCCCCCGGCCCCGCTCACCGGGTGAGATCGGCTTTGCCCCGCGCCTCGGGCACCCGCGCCAGCAGCAGCTCGGGGCACAGCGCCCGCGCCTCCGTCGCCCACATCCCGCGGGACACGCCGAAGGCCCGCGCCTCGTAGCTCACCGCGATGATCCTAAAACGCACCGCGGCCGTGAGCGTGGGGAGAGGAGAGGAGAAGAGGGGAGGGAAGAGCCGAGCGGCCGCCGCACCTACCCGCCGCCCTGCCACTGGTTGTACTGCACCACGGCGCAGGGCCGGCCGCGCAGCCGCGGGTCGAAGCGCTGCTCCACCTGCATGAAGAAGCAGTCCATGTCCACCAGGGCCACCACCCGCTCCCGACCCCGCGACATCGCGACCCCGTCCGATCGGACGGGATGGAGGCGGAGCTGGCTGAGGCGCGCCGCGCGCTCTGGTTGCGGCAGTTCAGGAGGAGCGGGCGGTGCGCGCTCATCCCGCGGCGCGTGCGCGGAGCCGCCGTGCCCTCGCGCCTGCGCCACGCACTCTGCCCTCCCCTTCCCTTCCCTCCCCTCCCCTTCTCTCGGCCGCTCCCCCGCAGCGCCGCCTCCTCCCGGTACCCGGTGGCGCGGGCCCGCCGCCATGTCCGCCGAGCAGGTGAGCAGCCTGTGCGAGCAGCTGGTGAAGGCCGTGACGGTGATCATGGACCCGGCCTCCACGCAGCGCTACCGCCTGGAGGCGCTCAAGGTACGCGGGCGCGGCGCTCCGGCCACGCGGGTGCCCTCGCGGCCGGGCCCTGGGGGCTGCTGGGGCCCCGGGGGGCGAGGGAGGCGGCGGGCTGCGGCTGGGGGCCCTCAGCCTTCTGATCGCCGCGCGTATGCGTGTATGTGTGTGTGTTCCTCGACAGTTCTGTGAGGAGTTCAAGGAGAAGTGCCCTATCTGCGTGCCCTGCGGGCTGAAGCTGGCCGAGAAGACGCAGACGGCCATCGTCCGGCACTTCGGCCTGCAGATCCTGGAGCACGTGGTCAAGTACGGCCGTGCTGCTGCTGCTACTCGGGGGTGGCCTCGGCGCGGCCCTCCGGGGGTGAAGGAGGGAAGGGAATGGCTTTGGGGCGGGCAGGGTTGCTCATCTGGCTCACCTCGTTGCCAGATGTAAATGGTCACGCAGGGTTATCCGTGGGTCTCCGGCCTTCTCCGTGCTAACAAAGAGGCTTTGTGTCAGCTCGGTTCTGAGGGCCGTCTCTGTTGCCTCTGCAACCCCGATGCTTTGCGTTTGGCTGCTGCTTTCCAGCTGTGTTGACCCCAGCGATGCCACGGCCTTTTCACTGAGGGTTTGGGCAGTGGTGGGGATGGCAGGCTGTAGGGTCTCATCCTCTCCACTTTAGGTAAAGAGTTCAATGAGAGTCAAGTTGGAGATCTTTAAACGTTTTGACTGCCCTCTTTTATTCACCTCTTTTTAACACTTCTAATCAGGTACCGCTGGAACAACATGCCTCGTCTGGAGAAGGTTTACCTAAAGAATAATGTCATGAGTCTCATATCCAGTGTAAGTGCCTTCTGGTCTCTGATGGGTCTCATATCCAGTGTAAGTAAGTGCCTTCTGGTCTGTGATACTGGGTTCTTTCACTTGGAGATAGAAAGTGGGAGCAAACAGAAGCAAAGACACCTGCCTGTTTTCTAGCACCAAGGACCTGAATTCAAGCCTCGAGTTCATTGCTCTCTTGCTTTGCATCCCTGATTGTTCCAGCACCTGTGTTGGCCATGTCATCTCACATGGCAGGAGCCTGTGAGGCATGTACAAGCTCCTTCCGATTTCTTAGAAAGAGGTTCGGTAAACAGAGGTGTTTTATCCTTTGCAAGGATACCAAAGCTTTGTCCTGTTCACATTACGGTTGTGGTTGTTGTCATGACTGAGTCATGAATTGTTGTCATGACTTCCCTTTGAGGAAATGACTTTTGGTTCCCAGATTTTACCAACTGTGGATGCCAGGGAAAGTAACAGTGCCACTCAAATTAGCTGGGATGTAGATTTGCCCTGTGCAGTTTTTCATTTGTTCTCTGTTGTTTAGAGTACTTGCAACTGCTCTGCAATTTTATGTCAGAATTACAAGTGTCTCATGTTTATTTGTGTAACTGTGCCCTTCTTCTCTGATAGGGAACTCAGAGCATTCTAGAGGAGGAAAGTCACATTAAGGATGTTCTGTCTCGCATTGTGGTGGAGATGATCAAGCGTGAATGGCCTCAGCACTGGCCTGATATGCTGAAGGAGCTGGATACTCTCTCCAAGCAAGGGGTATGAACCACCATTGTCTGTCCTCTTCCAATCCCTCCTGGAGGGGGTTTCAGTCTTCCATCACTGTGAGGAAAGCCTCAGAAAAGCTTGGGGGCAGTGGAGGCAGGTTGATGATAGGCTTGAGGAGTGCCTGTATGATTCAGTTATTCTGGGAGGGAGTTCTGGGAGAGAGAGAACTCTTCTTTCTTCCCAAAATGTGACTTATATCTTCACAGAGTGTTTGCTTTCTACATCTTTGAGCTTGCTTCTGGGAATTTTAACATTTCAGCTGTGCTTATGGAGTTTCTTTCATTTTGGGGTATCAGGAAACTCAGACAGAACTGGTGATGTTCATCCTCCTACGTTTGGCAGAGGATGTGGTGACTTTCCAAACCCTGCCAACCCAGCGGCGGCGAGATATCCAGCAAACCCTCACTCAGAATATGGAGAAGATCTTCAGCTTCCTACTAATTACCCTGCAGCAGAACGTCAACAAGTACAGGCGCATGGTAAGCATCTCCTCTCATTGGCTTTAGTTGGTTCTTGGAGGCATTTGGAAACTGGGATGCAACTCACAGGTCTTGGGAAGCAAATGCAGAAGCCGTCTGAAAGCTGCTGCTGTAGGTGTGAGGCAGGGATCTGCTGTGCCTAAGGAAGGCTGTGCTGATTATAGCACACAATGCTGACAGGGCTTGCACTGATAGTTTGGATTTGCATTGTAAATGGCATGCGTACCTTGTGAGTGTTGGATTGTGCAGCTGGCTGATGCTCAGGGTGGACAGCCAAAGGAATTGTGGCTGGAGCAGGTAGATTTGGGATAGTTTGTGTAATATACAGTGGTAAAAAGATGTTGTCCTGGGTGCACATCTACTGGGTGCAGTTGTGATTGTGTTGATGCACCAAAATGCAGGAGTTTCTGGTGGCTCAGCAATGCGCATGGGCTTCTTCGGCCCATTCTTCCTGGAGTTCAGGTCAGGAGGCACTTTTCTGCCAAGATGTGGCAAGGAATACTCTTCCCTTTTGTTCAAAGAGACTTTTCCTGAATTCTTATGTAGAGGCATACACGTTGGTCAGGGTAGTGAAGGCAAATGTTACCCCAGTCTGTTCTTCTGTGAGGGAAGTGAATTTGAGGGAGTAAAGCAAGTTCAGAAACCAATCTATAAATAGGTTGCTCAGGTGTATCTCTTGTGCTTTCCTTTTGTTGTTTTCTTCTGTGAATTGGAATCCAGAGTCGCTTTTAAATGTGAATCTAGGAAGGTGGAAAAAAACATGTCCTACCTGCCCTCTGTTCTGGTACATTGCTGTGCTGAACAAACTCTCCTGTACAACAGAGCATTTTCTGTGCAGTTTGTGATGGTGGGTGGGCAACCCTGGTGTGTTTTTTAGTCTGGTTGAAATGCATTTCCAGGTAAGGTTTGAATTGCAGTGCTTAAGGTTCTGAAGTGTGGCTGCTTCTGCTAACGGTGGAATCTTTCTGATTGGCAAGGTTGGAGCACCCCAGGAACAAGAAGCCCTCACCACTCCACAGGTTAGCAGATCTTTGAGATGTTTGTGCACAGGGTAAATTCTGAGGGTTGGGTGTTCAGTTACCTGTCTGCACACTGAGACTGGGGGAGATGTTGGACGGTTTCCCCAAGAGTGCCATGTGCAGTGCTTTTAAATATGCATTTCTCAATAGTGGTTCAGTTGTGAAACATTTGGGACACAACCAAATCAACGTAAAGTAAATGCACAGAATGCGTTGATGGACTGTTTCCAAACCAAAACCTTGCAGACAAAGGGAATTCCTATGGTGCTTTTGCATCTGAAAAGTAAACAAAACTTGTCTATCTGAGGAACTCAAACTGCATTTGCAGTTTGCAGGTAATAAGATGATGCAAGCAGTGCATTGGCACTGTTAAGTGCTTGGGACTGGGAGTCAGGCCATAAGCTCTTGCCCCAGCTCTCTTTTCAGCTTCCATTCTGACCATGGACAAATTACTCATCCTTCTCACAAACTAATCTCAGTAGATAAAAGCCACCAGCGTCACTCAGAGGCTGTCTCTTGGATGTAAGATATTCTAGAAGGTCAAAAGCTGCTTCTTTGGAAGCTTCCAGGAAGCACCAAAATGCCTTTTCTTCTTGTCCCTCGTGTCTCCCTGGTGCCTGCTGACTGGAGTGTCATCTTTTGGATGAGAAATGAACTGTGGCTTAACTTGCAATTGAAAGTCCTGTTGTCTTACCTGCCAGCAGTATGCAGAAGTGGTTACGATGGCTGTAGCAATGTGAGCAGGAGACTGTTGCAGCCTCTTTCATTAGGGAGCTGTTCCATGAAGCTGCATCTGTCTGTGTTCTCGAGAACAAGCCCATCCAGCAGTGGCTGGGAGTGAGTATGTGCTGTAGCTGCTCATTTACCATCTCTCTCGTTTTCTTTTTCAGAAGACTGATCTGGCTCAGCAGCCAAAGGTGAGTCGAGCTGTGTAGGATTTAGTGCAGTAGTCATTTTTAAAACCAAGACTATTTAGAAACAGACTTCTCCTAGGCTTTGAATCTATTACCTGCATATGGGTTTGTTCACCTATTGTAGAAATAGCTGAGAAGAGGGAAGTGAGAGATGAACCAAGTGGAGAAATGCCAAGATCTTAGCTGATGTCCTCTGTGTGGGGACTTGGACAGACCCTTTTGCTGCCTCCTCGCTGTCTCAGGATAGTTTCTGATACTGCTTTTTTCAGAGAGTGGACAGTTTTAGATGGGAATTGGTGTTTCTCCTTGGCTCTGAGCTCTTGCCTCTGTTCACAGGCCCAAGCAAACTGCCGTGTGGGGATAGCAGCACTCAACACCCTGGCTGGCTACATTGACTGGGTGGCCCTGAGCCACATCACAGCAGACAACTGCAAGCTCTTGGAGATGTTGTGTCTGCTCCTGAATGAACCTGAGCTCCAAATAGGAGCAGCAGAGTGTCTCCTAATTGCTGTCAGCAGAAAAGTGAGTTCTTCCTCCTCAGCTCCACTGACTCCTGTTTGTTTTCCTCCTATATATGTATATGTATATATATATGTATATATGTGTATACCTCCTATATAATTCTTTGGACTGAACAATGATATCTTTGCCATTTTATTTAAAGAAACAAAATTAAAATTTGACTGCTTTGTGTCAGTGACATTTGTAGTAAATGCCATACCAGTGCAGCACTTACAGCAGTTGTTGGAATGCTCCAGCTTCTGTGCTTCCCTCTCAGCATTGGAGATCACCATTAACTTTTGTTTTTCCATTTTCTGCAACTAAGAAGTGGGAAATACTGTCACCTATCTGTGTCATCTAGAAGTTCAGATCAGTGACAGCAGAATCTAAACAGGTGATGGGACCTGTATATGGGATGTATATTCACAAGCAGCTAAGTTTGAGGCTGAGTATTTAGCAGCTGCCAGTCTGCAGTGAAGAAGAGTTAATGTCAGAGTATCAAATCTTCATTTTTAAGTTCCTATGGTGGGGTTGCTGGGGGGGAGAATTGTTGAAATCAAAGGTATCTGGTTTTTTTCCTTTGGTAACATTTTTTAATAAAATCCTTTTGTGGATTGCAAGCTTCTCTCCAGGTGAAAGAACAACTGAGGATCTTCTAAACCTCATTTGCAGATGGGAATAAGTAGTTCTGCTCTAATCAAAGCACTTGGTTTACTTTGTGCATAGGGGAAGCTGGAGGATCGGAAACCTCTGATGGTCTTGTTTGGAGACGTTGCCATGCACTACATTCTCTCTGCTGCCCAGTGAGTACCATCCTGCTGTGATTGTTTCACACAGAACTGCATACTAATAGCTTTCTAGGTGTAGTTTGTTGGGTTAGGAGACAACAAAACCATCATTTAAAAAAAAAAAAAAAAAAAAAAAAGGAAGAAACCACCCTGAAAAACTGCTGGGTTTTTTGGATCCTATAATTGTAGGACAAAGTGGGGTAAATACATCAGCTTCCCCAAGCTTTTCTTCTAGTCTGAAGTCAGGATCAGAGGGACAGAGAAAGAAAGGAAATTTTAGAAGTTTTAGTTGTCAATAGAGCAGTGTTTTTCATGATAATAGCAAAGGAAAACCCCTCTGTAGAATCTAATTGTTCCAGTGTTCTCTTATATACAAGATAGTTAGCAGTGTACCTGTTATTACAGCATGAGTAACTGTGACCCTGTTTTTCCCATTCTCATTCCCAGGACAGCAGATGGTGAAGGCCTGGTGGAGAAGCACTATGTTTTCTTGAAGAGACTTTGCCAAGTATTGTGTGCACTGGGCAGCCAGCTGTGTGCATTGCTAGTAAGTCTACTAAATTCCATTAGCAATCTTAGCAAGGACAGTTTCTGTGGCTGGGAGCGAGGTAAACCTGGTGTGACATGGGACCAGTGTTCTCTCTGCACGTTTGGTTGTCCTAAGGTTTTCTCCACACTTCTGGAAAAGACAGAAATTACTTTCCTTGCAGATGGGATAACTGGATCCTGTTGAGTTATGGGAATGCAGGATGAAGGAACCTTGTCTGATTTCAGGCTTCTGCCATCAGCAAGAATGATCTCCAATAACCTTTTCAAAATGCTGAAGCTTTACTGAAAGTTGCTTAAGTTTCTTTCTGCTGCTGTAGAAAAACTACTCGAGGAAATTGCTCGTGTTGGAAGCTGTTTAAATTTCACCACTAAAAGTGACTTGCAGTATACCTGTTTGTTCTGCCAAGATTCTCTCAAGCTTAAAGAAAAAAACCAAACAGTGTTAGTTCCCGCTGTTCATCTTTGTGAAGTTTTGTGTCAGTCTTGAGAGGAAAATGCACAGCAGTACTTTGGACACAGTGCTGACTTCTGAATTCCCACGCCCTCAGTTCAGCACAGTGCTTCTACAGCAAGAAGAGCAGGCTTGCTCAGAGCTGCTGCTTGTGAGGGGCTAGCCAGCCTGTGTGGAGGTAACAGAGCAGAGAAAATTCTCACAGAGAGGGGGAAATTAAAAAAATTGAGAATATATCCCTGGCAAGAACAGGCAGCAAACAAATGGTGAGTTATTACTTCCAGTGCGAGTTGTTAGTACATTGGGAAGTAATGAAACAGGGATTTGAATCATCTCACACAGATTCCCTTGAGAGCGGCAATACTGAGTTGTGCAGCTTCAGAGTGGGGATCTTCAGGGCACTGAGTCGTGTGATTTTAGTGAGGAGCAGCAGAATTTTATGATTTCTATGATTTTATGACATTGAGTGAAACTTCCTTTTCCTGACAAACTTTGCAGTAAGTTCCTGGTAAGAGATGTTCACCTGTTCGACACAGGAACCATTTAGAGGAATGGGAGTGAAATCTTTTGGGTTTTTTGCAGTCTTTTGGGTCTTTTGGGAAATTTGCAGTTTGTGGTTAAAAATTATCCAGTTTAGGTGCTGATGGGTAGGAGCAAAGCAGATACTTGGCAGCAGCAGCAGTGGTTATGATTTGGTTTTAAAGGAAGTCTAGTCACCATTTGCTCTTAAAAGTGAACATGGTATTGTCAGCAGTACCCCCAAGCTGGTCAGCAGGATTTGCTACTCCTTGGGCTGCTAGTTCCAGGCAAAAGCTCACTGTTCCTTGGTTTTGCCTCTGTTCTTTCAGTCTGTGGCCTTGGATATAAGCACTCCTGCTTTACCTATGCCACTTTTGAACCTAGAGTGACTTGTTAGTATCCTGTATAAAACTGTTTGTCCTCCTAACAGGGCTCAGATTCTGAAGTGGAAACACCCACCAACTTTGGAAAATACCTTGATTCGTTTTTAGCCTTCACAACTCACCCCAGCCAGGTATGTAGACCGAAAGTCTTGTGTAGGTCTATGTAAGAATGTGTGACTGTATAATTAAACTAACCAGTGACAGCAGAACTTCTTCTGCCAGGTGTTGCTTTCCAATCTCTCCGTTTCAGATAGTAGAGTGGAAGACTGGGTGATTTCTCCTCCTTTACTACCCCAGTAGGAATGATATCTGACAGAAAAGGGCTGAGTGCTGCATCTGCACCTGACCCTATGATTTATTTAGAGAGATTTTTGCCTTTTTGAAAGTTTGGATGGAGCCTGCAGGGTGCTTTGGCCGCACATAAATAGTGTAGTTTGTTCTACTGATTACAACACTGGAATGTTAGCAGTAGAGATGGCAGTACTGAAATCCTTTTCCATTCCTTTCTTTTTCCCTCTCTTCCCCATCCAGTTCCTGCGATCTTCCACCCAGATTACATGGGGAGCCCTGTTTCGGCACGAGGTTCTGTCTCGCGACCCCTTGTTGCTGGCTATGATCCCCAAGTATCTTCGTGCATCTATGACCAACCTCGTGAAGGTACGTGGGAACTCTGGGCAGATTGGTGTGAGAAAATGGTTATGTGAACACGGCCTGTGGCTTGTGAGGGAGAAAATATATTTTTACTGGGAGTGTGTTTTTACTGGGAGATATGGTCTCTGCTGAGGGCAAGATCTCAGGCTACTGAGTAAACAGCTCCATCTTGGCATTTTGCTGTCTGTTCTTTCTGTCTTCATCTCCTTCAAGTGGTGTTAGCTGTGATGGTCAACTTCTCTTCCCCTTGACCTTGTCCACTGTATTCTCTAGGTGGGCTTTCCCTCTAAAACAGACAGCCCCAGTTGTGAATACTCTCGTTTTGATTTCGACAGTGATGAGGACTTCAATGCCTTCTTCAACTGTAAGTTGCTCTCACTTCTTGTGGATTTTGTTATATGTGCCTTTCCTCTTGTTTTCATTTGCTGGCTGAGTTTGGAGACTGCCATGATGACTTGGTCAGCTTCCAATTGCAATTCCAATTACAAACTATTTCAGCCTGGAACTTGGAGCTGAATGAATTTGGGATTTTCCTGTGGAAGCTCAGGCATTTCATTTTATGGTTTCACTATCATGTTTTCTATTTCATTTACTGGCCAGCTGAGAGGTCAAGTAGCGTTTGCTACTTAGTGTTGAAGATATACCTTGTGGTGACCTAGACAAGGAAAAGAAATGGCCTGGAGTCCTGTTCAAGTTAGGAGAGGAAAGCAGCTTATGAGAGACTGTCATTCCAGAAAGAAAGTCTGTCCTGGCCTTCTGGGAAGATTTTGGTTCAGTACCGATTGCAAGGATTGAGCATATAGAATAGCTGACCTTAATCATAATCCTAAACCAGCAGATGAAGAAGCCTGGATTTCAGTTATTTTGTATTTGCTTTCTTCTTGTGTTTTACTTCCTCTAAATGAGTTTGGCTGTCTCTGGTTGGTGTAGTTTGATTCTTACTGAAATTCTTATCTTACGGTTATATTTGAAGATTTTGAGAGTTGCATTTTTGTATTGTTCATTAGATTGCTCATTTTACTTAACTGTAATTAATCTGGTTGGTGTAAATCTGGCTAAATGCACAGGAACAGAATCTAAGATAGTTGTAGGGGGTTAAATGGTCTTGAACATTTTTAACATACATGAGAAAATTGGGTTGAAATGTGAAGTAGAACTATTTGGTCAGACATCTGTTAAACATTGCAAGCTAGATCTGTAGTCAGTAAAGTTGTTTTTTTGTGTGTGGTCTTGTCCTGGAATGCTTTGAAACAAATTAAATACCTGTGTTGACTTTGCTTTTGCTCCTATCTTTGAAAATGAAAACAAGACTTCCTGCTTTGGGGTGGGTCGTTGTTCTTATTTTGAGTTAGCATTGACTTAGCAGCTTTTAGAACCTGTCTGGGGTGAGTTGAACAAGGTGGGAAAAGTGCATTTTGCCTATGAAATTGATAGTTATTTAATGCTGGTTTGATATCTGCATGTCTCTTAATGCTTTGTAAGCAGCAAACGTGTTGTTTAAGGATTATTTATTTTAGTGAGTAGCAGAGACTCAGTTTTACTGTGCAATTCTCATAATTCGTAATTGCACTTTAATTGAATTTGGTTTTGTGTTAATCCATTGCTCTTCAGTCATTTGTGTCTCTTTGAAAAAAATGTTTGTCTTGTTATCACTAGTTTACTCACTGTTTATCTGAGGTTATTATACAATATTGACAGAGCAACATACAAAAATGTTTCCAGATCTGCAAAGCTGCAGGTGGGAGAGCTGCAGCTCTCTCTCTGCAGCTCTGCAGAGCTTTAGGGAGGGAGCATTTGTGGCATCAGCTTGTTACAAAGTTACACTGTTTTTCACTGCAGCTTTCCGAGCCCAGCAAGGCGAAGTGATGAGGATGGCTTGTCGTCTGGACTCTCGAACTGGCTTCCAAATGGCTGGGGAATGGCTAAAGTACCAGCTCACAGCTCCTGTTGATACTGGACCCATGAACTGTAAGTTTTTTTGGGAAAGTAAATTAAAAAATAAAAGGGATTTTAATTCAAACCAAGAAGGAACTTCTTTGATGTTTCTTAATTTATTTATTTATTTGTTTGGAAGGGGAGTCAAGAGACTGCAGTAGGTTTTTAGGCTTTCAAGGTCTTTGCAAGTTGGAAACAAAAGCAAACTAAAAAATTATTCTTTGCAGTGTGCTTCTGGAATAGCTACTGTAGAGCTCCTGGTGAGCAGGAAAGCTCCTCCTCTGTACATCATTTTTCTCTCTGATACAATTTTGCAATTATTTGGGCCTTGTCATCTCTGTAGCACTATTTTTGTCCAGGGAAGTTCTGCTTGACTGGCAAATCCCTCTGTCAGTAAGCTTGATTCCTCCTGCAAAGGAAGGCCACTTTGTGTTATACAGAGTCACAGCGAGTCCTGTGTCTTAGGTTCCCTGGTAAGGCAAATCACACTGGAGTAGCTTAATTGCTTTCAGTGCATTCCTGCTATACATCTGCAGGGAGAGCTGCGTGACAGAAATATTTGGGAGTGCTAAAATGATGCAGTGTGGGAGCTTATAAGCCTGGTTGTGCATGAGGAGAGGAGCGTGGTGAGAGCTGCAGTGTTCTCTTCCTTTCAGCGAAGACAGGCGAAGGTCTCTGCTCCATCTTCTCTCCATCCTTTGTGCAGTGGGATGCCATGACCTTCTTCTCAGAGAGTGTCATCAGCCAGATGTTTCGGACCCTGGATAAAGAGGTATGTGAACCACGTGCTTCCTTGCCTGCTCTCCTGCCTTGTTCTGGGTTGACTTAAATGGTGTTTGTTTTTGTCAGCTGTATTGTCCTTAAAAACTCTGTCTTTAACACTTACCTCCATGCAGAAAAGATGGATTGTTTGGTGAGTGCTTCTCACTCACCATTCTTTAGATGGGAAGGATCTCATACTGACTTGCTGTCTCAGGTATTTTTTGGTTCTGGGTGGTGTGCCATGAAAGTCACTGGAGATGGCATGCTTTGACACAGTGCCTTGTTAGAGGAGGAGAGGACTGCTTAAGCAAAAATTTTCTAAGCTTATTCTTTTAAATCATCTTCAAATTTGACCCATTTCTTCTTTTATTTTCTATACTTTTATCTGAGTGAGGTAAACTCATGCTCAGGTAGTGGGAGATCAGAAGATCAGATGAAATTTCTCTCTGCGTTTTGTTCACGGGCAAATCAGAAAGAAAGCATTTTTTTCTCTTAGTCTCATGTTGACTGGTTTGATCTTTGTTCAGTTAGTCTGCAGTTTAGTTTAGCATTCTAATCACCATAAAATTTTTCCACGGGTTGCTGTGGTTGGTTAAGCATGGAATCTGTTGAACAGTTGAAAGGAAAACTGGGAGCCAGAGAGGGGAAAATAGCCTTTTCCAGAGGTACAGGCAACACTGGGCATTTCAGATGGATATTTCAAAGTTGCTCTAGCAGCAATGCCAATGCTTGCTATCCACCTTCCACCAAGTGCACATAGCATGCAGGTGAACTCAGGTTTGCATTGCTTTTCTTTCTGCTTTTGAGAACAGCTGCCTTCACCTGAGAGGCCTGATATCACAGCACCAGCAACTCAGCCTCATTCTAAGGAGTTCTGTGGTATGTGCAATAGGTTGAAGCAGTGTTTTCTCTTTTTCTCTCCTCCTTCCTCATCCCTACCCCTGTAGGAAATCCCAGTGAATGATGGCATAGATCTACTGCAGCTTGTCCTTAATTTTGAAACAAAGGATCCTCTCATCTTGTCCTGTGTGCTCACCAATGTCTCTGCTCTGTTCCCATTTGTCACTTACCGACCGGAATACCTCCCACAAGTACTTTCCAAGGTATGTACTTGCAGACAGTGCTAAAATCAGGTAGGTTTTTAGGGAGTCGTGGCCCTTTTACTAAATTTGGAGTAGTTTCAAGCTCTTGACATTCCTGTCAGGGAATCTTTTATGTTAAAAAAACAATAGAACAGATTGAGTCTTGTCCAAGGAGAAATAATGTCAAATAATGAAAACTTTGCAGTTTCTAGCCTTAAATCTCAACATTAAGCATACACTGCAAGCAGCTAACACCATGTTTTGTTTCGAGGTTTCTCTGTGATGATGTTTTTAGTCTTTCTATTTTGTCAGGGGTTCCTTATTGACTTAATGAAATTGCTCCGAAGTCACATGATCTGTTCCTTGAGCTCAAAACACCCACAACTGCTAGACATTCACAAATGACATGGGCTTTAGAATTTTTCCTTCCTTTTCTCACAGCTATTTGCTTCAGTTACCTTTGAAGTTGTAGAAGAAAGTAAGGTATGTCTGAATTAATCTCTATTTATATTCTGTAACAGTTAGATCAGGTTGCATTTTATTTAAGAGCGTGCTGAGTTTGAAGACTGCACTATAGTAGCTTCTCAGCTATAGCCCTGCTTCTGGAAAGGGCTGTGGAGTCCAGGCATGAATGATCTTTTGTTGGTTGACATAGCCTTCCAAGCTTTGATTCACAAACTAGATGGCTGCAGGTGTGGTGTAAAGCCAGAGCCCTCAAGTCTATGCTGCTCCTCCTGAGAGTAAAATGTATTCATTAGCTGTGGGTAGCCTTCAGTGGCTAGACTACATGGCTATGTGCAAAGCCTGTAAAGCTGCCAGCAACTTTGGGTTGGGAATGTTTTTAATCGTGATAAAGTCAGTAAGACCCACAGCATCCTCCTGGAGTGAGACTTGTCTGAACATGGGCTTTTTGGGTTGGCTGTAGCTTTGGAGCAAGGTAGTTGTTGTGTGTTTGGGGTGCGTGTGGAAATGTTGGGGATTTTTATGTATACTCATCAGTGAAGAAAACTGTACATAATACATTTGTTTCTTGAAGATACCCTGCATTTTTCTGAACTTTCGTTTTGTTGCATTGAAGTTTGTTGTGTCTGTCCAGGCTCCTAGAACTCGAGCAGTGAAAAATGTGAGAAGGCATGCATGCTCCTCTATCATAAAGATGTGTCGGGATTACCCTCAGCTTGTTCTGGTATGTAAATTCAACTCTGTCCTGTCTCTATTTCAGTTGGATTTTGTGGGATCTTCAGTTTCCTTGGAAACAGCCTCCATTTTCCTTCAAGGAAACAATCCTGCTGCAAAAATGGCAGTGTTTTATTCTCTGCATCCTGCCCTACCACAATCCCAATAATTTTCTTCCTGAAAAGCTGAATAGTAAAGTGATAAGTTAAATCCAAAAGAGATGATGGTGAGGAGGAGGCAAGCAGCACTGGGTTCATTTTATGTTGAATTTCTGCTTTATCATGTATGGTAGTCTCAGTTGATTCGTTAGCTGAAGACATTATCAAACTCATCTTCAGACTTTCTTCTATTACTTTAAAGAATGAAGGAGTCAGAGGAGACTTTGTTTCTGAATTAGCTTGAGGAGTCTAGAAAATACAGATATCAGTGATTTGCTTTTGAGTAAGTCTGAGTAGTTTTGTGTTGTGTTTGGTTTTGCTGAAGTAGATAGCTGGCACGCTCCTTTCTTCAGCAGTTTTGTATTGGATGGTGTTGGGTGGGGAGCATCAGAGGGTATTGCTGTTTGTTTAAACCTTGTTCTTGAGGGTGCTGATTGAAGTAGTTTAGGAGCTCTATTCTGCAGCGGCTATCAAGAGCCAGTGGGCTTATCTTTTGTAGGAGGATGATAGAGGGGCTGGGAAGAAGAGATGTTCTTGTAGGCTGAACATTCAGAAAAACTAGAGGCTGAGAAAAAGAGTTGGCTGTGTAGAGAAAAACTAACTTAGGCATGCTGCTCCAGCTGTTATGAATAGCACAGTACACCCCAGAGTTTTCACCCCTGCCTTCCCTGGTTCTCCTCCACCAAATGCATGACTTCTCCAATTGGATGTTTTCTTCTAGCCCAACTTTGAGATGTTGTACAACCATGTGAAGCAACTGCTCTCCAATGAGCTACTTCTGACACAGATGGAGAAGTGTGCCCTTATGGAGGCACTTGTCCTCATCAGCAACCAGTTCAAGGACTATGAGCGGCAGAAAGCTTTTCTGGAGGAGCTCATGGCCCCTGTTGCTGGCTTATGGCTCTCCGCAGAGATGCAGAGGTATGGGTCACTACTCAAAGCTCTGACTTGGAGGTATTACAGAGATGGTGTAGTGTCCCAGTAAAGAGTTAACATACCAAAAGAGGGTAGTGAGATGCCTAGATACCTCCTGTGCTCTGGGGCAGTTGCTGTGTGCTGGCAGCTCTCCTACCATTTAAAAATTGTCAGCTGAGTCTAAATGCTGTTTGTTGAATCTGGCTAGGTAGGAGTAGTTTAAAATGATAGGACACTTCCCAGCATGCTCAAAGCATTTGCAGAAAGTGAGATGTAAAAGATCTTCTCTCATATCCAGATGAAGCTAGGAAGCTGCGCTGTCCCGCAGCCCTGGGCAGCTGGGCGTATTTACCCAGCAGTGCTGTCTTCATAAAAGATTCAAAGGTCTTATGTTCCTATGGCTAAGAGAGCTGAGAGAGCTGTGTTTGTTCTTTAGTAGCCAGTACAAAGCTCTGTTCAAAGTACCTTGGTACAAACAGTAATGTCCTGTGCTGTCTTTTGCTGCTAGAGTTCTCTCAGATCCTGAAGCCTTTATCTCCTATGTGGGTGCAGACAACAAAATTGCTGATCCAGTCATGGAAGATCCTAGTGGCCTGAACCGCTCTAGGGTGAGTATCGTACCAGGAAAGGCATTGTCCAGAGAGAGAGAGAGAGAGAGAGAGAGAGGACTCGCTGTATTTTCTTGCAAAGAAACCACTGAGTTTTGTTCCTCATGTTGTCATCATGTTCATTTGCCAAGTGAAACAGACTTAGTCATCCTCAGTTAGAAGCACCTTGTGCTTACCTAACGCTTCAAATAGTAATGCCAAGTGTTGCTTTTGAGATGGGATGATGATGAGTTTCTCTGAAAAGGTATTTATTCAGGTTGTGCTCTGGCTGAATATTCTTTGTTCACATCCCTTGCTGCAGATAAGCTTTTGTGTGTACACCATTCTGGGAGTTGTGAAACGAGCTCGTTGGCCTGCAGCTATGGAAGAGGCAAAAGCTGGAGGATTCCTGGTTGGGTACTTGCCCAGTGGAAGTCCAATCTTTCGCAATCCCTGTACTGAGCAAGTCCTGAAGCTTTTTGACAACTTACTTGCTCTTATAAGGTGGGTCAAGTTGACTTCAAATCATTCATATTGTCTTAAGAATTTCTGAAAGCTAAACCATGATAAATAGATTATACGCTCAGAGCATGTTCCCTCAGCGAAGCCAGTGGGAATGCAGGCTGGTGCAGATGCCCAAGTACTGTTCCTGACTGTTCATGGTGGGGAATGGCACTGGGGTAACTGGAGCCTTCTGAACATTCATTGGCCTGGCCTACAAGAGTCCATCAAAGCCAATGAGAGCTTGGGCTGGGGTTGCCTCCCCCACCTTTACTGCTATATATCTGCCACACAGTTAATCATTACTTGACTAACATCTCTGCTCTGCCCTCAGCCCCTGCCAGGCCACCTCTCCAGTCACCACCAGGGCAGTCCCAGCTCTCATCACATCCTTTTTGCATTGTTCTTCTCTTCAGAGTTAAATCAAGCTGGTTTTGCTGAACGTGAATGTCAGTTTCCTAAAGCACAGCCTGCTATTGAAACCAGTGATTAATGCATACTCTCAAGCTGTTGCTGCCTTGCGGTTACTCTGCACACCACTGATGTTGTATACATCTAGGGCAGTCAGAGGAGGGAGAAAGATAAGGCAGAAAAGAAGAATCCAGAATAACACCCACATTTATAAATTAGAAATTTGTCTCAGAGTAACTGCTGACAGTGGGCTTTTGCCAGTATCTGGCATAATGCTTCTTGAGCTGTTTTGTTAGATAATGCTACGTGTTGCTTACCTGGAAACTTGAGGTCTGTCATTGGCAGGAGTCTGTTGAGAAAAAGCCTTTTCAGATACACTGAGATATTTCTGCTCCCAGATCTGTGAGGAGGGGATCCTATTATTCATGCTCTGTCTAGACAGCTATGTTTGATAGTCACTGATGAGCTCAAGACTGCTGCTTCCAATGCTGGACTGGTAGGACAGGCACATACTGTATTGGTCCATCTCTAGCAGTGCTTCTCATCTCAGACCTCCACATAGCTCATCGAGTAGTACTTTGGCTTGTGGGCAGGGCTGAACCATCTTGTTATGGCTGTGGTCCAGAGGAGCAGTTGTTTGTAATGGATTTGTCTTTTATCATGGAAGGCTGAGCTTTTGGGGCAGGTTGGATAGAATAGGTTGGGTACCACCCTGAACAGTGGCAGCCTTGTGCAGCTTCTTCCAGAGCGTGGAACATACCGTGGGATATCAGCTACATCAATGCCCAAGATCTGAACAGGATTCAACAGACACATGTATTGCTTGCACAGTTGCTATTCTTGCCAGAGCTCTTGTTACTAAAAACACCGGGCATCTCTGTTGCAACAAGCTCAGGAAGCTGTTGTCCAACTGTGTTCTGTTGGACTTGTATTGCTCTGCCTGTGAAGAGAAGAAACTGTGCATCTGCTTGTTCACCACCTCCGGGAAAATGCATAAGCTATGTTCTCTTCAAATATTCCCCCATCACCGTAAAGGAGGAGGCTATCTTGCTGGTTTTTGTCATAATGCATCTGTGTTTTTCAAGCTTTTCCTCTGCAAAGCTTTTCAGAGCACTTGGTAACTTACATAGAGTGGTTCAGACTCCACTCAGATGTTTCCAAGTTTTTCTTGAAGCTGTGCACTCCAGAGAGAGCTAATGGCTGATGGAGAGCAAGAGATCCTCAACTTGGTGCCTCTCCTGGCTGCTTCTGGACATAAGAGGTCTCTCCAAGTCTGACAAGTGCAAACTCAGAGATGCTTGCTGTGAACGTTGATGAATCTTTCTGGAGAAGCAGGAGCTGGTGCTATGGTGTTTCTGGTACATTCCTTTGATGACGTTGGATGCTTTTTCCATGTACTGCTCAGGCTCTCCTTAAAATGGATTGTACAAGAGAATATGGGATTTGTAGCAGCCTGTCAGCAGATGAGAAGTACAAAGACATGAAGGCCAACTGGTTGAAAGCATCCAGCGTTGAGGGTGCATTAATTAACGTGGTTGCATTACTGCAAGGGGATGGATGCTTCTCTTATCACTGTGCCATCCAGGACCAGTGCTGCTTATGTGCTTATTCACAGAGCAGGTGTGGAAGTCCCTTTGCCCAGTGGAAGAGAGGTGGTGTTAGTTGCCAAGTAAGCAAATCTGCAAGCAGCAGCTGCACAGGTCCTCCTGAGCAGCTGAAGTGAACTCTGTGTCAGGTACTGGTATGCAAAAAAGGGCATTTTGCAGGCAGAGCATTTGGGTCTGCTGCCCTCTGGGCATTGTGTGGCATTTTTCTGCTGTGTTTGCTGATGGATGAAGTGAAAGCTTCTGAACTGTTGGGTTTTGGCCAAAGTAAGGAGTTTGATGGTAAGAACAGTGAAACAGGATGAATGAGAGTCCAGGTAACAAGGAAGATAAAGTAGCTTTGAGTGGCATAGACGGCATGGTGTTTTCCCTGCCAGCCTATATTTCAGTGTCTAACCATCTCAGTAGCTATGTTTATGGAATGATTTTGAAGTTGCTTTGTTAATCATTGCTTGCAGCTTTTTGAGTGATGATTCCATCTGTGGTACAGCATTTCATCTAACTGCTTTCTCGCTTCTGGTTTAAATTGTTTTCTCTTGGGTTTAAACCCAAATTACACAAATCTCTAATCACCAATTCAGTCTTGCTTTTAGATGAAGGCACTTCCTGGAGTCAACAGTTACATAAACTGATGGGCACAGGACCTTTATTGTGCTGGGATTTGTGGATGTTTTCAGTTGTTGGGTTTTTTTTTTGTTTTGTTTTTAGTTTTTTGTTTTCTTACAAATGGACTGAAGAAGCATGGCAAATTCTTTGCATAGACCAAGGCTTTTCTGGAACTTCTCTTGATGAGTTAATGACAATATCAAGGCATTAGTGCTGGTGAAATAATTGTTGGATAGACATGGGATTCTGCAGCATTTTCAGTGTAAACAGCTCAAGATCTAGATCAAGACTTCAAACATGGACTGTTCCAGAGATCTCATCTTTTAGCCTCCAAGCCCACTTCTTTAGGCATCAGTCACTCTTTCCAGCAGAGCTGTGGCCATGCCAGAAAATACATTACTTGAAGTCTTGCAATATCCTTTGCTTAAAGTATAAACATCTCTTGAATTTTGTTTTTCCATGCTTTCCTGTGTATGGGATGCCCAGGAGTGCTGCACACTGATGAGTTTCAGCTGGACCATGCCTCAGGGCTACATCTTCATCACGTATAAGGGTTGTTGGATGCTTTTTTAACTCTCGTGGGGAGTGACTTATCAGCTGTTTTCTGGCACCAAGGGGGCCTTGCTAAAATATGAAGGGAGATTGCCTTGTGAGTGAACATCTGCTTTCCCAGTTGCCAAACTTGAGAAAATGCTTCAAGGATTCAAACAACGAAGAACCACGACCACAGCTTCAGGATGTGACTGTCTGACCTTCCTGCTGGTGTTGGAGCAGCGGGGTCCCAGCATACATCCCACAGTGCCACAGTCCTTGAGTTTGCCCCACTGCCATCTGCTCAGTACGAGGCAAAGCCAACATTGGCTTGGAGGCAGCAGGAGATATACAGGAGGAGAGCTGGTTTTAGCAGCTAGGTTTCAGATAGCCTCAAGCAGAAATGCACAGTTTCTGAGTCACTGAAACTGCATTGTCCAAACTTTTGGAAGAGGGGCTGCTCCCTGGTCTCTCTTTGGGAAAAGTCAGCTGCTGTCCCCTTTGAGGCCTGTTGCATGGTTTGAGACCCAGCCCAGAATGAGAGTATGAGTGGCTAAGAAGTGATTTGTGTAACTCTTACGACACTTAAATACTTGCCTTCCTCACATGCAGTGAGCAGGGAAGTATGAAATACGGAGAAAAATGGGATAGTTGTTGTTTTGGAAATAACTCAGGCTCTCTGCAAACTCAGGCAGCGATCACTGCATTGGGGTTGCCAGGATTGTGAACAGAGACCTTCAAAAAAATATAAACAAATCATTAAGACATGAGTGAAAGCTGAGACTCTGGAGAACATACTGAGGTCTACCCGTGCTCCCTTCCCCCAGCCATTCCCGTGTATCCCCCTGCTTTGGGAAACGCTGCTCTAGGGGGAGATACTGAGTTGCCCTTGATCACCTCTAGCAGCAGGTACAATGGCATTGCAGTTTTGGAGGAGGCTGCAGGATTTGTGCTGTGTGCAGCTGGCGACACCCAGAGTGGAGGTCTGAGGTCTCAAAGGAGAGAGGTAGGTGAGAGAGACACCCCCTGCCAAGTCCAGCTCTGAGTGTCAGTGCCCTGGCTACGAGGGGACCCATTTTGGCCTGGATGGCAAGAACCGGCCACCTGTGGCAGAATTGGTGTCCCTCTCAGAGAGCTGACCACGGCCACCTCCTGATGACGTGGAGCTGTTCCCAGTCGGATGTGTTGTCCAGGGGGCACCTGTGTCTGCCACGAGTAACACCTGCATTGGACCAGTGTTCTCCCTAGAGCCCCTCCGATGCCGCCTGCCATTCTGGGGACTGTGACCCATCCCTGAGGGGCAGTGTGTGTATTTGGAGCTGAAACAGCCCCTCCCTCTGCAGGGGACTTAGGTGCAGAAGATCTCTTGAGATGACAGAGTCTGCGTCTTGTCGGTTCTTAAAGCACATTCATATCCCTTTGGCCAAGCTAAGAACTGCTGGGAGTTCTTACTGTCAGTGCTTGCAAGGGGTGGGGTGAACCGAAATAAGTAGAAGGGGCAGCCAGGAGATTTGGGACATGAGGTGGAGTCACTCCATGTCTCTGTGGGGTGAGCTTCCCCAGTATTTTTGCAGGTGGGGAAGGGGGATCCCATGCACACGTGCTTGGTCTCACCTTCCTCATCGTCTGCCTCAGAGGAGCTGTTCACAAGCTGAAGGAGAGGATCCCACTGTCAAGGGCAAGAGGGGTTGACCCACATGTATATAAACCAAGTGCTCTTCTGTTTCAGGACTCACAACAATCTCTACATGCCAGAAATGGTGGCTAAGCTGGGAGAAACATTTGCAAAAGCCCTAGACATGCTGGAGGTAGAGAAGAACGCCATCCTAGGTAAGGAACTTCTCTTTAGGAACGTGTGGGCAGGTTTTTCAGGGCTATTTGAGGTAGTGGTCCACTGATAGGAGCTGGAGAGCCAGCTTTTTCACAGTGTTTGCAGCTCAGTTCTGCTTTGAACCTGCTGAAATGAAAAAAACGACTAGTTTCAAACAGATCTATTTCTTCTGCGTGAAATAAAGGGCTTTCCATCAAGGTGCTTACCAGCAAGGCAGGAGTCTGTGCATTGCGGCACTTCAGGTTGCAGAGTCTGGGGCGGTTGTAATTGTCTGCCTCTAAGTAGTGTTCAAGCAGGAGTGAGTGCAGAAACTTATCCCAAAGGGTAGGAGCCAAGTCCTGCAGTGGCCCTGCCACTTACTGAGCAGAGACTTCTGAAACCTTAAAATAGATTGGAGACAGAAGCCTTTCCAACCCAGCAGAAAAGAGTGGTCTTGTGAATAAAAGTATAAACCATTACTCTTGAAACTGCACTCCTGAGGGGTGTACTGTTCCCCTTTCATTAATGCAGCTGAAGTTTTATTCTTTCTCACAGGTCTACCTCAGCCTCTACTGGAGCTTTATGACTCTCCTGTTTACAAAACAGTCTTAGAAAGGATGCAGGGTTTCTTTTGTACCCTCTACGATAACTGGTAAGTGCACTGGATACCCCAGCACAATCCAACGTAGCACAGCTGGAGCAGCGGGTTATTGCTGGGTGCTGACGTGTTCTACACTTGTGCTTTCCACATGCACTGCATTCTCTAATATCCAAGTACTGTGTGCAGTGGCGAGCTACACTCAGTGGTTGTAGCCTACCAGACACATGGAACACAGCCACTGGAGAATGTACCCCAAAATGTGGATCTGCTTTTTAGCTCTTCCACAGTCGTGCGTGAGCATACATCAGCACTTGGAAGGGCGTTTTACTGCTTGACTGCTCACTGAATCATTGTCCCTCCGCAGATGTCCTAGGAAAATAAAAGAAAAAAGAGATACTATGCTAAAATTGATAGTGTTTAAGAAACATGATAGTGTTTAAGACCGTGGCAACTATGTAATCTCAAGATGACAGCTCTTGCAGCCTTTCCAGGTCACATGCAGGATACCTGTTCTCAGCACAGCTGCAATTAACCTGTTCTTTATTGCAGTTTCCACATACTGGGGAATGCAGGCCCATCCATGCAGCAGGATTTCTACACAGTTGAGGGTCTTGCCTCCCAGCTCATCAGCTCAGCTTTCATCAACCTGAACAACATTCCCGATTACAGATTGCGTCCTATGCTCCGTATCCTTCTGTCACTGTCTTGGGCCAGCCAGGGAGGCTTTGAGCATGTAAATTGAAAATCTGGTGGCTTCCTGACATTATTTTAAGTATGGCCAGGACAAAACAGTCAGAGGAAAAAGCTGGCGTTTTGCACTTGGACTGGGTCCTTGCCGTTTCTTCCCACTGCTCTGTAGGTGCTGTTTAGTGAGTAGCTGTTAGCAGTGGGAGAGAGGGAGTGGGCCCTTCACCTTCCTAGGTGAACCCAGCATGCTGTCAGTTGGCCTAATAGAAAGGGCTGCCTTGGGCACTGTAGCAACAGGCCATATGTGCTGTCTCTTCCTTAACTGTCTGTGCAGGTGTGTTTGTGAAGCCCATGGTACTCTCCTGCCCTCCAGAATACTACGAAACCCTTGTCTGCCCCATGCTGGGACCACTCTTTACCTATCTGCACATGGTAAGAAAACAGATTACTCAATGGTTGCTTCTTGGCAGCCCAAACTCCTTGTAGCAGCTGGCAGCAAGCAGAGTGTGAGAACTTCTGTGTCTGTCCAAAGTCAGCAGAGACAAGGGCAGAGCCTCAATACTGAATGGCTTTGATGCTGTTTAGGGGAGCAGATTTTTAGATGCTTTGAACCCACTTTCCCACAGCACCCCTTGATGCGAACTCAAACTGTTGGTTATTGAATCCTCAAATTTTCAGCCAGGAGAATTTGGAAGTGAGAGTCTTTTGCTTGTGTCCCCACATTTTCTTGACAGCTCGCTCGAATTCCCAGTGTCTGCACAGACAGGTCTTTGTGATTGTTCATCACAATTAGTAGCAGTTCTTGTCCCACTCAAGGTGGGGCTGTGCTTCTGTTGAAGGCTATTGTTGCTTCCAAGTGAGCCTGCACTAAGGTTTCTTTGCAATGTGGAGTCTTCTTAGGAAGCTATTGAATCTTCTCTTTTGTCTTGGTCTTCAACAGAGGTTGTCTCAGAAATGGGAAGTGATCAACCAGCGAAGCATTCTCTGGTAAGCTTCAGCCCTTAGTGAATACTGAAAGTGAGAAATGGGGAGTGGGATGGAGCTTATTTATGTCTTTTACTTAGCCTTTTGCACACAGAAGAGCCCTGTCAGTAGGGAGCTGGAAAATACTTGTTCTTCTGGGGCTCTGAGTTTGCAGCTTTCTGGTTTTGCTCTTGGACTTTGCTATATGGTAATGTTAGTGAGGAATTTGCTTAGCCCATCCTAATTTGGCCACAGCTGCATCTCAGTACTCTCCTCTTTGCTGAGAGAGTGGTGGTCTTAACCAGTCCATGGTCTCACTCACTGTCCCTGTGTTTACTGTGATGGTGATTGGCTCCCTGTGCTTTGGGCAAGGGGGAATACTTTACGACACTGTCTCCCCTCACACAAAAACCTCTTATTTTCAGTGAGGATGATGCTGCAGATGACAACCCTGAGTCTCAGGAGATGCTTGAAGAGCAGTTGGTCAGGCTGCTGACCCGAGAAGTCATGGATCTCATCAGTAAGTGAAATCAAGCTGGGTCCACTGCTATGCTTGGGATGTTTGCCCTGGAAAGGAACTACAGGATTTCCAACTTGCAGAAAAACTTACTATAATGGCTAGTAGCAATTAATGTAATCATTAGGAGCCAAGTGTGAAACAGATCTGTCAGAATCTTACCTCAATATAGTAAGAGATTACTTTAAAACCTTCAGAAGAAAGGTTTGGTTTTTTTTCTTTTTTGTTTTGTTAACAGTTAGGGCTCTGTGGTTTCAGCACTGTCCCCATAGGAATCTGGTCATCCTTTGGAATTTGGATTCTTCCTTTCTGTGCCCTGGAGCCAGATACATGACATCGAGTCATGGACAGCCTGAGTATAGTGGGTTTTTTTGCTGACAGAAGCATCTCTCCCCACAAGCAATCTCCTTTATTTCCTTTCCCTTTCTTCACTGTTGAATTTTTGCCAGTGTGGTTTTGAGCAGAGAGGCAGGGAAAATGAACTCCACATGGAGTTCACAGGTCCTCAGCTTTGTATCTCTTCATCAGCCTTATAGTGCTGCTGTTCTCCAGTTTTAGGCTTCTAATGATTTTGTGCATTCCTAGTTCTTAGTAATTTGAAGCAGCCCCCGTGCAGCAGGTTCCACTGTGGGAGGATTCTTTGAGTGGGTCATTTTGGCCTACCAATAGTACACTATTTGCCTTTTATTGCTGTGCTTTCAAATTCTTCATATATTTTGTGAGATGAAAGGTCAGGGGAGACCTGGAGGAAGCTTGAAGCAGCTGTGAGCCCATTAGAGAATGCAGGATCATCTTTGCATGTTCTGAGGTAGCATCTTACTTCTTCTGCTCAATTAACAATTGTTTTTGCAGCTGTTTGCTGTGTTGCTAAGAGAGGTGCTGAGCATAACTCTTCTGTTGCTGTGGACGGAGATGGTAAGTAAATGCCCACCTTTGCCTTCCCACCCTTTTGGTGCAACACAAACACCTTTCTCATTTGTTAAAAGGGGAGGTTGGCCTGCAGATGGAGATGATGAGGGATATTGTGTGGTGTGCAGCTTTCAGCTCAAATCCTGCCCAATGTTTCCAAAGACCACAGAAAAAGAACAAAAAAACAGCCTAGCCTAAGTGTGAATGTGCAATATGATGTGGTTTATGGGGTAGCACTTTGGAGCAGCTGATTCTTAAGGGGTCAAGAGGAGGGCTGAGCTGAAGAGCGGGTATTCCTGAGAGCTGGATGGAGCTAGTTAGATGCTAATTCCTGCCCCACAGAGAGTGGGTGCTGTCTGCTTGGAGAGATGCCCTGGCAAGCTGTGCCAGCAGGCTGACTGTGTGCTGTTCCTGGGTTCCCAGCTCAGATCTTGCAGTGTCTTCCTCAGTCCTCAGGAAGCCCCATTCACAGTGCTGCTTTTCTCTCCTGTGCAGATGATGAAGCAATGGCCACGGATGTGACTCCTCCTGCCAGCGCAGAGCTGACGGAGCTTGGGAAGTGTCTGATGAAGCAGGAGGTAAGAGCATGCTTTCATTGCCACCGTCCTTTCTGTGCGCTCTCTGTCATGCATCTCTGTGGTGCAGGTAGTCTGCTTCAGCATCCCCAGTGTGGGAAACTTCTTTTCAGACTATACATGTTTTTGGAGGGCTGTGTTAATTGTCGCAGAAGCCACAAAGCACTGAGGGCTTGGAATCCAGTGTAACATTCAGCTACAGTGTGTCAGCAGTTCTGTGGGTGAGGCAGAGGGCATTCAGCCCCCTCAGCGCTTCCTGGATTTGCCTCCCTGTGCTGGGCTCCTGGCTTCAGATGGAACAACTCTACACAGCTGCTGCACCTTGTGGTACTCATTAGGTGCTTTTCAGCACCTCCAGCTGGAGCAGCAGCAGCACACAGGATGTAGTCTCTTTGGTTTGCTTCTTGGCTGCTTTTTGGTATAAATCCTAGAGGTGGAAAACATCTCTTGACTGGTTTACTCCTCTTACTCCTTCTCAGGATGTTTGCACTGCTTTGATGATCACTGCCTATGCATCCCTCTCCTGGAAAGACACCTTGTCCTGCCAAAGAACCACAACACAGCTTTGCTGGCCACTGCTCAAACAGGTACATACAGCAGGAAGGTGCGGGTACATTCTGGCAGAACTGGGAGAGGAAACTGTGAAAGTAGTGAGAATGAGAAGCGCGGCTGCTTCACCCCTGGGTACCTTTTCCTTTGAGAAGGCTGAACTGCTGTAGGAGGACAGTCATCTCATATCCTGCATCTGTGCTGATGATGCCTCTTCCCCAGGTGCTTCCAGGCAATTTGCTGCCCGACGCCGTGTCCTGGTTTTTCACCAGTGTGCTGAAGGGCTTACAGATCCACGGGCAGCACGATGGCTGCATGGCAGCTCTAGTCCATCTGGCTTTCCAGATCTACGAGGCCTTGGTGAGAAACTGTCTGCATGTCAGCTTGTCTGAGGGTTGGTGGGAAACCAGTGGTCCTCAGGGAGGGCAGCTGCATTGACCATGCTTCTCCTTGCAGCGTCCTCGCTATGCTGAGCTGAAGGTGGTGATGGAGCAGATCCCAGACATCCAGAGGGACTCGTTGGAACAGTTTGATTCAAAGCTTCTTAACCCAACACTGCAGAAAGTGGCGGACAAGCGCCGGAAAGATCATTTCAAACGCCTCATAACGGGTTGCATTGGGGTAGGTGATATCCTGGGGGAAAACATGTTTCATCTAATCCCCGTGCCCTGCAGAAGCGTCAGGGCAGTCAGCCTGCTCGGCTCTCCCTGCCCACCCCCTTTTCCAGCCAAGAGGCTGTTGCAGCAGATTCTGTCTGCCCCCTCATCTCACTGAGATACCTTTAGACAGGGGTGCCTGTAGAGAACTGGTTGTGGAAACATTTGAACAAATCTGTGAAGTGGGTTCTGGGCTTTTGTGAAGATGGTGGAATTGGATCCTGATGAGCTGACTTAGAACGTGGGGTAGTAGTTCTGCTGATTGTTACCTTGATGCTCAATTGGGAAAGACCAAGTCTGAGATTCCCCCCACCTCAGAGATGCAGGCACGCTATCCTGAGCTGACTGGGGGCTTTGAGGGTGGTGAAGACTGATACCTGTTTGTCCTCTGCAGAAGCCACTTGGGGAGCAGTTCCGCAAGGAGGTTCATATCCGGAACCTCCCATCTCTCTTCAAAAAGGTGAAGCCATCACTGGAGACAGATGTGCTGGAGACAAATGAGGATGGAGAAGATCTCACTGTGCTCTTTGAGCCCTGAGCCTGAGATGCTGCAGCCATCTCCTTCCCTACTTTGTATTTCATCTCTTCTCATAGTAAGCACACTAGATTCTCCTTGTTACCACCTCTCAGAGCATTTGTCTCAATAAAGCCCCTTACAGGTCCTGTCCCATCCTCCTCCTTACAATGGGATGGGGTCTGTGGTGGCATCTGCTCCAGTCTGTTAAGCTTTCTCTTATTCCTTCCCTTCCCCTACACTGGATGAGCATCTTTAGACTTTTGTGTCTCTGCAAGGTGGGAGCTGAGCCCATAGACTGTTAGGTAAAAAACCTGGTCATCCTATAGCCTTGGGTCACTCTTACTCCACTTCTTCATCCTTTGGGGTTTAGGATTAGTGCAAAGTATAGTGCAGTATGTGAAAAGGGGCTACCTTCATCTTTCTGTGGGTGCTAGTAGCCAGGCTTTGCAGGGGATCCATCAGGCAGTGCTGTCATGCCTACCATGCTTGTCTCTACTGGACTCATGTTCTAATGGATCCATTTCCCTCCAGGATGCTGGGCTGAGGGCTGTGTGCCAAGGAAGCCTTGCAGTGCTCTAGGATCTCCTTGAGATCAGCCTTTTTAAGGTACAGCTCCTCTGTGGGAGGCAGACACCATCATACATATATATACATATGTATGTATATATATGTGATCATACAACTTGTTCTACCCATAGCCAAATGAAAGGCTTGGACTTCGTGCTAGCTTTTCTTGGATATCCTTAAGGGGGAGCAGGACAGATTTTATTTTTTTGTCTTTACCATGCCCTGATGACGGCCAGTGCAGGGTACACAAAATCTGGACCAATACCTGAAGCACCTGCAAAACAAATGAGATCTCCTCATCCTCTTGCTGTGGAGGTGACAGGAGTCTGTGTTTTCACCCAGCCTGGTACTTCTCAGAGGAGTGTAGTGGGGCAGGAGGAGTGGGGATTGTACTGCAGCTTACAGGGAAGAGCCAGGACAGAAACTGGGTTTCAGATGAGGTGAGGCTTGTATCAAACAAGGTTTGCAAAGTTGGTTCTTCTTAGCACAACATGGTTCATTCAGCATATGCTTACGTTGGTACAGGAGCTGCAAGGCTCAGCTCGTTTTGCCGTTAAAAAGAACCAAGTATTAAATCCTGCTGGGGCAGATGGTACTGAAAAATTTGGGTTGGTAGGGGTTGGAATGAAGAAAAGATGAGTGTGCCTTGGGAATCTACACACCCTCCTGCCCCTGCTGTTCCACCAGCATCCTCTACTTTCCTCCTGGCCTCAAACATTTTAACCTCTGAGCTGACGTGGCTCCTGGCTCTAGCAAAGGCTGGGTGTATTTATTGTGTTGTGATATTTTTAACATTCTGTGACTTCATGCTAGACACAAGGGGTTTTTTTTTTAAATGGTTTTTAGAACCTTTTTTTTGTAGGAATGTTTAAATCTAAAGCTGTCTCTGAACTGGTTGTGTTACACCTCTGAATGTCAGTAAAGCTATTCCAGTTTCATATCCATGGTGTCATGACTTCGTTTGTATTCAGCCCTCCCCATTCCAGCTGCCAGAACAAGTGCAGCCAACGAATACAGTCAATATATGCTATAAGGGATGAGATGCACTATTCCAGACTAGCTAATTAAATTAAAAAAGAATGGGGAAAAAAATACATTTAAAGGTATTGGCAGGTATGGGTCTGCAACACAACACAGGACTATGAGACAGGTCGGTGATGTCACCCAGAACGGCAAGTTAGGGTCATCCTGTTTCTATTCTGCTTTTAGACATCCACTGGCCTTGCCCTGAACACAGCATTCCCTACAGCGTAGCCACTCCCAAGACCGATAGCAATGCATACAGTATGAATAAGTACATCACAGTGAAACAGGTAGAAAGTATGATTTGCTACGCTCGATCCTAGTGTTGTAGTGAAGATTACCTTAAGTAGCTGGAATGCACCATTGCTCACAGCCGTTCTCTGACATTATCAGCTTGCCCAGAGACTTCCACCATAGCAGTGTTCATCTCAATGCTAACCTTGCATGTTATTCCAGGCTTCCCGTGGTAGAGGCATTTAATTGACATTTGCCTTCTACCACACCCCAAAAAACTCCATCACTGAAAGAGAGAAGAGGGTGGTGAAAACTAATGCCCAGAAAGGAATGCCTTACCTTGAGATACATAACAAGGACAATCAGTTTTTCTAGAGCATGTTTTTAAACCCCACCATTCCTACTATACACAGAAGCCCAGTACTGTAAGACAACACAGCTTCCACACAGCTATTCTGAGACATCTTCAAAACAGACATAAACTGACAGCGATTTATTAAGTTCTCATGGGCCTGCTGCTAAGAGCTTTATTACACTGCCTTATTGGTATTCTTTACACACTGCCTGCAATCTAAAATAAATACTACTCGGCTTCAGAACTGCTGCCACTTTTTTTTGTATGCTACAGTCTCACAATTGTTAACTGCACAGAAGCAGACAGAGGTAAAAGAAAGCTTTTATTTCAGTGCATCTCCTCACTGAGGCTCGTCACACATAAAACAAGTTGAAAGAGATGGTCCCAGGGCTCTTAACAAATCCATCTCAAAACTTATGCCTAGGGCAGAAGAACCACTCCTGCAGGCCAGAGTAGGAAGCCCGAAACAGCAGCACAGGGTTGTGCTTCTTGGCTACAGCCTGCTCACTCCATAGGCACCGTGTCCAGTTCATTCAGGAAACGCTGACACTTTCCCATCAGTATCTTGATGGCTTCAGTCACCAGCACATCTGGAGGCAAGATACCTGTCGACTCCACTGAAACTGCACAGAGATACAAGTCAGCACGGCCACTGCGCAGCTTCAGCCTGCAGCTGGCTCCAGCATTTGCCCCTCATCTTCCCTTGTGCTGTACTTCTGCAAGCCAGACCTTTGCAGCTGGAAGAAATAAGCCATCAAGAAGCACGAACACATCCTACCCCGAAGCTGCACAAAACCACAATCTCAATGGGTCCCCACAGGAATACAAACATAAGAAGACCAACGATGCCAGGGAGAAGTGGGAAACTGAGACCAAAGTACACATTCTGGCCAGCCCCTGCTTGTTTGCACAAAGCAGAATAGGGCTCTCTGTTCTACAGAAAATGGGCCACTTACAGATGTAATGATTTCGCACTCTTGCTAGGCGCACAAGGTTTTTCAGACCCTCGTGTCGGAAGACTTCCCTGCTGAATGTGTCCAACCGTGCATTGGCTACTCTTGCCACCTTTTTTCCTAAAAGGAGAAAACAAAACAAGATGGGCAGCGGCAGCAGATGGGTACCTTGGGGTCACAAAAGCCTCAAACGGGAGAGGCATCAAAGCCACATATAGAAGAATTAGCATGTTCCTAACACAAAACTCCAGCCTGGCAGAATTCATTTTCTTGAACAGTTCCAAGCCAAACACAGCTTGTATGTACTCCTGGGCAGGACACAAGTCCTCTCCATGCTCAGCTGCTACAAAGAACAAGCTTGCTACCCAGACAACTAAAGAGTACCATGGGGCTCTACAGACAGGCATGACACACCTAAGCATTTCAGAGACATCTCAGTTCATCACTGAAAACATCTGTGTGGGACAGCCGCTCAGCCAATACAACCAGGCTCAAAATAGCACAAACTGTTGCTGATCAGCAAGACAACATCACAGTGTGGTTTTTTTTCCCTACATGGTTTGGCTCTCTATTGTCTCTACTCAGACTCTGCTAACACTTGTTAGGAACAAGGCACTTTACAGCTGGGAAGAAAGCACCTTTGATGTTCTGGATCTCGATGACACCAGGGGAAAAGCACTTCTGTAACGTCTCAGCTGCCTCATCCTCAATAGGCTGCAGGAGAGTAATGTCAGGAAGCAGTCGATAACTAGCTGTGGCCACAGGAGAAAACTTGGCATGATCTTTACCTGTACAAAGAGTTAAGAATTAAGGGTGAGAGCAGGCCTCAGGGTCAAGCCCGTTCTCCACTGTTTCCTGTCACACAGCTGTGCTCAAGTGCAAGCACCAGCACACCTGCTCCCAAGCCCAGACCCAGCACTCACCTATGCCCTTGACACAATGCATAAGCACATCTATTTCCTGGCCAGGTCGCAGCAGTGCTATGAGGATGTCATCATGGACAGGTCGGAAGTCAGCATCTGGAAAGAGGTCTGTCTGATTCCCCAAGGGCACCCATGTCATGTGCTTACTGTACACTGCCAAGAGAAGGCACAAACATCAGCCAGCTGCTGCCTCAGAAAATAGGTTGCTGACCTGTATGAGACTGGGGATGGCAAAAGTAAGCTCTGTATACTGTGAGGGAATTGGCTGTCTCTGCTCACAAGGCTAAATCCCAAGAGAGAGAAAGAAAAAAGTGAACAAGAGAAAAAACAAAAAGCTGCACCTACTTTTAGGACAAGCAGAAAGAGCTCTCACCTTTGTGATTGAAATACAGTTCATTTGGGTCTGATGATTCCTTGGCTGCCTGAGGATTCCGGCTGCATTTTATTTTCAGCTGGAACTGCAGAGTATCAATTTCCGTCCCCTCTTCGTCTCCTAGAAAGGGCAAAACAGTATCTTTATGGAATTGCACTTCTGCTCTGTTGAAGCATATCCAGAGATGGGCCACAAAAATGATCCAAGGGATGGAACATTTCTCCTATGAGGATGGACTGAAAGAGCTGGGGCTGTTCAGCCTGGAGAAGAGAAAGCTGCAATGAGACCTGGAAGCGGCCTTTCAGTACCTAAAGAAGGCATACAATAAAGAAAGGGACAGACTTTACAGCAGGATCTGCTGTGATAGTACAAGAGAAAATGGGCTAAACCTTATAGAAGGTAGATTTGCTTTAGATATAAAGTGAGAACGGTGAAAGTGAGGATGGTGAGGCAACTGAAACAGGTTGCCCAAAGATACAGTGGATGCCCTGTCCTTGGAGACTTTCAAAGCAAGGCTGGACAGCACTCTGAGCGCCTGATCTAGCTGTAGGTGTCTCTGTTCACTGCAGGAGACTTGGACCAGATGGTCTTCAGGGGTCCCTTCATGCTCCTATGGCGTGACCCTGGATCCTCATTATGGGCTCCACCCTCACCACCGCTGCTTAACCCAAGACCCTCACCTTGGTTCCTGTACTCAAAGAGTCGAGGGTCGGCCCGGATGGGAATAAGGCCCAGGCGGTGCGCCAGGATCTCATCCTGCACGATGGACGTGTTGTTGTACACGAACACTTTTTCCACAGCCATCGTTGGCACCTCAGGGAGACAAGAGACCAAGGCGCTAAGATGCCTACCACAGTACCCACATACGGACCACCCACCCGCACCGGCCCCGTTCTCGCCACTCCTTCCCCCAGGAGCCGCCCCAGCCCCGCGGTACCTCGGCGAGCAGGATGCGGCGGAAGGCGTTGGCGATGGCCGCGTCGATTCCCACCATGTCGAACTCCAGCAGGCCGTCCTCCTCCCTCACCACGTCCACGCGGAACGCCTGCACGGGCCCCGCGCCGCGTCACACCAGAACCGACCACGGGGCTCCGCCGCCGCCGCCGCCGCCGCCGCCGCCCTCACTCACCTCCTCGAAGCGCCGCGGGTCCCACGCGTCGTCGTAGCCGGGATAGTTGCCGGGGAAATCGGTGGTGTGGACCTGCGGGAGGCGCAGCCCGTGAGGGAGCGGGGGACGAGGCGGGAGCCGCCCCGCAGCCCGCCGCCCTACGCACGTTGCGGACGCCGAACTCGCCCAGCACCACGCGCTCCCGCATCTCGTCCGTGCTCCGCTTGGCCGCCATCGCCGCCGGAAGCGGGAAGTTCGGCCCCGCCCAGGCGCGGCAGCGCCGCGCCGCCGCACACAAGATGGAGGCGCCACTCGCACGCTCTCTCGCGAGATCCGGCACGGCGCCCGAGGAACCGTCACGTCCGCGTCCCCCTCCTTCCTCCGAGCTCGGCGGCTCGCAGGGCCGGGCATTATGTCCGCGCCGGGCGGCGGCAGGAACGGCCCCGCCGAGTGGGGCGGCTTTGAGGACAACGTGCAGGTGGGGCCGTCCCGCGCGGGCGCCGTGGCGGGGAGAGCGGGGCCCGAGCGGGCGCTGACGCTCTGTGCCCCGGAGCAGGGCGGCGGCTCCGCCGTCATCGACATGGAGAACATGGATGACACGTCGGGTTCCAGCTTCGAGGACATGGGCGAGATGCACCAGCGCATGAAGGAGGAGGAGGAAGAGGAGGCGGAGGGCGAGGCGGGGGCCGGCGGGGAGGAGGACGGCGAATTCCTGGGCATGAAGGGGCTGCAGGGGCAGCTGGGGCGGCAGGTGGCCGACCAGGTGAGTGTGCTCCCGCCCCGCCACCGCCCCCGCCGTCCCCGGCCCTGCCGCTGCACGCGCCCTTCTCTCCGCAGATGTGGCAGGTGGGGAAGAGGCAGGCCTCCAAGGCCTTCAGCCTCTACGCCAACATCGACATCCTACGACCCTACTTCGACGTGGAGCCCGTCCAAGTGCGCACCAGGTGGGCAGGGAACACGCGGGGCTGGAACTGGCTGGCTGGCTGGCCCCCACAGGAGTGGGTTTGTGAATCCTTCCCAGCAAAGCTATAGCCCCCCACGGCACGGTTGCCTTTACTTAGTTCATGTAACCCTTTAAAAACGCTCTCTGTCCCCCACGAGTCACAGCAGGAAGCGTTGGCGGTGGGTGTACGGGATCTGTTGCTTTTTGAAGCATCTTATTAACTCTCCTGATGCCATTCCCTGATTTGCTGTAATGCAGATTGCTGGAGTCCATGGTTCCCGTGAAGATGATCAATTTCCCACAGGTGAGTTCTCTCTCCCATGGCCTGAGTGACTGTTCAGCAGAGATCCTTCAAATTTAATTAGTTTGTGTTATTAAGGATCCAAGTTTGTTAGATATTCACCTCCCTCAAAATATTGGTAAATCCTTTCCTACAGTTGTTCCAAACCCCATTCTCACAGAACTGTAATCATAGAATATCCCAAGTTGGAAGGGACTCACCAGGCTCACCAAGCCCAACTCTTGGCTCCACAAAGCACCACCCAAAAATCAGACCATATGGCTGAGGCCATTGTCTGGATGCTTCTTCAACTCCAACAAGCTCGCTGCTGTGACCACTGCCCTGCGGAGCCTGTGCCAGCACTGCCTTTAACGCTGCTACCCTTCTGCTACTTTTAACGCTGGTACAGTTCTAGAACTCTAGACTTCACCCATTTCTGCATCCTGTTTAACACCACTCTGACTCACCACACAGCCTATTCAGTGTGGCTTCTGTCAGCAGTGGCCTTGCTGATGCTCCTCAGGTGATAAAACTCTCTTGAGATGCTCATTATGCCATTCAGGGTGGAGAGCCTGGAAGACACGAGCACAAACCAAACCTTCCCATCTCTCTCTTTACATGTAGAAGATCGCAGGTGAGCTTTATGGACCCCTCATGCTGGTCTTCACACTGGTGGCCATCCTTTTGCATGGGATGAAGACCTCGGACACTATCATTGTACGGCAAGTCTCAGTGATTAATTTGCGATTTGACCGGGTTTGGGATAGCCGTAATGACACTGCAGAGGGAGAGGAAACCTCTTCCATATCACAACAGCATCCTGATAAAAAGCAGATTTGATCTGAAGAAGCACCTTTTGGTTTAGAGAGGGGAGGAAAGTTGCATCAGAAAGTCCTGATGTTCTGTTGCTGGGAGAGTTGGGGTGTAGATCATGGGGCAACCTGCCTGCTGTTAAGCTAGCTATGTGATTATGTTAGGAAAGCTCTGGGTACTCTCTGCAGTGGAACTTAGGTGCTGGCAGGCCTTTCTCTGAGTTCTCTTCAAACTGCTGCTGTCTCCACAGAGGGAAGGCACACTGATGGGCACAGCCATTGGCACCTGCTTTGGTTACTGGTTGGGCGTCTCCTCTTTCATCTATTTCCTGGCATATCTGTGCAATGCCCAAATTACGATGGTGCAGATGCTGTCGCTGTTGGTATGTACGGATGGGGCTGCCCCAGGATGGATGCTGGCTGTAGGGTGTTCCAGAGGGAGGGTGACCTGTGAGCTTTTCCTAGAAACATCTTTGTAAATTAGTGGTCCCAGATGACCATAATCCTGTTGCATCGGGACAACTTGGAAATCCAAGAAGCTCTTTGGACCTGACGTGTCCCAGAGATGGCACAAAGCATCTGTTTCTGCTTGCAAGGTTCCCACTTAGGGAGATTTCCATTTTTCTGGGATCAGAAGCTTTTTCCTTCTGTTTCCTAGATTGCTGCAATCTCTGACAATCATGTGAATCCTTCAGACAGATTGGCTGGATGTGAGCTGCTGTTAAAACTGTAGAGCTGTTTGAGTTCTAGCTGGGAGCATGTGGTTTGTGAAGTACTGCCTTGCTAAAACGTTGCAAATGTAGGCTGCTCATTGCTCAACGACCCTTTGTGTGCAGGTGACAACTGTAACATGGATGTTTTTGTTTTGTCAGGGCTATGGCCTTTTTGGACACTGCATCACTCTGCTTGTCACCTATAATATCCACTTCCATTCCCTCTTTTATATTTTCTGGTTAGTCGTTGGTGGACTTTCTACACTTCGAATGGTAAGTGACAGGCAGTGCAGAGAGGAGGAAAGTGTTTCTTACTTTCTGTTCCTTGGGCTAGGCAAGTGATTCCACAGCTGGGTAAGGTGCTTAAAGAACAGCCTGATGCTTCTGGGTCATATGGCTACTAGTGTGTGGCCTGGCTGACTGTCCTCACCCATTCTGACAGGTGCAATAAGCCTGCTGTCTTATGTCCCCTGCTGCTCCAGAGAAACTTGCCTGAGCCTCCTGAACACTTGGTGAAACTGGGCAAGATTCGTCTACCCAAAACAAAGTCAGATTACTCAGAATTTCTTGGTGCCACCTGTGAGAAAGGCTCTGAGTGGTGTTTCTACCAGCTCTCACTATTTAAACCATCCTCCTGTGTGCTCCTGAATGCAGTGCCAGAGGCTGATGTTGCAGTTATCCAGTCTCTTAGTCTCCACTTCTCTCCTAGGTGGCTGTGTTGGTGTCACGCACGGTGGGGCATACCCAGCGGCTCATCCTCTGTGGAACTCTTGCTGCTCTGCATATGCTTTTCCTGCTCTATCTGCACTTTGCTTATCACAAGGTGGTAGAAGGTAAGCAAGGGAAACACGATGGCCGTGCCTCTTAGATGTAGGGGAGGAGGAGGTGGTGCTTTTTCCTTTCTCAGAGAGAAAGGATGGGCAGTTTAGAACTGACCTAAGGGCATCTGGGCCAGTTCCATGCCCAAGAGTGACTAGCACTACCACTGTTAGCAGGAGATGTCAAAATAGGTCAGCATGTTAATGTGGGGTAGTCTGTGTGTGCAGTACTAGTACTTAAGACAAACTGCAAGCAGGCTTCATCTTTCCCCACAATTGTTAAAGCAGTGACTACTTTTTTTTATTGTCCAGTCCCTTCCTGAACCTTGCTAAAATCAGGCTGCTTTACTCTGATGAGGAAATATGTCATTAAAGTCTTTCCTTCTCTACCTAACACCTTTATTATCTTGAGTTGTACAGCACAGCAAAAGCTGCATCCTCTGCAGTCAGTACTTTCTACCAGGCTATACAGATTCAGTGGTCTTTGTGTTTTGTTGTTTTTCTTTTAACAAACTATTAGTCTCCTTTAAAAAAAAAAATTGAAATTGCATAATTTTGGCATAGCATCACAAGTCCTTTTAGAGCTAAACACTGTTCTTTCCTGGCTCCCTATTTGTGGCCAAGGTTCTCAGCCCTAATATGCAACGTCTCAGCAAATGATATATGGGAGAATATACTCCAAGCAATTTTCTTCAAGAATCTCCAGGACTGATTATCAGTCTTGAGAGGGTAACTGACAGGAAGTGCCACCAGCATGTGCACTTCCTTCCCAAATACTGCATTGCAGTGATAAAAATTCCATATCACACTTCCAACTGCAATTCCTGATATAAGCCTTGCAGGTATATCTTAAAATGAAAGCAAACAGTTGGTCTAAGAGGAGGTTATGTGCTGGAGTGAAGCAGAAATGATCTGTCAGGCTGCTTTGGCAGAGGAGAGTTCCTAGCCGTCTTTGCTCAGGTCAAATGACAAGGGGCTGGATTTAGCACCCTCAGAGAGAAAAGATCTGCACTGCCCTGCCCCAAGGATAAACTCTGATCTGCGTGCTGTGGTCTCCAGATGGAGGTGTTTATTGCTGCTTATTCTTGAGGGGCAAGACGTCTCCTCCCATTGCCTCCAAGTCCTGGGTTCTGCCATTCAATGCCAGACAGAAAAACAAGAAGAAACACACTACCTGCTTCTGAACTAATTCTTGCCACTCTCCTCTTCCTCCTGTTTCCTGCAGGTATCCTGGACACACTGGAAGGACCCAACATGCCACCCTTTCAGAGAGTTGCCAGAGACATTCCAGTTGTTTCCAATGCTGTATTAAATACAACAGCCAAAGCCAATGCATTGACCCTGTAATTGCACAGTCTCGGACTTGCTTCCTTCACTAGTTTCAGGGCTGCATAGGGCTGTAGTAGCCTGCTGCCTCTTAGGAAAGGAACGGAACAACAGAGATAAGAGTTTTGTTTTGCCTTCCTGGACCTGTCCTTTGGGTTGCAGTTCTGCACAGCTGTGTGGACAGCACCTCCATGACTCAGGAGGACGACGCTCTTCCACCCACCCAGATGTGGGCTGTCTTGAGTAGTGTGGCTCTACTGCCTGCATGTTTAGCTGGGATTTCCTAGCTCGGTTAGTACCTTACCCCTCTTTATGCTTGCTCATGTAACTCCAGGACTGTCTGCTCTGTTCCTGTCCTGAAGAGGGAAGAATTAAATTGATGTTGGTTTTGAATGGTATCCTATGTTTGAGCCTACTTATGTAATGGGAGAGTGTTGTGGGGTCCTTGTGCCGTGATTTATCTTGTCTAGACTGACAGCATAACTCTTTGCACTTTTGTGCTGTCATATTTCCAAGTGTTTCAGGATAGGTGACCTGTCTTGGGCAGCTTTTCCATAGCCCAAAAGGGACTTCAGCTACACTGCGGATTTTTAAGAAACATTATCATATTTAACCATATTCGTTTCCTTGTCATGTTCCAGATTGATCCCTCTCTTTCCATTTGGTCAAGTTGCTATCTCACCTCACTGGCCGTTCTCCTGTACGTCAGAAATATATATGTCCCTATGCTATCACACCTTCTTTCTGTTTGTTTTATCACCCTTCTGCTTGAGTTGCTCTGGGACAGCAGTTCTGACTGCAGTCAGCATCTCTGTGAGCAGGGAGGCTCCAGCAATGATAGGGAAGTAAGTAAAACAGCTCAGGCTAGACTTACCTGTGCTGCAGTAGCTCACAATTGAATAGTTCAGCTGTAGTCTTCCTTCGTTGGTCTAAGAGTGTTAAGATGTGGGCTGGTTTCTGGCTTTCAGTCTCCTTCCTGGAAGAAAGGAGCCACACCTAAGAAGCTGACAGAAAAATTAAGAAATCCTCTCTCAGTGTGGCTACAATCAGCACAAGGCAGGTAGCATGAAGAACTGCACTCCCCTTTGTTTTACTAGTGGGAGAGGATAGTACTGTTGAGATGAGATTCAAACTAAAGCCAAGGTGTGATGAAAAAGAGGAAAGTAGTGCCAGCTACTGCAGTCAGGCTGCTCATCACTTCAGTTACCACAATGTCACTGGACATGACTTGAGCATTTCAGTCACAGACCTCCTTTCTACTGTTGCTTATTCCTGAGTTCATCATTTGTTTCCCTTCCAAAAGCACGAAGTTAATCTGCTAACACATGCACAGTAGACCCATTTTCTGACTTTCGCCCCCAGCCCCTAATTTATTTTGGCTGAAGAACGCAAGAACAAGTTGCTTGGGAGCATCAGCTACACCATTTGGGCCAGCAATCTCCATGTTTCTTGAGCAATTAAGCCACTTTCAGCACCTAGCATTTCCATTATTTTCAAACTTACAAGAATTTGTAACTACAAGTCTGGCGTTCCCCTTCACTATAACTCTATGGGAGGTTAGTTTCTAGTTTTCTGACTGCCCATTTCTTGCCCTGGCAGCATAGAATGGGTCTGTTTTTCTCGGTGAAAACTTCTCAAGTGCAGGCAGGGGGAAAGGAAAGGAGAAAGAGATGACTGCCACTAGAAAAATTCCAGACAAGAAGAAAAACAGGGACAAAATAACACTGCTGATCTGTGGGCATCGAGACCTGTGCTCCCTTTCTATGCCCTGTCATTTAGCTAGGTCAGAACGACAAAGCTGCACCTGTGTTTTCACTCAAAGTACAGGAGAGCTACAAGAGAAGTCTTCATGCTCTCCCTGTGCAGCTTATGTGTCCTGTCTGCTAGGGACAGATGACAAGAGTAATGACAAACCACCCTCTCAGATGCTGTGGGACTTGCTCTGCTCCAGTTCCACAGAGGTCATCCTCTGTGCAGCAGCTGGAGCTTGAAACATTTTCTACTACCAGAACTTTGGTGCTCTGCTGAGACATTCAGACTTTCTCCTTTTACTGACGGAGGGGGACATGGTTTTGCAGAGAAATGCATGTGTGCTGCAGTTCCTTAGAGCAGGCTGAGCACACTGCCTTAGTCAGGTCCCTGTGGGAGGGCAGGTCAGTTTTACACAAGTCCTCTAGTTATCAGTGCAAGCCTTACATCCCCATCATGCCAGACTCTCTCCACCTTTAATGCCTTTGTTTCCTGCCATGGCTTTTGCAGGAAATCTAGAACAAGTTTCTCCCTCCTCCCCTGCAGCATACCTAAAGTAATTCCTCACACCTGTGGCTGCTGAGGAAGGGTAATGCTACAAGAACTGTGTAAGCCTTTTTAATTAAAGCTGAAATAAATATGAGGCTGTCACATTAGAAAGAGGAAGGTAAAACATCGATGCATTCTATGGTCTCCTCTCCTCTGCAGTACCTGGAGACCAACCCTTCTTACAGTCCATTGCACCTGGTGTAACCTTAGTTATGTTCTGGGTTACAGGTATTCTGTTTGTTCTCCCATTTGTCTTCCTCCTTATGTCTAGTCTCACTCTAGCTGCTCATCTCCTGCTGTTCTTCCCTATTTATATGTCAGCCGTTAGTGGCATCAGTCTAGGGGGTCAGCTCTCATCTTCCATGCCCCAGCAGGAAAACAATAAATCACCTTCCTCATTTCTGCTGGGTAACTGCACATGACCAGGAAGTAATACCTAGCTCTCGACAAAATACCGCTGCCAAGTTTGCCTCTGCAAAGCCCTCGGTGAGACTTAGCGAGACAAGCTTTGAACCACTTGCTCCTTTACCACTAATCCCAGTGTATATAAGCTTAAAGCAAGGTAGGATATTCGTCTTCCTGATGTACTCTTGCACCTGAGTGCAGGCACTGAAGATGCCATCACTAGGGCTTCAAAGCCAGGCTGATGCCCTAAGCAGTGCTTCCAGGCTGCTGCTGTCAACTGAAGTGGGACATGTCCCAGGGGCTCTCTTCCAAGTGCCTCTCTAATAACAGCCTGCTGAAGGAAGCATGGGTTAATTAGTGCGTGGAGGTGATTATCAAGTGAAACTAAGTGCAGTCTTCCACTCAACCTGTGCTGATCAGCAGCTGTTACTTAGATAGACCACTATGACATTCACCCTGTACCACCTGCAGCCCTGCAATATACAGGATTGACTTACTTGAACCATTTAATGGCTTCAGAGATCAGGAACTCCTTTTTTGAAAACTATCACCGGCTGGATACAGACAGCTGCTGTTCATATCCCAGAACAGATATACTGCCAGGTTGTGGTTCACTCCTGGTGCAGCCTGCAGATGCAATTCCAAGCCTGGGCACCCATGTGCAACAGGAAATGCAATATGCATGGTGATGCATATGTTTGGCTGCAGTCAAAGCCTTAGAGTTAACGTAAGAGTTGACATCAGAGACCCTTGGTCTCATCTAGGACATAACATGCAGCTAGTGGCTCAGGTGACTTGCTCCTCCATTTAACAGGAGAAAAACTGCTTAACAATCCCCTCCATATTCTGTTTTTCCACTCCTCTCTCATGGTATGGCTTGCAAGCAAAGCAGAGAAGCTTGGGTTTGTCCCTTAGTTACCCAGTGGACTGGAATTCACTTGAGTGCTGCCATATACAGCAGCCAGGCTTTCTCCTTAAGAGATTAGCTATGTACAGAAAGCTGTCTACTTATGTGGTTTAACCTAATTTCCACATCACTGGCTTCCTTTTTCAGCTCACTGGAGTTGAAACAACACAGGCCCTGCTTCATATTTCTCTCCAACTACAGCATTACAAGAAGGTGGAAAAGAGCAATTTCCTGATCCATATCAGAAAATTAAAAGGGCATCACAAACATCCCTTACATCTCTCATCAGGATGTGTGCTGCAGAGGTGAACAAACCTACAGCACTTCCTGAAGCCCTTCAGACTTTCCAGCTACCTCCTTGCACTGGCCAGGGGACACGACATGAGGCAGGTCTGCTCCCTTACCATGAGCCTGAGGCACGCTGCTGCCACCTGAGGACACGTCCATCCCCCCAGCCCCCTCCTTCCAGGCTGTACCCCAGCATACATCATTCCCTGCTGCAGAAAGAAAACCACTGAAAGGATGATAGATGCCCTCATTTCTTCTGCTTCTTCTGTGCACCCAGCTGTGGCCCAGAACCCTTCACATGCTGCCCTACTTCTATGAGAGGAAATCACATTAAATTAATCCGCCAGGAGCTCCTCACAACCCCACTGATACCACCTCTGCTGTGTGCAGGCTTCCATGCCCTCATGCCACGATGCAACCAGCTGTGGAAGATGGCACGTCACCATTTTTCCATAATTATTTTTGTTAGCTCAGCCCTAAGTTCCGACCCTGGGCCATCCACCCCACACGAGCTCATTCCAGCAGTAGCCAACAGAACTCCAACCCCTCCTTGTACCCAAGGGACAATAAGCAGCCTCGAACCCCATCCTCCACCACACTCTCCATACATACGATGTGCTATGAACCCACTCAGAAAACCCCTTGGCCCCGACCCGCCTGTCCCAGACACGGCTCACACTGACCTGCAGACCAAGACTGAGGATCAGCGGGTTTCAGCAGATAAAGCCAACGGACGGTTACTGCCCAGCCCGGGGCACACCATAGCCCAGCGACTTCGGCCCATTCTCGGGGACTTCGCCCGCACCCCCTCTTCTCAGTACCAGAGGACGGCAGACGCTCGTCGCGTGCCTCGAGTGGCGGCGGGGCACAAAATGGCGGCGTAACGGTGGGGCGGGACGGGCCGCTCTGCGTGGGGCGGGAGGAGGGAGGGGGCGGAGCGGCCCCGCAGGTGCGGGCGGGGCGGGAGCTACTGCCGGCCCCGGCTGGAGCGGCGGGTCGGCACGGCGCGTTCTCTCTCCGGCCCCGCTCCGGATCAGCCCACGCCGATGGCTCCCTCGGGCCCCGCCGCCCGCTGCGGGGAGCGGGGCGGCCCGGCGGCCGCCGGTAAGGCTGCGCGGTGACGCCCCCGGGGCCGCGGTGGGCCGGGCCGGCAGCGCCCGGTGGCGGCGGCGTTGGCGCTCGCCCCGGCCCGCAGCGCGCAGCGCGGCTCCCTCTCGGCGCCGCGGGCTAGGCGGGCTGCGGCTCCCCGAGCGGGCGGAAGATGCTGCCGGGGTCCATCCAGATCTCCGGGGAGACGCTGTCGGGCGCGGAGATCCGGGACATCTGCGAGAGCCTGCGGGAGAACTCGGTGCGGCTGCTGTCGCTGCGCGGCTGCCAGCTCTCGGAGCGCGACTTCGGGCACGTCTGCCGGGGGGTGGCCGAGTCCCGCTCCCTGGCGCAGCTCAACCTCAACCTGGGCATCGTCTCCAACATCAACCGCGTCAAGCAGCTGGCCGAGGCCCTGAAGACCAACCGCTCCGTCCAGTCCCTCTTGTGAGTAGCGGGGAAGCGGCGGGTGCCCGGCAGGGTCTGCCCAGCCTGATGGGGACAGAGGCTCCCGGCCAGCCCCGGCGCGAGGAGCAACGTCCTTGATGCTGCAGACGCCAATCCATTGCCCTTCACTGGGCCTGGGGACCTAATTCTGCTCTCATCTGGTTGGCGTGGTTTCGTTTGTCTCCCCAAACCTGGGTGGCCCTGGTGCTGGGAAGGACCTCCCTGAGCACTGCCAGCGTCCTCCACTGCCCTTCATCCCTGCTGGGAGAGGAGTGCCTCTGCAGCTGCCGGCTGAGCCCCTCTGCAGGGCCTTCCTAGCACATTTTCCCCATCTGACATTAGAATCATCCTCCTCTACTTCTCCCTCCTCCTCGGGTTAGCTTGCTCCTGGGCTTCCTCCATGGTGATTTCCCTTTTACCTCTGCAGTCTCCATGGGAGTCCCCTGACGGATGCAGGCTTGGCTCTCCTCAACCCTGCGCTCTCCATCCACCCCTCGCTGGTGGCTCTGGACCTGGGAGACTGCATGCTGGGTGATGAAGGCATCAACCTCATCTGTGGACTCCTGCCACCTGACGGGGCTAAGTCTGGTAAGCACGAGGGCTGTGGGCTGCATGGAAGCCAATGGAGCTTTACATAGAGCAAATGGACACAGCCAAAATCCTCAGCCCTGGGAGAGGCAGGCTCTGTAACTTGGGCTGAGGGACTTATTTTCCCAACTCATGTAAAGCAGAAAAACCAAGTGATAGAAGAGCAGTTCCCATGGGCTTTCTGCTATCATTTGTCCTGCAGGCAGCTTGTTGCTCAGGGACTAACAGGTTGCTTCTGGTTCATGACAGGAGCGCTTGATACTGGAGGAGGGAACAATTTGGATTTTTCATTTATTATTTTGCACTAGCCTGTCGATAATCACCACAGATAAATACATGGTGTGCTTCTCACCCCACTCTTGGCTTTACTGTCAGCACCCAGAAATTATCCCTGCAGATGGGTGCACACATGGAGTGTGTAGATGGTCAGAGCCTCAGTGCTAAGGCTCAGATCTTTACAGAGGATGATCTTTAGAGCTCTGAGGCCCCACTTAAAAGGGGAACTATCATATACCGGGTAAAACTACCTCTCTCCCTGGCATTCAGAGTCTTTTCCACAGACTTCTGCCTGCCCATGTTCACAGTGCCACTGATTCTATTATCTCAGTTTGTCACCACTCCTGGGTTTAGGCTGTCCCTGTGATCCTCGCTGACCTATCACCTCATGCCACCTACTCCAAACTCTTTAGTCTGTTGGAGTACAGGAGACACATCTCCTGGTTAGCTGAACTCATTTCATTCTGACTGCTCTGGTGACCCTCAGACTCTGGTTTGGCTTCTCTCTCCTCTCCAGGCCTCAAGGAGCTGACACTGAGTGCCAACCCAGGTGTCACGAGCAAAGGCTGGGGCCGCCTGGCCATTGCTGTGGCTCACAGCTCCCAGCTCCGAGTGCTGAACTTGGACTACAACCCCCTGGGTAAGCTGGGGACCAAGGGAAACTATGCTCCCACCTGTCTGTGTTTGTGCTATTTGCTTTGGTGGGTGGCTGGGAACCCAGCTGTTGATGGGCAGCAGAGTGTCACCAGCAGGACAGGGCAGCTTGTTGCACTGTCTTGCCTGGCCCCCAGCAGAGACCTCACCCTGATGGGTGCCCACAGCAGTAAGGAAGCCAGCCCTGCTGTCCAGTGTAATGTGGCCATGAGACCTGCTGAAGGCGCGGAAAGGAGGTAGTGGCCTGCCTGCATGTCATCATGTTTGACCTTTCACTTCTTCCCTGTACCTGAAGTCCTTGTACCAGGGCCCAACATCAGCATGGCAGAGGCCCTAAAAGCCCCCCTTGCTCCTCCCTTCTCTTTTCCATGGAGCAGGGGGAAGGAGGAGAGCCTGGCATGGGTTGCCATAGAAACCAACTCTCTCCAGCTCTACTGTGAGGTGGTGAGGAGGAGAACAGGCCATGCATCCCTAACCCAGGCATGGGCTGGGCACTTCCCACCTCACCAGACCCTGTCAGACCAGGTCATCCTCCAGAACAGCAAAGACCCCAGGGTGTTACCTTGTGTCAGCCTGGTTTTCCTCAGGAGAGGATGCGTCACAGTCCTGTGTCCCCAGGAAATTCCAAGAGAACACCCTGGTGTCTCTTTCCTTCACTGGCATTGATCTCTAATGCTCCCAATTCTGCTGCACCACCCCAGAAGTCTCCCCCCCTTTCCAACGTGACAGCCTATTAGCTGGCACAGGCCTCAGCCACACTCTAACTTTCCCTTAGGCTATTTCAGGTCCTTATTGGGAGTCCGAGATCCTTTTCAGGGAAGGTGAAAGGTCCTCGCAGCCTTGAGTAGGAAGGAGATGTGGGTAGATGCAGTTTCTTGGGGTATAAAATAAATTTCCCTCAGTTAACAACTTTTTTTTCCTGAGGTAGCCAAGACTTAGAAGTTGTCCAATGGCAGAAATCTGCAGAGGGTGTTTCCATGACAGCCTCACAAGAGCAGGGCTTGTATATGAGTGAAGGCAGGCACTGCTCACAGCCCTGGTTTGCTTCTATAGGTGACCAGGTAGCCGGGATGCTTGCTGTTGCTGTGGCCTCCAGTCGAACCCTTGAAGTTTTGGATTTGGAGGGAACAGGACTCACCAACCAATCAGCCCAGGCAAGGAAACCTGTTACTCTTACATCATCATTGCAGTCTAAAGGAAATAGGTCCTGACCATCTATATAGGGGCAGAATACCTTCTTCGCTTCCACCTAGAAATGTTGCTGCTGCTTTCCTGTCCTGTTGCATTCAGCCACAGGAGGAGCTCAGAAGCCACAGCTTCAGCCCTGGGGCTCTTTTGCCTCCTTCAAGTCAGCAGGGAAAAGTCACACAGCTCTATTTGGTGAATTTGTTGTGGAGGATCAGAGCTAAAGCACTGTGTACAGATGGGGGCAAGGCATGGTAGCATAGGCTTTCCCCTGAGAGATGGGATTTAGCTGGGTATGTGGGAGCTGGGTATGTGGAGGGTGTAGAGCAATCCCCTTCTCTTTGGACAGAGCAAGAAAGTCTAGGCTCAGCTCTTCCCACAGGAATATGGGAAGTCCTCAGGCTCTTAGAAAGTCTGGCAAAGGGAGGTCAAAGCCAAGGGACGATGGAGGTAGAAAGAGGAGGGCTGGAGTTTGCAGGGAGATGGTGCTGAAACTCTTGCTATTGAACCTAGCTGCTGTTTATGCTTCTTGTCAGCCTGCTTATCTCTCTCTGCTCAGACCTTGCTAGACATGGTAGAGAATTACCCCACGGCCCTACGGACACTCATCCTGTCAGAGAACAACATCAGTCCTGAGCTGCAGCAGCAGATCTCTGACCTGCTCTCAGAGGGTGAGGAAGAAGAGGAAACAGAAGCTCGTGAAGTCACAGCCAGGGAGAAGAACCCCTGGATCTGCCAGAACAGTAAGAGCTCTGGGGCCTGGCATGGTGGGGTTGGCAGAAAGGAATAGGTGTGCCTAGGGTATTTCCTAGTGCCACTTATCTCTCAGAATGGGATTGGTTAGTGGTATCTGTCCCTTACCCCTGTGAGCTGGAATCCAGACAGCCTCCATCTATGACCTTCACGTTTAATAGTGTTGGGCTGAGCCGTGCTTGGAAAAGGAACTTCCAAGGACAGTGCGGCTGCTGCAGAGAGTAGGAACAGCATCTCAAAGGCGTTTTTACTGATGCCGCAGGAATAAAAATCTTTGTGCACAGTCTCAAATCCAAGGGCAGGAACATTAAAATCTCAGGGGTCTTTGCCAGATATCCTAGCCAAAACTCATGTCATTCCTCACTGCTTCCAGAACTGGCACAGGATCCTGTCCCTGTGGCCTAAGCTTGTGAGAGTTTAGCCAGGTACCACAGCCTGTCTGTGCAGTGGCTTGTAATATAGGTATGTGAAGGAAACACCGATAGGCTGTTGTGTGTGTGTACACAGTATTGTATGTTATCATATCTGCATTATGATCCTGTTGGTTTGTTAGATTTTTTTCTTTTTTCCTTCTCCCCATTCTACTAGCGGATTAGCAGACAAGCACAACCACTCTCAGGACATCTGGTCCTTCAGTTGTTAGAGCCATAAATCTCCTTTGCTGGCAGCTCTGACCACTTTTGGGACCCAGTTTTTAGTAACAGATTCCCCACAGCAATTTTGAATGTGTAGGATCTGGATCCAAAGCATGCAGGCACTAAACATCTCCCCCGACACAACCAGGAAAAACAGTTTTTCTTGATGTTTGTGAAGTATTTTGGATGAGAAACTGGTACTCTATTGGTTTCTGACTTGGTGTGCATTGCCCATCCTTTTGCATCAGCGTCACTTGGCCTGGGAAGAGTTGCCAAACTCCTGGCTGGGGCTCCATACCACTGCAAGGCCAGAGAGCTGTCCTCACCTTCCTGGAGCCAGGTTGAGGAGGGCTGCACAAACCCTCTGTTCATGCAACACAGCAAATCAGGATTTCCAGACCTCTGCTGCCACAAAACGTTGGCTTGCCTGCTGACTTCCTGGGGAGGCTGTGCCACCACCCTAGGTGGGTTCAGTCTGTGGCTGCCTGCCAGCTCATCCCTGCTTGGACGCTGGCTTTAGAGCTGAAAAGATTCCATTCATCACATGCAGGTTTAAAGGGGAAGAGCTGACTAAACACACAGCTGGGTCAGCAAGACCAGTAACTGTATGTGTCAAGAAGGTGCAGGGGGCTTAGACAGATGTTCCTGACAGCCAAGTACCCCAGGTTGCTGGGACACAACAAATACAGGTGCTCACCCTGGTCTCTTGCAGCAGTCTTTACCTTCCTACCTTCTCCCTGCCCAGGTGTCTTACAACAGTGACCACCACCCCACCAACCCCAGCCCCGTTAGCTGCATGACCTGGGCAAGCTTAGCTCCTACTTAATCCCCGAATCCTCTCAGCACTTTGCTTCCATCCTGTAGGGCTGCAGTCCTTCATCCTCACTCTGGATCTGGAGAGCAGCTCCATGTCCTCCCGCAGCCCCAAAAGCTCACTGTTTTCTCCTTTTCACCACAGATCCCAGCTCCCAGATGGTCTTGATGACGTCAGGCCTCGGTGACAGCCTCTTAGCAGAAACAGAGATGTAGCTGGGCTACTCTGCCTGCTTCTGCCAAGGAAAGTGCTGCACGCATGGCACGCCGGGGTGCACACACCCACCAGCTCCTTGCCTCCAGTGAGCTGCACCCGGGGTCTCCTTACGCATTTCACGTCCTGTCGATGCTCCCTTGACTCTCTGAGTACTGGAGCCTGGTTTGAGTGAACCTCTACACATCCGTGTCGCCACACGCCCCGTCGGCTGCTTGTGATTGTCTGGTTGCTGCATGTGTTACTCACACTGCCCTGCCTCTCCCCATGCCTGGCCGCACCCTGCAGGACGCAGGCTGTATTTATTCAGATGTGTATAAGAGATGGTCTTTCTATTGCTTGTTCTGCTGTCACAATCAGAGTTTTATAAAGGTCACAGATGTGGCACTGCTCACAGCTGCCTCAGTCCTTCTGCTCCCGCTACATCGAGGTAATTACGCTGACAGAAATAGTGCTAAAAATGGGCATTTCGCTTTCCACATGTACAGGAGGGGGCATAGCACGAGCAGCAGGTGGCAGCACCGCCCAGGGCCGGGCTCTTTGCTCCCTGCGCAGCCCGAGCTCCCTGCTGCCCTGCCCCAGTGAGAACCAGCCTGCTGCAGATGCTACTCACAGCTCGCAGGACAGGGACAAGGGACAAAGAGGCACACTGCCACCAGGGGTGAGTTTCTGCTGAAGCTAGCTATCAGGCATGGGCTTCTGCACAAAAGTATGAGGTGCTGGCAGACTCCTTCACAAGTCAAACAAGCTCCAACAGCCCCTCATGGAATGCACAAGCTCCTCTGGAAGCACAAGATCTGGGACCACAGGTGCAAGAAAGTGGTTCCGCAAGGGTGAAGGATACTAGCTTTCACCTTCCCTTTGTTGCAAGGGAGCACAGCTCCCTTAGAGGAGATGCCTGCCTGGTCTTGCAGTGAGGTCCAGCATAGTCCTGTTCACTCTCCTCCAGGCCTTCATTTCTGTTGGAAGTGAGGGCTGGAGCCTGTCTACGGGGTACAGGCTGTGGTGAAGGCTCCAACTAGTGCTGGTATGACAGCTTGCAGCCATGCGTCCCCTGCACTTGCTGAAGTGTAGTAAGGAAGAAGATTGTGTTTCATGACTGGCATTAAGTTGGAAGATTTAATTGTGGCAGCAGCTGCTGCTCAAGGGAACATAGAATAAAATCATTAATTATGGAGTCACGGAAACAAGATGCTTCCTGTGTTACTCCATCCACCTACAACAGAAGGTGCCCAGGTCTCCCCCTGTTGCCGTGAAGATGGAGCTTAGGAAAGAGAGTATTACAAGAAGGCAGACACCTGTGTAACATGTGAGATGGAGATTTCATTAGAGCCCCCTGCAGCGCAGTTGCTCATGAAAACAAAACTCTTGGAAGTGTTGGTATCAGTAACCCACAGAAACTCTCACACAAAGAGGACTTCCGTGTTTGAGTATTTTCTGTCAACTCCAAACCACTTTCCCCACACAAAGAAAACAAAAACTGATAACATTCATACACTAGAATTATAAAATTCCTCCAGGATAACCTATCTTGGTTTCTGAAATGGTGAACTGGGTCTTACGTGGCTCCATGAGCTGGGGTTTCAAGGAAAATGCTAAGTACAAGAAGAAACTGCTATACCTCATCTTATCCAGATGAACATGTGAACTTCTCTAAGAAGACACAAACCAGGCAGATGCACAGCCAGCAAAATAATTGAAATGTGGCAGGCAGCTTTTCCTGGGTAACACTGGGCCTTGTTATAGCACCAGATCTCATCATAGGTTTTGGCAGACCACATCTCACTTTCACAGCCTTCAAAACAACATGAAAAATTACCTACATTATTTTTTAATGTTTCCCAAAGTTGCCTGGTTCAATAATCTGTTTTTTAATTTAAAAAAAAAAACAACCCACTGTTAGCTTTAGAGTCAAAAGTGACATGAAGACAGAGGGATCCTGGCCAACAGGCTCATTCTGAACTTCGAGCTGTCCATATTCACTCAGACCCAGAGAATAGTTTCCAGAGCATCTGCTCTGATGCAATTATAGAAGTAAAACACCACTCATCTCCTGTACCCCCCCTTGCCTGGGACTGTACCTGTTCTCTGATGCAGACAATTTGATCTGTACAAACATCTTGAAACAGACTGAGACAGGCAGAGAGGATGACCTGTGAATTCACAACTACTGGAAAACTTACAAGAGGCACATGCAGCTCAGCAAGATTGGCTCTGTACCATAAGAGGCTCTGCTACCTCACATTCTGATGGGTCTGGCCCAGGTCCCTACCCAGGTGAGAATGCTACAGCCATCACCTCCTACTTTTAAAATAGTTTATTTCTGGTCTTAAAATATACATCAGTTTGAAAATTTCAGAAAAAAAAAAAAAAGCAAAACAACAACAACAGAACACATTAGTTACAGATTAACAGTCTGGAGTTGGGACACTGAAAGTTGGGTCAGCTCAAGGCCCCAGAGCCAACACTGCTGGAGGAGAGCAGAGGACAGGCACTGTGCTGGCTGGGAGGAGGTTCTGCTCCTCCTTCAGCTGCCCGCTCCCCCTCACAGCCTGCCAGTGGCCTAATGCTATGAAACAACTGCATGTGAAGGCTGTGGGCACTCCTTTCCCACCCTTCTTTCCTCCATTGTGCTTTTAGCTTACTGAGACCAAAAGCACAGGGGAGCCCAGCTCTGCCCAGCACCATTCAGTTTCAGCAAGAGAATGGGTTTTGTCCCCTGACCAGCACACCAGGAGAGATGAGCCCTGAAGGGCAGTGCCTCCCAGCTGCAATGAGGCAGATGAGCTAACCCACATCAGTCAGCCTTCTCTGACAGGCTGTCCCACACGTACCACAGGTGTTCAGAGAGCCCCAGGAGTCCATTCCATAAGCATCCAACCCCAGGTGATGTCCACGAGCCACGGGATGGTGGCTGCTGCAGGTGAAAGCCCTCAGTACTGCTGCAGAAGAGCAGGAGAAATTCAGCAGCATAGTGGCAGGGGAGAGCAAATGCAAGGATCCCATCACAACTTTCAGGATAAGAAATAATGCCCTGCAAGCTAAAAGGAAGCTTCTGCTCTCAGCACCAGCCTGTTTGCACAGGAATTGAGTGAAATACTGTAGTAAAATACTGAGTCCCACCTCTACCTTGAGGTCGGCATTGAACTCCACAGCTGTTTGAGGTGGGACAGAAGGTAAATACATAGGCAGCAGCTCCAACTAGAGCACACCAAGCCCCACAGAGGCCTGCAACTACCTTTCACAGGCCCTGGAGCCTCCAGGCTGGAGCTGGGGCCCTGGCTGCCTCCAGCTGCAAGTGCAGCCCTCTGGTGAGATAGGGGTCTGGGAGGGGAGCAGGACCCTGGGGCAGCTGTTGGCTGCGTCTCTTGCTGTCAGCTCCCTCCTGGGCAGTGAGCTGCTCTCCTCCAACACAGCCAGCCAGTACAGAACTAATGGAGTAGGGCAAGAAGACAACACAAACACAACTCAAAAAACAGACAGCAGGCTAAGGACAGCCAGCTGGTGTGGGGGCAGCACAGCCCAGGAAGCAGGCCGGACCTTCACCTCACACCCCTAGGCTGGGGATGAAACATGGACAAGAGCACAGGACAAAATTAAAAATTGGACACCAGGCTTTGTTAGCCCTCAAAAAAAAATACCTACATCTACAGACCTCTCCCTTTCCCTCCCCCCAATAAGACACTGAGCACACAAGACCGTGAAGAAGAATCACGTAATACACACTACACTAGGAAAAACACACAGAGAGACCCTTGCTCAGGAGTGGAAGCACCAGAGCCAGCCTGGAGCCCCCAGAGGGGGGCACAAAGAGACTGGCAGACAGGTGCTACTGAGGCGTGAGGTAGTGCAGCCACAGGGAGCAGCTCCCTCACATCCCCACGGGCCATGGTACACAAAGCCCTGCCCAGAAAATCCTAGTAGCATCCTTCATGCCTCACTCCCCCGGGGGGCAAGATCTCGTTTTCCAAATTTGGAGGGATTTCTGCAGGCTGAAGGCCAGGATCAGAGGGAAGCGCAGCTCAGAGCTGAGCCACCCCTAACACACCCTTAACGCAAGGAACAGACTGGCTGCCAACCACTGCGTCTGTTTATGCAGGGTGGGGGAAAACAAACAAAAAAAAAAAACAAAACAAAAAACCAGTACACCCCAAAACCAAAGGCTTGGAAAGAAGAAAGAAGCCCACCCAAGAGCAAGGAGTCAGCACCATTCAAACAAAACAACAGCACAGAGAGCGGGGGAAGAGGTGTGAGGGAGGAGACGCACAAACATACCACATGGCCCAGAGGGCAATGCCCTGCCTGGGAAGGAACTGACCTTCCCCTCCCTCCTTCCCCAAGGCCTCTCAGCTGAATGTCACAGCACAGCCCCGGCCTGCATCTCGATTCAGTGCAGGCCAGGTGCTGAGCTGAGCAATGGGGAGCTACAGGCGCAGATTCTGAAGAACACAACCCAGGGGACTAGGGGAAAAAAACCAACAGGAAAATAAGAAACCAGCATCCTCGGCATACACCCCAGGGCCCAGATCCATCCCCTGGGAGAGTCCTCATGGCCCTTGGGGGCTCCCAGGGAATCAGACACCACCATCCAGGCACCCTGCCCTGTTGGCACGAGTTAAAAGGGAGCAGAGCAGCTGCAGGCACCAGTATGGGAGCAGCCGGGGCCTCAGGTACCTGAGTGGGAAGGGGAAAGGGAGGATGGGAGCGCAGAGAGGAGAGGCACCAGGTTGTGGGTACCAAGAACAAGGTCTGGTACAGGCACCAGTGTGAGGCTGTGAAGAGAGCTGTGAGCGTGCCAGGGCAGTGGGTGTGCTTCTGCACAACATGTGCTAGTACTGCAGGTCTGAGGTGCCAGGGAATGGGAACCCCAGCTCTTCCAGGTAGCGAAAGAGAATAAATAGAACATTTAAGAGCAGAGCCCAGAGCTCCTCCTAGGGTGGAGGGCACTGAGAGAGGTTTCTCCCTCAGAAGACAGATGGAGGCATCTCCCCCAGCTCCACGGCATGTGGCTGCTGCTTCCCCTGCCTCAGCTGAGAAGGTTGCCTTGCTCCTGGGCCTGCGTCAGACTGTCCTTGCGATGCAGATGGTGGACCCCCATTCTCTTGGGGCTGCGGTGCGGCCGACTGAAGGGAGGCTTGACCCTGCCTTCCCCACTTTCCTCTTGAGCTCCTCCTTGGTTACTCTCCTTGCTTCCCTGGAGCAACAACTCTCTCTCATCAGCTGGGCTCTCAGGTAAGCCAAGGTCCACATAGTCCTTGTGCTTTTCTGGGGGTGGACTTCCAGGCTCAGCAGTGCCTCCACCACTTCCCTGCAACAGCTTCTGGGCTTCATCCTGGGAGAAATCTGTACCATAGTCAGAAGAGAAATGGCTCCTGCGGGCTCTGGATTCAGTGCTGTCTGTGTCCACGCTTGAGTCCCGGCTCACAGTCCAGCTGCAGCTCTGGGCAGACTCCTCGCCATCCGAGTAGGCAGAGGCTGCCCTATCCAGCTCCTGCATGGAACGGCTGAACCTCTTCTGGAGCTCAGGGGCTGTGTCGCGGCTGAAGGCCGTACGGTTCATCAGCACCCGCTCTGAGGTGGGGGGTGCCTTGTCCACAAACATACGCTGCCAGTTAGCCAGCAGGTCCTCCTCAGAGCTGGCAGAGCTAGCGAAGGCGCTCGGGATCTGGGGAGGGCTGCTGAAGGGGCTGCTCTGGGAAGAGCCATGAGCCCTGGCTGCTTTGGGGGACTGCTGACAGGAACAGCTGGAGGCCGAGCGGCGTCCTTCTGAAGCAGGGCTGTTGGGAAGTGTCCGGTGCCTGTCGCAGCTCTCATCTTCACTCTGTACCAGGCTGAGGGAGATGGCCTGGCGTGTAGCATACGTACAGTTGGGCAGAGGACTGTTCTTTGGAATCCTTACCTTGTCCTCAGAGAACTCAATTACTTTCCGCCCAGGGTACATAGGATGGGGAGGTGAAGGTGTAGGGTATGGGCTTAGCTTCTCAAAGGCTGGCACATCCTCTTGCACGCTTTCCACACTACCCTGTGGCTTGCAGCCACCGTTCTGCTGCTTCCCAACTTCCCCTCCCTCCTTCTTCATCTGCCCTGCACTGCTGCAGGCATCAGGAGGGGCTCCACTCATGTCCACATGCACAAAGACATCCTCAGCCACAGGACAGGTGCCACTGCTAGACGTGGCTGAATTCAGTACCAGAGATTCTGGCTTCTCCAAAACCCTGGCAATGACTGAGGTGGGCACAACGTCAGATGGTGCCAAGGTGTGGGTTGCCTCTTGACCAGGGCCTGCAGACTCCTGAGTGCTGTGCAAATGCTTATTGACCATATCCTGCAGCTCATAGGGAAGCTAGGGAGAAGGAACAGAACATTAGAAGGGTACTGACACACAAGTCACTCTGTTTCAAAAAATCTGCCTTTTCCAGCCAACCTTAATCTTTAATCTTCATCTCAATACAAACGTTTATCTACCTTGCCTTGGGATAGGCATCTCTTTCCAAAAGAGAACCTGCCATATATGACAGACTAACAAGACTCTGTTCCTGTCATACCACTCATGTTCCTAGGCCATAGTTCACAGGCCCCTCTTGGAAAAAAAAAAACAAAACAAGAAATGATGTCACAGGCCATGCTTGTGAGCACAGAGACGAGGCCAGCCAGTGCATGCTGGGGAGAGGCCTATTGATCTGTGGAAAATCAGCTTGTGGTTGCTGAACTGAAGTGACTGCACATCCCCCAGCGCTCACATCTGCAGCGCTCCCCAAATGCAGTAATTAGAGCCTTGCTGCCTTGGCAGCCTGCCCACAGATCAGAATTGATGCCTTCCCTTGCTCCCATTGACTCCTCTCACATCATCCCATTTCGTCAACTCACTCTGTTTCAGAGAGGCAAACACAGGGCTTATTTATTACCGCAGCCTCAGGACCAAGGTCCAGCAGAGTTAAGCACTGCTCCTCATCCCGCAGATGAGTGCTACTGCTCTCCCCACTGTCCTGTCAAATGCACCAGCATGGAGAACAAAGCTCCACAAGCCACTCCATGGCACAGCAAGGTCCATCCTGTCACAGCCAGAAGGAAACTCCATCCAAAGCTGGGGGCACAGTGCATGCAAACAGCTGGCTGTGAAGCAGACTGCTTGCACAGTGGCTCAGTACCACTCCCCTCCAGTGGCAGCCATGTAGGACACAGCACTCTGGGGGGCAGAATTCAAAGCCCTGGGGAGTGGTGACAGCTGGGAGAGGGGTCAAGGTTACTCCAGCAGTAACTGATACACTGACCTCAAGAGTGCTAATTTGAGACACAATGGGGGAGGGGGACATGTTGGTCACCTGCTAAGTTACTAAAGATGAGCACATGGTTTTGCAGAAAGGAACATAAGAAGGTCTGAAGGCTAAAGGCACAGAGAGAGAGCTGGGTTAAACGCCTGAAAAATATTCCCAATCAAATGAGTGATGCTACCAACGTGAAAGGCCTAACCTCCACCTTTATTTACCCCAAGGGCAGGATGAGCTCTCACAAGCAGGAGTATATGTTGGTACCAATATCTACCATTCAAGAAACCCAAAAGTCATTCTGAATGTTGCCCCCAAAACTTTTCATAAGAGCAAGAAGTGAAGTAGGGACAACAGACTGCTGCTTGACTCCATCACACAGCACAGCCCTTGCATGTGGCCAGGTAAGAAACAAAAGAGGAGAGAGCAGGGTAAGAGAGAAATCTGTCCTTTAGCCAGCTCCCATCAGGCACCCAGCAGGCTATCAAATTCAAGGTTATTGTGCTTTTTATAACAGCTCTTGGCTGCACTGTGAAATGGAGCTGGTGTGAAAGAGGAGCTGGCAGAGGCTCTGCACTGGCTTCTTGGTGGGACTAGGAACAGGAGCCCCCCATACCTCTGCCTGTGGCTGACGGATGAGAGGCCAAAAGAGAAAAGCTGCAGAGAAAGCTGGAAAAAGAAAGACAGGTGGAAACCATGGGACCTTCTTCCCCACCTCAGTGGGACTGTTACTCACATCAGCAAATTTGTGGTTCCTGAAGTGGGACTTATTACACTTGAGCAGCTGTACCGCCAGGTTACAGTCCTGTCGATAGCGTTCCTGACAAGAAAAAAAAAAAAGGCACAGGCATGCAACAGTGTCAGACTGATCTCTTACCTGAAATGACACCTCCTCACCAGCTTCAAACAGAAGGTGGAATATCATGAACTTCTTCTGAGTGCGCCTGCCTTTCCCTCATCTCCACACCTCGTGTACTTCTTACAACTCAGCCATGTCCCTTTCAACTCTTGTTCCAGGCCTATATTCACTCCATATATCAAACTCCTATTCTTTTGTGAAACTGATCTCCAAAAGTCCCACCAGATTTTTGCTAACCCATCTTGGAGCTCTCAGACATGCCTGCAGACACTGCGCACTGCCAGGCATCTTGCAAACAGACTGGAGTGAACTGAGAGCAGTTAATAGAAACACGCCCCAAATCCAGGAACTTCTACATTAATTGTGTGGAAAAGACAATAGTTCCCTCCCACTTCTAAACTAAATAACCACTTGGTTACTACAGCCTGGGCACAGGTCAAACCTTACGATTAAATGCTAGAAAAGTAAACATATCAAATTTGAAGATCAGGTCTTTCTTGCTCAACCCCTCAAGCCCTTTTCTATTTGCTTGTTCTCACATTTTTATACACATTTTAGTTATTCATGTGCTTCTTTACACTAATGACTTTGAACCAGAAAAAAAGCCCACACCTCAACACAGATCCACAACCATTTGTAGACTCACACTTACATTAAGTTCCTCCAGCTTATTGATAGTTGTTTTGGCATCGAGCAATTTATTAGTGAGCTCTACAATCTCCCAGTCCAATGTCTTGCGGTCCATCTCTGCCTTTTTAATCTGAGATGCAAGAATACCAGGTGTAAATTTCCACAGCACAGAAGAAACCGGTTTTACCACCCACCTCACTCCCAGCATAGCACAATGACATGCTCAGCTGATATACAAGAACTTTCATACAGACAGACAAAGGGCTCTTCACCTCGGGAGGGATTCACTCTGCTAGGTACAGAGACAACTAATGAGTTTGAATGTCCTTAATGCAGTCCCTCTTCTTGCAGCATAACTATGTTTCTTCTCTGTCATGGCTCACAGGGTGTCTGATGGCAAGCTACTGGTTTTGAACAGTCATCTTGCCACTAGCAGTAACCACCTTTGAGCTCGTGATAATCAGCCCTCTGCTCAGGACCAACAGAACAAGAATAGTGCCAATAAAGTTCAGCAGTCAATGCTGAATGGACAGGGGTTTTTTTTTTGGCAGGAAAAGGGCTCCATCTTCAAAGAGTTCAGTTCTTGCTCTACTAAGAAAAAGAACCTGCACAGCTTCATCTGGAGTTTCCCTAACACCCTCCCTAAAGCAGATCTTGTCTCTTTAGACTCCCTAATAGTTCAGGTGCATGGCAGACAGAAACTCAGATGTAACAACTGAGAGGAGCAATAGCTCAGAACAACCAAGCCATCCCCTTTCTCAAGAAGTTCCTCCAACACTCATCTAGTCTGCTCCAAGGCTGTGACCACCAAGGCCCAATGATGAGTCACACGTGAAGTACAGTGACACAAGGGGGTTGAGGAGGAGAATCCTTCCCAAATATACAATTGGTTTAGGAACCAACACAGTTTATATTAACCCAAGAAATTCAAGGGCTAGAACTAAACATTAAAAACAAACAAACAAACAAAAAACCACCCACCCTCATCTTGGGCTACATTTCAGCTGTTCAACTTGCCTGCTCACAACCCAGAAGGGGAAGGAAAGGGAGCAAACAAGGTTCACAGCCACCCACATCTTGTGCAGTGCCACAGCGTATGGGCACCACTTCCCAGCGCTCCATGCTCCAGCTGGCCCAGAGCCCAATGCTCTTAAGATGGAGCACTGCAAGCTAGGACCTGCTGCACCTGCTGTGGCCTGTGCTGCACCTAGGACCTGTGGGCAGCTGCTGGACACCAGGTGAACCCTTGGCTGGATGAGGGCTGAGGCCCCTCCATTTGGGATGGTATATATGCGGGACTGACAATGAAACCAACAGGCTGAGACATGTGAAGAGGAAAAAGAAAAAACACACAAACGAAAAGACGCAACTGCAAAAATCCAGCTTTGGCTGAGAGAGGCCTGAGAGGTGAGTGCGCCCAGCGTGTGCCAGCAGCAGCGTGAGGACGAGAAAGAGAGAGAGAGAAAGAGAGAGGGAGGGAGAGAAAAGAAACAGCCATGAGTGTTATGAATGCACACAACAGACACACACGCACACTGGCTCTGCCCCCGTCCTCCCAGGATGACTACCCCAAGACTGGCTGACACATCCCTGGCATTTTGAGAGGGACTGAAGCAACATGACGGAATATCATGCAGTTATGTTGTGGGCAACCAAGCTCACATGCATGACCAAGAAGGGGCTGAGTAAATCAAGAAACTAGTTTGCGACACCAGCCGGAAGGGAGAATAGATGGCCATGGCCAAACCCCACCCCACACCAACCACATCTGCTGGCTAAAGCCAGGAATCCTTCCCCCTTCTGCTCCTGACATACATGTCTCTTCTACCTCCTCTATGTAGAGCAGAACACTTACCAGGGCATGCAGCTTGTCTTCCAGGTCTTGGTTGGTTCTCTGGGAAGCAGTGTAGCTGTTCTGTAACCTACAGAATCAAGATCGTACACATAGGAATGGTCCTCAGGCCTTTACTCAAGTCTTCTTAACTACCAAGCAAAACAGTAATTCCACAACCCTAATACTCCTTAGTATTCACAGTACTAAGACAACGTAAAGGCCTTCAGACTCCCAGTTATTAGGGGCAAGGTGAGGTTGGCTAAGTGACCTTTCATGTCTTCGCTGGAGAAAATAAGAAGGACTTTGGAGGACTCCTCTGAGCTAAGCTACGTGTAACCATGTAATCAGTGCCTAGCATTAATTCCTAACCAAAGCACAACATCCCATGTAGTCAACAGCTCCTTTTTGCCGATGTCAGACAGCTATCCAAGACAGATCCCACCTTATAACCAATAAATAGAATTCCCTATTGCTGTCCATCCCTTGAACTGGTCATGTTCCTACACTGTACCTTGGAGAAAGCAATGGTTGCAAAGCTTTTACTCTCCCCTACGTCTGGAAGAGCACTGAGAATGCAGCATACCTCTCTGTTCAACACAACAGGGCATAGCCTGCTCAAGCCAGCTGAGAGAGTCCTTGGAGACAATGATCTCTCTAGCTCTATCCTTCTTTCATTTTTCTTTTCCGTACCTACGGAATTTGTCCTTGAATTTCTCCAGCTCCTCCCGGTTCTGACCCAGCTCCATCTCCAGGTAGTCTTGACCTGATTCCAGCTCCCTCTCCATTGCTTCCATTTTGTTAGTCACATACATCAGCCGTCGGCGCAGCTCCTCATTCTCATGTTGCAGCAGCCTGGACACAAAGGAACAAAGGTACCATTAAGAGGCACAAGGGGCACCCCACACCAGCACCCATATCCTGTTGCCTTGCTCTAGGGGCCAACCCAACATGTGGGCCCCAAAAAGTTGGGAACTGAACTATCAGAAGATTCCAGTCCATGAAGAGAGGTGCGCTATTGTTAAGAGATGCATGGTTTGTAACATACTAGATGGCTAGACATGTTATCAGCTCCCAGCTCCCTCTCAGGTTACAGTGCTTGGATAAAGTTCACTGGCCAGATGGGTCGTTCAGCTCCAGTGTCCCCCACTGGTGAATAAAACCCACTCAATAATTTATCCCATTGTAGGATAAAGAAGTCGAACTGCTCCTCCCTTGAACTGTTCAGAAGCACTCACACCTTTAACACATGGTGGAAAGAGTGCTCTGAACAGCTTTGAGGTCAGCAACAGAGGTGGGGAGAGGTGGTGGGGTAGGTGTAAGAGAGGTGATCACAGCTGTCAGTCAATCCCATTCTAATACAAACTGCTGTGTTAGTCCCCAGCCAGGACATGCGTGGTGGTCAGAAGGATTTCCTGTAGCTTTTCATTCCTTTGCGCTCAGAAAAATACAGAAGCACAGCACAGCTCCTCTCTAGCAATGCATACTTGTTCCTCACTATGGCTTTAAGCACAGTGCTGGCAGCTGTCTGTGCCCCACAGCACCATCAGCAAAGGGCCCAGTTCTCACCCTCACTCGGCAGCAGGCCCCTGCATGCTGTTTACATTAAAACAGATGCCACCACATGAAGGCACTTCTCTCTCTACTCGTTAAAGGTTTCAACGCCTCTGCTGCACCTGAAGATGTGTCCCGACGCCTCCAGAGTGAGGCATACAATGCAGAGGTTGGCAAGGCACAGTCTAAAGCTCTGCTCTCAAGAGAGCTGAATGAAGATGTGGAGCCTGCAGGGCCAGTCAGCTTTGCTGCACAGGTGACACAGGCAAGATGTGAGGAATCAGCACTCACACAGTTGCAGTACAACAGGCATAAAGGGGGAACTGGACACTTACTTCATCCTTTCTGCATCCGTCAAGGGTTCCTGCACAGGGAAGAAAACAGCTGTGAGTTGCTTTCATATAGTTCTTAAAGGACAAAGTTTCAGTTGCTAGACCCTATATGGGACTCTTCCACACCTGCTCTGAGGGATTATGATAAGCAAACTTAGAGAAGCTGGGCTCTGTACACATCACTCTGCTAGCTGATACCAAAACAGACTGTCTGTTTTGGTTCAGAGTAGAAGAGCTGGACTAGAAACCACCACACAAATTAGGTAACTTTATTCTCCCACCTGCAATCTCAGCATCTTTTGCAACATTATCATCTTTGTTGGTGTTTCAGCTTCCTACAAATCCACAGTTAGCATGAAACAGGAATCAAACAAGCCAGTATACATTGAGAATTAACTTGTCACCACAGCAATCAGAACACCCTCGAGGCCTCACAAAAGAATTACAGAGCATCATTTGGGAGATGAAAAAAACGTGCCTACCAGTTACACCAGCTAGATTATACTGTGAAAAGGATTTCTTTCTGCAGATGTGAAAACAGCCACTGTAACTATTCTAGGGTAGCACAAGAAATACCAGAAGCCAAAAAACCTGTGAAAGAAACGTTCTGGGCAACATCCCCACAGATGTTTGGAGCAGGGATCTGCAGAACAAGGAGAGAGAGTACTGCAGCATGAAATGGCTGTTGACTGCCAGCACAGCTGGGTGAGATTTAATTAGCACTAGCAACAACCATACTTTTTGTGAAAGCCCAAGGCTGCGACCATTCTCACAACGTCCAAGCTGCCCGTGATCTATTTTTGGTGCCTGGTGTAGCGCTGGCACTACAGAAGCCCTAAGTGCTGAAACACTTTAAACTGGCTATTAAGTGTCACAGTCAACTCTGAGCTTAGAGGCCATGCCACATGCAGTTGTGAATGAGGTTGCTAAGCTTCTAGCAATATTACATAAAGCAAACCAACCCCAGTTCTGGCATTAAGACATCAGGAGGCTGCTTCCTTCATCAGTTCACATTTTAAAAGGATAGTCCTTAGTGCCCGCATACAATCTCTTGTCCTTAAAGGCAATCCCATCAACCCAACCTCTCCTTGCATTCTAACTCCAAACAACAATTGATTAATTCATGCAGAATCATCTAGCAACTGCTTCCCCAACCTCTACAAACACACACAGCACACAGTAGTGACCGGTAAAGGAGATAAGGCAATTCCTAGTAAGATGAGGCAATGGTCCCAAACTAGGCCCAAAGGAGAAAAGAGCATACAGCTTACAAAGGCCTCAATCAGACATCACAGAGCCAGACTACCCCAGGATAGCTGAATACTGGGCAGATAAAAAGCCTCAAGAACATCCCACCACCTGCAGACACTAGAGCTTCCCAACTTGCTCCCTGCAGACTGGAGACACCTCTGATCTGCAAACACCCAAGAGGCCAGCAGAGGGGAGGGAGCACCAACTCCTGCCCCTCCACCTCCTGAGTCAAAGGGAAGCTGGCTCCTCCCAGAAAGATATACCCAACTTGGAGCACAGAGCAGCAACACAAGACAGCAACACTTGCAGTGACCGAGTACCCACAGCATGAGGTCTGGGGGCCTGTTATCTCCCCCCAGTACTGGAATTACAGGTGAGACAAGATCCAGGTAGGAGTTTTAGCTTTTGTGAGACCCCTGTCTGCAAAAGCCAGCAGTCCTGGCACCTACCTTGTTTAGTGCCAGGCTGAAGGAAGGGGAGGATCTAGATGGGGCAGGTCCCTTCTCCCAACTCCTGTGTGTTGGAGGGGAGAAGGATCCTTTCTCAGGGTAGTTCCGCTCCACTGTACGCTTCCGCTCGAGTTTAGCACATAGATGGTTTGGCTGTAACAGCTGTGAACAGGGACTGCTTTCATCCCTCTTGCCCTCTGCACTGCTTTTCCATGAAGACAGTGAGTGCTGCTGCCCAGAGGATGTCCCCGCCAGCCCCAAGTCTGCCAGCTGCTGCAGCTCATACTGACACAGATCTACCACCTTTCTGTCCAAGGAAAAGACCTTCTCCTTACTGTCCTTTCTCCCAGGGATGGGTTTCTTTCTTAGTTTGGAAACTCTCTCAGTCTCCTCTGCACATTTTCTCTGGCATGAAGCCATTCCCATTCCCTCACATTTCTTTTCTGATTTTCTTCTGCTTGGGCAGGAGGATCTTTCAGATGCACGCTTGATTTTGACCTCTTCCAGGTGACCTTCCCCTTGGCCTTCTGGCACAGAGCTTCTGGCACAACAGGCAGAATTCTGGTCTTGCTCTGCCCCCCTGGTCTCTTCTAGTGGGCGCAAGCGGATGGGACTCAGCACCCGCTGACTAATCTCGTCCAAGAATTTGGAGAACTGCAGTTTTTCCTCTCTGAGTTTCTCTTTGCGTTTGGCAATGTCAGCAGCGCTACTGCTGCTGCGCTCCAGAGAGCGTTTCTCCTTACGGACAAGGCAGAGCTGAGGATCACTGTACTTGCATGAACCACGGCCATGGGAAAGCGTCTCAACTGAGCGGGACTTGCGTAAGGTCTCAGGGCACGGGCCTGTTTGCATGCCAGGCTGCTTCAAGATCCCTTTCAGGGGCTGGTGTGAAGAAGAGACCCGAAACTTCCTCGGTGTCAAGACTTCAGGAGGCTCCTTAAACATAAGTGAACGTTCCAGGCTTCTGCTCTTGAAAGAACTGGAACGGTGTCCCTCATTTCCAGGCACCACAACTGTCTCCATGCTACGGCTCACAAATTTGCTGAGGTGCCCACGACTGCGGTTTGGGCACCGCTTCCCACTTCGCTGTCCCATCTTCCTACCATCTGGCGGTGCTGGCAAGGTCTGGCTCTTCACATTCAATTCTGCTCTGCACCCTGTCACTTCCTTCTCACTGCTGGACTCCAGGGACCACGATGAGGAGAAGTTCAGGTTGCGAACCTCAAACCCCTTTGCCTGCTCAAGCTGGCCTGACTCAGTGCAACTAAACCCCATTTGCTGGTGCAATGGTGATAAGCCCTTTGCCACCCGGCAAGCCGTTACCTGACTCTGCTCAGCCAAGATCACTCCGTCCTGGTCGTCACGAATGATGGGAACCTCATGACGGATCTCACGATGCTGTGGGGGTGCCTTGCGGTAAGGCTTCTTTGTTGGAGCTGTGCTCGACATCCTCCCACCTGCGTGGCTCCAACAGCGGGTTACCTACCAACAGCAGAAAGTTCACAGAAGAGAGAGGCACAGACACTCCATTGAACCCTAGAAGCAAACCAGCAGGAAATAGTCTCCCCTGGAGTCCCAGAGCAGGTCCCCATGCAGAGTATTGATAGAGCAGGAAAAGGATGCAACCACGAGCCTTGAGCAGCAGCTGCAGGAGAGGGAGCAAAGTCAGAGATAGATGTGTCCTTCTCCCAGCCAGAGAGAGCAGAGGGCTGGCACATCCTCTCCCCCCTTCTACACACACTCACTCACGTAGTTTGTGTGTATCCAGATTATATATAGCAAACGAGAACAGGCCTCACAGCAGAATATTGATTAGGCTCTTTAGGAAAGGCCTTTTCCAATGTGGAAACAGCAAGCCTTACAGGCAGCAGTGACAGTAGGAGTTATTGATTATGTGCTGTCACTGTCAGCAGGAACTATGTGGGAGGAGACTGTAGTCACTAAAGAGCCCAAATTCAGAAGTTTTCTGCTTATACAGAAACACAAGTGGGGCAGACTGTAGGAGGCTTGTCAGAAGGAGGTACCATACTTTTACAACTGCTTACTCTGTCAGAAGAGGCAAAGACCAAGTTGCAGGTGGCATCAAATTAGGAAGCAACACCATTAATGTTGGTACCTAAGGTCAGAAGTTGCAAAATGCAGCAGTATTGCTATGAGAAAAACCAGACTAGCTTTTGTTCCTTTATCTCAGCTGTGCTGAGCAGAAAAATTCTGCCTGCTGTAGGAGCAGAAGCAGCACAAGAGCAAGATGTGGGACAGAAGGAAAGCAGCTATCTTCTTTTCCACCACTTTGTAACTCCGGTGGAGAGCAGGAAGATTTTCCCTCAACCAGCCAGAATTTCAGCCATCCCACTGCACACAAGACAGTAATTCCCAGAGATGCCAAGACATCTCTTTAGGGCCTGATGGCAGATCTCCCCTGATGACAATACATGCATCATTTACAATCCCCCACACATTTGGAGTAAGCACCCTCTTCCCATTCCCCTTTCCCTTGCTGAATCCTATCATTGACAAAGCTTAGCATCTCTGCAATCCATAGAGCCCGATCTGCAAAAGTCTGAAGTGCAGGACCTGCCACAACTCAGATCACCCTTTCCACTCGTGATGAGAAGGCTGTTTAATGCCTGCTTAAACTGGCCCTCCCAGTTGGCCAAGGGATATTGCCAGGCCAATGACTTAACGGAATTCATTTGCTTTATGTTTTGGCCAGGGGAGTTTTACATGTTATGCAGTGTCCAAATGGAGCCCTGAGAATTATCTTCAGTCCTTATCTTCTCTTGCTTAGCTGCATCCTCCTGACACTTATACTGAGCCCACTAGAAGGGCTGGCAAGTGTGGAATGTCTGTACTACATAGAGTGGCTCCAAGCCACGTCAGGCTTTACATTTCACAGGATAATTTATAAGCTGTCCTCCATTGTTCTAAAAAGAACACAAGTACTCGTGTTTTCCACATACGTGGCCACTTTCAAGGATTAGTTTGTGAATCTCCACAACAAAAATCCTGAAAATTCACCTTTGCTGGAGTCATTTTCTCAAGATCTCTTTCTTCAAAAAAAACAAGGTGAAGAGATCTCAAATGTTTTAGAAGAATCACATCCAGCATACCAAATGCACATTCCACTACATCTCCAAAATAAACTGCTGGGTTTCTTTTGGGATGTAGTAGGAAGCTGGATCTATCTTGCTGGGAAGACGTTCTCCTCTTCAAAGTGAAATGCTGATCTCCTGTTAGAAACATATTAGCAAACACCACACCATTATGCAGGTAACCTACAGTTAACTCTTCTGTCGACTCCTGACAGGCTAAGGACAACAAATACTCATGTAGACATCCCAAAATGGAATTACTATAATTTCTCCAGCCCTAAAGGACCTGAGGACTTACCAGCCTAGGCTCAAATTCAAAGCCTCATGAAGCAGTGACCCTCACTCAGATGCCCTGAAGAACAGAAACAAATGACTTAGCATCTATCAAAAAGTCAGTTGTAAATGTGTAAAGAAGAGGGAATGTTTACTATGACGCACAACAGGATATTTACCACACTACAAGTGCCTGTTTCAATCCACAACAGTAAGTTGTAAAGGAGATTAGCTTAGGACAGTTGAGCCACATAGCCCAGCAAGAGCTAGTAAGGCACTTGGCAAGGACACATCCCAAGGACTCACTCAGGCAACCCAAACCATGCAAATTCATGAAGCAACAGGTTCCAGAAAACCTTGGTTTCAGGAAGGTCCAAAACAAATCTGTGAAATGGGACCCTTACTGCTCATTTTCTCTGATACTGCAGATTGTGAAGCCTAAATGCTAAGAGGACAAATGAGGTGATTGTTAAGTCAGTTCTTCTTGCTAAAGGTGCACTTACAAGTAAGCTGGAAATTATCAGGCTCTCCTTTGAGCCGAAACATTACATTCCTGTGCCTACCATCATGATAGCTCACACCTCTACAAGAGAGAAGACAAGCTACTCTCTGGCTTCTTACAAGCAGCGTGTCATGCTCCACGTTGGTGCAAATAGGCTTCTGTGAAATACTGCCCATCCAATCCAGGATTTAACACAAGTTCAGAAAGGATATTCTGTATTCAAAGCTCAGGGCGTCCATCACTACCTAAAGAGAAATGGGTGGATCCAGGAGACAGCTCTAAGAGCTTAGCTGTATGGCTATCACACTGTCACTGACATGAGAGAGACTGCAGACGAGTCTTCCCTTTCCTGATGCACCTCTATTGCTGCACTGCTTTTTCCCCTATCCATGGCACCAAGCCCTCGGAGGAGCAACAGAAGTGAAGGGTGTGGAGTAGTTGTATGCATATGGGGAGAGTCAGATGGAAGGTGAATGGAACAGGCAGGCAACCAGGATCATGCAAAACTCTGCCAAAACAAACTGAAAGGTGCCCTGGTGCTGGCCCTGACCCAACAAACTGTCTAGCCCCCTTCCTTACTGCAATGCTATTGTCAGGTCTCAACTAGTAATGTTAAGAACAGCTCCACAACAGCATAACTGATCTGCAGGAGCAAGCTGTAAAGTACAGTGTGAGAGAGAAAGAGAGAGAGAGAGAAAAATGTAAGCCCAGGAAGGACCAGTTGTTACAGTTTGAAACTGCTTTTCTACCAGCTCCCAGAAACAGCTGGAAGTCAGACTGGCAAACAAGCACAGGCCTCCATGGATCCCTGCATGTTTCCATCACGGTGGTGCTCAGAACAAACACGCTAAAGGCCTCACTGTTTCTCATCACACAGTTCCTCAGGTTCAGGCAGGACTGTCCCACTTCCTATCCAATACTCAGCAACTGAACTACCTGCCATCTCATCCTCACCTACCTGGAAGAGATACCAGGACTGGAAACCTACCCTCACAATTTCAGAATTTCCACTCAAATACCCACACTGCCTCCAGGCAATTTTCCCTCAAACAAGGACTTACAGATCCAAAATGACGACGTGTCCAAACATTTCTGACTGCCTGTCTCCGAATCAGCTTTCCCCTGTCAGCATCCAGCAGCATCTGGCCAACAGCTCCTGAAACATGAGAAAGGAAACTGTCAGTCACCTATTGACACAATACATGGAAACAGCCAGGCACGCGCAGAGCAACCCACAGCCAGGTGCCAGGGCAGGAGTCAGAAGCAAACTGCTGCACTATCAGGCTGCTATCTAATTACAGGAACCTTAGTGCAAAAGAAGCTCCTTGTCTTCACTGCATCCCAGAAAGGGAAATTCTTTTAATCATCCCACCACTGAGCAGGATGCTTGTGCAGAATAGGAACCAGCCTGCAAGAGGCAGCCTGACCAATATCAGGAATCCAGTTTCTGTCATTCTGCTTTAACCAGCCTGCCACAACAGCCTGACTTTGTTCTGCAAACTTCACTGTAACTAACTACACAGTTAGGCCCCCTCTGCCTATAATATCCAGGCATTCTTTGCATGTGAGGTGGCTCAATCCCCTGCTATTCCATTCAGTGAGCAACAGACACACTCCGCAGATCGATGGACCTTGTGATTCTAAGCAGAAATGGACATAGGCAACATCTAGTAACAGAAGAAAGTGCTAATTCTGCTCTACACTCAAAGTATTCACAAGCCTCTCTAAAGAAACTTGCTTAAAAGCTCACATTCTGTTGTACCCAGGAAGAACTTAGCTTTAGCGTGAAGCTACAGCAGCAGGCAGCTCTTCAGCCCAAACATTGCTATTCTAATTAGCACAAGAGGAAACTTAACCTCTCAGTCCCTTTTATCTGCCTTATCCATCTTTCCCAATAACACCCCTTAGCATTTACAGTTCTCTTTCTAGCAGGCTATCATCTGCAGAAGCTCCAATTCTACAGTCTTCTAGATCCTACCCACAATAACTCCTGACTCATATCTGAGCTCACTGACAGATACAGCTTCACTCGAACAGTTCATTGAGGGCCACCAGACTTGGGCTCACACCCATCAGCAATAGTCACGTCTTCAAGGAAAACAGACATGAACAGATACAGGGTCAGAAGACTGCAGGGGAAACCTAACAATTTACTTTGCTGCTCGCAAAAGCTAATGATTCCTCCATTCCCTCACAAAGACAAAAAACAAACCACCCCTTCACTGAGACGAAGTGCAGTGACAGTGACTGACTGCAGCTGCACACACATGCTTGGCTCTAGTTGTTTCTATCAGACAGCACCCCTCCACGTAAAATCCATTCAGAGTGGCCACGTCCTCTGCATTGTTTAATAAAGATGGAATTTACCACACAGCAGGAGCAGATGTGACATAGTCTAAGTCATTCAGGGCTATTCTGTTCAGGATCCACAGAACTAATAGCTACTCGGTATTCTTGCAAAACCACACCACTACCCAGTTGCATCACCTTCTCTCCAATAACATGAAAGAGCACATCTATGATGTGTTCCTCATCACTACCTTCACTCGTGTTGCTTTTTCTGATCCTTTACAGCTGTCTGTTCACCAGTGTTCAGGAACAGTAGTTTTTGATCCTTAATAGAAATATGGTGATACTGCTGCAGAGAATGTTCCTTATTTCAACATCATCTTCCTTTCAAAAGGAGCATTTCTTTGATCTTGCTATTTAATCAGAAAGATAAGCTTGCACGACAGAGAAAATACCTTCTGTAACACACTCATAACCACATCTGTTTCTAAAGCAACACTACAGGAACATCCACTGGCTATCACCAAATCAGTACTCCAAAAAAAACTCCAATCGCATACTCATGTGTAAAAGTAATTGCTGCTACTGCCCTATCTAATCACACAGCTAACCCAGAATGTTCAGTTTAACCAGCCTACAGCTTAAATACCAGATTCTGGAGATTGGCAAGAATTAGGAGGCAATAATTTCTCCTTGTTAGCCTCATGGGAAGCAACAGCAAGAGATCTGTCACTTGTCTTCCTGTTTCCGGACAGAGCCAACCTCAGCCCCCTTGAGTCTCAAGACAGATTACACAAGGAGCTGCTGCAGTAAGCCTGATCAAGACTGCTAATCAGAGAGATGGGGGATGGAGAAACTGCACTGAGATCTTGTCAACGACAGAAGAACAAGCTGTCTGAAGCTAAGAAGTAGCCCCTACAGACCGCTCACGCCAAGCACAGTGGAAAAGGACTGCAAGGTTATTAAAGGATATTTTAACATTTAATGAGGTCCTTTCATGCAGAGAAGGAATTTCAATTAAAAATACGTTCAAATCCATTCCGCTGCTGGCTACTTTGAGGCTCCCAGGCTTTTAGTTTAAAATAATAAAGATGACAGCTCCCAGCTCAGAGATTTGCACCTCAGTTCTACTTGCATGTTAATGCTCACAATTCACATCTGAGTAACAGCATTAGAGTGACTCTTGGATTAGAACTGAATTTCAGAAGGATTATTGCTCATTTCCGCTTTTTCCTATCAATTAACCTTGACTATTAAGCAGAAATCTCTGTTCCTTGCATGGGAGCAACTTCAAGAGATAGCAAGAGAAAGGGATCAGATTCTCTGTCGAAGAATAGGCCTGCTTAACACCTAGCATATTTCCAAAGGAAATGAATCCATGGACTCTACAGTCTTGCTTAGTTCTTGCTGAATATAAATACCACCAAACAGGACATATCATGTGTCTGTCTCATACATGCACTCTATGAAAGTCTCTCACAAGTTATCAAAATCACACTTCTCTTATGGTCCCACTCCTTCCATGCACAATACAAAGATTCCCCATCTCCCCAACTCAGCTGGGCTCCCTATCCTTAAGTATGGCTTATTATCTAGTCACCATGCTAAGAACAGCTTAGCTTCCCTAACCCTTTTATAAAAGCCAGAACGGATCAGAAACACTAACATCTCTCACATGTAACTGGAATAGAACACAACAGCTGATTAACATCTGAACAGGAACAGGACAGGAAGCAAAAGACCCGAATACAATCCCCAGAAGGAATGTTAATGGAGAATAAAAATACCCAGGGGAGATTCTGACCAGGAAATGAATGCTAGCTTTCTAATCCATATGAGAACAGAGAACCACCTTTAATGGCTACATATGATATTGCACAAGAACTAGTTTGACAAAAGGTCACCCACCAAGTTACCTTTAGCACTGACAGCTACAGAAAAGGACAGCTACAGAAAAGGTACTAACAGCTTCTCATCCAAAAACACTGACAGACCAGAAGCCTGTTTAGTTTGCTCAGTGATTCCTTTAGTTTGATCACTTTAGTTTGCTTAGTGGTCCTTTTGATCCTCACAAGGTGGGTTAGGATGCAAAATTCCAGAGCTTTGCTGTCTTTGCGCCTTAGATTTTGTGTCTAATTCCATCTTCTCACCTGTGTTCCTTTAAGACCTTCCATGGGAAGACTTCTGGAGCAATATCCATTTCTTAGATATCTAAAGAGACGTAAACCAGGCCATTAGGAAACTACTCACACAGATTAGGAAAACTCTCAAAGCTCCTGAAAATAACCACATGGTTCCAGCTAGTAAAAACAACTCTTGATGTCCTAACAACACTTATCTGTTAGAGCCTGGGAGATCACGAGGGAAATTGAGGACTCACAGCCTTACATTCTCCCTCTCAAACACAAGCTAGAGAATGGCTAAGGCGAGCAAACATCCGATGAGAGGGAGAGGGTGAACATGTCTCTAGAAAATCAACATGTAGGAAACCCCTTCCCAGACCCCCTGCCAGTTCCTGCACTGTGTAGGAGAGGAAGAAAAGGAGAAAGCGTTACCTTCCAGCAGTACATAATGAAAGAATATTAGATTGGATTGGGACGAACTAGGAAAAACTTAAGTTTCTCAGCCACTGAAAAGTGGTCTTTCAGCACGTGTAAGTATTCCCTAAGTCCCATCCCAGCAATTAATACCAACAGTCCTCTTGTTTCAGCTCATGATTTTTTTTAAGTTATGGGAAAGCAATAGCCTCCAACTTCTCAGCTGCAAGGACTGCAAGTCACTGAGCTGTCCCTCTAGCAGAAAACATAGCAATGCTAGAGAATGCACCATTACTGCAGCCTACATGCTTGCCTAAATTTGCTCTCCAGAACATATCCTCCATCAATGAGCTGCAGTAACCCACAGATGGCTGTATCTACACAGACTGACAATGGAGCACAGCACATCATTTGCATAATTAACAGAGGACAGATGGGCAAGTTTGTTGCAGTGACCCAACCTAGAAAATACCTGAAAGGTTGCAGAGACTTCAAGCTCAGCCCTGATGCTTGCGGGTGGTAGTAAAAGCAAATTTCAGAAAATGAAAAAGCTGTTTAGAGCAGCCAACTTCATTCTGAAATATTACCTGTACAATTGGGTTTGTAGAGCATTTGTTTAGCTGTCATTGAACCTTCAGCCACCAGGAGAAAACACAAAGTGCATCAACTAGGTTCATCCTTTCCAGTGTGAAAGTTAACTGGCATCTGCAGTGCTTAGACAACAACTTTTTCCTTTTCACCATGAGTTTTGTAAGAGCTGAAGTCACCATTCACACTGGGGCACATGCATATTGGGGTGAGACAGGGTCAGGAAAGCAGCATGAAATTTATTAGCAGGCCAAGGAACAACCTCAAGACAGTGTTCCAGAGGTCTTATACCTGTAACTAGCGAAGAAAGTCCCGGTCTATAAGGAGGAACAATCTACAATCACATACTGTGGCTAAGAATGGCCAAGCTGTACAATGGTTTGCAAAGATCAGTGTGCCCATCCTCCACCACCATGCACCACAACAGGCCCTTTCATTCCACAATCACACGGCTGCAGCCAAACATGACATACTGTTCAGCAAGTAATAAAAAGGATCAGCTTTTTCCCCAAGGTCTTGTCTATGTATACACTACACTAAATCAAATTGAATTAGAAAATAATGTAAAATGGTATAACCCTCCTGGGTAAATGTTTTTAATTCAGTTTGATAGCACTTTGTGTTGAATCAACTTAAGTTAAATAGATAGATACAAGACAAACTAAATTAAGGATGCCTATACAAGAATGCTGCGCTAATATAATCACAACTGTTTCAAATCTGATTAAGTTAAGTCAGTACAACTTCCCTGCACAGACATAATCCTTAACAATATTGAAGTTAACCCTTTTTGTCCTTTCCTGCTTCGATAGGAGGTTTTGTGTTTGCTTGTTTGTTTGTTTTTTCCTTAAGAAAAAAGAGTGACATTTCTTAGAATTAATATAAGCTAACCACATCACACACTAAGGTATTGAAGTTACTGACATTGATATGACTAGAAGGTTTTTACCACTCCAATGCCAATCAAATATCATCATAGAGCTGAGACCTTCATGGTGTGACATTTTCTCCATTCTCCCTGAGCAAGAGAGGATGTATGATAACAAGCACTTGAGCTGTACCCTGCTCTCTGTGCAGGGTACAGCTTTCGCTAGCTGATGTCCAACACACCTGGACCCGTTTGGACACAGAGAAGGGAATGTCCTCCCCACTCTCATTCCTAAAGGAATGGCTCACCGATAGCTTACCTGAGCAACCAGAGCGTGGAGTTTAAGCATGTTAGCTAAGTGCCCCCAGGCACGGCCTTACTTCTGCCCTCTCCCACCAAAGCAGGAGGTACTGCTGCTAACAGCATGGTAATCAAATACACAAAACAAGTTCGAAGTCACAGGTGTGATGTGCTGACAATTCACACTCCAAAATCGCTTCTGATCTCCCCAGTTCCCACAGCATTTCCCCCTGAAACAAGTTTGTCAAAATTAATTTCTAGCAATTCCGAACTACCAGTTTTTTTTTTTTCTTCCTCAATTAAAAACCATCTGAACTGTTTCTCCCCAAGTACCACGACAGTTCATCTTCATTCTTTTGGTGTACTCGCTTCCATTTGTACTTGCTTTTCCCCTGGGGTCTCCGAGCTCATTTTATCCTTCCTCACACCCACTGCAGCAATTCTGTTTCACCACTGCCTTCCCTTGCCACCTCTGAGCTGCCCTGCAGAGCTTGCACCTTCTCCAGTGCAACAAGCTTTCCCTGTTAGCACAGAACAACAGGGAAAATATTCTAAGCCCTTTGCAGGGAACTGTTTCCCTCATCAGCCACCAAAATAATTGTGTCACCACTCTCAGGAACAGAGTGAGCTGTCACTTCTGCTCAGTACCAGAAGCAGCACCAAAACCAGAACTGCAAGGCCACTTCATTTGTTACTTTTCGAAAAGAGCTATTTTGAACCCCAATCACATGGCAACACAGGCTGTGGGTACATATGAGAGTTCAGTTGCTAAGGGAACCACACTTCCACACTTTTTATTTTACAAGATATAAATTCCAACCCTCATAGGGCTGCAGGTACATTTTCACAATAAACTACTTGGTGCTGAATTTCAGATTCACACCAGTAGTTTCTAGCAGCTATGAGGTCCCATGGCTCCAATACCGAAACCAGGATTCATGCTCACCATACTTGCATGCATTGAGAAAAGACAATAGAAATTTCCATTAATAAGTAAAGAGACCAAGGGAGAGAAAAGAGCCTTGCGTGCTGCATTTGCATGAAATTCCATACAAATTTTGTTTTCCAAACAGAACAGCCTCAGCTGTCATGAAAAAAGAAACGTAGGAAAATTCAGCAAGACAAAGCCCTATCTCTTGCACCTAAACCAGAAGCGATCTGGGCTAGAAAGAAGGAAAGCCTGCATGTACTAAATACCTTCCTGACAGCAGTGAGCTGAATGACAAACACAAATAAAGCAGCAATCCTGATTAAGTAGTGGGAGAACAATATTTGTACTATTCTCAATTTTCTCCGCCACTATGGTTTAATCCTAGCAAGAATCATTTTGGTTTAATTAGCTTTTGCCTAGCAGATGGTCAGATGTGAGAGGCAGAGAATGGTACAGGCTTAACTGTTGTGTGATCGTGCAGCTGCATCTGTAGCCGAACAGTTAAGCATGGCCAGGAGTCCAGCTGTCGTTTGCACAACACAGTCCACCTTTGCCATTAGGCAAATGTCAGCTCCCTCTTTCTCCAGAATATATGTCAGGAGCAGAGCTACTATTCAAAGGCAGGCAAACACCTAACGTGCAATGTCACCAACATCCCTCTTTCTCAGGGAAAACCTTTAAACCTTAGTCAACTGAAAGTCCCTCTTTCTTCAGTGACAGAAGCACATTCAGATGCGTTGCCATGGAAACCTGAGCCATCCTTTATGCTATTTATCACAGAAAATCTAGCACAAATATTTTATGATCTCCACAGCACTGAATATAGGCAGCAGACAGTACAATGAAGTGAAATTACAGACTCCAGCACTATGTGAGGACACCAGTAGACCGTTCTTCAATCGACCAGCCTGGGCCTTACTTTACCTGCAATAAGCAATAGTTCTTCATGAGCTACATTGGAAGGAACAGAAGAGGTAGTGGGGCAATAAAATAACCCAAGTCACAGCTCTAGAAACTGCAGCAAGGACTCCCCATGGATTTCCACTTGGCCTCTGCAGCCAGGTGTGATTCGGAGTGTTGGAGCACTGCACCTACAACACGCTGGCAGCAGTAGTCTCAACAGGCCACAATGCACGAAGAAGGAAAGGAGGCTGCTTTTGAAAACATGCTTTGGGCCTAGCAGATACAGAGCTTGAGCCAAGGGCAGGAACAGGCACAAAACTTGTCTCAACTCTGTAAACAATGGAGCGGCACGGTTCCTGAAGCAGAACGTAAGCCTGGAGCATCTTCTCTTTTTTGTGGTGTGGTCCCATAGTTAATCTGCCTCGGTTTGCCTCATCTGTTTTAGATTTTTTTATTTGTTTTGAACGCATTTCTTAGCCTTCAGCACCACTGAACTGCCGAAAGATTTTATGCTGACAGTTCAGTCACAGAAATACAACATGGTTTAATCCAGTTTAGGAAAAGCAAACAGATCCACCCACTCATCTTTCACTGGTGACCTGTATGAGGCACGCAACTCTGGCTATGCCCCTTCTCCCATTCACCTGGGTTCCTGCTAGTCCTCATACCAACAGGATCCTAACAGCGGCAGCAGGGACCCACACCTCCACCATTCACCCCACAGATGGCACATGAGGAGCCTGCTCTGATCAGCCTTCCATGCGTGCTGTGATAAACCCCCAAGCTCAATTTTCCTCCCTCGGGAAAGGACCACCACAGACATCCAACCCCAGACCAAGTAGCTTCTTCGATTATTCTCTCAGACAAAATTCCTCCTCAGGGCACAGTTAGCACTCTCATCAACTGGCTCCTTCAACACTGGCATTAGCAATAATGACAAATGTGGTTCTTCAGCAGGAGGTAATAACGGGCATGAATCCTCCCAAGGGGCAATTGCGGCCAAGGCCAAGCACTTCGGTTTTACCATGAGGTCAGCTTGTCCAGACTAGCACTGCATCCCCTGCCTGACATTCCTCTTGTAAAACTGAAGTACCTGGTCTCCACCGCTGTTATCCCTTGGGATTGCATAAGCTCATTATTCCGAGGTTATGGAAAAAAAAAAGCCCTCCTTTTTAGCAGCAAAGAAAAGCTCTTCACCTCCACAGGGCTCCCCTCTACAGACTCCCCCATCAGTAAGCTCTTTAGAGAGCAAATTGGGAATAAGAAACAGCCAAACTGCAAGCAAAGGCATCTCTGGTCATCCATGCTCTAAGGGGCTCTGATTAAAGAGGACAGTTGGTCCCAGAAGTCCTAAAGAAACCAAGCTGTCATGTTCCACACACTTTATTTTTTTTTTTTTTTGTCAGACAGCAGACAAAACCATTCAAAAGGCTAGCAGGTCACCACTCATCTAAGGGCAAGGACAAATGCCAGTGTATTTCCAGGCAGATGTTGCAAAGGGAAGGTATTTGTACAGTGCCAACAGCAAGCTGTCGGCTCATGTTTTCAGCTTCATGCAGCTACAAGAGCTGGGCTCTAGAGTCTGTGACTCTGGACTAAGGAATGTCTCAAATGCAGAAACATCACATCTGCTGTTGGCTCAAGGTGCTCCAGGATCAGAACAATTCGCTTTATTTCAGTCTTGCCACTGCTCTGCTTTCTGCTCTCTGTCCCACCAGGGGGAGATGTAGCTACTTGGTGAAAGTTAATGCTCCAGCCAGGGGAGCACACCTTCCTGGCAGAGGTGTTTGGGACTGGCTGTCAAAGCACAGAGATCTGGATTCCTATAAGTTCCTGAAGGTCAGCAGTGAAGTTAAACCAACTTTCTTTCACAACATATTAAAACTCACTGACAGGCAAGTAAAAGCACAAGGATCAGCCTTACTCCTTTCCTGGTAATCAGAAAGCGGCAGCAGAAAGAATATCTAATCCTAAAACCTTCATTTTTGCAGCTGCAGCCCACGTTGCATGACAACGCTGGAACACACAGTGATTATACACAATTAAATGTTCAATCAGTAACTTTCCACATAAGCCAGTTTTAGGCTTATTTATATTTTGTCACACTTCATGTTGCCACAGGATACATTGTTGAGTTTGGCACCACAGAATAGAGAAGGGAAAACAGTTTCAGGCGATACTCTTTCTCCCCAACACCTGAGTCCTAGAAGTCAGGTAGAGTCAATGGCAACTGGTACAAAATCAAACGCTTAGGGCAGAAGAAATAAAATCAGGGAGAAGAGAGCCCAATGCAAATAATTTCCAATCCTTTCACAGTCATATACCTTTTGCAACAAGGTATATGACTCTCCCTAATCATCTATCATTGAGTTCCTGCTTTGAAAAGTGATACATCCTCCTCATGAAACAGCAGCATGGACCAGCCTGCAGCAACTGATCCAGGGACTACAGCCATGGCCCAAAACCAAAAACCATGCTATAAAGCCAGAGCACTTTCAAATGTGTGATCTCTCATGCCTGTTACTGCCTAAGGATGGCAGTAGGGAGGTCTTCAGAAGACAAATTCTAATATGGAAGCAATTGGCTGGTCAGAGAACTTAAGACTCCCAGAAATTATCAGAAGGGAAACCATGAGTTTCTAAGATAAAAGCAAATTGGTTGATGAACTGAACAGCCCAACAGCCCAGAGTTTACTCAGGACAGATGATGTCCCACTTTTCTTCCCACAAACCTTGTTCACAGGGCTCCCATCTTCACACTGACACCAATAAAGAGACTATTTTTTCCCTGAGCCAGGCAAACAAAAGACTTACATACATAGAACTAAGGTGGCTTGTATGACAGGGACATGAAAGATCTTAGTGCCTGTTTCTCTTAGACATCTGGCAAGGACCCCAAAATAATGCATCTGCACCTTGAATTGCATTTCTTCAGCAAGCTTCCAGTGCTCTTCCCCTGAAGTACTAGTCAGAAGTAGGTTTTTCCAGAAGCTGGGACAGTTTAGTGGTAACTTATTTGTGTAAGAACATTACTACACTGACTGGGGGAAGTGCTCCTACCTGGCTTAAATCCTGAGGCCATTCCGTCTCCAGGAAGACATCTCATGCACAGTTTGTACTAAGCACACAGTTTGATGGCACGAGCCACTCAATCGTTGCTGACTGCCAAGAGCATACAGGCTGCAGGGGGACAAGCCAACCTTAATTGGCCTTAGCGGTGTAAATTAAACCCCACAACACACCCAAGCAAACAGTTTCTTTGGAGAAGCAAGTATGAGTTATTTTGCTGCAGCTATAAAGGAAACATTGCTGCTAGGACATGCCCCTGGAGTGACTGTGCTGCTCAGTTCTCCCGCTGCATTCCTGGGGTTGTTTAGCAAGGACTCAGCTCCAGCCTCTCCACGAGCAAGAAGTCTGAACCCTGAATGCCATCTGCAAACACAGCCAGACTCCACCTCCTGCATGCCTGCAGGCCACCAGGTGTGGCCAGGAATGGCACAAGCTACACACCAAACACACCTTTGATGTGGAGCTGAAAGCATGTAGCCAGGGGGCATGAACAGCACGCCGCGCCGTGCTGACTCCCAGTGCAGGAATGTGGCTGCAACCACAGGCCAAGGAAGGCAAACACATTGCATTCCTCACCAGGCAGGGAAGGAAAACAAGCAGCAAGCCCACACACCCGCCAGGCTGACACCCGCCACGCTCCCCACGCACGCCAGCCCTGCCACCGTACCGCCAGTGACCCAACAACAGCTTTGGCCCCAAACTCTTCCACTGGGCCTTCTCGAGCTCTCCAGGTGACTTGAAGCCACAAGCAAGAGACACAGCATAAGGAGAAGCACCCACTGGGCACACATACTGCAGGGAGAGGAGCCACCGTCACAGTCAGGAAGCAATTGCATTCCAGAGCAGGAACAGAGTGCTGCACAATAGCCTGGGAAGGGAATTTCCCTGCCTTTTCCTACAAGGCAAGGGCAGAATGCAACACTAAGCCTTGCTGATTTGAGGGGCAGAGCTGAAAGGAGGCTGACTTTGGACCCCTTCAAAGCACTCCAGATGCCCAAGCTTTTATCCTTCCCCAGGAAACCACCCCAACTGCAGTCAAGCAGCATTTCTCTGGGATGCGATCACTTCTGCATCCCATCCTCACACTGTACTCACCGCCCAGAAACAGATTTGATTGTCACTGCACATTATCCTGCTCTCCAACAGCACTGACACCACAAACACAAGAAGACAGACTCAGTGTACAAAAATTCAATGCATAAGGAACTAAAACAGTGGGACAGGGGGTTATGTTAGTTTATTTTATTTAGTGGCCAAAGCTTTCACCAGAAAAAAATACCACTTTTCCACAGGCAGTGCCTAGAAGTCCAAAAAGCTTTCTGAAGAATTCAGTTACTAAAGGGTTCTGAACTTCAGCAAAGCACAGGAATGCCAGAAAGGAGCAGGATTTCATAAGGAAAGAATGACAGAAACTATACAGCACAAGCTGGAACAGCAGAACAGAAATTCCCCTTTACTTTCCAGGAAGTGAAGAGCACACACATGGGAGGGAGTCCTGTGCTGTCACTGCACAAAACAACACCAGTGAATTCCAAGAGCACCAACAAAGGCCTGTGATACTATAATCTCTCAGGAACCTGGAAGGGGAAGAGTGAGTGTGGCCACAAGCTCCAGAGACACACCGACACATCTAGCAAGCTGCCAGAGCAGGGATTGTTTCCAAGGCTGCGGCCCTGCTGCTCCACACTCCACGCATGTACTTCAGGGCCCTCACCGGTGAATGGGCTGGCGTTAGGTAACCAGAACAGACCAGATGAGGTGCAACACTTTCCCATGCCCATTAAATTTCAATGCCTCAAACCAACTACTCCCTTTCAAGCCAGGAAGGTAGGCTGCTGCACCAGCAACAGCTTTTGGAAGAAAGAGGCATGAAAGGCTAGATTTACCAATAGATTTATATCCATAGATATAAATAGAAGCCTGGCAGGATGTACAAAAGCACCCAACAGATTAGGTGTCTAAATCACCCCATGCTGGAGAAAGGGCTTCTCCAGTTCTAACCACTCCATACCTCTCCAACCCCAACCACCACAAGAAAAACCCAGAGAGTACGGAAGCCCCTGCTGCTCCACAGGCTGCCAAGGGCCAGCCCGGTGCAATGCACTTCAATGCGACTGCAACCAAATGCCCACAAGTCTCAACAGCACAACCGGCCACGGCCTCAGCATTCACAGCGTTTCCATCTGCTCAGTTCCCGGAATAGGAGCTGCCACCTCAGCCTCTCCTCTCCCCTCCCCCCAACTACACTTTTATTTTTCATAGACTAAAAGCTGTTTTAAGATACAACCCTCATCCTGCCACCAGTGGGCGGGTGAGTGGGGGAAAGGGGCCCTTTATAATTGTAGTGTTGCAATCTGCCAGCCCAGCCAGGCGGCCTGTTCCCGCCTGCACTGTATTAAATACCTTATAACTGATTACACCCCCATGGGGCATGATTAGCAGTCTTCAGAGAACAAAGTCTACTTTCATAAGAATAAGAACAGACACGTACTGCTAACCTACTACACAGCTGGGCAGGTGAGGAAAAAAAAAAAGAAGGGTGTGGGGAGGGTAAGCTAACTGTATGGCTAACTCCATCCTTTCCCTCCCTCCCTTATTCCAGCATCTCTGAGTTGCTATTTCCACTGCCCTGAACCATTCCCTTCAGACCTAACCCAGAAGATTCAGGTAACATAGGACAACAAACAACCTTCTGCCTTTGGAAGCTGGGCAAATTCCTCACCTGGAGGGGGTAAGGCCTTGAGGCAAGCAGATAGAGCTTTGCTTTGAGTGATGGCAATTCCTTCACACCAGTTCCCAGGAAAAAGGAAAGGTGAATTCCAACAGCTGCATAAAAACAGCAATGAGGAGTGAAAGTTTGCAATACAATCAGGTACCCACGCCCCTCTCTAACAACACATATATCTGGAAAGCCTACACAAGCAAGAGCAAAGCACCTGATTCCATCTCTAGGTTAAGAGCTCTCCTGAAATGCGCAATTTCTTTTCTTGTGGTCAGTGAGGAGGCAGCAAAGAGAAGGAAAATCCTCTGTATCTGAGGTAGATAATAGGGATCCCCAAACATACACAGTCCATACGCACTGCACTGCCGCAACAAAGAACCAGCCTGATGGAAACTTAGCCAATCCAACATGAAATGACCTACCGCCCATTAGCAGGTGCCTTCCACATCTCAAATGCCCACATAAACAGCCACAAACATATTCGTACTATCTGGCCTCCATCTCAGCATGGCACAAAGAACCAAACTGACTGCACAGCCTTTCACCAAAATGCATTAGAAAAACAAAAAGGAGGAAACTCTTTGCCTCAGGCAAGCCTAGCATGAGCCCCTCCACCTGCTCTCCCGGAATCAGTGACAAAAGAGAGCAAAGCAGGAGGCTCCAGGAGAATACTCTATTTCAGAGGGATGTCTGAGCAGCAGCCTCAACAAAACAGTAAGAACCTTTCTAACTGTTCTCATTTTGGAAACAAGTTCTCTGCTTTACCAAGAGCTTATTTTCTCTGCCCTGTGGATGCTTATGGTACAGCCTGGAAGCACTTGTGTTTCACCAGTGCAGCTAGAAGGAGGTGCCCCACTGACACATTCCACCCAGATTCTTACCCAACCCACCCAAGAGAGGATTTGTAGATGGAGACACCAACCCAGTTAAAATAATCTACTTATATCTGCATTACTCAGCAGCTGGTCCATCAGCCAGCATGCAGGAGGTATCTGAACTCCACTGTCTAGCCTCATTTGTACAGCTGAATCTGAATATTCTCTTTATTACAAAAAGACCTGAAGGCACCAACTGTCTCTACGCTCCAACGTACCCAGCATTGATGTAACAGCATCAATATTTGTAGAGTTATGAAACAGATCATGCTTTCAGGGTTTGGAAAAATGGGAGGTTTCACCATAAACACAAGTTAGTCATTAAAAGTTCCAGGAGGTAATTGAAATTAGCACAGACAACACAATAGCCTTACTATGGGAGCTGAAATTGCAAAGCTGTAATAAATCCACATGGCCCAGTAAAACTTCTCCTAAAAGCTGCAAGTTAGTTGTGAAGCCCCAGATGGCCGCCTAGAATCAGATTCTGCTGCCAGGGGCTAACAAAGGGGAAATCACACTTCACACGCACACGCAAACAATCTCCACAGCCCCTCAGCTCCTAAAAGACAAAAGTAGTCTACTTGCATTTTGGATAAATAAGTTATATTTATAGTGTGTGTTTTTGTATATACAAACGTATAACTAAAGTAAAACCCCCACAACTTATAATGATTTTTCAATCCCTCACCACGCTGGGCACTTGAGCTCCCACTGGAGCACTGCAATACAGCACTCTCCCCCCTGGCTGCTGTACCCCCAACACTGAACCCCATTCCCAGAGTAAATTGCCTCCTGCTGCAGAGAAGCACTCTGGCAATTCCGTTACTAGTGTTCACCACCAGAGCAAGAGGCCCTAATTTAGCCCCACACGGGCCTTCTGCAAACTGCTAATCCCCCATGCACAGCTGTTTTTCAAATGCATGGGAATGAGCAAACTGTAAACGATTTATGGCGCGTGGCAGGAAGACTCCTGGCTCCCTGCATAGGCGGGGTTTTGGGACAAGATCATGCTTGGACTAATGTTTATATTGCAAGTTGTCAGGCGGACAGTAAATCATCTCCAGAGCTGCACAGTAATACAGCTCTTCTCATCCAGCTGGAGCTTCCACGACACTGAACTCTGTTACAGCCATTCCAGATACACCTGAGAACCTATTACAAAGGCATAACCAAATCAAGAAAAAACAGGTACACTTTAAAGTTGATTCTGCAGAAATTACACATCCAGAAAGGGTGATTTGCTCTCAGGAATCAGTCTGACCTGGTATGAGAGGCTTCCCCAAGATGACACTCCTTACTAAGCCTAGGAGAAAGTAGGCTAACTGCCTATGCAGACGTTTATTGACAGAGTGAATTTGCTAGGAAAATCTGCAGATCAGCTAGTTGAGAAAATCCTTCTCAATAAAGTTTGCATTTCCTAGGATTTACATCCTAGCACAAGCAATACTCAGACATCTAATTCTAGAAGTTCAAGAAATATATTTTGCATACTTTAGTGCACGAGATGCTTTCTGTTCAAAGAAATGAAACCTCTTTAAAAGTAGGATCTGAACTTGAAGTCCATTTTCAAGAAAGGTGACTTATAACAACTCTAAATTAAACGAACATTCCACTGTTTCTATTGCTTTCTTTTCCCCCATTTGACAGGACTCTGCACACCATACACTGGGTATGGATCGCATGCAGTAAAATGGGAAAGATACCTTAAACAAGGAAAAAAAAAGAAATAAAACACAGAACAACAAAACAGTAGAATTAACTGCAATCATTTTTTGCTCGTATGAAATTGATCTGATTCCAAGTCACCTCTTGAGAATATTGTAACCTCCCCATTGGGCAGCAGCAGAGCCCTTGCTAATGAACAGGGAAGCTGTAGGATGAAATCTCATTCAGGAGACAATGAAGCAAGGCATCTTTGGGAACTGCACAGAGCTTGTGCAGCAAGACATATCCAGGTCTGAATTCTGTTGCCCTGAGTGGCGTATGCTAAGATAATGGTCAAAAAACTTATTGCCACAATAATTACCTAATTACTGCCTTGGGAAAACAACTTACCTTCTCTTGATACAAACGCTACAAAGTAAAATTTGCCTAAGGCTTTTTATGAGCCTAAGTATGATTCCTCAATATGAGAGAAACTACCTCGTCTGCCACTTCTCATTCCAGAACCATTTGCACACGGGTGTTACATTAATGCAACCAGGCAACTGAGTCTTTAAGTACAAGAGTAAGAAAACCCACAGTTACAATTTCTACAACACTGCCAAAGCCAGCTTTACCGCACAGACAAAATACAAATACAGAAGTCAACCAAAGACACAACAGTTGCCACGGACTCTCAGTTCCGAATTTGCTGACCCATAAAGATCAGAAAGTTAAACTAGCTCTCTCTTGCCACTAGCAGGAGGTACCTAAAAACCGGCCTCTTCGCAGAAAACCTTATTTCTCAATTCTGACCCTTTTCACTTTTTAATCTTTATTCTCTCAGTATTACGCACTTTCTGTGAAAGTCAGCAGCTCCTTACACCTGCCACAAAAGGGCTATGTTGTGCTCTAGAGCACATGCTGTTCCAGAGCAGCCCATAAGGAGGGTATCCACACACAGATCTTAGGGTTTGCCTGACCTGCTCCTAGCTCTGAAAATCCTCCCCCTCTACAATTATCTCCAGGAGTTCCCCTTGCATTTAGGCAGATATTGCAAGCACCTCTTATACATACCATCTTACCACTACCACTTACCTTTATTAGTCTATCCAGCAAATCGAATTGATGCCTACGTGACCAAGCAGCACTGCTGAGCCTCTGGATCCCGAGCAAATTGGACAATAGCATAGAACACAAGCTGTGCCTTCCCAAACATCAGTAAGGTGAAGCTCATGCCACAAGATACAAGATGTTACTTGAATAGCTTTAAAGTCCACCTCCTCAGCTGTCTTTGGGATTAAAGTCCATTATAAAACTGCAACGTGGAAAGGCCAAACTCCGCATGCTTTCCTTGCTTGGAAGCAAAGGCAAGAGACACAACTCTCTATGTCTGACCACTGAAGAGTAAAGAAACAATACTTACATGCCTTCACATTCATGAATAAGACAGTCTTCATCTATGGACTGCGCTAACCATTCCAAGAGCCTCACTTAAAATCCTCAACTATCAGCCCTAGTCATAGCAGCTGTAGTGCCTTTTTTTTTTCTTAAAAGATGTGGTTATCAAAAAAGTAAAGGTTAGCAGGCGATCTAAATAGTAAGTGTGATTCAATCCCTCACCTCTGACACAAGCCAATACTAGGTGGTTTAGAAGACAGCAAGAAGCCCCGGTGGACAAATACAGAATGCAATGCCCTTTTTTCTAACCTTTACCTGTTAGAGATTGGGTTATGTCTGAAAAAAAAAACATTCCTTCTAAAACAAGCTCTTTAGCTAAAGCAAGTCTGAACACTACCACTCATATAAGTGCTTGATCTTTTCCGAGCTCTCAGCCTCAGTGCTATTATGTGGTAGTGAATTTGCACAGATTAGACATCATGTGAAAATACTTTAAAATCATTATTCAGTTTGATGCCTATCAGTTTTACTGAATTGCATTCACCTCAACTGAAGAACACATTCCAGCTTCTTCACCTCTGTGCAGCAGTCTTCCTCAGACTTGGCACCCAGCACTGCTGAAAAGCAGAGGAAAACTGAGCCCACCCAAGTGATGCCTTTCCTGCATTCCAACCATTGCAAAGCTGTTCTCACACTCCTACATGGCCTTCCACGCCATTTCCTTCCTAAGCACAGCTCCCAACAGGACACTCCAGAGGGTGGCTTATGTCATTCCAAACATGAGACAGCCTACAAGCTTCTGCTTTTGGCCTTCTCTGCCGAGACCTTACATGAACATCCTGGCAACAAAGAGAACAATTTTCGAGTCTAGAACAATCAAGGTAAACAAACGAGAAAATAAGAGTTGCAAACATTCAGCCAGATAAGGCATTACCAGATGTGGAAAAAATGAAGCAGCTCCTGGGGAGAGAGGAAAGAGGGTTTCAGAATGCTTACTTGTCTTAAAGAAGGCCAGGCCTGACTTAAAGCAATTTCATCATGCTGCAGAACATGAAGGACAACATATCACAAAAGGCCTACTTCATTTAAAAGTCATGGCTATGCACATGGTTTTTGTAATTTTTTCCTTACTATGCGTTAGTAAAACATTTAGCATCACAGTATTCAAGCATCTTACAGATATTTATGGACTCTTCCTAAAATGCTTAGTAAGATGGGCATTAATTTTTACAGTAAAAGAACAGAAAGCAAGAATCAGTAATTATCTGAACACACGTAATCAATCTCTGGCAGAAAATAGGTATCCTACATCCCAGTTCAGCACTCTCACCACATGTTCATCCTTCCCCTCTAACCAGCTGCAAAGGTTTTAAAGTTTTAAGAAGAAAGAATCTTTCTATTTCAGTTACAGACCCAGCTGATCTACATTACAAAAATCCCTGAGGTACAGGAACTAGTAGGAGAGTGTGACAGACAATTTTACAGCCAAAGGTATTAGCCCCATTTGCACAGATTATACATGCCGTTCTTTTGCAGTCCTGTAAAATGGGTTTCAGGGAGGACCCTGGATATTTATCCAGTTACCAGTAACTTCAGAGGCACAACCTAGAACAAATGCCAGAAGCACTCACACTCTCCACAGTCAAGGCATCATACAAAAAGCGGATATCCTCCCAAACAAAACTTTCAAGTTAGGGGTGCTTCAGAACCTTAAATTTACTTGCAAAGGATCAATCAAATCCAACAGCCACGGATGTCTGCTCAGCTCATTATGAAAATCCCCATTCCTGATAACACTGGTCAAAATAGCACAGCGGCATCAAAAAGGTATCAAGTACAGTTCTCATTTCTTAATGGAGGAATCCAGCCCTCAAGCAGTATCACATTCAGACTCATGGGAGGCTCCTTGACACAGCATTGCTACAGTAACACAAAAGGTAGAAGGTTATTAACTACTGCTACATTAATCTTGTCACGCTGTGCTGCAAAAACTGTTAACAAGGACACCAAGTGGTTAATTCACAATGCCATAACCTCCAGATTTATTTATTGGGACTGTGCTGTAGAAGTGATGAACACATGGAAATCTCAAGAGTCTGGTTCGCAGCAAAACCTTCATAAAACAGACATTTTTAGCAGGTTAGAGAGCTCGCCTTTGGAAAAATCATCAGCTTCCAAGGCTCAGAAACATCAAATCTACATTGAACTGCCAAAAAAAAAAAAAAAGAAAGAAAGAAAAATAGTCAGAATTTCTAAAACTTGTTTATATTGCTATTACTTAAGCAGTTAGATTTTTTTTTTCCCCCAACAAGCAATTTATATGCCACACTGGCTTCCACAAGTCCTTCCTCCAAGCCTTCTCTGGTACCATTCACACCAACGCATTGATCAGAAAACACCCATTGTCCGACTCAACTTTATTCACCTTTCTGTGGGAAGAAAAGGGGCAAACCTGCAAAGGACTATTCCTCTTGTGAAGGTATAACTTATTTCCTGCTTTCCCTAAATACTGTGCCACATGGCTATATGGACAGGGCAGATAAGAACTCAGGATTTGAAGGCTGCAAAGCAAGTAACTTATCAGCAGCCAACAAACTACTTGGAATGCTGAAGAAGAATGCAAGGTCATCTCTGGTTCAAAAAGATGGTTTGAAGAGACAACAGGTCCTTGCATGCAACACCTCTCCTCCTGACCCAAGGCCCTGTTTCATCCTAAGATGAAGATGGCCATGAATTGCACTTCTGAACTCTGCTGCTCCTTCTGAAATGCAATCCCACAATTTCAAGAGCAATGGGTGACTGGCAACGTATTAAAAGCCAAAAGCTTCTGATACCACAGCTAGAGCCTGGAAGCTTCAGTTCTGATTTACCAGAAGCTGAAACACACCACATGTAAAGTACTGCTGGGATACACACATTTTCTGCAGAGATCCTACAAGAGGAAAAAACAAACGAACAAACAACAACAAAAAAAAAACACCAAAAAAAGGAATCGTGACCTGACAAGTGAAGTGAAAGGGATGAAAAATTTACAGGACCAAGCAGTTAGGTATCAAATAGCTGCCCCTGTAACCAGACCTCAATGATGAGTTCAGGAGAGCACAAAGAGGCCAGCAGCATACCTGCACCATCCATCATTGGATCAGTTAAAATATGGGTGGAGAAAACAATGCAGCAGAAGAAATAACCTAACAGAACAGAGGGTCACTAGAATTACTTAATTGTCACATTACAATAACTGCAAGGACAACATCTCCAGAAAGGATTTCACTGTGATTGGTTCAGCAGACCTCTTGCCATTACACAGAGAACATCACTATTTCAACACTGACAGAAGGGACTCTAGGGATGGGATTTTTTTGTTGGCTTTTTAGGTGGCTTTTTTTTGTTTGTTTGTTTTACATAGCATGTAAAGGGCACTAGCCCACGTCTTCTATTGAACTTTCGTTCCCAAGGGCTCTTACTGAATTTTTCAGGGTTACACCCATTTCATTTGTATCCCTGATCTCTTCATTCAGGCAACATAAGTCTAATGTGATGCAAAGAACACCATAGGAAAGGACAGTTTTTCAGGTATGTGGTTCCATAGTCTCAAATAATTCAAGTGAAGGAACAAGAAGAGCATGGCTCAATTCAGCATCAGCTCTCTCCTGACTTTCTTACCTGCAATCTGATGCTTCAGCAGAGATTCATTGCTTCCTCTTAAGTTGACATTCTTCCCATTTCTTTCTCTGAATCTGTAAAACACAAATGAACACCTCTGAAAAGCTTTCTCTGGCATAAAGTAACCGTATTTAATAGATGACTCCTTCCAGTGCACAGCTTCCACCTGGCATCACTCAGATCTAGGTCATTTGCAGCTTTGCCAGACCTGCACATCACTTGCATGCCCTGCTGCATCCCAATGCAGTATCCTGCCCATTTAAAAATCCACCCACACTCAATCTTTCACCGCACGCCACGCTGCGTGTTTAAGCTCTGAGCCAGAAGCAGGTCACTATTGTTTGCTTAGATCTTTTCTTCAAAGTCTTCTCATGTCTGGAAAAACCTTAGGGAGCACCCCTTGTAGTGGACACCCATGCTGGCAGATAACTTCCCATCTGACCCCCGGGCTTGGCAGATGGTGAGTGCTGCTCCCTCCACCCCAGCTCTGTGTCAGTTATGCTGTGACTCCTTAAAACATGCGCACCAGCCCACGCTGGTTCTGCCTCGCAGCTCCTAGTCCAGCACCCCTGCACGGATCCCGCTCCTCACCCCTCCACACCCCGCGCCCACCCATCTCCCACCTGGAGGAAAAGCCCCCAAAGCCCCCCGCCCTCCCCACCGCCGCCCCGTCCGGCAAGGCCGGCGAGGCCCGTGGGCAGGGCCAGAGCCCGGTCCCCAGCCGGTCGCCGCCCCCGCTCCCCGTCCCCGTGGCCCCGTCCCGGTTCTGACCCCGTCGGGCTCGTTTCCACCCGGGATTCCCGGGACTTTGCGACCGGTTCGGTCCCGGTTCGACCTCGCCTCGGGCCCGCCCCAAACTTTGCCCCCGCTCGGCCCGGCCCCACGCTCTCACTTCAGGCCGCCATGTTGCCGCGGGGCACGCCGGGTAATCCGGCGGAATCCCCACGCCGCAGCGCGGTGCGTCATCGGGCAGCACGGGAGGGGCGGGGCCGCGCGTCTCCTCCGTCACCGCGGCAACGCGCCGCGCGAAAAACGGGCCGGCGGAGGAGAGGGGCGGGGGGCGATGGAAGAGCCCAAGTGCTGGAGGGGGGGAGAGTCATAGGGTCATTGGCTGGCTTAGGTTGGGGGACCATAAAGGTTATCTGGTTCAAAACCCAGCCGTGGGCGGGACTGCTGTCCACCAGCTCGGGCTGCCCGGGGCCCCATCCAACCTGGCCTTGAGCCTGCGGGGATGGGGCACCACAGTTTCTCTGGGGAGCTGGGCCAGCACCTCACCACCTTCTGAGTAAAGAATTTCTTCCTAACACCTAACCTAAATCTCCCCTCTTTTAGCTTAAAGCCATTCCCCATTGTCCTATCACTATCAGGCCATATGAAAAGCCAGTCCTTCTTCTGCTTGTACGCTCCCTTCAAGTACTGGAAGGTCACAGTGTGGTCTCTCTGGAGTCTTCCTCAGGGCTGAACAAGCCCTACTCAGTCAGCCTTTCTTCATAGAAGAGATGCTCCAGCTCTCCGATCATCCTCATGACCCTTCTCCGGACCCGCTCCAGCAGCAGCTCCACATCCTTGCTGTGCTGGGTGTTTCAGCCTGGACATAACACTCCAGATGTGGCCTCACAAGGGCAGAGTAGAGGGGCACAAATGCCCCTGAGGCCACAGCTCTCTGTGCTGCCAGCAAGGCCAGAGAGATTCCAAAGTTGAATGGAAAAACCTACCTACAAGTCCTGAGGACTTTTGCTGCCTCTTAGAGAAGAGGGGTGACAGTAAAAGTGGACAAGAACAGGTCAAACCTGGACACAGCTACGATCATGAACTTTGGTTTCTATTGGCAAACTCATCCACTTCATTTTTCTACACTTGAAGATTCAGCAAGTTAATACATTTTACATTTTAACCAAATTGGCCCTCCTGTTCCATTCTGAGCTCACACACGTCCTTTGCCCACTGCCCTCTAAGCCTGTCCTGCAGCCTTACCCTCTGTTCCCTCCCTGTCACTGTTTCTCTCACAAACATCTCCTGAGCTGATGTCCACGTGGTGGTTATATGAGCCAAGTCCAGTAGAAATGGGAACAGCTGAGAGAAGTCCTGATAGTATTTCAATGATATTCCCAAATGTATCACATGTACACAGCCTTCAAGTCTGCAATCAGGTAGTGAAAGGCTCAGAGTGCTGCAAGCCCTGCCCACATGGTGCCCTCTCTTACACAATAGAGGACAGGTGCTCAGCAGACCCTGCTTCATGACCTTGGGAATACTGTGCAAAACCGTCTGCTGTGCACCCAGCAAGTACCGCCTGCACTGTGCCACTCGTCAGCAGGGATATTTCAAGAAAGCCTTCAATCCTTGTGCCCCCATAAATTCTCCCAACCCTCCCTGTGCTGGAGTCAGATAACAAGCAGGAGGACAATGGCTCCAAGAATCTAGACTGCCCATCTGCTCCCCACTTCCAGATTCTTGCTTTTGCAGCGCCAGCTGATGAAATTTTCATAGCTGATGAGGTTTCCCATTTCCACAGGGCCTTGCTGCCTTGGAGGGCTCGCAGTTGTGGGCTGTTCAGGTTTCTGTGGGCGTGCACTGATGGCAGTGGTGATTAGAGTCCTTTCCTTTCTTAGAGTAGGATCACAGAATCATAGAGAACCTAAGACAGAGAGTCTATGAAGAGGACCTCCAATCTTTTTAGAAGTTTAGGTGAAATAAGCCCTACTGGATGGAGAGAACTGAACTTTCAGATGGCCTCTGAAAGCTTCTAATAAACTCAACTCTTTTCAAGATCAGATCCCAAGGTCAAGCAGCTAAAGGGAGACAAAAGCAGAACTCAGGATGCCTGAGACCAGTCACCTGCTCTGAGTATGAAGAAAACCCTGTGCCCAAATCCAGAAAGCCTTGACTGCCAATCCCCTTCCCTCTCTGCCTCCACACACTCCACACTGCCTTTTCATGTATCTGGATGGCTTGTGAGATGGACTCACCACTGCTCTGAGCCAAGAGAAGTGACACGATGCGGAAGCGTGACGTTGTGTTGTATCATATTCATTTATGTAACACTATTCATGCCGAAGTCTTGTTCTCTGCGAGAGCCAGTTGCTCACTAAAGCCTCTGAAGCTCAATTAACAAGCATCAGGTAATTTAACACTTGACTCCCAATAATCCCTTTATTTTAAGGGGCCTCTGGCGGATGCTGAAGCTCTCAGTAAACAGTCCTAGAAATACATTCGAGATTCTCTCAAATACCAGTTGAATTTATGACCCTTAATGATGAGCAGGGAGGAGTCTATTCAAAATACTTTCCAACTGGCAGCACTTTATATAGACCCCTGTAACTTTATAAAAGGAACCCCTGGAGGGGCAGGTGCCACCCTGCAGAGGGACAAATCCCTCTGAAGTGCCTATAGTGAAGAAGTAGACACCATAAATAATGACTCTCCACCAGAAGGCATGGCAATATTGGTCCCTCCAGGTTCTCTACCAACCCAGGTCAAGCTGGGAAAACAATGGACTGGGCCATCCTTTGGTGATCCCTGCCTGTGCGATGTGTGAAGTCCTATTTCTTCCTGCTTGGAGGAAATGAAAGGACCTCAGGATGCACTCACTTCTGTACAGCAAAGTATGACCAGCCTGGGATAGCCAAACACATCTGTGGATGCAGAATTGGATAGACAACCTCCCTGTCAGCGTGCCTGGACAATGTACCTACCAAAGAAACACAGCTCACCAGTAAACTAGCTGCTAGCAATACCTGAGTATAGAATTCAATCAGTTCTTCTACATAAGAGTGGGGCTAAATTTTAATGTGAATGTGTGACTCTCCAAAATCACCTGGAATTTGTTCACGGACAGACGATCATCAGCAACAACGGCTAAAGAACAGAATTGTGCTGACTCAACAAAACTGCTGTGTTTGTCTTATGGGGCTGCCTAAAGTCATCCACTGCAGATGGGATGTAATTGCATTGGGTGCAGTATTGTCAGAGAAGCAACACAATAACCTACTCTCAGGGTTTGAATCTCAAAACCTCTTACATTTCTCTCAAAGCATCTCTGGACACGTGGGATAAAGGATGAAGGCAGGGCTGAAGAACAACAGCAGCAAAGCACCCACATGGGACCCTGGCTCCTGATCAGCTCAGAGGCTTTGTAACATCATGAATTTTGAGCAGAGAGGGATGCACAGCTTACACTGGTATTATAAAGGGCCCTTTTCCCTAACCTGTACATGTGATGAATGTACTTCCCCATTACAACTGCTTCCTGTATATGTTTCATATATTTATATATACATTTAAATATATATATTTATAAATTATAATATATAAATGCATATATTTATACATTATAATATAAATATATATATATTATATTTATATATTATATTTATAGATGTGTTGAAAAATAAAACAAAAAATAATAAATAGATATCAGTGACCCCTACTGGCCATTTATAACTAGCCATTACAAAGCTCAGCTCGCTGTTGCTTCTTGTCCCCAGTGTCCCTTCCTGGGTGCAGTGACTGGGCTGTGGCAGCCCCCTGCTCCTTGGCCGACCGCTGGCTCTACCCTAGGTGCTCAGCCACCTAGCAGGGCCTGCTGCCCACTCTGTGCCCAGCACAGTGCCTCCAGCTCCCACCATGTGAGTCTTCAGGGCTGCTGTGTGGCCTCACCTCGCCTCACCCAGCCAATGCTTTCTGCAAAGCCTTTTTGCCTCAAGGGATGCCAGTGCCAGCACAGGTGTACCCTGCAGTGGAGACTGAAGAACTGCCATCTTTTCATGACAGAGAATTAGCCTGGTGAAGGGGCAGAAAGAAATGGTGCCCGTGCCCAAGGGGAAGAGCAGCAGCTTAAGTACAAGGGAAAACCCTATCCAGGAACGAAGTCTGAAGTAACGGTGTCAGCCTCAGATCCAGACTCTAGGGCTTCCGAATCCATTCCCCTTTGTTGAAACTTGTTTAGCTTGTCATGCTAATAAAGGGTTTGAAGTGAACTGAGCTAAAAGTATTGGGAGGGGAAGGGGGATGTCTCTTGGAGCAGAGCCTTCGTGGGGCAGCAGGTAGGGCTGAGGTGCAGGCCTAGGGCCTGACATGGCACGGGGCAGAGCACCCACCCGTACATGAGGGGACATGGTGCACACATCCACACCAGGGAGCTGGTGGTGGCACCTCCCTGGGGTGCACAGATGGGGGGAAGGATCCAGGCCCTCAGCCCTTGTTTGCCTCTGAGGGCACGGCAGGGACTTGCAGACTCTTCCAGGAAGAGGCACGTGGTTGTGTGCTGTCTCCTACGGAGCCTTTCTGCATGCCTGGCTTGCTTCTCCAGCTCAGAGGGACTTTTTTTTTTTTTTTTTTTTTTTTTTGTGTGTGTGTGTGTGTGTGTGAATTCTGCAGCGCTGCCTTCCCAATGCAGCTCTCGTTGTTTATAGGGACGGGTTCAGGCAGGCTGGGGAGGAATTACCTTTCCCTAGGACACGCTTGGTGCTTGGCTGAGCACACCACTTCCCTGCTCCACTAGAGATGTTGAAGGCCAAGGAGACAGTCAGTCTGCAATTAGCCTCCCCCTCCAACATTCATCCATGCCCCCCAGGGCTGGTAATTACGGACTCCCATCCTTTGCAGCCAGGGATCAAGTCTTTCGAAGCATGGGCTCTAGCTTTGTGAAATGACCTTGAAATTCACTGCAACGGACTCCTGACAGGTTTCTCTGCAAACACGGAGATAAGCCAACCTCTGCAAATGCCCAGGAGCAAGCTTGGAGATGAGCTGTGAGGAAGCTCCAAACATTCTCTTCAATAGACTCCCATTAAATGCTCGCGTGCTCCCAGTGAGATAGGGAGGTTTTATTGCTAGAGCTGCCAGCTGGAAGAGGACAGGACAGGGCACGGCTGGAGGTGGGCTTCAAGGCACCCTATGGTGCATGCCGGGAAGTGGAAGGCCTGGCAGACATCCTCTGACAGCTTCTCTTTAACACCTGATCTTTCCCAACCTCCCCTGGCAGCGGGAGGTTGCAGGGAGAAGGGGTGCACCTCCTGAGGGCTGTGCCCAGGGACAGCCATGGCAGTGGCTGTTGAATACATAAAGGGAAGCCAAAGATCACAGGGCAAAACAAGATCCTACACAGTGAACTTGTGGGGGCTTTCTGTAAGGGCACGGCTCAGTTTTTTGAGCTGCGGGGGCTAAAGGTGATACACTGTTTCTCCAGCCACTCTCCATGTATACCTGACTCCCTTCCTCTTCAAGTGCATTCAAAGTTAATTAGTCAAATATATGCATACATATATATTTTTTTCTGGTGGCTCTCTTCTGACTTCAAGAGAAATAATCAAGTTGTGCTCAAGGAATCTGTATCTCTCAACAATGTGTGCCTTTTCCAGCCCCACAGGGCCGTTTTGAGGCTGACACATGGCTCTGAGCAGTGGGAATCATCTCTCTGAAATACCTCATAGAGCTACTAAAGCAGCTGTCAAGTCCTTGGCCATGGTGATGGGAAAGGCTGGGCCACCGCTCTGTGGCTGCTCTCCAGTGGGTGCATGTGAGTGGTGCCTTCTCACACTCAGAACCCTTCCTCTCCCAGACACCCATCCTCCTGATTCAGGGGAAGGTAGAAGCCTTACTCCATAGCCTAGAACTCACCTTCAGCACCCTGGAGCAGGAGGGTTTATAGCTCTTTGGAGTTCATCACTCTTTATCCTTAATGTCTATATAAATGTCCAGTCATTTTTGTAAGCATACTGAACATCTCCTCCAGCAATGATTTCCCTGAATGAGTACCCTTTTTAGAATAAAGGGGATCCTTCCTATCATTAATTTTGATTGTATTATTTCTGATTTTGCTGAGTGTCCTCTCAGGCCACAAGGGATCCAAATGAAAAAGACCACCAAGACTCAGCAAAGTTCCCAGGGACTTCAGGGTCACAGGGAATGTGACACTGTGCTTGGGCAACATTCCTGAAGGCTTTGGGAAAACACAAAATAAATCCTGGGGTAGCCTACAGAGGCTGCCCTCACTGCAGCATTAACATGGAGGAGGGTGAATCCCAGAGCTCTCATGGGCTGACGCACCCCTTGCAAAGACACCAGGACCAAGGGAATTGAAGTTTTATCTTAGAATCATAGAACGGTTTGGGTTGGAAGGGACCTTAGAGCCCACCCAGCCCCGGCACCTGCTGTGGGCTGTCACCACCAATTCAGCTGCCCAGGGCCCCATCCAAGCTGGTCTGAGTGTCTCCAGGGATAGGACACCCGCGGTTTCTCTGGGGAGCCAGTGCCAGTGCCACTTCCCTTCCTGAAGCCATTTCTGATGGTCTCATCCTAGGAAGTTCTGAAGGGCTTTTGGAGCATTTATACCACAGCAAAACACAGGGCATTGTGGAACTTGATGGATTCACCAAAACTACACATCTCCCTGTTCTCCATCCTTCCCCAGATCCACCACCAGTCCCACTGTTGCTGTTGACCACAAGCGTTGCTGTGTTTCCTTCCATCCACCCTCTGCAGGGTGAGAGATTACTGAAATGGTGAAAATCACACAGGAAGAGCCAGGAGCTCCTGCACCCTCGACCTTCACCCTCTCCCTGCCCCTCTCTTGCCCACCCCCTCCACGTCCCTGCTGCAGGCACAAACACCTACTGCCCATGGAAGCTATTTCTAAGCAATCCCGGGCATCTGGAGAATGAGGCTCTGAACAAATATTGGAGTGTGCGCGTGCAGTGAGCACACACACACACACACACATCCACACAGAGATGGTGCTGCCGCAGAGTCAAATATAGACCTTGGGGAAGGGGGAACAATGGCTGGGGTTGGGTTACATGGCTGCGGGGCCAGCGAGCTGCTGATGTTTGTTGTGGGCTGGGGTGGGATGGGAGAAACAAGGGGGGTGGCATGGGGGAGAACATTTGTTTTTACCCAGAGACCCCGGGCCGGTGCTGCACAGCAAGTGTTTCAATACAGAGGAAAGGTTCGCCCTGAGCCGCGGGGGAGGATGCTGGTGTAAGCTGGCAGTTCAGAGGTGTTTGCGGCCATTCTCCAGCTGCTTGTGCTGCTCCTCTGTCTCCCTTAAGGGACTGCAGTGGGCAGGAAGCGGTGAGTTTTCCTGGGAGTCTGCAAAGAGAAGAGCTGCTTTCTCTTCTTGCTCTGGGGAAGGTTCCTAAGTGGAGGAGAAGAGAAAGTATCACCCACTGCTGAAGCCAAGCATCCTCACCCCTCATGTCCAGCTGTCTCCAAGGTGCAGGCTGCAGACACTGGAGGAAAAGCAAGCAGCCCCAGCTGGCTTTGACAGGTAACTTTTTCATCTCACTGGGAATGATGGTACAGGAGGGAGCCTGCAGCTGGCAGGCACAGGGGAGAGGCACAAAGGTGCTGTGGTGATGGGGGATTCCCAACCCCACTCTGGGTCTCTTCTCTGTGGGGTTTCCTTCATCGAAGGGAAGAGCACTGGAGGGATTCTTATGGCTAGGAAAAAATCCTTCCTAATTCTGACCCAGCAGCTGTTCCATGCGCGACGCCCCTAGGGATGGCATGGCAGGGATCAGAGCATATTAGAGCCAGGTCAAAGGCAAATGCAGGAATCCCCTCCTCAAATCTCATACCTTGGGTCTGCAAATAGAGTCACTTTGCTGGAGTCATCATGGGCAGCCTGGGGACAGCCAGAGCAAGGCTCGGAGTTTGCCAAAGGATCGGACAAGAGCCCTTCAGTGATGAGAAAGGAGCATGCTTGGGGTTTGTTGTGCCTGGTGTGTCTATCTGCTCCGTTCTGCACCCACTTTTCTATGCTCATCCCTCCCTGTCTGTGGTCCTCACACCAACAGGAATAAACCAAACCCCAGATTCTTTTTCCTCAGATGTGTTCACTTCACCCTCTGAATCCCTGCCATGGTTTCCCTTCTCCACTCCCCTGCCTGGCATGCAGATCTCCAGCAGCCGACTTCCCCTCCCTAGCCTTGGCCACAGATTTCACCTCGGAGATGACTGTTATGGGGAAGCCACGTGTGTGGCTCAGCTCACTGCAACCCAATCCCACCTCCCCCTCCCGCACAACTCCTGTTGTGGATACAGATGCTTCTGGGTACCAACACACAGCGTCGATCTGCAAGAGTTTTTTATAATGTTCATTCAATCAAGGTTTACCTGCATGCAGGTATGGCCTTGCAATGTGGTGCAGTGCCAGGGCAGATATCCACAGAAGAGAGTGAGAGCAGGATGGAAAACTGCAGGAAGCATCCTAGAGCTGATGCACCTCAGTCAGCATCCGAGCTGCAGGAGACTGGGACCTACCTGATCCTCAGGGCCCTTGGAGCAGTTCCATGGGGTGATCAAGACAGGGGAAGGCAGGCAAAGAGAAGCACAGTGTTTTTGCCTGACAGGAAAGCAGAAGGGAGGCAGAAAGGAGGCATGTGAGGTAGGAACCCATAGTATAGCTCCCTGGAGTCGTGCTGTCTGAGCAAGCCGAGGTCTGCAGGCAGATGAAGTGCAGAGCTGGACTTTGGTGGGGCTATGAGAGTCATAGGGTTGCAGGAGGTGACAAAGAGAGGGCAGGGATGTGGTGAGGAGGCAGGAACTGATAATACCCACATGAGTACCAGGAGCATTAGGTTATTCCTGCTTCCTGGAGGAAAATAGCAAACTCTGGGGCCAATGGAGTGTAGAAAAGGGGCGGATGATTTCTAATTAAGGATAGCTAGGCCTTGGAAGGTGGTGGAGTAATCTGGTCTTACAGAGTGGCAGAAAGGCCATTCAAGGTGAGGAGAAGCACAGGCAGCTGTTCCTCTTAAGGACTTGGCTGCCCAGCCCCTCACACAGGGCTGTCTCCATGTTGGAGCATCGGTCTCTATGTCTCACAAGCAGCAGCAGGAGAAGCACCAAGAACCACAGCTAGGTGGGATGGCTCCTTCCTGGCAGCTTGGCAGGGTGCCTTCTTACTGGTGTGGTTGCCTCACGTTGTTTCTCTAGTTTCGGACTTTAAATCGTGGGGCTTGAAAATGGAGGTGTGCTCAGTGCAGGGACCGGAGATAGCACAGAGGGTCTGGGGTGGCATTTTCACTTCTCTCAATATCTTGAAGCTTTGTGAAGCCTGGGGGAAATCTGGTGGGGTTTCCTGGTGCGTAGGCAGAGGTGCTGAGCGGGAGGTGACCAATACGGGAGCCCGGCATTGCGCGACTCCAGCTGCGAAGCCTCCGTGTACGGGGATGTCTGACCCTGCCTCCTGCTAAGGGGTTCCTCCGGGATCCGACTCCCAGCCCGGAGCTGCCACGGTTCGTGGGTCCGGGGGATCAGCCTGGCCCGCGCAGTGACCGTGGGTGGGTGGGAGTCCTGCGTGTGGCCGCCCCCGGAGGCAGCGGGAGCAGGGCAGGGGTGAGCGGGCAGGGCGGGTCGGGCCGAGCCGGCCCGGGGGGGCTGCCTGCGGTTTGGGGCTGCGGGAGGCGGGATGTCCCGGGGAGGGAGCGGGGATGTGCAGGCACACGCAGCCGCTGGCAGGCGGCCGGGGCGCACGGCGGCGGCGGCGGCGGCGGCGGGCGGAGCGGCACACGCGGCAGCTCCCTCCGCAGACCCGCGCCTCCCCAGCCCCGCCGCCGCCGCCGCCGCCGCCGCCGCCGCGCCGGGCATGGCCGCCCCTCGCCGCCGAGCCCCGCGATAGCCCCACGAGCCGCCGCGTCGCCGAGGTGAGCACACCGGGGAGGTGGGCTGGTCTCGCTGCGCGGCCCCCGCCGCCCGGGAAGGCGGCGGGGCCCGGGTGGTGCGAGGCCCCCCGGCCGGAGAGGGGGAGCAGCGGAGCGAGCGCTCCCCGCCCGGACCCTCCCGGGAGTGCGGGGGGGATCCGGAGGGGTCGTGAAACCGCGGGGTCTGAAGGGGCCGAGAGGGCTGAGCCGCTGCGGCGCGGCATCTCCCGGTGCATCCTGCCGTGCCTCGATAGCTCCGGGCCGGGGGACTGGGGAAATGCCCTCGTTTTGAGGTTGTCCCCGGTCGCCTCCGGCGGTTCCCGCTCACCCGCGAGAGGGTGTCTGTAATTGCCCCCGGGGGGGCCCTCATGCCCAGGGGCACTGGAGGGAATTAGGGAAGAGAGAGTGGGCGCGTCCTGTGCCCCAAGGCCAGGCCCGCTGACATCCACGTGGGCTCCGGTTGCCCCCGGGATGCGGCCACCGAAGGCAGCACCCGCAGGTCTGGAGCTCGAAGGGGCAGCAGTGGGGAGCCTCGCGCAGCGAGCTTTGCAATGACGCGTGGTGATCGTCTGTCGGGCTTTCAACAGCCCTAAGGGATGGGCTGCCAACTGCTCACCCGTCAGCCCTCAATTATTTTGTAAGTTTCCTAGGCATTGCTTCGCCCTCTCCTGAAATGCTGCAGCTGTCCATTACTGCCCAGCATTTCAGGGCAGGAAGCGCAGGACAGTCCTGAGAGCACGGTGACAAGGGGAGCACACAGAGGGAGGATGCTGTGATACCTGCTGGAATTTGGCTGGGACACTGTCTGAAAATGCTGCGTCCTATGTGGGTGATGGTTTGTTTGTGGCAAGATGCTCTTAACAGCATCACTGCTTTGGGCTCAGTGGGTGATTTTGTCTGGTCCACATGTGTCGAGCCATTAAAAGTGTCCCTAGCATCTTGTCCTGCAATGGATGTACGTGTGGAGGTGACTTCTCTCCAAATCTGGAAAGTCTTCCAAGTAGCTGCGGACCCAACGCAACCTTCTCTCACTTCACAGTGGGGCTGAGAGCAGCACGGCCTCTGCTCATCACACCCACGCAACTGGATGGAGCCTGCTCCATGCCACGCTCCTCACGGGATGGCTTAACCCCTCCCATCTCATTATAGTAATATCCTTATGATATCACCCTAGAATTTCCTGCCCTAAACAACCCCAGAAGGCTGGGAGGGATTGAAGTGTTTTTTGAAGTGTTTAATGCTACTTTACAAGGGCAGGAGGTGGTCAGAAAATCAGAGCTCACAGGTCTCTCTGTGGGGTGGCAGAAGGAAAGGGCTGCACCCAGCTAGTGAGCTGCTCGGGGCTTCAACCCTGGGGCCTATTGCTTCACCCCCTTCCTTACCAGTGCTATTTTCCCTGGTGCTACTTACTGCCCTCTCACCAGCAAATCCACCCCATTCCCTTCCCTTGTAATTGAGCCAGACGGAGCTTCGCATCTTACCCACCAGCTTAAGAGGTTTGCTTGCTGCAGGCAGTGAGTCTTTGAAAAGCAGCCCATGTGCTGTGAGCATAGGATAGATGCAGTGCAGGAACCTCACACCTTACTTAACACAGAGCTCAGGTCCCCTGATGCAGGGAGGGAAGGGGAAGGTCCCCTTGGCAGCGCTAGTGTTCATAGAGCCTTGAACAGAGCAGTGTAGCAGCCTCAGCTGCTGTGCACTCAGCACTGAGTGTATTTGTTTGGTCTCCCATATGCACGTGTCAGAAGGCTTTTAGGTTCTTAGTGCTCCAACGTTGCATTAGAGGAAGGAGTGTAGAAGGACAGATAGGCATGTGGTGAGAAGCCCATACAAAACCAGATGTTTCAGCTCAGAACTCCCAGGCAGTGGAGAGGAAGGGACACGTGAAGTGATGCTGCAGTGTGAGCCAGAGGCCTTTCCTCAGCCAGCTCTTTTTGCCTATGTAGGTGTTCATCTCGGTGGGGCCACACTGACCATGCTCAGGAGCTTCTGTCTCCAGCTCATGTCCTTGCTTTGGATCCTCTTAGCCCATCACCAGCTTGCCCAAGGTGAGTCTCTGGGTCCTGCTCTTCTCTGTCCACCTTTCTAAATCCATTCCTGGCATGGACAAAACTCCTCAGCTCATTGTGCAAAATAGAGCTGGCCTAACATGGAAAACCAGACAATGCTGCTTCATCATCCATCACGTGGGAGGCAACTAATGGTGACCATAAGGCCCTGTTGTGGTGGCAGCTGGGTGGCAGTGCATGAGCAGGCGGGAGGTCCCAGTGCCCCACATTTCACTGTGATGGGCCCTCTGGGAGAGGTAGGGTGAGAGGGGGAGAAGATCCTGACCCCAAATGGCTAATCCTGGATCCCGTGAGGCAAAATCCTGAAGATTATCTTGCCCTACCCCCGCTCCGGATAAGTGCTGAATTCCCAAAGCCATCTGCCAGGAGAGGTGCTCACAGGCAGGAGGGACAGTGATACCCAAGCCTGGACCGAGCAAATCCAGCACCACTGCCCTGGTTGGATTTGGAAGGCTCCTGCCTCACGGATGGAGGTTTGGGAGGCTCATGCCTCATGGATGAAGGAGCCTGATCAGGGTGGGCAGTCACAGGGCCTGGGTGCACATTGGGTTCCTGTAGAAAGCGCTGAGCAGGTGACGGGACAGAGGGGGAGGTTGGGATGAAAGCAGACAAGGAGCTGGAGAAAGCAGGCTGACATGGATCATGAGTGAGACGTGGCATGGCAAGGCCATGGCTCAGTTACAGCCTCTTTATGACGGCCTTTAAATAAATAAGCAGAACTGGATACCTGCTCCTCAAGGTGAAGGGGAGTGCTCGGGCCCTGGCTGCAGTCTGCTGCACGCAAACAGTTTTTCTCAGGAATGGGAACATCCCAGAGACACAAAGGACACGTTCTCACTACTTCTGCCTTTGGTGCCTTTGTGCCCTGTGTGTGCCTTGAGCCTTCCCGCCCCAGCGGTCCAGGTGCTGTAGCACAGGCCATAGGGTCCCATTTTTGAGTTACCTGCAAGCCAGCAGGGACAGAGCAGACCTGGGATCGCCCATGATCTCTGCTTAACCTCAGCCCCCTGTCCCTGCCTTGCAGGTGATGACTGCAGTGAGCACTGCAACCTGGCCCATGGCAGCTGCGACCAGGATGGGAAGTGCAGGTACGTTCACCTCCCTCGATGCGTTTATCTTTCCTCATCCACACCTCAGCTTTGGCAGCGCCCCACCGAAATTGCCCCAATGCCCAGGGACTTCTGCGATTGTAGTTTTTAGGCTTTCTCTTTTGGGAAAGGAAAGCTGCTCACACCTTCTCTTCTGCACCACAGCCTGTGATACCCAAGGGAAGGGGTGCTTGCTGCCCATGCTCAGGTTTATCCTGAGGTTTATCTTCATGCTGTTTTGTTTATAGCTTTTGCAGTATCTGGTGCCACCTCCGCTCAGCCCTGCTTCCATAGAGATGCCCTCTTTTCTTAGCACTTGCTGAGAGCTGATAGGATGAGGGAAGGCTACTGGGACACCATAGCTTTGCTTGTTGGTGGCTGTGGCCACCACACCGCTCCTCTGGGGCAGAAGACTCGTTGTATCCTGTAGGGCTCTGTTTTCCTACCATGCTGCACCCATAAGCCTATAGAGTCACAGAGTTGTAGAATATCCCAAGTTGGAAAGGACCCATAAGGATCACTGAGACCAACTCCTGGCTCCATCTAGGACCATTCGAAATTCAGGTCACTTCCAAGAGTGCCATGACCACTGCCCTGGGTAGCCTGTTCAAGGGCCCGACCACCCTCGGGTGATTAACGTTTTCCTAACACCCAACCTGACCCTCCCCTGTAGCTCAGTGCTTTCAACATGCTGGCCACGTCATGTGAGAACTTGCATAGTGACCACCCACTGCAGTACAGGACCTCTCGTCCCATCCCCTGAGGCTTCTGGTGTTATGGATGGGGCTTCTCTCTGCCTGTCTGGCTGTGTGGTGGGAGATACACAGGGCTTGTTCAGTAGGTGCAGAAAAGCTGGGTGTCACAACGCTGCCCTGTCCCCTCAGGTGCGACCCAGGCTGGGAGGGCGAGTACTGCGAGCAGTGTGTGCGCATGCCGGGCTGCCTCCACGGGACCTGCCACCAGCCCTGGCAGTGCATCTGTCACAGCGGCTGGGCCGGCAAGTTCTGCGACAAGGGTGAGTCCCTGGCTGTGCGGATGGCTGGCTCTGCAAGGGACAGTGGAGCATCATCCAATCTCATTCCCATGCTGTGCTTCAAGGGTGCCGTGGCTAAAGTCCTGCACTGATAGGAGGGATGGCACAGCCAGAAGCCATGTGTGGGATGCCAGCTTGGGCTGCTTTGGCTGTCCCCAGCTGCATGCTGGGAGCAGCATAGCACTGTTTCCAAGTGCTGTTATCTGGCCTGACAGTGCAGCTCCCCCACGCCACCACCATGGTGAGCTCCTGCTGGCTGGCACGCACAGCACTGGCACATCACGCAGGCCAACAAGGGGTCTTGCCACCTCCAGGCCTGGCTTGCTAGTGCCTGATGAAAGGAAGGAGGGAGAAGGTGTGGCCACTTTCCCATCCCCACTGGGTCTGGCAGAGTTTGGAAACTGAAGTGACTGCATTAACTCTCATTTCTCACTCACTCCACCTTTTCTTTCCCCCCTCAGACGTCCACATCTGCGAACATCAGTCCCCATGCCAGAATGGGGCTCAGTGCATCTATGACCGAGATGGGGATTACTCCTGTCTGTGTCCAGAGGGCTTCCATGGGAAGGACTGTGAGATGAAGGCAGGACCATGTGAGAAGGCAGGGTAAGGCACAGCACTGTGATGACAGACAGCACTAGTTGCAGCTCAGCTTGGCTCATTGTCTCTAGATTTCCATGCACTAATGGAGTTAAGCCAAAACCACCTTTGGCTTTAGTTTAACTTGGCAGTCCTGCTAGGGCTGTGATCTGAGCAGGTTCCCATCCCTTGTCAAAGTGGACGCAATGAGCTGACACCAGTTGTGCCTTAAGGAGAACCAGGAGGACCTGCATCTTCCTCAGATCCTTGGCTTGCGGCCTCTTCCAATTGAGCAGTTGCCCTGTGCCTTGGGGACATCCCAATCTTGTCACTATAGAGGCAGAAGCTTTACCGCATCCTCCTTTACCGCATCCATCCACCTGCCCTGTGGCTTGGCGGCCAGCTCCAGTAGTGAGTTTCCATCCCCATGGCAGGGGGAGTCGCTTGTTTTCCAGGGCCATGACCTCTCTCCTCTCTCCTTGCAGGTCTCCATGCAAGAATGGGGGGCAATGTCAAGATGAAAATGGCTTTGCCAGCAACTTCACCTGCCGGTGCCTCGCTGGCTTTGTGGGGGCTCTCTGTGAGCACGACGTGGATGACTGCCTGATGCGGCCCTGCGCCAACGGTGCCACCTGCCATGATGGCATCAACCGCTTCTCCTGCCAATGCCAGGTGGGCTTCGAGGGGCGTTTCTGCACCATCAACATCAACGACTGTGCCAGCCAGCCCTGCAAAAATGGGGCCAAGTGCTACGACCGCATCAATGACTATGACTGCTTGTGTCCGGACCGTTTCACTGGCAAAACCTGTGAGATCTCCATCCCTGAGCCCACCTGGGCTCCCCCCTACCATCCTTTGAACCACGAGAGCGGCTGGGCGATTAGGAGCACCACCAGCGAGATGCCTGAGGTGACACAGCCAGAGCCCATGAGGAGTGCAGTTACGGGGCGGCGTGTGGCCAACCACAGTGAGAAAGTGCCGGGAGGAGGGTTGTTAAAAATCTCTGTGAAAGAGGTGGTGACCCAAAGGGACTCAGGGCTGAGCGAAGCCCAGCTGGTGACAGTGCTGGTGTTTGGGGTGCTGACGGCAGTGCTGGTCCTCATCACTATCCTGCTCATCCTGAGGAACTGGCAGAGGGGCCGACAGCGGTCGAACTGGTGCCAAAGCCCTTCGCAGGCTGCCAGGAAGCTCCAAGATCAGGAGTGCCAGGTGGGCATGTTAAACTCGGTCCTGATCGAGCCCAGGAAAACAACAGAGCTCTGAGCACTCTGAGCCGGGCCCCTGCAGGTCATCATGCTGGCAGACCCCTCGAACTGCACCCCAGGCAGCTGTTCTGGTGCAAATTGGGCAGTAGGGAAAGGCTCCTCGGGCAGTGAGCACATCAACAAAACCCCATGGTGCTGAGCTCGGTGCAATGGGCCCAAGCCATCTCCACCGGCCAGCACCTGTGTGAGTGAAGGTAGGGCTGCATGGGGCCAGCCCTGCAAGGGAGCAGCATTGGTACCGCTCCAGTGTGAGCACTTGGGAATGGACTGGGACTGCTGGAGTGCTGTCTCACAAGTGTCTTCTGCTAGGTCTCTACAACTCATCTCTGTGACTGGAACAGGGTCTCCCAGCTCTTTCTGGAGGCTGTAGTTTCAGATGCCGTGTTCCAAGGGCACAAGCAGATGTGGCCTTGTGGCCACGCGAGCCAGTTTGGAAACACTGTAGAGACTGTTTAGGGTCTCCTGCCCTTTTTCTGCCCTATGTGATGCTCTTTCCTCTTACCATCAGACTTGGTATTACAGACATGTTCTGTACTTTTCTCCTGATGATCCGTGGTGTTTCCTCTCCCTACTTATGGAGCCGTCCTTTCTGGTATGGACACAGACAGCAAAGCTCCTTCCCCAACCCAACGTGCACTTCTGCTTTACTGTTTGCTGATGGGGAAGCACGTGGCCTCTTCCTTGTGGGGCATCCCGGGCCTGAGCTGGTCCTTCTCATGTCCTCACAGGTGAAACTGGAGCTGGCCAAGACTGGAGATGTGCTGCAACTGGCTCAGGAGCAATACAGGATCCAGATCCTCATTTCCCCTGCCAGTCCCTCCGAAGCACCCTGCTGGCATTAACCTCAAACCAGCCATTGCAGAGTTTGTTGATAGTAACCAAGCTAAACTCCCTGCAGCGGATGTGTGGACAGGATACGGAGCCAATGATGACTGTAGGAAGCAGATACAGCACTGCATTCTCCTTGCTAAAGCAGGGCTGAGAGGCACTTAGCCTTGGTACCAGCTCTGCTCTGCCTTTTCTGGTCTGGTGTACAGCAAGCAGGGCCTCCCTGCCACAGTCAGGATTTTCTATGCCTCCTCATAGGAATGAGGGGTCAAACAGTGGAAATCTTGAAAAATAAACAACAAAACAACCCCTACTACTGGCCTGTAGGGTCACAGAACAGGGTTTGAGGTCATGTAGAAAGAGAGTGGCCAGGGGATTAAGCACTCAGCCAGGAGAGAGACCTGGGAGAGGGGTCTGGGGCTTCATCAAAAAGATTATTTTTTTAATACATGAATGGATAATGTACCTTTATCAAATAAAACAATTACAAGCCCAGAAACTGTATTAGAGAATGATAAAATAATTTAAGTTGAAGCATTTCTGTACATCAACCTCCTGCTCTCAGCAGATTCAATTACATCACGTTGCTCAGCTACTTGTCCTGTCCAGTTGTGAGTATCTGTATTTTCATCACTGCCTTCAAAAGTGCAAAACCAGACTGTGGCACGTGGATTGTTCTACCCCATGTTCTGGCCCAAAGTCATCATAAACCTTTCGTTGCCTGGAAGCCCTTAACTTTGCTGCCCTGGCATTGTCCTGCTGGGAGAAGTTCAGAGATCTCAGGGCCTTCTTGATCTTAACATCTCAAAACATCAGAGGCTGCTTAGCTTGAGGCCAGCCTTACCTGTCACTGAGCAAAGAGAGACATAACTGCAGTGGGTAGAGACCTGCCTCAGGACAGGGTAATATCTGCAAGGCACTGACTCAGAGTGCTGGAGAGCAAGGAAAAGACAAGACTAAGTGCAAGGGCAAGATGAGAAGAGTAAGCTGATTCTCTAATTGAAAGAAGCCATATGTTTGTGCAGCTGGGAGCAGGGGAGGAGTCAAGGAAAAATGGTGTTGGAATAAACTAGCCTTAAGGGGCCTTTAATGTCATTGCATTCTGGCCTTTCAGAAGGAAGGGTCTCCACTGCAAGCCAGAGAAAGAGCAGTAAGATCCCTGGTTGCAAACTTCTGGGGTATCTGGAGAGGTCAAAGTTCCCTGGCTGTTCTAGCAAGAAGGAAGGGTTATGTTAGTGCAGAGGGTACCACTTCTGCAGCTCACAAGCAAGTCTATGCCTGGAGGGCAAAGGGGAAAGGAACCCAAATAACACAACTTCACAAGAATGTTTCCATTTTATTCTAAATTGCATACATGAGACTGAGCCTCAGATTAGGAGTCACTGATTCTTCAGTGAGGAGTAAAGCCCTCTGTAATCTCAAAGGGAAGCTTTAGAGGGCAACAGTGCCCCACCAGCCAGGCTCACATGGCCCTAAGCACCAGTTCACTTTTCCCTACTATAAGAAAGGCCATGCTTCCATTCCTGAGACACACAGTCATTGTCAGCAGGAGGCAATGACCCCTCCTCTCACTTCAGCAGCTCCTGGCTCTGCAGGGATGGAGCTGGCAGCTGAGGCAAGAGGAAAGGCAGACCCAGACGGACTGCCTGACCTCAGCCCCAGAAGGAGGTCACTGCTGCCCACTGTGCAGCAGGCGCTGAAACAAGGAGCCGTCCTTTTTGCTTAGGCAGGCAGGTGAGTCCAGCTCCACCACTCTTCCAGCCTGCATCACTAACACACGGTCTGAGTCCAAGATGGTGTTCAGCCTGTGGACAGCAGACACCAGGACACATTAGCGGAGCTGAAGAGGAAGAACTCCACGCACTGCTTTACCTGCTGTCAAGAACAGGCCCAAGACATGCCCAGCACTAATATTCACAGGGCCTCTCCTTATGCACCCAGGGGCACGCTACAGTCCAGTTCACCAGGCAACTTCTGTCCACCACTGAAATACAAGATGTTTCCATCCTCACAGCAGAGTTATTGAGTTGCTTCTGTTTGCCCATCCAATTAATGGCTCACTCAAAACTGAATGGTGTGGAACAACCACAGGTACAGAATCCCATCATTATTTCTCCCTCCTTAGTGTTCTACTCTATCTCAGTTCTAGTGGAAAAGAGGTTGGGGCCATTTCCAACCCAGTCTTGCTTTACCTTCTGTCACTCCCTCCTCTGCTGGTTCTCTTCAGTAATTGCTCTTTCATCAAAGAGATCTTGACCACACCCCAAACACACACCTCAGCCCACAGTGTGCTTACTTTTCTACTCTAGCTCTGCATTATCTCCCTAGCATTCAAATCCTATTCCCATCTCCTACCCTCTTATCTAATCCACTTAACAAGACCCACTCAATTCCCTTGCAAGGTCTGGCCCACCCTGCCTGTTATCCACCACTCCCACTTGACAACATCCCCTGTCACCTGCTTGCCTGATTTTTATTTTTGTGGTAAACCCGGTGCTGGGAAGCAGTTCCCTTTAAAACACCCTACATACTACTGCATGACCTTCCTCCAAATTCTCTTCCATTTGGCAACAGTGGGAGCGTTCAGGGCAGAGACCACTGCTTACCCATCCCTTCTCAGTATCCACAGCATTTGTGTTTTGCACTCCTCTGTCACTGCTTTGACTCTTACATTAGCTCTCTTGGCTGTGGAGCAAGCACTGCTGCTGTGTACTGCCTGGGGAATGTCCAGCCTGTCAGGGTCAGATGCAGGCTGGAACCAACACTCGGAGGATTGGAAAACAGAATTACCAAGTGCTCTACCTCCCCTGGCCAGAAGCTGCCTGCAGCCCTTCACCTTTGGTTGTCCTGCAGTGCCCTCTACTGAGCCAGAGCCACCTGCTTCACTCACATGTCCAACTGCTGTTTTTGTGTAGGGTATTTCCCCACTGCTCCTTGCCCCATTAGCCAGAACCACACGCCTATAGTTCACCCCCTGGTCCCAGCAGGCAATGCCCAAGGGAGCCATCAGCCACACAGTATTTCCCTCTGCTGTCACCCAGTTTCTAGGTACAGCATTTTAACTGCCTTGTTCTGCTCAACCTTCAGGCATGGCAGGCACAGCCACTGCTTCCTCTGAGGGCATAACACTGCGTCAAAAAGTACTGGACACGTGGAGCGATGGTTTCTCCGTACCTGTGAGCAATTGTCAAAACAGTTTTGTCAGCAAAGCGCTGGCGGATGGTTTGCTGCAGCAGCTGGTCTGTCTTCTGATCCACACTGGCTGTGGCCTCATCAATGCACAACACCTGCCAGGGACAGAGTGAAGGGGACACCCAAACATCACTGAGGAGACCCCAGTCTATGTCAAGGGATATCGTGACAAGGTAGCACAGGTCATCCATCACCACCACACCCCACTCCTGGAGCACCCTGCCCTGTTGTGCCAACACAGCCATCAGCAACTCACTCCTCGCTTTGATGGAGGCAGGCACTCACCTTGGCCTGTGTCAGGAGGGCTCTTGCCAGACACACCAGCTGCCTCTGACCCACAGATAGACTCTTTCCTCTCTCTCCCAGCTCACTGTCCAATCCACCTGCAGAGGTCAAGCTGAGCAGTTATCACACCACGCTCTGTGTAGACAGCTCTCCCAGTCTGTTTTTTTTTTTTCCCCCCAGCAGCACTCAAAATTCCAATCCCAATCAGTCCCAAGCCTTTGAAATCAAAGCCTTTCTGCTTGGATGCAAGCAACATCTGCCAGAGACATGAAATGTGCTGCTAGAACCATGGCTAAGGCATCTCTCTGAGGCTCTGCCTGAGCATCCACTGGTGCCTAGGCTGATCAGCAAGATTCTGCCATCCAATCCACCACCTGACTGTTTCTTGATACTAAATCTCTGGGAACATCACTGGGCTCTCACTGGCTTTTTCTCACTGGTGCTAGTGGAGCCTCATCTAACCAATTCCCTACCACATCTACCTGATCCCTTTTCACCAGCTTTCTGACTGGAAGCTTTCTTTCCTCTCCCAGTAGCAGGGCCCACCAATCTCTCCACACTGGCTCCAGACTCACCTATCTGGGTAACAGCATCCCGCAGGTGGCACTGCTCTAGCACTTCATGGAGTTCAGCATCTGTCCATTTACCCTGAGGGTCCAAATTCTCTCGGATTGAGCCACTGAATAAAAATGGATCCTGGGGGATGATAGCCAGTCTAGATCTGCAAGCAAAGGATAGCTGAAGGCATATGGGGTAGGTTCTGCAGAAAAGCAATGGCCTCTTTTTTTTTCCCCCCCCGGCATGCCTTGGCTGCATATTTTAAAGACACAGAGATAAGGCTTAAGTCACTTTTCAACTTGGTTTCCTCAGTACAGGTCTACAGAAACAACAAAGCAACTTATGAGAAACAGACTACAGACAAGAGAGTAAGCCTTTTCCTCCTGACTCTTCTTTTTGGTATCCAACCAATGGCTTCCAGACCCCAAGCCCCCTCCACCCAGGCTGCCCCTTGCTCTGCTCAGACCCCTCTGTACCTCAGCTCCTCTAAGCCCACCAGCTGGCTGTCAACACCATCCAGGAGAATACGGCCTGCTTTCAGCTCCAGCATGCGGAATAGTGCCAAGAAAAGGGTGGATTTTCCAGATCCTGTGCGACCCACAATCCCCACCTTCTCTCCAGGGTACACCGTGAAACTCACTCCATCAAGTGCATTGGGAAGGCCTGCTCGGTAGGCCAGGATCACTTGCTGGAACTCCACAAGCCCTTGGCTTGGCCAGTCAGCAGCAACCTAAGAGAAGCACCAGAGAAAGACAGAGGATGAATGTGACTGCCATCTTCAGCCCCATCTCCACACAGGCCAAGACTCACACATTCCTTTGGATAATTGCTTGGCTTTTGAACAGACGGAAGGTGCAGCTCAGATCTCCTTCTACAACTTTTTTTTTCCTCTCACAGTTTAGCCCTAACACCCCCTTCTGCTTTTCCATCCTCTTCCATCACTCTAGCCTTCAACAATTCCTGCCTGAGGTTTACCCTCCTGGGGGTGTATTGGTAAAGGATGAATAACTCAAGCAGATTCTCTGAGTGAGTGCTTTCCAACCACTCATTACAACCTTTTGACCTTCCCCAGGAAGAAACCACAAGAAGCCAGCAGAGAGGTTGATGCCTGAAAACATACTTAAGGTTTTACCTGGACCAGTTTATTCTGGGGCTCCATGGGGATGTCTGTGGTATATTCCTCTGTCCGCTCCACGCTCACCATCATGGTTTCTGTTGTAGTGAAGCTGGAAATGAGGCCTGAGAGCAGGTTTGTAACAGACAGCGCATATGAGAGTGCCAGGCCCACAAGTCCTGAGAGGACAAAAGCATACGCAAGGATGTTAATGGCAGGGAAGGAGCTGGGATCTTGGAAGGACAAAGAAAAAGCAACACAAAAAAGAGAGAAGCCAGCACTCTGGAGTCTGGGATCTCACTGTTGCACAGGGACGTGTAAAAGCAGCAACAGAAGCCAAAGCATCACAATGTGGGCAACACACAGAGTGACAAGGAGCAGGAACTCTGGATTTTACTCTGGTATACAGAGATATGCAACTCTGGGCTGAGAGGAATCCCTGGACCACAGTCTCAGGGAGGCAAAGAAAAACCCCCGACAGCCTACCTGGATTTCCTATCTGCTTCTGGTGCTGGATGATGGCAATTCCTGCAATAGCTGTAATCACAGCAACTCCAATCATTTGCAAGCGAATGTCCAGCCACTGCATTGCTGTGTTGCTGGCAAAGAGGCAGCGCTGATTGTGCTCTAGGCGCAGCTCATTCTCCAACTCAAACCTGGTGGAAGCACAACAGAAGTTCATAAAGGTTGTGCACCACTCAGCCCTCATTGCTACTGCCCAAAATCATGAGCATTCCTACCACCACGTAACTAGCCCCATGTTAGGATGACTCTGATCTATAAAGCCAAAACTCTGCTTCTCTAGGTGCTCTTTCCTTCCACTCACCTTTGTGTGGCCCGCAAGGCTCTAATGCTGCTCAGTCCTGAGAGAGTCTCTGAGAAATGAGTGTAAATGGGAGACAGGGTGACACTGTAAAGACGCTTGAGTTCCCGGGATGTGCGCCGGTAATAGCGTTGGATGGAGAAGTAAATAGCAGCCAGAGGAAGTAAGACCAGGCCAATCCAAGGGAGACCGTAAGTGATTATCACCAGCATGCCCAAAAGCCCATACATGTTAGCCAAGAAAATGTTAAGGATAAATGGCAAGCTGTCATCCACACAGTACAGATCTGAGGAGAAGCGGTTCAGGATCCGGCCTGTTGGTGTGGTGTCAAAGAAGGTGACTGTGGCCTGGCAACAGAGGATTGAGAAAGCAAGTCAGCCAGAGGCAGCTAATCAGTTCATCAGATAAACACAGCAGAAATCTACTTCTCACACCCTTACTCCAAACTATTAAAAACACACCAGTGCAGAATGACTTGCAAGAACTCTGTACCGTATTTTCATACCATTACCTTTATAACTCTCTGGAGCAGTCGTTTGTGAATGACAATGGCAGCACGAATAGTGCCATAGGCAAATAGGAAGGCCCGAAAAATGGTGAAGAGAGAGTTGGCCCCTGCAATGCCCCCATAAACTGCCAGGTAGAAATTCACATCCATGGAAGCATTGGAAGGGACTGGGGCTGTGTTCAGAACTTGAACTGGGGAGCTAGAACAGAGAAGGAGGAAGATTATGAATCTGCTTAGGTCCCCATGGCAGTAAAGTTACACACTCAGGGCATCAGAACTGAAAAGCAGACTTGAGGGAAAATTGGGATACTTGAGCCTGATACTCCTCTTTTGCCATGCTGAGATAAATACTGACTACTTATGCAGCCAGAGGCCTTCCATCAGCCTCTGGTTACTGGCTCTACAGACACCTCATAAATTCCCTGTCTGGCCAGAGATTTCAATTTTATTTATTTATTTTTTTTCTCTCTCAAAGCAGTCTTACAGATCGCCTGCCTGCAATGACATGGTCTCAAGAAGGATACTCACAGGAAATGCACAAAGGCAAAATGAGTAAAAGAGTGTGTTTCCTTCAGCATCTCCTGCTCAGCATTCACTTACACAAGCCCAACAACGGAGAAGAGAAGCAGCTTTGTGGAAGGTAGGGAAGCTGAAGAGACCATCACAGATGTATTTGCTGCTTGGGATATACTGGAGATCCAGTGTGAGAGCCACCAATCTGAGATATTTCTGGATGCTACAGAGAGAGACAGACTGCATAAAGGATTCAATCTTCAAGTCAGCAAACACAAAGCAGAAAAATTGGAAGGGAAGCTGCTGGGAAATATCAGCTATTGCTACTCAGCCTCATGCAGTCCCTGTCCTCATTCTGCATTGTTACTAGTAGAACAAAAGCAAGAGAACTGCCATGATCTGCAGCAGTGAAAGGAAACTGCTAAACAAACAGACACACAACTACAGCAGCAAATGAGAGGCCAGATCCTTTTTCCTTTTCCCACATAATTCTCCCCTCATTCCCAACATACTATACTAGTTTGTAGAAAAGGGCTCTTCTTGGTGTGGGGAGAATGATCAAACCTCTTACTATTTTCTTTCCCTGGACTCCACACAGCCAGGAAAAAAAAGGACAGGAACATTTAAAGAGAAAGAGAGATGTGTTCTTGGATCATTGCCTCACCTTGCATCAGGAGCAGTGAGAGGAGGATAGATAGTGCTAAGCAGCTTCCCATTGCCAACCAATATGCCTTGTAGACCTGAAAATCCAGAGCCCCTTCTTTCTTTTCCTCCTCCTTGTGGAGGAGACATTTGTCCTGCGATGATTCTTCTGCCTCTGTCTCTATAACTTCTTCCTGGTCCTGCTCATCAGAGTCTGTTGGGGCAGAAGCAAACACAAAAGTTAGTGTCGTTGGTACCTCCTGCAGCTGCTGCTTGATGACAACAGAGCAAGTCAAGGCCATGAGGAAGACTTATTCCCTCCTCTCTGCCCTTTTGCGATAGTTTTGCGATAGGTGCACCAATGCTGGCAGATTCCTATCCAGATCTGAGCCACGAATGGAAAAGCAGATCCAAACACTGTTACCAGACCAAAGCTGATGGCCATCTCTTCCCCTTTGAACACAATGCCCATAGATCAGCTCTGCCATAGGTAGTGAGAGCTCTGCTTCAAGGCCAAAAGCCATCAAGTATAGGTTCTCTGGGTGCTCAGATGATCCGTACTGTCCCAGCCACCCCCAAGTTTGCCAGGTGCAGACCTTTATCATTCCGCCTCTTGTTCATATCCTTGAATTTGGGGACAGATTCCACAAGAGGCAGGATATCAGCTGGTGGGCCTGCAAAGAAACACACACACGTTTCAGAGCCTGAGATAAATAGATGATTCTTCCTGATTATTGTTATGAAATGGACCAGGTTTGTTCTCATGACATTTCCTACTTTCTCCCACAGCAACTGCTTTCTTTAAAGTTCTTCTCCATCTATCCCTGCCATGTCCTTCTGTGTTATCAGCTTTCTATGTCTATATCTGTGAGTCTGTATGCTCCCTTCCACACAGTCTCCTTCATTCACCTGCAGTGTCCTCAAACTCTTTATCCTTCCTTGTGTTCCCCACTAGTTACTCCTACTCCCTAACGGCCATCTTTGCTCCAGCCACTCCAAACTGTCACAAATGGATGCCTGTGAAGACAGCCACTGTACCTGTCTTGATTATCCTGCCATTGTCCATCAACAACAAGGCATCAGCCTTCTCCAAAAATTCTGTCCTGTGGGTGCAAAGGATTCTGGTCTTGTGTTGGAGAATTCCAAGAATGCACTTCTGCATAAGATGATTAGCTACATCCGCATCAACTGCAGCCAGGGGATCATCAAGAAGGTAAAACTCTTTTTCCTGAGAAAAAGACAAGAGACAAGGATATAGCTGTTGGCCCTGCCTGAGCAGGCAATGCTGGAGAGAAGTGTCTCAGTGTGGCACACTGCCAGAAACTTTAGGCCAGCATGAAGTGGTTTAAGGCATGCAGCCAGAGCACACTGTACATCTGCATGCTTCCAACTTTACAATCAACTTGGCACAAGGCACAGCACAACTGCTTTGCTATTTACCTGGTAAACAGCCCTGGCAAGGGCTATTCGAGCCTTCTGGCCCCCACTGAGTGTCACACCATTTTCACCCACCTCTGTCTGGTCACCTGCAGGTAAGACCTGAAACATTCAAGGAAATCTTTTTAAAAAGGATAGGAAACCACTGTGGACTAAAGATGAGAACACTGAGATCCCTCTCCTGACTCAGTCAGCAACTCTTTGGATGATAACTTACAAAACAATGAAACAATGCAACAATACATACAGTGGTTCTGCAGGCAACTGGCAAGCTTGGCAATATTCATGTCACTAGACTCTTATATTCCAAAATAGGTGGCCACATATAAACTACCCACTGAGTGACTTCTGGTCCAAGACAACTCCAGAACTGTGCCCAAGGTTTATCTGGGAAAGCAATAGCTGTGCCTACAACAAAATAATGCCAGGGCCCGTTCCCAGCTTAGCAGGAAAAAAAAAAAAACACACTAAATTTCAGCAGCCAGAAATACTTCCCATAGGCATAGGCTACCACTTGTCAAATAAATACCTTGCCCTTGTACAGTACTCACTGCTTCTGCTGAAGCAAATAGGAGCTTCTAGTACCTGGCACTTCAGAAATTCACAGTCTAGGTTATAAACTCAGAAGAGGAAGCTAGCTTCTCACCAGGTCTAACAGCAAGTTTATTGGCTAATATAGCCACGAGCTTCAAACGTATAATACATGCATTACTGATGGAAGGACTCAGCGTCTCTGATCCAAAAAAGCATCAGCTGCTGGCAGATTCTGTTGAAAAACCTGGCAGTCAATGTTCTGATAGAATATCTTTCATCAGAATCAAGGGTTTTTGGCTTAGCACCAAGGAAACCATCCGAAGTGCTAACGGAGCAATCTCACACCTTAAAGAAAACTGGTGCTGAGTACAATCTTGGACTGTTAATCATAGTAAAGCTGAGTGACTGTGACACCGGAAAAGCAGGTTAAAGCCTGCAAGAATGAGAACTCCTCCCAGTGAATATCAGGCAGAATGTATGGCTGAGGAAGCCCAAGAAGTTTTGCAGTTCGGGCACTCACATTCAGGTCCTCAGAGAGGGCACAGGCCTCTACCACCTCCTCATACAGCCTGGCATCATATTGTCGCCCAAAAAGGATGTTTTCACGGACAGTGGCAAATTGGATCCAAGGCTCCTGTGTGGCCAAGCCAAAGCCTTGCTCCAGGTCACAAATATATACTTGCCCACCTTGTCTGCAACACACCAGAGATAGGCAGAAAGACAGCAAAGGTAAACTGTCAGTAGATCAAAATGACCAAGAAATACAAGTAGCACCCAATGGTCCCCTCCTGCCATGGTGTGGGAGGACCAGGCAAGGAGGAGTCTTAATATTACTTACTTAATGAGTTCTCCAGTGATAGCTGCAAGCAGAGAGCTCTTTCCAGATCCAACCTTCCCAACAACTCCCAGGAGCATTCCCTGTAAAGGGAATTGAAAAGGACCAACCTGATATGTTAATACACAGCATGGACTTCCTCCAGTCCATCTCAACTCTGAGAGACATTATATGAGTCCTGTACCACTGAGCCAAGAGAAAATCTTCACATATAGCTCATAAAACCAGGAAAATGTGCCACTCTAGTGCCATCTTTGTTTCCTCCTGCATTCCTGCTCACCTTTCTCACTGAGAGGTTCTCAATGTGCAGTTGCAGACTGCCAGTAGATAAGGGCTGGCTGGTGCTTCCTTGTATGGCTGGCACCCATGAAAAATCTGCACCTCTTATATCTATGGCAGAAGCTGTTCCTGAAGGGCTACCTACAAGGAAGAAGTAGCATTACAGTGAGAATGCCATAGGGCGACAAGAACCTGGCATCATGAATACTATCAGCTTGGCTCCCAAATGCAAGAGGCAGAAACAAAGCATGGCCAGAATGCCCTGAACCCAACCTCAGAATAAGAAAGACACTTGCCTACTGACTTGTCCTTAAACTTACACCTCATTTTCTCCAATCCTCCGTTCTCCAGCTCCCAGAGGACACACAGGCTGACCTGCTGGCTCTCAGTGAGACACTGTGAGGATAATCTGGTTTTATTGTTGAAGGTGAAAGAATGGCAGAGAACTAGCATAAGGCAAGGAAGGAGAAAAATGGAACTGTGATGACTCAGGAGAAGCACTCATGCCTTCATGCCAAGGCAAAATTGGGGTTTTTGATGGCTTCATTATCAGAAGACTTTGGATGGAGGAGGGAGCAGCTCCTTTTAAATGCACACTAGCGGTGGGATTCTTTGAGGACAAGCAATGGCCTATGTTTGGTAAAGAAAAATGTTGTAGTCTTGTATTCTGTTTTTTACAGAAATGAAGTGCCAGTACTCGGACAACTTGAGTGGTGAATCATGGTGTGACAGATGGCTGCCCTCTAGCGCTGCCTTTCACACCTCAGCTCTCTGCTCCAAATGTCTCCTGCCCAAGGTCCCAACCCTGCCAGCATCCTTTGCCATTACCTAGGGCATAATAAGCTTCCAAATCCTGGTCCATGAGTTCAAGGAAACGCTGAATTCGATCCAGGGAAACTTTGGCTTCCAAAGTCCCATTCAACACCCATGGGAAGCTGTTGAGGGGGAGAATGAGCATCCCCACAAGGGCCAATGCTGTGAACACCTGAATGGGTAAGAAAACAACCATGAACCAAAGGCAGTACCTCCTCTGCATCTTGTATTCTCCAAACGGCTTCAAGAGTGAGAGACAAAAAAGCTATGGAGAGACACGGGGCGAGATCATTTCCTAGAAAAGATGTCTCAGGGATGCAGTCCCACTGCAGACTGTCCTCTGCAAGAGATAAATTTGAAGCTCTACTACCTACAGTGAGCAGTGCTGTCAATTGGGACCTCCTCCTTCACTCACCTTTGTGGCAGTGAGTTGATGACCCATCAGGACATAGGTGATAAAGATGACAATGGAGACAACAACCGGCAGTGCTGCCCACAGATAAACACACACAGCATCCAAGTACTTGATGGCTCGCAACTTCTGCAGCTCTTTAGCTCGGCAGGCATTTATCCTGGTGCTGAAGTGCTTCTCCCAGGCATAAAACTTGATAACACGGATGCCACTTAGGAACTCTGTCATTAGCTGCAGGCATAGAGAAAAAGCACACAGTATCTGCTTAACACACCAAATGCCAGTTAGGCATCTGGGCTGTGCTCAGGTTTGCATTTGACTCCTGCTTAAGGGCCAGGCTACAGATACCAGGAGCCATTTTTTGCTAACAGAAATATAAACTCAAGTGGCAGCTGCTGAGAACTTTGCTGTCATTCATTCCACCAGCTTGCTCAGCTACCTGTACCTGAAAGGCTCATGAAAAGACAAAATACTATACAACTTCCCAGTTAGCCTGCATCCAAAGCCAAGCAGGCTCACATCTAACAGCTCAGGTATCCCTGCAACATGTTCCCCTCTCACTCTTGCTCTCACATCAGCATGCACAGAGCAAGCTGAAATATGCCTGTGCCTGACATGAAAGAATAGCAACAAAGAAAGATGCCTAGCAAACTCATCTTGAAACACCTGGAAGAGGTCCAACACATCCTGTACTACTACATGCATCTTCTGTCAGGAAGATAAATATTTCAGTAGTTCCAAACAGCTGTGGAAAAGCTGACTGAGGGTGCCAAACTAGAGTGAAATAAAACCACCACTTCCACAATCACTGCATTTGTCCAGACTGCAAGATACCTCAACCACTGACAGCATTACTGAAGTAATGGGATGGAAGCATCTCTAAAGGAAGCAATCTTCTGCATGCAGAAGAGGAACCTTGCAAAGGAACTTCAGTTTGCCCTGAGGGCAAAACAAGCATTAGAGATTCACTATCTTGAGGGTGGGGAATGTACTTTACACCGAAACACTTTCGAACCCCTCTAGCACTTTTCCCAAAACTGATTATTCAGCACAGCCTCTTAAAATGCACAGCAAGTAGCTAAAAAGCCGATATTACAGGGACAAGTGGGTAGAAAACCTAACAACAAATTCATAAAGCCACCACCTTCCCCTCACCTTGACCCGTGTATCCTTGTGCTTCAGCATCTCTGTGTTGCTCATCATGATGCGGTTGGCTATGACCTTGTTGATGGGCACAAGCAGTAGAGCCAGGGCCAGGCCTCCCAGAAAGGCTACACCCACTTGCTGGTAGAGAAGATAGAGCGTAATGGCAAACTGGAAGGGCAGGCTCCACACCTCGTGGAAGCTGAGACAGAAGTTGACCAACCTACTGGTGTCTGTGCTCATGAAGTTGACAATTTCACCCACAGTGAAGCGGGAAAGGCTGGTGCTGCCAACACGCAGAGCCTTGCGGTAAATGGCAGAGATGACAGCAGCTCGCACCATCAGCATCACCTTCTGCACCTCGTAGCTGAACTGGTTCCGTAAAAGCGCACCCACAAAGGAGCCAGCAAAGAGCCCAAGAGCATAGAGCACTCCGTGGCTCAAGGGCTCCTGCTGTGACTCCATGAAGTTCACCAGCAGGTTCAGAAGCAGAGGGCCTGAGAAGCTGAGCAGGCTACCAGCCAGCTTGAGAAATCCCAGGGAGTAGAAACGAAGCCCAAATGCAGCATGAAGCACTGAGAGGAGTTGTACGGCCTCCTGGGCATGGTGCGACCTGTCCAGGGCATTGCTACTGCCACTGTCTCCAGCAATGATTGGGCTAGTAAGAGACACTGTCTCCTCCTCTACTTGGTGCACAGTTGCTTTCTTCTGCCAGCAGGCATAGAATTGATCGCAGACCCTGGCAGCCTGAAGCTTTCGAGGAAGCAAACAGACATCTTGTGGTTGGTTCAGCTTCCACTGATAGCCACGTTTCATAAGAGGGTTCATCCAAGCATAAAAGAAGCGTGAGAGCCAGCTCTCACCATCTTCTGCCACTCCCTGCTGATCTGACACTGAGATCCCTGGCTCTGAAATGAGCTGATCCTGCTGCCAGGAGCTGTTGATGGAGAAGAATTCATGCCTATCAGCAGCAGGTAAGAGATAGCTAATCACATACGTCAGCAGAGAGGCCAGCTTCAGACAGAGAATGGTGAACCTGGAGGAGACAGCAGGGTGGGCAGGAGACCAAGCTGTCCCACTTTGGCAATACCACACCAGTGTGATGAGGAGGGAAGGCAGTGGTAAGAGAGTGAGGAGAGCCAGGGCTGCAGGGCCCCTAGCAGAGCCGTGAATGGACCTGCAGAGCATGATGAGTGCAAGGCCGTGAGTGAGCCATGTCAGCGCAGCAATGCCACTGGCTAACACTTCCAGGTATACAGGGCCCAGCTCCTGCTGAGAAATGGCGGCTGGGATTATATCAGCAAGGAGCAAGCCAGCAAGTACGAATGACATGGCAATTCTGCATCTCCAGCCTCGCCTGTGAGACATCCCAGAGCCAGATCTAGAGGAGGAAAGAGCAGATAAAATCTTCACAGTTGATATTCCATCATGTCTTAGTCACCATTCACCTTTCTTCCTCTGCTCATCCTTCATCCATTCATTCTTACTTCACCTCTTTTTATTCAGTTCCCTAGATATCTAACTTAGACTGTGGACATTGATATTCAAGTCAATAAAAAAATCAATATCCGATCAATACCAGAGGTTCAGATGGTATAGAAAATAACTTTTCTCTACACAAATTTGTTTGCAAACTGATATTTTGTGGTCAAATGAGGCTCCATCCTTGAGGATTAACAGAAAAGTATATTTAACCTTTGGATGATCAAATTCTGTTAGCTTTCCCTCATACTTGTGATACTTTCTCCAGAACAATTATCTTCTCAAATCTGCTTTCAATAATGCTGCCTAAGTAAAGTCCAATCTCAGTTGCTTAGTAAAAGATTTCATTACTATTTGGAGCCTTTCAGTATCAGTGAACATTGACACACTTACAAATTCACGATAACAGTAAACAGGAAAACTATTTTTGATTTAGCTGAACTCTTTATTACCTCACATACATCTTCCATGCCACCTTGTATTTAGATCCCTGTCAAGAAAACTTCCAGTTTTCACAACCCTCATTCACTGAAATTCTTTTCACTTTTCTCTGTTATTTTATTTTCAATACCCTCTGTTCTTTCTGGATACCTTTCTGCAAAGGATCAATCAGAGCTAAACACAGTACTTGGAATTAGGACAGATACTGACAAATGTAACGGCATCATAACATTTTGTCTTTCTCTAATGCCATACGTGGTACATTCCAGGAGAACTAATTTCCAGCCCTTCCATCCTGCCTCCAGTCCTGCCTAATAATCAAGTGCCACACAAGTGAGTTGTCATACCTTGGAGTGCCAAGGAAGCAGGCGCTGACCGCAGCAAGGATCACATGAGGAAACACGTTCAATGCCAGCTGATTAAAGCAATGGCCAACTCTGCCATGAACCCACACAGGGAGTGGATCCTCTGGGCTGGTCCCACACAAACCAGCCAGGATGTTTTCCATCCTTCAGTGGGAACTGAACACGAGAGATGGAGCTCCTGAGGTTGAAAAGAACAAACAGCATGAGGCACGGGACGAGCACAGCCCCGCTCAGGGTGGACTGTGATAAGGAATGAACATAGGACCAGAAACAGCTTCCTGGATCAGGCAGTCCAGGGCTATTGCACACCTGGTGTCTTATCAGCTGCCCTGCAAACCAAGCAAGCTCCAGCTGGAGCTACGCTGCCTCCTGCAGCCAACCCACAGCCTCACTGCTCTGGGAATGCTGTACTTGCTGCACCGCCAGGTCGAACGCTTGCTTGGCCAGCTCATCCTGCCAAATTAACATCAGGAAACAGTGGCATGCTTGTATCCCGCCTCAAAATATCTTGAGCTGCTTAAACTACCACATACCAGTTATACTTCTACACATCCTCAAAGGGGCGCGGACAAAGGTGCTCCTTAAAGCAGCACGTAACGCCACGCACCCTCCAGCTCACACCAGCGTGCCGGCGGGCTGGGAAAGCGGCAGAATTTGGGGGCTCCGCGCTGTGCTTTGCAGACTGAAATACACACGGGCCGTTTCGAGCCTTACACCGTCCGACCAAACTCAGCCGAGTACCGAGTCTTCCGGGCTTCCCCCGGCCCGCACCAACGCCGCTCCGAGGCACGCAGCTCCCCCGAAGGGCAGGCATAGCGACGCGCAGCCGCCGCACGCCCAACTTTGACCCCTACCCCCCGCCGTACCTCGGCAAGGCTCGGCCCTCCCCTGGCTCCGTGCTGCCCACGTGGAAGAGAGAGGCAAGGGGAGCCTCGCGCGCCTCCTTGCGGTCCGGAGGACGCGCTGCTACCGCTGACTTCGCAGCAGGTGCTCGAGATACTCCATTTCCCCAAACCGTCCCTCAGTACTCCCTCTTACCAGGGAAAATTAGCGCATCTCTGACAATAATTCATCACCGGTAGCCAATTTTGCTTTCAAATCACAGCTCTTCGGAAAGGCAATAAAGCATTCTCTGAGCTAGCAAGCGTTATCAGCGGGGTGCTGAGGTAGCAGAATGCCAGTGACATTCCTGTCCCGGAACACAGAGCAATCTGGCCAGAGGAGTTAGGCAGCAGAGATAAGAGCACGTACTTGGAGGCCACAGTACTCTCTAATGATAGTTTCCTGGAAAGAAGTACTAGGAGACAAATACATAGCAGCTGGCACCACCACAAGGATTTCTGCTGTGGGTTTATGAAAGACAAAGCATGAGAAGACCCATCTGAGTGTCTGCCATCCCTACAGGAATCCCATACAAGTTCAGGAACTCCTTCCTTGCCGCATTGTTCTCTGATCTTCTTCTTGCCATGTGAGAAAAGATTTTTTCTTTTGGTCAAGCTTTACTGGTTCTCTGTCCTCTCTGCAGATTTCAGTACCCTCTGGTCTCTGTATCCATCACATCAGAAAACTGGCTTCTGCATGGAGACTGAAGTCAGTGCTCACAGATGTACAGACTTAGCTGGAATGAAGACTGTCCTATAAAGCAGCACAAGGCAACATTCACTCTACTATTCATTACTGAGAGTTCTTATTGCCTTAGAATATACAAATCCAAAGAGAGAAAAATTTCTGCTCTGGTTCAGATCAACTTCTTGACATAGCACTATTTTCCTAAATGTCTGTACAACATTGTTTAATTTTTGTCTTTGAGGATTCTTATTTCTTAAGGTCCTTAAAGTGTCAGAGTTGCAAGGCTGCCTTTTCATGTCCAAGCAAGATACTAATCTGTACTAGTTAGGTACCTTTGATCAAGCTGTGGTTCCTCCCAAAGGCCATTCAGAGGTTTCTAGAATAAACTTTTCTGTAGAGGCCTTGATTATTAGTTTACATCCTCTGCAGTCAAGGAAGCTTCCCTTCAAAAAATGAAATAAGCAAATTCTCAAGACAGCAAATAGAGACACAAGAGGCTGAAGCATGAGCTGCACACAAGTGAAACTTTCAGATTTCACAGTTCAAACATCTTATTTAAATTCCAAATGAAAAAAATAAACTTTTGTAAGACACCAAACTTTGTAAGACACCAAAGAAGTCCTCAGATACCAGGAGAAAGGATCATATTCTCTCCTTTGAATTTTTCCATCTGGGCTGAAATATCAGCTTTCAGATGCCTTTGAGAATACTAATCCACCCCAACTAATCTGAAATCACTGGTGCCTGCTCTGCCTAAGCACATTTAAGTAGAAGCAAAACCAGAATCTAAACATTCCTCCTTTTTATGCTTCCTTTCAGCTATTTCACCTTCCTGAATACTGCTATGTGTTTGACTTGCTTAAAATATGTATGTGGAATATAGGCCTGTGGGTGTACTGCTTACAAGTACTTCGTGCTCTATGGAGATACACCTGACATATGTGATTATCAAATAACCACAGCATTCAAACAAACAAGTCAGGTTTAATAATCCTCCCCACATAGTCCAACATAGTCCAGATTTTATTAACTGTATATTAGTCAGTTTTTCCAACCATCTAGACTGAATTATCTACAGTGAAGAAAAATAATTTGGCAAATAGAGACTATCCCCATACCTTTTCTTATCAGTTCATTTTGTAACAGATTATTTAACACAACCTTTCCCAGGACTTGAGTCAGAGAAAGAGCATAGGCTCCATATTTATTCCACTACCCAGCTAAAAGTAAATACTGAACTGAAACAGAAGCCAGTCTAGACAAGCCTTAAATCCATAAATACCAACCTTGTGATTATAGACATAAAATCTCTGAAAACAAATTATCTATTTGGATGCTTTTTCTGTGCTTGCAGCCAGGACTTCTGTATCAGCTGAACCATCTTCAAATTCCATGATATAGGTTGACTTGGTTCAGACCAAAATCTTTCAGGAATGGGTTACTTCGCCTGGACATGAAGATAGAACATACCTATTTCACACTGCTTTCCAAGAGAAAAAATAATGCAAAGTTCAAAAGACAGAGTAATATCATCCACTGCAATTTCTCACAAGGAAATACTCACAGAACTGCCTCTCTTCTTACTAGTAACTCAGCATTTTAGCATTAGAGGAAGTGCTGTATGGCTGCCTCACAGACCTATATCTATTCTCAGCTCCAACAAATGAAGGCAAAAAACAGTAATTAAGATATGTCTTTCTCTACATTGTTTTTTACTTGCGGCCCAATCTGAATTAACATCAGTTCTGACTTGTTTACTCATTCATACACTGCTACTGCTGACTTTCCTTACTCTGTTGTTTCACTTCTCAATGTCATTTGCTCCTGTGACTTTGAGGCTTCACAAGAATTCAGACACCTTATTACCTCAACTTTGCCCTCAGCATCCAATTAGCTAGCATCTCACCAAGCAACAGCTAATTGCAAGTTCCTCTAACCAAGATGAGTTCTATAACTCCAAATTGCAGTTTGGGAGCTGAACTGGTAGCAGAGCAGACTGGTATCTCCTTTGTCCAGGATGGGTCTGGACCATTCATCACAGAGTACTACAAACCTTTGAGAAGCAGGTCAATTCTGCTCAACTTTTGCCCTGAATAATTTCTCTTGCAAAGAGCTGAGAACTTCAAATTTCCTCTGACCCAAACTTCAGCACTAATCTTAATTTAACTGAATCCTACCATGGGTGCCCAGTCTCCTTAAAAACTTGCTTCACTAAGGCACATGACTGTAAAGTGACACTACAGTAAATACAGAATGAGTTCAGAAGGTGTAAGGTTACATTCAGTAAAATACAAGGGTGCTATAAAATGTTATTAAGCACAAGTCATGCATTACCCACCAATCAATGGATTTTTCTCGTTTGAACTTGTTTTTAATGCCACAGTGAATATTCTGTTTACTTTTTTTCCCTTCTCTCCATTCTTCTCTTAAGCAGTTTACTTGCTAACTTGAAGTTTTAATGAAATTCTTGACCAGTTTGTGGCATCTGGATTCCTTCAAGTTCCAAACAGCATTTAGATCTATCACTATAAACCACCAGGCTGCTCTTTAGAGCTCCTTTGGATATAAGGTCAAAAGCAAGCTAGCAAATATTTTAATGTTTTAGAATTATGCAAAGTTTATTAAATATTATACATGAAAAATTGTATCAAAGCCTGATAGAAACAAAAAATGATACTTTACTGGGGTTCTTGGTTATTTACCTTTGACTGTTTTGAAACTAAAGTTAAAAGCTTTTTTTTTTAAAAAACTGATGTAAAGAAAGCAACAGTACAGAAAAGGTGTCCAAAAGCAAATAAGTACTTTTTTTTTCTTGTTTTTTTTTTTTTTCTTGTTTTTTTTTTAAAAAAAGCTATTTTTACTATTTCAGTTAACACAACTGAATGCTTGACACAGATAATCAACACTGAGGCAAGAAGGCTTGCTATTTCTTTCAACGAAGAGTCAGAATGTATCTGAGATAACAGTATACTCCTTATACTAAGTAACTAGTCTTATATTATGTCATCCAAACAGAAGAGAGATCTCCAAATATACATCAGCTCTGTAGTTATCAGGAAGAACAACCTTGTGTCTCTTCAAGCATAATAATGTTTGCTGCTTAGGGTACTCAGCTGGAAGAAGTTCAGCATTAATTACCTCTACTACCATTATGCCCTCCTTGCACAGGAGGCAAACTTGCAGTACCCTGGGAATCTTCAAAGAAATCTATATCCCAAGACACCTGTAATCCAATTAAGGTCACAAGTTAAACATTATCAACCATAGGAGAGAAGGAAAGGAGCAAACAACAGTAATGCAAAGTAGTAGCTTCCGCTTCCTTTGATGATTGGCATTAACTGAGCATATTTCCTGAGTGTGGTGGTTCAACTGCCCCCCACCTTTATAATAGGCCTCTCCATGCTTGGTGCAATTCCTTTCCTTACACAACAAGCCAGTCTTGGCAATAAAATGTGAAAGGTAGAGGACCAGCACATGAAGGCATTCCTTGTGCCTGGCCCCTGCTATCCTTTAAACTGCAATAAGCAGCAGATGACAGTGCAAAGGCATCCCCTTACTATATCCAGGCACTTGCTTTTTCCTCCCATCACCTGGGAAGGATCATCTCCTGACAGCCCAATCCACCTATACCTAGGTCAAAGCCTAAAACAGGTAGTGCAGAACTCATGAACCCAACATGATCTGGGGGTTACTTAACTGGTGAGAAGTACCAGAATATTTCTGCCACCCAAGGGGGCGGATAAGGAAAAGTACCTTACAAGAGTCAAAATAACTACTTATGCTTCCAAGATAAGTGAAACCCTTAGAACTCTTCCTGGATCACAACAAGCTGTGATCAGCATCTCCCCCAGATTGGGGCACCTCTCAGGTCTTCCAGATCCTCAAGGCCATCCACAAATGGATACCAGCATGAAGTCATCCTGCTGTAGCCAGCCTCAATTAGTGCCTGTAGGAAAATAACAGTATATTGCAAGTATTTGCTCTAAATTTGAATAGAAGGAAGTTTTAACTATAAGCTAAGCTCATTCTTCTTCCAGCCACCTCATTTCTTATATATGTTTTAATGAGACATTTGTTTCACAAGCATGGGTGCTGAGATATTTTACAGCCACATACTTCATTGCAACTGTAAGAGCATGCTTTGCCCCTTACACACACATCAAAGATACCCTGTTATTTAGTGTGAATCTTGTCATCCACAAATCTATAATCAAGTCACTCTTTAGTTATCACATATTTCACTAACTCACTTCATTAATCTTCAAAGTGAGTAACGATGAAGTTCTATTAAAATCCAACCCTTTTATTTACCTAATGGCACCAAGAAATCTTAAGCTGCTGCTCAACACAACCGAAAGTCTATTTTTATTTGCAGTGACAACACCGAGCCTGTGCGGTGGAGCACTCCCTGGGAAAACCCCAAGGCTGGGGAGTCAGCTGTGGCTGCGCCGACCCACTGCCAGCAGAAACGCACAGGACTACCAGACAGACCTCCACCCACAACAGAACCCGTGCTCTGTTTAACTGCTGCCTGTCACAGGACATCAGCACTCCTCCTGAGAAATTTCTCCTCGTACCCAACCTGAACCTAGTGCGACTCCAAGCCGTCATCTCTCATCCTACGGCTGCCACCCGGCAGAAGAGGTAAACTCACGACACAAATACCTGAGCGCAGCACCACCCCTACCTAGTGCTACCCGCCCCGCCGCGGGGCGCACGTGACCGCCGGCTGGAGGCCGCCATTTTGTGGGGGCGTCCCCGGAGTCCCGCCTCTTGTCCCCCGCCCCCTGCCGCTCTCACCCCGCCCCCCCCCCCGTGCCCGCGAGACTGGGAGGTGGGGGGGGCGGCTCGGGAGCGCGCCCAGAGTGGTCGGCGGCGCGCACGCGCGGGGGACGGGGGGGGACCAGGGTCAGAAGGAGTTGGGGCGCCCGCGCAGGCCGCCGGGACCCCCCGGGCCGCCGCCGCCATCATGTACCGCTCTGGCAGCGGCCGCTCCGGCCCGTCGTCCTCCTCGTACTCTCACCGGCTCAAAGACAGTGGCTCGGCGGGGTCCCGCGCCTCTCGCTCCAGCACATCGGGGCCGGGGCCGGGCCGCGGCCGGCCTCCCCCGCCGCCGTCCCCTACAGCCGCCGCTACCAGTGCTTCGCCGCCGCGCCGCCACCGCTCTCCGTCGGGCCACCGCGGCGCTTCCCGCCGCTCCCCGTCGCCGCATCGCAGCCGGAGGCCGCCGTCGCCGCCGGGAGGAACGGGATCCGGCGGGACGCGGGGCCGCCGGGGGAGCGAGCACGGAGACAGCGGCAGCCGGGTAACCGCCGCCGGGCTGCGGGCGGGCTGCGGGCGGGGGGCGGCTGTCAGGCGTCGGTACCCGTTCCCGGCACGGCAGGGCCGCGGGGCAGGGCCTCACCCCGTCCTGGGCCGGGAAGGGAGCGGGGCCCCCCCGCGTCCTGAGGAGCTCCGCGGGGAGATCGGTTATGTAAGTTTTAAATAATGGGGGTTTTTTTGTTTGTTTGTTTTCCCCCGTTATATCTCTCTTTTAACGGCCCGAGCCGTTTTAGCTAAGTCTGGAGGATGATGTGTTCAATAAGGGAAGGGATGCAGCTGATCTGTTTCCTCCAGCTGTCACAGTGCTGTGTTATTGTGTAAACCTTCTATTGATGGGAAGGTAACTTTCTTAATAAGGTGCTGAGTGAGTGTTTTGTCAGAGCGCTTTCTGCTGTCACTGATGTACAAAGGAGGCTCTGCTATAGCTACTGATCTTGAGATAGGCACTGTTTTGTGGTTGGGGCTGCACCACCAGGTGTGCCACTCTTCTTATTCAACCCACTCAAAATCTGACGTGGATATGTGAAGCTGTGATATTGCAGTAGAAATTACACCACCTTGGGTGCTCATGGTTGTACCTTGTTTTTTGCAAATGGCATTCACTCACTCAGGCTGTCTGTTGCCTTTGGTGCAGCACTTGTCCAATAGCTGCTGTCTTTGTAAGTCATAGCTTTGCTGTGTGCTCGTGTTGCTCTGAAATAAAAGACTTTTGTGCTGTGATGTTTTAGGTTCCCTGGTCACTTAACCTGGCATACGTACAATTAAATGGAAAGGTGCGCTTACGTTTTCCTTTTGCTCTGCAGTATATTCTGTACTCATGCTTGTGTTTGTGAAGTTGCAAAAGTGAGTTGCTTCAAGAGACTGATTTGGCTGAAAGTTAATTCAGCCAGCATCTGTTGTCTGCTGTGACTGATTCACTGCATGGTAGGACCCTGAGAGAGTAGGATTGCCCTTTGTGATGGTGGTGGTGGTTCTTATAAGATTTCCTTGGAGCTGCTTCTGTGGAAGAGATGGCAGGTGACTATGGTGGAGTTAAAAGTTGGTAGGTGCTGGAGTAACCCATCCTGAAGGCATGGAAAGATAATACTGTGTTTGACAGTGAAGCTGGGCTGAGAAGCTTGCCTCTGGCCATTTACTTTTAGGTGTTGTTCACTATTATCTTAGCCCTATAGACTGTTGAGGGAGTAGCCTCGCAACTTATCTTGCTAATGAGATCCAAGTGGAAAACGCTATGGTTTTTTTAGTAGAATGGATTTTTAGTATGATTCTTGTCATTTTACATCGTAGGCTGATGTACAGTGACACAGTCACAACAGAGGCAATGGTAAATAGGAATACCACAGTGGGACTTTGTAAGATTGGCATTATCGTCACTCAGTCTGTGTTTTTGCTGTGTCTGCAGTAGGGTGGCAATGTGAATGGGCTGTCACAAAACTTCTGATGCTGAATGCATTGGTTCAGACTCGGAGAAGTTTGAATCAGAAGTGTTTGATTTGCAGCTTCTGATTTCTCCTTCAGAAAACAAACAAACGAGCAAAACCTTACTTTATACTAACACTGAAATAAATAGTGTTTGTCAAGAACAGTGTTATTTTACACCCTTCTGGCTCAAGTTGCAGGAGTCACTGCAGCAAATTGTTACACATTCATGATGTTTTTCTTGCCTGTTCTAATTTCAGGGCGAAGGATTGAAAAAATGATGAATTCTAGAAATTAGGCTCCAGTAAATTAGCCAGTGCTGAACTGATAATCCCAGTAGGTTTGTTGTTTGTTTACAAGAATGCTACTGTGCTTAGGGAAAAAACTTTCTCTAGGAGGCAGCTCTCACTGTATGAGTCAAAATGAGATGATTTAATACAACTCTTTAACCCGAATCTGTCATGTGCTGAAGCACAGTATAGCTAATTCTCAGAATATATAGCGTGATTATTTTTTCCGTTTATGTTTTTGCTCTCCAAGAGGTGTTCAGCCAGCACTCCTCCTTATCTAAAAGTGATGTTAATGCATAAGATGTATGTCTGCATTCTTTTTTAGAAAGGCTATTTACAAATTCAAAGAAAGATAGAAGCTGGGATTATGCTGATGTTTTCCAAACAATGGAGCTAAGTGTAATCAAAACAAAATCAACAGCAGATTCGTTGGGTCAGCATGCTCTGCTAAAGTTTTAACAAAGTGTTTCAACCTGTATGACTTGAGACCCCCTCCACAGAAGCTGAGGAAAACTGGAGAGATACACAGTAGTGTTAACAAGTGGCATTTTGGAGCTGTCACTGAGAGAAAGAGAGGTTTAAGCTGCAGTGAGGAAGGAGGACTTGAAGGAGGGGAATGTAAGTGTAGAAGATGTAGTACATGAAATGTAGACATTGATAGGAGAAGGGCACGAGGTTGAAGAATGGAAAAGTTACCATCCCTATGCTTCATATGAATTGAAATATAAAAGGAGCATCCTGTGAGATTTCTTGTTCCCTTGTCTTGATTCTGGGCATTGTGTTTTTGAGATGATGGGCATGCATTCCCAAGGTATCAGCATTGGTCTTGTGTGTAACAGAGATGCTGACTGCGTGTCAGATGCTGGAAGTGTGGATGTTGTAAGTTTCTTAGTAGCTGGGGTATGGGAATTGGAAGAGCGGAGCATGGAGTGACAGGTAAGGTTTGGCTGAGTACTGAAAAATGTAATGAGGGGAGAGGAAGGTCAGGGCTGTTCAGTGAGAGTTTGGCAGACTGTACATGTTTTTGCATGGCTGACACATCGTAGTGTTTGTATTTTTGCCACTGACATGCGTGCTTGTTCTTTTTATAGTCTTTGTCAGCTCCTTCGCTTTCATATAAGAAAGTTAGCTGAAAGTGAAGAAATGGGATATTTTGGGTCAGCAGAGAAAGAAGAAATTAAGAGCTGATATGCAACTGGTGTGTTTTATATGGTAATGGTAACTGCTGTTCAAGAGCCCGAAGAGGAAGGGAAGAAATCACAGTGCAGGGCTTTGGTAGGAGTGACTGGTGGTGGCACTCCACCATGCAAGTGCTCTTAAAACTTGAATTTTTCTGTCATAACAAAAGGTTCAAATACCTTTTGTTATTTTGTTATACCAAATACCAATGTACCTCCAGTGCAGTCTCTAGATGGTGGTCATATACATCCTGAATTAACTAAATGTAAACTATTTCCTTCTTTTGTCCAAAAGTTCCTTTACATAAGACATAATTGTCACTTCTCTGTCTCCAGTTTCTGGAGATATTGTCATATATGTGCCCAACTTACAGTGAGCCTTGATGGTGAAAAGGTGCCTTTCAAGATAATTGCATCTCCAGAAAGTCCTCAGAATTTAGTGTTAAACAGGACACATTTGAGCCTTCCAGGTGCATTTGTGTGAGATGCATGCACCTTGTTTGTGTTGTATTTCAGCCTGACTGGTCCTGGATGGTGTTGTACTATATAAAAGAGAATATCATTAGGTTGTGTTCTGATCAATGCTGGGATTCAGATTAACGGAGAAAAATTTAAAAAGTTTGATTTTATCTTAGAACAGTGACATGCACAGTGAGTTCTAGTCCATATTTGTACTGCAAGTAAATTTTGTTAGATGAATTTGTGAGGCAATGCTACTTTTTTGTTGGAAGTTATGTAATGTTCTTCTTTTGTTCTCTTGAGGATCGAGCTCAGTCTGCTGCACCTTCCCAGGGCAGACAGCATGGATGCAGCCAATGTAGTGCATCTGCGGCTTGCTACTGCTGTGAAAGCAATATGAAGCACATGAGTGGTTTGGCAGAACTGAAGCAGGCTCTTTGTTTTCTGTTAAGAGGAATATAAACCACGGTTGTTTCAAAACACGGATAAAGTATCTCTGCTTTTAGTCGGCTTCTTATGGAACTCCCCTTACTTTGATCATTCCCAAATTTTAGTACCATGTTCTAAAAGGATACAAAGCATAACTTAACAGTTATGGCATTTGCTGTATTAGACATGTCTCCAAATGGAGATCTGTGCTGAGCAGTTAGCTCAGGTCTTCTCTGCTGTAGTTCTTTGAAGGATAACTTAAATGTGGTTTGGTTCTACTGGCGATAATGGGGTGATGGAGTTTCTGCAGCCACTGACATTTTTAGTATTAGGTTATGCATTGTATGTGTATTAGGTTAGTATTAGGTTATTAGGCTACTGCACTGAAAACGTCACGAGATGAGGAAAACTACTGAAAACATCACTGTAAGGAAAATCTGTGTTTACACTGGTGTATTCTTTGCTTCGTGCTGTTATTAGAGCTGCAAAGGGCCAGAAATCCAGGCACTTTTATTAAGATATTCCTGCCTCTGTTTTTATGCGCTGTTGGTTTAGCTGCTTCTGCTCTAATGAAGAAAAGAGCACAGCAGTGAATGTGGGACTTATTGAACTTCTTTGATTTTCTACTTTCCGAAATGGTAGCTTATTAAAGGTAATCTTTTCCCTTTTAGATTATGTAAATATAGAGCTTATTGTTGGCAGTTGGGGTGAGAAATTAAATGCATTTAATACCCTCCCTTTTCTTTAGTGACTATTAGCAATTGAAATACTTGGAACAAATGCTCGTCTGGTTTTTGTTATTGTTTTTTTTTATCGATCCATCCACCCCACGTCTCATGTATTGAGCAGAGTCTCTTGCCTTTCTGTAGCTGAGATTAAAACTCCCTGATTGATGGGCTTGCACTCTTTCTTCAATTTACAGAGACGTTCACCGAGTCTCCGCTCTGAGTCTTCACTGGAACAGAGTTTGCGGATTACTGTTGGTAATGACCGGTATTGCATTGGCACACCAGAGAGAAGGAGGCTGCCTGATAGACTGGGCTCACCAATTGATAACCTGAGTGACAGGTATGGTCCTCCACAGATGGGAACTCAAGCGTGTGAAACAGTAAGAGTATGAGAATGGCTGTACTGAGTGAGGCCAAACATCTCATTGGCCCAGTAGTCTGTCTGTAGTGGGCACTGACAGCGAGTGTGTAGGGAACGAGGGTAACAGGCTAACGTGTAGTGATGCCTTCTTGGAATACTCCCCCAGTCTCCAGCATGTTTTCACATGGGGAGTTTTTGAAGAAGCATTGTTGCCTGTGTTCACATAGTCCTAGACTGAACAAACTAATGTTTGTTCTCTGACTTTTGTCAGCTGTTTCTTGACCTATATCAACTAAAGTGCCTAGAGGATCTTGCAGGAAGGAGGTGCTTCAAATGAAATATCACAACTTCAGTCACCTTCTGTTTCTTATGAAGCAACCTAGTCTTGACATAAAGTAAGGTTGTTTATGGATAATGTAAATCTTTGATTTCCTAATTCACCGGGAGGAATAACATATTTTCTTGATTTTAGAGTATAGTCCAGAAGAGAGCCCTAGCATAGCTTGTAGAAAGCCTATTATTTTGGCTTCAGAAATCCTGCGGAGGGGAAGTGAGCACGGTTATACAATCTCGTACATGATAAAGTGTTAGAATTCTCAGGGTTCCTTCATTGGAACTGAAGTGGAACAGTTAATGGAGAGAAGTCAGTTGTGTTATAAGTACAGCTGTGAACACTGAAGTTTAAAAATTAGTAGGTACTGTTAGAAAATCTTTGCCTGCAGTGGAAGAACAGGTAGAACCTGGCAGAAGAAGTAAACTAAGATCATCCTGTTGAGCAGAAATTGTTTGCTTTACCTTGAGTTGCAAACTTAAAGCTGGAGTAGCTTGTGCTTGAGAGCAACCATACTGCAATTTTAAATCAAGCTCAGGTATACAAAACAAAAGGAACAGTAACATCACTTTTTGATGCAAATATCCCTCAGCCGTTTAAAAAGAAAAAGTAAAAAAAAGTAGGCAGAATAAGTGAATTTCCTGTCTCAAGCGTAAGGGTAAGTTTCTGCAGGTGCAGAAAAGCAAATGAGAGTTTAGTTTTCAGTACTGTCACTTTTATGGCTTTACTTCAGTTCTTCTGAAATCAGTTTTGACTTGTAAATTCCTTGTACGGTCTGCAGTCTTCAAAACACGATGAGTGAATATGCCTGGGGAGAGTACAGTGGTTGGAAGGAGCAGGAAATTGTATATAGGAGAACTGGCACTGTGCTGCTCTGGCAAATTAAAAACCTGGTGGTGGTAGAGTTGTCCCATTGCTTCATTTTCTCCGGTGAGGTTTTTTATGTAACCTGTTTTGTGGTTATACTTCCTGGTTAGGAGTAGCACAGCAGAGTTTATTTTAAGATGAGAAGGAAAATCACTACTGTGGGCATCTTTACGCTCTCGATAAGCAAATCACTTTCACTTTATCTCTGTTACTGGATGAAAAATGGTAGCAGGGTAATTAAAGAAAAAAAAAACAAGGTCAGAGTCAACTGCTAAGAACGTAGTGAGGTACTGAAGTGATGAATTGGAATAAGTCAGACAGTGTAGATGTCAGTTTTTAAGTGACTTGCCATTTAAGCATAGGTGTGCAGGAGCTCCATGTGGTTAAGTTTATTTTTTGTTTCATTTTGTATTTTATTTTATTTTATTTTATTTTATTTTATTTTATTTTATTTTATTTTATTTTATTTTTTTCCCTCCATGCTATTTGTGTTGGCTGTGCTTGACTGAGTGGTACAACTGTCCAGAAGCTTAGCATGACAACATCTGTTAGCTTTCCTAAATCTTACTGCTTATGGTTTGCAGATTTATTCACTATTTGTTATTTTGGTTGTTTTAAAAAGGTGGTTGGTAGTTGTTTGCTAGGATATTGTATATAATGTATTTTTTCCTTCTGTGTTACTGCCTTGGTTCAGACACTGACTTTATCACTGTGCTTTAGAGTGTGGCCCTTATTGGTGATCATCATTTGCTTTAATACTGTCCACATCAGATTCTTATTGTACACACAATCCCTTCTCTTTCTCATAAAAAAAAAAAAAAGTATTTTGTGAAGTTGTGTTTTTTGGATTTTGAAGTAATTGGAACAAAAAATTCCAATTTTTGTTATTCTCAGCTATTTTTCCTACCTACTTGGGTTTGAAGCAATCACTTCTACGAAGGGTTTCAGAATGGCAGAAAGAGTCATTAAAATAAAAAGGAAATAAAATACCAGAGGGTAGAAATCAGGTATGCTTTTGGATTCTCCTGCAGACATAGATTTTTATGATGCCCTAGGAGAATTTCCCTGGCTGTGTGTCCATGTGCAGGTCCATCCTGAAACATCTGTAAGAATTTGTTCCAAGTTTTTAGGGCAGCTGGCCTCCTGTGCATGTCTAAGTAAAATGGCGGAATGCTGCTGGTCTGTGACTTTGAGGTGACTAAAGCAGTTTATCTTCTTTATCAGATTAATACTTTTTTGTTTCCTGGAATCTTGCTTTATCAAAGTGAAGTGTGTATCTTATTTACCCTCCCTACCTTTCATCTCTTTTTCTGTCAGTGTTGTTAAGATATTTACTGCTATCTGAGCTGGCATAAGCTATACAGAGCATCCACCAATTCTTTCGTCTGAGATTAGTGCTGGGGATTAGAACACATCACTGCAGAGAGTTGGTCTGCATTAAGCTGTGTTCTGAAATAGCAAATTTTGGCTTAATATCAGAAGTGACAGCTGGCTTGAATGTAAACAGCTCGTCGAACTTCCATTTCAAAGGCTGTTAAGACAGAGCCCTATTGGTTGCTCACAGCAGAATACCATTGTTTATTTCTGTTTCAATGTACATAAATGTACAAATATGATAAAAAGTAAACTTCCTTACCTCAGTTTTCATTCTTTGAAGCATCATCTGTATGTCGTCTATGGTCTGTTCTTCTCTGATACTGTGATTTCCAGTAATTCTTAGATTCTACAGTAGGGAAGGAATTGGGATGCTCAGTGTGGTATCCTCTGCCAGGGATGCAACATACTTAGTAGACTTTGCTGACTGAAAATTGAATTATGTTTACAGAGTACATATTTCAAAGAGCTGCAATTTCTATAAGGCAAATAAATCTTTTTCTCATACCTGTATTTAATCTTTGGGTTTTAAATCTGTGTCCTTGCTATCCATAGTCTATTTAGAACATTCTTTTTGTTTAAAGTAGAGTAGGATTTGCTGTTCCTGTATTTCCAAAGAATGATTTAGTACTCCTTCCCTTTGTTGCTGCAGTCAGAGTGTTTGGCAAGCATGGGTGCAAACTATTTGCTCAAAAATCAACTGAAGGTGTGTGGTGATATACATCTGTTACTCGACCAGCATGTTTATGTATAGCAGGCTCTAATGGAAGCTGATGGTGACACTAAAGAGAGACATTTGCTTTTAAATAAATTGTTTTATGGACAGCAACATTTATGTACAAAACTTAGTTAGGTCATATGTAGATGTTTTTGTGCTTTTAGAAGAGTGAAGGTGTATGGTTTGTTATGGAAGAGGTAACATCTGATTTCACAGATACTGGTGTATGACATATCTTTGAAGATGTGTCGGGTCAGTAAAGCATCTAATAATTTAGAAATTGCTTTGCAATGATGTAAGTCAGAGATGCAGTGAAATTTCATATTTATTTTGTTCTTGAATATGCATGTGTAAACTATGAAGATAAAAAAGAAAAAGATTTATCTTGTCACATTAGTTATTTCTTGGTCTGGTGACTTAAAAATAGGGTCTGTAAATTATCTGCAGGATTGTTATTTTGGTTTTCGTGGATTCTTAACATTTATTTATTTATTTGTTTGTTTTGGAAATGTTGTCTCTTAAATCTGTTGAGGCTGTTTTCTTAGGAGGAGGGTGAAGATTCAGGCAGACATACGTAGTTTATCTCATGCTGACATCTTAATCACGCAGGGGAGACATTTTCTAAGGTTTCTATCTCATTGATTTGCCTGTATTGAGCTCATTTGCTTCCCGTTCTTGGAGGATCTTGCTAGATTTCTGAAGTATCTGAAAATAAAGACAGCAGTTGGCAATTTTGAAGTGGTTTGGTTTGTTTCTGCCTGATGTAAATGACAGTGGCAGAGAAGTTCTCAGGGGCTGAGGGGAAAAGGAGTTGGTTAAAATAGTACTCCTGATTGGAAGTGTCTGTTGGAGTTGGCCCAAAAAAGGATAAGCCAAGAATTATAGCTCACTATTTCCAGGTTGTGCTAGTTGTAGTCCGCTGTGTATAATAATGCACGGGCTGACACAAAGGAATGATGCTCTTACACTTACTGTTCCTGATTCATAGATACCATGTAAAAAAAACTGTGCTGCTTTTTTAGGTAAAGCAGATTGTGATTTCGACTATCCTGTCTATAGATCTTTTGCAACAAAAAACATTGCTAGAATTTGTGGTCTTTTTCCACAACTGAAGTTAGAAAGAGGATCTGGTTACCTCTGCTAGCCTGAAACTGAATTACACATTGAATAATTCATATGAAATGGGACCTTAGCATCTTGTTGGGAGAGGTGAGGAAAGGGATTGTGGCCTGAAATACGATAGTAATGTTTGTTTTTTTTTAAATTGTGCAGTCTCTCTACAGAAATAAGTCCATCCTGTCAGTTTTTCAAGGCTCGGCTGCAGTGTGAATTGAATTGTTTCTGTATTTGCAAGTGACTTCATAGGAGAGAAGCATAACACTGTTAAAAACAGCAATCCCTTGTCCCCTGCTGCTTGAATATATAAAATGTTGCTTCTGTTTAGTGATGGAGATGCCTATTCTGAATTTGATTTGGAAATTTCTTACTCTTGAGAGAGAATAAGACACAGTTAATCTGACTCAAGCACTTAGGTTTTTTCTGTGCTTCTCTTATGCAGGGATGATATGGCTGATGGTCCCATATTCACCAGAGGCCTCTCAGGCCCTCGGGGCTTAGAGAGATACCTGTCACATGAAGATCAGCCTTCAAGTCCCTTCAGCATGAGACACGATGAAGACTACCGCAGCCGAGATGTTTTTCTTCATCGTTCAGATTATAGCCCACATTATGGTCGTCGAGAAGAGCTGCCTCGCGGATCTGACAGAGACGGTGATAAATTTAGGAAATCTTTCTACCCATCGAGACCAGAAGAGAGGGGACGAGAAATAAAGCGTCCACGGTATGAAAAGGATGAGAAATTGCATTGTATGAGTGGAGAGCATCAAGGTTTCTCATCAGGAACACGAAACTATCGCAGACGAAGCCGCAGCCTTAGCCGCAGTCGAAGTCCAAGCCCGTCATACCTAAATGAAGAATTCCGAGAGCTTGACCGTGCCAGGAGAAAAAGAGAAGAGGAAGAACGTAATAGAAACTTGAATCATGATGTTTCAGACAGTGGTTATGTGATCCCAGGCTTGACTAACACACTACAGACTTCTGAGCCCCGTTACACATATAGGCCTGAGGAAATACCATCCATGCCTAAAAAATCTATCTTGAAGAAGAGGGTAGAGATGGAAGTAGAGTCTCCTATTCAGGTTTGATCTCTTTCTATGTCTATCTCCTCATTACTCCTTTCCAAAAGTCACTTCCTGATACAGATTTCAAAAACAGACAAGTCAGGTGCTTACATTCTCCTGTCTTGGAAAGGACAGGTATCTTTTGGTAGGCCTGTACAATTTAGAATTGCATTGGAAATTTTAAATGATGAAGGCAATTAATCAAGGATTATATATGTATAAAATCTGAGGCAGAATGAAATGTTCTTATTGAAATTTGTCCCAAAACGCTGAGATTGTGCTGAAAAGCTGAGTCTGAGCTGAGTACATGCCATCAGGGCACTGACAGAAGGTATGACTGTCACAGTGCCTTTCTGCTTCTTTATAGACTAAGAACTGCCTGATGAATCCTCAGTGTCTTTGACTGCAAATTTCTTTCTTCGAGTGTCCTTAATTTTTCTCTTTACACTGTAGGCTGATGTTAACCGTACTTAAATTGTACCCAAGCCATACCTCTTGAGTTTGAAAATCAGAGTATCAGCAAAGTTGGGACTGCTGCGATAAATTTATTTTCTTGTGCTTTAGCACATTGCTTTTGATCTGCTTAGTTGACAATGACATCTTTGTATCACAGGGCACCGAAGATCCTGCTCAATGCCCATGTCTATTTCATATGATATTAATTATGCATATCTGAAGAAGTGACTGGAAATATTCCCAGTACAGTTACTCTTACTTGTCTTAAAGTGTTACATCCTAATTGTCTGTGATTAAACTCAAAGCATAGCTGAATTTATGTCAGAGTGTTTCAGCTTAAAAGTTTCATTTATTGAGTTTGTCAAAAAGTTGGTTAAATATAATTCTGATCTTGTGTGTTCTCTAGGGTGAGCTTTCATTGCTGGACGTTCTAGAATCACAACTATTTTTTTTTTAATCTTTATTTCTCTTTCAACTGTGAATTGTCTTTTTTAACTCTTCAAATATGATCTTGAAGAGAAATGATCATGTTCTTTTGTTCTACAAGGTACATAGTCCCCTCAGAGGGTGCTGTAGTAAATAATAACTTCTCTGTCTTTCAGCCCGAGGAGTTTTCTAGCAGCCCTGCTCCCAGCAAGGATCTTCCTCTTCTTTCTAGTCATTCATCTTTGCCCCAGAGCAACAACACAGCTCCGTTTTCCTCTGAAGTGGAGAACTTTCTCAAGCGGTTTAACAAAGACTCTGTGATGGAGCCTGCAAACAAAGAGTTACATGATGGTTTATATGAGTGGAACCCACTTTCTGCGGCTCCCAAAGACACTTTTACCTATGAAGAGAAGTTTGGAAGCTTCTTAAGTCACAAGGAGAAAATAGAACCCAAATCAGAGCCTGCTGATCGCCATACTGACTTCCTACTGCCTCATGAGAGGGCCAGTCAGGATGGCAGTGGTTTCTCCCGAATTCTGGGCATGATGGCTGATTCTGTCAGTGCTCAGGAGAAGAGGAGGCGTAGTTTTCCTGACATCGAGGATGAAGAGAAATTTCTTTATGGTGATGAGGATGAAGACACTAATAGTGAATCACACCTTGTTCAAAAGCCTCCTGTGAGTTGTAGCAGTGAGGTAATGAACCAGAAGGTGAGCCTACCTCCTCCTTCTCCTGCTCCAGCTGTCAAGCTGGATCCTTTAGAAGAGCCTAATGCTGAGTATGCCAAGATTCATGACTTACTCAAAACCATTGGACTTGACATTGGTGTTGCTGAAATTGGGAGACTAGCCATTCGTACTCAGGAACGCCTTCATGGCAAAAAGTTGGCATCCCGTTCTCCCGATCGTCGCTCTTCAGATACTCGCAGAACAGACCGCTGGGATTTACGTCGCAGCCGAAGTGACACTCGTTCTCCAGAGTCAGGCCAGCAGCACTCAGCATCACCTCCCATTTCTTTCCAGCAGTCTAAAGATCCATCCTCTCTTCAGAAATCAGAATATACGAAGAACAAGCCAGGAGGACAGGACGTACCTCCATGTGCACCAGAGCAACCTCTTCCTTCCGTTTCTCTCATTCCCTCAGTTCCACCAGCTCCTGCTAGTTTGCCACCTACCCCTACTTCTGTTTCCCAATACCAGATTCCCAACTATTCCCAGTTCACTACCACTCAGATGCCCCCGAACTATCCACCTCCCACACTGGCCCCTCCAGGATATGATGCTTATGGGCATTATATGGCTTATGCAGCTCCTGGCTGGACCATGTATCCCCCTACCCAGCAGCCTAATCCTGCATTGCCAGAGGCTCATGGGCTTCTTACTATGGCCATGTCAGCAAACCCTACGCGTCCCAACCTCCGGGTTATTGAGACAGTCTCCATGAGAAAGGATGCCGCTGATGTGAAAAGAGACGATTCTGTGCTTGTTCGTGTCCCCACCACTCCTACTCATTCCAAAGTGCCCCTTCGTCCATCTTCACACCCTCTTAAAAGTACCCCAGAAAAGATATCAGACGAAAAAAATCGAGCAGCTCAAAAGCAGAAGGTATGCTGTATATTCTAATGTATCCAAATATGTCAGACTGCTTGCCTACTGGGCTAGAAACTTTTCCTCTTTAAATGCACTGATTTTAGCCTGAGCGGTTCTGGTTTAGAAGTAGTTAGATTTGCTTTTGTTAAAGATTTCTAGGCACCTGTCTGTTAATTCTGTAACAATTTAAAAAATATATTAAAAATCCCCCCAAATCACACATTAGTAGGTTATTGATTAGGGCCAAACAAAAGCTTAAAGAAAGATACTTGGTATCTATATCTTAACTTTATTCCACTGAGCTTTAGATATTCAAATCATTGAAGATTTGAGGGTACATAGATACCTGAAAGGATGGTATGAAAAAGACAGAGCCAATCTCTTTTCCATAGTGCCCAGTGACAGGGCAAGATGGTCACCAACTGAAAAACATCTGAACATGGGAAAATGCATTCTTTACCGTGAGAATGACTGAGCACTGGCGCAAATTGCTAAGAGAGGTTTTGGGGATAAACAAAGTTATGGTCTGATATATTCCCTTTGCTTTTAGTTTGAAATGATTTAAATAGAATACTTAGACAAAAAGCCATTTGAGCAGATGAGTGCATTTTAACTGTTCGCAGGAATAATAATTTCTTCAGCTGATGATGTTGAATTTTTGGTGTTAATGGAACTTAGGCGCTTCTGAAAGAGCTGTTAGTTAAAGGTGTGGGGGTTTCCTCCTGTTCTGACATGCACTGGTAGTTCAGCTATGTGTCTTGGCTGGACTTCCAGGTCTTTGTCTGCACTGTGGAGTTCTTTGGTATGGGCTTAGTCCAGTTCTTTGCTAAATGCCTTGGAACATGGCAACCTTTGTGCGTCATTTGATGCCCTGTGCTGCCAGAAAAGCCCAAATGATAAAATGGTGCTTTGATAAAATAATAAAAATCTTCTGGCATTCAAGAAGCTGCCTGGCTGTTGGTAGAGATTCTCCCATTGGTGTATGCAAGATTTATTCGAGGCAGGAATCCTGCCAACACTTACACTGACATAGTAGTAGTGGTTCTCTAGTGAGGACTAATTTTTGGATCAATTTTTGCTTGTTCAAGGGGGGAGTCAGTAGCAATGCTCATGAGTATTGTGAAGGTAAGAAATTGGGACTTGTGTCTTGGAAAATTAGTTAGAAAAAATTTAGGGTGGAAGCGGAAAGAACTTCTCATGTTTCAATTCAGCATATTGGCTGGTTTTCTTCAGTGGGAGTCAGTTCAAACTAGTGAAAAGCAAATGTATGAGCTCCTCCTGCTAGACTTGACTGAGCAAGAAACAAACTTCATACATGTTTAATTTCAGACACTGATGCTTGCAGAATGTTCTTGATGATACAGTTAAGATCACATTGAGGCAGAATCCTAAATGATGGCTACAATTTGGCAAAGTGAAATTAGGAGAGAAGCTGGTGGGCTGTAAGGTCTTTTGTCAGTTATATGTTGTCTGTAGAGGTTCTGTGTGAGTTTTGAAGAGCTGTTCAACTTTAGACTTCATGAGCTCTGTAAGAAGATAGTCAGCCAGTCTCAGTGCCTTGAGAAATGATCAGACCAGGCAGTTTTGACTGACAAACTGAGTTCTTGCTGTCTTTTCACAAGTCTGATTAACTTACGGTAGGTGGAGAAGAAAATCCAATCTTCTTGCAATATGTTTAGGTGATAGAAGAGAGAGAAAAACTGAAGAATGAGCGAGAAGCACGGCAGAAGAAGCTTTATTATCTGAAGACTGAACTGGACAGGCTTCGTAAACAGCAAGGTATGGCACATCTCCCCCACTTTTTTTTTTTCCCACCAGCAGTACCTGCTAAAAGTGAAGTATATAGGCAGAACTCTTGAGAAAGCAATGACCTAATTACTATACTAAAATTAATTATGTCAAAATCTGACTGTTACACTGAAGCAAACAGCTGCTCTTCAATCTTCTTTAGTAGCTTGGTAGGTTAAAAGAATTGCAGTTTATGTATTCTAGTGTTTTTTTTAGAAGAAATGAGAAATAGCAACTGGAGACATGTCAACATGTCTTTTAATTTTTATGAGATTTATAATTTTTATGGAGAAGAACAAGTCCTCTCTATCTTAATAACTTACGTTATTTTAAAAGTTGTGTTTTTATCAGAAGTAAATACTTTCACCACTGGAAGGTGATCATTTCAGATTATAATGTATGATTAACATGAAAAATAATTTTGCTTGCTTGATCATACAGTAATTATTAAGTTGATTCTTTCTCTTGAGGACTGTGCTGCCTTTGAGAGGGGTGTGTATTAAGAAACCCCTACAGAGGTAGATAATTCAGATTTAGTGATGTATCTACGAGTTGGTTCCATCTTTCCCAGTAAAAATTTAAGTGTAGTATTTTGTATCGATATTTTACTCATTGCTGGAATAGTCATATCGATCCTAAGACAATTTTCTTGTTGCATTTCTGACTCTTCTGTTTCCTTGATTGGCTCAGGAGAGATGCTGAGGAAAAAACGACGTGAGAAGGATGGTCACAAAGACCCCTTGTTGGTTGAGGTGAACAGACTTCAAGAGAATATTATGAAGGAGATTTCAGAGCTCCATAAAGAATCTGATGCAGCAGATAAGAAGCAATCTGAGCTTGACAAAGTAGCACAGATCTTGGGGATTAACATATTTGAAAAACCCCGGAAACCATCTGTGGAAACCAAAGATTCCTCAGAGAAGAACAGCAAGTCAGAAAACACAAAAGGTCTGGAGAAGGCAACTTCTTCCAATAAGGTAAAATCTTCTAGGTTATATACTGATGATTTTTCCATTAAGAGAGGAGGGCATTGGGGAGCAGCTGCTCCCAAACATTCAAACCTTCAAGAAGGTTTATTTGATGGCATTTGTTACCACATCTCATATGCTGTTTTTGATTGTGTATGCAGGTGAGAGTAAATGTAATCGGAGTTTATGTTTTCCCACGGAGTTTGTGCAATTCAGTACCACTTTCTGTTTTTTATCTTGATTTTGTGAGGTGTTGGATGGATTGAACAGGAGCATAAGTGTTTGTAGCTGTTAGGTCTCAACTCCATATTGAGAACGACAGACTTGTTTTCTGTACAATATTTCCAGTATGGTCTGCCAAAAAGGGATATTTGTCCAAGCTCTTTGTAAGTTTGGAGTGTGTCATTTTTCTCATCAGGTGATGATGTTAATAAATCATGGCAAGAGTTAAACATGATTGTCAGCTTAACACGATTATTATATATATGCTGTATGTTCTTTCTTTAGAAATGTGGGTGTGTGTCATGATGGTCTGTCTGACTTGGTCTCTGAGTGGTGAATACACTAGAAGAGGCTTATCAGGTTCTAGAATTTTTTTTTTACTCTGGAAGTAGTGTATGATGATAGTAGCATCTGAGAGGTTGTACCTGCATTCAGGACAATAATGATGTCACTTTCTGCTGTGTTACCAATTACGTCACTGGTACAGATGGTGGGAGATAGTAGATGCTTTTTGCGTACACCTGACTTTACAGTGTATTTTTTTTTCCAGAAATTAAAGTGTTATTAGGGTAAGAGGTGAATCTTGTAAACTTTTCCTTATGTTTCATCTTGGTCTGGTTCAGGGAAGTCATTAGACGTCTTTCATTTTAAGGCTTGTTTTTGCGTTTTATTTTTGTATCAAAATCTAGTATCCACTTATTTTTACAAATTATTTGCGTCAAACACCACATGGAACAAATGAGTAGACAGGAACATCTGTTAAATCCTACATTGCATTAAGTTGTATTGCTTTCTTTTCTTGAGATAAAGTATGTGTGAATGTGTCTTTCATTATTTTAACTTCCATTGTTTACATTGTCTGAACACATAATGACTTGCTCCCTGTTTATAGTTCCTTATTTTAACATGGAACATAGGATGCTGACCTTAGACTCTGAGATTCACCTTATAATTCTGATTGTTAACTTTTGTTTTTGTGAAAAGAAAGATAGTGCAGACTTTCAGACGCTGAGACCAGTTTACTTGGCCAATCAAGGGGCAAAAACATTTATGTTTTTCCGCATCTTTGCAAGCTGTTTTGTGGTCTTTTGCTGCTGAGCTCGTGTTTGTGTGTTGTAGTCACTAGTCTTGTGCTAAAAAGATATCCCTGAGCTTTACCCCAAGTTTCTGTTGGTGTGGAGGTAAGGTACCGTGATCTGAAAGTTGTTTATGTTTTGTTAATTGCAGAAGCACAAACGGGTTAGAGTTGGTTGTCATTCATCTATTTGACAAGTACTGTGTTTTGTAACGCTCTGGTTGAGATAGTATTTTATAGGATACGTATTGTATGGGTCTGTAAATAACATAAAAGACAGCACTTCTTAGACTTTATGAACATCCTTCCATGCATTTCTTACTGATCGTAAGTTGATCTTCTCATTGTTTTAGAGATTGTCAGCTTTGCTATGTTCTTGCACGTAGAATATATGCAAATATTCACTGGGCCACTTCTTACTCTAAACCAAGAACTAAATTGTATTGGGATGTGGAAATTTCTGGAGTGCACAGTGGCAAGGATGTCTCTTCATTGTTTGTGTTACTGCTTGTGTTGCATGGAATGGTATTAGGAGAGAACCTGTTCCTGTTTATCAGAAGGAATTTCAAGTAAGATGTTGTTTGTTGGTTTTGAATCTGCTTAAGTAAATTTGTTTGACACCACTACCAAATTACTTGGAAATCATGCAACTGGTTTGGACCTGCTAAGTTTGGAAAGATGCTGTTCTTCCCGGAATGCCACGCAGATGAGAAATAATAACATGGTGGGCCATTGTTACATTGGAACGTAAATGAAGACTCAAAATACACTTAGCTCTATCCAGGAGAATGATAATCTCAATTAGCAGGGCTTGTTCATTATTTGTTTCAGGGATTACTTGTTTTGCTGCTCACAGTGTTAGCATACAACAAGATTCTGAGCAAAATGTATCGATTTTGGCTACTGTCCTGAAAGGTCTGTGCATTATTGTATGGCATCTTTCTGTACAAATCAGCGTAAGTATCACATGCTTAAATCACAAGATGCTTCTCTCTATGTACTTAGGTAATTAACAGAACTTTATTACTGTTAAGCAATGAGTCCGTTAGAGAATTCAGGCGCTCTCAAATAATCTGATTAAATGATTGATTTAATTACTTTTAGTCAACTAATTTTTACTTCCTTTTCCATTCTACTTTCATCCAACCTACTTTTACGGTAACTTGTAGTTGTTCCTAGCAGAACTTCTAAGTGCTTTTAGGTGTTGCAGGTACTGTTGGCTAGTATTATAAATTGAAACTATTGAGATCCTTGTGTGAAACCCATAAAATGGGAAAGGTGCATGCCTTAGGGGATTTGTTCATTTCGTTCCTTGATTACAACCTACAACCATCCAGCCATTACATCGGGGAGTCTTACTGGAAGTTCTTCACTGTGACCACGCTGCATCTTAATCGGCAATACCAGCTTTCTGAAAGAGTGGATTTAGCCTGGGCGCTGAAAAGCAGGTGATATATACTTTTTTTTGTGTGCGTGTGGCTTCTACTGGAGGCAAGATCTGAGTTCCAGAGCATTATGTCTGTCCTACCTTGTCTTAGATAAATATTTCCTTTTGTTCAATTTAGGAATCAAAACCAACTAATGAAAAATCCAGAGGCAGAAGCCCAAAGCCGGCAGAATCCTCTTCACAATCCTCCAAACATCCTTTCCAGTTGGCCAATATTTATGAATATTATGATGCAGGGAACCACTGGTGCAAAGACTGCAACACCATCTGCGGGACCATGTTTGATTTTTTCACACATATGCATAATAAGAAACACAGACAGGTATGTGACAGGCTTCCTTCACTACGTGCATTTCATTTTGCTGTAAATATTAGCCCTGAAACATACATCACAGAACTACATTTTACAAGAAAAACTGAAGTAATGAACGCAAGAAGCTGTTTATCAAATTCAAAGATATTGGACTCAAGCAGTTTGTACAGCTACTGGTGTGTTTCGACTAGTGTAAGCGGGGCTTGTATTCAGTTCACTTGGGACCTAGTGTTTGATATTTTTGTTTTGTGTTTGCCTGTCTTTTGATATTGTTTACGTCTTACCCTCTTCACTGGTTATTCTCACATAAATTACAAAAAGGGAGGGAAAAGTGAAAAACCTAGCTCCTTTGTATAATTGCACATTGATTTTAATGTTCAGTGTTCTGGAAGGATGTTAAAAAGGAAAAAAAAAACAAACAACAAGCATAGTTGCCTTGCTAGTGTAATATGTGAGCCTGTATACCTCTGTCACTGTGCAAATAGACCCTGGATCCTTACAACAGACCTTGGGCTTCGAAGACCCAGAGTGAGACCAAACAAGACTCCATAAAGCGCATTGATAAGATAACTGTTCCTGCCAAAGGTATGTTAATTTTTTTAAAACATGAATTTCTTCTCCCTTAGCCCTCCAGCAGGTTCCAGTTACTCAGAGAAGGGAATTTCAAAACTTTCTGTAGTTACAGGAGCACGTATAGATACTGTATTATTAGTAAATGGCAGATGATTTAATTTCCTGGTCATTCTATGCAAAAGGAGCAAGAATGTAGGAAAACATAGTATGGTTCCTTCTTTTTTCTTTAGAATTTAATTCCTTATGTTGAATACTGGTTGAATGCTGGTACTACTTTTTTCCAATGTAGTCCTAAAGTTGTTTTTACTAACATATTACAATTCGGATCAGAATATGACCACAAAGTCTTGCTGTGTTTGAGCACATCTTGTGGAGTACTCCACACAGCCTTGCAGCAGACTCTTCCATTGAGCACATTTTGTGTAGAGGTGTCCCTGAAAAAGTACTGATGAGTACTTGGTAGGATCTGCAGTATGTTAGATAACTGCAGCAGGTTCTGCAGGCACAGGGATGCACTTTTACTAAACTTCAGTGTGTTCCTTTTATAAACCAGGTGTTTATTATTTGAGGAGACTATACCACAGAGATGGAAGATAGATGAAAACTACTGAAAGTATTAGCCTATTTGTATAGAGACTGGCTGTTACATTGTGAAGAGCACTGATATTTTTGAATCACAATAATCAAGCTTCTTCACTCTATATTATTGCTCCTACTAGTGGTATTTACCATACTGTAAGCATAAAATCCACCAAATTCAGTTTCAAAAATGTGAACAGGAACATTGCTGGAGGTTTTGCTGTTATTTTTTGATGCACTTATTTGTCTTTGTTAAAAACTTGGCATCCTTTAAATTTTGCTCCCTCTGAGTGTTTCCTTTGGCCTTTTCAGGGTCTGAGTTTCTGATTCCCATCACTGGTTATTACTGCCAACTCTGTCATGAATTTTTTGGAGATCAAATCTCAGCTGAGCAACATGTGAAAAGTCATCCTCACAATGAAAAATATAAGGTTGGTAACTGACGTACCAGGAGTGAGTGATTCCTTTTGTTAGTTTTTATTTGCTCTATCATCTTTTCCTGAAGAATTCCATTTGACATGGTGTATCCAGTTATTTTTTACTGTATTGCAGTGAACTAACTAAGCAGAACTTCCCACTACATAGAGATTAATCTTTCCTCTGCATAAGATTAAATTGTGTTTAAGTACCAGTGTTGATTTTCAAACTCTCCAGAAGAATGACAGCACTGCTGGAAGCCACCACTCAATCTACATTAAACTACAGGATGTGGAGTTTGTGGCATCTCAGTTTCTCAGTGGGAAAAAGTTCTCAGCTCTCTCAGTGTTGAGAAGGCACTTACTTAACAAGGCAAAACTGTTAAAGAACTGACTTGATGTTATATTTTTCCTTGAAGTAGTTGCTAAAACTGTGCCATTTATTTCCTTAGAAATACATAGATGAGAACCCGCTCTATGAAGAAAGGAGAAATCTAGACCGTCAGGCTGGACTGGCTGTAGTTCTGGAAACGGAGCGCAGGCGGCAGAATGAACTGAAGAGGAAACTAGTTGAGAAACAGAAAGAAGAGAAGGATGAGAAGAAAGCAAAAATAATAAAGAAAGAGGAAACAAAGAACACCCCAGAGCTTGGAGAAGGAGCTAGTGAAACTCAAGACAAAACAGATTCTTCTGGGCGAAAAATGGGTATTAAGCTTAAACTGAAGAAGGAAGAGAAGAAAGAGGACAAAAAAGAAGAAAAGAAGGAGGAATCTAAAAAGGAATCACCAAGTCAGACATCGTTTGGGAAATTCAGCTGGAAAAAGGCAGAGAGAGAGGATAAAGCCCCAGGAGTAGCTATTCCAAAGGAGGAGAGCACGGAGGGAAACAAAGAGGAGAACAAGTTTCAGTCAGGGAAACTCCATGCCAAGTCCATTGAAATCAAGCTGTCTGGGAAAACTGTTATTCCACACACCAGCCCGTGGACACCAGTTGCTTATACATCAACACAGTCAAAAATTCTACCCAACCTTCCAGTCCCCACTATGATTTTCAGGAAATCTACTACTGCAACAGTTAGCAAACCAGCACCTTTGAACACTTTTTTATCCATCAAATCCTCTGGAGCCACCACCAAACCACTACCCGTGGTAAAAGAAACGAATGCAGATCTTCTGCTGCCTCCAGATATCATCTCAAAAGCTTTTGGAGGAGAAGAGGTAATATTAAAAGGGCCAGAGGAGGATTTGAAAGCACCAGAGAAAAGTGAATCTTCTCAGACTTCTGATATACCGCCTCCCCCACCTCCTCCACCTGCAGTGCAGCCCACTGCTGTCATTCCTGCAGATGAAGTAGCTCCAGGTGTGTCTGAAAGTGAACAGACAATGTTAGCGATGCCTGTAAGGCCTCCTCCTCCACCACCACCTTCAACCGCCTTTAGTGAGCAGGCAAAAAAAATAGAGAAGCGAAACTCTTGCCTGGCCACTGCCAATGCTAAGGATCTCTATGATATTTTCTACAGTAGTGGTGGAAAGGGTTCAGCTGACAGCAAGCTTGTAAGTTCTACACTTCCAAATGGAGAAAACTCTAACCTAGCAAAACCTGCAGATTTTCCTGCGAACTCTAGAACAGACAGTAGCTTGTCCTCCTTTAAAGAGGAATCTCAGAATGTGGCTACTGAAGTTAGCCAGGCCCACTCAGCTGAGACAGGCTCAGTAATGGAGAAAACTGATTTTCAGGAGACTTTAATACCTAATTTTGAGATGAGTGCTGACACTGAAAGTGGTATTCAGAAGGATGTAGGTAAAAAATTCCAGGCTCTTAGAACAGATATTCAGATTAAATTGAAAGATGGGGATTCTTTACAGTGTAGTAATCAAGTAATGGGCAGTTGGATTCTTGATGAGAATCACGCTGAAAGGAACAAGAAGATATTTCAGCCTCAGCTGTCAGAAATGTCAGTCACAGAACTGCTAGAAGCAAAACCTGCTTCTCCTATTCAGATGCCTGCAGAGAAGGGACTTGTGGATATAGCAAGTCAAGTGCAAGCAGGCAGCAAGGAGTTCTGTGATCTGCAGAGAACAGAGATCCAAGAGAGAGTTGAACAGGACGATGCAAATGAAATTGCAGTTAGTAACTCAAATGCCTCTGGCATTTTGGAGAAAGACAAAGAGATGAAAGACAGGGAAATAAAAGCAGTAAAGCCTGAGCTTATGCTAGAACAGATTGAAATTCAAAATCTGGGAGATCCCCATTTGGAAGAGGAAAATTTAAGTGATAGCTGTAGAACTGTTTCAGAAACTCATAGTCCACACTTGCTCAGTGATTCTCAGAACATTTCAAAACAAAAACATTTACTAGCAGTACTGACAGAGCAAAATTCTATTGATGCCTCCTTAAAAGATGTGAACCCAAACAGCGTAGCTTTGGAAGTACCAGGAGTCCTTGGCAGAACTCGCCAGTTTTCAGAAACCCAAAATAAGATTTCAGAATTGACAAGAAGTCCTGCTGAGTGGGATGCTTCCAGAACCAGTAAAAGAGAAGAACAGGTAATGGCAACCAGTTCTTGTTCTGAAAGTGGTTGGAAATTATCAAACACTCCAAATGTAGAAAAGAAAAATAATTCTAATAAAATTAGTGCTTCAGAATTGACAGAAATAGAGCCAGAGGCATCTCTTAGCAACACAAAATCTAGAAGTAGCACATTAGAAGCACAGGAAAAAGTTACACCAGAACTGTCAGGCCATGCAGTATTAGATAAGCAAACCCAAAGGCAGGAGGTTGCTTGGTTAGTCAATGCCTGCTCAGCAAGCATTGTTGAACTCAGATCCAGTGTAGAATTAGTAGTTGAAGTTGAAAAGAAGTCACTAGGACACACTGGATCTAATGAAATGTTAGATGATATTTTTGCTAAGAGAGATGCAAAAGAAGGAATGCCGGGTTTTTCTGATCTTGTTCAAGAGTCAGCAGTTGCTTTATCGGCAGATTTCAATCAGCATTTTTCAGAAGAGGCTGTCAACAAGCAAGCAAAGAGTGAGGCTGTACGAACCTCAGCAGCCAATGACTTTAGTCTGAATACCACTCACTCAGGATTTAATACCAAACAGTCTGAAAGTCTCTCTCTAAGTGTTAGTGAGGATAACAAGAAAGATTCCTTGAGATCAGAAAATACAAAATGCAGTGAGACCCCCTCTGAGAAAGCAGAGCGAGAGTTCAGAAGCACAGATTTTAATTTGGGAAATACTAAGACAATACATGAAGACATCAGTATCCTTCCAGCAGGACTTTTAAATACGAGTGTGAAAGAAGTTTCAAAACTAGAAACTAATGCATCCGTTGAACTGGAGTCAAACAAACTGGGCAAGCTGGGCATTGGAAAAACAGTGGATGAAACAGAGGTTACTGATTTTGCCACGCTTACTTCTGGTAGTTGGGAAGATAAACTTTGCACCCAGGTTTCTCAGACAGCTGCATCTCAGCTTGGATTGCAACCCTCAAACAATGACACTATGAAAGCAGTCATGCCAGTTCCAGAAATGCAGGGCATTTCTACCATGTCTGAGAGCCTTCGGCAAGTGGAGGAGAGCAGAGGTGGTGCTGCTGAAATGCTATCACTGAGCTGTGATGGAGACAGCAGACAAAGTCCGGCATCTGGTTGTGTGGAAACATTCCTTCCTGGACTCAAAGAAACTCATGGAAAGGAGGATGGCTTAGGAGGCAAGGGACTATGTGCTATCCAGAGTAAGAAGACTGAGCAAACAGAAACCACTGACAGTAGTTCGGAATCTACAACAAATTCAGGAATGACTGAAAGCTTAGCAGAAAGCCCAGTGGGTTGAAATGAACCCAAGCAGCCCCAATATTTGAGGAGCCAGAGCCGGGATGATGTGTATGGGTTTTTTTGTTTGCTTTGTTCCAGTTGAGGTGTTTGGGCGCACTTTGCATCACAAAATCACAGAATATCAGGGATTGGAAAGGACCTCAAAAGATCATCTAGTCTGATCCCCCTGCCTGAGCAGGAGCACCTAGGACATAGTAGCATCGTAAGACATGGCTAAATTGAAACTTAACACCATCAGAAACCAGACACGTATGTTATTCTGTACATAGTCAACTGTGTAAAATGTTTTTTCATGTGAATTTTTTTGCCAATTTCTTTTCTACACTTCTGCTATTAAAATGGAATCTCTCGTTTATAATGCGTGCGTCTTTGTTGTTTATTTTGGGGGCTTCTGTTCTTTGAACATTTCTGGATGATTTCCCGCTCACTTTGCTTCTGTCAGTAGCATCGCAAGTAGTCCGACCTCTGGGACAAGCTCAAGAACAGCAATTTAGAACTTGAGGAAATGGAGACTTGCAGAAGAACTAAAACTGAACATTGTTTTAAACTGTAATGCATGGTTTTGTTTACTTTCATTGTTTGAAATGCAAGAAATGTGATTAATCTTTTGTTTGTTTATCTGTCTTTGTGATTTGTAATCGCTGCTGTGTTACATCTGTACTTAAGCTGTTCCATTGTATTGTATAAACACGTTTATGGATGCCACATCACTAATCAAGGGGAGAAAATCTGTCCGACTGGCTTTTGGAGAAGAAGACTAATCGGTAAGGCTCTGTGGCCTGACACCTGGACCAGACATATTGAGGTCACTTACATGTTTTGAAATGGGCTCTCTTTCATTGTATTGTGATCCAGTAACTGTTTGTGTTAAATCGTTTAGCAGCTGACCAGCTCTGAAGAAGTAGAAGATCAGAACCCTGGTGTCAGGAATTGGACTCGCTTCATGTGATAGAGACACATGCATGCCTACCCTGAACGATCCTAGAGCTAGCAAAAGCTCTGGAGTAATGGTTTTCATTTGTATAGCTCGTTAAAAACTGAAGTATTAAATGTATTTGCTTGGATAAATTGCACATTTTTATTTGTAAATTGTTTAAAAAATAAACATACTGTGTTCAACAAGACTTTTTTTTTTTTTTTTTTTTTTTTTTTGTAGCTCTAGGAAAGTGCTTAATTTCAAGTACATTCTGCCTCCTGTGGTAGTTCATAAAATTGAGAAGCTGTAGAAAATGAAGATACTCAACAGTTAGCCTGCTCAGTAAAAACATGATTTATTCCCTGCTGAAGCCAGTGGAAGAACTTCTGTCAACATCATCACTGGAATTTTGTTTGAAACCTTAAGCCTTTTTTAAAGGAGGGAGGGAAACAAGCAGAGTTCATTCATATGTCTGTAATCACTACCAGCACGTGAACTTTCAGAAGCAGGAAAATGGCATTTTTTCTTCTGTTTCCATGACTGTGTAAAGATGATATTAAACATTTTTCAGAGTTGTTATTGTGCTTTTTATATTAGAAATATGAGTGCAGCCTGAATTTGTAAAGCTAGGTTATGTAGTCAAATAAACCCCACCTAAAAACATAATTAAGAAAGGAGGAACTTCTGAGAGCCTTTTTGACTGCTTTTCACAATTTTAAGCAGTTCCACATTAAATGTAAGGAGAATTTGTTAGTATCATTGCTCTACTTCAAATATTCTTCAAATAACCATTTGCTGTCAAAAACAAAGAAAACAAGGTTTGATCTGCTTTTGATAATTGGAAGTTCGGTGATGGGTAGAGATTGTTAAAACTCCATTCTTTTTTAAAGTTCTTTGTAGTTGTTTCTCGTTTTTCTATAAATGTCTGATTATATATCTGAGCTTGTTTGTTCACAGTTGACAGCTGAATATTCTACTTTTGTTCTTCTTATCAGTTTCCTCAGTGAAGTGCCTGATTTCTTGTAAATCTGTGGCAGAGAGGGAATCTACGGTTGCCTGCCTTGTATTGAAGGATGTCAGTGCAGGGAGGGGAGATAGGAAGGGAAGGCTGGTTGTTTTTTTTGTTTTCTTTTCCTGCAGATCTGCATTTGAATGATGATGTTTTGGAATACAGACCAGCTGGCTGGTTTCGTTTCTCAGATCCATGTTCAAGAAGGTCTCAGTATATGCAGTGGTAGAAAAACTCATTTGTATGATGTACTTCAGACATCCTCATTCATTACTGTCTTACCTGTGTGGGAAGTGCTGTTGATTAACTTTATTTTGGTGGAAAGGACATCAACACAAATCCAATAGCATTGGTGTTCAGCACACAGCTCTGCTGGCCAGTAATGAGGCTCTAAAGGAAAGCAAGAACTTTGCAGATGAGAAAGGAGGAGTCATTAGCTTGTATTTGCCTTCAGCTTTCCAGAAGCTAAGTGTTCATATGTTACTAGTTAAATAATACTTCTTTTCATGCCCTTTGGTCAAATAGTTGTTCTGTGCCTGAGTGGACTGACAGTATTCCACATTGAAAGGTTTATTTGTGGTTTCTTCTTTTTTTTTTTTTTAAGGTAGGAGTAAAAGATTCTCCTAGAACTGCTGGGATGTGTAGGAACAAAATGAATGGTGGTAGACTGACATGTAGGCATATAGGTGGAGGTGTTTGTTGTTTTTATTAAGGTTTTGTGAAATGGCATGTATATATATATCTATCTATCTATTTTGTTTATGTATCTATTTATTTATTTATTTTTGCTGTGGTTTTCAGAGGCATGCAGTAAATGATTATCTACCGTACTGGTCCCCTGTGCTGGCAGAGCTGTAGCATAGTGCACTGACTGGGAAGCCTTAAGTTCTAGGCTGGCTTTGGATGCTTGACTTCAGATCCTCAGGAGGAGGGGTGAGTTAACGGAGGGGAATTTATTTATGTGTTTGAATAGTGCAATATAACATGATCTCTGCTTCCTGGACTAGTTCTTTACAAGCTGCATATGGGAGAAGTGCCTTTCTCTTGATTTTTAGAAAGCTGCTGATAGGAAATAAATAAGTCTACTTGAATTTTTCTGTTTTTACACATCTTCAAAGCCAGCACAAATACCTAGTAAATTACATGGGTGATGAATCAACTCCAGGCATTTATTTTATATTGCAACTTTTACTTTGCCGTGTTGGAGGCTGGCAGAAAGAACGTTCTCTTGGGTGAAGTCTGTGGCAGAACACTTTTTTTATTAAGAGGCAGTAGAAGAGTGGAAAAGCTTCTGGCATTCTATGTGTTGTAAGTTATTTTTGCAGGTTTCTTTTAACATCTGTGGCTCTATTTGGAATGTAGAAATGGCCTTCAAATATTTAAATTCTGCTGAAAACTTTAAAAACAAAAGTTTTCATGGTTTAGACAAAATACTGTATGTTATTATTATTATTATTCTGGTAGTCCCTTGAGCAGGTAAATCTTGTTTCCAGCTTGCTGGAATCATTTCTTTGAGATTTTACTAAGCAGTGTATGGGCTTTTGGGAGGGTTGTATGTTTATTTTAAATGGTGACTCTGGTGGGGAAGTAATGTATCAACCAGTGTTCTGTTACTAGTTTTTTCAAATACGTGTCTATCTTACTGGTAGAAATTACAAGTAGCAGATTGAGATACAGGGTCACTGCCACTTCTTAATTCTTGGTAGGAGCAGAAATAAATTTGTATCTAAGTGAAGCTGCACCAAGATCTTAATTTTTCCCTATTAACACAGATAATTTTTATTTGCCTCCTTTCTTAGCTATTTTCTTAGACTGGTAAATCCCAAGTGTTGTTTTTTTTTCCTTTTTTTTTTTTTTTTTTCTTCAAAATATCAAGGGAAAGTAATGATGATGGAAGTTATTTCTTTAAAGAGACAACTTTCCACCAACCCAGTACATCGCAAGGCATGCTAAAATTATACTTCTTTAGTGTAGTGAAAGGTTTAGAGTTGCAAACTTATTTCTTCTGAGACTATAATTACATGAGCAAGAATGTCTGCATAGCGCGTTGCAGAACACAGACATTTTTCTCCTGAAAAAATGCAGGAGATACCACTTGAGATAGGTTTTTCTGGGGCACTTAATGTAGTATTGTGTTGGTTTATTACTCTTTCAGAACGTTACAGAAAGGCGAAGGGAGCGAAATCATTATCTGGGAAAGAATTCATTCCTCTTTTGCCCCCTACACAGAATAAGTACAAAGAGGGTGTGTGACCACGCTGGGAATACAGAACAACTTGAAGAGAGATGCAAGTTTATAGTTGCTAGGCCACCTTTTCTGTTAACCAGTATAGATGTATTCTTGGCTGTAACCAACCTGAGCAAAATAAAGCACAAAATAAAGCAAAACAGCTAGAGGCTGTTACTTTGTCTTAGAGTAGAAAAAGAAGACTCTGTATGTAGTGTTAATTCTTGGGTTTTGGTTTCTGATCCTACCACCACTTCTTCTTAGGCTCTTCTTGGAGTGAGAAGGCTGAATACTTTTAAGTTAGCAATTCTGGTTAAGTTGCTGTAATTGTTCCCAGAATGCTCCTATAGCAACTGGGGATGCAGAGAGCTGAGCCATGAAAATTATTAGAGTAGATGTTGGAGGATGGTTGAGTAGCTACAGCAAATAAAAGCTGTATCAGAGCTACTTCATTTCTTTTACCAATAGGCTGACTGTACAATATTCAGTTTAGAGAGAGCAAAGCACATCTATAAGGTATTGTTTTCAATTCTTAATAAAATACTTTGAGAAACTTCTTTGTGAAGGAGCTTGACCTAGCTTCTAAGCAGCAGTGAAATAGTGGAAATACAACCCTGTTAGTTTGATTGGTGAATGTAAAACTTGAAGCAAAAGAACATTTCAGTGGTAGCAGTAGTGTGAAGACTAGTAAAAAAACGCAAAAGCCCGGTAGCAGCTGGCCAATAAAGAAACAGTAGGCATGATCCTCACATCAGGAAACACATTAGGCTATTCATCTCCTGTCAGATATGAAAAGCGGAAAGAAAAGAAAAATACCAGATGATCAGCTGAGAGGACTCGATTTCTATGTATTTGAAAGGTAGGTATCTAGAAATACCTGGTTTGCAAGAGAACAGGACAACAAAGTCCATTAGCAAAGGATTGTTGGTGACTGCTTTTTCTTATAAGAACTGAAGGCTTAATGCAATTATACCCATTTAATATGGTGCTTTTCAAGGACTTTGTACAGTTCATGTCCTTTGGCAGTTAGTTTCAAAGATTATATTACTTCACCAAGTATATAAGAGAGGTCTAAAACCAATATCTTGATTGTACCTCTAGCCAAAACATCCAAGATAAGATTACAAAAATAATTCATCCTTGTATTTCATGCATTCAGTGCAATAAATGCAATGGATTCAATTTGGCTACTGGGGAGAAATTCCATATCTACATTTGCTACAGTACTTCATATAATGCACATTTGATGTGTTTGGCATTTGGTAGAAGACAGATGTGGACAGCCTTCTTGAGGCTGGCTGCAGTGTCTATAGAAGAGAGATCATCAAAGATATTAATATACCTGTTTTATTTCTCTGAGGGTTACATTTGTGTTTCAGAACTCAAAGATGTAAGATAAGGTTAAACACAGTACTTAAAAGGTTAGCATGCAAGACCAAAGCATCAAATGCATAAGTTCTGGTATCCTAGTTCTTAAAAAGCCTGGTGTGATACCTGCATTCACTGTATGTTCAACCATAGCTGTTTTCATTCCGTTTTAAGCTTCTTCCTGACTATTTTAAATGATTTGGGGTTTGAAAAATTTCAATACAGATGGGAAAAGCATCAGAAAGGCCTCAGACTTGGGAATATAACAGCTGAACTCACCAGATGGTCAGAAAGAGGGATTTTGCTATGAACACTGAATTTGCTTTAACAAGCACATTATTCCCTTTTTTGGCTTTTGGTTAATTTCCACAGGAGCAATGAAAATGTTCTCTGGAGCTTCTGGGCTTTTGGAGTCTTCTTCTGAGAAGGTGGGTACACATTTGCATGCCTGGAATAGTATCTCTTTGCTTTGGTGTGAGAGCACATTCTTTTCATTATTAAAATGGTTAATCAGTGTCAGGATTTTCTGTATTCCTGAATGTTGAACGTGGTGTTCATGGGTCTGTCTGTAATGTAAGTTCTTTTGCCAGTGTCCAAGAAGACGTGTATGTGTAGATACTTTTTTCTCTTGTTTAAACAGTACTATTTTAAAAACAAACATTAAACATTCATGAAACAACAGTGGACCCTGAGTGCTTTTTGTTTAAAAACTTTTCTCTGAAGAGGATGAACAGTGTGCAGACTACTTCAGGATTTAATCCTTGCAAGAGAAGGAGCTTGTTTGTGAAGCTTTTTGATTCACTAGGCTTTCTGGCTCTACAGTATCTCTTGGAAGAGCTGCTCAAAGGAGGAAAAATGGCTTTTTAAAACTACCTTAATACTTAATCTGGAATCTTAATGTTATTTTTGCAACTCAGCAACCATGCTAAATTGCTCATGCAAACTTTTTTCCTTATATGTTCACAGAAGTCTTAACCCTTTCCACAATTACTCTATCTGAGAGAGATACTGATGTGTTTCACCAACAAAAATGTCCTAGCAGGAGCTATCAAGTATGTAAAAGAACAAACACAACAGACAGCCTGATTTTTTGCAGGTTTATCATAGTGGTTGATTATCCTAGAAAAAAATGTGTGGTTAATTTCTTTACCATGTATAGATACACTCATTCTGTTTTATCACTGTGATGAGAAAACATAAACTAGTTTGCTGCTGTTGTTCAGAGAAAGACAGCACTTCAGAAATAGTTGTATTCCCTACACAAGCTCCATGTCACACTAACGTGATTCTTAACAGCAGTGCTAGTAAGACTTTCCCATCTGTATAATACGAAGTATTGAATGGTCCAGTCTCTGCTTGCTGCTGCATTAATTTGCTGCTGCAGAGGCTGTTTTGTAAACTTATTTTCATAGTATTGATATCCTGTAGTAGAGGAGTAACGTGAGGGTAGATTCAAACACCCTGTCTAGAAGAGATTGCAAGTACTTTTATCTCTTCCTTTAGTAACCAAAGCTGGAGAGCAGAAGAGATCCAGCTACTCTAGAAAATGAGTTTATGTTTTTGCTGATAGTATACAGATGGCCAGAAAACAGCAGTTGTGCAACATCACCAATACCATCCTCTTCCAATCTCTGGCAAACTGGGATGAAGGTCCTTAGTGGCAAATTGAGACATATGTACAATCCCTGCAGTAACAGGCTTTGGCCTTGAGATGCTCAGTTTCTCCAGGATCTGGCCCCTGCACACAAGAGCTGCACAAAGAAGCTGCACAAAACCCTTGCATCAGTGAAGTGTCACAAGTCTTCAGCTGCAGTGTTGAACCTGGGAGGAAAAAACCAGCCCCCCAAGTCCCAATCACAGAATAGCTAAACAGAGCATCTCAGATGAATGGACTGAAAGAAAAGAAGGACATCTTTATAGACAAATTCAGCCTAGCCGCGGTAAGGCAGCTTGCTGGGAGCCTTAGCTGCGTGAGCCAGTTCTTTTTGAAGTTGTAATAGCCCGTGGCTACTCTTTATCATCTGTTATCTAACTAGAAGCAAATAAATGCTCTCATTGCTCCTTTTTCATTAAGCTGTTGGTCCTGAGGAGATGTTTCTCCCCTCAATCAGCAGTTTGACCTGCCTTTAATAGCAGAAGCAGCGATTAGCGTGTTAGCGAGGAACTCTTTCCAGCCCCTTGAGGCACTTCAGCTCGGGAGGCAGCCCAGAGAAGGATGCTGGGAGTTGGAGTCCCCGCAGCACGCTCTCTCGCTGAGGCGTTTTGTCCCTCGTGCCGTCCCGTCTCTCTCCGCCCGGCGCCGCTCGTCCCAATGCATTCCAGCGTGGTTCCGCGGCGGGATGAGGGGTCCTTCGTTCAGGGTTGCCTTCGTCGGAGCCTGAAGAGAATCATTGCCTCCTCTGCTCCTCTCGCGCTTCCGCCCCACAAAAGCAGCCAGACCTTTCTCTCACACCCTCGTCTCCTTTGCGCACCGCGGTCTGACGCTGCGGGTGGGTGGAGAATGCCGCGGAAGGAGGTGGCGCCGGTCAGGCACATATTCGGACAGCCCGGAGGCTTTCCACCGCCCGCCCGCCTCCCCCTCTACCCTGACACGCCAACCCGGCAGTCAGCGGCGTAGCGGCGTGTGAGCGGCGTACGTGGGGCGGTGGCGCGTGCCGGCGGGTTGCTTGCCTCGCTGTGGTGCGCGGCCGTTGTTCCTCAGAGGGGCAGGGAACGGGGCCGGGCGGTTAACGGGTCTGCAGCGGGTAACGGGGCGCCGAGTCCAGCCGTCGTGCCGCTGTCGTGTGGGATTCCCCCCGCTCCCCGCCGCAGGATGGAGTTCGAGCTGCTGGAGAGCGACGTGCTGGAGTCGCTGGAGGACCTTGGGTAGGTGCGGAGTCCCGGGGGTGGGGATACCGGCGGTGCGCCCGGCACGTCGGGCCTTCGGCCGAGCTGCCAGCCCCGCAGGCAGGCCGAGCGGAGAGGCGCGGCGCCCAGCGGCGGGGCTGCAGCTGCGCGGGCGTTCTGGCGCTCTTCCCGCGCGTTGAGTTGTGGCGGTGCCGTCTGCTCACGAACCTCGGTGTGACTGAGGCCGGAGGAGAGGAGGGGGGAAGTCGGGGGGCAGGAAAACTCTTAGTTTTTTTGTATTTTAGACAAATAATGACAACCGAAAAACCGCTCGTGACTTAGCGCTTTTTCTTTGCTGCTTTTTTTTTTTTAAACTAATATAGCACAGGAAGCTTCTCTAGCTTAAACTTTTTATTCCAGCAGAGTCTGTAAAGGTTATATAAATATGAAGGAGAGCGAGTAGAGCATGTCCTGCTATAAGCTTGCACTGCTGGGAGCTCAGGGAGCAGCAGTCGTGACTTCACTGCTGCTGGTTCTGTGCAAGCAGCTGTATTTATTCACGTTGGCCGTGTTCCCATAAATCACTTTGTTGGAGTGTGACCCGAGCACAAAGATTATATTTCCAGGCTAAGTTGGTGATGATAGTTCCCCAGCTTGACAAATAGGCTTCTGTTTTGGCAGGTGTTGCAGTGACTGAAATATGAAAAGGTCCCAGCCATGATGCATATGACGTGGTCAGCTTCTTTTTTTGCCGTATGTTTGAAAGGGTATTCCTGGCTTCAAGGAGCAGGCAGACCTGGCAGTGTAGCACTACTGAGAGAATGTGGAGCACAGGCAGCTCTGGGAACGTGAACAGAAGTTAGAGGCTGTTCACAGTCACAAGTCTGCACGTTGGACCGCTAGCCAAGGAGCTGTGTAGCTGAAATCATAGCTAGCGTCAATATTACAGTTAAGATGTTGTATCTATCAGCAGAAAATACTAGCAAAAAGGACCTTTAACCTGAGAGATGTTTTAAATGCAGATCCTGCCAAAGCAAAAGGCCTGTCATCTCTTCATTTCTACTTGAATCTATAACTTGATGTTTCCACTGAGTCACGCACACTCCCATGTATGTGTTGGACAGGACTTAAACTTGCTTTGGTTAGTGTGTTGGAATTGTCTGCCATGCTGTGGTGAGGAAATCTCACCACATTATGTCCCTGCTACAACTTCTCATCAGCTGCTAGTAGGTTAACTCTCTGTCACTTGTTAAACTGCTCTGTGGGGGAAAGTTATTTCTGAGAGTAACTCCTTCATTTTGGTTGGATGCTAACAAACTGTTGTGAAGACACACCCTTTATGTGTGACATTAAGCATAACAACAAAGTGAAAGTACCACTTAAATTTGCTCTTTGCAAGATGTTTTTCCACTGAGATTTGCCAAGAGCTGACTGAACTCGCTAGGTTGCTGTGACGTTCTGGGTGAATTTACTCTGGAAGTTCAAAAGAATGATTTTGGTTGATTATTCTTGCTCTTGGCAGTTTCTGTTTTGGGTATGGTATACAGAAAAATCCTATGTGTTTTCAGCACACTCTGATAGGCTCTGGCTTTGTGCTTCTGCCTGATTCATAGGGCTGTCTTCTCCTTACTTTTCTCTCTCCTCCAATAGGATGTCACTACACAGGTGACCTCAAAACTGATCTTCTGAAACTGGTTCTCTAGAATTGTGCTTTCTTACACATAGGCCTGGTTCTGCTTTATTTTATTATGCAGAGAGCAGTGGTCTCCTGTGCATTTTTCTTGTACCCTTTTAAGAATGTAATATTCCCAAGGAGGGTATTTAGAATCGCTTTGGTAAGATTTGTATCCAAGTCCTTCCCTACTTTAACACTTAATAGGAAGTGGCAGAAAAGATGCACCAATCTAGTAGTAGTTGTTCAACATGCTATAAAGCAGCATTCAGAAACGATGTTTTAGAACTGCAGTTGCCAAAGGTAAGTATAATGTCTCCAAGAGCTGGAGACAAAGAATTTGCAGCTGTATATGGTAGCCTTCTCCAGGATGAAGCACTCAATTGTAATGTCTTGTGACATGATCTCAGTGCCATTAGGCTAATGTACACGGACAGATTGGGCTTACTCAGACATTTACAGCGCAGCACAGGAATTTATCTTACAGTTTTAGATGTTCAGCATTTCATATCTGATGAGGGTGTAGCTCAGTATATATAGAGCATAAAATAAATGTGCAACAAATTGGTCGCTGTCAACTTTAATGAACTGTGCTTTTGTTTTGCTTGTCAGTTACAAAGGTCCATTGTTAGATGACGGAGCACTGGCTCAGGCAGTCTCTCGTGGAGCCAGTTCCCCTGAGTTCACCAAACTCTGTGCTTGGTTGGTATCTGAGTTACGGCTGTTCTGTAAACTAGAGGAAAATGTGCAAGCAACTAACAGTAAGTAGCCGTAACTCTAGCACAAATGTGCACCTCGTGTGTGTTCTTGCCTGTTGTGTTTGGGTTGGTAACTGCTAAATCTGATGTACCAGTGAGTACTGTCTGTATGCTGTCAGATTTTCGGTTGTTCTCCACCTCAGATTTCAGGCTTGCCTAGTAAGTGGCCCGTAGAGGCTGAAGTAATAGCAGGGATCAAACAGTATTCTGGTAATAGGTTTGTTTAGTCGTGCAAATGTAGATGTTTCATAAATTTTGGGAATGGATTTAAGGAAAAATTAGTTGTTTTTTATTAGAGGCTTATTTCAAGCCTTCTGTTTGTAATTAGGATGTAGGAAATATTTACTGTTCAAGGAAACATTCTCATGACTACAGCAGCTGTATTTTCGTGTTATTATTGGTTACCATAACTCTGTCCATGCCATGTATTTTTTCTCCCTTTATGAAATACTCCGCAGAAAAGAGTTTGCAGATGTTTCCTCCACCAAAATAAGAAACAAACCCCCATTTTCCAGAAACATTATTTTCAATCAACAAGTTGTGACATTCTGAGGATTAAATTGTTGAATTGTTGTGATAACCCATACTTCTGATTTTCTAGCATATCAACCCCAGATGTGACTTTGGTTTTCAGTCTGCTCAGTTCCCAAAGATAGCTGTCTTTTACCTCCCCGTGCCATTTTCCTTATTGCTCTTGGTATTTGCATCCCTTCTTCTGGGAGTGTAATTGACTCCCTATCACTAATAACGTCGCTTTTCTCCACCTGTAGGGGTGTAAGTTTCTTCCTGTACATCTTGTATAAAAATACAGTTTGGCAGCATTCTTAACACCTATTTCAAATTGTCAACATTTTATTTGTCATATATAATCAAGTCCTTCCTTCATTTCCCGTGACTCAAGTTTAGCTCAGGACAGTCTGTAATCTGTGCAGTCTCTCTTCAAAAGAAGACTGTTACTTTATCCCTTTTATTTTTTTTTCCCCATAATTTGGCATAATAAATTCAGGCTTGTTTCACTAGTAGCACTTAGGTTGACACTTGTATCAGAAACAAAACTTTGGCTTAAATGACTTAATTGTTTTTAAAGGGTTTTAGTACAAAGTAAGATCAGTTGACAAGTGTTAGTTGAAATGTTAGCATGTTAGGAAGTGCAAACATAAGCACTCATAAACCTTATTTTTCATGACCATGTGAGGCTTATTTAACATGCTTGTAGTGGGAGCAATTAGTCTACTTAAAATACCCTGTAAAATTTATGTTGTTTTTAGTGTCCCTTTTCGCTGTACAATTTGCCAGCGGCTGTCTGTTGTAGCTGGGTTAAGTTTTCAGTGAAAGGTAATTTTACAGTAATGAGGGACATCAAGCCTCCAAATAGGTTGTGCTCTGTCCTTGAAAAACCCTAAGAACGCATTTGGCTTCCATTGCAAGTAGAATTTTCATGTTAGAAAGCAACTGAAGCAAAGCAGTATTATTGTTAAGAGTTAACTTACTTTAATCATAGCTGTAAACAAATTATTATTTTTCTTCTAAGGTCCAAATGAAGCTGAAGAATTTCAACTCGAAGTGAGTGGGTTGCTGGCTGAAATGAACTGTCCATACACATCGTTAACAACGGGAGATGTGACAAAGCGCCTTCTTAACCAAAAGAACTGTCTCTTGCTGCTTAGTAAGTTGAAATTGCAAGTAAATATGGTTTCTGTGCAAAGACTCATATTCTTACACGTAGTGAGATGCTGTGACAAGGTGCTTTGTTTCCCATAGTGTATAGAAGCAGCTTCCTAAAATTAATTATTATTTTTTCCCTGTAATGTCTGGTGTCAGAGTATTACACTTCAGGGTCTTGTGAATTTACCAGTCGCTCTGTAGCCAGTGCATGAAGATATTTTGCATTAACTCTTCTTGCATTCACTAGCAAAAAGCTTCTCCTGCTTCTCAAAAGCTGTTCTGAAGTAGGAATCATGTGAGACTTCTGGCAGGATTTAGCTACTGAGCTTTGTTCAGAAAGGACTAAAAACTTCCACTAATATCAGATCATCATCCTTTTAGTGCCCCCATCAGGATGACTTGCAAGGTGCAGTAGGATTTGTGTTTTCCTACACTCAACAGTAATTGAAACTGCTGTGGAAAAGATCCCAGCTGAAGTTCTTTTGATTATCTCCCTTAACAAACACTCTCAATGTTACTTTCTGCTGCTCCAAAAGAAATGAATGGTATCAAGAGTGATGTCCTCCTATCACTTTTCCATCCTGTGCATCTGAAAATCTGAAAATCTAACTTGCTTTTATTCCTGTTCAGGAATTTTAAGTGTGGAAGAAATAGCACTGAAATTTGGAAAAAGTGTGTGATGTTGATGCACATTTAAAAAAAAAAAATAATAATAAAATTGCAAGTGTCAGAGTTAAGAATTTTAATATTAATTTTAGTCTCGTCTTAAATTCGGCATTTGTTTTGTTTCTTCTCTTGCTGCTGATTCTATAACTATTCAAAGCAGGAATATCATTCTACCTCCAGCTGAGATGTGGGGAATGAATTACAGTGTAGGTTCCTGTATTGCAGCAGCTGGAGAAGAACAGGTAGCAAGGCTTAAATCTGAACTTGATTTGATAATATATTCAAAAATATCAGGTGAAATGAGGCAATCACAGCATTGAAAATATTTTGTAGTTCAAATGCGTCTGCCCTTTGGCTTGTTCTGTGTGAGCTAAGCCTTCAGTAAATTTGGCTTGTGTGTGACTGGGCATATCTCAGAGGTCTTCAGTGATGTACATGTTGGTAATATAAAGTTATGTTCAGAAGTTGCAATCTAGTGTTCCATCTGGCAGGAATACTTTGTTTACTGTTAAACGTGGATTTGAAATTGATGCCACAGTCCTTCTGTTTAACATAATCCTAGTACCTAGAACTTCTGCACAGCTTTCATTACCTGCATCAAACTAACTTACTAGGTGTTCTTTTTTTATGTGAGCCATAAACTCATTTTCTTTTCTTCTTTTTTTTTTTTTTTTTTTCTCTAGAAAAAGATTTATGCTGTGTGTGTGAATGCCACGGTATTTCATATTAAAAAAAAAAAAAAAGGCAAAAAAAAGCAAAAACACAGCATAGCTTATGTCAGTTGAAAGGCAGAACAGTATTCTTATCAAAAGCACCAGCTAAACGTAAGTAAGTAGGACTGCCTCGGTGAGCAGCATCACTGGAATTCAGTGCAGTATTGGCATATGCAAAAAGAAATTCCAGTTTTGGAGGTATTAAGCTGGTTTTTTAATATTAAAGTTTTATATATCCACAAGTCTCTTTTTTTCACTGTAGCGTCCAATCTTTCAATCCTTATTTGAAGAACTAATTATTTAAATTGATGTTAAAGACACCCAGTGTGATTCAAGACAAAAATATTGTTAAATGTATTTGGTTTTTTTAATTCAGACCCTAAAACTGTGGAAGCTGCACCTAAAGGCTGTATGCTAGCTTTTTATTACTGTAACCTACATCACAATGCTGCAATTACAGATGTAGACAATGTTCAGAAATCCTGTGATTTTTCATGGAATGGTTTGGGTTGGAAGGGACCTTTAAGATCATGTAGTTCCAACCCCCTGCTGCAGGCAGGGACACCTCCCTCTAGACCAGGCTGCTCACAGCCCCATCCAGCCTGGCCTTGAGAGCATCTCCAGGGAGGGGGCATCTACAACCTCTCTGGGCAACCTGTTCCAGTGTCTCACCGGCCTCACAGTAAAGAATTTCTTCCTAGTGTTTAGTCTATATCTACTCTTTTCCAGTTTAAAACCATCTCATCCTGTCACTACTTTCTTTTTTCTTTTTTTTTCTTTTTTTGACAAAGGAGTTCAGATGTGATGATAGGCTCTCACAGTTCTAATGTTGGGGAGCCATGCATGCATTCTAGCTTCAACTTTATCAGCTGCTGTTCTCTTTTCTGGAATGGTAAACTTGAGTTCTCAACGGTACTTTAAAAAGTGAGGTTGTTTCTCTACTCTGCATCTTTCCTGGGAAAAGCAGAAGGGATTCATCCAGCATTTCACTTTTATTTACTCATGTCCTTGTATCATTTCCCAGAACTTCAAGCAGTGTTTGCATGTTTAGCTTAAAATGCATGTCTGAGTCTCTCCTACTGCTTATTTTCTTGTTCCTAATCTCCTGTCCTTGCTGGACAAAGCCTGAAGGAAAAGAGTTGTGCACTGAAATCTGTAATACCTGTCAGAATTTTAGAGATTTTTTTTTTTTTCAAGGCTTTAATTCATTGCACTGAGCTTTTCTTCTGCTTACATGTATCTAGCACTGGGCTTAGTGGTGGTTAGAAATATGAGCATTGTGTGGATACCTGAATCATAGCTTTAACTAAGCCATGCCATTTGCACATTAGTTGATTGTGAGCACTTGAGTTATGGTTGGTTCTAAAATATTTTCCTCGGCTATATCTGATGCTGAAATCTAATTTTTCTTGCCCCAGCATACCTCATCTCAGAACTGGAAGCTGCCAGAATGCTGTGTGTGAACGCCCCTCCTAAAAAAGCACAGGAAGGAGGTGGCAGTGAAGTCTTTCAGGAGCTAAAAGGCATATGTATTGCTTTAGGCATGTCCAAGCCTCCAGCCAACATAACGATGTTCCAGTTCTTCAGTGGAATTGAAAAAAAAGTAAGGACCAAAGGAAAAAAACTAGAGTGCTTACTGTGTTGCTGTTTCAATGAAAAATAGTTCTGCTACCAAGGAGAGATTTGTCTCTCTTGAAATTCCAGAGCTTGAATTGTGGTGGTTTACTGGGTATGCCAAGAGTCAGAATTTGGAAAATGAGTTTAAAGGCTTTTTCCATGCCAAGGCACGGGGTCATGGACTATCGTATCGTTGCCTTAAAGGGTGAGGTGTTTCTTACTCTGCTCTAGGTTTTAATGTCATGACCTGTTGCAGGAGACATAGAAAATGCTGAGCTTAGACCTTGGGAAGAATATTAAGGAGAAATGTATTACAAGATACAGACAGAAGAACAAACTTCTACAGGAACCTCCTGTTAAAAATGTTTAGGTTAAAAGGTGCTGTTGTAACTAAAGTCAAGTTTACTCCTTTTCCCTGAGGCTTTATCAGTTCTTGTGGTTCCATTTTTGTTTCTTTACATGTATGCGTTCTCCAGGTTGCTCTTTGTTTTCTTAAAGTTTTCCTTTTGGTCAAGCAATCCTTACAAAGTTGAAAAATGAAGTGGAATAGACTATCCTGTGTGCAGACACATAGCTTTTCTTCTGCAGGGAAAAACAGAACAGCAGCAAAGAAACTCTGTGAACTTTAAAGAACAGACGTATTTATGTAGCTCCACAGAACACTCTCTGAGAAGTTAACTCTTTAGTTGCATTGCACTTAACCAAACTTAAGCAGCTGAAACCAGTGCTCCATTTCTTGCCCCCTACTCCCCTCAAGAAAACCAATCGTTGGTTTGACTTGTTGAAAAAGGGAATGGTGATTTATTTTTTTTTTCATCAGTCCAACATGTGGAATGGAAGCAGTTTGTTTTTGTTTCTGGTTTCGATGTTGTCATGGGCATTTGTCAGTTAGATATGTAAGAAATCTGTGCTTCCATTTTCAATGAAAGGTAAAAAAAAAAAAAAAAACTCATAAAAATGTACAGCGCTAGCAAGCTGTGAGACAGGCTGTAAAAATACAAATTATACTATCAGAATCTTTTAAATCTAATGCTTTGTTTTACCCTGTCACTGAATTTCCTTGTACGCTGTCTTGCTTTAAAGCCGAACTTGCATATACCTTGCAAAATCATTAAGGCTACATTAATGTTATCTTTATGATTTGTATCCATAGGTTCTGTTATTCAAACTGAACTGTCTTTACAGTTTAATGAAGTAAAAAATTTAACCTGCGGATCAGGCTCCGAGCAATCTGATCTAACCCTGTTCATTGCAGGAGAGTTGGGCTGGGTGACCTTTAAGGACCCCTTCCAACTCAAAAGATTCTATGATTCTGTGATGTGTCAGAAATACTGTACAGCTTACGGCCCAAACATTTCAGATGTTTGCAGTGTTTGAGGACAAAGTAAAACTATCTAATTAATGGAAAACATCATCTTGTATCATTTTCACATTTCATTTCTAATTTTCATTTTCTAATGAAAAAATACTGAGTAGTTGAGAAGAATGCAAAAACTTAGTCAAGTAAAATTTTCACTTTAAGGAGATAGCTACAGCAAGAAATCACCCTCATGTTTACTTGCTCTTAAAAAGGGAGCCTTGCAATGACAGTGCTTTGTACTGGAGTATGAAAATCAAGCTATGTTTTAATTTGTGTTTGGTTTGGGATACCATCTTTGTGTAATTGTCTTGTTGTTAATGATCCACCAACAACTCAGCTGTTCTGTTTAAAATGTTTGTTTAACAAATGGGACTCAACACCTGTTGGAAGACAGGGTCACCACACATGTTAAATTAACTGCTAGAATGAACAGCTGAAAAGGTTGAAAAATGTGGTTTACAGTAGTGGAAAAGGGAAGCTTCCTAATTCCAACGTACTTTGATCAAAGTCTTTATCCTTGCTGCTCCATTTCTTCCTCACAAAGTCCTTAGGTTATCTTTCTCAAAACTTCTAACAATATTACTCAAATTTTTAAAATCCAAATTAAATATTGAATCATATTGAATACTTCTTCCTTTTGATTGAAAAGAGAGGTCACTTCTTAGGTTCTGTTTCCTGTAGTCCAAACCTTTTTGATACAAACTTTTCTGTTTTTTCCTAATTAAGAGGATGACATATAGAGTATCTATATTCAAGGGGAGCTGTAGCTCATGGAAACTTATTATTTGAAGTGTGTATTTCTGTAATTCTCTCTTTTAATTTTTAGATAATTGTAGCCAGGACTATCAGAGATACTAAAATAATGTTGCTTTACAAAATAGGTATACTTTGTTCTCTGTCTCAAAGAAAACAATTTGATAGTGGAAGCTGCTTTGTTTTGTCTGCGACCATTTAATTGTCTTCTGCTGTAAGCTGAATCTTGAAAAGCTGTTTTTCAGGCAATGCTTACATTTTTGTATGTCTTCTAACAGCTGAAAGAAACCCTAGCAAAGGTTCCACCTAATCATGTTGGAAAACCTCTCTTGAAGAAGCAGCTGGGACCAGCTCACTGGGTAAGCAGTTGCAGGTGTTAGAGCCTGTTTCCCTTGTTCACTTATATAAAGATGAAAAGACAATTTTTTTGCAGTATTTTAAAATGTATGCTGATACAGTAAATCCTCAACAACTGCTGAAAGATCTTTCTTGAGCTCGTGAATCTGTATGAACAGATGTGTACAAATGTTTCCCAAAATAAGGCAGAAAGCTACTGTTTATGGTGGGATTCTCTGCTGAGCTGTGTGCTTGTGCCTTCCTCTCCTGCTGCTTTCCAGTGCTGGATGATGTAGCTTTGCTGAAATAATGTAACGCCCCTTTCTGTAGCTTCTTTTTAGCTAAGCTGTGGGTCCTCCTCTTATTTATTTCTCTCCTTCTGTGCTGCTGGAGTCGTCTTTTTCCTTCATAGTCTCTTCCCCATGAAGCAGTGGGTGCACAGGTAGAAGCTGAGAAAAGCTGTACACCCAGGTGGCCGAACCATGATCATCTTCAATCAGGACTTGGTTTTGTCATCTGCTGCTCTGAAAGGATGTTGCCTTGGTGAGGTGCTGCTGCTGAGCAGCACAAAGCTATAACAAGACTGAGTCTCTTTTGAACCTCTTTTTCAAAGACTTGAAGACTTTCTATTTCCAAAACAGGCTATGTCCTCAAATACTTGTATTGGGCTGAAAATGGGCATCCACCACTTCCCTTCAGCCAGGCTTCAATCTCTACAAAAATCATCTCCTTACTGGAACATATTTCAACTGTTGCTCTGACTAGAGCATTGTGTGCTACCATGTGCATTTCTAGTGTTGGCTTCTACCTGTAGGGCACTTAGTTGTCATGTCTGTATGTGTATTGTGTTTTAATCAAGATCTTCTTACAGTACTTTACTTTTAGTGCTCTATCTTCAGCCTTAAGCTTGCTTCTTTTTAAACAGGCAAGGGCACTGTGGTCCCTAGGACTTAGATTGTCCTTGCATCTCCTTCAGTTTGTTGCATCTAGTCTTTTCTCACTTTCTGTTTCTCTGTCCTGGGAGTATTGAGAAATGCATCAACAGTATGCAGCTTTATGTCTCTTATGAGCCACAGACAACTGTGTCTGTTAGAAATAGTACAAGACTGAATATGGAGGTAGCAGCCTATGAAGCCTTTGGGAAAACAGTGTCAGCAGACATAGCTTATGTGGACCCATTTGACAAGATAGTTGATTGCAGGCTTAAGCCCTGGTTAATGTCTGTGTGTGTCTGGTTCTCTTTTATCCATGTAATTTATTGTCTGAACTAGAAATGTTTTATCTCTAATCTATAGGTTATATTTGCAAATTTTTGTTTCAGGAAAAAATTGAAGCAATTAATCAAGCCATAGTCAACGAATATGAAGTCCGAAGAAAACTGTTAGTCAAACGTTTGGATGTTACCGTGCAGTCCTTTGGCTGGTCAGACAGAGCTAAGGTACAAATAACGTGCCGTGAAGTCCTGGTTTATGGGGATTCTTTATCTTAAGTAACCCTGGAAAACAGCTTCGTTGTTTTACCCTTGGAGCAGGAGACAACCAGAGGAGTTATCTGGTTTTGGTTTAAGTTTCATAAAGAATTTTCTGACGATGTAAGATGATCACCAAATTTTACTCAAAACTGATTTGTTGGATTTAAAAGCAGCATGAGAGACGAGAAGATGGACAATGTATAACGTACAAGAAAGCCAGAAAGTACAGAAAGTTACTGTATGTACTGGCTGCTAGAAAAATAGTAACAAAAGATTGTGGATATAACCATTTGCATTGAGAGGACCTGAGTGCGAATCTCTAAGTGCTGTGCAATGGTACAACAGCATCTTTCTCTTTATGACCCTTTAGCTTTGTGCTGTTTACAGTGATCAGATTTCCTCAAAGTGTGTCTGCAAGCACAGCTCAACAGATGCCCCATGTGAAATGCTGCTAAGGCACTGCTTGCACTTTTACCTCATGGTCAGGGTAATATTTTATATGCTGTTCTCATCTTCGAACTGTGCAAGTGGCTGTGACATGAGCTGTGTTTTCTCTAAGTAATGTGATTGTTCTTTTAAAAGTAATTACATGCTTTCCCCATTTTCTATGTTTTATAGTTTAAAAAAAAACAGATGTATAAAGTATGTCAGGATCTTAAAAATGGTATGTAACTTCTGTTTTCTAGGGCTAAACCAAATCTGCTAACACACTGCTAGCAGTTTTGAGACTGAGGTTTGTTATTAGCTATAGTTTGTGACTTAGAAGTGTCAAATGCTTTACTTTTTGGGTATGTGATTTATATAAAAGCAACTGCATTTTAATTGTAAAATGTGAGCTGTAAGGTAACGAAGTTAATGTTTTCCTTCACTTTGAATAAATGATTCAGTTGTAATGTAAAATACAAGCTCTTGGTTCTAAAATCTTACTCTGGAGCCACTTGGAAATGCATACCTCCCCTCTTATCAGTTCCAGTCTTCTGCTTTTAGATGGAAAAATAGAATTTTAGTATTTTAAAACTTGTTCTTAAATTCTTGCCCTGTTGAGAAATCTGTTGGAAAACCTCCCTTGCCTGTTCCCACTGCTGTCAGTAGAGGTCCAGCTGTCTCTGCAGCCATTTTGGCTGAGTTTGGATTGCAATCTGTTTTATTTTAACTGCATCCTCCGTTATGCTTTAACCACACATGGAGACATAACTAACAAGTGCAGATTTCTGTTACCTCTGTCAACTGGGTAACTGCTATTGTGCCTTAAGGTATTTGAAATATGAATACTGTAATGAAGTAGAGGAAGAGAGATTAATTGCAAAGCAAAGTTGAGTCTGAAGATCCAGTTTCTAGCGTGGGCTGTACAGTATGCAAGACAGAACTGAACTGAGAGTAGTTGAGAGATTTAGTTATGCCAATACCTCTTGATGGATTGACTCTGTGATGATGCTGATTGGAAGAAAGACTCCAAAAGAGTGACTGCAACCTTTTTCTAGTGATGCAGGGCTGGGGACTTGGTGATACTATTGTAAATGGAATGGATGTGGGGTAGAGATTTGTGCAGGCTTAAGAGGAGGGCTTGAAATGACTTCCAAATTTGTTCCACTTTTGGTACCACATTAATGGTAATTTATATACCTATATGACCCTCCTATCCTGTGTTTGCCTGAGAACTAAGTCTGCATGTACTTGGTTGCTGTTAAGATTGTCAGAAAGCCAGTGTCTCTTCAGTTGATTTAGAGTAGTGTTAATATGACAAATGTTAGCATTAATTGTGGTGATTCTCGGCTACACAGTGATTATTACTACTTTTATATTCACTTTTTTTTCCTACTTGCAGTGACATCTTTTGCAGTTGATTCTTCTGGTGAGATTGCTTTCCCATGTCTTTAGCTGACTGAGTTTTGTTTTTCTTTTCTTCAACAGAGTCAGACAGAAAAGCTGGCTAAAGTCTACCAGCCAAAACGTGCCCTCTTATCCACTAAGTGCACTATTTCTGTTGCAAATCTCTTGGCAGCTCGGCAAGATCTATCAAAAATTATGAGAACAAGCAGTGGATCCATCCGAGAAAAGACTGCATGTGCCATTAATAAGGTACCCTTGGTGACAAGTAGCTAACATCACTTTTTCTGTCATGAATATTAAAGTTACTTGAATGCAGTAATAAATCGTACTTTCTTTTTATGATTGTAAATGGGAGTTGGAAATAAGGGATAAGAAACTCGACATCTGTGTACTCTAAATTGCACATCAGTGCATTAGGAGGAACTGTAGCTTTACTTGTTAAGATTCAGAGTGCCCCTTCTTAGGGGCACTGGATAAAAAAAGGAAAGTTGAAACATTTGATTATTTTCAGCAGGAGTTGCCTGCTCTGTCTTATCAGCATTACTGGTGTTCTTGCATTGCTGTTGCCTAATTCTGTCATGATATCCAAAATAACACCTACATAGTAACTTTCTGTACTATATAAATAAAATCTATTAAAATCTTTTGAATATGTCACAGGTCAGATTCTCCTCTGCACACATGAGAGATTCTAGTCAAGTGTGTACTTTTGGTAATGATCTAGTAGAAATATGATTTGGACTGAACAGTTTCTGTGTTTTAAGAATTAGGTTTCTACAGGCTCACAAAAGTACACTTATCGAACTTGAAGATCAGGAGCTGTGCACCAAAGTGTACTTTTAAAATTGTGTATTCATACATGCTTTTCTCCATTTTGTAGCTCAGGTAATGTTCTAGTTCATTTAGAATGGAATAGTGGCATAATTTAACCTCCTACTAATTTCCTCCTAAATAATTTTTGCACCTTTTAATGTAGTTGGAGTGTGAAATTTAAAAGGAAGGAAATGGGAAGACAGATGTGACTATCATCAGATTATATACACACCTTACTGGGAATGTGGCACTGCCCTGCTGCTGATCTGTATTCTGTTGACTTAATTCCATTATCAGTATTAAGTGTCTTTCAAGACAGTAACAAAAATTAAAATAACCTGCTTCTGTGAGATCTTACAACTCCTAAGGCAGTTTCCCTTTCCCTTTGCAGGTTCTTATGGGTAGAGTGCCTGACAGAGGAGGAAGGCCCAATGAAATTGAACCACCGCCTCCTGAGATGCCACCCTGGCAGAAAAGACCAGAGGCTGGTCCACAACAAAGTGGTGGCCGAGGAGGAAGAGGTGGCTACGAATCCCCATATGGAGGGCGAGGAGGTTATGACCACGGGGGTCACAGCCATGGTGGTCATGAGCGAGGAGGAAGAGGAGGCTATGACTCATCATATGGAGGACGAGGAGGTCATGAACGAGGAGGTCACGATCAAGGAGGCCATGATCGAGGAGGGCGAGGAGGACGTGGTGGCTATGATCATGGTGGCAGAGGAGGTGGAAGAGGAAACAAACTTCAAGGAGGGTGGACAGATGGTGGAGGTGGTGGCTACCAGGATGGCAACTACAGGGATAGCAACTACAGAGATGCAGGTTTTCAAACGGGTGGCTACCATGGTGGTGGTGGCGGCGGCTACCAAGGAGGAGGCTATGGTGGCTACCAGTCATCTTCATACACAGGAAGTGGTTACCAAGGGGGTGGTGGCTACCAGCAAGACAACAGATACCAAGATGGTGGGTCCCACAGTGACCGAGGGGGTGGGCGTGGAGGAGGCAGAGGTGGCCGTGGTGGTCGTGGTGGCCGTGGAGGTCAAGGAGGTGGCTGGGGAGGCAGAGGTGGACAGAATTTTAATCCAGGTGGGCAATTCGAGCAGCACTTCCAGCATGGAGGCTATCAGTATAATCAGTCTGGTTTTGGACAAGGAAGGCACTTCACAAGCTGAAGTTGCTAAGAACTTTTGCTTCAGCAGAGCTCAAATAATAAAAACCTGGTTTCAGAGTCTTGGTTTAATCGCTTTTGAATCAGTACAGGTTTGTACATATGAGGCAGAATCTTTTGGGGTGGGATATTTTGTATTGAACTAAGTATAGCTTTCTATACTTTCCTTCCCCCCCAGTCTGTCAGGATTGAATGCATCATAACTACTCACTGCACTTCACTTAATCGTAAATTAATAGTCATGCTTTTTTGATATTGGACTGACATTTGCTCAAAACACATTGATTCCAAAACTACCTGCTGTGTTTTGCTTGACGCTTCAATTGGAAAAATTATAAAGACTGGTCTAGTCAGAATTATATGTTTCAGTATACAATGGAATTTCTGCATCCCCTACCCATTGTTCAGTTACATGACCTAAAATCAGTGCTAAATATTGCTTCTGGATTGCTGTCCTCTTCTTTTAATTGAAGTTGCACACATACGCAGGTCCCCCACAGCAATTTCCCTCTAGCAGACAGGTTTGTTATCTATTATATGAGCTCTGCTGTAGATGTCATGTTTGGTAGCCTTATCTTCCATTAAACAAATTTTTTCCCACCTGCTCAAGTCTGAAGACTTACCGCCGCCAAAATCTGCAAAGATTATTTAAAACTAAGCTAAATTGTGAACTGGTAGTGTACATAGGCCTGTAGTTAGGTGTAGCAATTCAAACTGACCTGCATCCATCCAAAACAAGTTGCTCCTCCTTCAAACTTAATTTTTACTTGAAATCAGCTAGAAAAAAAAAAGGAAGACAAGTTGAAATTATTTTATTTGCAAGTTAATACCACTGGCTCAGCAGATCTAGGGCAATTTGTTTTGGGGGTTGTCTTTTTAAAGAAATGCACTACGGCCTGGGAAGTTTAGTTCCTGCCTGGAGGAAGCCCTTTTATTATTGCTGCAGAAAATAAAGCCTGGCTGAGTTTGATGTTCTAATGCATTGGTTTGTTTTTGTTTTTTTTTTTTTTTTCCTTTACTGAAAGCCACATAATGCTTCTTGCTGGGTTTTTTGTGTACATAAACATTGTCAAGCTGTGAAAGAAAATGGCTGAAGGTTTGCTGTTGTATAAAAGGTGAGCAATAAAAGTATCTGTATGTTCCCCTTTGCTTTGGTTTCTTTTCCTTCTGGTGATGAGTAAAAAGCAGTTTCTACAGTAGGTGGGAACTCTTAGGTATTTCTCATTGCTTCATCAATTTTTTTTTGTTTTAATCTCTTAGGTGATCTGATCATCTCAGATGTACTGTGCATTTTGCCTCCTTAAAAGCTGTCAGGACAGGAGTGAATGGGAGGAGTGGATCTTCATTGTTTTTGGTTTGTCCTCTTCCTTTCTGATTTGGTGTAGCAGCACAGTCTCCCTTGCTGGAGGTTTCCATGTGAGCTAAGCTCTGCCATCATCAGGCTGTGGCTCCTTCCTATGCCACATGAACATGGTATGCTTCTGGGAGCTCTACTGATGCTGTCTGGGCTTGTGGGAAGGTTAGGTTCTTGCCTGGGTAGCTGTAGTAGAGACTAACCTGATGGCAGTCCCTGGGCTACTTGAAATATCCAGAAGTCTGAATTCTGTATGGATACAGATAGAAGTTCCTTGGATTACAGAAATAATATGAGCATTTAAGGAGTGTGTGCAACACTGGCCTTACTGAGATTCAAGCTGATCCTGTAAATAAGCTGATAAAATGTTAGAATCGGTCTCCCTATGTTTCATTACCTGACCAATCTGAAAAGACCCTATTTATTCTGACCACTAGGTGCTGCTAGTGGTTCACAAGCAAGAAGTGAAGGTCTCTAAAGGCATTTGGGAATCTGTTGATGTCTATTGAAGGTTTTTTAATGCTTTAAACAAATCTAATGAGGCTAACAAGGGAAAAGTTTCCGTACTGAATTCATGTCATTGGGATCACTGAAATAGATTGATCTCAGTGTAACTACAGTTCAAATCATAAACTTCATCTAAAATGAGTGTTTCTTCGTGAAGGTGTTGGTTTCTTGCAGCAACATGCTACAGATAATGCATCTCTGTTGTTGAGAGAGTAATACCTTGTTGCGAACATTAGCTGGTGACTAGTTGCGTTCATGTAAGAATAATCAGTTTTTAATTACAATATTTATTTTTAAGAAATAGGATTCTTGCAGCTGGGATAGTCTTAGACTGATACAGATAGATTGACAGAAGTAAACAGCCTTTGTCTGGGAATGTAATGGCTTCAAGTTGACAGATTCTGCTTTTTCTCATACAGCTTTTCAAGGAGACCAGTGTTCTCTGCCAGCACTGCAAACCTGTATCTAGGGAGAGGGAATCCAGTAGGCTCTTTAGAGAGCCTCTGGTTGAGCTGCATCAGCACCTTCAGAGAACTTCCTGTGGCAGAGCTGCCAGTTTCTCTGCATGGCTGTGACTTGCTGTACTGGGTGTTCTCAGCTCTGCATGCTGAGATGGTGTGGTGAAATGCTGGGGATGAGGTGACACAGATTCCCTTTCCTCTGGTTTTACCCAACTTGTTCTCAAAATACACAATTTCTCCTCCTTCTTCCAGGACCTAGGGTGAGCTTACCCCAATTTTACTGTTGTTTGAGGGGGAACAATCTGTGGGGGGAAGGGGAGGGAAGAGGGTGAAAAAGGCAAAACAGGAGGCTTCAGTCTTCCAACAGGAAAGAAAATGCTTTGCTTTTGCCAGCTGTTGTTGTTTTCCTTACTCTGTTGTTTCCTCCCAGTGTGCTGTGACTTCTTTGTTCTCTGGAGAAAACAAACTTTGTGGGGAGAGCAGCCTTTATTAATGAAAGCAAACAGCCGCTGCTTTGTTATTGTCTGTATGATGCCCTGATAATGTTTTGCAAACATAATTCCTGCTATGCTGGAAGGAGTCTCATGACTGGACGTTGGGAGAGCAGCGATGGCTTGTGGAGGTTATTGGGCTTATGGTAGTTTGGATATATGTGCTGCATTTCATTGTGCAACGATCGAAAGCAGAACTCCAGGAGATCAAGAAGGCAACTAAGTAAGCAAGTGTTATGTAGTGGAACAAAGTGTTTTTCCTTTAAAGATGGTCGTGTTTGACACTCCTCTTTTTCTTCCACAAGTTTTGGGCATTGTGCTCTGTTCTTCCCTTGGCCTTTCTTTTTCTCCAGTAGCTCTTATTCCCTGATGTTTCACTTGCATTGCTTTCCTACTGTCTTTTAGGATGACCCTCTCAAGTGTTGTCATAGTGCAATGAAATGACCATAGGGAGCAGGATGTAGTCCTGGACACACTCTTGCTTCCCACATTAGGATGTTGGTACATGTTCTATTTGCAGTGTGGTCACAGCTGGATTTTCCTTGTAGCTCTAAGAAACCAATAAAAGTTCATTCCTTATTGTGTGCAAACCTGTAATGCAGCAAGGGAAAGAACATCAAACTGAGCTTTCACCTGCCCTAGGGAGACTTTTGTAGCTGTTTCCTGGCTGGTTTATCATTCAGGATTGGTGTCGGTTGACCAGACAAAGCCCTGAGGTGTGCAGCTTCATGGTGGTGTGTGCCATTACAAGTAGTGGCCCCAGAGGAGCTCCCTAGCTACAGGTTGGGTTTCTCAGCTGTACCATACAGGTTATTTGTTCTAATATGATGGGGTCTTTATGAAAATGCTGTTCACTTATGAATTATTTAGTGCGGCAAGTGCCCCAAACACTGCGCTGTGTTTCTTAGTGTCTACTAAGAAGTCAGTCTTATCAGCCATGTTCAAATGGGACTGGGAAGACGCTGGCAAGATTTGTGCCAGTATACTGGAGCATGAAATGTTCTGAGGTGTGAATGTGTTCCCTGTGATGGGTTGTGAACCTGGGAAATAAAAATTAAACACTGCTGATTTGAGGAGAGTTGCAGAGGGATTAGATGGCTCTTACTAAAGCCTGACGACTCTGTCAGGTGTCCAGGAGACTTGTGTGGGTTCTGGGAGCACAGGTGTTAGCTCAGTTCCCTATTAGGCCAAGGGAGGCCAGCACTAAGTCTTGACTGTGCTCATTTCATGTGGCTTAGCCTTAGTTCTGCCATGTTTAAGACTGCGATGTTGTTACTGCTAAAAACTTCCAGGCCTTTAATCCTGCTGCCAGTTTTTGATGCTGCTATCTCTCATGTGATTCCTTTGGGCGAAAGGCATGCTACAAAAACATGTCTGTATTTGAAGAAGTTGAGCGTGATTTAGCAATCTCAAACAAGGTGGCTTATGATCAACTCCAAGCTTAATTTATCAGTCTCTTAATGTACCCTTATGTTAGGATCACATCAGTGCTATGACCAGCGAGCAGTACGTGATGTGAATGTGAACTTCTGTTTCCTCTGTGCAGGCTCTCAAAATATTGATGTGTTGTTTTTTCTTTTTTTCAGATAACGTGTTTTCAAAGGGACGTAAACTGAAAAAGCAAGTGCCATTGCCAGCTGTAAACATTGCCTTCTCCTCTCTTTGGCTGAAAAAAGTAGTACCTCTAATGACTAAACAAACAAGGTTAGAAGGGAAAAAACATTTTTTCTTTTGTGTTTACTTTGTGCTTTTTACAGCTCAGAGTGCTGTCAGTGTCATTGTTTTCCCCTTTATTGTCCAGTAATTTCCCTTCTCGTCCACGTGGGTTTTTCCCACAACAGAGGAGAGAAAAACAAGTACAGAAAGTAGGAAAACACTATTGTAAAACCAGAGAAAGAGTGAGTCTGCCTGTACTGTGGGCAGGTGGAAGGTCATAACTCGTTTTCACACATGAAGCAGAGATGAAGGTGATAAGGACTCTTTAAACTTTCCGGCATTGGCTTAACTCATGGAAAAAGCAGACTCTGGCTAAATAGAACAGTGCCCCAGCAGTAGCCTTTTGCTGATGGCTTTTCTTTCTCCTAAGACTGGGCTGTCAGCAGCTGTAAATAGCAATTTGGAGTTCACAGATTTTCCAATGAGTTTAGCCTGAGAGAGACATGTTGGCTGCAATGTTTATTTTGAAAATCCAGTTCAGTTGGTGCTGATAACTAAAAAATTCGTTCCAAAATTACATCTGTTTCTCTGGTGTCCCTGTGTTGGCGAGCTCTATCGGGACTCTTGAGAAGTACTTGGAGCTGTTTTCTGTGCTGTGTCAAAGCCCATCAGTTAGGCTGATGCTGAGTGAAGCAAACCTTGAGCAGATATATACATATATATTTTTTTCTGTGATATTCACAGAACAACAAGCCCCAGTTTCTCCTGCCTCTTGTCTCCCTGAAATCTGCATTTGGATCTCCTTCCTTCCTTCCTTCCCCTTCCTCTTGGTCTCCATTGGGATCCCCTTCCATTCTTGGTGTCACGTAAAGAGGGAGAGCACTCCTAGCACTCTTCTTCCCACACTCAGTCTCCATCTGTCTGTTCTTTGTTCTCTGTGGTGTTGTTTTTCCTGTGTCTAAGTTTCCTCACATGTAGATATTTCACATAAGCGACACCTGAAACATTTGGATCTTGGGTCCCAAGTGGGAAGGATCCCCATCTGGCTGCTCAGGATGCCCAGGCAGGGCTGTTCAATTCCCTGTGGGGAAAGCACTGGTGGCTTCACCAGGATCTGTGTTCGCTTTGGCTTGTGCTGAGGAGTCCCTGAGCCATGGGGGTGACAGCTCACTCCATTTCAGAAATGTGAAACTTTAGGCAGCAGCTATTCCAGAACTGACTCTGCAGCTCAGATTTTTATCCCCTGCATTAAAAGGAAAAAGGCCCACCTCTTCAAGTTTGTGCTTTGAACTAGCTTTGTTTAGCATGCATGTTATTGTCCCCTTTCCCCTCTCAACTTTTCTTTTCTCTGACTTATGCTGGCTGAGAAATACTGCTTTTAGAAGTTAACTAGTCTAGGAATTTTATTTATTTATTTATTTTTAATGGAGCTGGAATTATTCCTTTAAAATCCAAAGGCTGACTAAGGTGTGGAGGAAGGAGGGGCAAGACCTGGAGCAAGAGACAGCTGAAATACTGACATTGCTTTATGGTTTGCTCAGAACTAGTTGTTCCCTTGACTCCTTACACAGCGGTCAGGGCTACTTAATAAAGCTGATGGCAAAGCTGAAACTCCTTTATTGATAACACAGGATGTTGTCCAGGTTTTGTGGAAGCACAAATTCCTGGTGGGTTTGGCATGAAGAGCCACATCATCTCTTACAGGGTTTACCCTACGCATTTGTATTTCTCACCTGCTCTCATTGCTTGTATTCTTTGTCTTTCACAGATAAAGCTGTAAATACAGCTTGGCATATAAATAGGGTTTGGTGTAGTGTTTCTTCTTCCCATTCTTTCAAAAAAAAAAAAAAAAAAAAAAAAAATCCCCCCTCTTTCCACCTGGAGATTGAGGCAGGGAAGAATGGTGGCTGAGGAAGTATCCAGCATCATCTGGATTCTTCTCACTTCAGCTACTTCATTAATCCAATGCACGTGACACTACTGCACCTTCTCCTTGAACTGCTCTCTTTGCAGACAGGGTTTCCAAGAACAGCAGAGGTGTATAGCACAGTTGGGAATGGTAATGGCTGGCAGGTTTTGCCTTTTGTGAAATCAGGAGAATCAAACAAGAAATTCTTTGTTGCCATGGCCAGGTTAGGAACTAAAGTTGTTTTTTGTGAGATGAGGAAAATTCTTGCCCCTGCTCAGGAGAAGACATTGACTGTACAGCAGGAGAGAAAAAATACTTTTTATTTTATGTATTCAGGCTTCCTTCAACGTGAAGAGCTCGTCTTACACCAGCTTCTTAAAATGTTTGCTTCTGCCCTGCAAGCTCTCCCCACTCTCAGTTGTTTGTAGTGGAACTGAAAAATCAGGATTCTGCTGCGAACAGCCTGTTAATGCATTTTTTGTTGAAAGATTATGTTGACTGACAAGTCCAGCTTTTTTTCAGAGCTGGCTATATATATTTCTACCCAATGTCTTTCTTCTTAACACACTTGTTATTCTCCTTCTTGAGATGCTTAAAGCAAAGGGTTTCCAGCAAGAACCTCAAAATTCTCATGAGCCTTTCTTGGACATCCTAATGCTCTTCTTTGAAGGATCAGCTGTGTGTATACATGTGCGCATGCGCATAACCTATGCTTGATCTACAACTTAACTCCAGCTACTGCTGCCCAAAGTATGTAGCTGCCCAAAGGTGCTGGGCTTTTAGAAGATGCATTGATGAGATTTTGCAGTGGACAGAAACTCAAGCAGTCTAATTGCAAGTGGAAAGTTGCCCAGCAGTGAGAGCTGCTTCTATAGAGAATGTGACTTTTTGCTTAAGAGCCAGTTTCTCTCTTGATGATGGTATACATAGGAAAAATATGTCCTTTAGAAAGCCTTCTTGGAAGGATATAGAACACCTTGTCTTTTAACCAACTTAGACAAGAAGCCTGTAAATAGCTTGAGGAATTACTAAGGTTATGTACTAGAAACTTTCTTGTCTAACAAAGAAAAACAGATGGGGGTGGATTGTGGGCCTGACAAAATAGGAGAGCAAATACATTTCAGACCAAGAGCTACCACTGACTTTAGAAGCCTGTGAGAAATGGTCTGAGCATTGGCTAGAACTCTTGCATGACTGAAGAATGAGTGAAGAATGGAGTTTCACAAGAACATTTCATTTATGAAGTGTTAAAAGGCTTATCTCAACAGATCCATCAGCAACCTGGATAGCAACTGATTTCTCTATTCAAATGTTCTACCACATCATTTTCATTGTGTGCAAGCTGTGTGCTGTAACGGTGCCTGAGCAGTCAGTGTGTGGTGACCCATCACCTGACCCATCACAGACAGCACAGGATGCATTTCTGCTAGTCTCTGCTCTTTGCCCACAACAAGAGAGAGAGAGCTAAGGATGCTTCTAGCCCCACAGTTTGCTGTAGTGCTTATTTCTGAGTTTCAAGCAATAAGAGCACATTCTGCATTTTCTCCTCAGATTTTTACCATCATTACTGGGAGGGGTGTGAAACAAAGGAAACCTGCACAGCTGAGCAGGCCCCATGTTGGCACAGCACAGTGTACAGTTGGATTACCACAGAGGAGTCAGTCAGGTTTGCTTAGGGAAGCCAATGGAAGCCCTCCTTCGCCCTGAGGCCTTGACCTCTTGGTAAAGTGTGCAATGACTTGAATTTTGTAGGACATGTTATACTTGGGTTGCTTTGATTCAGAGCCTGAGTTCCCCATACACATCTATTTCTGTGGGGAGGCAAAGGGAGAAGAAGATGACAACTTATCTGCTAATTTGGACCATGCTGTTCAGGTATGAGCTTTGTCTTGGGCTTTATTTTCCTTGCTTTTTCCATGTGAAGGCTGTACTTTTCAGGCAACTTAATGCTTCTGAGAAATCCCACTTCAAACCTGCTTCTCCAGTCACTGCAGATGGAGGAGTTAGAGCCTACCTTAACAAACTTAATTTGGATGTATGCTTAGTGTTATATTTTAGTCTTGACATGTGACTTGCTATCCTGAGGAAAAATGTGAAGTATTATATGCACATCCAGACACGTACTTAAAACTAAGACATTTATTACATGCTAATTCTACCCATAACCAGTGCTGGCAGAGAGGACACCTCTCCTTTGCAGTATCACCAAACACCTGCATGATGTCCTGGAACTTCCTCACTCCCAGCCACATGCTTGAAGGAGCCTCCCTCTGGTAACAGCTATTGCTGTGCTGGATGTGTGCTCATCGTAGCAATGTAAATGTGTCCAAAATTCAAAACCCCAGGTGTGCAAGGGATTTCACTGTAGAGGACTTTATGAAAGGAGTTGTGGGTTTGTCATTTTTGGTGGTTTTTTGTTGTTGTTTTTTTTTTTGTTTTGTTTTGAGATTTAATCAACATCCACACCTACTTCTTTCCTTAAGAGATCATTACAAGCCTCTGAAAAAGGAGTCTTATCAAATGAATGCGGATGGTTGGCTTCTGTCCTCACCGCTGTTGTTGCTGGCAGGCATGCTGAGATGATGCAGTACTTTTAAAGGATGCCAAATATATCCTCACTGGCACGGAGGGGAAGTTTCCACAAAATCATACAAGAGAAAACACTGAGTGCAGAGATCTGTTCTGCTGTGTCTGTGCAATGTTCTTCCAAATGGCTTAATCGTGTGCGAAAATAAATAGTGCTTTTTTTAACACCTATCAGCTAGGAAAACAGGGTGATGGCTGAATTTAGAAGTATGAGGTACAGGAAAATTTCCCATGACCAAAAGTGGTCTATGGCAGTCTGTCAACTTTTGCTGTATTACTATTGTCATCTCTGATTTTTGGTGTTTCGGGGTGAGCAGTCAGCTATCCTGTAAACAAAAGAAAACAAACACATTCTAGCAAAAATGATCAATCAAAACATGAGGCCACGAAAGCACAAACTGTGGGTGGAAACAGGTGGAAACCAGGCCCCTAACCTGGACACACATGTTTATCAAATGCTCCTTCTTATGGACCTTGTGCAGAGTGCAAGAGGATTTGGCCAGATATGTTAATGATTCTCAAAAATAAAAGATTCCAACTCATAACAGCACTGTAACTCCAAGCCAAAACCCCATTTGCAATGCTACAGTAAGTACAAGCCACTGTGTAAGAAAAAAAAAATAATATTCTATGGGTGATTTGGTATTATGACTTACAAGGCTATGGTCTTATGGGTTAGCAGAATGTAATCTGTCCTGACCTCTGTTCTGCTCACCTCAGATTCCTGTCTTTCAGGAAGCGTTTCTATGCCGTTGTGCTCCAGGATGTGCTGAGGAGCCTCAGCATCTATGTCTACGTTGGCCTGCATGCTGGGCTTTTCATTCTCCCACTTTGCAAAGCCTTTGTTCTTCCCAGCTTTGCCGTGGAACTTGGATTTCATTTTTGGGAAAGTGTGAGACCCTGAATCACTCCAGCCCGGTTCGTGCCACAGCGGTTCCGTCTGCGTTGCTTGGCTGGCTGTCGCCCTCTGCAGCCGCACTGAAATCTTCCGGGAGGAGCCGGTGACAAGAGTGATGGCTCTGCCGTCGAGGTCCTGCTGTTCTGCATCGACGCTGGGAAACTCAAACACTTCATCCTGGGCTGAACAAGAAGGTAAATTCTTTTCTTTTTAAATATTCTCTTTCAAGATCTTTATAAAGAGATATCTTAAAACTTGGTTAAGGGGAAGGGAAGAAGGGATTTAAGGGTTCAGAAGAAAATGTTTGTTATTCTGGAATGCGTATGGAAGCTTTTAGTAGTCAGATCTCTTTCAAGACTAGACTATGTGCCACTGTATGCAATTGCATGATGGTTTGCAATGGTGTGTTGGTACAAAGGGAAAATGACAAGTGGCAAATGAGGACAGTGCCTTTGAAGAGTCATCATAGAGTCATTTATGTTGGAAGGGACCCTCAAAGGTTATCTAGCCCAACTCCCCTGCATAAGCAGGGAAAGAAAATAGAAACAAAAGGGTGCTCTCACCTGGTGGCAGGGAAGGGCTGCTGGGCAGGGAGCCGTGGTTGCTGCCCACAGAGGTTCCTCGGGAGAATTTCCTGCAGGCAAGCACGAGTAGGTCCCTGCACTGCTTGTGGCAGTTGGCACCGCAGTCTGTAGGAGGGGGACAGTAAAGTCACAGCCACTGGGTGATCCCTCGGGGCTGTCAGCACGTGTGTGCTGGAGGGACTTAGCCAAACAAATATGGTTACAAAAGTGGATCATTTATTGTGTTTAAAAGCAGTAATATTATGGCATTTCAGCAGCAGAAGGAAAGAGGGAGATGATATTGTCATCAGAAATGATGACTTCACAAGTGCACAAAGAGCAGTGGTTAAGAGTTCTCATTTCTCCCATCAGTTTGTTGCTTTGAGTGGCACTGAAGGACCCTCCCTACTGTGGTTTTGCAGCGGGTGGTACAGGTGGGAACAGGCACTGGCTGCACTTGTTGACCACCAAGATCTGAGCAAGAAGCTCAGCTCTTACCCTCATGCTTCACTGCCTGTTAGTTTTGATTCTGCAGAGCCGCTTTTGCTCTCTCCTCCCTGGGCCATGGTTACAAGCAATGATGCAGGACAGCGCTCAGCTTTGAGATCTCAAGTTGAGTTTACAGAGCTGCTGTGGCAAAACTTTACTTTTACCTTCCTTCCTGCAGCCTGATGGTAAGAGCATAGCCCACAGCTGGCTCTGTTGTAGTTGCTCAGACCATGGGCAAGTTCCCCACCCCTGCAAAGGAGAAGTTCACGTGTGGGATAAGGAGACAGGAACAGGGAGTGTCCTAAAAAAACCCATCCTGTCAATCCTTCACCCTTCTCCTAGGAGCCAGGCTAAGACTAACGGGAAGGAGCTTGCCTATAAACATGATCATGAAGCCCCAGCATTGTGCATAACAGAGCTGCAGCCAGAGAAATAAATAGGGTTGGGCTTTTGGGGTCAATGGACCACTACAGCTTTCTTGTTCTCATCTGCTTGTTACAGTGTGAGCAATTAAAAAATTTAGTGAAGGAAAGTGAGAGATATGAGAGTTCTGGGACTTTTTTTTAAGCTGAACTTCTGCAGAAGACCTAGCAGATGTCATTGCAAGACAGTCCAAGAATTAAATATTTGTTTATTTCTAGCTCAGCCACTGATGCATTGCATGGACAGCAAGCCTGCAGTACAGGCATGATGGGGATGTACATGATATGGACAGTGCTGCCAGCAGACCTTTTCCTGACCCCATGGTATGTATTTCAGGATGTCTCCCTGCTAGGATAAGGACACTCGGCTTTCCAAGATGCCACTTCTTGTTGGCACAAACTGACACCTTGCAGATCCCCTGAAGATCCCAGGGGCTGCTGGGGGAGGGGGGCCTTCAGCTCTGGTGTTCTCCTGCTACAGTGAGGCTTTGTGGGATGCAGCAACCACTTCCTGGTCACAGTCAGTATGGGCTATTCAAGCAAAATCTGGCTGCCACTTCAGTGAAAAATACAGTTGACTTCTGCTAAAACCCACCACCTGAATTGTGAAAAATCCATGCAGTATATTTATTTACCTTTACATTTGTAGCCTTGTTTGATTATACCCCAGAGCTGCAAAGACAAAAAAAAAAAAAAAAAAAAAAAAAAAGTCAAGGAATCAGAAAAGAAAGCCGGACGGAAAGCGAGGTCACAATGAGGAAGTACCAATGGCTACAGAAGCACAAACAGGATACAACTGCTCTTAACACCCTTCCTGTCAGGCAGACCTCCTCCTCTAAATGTGATAAGCCTTGTGTGGCTTCCCCCTTCTGCCTGCAGTGGGACTACTGGAGAAGCAGCGGCACAGCTGATGCGTACTGCCAGGAATGGGTAAAAGAATCACTGTCCTATCAGGCTTACAAAATCCAGCAAAGCACATTCTGCTTCTGGCTTGTTTTGAGCCATCTGAGGGATCATTCCCATGACACATCTGGTCTCCAGCCATATGAATGGGCCTGTACTCTACAAGCATGGCAGACAAAAACACCACTGGGGACAAAGTCACTCTGTGGCTTTGGAGCTGGTTCCCAAACATGGACTGATCCATTCACCTGATTTCTTCCATTAAGAATGGTCGAAGCCCAAAACAGACAGACAATTCACTGTACTCCTCTTTGCCTCCTCCCAGAGGCTGTCCTTACTGAATGTTGGCCTTCCATGTGGCAGCATGCGCATGTTCTGCTTTTGGGAAGCTGTCACTGTGATGTGAACTTGGAAGTAGAAAAAAAATCCCCTGCAAACTGTTATCTGTACACTCAGAGGGAGGAGAGTATAGTCCAGTTCTAAAGGAAAAAGATGAGAGACTGCAGTGTTTATTTATCCTGAATTCCCTCAAAACATAAATAGCGAAGGTAAGCACAACTAGACAGTTGAAGCCGCATGTGGCTCCTCTATGAAAGTATGCAGTGTGTGGGAGAAATGTGCTGAGTAAAAGAATGGTCAACAGGAAGAGTCACAGTCCTTATGGAGCACAAAAGAAAGAGTAAAAAAACCTTGCATATTGTGTAAGACAGAACTGCTTATGTTTTTCCAATTAGAGACAAGGATATTTTGTGGAACCATATAAAAAGCCTTGCTGAAGTCCAGGTAGATTACATGAGTTGCTCTTCATCTACTACTGCCATCCCTCCTTTGCAGAAGGCTACCAAGCTGGTCTTTTCCTGCAGATGCTGTAGATGTGCAGTGACTGTGGAGCTGTGGTTGGCCCCTCCTGGAAAAGCCACCCCTGGCTATGCTTTCCCCAGCTCTTTGCCAGATCCACTTGATGGGGTGTGGATTACTTTTCCTGTTGTCAAAGCTCCGCTCTGTTCCCTCTGGAGAGCTTTCTCCTTAATGTAACATGAATCCTGACCTAAAACTTTGAATCCACCTGACACGGCTCTATGACAAAGCTGCCTTCAGCCAGGCCCAGGGTAAGAGGATCTGTGCAAATATGGACGGCCAAGCTGGAGGGGATGGCTGCTCACTCACCCTGACGTGGGGTGCAAGGCAAGCTGTGGGTCGGAACTGAGACTGGTAGCGAGAGTATTGATTTCACTCTGTGAATGGCATTAGATTGTAGCTTGACCTTTAAAGTTCATCTTGTTTTAATATTAGATGTTTGACTGGTAATGGAGCCAGTGTGCTGTCACATCCATTCATCCTGCTGCATGGTCAGTTCACATTTTTTTGACGGTGAATCACTGCATCAGTTCAAAACAGTTTCCACCCATGGTTGGTTGGACAGTGCTGAAATGCACAACAAACACACAGTGGCTGGTGCCTGTCCTGTCAGCCCAGCTCATCCACAGGACAATGCTAGTGAATGCAGTGAGCTGGCAGGAAAAATGACCTTATTTCCATTTCCTCCCCAATCCCTTACTTATTTTTATTCCTGTGCCAGTTGTAATCATGAAGACATGGAAAAAGCCAGCAAGCAAACTGATAAGGGAGAAAAATATCTGGTAAAGAGGACATTGCAGGACACTCCTCAGCCCAACTTGGCGACGGAAGCCTTCCAAGCATGAACTAAGTGTCACGAATGCAATGATGTCTTCCTAAGGCAACAGGCAGCCCAAAACAATAGGCTCAGGCCAGTTCCCAATGTTCTTTCTTCTGGAGTGGAGCTGCAGAGCCTGCCTGCAGGCTTCTGAATCAGCACTGACTGTCGTCTTTGAGGCTTCTGCAGTTCCAGTGGAAATGGGCAGAATTCCTTCTTCCCCAGCCTTGATCAGCAGCTGCGATAGGGAACACGAAGGTCCTGGTGTGATGGGTGCCAAGCAGAAGTGAGGGAAAAGGGCCAGTCTGAGATGAGGTATGTTTTTGTACTTGGTGGTGCTGTCATTGTAACTTTCAGCCACAAAGAAGTATGACTGAGTGGGAAAGGTCACATAGCAGAAGCAGGATATTTTGCTGCTGCTATATGCAGCAGGCTAGCATGGTGCAGCAGGGACATATTCTGGTTTTACACCCTGAGCTGGGCCACACGTGGGCAGAAAGCAGGAGCCTCTGCCCTGGTGGCCTCCAGCCTTTCTCACTCCTCTGGGTGGCTGCATGCAGATGTGCACAAACATGCACATCTGCTGCATCCATAAGTGACATCTAAACTATAATAATTCATGTTTCTGTATGGCACTAGAAGTGGAAAAAGTTGGGAGAGGTTTGCAAGCCACACAAGTGCTCACATTTTGTATACAGCACTCCAATAAATGGTGTCTTATAAGCCATAAGCAGCTTAAAAAAACCCCAAAACATTCAAAAGTTTCTCATGTTATAGAACTGCTGGCAGCCCGTTTCTTGACAAAAATAGAAGTTCTGTTAATTCAGTAGAGAAAGGATAAAGGCTGTTATGGCTGTTCAGAAAATTATGAGCGGAGGTATGATGCCATGTGCATGTCTTGAGACAGAATGGCTTTTGCTTCATCTACATCTACCATTCCAGACATCCATTTTCCCTGGAGTTTGTTTACATGAGAAATCAAGCTGAATTAAAGAAATTAAGACAAACCACATGAGGCCATTCATACAGTCCCTAATGTCCCTTAGCTAACGTAGTTTATCTTTTTACCTGCAACAGCAATTCTTACAAATGTCAGTATACAGGAACCACCAAAACACAAGTGGGTTCTGCAGCTACAGCAGGAGGAAATACCTTGTGCTTCTAAATGCAATGAGACATTTGGCTAAGCTGAAGAAACTTCAACAGTGCACGGAGCCAGGTTTACCCCATCTACGCTGGAGTATAAGAAATTGTGAGTAAGATTTACGATTACAAAAACAAACTTACAAAACCTGCGCAGTGTTCACAGAAAGTTGGCTTAAGATAGGTCATCTCCTGGAAGTTGTGAATAAACCCAGGTCCCATTTTACACTGGAACTGGGATTTAGCTCTCAGAAAATAAGCCATCATTTCTTCTTTGCTTATGAGTCCATCTCTGTTAGGAAAAAAGTAGAGTAGATCTGTTACTGCTAATGACACTGAACCCAGCAGTATGTTCTCGCTACAAAAAGCATGCAGCACGCAAAGGATGTTCTTGGAAAATGCTAGAACAGTCCTGGCAGAAGAAACAAGCTTTCCCTTATAGCCTTTGTGGTTCTTATTCTTCATTAAGCTTCAAACACCGAATTCATAGCATGGGCCTTGGTCCTTCAGTTGTTCAGGATATCAGAGAATTTGGTGGCACAGAGCAGGCCATCGTGTGAAGGAGACTCCTGAGGCCTATGGCCACCACTGCCTCAGCCAGCTGTGCAGAGCTTATAGGTTGGTGTTAGTCACCAGTCTACCAAATAGCAAATGGAGTGCTCGATTGCTATAGCACAAGAGGCCATAAGATATGGGAAGGTGTCTAGACAGGACCTGCATGCTAAGTACTGGATCCAAGTTCCCAAGTAACCCAAGGTTTTACCGAACACAGTTCAACAAAACAAAAAAAAAAACCTTTGTATGTTATTTAAACAGAGCTTTTAGCTACTTCCCAGGCTGTGAAGATCCCCAGCTCTGCTAAGCTGAAAGCCTTGGCTGGAGGCGTTCAGCTGCCAGACGTATCCACAGATTCATGTGGAGCACTGCAAGGGAACAACAAACCAGGCAGCCTGGGGAATTCAAAATGAAGGGACTGCCCAAACACATCCTCCTGCTGCTCAGTCTTTTGGAGCACATCCTTACATCACAACTGACTACACTCAGTCTTTCCCTTGGCAGACGGGGCTGCATCTATTTGAATAGAGATGCTTTTTAAAGCATCAGATAAAGTAGGACTGCAGTCTGGGTGAAAGTATAGGACCTACTTAACATAAGAAGTTAAATGAGAATAGAATTCAACATTCAGTGATACTAATTTCCTTAAGAGAGAAGACAGACATGAGAGGGTTGGAGGTCTGGAAGACACTGCCTCTTCAACATTTTGTTTTGAAGTATTTGTAAATTAAGAAAAAAAAAAAAAAAAACCAAAAAACAAAAAGAAAACAAAATAACAAATCAAGAGAGCTCCAAACTTACTGGTCTTTGTCCAACACACAGAAAGAGTCCAAGAAGGGGAAGTTTGCAGCTATACTTTCAAAGTCTTCCTGAGAAATGTAGCCATCATGGTCATGATCATAGTTTCTAAAGACAGACTGGAAACAGAAGGAAATTACTGTCATACCACCCAGACTGTCCTGAATCTGTACTATCTCTTCAACCTCAATCACATTTATATTAATATTCAACTTTACTAATCACATGTTCTATCCATTGTTTTATTACTATCAATGCTAATTGGCACTTTAATATGCATATTTATTGGACTGCAGAGGGGAAAAAAAAGGCTAATTTTTAAAGAAAACTTGACCTCAGTACTTAACTACTGGAACTCCTCTACACCTCCTCAGTCATAGTTGTGCATGGTATTATTTCTTCTTTTTTTGGAAATGTCACTAAAATTCTGCCCTGTGTGACATACTCCCTTTGTTTTATTAAGAATATCACAAAAAGGAAACCAAGCACAAAACAACCCAACAGCAGATTTCTCGGATTCACTTTGCCTTCAGTCAGTCACTTCTGCTCTGCCACAGTGCTGTTTCAGTCCTATTTTCTTACTAATACTTTGACATCCAGATCACAAGTACATTCCATCTAATAACTACTTCCTCCCTCAACCAGCTCCCTCTGATCACAGGACCTCCGCTACACCAAGTAGAGATAGATATGGGACCAAATTTAAAGGATTGCATGAACTTTTGCAAGCCCTCTTTAGCTGCTGAAGAATTCCTATATCCTGTCTTACAATAATTGAGGAGATCTGTAAGGGACATTAAAGCATTTTATACTGAGACCAACACATTGAAGCACAACCCAAGGCAGCTAGCAAATGACAAAGACTGGAAAAATGCTGACAGTTGTACAGGGTGATGTGGGTCTCTTTGTGAGCTGTATCTATAACCAGTCTGTGTTTTAATTCTGCGAGACTCAATATCGTGTGTCCTGAACAAGGCTAAAGTTGTGGAACAGGGGCCTGCATTTCCCTTGGCCACCATGTTCAGAAAAGATGAAGGAGTTGCAACGGATGTGGTTTAAACAAGGAGAGTTTTGGGTGATTTTTATCAACATGTGACAATGGCAACAACAACATAGGAACACCACGTGCAGTTCTGGCATCTTTCTAAGAAAGAAGAAAACTGTTTTCTGTTTTTTTGAAAGAGCACCTACAAAGAGGAAACCAAAAAATAGATGTGTAGTCTGGTTGAGTGACTAAAGACTTTAATTTACCTTAACTACATAATCCCATTTATTGACCTCTAATATGGACGAGATCAGAATTTAATAGTTCCCCTCAGAGTTAGTTATTAATTTGTGAAAAGCAGAAGGAGATCTTGCTTCATTATCTACAGCGCATTCCTGGTTCCTCACCAAAAGTCCCTCACACGCCAACACAACAGGGCTCTGTCTCTCCAATGGGACCTTCCACTGTGTAGCTTTGTTTGCATCATTCATCATGCCTCCTTCATTCTGTAGCTGCAAGACCACAGCTGGAACTCTTTGTGACCTCGTACGAGATTTTCAAAGTGACACTAAGACTGTACTATCTTTACTATGCATAATACACTTTGGACAGCTTGGCCACCAGGCACTGACATACCGAAACCAAGAAACCAGTCTCTTGCCAGCAGATAAGCACAGTAGAACGCTTGGTCCAGGGGAGGCTTTCCAGAGACCTTCTCTGGGCTTAGTGATGTGTGAGTCCTTGAAAATTTGCCATTTTTGCCTCTGGAAACCTGCTTAATAAGTGTTAGCTCTGATTTCTGGACTAAAATAGAAATAGTTCTGAACGTATCAGCAAGAGCTCAAATTCATTAACAGATATTTAAAATTTATCCCCATCACAATAATTGCTCAAAAACCTCGAATGAAATTGTTTACAATGATTACAGTATCAAAATGAACATTCCCTTTGATATATTCTTTTGAGTACTTACATCCACTAACTTTCTTATGTGCTTGTTGATGACGGTTGGGTCAGGCTTAGGTACCACTCCAGATGCCCACTCCAGTGGCACCACTGGTTTGCTTGGGGTTGTTGGGGAGGTAGGCTGCTAGGAGACCAATCAAACACAATGATGTTAGAATGTGAATTATGAAATGTGAGTTCTCATAACAAGCAGCACCATATGGCAGCACTGCAGCCAACTTCAACAGCAGTGAAACTTGGGGGCAGGAAGGAGAGTCTCTGGACACAATGAGAATCAGGAATAGCATAGAAACCTACTGTTCTTCATCTTGACAGAGCCCCTAAGGAGCCCCGCCATCACGAGAGGGAGATAAACAAGCCTAATGAAAAATGTTATATTATTGTGATGATAAGGATATTGTAGACTTTCACACTGAGATGAAAAAGGGTCACAGGGTCATACTATACTGTGTTTGATAGGAAAAAAAAAAAAGGATGTGCTCTTGACTCACCATATTAGTGTGCTCAGGTGAGTTTAAGAAGAAAATAATCCCTATATCCACAGAACTGAATTCCAACAAGTAACACTCAACACTCAACTCATGTCAGTAGCACTTAGGGAACATTTTTAATCCTAAGATTAATGTCACCATACAGTGATGAAACAACCTGCTGGCAAATATTTTTGCTCTAAAAACACACAGGAATGCAGCAATCTTTTAGAGACAACATGTTATACGATAACACAAAACATGCCAGTATTGTGACATCCTTACAACTGTGGTTTGATGTGTTCCTTCTCTCAAAAAATATTTAGGTTAATGGGACTCAAAGAATTAGCACACTGGTGCTGGACTACTACAGACTCACAGAGAGCTCCTGCTGCTCTGAGTACACACAGTGGCAGAAAGAAACCAAATCCACTGGAGCATTCCTCTTTCTTCTGAGTAATCAAACTCTCTCTCTCTCTCTCTCTCTCTCTCTCTCTCTATATATATATATATATATATTTGGTGCCAATGCTTATATGTTGGCATTTAAATCCATCTTATACTGAAGCAAAAAATATCTATGCTAGTGCACCCTCAGTAGCAGAATTGTGCTGGGCAGAGATGCCCATAAGCCATTGGCTGTACAAGCAAAAAAAACCCAGCAAACTAGGTAGTCCCTGGGTATTCACTGAACACAGCATCAAAGTCTCCAATAACAGCTGGGTACTCATACTGCTTTGTAATTCTCCTCACTTACAGCAGTGATCCACTCCTTCCACAGCACAGAGCTGTAATTGCCCAACTTTACTGGCAGTGAAGGAAGCAAGAGGGAGCCAGAATAACTGTGGCAAAGGGAACAGTTGTGGTCAAATTACACCCAGTGCGGACAGGAGACTCATCAGCGAAATTCCAGGTATTCAGACTGAATTAGTGCTGACTGTGGAACTACTCAATATTGCCCATCATCCTCCATTGAAACCACACACATGCAATCTTCAAGCTGGTCTCCAAAAGTGATGAACTATTCTTAAAGTCAGGTAAGTCCTATACTTAATAGCTAAGGGCTTTTGCATCCTTGTTTCTCCTTTTAAGAAGATACAAAAGTATAAAAAGCACCGAAAAGAAAGACCTCCCAGTACTGGTCTCTCCCTGTCACACCCCACTGTGCATTTCCAGCCACCCTTATTTTCAGCTGGTGTCAGAGTGAGAGCTCAGCTTGTGAGGATCATGTGCTGGATGTGACAGGCAGTGAGGGTGCTGAAATGCTCACAGGACAGAGGAAGTCCCAAAAGCTGGTAGCTGGAGAGAGAGCAATACTTTAAACAAAATGTCAACTATTAAGATGTTTATCTCTAACTTAAAAAGCATACTACAAAGTGTACCAATGCAGCCTTATCTTGATAGGCGCTTATAAAGGTTATCTTCACATAAAGCAGAACTCTGCTTTCTAGAGACTTCACTAAACTCTGGCTAGTTTCATTCTTCTTTACATACAGAATAATATACAATAAAAAGTTTAAGGTGAATATGAAAGAAACTGATTAATGGACATTCAAAAAATACAAAAAAGCTTCATGCAGAAATGCTAAATAATATGAAAAAAATGTGGTAAAAGATGACCTACAGATTTGGAGTTCCTTGGTTCTAGCACCAGTGAGAGCTTGTAGATGTCATCCTCAGTGTGATAGAGGTCCAGGGACAGCTATGGGTAAAAAAGAGAGAAAGATAGTAACATTTATTAGACAGGGTCAGATACAACAGGTTTGTTAGCAGGAAGATATCTCCCCCTGGTACTAAACACCAGAGCAGGTGCCCAGGGCCGTGCCCAGGAGGCTCTGGGCAGCTTGTGCCTGGTGTTCAGAGGGAGCTTCCTGTGCTCTGGTTTGGCCCACTGTCTTTTTTACTGGTTCTGGCTCTATCCTCATATCCAAGGATACTTCAGTAGTCCAGTTTGGCCCATTCCTGGTCCCCTCATGCTGAGCAACACAAATTCCCTTTCAGCTTCTGTTTCTAGGTAAAATTAAAGATTTTTCTTTCATGTACTCATCCTTTTCGCTAGAGGATTTGCTGAGGGAAAACAAGGGACTTAAATATAGTGGAAGTAAAATGAACATTTTTGCTCTGGCAGCTGTGGTCGTGCAGTGGCACATGTCTGCAGTGAACTCTTCCTTGCTGAGGTGTTCCCCGCTGTGGCCAGTTTTATGCAATGAGCTGAGCATTGCATGCTTCCTGTGGTCATCTCCTTGCATCAATTGGCTTTGGATTAATTGGCTTGATTTGAAGTTATCATTCATCTTTCAAATCCCCAGTTAAGCTGGAATGTTCCACAGCAGGCAGATGGAATTACTACTGTATAAACAGCTGTAACAGATGATTATTTTCAGAGAACTTGAAGAGCAGACTTAGTAAGGAGCAGAACCAGGCCCAATAACCATCTTTCCTTAGGCAAGGTGATTACATATTGGTTAAATAAGCTGTCTTTTGTATTTAGGCTACAGTTTTGTGCCAACAGATGAAATGCAATGAGTCTTCTTAGGACAGCCTTTACAGTGGCAGTTTCCAGTCTCTTTTGACTCTCCTTGCTGTCATGTTCTCCTTAGTAATTTGGCAGGGAGGGGTGTGAGGAAAGCAGAGGGGGATCAGAAAGGCATGGCTTTTTTCATATGTGGAACTTACTGAAGAAAAGTTGGGGAGGGTGACTTTCAATTTAGCTGTTTAGACATTTCTCATTCTCTTCACTAGACTGTACAAGCGATGGGGACTTTCCAGCCATTTGCATACAGTCTTAGAACAGGTTGGTTAAATAGCCATGGAGACCTAAAAATAGCTGGGGGGAAAATAGTGGCACCAAATAAGCTGTAACTCAGTATAAATCCACTGTGGACTAATGAAGAGACTGAAGTCCTCTTCCTATCCACAGAAAATGATGGGACATTTACCCTCAGGCTTTTATTCATGTAGTGAAATAAAAACAATGTGGAAATAGTGCACAACAGGTAAGAAAATCATAGAACCATAGAATTGTTTCAGTTGGAAAGGGCACTTACAGGTCATCTAGTCCAACTCCCCTATGTTCTAATTATGAACCTGTCCCTAGAGCCATTAATCCTCTTGGTTGCACTGCCAAACTTGTGCTTAGGTTTGTTTTTACCACTTTTGCTTCTTTGTTCCTGTCAGAACATAGAATGGGTGCAGTCAGTGAGAACAGAGCAAGTGTGGGCAATAGCTCAGGAAAGGGGATTGAGGAGCACAGACTAAGAGTAAGCATGTAACATGCTCCCAGGCAGCCAAGTCATGCTACATTCAGGTCTCTTGCCCAAGTAATTTGCCCTTACTTACACACAGCCAAGTGAGAATTCACATCATTAAAGCTTGCTCTCAGCCTTTGCAGCCTCCTGCGCGACTAAACCTGGTGTTTGCCTCAATTGCCTACCAAACAACAAACCATTGCCTTATTTGTGGAGAGAACTCCAGTTCCCCCTGAAAAATGGTCATGCAGCAGCTAACACTGAAAACAGAGAGATTTAAATTCTCTTTTCACCCGTTCACCTTTATCAAGGAGTCTGAGGTTTACTACCACGTTCTCTGGCCCAGCTTTTAAGCCAGTAATCACTCAATAGCTCTTAACACAGTCTCCATGATAACCATTTCCAAAACACTTGAAAGGCTCAGCTTCTCCAAAGAAGACAGATTTTCATCACTGTGGAAAAGAAACACCAAGGCAAATTCCCATATGCCCACTTAGTTGATGAAATGCCCTTTTTATTGCACTGTGCAAGCTGTGGCCCAGGAAGCCAGCACCCAGAGATGAACTTGTCATGCCAGCACAGCCCAGATTGGTGGCACTTGCTAAGTGTGATGTAAAAGGATGCAGCGCAAGGGACAGAGGCCAGACAAGAGATTTACACATTGCTTATCAGGATGAAACACCTACTAAAAGCTCTCCCAGATAGAAACGGCTTCTGCTGAGAAAACAGCAAAAGTAAACAAATAGCTGAGCCAGCTGATTGATGTACAAATGAAGAGCACAGCACAAACAATGCATTTACGTGCATTTACCAGTTTTGGAATTAACTAAAAGATGTATTATAGCAGAAAGACATAGCAATAAACTGAATAATTACTTTCTCTGGCTCTGAAAACTGAGGTTGACTTTGGCAGCAAGGGAGGCTAAATCTGCTAAAAGACTGTTTGCACATCCCAAGGTCAGCTATTTTCAGCCTGCAGTTCTTGTCAGCTTTGGGCTGAGACCCCAGCTTTTCTTCTCTTTCTTTGACCCCAGCCTGTAATTTATAACTTTCTTATTAACAAAAGGATTGTTAGAAATGTTTCATCTGCCACATAAGTTTGTTAATACAGTTCAAGAGACAACTGTAAGTAAAGGGACTGAAATGTATTCATATGGTACAAAGGAGAACCAAACATAACTGGAACACGCTGGAAGAGAAGTTGGAATATTCAAATAGTATGAGGTCTACCAAAACTCACGTCCAGGTGGTATCTGGTACAAATTTATTTCTAACCTTCCAGAAGTAGCTGTCTTAAGTGAAAACTCTTACACTACTCAACAAACAGACAGAATTACCCTGGAAAAGTCTTAGGACATCTATGGCCATCTTCATCACTACTGAACAGTTACAACTATGGAATCATGACAGTAGACAAAAAGTGGCACAAGTTAATTTTAACCCCTGATCAGGCCTGGGATTAACACTGCAGCATGCAACTTCAATTATTTACAGTCAGATTGGCTCAACTATTAGAAAGCCAGCAGTGCAATATGAGGAACAAATACATCAGAGCATCATGAATGAAGTAGTACTCTTATACTCAATTACTCTTCCTGGTAAATGAAATACAGATTGGAAAAAATATTATATAAATATAAATAAAATCTCATTTTGCTGAAAACAAAAAATATTTTTAAAATGGAAAAATGGGTAAAAAACAAGAACTTGTACAACGATGGCTATCAAACTGCAAGTCTTAGAAAAATCTGATGCTTTCAGCTCCTTTTGAAATGCAGACCGTTACCCAAAAGAGTGTGGCAGCTAATCAAAATGACAGCAGTAGTTCAGCTTCCATTTCTCACTTCACATTGTCTAATTTGTGCCCTTGGGTGCTCAGTTTCTTATTCCTCAGTTCTCTAAAATCTGATGTTCCACTTCCCCCTACTTGCAGACAAATCTGTCAGAAACTGTGAACTCGAGATGAGAAACAATGCTCAATCCCTACTGAAACAAAACAAGATGATAAATATCTGTGTATGATCAAATTAGAGAGGCATTACCGTGGGCTATAATGTGGCCCCTTCTCTTCACTGCCCCACCAGCTGTGATTAAGATGTGCTCCCGTTTGCTTCATACAAAGTGCAACAGAAAAAGTTTGTCCTATTCCTTAATGAAGTGACACCAGATTGGTAGCTCCAAGCTCAGGCTCATTTTTGTCAGTCACTGTACCTGATCAGTTCCAGAACAAATCCACCACAAAGTACAAACTCTGCATAAATTTCTGATAAACATATATTTGAGCATTTTAAAGTAAAGTGAAAAAATCTAAGCTCCTGCTCAATAGTGCCCACTCAAGGCATTCACATAGAAAGAGACAAGTAATGAAATTCATCTGAGATCCATGACCTGACAGAAGAGAAGCTGGAATTCAGCTCCCACCTCTCCAGGCAGCGATGAGCACAGCAGTTCAGAGCCAAATTCGTTCCCTGGCTTTGATCTAGCTTTTGTCTGTCATTTAAAAGAGACAAGAGAAATCTGGAGAAAAAGTTGATCTAGAAAAGTTCATGCTAGCCAATAAAATAAACAGAATCACTGGAAAAGTTCTCAAATCTATCTTATTCTGTCTCAGACAGACCTTGTTTGATTCTAAGTTTACTTAGAAAAGAATTCTACTGACTTAATGACAGAAGGCAGCTTCTCTTTCAGTCTGGATTAGAGATCTGATGGACAAAGTGAAATAAGAATAGAAACAGCATAAAATGATCACACATCGGGAGAGTCCTTTTTCTAAAGTGACATCTTTAAAAAACAGCTCTCAGATGAGTAGATGGCTTGCTTTTATCTGCAACATGAACTGTTTTAACTAACAACATTCCTTTCCTCCAAGTTTCACTGCTCCTGTCTTTAATTCCAACTGGTTTTTGCCTCTAATCAAACCATGGTGCTGGATCAAATGCTGCTGCAGTTAAGATCAATGCTAATTTGAAAAAATTTCAGCAGAAGCAGAATTTGGTCAGTAGATTCAGGGGGCACGCTTCAATATCTTTTGAAGTTAAGCATCGTATTTATTATCAAATGACACTAATTGTCTACATATAAAAAAAAAAAAGGGGACTTAAAATAAATCCCTTTTAGCACTGAAACTTGTGGATGTTTTTTCAGGAACTATTTAACATCATATAGGAATACATTTATTTACAGTACAGGAAGAACACTGTATCATTTACAAAGCACAGGGGAGAAGGAACAAAGTTACTCCCAAGTTAGAATTTCACTGATGTAAGTATTCCAACACATAGCCCAAACTTTGCAAAAGCCTAAATTCTAAGTAGTCAGAACGTTTTCCTTTTAATACAGAAGCATCTCTCTCTCCATTATTTTTTTTAAATAAATGAATCAATGCAACTGTTTTCTGTTTCTGTATCCAGCCATCACATACTCTCTGAATACATTCACATCTCACATGAACTTGTTTCTATTCTGCATTGCCTCTTTTTTAAAATAAAAAAAAATGTTATAACAATGTACACTCAACTTTGTATTGGCATTCAACATCTAAATAGCAGAAGTAAATTGGAAGTTGCACAATACTTACTGTTAGCAGGTTAATTAAATCCATATTAGGCTCTAAGTGATGAGAAGCAGTTTGCAGGGAAACCAGTTCGTTCAAGGTGATGGAAAGCTGCTGCATTTTCACTATGTTTACTTTATTTTCATCTATCCAGTCAGGAAAAATGACATGGACAGCAATCAAGTCTTTCAAATGAACTCCTAAAATAGGAATTTTGAAGCCAACACAGTCAGCAAAAGCCTTGCGGTAGTTGCAGTAGTTTCCATTGGAAGAGACCAGCTCTGTCATTTCATTCCAGTCCTACAAATAGCCAAAGAAGCAAGTTCTTGTGAAAGCATTCTTAGCATTTCCTTAATCTGTTTTAATGAGCATAACTTGTGGCTGAGTCAACAGAGTTAATTTTCTCTCTAATACAGGCAATCAAGCAGAGAATCTCTGTGAGTCGATTCTTCTCCACTGAGAGAAGCCCAAGCCCAGTCCCCTAGGATACCCTGCCAAGATCCAAGTATTGTGCTGGTGAGACCTGAACTGCAGAACTCAACAGACCTTCAAGAAGGGATGTTCTGCTCAATATCTTTACATTTGGTTGTCCACCATACCTTTGTGACTTCCGAAGACAGATGAGAATGAGTCTCTTTCAGGCGAGAAATAGAGCTATGGCTAAGACCTCCCACAACTGCCATCAGTGTGTTGAAGTTCTGGAGATGAAGGAGTTTCTGTAGAAGAGATGGATCATGAAAAAATAAAAATAAGGGTATGTATGGCAGCTATCCAGTATCACAGAAGACAAGCTAAAGGAAATGTCCTACCATTGCTGCATAGGAAACAACTAAGACAAGGGATATAAGGGAATTCAGCAATTATTTTTTAAATTAGATTAGTTCCACAAGAAACACGTGATAATGACAGTTGGGAAACAGAGTACAACAAAGAAAAAATACATTTTATTTTTTGTCTTCTAAAAAATGCAGATGTGCCACACCTGGAAGAAATAACTAGCAGTTATGTTGAACAGACTTTTCATTCAGGAAACAGCCCAAAGAGCACCCAGTTCACTTGTTTCCTGTGATCTCTATATTGTTGCTTCATATTGGAGGAAGGAGACTCATAAACAAGACATACCTGTGCAACATTGATAAACTTCGTGATCACTTCTGCCCTTTGCAGGGGTGTCGGCTTGCTGAGAACCATGAGCTGGACCCACTTGGAGATACCATTAAACAAAGCAATAGATCTCTCCAAAGTAGGATTGTTCTCCAGGCAGCCATGGATCACATAGCTTTGGTAGTCTGTGAACTAACAAGGAAAGGGAAAGACATTTTCAGTAAAATGGTGGACAACCTCAGAGTCAAATCGAAACTTTGATATTTTTTCCCCGTCAAAGCTGTTCTTGTTTAGAAAGTGACTACAGCTGATGCTCAGCAGACCCTGCTGCATATCAGTACTTTCTTAAAATGTTTTCTTTTGTCTTATTTACAGGTCTTGCTGTATCACTTAAAACTTCAGCATTTGAATGCCAGGTAATACTAAGGCATGCATGATGAATATGATTATTACTTCTATGGAATCATTTTTCCCCACGATTTACTCAACACTTAAGACATTTTATTTTGTGCAGTTTTACTTAACATCCTCATACAATGATACTGTATAGGAATGACCTAGTGCTACAAGCAAGAAGCATATAAAAAGGAGCTTTCACTTCACTCCAATACCTGATCAAGAACATTATTGATGTAAAGAGCAAAATCTGGGCACTGCTGAAGTCAACAGGAGCTCCTAACAAGAGTCTGAACTGCAACTCAAGAAGCTAACTATGCATCAGTTTTCCTATGTCTTCCTCCTACATCTACAACTGATCAATTCATAGCACAAGCAGCTAGTTCTGCTAAATCTTGCTCATTCTGATATTGTTCATTCCTGTGTGTTCATGGATATTGTTCCACACGGATGGCTACCACTAGAATTAGATTTCCCGAGAACTTCTGGAAAGCATTCTTCAGCTCTCCCTTAAATTTGGATTTTCAGAAGCTTATGATGGAATTTCAGCTTGTGTAGGGAGCTGTAGCAATACCAGCCAACACTGACTTCTTGGTCATCTTAGCTGCTAGAACTGCCTGCTAGAAGACAATATGACAGCATATTCTCTTACACAGTAAATTAAATGTAAAAAAAATGTTTTGTTAAACAATATGAACGCCCTTTCCTAGGACAGGGTCCTATCTGCAAACAACAAAGTTGGAGGCTTCTTACAGAAATTCTCCTAAAAGATTTATGCTCCAGAAAAGTGAGATGTTCAGCTAGTTCAATGGGCTCCAGATGATCAAAAAGTAGGCAGGCTTTTCCTTTCTTAGAAATCTTCTTCCTTTGTGTAACTCTTCTCATCCAGTCATAGGAAGGTCTGCAAGAGAAAATTAGACACAATTCTCATTTCTTTTTGGGGAGTAGCCATCAGTATACATAAAATTATCAAGAGATCTATCTGTGGCTTCTAGCAGACAACACTCAGCATAAGATAAAGTTCCGATGTATAATGAGGAGTAAGGATTTCAGAGATCTCCTTTCTGCATAAGATGCATGATATCAGGCTTCCATCGGAAGAAAAGGACAATGTACAGGAGGCTGTAATTCAAAAGTGCCTTGGAAAAAAAAAGCCACCTTCAATAAGATCAAGAATTAATTTTAACTCTATAAGACCACAAGTCCATAAAATAACAGAACAGTAGAAATGCCATCAGTTGAACAACCACAGTAAGGTGTTTGTGCATAACTATGTAAACCGTTTGCTTACAAGTAATGGAATAACTCCTACCCAGCTACAGCAAAGGCACTTCATAGAGCAGAAAGAGGTTCCTAACTTAAAATTTTAAAATAAGATTGAAGAGCTAATATTCATGTGATTTCACTGGCATTCGAGCACAAAATTTTGTAGACTTCACAGAGATTAGTTGGGCCATCCTTCCAGGTTGCTACACTGATTTTTAAATAAGGAAAAACAATTTTGACTGTGCCATATTTTAAAAGAAAATCTACAATATCAGGTGAGATATAAGAGCCTGTTTGGTGATGTTTAGAAGGTAACTTCTTAGAAGTCATGGTAATAGTAGTATAAGCACTTCAGTGCAACAAAATTACACATGTCAGTGCTAAAGATTATTGAATTAAATAATAGAAAATAGCACACAGAAAGGCATTGGAAAAAACAGGCAGGTTACAGATAAGAGAACAAAAAAGCTTCCATAAGAAAATACAATATTTACACAATGTGCCAATCACTGCGTTGCTTGTCATTCTGTATGAAAAGTAACAGTAAGAAAGTAATATTAATCATTTAATTAGCACTAGCTTTTTGAAAAGAATCAGGAAAATTATTTCTTTACCATTTATAGTGAATACTTATGCACAGATAAGAGACTTCAGTGTCAAACTACATGTAGAATTCCAAATTTAGATGGTAAGAGAATTTTTTTTTTGTAAATGATTGTTTGCTCTCTCAATATTAGGATGGCCCTTAATACTTTCATATTTTGGACAGAATTAGAATTCTGCTGCTACAGAGAACAGAGGTAAAGATGATAAAGCTCATGACATTCTTACATGCTGGAGATATCAATGAGATCGATGTGATCCTCATAGCCAAGCTGGCTGGCTAATTCTCGAAATTCTTCAGTCAAACGAATCAGCCCGAGATCCAAGTTAAATTCTGCAGGAAATTCCAGAATCCAGTATCTGAAATTGACATAAATAAGTTCAGAAACACCTGAGGATTCAGGTGTAATATTTAGTGGCTGTACAGAGATACTCACATTTTAATCAACAGAACTTAAGAATATTTCAGACTGAGTGGTTTTGGGGCAGAGAGGGTGTGCAACCCCAGCCTGCTGATGCTGTACTTCTCTCTGACATTAATGACAAAGACTTTAAAAATAAACAGTCACAGACCTAGAAAAACAGGGGCTGTACCACTGCTCTCTTAGTAGCTGAATCAACAGTCTCAAGTAACTCCAAAATATTCTAGCTTATAACTGACAACAGGATCGTTGACATCATGCAATCAAATTATCGTATAATTTCCTTCATTTAATTCACCAAAGTACCATACAAGAGCACTCTTTTGAAATGTCAAATTAAAAGATGCATGGGGTGACACACAAAAGGCAGCCACACCACACCTGCCCCAACTCACACTGCCAGGGCACCCAAATGACTTGCATTTGTCCCTTGTTTAAGTGAGACACTGTGCTCAGAAAAAGATTTTCCAGTGAAAATGAAAACGTGAAGTTAAAGTGGCAGCACTACCACGATAACCATGTAAACAAGGCAATTCCTCTTCTATTTAAGAGGGCAGGAAAAAGGCTTTGTCAGTGCTACTTTCAGTACCTCTCTCCCATTCCAACACAGTGATATAATTTAGTCATTTGTTTGAGGGAAGCAGGTTGTAGCGTGTTAGCTTAAAAATTCATACTTTCTATTTTATGGAGAAATGCTCCTAACCAAGCACAGCCTAACCAGGGACAGCTTTCCTGTAGAAACAAAGTCAGAGACAATTAGGTGCAAAGATCAGAACAAATCTGATCTGTAAAAGCTTTGACATCTCTAACATACTCGTGTCATCATAAATTACGCACAGATTATTTGAACTGAAGCCAACAGCCCAGAGATAAACTTCCTCCACCAAAATAGATGATATATGGAAGTAAAAAGTGTCACTGTTCTGTGTGGCACTGACCTCACCTCCCTGTAAGAGGTGTCATGCTCAAACACCAGGTAATTCACGGCACAAGGTTTCAATCAGCTGTACAGTACATGCACAGTTACATGTCTTAAGCACTGGTTCTGCTGAAACCATTGTTTTCAAAGCACAGTAATTCACACTTTACTACAGACTAGAGATCAAATAAAACAATAACTTTTTTAAACATTAGGAAAATAAATTACAATTATAGTATTCACAGCAAATAGAAAACAGAAGCGTGCCTACCTCATGAAGTAGCAGATTTTTAGTCTGAATTCATTGCAGTTCTCCCCACTGGCATCTCTATATGTATTCTAGTTAAAGAAAGCTTCAGGTGACTTGATTCAGTAATGTGGTTTTTATCTACATCAGACAGTGACTCTAGACCAGTTGAACAAAACCAGTATTAAAAACTTTGCTTCGACAGACAACTACAGCATGATCTGATATTCATTCACTTACACAGTATCTTAAGACAACGACAATTTCTTGGCTGCCATTTTGGTTTTTGCCCTAGCAAAAATGCCTCTAATGCACTGTTCTGAGTACTCAGCTGAACAATTTTGAAGACACGTAGGTACTTAGCTACCACTGAAAGCTCGTATTGGTCCAATACCAGCCTGCCACTATAAATTTGAAAAATTATCTTGGCAACATTTTTCCATTTATTCAAAGATAATTCAAAGCATGCCTCAGCAAACTTGTTCTCATGGAAAATATCTACAACCAAAAGCCGAATGAAGCTCCCGGATTTCCATGTTTTAGGGTGAAAGAGTCCAACTCTGTTACTAATTAAGTAACAAATTTTTACATGCAGTCGCAGAAACAATCTGCTTTCAACACTGTAATGCTGACTTGCAAGACTTCCTGAAAGGATATGTAGACAGAAGCTTGACAGCCAGCTCTGTGGAAGGCAGGTACCAGCGATGCATTAGAAGAAAGATTCTCGGCAAATGGCTGGAGCATTGATTTCCTCTGTCATCTGAAAAAAGAGCAACAAGGGAATGAACTTCTTAGCTGCGAACAGAGAAGCATATGTCGTTCAAGTGGAGATAAAAAATATCAGAAGTTAAAATCTTGGGCCATTATTTACCAAACAGACAGGACACAAAAGCAAAGCACACAAATCCTCCTTTAGAGGAAACTATTGCTAGACTGTAGTGCTGTAGGGAAAAGAAAGTCCAGACAACAGGCGTGGACATGTCTAGCATATAAGCTGAATCAGTGCAATGAGACAGTGGGTTATACAAATAACAAATCTAAAGTTAGTCCACTGAAAGGGCAGGGAGATGGTTTATCCAAAACCACTCACAAGGTTTGTTTAGGTGCAGCTGCATATTAACCACTAGATTGTTTAAAAAGAGGGATCAAAAGCAACATTTCAGTCCGTATGCGGATCACACCTCCAGCTGCTGTACAGACTCTCCCAGTTTCTGCAGTGTAGCCACTGAGGCTATGGAAGTTACTCCCTGGCTGATTGCCTGGCTGTTCACACTCCATAGCACCCACAATCCTATGTTATTTTCTCTCTGTTGCTATTTCAGTAGACAGTAGTCTACATGTGTGTATGAAACAGGAACCACATACAGACTAGAGCTGTCAAGACAGCATGCATACATGGAAGAGAGAGATTACTCCCAAGAGACATGAAGTATATTGGTTCTGCTACCTCTCACTAGGTATACAGGACAGCAGGTCTGATCATGGTCTACAAAAAATGGATATACAGAGATGCAGTATGCTCAGGAACCAAATCTGGCCCTTAAATATTTAATTCCTCTCATCTTCAGATGCTTCCTTCTCTCCAAAAGGGAAAAAAGCCCCAAACCAACAGCCCTCAATCAAATCAAAGCCTGTCTTGTGTTCCAAGAGACTTTAAATGTAGCTTTGTGAATTAAGAACTCATTTCAAAGCATATAAGTATATCCATGAACTCATCTCATCTGGCTATAGGGTGACATAATTCTTGATTAATGGCACTGTGGATCAAGGTCTACTTCATCACTTCTTTCCCTCAGACCTGGTACACTACATTTAAATAAGAGTAAAATGATTACATGAGCCTTGAGTCATATTATTTCCAATTATTGCATGATGATTTGAAAAACGTTTCAGAGTAACAACTGGTCAGAAAAGCAGCTGTGTAACCCTCAAGACAATGCCAGAAATAACTCCTTGAATCATTCAATTAAACATTTGTTTAGTTTTAAAGCCACTATACACAACATTGCGCTTTACCTGTATTACATTTTCTTAACACAATATGCATATGACTAAAATTCTGGCCTGCATAATTCTGGGACAAAATGAAACATGGAAAATTTTACAGAATGGAAATGTTTGCCAAGGGAAAGACTGCCTAAATCAGAGAACAGCGGGGGTTATGCTATAAGATGAATTCAAAGAACAACAGCAAAGCAAAGTATTGAGAACACTTACCAAACATTTCAATACAAGCGTTCAAAAGCTCATCTAATGTTGCAGCCTTCCCAAGTGTGTTTGACCCCATTGTTCTTTAATCGTTGTCAAAAAATAACAGGCATTTTCACCAAGTAGAAAAATGCTTCTTCAGTTCTTCAGCTGCACAGTTTTTTCATTTTATTGTTGGTTGTGTTCTTATCTGGGCTTCCAGGAAAACCTGCAGAGAGAAAGTAAAGGAAATCATAGCTATATGGCTACATGAGAGAGTTATCAGGATGCAGCATTTATAGTTCAATTCATCTTTTCTGCAAACTGTTTTTATCCCCTCACATGACACAGACCATGTGAAAGACTGCTGTAAGATTTCTATACATTCCAGCTTGTGTTTTTAAGTGTTTTCCAATTGTCCACTAGCACAAAACACATCCCTAGCAGGGGTCATAACACAAAGCAGATGGCAAATGACATGCATGTACGCTGACGCACGCTTTGTTCAGGTCATTCTATTTACACTTGATAAGTCACTTTTTGTTAATAACGCTGCTTTTGTGTTCAAAACATAAACATTTGCTTTTCCTAAGGTTACAGGCTCATAGCTGATAGCTTTTTATGCTAATGGTTTTAATTGGCATAGGCCACATAGAATGTTTAATGAAGGTCATAACAAACACTAAACTTGGAGGCAATTTTTCAAGGAACCTGGAGATTGAATGCTACAGCTTTTAAAAATAGATCTTTCTATAGGAGCTGAGCATGCACAGAAGGCTGAATGTGTACAGAAACTTCTAGAATGTACCATACATCTACTATGCATTTAATTAGCAGATATCCATTTATGCCTGAAAGATGCAAAAAATACTAATCAGAGATTTCAGAAATAATAGAAATAACAGAAAAACAGATCATGTTTAAAGAGTTGGTATTTCAAAATAATTTAGTCAACACTTTAAAAATAGGATTGAGGAAAGCCATTGAAGATTCTGTCTATCCCTTGAAAATTGCTGCACATGAAATGTAGGAGGGGAAGTAATTTGATCAGATTTCTTTAACCATTCCCTATAACATATAGCATAGGGCAGCACCATCCCTGTCTTCTGTTAACAGCATTAAGGCACCCTTATAGCAATCAACAAATAACACTCCATGTAGAATAGCAGTACTTTTATTTTCAATTGTACGACAGCTATTTAACTAGTAGATACCTAGATTCTAACACTACAGCCTACTCCCTATCTGACCACTAATGGGTTTGATGCTCATAATATTGCTAAAAGAAGGATGTAACATTTCCACTGGAGGAAGAATTGGCTGGCTGGGGCTAAGCCACATATCCTCAGCTGAGCCAAAACATTATATCATATCTCTTGATCACAGCCTCCAACAACCACAACCATTACATCATTACTTGTGTGATTAAGCACTGTTGTTCTATTAGAATGAGAAATGTCTAGATTGTGCCATAAATAGTATCCAACCACAACACCACATCTAGAGATGGATGAGAAGAGCTCACTCAGCAGCTGTTCCATGTCAGAGCAGTCAGGTCCAACTGCTCCCAGTGATGGACAGAGCTGAGCCATGAGCAGTGCTGGTTTTGACTCTGAGAGAGAAGATTTAAGAATGGGAAAAAACTGTTGCACTACAGCAGCTGGGAGAGAGGAGTGAGAGATGTGAGAGAAACAGCCCTGAAGGCACCAAGGTCAGTGCAGGAGGAGGGGAGGAGGTACTCGAAGGAGTTTCCTGCAGCCTAGAAGCAGCCATGGAAGAGCAGGCTGTACCCCTACAGCCTGTGGGCACCACACGGGACAGATCTCCACCTGCAACCAAGGAGGAGCCCAAGGTGCTGCAGTGGATGAGGCCTGAAGGACGACACAGCCCATGGAGAGCCCCTGCAGGAACAGCCCTGGGTCAGAGCTGCAGCCTGTGGAGAGGAACCTGTGGCAGGGCAGGAGTTTCACCAGTCCTGTAGCACTTGCCTATGAACCAAACTGTGTTGTTAAGCATGTCATGCTTTATTTGATGACATATTACCATTATGGGAGGCAAAATTCCTTAATAAGTGAAAAGCAAAAATGTCTGCAGCAGTGTGTCCAGAGGTTAAAAGTTTTTAATGGACTGACCTACTAAATGCAGACTCCCTTACAAGTCTCAACCTCACCACGACCACCACATTGAACAGTCATTTGAACAGAAAGCTTTCCTTAACATTCTCATGCAGCCTAATTGTATTTTTTATTCAACATTTTGGAAGTGCTCAGATGACACTGGACTGTCCTGAAAGATATGCTTAAAATGAACATGCAGGCTGTGAGCTCCTGTGGCAGATGCAGTCAAGGTGTAATGCCTTATTTTTTAAAGAAACAGGATACACTGTCAGCTAACTTGTGGTCTCATGCAAAAGCATTGAAGGGCAAGAACAGAGCTGGGAACACTAGTCAAGTTTTAACTGTTGGCTATTATTAGTAGTATAAACAGAAGTCATCACTTTTATTGCTGGAGGCTACTAAGGGGAGGTCCTCACCTGGAAGCTGCAGGGGTTTAACATAAAACCCTGATGTCAAGCCAATACAAATCGCTGCACAGGCACTTTCACATGAGTCCCATACAAGCTACATTGGTTACAGGTGCAAGCTAACCCAATAAGCTGGGTTTAAATAGGCTTACATTTGACAAATGGGGTAATATTTATTTAGCTGAACTGAATTAAAACAGCTTTTTAGCCAAACCAAAGTAAACGTAGATGTAACATTTTCCCCCATCAGTTAAAAATGTGTTATTTTTCTTCTGTCTAGGGACAACAAATAGAGCCACGTGTAAATAGTTCAACTTTGACACACAGGCACCTCTATGGGTCTCAGCTCATCTGTAAACTTTCCAGAGACCTGCATACAGGAAGAACACATTCTTTACAAGATTAGGACACTCTTTGGAAGTTTAAGTAAGTTAGACTGCTCCTCTTCTTCCCCTCCTCAAATGAATGCTTGCATTAGATGATTTCCACCACCTGGCTGCTGGGCAGAAACTGCTGAATGTGAGCAGCTGAACAAGGAAATCAAATCAGTAGCAGTGCACAGAAAAATAAGCTGAAAAAAAAAAAATCAAGAATCTCATGAGAATGTTTATGGTAACTGCCCTTACTGCACTTTTTTTTGCTTTACCTTGTCTTGTTCACATCCGTGGGAAGCTCTTCAGGACAGACCTCATCTACCGTCCTTTAGTTGTAGTGGAGAATCTCAGTATGAGGCCTTTCTTGCTATTAGTCTCCAATAGATTAGTGCAAATACCATAATAGGAATCCAAAATGGGACACATAAGGCTACACCTTTACCTACACTGGTGCAGTCCAGACATCTGTCTGGGCTCAAATTGACACAAGTTGCCTAACGCATGGTTCCTTAAGTTTATGCTACCACACAAGCAATTAAATATTTCTTGTAGGTTATCAGTACTGATTTATTACAGTACATGCAACTCCATGTCTAGAAAACTCTAAGGAAGTTACATTCTTGGTAAAGTTTCTCCAGCTGACACATGCAAAAATTGTTCTAAGCAGGAAAGCACAGTGACAGTGTGGGCTGTCAGGCAGCCTAATGCCACTGTTTCTGTCACAGTACATGACTTCAAGCATCACATGCTTCAGAATGGCACATTGGTTTACCAATGACATTTGTCATGTGGCGTGGAAGAGCAGAACAAGGGGAAGATTGTTGCACTGCCCCTTGCATGCAGGATATGAGCCTTGCTGGGAGCAGGAGAGGAAAGAAAAGTAAATCTGAAAGTCCTGGGTTCTTCCAGTATGATTCACCAGTATTTATTCACCTTTGCTACACACCTTCAGACAGTAGTAGTCCAATTAACCAGGAGATCCTTGATAATCGCCTTCACCTTATTACTTTAATTCACTTTTTCTGGATCAAAGTGGAACTTCAAAATACACTAAACAGAACGTTTACTCCACCTTTCAAAGGAAGAGAGGACGGGACATGGCTAAATGCATACTGCTGATGAGTAGCTAGAGCCAAACCTCATATTAACAAGAGACATCCACTGCACAGGGGATGTTAGTGATTCCATGCCTCTATGAGCTCTACAGGATAAAGAGTCAACTTTTCCACTTCATTCACCTACTGCAAACTAGCCAGACTGTCCCCAGCTAGCAGCCAGGCACCCATATCCACTTGCACTCCATTCCCTGCTGTGCAGATTACACTTAGTGCTTTCAGTGAGATACTGAACAGCGTGGGAAGTCAGGATCAATGCAGAACAGTTTCTACCTGCTGCTTTTTCTCTTTCACTCTTGTCTTATGCTCCACTGTGGCTCTTTTATTGGCTGTAGCCCCTTCACAAGAGTACCGGCTCCATCATGAGCTTATCCATGGTCTCAGTTCTTTCAGGGATGTACCTGCTCTGCCACAGAGCATCTTCCAGTTCTCTAACCTTGCTATTCTCTCTGTTCTTTCCTCCTCTTCATGTTTTCTGTCCCTGCTCAGACTTTTTCACCAAGAGCCTGGCTGATGGGCTCAGCTGTGGCCCAGAGTATGTCCTGGCTGGAACAGCTATGTCGATCATAGGGCAGCCTCTGGCCTCTTCCTCCCACAGAGATCCCATCTGCAGCCCCCCCTGCTGCCAAGCCTTTCCATTGGCATCTAACACATCCTCTAAGGGATGAGCTTTTGCGGCTCTAAGATAAGAGCAAGGAAGTTAAAAATTGTGAAATGTATTTCATTGTGTTCAGTTCTGAGAGAAGAGTCCTTTGGGCTAACTACTTTCAAGTCATTGCATGCCACTTAATTAACACAGATAGGTGTTATAAACAATTTGGAGGCTTTCTGAAGGAACAGGGGTTGAATGAATTGGACCATAGTTGAGAAACCAAGTGGCAATATAGATCTGCTCATACGCGTTACCGAACTATTAGTTCAGAGCCACGTAATACCTTGTAGACATTCATAAATTAGAGTACGGAGTACAATACATACTGACCTAAAACAAAAGAGAAGCTTACAGAAATCACGAGGAATGCTAATGGATAGTCACAGGACCAAATATTTTCAGTAATCAGAAAGTCACTTGATCAAGACCCAAGCTGCTTAGACATCATTTTGTTTAGCATTCTTACCTCTTACTGGGAAATGTAACCAAGATTTTTAACATAACAGAAATAAAAATAGGTTTCTTCATATATAAGCTCTGCAAAATAATGGGTAAATTGATAACTGGATTTTTAAAAACAAAGATTTCATTCTCAATTGCAATTTTAGTGTTATGCAATGTTATCTAGTATACAATTATCTACCATACTTGGGCTTTTTCCCATTCACTTCTCGATTTGCTTCTGCAGTTTACTGTGTTGGCCTTTGTCTCTGTAGCTGTAAGTCCAGCTTATAACGGCAGTAAAATCTGAACATGCATCCTTTATTTAATGTGCTGGAATACTACCTTATTTCCCCTCTCCATAGGTCAAGGTACTGCAATTGCCCAGGAAGGCGTTGGGTTCAAAGAAAGATCCAAAAGTGGATTTTATTTCATCTTCAAAATGAAGAAAACTTCTAGCCACACTTCTCAGTAGATAGTCATTAAAAGGTGTTCGGTTGTACCCAGTAAAGCAAAAATAAAATTTCAAATATCAGACATTTCATTAATGTGCATGACATGAGGGGACAGAGATTTTCTGAGAATATTTGCCCTCCAGACAAGTTAGAGATCTCCACCACCAAAGCATAACTCATCAGGATGGGAGAGCTAACAGCACTAAGAATCCATATGCTTCTATATCCTTTTTTTTTCTTCCCAGAAACTGAATCAATGCACTATCAGTACTTCTTACAAATTATGTTTTTACTTGTATGCCTCAAGAAAAACTCTTAGCAATTACCTTTATTACTGACAGACTTGCTTACAACTTTTGACAGCCTTTTGTGAATAAGCTTGTTTTGTTAACCTAGTCAAGACAGGGGGGAGAAAAGGAAGCCTATATTCTTGACTGATCACACTGCTGTACGCTTTTAGCAGATTGGTTTTCTTTTCCCAAGAGAAAACATTTATTTTAAGCTATTTTAAAACACATATGAGGAAATAATCATATCTTCAGTTTTGAAAGATATAGAGTCAGTATTCATTTCCATTTATCTGTAACAAAATACTTTAATATTTTACCATTATTTACTACTGCCAGTTTTATTCTCTTAAAACCAAGCTAGAAAATCAGACAGACCTATTAAATAGCTCACTAAGAAATCCTAGGTCCTATTTTGCTATGTCTTCTGTTATATTCAGTGTGGAGATTTCCTTTTTCCCTCACTAGATAATTTTTTCTTATTTTTAATTAAGTCAAAATTCTCATACAGTAGTGCAGTTCCTGAGCAGTGTCTTTTATGAAGCTGTTATATCTTCCAAGATTTATGACAGGTTTAAGAGTCAACACTACTCCCAGTTTCAGGCTAGTATTCAAACAATGTTAAAGCAAAGGGAATTATAAGAAGCTTTAACTTTGAATATAAGTCAGTCAATTTGGTATCAAAATTTTTTGTCTGACAAACCCATGGTTTCCAAAGCCTTTTTTTTTTTTTCCTTTCGAATAAGCTTTCTCCCTACACCAAATTTAGTAACTTCCAGTTATTTTCTTTCCCGCTGTAGATGGACTATTTGTTCCTGGCTCAAAACATTCTAAAGCCCACATTGACAGCTGCATTGCAGATTGTGTGTATATATATACATACACACACACACATAATGCTCATACATTATAATGATGCCAAAAGAATTACAGCCATTTATGGAGTATCTCAAGCATGTAAATCTCAGCAGAGTTGCAGTGGTCACTCAGACAAAGACATTATTGCTAAGTGCCCTGGAAAGCAAGATGTTCAGACATTTTCTCTCCCCCCTCTTCCATCTCTGCAGCAACACTGATATCAAGAGAAGAAATCTGTAATCACAGATACCAGTAAAGGGAAACTTCTACACCCACCTGTCTCCCATCTTTCCCAGCATCAATGATTGTACCAGATTTTTCCCTCTTCTTGTTTCTGGCATTTTCCTAGCTGAAGAACAACTGCAGTTACTTTACATCTAATAAAAACAAGGCCAACACCTTATGAAGAGATGCTAAGCATGCCTTTATTTTTATCTCTTGAGCACCATTATCCCATACATCACATTTCTCCCTGCAAATTCACAACGTGTGCTCATCCCAGTGTGAGGAGTGATCTCCTCCTGTGAACACAGTGAAAATACGGGGCAACTTCAGAAATATCTTGACCACATGGCCTGGGAAGTACTTACTAGTGTGCTAAATTGAAGGTAGCAGCTGGCAAAAAAATAAAGGCAGGAAGAGGCGTTCAGGGACTTAAGTAAAAGGAAACTGGATGACTGAGATGGAGCAAGACAGTTATGAGGACAGAGGGGCAGGGACAGGACTTTGGCTCCCTTTTATCATTTGGCTGTTACAACGATCTTATGCTGAAATCATCCTTTTCTTTTGCCTTTGATGTAGAGAGTAGTTCACATGTAACTGCTATTTCCCCACAGATATGCTAACAGGTCCCAGACAAGAAGAGAAGACTGAACCGGTTGCTAACAGTCAGTAAATCTTCTCATTCCCTAATGGCAGCATCCCATTTATTTAAGAGCAATTGCTCTTTGAAGAAAAAAGCAAATTGAAATGGCACACAAGAAAACAGTAACAGACACACATGACAGCAGTCAGTAAGCGCACAATCCCAGGAACTCATGCAAATTGCTGTCTGTTCCATGCTCACATGAACGGGGGATGCCTGCCTGCTACAATGCTGTGGCTCTGCACCCACAGAAGTTGATGACAACTCAAAGCTCACAATGAAGCAGGCGTGTGAAAAGCTGGTGGAATAAAAACACAGCCTGGAGGTCAGGAGGGATACAGCACCTTCCTTTGGCGAGCTGTCAGCAGATGCTGGACAGCTAAATACACGAGTGGTTCCTTACATCTAGGCATTTTCTGTAAGTTTCTCCTGGGAAGAAGTGGCAGAAGTGAAACAGCAGCAGGCTTCTGACTTCTTAATGGTGCAGAGAGAATAATTTAAACACAAACATATAGTGTTAAAGCAGTTCAGAGGTTTTAATAATAGTAAGCCTCTGACAGAGAAGGGCAGAGAAGAGACTATTGTCACTTCCTGGTGTGTCTGATCAGACTTGGAACTTATTTTCAGAGGTAACAAAGCAATGAGCAGATGATTGACTAAACACTGTTTCCTTAATGAGAAACACACTGGTTAGCATGATCCTATGAAGACATGCAACAAACTTCTCAAACTCTTTATGATACCAGAAGAAATCCACAGAGCACAGAATATGAGAACAGCATCACTACAGTTAATGGCGACAGCTATGCTTTTGGAACAGTGGTTTTATTAATAACCATGCACTTTCCTAACAACAGGACAATTTGCAGCCAACAAGTTAAATACTTTATTTAAAAAAAAAAAAAAAAAGTAAGGCAACACAGGCATTTCTCATCAAAAGGCCTGAAACACAAACAAGCTCATACCTGTCTCAAATTAAAAAAGAGTAAAAAGCATCTTACAAATCCAGCTTTAAAAAGTAACACATTCAACAAGTACCTTTTAACTTCAGTATGCTAAGTTCCTTTTGGTAATTAACTATTTATTATAACAAGGACTATTTAACCCAGGATTGCAGCTAGACAACTATCACCCCTTTTGAAGCCACAGATCACACTGCTACTATGGACTTCAGAGGAACACATCTCACCAGGAATTCCAAAAGAAGACTGAACTGGAAAAGGGATGCAGAGACCAAATCCATGCTCCCTCTCACTTCCAGGACCATAATTCTCAGCCTGGTCTCTGCCTTCTCACCTCCTCACTCAAGAAGGTGACTGCCCATAGAACTTCTGGCCTCTTTCTGCTTTTTCAGTGTTAAAAATACCAAATGCTTATCTATGGCCTTGAGAAACACATCAGAGTCAGTAAAACCAAGCAGCTCCCCAACTAGGACACCATTTTAAATCTTTTCAGGATTTGTACACCAGAAACTTCTCTGCCTTGCCAATATTAGGTAACAGTGGTCACACCTAGATTGCCCTTCCCATACTGAACAGGCACAGCAGCAATGCTGAAACTCTCTAAGACCTCTGAACACATTAACACTGTGAAAGACACAAGATCTGTTACTGTTTTTAGTGGAAGGATTGTAGTCCCCCACTTGGCTGAGACAACAGAGTGGATTTGCCAGAGTAGGTTCTTCCTGCCCCAGAACATATTAAACAAAATTCCATATTAAATGAAATGAAATATCTTTGGGCTTTAGAGAGAAAGCAAGTAAGAGGGTGACTAATTAAAGAATACTTGTTCTAGAAGAGAAAAAAATATTGCAAATTCTAGTTCTTGTTCCACTGCCTAGTTGAGATAAAAATATATGGACAGTCATAAGGGCAGAGCCTGGAAACCAAGAGTTTTAGGAAGGGTGGCATCTGTTCCAGGAAGTACGTGCTCATGCATTTGGTAAAGTAGAGCATGAGTAAGCAAGCTAAAGTAGGCAAGACATCTTTAACAGATGAGACTTTTTTGAGTGTTTTAAGGAAGATATTTCATGAACAGTGTGATAAAACCAGAAAGTCAGGGCTATTCTGATTTGAACAGAAGAAAAAAAAAAAAAACAGCTGGTAAACTGACTCAAGCTCTAATCCAGCAAAGATTTTATGATGCAATTTGCACCACTGGCAATCTATTACATCATAATATCATGTGCACAAACTGCTTTTCTGCCTTCCCACTAGCGAAACCAGAAATTTCTGAGCAAGCTCTGGGTTCAAACACTGAGTTGCTGCAAAAAAGGAGTTCACTGATGCATGTTATATGAACCAGATTATGGACTGGGCTGAGCTAATTAAATGATGAGTTATGAATGGAAGCCCATCTATAATAACAATATTTCAGACTGAGGAGATTAAATTTGGTGAGACCAGAGCCTGTGCTGGAGAAATATTAAGCCTTTTCAAAGACTACAAAGAAGAATGTAGCATCACAACAAAGAAAATATGCAACCTTGAGTCATTTATCAAAGGAATCAGTGTGTGTAAGCAAGCATGCAAATGTACCCACTCTAAGTCAAATTCAATCTGCTCTACTGTATCATCTACTATTTACTTAAATAATGGACCCTAAGGGCTGTTTTCTACTTGGGAATCATCAACAACCTTCAGGTACAGTAAGCAGAATACACATCAATAGGAATGGAAAATTCTTGTTCATCAAGAAGAGCCTTTTCCTGCACACATTTCCCATACTTCAGGTTCTCCTGCACAAGCCCACCACTACTCTGAGTGAAACACCTGTTTCCATAGTAAAGGCTGAAAGAGAAGCAGTTTTAACAGTGACTGATGGAGTTGTATATGGAAATGCAATTATATTTAACATAACATGTACTATAGTATGTATCTACTGTTATATACTAAGCTTGATACAACCTGGGTGGTAGACTAAAGCAGATGTACTGTTGAGTCACCAATTAATTTTAGATGATATGGTTATTTTCTGTTTGCAGGAACTAAATATATTAGGTATCTGAACAGGAATAGCTCAAGTTTCACTAATTTTGCACAGTTTAGTAGGTCTGGTGTTATTCTTCAGCTACTGAAGCCTTCCTCACTAGCCGGAGAAATTCCAGATCATTAATAAAGATAATATGCACTAATCACAGGTGTGAGAATACAGTGCAGAGAGAGTCAAACCATTTCACCTATTTGAATGCGGTCAGAGGACACAGCAGCAAGGGGAGCGGCTACTCAGAGTGAGACAGCAGATGGCCACCAAAACAACCCAAGTAATTCTCAGGGGAGACCGAATTTTCTGCTGAGCAGTAAACATCAGTTGTGTGGGTATTTCCACACACCCACGCTTTGATCCTGACCACATACACACTTATTGTAAGCCAAACTTTCTGATGGGACCACTCACGACTTCTGGTCAGCAAATATCCATGTGTTTTCAGAATGGCCCCTGTATCTGAACTGTACTTGCCAAGTCACTATGTTGATCTTGCTTGTAGCTGACATTCTTTTAACTTCACTGCAACAAAAAAGTTTGCCCCTACCTCAGCGCTTCTGATCTGGTAATCAGGTGGCTTTCAGACAGGCCATTCCAGTAAGCAATTGAAAAAGTAACACTGCATTGACTATTCACATTGAATAGAAAACCCACACTGAAGACCAGTGATCAGAAAAATCTGAAGACCTGGGATTTTTCTATCAGCTTTTTTGATTCAAAAGCTTGGGAATTAGATACTGCCATTCGTGAATTAAAAGAGAGGGCCAACATGAAAACATTTCAATCGACTCCAGCAATGAAAAGCGATTGCACTACAAATATGTTAACAGAAAGCATTCTTTGGAAGATGTTTGTAGTACCTATAAAAACGTTGCATAATCAGACTCAGACAGCTTAGCAAAAAAGAAAACCACAAATACCCCTACAGTATTTTTAAAAGTAGTTTCCTCTCTTTATTCAGGAACATCCTGGGAGTGGCTCCTGTGCATAATAGCATTTTCAACTACAGCGAGGAGCTGGCAAAACTGTGGTTACTCTAGATGTTTTCTTGTAGAGCACAAACATGCCCATTCAGAGAACTGCTCTAATAATTTCCTTGGAGTAAAGGAAAAGAATTTAATAGGAATCTTGAAAAAGGCTCTAAGTGATATGCATATGCACTGAACTTCTGCAGAGCTACAGAAATGCTCAGAATGTTATCAAATCTCCTCTACTGTGTAATTAAAAAAAAAATAATAATCATCCAGGATGAAGATTTCTGCTAGGTATCAGACTTTCTAGATACGTACCTATGTCAGTAGTCAGTCTAGATCTGTCAAAGGCAAATGCAAAGGCTGGGCACTTCCCATAACAAAGGATGCAGAAATCCAATCTATGTGCTATATCATGCCTATGCAGAACTGCCTTGACTAACACAAGCATAATTTGGGGATGCGAGTGTGATATTCAAAAAGCTGAGCACATGTGTTTCTGGGAGATCATTATACTAAGTTATAAAAGTTATGGAAGAGTGGTAGTACAGTGGCTATGTCTTTCACTTCAGTGTAAAATCAGTATGTGCCCCAACAGCATCCAAAGATGGGTACTCCAGTAACAGAGGTTGCAGCTGGAATTCATCAGAAAAGCCATAAAGTGAGAAAAGCTTGAAGACTGCAATATTCTAGTTTCTCAAAGCACACACTCTGTGTTTAACAGTAACTATTGCTAAAAAAGTGGGCTGATAAGGACAGAAACAACTGCAGCCTTGAGAATCTTGTAATGCTGATCAAGCTTTCTTTACTTTGTGAACAGAGGGTTTAAAGGGTTAGCTGTTACCCTTGAATTTCATTCAAAATAAGATATAATAACGATAGCTGGGCACTGTAAATACAGCAGGGTTGTTTACCTTCAATTTTGCAGATCTCAGTGAGAAGTTATTTTCCTTTATTGTAAATAACCTTAAAAACCAATAGCATAGAGGCACAAAACTGAGCTTTCCTCACTGTTTCTTTGAGATAATTCAGTGTTAGCTTTGACAGCGTGTTTCAAGACATACCTTATACTACCTGAAGTGAGCTCAGTGGTGCAGTTATAGAATTTTTACCATAAAATCTTCAGTAGTTTCCTCTTATGCTTTGCTCACTTCCCAGTGATGCCTGATAATAAAATCAGCTGCACAATGTATACATGCAGCAGGTTTGTGATGCAGCTGTCGCAGGACCATATGGCTTTACATCAGTCTTTTGCACCAACCCTGGCACAGTGGTTGTTCTAGAGAAGAAGGAAAACAGGAACAGCACTACTGAGCTACTATTTTTCTGGTGGATTTGGGGTTTAGCTTATGTTCAAAGCATGGCTCTTCACAACACACAGGTCCATGAGACACCGCTGTAGCCAGCATCCCTAGAGGACTACAGGCTCCTGAGTGCAAAGCCAGGAGGCACCTCAGAGCCCCATAGCCTGCAGCACTCCTGGCTTTGCGTGCCATTTGTGTGGGAAGGCTGCAGTGTAACCACAGTCTGTAGTACTCCAGCTCAAGGTTCAAAGGCAGACTACCCTCTGATACAAGAACAGGCAGGAAGCCAGGCAGACTTCTGGTTTTGTGAACAATTGCAACTGATTGACATTTTCCTATAAAATTTCCAGTTAAACAGTAAAGCCATAAACTATGGTTTAAAGGAGAATTAGAAGCCGTTAGGGAGAAATAAAAAATGAAAGTTCTCTTTTTGCGTGAGAAGTGAATGAGGATTATTCTGCTCATCTTTAAAGGACAGACAACATGATTCACTAAACTAGAACTCCAGTGTTTACTCTTGATCCCATTCTGAAATGTAGGTCTTCCCTTCATCAACAGGATCCCACTAGTCTCCCTTCTCCCAGCCTTCCCCAAAGCACCTGGCAACCCTCAGCCTTATTGCATACCTGATGCCCCACTACCTGTTCATTTGTTCCAATTCTTTCTCAGTCTTACTCAAAAAACCAAAAACCCACACCAAAATGAAAAACCTCTCCACAATAACTCATCTCTATATAAATAATTGATCAAAAGTTCCTTTACGAATCCTGTAATTCTTGTATTTTTAAGCAAAACTTCAGAGATTTCAAAATTTATCAGATGGGGAAATCAATCATTCATGAAGCAAAAGCATAAAAAATGCAAACATCTAAAAATAAAGTGAATTGAAAACCTGGAGATATTTAGGAGACTCACTCCCTGTTTTTAGGGAGGATTTTTTAATCTTCACAAGCCAGTTATGTGTTATTATCAACAATCAATTGTATCTTAATCAGTGCATCTTCACTTTTCTCCTGTATTTCTCTGCTACTACCTTTCTCTTTCAAAAAAATTCACCTTTCAACCCATAAAACTTGCCAGTCACAAGCAGCTTTCTTCAGGTTGATCACACTATTTCAGTCGAGTACATTTGTCAATTCCTTACATGACTATTTTTAAGCCAAATGCTGAAATTGCTGTATTCCCAACTGGCATCTTTACCTATTCACTAGCTCTACAGAGAAAGGAAAATACATTTGCCATTAACAATCTCTTCACAATCTACACAATCATCTGTGTAAATAAACACAATTTTCCCTCCCCAACTAGCATGAGGAGAAAACACAGTACCTGTCTTGTTCCTGCAACAGCGAAAACAATACAATCGTTAATCACAGATCAAAAAAAATAGACGTTTAGAGCATGAATGACTGCTTATCAATGAGGTGACAAAAAACACGCCTCTCTCTTAAGTGATTTCACAAAAGGTCTCAGATGAAAATAGGAAAGCAGTGGTAGCTTAGAAAAAAATAAAAACAGGGAAAATCACTTACTGTACTTGGTTCTGCAGAGGTATTCAACACAAACATCACCCTTCCTTGTCCAGCTGCCAAGTGCTAAAGCATGAAATGAGCAGCTGTTTCCTTCAAGCTGGGGCTGTGTGTCTTAACTAGTCACATGCCCCTCCTGATAAATCTCACTGCTGTGCCAGGAGGTCAGAATCTGAAGATCATTATTCCCCCTATTAGAAAATCCTTTTCATAATAGCAGCCTTTGCTAAAACGCTTGACTGGAACGTGGCGCTATGTGTTCCATAACTTCTTTTTTCTCCCTTCTAAATGACTAACGCCCAACAGTAGATAAGTCTTAATCAACAGCAGGGGCAGTACGAATGGAAAGTTAAACAGATCTCTGTTGATTGCTTCAATTTTGCACCTGACTTTATGATCTGCTGCATTTAAATTCAGTCTTCCTGTCAGGAAGAGAACATTTTAAAGCACAGTGGTGTTCTTAACATCTTTAAGACTTGGTCTCTCCACTGATCACACAAAATAAGGGAACAATCACGCTTTGGGAGATTAGGCATATTTAAAGGGCAACATCACTACCTCTTATGTTTACATAGTAGAATGATGAGTGCCATAATAACACTGCAGATAATTTTTATTTTGGTGCCTACTATTTTTGCAGCACAGAGACAGAGCCCCATTGTGCCAGACATTGCCTGGTCACACAGGGATACCTCTTCTGGGTTGGGGGCTATCAGTCCAAACTGAGTCAACAAAATGGAAAACAAAAGCATTCTTATCCCCCTGTTCCTAAATGTAAGCAAATGAAAGTGTAACTCTAAAGTAAAAAAAAAAAAAAAAGACAGATTCTAATGGAATTTTCCAGGGAGATACATGGCCATATATTTCTGAAATATAAGTGAGATTTTGTAGCCTAATTCCCTACAGCTTGGCCACATATTTAAATATATTCAGGTGTTCAAAGGTAAAAGCATGCAGTCAATGGAATTTTGAGGGTGAGATGCAGAACTCAATTTTCTGAAAAGTTGAATTTCCAACATGCATATAGGAAATACCAGGCTGAAACTCCAGTGGTAGCTTATATCAAAAAACCTGACCAGCACACTGTTTCTGTACCTCAATATGGGGTGCAGTAACAATGGATGGTATCTTATGGTTTTGCAAGTAAACCAGACCTTGCAAGATCACAGTCCCACTGAATTATAAAGGCATTTTCCTGAAAGAGAAGCTCTGCTAATGGTACCATATTAGAGAGCTGAACAAATTCAAAGGATTGCTCAGAGCCTAAAAGCTACCCATTTATTTCAATTATTCAATTTTAATTGCATATCTAACTGGCACATTTGTCAGAAATCAACAAATGCCCTGAAGTTACTGAAGATGAAAGCTGCAGAAAAAAAAAAAAAGAAAAAAAAGAAAAGAAAGGGGGCAATTCAGGTTTCTTGCATTGACCCTACCCAGCTCTTCACATTATATAAGCTTGCACATGGTTATGAAACCACACAACCTTCCGTGCTGCCAGCACAGCCTGAAGCAGGGAAGAAGCCCTTGTGATTATTCTCCATGCATCTGTGTGTCTCTTGTGGGTGAAACCACTGGGTTTCCTTGGAAAGATTTAATGAAAAGCCTCCTAAACCTTCTCATCACCCAGCAGCATGAAGGGGTAGCAGCCTGTCACAGGACCCTGTCTGTAGGTTCAGTGCTGCAGGAACCCCATGGCCACAGCCTCAGTCAGGGGTCTCCTCATACCCCTGAAACTCCAGCCTGTCCCTGGCCACGTGGCAGGGTGCCTGCTTTGTCCTCGCTCATCTCTGCACCTGCACCCTGCTAACACGTGTCCACAACGGACAAACGAGAACGAAGCGTTAGCTCGGCGTTTCTTCATTTTGTAGCTAGGGAGACTCCTGGGTTTTCTCCCTAAGGACGGTTCTGGTGCAGCAGCCTTCCTCTCTTGCTGGCACCAGGGCAGAGGCTCTGGGATGCTCCCAGGCAGCCATTGGGGCTCTTGCAAACACAGAGATGTTTTTAGAAGGTTTTACCTTTCAGCCTAACCGAAATGGTATACTCGGACACCCCTCGTACTCCTACGGTCCCTCGTAGCAGCAAGGAGCAAGGTGTTGCACGCTGGCCCCACAGCAGCCCCCAGCGGTCTGAGTTCCCCAGTGCAGTACAACCCGACCCACCGCAGCCACCTGTGGCCCGCTCCTCGGCGGCCATTTTCCTGCAGCCACCTGTGCTCCTCAATGCAATGCACCTGGAGCGCCGGGTCGGCCATCTTGTGCGGTGCTAAGTGAGGCTGGCAGGGATCGTCTGCTCGTCTGGCGGCTGAGCATCGTGCACGGAAAGCAAAATTACACCAGGTTTCAGCTTTGCCCTTGTAAGCAGGGTAAGTAAGCGTGGCATGAGGAGGGATGCTTCTGGAAAGGCAGTTCAGTGGCTAAGTAACTGATTTATCCTACTGCATGGTAGGGCTTGGCAATATGGCAGCGACTTGCTCCTCTTGGAAGCTGCTTCCCTCTGCCTGAAGACGTTGATCTGGCCTCTAAGTAGAGTGCCTCCGTGCATGGGCTCTGTATGAGGTTTTTAAGCTGCTGAGGATGTCTTAAAAGAACGAAGGAGGTTGCAGAAAGGAAGGGTTTAAAAATGAGAAACAAGCCCATGGGGAATGAGTGCCTTTAAGTTCAGGACACTGGGAGAAGGATAATTTCAAAGAGGTACTCAGAGCTGTCCCTGCAGAACTGGGTGGCAGGCTGCTGCATGCCTTACTGGTTACGCCTCAGGGCATAGCCCATTGACCACATGAGTTACCTTTGGTAAATGCCGTTTCATTCCTCCTAAACACTGCTGTCATTTGAGATCGAGATTAATTGAATTTTATACATGGTTTTATAAAAGAAAAGATCACAAATTTCATTAGAAAATTAATTATAAAATTACTCTCTGCTGATATTTCAGAAAGCATGATTAAAATGTGTTCTGTATAATGATCTATCTGCACATAGTGTTGTGATTATTTTGTTCATTTCATGGATTATGCAGTATCCACAGCACTCTTTCAGATCTATTCAACATTCAAAGTTATAAGGTAGCTAATGTGGACACAGCAAATCTACAAAAATGGTGTTGTATTCCTATCTCTATTAGAGTACATCTTCTCTGTGACAAAATAAATAAATATGCAACAGTGTATTCAGTTTCTTCTTATGCTAAGAAAACAGCTCAAGGCTTGATAGAAAAGGATATATTTTTGTTTGTGGTAACTGATGTTTTACGTAAAAGCTAAGAAATGAACGTTCCTCAGAGGTGCCGTGAGAAATAGTGAACAGTAACAAAGAAGCATGGTGTGAAATTGTGATAGTATGTTTCACAGCTGCCTTTCAACTGCTGTTACTGCTATCTGTTTGGATGTGCTTGCCTATGTTTTGCTTATGTGTCATTTCATTTCCAAATTTGGCAGTGATACAACATTTATCTCTGCATCAGTGCTTTGAAACTGTGCTAAATCTTGGAAAGTATAATTATTTTCTGAATATGGCAGTTACGAAGTGGCCTGAAAATGCCTTTTTATGTTGGTGCGTTCTGCAGTTTGTTTAACAGGAATTAAGATTCTCAAAGGACACAATTGTACCCTCTGAGAATGTGAGTCAGGTTATGCTAACTGCAAGTCTGCAGTATTGCATTTGTTTCTTAAATGGCTGCACTATGATTTGGCTGCTATCTTTCAGAATATTTGGAATGTATAGCTAATAAACAGTGGCTCATTTTCTGGTCCGCCTCATTGCCGCAAGTACTATATAGCCTTCACTATCAGCAGATATGAATGAAAGCAGACCATGGAAGTGTTTACTAGACAGGATGTTTTATAAATACCAAAGTGCAATTAAAAAGCCTGCTATAAATAGTCTAACATCTCTCATGCTAAGCTGCCAGCTAAAGAGCATCTGAAGAACATCATGGAAAGGAAATTTTGCTGAAAATGTTTTGTGTCTCTCAGCATTCCTCTGCGTTCAGTCAGTTTTAAGCATCTATAGGCAATGCTACGTGTCTGGCAATCTGTGAATTCTAAGTTCTTCAACATTATGTTCAGTGCTCTAGGGGGCACAGCAGTACTGTAAATGTGATCTGTACCTCCCCTTTCACATGCAAAGATCACCCAATATTTATGTTGTGGCAGAGAAATTGAAGATAAAATTAGGTCATCCTTGAGTCCAACTCTTGAAAAAAGTCTCTTCTTCATATCAGCAATTATAAGTCATAGGTGGAGCCTATGGCAGTACCTGGAGTTGAGGTTGTGATTGCTTTTCATCAGAAAATGAATGCTTTTGTTTACTTTTTTGCTTATGATAATGTAGGAATATAAACTGAAATTCTCTGTGTTGCCTGAATGAATATTCTTATGTGTGTTAATCATATGCACATGTTCAGCTTAGAATTTGCAATTTGTGTACTTAATATCTGTGTACTCAGAACTGCAAGTTAATAGTAATTGTGTCTTAGCTGGTGCAGTATTTTCTCTGAAGATGTGATCTCTAATCTCTCTTATCTCCCTATACAAATTTGGCATGAAACATAGCGGGTAGTTTTGATTTTTCTGTACCTTTAGTCCTGAGAAATGGGATGAGCATAAATCAATGTGTGAATAAAGTAACTTCTTATCCATGCAACATTTAACAACAACAACAAAACCCAAAACAAACAAACACACCCCCTCTTCCCCCACCCCATACTCAAATAAAAAAGCAAACCCACATGGAATTGCATCTTAAAAACATCTCTTGATGTTCAACCAAGATGTTTGATGTTTCAACCAAGACCAGGATGGAGTTCCTATAGAAAAACATCAACTGGGCAACAGCATGCATATGAGGCATTTCAGTTTCAAGTTTTCCAGTGTTTTTAGCACATTTATCTTCGTTAATAGATTCTTTGTTGTTTGATGATAAAACTGCGTAAAATTGTTACTTGTTAGTTTATCCATGATGCTTCTCAGTCAGCATTGTGACTTTTGTTTTTACAAAAGCAGCATGAAATAGCTATCAGTTGCTGAGGATCAGCTGAATCAGTGTGCATTTCTATTGTTGTTGATTTTTTAAAAGCAAATGAGAATTTTATTATTATTATTATTATTATTATTATTATTATTATTATTATTTTGTAATATCTAATGTAAATACAGAGAAATACTGACAAATATAAATTGTTTAATTGAATGCTGAGGAGTAGTGGTGGTGCCTTTGCCCAAGACATAGAGAGAAATTGGCCTGTGCAGTCAGAACAAGCACTGTGGGCTTCTTTGCTGGCAGTAACAGTATCTTCACTGTTTAGTTGTTGTAGTTTACAAACCACAGAACAAAACAATAAAAGCTTTTCACTATCTACCTTATATAGCAGTCTGACTAGGGTGGATACACTTGTGTCAGAAACAGAGCTTGAAGACTGTGCTTCCTCACCTAGATGTGGTATCACCACTTAAGCACCAATCCATCATAAAGGGTGCTATTTCCAATACTACCCTGATTATTCTGACTGTGAAATTTCTAAACAGACTTGTGTGTTTAGAAGAGATTTGTGTTCTAGATTTCTCTGACCATCCTCACCCTAGGTGGTGTTTCACACAAAGATGGGGCAGTGCTGCATTGTTGAGTGCACTGCGGGTAAGTCTGTTGCAGGGCAATGGTGAGTTAATCAGCAGCTTCTACAGTTTAAATGCTTCAGCAAGTACAAGTGAACAAGAGCATGGCATCAGTATTTTTTTCTGAGTTCCTCATTACATAGTCTCTCAGATATGAAGCAGAATGTTAGTTGCATGAAAAGTTTTCAAGTCAGTAAACACATGTTAAGTGATACATTTGTTTCTATTTTACAGAAAGTACCAGCTTACTTGTCTCTCCTATTATAAACTGAACTGATTTCAACTTTGGCTTGTGTAAGTCACCTCTCAGTGTGTTTTTTTCACTCAAAATTTATGTTGGAATGACTGCTATTCTACCACATCTACCAGTTTTTATGTGAATCCCCATGTTGTCCATCTCAAACAATTTTTCCATGACTAAAGTACAAGGCATTTACGAGCTTTTTCAGTATACATAAGAAGTGAAAAATGTTTTTTTCTGTAGTGTAAATTTTGATGTATATGTTGACACCACCCAGTGATTCTTGGTTTATCAAGTTGATCTTCTCAGTGGGGCAGCGTGAGCTGATGCTGAGCACTGCTGAGCATCAAACTGAAACAATACCCAGAGCTGGAACAGACATCTCAGCTTGCAGATTTATGTAGTCCTTTTACATTGACTGTACAGGAGTGGAATAAGGGAATCTAGTGAGAAACAAAGCTGAAAATCAAACCTCTTTCCTTCTGCTTCCTTGAAAGAACCTGAACAATTCTTTTTTTTAAAATCTGTTTCTGTCATTAATAGTTAAAAACAAAACAGAACAGTAATCATGCATCACTCCTTTGTTATCAACAGCAATTTAAGCTTCTGCTTGCACTGTAAAATGAGGCATAGATCGTAAATGCCTAGCTTAGTAGAATTGACAGGCAGTCTCCACTAACATGTAGAATGTTTATCAAACTATGTTATCTGTCAATCTGTGTGAGCTCAGTAGTGTTATGTGTGAGCATTTTGGAGTCTGTGCTTCCAAACTTCCTGTGAGATGAGTGAATTTGGATCCATCTGTGCTTTCTGTATGTTATGATGTACCCAGTGCAAAGATGAGAGAGGCTGTTGCTTCCATGCTCATGAGTTGAGGAGATTTGCTTATTATAGTCAAAACAGTTAATATTTTTGTATGCCAGAGTCCCTGGGAGCCAAGGTTGCTGTATGCATTACGCTTTGAATATGGGCCTTTCTCTGTTGCTGATGTTCCCATTTCATGTCTCTTAATGGTATGAGGACACTACTATGCTTTTTTATGGTGCTCAGGGACGTGATTTAGCAGAGGGTTGTTAAGTTGTGGTTGGACTTGATGATCTTTAGGGTTTTTTACAACCTGAGAAATTCTATGATTCTGCTTTTAACTATTGCTTAAGACACTTAACCCTCCTACAGTAAATATCACAGAAAGATGTACAGTATCCAGAATTCTGTATATAAACTGTATTGCTATATAAAACCATAGTGTTATGCGAAGATAGAGTGGAGGTTCCTTCTTTTAAGAAAGAAAGAAGGGACTAGCCAGGCCTGTGAGGAAGGTCAGTCTGTTTGCAAGAGCTCAGCATTAGTTCACTGTCCTCCATTGCCTCTTCACATTTCTGAATTAGGGACTACTTTATTGTTCAGTTGAGTTTGAATGTTTTTTTTTCAGTTTTCCTTTCCCCTTTCTTAATGAGCCAGCTTATCTTTGAAGATCTATCTTTAGCCTCCTGAGATTATTGTGGTGCAGTAATAATCCAAAATAGCAGTGAAACATCTTATGAAACTCTATTGGAAAAGTGAAGTATGCTAGGATATAAAGGATGCTGAGAATTCTAAGCTATCTAAATGGAAGTGTTGGTTCTTTTTCGTTCTTGGTGCAATGACCTACAGCTTTATAATGTACAATCTCTTGTGAATTAACTAGCTGGATAATGCCAGGGCCTGTTAGCTTGACAAAACATTAAATTCACCACAAATGGAATTATTGTGTTGTGTGACTGAATCATGTTATAGAGCAGCTTTGCATCACACCTGGGTGTTCCTTTGTTTACAGTTCACTCCTGCTTTCTTGACCATCACTTCTTTGCAGTGTTGGTTGTGGACTGGCAGGTTTACATTTTCACATTCTTGGAGGCGTGTGGTCCTGCATTACAGAAATGCTAGAGCAGTGCTGTATTTTGTGTTGCACAGTTGGTTGAGTCCTTCAGTCACTGGGGAAAGTGACTGCACAGTCTGTTAGGGGACCACAACAAAGAGGAATACTTCTCAAAGCCAGCGTGCCCTATCTATGCAAGAAGTGAAGGATGCCTACAGGGTTTTGTATTTGCAAGCTATTTGGAGAAGTCTTAGTGTATCATATGGTGCTTTTGATTAAACTTTGCTCAGAATGACTTTTGCAAAGCTATATGTCAAATAGCGGAGTTCTGCTTTGTTTAGATTTCTGTGAATGCAATCACTTGGGGTGTATAAAAGCTTAAGCTTTGTCAAACTCTTAGTTGCATGAAGTGTGGGTTTTCCCATCACTAGCTGAGTTTTCCACGTAGCCCTGGAGGCTGTATGTGCCATCTTCTCTGTTCTGCTGCAGTGTTGGACATCTTTGTAGTCAAAAGATCTTTGAATCCTGGAAACAACATTGTTTGTGGGCAAGGTGTATGCAAGGCAGTCATCTTGTTCCTCCTCCCATTGTTTTTTTTTTTTGTTGTTGTTGTGCATGTTGTATCCTTTGTGATGCTGCTATGCTGTTCTATGTATATGGAATATACCACTCTTGCTGAGGCTTGTAAAGGTGGTATCAGATCAAGTTTCCCATTTCTTCTCATCTTTGCTTCCAATACTAAGTTGTTTTGTTTTGTTTTGTTTTAAACTTGTGTTTAAGTTTCTGATAATAAGAAATTTGATAATTTCCTTCTGCTATACGTCTCCATTTGATGACTGCTGCTATGTCTTGTGACTGTTCAGAAGCAGACTCCTTATCTTGTAACAATATTTGCACATGGCCATGTGGTAAATAGGAGAAGGTAAGACAAAAGATATCTGCACATTGGATAAGGATTGTCTGGTAAAGCAGCTTTTTCATTTATTCTTGTTTATGCAACAATGCTTTTCAAGTCCACTAAAGGCATAGGTAGCTAAAGTTAATGGTAATATCCCTTCAGGGAGAAGCTGTCCTTCACTGACCTTCGCTCTTGTGCGGAAGACTGGTACAAAGCCTGTGCACCGTTCAGTTCTCATTTGAGCTGGGGGATTGGTGTCAATTCAAGCAGTGGTCACTGTTGTCAGTCTCCATTTGCATGTAGAACATCATGAACTGCTCCTTAAGCTTTTATCTTGAGTGCACTACATCCACATGTTCTGTTACAAGCAGGCTAGTTTTTGAGTTTGGTACAAGAGTTATGGGAAAATCAGTGTACTGTGTTTGAAGTCAGACCAGATGATCTAATCACTCTGCCTGCCTTTAAATTTTATCATCCTGTTGAAATAATTTTGCTTAAAATCAATGGGACAGCTCATATGCTTAAATTTAAGCACCTGTATAAACATTTGCACGAGTCAGGATGTTATTCAGCACATAGTCATAATTTCTTTGATAATGCCTGAAAAAAAAACAGCTTATTTTTTATGCTGGCATTTCTATTGTAAGTGTTGTGCAGCTGCTTCTTTTTGAAGAGCAATCTTGATGCTGTTGTGAATTCTGATTTCTTCACATGTTTTGGCTGGGCTTCTTTTTTGTGTTCTCTCTCCCCTACTTCTGCTTATTGAGTGAGACTGTACTGTAGACTGTATATGTGACTTCAGAAAACCTTTGTTTCTCTGGGTAGATCAGAGCTTCCATGTCTTTGCTGGGTTGTTTTTTTTCTTAGTTTGTTTTTAGCGTTAGTGGACTTGATGGACTTAGAGCACACAGCTCCCTGAGGTAAGAGAGCCTGCTGTAGTAGAATAGGGGCTTAGAGAGAAAAATTGGATATACTATTGCAACTGCAAGAGGAATAACAAATCCCGCTAAACCTGACCTACATACCTGGTTGTTTCTGTTACCCAAAATGCATTTTTGATGTCAGGCTAGTTATCCTTGAGTCAGACTGCTCTTTCCTGGGAAGCTCAGTAGCACGGGGTGCCCACAGTGATGGCAGCTGACTGGCATGCAAATGGTTTCATACTTCAACCTTGCACTTTTTAATTAAACCCCCTCAAAATTCAGATTGCTTGTTTGGTCTCCCTGCAGGTAAATCCCTTTCAGAAACTGAAAGGAACTTTGCCTGAAGGAGGGCATGCTAGCATTCTATGCTTATAACTCAAACTGTAGCCTAAAAGGCTTTTTCTTGAAAATACCTACAGAGGCTCCTACTTGACTCTCATTAGATGTTTTATCCTTTACAAGGCCATGCTTATAGCCTCTAGGAAATGAGAATTACTGTAAATAATCGAGTACTTTGAAGTCAGACAAAGAGAAGCCGGATCCTTTCTGTGAGTGTTATCTAACATCTGTTTCATTGGAATTGCTGCTTGGCACCTCCTTGGATGCAATTTTCAGCTGAATGCTGCTGTTTACAATTGCCCTATCGCAGCTTTTCACCTACATGGCTGACATCCTGCCTTGCTATCTTCACTAAGACAGACTTCAAACATAATAACATCCTACGGGGATACAGTATAATAACTACACACCGTGCTTCCTTTTCACTGGGGGCAACTTTTCACAATGAGCCACTAATCCTAAATAACACTGAAATAAGACATGAATAATCTGAATAGCACGTGCACAGAGGTAGTGTATTAACACAGGTGAGATTCCTAGAAGGTTACCCTCACAGCTGTTCAAAGGCAATAAAACTTTGTTGCTGAAATCCTGAGTCTGGTATTCTGCAGCTTCTATCCTCCCGCTTTCAAATGGCAACTTTTCTTTGTTAGCAGAGGGCGTCTTTAAAATAGAAGAAAATAAACGTGATCTTAAAATAATTTTTCCTCTTAGAAGCCTGTCTTGGTGATGCTAATTCAATTAATTGATATGGTCTGCAGACCACTGTGTCTTAAAATGAAGCTTCCTACGTATGATGCCTCGATAGATATTTGTCTCTATCTGAAAATAAGCATATTACAAAATCCCACTCACATTTGGCTGTTAGTTTTAATTAGACCTCTGAGTGGTAATGACATGGTGTTACAAAAAAGCATGAAGAATGCTAGATATTTATATGTACACATGGGGTATTGTTATGCATTTACCCACATACCTAAATATGTGCCATAATAAAATCTGAGACTGTAGAGACTTTCAGTGCTTCAATTTTGGCAAAGTCCCTATCTTCATATATACCTCATGGGTCTGAGACTCAATTTTCACAACACTTTAATTATAAATTGTATTTATGTTTATACATTCATATAATCTAAATGAACACATCTTACATAAACATATGTTCCATATAATTCTCCATCCCTCTCTTTTTTTCTAAATTTTTATTTGAAGCCTTACACAGAGCTGACTTCTTTGGGGCAGGCAGCTTGCATCAGTCTTTCTCTTGCACTTTGTCACAATGATAAGATAGATAAACGAGATGCAGGTGAAGAAAACAGCAAGAAGATCATGTGAACATATGGCACAGGCATCTTTCACTTCAGGAATAATCTGAGGAATCTGTAATTGAATTCAGGTTTCTTTCTTTAAAAATTAGACATCCTGCCAAACCTTTATCTGAAAATCAGATACAGTTCCTTCTCCCAAGCTCGTGCTGTTTTCATTTACTAGTCCGGTCGCATGTGAAAAGACGCAGAGAATGCAGCCAGCAGAAATGCCAAAAGGAGACACTTACCTTAATCTGACAGATGTGTGACTTTCAGAGTGCTGCTTCAAAAAGCTCTTTGCGGCCACAGGGTTGAGATGCACAGGGTTGAGGTTATGTGCTGCTCGGCGGTGTCCCATCCATGGCTGCACCCAGCCGTGGCAGGGCCTGTGGAATGGAGCAGGGTCCTGCTGCGTTGGCTCCCAGCAGCTCACTGAGGCTGGGGCTCTTTTGAGCTCAATTAGTTCTAGATTGTTTCGCTAAATGGCAGCCACACTTCCTTCTATTCTTTCCCAACTTAGTTTTCCTGCCTCCAGTGGTGCTTTTTCCTTTCTTTGGTCTATAAATAGGCCTGCCACAACACAGTCTATAGCAGTAAGGAAGGCAGGAAATGCGCTTAAACAAAGGAAAGATCTTAGGGTTGGGTTGTTGGTTGTGGGTTTGTATTGTTTTTTTTTCCCTCCCCCCAGTATAAGTAAAGGAATTTGATAAAGGTAGCTTTGCAGATGCAGTTGTCTGATGTGAGGTAAACACTTGTACTGAAGCACACTAGGATGTCATTGATTGTTTCAAAGGCCCTCTCAAATTTTAGAAAATAATTTCCAGTTTGACATTATACACAATTCAGATAATACTTACCTGGCTTTTTATGTTTTCCCTATTCCCGCTTTTTCTGCTGTCTGAATCTAGTCTGGGGTAATTGCTGTAAAAATAAACAAATCAACAAAACAAACCCCTTTCTGCTAATCCTTATAGCGATGGTTTTGTGTCAGCATAGCAGGGCACTCTGTTAAGATTGTGACGCATGGTTCAGGACTGGTGAATTAGTGTGGGCAGAGACTTAAAAGAGTGGTGTTGCTATGTGCAAAGTATTTCTTCTGGTTATGATTTGTATGTGAAATACATGCAAATCTTGAGTCTTGCTAAATGTGATGAAAGTTAAAGACCTGTGGCATGTGACAAATTTAGAAAATGCTATACCTTTTGTTTTATGTGTATTATGTGATCATCATTGTTATTTACTAGTGTGGAGTTTAGGAATGAAATTGCAAATCTGTGGAAGTTTTAAGGAGATTAAATGATGTCAGATGTGAACGTCTGTGTTCAGATGTGGACTCCTCAGTGCAAAAGAGACATGGACCTGCTGGAGTGCATCCAGAAGATGGCCACAAAAATGATAGAAGGGATGGAACACCTCCTGAAGGAGAGGCTGAGGGAACTGGGGCTGTTCAGCCTGGAGAAGAGAAGGCTCAGGAAGACCTGAGAGCAGCCTTTCAGTATCTAAAGGGGACCTACAGGAAAGAAGGGAACAGACTCTTTCCGGGGTCTGTGGTGATAGGATGAGAGGAAGCGGTTTCAGATTTAAAGAGGGGAGATTTAGGATGGATATAAGGAAACGATCTTTTACAGTGAGGGCAGTGAGGCACTGGCACGGGTTGCCCAGAGAGGTGATGGAAACCTCATCCCTGGAGACACTCAAGATTAGGCTGGCCAGGGCTCTGAGCACCTGATCCAGCTGTGTGTGTTCCCGTTCGTTGCTGGGGAGTTGGACTAGGTGACCTTTAAAGATCCCTTCCAGCTCTGATGATTCTGTGATTCTGGACCAAAGGACCTTGTATAAATACAAGAGGATCTTCAGGAAAGTTCCTGTCTTATTGAGAGCTTCCCAAAGAAGCTAAGGCTAAGGCTGACGCTAAGGCTGCAGAAGTGACAGTGTGTAAAAGCTGACTGAATGTGGAACAGACCTGACTAACTCTCTGAAAAGTTCATTTTTACAGTGTAACAGCATTCAAGTATGAAGTCGCTTAGCAGTATTTCACTTGTGCCTTTTTTTCAAATGGGTTTAAAGCTTAAATCTGCTCAGTGAGTTGCTAGTGATTACAGACTTGAACTTGCATCATGTGTTCTCTGCGCACTGTGGTGCAGTCAGCACCAAGCACAACCAGTGCCCTGGATAGGCTTAGTCTGGGTCAGCACAGTGCCAGCAGTGCCCAGCTGCAGAGCCTGCTTGCACCGTGTTTGAGGGCAGCCTTTCTTTCAAGCACATGCACCTTGTCTCCGTGCCAGTCAAAACATCTTGAAGGCATCGCAGATAGAAGGCAAGGTTGAAGCAGGATTCCTCTCCTCTGTCATTTTGACTTTGCACGCTGGAAGATTGTTAGCTGCTGTGCAAACTTTTTCATTCTCACTTCATGCTTGAGGAGAGAGCCTGCCTTGAGAGGTCTTGAGAGTTTCCAGTTCAGAATGTCCTTGGGGACAAGGTAGCTCATGGAGCTACAAAAGAGCTAGGAGCTGGATGAGAAAGAGATGCTGAGGACAAACGTTCATAAGGTTCAGTCAAATTGCTCTGTGTCAAAGCAGAAGAGATATATGTTTTCAAAGCTCCATTTTTCCAAATCTTTTGTATGCACCAGACTGTAGGATAAATAATGGCTGTGGGAGTAGATGCAGAGCAGAATAACACTGTTGTGCGCAGCTTTCACTGCTCGTTTGCACTTTGTGCCTTGAAAATACATGCATGCCTGCATGTGTTGGGTATGTAAGCAAACTTTTCTTTTTGGGGAGTGCCCATATCCAGGGTCAGCTTGTTCCTGACACGAATGCTTCACAAGAATTAACAAGCTCAGAGTGAATGATCCAAAGGCAGTGCATTTTACTGGGTGCCGTAAGGGGGCTTTATACAGATCATCTTCATTTCTGCCAGTGAGCAGCAGGACACGACTCTGGAAGCTTTGATACAGTTTCCTCTGTACTGCTAATGACTGCATTACTTTAGCTCTGCACCTGGCTTTCCATAGCTGGAATGGTAACAATGGTATCCAAATTCCCATGAAATTGGAGTGCGGGAGCTTTTAAGAACAGCTTCCAAAACAAAAAGCTGAAATATCTGAACCTTCTCCTTTTCTCCTATGCTGCCCTTCTTTTGTGCTGCTGAGCAGCGTTGCGTCATGCCCAGTCTTTCCACTGACATCAGTGGGGAATAGGTTTGATATAAAGTCCTGCTCAGCGTGAGCCAGACAGCGTTATCTAGTTTGTCACATCTATATTCATAAAATAGCTTGAATTCTTCATAGTGTTGTTTCTGTCCCTCTTCTTTCCTCAGCTGTCTCCTTGCCTCCATGTTTCATCACCTTATGGAGTATGTTGCAAGATATTACATAATCTTCCCTGGTGAAGCTATATGGAGAAACAACAAACAGGTTTTTGTCTTTTATAGCTCATGTTTAGTCTACCTAATTTAATGCCATGGAGATCACTTGTCTCAGAAGCATTGAGTAAGTTACAAGGACGCTGATTTTTCTTTTGATTTCCAATCCTGTCAAACACAGATGGTCTTTCTGGACTGCAGTGCGGGCTGTGGGCCAGATCCCTCGCTTCCACAAATCTGAGCTGATCCGAGCTGTCTGGGGAATCTGGCCAATTGGTTTTAATGGATCTGTGACAGTTTACAGCAGCTGAGGATATGTGAGTTTAAGAGCCTTTCTAATTATAGCTTATGTTCACAATATAGAAAGTTTATTGTTTTCCTCCCCTCCACCATTCAAGCAAGCCATCACAACATAAAAATATCCTGACTGATCTACTGCTTGCAGCTGTGGGGCAAGCTGAAGAACAGTTCATTGTGATCTGAAAAAAAAGCAGTCAGGGAAAAGTACCGGTCAGACTCAAGCTGTGAGTCAACATACACATAGAGGGTAATGTGCTCATCGTCTGTCCTCTGTGTTTGTGGCCTCGTGAGGTTAGTGCTGCTGCTGCCTGCAATCCTTCATGCCTTCAGCTATTTGTGTGTCTTGGGTTGTGTGGTTATGAAGGGAGAGAGAGAGCAGAAGGCTGTTCTATTTCTCACCTTCTTGCTTATCAAACGCAGTATGTTTCTCTGTACTGTGAACAAAGAGCATGATGGCAGCATAACAGTGAAGATTAAGCTTTACTGAAGAACTGCTGAAGTTGTTAAGGTCTAAACCCTATGCATGTCTCTATCTCTTCCCTGTGATAGATTGCTATCCAAACAATCAGAGGCTTAAGGCTTTTGGGAAGATGGTGACAGCAGGAAACATTACCTCTGTGTTATAGACGAGGAAATTGAGTAACTTGCCAAAGGTCTCACAGGAAGTAATACTTTTATCTAGGATGCTTATTCTGCTAGTTGTTCCTTCTTTTTGTATTTTCTTTGTATTTTACTCATCTCTTGTTCCCGTTTCAGCCCCATCTTTCTATTCCATGTTCTTTGCATTCTACCTCTGTCCTGTTTAGTGTATGTATAATTTATTCTGGCAGAGTTGATCTTTGCTTGCAGCCAGCTCACAATTTCATGTTATGTTCCCACTTGTAAAATCTTCATGCATGTGCCCTCGAGCTTTCTTCTCTACTTGTGAAAAGCTGCTATAAATAACTGCAGCATTACCACCCTATGCTCCAGGACCCTTTTGTCCCTCCATCCTGGGGGGCCGCAGGTGGTGGTTCATTCCAGGGAGGTAAAACAGGGTGCTTAAAGCTTCAGTGAGTTCTAGAACTGTCAGAAATGACATCCAGTAAGTTCCTCTGTAAAGCCTGTGCTGTGCATCTTCATGCGTGGTTTCTCTGCTCTCCCAGCTGCTTGATGCCATGCTGCTTGTCCTCATTCCTGGCTGCATCCCTCGTAACAGTGGAGTGGGCAGCTGCCCTCAGTATTATTAGAGTTATCTCATACACCTGCATACTGCTTCCATCTGCATCCATCTTATTTTCCTGTTTTATAGGTCACTGGAGAGAGAGCCTTTTTTAGAGCACCTTGCACAACCATGTGCCCTTTTTTGATTTGCATTTGCTCTGACTCAAAGGCATTAATAATGGTTAGAAGCCCTCAAGCTTTACAGACCCAGACTTCAGCTTGTAGCTGTTTAATCTCAAAAGCCCACTTTTCTACTCCTGGATTTGTTTTAATGTGTGTATTTTAGAATTGAAATTTCCAAGAGAAAAAGTTAGAAAACATATGGCAGTGACAGATCACTTCTACATTGGTGTAATGCACTGATAAAGGAGCAAGAATACATTATACAGGCAAGGCATCTGTAGCAAAAAGGCTTTTATTATGGCTTCCAGAGCCTGGGTGTCCATCGTTGTATTTACCCTTTGTAGGCAGGTGTAGATTGAGAAAGAACAGTCTTTTAAAATGTCTGAAGTTTACGTGCTTTGCTCTTAGGCAGGTAGGGTTAGCATTTTTTGCTAACTTCCTCTTGCAGTGATGCATTGAGCAAGATGAGTTACTTCACACTTAGGACTGTGCAAGCTTATTCCCCCTTTGCTTCTTTTGCCGCAGTTTAGAGGGTTCCCATCTTCTAACCAAACTTTTCTGGTTTTCAAGGAACCAACAGTCCTTTAGCTCCCAGTCCAGAAGAAGTACACAGGTCAAGTTGTGCTCGGCACTGTTGTGCCAGCTTGTGCAGGGCCCTGGTGAATGCCCTTTGCAGATGCTTGAAGTAGGGCATTCTGTCCCAGATGGGTCTTTGAGGCATAGCTGCAAGCGGGTCTCTGTTTGAGTCTGAGTCATACTGACGAAGGTGCTCTCACTGGAGTGGTAAAACAAGCCCCGTCAGTCACAGGAACATGGACCTCTTTCTGTCATGTGCTCTTGGAGTGGTTTTGTCCTGCATTAGGTGACATCTCTTCTTCAATGCTAAATCTGTTGCCTGCACTTGTCTCGTTGTGCTGCAGCCTCCTGTGATCTTGCTAAAGGAAGAGTTGCTCTTTCCTGGTCCCTGCGGTGCTGGCATGTCACCCCCTGGCTGGCAATAACTGGGCCACTGGGAGGCCCAGAAGCAGGCATAATGGCTGTGAGGTTTCTCCATGACTTCAAAAGGATGAGGATTACACCAGAGCTGTCTGTCCTGTAGTGTTGGGAAGATGAGTGTCTGCCTGTGGCTCTTTGTTCAGCATTCCTAGGAAGTGTTCCAGTGCAGTTAATGTTTTCTGTATCTGCTTGACCTGCCCAGAGGAGCTCACTTTACATGAGCTAGCCCAGCTGTTCACAGCCGGGATAGGAATGTTGTTATGCAGGGAGATTAAATAGTTTATTTCTCATCCATCAGGATGAGGCCTCAGACAGCTAGTCAGCTGGGCTTCTAAGGTGACAGCTTTTACCTTGGGCTAATGGATGCTTTATAAATAGCCGTTGTTAGACACTAATTGCTCTGCTGGAACCTTTACTGGTTCAGCATGTTTTTATTCTCATTTCTAGTCCAGGCTTTTCACTGGCTGCCATCAGCAGTGTTCCCTGTCTGAGGCTTCACAGTTGGCTCAGAACTTCACTGCAGACATACAGATGGTGTCCTCTTGGAGCTATTTCTGGAGATGTGCTGTTATCCTCTGAGCTGCTGATTTTTATCATCATTTCTTAAACCCGAAGAGTGTGGCACTTCAGATGCTGTGCTGACCTCTAGTGACAAAGACAGAAGAAAAAGCGTCTGCTTTTAACACCTATGAATGCCAAAGCTTCCCCATAGTTCTCCTTTCTGCAGTTTGCAGCCCAAACAAATCATGAGGGTTTCATCTCTCCTCGTGTGTCTCCACATTTTGATGATATGTGCTTATATTTCTGCCCAGTTGTTGAACAGCTGCTGCTGAATCCAGATCTGCTAGTTGTGCAACAGGAGAATTCTATGATCATTTATAAACGTTTATAACATAATAAGTTAATGTTTTTACAACCTGCTGATACTCCATTTATGGAATCATAGAATCCTTAAGGGATTCCTTAGGGGAAAAAGACCCCTAAGATACTCTTATCCAACCATCAGCCCATCCCTCAGTGCCACAGCTCCCCTCCGCAGTTCCATCCCACACCTCCCTGGGCAGCCTGTTATGATGCTACAAGAAAATGATTTATGTAAAGCTAATGTAACTCCCATAACTCAGAGTTTGAAAACATTGATGTGAATCTTCCTTTTGTCTCTTAAGTACATGTATGCTTTAATTCACATTTTGCATTGTCAGTGGGGAACTTGACAGGGTTTGGTGAGATAATATTTGTTCTGAAACACAGAAGAAATTTGTATTAGCAGATTGCTTCACTACTTCTAGATCTCTTTCAAAAGGTTTTAAACCTTTTGTGAGTTTTTTTTTTCTATAAACGCAGAAGTGTTTTTTTCTTTAAACACTTTATTTGTCACTGTTTTGAATTATTATTATTATTTACTTCTATAGAGTTAGGAAAATGTCTTTCTTCCTGTTTTGTGAGCTGAGTTATTCCCTGTGTGAGTCCCCAGAAGTTAGAAGAATTGTACCAAAATCAGAAGAGAAAGCATTAACACAGATTGTCCAGTGGAGGGCCACAAAGATGGTGAAGGGCCTGGAGCATCTCCCCTATGAAGAAAGGCTGAGTGAACTGGGTCTGTTCAGCCTTGAGAAAAGAAGACCGGGACCTGATCCAGGTCTATAATATCTAAGGTGTGGGGGGCAGAATGGCGAGGCTGGACTCTTTTCAGTGGTGAGTGGAGACAGGACAAGGGGAAACGGCTGGAAACTGCAGCATAGGAAGTTCTGCACAAATGTGCACAAGAACTTCTTTACAGTGAGGTGACGGAGCACTGGAACAGGCTGCCCAGGGAGGTGGTGGAGTCTCCTTCTCTGGAGATGTTCAAGACCTGCCTGGATGCTTACCTGTGCGACCTACTGTAGGGAACCTGCTTTGGCAGGGGGGTTGGACTTGATGATCTCTGGAGGTCCCTTCCAACCCCTACAATTCTGTGATTCTGTGATTAACAGACAGTGTTAATACAGAAGAAGAAAGAGAAGGAATTTTGGGGAAAATTTCAAAGAATGGAAGCTATGAAATTAGAAACGTAAGGGAATGGAGAGATCTGCTGCAGGGATCTTTTGGACCTGCTCTAGATGCTGATGAGAACATGCACAGGGAGCCCTTGCTCAGGGTGTCACCAAGTGTCTTGTAGCTGTTTTGAGTTAGGTATTTAGACAGGAAAATACTTAGTATTAGATTTTCCTGGCTTGTCTTCCTTATGGTGCAGGTTTGTGAGTGTTTTGTTTTAGTCTAGTATGTGGTAGATGTAACGTTTGTAGCTAGTGCTCAAACATAAACTAAGTTTTACGGGATGAAGTAAGGGCCAGTTTGGCTGAAAGCAGTTATTGCTACCTTGTGGTGGAATCACCCAATACCAGAACTATGACCAGATGTTAAATTAATATGTATAGCTGGATGCACTGTGTTATTTCCTTCACTAGTGAAACCCTCAAAAACTTCTTTAGCATTAATCGACTTTGTTTTATATTCAGTGTAATGAGAATGGAATAGCATTGCAAGAAGCAGTGTAGTTAATGTAGTTCTTTTGTGTCTTGAAAAATGACTTCTAAGCATGAGCAAATGTGAATGAAAGTTCCACATTCATTCAGCTCGCTGTTGCAAAAAACAAATGATTTCCCTTTCCTTTCTTACTTTATTTTTGAAACTTCCTTATCCTGTGTTTGCTGTGTAGCTCTGTTTGGTGATGTTGCAGGCCGGAGTACGTTAGCTGCTAAAAGTACATCTGAAACTTCTTGCTTATGGTAAAAAAAAAAAAGGCAAACATGCGTGTTGCAGCCCCTCGGGTAGTTTTGAGAAGAATATAAATATGATGGTGGTATCCTCTGTTTCTACGAGGTGAGAGAACGCTGTGAGATGATGCTATATTCGTGACGGATGTGATCAGCTTACCTTGGCAGGAGATGTCTCAGCACCGGATTGTAGCTATCACTTTCACCACATGGCACATCTGTATTTATATACTTTGTGGATGCCTGTACCAGTAAACAGGAAGGAATTAGTGCATGGGAGGCTGAGACTTTGGTTGTGAGCTGATGACAGGGTAGGCTGGAGGGGAGGGAATATCAATGGAAAGGAGTATCAAATGGGACAGAAAATAGGGCATGCTTTTGCGTATGGCTGCCTGCAGCAAGGAAGATGAGTATGGATCCAGGGAACAGTGCCCACTTGTAGCACAAGAGAGACCACTGAAATGACTGGAAAATTGACTTAATTTTAAGGTGGAAACAGACTGTCTTTGGCTGGGGATACTGGAACAGGTCCTACCCACCCTTTGGGGCAGTTATCTCCTGGATGAGAAGTGGCATAAATGAAACTTCTATTGTGAAAAAAATAACATTATTGCTTAGCTGTACTCAAATCTTTCCTGCAGGAGACATTCCTCATCAAACACTCATAGTGGGATTTTTCAGAAGAGACTGGCACAGCCTTTGCTCTGCCACTGAACTCCATGGAGGTGCCACAGGCTTTGGTGGGAAAACAAGCTAAGTCAATCTGGAGTGCTTTGGAAAGTCCAGTCTGGAATGGATCCTGGCAGCATAACTAGATAGGGATTGGAGGTGATGCTGAAAATGTCACGTAGAAATTTTCCATGCTGGCTAACAGTATCCTCTTCATCCCCTCTGGTTTAGAACTAATGGAAAGCAGTGTGTGGAGAAGCATGACTTTCAGGGAAAGGAAAATCAGCATAGAAAGTAATAAAAATACCCAAATTTCCTCTCTCCTCTGTGTCTTTCGTCAGGACAAAGGCTTCACTGCAGAACTTTCCTTCTAACCTGAGATTGCTGCTTAACTCTTCATGTGCATAGTGTGTAATGCTCCTTCAGGACAGGATACTGCTGAAGTGGGATGAGCAGATCTGTGTCTTCCCCAGAGTGAAAGGCACTTTCTCAGATGTGGGAGAGGAAGGGGAAGAGCATTACAGAATTATAGAATGGCTTGGGTTGGAAGGGATCTTAAAGATTATCTAATTCCAGTCCCCATTTCACATCCTTTCTGTCAGGTTGCCTGTCTTACATAGGGTTAGGGCACAGAGACTGCTGTATCAGATCACGTCCTCTTGACATGGAAAAAATGTAGTTTGGAAGGGACCTCTGGAGGTCTCTAGTATAATATTCCACTTCAGGCACAACAAGATTCAGAGTTTGGTGAGGCTACACAGCTGCTGAGGTGCAGGGCTGTATTCCCTGCTTGGTGTACAAACACAGCCTTTGCTGGCTATGGAGCAGTGACCCAGGAGGCTCCAGGTTTTGTGGTTCTCCTGCTGTAAATGCAGTGACTGGAGCCCAGTCCTTGGCATTTTCCAAGGCTGCTGTTGTTCTCTAACAAGCTGACACTGTTGTCACTCAAAGGGAAGTCTTCAGCAAACTGCTCATTTTCCTCATTCGCATAGATTTCAGATCTTCTGATAGGAAAAAGCCATACAAATAACAAATTATGGTTTCAGGAGTGAAAATTATGATTTCATATATGGCAAATTCACCTATTTATTTATTTATTTATTTTGCTTGAATGGCTCCCTTGGCCAGCTTGGTGTTAGTCCCCACAGCAAGAACAAACTGCTCTTCAAAGTGGGTGGCATTGCTGAAGAACAATACTGTAGTCTCTTTAAGAGGCAGCAGTGGGGTTTTTAAGTTTGGTGTGTACTTTAAAGGCATGCTGTGGTACTGTTGGTGGCCAGGTCTGGCCCATGCCATGCTCTACTGGGATCTATCACCTTTCCCTTTGAAAAACTGGGAGGGATTGCCAAAGCCAGGATTCTCTCTGCTGCCACAACTGCCATGTCGACATCCGTCCAGGGGCAGTGAGGGATTCAAACTGGATCACTGTGAGCTAATGTCCACAACAACTGTTTGGAGCCCTCAGTGTTTTGGGACTTCTCTTAGTCAGGAATTTGTCTATGTCAGTTGCCTCTGAGCAGCTGAATATTTTCATGACTGCCAATTTTGTCTGTTGAATTCAAGCAATTTTGCCTGCTGTGACAGTGTTTTTCCCAAGGAATATTAGGGATCACTTTGAATACTGTTTTAATTTTGGCTATTTTTTCACTGACAAGCATCCTGACAGGAAAGTGTCTGTTCATATCTAGTGTCTAAGTGAAATGCCTCTGTCAGTGCCATAGTGCCTTTGTTCTCTTTAGCTCCATTATAATGCTACTGTGCTAGCAGAATTCAGTTTTAACCACATCAGCAATCTTGTAACACCACTTTTGTAGCAAGGAAATGGCTGGCTGGAGAAGGACTATATATTAAAAAAAAAAAAGAAAAAAAAGAAAAAAAGGGGTTGATATGGGTATAAAAAGTGTTGGTGCCATTTGGTATAAATTGTAATCAGTTCCAGACTGCTGCACTCAAACTTGAATCAAGGAATTGTACTTAGTGGTTTTTGTATTTTTAGGGTTCTCACCTAAACCACAGCTCTTGTAACCAGTAAATGGCCACAGCCATGGTGTCCAATCCCTCCTCTTAACGATGTAAAGAAAATGTTTATTTAACTATGAATTGAAATTGTATTCCTGAGCCCTGCAGCTTTTCAGGTGAAGTGCCAGAACCAGTCACACTGCACTGGGGCAAAGTAGGTGGGCTCAAGGCCTGGGTTCAGATAAACTGGATTTCACTTAATTCCTTCAATTGTATTTTGTTTAAGGCATTTCTGAAGGCCTGGAGCCAGTCAACATGGGAAAAACACTGGGATCTGAATGGAATTTAGGCCGGTTGATATGCTTCTGGCTCCCTCTTTGTCTTAAGTCAAATAACGTGTAAAAAGAGGCAAAAGGAAAAGGCAGAAACATGCAGAAAGTAATAGGCTTGTGTAGTGTCAGCAGTGGATAAGTGCAGATTTAATGAGGCTGTTGAACCAGAATATTTCCAAGCTGGAGGCATGGTTTGGGTCAACTGCTGCACCTTTGAGTCAGGCAGGGGAGATGGAAGGACACACCAAAACCTCTGCTGTGTACTGCTGGTAACAGCAACAGATAGGCTAAGAGCTTATTGAGGCATGGGTTGTCTGGTTGGTTTGGGTTTTTTTGGACCCAGAGTGAGTGTGTGTCTGCCCGAACTTACTGCTACTGGTAGCTTTTAACCCTGTGACCAGTTTCAGCTATACGTTTAAGGAAGAGAGGACCAGAAGGATGGTAGTTTGAGGCCTTCACATTTTAATGAACAGCTAGAAAGCAGTGATGCTTGTTGTGAGCAGGCCAGCTGTTGGCGTGGCAGCGGCTGCATCACTGCTCGTGTGGCCATCAGCCCTTCCAGCTGCAGACCTGTGCCTGGTGGGTAGGAATATGCAAGGAGCTGGAGCTGGCCTGCTGAGGGGAGCTGTGGGGAAGGGCTGTAGGAAAACAGGCTTTGTTTTAGTGTTTTTTGCTCACGGAATGACTTGGGTTTGTGTTATTTCTCTGAAGTCACAAAGCGACTTGGAGTGTATATTGTTTGAGAATGGCAAACTCCCAGGCTATTCTAAACTTGTTGTTTTAAAAAGATGCAATAAATCAGCAAGGAGTCAATCCTTGGCTCAGAATTACTTGGTCCGCACAGTGTTTGTCCTGAAGCAAAGGCTTTTAAGGGTACTGAAGTTTAACTGTCATTTCCTTAGCTGTCGCACTGGGATTCTCCTGGGAGCAGCAGAGACTCACACTGCCATCCTAACTCCCTAACTGGGGGAGGGTTGGAGCAGTACTGAGATGTGGAAGCCTGAGGCTGCAGTGCTGGCTGTGATGGCAGCATAGGGGTGTAAGCCAGCTTTCACAGATGAGCCCAGCCCATTTCTGAGGCAGGAGGAGGCCATCCAGGGGAGAGAGATTGGGAAGTTTCACGACAGCCAAATGCAGAACAGAATTCTTTAATCCAGATTGCAGGGTAACACCTTTCAGGAAGAATTTCTTTTAGCAAGGATTATCAAAGATATATAAAAAAGAGAATATAATCTAATGTGAAAGTACTCAGCTCCTTACAGCATAGTTCTATAACGTGGTGATGATGGGAAGCTCCTAAAAGTTCGGGGAAAAGCCACAGATCTTCAGAAGAGTGCAGCTTCTTCGCATGTGAAAGAGCTGCTCTGTTCTCAGAAGTACAGCTCTCTGTTGTTACCCTGCTTTCAGTTTCTCCACTTTTAATTCTCGAGCATCCGTTTCAGGCACTTCTCTGCTTCTTGAGGATATGTGGATGTTCACAAAAAAGAAGGATGAAATAAGCCCCAGCAAAACTCCTTTCAATGAAAGGAAGGTTCTGGTAACTTTGGAGACAGATTTGATCAGTCTACAGAGCTACATACTGGAGGGACAATGATTTAGTGAAACTGTTTCTGAATTCTGAATCCTGCTTAGATACTGAATGTGTTCTCTTAAATTTCAGGATGCCTCTTTTTAATGAAGTAGTGGACTCAGCTCTTGTGGGCAAATCATCATTGATAAGGAGAGAAAAAGAGACACCATATGTGAATTTTCAACTGTCATCACAGAGAAGAATTTCCATCAGTACCTTAAACAGAAGTTGACTGGAAGGAAGCCACAGCAGTATGTTAAGAGTTTTCAGTGGGTATGTCTCAGCTATAACTCTGCATATTGGTTTTTGAGATTTTTGTGGAGAAAATTTAAGGAGATAATAGGCTGTAGAAAATTTAAATTTAAGCAGGACAACTATGAGCCCTTTAGCTACAGAATTTCCTAGCGTGATCAGATCTTTCTTCCTTTTCTGTAACCACAGCAGATAAGCAGGTAGTTTTTCTTCTAATTTTAGATAAGCTGTAGCGTTCCTCTTCTGACTGAGGAGAGAGACTGGCCCTCCATCCTTCTCCTGCTTAACTCCAGAATAAAGTTGTACATGTCTGATATTTTGCAAGTAGTCTTTTCCTCGTAGATACCTCCTAACATTTTTATTTGGGACAGTTTCCTTCATTTTCCATAAGTCAGATCTTAAATGTACAATGTCTTCACTTGTCCTAGTGTCAGACTTTGGCAGTTGCAGAGGAGAGGCCCTGAGAAGGACCCATGCTTCCACAGCGAACAGGGACAGGGGCTTTAACGAGACCTACTGAGCTCTTAGTACTTAAAAGGATGCAGCGTACAGCATTTTTAGTTCTGTGACTGACCTAAATATTGTAAAGTACTCAGACATGAAACAAGTGTTCCTTTTCTTTGGTGAAATGAGAAATAAAAATCAAATTTTCAGGCAATTTAAAAGTCTCATTTTATCCTTTTCCTCTTAATGCAGGGCAGGTCTGAAAGACACAACAAAAAATGTTTCATTTGGAAAACATCACAAGGACCTGCTGTAGGATTGCCAAAGTAAACTGTTTCATTCTAGAGGAGGTCGAAGTGAAACATCTGTCAGTCTGGTAATCTTTGTGTCCTTCCACTGAAAAATGGAGCCGATGGGAAGGAACAGTTCAGCAAGCAAAGAAAAGGAAATTCTCCCTCTTCTCTTAACTATTTCTGAAAACTGAGCCATCATACTGAAGAGCCTGATTTGCAGACTTAGTGGGAATTACGCCTGAGCCAGGTAGCAAGAAAAGTTCCATGGAAGACAACATCCAAGTCAAACAATTTCTGTAGGTCTGGGTTTGAAATCCTCACCCTGCAAGTCTTAACTTCAGCCATCAGCTAACTCAGTTTCTGGTCTTATTAAAACAAGATGAGAAGAAGAAAAACAGCCAGGCACCTCCCTCGCACTGCTGCAATGTAAGTTAATTCTAGTACTGTGAACACCCTAGGGTTACATTCATGTAACTTAAATACCAATAAGGGAAATAAAAAAGCCTACAATTAGTAAATAGCTTTTTCTAAAAAAAAGGTGATTTTATTGAGTTTTAATATACAGCTTTAATATGTTAGGGTAATCATACAAGATCTCTCGTGTTCAATTTACACATTACAATACAGACGTGAGCTAAAATCTTTTGTTTTAATGTACAAAAGGAATCCAATGTTGTCCACTAGCAGCTTTGAACTTGGCAAGAAAGGTTCTAGAAACTTTAAGTGCAGTAACAACCATACAGAATACAAAATGAATACAAGGACTTTTCTCCAAGGTATATAAACATTTGAAAACAAATGGTGCCTGCTCCACAGGGCAGACAACTGGCAAATTAAAACAAGACACTGACCAATGTTCCAGAGTAGAAGGAGCATTACCCTGTGTAACAGTTCTTATAAAATATCCTAAGAATATCTGTATCAAATAATTTGTACTGATCAGAAAAAAGGTCTGAGAAGAAACAGTAGGCAAGGAACTGAACAATCAAAAATGACATAGTAATATAAAATATTTCCATCACTATTTAAATGCCAAATTAAATCAAGCAATAGTAAAAACAAAACAGAAACAAAAACAACAACAAAGAAACAGAAAACTAAAGCTCTTCTGTTTGAAATAACAGCACTGTTTTTGCTTATTTTCAATGATTTTTTTTCTTATGAACACACTATATACTTGATTATTTCTTTCATACAGAGTAATGTGTCCATTTGGTTTGGTCTGTCACTTCAGTGAAGCTGACCAGCAGTCAGCCCATCACGTCTCACCTTTGACACATATTTAATGCTTTTTTCCCCTTATGTTCACTACTCTGGTGCCTCCTTCTTCTCAAGTTAAATACTTTTTCTTCTTTATACAGTGCAGAGTATATGGGCTTAGGATATGGAGATTTTCCTCTACTCCAGTTCACTGTCTAGTTCTGAGTTCAGTGGTGTGCAGTAGTTTGGCTTGTCTGAAGGTACGTACCCTGGGAGACACAAACACTTGTACGAACCTTCTGTGTTAATGCATTTGGCGTTCTTGCAGAGAGACATCCTGTTGTTCAGCTCATTGCACTCATTCACATCTGCAAAAAGTGGACAGCAAAACACATGTACTTCAGCATGTAGGTAAAACATTTATTTCCAGCATTGGCAGGAGCAGAGTAGGCTGTAGGAAGACACTGAGAATTATGCATTCAGTTGAGATCAGGTGGTAATAGGCTAGCCCAAAAACTGTAACACACAAACCTTTTGTTGGGAAGAAGTGGTAGTTACCATAGGAAATCAGTGTATTTGAAAACCTTAAATTGTTACATTACTTAAGCGGTGGCACAAAACTTCAATAACCACTTACAGGTTTCCATTTGATTGCATGAAAGTAGCTTTATGAGAAGAGTGTTGCTGGTTCTTAGTATAATATCTGTATTTAAAAAGCAAGTATTTCAGGCCTTGCTGGTGCTGCCAACAAGACAGGTATGAACAGCAAATTACCTGTAGTCCATAATGTGCAGCATTTGGCCTGAAACACCCAGAGCTAAGGAGGCCAATTTGCTGTAAAGTTCTAAAGATTACAAGGCATGCAGGTAAGCTTACCATGATACACCTAGGAGACCAAAGCTGTGCGTTACACAGCCCACTGCTGGCAGGGTGAGCACGGACACTGACAAATACCCACACACCCCCTGTGATAGGCTGTAAGCTGAGAAGTGCTGGTTGTTTTGCTTCATCTTCTACCTGCCGCTTCACCTTTCCCTGTTTTTTAATTGTATACACAGTCACTAGATGTCCTGGTTGTCTGCTGTGCAGACTGACTAATTTATGAGTGAGAGGACAGAATGTTTATTTTCACTGCTGAAATCAGTGAGAGTTAGTGGACCATGTCCTGCCAAATGGACATCTGAATATTTAGGAGATAATGCTTAAAAGCTGCTTAAAAAACTCGCTCCTGAAATTATTCTTCTGCTCTGGATCCACATCTATTCTCTATTGAAAAAGCTTTGCTCTCCGTGTTACAGTGTTGCATTGTTGATACAAGTTTAAGCTTCCTTGCACAAGGGTGTGTCTTTTCATTTCTAGGCTCTTAACTGAACACAGCTGTCAGGAACTGAGGAACAGCACTGCAGTTACTTCTGTAGCCCTTGCAGTAATGAAGATTAAATCGGCATATTTAATAGAACATCAGTAATCATCAGTATCCTCTTCTTTTTTTTTTTTTTCTTCTTAGCCTCTGCTTAGGTCAAGTGACCGAATAAAACTGGCACACTAAAAGAAGAATAAGTAGTAAATACGCTGTGCTCACCAACGCAAGTCATCTTGGCCATGTCCAGGTGATAACCATCAAAGCAGTCGCAGGTGTAGCCTTCCTGGACTCTCACACATCGGCCATTTTCACATCCGTTCAGAATACCACACTCCTCTGCTTGTAACTCCTCAAAGCTGTTCAGAAAACCTGAGCGAAGAAAGAATTACCAACAAGTAAGTTAGTTATTGCACTGCTGAATGAATATATACACCCAAACAGAGCGAGACTGAAATTCTCTTGGAGGTTTGCTGGAATGTGAGTTGACTTTGCAGAATGCAGGTCAGCTTTAGCAGAGTTACACCATCTGGAGTCATAAATGCACTAGAAAAGTGCTCTGATGTTTCAAGATGAAAACTGAATGACTTAGTGAATGCTGTATTTTAAAATTGTGTTTAAAAACCCGAGGGTTGGCTTTTTGGTTTGGGATTTTTTATTTTTTTTTTAATTTATATATATATTTTTTTGTAAATGAAATGGCATGCTTTGTCTATTTTTTAAAGGATAAATCAATGTTTTCTCAGTTGCACATTTTATTTTAATATTTAAATATATCAACTTTTGTGTAAACAAAGGTAAGCAGTGGTAGTGCAGTCTGGGACAAAAGTTCTTTACAATAGTATTCTAGAAAAGTGAGGTGTGCTTATGGGGGAAAATACTTAAATTCGATTGCCTTAAGGAAAGTAAGAAGAAATCAGATACTGCTTTACTATTGTGGGTTTGGTTAATAACTCTTTGGCTGGTACTTCAGCAATCAGTGCCAGTACAAATACTTGTAATCTACCCGTCGTTCCATGTCATAATTCTCAATGGTGAGTAGCCAAAGGCTCCCTGTTTCATTATGAATTTATGTATAAAGAGGGATATGTATTTAAAAAAAAAAAAGACATTTTTTTACACATTCAGAGATTTTCTGTAAGACTGAATTGCTCCTCTTAGTTCTGCGTAAGTTTTTCAACCAGCTTTCAATTCACTGAGCTGTTTGTAACAGGACTGCAGATGGCAGCCCATCACATCAAAAGGCCTTCTAAGGAAAACGGCTGGAGCGTGCGAGACTCTGTTGGCCTACCAGCATAATGAATATATAGCACAGAAGTGAAGGTGAAACTGGGGCTGGAATGGAACAAAGTATAATACATCTCCCCATCTGTCCCATAACGTATGATTAGTGGAGTGAACGCACAAACCATCGGTTTATGTAAAACCTGGTTACTTATTCACTGTTACAACAGTTGTAACCAATTTGCAAAGCCACCTTGCAATATAAATTTCTCTCCCTTTCCCGCTGCTTGTTCTGTCTTTTTCTATACATTTCATCCTGTCTTGGTTCTCGGGTCTCTCTTTTCTCTACTGCCTTGCTCTTTCTACTCTGCCCTTTTGTACTATCCTCCACGTCTATCCTTCAACTTCGGCTATACATACCACTTTTCTGTGATGAAAACGTTGGACCTACACCAAGTGGCTGCTTTTGAAGAATATACTGAGGTCTGTAAGGATTTATTTCCCTCAGGCCTTAACAGGAAGGTGGGCCAGATCCATCAACATCCTGGACATTCCTGAAGGACATCTGAGATGTTGTACACGATCCCTCACATCCTGCCTGCAGCCATTCCTGAAGGTTGTATGCATGCATACTCTCTGATCATCCTTTCTGTAGTTTCACTGCAGAGAGAGAACAGCTTGCGCGCTCTCCGTTTCTTCCATCTGAATTGTGCTGGAAAATCATGAAGTACTGGCATGGAGGTATTTTTTTCTTTTTCCCTTTTTTTTTTTTTTTTTTTTTTTGTGTGTGTGTGTGTGTGTGTGTGTGTGTGTGTGTGTCTCTTTTCAACTAAATGTACTCCAAAGAACTCTGTCCCAAGCTCCAGTGGAAAATTAATTTGTGAGAAAGAAAACTGGCGCTCCTCTCTACCTTCAGCTGTAAATCTGTTGGTAAATATAAATTTAGTGCATTTGGCACAGAATGTTCTACTGTATTAAAAATTAAAATTGCACTCTGAGCCCAAATGGACTCTTATACAACACAGGCTCTTGAACCAAAACACCTGACTGAAAGCTAATGTCATAGGAATAACTAAAAAATAAATAGGACACATTACTCAGAAGCAAACAGAAGAATAAAGCCAGCTACAGGGAAATAATCCAAGTTACAACCCTCATTTCAAGCATTTTACATAACAGAGAAACTTGCTTACGATCTTCAATGAAGTATGGATTAGTTTCTGGAGTGTAGTGCTCCTCAAAGTCAACCAAAGCATCTTGTCCATATGGCCGTCGAGATCCTGGAACAGGAATGTTGCACAGCTGGGCATAATCCTCTGAGGGGAGAAAGAAAAGAGGATATAAAACTAATCACACTTGTAACACAGTCTGCGTTGCATTAGTCGCAGTGTAGTGTGGCTCATATTAGCTGGAAATAAACTTATCTTCCTAGAAACACCATAAATCTGCGATTCCCACAAAGCATTGTCTCTTCAAGAAGAATGTCATTAAAATGTAACGAGCCAAGTGCAGACTATTAAGTCATAACGGGATAACACCAGGGATAGATTTCAGTAACTGCACCAAAAGTTATGGGTCATGTTCTTCTGGTCTGCTCTTGCCTTGAGCCGAGGGATGCTGTGTGTCCCACTGCCAGTGCACCCCTGACCAGAACTAGCTATGCTTATGCTCTTTGCTGGTTTAATAAAGGCTCTCCCAGCCCTTGTCTGCTAGCAGAAGACATCCCAAAGGAAGCAAAAGAAGCTGTATTTCTGGCAGTGCCAGCCAACCTGCAGAAATCTCAGAATAAAAACCCTTCCAAAATAGCATGCACTCCTTTGCAAACCATTCTTCAAACCACAGGCTTAATTGTTAATGCTGTTCAAGGTCTGCTTTGGCTGCAAACCTGACAGGGCAAGGGGAAATGTATGGGAAAAATAGCTACACTGAAATTCTGCCTCTTGAGTGAAAACATACCAAAGCAGCTCTTCATTTTAGGTGTCAGAGTCTGAAATGCTGGTGTACAGAGTTTGATTTTCTTTTTTTTTTTATTTATTGTGCTCCCTCAGTTTGTCTCCAGTATTTTTAGTAAACGGTAACTTATTTGAGACTGGAAACTCTGTTAAAATCCAGTAATCCAGGTGCTCCCTTACGCTTGCTACAGACTATTTAGCATCTGTTTCTGTGAAGATTGCCTGGTGTTCTGAGAATCAGGCAGAGTAAGGACGGGAACGAAAACCACCAAAAAGAGAGAGAGGAAAAAAAGCCCTAAGTAGATACAAAATCCAAGAATTGCAGATGGTTACAAAGCCAGAAACCTCATGCTGTGTTGAACTGTCCCAGACAGCAAATAGTCGGATATATCCAGACTGCCTCCAGACAGCCCAGAGGACAGCCCCTTTTGCTGCTCAGCACTGTCTTCTGGTTTTCCTAGGTACTATCATCTCCTTCACATGGGATGGCTTCACACTGTACCAAAAAGAATAAGGTGCTCAAAAGTCTGCTTGAATCCTGTGGCCAGCAACTCGGCTCTTGTGAATGTGAAACACTATACTGAGTGCAGAGCTTGTCATTGCATTTTGTAAAACTGCCACTGGGTTCCAGCCCACGTCTGCAGAATGCTACTTAGAAATCCTTCTAAACCTCAACCACCTTCTGCTCCAAGTGCGAGGGTTTTCTCCATTTTGCTCCTTTATATTATATTTAGACACAGTACTCTGTATGCCTGAACAATCCTCTCCTCCTCACCCAGGTAAAAAAGGACACTGCCCAACGGAGATATGCCATGGTACTCAAACAAAACACAGCCAGCACAAAAAAAACGTTGGTATATAATGTTACCTACATTCCTTAACGCACAGCTTCCCACTGAGTTACTATAATAACGATCAGTTCTAACAGTTGTTACGAGAAACACCTTATTTTTTCCTTTCCCCTCATTTTACCTCAAAGTACAGGAACAGCTGGGTTGTCATCTCAGACTGACTCTTCCATTCTTTTATGCTGAACTACTGATCCTTTGCTGGTCACGTGAAATGTCTGCATTTTTAGGTCTCATTATAACTGAATTAGCAGCAACAAAATGATGAAGAGTTGTCTTAGAGCTTACTGTAAGATTTGCCTTTGTTACAATGAGTTTTAACTGTATCAATGTCTTCCACAAGGCTATACTTACAACTGTAATACTCTGTTAAACTCTTGGAGTCCATCATGCTTAATTAACCATTTGTTAATGCAATCTGATCCTTAATAGTCCATATATTACCTGTATATACAGTTCTAGTACAGAAGCTTGCAAAGCATTTAAGTAGTCTTAATTTTACAATGTATATATCTATAGTACCTATATAGAATGTACACACTTGTTTTGATACATACTGTGATGACTTCAAAATTACCTATAATAACCTTTGTGTACTGTATGCTCTTTTTAATTGTCCAAGTAATTGTTGATTCAGCTACTAGATAAAAACAAGGAGAGCAACAGCAAGCCACCTAAGAAATCATAAGCAGAAACTCAGGACCAATAACCAAATGCACCATGTAGTTGTACTTGCTTTTCTCCCTAGGGAAGGAAAGGGTGGGCAGAGAGGAAAGTACAAAGATTGGAAGGCCCTTAGGAGGGACATGCTATGGAAAATCTTGAGAACTGGCGTTTTGAATCAAAGTTAGTTAGAGACTTGGATGCCTTTAGATTCCCTCTTTGGATGATTGAACAGCATGATAGTTACAGGATGATAGTTACAGCAAGACAAATGTGTATGTATAATTGTTGTTTTAAACTTTTCCCCTAGCTATGCTATGTTCCTACAGTTCCAATTAAAAATATATTTTGGGTCACCGCACTGCGCTGGTCACAATTTCCCAGGGAAGCAATTTAAAACAAAGTGCTATAAGATACTTTGGTGAAGACATATGAATAGTGCACAGAAAGCTGCAGCAAGTGTACAAATGAGTGAACAGCATGATGCTGCCCTGGGGAGATGTCTGGAGGAGGATGACATCATGAAGGCAGGAGGGAGGCAGAGAACAAGGAGCAATCTCTAACAACCTCTGAATTACAAAAACATTTCAGCTGTCATAGAAATTAATGCTCGCTTTCAAAACAGTCTTTCATATAAAATGATGGAAAAAAGTGTTTTCTATAATCACAGTCAATGCTAGAACTTTTTTCACACAGATTCATTTTCTCTGCTAGCTCATCTTCTGGCTGCGATCAGCAATAATGATGCAACTACTGTTACAAGGGGCAATTAAAAGGAGTTAATCTGTGTTGCCTCCTGTTTTTCTGTGTTTTTCTCACAACATTGATATGAAGCATTGAGACAGCTTATTGTATAACATAGCAGAGCTATCATAAAAGGAAGCTGATTTATGCTTCCAAAATCATAAAGGACATTTTCTAAGGCAGATGCATGCACATGAAACAAATACATTATGGGATTACAGCTAGATGCTCATGCATACTGGCACAGATGTTAGCCATAATTGGTGGTGAAAGCTGGGCTGACAAGACGACAGAACATAAAAGGGATGGATTGACCACTTTGAGATTCTTGTTAGCACAAATGCAGCTGCACATATAATTTGCATAAAGATGTAACTGCACAAGCTTGTGCGGGCCTTGCTTGCACCTGGAGTCATAGAAATACTAAACTCTCTAGTCAGAAAAAACATTCCCTATTTCATGCATCTAAGACAAAATACTATATTAAAAAAGCGTTTCTCGACATAACCATGATTGAACCACAGCCAGTCCTCCCTCCTGCCTATAAAGCAAGCTTTATTTCTCTTCCAGCTTCTTAGAACTGTCATCATTGCACAAACTAAAAAGCAGCCAAGGCTATCAACATCATGGCAATCCCTTCATGTTATTTAAAAATGCAACAGATCGACTATGGAAGACATCACTGGAGGGAAGGACAAAGCCAACAAAACATGTGTTACATGTAATGAAGGTACCTTCCCAATCAGAGCTTCTGGACATCAGTCTGGATAGGCTGAGTTTCTGCTGTCTCAGGAGATTGCATCACTTGTGAACTGAAGCTGAAAATATTTCTGTAGTACCTTTAGACTGTGCTCTTTGACAATTTAGGTAATTTTATCAACATCTTTCACAAACAGATGCTGAGGTTTGTGGTAGACTGCATTCATATATATGCTACAACTCTTGGTACTCAAGAAAACACGAAGAATACTAGGACTTTTCATGACAGAAATGTCTTTGCATGAAGAAACTCTGATTGAAATTGCTGAGGAAAACTCTCAGTGGATATAAAGCTCTGGTTAAAATTGAAGGAAGTACCAACCTCGTGATATTAAAATCTTCCTTATGTTCCTCATCTGAGGCTGCTCATATTTCCTAAAACAAGCTTTTCTCCTACTGCTTGTGGTAGATTGTTAAAAGTCAGAGTGTTTCTGCCACAGCTTTGCAAATGGCCTTCTGACTCCTTGCTGACTTACATATATGCATGGAATTCCATGAGCAAAACCCTTCCAAAGTTATTCTACTACACTTCAGAAAAAATCATTGAAAATCATTGACAGAAATGAAAGCAGCCAAAAATCTGCACAATGGAGCATAAGACTTTAAATATTCAAGACCCAATCACTACTATTTTCTGTGCCCCAAAGGTAATTCATTTGTCCAGGATCCTTACCAGAAAGGAAGCAGGCACAATGCCATCCTAAATGGAAAGATGAACAATGATCTCCAGAAATCAATCCAGTGCCTCCCTGCTGATCTTTACCATCTTGAAAGAGTACAGATGGAAACTCATCGTTCATACACATTGGTTTCCCTTGTACTTCAAGATCTTCATGAGGGGCACCAGCCAGAACTCAGAGGGAACAACATGTTCTCATAATATGGAAGCTCAGCCCAGAACTAACTCAGAATGTTTACGAAGGATACACAAAGTTCCTTGCCACAAAAATGCAATCCAAATAATCTGTTCTGCCAGAAGCCATGAAGTTCAACCATCATATGTAGGCATCTCCATGGTCTGCACCTGAGTTAGTCATCCAGTGTTCCTTCTTAGTCCACTGAAAGACATCACTACTTTTAGGACACCATCTCATTCTGAAGTAGATGTCTGGAATAGTTCAGACAAATCTAACCATCAGGGTGCTTATTTCTTTTTCCTGGTGGAATGGGAAGCTGGTAGGGCTGAAACACATGTAGGTTTTCTATATAAAAAGCATGAAATTAGCCAAGAGGAATCCTACATTCTCCTACATAACACTCCAGATGACTCACGTTAGCCACTGCCCTCGGTAGTTCTCTCAGTAGTCTGGGCTTTGCCTATACTACAGTGGAGATAAAGAGAAACTTAAAGTGTAGCACAGGTCTTCAGCAGTTTCTGAACACAAAACACAATCAGAGAATTGTAGGATGGTTGGAGTTGGGAAGGGACCTTAAAGCCAACTAGTTCCAGCCTCCCTGCATGGACGTAGGCACTTCCTGTTAGGAAAGTATAAACTCCTGTAACATCTAGTGACTGGAGTTTTCATTGCTATTTCTGTAGATCTAAACATAAAATGGTTCCAGTTAAAATGCATACCCACGAAATGTCAGAGTAAAATGCTGAAAAAGTGTAAGTTTAAACAGGTAAACAGGCTGAAAAATGGAACAGCAGTATTCTCTACAGTTGCACAAATGTCCTAATGACATTATCTTAGTAGTCAGACCGCCAAGTTTTATACGCTACATATTTTGCTATAGATGCAGCAATGTATCCTCATCCTCAGTAAATAGTTATTAAAATGTCTGTAAGAAATGCAGAGCCCCAGTCCTACCACCTTTTTCCATATCAGGACTTCTCTTGGCAGCTACCTACATACAGGAAGAGAAGACATCCCCCTTAACAGGCTGGCATATCTTTAGTTCAGGGGCATTAACTCCACCTTCCTAGCATCCTAAGCTGCTTACCAAAGCAAAGGAGGTACTGCACTGCAAAAAACAAAGTCCTAGGCAGGTTTCTGAAAAACATTTTACAAATATAAAAACAGACAGTCTCCTTAAATTAAACACTGACCCTGACACACTTCCTTACTCCACATTTTCTAACTTCTATCCCCTCCCTTCAAACTTACTGTACCATGAAACAACACACCTTGCCTAACATTCATTTCCATCCCATAGAGTCTCACAAGAGCTTCTGGAGTCTCAGCAGATTTTTAATGCGGGTGTTACATGTTCAGGTTAGCATGAGAGGTCTATGGCCTAATTCTGGATTCCAGATTTTTTTCAGTCTTGGCCTATTTCTCCGTTTTCTGGCAGGGATACTTTGACCCAGCTGTTAAACCCATTGGAGTCTGTCTTGATGCCAATTACTAGAGCATGCACTCCATATGGAAACTGTTGGGTCTTCACAACACTAACAGTAAATTGAGTGAAGAAGCAGAGCATCTGAAGGCAGGTTGGCTGACAGGCTTTTTAAGGAATGGATCCTTTACTTTTGTTATCTAAAACAAAAATATCCACTTTCGCAAACTTTATCAATCTGTCAATTATTAGAGATTGCAAGTGATATTTAAAACTTCAAATGGGTTTTTAAGAAACTCGAAAGTTTCTTGACGACAATAACTGAAAGTTCTTTGGGCAAGTGCAGCTTAAGATTGCAGTAATTCCAGGAAAAGAACCAAAACTTTTAAATTTTCAAGACTTTGGTATTGGAAGCAAACATTCAAAGTCTTTTTCTGTAACATAATGATATCATAAGATTGTAATGTTAGAAGCAATGTAATTGGAATCAACCTGTCCTTGCTTCCTTCTTTTAATGACAAGAAGGCCTATCCTGCAAAATTGTTAATGCAAATAAGATACATTCAATCACATCACTATATTTGATGTTTGCACTATTTTTGTCAGGAATTTGAATTAGTATTTTTAGTTTATTCCTTGGTGGTGCCTTCAAAATACTTATTAGCCTTACCTCTGGTAATACGTTGCTGCTCAATTGCAATACTTAAACTATTGCTAATTCTTTTTGTCTCAGTCTCCAAATACGCAGCGTCATTTTCAGGGGTAATTGTTTGATCAAGCACCAGAAGGTAGGAAAATCCCCATCAGCAGTTTTCAAGAATGTGAGCAACTACATAAATTCCATGCTGATGAATGGATGGATTTATTTTTCATTTATGTGGATCAACTCTTTATCTCCCCACTGTTTCTATGCTGGATCTTATTCAAACAGGAAGTTTAAATCTTGTAATGAAAAATTCAAGTGCTTTCAGAAAAGGCTGGGACACCATATGCATTTGTTTTAGAAGGTGCTTAACATTCTATCACTCATAGCTGTAGCCCTGTATTTCCTTCTAACTGCAACATCTAGATCCTTGGGTATAAGATAATTAAAATAATTATGATATTTATGTCCTTAACTGTAAATCTTAAAGAAGTTATATAGGCAGAGTATAGATACTGTAAGAAGAAACTACAGATCAGCGAATGATCTAGTTATCTAATCCATTTCATGGTAAAAGTCTGTCAGTGGTAGTGCATCCCCATGTCTTCTTTTTCATGTGTCACAAATCTTCACAACGCCCCTAACTTGGAAAATAAGCAAACACCTTCAGTAGTAAATTTGGCCAACACAATACACAGCTATTTAAAAATGGAGAAATTCCAGGTTCCCCAGCCAGGACCTGAACCTGTGACCTGCTGGCCCAGAGGTGTGAAAGCACTCTCTTGAGCCAATGATATCACTTTAAGTGCTACAAACTGAAGACATATCAAATGAATCATTTATTCAGTTCAGTCAGCTTCAAATTTTTCTTGGTAAATGTTCCTGAAAACGGAGAAGGTTTCCAGGTTTGTGTGTGTGCACGTGCACATGTGCAAGGACACATGAGCATGTACCACCTACACTAAGGAATGCTGGTTTTTTTTTGACCTACTAAAGATTCAGTATGCTTTTGTTCTTTTTAACTCTCTATATTCCAATCCAATTTAAGTAGTCTAAGATCGAAGTATGCCTTGTACTTTCATTTCAGGCGGATATTTTGCAGTGCTCTTCAGCTTTGAGGATCATCCAAGTGACTTCTGGCATCTTGTTATCCGTCGTGATCCTTCATATCATTTCTTTAAAGAACTACTCATGTCCTTTCTAGTTAGTTGGGATCTGTATCCTGCTGTTGTCACAGGGTTTCTGCTCCAGAATCCTGTGGATTCTGGATGGATTAAAACCGATCTAATTTCAAGTCTAAATATGTTCGAACTGAATTTGTTCCCTCATTATCTTACATGGATACCGTTATTTAAAAGCTAGTGGGACTTATCTATGATGTTGATATAGCAGAACCTTACCATTTACAACCCTTATTCTGCATTTAAGTCTGGCTTTTTCCATTTACCCTTTTAAGATGGGTTCTCCATTCCATGACCATCGTGGTAGTTCTCTGTTCTTTTTCAGGTTTACTCTACTTTATTCTGCTCTGTCTTTCCATCTGAGGAGCTCCAGGTCAACACAACAATTCTCACCATGAATTATTGCCTTGTGTTTTTTTTTTTTCTTTTCTCATTCCATTTCAATTGTTATTCTAGCCAATGTAGTAATTTCATTCTGTACACGTCCAGCTTATGTCATACTGTTTTTCTTCTTCAGTCTCCTGAAGAAGAGTGAGCATTAACCAGTAATTACTCTGGCCAACACCAAAGTCAGATTTTTTTTTTCCACTTGCTGTACTTCCAAAGCAAACTCAAACACAGAAAGATATATATGAACAGTTCAAGGAACTTGCAAGTGAATTCTAAAAAGATAAAACCCAGGCAGACAAGAACACAGCTCCATTAGTACTTTGATAAGCTCTTCTGTGTACTTTGAACCATGTTACTGAAAGACACTTTGTAAGAAAGTCACATCCAAACTAAGCACTTCAATAGTTTATATGGAAGAAGTTACAGTGATTGCATACAAGTTATTATGGTACCAGATTCTATAATACCAGGGCTGTTAAAGGTACAGATGTATCACCTCATGTGCTGACATACAACTTTGTTGCTTCTATGGGTCTCTTCTCCAGTTTTCAGCTCACAGAAAATGTCTGTGTCAGTAACAACATATCTCTACATCTGTTTAGCTTTTGTACTCGCCACAAGACATAGTTTCTACTTGAAGTATCTTGGAACAATGTCTAATTTCTAAACGATAAACCAAAATGTAGTCATAAAAAAATATGACCTGCTAGTCAGTTTGTGCTCTAAAACACTCTTTAACATCCTTGGAAATCCTTTAGTCCTTATTGTACTTCATTTCCCTTACCTATCTTAAATTGCTTCTCTAAACATTTCATAATAAGCAAGCATGTAACCATATAATAACGACAATTTCTTTGATTTAGTGATTTGAAACCACTATTTAGCAGACCCTTATCAAGCAAACATCCATTTGCAGCCAGCCTGGCAGAACATCACACTGAAAATAGATCTGTATGTGTAATACCTGCAACAAAAATTGGAATCATTTATGTAGCCTGCTGAGTATTAGCATGTGTGCACATGAACTATGTGTATCTTTTCAGAGGTAGTTTTTAATTTCTCTTTCGTGGTAAGGAAATCTGCTACTCTTAAGATGCCCTCCTATTTTCACCAGGGTCCTACACTGCCAGTCACTGAGAGATTCACCCGAAAGAAGTGGGTCCAGTAGATTCCAAAAAGTAAAAGCAGTACATTTTCAAAATCTGGACCGTAATGGCTTCCCCTTATTTAGGGAGAACAATTTCCATTAGCTTTTGAAGGGTTGTGGGTTTTTTATTCATTATTAGCCCAGGTATAGGTGCAAGAGATTAAACACGTCAGAGTTTGTTCCAAGAATGGAAACGTTCATTTCCTTACCTGATTCTTTCATCGGACACAAGGCGCACTGCATGCCCCAGGCTTCACCATACAAGCAGCAGCACTCAGTGTATGTAGTCTGCTTTCCAACCAGAGGTCGACTACAGACAAAATCGTCACTTAGATGCTGCCAGCAAAGATCCTGGTAGACCTCAGTTTCTTCAGTTTGTTCTGATGGAGAAGACAGTATTACATCATATTTGCAGCACTATTGTTTAAAAAATAGATACTGGCATAACGCAGAGTTTTGTAAATACACACTAGAGATTAACCTAGCTTTACTATCCATGACAAGATCCATGACAAGACAGACTTTACTAAATACAAATTTAAGCATTTTTAAGTGCTTGGTGACTCATCCCTTGAGATTTTGATTTTTCAATGGCATTATTAGACACAAAATACACAAAAACTAAAATTTCCGAAGGAAATAACCATTCATTAATGATAATAATTGTTAGTAATTATTAACAGTTAACAATAATTATTAATAATTAGTTATAGGACTAGAGGGAATGGTCTCAAGTTGTGCCAAGGAGATTCAGATCGGTTTTAGGAAAAATTTCTTCTCTGAAAGAGTGGTCAGGCACTGGAACGGGCTGCCTGGGGAGGTGGTGGAGTCACCATTCCTGGAAGTATTCAGGAGAAATTTAGATGTTGTACTGAGGGACAGGGTTTAATAGGAAATACTGGTGGTAGGTGGACAGTTGGACTACATGATTTTGGAGGAATATTGCTGAATGCTTAGCACTGACTCAGCTTTGCTGTCATGGAAGTTTGCATAGATCTAAAAAACAAAAAAGCAGTGTTTGGACAATGGTGAATATTTGGAGAATTACTGGAATGAACCTTTAATAAGGGTTATTTTACTTTTCTTACATGACTAGCAATAGCATCAGAATGAACTGTTACTGTTAGAACAGAGCTGAACGACAATTTTACATGGGCTCAACAGAAGACTGGATAAATTCTTGGAAGAATCCCATTAACTAAACAAACTGCATCAGACTAATGAAATCCCATCAGCTGAAAATAGTTAGAGGCTGGGAGAATGTTGGGGGTGGGGGATGAGGGGAAGTACTGTTTATCTGCTCTCTTCTGGTCCCTAATAATCCACTTACAGCTATTGTTAGAGATGGAATACTGCTGTGAATTACTGTCACATTCTTACAAACATTAACAAAACGTATTTTTGTTGGAATATTTGGAATATGTTTTGCTGGAATATTTCAGAGGCATACTAGTTTTTACAAAATTCTCAGCAGCAACAATTATTTCCTAGTCCTAGCAATCTGAAAACTTGATCAAAAGGAGAAGAACAGAAAACTTCATGTACTTGGAAAGTAAAAACCACAGCACAATTGTTTTATAAAAACATCTGAAAGGTTTTGATTTTGTTCCAACACAGAACAAAATATAAGAGTTGTCACAAACCAAAATCATGCAAATATTAACTACATTTTTACATGATACAGCCACAAGATGCAGTAGTGCGCAGATAAGTATACAACAAAAATCTACAGTGTGTTCTGCAAGTGTAAAGATCTAGGTAGATACTCGCTAAGAACTTGCCAGAACATGCAGCGAAGAGCAGCATTGGTTATCTGCAACCAGCTCTAAATCCTGCTGGTACAAAGGAACCAGCATGTGCTGTCCTCTGCAGCAGGGAGGACAGTGCCAGTAGTGATACAAGGCTTGAGTGCTTTGTGCTGGGTGAAAAGGTCATTGATGTATTCTCCACAGTATTGAATGATGGAACACCCTTTTGGGCCCTTTTCTCTTCAAATCCTAGATGAAAGCAAAGAACAATCCTGCTTTTTGTTTGTTTAACTCGAGACTGAACCATAGGAATGCTGTTATCCTTTCACAGTTCCAGGCAAGAGGATGACTACACTGCTCCTCAAAAATACCAGTTCTGTAATTCTGCATGACTCAATCAGCCACTTGGTCTGTATATCCACATTTCCTTTCACAGAAGCACCTTAGGAAAATTTATTGAGTTACAGGGACCAGAGGTCTGTATTATGGTTATGCAATGCCAATATTAATAAAAAACATTGTGATGTTTCTTTAAAAGTTGAGCATGGCATAGGCTAAGCTGTACAGACTGAATAAATGCTCTGGATTTCTGAAACATTTCTAAGAATCTCAGAATAGCTGACATCTTTTTCAGAAATCAATCAGTGTCTACTGAAATCAAAAGAATGCGAAAAATATTATTTAAATAGCGTCACTGCAGCTCACAGCTTGAAAAGTGAGCCTGATGCAACTCAAATATTAATCAATTGAAAGCATAGGTATAATTTAAGATGTTTTCTTCTATATCTTGTTATTCCTGGTTTTATTCCAATGGTAGAAGCTCACAGTCATTCATTCTGAATTAGAGCAGACTAACTCCAGAGTTAGCCCACAGCCAAATCCCAGTCTCACAAAGCCTGCAAGATGCACGTCTTTGCGTACAAAGCTGTAAGAGGCCAATGCAGAGCTGGTGAATCAGCAGTGGAAAACTCCCCAGCCCAAGCCTAATTTTAATTGATACTTTCAGCAGTCTCCTATCTAACATGGCAAGGTAGAGCCCTGTGAAGTCCTACAACATGTTGCTTTCTGGATAAACAGGTGATGAACTAAGCAGTGCCCTCCAAAATCCTCTTGGGAAAAAAAAGAGCAGGTTCATCCAAGCACGACCCATACTAAGCTTACTGTGGTCTGTAGCCACATCAACACCACCTTATAGAGGTGTACTCACTCCAGGAATATATATAATGGATCATACCACTTGAATCTGCTGGTCTGATGCATCGCTTTTCTGTTGCGTCCAAAACCATTGGGTGTGTACAGAAACAGTTGTAAGATCCTTCTGTGTTAATGCACTGGCCATCAATGCAGCTGTTTGGGTCCTGACATTCATCTGTGTCTTAAAATGGAAGGAAATGTATCAAGGAAAGCCAGCACAAAGCAGTTGTATCGTGTTAATCAGTGTTTATATTTTCTTACAGTAGGAGTAGATTTCCCTGCATGTCTTCTGTTAAGTACTGAAATCCTGCCTGTGCCCATAAAGAAGAACAGACAGATGAGCAGGATGGTGATCTCTAATCCTCAGATACCAGGAAGCATATGGATGAGGAGGTTTGCTGAGGTAGGAGTGCCAGGCATACCCTGCATCCAGCACAGCTGCAGCTGGTTCACAAGTTCCTATCCTTGTGGGATAGTACTGGCAGGCATTAGAGGTGGGCATACTCTCTGAGACTCTTCACGAGCTCATCACAAGGAAGGATTAAGTTATCTGGCCACAACGTTTCTTAGTTTGGATTGGAGAAGAAAAGCAGAAATTTAGCTCAAAGGGAAGAACAGGCCATAATTAAAAGAAATTACCTTAAATTAGCAAAGAAAAACAAAAATAAAACCAACCAAACTTTGTAAAGAAACAATCTTAGAAACCCAAGGTGAAAGACTCTCTTATTGTGGTTGCAAAAATTACTTCCTTTCATTATGCTATTCTGCACATTTTACAAGGTTATTTGCTTACAGAATAAAAGCCAGAGTGACACTAATTTTTAGCTGAATACCAGAACCAAAGGAGTACAAAATTCTGTGGACTAAACTGAGCTTCAGAGACCTGAACTATAATTTCACATTGCATTTTAACTCCTTGTGGAAAACAATCTGTCCTTAAAAACAAACAAACAAACAAAAAACCCATACCTCTGTTGATTTATTATACTAAAACCAGCACACTTAACTAAGCACACTATGGTGGGCTTCACCATACTGATTTCGGTGTTTGCCCCATGTACAAAGAGCAGAAAGCTAAATGTTAGCTGGTGTAGTAAAGCAGCAGTGTATGTTTATAGGGGGGGAGCTACCTCCAATCACTGTGCTGCCTGGATAAGGGCTGGTAGCAGCTCTAAACTACACTCAAGGGAGCACAAGGAGCTGTTTTGGAGATGCAAACTCTTGGGAGCAATTTGCTGAGAAAGGAAGCAAATAAAGCAATCTCTGCTCTACATGCCATTACCACGTCAGCCAAAATTGCTGCCCAGCCAAGCAGAAGGGAAAAGAAATGACCCAGTGCCTCTGAAAAAGCTGCTATTACAGGAGTTTGGAGGCCCTGTGTACCTCTCCCCTTACTGGGAGTACTGCAGTTCTGGTGGGAATTCAGCTGTTTGAGTCTGCTTGTTTTGCCCATCTGCATACCATTACAGTGACAAGAACATTTTAAATAAACTTACCAAAGCACTGGAGCTTAACAGGGTCATAGTATGTGCCTTGTTTGCAGTAGCACTCATAACCTGGCTGTGTATTCAAACAGAAGCCATTTTTACAGATTTCTTGTCCAAAGAGCTGGCATTCGTCAGCATCTGAAAAGAAAACATTAAAGGCTGCATTATCATAATTAGTACAAGGCCACACAGGAGAGCAGAATGGAATAAAGCCTGTACACGTCTGTTCAAGTAAAGTGCACTTTAAACAGTGGGGCCTAGCAGCACAGATATTCATAGAAAAAATAAATCTGATATAAAAGAGGCAAAATAGAAAAGAGGTAGCCAAAACAGAAAAGAGAAAACTTGTGCACTATAACTTTCTCTTGTCAGAGTAACTCTTATGACACATACACAAGGTAGATGAACTGCACAGAGTAAAGCCTGCGATACTGGGAGAGCCTGCAGCTCCTCTATCTAGCCTTCAGGCAAGCAAAACAGATTCAATATGGCCAGGCCTATGCTTTTCAATATAATTTGCTTTACGCAAGGGATTCTTACCATGAAATCCAATCAAATCACATCATAGTACTACAGAACTAACTAAGCAGTTATGCTTATTGACTTTTGTCGCTGCTCTCCTTCTTTCCCTGCAGTTTGGCAACTGCTGTGTGTGGCAGAGAATCCTCCTATCGGCACTGTTAGTGATTTCATTATTCAAACATATCAAAAAGTTCACTGGAGACTTCCTTCCCCATAGAAATAATCGTGTCTGTTGCAAAATGCAGTGCTGCAGTTCTTAGAGCCACCAAGTGACAAAGAGAATCCATCACGCCTTCAGATGAATTATTTTTTTCCAACCCTCTTTCATTTGCTCAACCTATCTGCTACACTGCTAAAGCACTCTGTTGAAGCTAGGTTGGTATGAAAACAGCAATAACAAGCACAGTGTAAAGTAGGTGATTTTCTCTCAATACCAGTTGTCTCAATCCACTGTCTTCTATCGACTTACTCCCCACTAGGGCAATATATACTTCAGCCTCAAACTGTCATTTCCAGTTGTACATCAGTTTTAAAGGCAAATTATTCAAATACTTTTTGAGAGGAACTGAAAGAACAATAAAGCTATTTATTTTTACAGTTACTCTTCCAGCCCCTAAGTGGCTTCAAGCATTAAATATTTTAAGTTGGACTGCTTAGCAGCAACGCAAAGATTAATAAGAAATATTATTTAGCTGGATGTCTGTACATGTATTTCTTTTTGCTGTGGAACAGAGGTATGTGTCTGTCTGGGGAAAAGTGGGAGAACCTGGCTGAGCATATTCACTTCTGACAGATAATTTCAAATGAAACAGGAGCTTTTCCTATATGGAAAAGTTTGCTGACAAGAGCAACAGAAACACAAGTTAGTGTAACAGAGCAAGATCACATTATTAAAAGGACTTGTCCATTTATTGTCTGTCCTCTGTGCCGTTCCTAAGGTTATTAGGAAATAAACTTATAAAAACAGAAAGAGTCTCATTATGGCAAGCAGTAGCTGAGGATATTTCCAGATTGAAATATTTCCGCCCTCCAGTACTCATGGCAGCTAGAGATGTTACCAACCCTGAGGTAGCACAACAAAACCAATGAAGATTTGGTTTGACACATCTGGACATCATGTGCACACACTGTATCCCAAATCTACAGAAATCTCTACACAAATAACATGCTTAAACAATCCTCAAATAAACATACCCTCACAGAATGTTAGGTGCTTCAAGAGAAGCTCTGTAATAGTATCCTGACTTGTCTAGATGGGAACTGTCAGCCTAGCCATCTCATGCCATCAATCATAGGTCTGGAGTGATCCCATGGCATCTTTTTCTTTACTCACTCTAAGTTGGTCAACAAAGAGACACCTCTAAAGAGTGAAGATCTTACACAAGAACCCACTTTAAATGCCCATATTAGTTTGAATGAATCTGGGTATTAGTGCCTCACAACTTTCAGTATCTTTTCCATGTCCCTGTGAAGTAAAGGACAGCATGTTCCTCAATTTGTGAAAAGCAAGGAAAGGTACAAATAAATACTTCATGAGGACAACACTGAAAGATAGAAGGAGGGCAGAGAATGGAACTATTCACTAAACGGATAGGAAAAATGACCTATCAGTATCCTGGTCATTGAGGAAGGATAGTTAAAAAATGTACAGATAACAATCATACAAAGAAAATATTTCACCATCAGTTTTGTCATCTCTCAGATTTAAGACTGACAGAGCTGGGATTTAGCTGGAAGCAACTTTGGCCAATGTTTGTCAACCGTGTGACAATATGCCTCTATTAATAGTAGCTCTTTAAAAAATATCCAATTTTACTGCATTTTTATGTGATGTGAACATATGGTAATCTCTACATAAATTCTTGATTTGTAAAACAGTGATTCTAATAGGAAAAAATATATACAATTTGCATACTTTTTAAAGATACTGCAGTTACTGCATAACTCAAACACAATACGTTGATTTCATTTTAGGTAACTAATACAGTGCATGACACCATATGCTGAGGAAAATTGTTTTCACAAATATGAGTGACCACTTTTCAAACAGGAATTTCCCTGATCTCGCTCTTCTCTTAGTGATGTCCACACCCACAGGCTCAGATTTCTGTCACTCACATTCTCTACAGTCTTTTGTTCAGGAATAATTTCATTAAGTTCTGTAATGAGAATCTCATTGCTGAGCTTCCGTCAGTTTTTATATTCACTCTTTCTTCTAAGTCTAATTTAAACAGAACACCTCCTCCCAGCTGCCCACGCATTTATCTACACAGTTCAGGCTGCTTTGCATTTTGTATATAAATGACTATTTGAGGTTTACATTCTTGGCATCTAGTCTTACAGTATATAGCACTTAATACAAAATAAACTGGAATATCACAGAGATCGTATAATTGATATTCTGTCTGTCAAATGATGATCTTCAGCACTGTTCCGTATCACAAGCGGTTTTTGTCACCTACTAAAATTTGAATCAATATGTTTACATTGCTAGCTCACATTTCTAGTTAATGAACTACCAGAAACTCTGAAGGAATTGATACAAGTCAGCACTGACCTTTGTAATTCTCAGCAAGAAGCCCATAAGATGATTCTTCAGAGGGAATGAAGCCTTTCCCTTCAGGACACAAATCAGTGAATTCAGCTACGAGAGAGGGAAAAAACAAAAATTATGCTGTCCAGAAAAACCTACTTGCATATACTTGTTATATACATGTTTCAGGGTAGTTTGAGAAATCTGAGGCAACCTACACATCTATGCCATCATGCAAACCTTCAGCTAAATGGGTGATGCTAATTCTACAGCTCAACTTTTTGCTGCTCTCAGAACTACTAGCAGAGGAAGCTTTGAAAAACAGAGCTAGGATACCCAGCTATCACAGAGCTGAATGTAAACTCATTTATCTAGCTTCTTGTCTGAAGAATATAGTCCTCATTGGGTTACATGGTGCATTGGTGTTATAACAATGTCAGTAGCAAAATTATTGTAATTAAAGCGAGTTTTGGCCTTTCTGAGCTACACTGCAAGTTGTAGTGTAGACACATCCCAACTGAGATACAACCCTCTGTGCATGTACTTCAGTGAAAACAGTAATTAATTGCAACAGGAGAACATCGTATGGATAACAGAGGATAACTGTTTAAAGTGTCTTGGAGACTGTACAGAATCAAGTAAGCCTATCCAAGCAGAGTGTTTACCTAATGTGCTTCATTACAGTTTCACTGATCTTAAACTACAGCTAAAACAGGAACTAAACAAGATGATGCATACGAATAGAAATTCATCTTTAGTATTTAATATAAAGAAGTTTATGCATGTTCTCTTTTAACATGATTTTTTCCAGATGGTTCTGAATTTCAGCCATCACTGTTTATATTTCAAGTATTGTTTTCAGTATTTGTGACAAGTATCATATGGCTGTGTTTTTCTAATTTAATATTTAGAGGTTACACAATAGTCTGCAGACGGCATGATTAGCTGTACTGATCAGTAAGTAGGAAAATGTAAAACTATCATCATAATATATATCAGTAATTCATAGCAATGTAGAAACAAGATTAAGAAGAATAACTACAGACTCAAAAACATGATGCTTACCTTTGTTTTCCAGCTTGTGGAAAAAAAATCTAACTAAAATGATGTCATTGCATCTATACCTTCTGTGATAATCCATTTTTGTTTAAAATCTATTGGAGATAATGCTGCATGGTAACATTTTATCCTTATGTTTACTATGGCAAAGCAAATGGATTTAGACTAGATCTAATTATTCCTATTGACTTTTCCTCTACAGAAATCTCTCCCAAAAAAATCATGGTGATATTCTACAGAATATGGAATCTAATGTGAAAGCCTTCTCTGACAGCAAAGCATACTGAAGTTAGCAAAAATACAGTGCTTCAAAAATTTACACGTGGATGGACAGCTTCATCTTACCAGTTCCAAAGACAGGGCATGGGAAGATTTCACAGTTATCACCCCAGCCAGCACCCAAAGTACAGCAGCATTCTTGTTTGGTTACATTGGACGCAAGCACATTGTCACAGAAGTTAGCATCGTTCAGATTGTAGTAGCACTCCTTCTTTCCATCTTCATGTTGATCAGGCTCTATTGGCAATTCTAAAAGTGAAGAGAACATCTGCGTAAGATGTTAGGTGAAATAAATAGATTTGTTTTACAGGAGAGTCATGTGAGTCATGGTTCTGAAGTCACCACAGTGAAGAATAGTGTTGCCTGGTTGAGAAGAAAATAGCTACAAATTCTGTTTTCACCTTTTTGTTCTTGGGAAGAATGATGGGAGTTCATAACTGCTCTTTTTCAGACCCATTCTGAAATTTTTCATACTTGCACTTCCTTCACTTTCAAGCAGATCTACCTGCTGTCACGGCTAACTATCTAGCTATCATGCCCAATGCTGTGCTTTTCATCTATGAACCTTGATGCCCTTCACACACATGACCAAACATTACACAACCTCAATTTACAGATAAAGAAGGTAAGGCATAAACTGGAAAGAACTGATTCTCCAAAGAATGAACATTTCCTTTTGTTTTTACTGGGGAAAAAAAGCACAGTCCATATTTGAAAACAAAGCCCTTTAAGATTTTGGCAAAAGTAACCGTGCAACTCTGCAGCAAGCAGAGGAATATAATACAGATGTTGAGTTAACTGACTCTGCATTTTACTTTAAAATAGGCTTTACAGGCATCCAGCCAAGAAATAGTATTTTTTGCCCTTTGCAGTTGAGTGGGTCCTCTCCTACTATATATACACAAGGACTTGAGGAAAAACACTCTTTCCCATAGATCCAATAAAAGACATTAACAGTCAAAAACTTTTAAAAGCAAGGCACTTAAGTACGCAAAGGAGTGAGTTTGAAAAGAAATACATAGTTTAAGCTTCTATATTTTCAGAATCCTGTCCATCTAACCTTGCACTTGCATAAAAGTTCTCTACAAGAGCTCAGTAACAGAAACTATCACATAAACTTGTTAATCACACTTGATCAATATGACAAACTCTTCATGTGCCATCTGTAAGGTAACTGAACAGCTCACATTTATTAATCAAAACAAAAATTTTGTTCTTTAGTTTTAGATAAGCCCTGAGATGATTTGTTCACTCCATTTTCTTCTTGTGAAATGCCTCATGCCTAGCACTTAGTTTAGAAATACTGAAATTCATAAAAACACACTACAAATAATTGCATATTGATTGATTTTCCACTGTTTGAGATTTCATCTGTTTCTTCTCAGTCTGTTGCACAATTTGCCAAGCGGCAGAGAACTGTTAAGCAATGTATCCAGGTGGGAATTAAAACTCAAGAAGATACTCAAGGCTGCCAGCGTACAAACTCATTGTGTAGCTGGGAGAACCACGTACACTTGACCACTGTGTCTGTTTGCCCCTTTCTCTGGCCGTCTCACAGAGGCAAAGCTCAGCCTCTTCGCACAAGTTACAGAATGCATCTTTTTCCTTGTCCCCCTCACATAAGAAGAAATGGCTGTGAGGTGGGATCTCAAAGGCAGTGATTGCCTAACAGACGCTGAACGAACTCCAGCTCAGTACCTAAAACCTGTCCTGCCTTCCCAGCAGGATGCAAGCAGGTGGGACAAGGCAGCTTTATTGAGCATGCAAATAACAGATTCATTTTCAAAAAAGCAGTAAGGATTGCCTGTTACTGCAGTCTAATAGTATGAACGTGTGTAATAGTTCTTTTGGCTTCTCATTCCAAACAGACAATTAGATTTATTTCTATTTTCCTCAGAAAAGCGCCCGTGTCTGTTTTTGGAGATTGAGGAGCTGGCAGACTCCTCTACTCAAATGTAGTACAATGTTGCCACCTACAAGGCACATTTTCCTTTGCTCCTTTGCCAATATAAGTAAGTTGTACATTAAAGGAAACACCCAGCTGAGTGCTTATTTCATCTTTGTTAGTTTAGTCTGTGGTCTCCCCTCATCAGATAATTACAATTTTCCATAATGTGCTGAATTTCATAAAGTACGGTGGTTTTGTGGTATCAGCTCCTGTCCAATAGGAGCCAAGTTAAGACTATCGTGTGTCACAGAAACTAGGGAACTAAATCTGTTATTCCAAGGTGAGAGAGCAGTACTTGAGCTACCAAATTATACATTTTCTTTGGCTGTCTGCCATCTGTCTAACTGAATCAAAGCCAAAAGCTTTTAGCAGGAGAAAATGCATGGCACTTTTCACGCTGTTTACCAGAGAAAGAACACCAGGAGCTGCCCCAAGAGGGAGGGGAGACAATCTCATGGTGTGATTGTTTATTCCCATTTTACATATGATGTGTTGGTTTTTCCTCCCATTATCTGTTCAGCAGCTTAAAGGTCTGTTGTTTACACAGCTGTGTCTGAGGGTTAGTCAAGCAGGCTTCATGAATGTTTGGAAAGCAAATGAGACACAAGTTTTATTATTATTATTTTTTTAAATCAAGATGAGCCTACGTCTACAAGCTTCTAATTTCTTTCATACACTATTAACCATTTAGTAAACAGGTTGTTTTTGAAAGTGGTTTCAGCAAGTATTTGGACCAAATATGATAGGAAATGGACTTGCTATTTCATACTGTTGCTTGTTTTGTGTTTTTTGCTGTTGCTAGAAAACGTAAAATATCCCTCTATCTAAGGCACTCAGGTAAAGTAATTTCATCAGGTTGATACAACTGTTAAATTAGCAGCCTGGAAGACAGAATCTATCTGCTGCTAGATGCAGCATGAAGTATTTGTCAGAAATAGATTCATAGATCTTAATGTAAGTTTGATCTAACAATATGCTTCAGTATGTGACCAACGCAAAAATGCGCATTAGCATTACAGGATTCAGTGGGTAATTAGGACATTAGTATGTAGTTAGACTCTAGCATACACATTTATTTATCTAGGTAACAGTCTGAGATAAAGCCTTAAAATAAATTTACCCGATGAGATCTTTTCTACCTCATACTTATCTCTTAATTGCGCACAGAATCAGTGATGTAGTTGTTAAAGTGGAAAAGTGGGAATCATTACAAAATCATGACTTCTAAAACTTCAGCAAAGACTCGAGTGACTGAGCATGAGTAACACACTTTCTGAGCTCCATTTTCAGAAATAAAGTAAAAATGTATTGGTATGTGCCTACAGTCAAGGTGTAATCTTACAGATTTCTCAACTGACTCCACATGTGGCAATCTACACCACCTAATGCGTGTGTGCAGTGCATTACAGACACAGGTACATACGTATGCAATTCAGCAAGCAGTAAAAGTGATGCATGTTTACAAATGGTATCTGAGACCACGTCCTCATAGATGACGGAAACTCAGATTGTGACATAGCTCAACCACCTCCCTGGGGAGCCTATTCCAGTGCTTAGCGCCCCTTTCTGTAAAGAAGTTTTCCCTGACATCCACCTAAACACACCCTGGCGCAACTTGAGGCCATTTCCCCTCATCCTGTCACCTGTTGGGGTTCCTGCTCCAGCTATCTTCCTTTTTTCATTCCTGTAAGCCTGAATTTTTATCATGGGATTTTGTAGAAGTTTCAGCTTGTCAGTCAGCTGTCTATGGTATTTCACAGGCAACATCTTGAGTGCTGCTGAGTGCTGTATTCAACAATCTAAATACTTGTTGCACTTGGGTCACAGATATTTCAACCTTGTTTACAAGTCAGTGATACCACAAAATAGTCACAGCTTTTTAAGTTCTGAAGTCTGCATCCAGCAGAGTCAGTTTTTTTAAAGCGTTCAGAAGCTGCAACTGACTACAGTGTAAGAAGAAAACAGAAAAATACCAAGATTCACATTCCAGAGGGGGGAAAATGTGCAAGTTAATTCCTTTGTTAATTGTTCTCTGTTGCTCCCTATACTGAATTGCTTCTAGAACAGTCTAGAAAACTGGAGGCAAATCCGTGAGTTCAAAGTTTGTCCTTAAAGAGTGTATTTGCAGTAGTATTTGCAACATCCAGAACACCTGAATGAGACCTCACAAATCTTTGAAGATGGACACTGAGGAAAAACAGGACAAAAGATGGAGTAAAATGTGCAAAGGGTGCACAGGCATCGACAATTCAGTGTTTAGGCTTTCCTAATCACCTTTTCTGAGGCCTCACATTGGTAATATTTAATGCTATGAGAAGACCACTATATACGAAGTTTATTTTTAATCATATTCTCCCTTGAACATTGCCTAAGAATACCAAGAGGTCATTGTGAAGAATAAAAAATAAAAAGAATAAAAAATCACTCATGCTGTACAGTTGATGTCATATCACATTTCATTGTCACAGCACAGCAAATATGAGATTGTTTGATCTTAACTGCTCCAGGTGTTATTACCAAGGCTGTTGGTATAAAAAACTTTAACAGGTACTTCTGGTATATTTTCACTGCTAACGATGCATTGCAAATATTATTTAGTCCTAGACGCAGCTTCTCTCATGCACACATATTAAGGACAACAAAGTTTTAGTTTTCTCTTATTTACACAAGAATTTCTACCAACTTTTCCTTTGCACGGGTTACTTATTCACTGAAAATCATGCCAAGCATTCAAAAATCTGCTGGTATTTTACCTGGTGAGGTACGGAATCGACACTGTCCGGTCATGGGATCGTACTCCTGGTTTTCATCAGAACACAGGCACAGGAAAGAACCATCGACGTTTTCACAGAGGGCTTCGCCACATACCCCGCTCAGCATTTCACATTCATTCACATCTGGGTGAAAAGGCAGAAACATAAATCAATTCAAAGCCACTACTGACAGTTTATTCTTTTATCTGCTGTATCTGTGCCAATATTGTCTGCCAGATTTCAGATATGATCTCTGGGGAAGGATTAAAGCCTCACTAATACCTAAGTGGGCTCATAAACAAGTAGTTAGGCCCTTTGAAATAAAGGTACATGAAAGCTACTGTGCAGTTTATAAAAATATTGGTGCTGTTTGGGTCTGCTTGTAAACTGGAACACCAGTTTTCTTTTGTTTCTTTTTGGGAGGGTTGCTTTTTCATTTCTAAATACTTTATTTTCTCAGCACTGTTTCCTTGAGCTTTAAGATTCTCGTTTCATTTGTTTCCTTAAAAGAGCTACTACAACCAAACTTGTTCTCTTTATTATCAAACTTCCAGTAAATGCAGGGAGTGAAATAAGTGCTGTGATACAGACTGCGCTACAAAAAGACAGTTCACTTTTCATCTCAAAATCCCATTTTTCCAGTGAACATCCACTGAACAATGAAATCTCTGCCTGCACTTCCACTGCATATGTTCTGTATCTGTGTGAGTCCCCACAGGCTGCTCTGCAGCCCACAAGGGTTATTTTCCTAGACAAATTCCCTCTCCCACCTTCAGATGCTCCAAAGTGATAACTATGACTGGCCAACTATTAAACAAACAGAAAAATCCACATATTTTTAACATGGACTCCACATACCTACTAATTAGTCTACCCTGAAATGCTTACTGTTGATGGGAGTGTTGTCTGCTGTTTAAAGAAAGGTCACCAAATACTCTCAGTATGACTTTATTCCCTTTTACACTGTGAAAGTTTACCACTGAAAACTAGTGTTTCTACTAGTGGCAGAATCTGAAAGTTATAATTTCTTCATTATGGTTCAGAAATATCTATAATTGAGTGCAGTCTAAAGTGTAATTTGTGAGGCAGTCTTTTATCCTTTTTGCAGAATGAATGAAAATCTACTCTTGTGATCGAACACTGCTTTGTATTTGTTTATTTTTTATAAATACGCATTTTAACTTTGAAGAACGTTGCCTGGCCAGGAACTTACATTTTTCCTAAAATTCTTCTGCTAAATAACCTTCATTGAAATGTATAAACATTTTACAATTGTCCGCCGTATTTCCAGGACTGTGTGTATATTAAAGAAGGTAAGAACTGAAAGACTGAGTTTCGTCCTAATTCTGTCTTGAAGAAATTGTTTAATGAGTACCTTTCCTTGACCTGGTACTAATTTTCTATTAGAAACTTGTGCTGCCTCAGACACTTGTTAGGACCAACCACTGCTATTAACAACAGACAGAGACACCTATTACTTAAAAAGAAACGGGTGCTATTTACACATGTATGAAAATCTCACATCTTTTCATGGTGATGGGTGTCTTTCCTGGGGCTTGAAGTCAATGTTAAAATATGTTCAAACACAGTGTGCCTAGGGAGGCGTGCCATCTAATTCAGTCTGCATGTACCACATGCCAGACTTTATTTCCTGTAGGAGGTACTACAGAGTTCTGGTTATTCAGTTGAGAGACTAAACAGATGTTGCATTTAAGTAGACTAAAGCATTAAATTCACTCTGTCAGGATTTATACCTGAGCATGGTTCTGACATTCAGAAACAGCATGTTTTCTTGTGTTTTTATCTTTTTCTAGGAGAGAAAATGAGTGATTGAACTTATTTACAGTTGGTTTCTGTACAGTTCCAGTAACAAGTTCTCCCCACATGGCTAAACAGTTATATTTCCACCTGGCACAGTGTTCAGTGAGCAAAGCACAGCTCAACTTTATTTTGTTAGCACATGACACAACTTCAGTAAAAATGATGAAAAAAGGAAATACGTTCTTGTCAGGAAATGCATTTTGCTTATCAGCTGCTTTTTACTTGCTAGAACCTTACAAGAGAGACCACTTGCAAGTGGGAACTCACCTGTACACCCTTGCCCATCCTGTGAGTCCTGATAGCCCTGGTAACAGAGGCAGCGGTAGGAGCCATCCATGTTTTCACAGAACCCGTGGCTGCCGCACACTGTGCCATTCACACATTCATCAACGTCTGCAAAGAAGTATTTAACATCAGCCATGTGACAATCAAAACAGACATTCATGAGGAATGCAGGAAAGCAACTAAAGGGCTGCTTTTGCAAACAGATAGCTGTAATGCCTCTGCACAGCAGAAAGGAATACATGAAGGACAGACCCGAAATCCTCAAGTGAAGTAGGAAAACAGAAGATTTTGGGAATTGTTTCACTGTTAATTTCACTGGAAATGCCTCATGTCAGACAATGATTTTCTTTCAACCGCCTCACACGTGTTTCACCAACCTGCCCAACCTTGGCATGAGGCTACATAGCACAGAATAAGACACAGTTTAAACGCAACCATCTCTGCATTTCCTACAGGTTCTGCCAGCGTAGTGTTACACAGTCAACAGCATACGTGAAACTGAACCCCTCGTGCAAGAAGTGCTCAAGAGTATGGTTACATTCCTTTTGCAGAAGTGCTGAACGCAGGCCAAAGAGTTTATGTGGGACTGAGAAGTGCTGAACATATCTCATTCTGGGACTTGGCACAGAAGAAAATTTTGTGGTGCATGTGTAAGTGGCAAATATCCACAGCATTCACCTTCTGGTTTTAATCCTCAATGTTTACACATATGAATAAACTTATGTAGGTAGGCAAAGTAATTACAATGCCGGCATGCTTTCTATACCAGCCCTTTCATTTGCAGTTCCCATTTGTGGTTTACTGGTCTTACAAGTCACTGCATGAGTAAGTCTGTTCTTGACTCAGCTGCCCACCAACCTGTAATGAAGCAGAGCTCTTTGTGACAGAATGTGGTTTATTTTTGTAAGTGCATTACAAGTGCTAGGAATATATTGTTTTTATCTTCACTTGAATCAAGACCTAAAACCAAGGCTATGACCATCTGTGGTCATTTAAGATGTCATTGTGTGTTTTTCAGAAGGAAGAACATTAGCTCAAAAAACTGAGAACCTGCCAAGATACTAGGATCAGTACCTTCTGCTTTCTGAATTCCTCTGCAGTTTGAAGTGGAGAAGTTGTTGCTAAATTTCTTTCCTAGAATTCATTGTGACTGGTCAGTAGGGTTGCTGTTCACCCAAAATTATGTTCTCTGCTGTGCCTCTGAGATAATAACATTTTAAATGGTAAAAAAAAAAAAAGTGACTCACTTTTGATTTACCTAGTTATTAGCTAGATCATTAATCCTGCTTATTAGAGCAGACCATGTGATGGAGCCTACCACTACTGTACCTTGAGCCTTAGGCACTCACTGAACTCAAGGGCTTGGTAGGACTGAACCCTGCATTGACACAGAGGATGTGTTTGAACAGGTGAGCAGCACTTTTTGACAGGTTTAGAACTGCATATCAATTTTCAAGACCAGAAGAGAGATCCACAACATATAGCCTGGATTCTTAAATTAATAAGTTAAAAAAATACCTCTGGTTGTTCTTTTTTACTGAATAAATTGTGGAACTGTACTTTACATAAAGGCCTCTAATATAATTTTAAGGTTGTGTAAGTGAAGGAAAACTCACCTCTCACTGAATTGATCCACTGGTTAACAACATTCAGCTAAAATGCAAATTTCATGCAAAAACTAGATGTACTAAATATTCTGAAATCTTTCAGACATTCATGAATATGATCAATTGTATTTTAAAAACACTTGCAGATGGAACTTGTGGAATATTTTATTTGTTTTGTTGGTTTTGTCAGTAGAAGTTTTTATGAGCTTCACGTCTTGATTTATTAAACAGACAAAATAATTAATTCTATAAAGTGCAATTTGTATTTGGCAAAGAATACAATTGCTACTATGTTTATTCTGAAAGAACTGAATGTGAAAATTAGAGTCAAGGTCAAGTATTCCAATGATGGAATAGTGAAACGATGCATATAGAGTTACTGGGAGAGTGGAGATAAAACTTGTACACCAGCAGTTACAGTTGTGTTTTTGTGAACCTTCACTTTTGCTACTGAGCACTAGACCTGCATGACACATTTCAGGTTAATTTTTAGTCTCATGACCATCTGGAGTTTCATATATCTGGTAAAAAAAAAGAAAAGTCTTAACACTATATCTTTTATACAGAAAACCCTGTTAGGGGAATTCAAATTGAGTAAGCAGTGGTGGATTGACAGCCAGGAATTTAAGAAAACAGACAATAATGCAGTGCTTGTATTTTTAGTGGCCAGCTATAGTTTAATAACAGACGTTCCTGAGCCACAGGACGTTCACACTGCTGAAAGCCCAGACAGGAGAGACTACAACTGGGGATTTTGGAATTACATGAATTATAGTGTTTCTTTTACTGAATACCTAGATATTAAAGAAAACAGATAGGAGAATGGATTGTGCTCTTCAATAAACTAAGGTCATTGACTAAGGTCATTGAAAATCTGCAGAAACAAAATTTGGGATTGTAGCAGGTGTCCTAATATAGTATAAATAGTACATACTATATCCGCAGGAGATGGCTTTGTTTTTAAAAAAGTACACAGTCTGAACATGACTGGATCTTTCAGTGCATGGGAAATTACAGAGAAGGTCCAAGCACCAAATATTTTTCCTTGTCTAGACAGCTCACTCAAAGGATGCTTGTTTTACAGCCGGAAAGGGCATTTGTTCCTTTAATGACGCTGTAAAGCATGAGCCTTGTAATTGGCAATTCTCTTGCTATATAGAGACAGAGCAAGGGAAAAAATTAAATATGAAATAAATACATCCTATGTCTATGCAGTGACTAAAATAGCTCTCTAATTATAATTGTTTTAGAATGCATGACTCAGTGCTGCCTGGTATAACCAAAACTCCTTTGGTCTAAAATCATAGAGGTGTAAAGAAAGGCAGTGCTCATGCACTCAAGCCTGATCCTACTCAACTCAACAAGCCGTTGCTGTTTTCTGCCAATGTGAACAAGGTGAAGGCATATTTAACCTCAGGCACAAATATTTAAATCTCACTGGTATCAATTTACATTGCAAAATTTCTGTCAGGTCAGTTTTGTATGCTGCTTAGAAGAACAGCTGTGGTTCTGAGACTTCGAGGGCTGTCCTTAACACTCCCAAGTTAAAATCAGAACAATGAATATCTGAATAAAGAAAGATTGGTCATCGGTCATCTGGAGGCAATGATTGAAATATTGTGATATGGTAAGATAGACTCTTGTTTTTCCCTTTGTGTTCCTATTTCTTTAGTGTCCTGTTAAAAAGCAGTTGTTGCCCTAACACTTCTCTAATCAGGAAACGTTAAGAAAGTTGGTGAAGTTTGTGATTATTCTTTATTCATTGTGACACAAAGCTCACAGGGGCACTCTGGAGATGAATGCCTGAATCCAAATTTGGCAAAAGCTTTCTTACCTCAGTATTTAATCAGAGACTTGATGAAAATTAAGTTGCCTACTGCATAAAATTTGCAAGATGGCAACTGAGGGCAAACAGACATTGGAAAGCTCTAAAGGAATATGTAAGTTATTTTGGAATGCCTGCTGATGCTGACACTGGGGCTATGGGCTTGGAGCAGAGAGAGGGAAAAGTGAGGGAGCCACTGAGAAAGATGAGATTTGACATGAAAACAGAAAGAAGCGCTTGGTGCAGGGCATTGACTTCAGCATCAGAGAACCTCTAAGTTGAGTTTTTGCCAACACAGTTGACTAGCAACCAGCTGAGTAAGGTATCTTTATAGGAACCCCAGAGAGCTCCACAGGGAGCTATGGAGTGCTCTAAGAGCCTCCTGTTCTGAGAGCACGGCACAGTGAAATTGCTGAGCCTGGGGCCATGAAGCGGTGAAATGTCACCACCACAACAAAACTTTGTCTACACCATGGAAGCAGACACAGTCTGCACAGCTGTTCAGTTTGCTTTGGCCATAGCCGTAAAAACTCCATACCAGAACTGAACCACATAGGCTTCTCACTGTTTTATGTTGTTATTGTTTCTGACTCTTCAAAGAATTATTAAATTCATACAAAAACAGCTTGGAGATACAGAAAATCTGTTCTCCAGGTACGGAAAAGCATCCAAATCCAGCAAAATTTCCTCAACTTCTTTCTCTGATGGCATAAACAGTTATCCTCACTCACTTCACTGGAGATAAATTCAGAGGCACCTTGTGTAAAGAACAGTAGCTTCTACAGATTGAAGCCACATCCTTTCTCAGTACCTGGAATGTCACACATTCTTTGTTTCTAACCTTATTGTTTCTTTTTGCAAGCTGACTCTTGAAACTGACATCAAAACCAAATATTAACTAAGCAGTGAATGTTAATTAAGCACTAAAGTAATCAGTGCTTCCCTTAAATGATTTTCTTCGACTCTAGAAATGTTATTACTGAAATGACAGAATGGAGAAACTAGTTACAGTAAAAAATGAGTGCTGCTGCTTCAGAAGACTAGAAGTACCTCTGTTTCACCAAGTTATTAAAATACTTTTCCAAGTGCTGAAGTCTGATCTGTATTCCATACACACCAATTACTTGTGAAGCACAGTGACCTGGTTTTGTATTTTTTTTATTCTTCACTAAAAATGTTCCAAAACTACTCATGCTCCTGGAAACGGATCTATCTGCTGATTTCATCCCTTTCTATTTAGTAAAACCCAGGCTTTTAAATTTTAATGGAGATTATCTATGTACTGCTGTCTCATATGTGATAGTAACTCTTCACTAAGAACTACTTTTTAACTGTCAGAGATCAAGACAGGATTCAGTTTCTGGTCTGCCCCCTAAAATCAGACTTCTTAAGTTGTGTTTCTTGTATTTCTGTTCAGCATTGTCTCTTTTAATTTCTGAGAGTTTGACTCCACAAGGCTGGTATATGTTCTTCTAACTGATTTGGAAAAAATGTTTGGTTTCTACTAAAAGCAAGCTACATTCTTCTCTCTTTCTTTTTTTACAACTATGTTGAACAGTGAGGCAAAACACCTGCTGCTACTTTTCTTGCTGAGAAACCGAAGGTGTTTAACCATATCCTACATAAAGAGAGGGTAAAATGTATATGTGCTGTCAAAAGAGTCTAAGAACATGATTGTTAGCAACTGGTTACCAGAAAAGTTGGAAATTGCCCCATTGCTTGAAATCATACAATACTAGCGTCTCCATCTGTCACTGGGCCTATTCAGAGTCATCCTCTCTAGTCTAATTGCCAGGCTTTTCTATAATGTTATGATAAATAAATAAATATTTAGAGATGAAAAAGCAACAAAATATCTACAGGAGTTTTTTGTTATCAGCAATAAGTAATGCACAAATAGTGTGTTTGATGTCATGCTGTATCTAAAAATGTAGAACACATTCTCTTACATCAGCATAGCAATATTCCCTTACCAATTTAATTTCCTTATCAAATTACTTTAACAAGTTCAGCTCGAATAATAATTCTGTCTTTCCTCTGCTAAACATAGAGTGAGTAAATGTTACAGAAGTTTCCAAGCACCCTCTCCATAGAAGGAAGAGTCTTTGCGTTAGACCTAAGCAAACTGATGAGAAGAGCTGGCCCATGGAAAATCAATCACATGAGAATTTATTGGCTTATAATCTAGGATAGGGAACAGCTTGCTTATGTTTTGGATGTTGGGGATCCACTACTGCAAGGTTTTAACACTGAGCTATCCCTGCCCAGATCACCTTCTCTGTGTGCATCCTGCTGATCTACTACAGCATATACAGACTTTCTCCTCTTCAGAATTATTACTTTCCACACAAGGTTTCCTGCCTTGAAAAATCCTTTCATCCATAAGCAAAGCCATTCTTCATCCAGTTAGGGGAATTTACATTTTCTGCAGTATCACCATCACAAAACCACGTATCTCCTTGGTATCACTGAACTCAAGTCTCCTGGCTCAAATTAAGTGCTGTAGAGTAGCAATCATTAGAAAGAGTTTGCTTTCTATTAGGAACAAGGTATTTTCTCATACAATAACCAAATAACAACCCTAGTAAATTGTAGTAAATTCTAGACTTCTGGCTGATGTTTCTCAGTGGTGTTATTGCTTTTACAACCTTATTTGAAAAATACTTGTACGAGCACACCTGCATATGAAGTGTAAGCTGTATCACTGTAAAGATCTAATCACTAAGATTTACTTAAACTTTTGCCATTTCAAAGTGTATGAAGTTCTATCATAGGTAGCATTTTACTACAGTTTCTTACTGGAGCTCTGTTGCATGGATGCCTCAGCTGGTTGCCAAGGTGTTGATAAGGGAGGTTCTGTTGTCTCACATCCAACTATAAGAACGTTCAGGCAGCTCAGGCTTGTTGCTAATGCACCTAAGACTCTTTTAAACTAAATGACACTAAATATTTATGGCAGTAAGGGTTACCCATCTGAAACCCCTCAGTAGGCTGAATTCTAACGTCTTTTTACTTGTGTTTTATATGTTATACTTCTCCCTCTGTTGCTGGATGATAGAAATGATTTCTCACTCTGAAAAGATCTTCATATTATTGCAGATGTCTGCTTTCACATATCTTAACATATGAATATTATTCTCATCTTTGCTATCATTGGCCATATTTAGATCTGTATTTCTTTTTCACTGACTTCTTTTGCTCAAAAAAAAAAATTATATAATTAAGATGGTAAAATTTTTATAACAGAAGTAAAGCTTCTAACAGCTTCTAACAAATGTGAGCTCCATTGTGTCTCCCATTTTGTATATTTCATGTTATACTTATTATGGTACAAACAGCAATTTATCACATCATGCATTTAAGAGAAAAAAGCCAGAAAAGACCTTTAGATGTCAGATTGCTGAGTTAATAATGGTTCTGGAACATTACATAAGAATGGACTGCTTCCCCCCCACCTCCTCCAGCCAGTCAGCAAATCAGTGGGAATGCAGGGGAATGCAGGGGGAAGCTCACGAGTCACTGTGATTTGTCTCACCTTCACAGGTTCGGCCGTCCGCAGACACAGAAAAGCCCTGCTCACATATGCACTGGTAGGAACCATCTGTGTTTAGACACTCTCCATGAGGTGAACAGAGGTCAGATCTCTCACATTCATTGATATCTGAAAGCAGAGAGATTAACAGCTTTGCAAGCAGCAATCATTCCCATAACACCAATCCTAAGTTTGATTATTCTTAAAAAGCAGCTTTCATTTCTACCAGCTATGCAAATCGTGTTCATTTTCAGGAGCGAGCAAATCCTGTGGGATCATTTTTAAATACTGTATGTTCAGATGTATCATACTTTCCATGTGTTGCTGTCTGTAGTGAGGACAAGCAGATGAGAATGATTTCTGAAATGTCACTTTGAGCTCTATACAAGCCAACATTTATTCTCTATCAGGAGAATTCTCAGCTGGCTCCATCTTACTGTTTCTTGATTGCTCTGTGTTGGTCAGCTTGTTCATCTGACCCCACGTGTTATCAGTGGGTTTGGAGTTGAATCTTTTAACAGGATAGCAGAATTTCTTCCTCTTCACTGTGTCTTTGTTGTTTAGATTCCAGCTATTGTTACAGCCACACAAAATGCATTGAAACAGACAATAACTTTGATAGAATAGGTAAGTTATGATTTCAGCATTTAAAGTCCCATGACTGCATTATAAATTTTTTTAGATACAGACTGATTATATCCTGTGTGTATAAATCCTTCCAGGCTAGTGTCCTGAAGGCATGGCACAAGTGGAAAGAACAAAGCTCGAGGAAGGGCAGCATTTGTATGAGGTACAGAGGGAAAAGTTTTCTCTGAATTCAAGGTCAATGCAATGAGATACTCTGTGAAGCTCTCTGAATTTGTCTAAGTCCCATAAGGTCAGCATTGACAAGGGCAGCACAGTGCCTTCTTAGCACACGTTGCTCTCAGGACTGAGCTGTGTGGTGTTTGGTTTTTTTTTTTTAACTGCCAGAACAGTTTGTTACACGAGAGTAAAATAATGTATTAAAAAACAGGAAAACAAAATTAACAATGTGAGAGAAATAAGAGTTTGAATTTGTCTTAAGAGAACTCTGCATACTTTCTGATTTGGACTCTAACTTTGCTCCTTACCAAAATACACATTCCTAATTTCTAGTCTGAATTAGTCCAGATGCAGCTTTGCAGACACTGCATTACACTGCATTCTGTGATACATTTTCCAGTTTAATTCAACAGCTCTCTACTTTGAATTTTGACTTCCTTTGAAGGGAATCAGTCTGTGATCAAATCACCTGCCATTTTTTTCTTCAACAAAATAAAAGTTTTAAAATCACTCAGTCCTTTTACCTCCAGCCATTATGTATTTTGGGTTCATCTCCAAACTCTGTTCAGCTCATCAGCATTCATTTTGAAACGCGAGTTCCCAAGAGCACGTTGCCAAGAGCAGTTGCATCAATTGCAAAATAGAGGTATATAATTTGTGCATGCTCCTGCTAGATATTCTGCTTTTTCAATATTTCAAGCAGTGCATTAGTCCTACTGGCCACAGGGTTGCAGTGAAAGCTCATATTTAGCTACCTATCTCTGACCCCTACATCCTTTTCAGTCAGTGTGCTTCAGAAGGAAATCCACTAAACTACTCATACGACCAAGATTCCTTCTTCAGTATGCACCTCACTATATTAAAATACAGGTTGGATGCTCATATCAAGTTTATCATGTGATCACTCTACCCTAGTGGCCTAATATCTTGGTCTTCTGCCATACCCCTAATCACTCCACTCAAATTCTGTTAATTTTTTTAATGTATTTTTTGTTATTACAGAATTCTGATAAGAACCGATTTCAGCCATTTAAGTTTTTTTCCATTTTACCGCTGTTAAAACATTCTGAAGGTACTGGGAAAAAAAAATAAAAAAAATCAGTTATTATATTAGTATGGCTAGTTCCACCCAGTCCACAATACAGGACAAGAAAATACATTCAAGATTTCCATTTTTGACTTGTAAGAGTCTGTTAGATCCTGTAACAGCTCAACAACAGCAAGAACATGCTACCAATTTCCCACTCTAGTATCACGCTTCCTGTCTCATAAAAATGGAAGCTTTTTGTAAAAGGGAATGCTGAGGCATGCCTAGGTGTTGTGTCAACACAGTTAGGATTCTTCAGACCCAAAAGCTGAGAAGTACTTCTTCTGGGCTTGGCAATGTTGATTTAGCCTCAGGTAAAACATTCTCTTCCTTCTCATCCTCCACCAAGTGCTGCCAAACGTGTTAGGGATGAGCCATGTTTACCTAATGTGATTTGATATGAGCTGTACTGCTCTGTTACAACATCAGTTCACAAATGCAGAAGATACTGTCAAAATAAATGCTCCTATCCTAGATATATTTGGGATATTGCAGCACTAAATCTCTGTTAATTCTAGCAGAAGTTTTCTTTCCAGTTAGGAAGGCTGAAATTTAAGCTTCTTGAAATAATTTTTCAGTTTGTATTTAGAGACAATGGTATTAAGTGAAAAAATATGGAAATACTACCAATCATAAATAAAAATAATTTATCCTCATTATCATGATTGATGACCATCACAAATTACGATTTTAGACTTGCACATTTATAAAAATGACCCAAATATTTTTAACAGCTATTTCCTACCTTGACATCCCCTATTGGCTACCTCCTGGAAGCCATCTAGACAAGAGCATTTGTAAGATCCGTCGGTATTCACGCAGTTTCCTCCAAGGCAAATATCGCCGTCTTGAAGGCATTCATCAATATCTGAAATAAAAATGTAACCGAGTGATTAGATGACACAAAAGCTGATCAAGCTCTTAAGTGATACTTATCAACTTGAAGCTACAGTGTCCTTTCATAAGTGTGTGACAGAATGCCCTTTCAATTTCTTTCATCATACTGTCAAACTGCTTTATTTCTAGAAAGCTTTAAAATTTGAGTTTGTGACATTTCTTCTTACCAAGCACGTCTAGTATGTGCCATCTGCATCACTAATAAAAACTATCAGTGACCTTTATATCAATCTCTCCATTACTTTAATAGTGACAGTGATGTTAGAGTACTACAAAAATCCAACCAGCTGTACGTTTAGAAGATAGACACAAAACATGGCTAGTGACACAAACCCGTATTTTGAAATATGTATCTTCAGACACGTTTAGACCAAAGATTGCTGAGCCTGAAGTGATCTGACTTGGATCTTGTCCACAGCATGTGCAAGCCCCGACATAGCTGGTGTGCCACACCAGACAAGATGTGCTTGTGGGGATTATTCAAGCAACAACCACGTGGAAAGGTTTGTAGGACACAGGCCACACTATGTGCAGTCAACATCCGTGTGTTAAACATGTTGCTCGACACACAGCAGGGCAAGTTCCAGGCTAGAAATTAGATACAAAGCAACCAAATATTTAAAGAACAAGATACTAGGCATTGTCTCCACCAAAAGTCTTTTCTTTTCCTTCAGAAAATGGAGTGCAGGTACAGCATTAACTCAGAAAGCACCTACATTCCAGTGATATTCTACTTCTGGTTTTTAAAAGCAAACAGAAAATAAGAGAACAAAAGAAACGTAAGTAACTTCCTTCTGCCTCCACAGTTCTTTACCTTGTAATTCATTGAGCCTATTGCTCAATGGCAGGACAGATAATTTCCATTGAAAAACTCCACAAAGTTTGTCCACTGCCTTGGAATATTCTTAAGTTTTTAACCACAAATTTGATCTGAATAGATTTGTAATTTTTTTATGCATTGCAGGAATAATAACAATTCTAGTTAAAAAAAAAAAAAAAAAAAAAAAGAGGGATAGACTTAACCTCATTTCTGCACATTTTAATCTGCAGAATGTGTACAATACTAATTGCTAATTACTAACCGAGTAATTACTAGTTACTGATTTACATACTTGGGATTTAATCTATTTGATTAAAATAAGGAAAAGTAGTAGCTTTCTTGCATAAAAGATTGTTATGGCAGATAAAATTGCACTTAATGCTGACAAACTCACAACCTTTTGATAACCACATGTTTTGTAATCATTTTCAACTAAGAAATAAATTGTGGTTTATTTAAAAAAACAGCAATTAATTTTGACTGGGAGCCTGAAAAAAAACTAACGACTCCCCTGCGCCGAGTTAATGCCAAGTCTCACAACAAGAAAGCATTTTCTGCCAAATTCAGTCAAAACTCATTATTTTCTGTATAGGATGCAAACCTCTCTGATGGAACAGAATGGGCAGCAAACACAGGAGTGGGTACTCTTGAGATTACTGCCCAAGGATCTCAAGGAAAAGCAGAGACAGTAACTAATGCTTGAAATGTTCAGTGCTTTTTACCATCTTTCACAGGTGCATGTCTAGAGTAAGGAGCTGTCTCATTTCCTTGCTATTAGCAGCTACAAAAAGCACACCAGGGATTGAAAGATTATATATGCTAATACTACAACTATAGCAAGAGCTTAACAGAGTTCTTCCTCCTAAGGAGGGAGATAAGGAAGCAATGGAGGTAGAACTGTTTCTGGAGCTCTTCAGCAAGAAATTTCACGTGCCCAGGGTTACCACAAGCACCGCAGCAAAAGGCTATACCTATAATGATAATAATAAAATAACAAACCTGTTTGCTGATTACTGGACATTAAGCTGCCTGATTTGAGAGAAAATAGAATGTGTCTGTTTTCTATAACTTAGCATTTCCTTTCTCCCTATTTGCCTAACATCTTTCACTTCTTGTTTTTAAAAGCATAGCACACAGATTCCCTTCTGAGACAGTGAAAGTTGTGAGCACCAGCAGATCCCTCTGGAGCACATCTGAAACTGTGCATTTCTCTTGCAATTGCACATGTGGGATTGTAGTGACTGGCTACAGGTTCCCAAAACCAACTGAAGAATTTTTCACTTAGCTGGCCCCCACATGAACAGTGTCTGCTGGCAGAAGCTTTTGTAACAGAGAATCCAACACAGACCTCTGCATAAGCAACAAGATATGAAAAAGGTGAATTGTTTTTGGTATCAGTGCTAACTGCTCTTCTAGCCTTAGTGTTGGCAACACACATACTGATTTCTTGTATGTGGAAAGATGACAGAGACTATTTTTAAGAAACCTTAAATAGGTACCTGTGCAGATGAGAACTGTTAAATAGTTGACAGTGAAGTATCAAGAAGAAAAGAAGTGATGTATTTTTCTGTCCCATTCACAGAAGAGTTCATGCCTATGGCTGAAATACTCAGGATCTTTTTGAAAAAATGAATCAATAGCTTATGTCCACGAGCTTACCTTCACACTGATCTCCAGTAGCAGACAGCACGTAACCTTGGCTACAAACACATCTGAAAGACCCTTCTGTGTTCCTGCAGTGTCCATTGACACATAGTGATCTGTGCTGGCATTCATCTATATCTGTAGCAGAAGAGACAGGGATGACATGACACATGAAAAATACAGATTACTGAGCAAATAGTGAAAAAACATCTCTGAACAAAATAGCAAAGCACGGTGTTATTAGCAAGTATTGTTTCTCTTGATTTTATTTACAAATGCAGCAGACAATACATTGCATAAAAATATACAGAACTGCAGATGGAACGTTTCCCTCGAGGTGACTGCATTCGGTGTTCTCTCCCGTAGTGTCATTATATCCCACAATGGACACGCAAATACACACAGACTCACAAGTACACACACAGACATACTGCTTGAGAGCCACTTTTGTTTCTCTCCTCTCTGGCAAATCTAACAAGCCAACTGCTCCAATGAGTCAGCAAAACCCACAAAATACTTTCCAGCCAGCTCACCACCTTTTAACAGGGTGTGGTTTTAAGATGCACACTGACAGGCCATTCCCCTGTTAACTTGTACTCCTTTAAATACTTGCCTTGTAACAGTATTAATCCTCCAAGTATGGGGAAATGTCTCTTTGCTTCCACAACCACTGCTAATCCCTCAGTGCTTCAAGTTCTCATAATGTGGGGTCAGCCTGGGTTACCAAATGGACTTGAACACTAAGTTTAAATTTTCCTATGGAAAAGTCAAAACAGTGGAGGAGAGCAGCACTCTGAATTTAGAACTTACCACGTGTTCTGCATAAGCTAGGAACTGCTTTTCCCTCTCTCATTTATAATTACAATTTCTTAACTACTGTTTTAAATTTATATGACAGGTTGTTAGTCACTTCTAGGATTTAGGCACGGGTGCCCGTTGTTCTGAGAATATTCTATAATGCAAACAGGAGAAAGTTACTCAGAAGTTTTTCTGGTCTCTGTTATGGCTACACAGCCTGATCGCTTTCTTGAGTTGTGGTCCCCTGCAACCAGAGAAGTTTTGAATTTAAGGATCACTGTATTCTGTGGGGCTGCATGAAGCATCTGGGTGCACGTACAGGCCCTGACTTGAGAAGGGCGCACTTTAAGAAGAGCTGTCTGCACATGCCAGTGTAGCTTGGCAAGGGCTCTTTTCCATGAAAGGCTCAGAGGAAGCAGTCAAACTTTGTCTACATACTTTCCCCAAGACCGGTCTGCTCTGTGTCCTGGACAGCACATTTAACTCACTCACACCATTTAACATTCAGTGTGTTTTGTTTCAAATTTCCTGACAAAGTCAAATGAGTGATTATTCAGTTCTATTGTATTATTGTAGCATCCAGAAGTCCGAATGTGTTTGGTGCTATACACAGACACTTGCATAAAGGGAAAAAGAAAAAAAAGGAAAAGAAAAAAGCAATCGACAAGAAACTTGGATTTCTGTGTGCTTCCACAGCTTCTCTGAGACATTCTCTCAGATTTTCACTTTTGGTGGAGAGGTTGCAAGAGTCCTAATGCCTGCTCAAGGAGCAAAGGGATATTCATGGTTAATATATGTAGTCGATGTTTGCCCTCAGACTGCTCAGCTCTGACATCAGACCTAATTTTGATCCACTAGAGCAGCCGTGGCAGGAATGTCACATGTGGAAGAAATGCAGGACCTAACACTCTGAGGTGCAGGTACAGCACTTGGAAATATTACACCACAGTCCCTCTAAGCATGCTGCTCAAAAAGCAGTGATAGCAAAGCAGGCGTCAGCTTAGCATTTAATTGACACACTTTGGGGTTCTAAGCCTGGGTTTTTGATTTCACTCCCTGACATTAAAAAAAAAAAAAAAAAAAAAAAAAAAAAAAGTAAAGAAAAGCAAATAAGCAAATCCCACACTAAAAGTTTAAGGCAGCAAAAGCAACAGTCCCCAAATCTCTAAAATGACAGAAATGTCAAGCGTTTTGCAGGAACTCCAAACAAGCAATATAAATATTACTAAACATTGCTGATCTGCTTTATAACCCCAGATGTTTTATAAGAAATCACAAAAAACACAGTGTGACCACAGAAGTCATAAAATGGAAATCCACATTCTTCTTACATGCTTGGTTATGCAGTCTCTGTGTGATACATTTGTTGTGTCTCCATTAAGAGGAATGCCATTAGATGAAACATTATTGAAAAAGTGCCACTTTATGAATTTCAATCATATTCCTTCCTACCTTCACACTGATCCTCTGATGCAGAGAGTTTGAAACCTTGGCCACAAATACATCTGAAAGACCCCTCAATATTTTCACAATGTCCATTTGCACAGAGATTGCCATACTGACATTCATTTATATCTGTGAATATAAAGAAAGCAAAAATATATTGGCAACTTGAAAATACAACCATCTCTCAGATAGGCTTGGGAACTTACTCAACTTCTGTCAGACTTGAGTTGGCCAGTGCTCAAACACAAGTATGCTCACAGGCCACATGATCAAAACACCACTTTCATCCTAGTACTGCAGTTGAGAAATTTTTTTTCCCCTCAATGTGTTTTGTACTATGAATGATGTGCCAATGTCATTCTTACCTAACTGAAGTTACTTTTACCCATAATTTTCCTCACAGTGTCTTAAACTACAGTGACAGTAGTGCAGAGAAGAGGTCAACAAGTGCTGGTACTTTCTTGCATTCCATAGATGCACTCTTAGGAAGCATACATGGCTATGATAAAAGCACTGGCAGCTGCCAATAGCTTGTAACAGTTATTGCTAATCCTTTTGCTATTGCAAGGAACAGTCCAGCAAAATCCCTTGCAGATGTAGGTCAAGCTGACAGGTCTGTGTTTGAAGCCGTTCTCTCTTAAGCTATTTTTAAAATTTGCTCAAAACCCCCCCAACCTGCTGCTGCCTCTCTGCTTGTTCACCTGGTGTTAATATACTGAGGAAAGTACAGAACTCAACCACGTTTCCTGCTGTTGAGTTTTTTGCTGTCTTTTAAAGCTAGGGCAATTAATGTGCAGGAGTTCTCTAGTGTGTAACAAAACTGTACACAAAACCCGTGCATGTGAGACAGTACCAGACAATGTTTTTCAAAAGCATTTAAGGGAGCTAAGTTCTAAAGGATGTAACTAACACTGAGGAATTTCAAGGGAATTTCAAGCAGATCCCTCTGTAAGGGTAGTCTGTCTAAACAGGCTCTATATAGCAATCCTAATGAGCTAGGCCTTTGTAACAAAAGTTTTAAACTCCTTTCTTTACAGGGGGACTTTTTTTCCCCTCAGCGTTAACTCAGTAGACCACTCTCTACAGTCAACATGAAAATTGCTACATCACTTAAACATTTTCAGAAATTCTCTCTGAATGCAATTTGTATAAGGAATAAACAATAAAGCACAAAGATAAACAAACCCAGCCAGAATTCATTCAGTATTCTAAACTGATCAGTCCTTTTTTTCCTAGGGATAGCTTTCATTTCAATGCTTATTTATTTTGAGGGTTTACTTAACAGCAAGCAGGTGTCTCTGTTTCTATGGAAAAAGCTGTCTTTTACAGCTTTACTGATGCAGAAAAAAATTAAATCTCATTTGCTTTTATATGTCAGAAATCATATTACCCTCAAACATATCTTTTGACAACACAAAGCATAGAAAATCTGCTAAAATGAAGTAAAATCACTGATTATTTGAGAGACTTGAGCTATTTAGGCAGCTGAAGCCGAGGGAGAGCAGAAAAAAGATAAAAAGTTTGAATTCATCATCATAGCTTTTATTAGTTACCGTGAATTTCTGCAGAAACTACTTTCCTCAGATTTATTTGTTATTCGTGGCTCTTCACATGGTACTGCACATTTGGAACTCTGACAATGCCCACCTGTCCTCAGAGACAAAGGAAATCACTATTGCTACCTGTATTTCAAATCATCTGTATTTCTTTTTTCCCCACTCACTTGAGCCTTTGTAATACCTTGTCTTGTCTACTTAGCCAGACAGCAACAACAGCATAGGTTCACACGTCTTCTGCTATGGCAGATCTAGTAGGCAGTCTTAGTTCTGCAAGATGAATTTTTGAAATTCCTAACTGTTTCAAAATGATCTCACTGAACAAAATTCAAACTCTGTAATGACTTGATCGCAGGACTTGAAGTTACACTAAGGAATTTTGTTGATGACAGTACATTGGTAAAAGCTGTTGACTCCCTCAAGAGCAGAGAAGCCCTGCAGAGAGCTATTTACGCCTTGGAAAACTGAGCAACTACTACCTAAATGGATTTGAACAAGAGCAAGTGCCAGAGCCTGCCCCTGGGACCAGATAACCCTTGATATAATAAGCTGGAGAGCAGCCCTGCAGAAAGGGATCTGAGGATTCTAGCTGTGGCAAGTTGAACACGAGTCAGCAGTGTGCCCTGTCAGCCCGAAGGGCCAACCACATTCTGGGGTTTCTTGACTAAAAGATCAAGTGACTTCCCCACAAAGCCTGAAACAGAAAGGCCAGAAACAGAACCTAAATCTGAGATGAAGTTCAGAGCTGTAGGTGATTCTACTGAAGTCCCTTACAGCTGGGCCAGAAGTGGGTAGATTGGCTTCACTGACCTCTGTATTAGTTTTGAAAGTTTTTGGCCAGGTCTCTCATGCCATATGAGCAGAATATCTTATTTAACTATGTAGCTGCAAAATTCATCACAGTATTAACTATGAGGACGAAATGGTCTAAAAATTGTCATTTTTCTTCTCCCCCATTTATTCATAAACACACCATACAGTACTCTAGACTCTGGTAATATTCATTTTCATTACATATCATGATACATCACTTTATTTTGAAGTACAAATCTGGAGAGAAAATGATTTAAAAAAAAAAAAGCAACAGTAAATGCAAATGAACTTTAAAAAAATAAATAATTCAAATAGTCCTTGTACAACAGAAATGCATGACGCAGCCTAAGGAGGCAGGGTGTGCTTATTTTTTAATCTCACCCAATATATGAATCTCACATTGCATGGTCCCAGCTGAACTGCTGTTAATATATTCTACTCAAGTCTGAAGTGAATTGATAGGCTTGCCTTTGTTAAACAACAGATATGTTCCTGGTTTTAAATCTTGGAAAGTTAAATTATAAATAGCATTAAAGAACTCTGGAATTGTTATGCTGTGCTTTCTAGGACACCAAGTGCTGGCAGAGGAATGAGCTGAGGCAAATAAATCAATATTAGTGAAACCAGCTCTGAGAAAAATCAGCAGAGCTTCAACTGATCTAAACTAACACTAGAAACAGCTACATTTATGGAACAATGGGCTCAAATACCCATCATAGATATCTCGGCAAATATTTTCCTTCACAGTGTGTTTAAATGGTACCATATTGCAAAGCTCTAAGACAAACTATCACTGTTACATTTCCTAAAATGTATATATATAGCTCATCTCCAATATGATGTAAGTCTAGGATAAATAGAAAACTGATCACATCACTAATGATGTGAGATGTCTAGGCTTAGAACATACCACAAAACAAAGGAAAAAAGGGAGTTATAACACAGTAATAAAAGGAAAAGAAGCATCTGCATCTGAGAACAAATACTTATTCCCTAAATGTAAGTTTGTTTGTAAATCAAGAATTCACATCACTCATTCTACTCCTACTAACCTGGTTAGTAAGAATGAAATAAGTGAAAGGTATGCCGTCATATTTCCAACTAGGCTATTTTCATGTAGGAATAGATACCATGCATATAGTGCACAGGGCAGATTGGACATCTTTCACAACTGAGTTCAACTCCAAGTTTCCAGCAGCAGCACAGGAAATGGCACTTAAAACTGAAAGATTTTATTTCTTTTTGCAGAGTGCATACATTTATTCTCTTACCTCTACCTCAACTAGCTAAAATTCGCTTGAAAAAAAAAATCTAATAATTAGAACAAATAGACAAAAATATGTGAGAAATCCTATCCTCCTAAAAATCTAACTTAGAGTGAGACAAGCTGTTAAAAGACGTGCTAAATCATACAAGATATGCTGGAAGTATGGATGATTAAGATTTTAGTAACATGATTCACAAGCAAACTCTCATGCTTTATAGAAAAATCTGCCAGGCACAGCGATGTGTCAGAACTCACTTGATTTTTCAGTTTGTTAAATACCTCCAAGCAATGACTTACTAGCATTTCACCAATAATAAATCCTTTACAGTTACGTATTTTTATTTCAGTAATTTTATTTTGTAATGACAATTGTATGGTTTGTAGTCTAGTCTTTCAATTTGTCTGCATTAAAACAAGATTTCCTTATGTCTTCTGTGTGAGAAATTAGTCATTTCAAAAAATTGTGTTCTCATTTATTATCTAATGAAACAGGTACAGGCATCACAATGCTGTCATCAGGTTTTAACATTTATGAAATAGAGAATACAGCATCACCGAACAAGAACCATAACCAGAGACAGAAACAGTAATAGTACTCAACATACCATGGCACTGTCCATTCCAGCCTCTGAATCCCACTCTACAGGGTATGCACTGGTAAGAGCCAGGAGCATTAATACACTGTGCATCCGGACAAGTAGTTGGGGTCATGCATTCATCAATGTCTTCAAAAGAGAATACAGAAGGAAATACCAGTCAAAACCATAACAGAACACTGAATAATGAAGGTAATGTGGTTATCCTGACCACCTTAATTTTATACTCACAGATTTAAGGAGTCAGGTACTTTCTATAAGATACCTAGGAAGGTACAAGTTGGAACAGACTTAGACCAGTGAAGAGGCATCGCTAAGACAGAAATTGGATCACAGTGCGTGCAACAATCTGAATTCTCTATTATACTGCAATTCCTTGGTTAGGCCCTGCACAACACGCAGATCAGATTACCGGCTTAGATGGGAATGAATTCCTTTGTTTACATCAATCATCTAATCACTGAACTGTCTTGAGGTACCTCCTATCATCAGTCTCAGGAAACTTCGGAAGTGCACTGGAATGACAAACTGTAACTGGCTTTGCAAAGCAAAAAAAGTAATCTAGTACTCCTAGTTTACTCATGACAAAGAAAGAGATAGGTTCTGAAAAACTCAAGTATTTATGGCTAAGCTCTAAGCAGCTACTAATAACTTCTTATCCTGCACCACAGAAACCCACAGTACACGAAGCGTATGCAATCTAATAGAGACTGCATGCAAAAATTGACATTCAAAGACATGTTGCTGTCCAGAGACCAATGGCTAGATCCTCCAATTTAAATTATGTGCGCAGCCTCAATCCAGCCTGCTCCATACCTGAGTATTACTTTATGACATGGTTTAATTATAAAGCAGTAATCTTTCCTACAGAATACTTGCTTTGCTCATTGCAAAGAACTAATGAAAGTCACACAGTATAAGTTATCTCTAACTCAAGCTCCCTAAGCACCTGTCCCTTCCCTGCTCCAAGCTTTCTACCTGTTGCACCTCCTGCAATTAAGGACCGCTGCTCCCACCATAGATAGTGCAAGGGTGGCAATTTACGCCAAGTTCTTGGAAGAAACTCACAGAGGAAAAATTGCCTCCAACACCTGTACCTTAATTGGACAATGCTCCAACCTCTAGAAAATTTGACATTCTGCCTCCCAAGTAGTCACTGATTGTGTACAAATCACATTTTTTCATAGAATCACAACTGTCCAACAGAGTACTTTCTCATAAAAACAGCAACAGGCCTCTTAAACCTCTAAGTTTCAGACCTGCAAATGCTTCTCGGTGAAACACCTGTGAGATTTTAATTAACAAACTACCTTCCTCTGAAACCCGCTCTCAGAACTGCCTGGACCACATTCAGCTTCAGAACACGTAACATGAATAATGTATTTGGTACAGAATTTTTCTGCCATAATAAAGTCTAAATGTTGTAAAGCTTTACAAAAATCACAAGATTTTCATAGAATCATAAAGGTTGGAAAAGACTTTAAGATTGTCTAGCCTATCTGTCCATCTACCAGCAATACTGCCCCAGGTGTGGTCTCACCTCTATGTTTCTTATAGGAAACTCACTTGTTTGCAGTGATGTTCCACTATGCCTTTAACACTACTCCATGAACAAGGAGTTCAGCAAGAAGAACATACATGCAATCTGTATGTCTCCCCAGCTGGGCTCACAACACTGTGTGTGCATATAGCTTGAAGACAGAATTAAGATAGGGCAAGTAAGCTTAAATAAACTGCGTGTATTACGTGCAGCTTAGGGATATTTGCTTTTATATTTGAAGTGAGAAGGAGGTAGAAAGGAGTTATTTGTGGAATTCGAAATTTGTTGGTAGGCTGACTATAATGCGTAGGTGTAATGACACGGCAACATGATTCTCTGAATGTGTCATTTCCTTGGTTCAATGGATTTAGTGTAGGAGGGATTTTCCCCAAAATAACCTTACATGACTTTCAGCAGAAAACTTCATTTTGGAGACTACATATCATTAGACCACCACACTACTTAAAATACAAGTTAATAAGAAATTTAATGCGCCGTGATATTCTGATTTTTTAGTCTATTTTAGTCACAGAGATTCCCTACTGACAGAGAAGATTTGGAAAAATAGTTTTAAGAGCAGTGTGTGAAGTTTTATTAAATAGGAAAAAAACCTATCTGAATAGAAAAAGGAAAGTCTTAGTAATGCTCAGAGCAGCAAATATGTCCCCAGCAACTTTATGTTGCTTATCTGCTAGGCAACCTAATATGTTAAAAATTTTACTGTCACAGGTAATTTAGAATAAAGGATGAACAAAAGCTACACTAAAATAAAACAGCTGTCCGTGGTTTTTAGTTCACAGTTTGTGCTGAAAATGAAAAGAAAAGGGAAAAGAAGAACAAGAAAAAACGCAAAAATGTCACAATGGAAATAACGCAATGTTCAGATGTCCTAGGATCTCCTGCAACATGAAATATCTGCTAGATATATATTTCCAAACCAATAAAAAATATAGTCACCTTATCACTTGTTACCCAATCTGTTTGGAAACAAGAACTTTTATAGTTAGAGGATTCCATGGCAAGTGCTGCCAAAATAACTGTGCTGAGATGAAACAGTATAAGCTGTTCCAGATTTTGTCCACACTGGGGGAATTCCTTTGCAGCATCTTACATCTAGATAAGAGGAATTGAACTGCAGTTACAGACATCAAATAACTGAAAACGTTTCTTGCTTAACCTTGCTCCCTCAGAGAATTCTCCCTTTGCAGATCATGTCTCAGTGCTAAACCTCCCTTGAGCAGCAGGCAGTCGTAATCTTTTCAAACAGCAGTAACATTTGGAACTTGCTGTGATATGAATAAATTGTAACTTAACTTAATTGTCCAGGACATATTGTAAGATAAAACAATCAATGCCCTTTTGAACATTCTGTCATTTTTAGCTGCTGCACAGGAGGGAATTAAATGACCTGAAGGCAAACTAAATGTGAGAGAAATCCAGCAGTAAGTCTAAGGTAAAGAAATTACCCATGAAAGTAAGCACAGAGTAGAATGGGAGAAAAGAACTCCGAACACAAATAGATGTAATGCTACTGTGCCAAGACATATGAAAACAAACAGCAAATGAATGTTGAAATCAGTTAAAAAAAGATATCAGGTAAAAAAATTAATAAACATGCAAAAGTCTCTGTGGAGTTATTTTAGTATTTCTACACAATATCCTGCTTTCTTTAAAAAAAAAAAGTAGATGTAAAGTTTGCTATTGAAATCAGACACAGCAGTCAATAGGGAAACAGACAACATGAATAAATGCCTCCTCGTATTGCGTTTGTTTGGGTTGGCAAACATTACTTTGTTACTATTGGTGAAGAGTCCAAACTTACCTTCACATTCACCTCTCCTGTTCATCTGGTACCCACTGTCACAATATTCACATCTATACGAGCCAACAGTATTTATACAGAAACCTTCCCCACAAGTATGAGGTCGTGAACATTCATCAAAATCTGCAGAAATGAAAAAAAGATGTTAAGACAAACTCTGCTCCACCATGAAGTAAACAAATGCTCGCATCATCCCTAAACTCCTCTCTAAGTAAACATTAGTAAATAAGGTTAGATTTTCCAACTGTTTGCAGGTCACAGCCCTAAAATCCTTTTTATTGAGCAGTTTTGTCTTTACCTCGTTGCTTGTAATTGAAGAGAGAATAAGTTCTAGAAACAGTCAGGTGGTAGGAAGAAGGTAGTGATCAACCCTGTGATTGCAAACACATTACTTGACACTGGGTGCATCTTGTGCTCAAGGCAGCACTAACCTGAGGAAGATCATAGCACCTTCATCTGCTTCTGTTACTCTGCAGCATCCTTGGATGTTTGCAGTTAACGTCCAGAAATATGGTTTGTTACAACTGCTACTGACTGAGAGAGTTGGGAATATTTTTATTTCCCATCACATAAGGTGTTTGTACTAAATGGTAGTTTTCCTAAATAAATATGATACTGAATGTTTTTTTGTCTTTTTTCCAACAACAGATCAGTAGGACAACTCACTCAAATCCCCTCCACAACACCTAGTGAGAGACAGGTAAAAATACTTCCTGACATCAGTCCAATACCAATGTCATGGAGGAAAAAAGGCAAAAGGAGATTTCAGGGAAGTTTAGATAAGTTTCCCAATTCCTTTTTTTTTTTTTTTTTTTTTTTTTTGTAGAGGAGAGCAGCAATTACCAACGCAGTCAGTTCCATGTTCACTGGCCATGAATCCAGCTTGGCAAATGCATAGGAAACTTCCCTCAGTATTTTCACAGCGTCCAAGGGAACAGAGATGAGGTGTCTGATTACACTCATTAATATCTATAAAAGAAATCATAATATAAGACTGTAGAATAACATAGTTGTGATTCAGTCAATGCTCACATGTGACGCTTTTGAAAAGACTGTCCTGTAATTTTTGTAACTATTTGAAAAGATGCACTGAATGGTTTTGGTTGGAAAAAACTACTCTTATTGGCTTAGACTATATGACTTCAGGCATTGGCCTGAAGAACGTGACATGATTACTATTCAAATCACTGCACTGAGTGTAAGCGGACATAGAACATAAATACAATTCAGATGAAATGGAAGGATTTTAAGTTGCCATTTGGCTGCATGTGTGCATGCAGATTATTCTTTAAATATGATAGTTGCACGTGATAGTATGTGTATCACTGTGAAGATACTGGATTTCTGGTAGCATGAAAAACTGATGGTATACAATCTGGAAATATGATATAATTAAGCCTTCCTGATCCGAGTTACAGAGAAACCAGCATTCTCTGAAAGGAGGAAAGATATCGATTCAGCTGCTTCCAAATCTGAAATGGCTCATTCAGAGCCAGCCTGGGCTCCTCCTCATTCTCATCAGAGCTCCCTGTTCCACAATTTAGTAGCTTTGAGGGGACAAAGACCTCACTTACAGATCTGTTAATGTGCTTCTGGGATGCCTACAGTATTCCTTCTCTTTTTCTGCAAGTGATTGGAAAGGAAAGGCCTAACAAAATGACTGGATTTAGTCCAGATGCAAAAGCTGGTTGTTTGTTAAATCATTCTGAGAAACAGGCACTACTTTGGCTGCTCCTTCTCTGAACAGAAGTGTGTTTTTTCCAAGCAGTTTGGCAATTTTACATACTTTGATTCCAAACTGAGAAGAGATGGTCTGTCTCATCTCACAAAGAAAAGTCTTTCATTCAACTTTAATTAAATTTACATTCAGTTCTGAGTGGTGAAAAGCTGTATCAGAGACAAGCTGGGAAACTTCATTTGACATACAAGAACTAGTTTCTGTGTAGTTAGGAAGCATTTGGTAGAGGAAGCAGCTCCTGATTGCTCTATAGCAAATCCCTCCTGATTAGACTCTACATTTCGAACATTTCATAACACAATTATTTCAGATCTTTGAAAGCATCCATTCATACCAGAGCATTTTGTCTGCTGATCATTAAGTCTATATCCCTCGTAGCAGATGCAGGTGTATCCCACAGGCAAATTAATGCAGTGTCCTGCTCCACAGATATCAGGATTAACTGTACACTCGTTGATTTCTAAGCAAAGAAAACAAAACTTCAAATTATACTCTCCCAAAAAGTTGTTTAAATGCATAATATTCTGTAATCCAAGAAAAAACTTGGGCCTGAAAGCAACTGCAAATCAACCCTTTGAGTCCTGAGCTTCAGTAATAGGTAATTTATCTGGTAGATAAAGAAAACATCCAGGCTTTTCCTAGTGACATCTTTTCATATCTCATCCAATATCTATAAATGGAAACAAAAACACACTACAAGAATATAAGAAAAAGGTAAACGATTTAATCTTTATAGAAAAGATTAAGAAAATACGCATGGTGGGTTTCTGATTTTTTTTTCTTTTTTTTCCCTTACAGAATATAATACATCTGTTACCAGCTTGGATGTCTTTGTAAGATAAGGATATACAGTAAAGGGCAGCACTGGATGCTCAGAGTTGCTTCAGAAATTCTCTGAGTATGCATGTTACTGCAAAGAATACTAATTAATATATCTGGATGTATATTTAATTAAGGTTATATATGAAACGGTAACTTCTAAGAAATTATATTCTTAGAAGTTATAATTTATGAAAGAAGGATAACAGAAAAAACACTAATATATATCTACAAGGTTAACTATAGAATGCACAACATACTGCAAGAAGGAAAATTCTAGAATTCTCCATAAGTCCTAGTGGGTTAAACCAACCATCAAACAACTAGAATCAGTTACTCCAAATGCAAGCATGTAGGTCTCTCCAAAGTAATGCCTCCTATTTATTTCTGTGGAAACTATAACACATACAAAGAGCACAATAACACAATCTGATAGAGCATAGCTGTGGCTATAAAGTACTCCTTTTCACATAGACACCACCATTAGCCATGCATTTTCACCAGCAGTGATCAAGAGCCTGCATGCTGCACTCAAAAGTCTGAACCAGTGGAGATGACCCACTGTTCACAACTGCTATGATAACACAGTTTCCAGGAAAACATTGCCCACACAGTCCATCCTTCTTTGGCCCAAGCAGATGGAAGTCAGAACGTGCCAAACCCTGACTATGAGGTGGGTGCAGTAGGACAGGCCAGTCAATATAGGCAATGTGCTCCACTGTTTTCTAGCTGATATGAGGCCTGGAGTTATCGTGCTGTAGAAGAAAGGTGTCTTCTTCTCTGGTCTGGTCTCTACAAGTTTGAGTCTTCATCTTATCACAAGGCAGTGGTCAGAATTATTTGTCCAGGTTCCAGGAAACCTAGAAGAATTACCCCTTTCCTATCCCAAAAGACAGTGGACATCACTTTACATGCTGAGGGTTGCCTCTGGAACTTTTTCTTCAATGGGGAATTCACATGTCACTACTCCACAGAGTCACAGTGGTGATATCATGTCTTGCCACTGGTAACGACGCGATCAATCCAGGAAACTGTCACCTTCAGCCTTGGTTCAGTAGGTCCTGACAAATTTGAATTTGAATACGGTGTTCTTTCTGTTCCTGTGTAAGCATTGGTGGGACCCACTTGGTGCAAGCTTTGCAATATTCCAATGTTGCCACCATTGTTTCCAATGCATTGAAGCTGATGTTAAGCTCCATACACAATTCCCAGATCATAATCCGCCAAGTTGCAACAATGAGATGATCCAGATGCTACTTTGTGGTGTGACAAGCAGCACAAGGCCATCTAGATTGTAGCTCACATTTCACGTCGCCATCACCTCTGCTGAAATGCACCACCTACTGCCTCACCACGCTAACAACCACTGTTTGGTTTCCAGAAATGTCTAGCAAGCACTGATGAACGTCAGTAAGAGCAATTTTTTCCACATGGAGAAATTCGATGACACGCCTTTGCTTCATATGCACTTTCATATCAGACTGCCCCTCTGCTGCAATCTGTGACATGGCAACAAAATGCAATATCGACAGGAAGGTTCAACCTCTACTGCCGTATCACCAACACCCATCTCTGACGTCATGGGTCAACATAGTAAGATAGGAGGCATTACTTTCAGAGAAGCCCTCATGTATTACAAGGAGAGGAATGGTCAACACTTCTAGTATTCAAATAACACACTATGTGCTGAGATAATGATAAAATAGGAGTTTAAGAGACGCAGTGATAAAGTAGGAATATGAAGACTGCAGGGCATGTTGAACTAGATCAGCAAGCTCTTATCCAACTATATAGTTCAATCAACATATCTATGAAAGTATCAAAGAGCTAAAATTGGGCTGAATGCTAGAGCATGAAAGGAAATTCACAGATTTGGAGCAAAGAGATACTAAGATCTGTACCGCAATATACCCCTATATTCAGCACTAGTGCGGCCACACCTCTAGTACTGTGTCCAGTTTTGGGCCCCTCACTGCAAGAAAGATATTGAGGCCCTGGAACATGTTCAAAGGAGGGCAACAAAGCTGGTGAGGGGTCTGGAACACAGGCCATATGAGGAGAGGCTGAAGGAGCTGGGAATGTTCAGCCTGGAGAAGAGGAGGCTCAGGGGAGACCTCATTGCTCTCTATAACTTCCTGAAGGGAGGTTGTAGTGAGCTGGGGGTCGGCCTCTTCTCTCGTGTCATTAGTGATAGGACCAGAGGGAATGGCTTCAAGCTACGGCAGGGGAGATTCAGGCTGGACATTAGGAAGTATTACTTTTCAGAAAGGGTAGTCAGGCACTGGAATGGACTGCCCAGGGAGGTGGTGGAGTCATCGAGCTTGGGGGTGTTCAAGGAAAGGCTGGATGTTGTGTTGAGGGACATGGTTTAGTGGGAGCTACTGGGAATAGGTGAACGGTTGGACTGGATGATGTTGAAGGTCTTTTCCAACCTTGGTGATTCTATGATTCTATGATTCTATATCTGACCAAATGAAATTGAACAATTTTTCCACAGGTGCTCCGGAATTAACCCTATAAGAGGTACTGATATACAAACATGGAATCACTTTTAACATATGGGACAAAAGAGCAACAGAGAAAATTATGCACAAAGTAAGAAATGGTTAGCCATGAGTATGGCAGTACAGATTTCCCTACACGCTTGCTGTTTCAAATTTAATGGCATCCAACTTAATGGCAGCATTAAGTTGAGCATCATAAGAAAAAGAAAGTTAAAATACACAGAGAATACTGAACTACAAAACCATGGCATAATTCTAGCATCTCTCATACTTTGTCTCTGTTGTTCATGAGTCAATAATTCACATTGACTATTGGTCTGCAGTTGCAGATTGAGCAGTATGAGGTGGAATTACTCATTTTTGTTTCTACCATGTATTTGTGGCCACAAAAATCACAATCCTGGGAGGGCCTGTTCCAGGCTCTGATGACAGCACCCTAATTTCTGTACTTTTTCTTCCCACCTCCCCATAGAGTACTTCTTTCTGTTCTACAACAATATTGTCTTAGCTATTCTAATTCTGAAGTAATGTGGAACAAGTTACTATGTCAGGAATTCACAGTCATTTCTTAACTTATTTGAGTACTTAAAAGGAAGCACAATACCTGTAACTTGAGTAGGTGCAATTACTTGACTTGCACTCGAAGTAGAGACTTCAGGAGCAACTTCAACAGGCAGAGGAGGAGATGTTTTCTCAATCACTACTGTGTGACATAGAATGGAAATCAATCATATATAAAAAACAAACCATTCCTAAATCCTGACCATCCACACATGATACTGAACTAGCCAGATACTATGAGGCTTTTCACTAGTTTATTCTGCTTAGATCTGGAGTAGAAAAAAATAGTGTAACTGGGTAGCCATCATTCTACCATTTTACATTTCTGAAAAAAACTGAGGTGCTGAAGAAAGCAAGAACAGAAAAAATCTGCATTTGAAGTTACACACACTTCTACAAGAAGGCACTCGTTAAGTTTTCTCTTGAGTGGATTATAAGGCTTTAACTCTGCTGACATTCAAATCTCACATACTCACTCCAGGATATCACTTTTGTCTACAGCATATCTTTGTTTCACATGACTTGCATAGCACCCAAACAATGCCAACCTCTCAATTCATCCTGCTTCAGCTTCCATGGCTGGTTTCTTTTTTTCCACCCTTTCTGCTCATGGAAAAATTGCTTATTAAGTTGCAGTCAGTTTTTCATTACTCCGTTACCATTGCTATTCTCCCATTCTTTAAAGAGTTGCAAGTACTCTTCACTGAAAGACAAGTTACCTGGAAACTGTGGATGCAGGTTAATAGTTGAAATTCCAGGAGAAAGCTGAGGCTGTCCAGGTTCTAGGATTTGCTTTTCTTGATCAAGTGAAACTAATTCCTAAATGAATAATTAGAAATTTACTTTCTGAAAATGCTGTCTTAATTCAGCTATCATAAGAAATCACGAACTCCTGGATTGAGAAACTGTTAATATTCTCCCATGAGAGGTTTTGGATAGCTAGTAATTAATCATCAATATAAATATTAAAGAACAAGGAATACTGTTTTTAAACAATGGCATTCAAATTAACACTGGTTTTATTTGAAGGAGCCATTTCATGGAGATTCTAATCCTATCCTTAGCTTCATCACTCCATAGTTCTCCATCTTCTGGTCTTCAATTGCTTAAAAACAGTATTTAATTGAAATTTAGCATCACACAAAAGTATACAGTCACATCTGTAAATCTTTGACAACTGTGAAAGGTTCTCTCTTAGCTATTGCTCTGAACATCAGATTTTCGTGTTAGATGCTTGTAAGCCTTTAGGAAAAAGGTATGATGCACAGCTGAAGTCATTCATAATGGATCCTATGATCTTCAGATCATAGCAGAGATGACCTAAAACTTCCAGAATGGAGGACCTAAAAACAAATAAGCACCTGTTCTCTGCTAAACATATTTCGATCCTAAAAAACTACGCAACTGAAGTAGGTATTAATGAGTCGCTCAGGCGGGCATCACAAACAGTCCTCACAGCTTCCTGCTGTTCGCCTCTAACTCACTTTCTGTAGTCGTCAGTCAGTCGTCAGTGCCTCTCCTTCATACTGCCTGCAGTTTTCAATATCCTCCTTAAAATACAGACTCCAGGATCAGACAGAACAATACAGAACTTTACCAACAACAAAGGGAGATTGAAGTCATTTATTTGCTGTACTTCCCTATTTGCCTGTTCTGTATGTATGATAACATCAGCACTTTTTGTTCAAAAAGAGTTGCTTGTTCCCCACAACCCCTAAATGCTCTTCAGAGTTACTGTATCATAGATTGCACACATTGCCGACATTCTAATTCCTACATATATTACATGATGTTTTACCTGATCGGGGGCTGCAGTTGCCACTAAAACCAGAAAGAAAAAAAAGAAAATTAATCAATCTTCACATAGCACCAACTTACACCATTCAATTTTAAACTACTATCACATTTGAAGATGGTTGTTACCATTACAGAAAGCTTTCAGACTCCATCCTTATTCCAAAATTTTGAAAAACTGAAGTAGTGTTCCTAAAACAAAAGTAAAAGCTAACCTGCAACCATCAAGGGATTCTGCACACCAACCAATGCTTATAATTATTTACTTAGCATTCAGCCTTCTTACAGGTTTCTATTTTTTTTTTTTTTTTTTTTGCTTCAAAACAATTCAAGAAACTCATTTGTAATTTATTCTCTGACTAAACTCTTACAATTCCTTAGGTAATATCAGCATCTGCGGTTATTTAAAGGTTAGTTAATTCCATTATCATAGTGACATGTAAATAATCAGTAACAATCTTTTACAAATTCATTGTTAAAGAAAAATGTGTTGAAGTAGATTTTTTTTAATGTAAGCAAAAGTATTTATGTCTTGTTTTTCACAAAAAAATTCCTTCGTTTTTAGGAAAGAGGAGTAGAAATGTCATGCAACTTTTCATTTTCCACTGCAGTTTGCCTTTTTTTTTTTTTTTTCGAATTTGCCTTTTATTGATGAAAATCTGTGTGGCTCTATAAGACCTTTTAGGAATGTTTTTCACTTGAAAATCAACATTTTCCATAGGAGGAAAAATCAAACATATCCCTCTTTGCACTTCAGTCTCTTCAGTATTAGCAGGGGAGGCTGACTAGCAGACCTGGGAGACCTGCTAATAAAATTTCAAAACTTCAAAATCTGAACACATCCCAAAATGGAATATGAAGTTCAACCATTTACGTGTGTCATGACTGACTCACAGCAAGCATTTGTGAAGGTGGTTTTGGGCTTTTACTTTTTAAATTATTTTTAAAACTAAACCTCTTTTTGTCAGATTCTGTGTTTCATGATTTACCAGAACGTGGCAATGCTTCTCATCACTAAATTGATCTTTGAGGAAACGATACACCACTTTTTAACAGAGAAAGACCCAAAGGCATATCTGAGATTATACAATCCTGCACAGACTGTATTTGAATGATTTATTCTCTCAGATTCAGTTTAGCACCATTTTTTTTTTTTTTTTTTTCCCAAAAGCAAAACCAGGAGCATTGACTCTAACAGGAAATAACTCCTCTTGCACAGAACTCTGCAAAATCAACTGAATGAAACTCTTTCTAGTAATAGCCAGACATACAGATAAGTAGCTACTGCTTGGAAATAACTTATTATGCACTCTGTATCAGCAGGTTTTTCAGGAAAGTATTTCTGCTTGCCTATAATTAGATCATGCTAAATTTGTTGGCTATGTATCTTCAATAGTGTTGCTTTCTGCATTTCTTTGTTTCTGTCTTTGTTTCAAATTCAGGGCAATTGCAGCTGTTCTTAGAGAACTTAAGAAGTTCTTAGCAGAGCTTGTAGAAAACCACAAAGAGTCTGCAAGAATATAAGTAAGGGAATCAGCTAACCATTAAACAGTCCAAAGTGGTCAGGCTGAGGGAGTGCACATCTGAGGGGGATGAAATGTGGCCACAGGCTGGTAAGACATGCCCAAATCAGGTGGTGCTACTCTACAGAGATACTAATGAGCCCTTCACCCTGCCACCCAAATATCAGTGAATCAAAACTTGAGCTGAGTCCTTTGTTATATTTTAGAGATAATAAACACTTTTACACATCATACATTTGCTATTTCTTATCATAAACGTTAATCAGACTAAAGCAATTTCTCTCTTTCCATAGTGCTCTCAGCATATGGTGGGAGCTATACGTAACTCCAGAAATCTATCCCATAAGATAAATCATCTATTACACAGAATGATCTGCCTTGGGAAGTGACTCCTTTGTCCTGAGCTGTACACAGCTATTGTGCAAAGAAACATACCACTGAAGACACATGCACAGAAAAATAGAAAGACTGAATTTTCCCACTCTCACCTTCTTGCACAGCCATGTCAGGCTCACTTTTCTGTGAGAAGGTCAGTGCCTCCACCGGCTCTTCCTTTGCTGGGAGAGGTGGAGGAGAAGTACCTTTAGCAACAGGTTGAGTAATCGGGGTCTTGCCAATGACAGGTGGCTGTACTCTAACTGCAGGGTGATGATATAGCTTGTTTCTGTGAGGGCCAGAAACCGTATAACCCATTCCACCAGGGCAGATTTCCTTAAAAGCAGCTAGATTTGGGATGGGAAAATATTCCTTTTAGGAGTCTAAAAGTGCAATATGTTGACATAGTGGAAAACATAATGAAAACCACTAATAAATTTAATCTGCTACTGTATACACATTTTTATTTCAAAAAATATTTAAAGAGAAACTGCATTGCATACTAGTATGACTGAACGTTCTCCTAAAAGCATGTTCCGGATGCTTATTCCTAGGTTTCCACTACAGTTTAACATCTTTCTTCAGTTATGTTTAATCCATCATTATGATCTATCAAGATCATTTTTAAAATTAATCTTCTCCAAACAGTACATCCTGAGTGCAAATTTAAATATGCAAATTGCCATTATCATAAGGAATGAAAATTACTATTTGTCACTCCATTTTTGCAGAAACTAAAGAAAAAGAGTCTCATGATTCTTGTACTAAAGGAACGGAAGAGTATCAATCAGAAACAGTATCCCATGTGATACCCATTAGAAGTCTCATACCAGCCCTGATGCAAATTGTACTGAAACAAGTGAGTCCTCCTAAAGACCTCAGCGAGCTGGATGAGGATCATGGGGAAAAAAAAGAAAAGAAAAAAAAAAAGTAAAACCAAATCATGACTGGAAGAGAGGGGCAACAATCTCATTTAGAAGGCTGCTATATTGCAAGGTAACAAAAGTTAGGCAGCAGAACTTGCTCTAATCTGCGCAAATGTTCTACATGAGCTTCAGGTTTTGCAGTCCTAGTGGAAGGCTTTGTTCCCACCAAAGATAATAGTTATGTTCTTGCCAGAGACAAGGGACTTTAGGAGTCTGGCACTGCTTCTTTGTTCTCACTGCTATAGGTAAAAGCCCATGTCAGGATGAAACACCACAGATGTAGTCTTCCAACTGCCTGACGTGATTTCTTACAATTTCTTAAGGGATGTACAGGGTGGGACATTGGTAGATTCACAAACATTGCTTTGAAAACACACCAGGGTTAAAAAAGAAATTAGACTCTAAAAAAAACCCACAAAATACTTGCTATAGATACCTCATCAATGAAATATTTGAATTATATATTAAGTTACAGATTTTTGACTACAAATGATATATTTGCAGTGAACACAGATAGTATATTAGTACTAGAGAAAGATGAAAGGTGAAACTGATTAAATCTAGTGGATTCAAAATAATGAAATACTTTGGGAAACATTAATATCAAATTTTGGCAGAAGAACACCCAATTGAAGGTGAGAGTTCTGGTCACAGAAGAAAGACAGACAATTTGAAACCCATCCCTTTGGATGTCGGTATAGGAAATCTTAATTGGGGTCATATTCCCTCAAATGCAGAATAGAAAGGTGGACTTGATTCTTACATAACTCATAAAAGTGCTCCCAGCACCTGCACATACAAATCTGGCCATTTTCAGTCTCTCTGTAGAACTGGCCTACTTCATACAAATATTTTAAAAGATATCAGAAAGAGATGATGACTTTTAAATGCAGTGACTCTTACAATAACATGGGATGCTGCAGTAAATACATTACCCCATTCTGGAACACCCCACTTTCACACATTTTTCATTGAAAACTCTGAAAGATCATTATGAATTTAACCTGTTACAGAAAGGAACATGTTTTTAAATAACAAAAGTCGCCATGAAATGGGAAAAGTGTTTCCCACATAGCTCATCAAAACTTTCTACTCACAGATTTTCTCCAAGTCTTTACATTAAGAACAGCCATTAAAATATCAGTATCATATTAAATGATGTATTTTTATGACAAGAAAGCAGTCACTGTTGTAAAAAAAAAAAAAAAAAAAAAAGATATATTCTCAGCTCCAGAACATATGGAGTTGGACATGAAGTCTCATGCAATATTCTTATAAAGCATTTACATTAGCATTGCTAGTCACTTGATGAAAATGCATTTTGCTTCATTAAAAGGTTATAAGAAATATTATCTGAAATGAAGCTGGAATTCAAAATCATAATCAGCAAACTAGCAACCCAATAATGGGAAATAATGGCTTTAAATATCAATTGAAATACTCAAAAATTGTGGTTATTTCCATTACATTCCATAAGCCCAGCTTAACAAAGTAAGGAACCTGTTACTTTCACTGCACCTCTGTTAGCCGTGGATTTCCCAAAACCATAAGTTACTTTACAAAATCTGAATCCTTACAGTATTCCAGAAAGATGCATTATTTGTATATAACAGTGACATCTTCAGCAGCAGATTCGGTATGAAGAGTAAATCACAAAACAAATATCTGTGTTGAAATACTGATCAGGAGGGACATTATATGTGTCACAATAAGTGATATTCAATGATGTTTTTAAGGATATTTATTTGACCATATACTTAGACAAGACACAATGTATACCAATTTTTACCAGACTCCAACTTTGGTCATTTAATTTTTAGACAAAGTCAGAGAACAGGAAGAACTCTGAAGCAGGGACCAGCAATTTTAACTATCAAACGCTATCATCCTTTCACCTGTGCCTTTAAGAAGTACATAAGTATTCTACTATCACAGAGAAACTGTAATAACAGAACAGTCCTAATTTACTGACAGACACTTATAATTTATTTTCAAATCAATTCTTGGATTATTATTATTTTATTTTAAAAAGCATGTGTAACAAATTTTTTTTAATTTTAAAGAGTGTCTCTTACCTGTTCCTGGAAGGGGGCACTTCTCACAGTTTGGGCCCCAGGCTTTTCCAACACTGCAACAGCAAAGCTGCTTGCTGAGCTGCACAGAAAGAGGATGCATGCATTGCTTTCCTGCACTAACAAACCGGTAGCAGGGTCCTTTCTCTTCAGCAACCATAGGACTATCAGCTGCAATGGAAGTGGAAGAGAGGATGGTACTGTTCACTGTTTCCAACATGTATCTACATGGCTGCTGAATCTATGTTGCTTTATCTTATTTATGCTTTTTTTTCTTATTAATGCTCCATAATTCTATGACTTGTACATGTGTAGAAACAGTATTTTTCATTGTTCCTGTTTTCTAGCTACTAATGTTGTCTGCATTACTATCCAGCCTGATCTCATAGCATGCATTTTGCACTTAATCTTCAAGCCCAGAATGTTAACCAGGAGCTCTGTGCAGAATTCCACTGGGCACACTGCATAGATATAATTTTGCACTGCATACTAGAACACTAGTTAAAATCTGCTATTGTACCACACTGATGGAAGCATTGGATTATCTGCTTTGCTAGGGCAACACAGGAATATAATTTACACTTTAAATAAAACAGAAGTTCTAAAAATTGTTCAAAGTTACTTCTCAGTCCCACATAAAAACCCACATCGGGTTACTGAGATTGTAAAGTAAAATGTCTATTCCTTTTGAAATTAAAAAATGGAGTAAAATAAAAATGATAAGAAGATACCTAATATAATCCACATTCTTTTGGTCATGCCTTGAGGTTTAGATTTGAAGATGTTTTGTTTCATTGACAATAAATGGTGAAATGAGCAATACCATTTACTCATCTTCCCTAGCACTTAACACAATAAACATTTTTCTCCCACTTAAATTTCATTGTACTTAACCTGTTTGAACTGCTGCAGTCTGTTTGCTTCAACCTGATTTTATTATACTTCACAAATCTAAGGCAAAAATGTCTATAGCTCAGACTTGGAAAAATATGCAGTTTTGCTTACATCAACATTATGTGTAGCAGTCTTCCACCCCTAAAAGCTTCAATGCTTTTACAACATGGGGATTTCAAAACTCTCAAAGAAGAAAAGAGAGGTGTGTGAGGGAGAGGCCTTTCAGCCTTCTATAAAACCAGAATGGAAGCTACCCAGGCTAAAGTTGCAGAGACGGAAGAGGAGAGTGTAGGATACAGAGCTGACATAGTCTGGGGAAATAACAGAAAGGGAAAAAAATGTGAAAAAGAATTACACACTGGTGAGAAAGACTCAAGAGGGTAGGAGGCTGAATCAGTCTTTTGAAGGCTTTGAGAAAGGAAAAACAGGACAAGAATCTGGATGGCTGATGGTCCAGGGCTTCCAGGAAAGAGACAAAAAAGAAGCGTGAGTGCTCAGAATGGCTAAACAATTTGAGTAAGAGAACACGAAAAAAGACAAGTACAGCTTGGAGCAGTAAGAGTCAGTTATATGAACTCTCATAATGAATTGCAACTAAGCATCTATTTCAGTACTTAGATCTGCACTACTACTCACCTATGCATCTTGATAGGGTAGGATCTGGCACAAATCCCAGTTTGCAGGTACATCTGTAGCTGCCCATGGTATTCAAACACTCACCATTAGGGCACACTCCCTGTAACTGACATTCATTGATATCTGTGGAAAAATTCAAAATAATCAGATACTGAAACAGGATTGCACCCATAGGAACATAAGTTCACAATAATTAACAATTGCTGAGACTTGTTTGATGAAGTTTGCTGTTACCAGGCTGGTTGCGACACTGTCTCTTCCAGGGTGTCACTGAATTATTCTCTAATGTCTCATGTATTCAGGTCTCTATCATGTCTGGTATTGGATCTATAATTTACTTACTCTTAGACAATCATCTAGATACCAGCTGTAACCAAGTCAGGCAAACTAGCATTTTATTCCAGGAGACAGTAACAATGTAGGTTTGCACCAATAATGAAAATCTCAGAAAGAAGGAAAAGAAGGGACTGAAGGAAAGCAAAGGCAAGCACAAGCCCATAATTTGTCTGTCCTGGCTTATCTCTAAGAAGAATAGCAGAAGCACATTGAAATACATCTACTTAAAAATGTTTATGCACATTAATCCTACACAAGACTAAGCTAGGAAAAATTGCCTACACTGCTGTATAGAGAAGATTTGAGCACAAGTCTGATATTTCAGTCTGCCTTTTGGAAATTAGGTAGTAGTGACCATTAAAGTACATAGTAAAGTACATAATATATATTAACTTTCCTCTTAGTTTTTATGAACTCTTCACAGGTTTGATGATATCGTATGTTGCGATCAATGATGATAATCAATGATGATAAGAAACTGAATTTGTAAAATGTAACAGGTGTGCTGGAATTAGCTTTTGGAAACCTACAGAAAGCATCTTTAAAATCTTTCACATTACTGCCTTCATTTTACTCCATAGGTTTGACTACCTGTCTGTCAGTGTGTTATGATATGACTTAAATTCACAGCACAACAGAATAGCAGTAGCAAATTCAGTGCTGATCTTATCCCTTAGCTTTTCCACTACTGTACCCAATCTAATCTTGACACTGACTTCACCTCTATGCACTTAGCCACAATTGACAAGGTTGATAATTTATATTCAGTAACTTTGGATGAAATACAATGGAAAAAACACAAATTATAAAAGATCAGCTCTGCCTCAAAGGAATTACTTAGTGAAATTCCCAGACTGTATGACCTTCTGACCCCAGAGGGAGCAGACTATTGAAAAAGGAGAATGGTAAAGGAAAAAAGAGAAGAAAAAACTGCTGAAATACTCTAAAGATCTTTAACTAGAGCAGTCTATGCTTTGACACATCCAATCTGAGCAGGAAGGTATCCCATATAAGCAGTATATTGTTTATGAATTTCACTTATACAGAAGATGTCAACTGGACTTGTTTTAATGCACTTGAAAATTTTTAGACACCTTCTTCAGTTGCTTAGTCTAATTAGGTTCATTATTTTGCCCTGAAATCTTATAACAGGACTGAAAGAATCTACAGAGTGCCAACTGATTCCAAAAGGAAATACCATCACTGTTTCAATATTGTATTTTCTGTGACTATTAAGGGGAATGAGCTAAATAAAACAGTCCACAAACTGAAGACATTCCTGAAAAATCCCAAAATAGAAACATACTGACACTGCTGCAAAGTTCTTAGGAAGAATGCATGTATTGTACTCTCCATTTTCAACATATCAGGCTCAACAAGGAAGATATAGATATTATTACAAAAGGCCAAGAAGCTAATATAAAGCAAATACTGAAACACTCAGAATCTACTGTTGAATTTTCTACATGCTGTGGAAACCTACTGGAATTTTAGACCATAGAAAGGCTTGGGTTGGAAGGGACCTTAAAGATCATCTACAGTCCCAACTCTCTGCTGTGGGCAGTGTTCCCACCCACCAGCTCAGCTGCCCAGGGTCCTCATCCAGTTTGTCCTTGAATCCCACCAGAGATGGGGCACCCACAGCTTCTTCAGGCAGCTGTGCCACTGCCTTGTCATCCTCAGATCAGTCCCGAAATTCTTCAAAATGCTTTTAAAACAAATAAAGAAAAAAAACAGCCTAGAACTTTATGCCATGTTGCTGCTGAGAAAAGCAGGCACTTATATGTATCAAATACATCAGCAGTACTCTGAGAAAATCACATTTTACAGTCTTGCCTGCTAATAATGAAGGTTCCATACCATGGTTTACTAAAGTGTCCAAATTGCAAAGAAGTAGCCATCTCCTTGTTGTTCATAAATACACAATCATCTTCCTTCCCAAATGATTCAGTTCTATAAAAAAACCTCACCAAAGCTGCTATTACTGTCTCTATTAGAATTTTTTCTGGAGAAAATATTCTTGAATGTCTAGTATTTAAAAATATTGTCTTGGATTGTCTGTACTACAGAGACCCCACTCATGTACACTCTGTTATTGGTATTTAATGTGAGCATTGCCATGTGCTCAGCTTAAAACACTGGTAAATAGCAATGAATATTCCCTCCACAGCTTTCCACAGTTCCTGGTATGGACATTCCTCTTGCTAAATTTGTCTAACTTTTTATGTTGCCTTCATTGTGCATGCTCTGATGCCTCAGCTGAATTCAATTATAATTAAGTTAATTATATTAATTATAGTCTTTGCCAAGTCATGTTTTCTGGATGAGTTCACAGAATTAGAGCTGACACTCTATGTTGAATTGCACAAGCCTATCTGGGGATTAAACAGAAACAAGCCAGAATTTGATTACAAATTTCAAACTTTCTCTCTCAAAAAAAAACCCCAAATAAACCATAAACAAAAACAAACAAACAGACAAAAAAAAATTCCAAAAACATGAGAAAAGTTTTTAGAACCTATGTGTGGAAAAATTGCTTTTAGACTTATCAATTTCATTTCAGGCTGTTGTTAAATGTCACCAACCCAAAATGTTTCTTACCACTTGCCAGCCAGTCCAGCTGTGCAAACTGCACTGGAATCAACTTATTCAGGCAGCTAGAAAAAAAATCTGGTTCAAAATTAAAAGATTTTATTTTTTAAAATCCATCTCTTTTATATATATATATATATACACACACACACATATATATACATACATATATATATAAATATGGATTTTAAAAACAATGAGTATTAGTTTGCCCCATTGTAAAAACTAGAGACAACTAGAAAAAAGGTAATGCGAGGAGCTTTTTCCACACTGCACCTGGCATGGCTTTACCACAATCTCTCACAGTAGGTGCTGTTATGCGTAATTAAGGAATTGATAAAGTGTTGATTTTGTTGGAGTTGCTGCTTGGCAAAGTGAACGACTTGACCCTGCTCAATGAGTATAAACTGCATTGGCATCAATGACGCAATGTCATTTTATACTGCGCCTTACTGTTTGCTGTTATTTAGTTTTATGCATGCCAAACGCATGGGAGAGGTCCCTAGCACTCTGCACTCCTAGATTAGGTGGTTCCTCTCCCTGAGTGTTTGACGAGAAATGAAAGTTTTACTTTTGTTATAGTGGCAATGGAAGCCATGTGCCATCCCAGAGTCATTGTTGATGATCCCACTCTTACCTACCCATAGTACTGTACGAAAGTTTTACCATAGCTGGACTTGACAATGATGCTGCAGTAGCATACTGATTAGCGTAAGTCCCAGCTCCTTCTATACTCTCATCCAAGCAAACATCTTGATATTCAGTGAGGTCAGCTACCACGCTGTCCACGAGAGGCACCGCAGTCTTTAAACAACCCAGATGTTGCAAGTCAATCACTTGAAATGCTGTTGGCCTATCTCACAATCTTCCTAAGAGCTTAAAATTCTCTCAACAACAATTAGCATTTGACACCTTTTTTTCATAGTTTTTTTATAGGTCTACTAAGTGACAGGTAACCTACTCTTAGAAAATGCAGTGCCTTAATGAATCACGTTACTGCTGCATTTCCTGGGGGAAAAAAGTAGCAGCCACTTCTTAACTGAATGTTTGCCTGTTTACATGACAAGTGTTGATTTCATACTTAAAAAAAACAAACAAACAACAACAACAACAAAAAAACACCACAAAATCTATCAGAAGCAAAGGAGGAAGATGAGAACAGTTTAAAATGTTATTCATTTACACGAGCACACGCTAACATTGACTTAGTTATAAAAAATGATAATTACCATACAACATTTTTCTGAATCTGAAAATAGTTTCATCTTCAAAAACTTTTGCATATATTAGTAACTAAAAGATGGAAATGAATGGATAAATAAAATATCAAATTTAAAATAATGAAATACTGTTTACTTTACTTGCTTTTTTGTCCTTGCTGATTTCTAAAAAGGGGAACTCAAAGGAATCACATTAAAAATTCGCCAAAACACAAAGGCGTTCTGAAAGCACATCACCAGAATCCTATTCCACAAATAGTTAACAGATTTAGATGAAGAACAGACCTGTTTTTAGCCATAAGCACATACACACATTTGGAATCACATGTTGTGCACATCACAACAGCAAATTCAATGTCATTAATCTAAGTGCAGACATCATAAAACACATTCTTTTCTTCCAGTAACCATGATTTAGGGAAGGACTGAATAATACAGGAGAAAGAAAGAAAAGAAAAAAAAAAGTAAACTTTGTTTACTTTTCTCCGAAAGTTCTTCCTTGCTTAAAGATAAAAAAAAGTCCTGTGGCTTTTCAGCACTTCAGTCTATATTCTGAAGGTCAGACTCTGTTACTCAAATATGTAATTTGATGATATATTTATTCAGCTCACTTACATGCACTGTACATTGGGGAATACTGACAATTGAGAAGAAAATACATGAAATGGTACTCTGAAAGGATGGGAGGCTAGAAAAGTCAAATTCTGTTCTGAGGTATTTAACTTTTAAAAAAGCAGTTGGCATAACAGGAAATTTCCCTCTGGCTACTGTATAGATATTGTGTACAAAAGGTCACAGTGCAATAGAATCACCCTCTCTTTCCTGTATGCCAGCAGATGGAAAAAATCTGTGCTGAAAGGGAGGAAATATTGCAGGAGGTATTACCTTCTCTTTTTCTGCTTGCATTCCTAATTGCTACAATTGCTTCTAAAGTAGGTCAAAACACTCCTGGGGCTGCAACAGCTGTTCTTTGACACTACTTCAGCTCTTTACTGGAAATCTACATTCTCCTATCTTTTCTCGTGCAATGGCATGCCTAACTCAATCGCATTCAGGAAGTGAATCATTTCAGGTTCGTTCCAGGATTAATGACACCATGATGTAGCCTGAGTATTCCTTCTCCAAGGATAACAAACTATGCCAAGTGTAAACACCAAGTCCTAAGAAAAATTCCTGTGCCTACTTACATCCAGGGACTTGTCACTTACTGCTGAAACAATATGCTTTGCTTGGTTCCTGTAAAGCACACTGAGCCATGGTGCATCACAAAGCTATAGTAGCCTCCTTTGTAATTTGCCCATTTATTGAAATACTTGATTTGGATTCTTCTGCAAGCAGAAATGGAAATGCTTCAGAGCTTAATAGCCTTTGACATATTAACAGCTCAACACAGCCTACCAAGCCTGATGTCCACTACAGCCAAGTTAAATGTTGCAAAGGGATTAGTCGATTAGCAGAGAGCTGTTCTGCTGGAGACCAACATACATAAGCTGATGGTTGGAATATCAACCCTGCAGCATTTCCCTTTGGCAGCCTCCAGATGTAAGAGTATTTAGCAAAAGGACTTCACTGAGTTTTGGCTATGTTAACCATTATAGCAGCTCTTCAGAGCACCCAGACCCAGCTGGCCTAATGCAGAATCACAGAAAGCACTAAGGTGGTGTAAAGCTGTCTGCTCCCTCTTCAGCTTTGTACCTCACTTGGAGGAGCAAAGACACTGTCTACCCTTTTCAGATAGCAACAGAGGCCCATATTTGGTCACAGACTAAATGGAATTTGAAACATTCTTTCCTACAAAATGAAATTCATTCTTTCATCTCCATTTTTAATGCACTGAATTCATACTCATCAAAATCATCACAGCTTGAAGTATTTAACCACACTTAAGCATTTACGTTAAAAACAAAATTCTAGAACTGAATGTCCATGTTTATTAATGCATTCTGGTCAAAGCAGTGATCATGTGAGACTATGTGGTTTAAATCTACAGCATTCATTTTAAAGAAAATATTTTTGGACAAGAAATACAGTCTGCAAGTTCAAGAAACAACCAGAGGTTACTACACAAATTTTGAAAATATAAGCAAATATAAACTGAGATAGTCTGTTGTGAATTTTTGTTGTTGTTGTTCTTTTGTTGTTGTTGTTTGTTTCTGGTTTTTTTTTCAGCGTTTTTTGAAAGAAATCATTGCTGCCATTCATGTGAAGAATGCAGTCAACCTTTACAGGAGCACTGATAACTGAGTGACAGTAGCAGCTATGAAAATTGGATTTAAAAAACCTCTACAATATATTGAATTAAGACACATAAGAACTTGAGAAAAAAGGCTGACAATGACTATGAAGTCATTCAGTATTAATTGATCTCCCTTATGAAACAGATTTTGTACAATGCTTTTTCTACTTTACGTATTTGGTATGTGACTTCGGTAACAACCTCAACAAATCCACCTCAAAAGACAATGTTAAGTTCAGGTTTTCAAAGTCACACTATGCACAAAGTGCATAAACAGAAGAACATAATTTCTATCCGCACAACTTTTAAGACTTTTTTTGACTATGAAATAAATTCCCCCTTTCCCTAATGCTGACTTGCCCTGTTTGTTTCACTGAGCTCTTTAGGTAAGAAAATTCTGCATTGTGGTTTAAAAATAACAAAGAAGAATCTAGTTCCTTCGGCTAGTACTAAATAAACAATTAGCTTTGCGTAAACATTTAACTTAAGATTCAATGTTTCTTTTATTATAGAATTCAGAATAAAGGTGGACTGAAATATCAAAGAAACACAACTTGAGAAAAAAGCTATTTTTGCAAATTAAAAAAAAAAATCAAGATGCAAAGCTAGTGAATTGGCATGCAGCTGTCCAAAGGTAAGACAGCCGATCATAGATTTTAGAAGACCTTTTTCAAATGATCCTGAGTCAGATTTTTTTTTCCTTGCCTGAGAGTCAAGTGGTTGCACAGATGACAGGACATAAAAACTAAATATGCCACAGCTCCAGCTAGGACAACTTGATATCCAGGATGTTCTTATAAATACTGGACCAAGAAAGAGAACTTGTAGAAACAGAAAGCCCATTCAGGCCACCACAGACCTGATAGCTGCACTGAAATATTCAGACAAACTTGTGGCTAGGAAGGAGTCAACAAGCATTGTAGGCTTTCTCATATCCTCTGTCACAAGCGTTGGGTGCCAGAGGACACAAGCAGTCATAACATCTGCAGCCCACATCTGATTCCAGGCCTAACCACTATGGAAAAGTAAATTTCTGAAGGGGGACCTCTACACTTAGCTATGAAATCAGATCTCTAATTTCTTCAAAACCTCTTGGAGGTATGCAGACTAGCCTTTGTTTAAATAACTAAGTAATAAAACTGAATGGAAAACCCTTATCTGCATTTGATGCAAAGCAAACAACCTATCTTTCAAAAAGAACCCCAGATTCTTAAGACACTTTGCTGCATTAAAGTAAAGCAAACCATATAGTTTTCAATTATATACTGATTAGAATTTGTCAAAGTATTGGGTGACTGAATTAGCAATGACTTAGCAATTAGCCACTGAACATTATTTAGTAATATGCAATATTGTTACATATTATATATATGTGTAATATGTAATATAATATTTAGTAAGATTTTCATACAGTAACGTCTTTAATATGTACAGTATCTGAAGCTATAAATTAAGGCTGGAATAATAACTTAAGGGAAGTTCTACTCAATTTCAATGTACTTTAAACTTCCTTGGGAGTGGCACTTGACTGAACGGTCTTCAAATAGGAGCAATATGAAGGCATAATCTTTTATTCCCTTTACAATCCTGAGTTGCAACTATACCTACTGACATCTCAGAAAACACTGTTTCAGCTGTAACTTGCATTGCAAACCACTACAAAATCTTCAATTTCAAGAAATATATAACATTCAGAAGAAATATATATATTTACATATATATTATATATATATTTCAAGAAATATATAACGTTCTATTATCATTGTTTCAATAATAATCTGATTAGAGAGAACAAGATGAGGCAAAAGAAACAAACAACAAGGTTTGGTTGGCAATGAAACTTTTGCAAAATATTGTTTAAAAATTACAGGGAAAATAACAGTTTCTTATTCTAGGAAATGACCTGCTGATTTCTGTGTGCTAACAGAACAACAGCAGGAGAAATCAATCCAAATCATTTTGTGCTTCTGTGTGGAATTTACTGGAACACAAATTTGCAGAGCCAGACGTTTCAAACACATAATCAAAGTCCAAATAATAACCCAGCCCAGTTTCTGGAGATATATTTATTTCACGATACTAACATAATAAAATAACTTATTTGAAAGAAGTTTGTTAACTTAGTAACTAAGCAACAATAATTAGCATTTTTTGATGCTAGTCTCCTTTAAGCAAGAAAATCTATATATGTGAAAAAGAGAGAAAATTACTGTATTTTACAGACACATGCAGAAGGGCAGAATACACCTTCAAAACTTATTTTAAATCATGATGAAATCAAGGGAAAAAAGCTTCAAGTCCCCAGTGCATATCATTGCAGAATTTGATCCAATAACATATAAATACTAGTTCCTTTGTGTGATTTACATGGAATGTTAAGCAAATGAGGACTTTTCTTTAAAGTTCAACTTTCTTTTCACTGAGAAACAACAAATATTCAGGTATTTTTCCAGTCCTCCAGATAAGACTTTTAAAAGTGCTCTATTGGCACACGTTCGTTTCCTGAAAAAGTAATCCAAATTGTTTTTACCAGCTGTTTTTTTCATCCTGTTTCAGTTTTCCAAGAAAACCATTAGCAGAAGGAAACACTAAGTATAATTCTAAACAGGGAACAAGAAAATAGGACCATATATGTATTTTGACAAAGAACTTTCAGCTCTGATAAACTCTGCATCGTCTTCAGTGACAGCCTAAGGGCGTCTAGGCGTGTACATGTAATAAATCATTCAATTGAAAAGATAATTACTGAGGGGAAAAAAGCTTTCTTGATTGCAATTATACTGAACTGTTCAAATTAACATACCCACAGATGGCTCTTTGTTGTCCTACATACACATAAGAGAGAAGAATGATTCATTACTTTAGCTCACTCACTTGAAAGGAAAAAAATTCAGGATCTTGTTATTAATCACGCTTATACCACACAGGCTTTGTAAACTAAGGAGGCTTTTGACTGCAAAACCAATGTAGAACAAACGGTTAATTAGGCTTTTAGGCTGGAGTTTTCAAAGGCAGTGAAAGTTGGATGACATCTAGGTGAAAACAGCACTCTCTTTAAGCTGCAGGCAAAGATTCAGAAATATATCCCCATTATTATTTGGTCTGCAGTGCTGGCCCTTTCTGAGCATGGGCACAGCATGCACACCCTTTCAGCAAAGAATAATCTAATTAAAATGTATACTTGCATACGAACATGCTGTGCCGCTCCTTTCCAATTTAATTATAACGGTTATTACAAAAAAATGAACACTCCCTCGCCAGCAGCTTCAACATTTTTCTCTTCACAGTTACTCCTGCTGCTTTGCTCAAGTTCTTGAGACAGAGAGCTATTTCTTCGTTAGCCCCGTTCTCTTTTAGAAAAGTGTGCCTGCTTCAGATAAACACAAAGGGGACATTTTTGCCATTGAGAAGCACACGTTAATGGCCATTTCAGGACTGAAATATACCCTGCAAGCAGCTCTTTCACAGATGAAGCTAGTTTTCCTGATGACTGCTCAAAGGTCAAAATCCTGACCCTCTGAGAGAAAAATGGTAATCTATTAATCCTGTCTTTGCTTCATGGGCATTCCTTCTCTCTAGTCCTTCCTTATTTGTACCGCATTTTCGGAGTATGTTGGTGAGTAAATTACTGAGAAGCCACCCAAGTCTCAATACTGCAAAGTGAGAAAGTTGTAGCAGTCACCACCTCTGCCCTTTCCAGAAAGTTAAGAAATTGTTCCCATCCTTAGTTAATCATCAGTCTCCTTCCTAGTGGGATTATCTGACTCCCACTCTCTGGTTAAACTGTTAAATTTCCGTGCATGTTACATGTTAAGTTTCCATGCATCGACTACAATTATATTCAGAGTCTATGGCTCTCTTTCTTCCAGGATAATGATAGCAGAAATAAAACAAACTCTTTAAAGCCTAACATTTCTTGCAATATTAGTTATTTAGTACAAAAATTTGTCAGGATAAAACTAGCAAAATCCAGTAGAACAATGCCTAGCCTCTCAGGTACTGCTGTATTGCCACACATTACCATGGCAAGACTGAATTCCTTCCTACCCAGAAACATATGTTCTCCTTCTCTGTCATCCTGTCGCTGCTCTGGGAAACAACTTCCTGGAAACATTTTTCTTCCTGGCAAACTACTACTGGCAACTTTAACAGGAATCAGACCATTTTCTGTCTGTAGCCCCGATTTGGGATCTTGGTTTCCATCTAGTAATGTTTGTCAACAACTAGGTAGGAGAATCTTAAAAAGAACTGAATGCCCTATTCTACTTTAAATGTCTGCTGGGTTGCTGCTGTCTAGGAATGCCATGTGTATGCTGTCAGGTTTGGGCTCAACTACTGAAGATATCCTAAGTTCCTGTCTCGCCTGGACCATGTTCAGAGGAATGTATGATGGTACAGGTGCACAATGTTACCTTTCAGACACTTCATAGCCTCTCTTCTACATATTCCAAAAAAATGCATAGCTAATATACAGACTGAGACAGTTTTGAAATGGCTGAAATATATTCAGCACCTGTTCATTTGACATAAGAAAAGGTGGTCCTTGGATGCCTTATATTCACCTCCACTGTTTCACTTTGCAGTCATCCTCAGTATGATGCCACCAAAATCTCCCCAACCCTTTTGTTAACTAGAAGAACGTTATAATCTCTCTGCAGATCAGGGAAGAAGCTCTTGAGATGCAATTTGCAGCTCTCCTCTGTTTAGTTTCTCAGTATTTTGATCCAACCCAATTTTCTCTCACAATCCTCCAAGTGCCCCTATTCTGCACACTGGTAAACCACTAGGTAGGGAGCTGAGCAGCAGGTAGGCTAAAAAGCCTGACAGAGCAATTTTCAGATAGCAGCTCACCTCTCTCTATGCAATGAAAGCAGCAACAAATAATTATGTGTTTAGTGATACACAAACCATATTGGTTTGTTTTCTAAAAATAATTCATTTTTAGCAGGCTGACATACCACTTCTTCATCCACATGCTAAGAGAGCTTTCAGTTAAATTAACTTTACCTCCGAAGTGCCTGCATGTATCCTTTAACACCAGTTACTCCTTCATTTTATCTTTCCACCTCCACAGCTACTTGCTGTGTGACTTTTCATGGTTGCAGTGGCAACAGCGACTAATAAATTGGGTCACAGGTCAGCATCAGCCACACCAGATCTCATGTTTCCCTTCCTTTCCATCTCTCTCTTGAGAGCAACACCACAGGACATGCTCTCAGAGCACAAGAAATTAAGCATTTTCCTATACACTCACTCAATAGTTTGGTTTTTTATATTCACTTGCCAGTGACATTATCTGGCTACAATACCATCTGCATCTCACCTCTGAAGTCCAAAATAATCATTCTCTATATGTTCGATAGCATGATGGTTATAGGAAATATTCTCTGTTGCGAATTCCATCTGACTTAACTGAGCAAGTCTAAAAGCTCACGGTTTAGCAAAACAATTGCAAGAATATGCATTTCTAATGAAAACTGAAAAACAAAGCAAACAAATCCTTATGAAGTCTTTTCATACACCAAAGAAAATGAAAATATGCACAGAAGTTCTAAAACCTTTTTTTTATTCTGGAGCAAAGAACACTCTATAATGTTGTCAGTAATTGGAAAGAGTTAAATGTGTGTGTATATATATACACACATGGATAGATCAATCCCAACATTTTTTCCCAAATACAAATAAATAGACCAGATTCAATCATCTAAGTCATAAATATCATTGAATCTATCACACAAAAAAACAGTGCTTAAAATAAACACAGTCAGCAGTGGACACTGTCGTACCTTGACAAAACGTAGCATTGATCCTCTTGTAGCCTTGTGGGCATTCTGTCATAGGACTGTATCCATGGTAAGCTGAACAAAAAAATTTACATCAGATGAGCTGTAGGCTTATTTAGAGAATCTGATAACTAAGTTATTATATAACTCTAACTTTATGCAGAAATTCAAATACAGGTATATTTTTATTTTGCATATTTACTGCGAACAATTTCCATTATCCACTCAAATTTGCTCTCAGTTAAAAAGATGACATCTTTGAAATCATCCTCACTGAACTCAAAAATTCAAATAATTAGTTCTACAAACCTGCAACAAATATCATGTTGAGAAAAAATAAGGTTGAAGATTTACCCTGGAAAGTCAATGCTTTTAAAAGTGAAAATAGCTTTGGAAAGCAAAAATACATATGCGTGATGTGAAACAAATTATAGTGCACCGTTTGTTTCACCACAGTGAATTTAAATTCTTTGAAATGCACACGAAACAGAAGCAACTAAACGTCTGAAGCAAGACAAAAAGTAAAAGGGGACACGTCTCTGATTTACCTAAAAATTTTTCTGAGTTTTAGAAATCTATGTGACTTATTGGCTGATCAGTGGAAACTGCCAAGAGTGTAACAGCACCGCAAAATACAAAGTCCAATTTTGACAAAATAGAAAGTGTTCTGTTAAATAGGTTTTTTCTGTTTATTGTTTCTTTCCTCCACTTAAGGTTGCCTTTGAGACTACAGAAAACTGCTTATTGATTCTTCAATTGTTCTAGCATAATAAAAATGAGACCAGTAACTTCTCTGCTTGTTATAAGCTAAGCTCTTGACAAAACCCAGTACTTCAGCAAACACACAGATCTAATGTTTGGCATCGTGATCACAAAAGTGATTTCAGTAAAGAGTCAATAGTTTTTCATAATTTGAATGCTACAACAGGATACATTCAACATTTGGTCAGAATTTAAAAGTTAAGCTGGCCAAAAAAAAAAAAAAAAAAAAAAAAAAAGAAGCATTACACTACATCCTTAGTGTACACAAACTGTCAAATTAGAACAAAGTGAGATAGCGATTTCACTTGGCATTATTTCACATGTGATGCCTGAACTGCACATAACTGCACATTTATCCCTACAGTTTAGTTCAGAACTGGAAATCAATTCATTACAAGGGGAAACATTACAAAAAATACATTTTTAAACTTGTTTTAAAGTTTTTCATATGCTCTGGAAGAATTTAAGTGATGATCTTGAGACACAGTTTTTGGAGTAAGGTAATTTTAAATTGCTGTGATTATTTCAAATAATTGCTTAATTAGAACATAACGACATTTTTGATGTGATGAGGGACATGGCTAAGTGAGAACTATTGGTGATAGTTGGACTGGATGATTGGACTAGATGATTTTGTAGGCCTTTTCCAACCTTGATGTTTCTGTGATTCGGTGACACTTTCAAAATGGCTTGAAGCTATGAAGTAGTTAAACACTAAAATCGTGAGGGGTACAGTGAGGTCTAAAAACATCAGTGAAACACTAACCATTAATGCTGTCAGAGTTAGATTCATTTTCTCACTGATTATGTCCTAATTTATCCGTGCTTCCCATTATAGAGCTCATTCAGTTAATATTAAAACCAAAACACCTAGTTATTGTGGACATAATCCGTAGTACCCTGTAGATCTAACATAGTACAAGCAGAGCTCTTCCAGTTGCACATGGAGAGCAGCCCATAATCTGTGCCAGGTCTTTTCCAGTGCCACAATGCATTTTCCCTTCCATGGTGACTCAGCTGCTCTAGAAAGTTTAATGGTGGAGTGAGGTCAGAGACTTCAATCTCTCCATCCCTACTCATCCTGCTCCCACACTGAACAGGAAACAGTAGCTTATTGGCAGCCTTCTTCTTCCTTGTTCTAAGAGCAGCAACATAAACAGGTCATAGTAGTGTATGAAGCTTGTGAAGTGATGGCTAGTCATCCATGTGGTAACTGGATGGAGTCCTACATTACTTACACTTTACTCACTCAGATAACCTGTTTGTAATTACTAACTGTAACCAAGAAGCCTGAGCAATCATAATATTTCCCATGTAACACAGAAATGAAGTTTGTTTTAAAGGTCTTCTTCTGTAGAAGTTCACAGAAACAGAGATCTCCAAAAATTCTTCCTTTATTTTAATGTAACGCTGAATAATCTACAGACTTAGAGACGCAGGAATTGTCTCAGGCCAAGGCACTCATCTTTGCAACAGGACTGGTCCCTGACTGAGCAGTGGATATTTAAAGGATACATACAGGATACTTGGGCCCGGATCCAGATTTTAAAGTTCTAGTTGTGTGCCTAAGTTCAAATTGGACATCTATAAAACCCTGAGATGCTGCAAGATCACTTAAACTCCTGCAACACTCCAAATTTGATTGCTTAAGTTCTTAGAAATCTGAAAATTCACCATTTACACCCATGCAGATTTTCAAAAGATATTGCATGATTGAACAGCATCGTGCTTAAATAATTTATAAATAAAATATATAATGATAAATTGCAGATACTTCGATCAAAGCTTCCTGATCAGTTCAGTCAGTGAATGTTCTTAAAGCAATCAACTCCCCAGCCATACTCATGATATAATGTAATTGGAGATGACACTGTATTTTAATCTGTGGAAAACAGTATACACACATTTCCTCCTCTCTAAGAAGGGCAGAAAGATAATGTACAGTGAGAGCTCCTACCTATAAAGATGAGAAGCACATCCCACTTAATTTCAAACCCTTACTTTCCAGGAATACCTTTACCACAAGAACAGGGTTATTCTAAGTAATAACATACCCTGTTTCCTCTTGAAATTACAGCTTCCTCTTGAAATCACAATTACAACAAAAAAACAATTCCAAATTCATTGAGTCAGAAGGCAGGGATAAGCACAACTCACACTATTAGTAATTAACAATACCAGGAAAGAGACTGAATTCCCATTCCTGTTCCAAGAAATGTTTCTTCATTTTATGGATTAAGGCATCTCCTCATAGGTATAAAATGTAGACTTGAAACTCTTCTGGCAGATGAAGGAACTCTCAATTGCCTCATCTTGAGAAAATGTGTTAGCCACTAAGGTTTTATATGAAAAGGACAATGATCCTCTCATTAGTATTTACAAAAAATTACTCAATGCATTGATAAAGGCTGGTGGAGGTTTTAGGGCTGTACATCCCAGTTGCGTTCAGTCATTTCTCTGTAGCCTCTAGGAGGAATCTAGGAGACCGAGATTTCAAAGGTGGTTTGCCCCAGTGTTTCCCTATTGGCTTTAACAGCATACAGAGTGTGTTGGTATTATGTAGCTTCCTGAACAGCATACTGCCCAGAGTGGATTTCAGGATGGGAAAGTTTGTTTTTTACTGAAGCTGTGGAGAATCAGACATGGACTTCCCTTGGAACTAAGCACCGAAAATTTATATTAGTTCTTAGAATCACAGAATGGTTTGAGTTGGAGGGATCTTAGAGATTATCTAGTTCCAGCCCTGCTGCCATGGGCAATTTTCCAGAGGCAAATCTGAATCTACTAGGCAATACATTCTGCACATCCACATACTTCTAATGAACAAAACTTTTAGCTGTAATTAAATTGCTACACATTTTGAGAAAGCTATAAAATCAGGACACATTTCACAATTCACAGCGATGTTACACTAATACAAAAGGAATGTCCCTGTGAGCAATTTACTAACAGGGACATTCAGAAATTTACCCCAAGTATGCTCTCTTTTGGAAGCAAAGCAGAAGGTAAACATACTCCAAAACATAAAATTTTTATGTTTCATAAAGTCGTGCAGGCTCTTCTGTGGAAGGAGAAGCCAGAGAAGTGGAAGTCAAAGTAAATTTTCTTCTGGGGTTATACTTATTACATTAGACTTGTAGACAATAGTACCTTTCCAAAACATCAAACACTGAACATGCTTCATGTATCACAATACGTGAAGGAGTACTTCTATAAGAAGTAGCCATCTGTAGGAGTAACAGTGGCCTTGGAGACCTAGATAATGACTGCAGCTTCTTGCACCACTTTTGGGCCTGTTAACAGGGATCTAACTCCGTTCGCAACTTCACCATTTTATTCTTTCATTGAGTGATAAATATAATAAATGACAGAAGTATTGCTGGTTTTGTGCAATAACCGCATAATTCATGAAAGTTTAAGAGGATAGCTGCACTTATCATCTGGAATTTCTTTCTCATTATAACATCATGTCAAATCATAACAAACCAGTGAGGAAAGTCTTTGTCACAGTTAAATTGTCAAGGAAGTTACTCCAAAACAGAGTGAAAAACCATGTATAACTGATAATTTAGAGCCTAGAAAAATTTGGCTCCAAACTTGAAAGTTCATCCGCAGTCTCAGGAGGTCATTGCATTCACTCCAACCAGTAACTGGCGCCTCTATAATTTAAAATTTCTGTACAGACTTTTTAAAAAAAAAAAATAAATCCAGCTGGAAGAGGCAAGATGACTCAATGTCATTACCCTTCTTGAGAAAAATGCAACAGTGCATCATTGCCTAAGAGGAAGAGGAGGAAGCAAGAAAAAAAGAAAAAAACCACAACCACACTAGCACTGTTGGCTGTGTTGAGTGCCTGCGTACTGTAACTGCTGGCATGCAAGAGAATCCCAGTTTCTGCAACCTGCCCCTAATCAAAGCATGGTGTGTTCTCTCTACTACGTTCTTTTTCTTTTCCTCCCACAGAAAAAAAAAAAAAAAAAAAAAAAAAAAAGAGCAACTACTACTTGAGAAAAGAAGTTACAAACTTGTCCAGAGAATAACAACAAAGAAACACTTACATGGCTTCTTGGGACACTTCTGGCATTTGTTAAAACCCCAGGAAGTACCCACTGTTCCACAGCAGTCTTCTTGCTTTGAAAGACCAGGAAGTGCTTTGCCACACTGGAAAAGTTGGGTAAAGAATATTCAGGTTAGTGCTGTTGCATGATACTCACCTGTAGGATCATGTTTCTCTTTCAATCATCTTGGGTGAGCTTCTTGTAACTGAGGCACCAACAGATGACTAGAGCTCTTAGCCAAGTTTAAACAATGCCCATGAATGGCTCTCTGCACAGGAATGAGCAGGTTTGGTTATATTATTACCCTCTTCTGCTTCAAACTCAAAAGGAAGATAAAAGAGAAGAAAATAGATAGTATATTATTCTTCGTCACAGAACTGTCCTCCTCTGCTTTTTCAAAAGCCATGTACATTATTTTAAATAAATTACTCGCTTAAAAAAGTATTATTTTAAAGAGTATAACTGATTTCTATATTGTTATTTCCTATGTTAATAAGGCTCGACTTTCTGTCAACTTATGTTTAATGTTTGTGACTGTTACTGAAAATTGCCAAATTATTACATAAGATTCTGCTATTCAGATAATGAAGAATTAAGGAATACATGACTCTTGTCAAAGTGAGATGCATTACTCAAAATGCTTCGTGCAAATATTTAAACTGATCTTGCAATCATTTCTAATCCAATCACTTCCTGTATTTTTTTTCCTGATTAAGAAACAAAGTTAAAATGTATTTCTCTATGAGAGATAAAGACATTAAGAAGTACATCTACACTTGTCAACTAGGTTCAAAATCAAAGCATTCAAAGCGTGAGAGAAGTGCATAACAGGTGCACTTTAAAAGCAAATACTGATATAAATAGGCATTGCAGGAAATAATTCAAATGCGTTGAAGTGTGAATTTGCACTAGAGTGAATGAACCTTCCCTGATCTAACTTTTCTTCCTGACTAAATATAAAAACCTCTGAACCAAATGACCACCGGTGTTTATTTTTCAGTTAAGATAGCTGTCTTGTCCTCCAGCACAGGCTGCATGGCCTTGTGGTTGCATTCGCTTCTACTGATAACCCTGTCATTCTGTAGTGGAGATGCATACTGAACACACAGGCACTGACAGCTTCTTCTCAGCTTCCTAAAGTTCTTCTAGTATGCAAATGCTCATAGGTCACTGATGTTTCTGAAGTACAAAGTTACTCTATAAGGCTTCACAGTGTGAATACCAGCAGGACAGTAGGCCACCATACAGTACAGAGCTCTAACATATCAGTGGGTTCCCTCTTCCTATGGGGAGGACTGGCAAGGTACCATTCCAAGCATCCTCTCAGCCCCTTTCTCACACATTCCCTAGGAATACTGTGGAATATCTCAGCAACAAAGTGAAAGCAGCATAATTTAAACATCAAATAACTCATGTTTGAGCAGCCAGGAGCATCCTCTGCCCAAGCCTCCTATATGAGATGGAGTTTTAGTACCAGAGCAACTTCAGCAAAGTTACTGTGTGCCTCTGCCCATCATATCTATATAATAAGTGGTAGCACCATTTGTGCCTTGAGCCACATTTGGAGATGATACATGCACAGCAGAAAGAACAGAGCACCTGGACAGGTTAGAAGATACTCTGTAGAAGCCTGCTTTCATGCGACCATCTGCAGATGGTCTTGTCCCAAATTTTCCCATGCTCCTAGGGAAAAACAATTGTATCCTGGATTGTATTTGGCAATGTTAAAGCAGTAACATATCTATGCTTTTCAGATGTAGGCCCAGGCATGCACTATCTGAGCACATCTTTTGGGCTATCTTGCTCTCTGCTACTTGAGAACTGGCAGGATTAGTACATCACTGACCATTCCTGATCTTTCAGTTACACTCTGATCTGATTTCAGAAGCAACTCTCAGTCAGGCACAAAGGCAGGCAAGGTGTGAGAAGAGGGAATTCTGCACACCTCCAGTCTGCTGCAGCACCTCAGCTCTTCTCAAAATGGGAACTAGCTGAGGATTACTAATAATGTCTCCTCCAATTAAAAAAACTAAACTAAAAAAAAAAAAAGTATAGAATTCACACTACGCCTTTACACAACACTGCTCTTTTCAAGTTACATGCGAAGTGAGGGTGCTCTCAGAAGACTGTTCTACTTTATTTACATCTGTTAAACTCTTTTCAAAGAGCAGGTACTGCTTCTCCCCAGGAACCTCTTAGACTCAAGTCATACTCTGTGGCAGTTCGTGAGAGCCTGCTCCAGCAATTTCTACTCAACTCTCCCTCCCTGCTTTGTGCCTCAGTTTTACAACTCTTCTCCCTCTGAAAAGAAGTGGGAGGAATTGAGGCTGATGCTGCACCTCCCCTTACGATCTCAGAAACTGAGACTTTGGGCAGCCAGGCAGATAACGTAACACCCTGTGCTCCTCGCAAGGTCACAGGCTTCAAGGACACATTCCAGCAGTATGCACATGAAGAGGCAAGACTACACTGACATGACAGCCAACACGCCATCATTAACTAGTACTTTCTTCTCCCCCCTAAAATAGAAAAGCTGTAATCTAGCAATAGTAAATGAAAGGCAAAATAAAGGTTAAAAATTAGAAAGGAAAAAAGGAAAGGAGGAGGAAGATGGACTGAAGCCTATTTTGAGTTTAGGTGTGGTGCTATAGCATTTGCTCTCTACTGAAAATCATGATCTCTGTGGTCATAACTTTTTCAAATTTCCATAAAAAACCATGAGCAAAAATAAGGATGCCAAAGTCTGAGTCATCTGGCAACTGTGGTTTGTAGTCCTGTCAGTAAAAACTGGCAATGTTTAAAGGTGCTGCTCCCACTGCCTCTATGGTGAATTAAAGCTTGAAGAATCGATAATAATTTGGTTAGCGTCCAGATCATTGTAGAAACTGGCCAGCGAGGAAAAGCCAACTGCCACATGGGGCTCCTTGTAGTATGAGGCCTATGTAATTTTGGAGCTATGTATCAGAAAAAATGATTGCTCTGTAAAGTACTAAGCCAAGCAGAAACAGCGCATTCTTCTACGGCTAATAAACCCTAATTTCTCTGGTAACTCTAACAGCACTTCAGACACTCTCAATACTCATGGCACCGCACAAGTTGTTTCCGAGCCAGTAACAATTTCTTACGATGTTCCTCCCTTTCTCAGGCCCTAAGCATTACTGAATTGAAGCTCTGTTTCTAGAGGTCTCAAGAACTTTTAGGTAATTTCTCTCCTCGTCAAAAATCTTATCCGCTTCCTACCACTGAGAAGAACTCATTAGTTCTTCAGAAAGTCTATTCCAGTCTCTGAGTCACAAGTGACTGGAAAAGTCACTTGGGAGAATCCATGCCTATTTTTAGTTTGTCTCACTATTCAATACAACTCCAACACATAAGCACAGGACTAAAATAAGCGATGAAGCTAAACACGTGCACATAGCTTGTATTATGCATGAAGGTGACGCCATTTTCTATGCTTAGGTTTACAACTTTCTATCCATCCTCCATACATATTTTAAACTAATCCAGCCTTATTCCTGAGGGCTTCTGGAAAACTCCTCACAGAGAGAGAACAGATTTTCATGAATGATACATCTGTCACAAGGTTATGGTTTTGACATGATTCCTATTGGCTCAGAAGGTAAAAAAGACATGAAGGATTGGTATAAAAGAGCTTAAACTGTGCTGAAAGGGGCTCAGCAGTAGCAGCACTATGAAGCACACATGGTACTGCTATAAAACAAAGTTCTTCCAGGGTAAAGCACTCACAGACACTGAAAGTATTGTTTCGAGTCCACATATTTTCTCCATGCGTGCCTGGGCTTCTATGCCAATATTTTATATAACCGGAGGAAGTACCAAATATTCCCGCTGTTCGACTGGAATTCTGGCTGACCCTGTGCTGGTGCACAAAGGCAACCCCAAGCCACATCACCTCTTTGTTCCCTTGTCCAGCGTCTGTCCCACCTCCGCGGTGCTAACAGTACTTGAGTTGTGCACCACTACTAATATCTTTTCCAATGCTTGGGAAAAGGAAGGATTACATCCTCGAAATCCCCCCGCTAAGGCAGTAGGAGGAATGTATTCAGCTCCTGTTGAAGTGCAGTAGGGAGCCCAGTCCAGCAATTAGTGTCAGGACAGTCGCAAAGGGCTCTGATAAAGGACCAGAAGGTTTCCTGAGACTCTCACTCCTGCGTGACCCATCTACAAATCCCTGTCACGAGCTATTAGTTAAAACCACAATACAGGCATAAATAAAGGAGTGTCACATGATTAACTATGATTGAAATCGATAGGTGCTTTGCCCGAGTTAATAGCTAATGACTCTGGGATTCAGCTCCAAAGACCGCATTTCACATACCACAATAGCAAAAGAGAATGGATACACTGTTTAACTTTCTGTAAACTATTCAACAGGCACAGACCTTGGATTGTTACTTCTTTCTCCCCCTTTTTTTTTTCCTATAGGTATTACAAAAAGAGTGGGAAACCCCAAACTCAATAAACCCTATTACTGAAACAATTTACAAACACACTTAATTAGCGTACTGACCATAAGCTGAGTGACAGGTTGATACAAATGAAGAGCATTATCCGCTGTAGCACTGGCACACTAGCAGCCATTGTCTCAAAAGCAGAGGAGAGAACTTAAATGCTTCCAGACTTTCTAAAAGAACTGGTAAAGAATTTGCTTTGGCTTAACTAGAACATTCTTCTTAGGCAAGCAAAAATCACCCAGCTTTCTTTTATTCGAGTAATTAGAACAATGTTTGGTGTTTCTGGTATCTGGATACATCTTTTAATCTCCTGATACTTTGGGGTATTGATTTTGCAAAAAATCCATTGTGAATGAAGCATCAATCCTGCAAATGAATCCACACTGATTTCTGACAGCCTATTTGTTTAAAAACTTCAGAAGCCAAACCATGAGCTTCAAGGAATTCCAGACAGTTATTTTATTTTATGAGATGGTATTTTTAAGACTATTCTAAAGAAAAAAAAGTACTTTAGAAGCGCTTTAGGAGAAAAAGCACCAAAATGGAGCAGAAAATTTTACTTCCATCATTTTTTTCTTGCCTTAAGAATACAAATACAGAAGTTTATTTCATACAGTTGTCAAAAAATAAAAAAAACCTCTGAAATTTACCTGCAAAGCAAACATTTTATTAAATCTGAAGTTCATGAGGGGTATTCTTATGGCTGAGTGAATAACTTCAGTTGGCATATTACTACTGTCATCACCTCCAGACTACATGTGCTATGAACATCCTGCATACAGTAGGGACAGATAAGATTAGGTCACTCACTAAAAACAATCAACATACTTTGCTACTCAGCAGTGATCTAAGTTCTGCTCCTAAAAAGTGTGTGCGTGCTCTCTAAGTTCAGTACATGGTCACTGTGTGTCCTCATGTCAACCAAGTTAAGTAAACGCCTGATGATTTGCAGTCAGAATTTATGGTGATACAGCACTGATACAGCACTGACAGTTCCTAAGTTTTACTGGCTGTCACCTATCACTTGTGTGATTTTGTATTTTACCAACTCCAACAGCAGAGGAGGGGGGGTTGCTCAAATCAAGATAAATGTTTCCTGTAAGAGGCATTACTGAAAAAGAAACAATTTTCATTTAAATATATCCCACAAAAATGCTGATCAACTGACTTCTGCTTATCAAACACATTTGTTGCTGTTCAGAACAAAGCAGCCCTTGAAACATATCTGAATGCATATGTATAACTATCAAAAGATGCTTCTCTTGTCTGCTATAAATGATACATTTTGGTTTTCTTTAATAGGATATTTCAATGTTTTATCATAATATACTAAGCCTTGCCTCACAATACCAGAACAACTCTAATTCAGCTTCCCTACTCAATGGGGTCATAATAAGTGCAGATCTTTTCTACAACACTTTTCACGGCATTTTGCAGGAGACCACAAAGCATCATTCATTAAACCACTGACAAACAAGGGGTAGAACATGTCACCTGAAAACTGTGGCATGCAGTTGATCTGAATTTAATACAATCCCCAAAAAGAGGGTCAGAAGAGAGCATTATTAACTGAAATGATTTCTGTGACCATTTCAGAGAGTAGACCATACATTCTCTGCAGCTGCATCAGTACAACTGAGAGACAGGGAAGAGGAATGAACAAATATAGGCAGAGCTGGTTTTCTAGTCTGGACATTTTGGAATGTTGCTTCCATCCAGGCAAAGATATTAAAATCAGTCTTTCTTCAGAATTAAAAAAAAAATAATTATTTTGTTTTGAAGTTATACCAAAAGTCTCCTTAAGTAAAACAGATATTTAAGAAAAACAGCCATAAAGAGTCTCGCCTTAGAGAAATCTGGAATCAGCTTCTACAATTCCTAGCTGTTTTGCAAAAAACACCCTCCTCTTCATAGTTACGCAAAAGAGAGACCAAAACAATTCTGAGAAGACAAACAAACAAACAAAAAAAACCCCAGCCAAAATACTGAAATGTAGGAACCATTAAAAAATGCAAGAAAAATTTTAACAGACTCAAAGTGTACTCAAGGTTAGAAAACATCAGCTAACTTCTCTTTATATAAATTTCAGTAGATAGTAGGTATCTGCTTTCTTTTCTCAATTTAAAAGCAAAGCACTCATAAAGCAAATTTAATAGCATTTGAGATTAACATAACTTGTTATTAGGTGACTGCTGACAACGTAGAAGTATTTTGGGAAAGATATCCTGTGTCATAACAAAAGCATATGTATTAGAATTACAGTCAAAAGCAGCTGAAGAGGAAGAACTAAGAAAGAAAAAGAAATTGAACCACCCTTATTCACTTGATTTTTAAATACAATTTTACAAATCAGTGCTTGAGGATGACTCCATGTTTCAGAAACAGAAGCTTACAGTGCTGACCACAACTCAACTGCTCTCCATCTGATGTAGCGTTTTTATCCTATTGCTCCTGTCGTATTTGTTTTCTAACTCCAGGTCTATAACTTCTCAACATCATTTTACACACAACAAGGAGTTCAGGAACAAGTTTGACCCCTGCTGTTTTACAACAACAATCACTTTCTGGTCTGCACCTTAACTGCCTGCTTACGCTACGCTGTGCAAAAATCTTGTTGGTATCAGGAAAGCGTTGATGAACCACCACTGATGTACGTGGTGTAACATAGTAAGCTATCATGTAACGTAGCAAGTTCTCCTGAAGCAATCACTGTAACACCTACCAGAGGGGAACTATTTGTTAAATGCACTGATGGGAGAAAAGAGGGGCAGCCAGAATTGGTGAATCAACATTAGTTGAAAGCCATTCAGAAGATTATTTACTTCTGACATTTTTTTTTCCAAATTCTAATATTAACATTACTTCTGTAGTTACTCTCTTCATTTTATTTCCCAATGCTGAGGTCAATCCACAAAACAGTCACAATTAAGGAACATATACAAACACGTATTTATGAAAACATAAATCTTCTTTATGTATTCTAACTAAAATAGGAAACTTCATCTAGCCACTCTCAATTACTGTCCTCCTCTTTTGTCCTTCTAAGCACATAGACCGCTGTCTTTTCACAAACCTTTTAGTATCCTTTTCTCATGGTCACTGCTTTTGGCTATAGTCACTTGTGATACCACAGACAAGTGAGCAAATACGAGGTCTAGAAGAATTTCTGTTCTGAATAAGGAGTGAACTAATGCTTGACAATATGATGAGGTTCTTCAACTGTCCATGGCATAATGTCCTCCAAGCTTCAATTCAGGATGGCTCCAGTTGCTAAATTAAACAGTATGCACTCTGTTGGAATTCAACTGCAGAAAACACACCCTGGCTATTGTGGGATTTGAGTACAGCAACCAGCCTACAGTTTGTTCAGGACTACTGCTTTTTAATAAGACACATTAAAAGAATTTAACTAAGGTGGGGTGAGAAAGAATGCAATGAGAGACAATGAATATTCCACAGAAGGCTGTGGGGAAAAAAATGAAAAAGAAAAAGAAAAAGAAAAAGAAAAAGAAAAAGAAAAAGAAAAAGAAAAAGAAAAAGAAAAAGAAAAAGAAAAAGAAAAAGAAAAAGAAAAAGAAAAAGAAAAAGAAAAAGAAAAAGAAAAAGAAAAAGAAAAAGAAAAAGAAAAAGAAAAAGAAAAAGAAAAAGAGAGAAAAAGAAAAAAAAAGGAAAAGAAAAAAAGAGAAAATGTTATTTTAACAAAATTCAAGAAAGAAGATGGAGAGTGAAAGGAATATTAAAAAAAAAATAAAATGATAAAATGGCTACACATACACAAAAAGCAGTAAAGATTCTGATACTTATGGTCCAGGCTAAAAATGTTAAGTTCAGCTAATCCTTATTTTAAAGTTGGTTGATTTGCCTGCAGGAGGCCACACACACATCCTTCCACTCCATTCTGCTCTATAGACAATAAAATCACCTCTGATCTCAGGATATTTAATAAAACATTTCCCAAGCCAACTATACAATCCGCCCTGCAAAAAAATGTCTAAACATTGATAATGGTTGAAAAAGTAAGGATACCAGAATTATCTAGTCTAAACTCCCGAAAGATCTTGCAACATGTTGCTATTAATGAAGAAAAACTAAATTTAGCAGCTTGTTTGTACAAATAAAAAGAATACTTGTATTTAGGAAAGCCAATATTTTTTTTTAAAAAAAGAAACAAACAAAAAGGCAAGTTATTTTAGAATGTGCCTATGTAAGAATAAATAACTCTGTGCATATTTTCCAGCTAAAGGTATATTTAAAACACGCAGATAAATAATATTCACTATCTGACCACAGGAAAAGCATTTAACATTTCAATTTCAAAACTGAAAGGAGAATAAGTCACTTGAATCTATATTTTCTGCAAGGTCTTAAACACATGTTCTACAGAACACTACCCTACAGCTCCATTTATAAATGGAACTATAAAATTAAATAACAAAAAAATCTAACTACGTTCTTGTCCAAGACAGAGACCTAAATATGAATGAAGTCTGTAAAAAATGGGAACACATTATTCTAAACTAAGAGGCAGTCTCCATTCTTGAGAGCACTGCAAAGGCACAGTTTTTCAGGGGAGTATTAAAAAACAAAAACCAATGGAAAAAATCAAGACTGAGCATTTAATAGGTTTCTAAGTCAGGCCTGAAGATGATGCGAGTAGTTTTCCCCTTTCCTCCCCCTTTAAAACCATCGCAATGTGAGAGACAAGTACTGCACAGAGCACGTTTTAGATATGGATAAATATTTGAAATATCCCCCTTGTGCCCGTGCCAGAAAGAACAGACGTGAAATTTGCCCAGCATAATAGGTAAAAAATAAAAGGTACAAAGCTTAACATTCAGAGGAAGGAATTTTATCTCAATTATTAATTGCAGTATTTTAAAATATTACATGATAATGCCATGTTTGTTAGAATTCTCATTCTTATGAAATAGGGATTGATTTACTTTTTTACATAGGCATAGTGTCTTTCAGTCAAATCCATAAGCTTCCAGTTAAACACATACTTCAACTTGCCAGAATCAGACTCCCAAGTTAAGGCTTTTATGTTATTGAAATAGACAAGCTCAAAGATCTCATCAGTATGAACTAACACTGTGGATAACAAATCAAGCATTTAACAGTTAGTGAAGACTAGCATTTAATGTTCCATATGCAAAGTTAACCCTGATTTTTAGAAATGCCGAAGGTGGACAATGAGAATAAAAAAATTTCAGCTTAAAAATTCAACCTTGGCAAGGTGATAAGCAGTCGGTAATGGTGTCTCACTAACATTCTTGCAAGCTATCCATATATCTACATATATGCGGAAATATATAAATATGACAATACTGTGTTGCTCAAGAGTCTGAAAGAAAATATGATTTTGAACAGTTACTTGAAAAGTATGAGTGAAATAGTATGTGTGAACATACTGCTTTAAAATGAAGTTTTAATGATTTAGCAAACTCTCGGTTGGCTTTCCTGATTTCTCTGTTCCATTCAATGGTCACATTTAAATGGAGTCAAAACATTAGCCTATAATACTGACAAACCTAGGTAGTTGTTGAAAAGGAATTTAAGGGAAGACTACAACTCCTTGATAAACTCTGACCGCTGAGATGCACATGCAATTGGGCTCATTAAAGCAAAGGACGGTCCAAGCTGTGGAAGATGGTATAACTTTAAACGTTTGATCAGAAGAGATAGAGCTATGACTTGAGTCATTATTTTATTTGGAAAAATGGCTCATAAATGGAGAAGAGGCAGCTAAAATACTTTGAAATCAGAACATGGGGGATACAAATCTACAGAAACTTAACATATCTCTTGAAAGAACAGCAGGTTTCAGAACAATGTTACTTTCTAAACTATTTTACAGTTTATTCTCAGAAGAATTTTCTTTTGAGAAAGGATGGTCAAATGCATCTTATCCCTGTAGTTGATGAAAAATCATACAGAATTACAAAATGGCTTGTGTTGGAAGAAACCCTAAATACTGTCTAATTCCAATCCCTCTCCCCTGCCCTGTTGTGGATGAGGTTGCCAGTCACTACCCAGATCAGACTACCCAGGAACCCATCAAGCCTGGCAGAATTATTTCAGTCTTTCATAGTGTTGTTTTAAAGGCATTTGTCCCAAAAACCTAAGCAGATATTTCTTACCTGTGTTCCAATAGTCTCCTGGAAGCAGCGTCCAAGCTGAGTTTTAACTGAAACAGGAAACACATGAGGAATGGGTTGTTGATTTGTGTAAGTAGCATGTCCTTTCTGGGTCTTCTGATATGGAAGACCTTGGTAAGAGACCTGTGGATGTCCTGGCTGAGGTACTTTCGATTTTTGTCCTGTTGATGCACTGTCAATTCTTGAAACTTGATGGATCTGAACTGAAGCTTCAGGGGGATGTTTCACATGGATATTCACTATGTTAGGAGGGAACTTCACTGAAATAATTGAAAGAAAAACACAGAAAAGTTAGTAGCAAAATACATACATAAAATAGATCCCAGGCACCTCTAAGACATCTCTTTCAGAATTTGGATGAATTGATTTAACGAGACAAAAATGTAGACAACCCTCAAACTTTGGGATTAGAAGGAAGGGTGAATGAATGCAGACAGTCTGATTTACAAAGCAAGAAAACAAAAACTTCACGGAGAAAAGAAAGACATTATAGGACTGTAAAGACTGCTACATAAACATGGATGTCAAACTGACTGGTGCAAGATTAAGATTTGTGGTCATAATGCGTAGAAAGAATCTCATTCAAAGTTCCAAAATTCAAATTCTACCAGGTTATTTTTGGATACATAGTAAGTTTTATTGTCTTTTTCAGATCTATGATCTTTCTCTGGAACACAGAAAACGCTTCGGATTTCATTTCTTCACCTTTATATACCTGCCAAGTCTGGAGTTTGCCCCTGCAATAGCTGCCAGCATCTCAATCATCTAAAACCACCACTCCCATCACTAAACTTTGAATCCAGGATTTGGCAGGTAAAGAGGGAGGTAATGTTTTTCAGATATATATATGTATGTATTACATGGTTGTAGTTTTAATTCTAGTTATAGATTGAGAACCACTGAACATTTAGTGTGCACTGGTCTGTTTATGAGCCTCAAGCCTCTTTTCATTGAAACAAAAACGTTCTTAAAACATTCAACTCAGTTGAGTAGTTGTGAGAGGATAAGGGAAAGAAGTATGTAAGAAGTTTTACTGTTAGTAAGTTGAATAACAAAGTTAACATTTACTGTGTCTGGTTAGAGCTCTCTGGTCAGCAAGTACTGCATAGACCAAATTGAGGCCAGTCAATAACTAAACATCAGATTGCTTCGACAATAGACAAATGTCATGACATTACTTCCTCTAAAATGCATACTGGATTGGTGAGTCTTTTGAATTTCCTCCTTGCTCTTTTAAACTCATCTGGATATTTTTACATCTCACAAATTTCACTCTCACAGCTTCATTTCTTGGAAAGCATACTTCATTTATCTTAGCTGCTTTGTAATAATATTATTTTGTAGAATTTCTTCTTTTCACATTATTTTGATTTTGCCAGGCATATTTTCAGTATTAACTGGTCTCTCATAGCTATTCTTAGGGAAAACAAACAAACAAAGCCAATAAACCAAAAAAAAGGAACAAAAAAGAAATATCCCCAAATTTATGTCTACTTTGTTCTGCATTGTTTCATTTAGGAAAACCTTCAGAATATTCCCAAGAGCAACACCAATAAGAAGGTAGTATTAAGTCAGGAAAATATGGCTTCAGGATCTTACTGGCTTTTCAAACCTTGCTTGTAGCAGAAAACAACCTAAATCAAAATTTAAGCTAAGTGAGATCTATTTCAGGTAAATGCATGAAGATTCAGAAGGAGAAGTAGTGAAGCCTTTCTAATTCTACTAGGGAAGATGGCTTTTGAAGGGTGATTCAAGTGAGAATACTTTACCTGTGATAAGAACATAACTAATACTAAATCATTATCTGTATTCCAAATCATAACTGTTTTATGTATGAAAGGGATCTCTTCCACTAGCTTTTCTGCCTGGCATATCTGCCGGGTTTTAAAGTGGAAGAGAGTAGATTTAGACTAGATATTAGGAAGAAATTCTTTACTGTGAGAATGATGAGACACTGGAACCGTGAGAGGTTGTAGATGCCCCCACCCTGGAGATTTTCTCAAGGCCAGGTTGGATGGGGTTGTGAGCAGCCTGGTTTAAAGGGAGGTGTCCCTGCCTGTAGAAGGGGGTTGGAACTACATGATCTTAAAGGTCCCCTCCAACCCAAACCATTCAATGATTCCCAAGCAGCGTTATCACAGATCTCCTCTCCAGGTTTTGAACTGCTGCACAGATCTGCTGATTAATTTTGATTTCTATTAGCCATTTCAGGATGAAATGTTTTGCACTTTTCTTGAACAAAATTAGCCATTCCTCCCTACAACATCCTCATTTAGGAATGCAAAAGGGAAGCAAACATTTTTAACTGTTGATGGTTCTAATGTGGAATTGAGGGACAGGTAAATATTTAAGAGGTTAGACTCCTAAGCAATGAGAGATCTATTTTGTGTTTTTAAGACAGGCACTCTAAATCTGAAAATTTTAAAGAGTACTTTTATGTTTCAACATTTTGTCTACAATAATCTGATCTGGAGTTAAATAGCCACAGAAATAAATTTCTGTGCTCCTAAATGTGTTTCTGTCCTTCCCCACACCACCATACACCATTTCAAGTGAGAAACACTCCGGAGAGCTTTAGGGACTAATACTTGAACATGTCACTGGAAACCATTTCCACCACCTTCTTTACAGCATTTATGTAGTAGTAGAAAAACCTTTTTTCTTTTTTTCTTTTGTTCCTTTGACATTGGTTATACTATCTGGAAAGACAGTTCTGTTTAATTGAATGATATCATGGACTCCCTACTTTATAAAACTGACTATTTAATTAACTTCCAGGACTCTGCCAATTGATATAACAAAGATAAACATAGATTGCATAGTTAGTTTAATGTTAGATTTTTTTTTCAATCCTGATAAGTAAATAAAATCAATTCCAAATGAAAAAAACAATTATATCAATAAAATAAATTACCTTTTACACCTTGCTGTCCAGACATTGTCAGTGGTAAAGTATGAGTTGAGTGAATAATTTGTGATCCTACAGCCTTATTCATTTGTTGTGGGTGATGGTACAGTTTTGGAGTATTGCCATTCTGCACGGGGATCTGACAAAGTTTGCCGGTGTAATTAGGAGGGCACTGGCATTTATCTCTAGAACTGCACTGGCCTCCATTCATGCAGGGAAGATGGCAAATAACTGAAACAAAAGCAGAAAGAAAAGTCTTGTTAATGACTTTAACTGTAATTACAATCAGTATTATCTGACTACATGTCACACGACAGTCAAAGAGGAAAGGAAAAAGGCTGAGACCTTTATTCATCTGACAGTTGAGGAACGACTATCCATCTGACACACTTTGATTGCCTCGTGGAAGAGCAACTTTCCTTCCCCTCCTTCTGCACCCTCTGCCTGGTCCACATCTTCTTTTCATGAGAAACACAGCAAGAACATTCTTCTTTTAGAGGTACCACTATTTCATTATGCTTTTAAGCAACACTCTAAAGGAATACTGTGCCTGGCTGCACCTTTATTGTACAGGTATTTCTATTCAGTCAGCCTTCCATTTCTATTACCTTGGGCCTCCTAACCTTCTCTGAAAGACAATGGAAAAACTTCGATGGAGAGTAAACTTTACTGAGGAAAACTTTTCACTGTAAACCTCAGCTACTTTCAGGAAAACCACGTCTTACTGAGTGCCCATGTTTTTGCTTGACATTTCTCTCTCAGATAAAATAATTTGTACAGACTTGTTGATGATGTTGATGTACAGACGTGTTATAAAAGTGTAAATTCTATTAAAATAATTTCAGAGACAAATTTCCAAGTCATTAAAATGCTGAAATTCTAATATAAAGAGAAGGCATATTACCCCTGTGCCAGTTAGCATTTGCACATTTACAGCAATGTAAACGATCAGACAAAACATTAAAAAAAAACAACATCAAATGAAAAATGTTTCTTAACTTACATACAAACAGCTCAGTACATTCTAAAAATGTGGTATAGGTCTTTATAATCATGACAATCTAACAGGCTGTCAACATTTTCAAGAATTAAATGATATAAAAACAAGATTAATACTGTAATTTTGTACAAGGCAATCTAAGGTCATTTTTTTCAAAAGTTTGAGATTTCTGGAAAAATAACAAGTGTATCCATTTGTTATCTGTTTTAAGATAAGACTCTGGCTGAATGAATAATTTAAGAAAAAAATCTAGACTTGCAGCAATTCTGCAAGTAATTTTCTTGGATTGCTATGGCTCAGTTTATATTGAATTACAATGAAAATGTAGAACTGTAGATAAGATCATTAGGAACCTGGAGCTTGTTGGCCCAAGGGGTATCATCTCTAGACCTCCACAGCTTGTTGCCATTATTAATACTAATAGCAGTACTGGAAAAAGAATTCATATGTTGTGTGTCACAAGAAGGCAAACAGGACATTGAGCAGCTGTGTAATTCACTTGGCCCAGAAGTGCTACAGAAACACAGCAACTAGGCTGCCCTGGAGCAGAGCATCATAGCATTGACAGGATGTGGGATGTGCTCACCTCATCACCAAGATGGGTCAGTACACAAACATAAACAACTAAAACTGTTTTTTTCTGCCCTATTCTGCAAGTGTTTATTTAATATTTTTATTGCCTTATCCCAATTTTCCAGTACTGGTACTGACCAAAAGTACTTCAAGCCATAGGACTGCAAATCAGCAGCAAGATGCTAAGATGCCTTCAAAAGGCAGTCTAGCCTTCTCCATGACAGGCCTCGATTTTTCGGTCATTAGAAAGCTGTTGTGACTTCATCCAAGCATACAAAAGACATCCTTGCAGAAAAGACCATACTTCAGAACAAAATGAAAGGCAATTTGATCCCAGTAGTAATGAAAGCAAGATCATTCTCTCACACCAATTCTTTATGTACTGGCCAAGTGAGTCGGTTTACCTTAACAGCAACAACACACAACGACTCTCAGATGCTTGCAAAGATCTGCTTAAGCAAGGCTGAGAACACATCACACAATAACACAGCCTTAAGCAGTATCAGGTGATAGCAGTCAGGTGTTTGAGAGGAGTAACATGAACCAAAAGGTCTCACTGAGGAAGGCATTAAAAAGCCTAACCCATCAACTTTCCTTCTGCTCTCCCTGGCCCCAAGACGACAAGGAAACGAGCAAAAAACAACCTTTAAATAATACAGACATTCTCAGTATTTTCACCAAAGCCAATCAATTTCTTCCGAGCCCCTGTTCCCATAAAGCAGCTGGTTTTGGGAAGGCAGCATCACTGGGTAACCCTCCCTGACCAGACACTCCTCTTCTGAAAGCAGACCAAAAGTTCTGCTTCAAAGAGTTGTGCTAAACATTCCAGACAGGAAGATAACAACAGAATAGGACTTCTTGCTCTCTCTCCATTGTGATTTGCAGTGATTATTCACATGAGTAACTTGTGCAATTAATGCAAACAAACTTCTTAAAAAACAAGTCTAAAAATTAATAGTGAAGAATGTATCAATTTCCATCTTTTGAGTGTCTGGCCTAGTGCATGAAGAACGAACTTTAAATGAGCCTACATTACATATATTCTGAAAACATGAAATTCTGTAATAAAAATAAATAAATATGGAACTATACAATTCTGATTCCTATTCAGCCATGTAAGAACCAATAGGATGCATGTTTGGGCTAAATTAGATAATCTCAAATGGCAAACTTTATGAGTAATAGAGAACTTTGTCAAAAAAAGAAGAAAACGATGAACATTGAACTAACATATTTGGCAATTTTAAATAGGCATAGTAGGCCCACATATGCTACTTCTGGTGCTTCCTCAGGTAGTTTACGGACAGGGAAAGGGCTAAGATTGTGACACCAGTGTTGGAAATCACAAGCAACTAATTATATCAGATCTAGGATTACACACAGACCACTCAGGAAAAGTGAGCTGAAAGGAAGTAGGCCTCCAAAAAGGTGGAGGAAGTAAATGCCACTTTTCTTTGACAATGTTTTGGGAATAACAGGTTAACTAAGAGCAAGGAGCCCTGGGGAAAGGACCACTTAGGGCAGAAACAGGATACAATGCCAGTGGATGTTTGAACAGCTCAACTTCTGATGAGAGTTTTTTCTGTGTTTTATTTTGTCATTGAGGTTAAAGAACTTTAACAAACAGAAAGGCTGAAAGCTGCCAGCAGGCATAGGGGACATTCTGACAAAACCACTCTGACAAAACCCAGACCCAGGCACTGGGAGAGACAGTTAAAAGATGCTGGTTTTGCACATACATTCATAACTTCCATTCAGACAAAGGATCCATTGGAGCCCGATTCTCACTGGGCTCCTCCTCATTTCCTCTGAAAGGGGAGAAAGAAGGAAATAAAAACATTTGTAATGGTGTGAAATCCTCTAGCTGCTCAGAGTCTGATAAAAACACAGACAGACCTGCACAAGATGACATGAAATGTCTGTTCACATGTGAGTATCTTACAAACAAAATAAAGGATTAACAGACCTAAGAAAAGCAACAAATTCTTCACTTTATACAAGTGATGACTAGTAAATCGAATCTCTTAATGGTATATTAAGGAACTGCCAACATACAATTGAACAGATTTAACAGTTTGTTAACACAAACAAATATTCATCCTTCAGATACATGAAGACTTGTTTAAGCATCTAGAAACACTAAGTTTTTTTCCTCATTCTTGAGCAAGAAACTGGTAATTACAAGCTTTGATTTTGCTAGCATCAAAGACCTTGATTAGTCTGATCTGGCAGAGGTGTGATGTTTCAGATGCCTTCATAGGGAGTCTAAAAAGGCAGGATTCAGAGAAAAAAAGGAACTTTACAACACAAGTCCTGAAAAAGTTACCCTGGCTATGGATTGGACTGTAACAATATCACCTAATTTGTTTTCAAGATACTTAGACGACCTTGAACAGCTCCAAAAAAACTAATTTAATCAAGACTGAATGTTTTTGTTTAATCATAATGATGTGTAGCAAAACAAATTCCAAGAACTTAAATCCTTGTAATCCTTAGAAAACAGCCTATACTTACAAAAATGAACCCTGAGGATGTACGTAAACTCTCTTCCTACAGCCAAAGTGTTGAAGAAAATTAAGATGACTTTTGAAATGTTCCTCATCTAGCTTTCCAAATCACTTTTCATATGCACCTCAGGGAACAGACGAGTTTATCTCACACTTCCCCTCATCACTGTTTGCCTTTCTGACTTATTCGCTATCAGCTATTCCAGCATAAGCATGATTCAAGTACATCAACAGGCTCTCCAAGAACCTCAATACTGCTCACTAGATCACAGTATTTCCATGAATTAGTTGATTTTGTCTGAGTACTACACAGTTATTCTAAATCCCAAGGCAGTTTGTGCATCTTTCTTCCATGTTATTAAGCATACAGAAAATGCAAAAACTGGCACAGATCTTCCAACTCATTCTTCATATGAAAGAAGGGATTGTATGCATGGAAGCGTAGTCCTATAGAATGATGTTCTTGTAATGCTGTGATTCTTCTCCTCCAGACCTTTACCATCTGTGTAGCCTTCCTTTGGACACCTGCTAATAGGTTCATGTCCTTTTCATGCCGTGGCACCCAACCCACAGCCAGTGCTGGAGGTGAGGTCACACAGAGCAGAGCAGGACTACCCCTCTCCCTCAGCTGGTGGCAGTGCTGGACCTGGGGCACCCCAAGGTACAGTTGGCCCCCTTGGTTTGACATGGCACACTGCTGGCTCATATTAAACTTGTTGCCAAACATGACTCCCCAGATCCTTTTTCACAGGGCTGCCCTTCAGCCTCGTCTCAGTGTGCACATATATCCAGGGTTGACCTGTCAAATGTGCAGGATCCAGCTCTTGAAACATCAAGTGAGTGATGGTTGCCCAGTCCTCCAATTTGTAAAGATCTTTCTGCAAGGTCTCTCTGCTATCGAGGGAGTCAACAGTTCTTACCAATTAAGTGTTATCTGCAAACTAATTTAGTATACATTTTAATCCTGTATTCAAGTAATTTATGAAAACGTTAGAGAGAACAGGACATATAGAAATCTCTGTAGTAAAAAAAAATAATAATGAATTAGTTAATTACTAGTGTAATTAGATTTAAGTAAGCTTACCCAAATGCAGATTGCCCTGAAACTATATGAATTTAAACATATACTATGACAAGATGTAAACTGATAGGAACAGGGGACAGCAAAATAGAATAGATAAAGAGTGTACTTCCAAGAATGTTCCTGCTGAAGTACTTCATTATCAGAGGCTGATTTTATCAGACTTCCTGGACACCAATTGTGAATAAAAACACTAACATCTATTTTATATACTCCTAGGATTTGATTTCTCCTTATTCTGAGCTCCTATATTTGTAATTGTCAACACAGTACATTCCAAACGGCTACCTAATGCTCCTTTACATATGAAATCCTGAGCTTCAAGTTTTTCATAAAATAAGATACTTAAAAAGGTACACATACTGAAGTGACTACTGCATTTTAAAAATCACATTTTAGTTCTTGTATCTCTCTCCCAGTACATGTTTACAAGTTGAAACAGACCCTATGTCACATCACTCCAGATAGCACGCTTCTTTATGTGGTCTACACTGAATGTGCTCCTTTGTACCATCACCTTCACATTGTTTATTAGCAGATGCATAACAACCCTAATAAGGACCTTATCAAATACATTTTGAATCCAAATGCTGCAATGCAATAACAAATATAGAACCGAAGGGTTGAATGTGATAAAGGAACACTTCAAATGTTTCCTCTTGGAAAAATCTTGGAAAAAGATATACAGCACTGGAGGGACAATCTCACATGGCAACCTACTTCAAACTTCACAGTTTGAACAAAAATATCCAGTTATTAAACTGTTTTCTCAGTTATCACAAATTAACTTTGTTAGAATTATCTATCTTACATTTTCAAACTATTACTACCACAGGATGTTTCAGAAAGTAGCATAGTCCCAGCTGGGAATGGGATTGTAAGTTCTGTAGTTTATCCAGACAAGAAAACCAAATTATTGCAAAAAAAAACAAGCTTCGCATGTTTTAATTAAAAAAAAAAAAAAAAAGAAAAGGACTCAGAATGAAAATCATGTTAGCCACAAAGAACAGTCCTGAAGTTTAACAAAGTTTAACATTTCCAAAACACAATTCTTTCTGCAGATGTTATTTTCAGTAGGCAAAACCATACTTTTTCATTCCCATCATTACAATAACTCTAAAAACAAGTAGATAAGCAGAATTATGGCATAGTTGGGAACCGTATTTATTCACTTTTATTAACACCTCCACCTCTCAATAAAATAACATGAATAACATTATTGCTAAGCTAATTATCAGGGTCATTTAATTAGCTTATTACTAAGTACACATGCCATTTCAAGATTGTAAATTAAAGATGTAAGTCAACTTCACAGTCAATGGATGTACTCAACTAGTAGGGAATTTCTGAGCAAGAGAATGAATCACACTTGAGTAACAATAACACTTTACTTCCCTTTGATCTAATTGCAACCACATTTTTTGATTAGGAAGACTGGTACAGCTCGCTGCCCTTAAAATATTCCAGAGTCTAGAGATCTTCGAGATTTGGATTCAAATCACTGTTCTCATCTTCAATTCAGTCTCATGACTGAAGCTGGCTGAATTACTAGGAGCAAGTAGCAGTCACTAAAGCTGGCTGAGCAGGCATGATTTTACACTTTAAAACATGCTGGTCAAGGATCCTAGGGAATTACTCTTGCTCTAAAAGGATTCTTCCAGTCAACATATAAAATAAACTCCCTGACAGCGTTCTCTTTTTGCAACTCTCTACTCCATGAAAAATGCCATACGTATTGTACATATGTATATATTTAAAAAGAAAAAATAAAAGTAAAAATACATTGCACTAAGGAAGCTCAACAACTATCATGATGCCTGTGTCTAGTTATTTTCAATCTGCTGAATGGTTACATTAGAAAATAAAAACCTTACAGATACGCTCTCTCTCAGCCCCAGATCACCAAGATGGCCATTTTGAAGTTGCTATTACATAATTCTTCTAAATAAACTTTGTGTTTTGTCATAGACAAAATCTATTTTCCTTGCAATATGTCTGTTGAATACATAGATCCACAAACAAGAACTACAATAGTAGTTTATTATAATTGTTATTAACAGATCTGCAATAACATGATTATAAACAGAAATGAAACAGCAGCTGTTCTCCTAATACTTTCACTGCTGTTCTCATGATTTTGGAAGATACACCTCTTTAAATGAAATTGTATTCATAGCAGTTCTTTTCAAGCCCCTCTATCAGCAACAATTTAACAACTCATGCAGTACATTAAGGCCTAATTAGAGGAATATCTGTGATGTTACTTGATGCAGCACTACATTACAATTATCAAGGAAAGCAAGTGGCAGAAAATCTCACAAATTCAGGTTACCTACATCTTCAGGCATTTTACATGTTCACATCTGCCAACAGCAACTTTCTCATTTAAATTTTTTTTTTTTTAACTCAGCTGAGAAGTACAGGCTCAGCTCTGGGATGACCATTATCTCCACAAGTAACTGAACTTTATTTGAATTGCTGAAAGGCTGTCTAATGATTTGCATCATTTAGTGATGGCATCAACTCACTATAGATAAGGTGCAGTACGCATACCAAGTCAGTATCCACTGGAAAAAAACAACTGCTTACTTATGAAAAAGGAGGAGGGATGCTATCTTCACAGTAAATGGAAAGTACTGAGATTCTATGCAAGACGGAATGGAGTAGGTGTTGCCTTTGTTCTTTCCACATTTATTTACATCGGTAATCTCATTAATTCCAGATGCTGTTCTCAAAGGAAATGTTTGGCCTGGATCTCTTATGAACCCTCTAGCAAAGACCCCCAAAACTTGCCATGTGACCAACACTGAGGGACTGGCACCCCGTCTGGAACACCAGGAAGGTAGCAGAGTTCTGAAAGAATGCAAGAAGCAACCTGTACATCGCGCTGCAGCATTGGAATGAGGGTCCCAGCCCTCAGAAAGAGCCTCACACTTACTGGAAATTATGTGAATTCAGATGCATGAGGTCCAGCCATGGACCAGGAACCAGCTAAAGAACCGGAAACAAACTATAACAAGAGATGGAGTACAACCTGCAGATTAAACACCGCTAATGTTGGGTGTTTAAATCAGAGCTATGTGTCTAAATCTCAGTTGTTAATAAAAGCTTCTCCCAGTGTAGTTAAAATAGTCGATGTATGTAAGAGAGCTACTCGACTGACCAATTTTAAGCATCTGTATTAAGAGTTTATTAGAATTCACTATATTATCAAAATTTTTAAATTTCTACTGATGGCAAAGAAGATTTCAGCACACACCTCCAATGTGGATGCTGACATTCATGTTGTGTTGGTCTGAAAGCTGAATCACACTGGAAGTCAATTTTTCATTATAAAGACATATAAATAAGTACAAATTTTGGGGCACCAGTCACCCTTCAGTGAAGACACTGGCAAGTATAAGAGATCCTGACACTGAAAACTGGGCAGTGTGTTTAGATCATAAAGGACAAGGTAACAACATATTTTAGAGAAACATACATTTTTGAGTAATCCAAGAAAGAAATCCAAAATTTATACAAGACAATTTCAGCATACTATTCTTATGTCTTCCTTAGTTTTAAATGAAGAACTCTGAAAAACTTGGGAAAAAAAGCTTGATGGTAGTGCTGTCATAAAGATGCACACACAAAGTCAACCAGCAGATATGTCCCCATGTGTATCACCTATCACTCAATGCTAATCCAAAGGTTAACTCTCTCACAGGACCCATATCACCTCCTTCCAAGATCACTGCCATCACTGTCTAGATGACTGAAATAAAGACCATCTGACCTACACATGGAGGGAAAAAGAAGAAAAAAAAACAACAACCCAACAACCTATTACACAGTGCAAGAAATAGGATGTAAAAAAAAAAAAAAAAAAAAAAAAAAAAAGACTATTAGACCATTCAATTGTCATCAGAAAAATTCAGAAAATCAGAAAAAGAGTCATCCCCTGTTAGGAGAAATGGGCTAAGGTTGTGGTTATTCAACATAAAAAGAGAGTATAGTTAAATCAGTAATTGAGAAACAACTGACACAAGGATCCTGGCTCACTAACATGCACGATTCTCACATTTATTCGTTGAATCTACTTCTAATATTCTCAATATCTGAGATGACATAAACTCCATTTTTAGAGAGACATGGAGAGAGTGTTAAGTGATGACCTAGTCCTATCTTGACTATATTTGATGAAACTACTGATTATATTAGAGCTGATTCTGACATATTGAATGTAACAAAAATACTAGGCCTAGAAACTGGGTACTAAGGAAAAAAAAAGAAACAATACTAATTGCTGTGGAATTACTGCATTGCAAATGGCTAATGTCAGACCTTTGAAAGTGATGCTAACACATATAGACAAGGTACTCCAGTCATTTATTCAGATTTCTACAGCAAATATAAATTTTAGATACAATTTTCCTCTTTGTTTAAGACTTACGCAATTGAACTAAATTTTCTAGGAAAGCCTAGGTTTGAAAATGGAGCATGGTAGCAACGCTTTAAAATCATCATTCTTTGAACAATTTCCTGCAGAATACAAGAATATGCGTACACAGCAATATGGTATGCTGCAGTATTAAAATTTCATGTATATCATTTTAAGCAGTCCTGAGTAACTTATTAATTGCCACTGTCAAAATGAGAACGCTGAAAGCAGTTTGCCCTATGTCAGATGAAAACCAGCAGCTCCTATGATCCCAGTACTTTTAAGGCCCTTACTACTCTGTATAGCTTAGTGTATGCCTGTGCACACATAATACAAATGCCTATTAAATGATCTTGTAATATATCTGTTTTCAATAAACAGAGTAAGAGTTCAACAGAATTCAACAATTAACAAGCATCTTCATTGCTACTGGATCCTTCCAGGCTGCATTCTTCCTTTCTGGTGCCAGCTGAGCAGCAGTATTTGCCCTGAAGGACTACAAGGTTAGCAGTAACTGATCTTTAAAGCCACTAAGCTGTTTGTGCCACCAGGTTCTGTTCCGTAACAATACTGCATTAGGCTGTTTCCAAAAGATGCACTGGACTCCTATGTGAAGTAAAAAAGTAGTAACAGCCAGTAGTGTAAGGCAGAGAAAAGAATTGCTAAGACATCAGACCACTTGGATACTATGAGTCAAAATGAAAAAATGTCATGAGAAACATTTAAGCTAAGTGGTCACATTCCTGCTATGCAATAGCTCTGAAGACCAGTAGTTAGGTCATCAGAATCCTTATTATCTCTGAAAACTGAGTAACAAAAATTTAAGCAGAGATCCATCTCATTTAACTTTCCATGCCTCCCTGAGACATCTAAGGACTGTTTCTGCTCAATATTCCCCACCCTGTCAGTAAAGAAAATCTCATCCAGAAGGCTGTTTGGGCCACCGATGGGCCAGTCCACGTACCAGGGTTCTCCCTGTCACTGACTGTTAGGCCCCTCACCCAGGCACCTCCACCATTAGACTTGGTGACTACCAGCCTTAGATCCTAAAGGTCTTTGAGCAATGATCCACTGCATTCCAAACCACAAGACAACATAAAGTTTAGAATAGAAAAAGAAAAGCCAGAATAAATAAAACAACCATTAAAAATGTCAATAATCCTAAACATCAGGAGACTGCTCTCCAATTACTGTAACATCACCATAGTGCTCATTTTGTGTGAGAAAACTGACAAGAAAGAAATCGGAATAGACTTTTTCAAGTGGATACCCATTAACGCACAAATAATAGCTCATAATCTGGATCTCTGTGGACAAGTTAAAAAAAAACACACATAAGCTATCTAAGATTTCCTGGCACTGGCTACATCAGAAGAAAGTGGAAAGTTTTCTAGGGAGTTGACCTAGAGGAGGTGACACAATATGAGAATATTGGGAAGGATATTATTCACAGTTTGTGTAATAAATAAGGTCAGAGAAAACCAGTGAAAAGCAAGAGACTCAAATCCTGGAGCTCTTGAGGAGAAAAGTGGCAAAGTCAGTGTTAATGAACAGGAAAGCTAAAGTTGCTCTGCAGGGAAAGCGCAGTTGAAAATCTGCTAAAAAACAAACAACTTCAACACGTATCATTCTGGTTCTTTTTACAACATGTAATGTTTATATGAATAAATGTACAAGCTACACAATCCTAAATACGATCAGCATTGACTAGTCACTCACAGTTCCAAGGAATTAAATGTGCATGTAAATTCCCTGTGCTGATGCCAGCTCCACTGCCAACCTTCACACTGCAGTGCTGCAGAGGATGCGTACAGTAATAAAAAAAAATTCTCCTGCCCCATATGCCACAACAGGCATCCTGGGACCTATGTAACTTCTCATTATATAGAAAATTGCTGTTTCAGCACCTAACAGAACAGGCTGAATTTAATATAATCAAACAATAAGTAAAACAGAAATGACGGCCATATACTGACTGCAGGAAACTAACACTAGATGTATGCTATGAAACTGGTCTCCTTTGGTTCTCTATACCTGTAGTTTCCAGTTTGGGGTGTGCACACACCAGAGGGTACACAAGACTGTCAACCGAAGGGCCTTTTTTCTATCATTAATTTAAAAATATGTTAAAAACAGAGGTCTTTTTAACCTTTAAGTAATTTTTAAATAAGAAAACTTATACTAAAATACATGCTCAAAAATTTCTTACTGATAGAGTTGAGCCATCAAAAACTTTGGAGACCACTGCCTTATTCAATCCATGCACAGTCCCTCTCAGAGAGATATCAGAGAGGCTGAGTTCCTAAACCATGATAGGTAAGAAAAGTTGCTGCAAGTTCTCCTGAACTTAAAATACCTGAATAATGTTAAATACAAAATTTAACTTTGTAGTTCAGTTTATCATCTTAAAATTAAAGTAGAAAATAACCAGCATGACAAATAAACAAAATATTTAGTTGAATAAGATACAGATGAGAATGCTCTCCGTGAGCAGGCTTCTTACAGCTCAAAGCTCTTCCTGCGTGAGAAGCAAACAGTCATTTTCCTTCTATTTATTGACATGACCTCAAGACTTTGTAAGAGGTTTACTTAATACAAGTTTAAAATTCCCATGGACTTCAATTTGATGGAAGTCTTCATGTGCCTCACTGAAAGATCACAGTCCTCTTTGCACATATATTCTTTTTATGAAGAGATACAAATCTTAAAAGAATTAAGATGTGTGTAGTGAAGATACAGTTCATGTTCCAAAAGAAAGATCCAGAAATCTCTCTTCATCTGTGCTATAAAACAGGCCTCTTGGTTGCAGAGTGCTACTTAAATCTAAGAGTTCATTATAGGTTAAGAGTGGGAAGGTTAAAGTTACACAGGTAGCACACTGAAAAGAGCTGGAATTCTCTGGGGACAATGAAAAGAAAAATGGTAGAGAGAGGCTGAATTTGGAAAGACTGTGATAAGCACAGAGCAGTGACAACATGTTCCCTTCTGATTGTGTTACATCCAAAGGGACATGTTAAACACAGAACTGTGTGATAAGGGAACCGTTCATAGTATAAGGCACATTTTAACCAGCAGTGAAATTGGTCAGACTCTTCTGTGCTTGCATAATTCAAAGGGAACTTTTTTTTTTTTTAAAGCCAGTTGGCATATGCTTCATTTTCAGTGAGGTATGTGCAAAGACATTTGGTTTAGCAATAACAAAATTATAGCTGTACAAGGTAGTGTATTTATTTGGATATGCAACAATGTAATCATTCAAATAAATGCACTCTTAGTTCTCTTTCTGTAGCACTTGAAGTCAGATATACATAAGCTAATCCCTATAAATTAAATCCACATACAGTAAAATAAAGCATTATGCTTTTTAACTTTGTGTTCTGTTTTGCTTTAAACATAGTCCATGTGTCTCTGAATGGCTGCAGGTGTGGATTTTGTACCATTTCCATTTGTGGTTTTTCCTATGACTGCACATCCAAAAAACTGCGCTCTCTATAATACACAGTTTGGTGAGTGCTTTCAGAGCAGATGGACTTTTGCTTCACAGTGATGGTCTGAAGTCCTTAAGGTGAGCAAAGGGGTGGAAAAGAGTTGCCAACTCAGGCCTAAGTTCAACCTTATTAAGACTGTCTAACTAAACAATGTATTTTCTTTAAAACAGCATCTGGCCTTTGTTAGAACCAGAGGGGAAGATGTCAAATTTGAGTAATTAGTTTAAGATCATGAAGAAAGCTCACAGATGCTGTAAACTGTATCGTGGATACCATAACTACTTATTGATGACAAGTACTAAATACAGGGGGGAAGGAAAGCACTCCTTCTGAGCAGATGTGGTTATCAACAAAGATATCATTTGTTTTTGTAATATGAGCATAGATAACCAAAAACTGCCCTAAAACCTTGAATGCTGACCAGACTGCAGGGGAACATTTGCATTACAGGCCAAAATTGAAGCCCACCAGTGGTTCAGATTCAGAAAGCCTACACTACACTACCTGGATTGTAAGTAAATAAATTCATTTCCTTGTCCTCTCAAGTTTACATTACAGGACAAATAGAGGCTGGAAAAAATGAATATCTGTTAAACTAATGATCATGATAAGTGATTCCTCCCAGAATCAACATGCAGATGTTTTGCTTTGGCCTTGCAGACTAGGAAATACCATTTTTTACTGCATCTTTAACAAGACAGAGGGTGTAAACAATTCATAAAATAGTTCTACTGTTATCCATCTTTCTATTTTACCCTCTTGGTCCAGTGTTTGAGGATGAATACTTGGCCTTCACTTTGCTACAGCTGTTACAATGCTGCCGCACAAATAAATATCCCAAGCATGGCCATCATTAATAAAGATTATATTTCAAATTATCAGCTAAAACAGTGAATAAAAATGTTAATGTCTTGATCTTGAAAGAGTGCAAAAGCAGCTCTGACAGGCTGACCAACTTCCTTGATTACTGTTACAGAAAACTTAGAAGCTAATCTTTCAACCAAGTTATCCAAGAATTCTGAACTTTTCAAGTGTCTGCCAGTGTCTGTTAAAAGAAAAAAATATTTCATCTGGCAGCAAAAAGAGCATAAAACAATAAAGTCTGACAGGCCAGAAATGATAATTACTGCAGGAACAGTAGAAACAAAGCTTTTACCAAATAAGGCTACAAGGTAGCAGAGAAAAAAGGCAAACTGACAGTACAGGGAGAATAGATCGATTCTTACAACATAACCACACCAGAAAAGCATGAGTCTACATCAAATTCTGTGTAACAGCCAAGACTATTTCGAAGTAACACTTTGTTCTTAGACACTGAAACTACAAAACTAAAAACAAACCTTGAATTACAGACCCGTTGTTCAGCTAAGCACCTATTCCATAGATGACCTCCTCATCAATTAAGATATCTGATGGAACGTAATCAACTAAAAAGCTAACACATTTAATAAGTAAATAAATAAACCCCACACTTCTCCACAGTGAAGTTACTACAAGGAATTCCTAAAAGTTTGCATGACGTTTATCAATTATTTTAAATTTGAGAAGATACGTCTATACCTGCTAAGACGTGGTTGAACCCATAGGAATAGTGATTTGCTGGGGGACAAGCTTCATGGATCAGACATGGATTATCTACTCATAGTGACATCATAACAAAAAAGAAAGCATCTCTTATAACATACCACCATTCTAGCAGTTCTTAATCCATGGGCAGAAAACTGAACAGGGAACACCTCATAAGCTGTCAAAAGAGATTCCAGTTTCTTCCCAGTCAACACAAATACTTCCAAAAACTGCTAGTCTTTCAATCTGCCTTCCCTGGCATACAAGCCCTCATAGGTCATCATTTTTTTCCCTACATCAATTTTTTTCCTACAGCATTACTAACAATAAATGCTTTCTAGTATCAAAAAGTACTGACAGATCTTCCTCAACTGTCATAGTCTTACAGTATCAGTTAAACATAGTAGTATGGCATGTATCATGTAGAGCAAAGAAACAATAACTCTTTATTACATAGCAAATGACAACAAGAAAAAGGTAGGGCTTGCATCTCATCTCTTAGTAAAGAAATCAGCTTATGTCTACCCCAACTTTAAAAAGAATTCCTTTGGGAAAAAAAAAAGCTTAATGCCATTCATTGTCCTTGTATCTCTCGTCATACATTAAGAACAGCTGAAAATATGTTGCCTCACAAATCACTGCTGTTTTTGAGCAACTCTAAAATGCGAAGACATTCCCATCATTTTATTATAACTCAAAAAGATACAGTAGATTCTGAATTACCAACAGGAATTAATGATCATAAATTCAGAATTTCAAAAGACTTGTAATAAAATAATAACTTCACCTTTTCACGGTTTGAATAATTATGTTCCAATTATTACTGTTTCCTAGATAGGAAATACTCTTAAAATAATTTTTATGTAGTTGGCTCCTTGCTAAATTCTCTTCAAATAATCCATTGCTTTAAAATACACTGGGCAAATTTTCTTTCATTACTTTCATCAGTAGACCAAATAAAACATAAGTAACATGTTTATGCTCCTTTTTGGATGTTTGTCTGTACATAATTGAAAACTTCTGGACAATCTCAATTATATTCAAAAGCAGTTGTACAGAGTCAATACAGTGCAAAAGGAAAAATCTTTGATAAAAAATTCCAGGAGGGAAAGTGGCAACATTTGAATGGGAATATCATTTGAACATTATTCAGTAAGGTATAGGATAAGTAGATTGCTGTGATCCACACTGAGATTCTAAACTTTATAAGTCTCTCCAAAATACAAAGGACCAGATATTTTCATACAGACAATTGTGCAAGGATCAGAAGCAGGAGAAAACATTATAAGGAGAAACAGAGGTACTGATGCACATTAAAAAGAGACCTAAAAGGGAAAAAGGAGAGCAATAACTTCATCATCATCTCAGTGATCTTGACCTTTCCACAATATCTTCTATGATCTTGGGAAAAAAATTTCTTAAACTCTTCTTGGTCTCCACCTGCAGGGAGCTTTTATTCCCTGTTTGGAATGGATACTGCCAAGCACATGGACACAGAATTTCTGCAGAAAGATATGCACTTCCACTGAAGAGCATCCTTTTTTTTTTTTTTTCTCCCCCTAAACTCCCCATTCAGAACAGCTTGAACAAACTGCTTTAAATAAGACGCTTCAAATGAAGGGTAAAAAGAAATCTAAGTATTAAAAGGGTGCTTCCTTTATTAAATTCTGTCATTCCTGTGCAATGAATAAGGCAAGGATCCCGTGGAAAAAAAGAAAAAAAGTAGAATGTAAACCTATAATTAAATACATATGCACAATGGAGCAGAAATTAAAGCGTATGAATAACACTAACTTGGACATTTCTTAATTTCTTACCACTTCATTTTACAGTTACAAATTAGTCACTGTCCTCCCACTCCCCATAGAGAGAAAATTCATTTCAAAAATAGGGTATTTTGAATGCAGAATAATTTTGAGGAGGAACAGGACACATTACTGAGTAACTTCAACAGTGAATGAGACAGGAAGCTCATATGTTATTCTATATGCATCCTTTCCTACGCACATATACCAACTCAGTTTTACAAGCCTCTGTAGAAACATCAGAACTGAAAAACCATATATAACCTTCATATGCACCAATCATGCAGAATAATGAGGATCATCTATTCAGCAGAATGTTTCCACTCAGATTAAATGCTTTCATTCTCCAAGACAGAAAAATACGGGAAGTTGGTTTAACTGTGCAATATAACCCATTCACAAAAATGAAGAGGAAAAAAAAATTCATTGAAGCACACAGGCATCAAGGAGATCCTTCCTTTTAAAACACCAAGTTTTCATCACCTTCTTTTGAAATGTTAGAGTTCTCTTTATGAAAACAGGCAAACTCTCAGCTACCTGAAAAGTTACATATTCCCATTCAGTTTCTTTTTGTGGGTTTTTATTTTTAATGGCTTATCCATATCTAGTAAAATTTTCAGGAAACAGGATTTGTTCCTTGCCTGGACTTGCTGGTACCACGTTTTAGTTGAAAGGATCAACTAAATAGTTTCAAGAATCTGAAACAACCCATGGAAAAACTTGAGCAGCTTTAATACAAACACTGCAGTTTATTCTCTTTGAAAAATCAAAAATCTTCCAAAACTCAGCACAAAAGTTTGAAAGTGAAGCACAAAATTTTAATTTGGTCATTATTAGAAATAATGAATTTTAAAAAGAAAGCAAAATGATGCCTAATTGCAATCTGACATTAGAGAAGCTAAATTGAATCAAGCATATTGCTCCTGCTAAGCAAATGCACTTAGATTAATGACAACCTAATGATCTAAAGCAGTTTCCTATTTCCCATTCATAGTAGGTACCTATTATTAGACATAGGAGTTAGGTTTCCAAATAGGGCATGCAAATTTATCTTTTCTGAGTCTAAGGAAGATCAAACATTTTAAGAGACACTGAAAACATGCTGCTCACTGCTTTAAGTATGAACTTGCTAACACAACATTCTATTTCATACTTGCACTTCTCAAAGTATCAAATGGTCAGAAAAAGAATTTCCACTCTTTTACTTACTGTTTATCAAAAATAAGTTTGGAACCAGGCCTTAAAGCAAGAAGCACAAGCAAAACATAATTCAGATCTTAAAATATAGTAAAAAAAAAAAAAAAAAAAAAAGTCTCCTAAGATCCAAATTGCTTCTGCTTTATGTATCAGGAGACATCTTGATCAAGACAAGCCTTAGCTAATGAGACACTCATTAAGAAAATGGATACACAAATTATTTAAATAAAATACATCTTAAGCTCACTTCAAAAGCTCCTGAAAAGCAGTGACCTATGACACAACTCGACCTACAGGAAGAAGTTCAATTCACTCAGCATTTTTAACTGGAGAACTCTGAAGGCACAGTTTAGATCTCCTCCTTATTCCTCTCTCTGTAAAATTGATGACACTCAGAGATAGGGTAGATACTTTTTTTTTTTTAAAGAGTCCAAGACAGTTAGCCATAGACAGATTAAAAAATGCCCCTACATTACTAGTGACTTGTTTTTAATCCCTCTTCAAACATACTGCTCCCTTATCTTTCCATCAAAACTCTTATGAAGTGGTTTTGTTGAATACTTCCAGCAGGCTATTGTATGCACTGAATCACAAATTGCATGGCCTGAGGCCAGGAAGGAAGGTGTGGAACATGCCTTTACAGGTCAGTTTCCACACACCAAGTTTGTAAGTATTTGAGGGAAGGTTGAGTTACAGCACAGATTTACATAGCAGACAAATTACATGACTGCCCATTCTCAACATTTCATAATTTCAATAAAAAATTGGGTCACAAGGCGGGGGGGGGGGGGGGGGGGGGGGGGAATGGGAAGAAAGGAAGAGAGGTAATAACCTTATCCTCTCATAAAAGTCGGAAAAAATAAATAAAAAATGTACTTAACTGTGGTTCTTGCCAAAACATCAGTTAAGAAAAAAAATTTGTATTAGCAGTAAACACAAGTCTAAAGTTCTGAAGTATTTGCTTTACCATCCCTTTCTAAAAACCTTTCCTTTTTTAATGCTTCAAATCTACCTTAAACGAAGTGTTCTGTATAGCTTTTCTAAAGCAGTCTTTATTATTCTTACTTCAACACATATATATTTTACAAATATGGATGTTATCAAGGAATGTGTTATTCATTTCAGGAGCTTTCATCTACAGTCTGATAGTCTAGCAGAAGTCTTAAGAAAGGGAACTGCTCTTTGTATCGTCTGTCTGGATGAAAAGGAGAATGATTTGAAATAGCTTTTTTCCTCCCTCAGAACATGAAATATAGTACACTTTAAAAAGGGCAGTATTGGCCAGGATCAGCACTGCCTGACATTATGTTTATACTAAAAGGAGACTAAAAATTACAAAGTTCATATCTGGCATTCTTTAAGTACAAATGGGCAAAATAATTAATTTTTAAATTTAATATTTTTTTTAAGAGAAAGATAGAACAATATTTTCACAATCACAACAAAAATACTTCCCCAACAGCAGCTATGGATATCATATCATAAACCAAAAAATCTAAAAATTGATCAAGTATTCATCTATATATCTGAACTTCATTTAGCTTACCAGCCTAATACTTGAAGACAAATTCCCACTAACACCATATACTGCACAGCTAAAATATGCAAATCCACTAACCCAGACAGCTTTCAGGGTTTGTTTTAACACAGTCGAGCACTTACAGGGTTTGGACTGGCACACTGCTGATACTTTTATTGAGCAAGCAGAAAGAATAAACAGAGAAATGACTGGCTTCAATAACTGGACTTAACATTATCTCAGTTTCTAAAAATGACAAATATGAAATTTGACTAATTCTCAGCAGTACGGAAGAAATTAAACTGCCTTTTCTTTCTTTTTTTTTCCTTTTAAAAAAAGGACCACGGTCCTAAGGAACTCTTGAACAATTTTTTGAACGTCAGCTCAGTTTTTATGGGCATTTGATACTATTCAACTAAAAAGAGCAGGAAACAGAGCTTTTTGTGGAATCTGGTATTTTTTCTTTTTAGAAACACAAAGTCTGAGGGATTATTTTTATCAAAAGCTTCAGCTTTTAGCATTCTGTAGCCCTGCAGATAAAAATTCAAAGGAAAAATACTTTTTTTTTTTCCCCTGTGACACAAAAGAAACTTTTGGGATCATTTCAGAAGGAGACCAGAAAGCTTGTCTAACAGAAAATGGTTCCTACCCAGCAAAGCCCTCCAAACAAAGAGCTGCAGATGCACAACTGGTATTAATAACAAAAATCTCCTCCCTCTGTTAGTCAAGAGAGGACAGCTAAGGACAAATGCAATTTCAGAGTACTTACCTACTCGGAAGTTAGTGGCTGTCAGCGTGTCAGCAGCATGGCCATTCTCACTGATGAGGGTGGTGGTATTTCCCTTCTCACAGTTGTTCTGACAGTTGCCCTTGGTACAAGTCACTTTGCAGATGCTGGGTGTAAAGACCACCTTGATGCGACCAGTGTGATTTCCCACTGTCAGTGGAGGCAAAGAAAAAAAGAAAAGTAAACAGACCACTTTGGTATCCATTGATTTCCTTCAAAAAGTTTTTTGGGAAAAAAAAAAAAAAAAAAAAAAAAAAAAAGGCGGGGGGGAAAAAAAGGCGACAGGTCTCCAGGAGGAGGGCAGTCTGCAGTGCTCTCTCTCATAGATCTCCAGTGGTGTCTCTGAAACAGGAGTAGGAAGCTTAGCAAACAGAGCTCTGGGATACGCTCCAAAACCACATTTAAAGTCAAGTCACTGGAGTGGGATTAGTAATCACAATGCTGCACTTTATTCACAGTCAGACAAAGAGCAATACCAAGGGCATGACAGCTTAAATAGCCAACCCTGACAGGCAGATGTAATGTAAAGAGGCTGGCTGTGCACCTAGGGGTGAATAAACTCTTGTGTCCTCCCGCATACTTTTCCTGTTTCTGCACTTATTAAGTCACTATTTGTAGCTCGACCCCTGGAAATGTTTTAGGCATGCGGCATGTCTGAAAACATCTGTCTCAAATCTCCTGGCACCCCAGCCTGAAGTGGTCAAACCTTGTGACGCAGCTGCCTGGACCCATTTTTTCACAGTTTTTTGGCACCATTTTTCCACAAGTATTTACATATTATAGGCTGTGAGCGGAGCTCAGTCTTTCTTTAAGTAATAAATAGCTCAGTCAGAGAAAAGGGTGAGGAGTGTCAATAGCTGGAAATACTCGTTCTGAGCTCAAAGGAGGAAAAAAAGAGCTATTTTAAAATGTACTTCCATACAGACATTTAAATAACTTATATGTAATGAGGACTGAGTAAACACTAACTTCAAATTAAGCTAATTTGAACAACTACTTGTTGTAGAATTTGATTGAAAACCAGATGCATTTAATTCCAAATCTAACAGCAGAATGCAAAAAAGATTAAAACTGCTAATTAGTAAAATTAAGGGAAAAGAACAGGTGTTATTTACAGTTATTTACAAAGAAAACATTTTGTCCTCTGCACACCTACTAATAACTCCAGTAAGTTCTAGAAAACATAGTATAGTGTCTCTGAGAACACTATAACCATAAATACTTTTATAACAAAACTAACAATCCCTAGAAATGATGCACAGGAATAGAAGAACCTCCCTCGTACTGCTATAGAAGTTCTTGGACAGTCATACAACCTAGTTACAGAATACCCCTCCAAACAACTTCTATTTTATTTTTAAATCTCAATAAAATGAAGAAAACCTTTCCACTTCAAAAGAATATAAAGCCTCTTATTTTTGGCTCTTCATAAACAAATAAATTAAAGCAATTGAGCCAACTGTTTTGTCTACAGTAAAGGCATTGCTCTATTTGAACAGCAGCTGCATTACAGATGCTACCACCTTATTCAGACTGAAAAAGTGCTTCGAAGCAGATGAACACAGACACAGAAATAAATGTTTCAGTTAAAGGCTAGTACTGTAATTTTGGTCAACTTAGAAGACACCGTGATTCTTGGATGTCACCATATCTTAAAAGGTTATTAATACAGCTTTCCCAATGAACAGAGATCTAGTAGCTTGTGAACTGTTGAGGCTAGAACTCCTAGGCTTTCTTTTTGTTAAACAGAGCTTCACAAGCCATACTGCTCTCTTTGTATTTTATTTATATGATTTTATATATATATATATATGTACGTATGTATTGTATATATGTGTATATATATATATTTGTATATATACATACATGATCTCCAATGAGATCTCTATATCTCTGTATATCTTTTCCTAGAAGAGTCTAATCCATTTTCTATTTTACATTTTCAAATGTTTTAGTAACATTTATTTCCTTCAGGATGTGATGTAATTAAAAAAACATGGTTCATTGAGTCACAAAAGTCAGTCTTGCCTACACTATAAAAACTACTGTATTGGGAGACCCACACAAGTTTTCCAGCTTTGGTTAAAAAAAAAAAAGGAAATAAATTGTTATTTAATTCTCTCTCATAATATTTTCTACTACACTGTGGAGTCCTAAGCTCTTAGAGAACTTGGGCACAACCTTAACAACTAATACTTTTTTTTAAAAAACTCAAATTTCATCTCATAGTTCACATTTCATCACAAAAAATCTGCAGTATACTTCTTTTGGCAGAAGACATGCTTAATATGAGACTGAATGGAAATTGCAAATTTGCCTCTCGTCTAATTTTGGTGAGAAAACTTTGGAATGTAAATTTGGGAGTAACAATAAGGAAGCAATAGTTGAATGACACATTCATAACTACTGGCCAGTATCTACAGAGGTGATTATCCATGAAGCAGTATTAAATGCAGGCTTCTGGTGGACCAAAAAGACCAAAAACTATGCAATATAAGCCCTAGCTCCTACAAATATTTGAATACTTATTCAGCAATGCCTTTGTAAGAGAACCAGTTCAATTCTTATGGCTATTCTTTATGGCTATTGCTTTACCAGGAGCAAGAAATAAGACTTTGTATTATTTTGACACCAGAAGATTTTTCCCACCTTTCTCAGATTTACAAACGATAAAGAAACTTGTATCTTTTCCTCCACTAGCAACTCACTGGTTTTAACTTTCTCATTTCTTCTTGAGATATTTCTTAAGACCTCTGAGCTGAAAGTTAACTAGTGTATGAGGAGCCAGCAGATTCAAGGCATACACACCATCTTCATCATTCTCTGTAGTTGCACCATGGAGACAGAACTATCCTCACACAGTCTGAGGTTCAGAAATGTTAATGGTGAGCATAATACACGCAGATTTAAATTGAAAACAGACTGCAAATCCTCTTGAAAGGAAGCACTTGGCAAAAGTGCTGCAAGGTTAGCATCTTGGACTTCCTCAAATCCTCTCCCCACCATTTTTTTTCCCCCTTTTTTCCAGTGGGTGGGTGGGAGGGGGTATGTATCTGTGTGTGTGGTTTTTTCTCTTTTCTGTAAAGGGGGAAGATTTAATCCCAAATGAGAAACAATATCCTTCTGTACTACTTAGATGGTTTGGCTGCGTGAATGTTTAAGTCACAATTTCAAGCAAGAAAAAAAGCACATAACTGCCATAACCTTAAACTCCTTTCTACTTGGACTAGTTTGTGTAAAAGAGGATACAGAATTTTTAAGGTTGCACACACAGATGATTTTCATCTTTAAATTCCAGAAGCTTTAACTGATGATGCCACTGTGACATAGGTATAAATGGATCTGCAACTTAGATTATCTCAGATTCACTTCTGGAGAAAAATGAAGGTGCTACAGCACCATAACATACCTGAAATCATTATTTTTATACAGAGCGATAAACGTATCAAACTCTCCAAAATGAATTTTTAACACATGGAAATGAAACACCTTACTCTGTTCTTAAGTACAACAACAGATTGTGACAAAATATCACCATGAGACCAGATAAATAAATGAGCTTAATGAAAGAAAACACAAGCAGAATATATAAACACCAAATCAAAAAATTACTGAAAAAAATAATATATATATATAAATATTATATATATATATATATAATATTATTATATATATATATATATATATATATATTTTTTAAACTAGAGACAAAGTCAGATTGTTGATTTACTAAACATAAGGCAATCAGCATTTTCTTGCTAATCTTTATTCCTGAACTGGACAGTGAGTTTTGTAATGGTGAGACTCAGGCAACTGCCTCATTGCCCTGCCCCCTAGCCTACATTTACTCATATTTAAGGTCTCTTAGATGCATCTGTCAAAGAAGATCAGTGGAAGAATGTACCCATAATTTCCAAAACCCATGAAACTCTCTTGGGACAGACTGAAAAAGAAAGATGTCTGGATAAACTGATGAGATTTTAGTTGAAAATTGGCATCACGTATGTGTGATATTTTTTCCATCTCTGTAAGTAACTATGATAGAATATTATGAGCACAGCAAGCTCCTGCTGTGATAAATTTATGATCTAACAACAACAACAACTGCAGGATAAATGGAAAATAGAAGTAAGAGGATTTCTTCATAGAATCCCTTCCACCCTTGCACTGTCACAACGCACTGATTTTTTTTTCTGCGTTAGCCAGAAAGGTGGATAAAAGGAGACAGCTGGAAAGTTTTAGGTCCAGGTAGTCACACAGCCACAGTTCACGCAGCCATTCCTGGGCAGACTTATACAGGAAGAAGATTCCTAAAGAATCTCCTGGGTCCCTTTGTTCATAAGGCTGCTGCTCAGCCTTAGCTTCTTTCTAGAAGAACTTGTATAAACACTTTTTTTTTCTTCGTTTTATGACTGCCCTCACAGCTCCAGCATTCTGCAGAGATTTAACTAGACAGTATTCAATAGCTGTAGTGGATCTCAGAAGATTTGTGGCACGTCCCTGCTCTGAAGGAAGACAATAGACTAGTGAAAGCAGAACTGGTATTCTGGTAAAAAGACGACTACACTGCACTGTCTCATAGCTCAAGTGGGGCAAAGAGAAGAACATATTTTAATGTGCTGAAAAAAATATTATATTATTGTGTGCATAATGTTCTCATGCTTCATGGTGATTTAATCAAAGGAGTGCATTTATTCACTATAAAAAACAAGCAGGGGTTTATACTGCAGACTTGGCTGGTGGGGCTTACTCTTACCTCTCACATAATCCTGGCACAAAAATTTCTTCTGACTACTGTTAGTGTTGTGGTGGGTTTTGCTGTTTTTCATCTTTTTGGGTTTTTTTATTTATTTAAAAAATATACTGAGGAAACCAAACTACTTGATCTGGAGGCTTCCCATTAATACCTCCAAAAATGATGTGAACTCAGTGTTTTCATAACACTACCTACTTTTGCACTGAAACCAGTGTGTTTTCATACACATATCTGCACAGCAACTCATAAGGCCTGAAGGTTCTACCTCTGAAAAAACTTATACCTGCTTATTCCCTTTGTGACAGGGTTATCTCAGACAGTTTCCTATGTTTTCCAAGCAATAGCCATGATGAGTGAGGAGAACTTCAGAATGCCAATCTATTTTCCCATATCACAGCCAAGAAGCTTTTAAATGACAAATAGATTCAATATTTTAAATTCTCAGATGACCAATTCCCTTAGCCTATCTTTTTTTTTTTTCTCCTTAGTTAAACACAGATAGAACAGGAAAGAAGTAAGGAGAAATTACTTATTTCCTAACACAGGTGTCTCACTGTTACTTTTACCAGTCCACCTGATTTAGTCCTTACTACTAGAAATGCTTGTTCAGCCAAAAGGAAAGCTGACATAGTATAAAAACCAACCACGTAAGTAAAATTGTTATTAGAACTATTGTTGAATGACATTTTATATATATGTGTGTATATATATATACATATATATATATATATAAAATTCAACAATAAGTTAATATATATATATTCACTATACATATATATATATTTCATTTTCACTTAGTCATAAACAAAAAGAAGTTTTGCAAAGATGAAACTTGGCTATTATAAGTTGAAACTTACTACAAGTTGAAACTTGGCCATTACACAGCCGTTACTAGGCACACAGAAAGATGGAACAGGACTAACAGACCATATGATCTCCCCTACTGCCACTTCCCAGCACAGGATTAAGTAACAGCATTACCCAAAAAGTTTGTCCAGCCTACCCTTAAAAACCTTCTATTACAGAGACTCCACAGATTCCCAAGGGAACATACTCCAATGTTTCACTCTGTCTTATTACAATGACATTCCCAATACCTAATTCACATTTCCCCAACTTTATTTCATCTAAGTTCCAATGCCTTCTCTGATGCTCTCTCACATTCCTGCATAACGTGAAGCACATTTGCACACACCCACTCAAATGTTTTGAACAAGTAAGGAGCATCTCTAGCTGTCTTTTATTTATAGCTACACATTATTGACATGCATACAAGATACACATTAATGTAATTAATTTCAGCATTCTTTCTACTTCATTATTTCTACAACTTCCACTTTTTCTTGCATTTGCATGATCTTATTACAACTATTTCAGTAGTTAATAGAGCTTCAGTTTTAATATTTTGTCACTTTTTGAAAACTCAATTCTACTGCCTGTTTGCAAACCAATATGGCTATTCTAAGAGCAAAACACCATCCAGCTATCTGTTATAGTGGTGATTGAACAATGGTCTCCACAGCTGCTTTTTGTTGCCATTCTTGTCATCATTGCTATTGCACACTTCTATATATAGCTATTTCTGTCTCTAGCCATGTCATTAAATCCTCACATCAACATTTCCTTATTGCTCCTTATTTACATGTCTCTTTCACAGTCTTCTCCCATAAATCCGAAATGAGCTTAGACTTACTGCTTGTTTTGCACTCATGATTTCTGACTATTTTCCTCATCTATGCTCCATAGACCAAGAATACTAAACATACAGCAAAAAATTTTCACCCGTTCTAGGAGAGACAAGTAGCCCCTTTTTCAGTTCTCTTAATTTCAGTTGTAGAAATTAAAAAGTTAAAAAAAAAAAGTTATAGATACACAGATATTGTATAAAATAACTTGCTACAGAGAAGCTTGCCTTATTCAAGTAGCCTTTCTTCATCAATCTCAGCAAATTTTGATCAACTATGCTTATAAAAGTGCTATGTTTTGAGTAGATGGCTATTACTTAAATATCAAAGGAGAATATGCAGACATAAGTGCTGAGATAGTTCCAAAGGACATTCATAGTTGTTGTATTTTCATCCTCCCACCCAGGAGGCCTTCATTGCTAAATTCTCTTAGGGACACAGCCCTTATAGAGGAGGTCAAAGGAATTCAGGTTATTTAGAATAATTTTTGCTCCGTACAAGTGCATTACAGATGAATTATGCATTCATTGGAAAATTGGAATTTTCCATTGAAAATTACAATGGATTACAAATCCAGTGAAATACACTGGAAATTTGATTTCTGTCAGCAGGTATAATGGATCACTTTTTTTTTCTTTCTTGCCTGTTCCACCACTTCAAAGATTCAATATGTGCCATCCTGGGCCAGAAAACAACCTAGCTTGGATTACAGCTATTTTCCACATTTAAAATGACACAAAAACAAAACAAATCAATAGTTGGTAGTGAAAAAAAATATGCCTATGATTTCCCTTTACATAGTTTAAGATGTTTCAGAAAAATGCGACTGTGAATAAATGAATAAAAACTGTGTGATCTGTGATCTGAAATGATTGACAGAATGGCTTCAAATCTGTTTGACTAAATTTATTGGTTTCTTTGTTTTAAAGGTATTACATGCTAACTGGATCCACAAAGAGATATGATGCTAAAAAACTTAAATTTTAGTTCCTCTAATCAGTCGTAGCCCTTTTGTAGAAGCAGTAAGATAAGTCAATCCCGTGGAGAAAACTACCTGAAACAGTATGCTGCACAGGAATATGCCCAATCAATGGATCAGAACAAAAGACTGTGTTCAGTTCAAAATCTTCTAGGGCTTACATCATTTTCTTTGAGGAAGCAGGGGATTCACTCTTCACTATAGCTGTAGCAGTAAGCACTACAGCTTTTAGGCCCCACCGTGCCATAGCACTCTCTAGGAGGCTTGACTCAGTTCAGTAGCTTTAATAGAGCTTAGTAGATTGCCCTTCTAAATCTAGAAAGGCAGACAAATGCTTTACCTGCAGAAGTAGATGGAAACTGGGCCATCTTGTTGCCAATATCTCACTTTTTCAGACTAAAGTGCTTTTGAAAAAGAACTTTAAGCTCTTCAAGAGCCCCACGCTTGAAAATTCACCAACTGCACTTCATGTTTGGGACTGAGACTTCTCCAGCATTAAGCAATCCAGAATGAGATTCATGTATGCAAGCCCTGCTTAGCTCCCATTCAGAGTAACCCAATGCTTAGTTACCTTAAGTTTATCTGGGCTGAAAGGGTTTTCAAAGACACGGGAACAAAAGCCTTAAAGTCACTTTAAGGAGCAGATAATCATTTTTATATCTAGGACAGAAAGCCATTCTACACACAGCACATTTCTGCAGTAATAAAGCAGAAAGGACTTCACTGCCCATCTCTAACAGTTTTCCACAGACACAGGCTGCTGCAGGTAGTACTGCAGATACTAAACTCAGCCACATAAATTTAAGATATACATGATGGTTCAGGTGGGCACAGGTGAGCACACATTCTTAGTGTCACTGACTCATAATTATTACCGAATAAAGGTAACAACTACTGTCTACTCATCAAAAGGATTCTTTCAAGAAGGTCTGAATTAGACATTTATACACTGGCAATGAGACTCATTCCAACCCAGTATAATTCAACATAAACTATCCATTTTGCTTAAGGCCATTCTATAGGCTCTTTCTCCAACCAAGACATCAGACTTTACTGTGTCTTAAGATAGAATTAAAAGTCTTCAGAAATGCACTATTTCTTCAGAAAACAAATTCTTGAGACGGACACAATTTCCCCCGCCCAGGATACATAACCCCTTTATATGAGAAACCAAGTGTTAAGTATAAAACTGTAAAATTGTTTACCATTTTCAGGAAGAATAAGGAAAAACATTGTACATTACCTAAGTATAATGCAAGTATACCCGTACAACATCCTATTTCCTGAAAGGAAGCTACTGAAAAGCACTAAGGAAGTCAGCAAACTCTAAACAGCAATAAAGTACATAACATCATGGAATTAATGAATACAATCCTCTCTACACGCTGAATCACCATTAAAAATCATCTCAGCACTGCATGAAGCAAAGATCTTTTTTCTTTTCAATTTTCAGAAGGGTGGGATGGGAATGTCCACAGTATTTCTGTGGACGTCACTGATTCAGAAATCTCACTGGATACAAGAGAACCTTCTTGCAGTACGTTCTGGCTACGTTTGTTCATTTCTTCTGGCGTGGGCGATGACACTGACATCAGAGAAGTGCACTTTCACATCTCCTGAGAGTAAAACCAGACGTAGCTACTTGCAATAGTCAGAACTAATCCCTGGTATCCAAAATTGTATCACAACAACTCTTATACCAGCTTAGCTAAGGGACATTTAACATTTAATTGTATGGGTTCAATCTGTCTATATAATCCAGCTGAATTACAATTTTTAAACACATCTTAGAGGTTTTCCCCTACAGAAAATTCTGGAAAGTCTCTTCCCTCTTTTTTCTTGAGAAATCTTTGGATTTGGAGCCAATTATCTTTCATCACAGCAGTTGAGATGCATTTGTCTCAGTCCCCGTTTTCCCCTAGCTATAACACATTTTGAACCTATTTTAATGATGTTTGCCAGATCACCAATCTTTTTTCCAACATTTTTCCCCACACTGCTGCTTATCAGTCTTGGCCTCAATATCCCACAGATGGATGATCATCCATCTGTGGGCAAACGTAACATTTAGATTAATTCCCTTGCCTGTCATGTAGACATTCAATTATTGGTGAGCCCAGAACAATAATGTACTTTTTTTTCAGTCCAACTAGAAAGTTACAGTACTTTTGGGGAGTTGTGGTTTTTTGTTTTTTGTTTTTTCTTTTTTCTTTTACTGGCTTCCTCATTTGTAAACACTGTATGGACATACACAATTCTGAAGATATTCTGGAAGGGTATTGCTTGCTTGTTCTATTATGTTTCAATATACAGTATCTTCAATATACAGTATATATATTCAATATACAGTATATTCGGTATACAGAGTTATCTCCAAGGATTTCAAAGATCCCTGAAGTCTTTAATAGTTTACACAGTTTAATTATTATTAAAGTTATTTTTGTCACTCTACTTTGTAAAGCAAAAACAAAGTAAATGTGCTGCTAGAATCTACAGAGGTAACCGCATTAGTGTCAAACCAGTTAAAGCACTTAATTTATACTTGGACTTTAACCTCTTGTTTCTAAGTCCCACTGGAATCAAATACAAACTGTAAAAGGCTGTTATAAATTGCCATCCTTTCAAATAGCAGTATTGTTAATGCTCTTATATGAGAAAGAGGAAAAGGATGCTTTACTAAAATTGTTTGGCTTCTGTCACACACACAAAAGAACGCTTTTGTTTGACACTGATGCTGACTGCACTGAAATTTTTTCTTCAACACTTCAGAACGTCCCTGAACAATTTCCCTCACCTCCTGAAGGAAAACAGATATTCTGCACACACATTAAAATGTTGTGCATAAGAAAAAATTCCTTGACAGTCAAACAGCACCCCATTTCCTTGTCTATCATCCCGTATCCTTACTTGTATTTGATTAAGTAAATCACAGGAGCAAGAGCTGAAAATCAGTTCCCACAAGTGACCAAAGTGAATTTGATGTCGCGTTCTCTTCTAATAGAATGTGTTGTGATCCTTCAGTTACTGAGATCTCTCTTCACTGCCTGTTAGTCTTCCAGCTCTTTGTTCTCTTTTTACACATCTCATGCTGCTGGCTATACCTTGTTTAACCACAACACAGCCAGAACATTCCTCCTTCACCACTGAATTTCTCAAAACTTCTCTTTAGAAAAAGTTACCAGAGTCCAACTGTAATATACATACATACATACGTACAAACTTCAAGGAACATATTGCAATGCTCTAGCTAAAACAAGCCACTGAGATAATTATTTTGTATATTATGTAGAGCTGTTTCACAAATACCAAGAAAAGTGAAAGAAAACATGATCCACTAAAGACCTGATGCAATTTTCCCCCTAACGTCAACGCAGAGTAGAATCACAGCAGAATGTCACACCACACCGGCGGAACACACTGTATCTCTGAACTCGTGTTTTCAATATTAAAACATATATGTATTTTAACAGCAGTTTACCCATACTTACAGTAGGTGAAATGGTATTATTATGATGTAAGTGTTGCATGGTAAAGTCTGGACACAATTCCACAAAAATAGCCTGAACTGGAATCTCCAAGCAACACACTTTTGCCAAAATCAGCCTATGAACTCATCACAAACTAGCATGGCTAAATTCTGTACGAGCTTAAAAAGTGCTTCTCTAAGTTATCAGTGTACTATGCTTGCAAATGCTATTGCTACACAAAAATTCTAAGAGATCACTCTCCAAAGTTCTAAAATGTGAAACATTTTCTTCCACATTAAACATATTTCATCTGCGTAAACATATTTGAAATGATGTAAAACCTGGGGCAATATAGTGCACCACTTGTTAAGAACAATGAAAAAATACTTTGAAATGATTTTTTTTTTTAATATAACTTTGACATGCTTGTTTGTTCAGAGAAAGAGCTTGGTGCTGCCCACAGAACCAATGACAGACTCTCAAAGTTCTGCTATCCATACGTGCAGCCTTATCCAACTTCAAGACAGAACATATGCACCACTAAGTCAAAGTAGAAAGCTGCAATCTGTTACTCACTTACCATTATGTAACCCATGCTACATAAATTCCAGACATATTTTTATTTCCTATCTAAAGTTACTCTCTAGTCTTTCTTGCACAAAGTCTCCTTGATATATTTTATGAGAAATTTCAATGAAGACCAAAAAAATTCATCCAGATAAAAAGAAAAAAAAAAAGTCTCCCATACTATTTAACTGTATAAACTTCACATCCAATTGCAAAATTCACAGGCATTTTCTATCATCCTCCTGAATAAACAGGACAGATTAGACCCGTTTTCCTTCTTAAATTCATATTTATCTTTGGAACAACATTCTTATCTAAACACACTTTATTTACTTCACAGAATGCAGTTCCAGCTCTAAGACACTCTTTATACTTCCTCATGAGTTTTGTTTTTAAGTATAATTTCCAATCACCTCAAGTGCTAATTAACATACTTTTCACAACACCCTGGGATTTATATGCTCAGTGGATAGCAAGAGTCGGAAGAAAGAGACACAATCCAACACTGATGACCACTAATATTGAAAAATTACAGAAAAAACAATGGCACCTTCTTGTGAAAAGTGATGTTGACAATGCAGTGAAGCATCTTCTTGAAACTTCTGAGAAAAAGGTGTCATGCTTTGCAAACAGCACACTTCACTGCTCTGAAAAGCTTAATCTAAGGCCTAAGGCTGCCCACTGTTCTCCATATTAGGGCCAAGACTTGTTATCCATCATTGTGTTTAAAAATATAAATGGACAGAAGATAAAGATATGCAATACAGAAATGCACATATATTCATACAAAGGAAGTGTTTACAGGCTTAGAAAAAAAGCCTCTTCCTTACATCGTCAGAGCATATTTTTCTGTGCTGTAGCAGGGTCAGGAGACTTTGAATACCTTAGCTCTCCATCTTAATGTGTTCATTATTTAACTGCAGGAGCTTTTGTCCAAATCAAACCAGCAGACACTGGTTGGTAATACCTAACCTACGATTCATCAGGCTCTTCATCCTTTAAGCCAAAACTTGTCCTCAGATTCCCCCAAAAATGGACCATGAGCCAAGGCCACAAGCTGGGCATCTATGCAATCCTTTTTTTTAATTTTTATTAAATACGAAGCAGAGACAGTAGTCTAGCCTTCATACTGTGTAGAAGTTCATAAACACATAATAAATTAAATATAGAGAAAAACAGTCACCAATGGGAGTCCTAGACTCCAATTTTCCAAGAAGGATATCCATCATATTGAAGGGAGCTGTCATCCTAAGCTGACTACACTCTCAACTATGCCTACTTCAACAAATGTTGAAGGAAAAGCTATCATCTAGAAACAGCATTATGACAGTCCAACAGTGAATGAGGTTCAATTTTTCTTTTCATCCAGGAAATCTGTTTTATCTCTCAGCAGAATGCACAATATTGAAGCTTTTGCTAATCTCAGAATTATCTTGTCTAATTAACTTACTTTTTTTTTTCTTTTTGTCTTTAAGTATTACTGCAATTCAGGTGAACAGACAAAAAATTTCAAGATCTTAAATAAAAGAGGCTTATAGTATGCTTTTTGCAATTGTACTTACATTGAAAAGATGACGCAAGTTGGTCTTGGCCGAGTCTCAGCGGTAATGAGCCCTCAGTGGACTGTTCTCCTGAAACCACTTTCTTTACTGGATAATATTTGGGTTTGATCACATATTCCTGTGTTTGGCCATGATGAAGATTCATCATCAGTGTCTGAGATGAAAGTGGTATCATCCTGATTAAGGAAAAAAAACAGAAGAGACACAGTAAGTATTAATAAGTTAGACTTCAAACCAACTGGTAAAAAAAAATTAAGACAAATTCATCTGTACTCCAAGCTCTCAAAAGTCAATTTGGGAAACTTACTGGCTTCTAATTAAGCACCCAATTTTCCATGCATTTAACATTTTAATTGTCTTGTCAGCTCAACAAGCACTTAGGCATATGAAGACTATAGAGATTATATCACCTCTTTTTTGATAAAGAAGTATCATGAAAATGGGAAGAAATCTCAGAAAACAGGGAGAAATGCCCTACTCAAAACCATGAGTTGGAGCTCAACTTTGTTGGCACACATACTTTCCAGACTGGTCAGAGAAACAGCAATGCAATTAAACATCTGTGTTTTGTGCAACTGTCATTGCATACCAGGAGTGGAAAGTAAAACCTGCACCCAGATGGATTTCCCTCTGATCCCTGGAAGCTAGTTTCCTTCCCCACAATATCACTCTATCTGTAAGAACACTGCTTCTCTTGCACTTCCCTTTCCCTTTTGATGAGTTTTTTTTCCCTATCTCATCAGAAGGTTTCTCTCTGTTTCCCAGCTCGCATCACTTTCCCATCTTTCTCTTTGTCTGCACCAGTGAACATCTCTAACAGTTGTCCTATAACCACACGGCTTCCCTTCAGAGCTAAACTATTTCCTCTTCTTATCAAACAAGATAATTCCTTCAAGCTCACTGATTCTCTTACTGACAATTGCAGTTCCTTACTTGCATTATTAGATTCTTTCCTTAAACCTCTCTGCACAAGACTGTTCCAATTTTTAGTTGGAATTCCCCTCTCCTTATTCCCAGAAACCATGGTTATTTACCCATATACCACTTATAGCAGGAACTGTTTCTTTGCTAACACAGAAACTGGCCTTCTCACACTCCACAGTACCACTCAACAATAAACAAAGAAGGGAGTAAGTCACATACTGCTAGCCACATGCAATGAAAATGCAAGCTATTTCAGGGTACTGGGCTACAGGGTTTCGCTGTCCAGCAAGTAGTAATAGGAAGCCTTTGTTAATAAATCCAGCAATAGCAATTCTTCAAGAATTTGTAGATGGTGTAGATCATACTGCAGAGATGTGTGTTCCTCAAGAGAATAGTGTCAACTACTAAACTTAGTAACAGTGGTTATTAAGATTACATTACCAAATGGAGGCATAAAGAGTGGGATGATGTGAGCGCTTCTACTAAGCTAAGGGATTGCTTGGTCAGTAAAGCATAAATATGGGAAAATTATGGGATTTATAACAGCCACCCCTCAAAGAATCACAGCTCTGTAGTGTAAATAGCTGCCCTTAGAAGAAGAAATAGGCAATGCTTCCCCACTGTAGTAAGACTGAGGAAGGTTCAGCTGAGCAACAAGACGGATGACTCCAGAACCATCTACCTACAATTGGAGTCTGATTCCTTAGTTACGTCTTTTGAGGATGCTTAGTAACTGCTGCAGCCAGTGGATTTATAGTTAGAACAAACAACAGAGTTTTGTTCTACAGACTGTTATTAACTTGGATCAGTTCTAGAAAAGTTTATTTGTTAGTACAGAAAATTAGTACTCTGATAAACAACAGAAACTTTAACTCTTTGTACTATCTCTAGAGTCAAATTTTTCAGATAAAGTGCTTATGCAGTATATTCAGGAGAAGTCCTTTTCCAAGATTAAGAGAAAATACTATACTTTCGGTGCTGTCTTCAAGCTTCCCACATACCAGATCAAAGAGAGCCATCAGTGACAGTGGAGGTTAGGTTCAACTTGACAAGGTATCAGCAAGAATGCCTCAACCTGAGAGAAACCAGTGCCACAGTAATGACTGATTTCCTAGACAAGTCAACACAATCCTTCCTGCACAAACTTGTTTCTCCACAGGTTGTAAGCCAGTGTATCCATCCACTCCTGCACCTGGACATCAGAGGGCAAGTTTTTCCCAGACCATGTGTAAGCAGGCCATGGTCACAGAAGTCAACATGGTACAGAAGAACACATTGCAGCAAACTTTTAGAGGCTGCTTATATTTGCTTTAAGTTTAATGTTGTTACTTTCTTGACTGTATCCAGAGAGACACTGCCATTTCAATGCCTGCTTCCTGTTAAGGCTGACACATGTTGCAAAAAGTTACTTTTTATTACATATCCAGCCCCACTGCAGACCAAGCCCATCAACCCACAACAGATTCCATCACTACACTTATAATATAAATCCAAAACCTAACCAAATGCCTCATACCATACCAGAGACAGGCATGCTATACACTAGAAGCTGAAATTTACTAAGACAGTTGTCTCCTACTTTTCAGGTAATCTTCTTCCTTGATTTCATTCCCATTTAGCTTGCTAACTAACTAATATTAGGGCAATACTAGAATACGTTTTGTTCTACCAGAGAGTGGTTTTCTTAGAAGCATATAGAAGTTCCCTACTCTAGAAACTCTCCTTCTTTAAAGGAAGTATCTTCACTGCACATCTATGTTGGTACTCTTAGTTTCATTAGGGACTAAATAATCTACTCTTGTATTAAAGGGAAAGCTTACAATAAGTTTGCAGCATTAAAATTGAAAAGCAGAAGATGAAACCAAGTTTGCAATGAAAAGTGGTCTAGACTCTTGCACATTTTCTGTCAGATTTGATCTTCTTCACACATAACTACCAATGATCTTGATTTTGAGTACGCATAAAAGTTCTCCCCGTGTTTAAGAACAGCTCAGCACCAGACATCCATTGCTAGCATGGAAGTGTACTAACTAGCAGCACGTATTTGCCAGTCATCTGACCAGTTGACTAGTCTTGCTTGAGTCTAATTCCTGATAGGGTCAAATATCAAAGCATTTATGAGAACCCTCCGTTGTGACTGCTCTTTTGATGTTCAAATTCTTCTCAACGTGATCTGGCTCTTAAAGATGTTAGTTTATAATCCAAAGGGACGTTGTGAAGCTAACTGTGATGACTGGTACAGGAATCACCCCAGGACCTATTATGCTTTTGGAAAAGATGTTAGCAGCTCTACTACAACTTTCTGAAAATCGTTTGGTGCTACAACTGTTAGTGCCAACTTGCCAAATTCCTCCCAACCTGCAAGCACAAATGTTTCTTCCCTTTCCTGAAAGGCTGAGCTCTGGATCTCTGCCTGAGCCCCTCATGCAGCTTCTGTCATACTGTGGGAACTCCAGTGCTGCATCCACAGTCATACCAGCTGCACCAGGGACCCCCAGTAAAAAGCACAAGACAATCCTTCTCATGGAGTAGTAATGGCAGGCACTGACTTTGTCACTGTTTGAATATCCAAATTAAAGAACAAGTAGCATGATAAAAATTTCCTTATAACTCCTCAAGATTCAAAGCCACTAGAAACAAGTGGTGCTCTGTTGCTACCACAGACAAGGAGATAGTCAAAGTAGGTCTCAGACACTCTTAACTAGGCTTTTAGGACTTAAATGAAAGGCATACTCAACTCACAGCCATTACACTTAAAAAGCTCTCATCTATAAATAACAATCATCACCACAACCAAAATCATTTCATTGCTTCCCAGCTTTGCAACGCTGCTTACTGCACATTTCAACATTACACAACCAAGATGAGCCCTCAGGAACTGTTGCAACAAAAATACTCAAGTACTATTAATGCTCCCCATAGTACAGGTTAAAAAGATGCAATTTATAGTTTCGATCTTTAAATTTTGCATGAAATAGCCAAGACTAAATAAGATTGTTGCATTATGTAGGCTTATGTCACTAATTTGGTTGGTAGTTCACAACTAAATGGTCAAAACTGACATTAACTTCAATAAGCTTGATTAAGAATTTTCCATAGCTAAAGTGTACAGAAGACAGATGTCAAACACGTTTTGATGTCAAACAAATGTCTAAGCACGTTTTCAGCAAACAAAATTACAGACACTAGCTAAAAAGGTTACAAGAATACTGCAGAGGAAGAACAAACATTTCCAGCTAATCATCATGCAAAAAAAAAGAAAAGCTCTCTTGCTTGATAATAGCAGACCAGGAATGCTATGTATCAGAGTAACTCTGGCAAGCAGAAATGAAACCAGCAACGTTTGGAATGGAAAGTACTGTCTAGACTAAATAAGACAAGCCTATCTCAGACTGCTTTCTTCATTTTATTTACTGTGAGTCTGATACATGCTCCCTGCTTGGCTCCCAGCTAGCAACAATTGAAAGAAAAACAAAGTTATCTGAATTGTTAATAATTTTAACCTAGAAATTAATTCCTTCTTCTCTACCTTACCCCAGACTCAGAATTAACAGCCAAATGTAGAAGAAAACCTAGCACTTTCTAAAATTATGATATGATATAAAGAAAACATACAGGACAGTTTTAAAGGCACGAGAATAGAACTAAAAGCCTGCTGTCCTGTAAATTACCAGCAGTAAATTACCAGTTCAGCTTGACCTTTGCCAGCTGTTTCTTCCTTTGGTTGCTTGTCTGTTGTTTGGGTTTTTTTTTTAATTATTTTTATTTTATTTTATTTTTTAAGTTTAAGGTACAAGAAAAAAAATCTAACTTCCCAGCCAATGAAGAACATACAGAATTTCTTCAAAGCCCCTTAACATTATCAGACCCAGAAAGCATGGCCTATTTTATAATGTACTTCCAGTCTCAAAAGATGAAAGAGGAAGTGTTCAACCTTTTCTTTCTTCTCACCATCACAAAAATTCTGCACCAAGTGTATTTTACATACAAAAAAATATTAATGCATACTGAATACTTTGCCCCTGACTTTCATGGTGAACACTGCAAACCTGTTATTGAGGAATGCCTGCCCAAGAATAACATTCATATTTTCATCATAAACCTACCTCAGCTTTATGCCATTGTAATGAAGATTTCCTGAGGCTACAATTTGCAAATATCTGTGCTTGGATATGAATAAATAATTTCAAACAACACCTTCAGGTTATTCAGTTTTTGTTTGCTTGTTTTACTATTTGTTTTTACTTATGTACCAAGGTACAGGTGTTATTTACACCATGCAGGATCTTACCTGATCACGATCAAACTGATTTGCTTTGGAAGGGCAGTAACGCTATAAATCTTACTAAAGATTAATAAAAATACCTCATCTGGTATGAGATTAATAAAAAGAAAGAGTCACATATATTGTAAAAATATCCCTAACTACAAGTTGTGCTCAACTTAAATACAATTTCAGTGGTTAAACTCTTGTTGAAGACAGTTGCAGCAATGATCTACTCTCAAATATCTGCTAATAAAGTTAGCCTTGTATTTGTAGATTCACCTGTATTGCTTACAGGTTAGACAGAATCCTTTTGCTACCATAAACTGGCGTAATAGTTGAACTAAAGCTCTATGAACTAGCAGTGTTTCCCAGTTAAATCATGAAACCATGATTCCGTTGATCCACTGCATCTTCTGCACACAATATAATAAACTGAAATATGTAAACTACAAACATTCCTCCAGGTTTCTAAAGAGAAGTACTAAACTGAATTTTCTAGGATAGTGAGAAAAGATTTATTCCTACATCTAATAACCACAAAAAGGTTTCGAAGAAACCTGGCAGTTGAATATACAGATATGAAGGACAAGAAACAAATGCACATGTACTTTCACACAATCCAACTTACAGTTTATGCAAAAGCAGATAAGCATATTTCAAATTAAAGCATTCAAGCATTTAATTTGTAAAACACTCCTGGAAAGGTACTGGATTATATAAACGTTAATTACATTTAATTATTGAGAAGAAGGAAAGTTCTCCTACTAGATCTTTTCATCTGAATAAGATGAACACAGAAGTTTGGTCCACTTCCCTCCCAGATGTCACCAAAATACAATTCATGCAAACTTACAAAACCTTCATAGACTGTTAACTACCCTCAGTGTAGACCAACACACGTAGCAGTATATGTGAAGGCTAGGAAAGTATGATAAAAACATAAACAAGAAACTGACATGAGTGTATAGTCCCACACTAACAGAAATTTACAAACTTTCTTCTTCATGCACTAAAAAGAACAACAGTAAGACACAAATAATTACTTTATACATACATTCACCAACATTTAGCCAGCAAAACTCTTCATGATTCCAGATGAATTCTATGTCTCTATGATTTAATATGGGTTCTCAGCCATATATGTGTCTGTGTATACACTCACACACACACACACCCTTCCAGCCATCTCTTACACTCCCAGATTTCCAAAAGCCATTTTTTTGTCTTCTTGAATGTTGCTGGTATTAAACTCCTTAACAATTTCAGATTCTAGAAGACTTGCTACCAAATTCACAAATTTTTGCATTAAAAAGTTGACCTGTAGGGCATTTTATATTGCAACAGCGACTCAAGATGAAATACAGTACTCAATAGCAAAAACATACTTAACCAGATCATTGAAAGCTGAAACTGCTACTGCAAAATTGCTTTTGTTTTCATAGTACTAGTGCCATGTTACAAAACACTATGCCGACACTATCGGTACCAAAAACTCTGATGAAGATGAATGAAGTAGTGATAATTTCTATCTTATCCACCCATGAGACAGACTTTGGTATTAGAAAGGTATGTTGAAATGACACTTAAAAATAGAAATATACATTCCCACAGTGGATACTGTACAATAAAGAGCAAAACAAACGAGCACAGCTGCTTCAAAGGAAAAACCATGCATCACTAATCTACTCAAATTCTTGAGCATATTAAACCAAAGAGCAGACAGTTGGCTGATATAATTTACTTGAAATTCAAAAAGACTTTGAAGACTTATCTTACAAGAGCCCACTAAGAAAGCCTAAATAATAGAAGTGCTGCAAGCTTAAAACAGGCAAAGAGATAGAACAGATGCACATGTTTTTCTTGGATACATGTTAATTATGGTACACCCTTTTGAAGTCTAACACATACATGGTTTCTTAATGTCTCACTCTAGTTAAATAAGTGGTTTAGAAGTGTGTTACGCTTTCAGAAACCCTCAAATTTAATTTAGCCTTATGCACAGTATATATTTAAGCAAGTTAAACTCATTTTGAGAATAAACTGAATTAAGCATAAGTCTGTCATTTAGGAGTGTAACAAATCAAAAGAACGTATGCCAGTAAAGAAAAATCTTGGACAATCTTTGAGATTCTGATGGTTAAAATAATGACTGTGAAGAAACTAATGCAATGAGCAAGTAAGTACACCATCAAGACTTTGTGTAGATACAGATATGCCAGCAGAAAGATTTTTCTCAGCTTACGTCAAGAAAACTGCTTCGAAAATATGATCTCATTGCTGTAATAACAGCTTCTCAGAAGGGGTCAAAAAAAAAAAAAGGAATCACTTGTAGGTTTATAAGTTAGACCTGTGTGAAGTAGATGAAGTTATTTCTCTTGTTCAACAGTGCACAATCTGAACTTAAGCATTACTGATGTCTAGGCTCACTGCAGCCAACCAGGCAAGAGCATAACCACAGCAGAAGTTCCTAGTGTACAAAACTGGATTAAAAGATAAAACTCAAAGTACTTCTGTATACAGCGAGCAAGGATAGACTTCAATGCACTGATACCAATAAAGCTAAAACACAGCCAGTGACACACCCAGGCAGAGGGAAGTTGTTCAGTTACAAAGCAAAATTCTTTAGATAATGTATGACAAAGATATAAAAATAACCCTTAATTCAAAATAAATTCAGATTATAATGGAAATGTATTTTTCACATTCTGCACAATCAGTTTTATAAAGAACTGTTACGAAATATGGATCACATTTGCTTCTGAGGATGTAACAAATGTAAATGGAAGATGAGCATCCCTAGAATTCTATTATGAGAAGACTGCATGGAAAAGAAAAAACAAATTCCTAAGCATACAAGTTTCTTAAATAATAATCATTACTATCGAGTCTTAATTTTCTCATTGTAAGGATGTGCCAACAAATGTGCCAGAGCACATCAGAGCATTTTTACCCCTCCGTAATGCACGCTGATTTCATATGTAAGTAACTACTAGCAGATGTAGTGTAACACTGACTTTGTTCAACTGTTATAGACCAAAAGTGTAACATGCTCATTGCATGAGAATAAACCATGCCTTCATATGTTTGAATGATGAGATGTTATTCTGTGACAACCATCTGAACCACATTTACTGAAGGATTTCTAAATTGACAAGAACAAAAAAAAGTAAAATAAACGCACAATGATAGCAATCAAGCTTAGAAAATTCAAGACTGAGTCCAGACTCCAGCTTCAGTACGTATAGTTCTCAGAAGAAACTCTTTGGCATATTATATCAGGAGTAAGCAGCTCTGACAGACTGCACTGCCTAGAGGATACAATCTCTGCCATTCGCCAGGGACTGCTCATACTAAATTACACCACAGAATTTAGCAATCCTAAAGATGGAGAATCAGGGCAAGAGGGTGGGGAGGGAAGAGCAGAACCAAAATCTTTATCCAAGTTCTCCTCCACAGTGGCCACATAATGTCAAGTGATGCAACAGAAGCATGCTGCCGGCCACATCTGCCAACACTGGAAGCAATGCAAGGAAGAAAGGGGGGAAAAAGTACATGTTATGCTGTATCTCTGATGGTGGAAAGATAACTGATGAAAAGTTCTGGAGGTAGAAGTAATGTTTGCATTAGGCCAAGAACACTTACAACATCTAAACTTTCAAAATATATAACTACTTTCTCAGCTGAACTAGATAAACAACTCAGATGGCCTATTTCTTCATACCACAAAATTGAGTAACAAAGATTATCCTTTGTTTAAATTCATCACAAAAATGGAATGTTTCTATTTGCAGTAAGAAGCAGGAAAGGGGAGACAAGAGCACGCAGTCACACTTACCAAGAAGGCTAAGTCTGGGGATCAGGATCTCCCAAAGCCTTGTGACACATATGTAAATAGTTTGAGCATCAAATCACGCAAATACATTTTCTAAGCAATCCAGGTACTAAACTCACGCACAATCAGAGGACAGCAATTACAAAAGTTACTAGTAAATTTTAGTTAAGTCCTGACTTCAACCACAAAATTCTCTGTTCATTAAAAGTGTACGCGTGTAATGAAAACACAATTTTGTTGCACTATTATCTATTTTCAGATTACTCAGATGAGTAATTTTGGTGAAATTGTGTTTAAGCCTACAAGATACTATGTCATAAATAAGAGGCAGCTTTAATACTGTTTGTTTAATCCTTTTTCTATATCAGGGATCTTGTGAGTACAACATCCCTGGTATAGAAAGTCACTTTAGAAGAAGTAAAGTACCAACAAAAGCACAGCTAACCAACTGAAGCTACAAGAAGTAATGAAGATTTATTCACTGTCACATCCTGGAAAATTCCTCTGCAGAAAGAATATTGACAAAGAACTTGGGTGAAAAATTAACAGTAAGTGTGCTTTATCTATACTTCTAACTAGAGACCACAGTCAGTAATTATAATCCACTAGAACACTATTGTCAGCTTGTTTAATAATGGACACCAAATACAGTCAGTTATTCCTATGTGAATAATTGCTTGAATCTTACCAGGGGCAGCACTTAAAGAATATCCCTACTAGGTCAGCATCCCAGAAGCAGGAAAGGCACAATACATCTTTTAACTTCAGACATTAAAGGAAGAAAAAGTGCAGTACATCAACATTAACACAACATATTTATAGATAACTACAAAATTTCATACACCAAGTAAACTGAAAAGCCACATGCAAAGAATCTAGACATAGATGTGGATCATCTTTTTCTCACTTGCTTAACTTTACAGAAGTAAAAAAAAATTGTTTGCTGGAAAACTGACTGCTAAAATCTTTCAGAAAGCAAATGCAAATAATATAGAGATGATAATATTTCTGAGGCAGGTTATAATTTTTGGCAAAAATTACAGAACTAAAGGTGATGGTACGTTTCAACTGAACTGTGACAACATTCAATTGCTTGTGAGTCCAAAGAATGCTGTGATTAACAATATGTTCAGTTATTTTTAAAATAGGTAGAAGTTTACCTAGTGCACTGATGTTACTGATGAAAGCTGCCTCAAATCTCAATTTTAATAGCAATCTTACTACACTATTTACTTCAGAGATTGCGAAACTAGAATAAAAAGGTCAGAATAGGTATGCATTTTTTTATCCTTCTCTTTTATGTATCCACAAAACAACAATCTACGTCACAACTCAGAGAGATGCTGCAAAGTATTTAATGGTGAAATGTTTTTAAGATTGTACTGTGGTCTACACACGTAGTGAGAAATACTGAAACCGTTAAATTACTCTTAATGTGATTTGTTGCCCAGTTAATCCCATGAAGTCCTGATTCCAGTAATGTCAAAAGCAGAACTCTCATTTACTTCATTGCTGGCTGCCATTTCATCCAGGAGTTTGTTAATTGTTAAATGCAGCTTTGAATCTTTGGATTTAAAACCTGTAGATGCAACATGGAGCTGCCTTTAAGCAGCATTAAAACACTAAGTAAAACTACCCTTCATTCCCCATCCTAGTTCCTAAACCCACATTTGCCACCCCAGAATGCAATGAAATACAAACAAACTTAAGGAACACTGTATCCTCGACTTCAGCCTGTGATCAACACAGGGATAAAGTATACAAAAACAATCAAATTCCTTTTTCATAAAAAAAAGTCCAACTACAGCTCAATTCAGCTTGCAAGAAAGCAGCTATAAAGAATTTCTGACATACATCTGAACCAACAGTGTCTGGAAGAACTTGATCTCCTATTCCAAACCACTTTGCCTACTTTAAAAAAAAAATTAAAAAAATACTGTGACCAAAAGCCCAGACTGCATTCCAGAGGTCTAGGAATAGCTTGTTTTCCTATTTGCAGTAGGTAAATTTGAAGACTGTGAGGCATTCCTCTGGTTTTTAAGGATGTCTCCGATTTCTCCTCAAAAATTCACTTTGCTTCTTTTCCTCTGCCTTTCAGATTTTGCTTCCCCTACATGCCTTCTTTCTGATCCTGCTCCAGCCCTTAACTCTGGCTCACAGGCCTTACTGCTGCATGTACTTTAAGATGCTGAAGTTTGTGACTTGCAGGTTTGTACAATACACTGGCATAAGGCAAACCACATTTCACACTACTTTTTTCCCCTCTGTTGCATAAGGGTTTTTTTTTTTTATAAATGTAAGATGAATACTGTCATTCCAGCAAGTCAGAACTACAAAATGGACAGGTTATAAGGTGTTTGAAATTACAACCTTAGGGCTCAATTTAGCAGTTTCTCTTCATGTCCTTTTAATTCACGTGCTGTGATATTGAAGTGTCTGCGGCGTCTGTTCTTTTTCTTTTTCCTTGTTAATGACTTCAAAGAAATACATGCTTGAACTCCTAAACACATTAAACTAATTTAAATTATCTTAAAACACGCAGTGACTGCTCAGTAAGCCAGAAAATGTAGACTGCATCTGGAAACAACCTACTGCTTAGTGAACTACGTGATCAAGTAAGAAATGAATACATTAAGTAAATAATACCACTGACACGCGTATGAGTTAGTTAGAAGTTGCTGCAGCACCACTACCAGCTAGAAGCATGAAAATAGATTTTAAGAAATTTAGAAATAGATTTTAGAAATTTAGGGGTGTGTGTTGGTTTTTATTTCTCTGTTGTTGCATTGCTTGTTTTGGTTTTTTTTCTTTTAATAGGTGTTTATAACACACTATTTATGCTCTCGTATTTCCTAGAAAAACTACCTGTGGAAAGCATACATTTACAGAAATTAGTATGAAACAACTCAGATGCATAACTCAAATCTACAACCACATTGGTTTAAAAAAATCATTTTAGCTAGCATCTGATATCCAACTTCATTAGCTTGATGACTTACTGTCAAAAACCATGCAAATATTGCAAATAATCTCTTCTGTATTGGCCAATGCGTGTCAAATCACAGAGAGACTGGATAACCTTACACACATACTAGAACATATATATATATAACAAACAATCTAATGAGATAATTTGTCATGGTAGAAATAACAGCAAAATAAACTAGTACCGCCACAAGATCACTCTGATAAAAGCCTATGTGTTGAGAACCATGAATCATAACTCATTCTGTGGTGTCAGCTGCCTTGCAAATTACACATCTTCAGTGGCCCTGTGGAATGCTAACGAACTTTTGGGAACCAGCACTTGTAACAGATAGACTTTTTTTGAGGCTTATGCTGAGCATCACATCCAAAAAGCCTGTAAGAACTCCACAGTCCTTGGTTTGACATGAATCAGTTTAATCTTTATCTTAATAAAACAAGAAAAAATTTCAAAAAGTTGTGGGTACAACTGTAAACCCAACACCACTGTATGCTTCAGGTCTCTCAGCCACTTTGAATGTTGATGATGGAGAGCACATACTTCCCACTTTCAGTGCTGAAACATTCATGTAGATGGCATTTCTTGACACCTTCACAGCCCTTTGGCAGTTCTCATTCCTCAGATGCTGGCTCCAGCAACAAATACTGTAGGTTCCTACCCCTACACATCACCAACAATAAAAAAGAACAGCTGTACTGAATCCCTGAGCTTAACAATGCTTTGGAAAGGAGGAAAGATATAGCAGTTGCTGTTCACATCCAGTTCTTTAAATGCTACTTTGGGCTTAGTTTCTTTAACTGCCTCAGTCCTCTCTGTCAATTCATGTTTACAGGCATACCAGATGATGTATGACATAATCAGGAATATGTAAACTGTCAGCTCCCCTACATGCACTCACAGACACATGAGCGAGAAAGATACTGATTCTGTCCCCTTTCAGCTCACTAGAGGATGCAGAAGTCCTATGATCTCCCTTGGTACTTGTTGATCAGGCTGCCTGCCATCATAAGATCAGTTCTCACTTTACTGGAGAAAGTAGCTATACCACCATTAGGTACTTCCTAAATCTACAATCCACCTTCCAAGGGAGGTATGTCAAGTTGGACTTGGTACATCGATCAACTTCCCTTCTGTTTCAACCAGCAGATTTCTCCTGTGACACAATGGGCAGCCTTAGCTCAAAAGGCTTACGTATATCTAGGTATAGATGTGTAGCTTTACATGTGTTTGCTCCCACCCCCCACCAATATCTGTAACGTATATACACAGCACTACAAAGAAATACCAAGTTCAACTTCAAAGAAGAAAAATGCTTGAAAGCTTAACCTTGAAAGGTCCATATCTTTTGCCGCAGAGCTTGGAGAAGAAATTAATCTTACAAAAGCAAAGCACAAATCAGCAAGACTGTAAACAGGGAGAACAGCTTTATTTCAAACAGTGCCTCTGATTACAGGAAACATTACACTCAATCACTCTTCCTTTTTTCTCATGCTGGGATTGAGCCACCATGTGATAGACCACATCAGCTGAATCCTTGCAAAATACTGGTATGTCTGGCTTCCCCAGCCTGCAGCGCTCCTATCTGCGTCCAAAAAGCATTATCACTGGAAAGCAGATGAGAAAGAACGGACTTGGATTTTCCTTCTCTCTGCTCTCGACTTCCTTGAAGGCACAGCTTAATAGTTTCATCAGACCAAATTTGTAACACAAAGGATGATCGCCACTGCCCTTACAAATGAGAGTGTAAACCCTAGAGATTTTACATATCCTGTCTGTGCATATAAATCAGTGGAAGGGGTAAGGAGGTGGTCAAATTCAAATTGAGACCATGAAGTTGTAAATTTCAGTATTTTTTCTTCCTTTCTCATTTGCATTTCTGAGAGAAGGTCTGTATCTGAGAGGAGGACAAGTTCTGAGAAAGGAGATGAAAACCACAGCACCCATAAGACAGTAAAATCACAGTGTGGGTTCTTCTCTGTTAAAGTCCTCAATCATTTTGGAGCCCTGAAGAGAAGTTTTTGAGGGTGTCAGTCGATGAAAGACTCAACATGAGCTGACAGTGACCAGAAGGCCAACAACATCCTGAGTTGCACCAAGAGAAGTGTGACCAGCACAATGAGGGAAGTGATTCTGCCTCTCTACTCTGCTTTCGTGAGACCCCACCTGGAGTACTGTATCAAGTTCTGGGGCCACCAACACAAGAAGGACATGGAACTGTTGGAGCGGGTCCAGAGGAGGGCCATGAAGATGATCACAGGTCTGGAGCACCTACCCAACAGGGACAGGCTGACAGAGTCGAAGCTCTTCAGTCTGGAGAACAAAAGGCTTGGAGCCTTCCAACACTCAAAAGGGGACTTACAGGAAAGCTGACTTTTTATAAGGGCATGTTGGGACTAGTCATGGGGAAGTGGTTTTAAACTGGAAGAGCATAGATTTAGACTAGACATTAAGAGGAAATTCTTTACTGTGAGGGTGATGAGACACTGGACCAGACCGGCAACCACCTCACTGGGCCCCTCCCTGGAGATGTTCTCAGGGCCAGATTGGATTAAACTGAGTAACCTGGTATAGAGGAAGATGTCCCTGACTACAGCACGGAGTTGGAACTACATGATCCTAAACTCCATTTCAACCCAAACCATTCTATGATTCTATGATTTTATCACCATATTAATTGCTATTGTATAATGGCTTATTTTTCACACCTAAGAATCTACATACACTGAAGTAACAACTTCCATGCAAAGTTCTTGAAGAGCAACTTCCTTACATTTTCCATTTCTGATGGAGCAGAAGGCACTTAGCACTTAGTTGAGAACAAATATTGCTAAGTACCTTCCAGATAAAACTAAAGACAAAAATCCACCAGCACCAGAAAAACCTGTTCAGTTTCAGAAGCACAGGGTACCCAGCAATTTCTAGCAATAAAATTAGAATGAATCAGCTGGATCCTGAAAATGTTTGGATTCTTAGAAGAGACCTGTAAGTTTTCTTGCATTCCCTTCTGCATCTGACTGTACAACAGCCCATAGTTCTCATCCTTACTGTATATTGCATGATTCTCTGTAGTGTAGTTCCCAGTGTTTCATTTTTGATTTTTAAAGATAATGAAGAATAAAACATATTTCTGGCCTACTTATCACTTGATTTCACAACTGTAGTTTCTATGAACTAAGACTCTCTGTAGAAAAATAACATTTTTTTGTCAGTTTGCCTGCAACTGATGATTTTATTTTGCTTAAGTGACCTAAAACAAGAGAAAATTATAACAAATAGACTGTACAAGACTTGCATGTGACTTAAACTGTGCACGGCAGGCAAGTGTATTATTCCCTGTCCTCTTCCCAGAATGAAGGAGAAGAAGGAACAGAAAAGCTAGAAGCTGACACTGGAAGTAACATATATCTCTATTATAAAATTCAACTCTGTGTAGTAAGTTTGGCAATTAAGATGATATATTTGCAGAAGAACATCATGGTGATACACAGCACAACTGAACGTGAAATTAATAATCTGAAGCATATAACCACAGTAAAGACCATAACTATAACCAACTGCATGTGTTTAAAGGTACAACTGAAAAATTTTCTGACAGCTTAGACTAAGTATGATCAAAAGCTCTAAAGCAAGCACTGTCATTTTAAGAAACTGAAGATTTAAAAATACATGCGCAGTATTTTCTATACAGTTGGAAAAGTTTTCAAAAGCTTTCATTTTAATGCTTTCATATTATGTTCTATGTAATCAGAACATGAAGTACTTCCGATATGAGTCACTCGTATTTTAGAACTTCATAAATATTATCAAGAGACAAGCTTAGCAAAGCCACACCAAGTTCAATATCTCAAGCAACTTGACAACTATTAAGCAGAGACCTACAATCTACCCCTCTCAGCATCTAAAAGGACTTTGAATTTTTCTTGTGAGAAATGAGATATTTCACACACATTCTCACAGAATTTTCCACCTACAATACTGTAGCCAAATACTGAAAAGAAAAGCTTGCAATTACCACACATTTCTTTATTATCTCTTTGGTCTTGTTCTTTCAGACCAGATAGTTCCCCCCATTTTATTTTAATTTTTTTAATAACAAGAAAATAACAGACTATTCATTTTACTTAGACTACAGCATTTAAAAAGTAAATGGTCTTAGGAGGTGCATTGCCTACAGTGCCATCTAACAAACTGAAAATCATGCCTACTGAACTCTGCACTTCTAAGCCCAAGTTCCTAACTCTTAGAGCATTCTGGACACGCTTTGTAACATTTGCTGAGAAGAATTCATCAGCTTAAGAGACTCAAACCGAAATCTGGCACACCTGGTCTTGTTTCAAGAAGGAAGCTGTCTTTTGCCAAACCTAAGAAGGAGTGGATTTTAGCATTTCCACATTGGAACAGAAATATTATTTTCCTGATTGCACAGCTTAAAAAACACCACCACACAACAGCTTTATGTTTTAAGACTTCAACATATCTTAATAAGATCAAATATTTTGCCCATAAAAATAAAATTGAATTAGTTGAAAATGTTGCAGAGTGCACATGAAGTATGACATTCTCAAGAAGGGAGCACAGCCAATGAAAGCAAAGAACACTCATTTTAAAACTGAGACTCACCAGCTAGTTTCCATAGCTACTTTTTAAACAATTGTAAGCTCAATCATTTCTTAGAACAACCTTGTTTACTATGAATAACTTTAAAATGGCTGTTCTAAGAAAAAGCTATTTGAAACCATTTACAAGCAAGCAAAACAGCTAGCAGTGGCTGCAATTCTAAACTTTAAAACACAGAAAAGGGAGAGTATTATCTGCTCTTTGTTTGCCTTAAAGATTTACCTTTTCAGAATACTACTACAGAGTAAACCTCCAATGAGGATTCCAGCCTTGCCATGCAAAATGCTTTAAAAATATACAGCATGGCAGAAATTACAGTGCAAGGATCAAACAGGCCAAATACACACACGAAGAAATTGAGTCAAAGACGAAGAGCTCCAAGAAAGAGGAACAGACTTCCCAAAGAGAAAGTGAAGATGAGCAATAGCTAATCACTAAGTTACTCTAAGGTCATTTATTTATCTTTAATGACAACACAGTACAAGTAAATATCAGTAAAGTAGATAGCAGCAGTATTACCTCATCCTGGGAAGAGGAAACTGTGCATCTTGTATAAAAAGCACATGCAGCTCACATTACAGAAAAAAAGGATAAGACATTAGCATCCTCACAGAGCAATTTAGGTCAAATGAACTGTAGGCTTGTTTGTACCTACCAGGCCTAGTTTACATTCTTATCCTTGGATAAACTTAAAGCACTTATTACAGAAGGCAGAAAATATTTATATGTATTCCAGCAAAGAATGCAGTAGGTTGAAGATTTTCTCCTTTTGCTGTAAAACACTCAAACATTGCAGGGAATTTGCAACAGTGAGTCCAGACTTCTTCACTCTCTTGGATGGAAGGTTCCACATGCAGCTCCTTATTAGAATTATTCAAAGCAATCTATAACCACAGCACTGGAGAAGAAACAGCAGTGTCCAAAGCAGTTCTCCACAAGTGTTAATAACTGCCTGACAGCAAAACATAAAGAAGACTATGGAAAACTGCATACATATCCTTTCTTTAAGACCCTGTTAACATAAGCAGTTAGAAGGAAAACCTGCTCCCCAGTAGAACGGAAAGCCAGCTACAGAAATAGCTTGGAATAACTTGCATCTCCATTCTCCAGAGGGAATTTGAAAAAGGGGTGGAATGCCCAGCCAGACTAGCTGTTACGTGAGGAAGTACTGACAGACTGCTCCGGAATCAGCCCTCGCAAGGTTGCTGCATACAGAATTAGGTGTTCATCCTTTTTTCTTTCTTAATAATAGTAAAATCTGGCAGTGAATGGGAAAAAGTCACCAATTTAAGCACCTTGCTTTCCTTTTACCACCTCATCTTCAGTCCCTATCACCTGAATCTGCATTGGAGGTATTCTCAGTGTACAGCTGTAGATTACACCTCTTTCTAATCCAACTTGGAGAAACAGATCAATTAAATAAAAGTAAATCCAATTTATGGATTCACTGGATTTCTAAACCACACATCAAAAAAAACCACCAAAACATAGATTAGCCCTCCACATTGCAACAGAAGGAAAATACTTCAGTATGTAAAACATTCCCTGCAGAGAAAAGCCTCTGAAACACTGGAAAAGGGGAGATGAGTGGCTGATTTCTTGTTAAGGACTTGCATGTGTGCAACAGCTGAAATTCTCAAATAGGCATTATATAATAACAAAAAAAAAAAAAAAAAAAGCTGTTCAAAGCAATAAGGAGGTACAGCCAGGACTGGGGCAAACAGCAGTTGTTTGCTACTTTAGATCTTCAAGGTTCTAGTGCATGAAGCAAGAGAGAAACCAGGGCTTTTGATGCAGATCACTACTTATAAGGCACACACAGCCTCACAGTAATTAAGTTGCCAAAAGCATCCATTTTAGAGCCATCCTCATCCACCACACAGAACTCAGAATAGAATCCATATCAGAGATCATTCTTCAATGAACAGGCTTTATATCCAATAACTACTTCTTCCAAAAGCCTATACAGGCTATAAAACATTTAAATGGTCAAAAAAAAGAAAAAAAAAAAAGCTCTCCCAGTGCAAAATTCATAGAGAGAAATGTATGTAATTTAACTTTGTACTCCCCAGTATTGTCAATTCCTAAAAGCACTTAAAGCTAAAAGTGATTCTGGAATCAGATACCATTGTCCAGTGGTCAGTAAAGATGATTACAGAAGTGGCAAATGAAAATGTATTTGTTTCATACTCTAAAATTTGAAACTTTTTGCTAGCAACAATGCAAAAACAAGGAGCCAGAGAGGTAGATGGTTTCAGTGCATGGTCCAGAAGGCAGTCTAAGCACAACGCACATCTGTGAAAAACTGGAATGGAGAAAGCTCCACAGAAGAGAGAAACTCCATTTAAAATATAAGTTGATGGCACTTAAAAATTCTACTGTGATATTCCTAAGTAAAAGACTGGGAAAGAAAGCGTACATCTCCGAACAACACACCCACTATTAGCAAAAACAGCATACTCAAAAAAAAGCAGAAGTTAGTAACAGTAACAAGCATCCAGAACAAGCAGTATGTTGTTCAAACAGGCATAGAGCAGGTAATCAAATTGTAGTATTTCATGCAGAAGCATGAGTGCATACAAGTTCAAGAAAGAGAGTGGAGAAAGACTGACCAGTTTTATACAGGCATATTAGGAAGGAAGCATTCCTACCATAGGAAAGGCAAACAAATAGGGAGATTAAAAAAAAAAAAGTGGAAGCTGGAAGAGTGATGCTACTTATTAAAGAGAAGCTTCTCAAATTAGATCAGCAAATTAGACAAATCACTAACAGCATCCTTGGAGACTTCAATTTCCACTAGAGGAAACAGTATTAAGGCTGTATTACCAGCTCCTTAAGATGACAGCAGTGACCATATCTCTGAAGCCACAAAGTAGATATAATAATACGAAATTTCAGTTAACTCCAAACAAAAGCACAAGAGCAAGACAATTTTTTGTTTGTTCATTTTTACATAGTTAACATCTTCACAGATCAGTGAGGCAGGAACTCAGAAGCAAAAAGAATCTTGGTTTGACCTAACTTGCATACAGAATTCAACTAAAATGTTATCACTGAAGAGATGCCACAGGACTGAACAAAACAAGCCTTGAGTTAACATTCTTAAAGAGGGAATAGAAGTCAGAGGATTCACTACAGCAGTTAAGAGTTTTAAAGATAATAAGTGGGAAAAAAAAAAAAAAAAAGCTGGTTAGAAAAAGTCAAGAAACCAAAAGCCTGCCCAAGGGTCCTTAGACCCAGGAAGCCACGTATTAAAGGATCATGCAGAAAAGGCCAAAGAATTAATTCTCAATTAATTCTTCTCATCTGTGTCCAACTTGAAAAAGTTGAGAAACGTCCACATGCTTCCCGCTATGATGGACTCTCATGATCCAATTCAAATTGTAGCTTAGATAAAAGTTAGGGAACAGTCAGTTAACACCAATACATCATTAGACCTGACAAGTAGAATTTTGTTTAACTTCTGGAATTTGTGTGTGAAAACAACCTATTATGTAATATTGTGTATACACACACAGATCTATACATATACATACGTAGATAAGACAATTATCAACCATTAAAAAATAAATGCATCAAACAGGGCTTTGTTTTCCTTATCATTGACGTGGGACATGTTTTTAATTCCATTTCTTACAATCTATGCACAGTGCCTGGAGAAGTGAATCAAACACAGTGAGTTCTTTGGAACTGATATGAGTCTTGACTCAAACTGTTTTCTTCCTAATTGTCATGATGACTGTGTTGGCTTCCTGACTTCTTTAAGGCATGGCTGAATGATAAGGAAGGTTCTGGATGACTCTCCTTAGTATATTTGCTTGATTCTTGCATTCAGCTGAAGATGATATTATCTGTATTTTAGGCACCTCAGTAGAGAAAGGACATTGAGGTGCTGGAGCAGGTCCAAAGAAGGGCAATAAGGCTGGTGAAGAACTTGGACAATATGCCCTCCAAGGAGTGACTAAAGGCACTGGGGCTGTTTAGTCTGGAGAAAAGGAGGCTGAGGGGAAACCTTATTCTTCCCTTCCAATATCTGGAAGGCGCTTACAGCGAGAGCGGTGTTGGTCTCTTCACTGGTGACAGGACAAGGGGAAATGGCCTCAAGTTGTGCCAGGGGAGGTTTTGGTTGAATATCAGGAAAAACTTACTGAAATGGTTGTTATGCACTGGAATAGGCTCCCTAAGGAGGTGGTTGAGTCACCATCCTTGAATGTGTTTAAAAACCATTTGGATGTGCTCATGGACATGATTTAACAGAGGGTTGTTTGAGTTAGGGTAGTATGGTTAGGTTGCAGTAGAACTTGATGTTTTTAAGATCTTTTCAAACCTGAGCAGTTCTATGATTCTACGCTACTAATATAGGAAATTGTGAAGGAGTGAAGTGCAACAACATTCACCCATTATTACTCTAGCACTGATCAGCCATTTCTTGCACTGAAGCTCTCCTCAGGCAAATGGTGCTATGAAGGCAGATAAAGACATAAACCAACCAGCTGTTGAAAACACACAGATTATCCTCCTGCCAAGATAAGCATCCAGATTAAGCTTTAGCTGCCTTGAAATTGAAGTTGCTGCGTATAATGCAAGTCACTGCATCAAAATGATCTTATCTGTCTGAGAAGCCTTTTTCTCTTAATTGCATTAATGAAAATGCAATGTCTTCAAACACCTGTAAGACCTCCACTTTGCTAAATCATAGTTCTAGTATGGATAAAACAAGATGCTCCCACAGCTAGGCAGTGTCATCTCAGGAACTGTAATAATCCCAACTGTATAACTGTGCAACTGAACCTCATCATGGTGATAATTCATCCTTTCAAAATTATTTCCAATATGTGCTTGTTTTTCTGGTGGGTACTGGTTGAAATTTCTGGCCACAAGCTTACTTACACCGAAAGTTTAGCCGACTCCTTTTGATGAACCACAGCTAGAAAACACCATGCCACATGAAGTACACTATATATGCAGTGACCTTTCAGCAGTACATTGGTCTCTACCCATCAGAAAAACAAAGATAACCTGGAATGACCATTGAAAGGACAAAGGCATGATCAAATTCACAAGTGTTCAGATAAAAAACAATCTTAGAAACAAGCTGGAACAAGAGACTGGGCTTTGTCAACCACAGCACAAAAGGATTCCCTCAAGGCAGTTTGCCATCATCAGCTGCACACTTCTCATACCAAGATGAGTCCAATGAACCTATCAGATCACCAGCCTATTTTGTAACAAAGTTGGTTTTGTCTGCCTTTCACACAATACCTAGTAAGGCCGTGGTCCAATACTCCACTTAGACCTAAGTCTGTTACAATCTCAGTAACAGCAAGAATATTCAGTCCAACAGAGTTAACTACAAGCTATCGTTTAGCTTGCAGACAGAATCTGCTTCACTGGAGTAAGCTAAACAAAAGACTCTGTGTTTGTGCTCCAGTTGTTAGAAAGCTAAAGAATAGGCCTCAGAGAGAAAGGCCGAAGATCACAATAAAAACTTGCAGAGTTGCCTTTATAAACATTCCAACTTTGCATGGCCAAGAGTATTAAAATGTGCGCCAGCACAGTTCCAAAAGGACACCAGGGCTAAGACTGATATCACTGTCATCACAAAATCATCTCCACAAACAGAAATGATTTCAGTCCTGATGGAGACCAGCTATTTCAACTAAACAGTGACTTCAGCTCCTTCAACCCAATGACTACATTCCCCTAGAATGATGAATGGAGGTGCTCTTGAGGGGTGACTCAATGCCTGGCAATAGAAAGAGATGAGTAACTACCTTTGAACCAGTTCTTGTTCTAGCACACATACATCAATAGCACTGCCAAAGACCACAGAAGTGAAAATAGCTGCAGTATCAGAATGGTCTCAAAAGACTTGGGTTTCAGTTCTGGTTGATGCCAAAGATCCTTCACGTATACCCAGTGTTGCCACAGCAATTAAGTCAACCATGCCTTCAAATTACAGCTGAACCACTTTTCAAGCCCAAAATGCTTCTGATCTTCATCAGAGACAATGTGAGGACACAAAGCCTCACAGAGACCCCTGTGAAACCTCTGACAAAACAAAACAGAACACTGTAAATCACTGTTTTGTAATTTCTAGGACAACATAATTATATAATCATCTATATTTTTATGTTTAAGTTTGGGAATCAAGAAGATTCAACACAGCTAATTATTCTCAGAAAAAAATTATTATAAACTATGTGCGTGAGAAAGAGACAGAGGAAAATGAGAGGGGTGCCACCATTGTTTTTTTTTTTGTTGTTGTTGTTTTTTGTTTTTTTTAATTTACTCCAGTATAAAAAGCCAAAGATATAAAGAGCAAAGCAATAAGAACTCCAATAGTGTGGGAAAACTCAGAAAAAAACACCTTGTCTAACAGGTAGATTTGTTCTGGAAAGCAGGAGAGAATGTCTAAGCTGGACAACAGCTAAGAGGAACTGTACAGGAAAAGAGGTATTGGGCGCCCTGTATCTTTGGTACAGATGCACAGCCGGCTGCTAATCCATACAACATCAGGTGATGAGTTCAAGGCAAGAAGCCTAAACAGAAATGAAGCATCAATGGCAACCCACAAAGTACAAGCATTGATCACTTTCTCCTCTACATACCCAACAGCTTTAGCTGTGCACTTTGCTGTTGCTTTACTACCCCCCAGCCAAACCCAACACACCAGCAGAACAGGCTGAGTTTTGCAAGGACAGCAATCTCAGGCTAGGAATTCACAAGATAGGCACTAAACGTACCACGAGGAACTGAACATCAGTGATTTTTCTTCTTAGCCACTAGTTACAGAACTAGAAGTCTAAATGTCACTTAGAGAAAATGTTTTGAAAGGGATACAGTGTTGAGTACAGCGCCTCGTATCTGTAGCATGCTACATAGAAGTTGTACAGGAGAAGCATAGAGATCAAATGGGGCTGACTGTGACTGCAACTCATTTGCTTTTAATTTTTGTATTAGTAATCTTTCTTCTGAAGCCATAAGAGAATACAATAGAGCTCACGTATTGATTTGTATTCATCTGCCATTTGAGGAAAGAAGGCTTCACTTCAGCATTCAATAGAAAGACAATTACACACAATGAACATAGATGCTTCAAAGAATCTGTTGCCAATAAATGACATATTCCAGGGAATTCAAACCACTCTTCTCAAAATTCTGACATTGTGCAACATGAAAATAAAACCTAAGCAGAAGGAAAAGCGAAGCTTGCCACCTACTGCCCAATGACATAATATGTACTAGTATCTCCTAGCCTTCCTTTCAAGACTCATGTTTTCAAAACTCATTTCCATGATACAGCATGTACAGAATTGTTTCTTCAGCAGTCTTTTTAATAACAGAAAACACCAAGCAACCACAAACAGTATTTTCTTCAAACTGCTTTTAAATGACTTACAAAATGCTCAAAAAGTCTGGGTGCTGTGGTAAATGATGCTTCAAACTGGAAAGACAAAAAAAAAACTTTTAATATCACCAAGTGGTATTATGGCCCTACAAGATAACTTGGAAAAAACTAGCTAGAGGGAAGGACAGACAGTATTTACTGCAGGCTCCTCTAGTAGAATACTGGCTGGTAAAATGCTTCAACTTACTCCTGAACAGTAATAGATCATGTTTTTTTCCAGCTGTCATGTTCTTCAGAATCTACATTCATATCTTCAATAGAAATAAATCTGTCTCTTGCCATACACTGATAAGCAGTAACATCTCAAAATTCAAATTAAGATAACACAAGTAACAAACCTTCCTAGTAGTGGTTACATTAGCAACTGATTACACACTGAATCCAGCAGTTTCAGATTCCTGTGAGGAATTTATTGTACAGGGATGTATATATCATAGAAAACATTCATGAAGTTTAGACTAAGTAGACACATATCTGCCTCATAGTGAATAAAAACTTTTCAGACTATAGCAGTGAAGAAGCAAATGAGTATACTAGAGATGAAGCATGTCTCTCTTGGGGATCCTAAATCATGAGGCAAGCAAGCTATTCATAGATGAGAAATCAATGAGGCATTTGTAATTAATCAGACAGGCTCAACCCTGAAAATATGTCTGTCTTTGTCTGAGGTCAGCCCACATCACTCTCTGAATGAAAACACTTTAACTACCTAGTTATCTACTACAAGAGTAAAATGGTAAGATCAGTAAAGGTCCTGGAGGGGGGCTCCTTTTGTCTTTGCTATCTATTTAATAAGGTTATTAAAAAACGAACTCTCAGTACAAGCTATGTGTTTAGACAATAGCAAGTTATACTAACACCCAAGACAAAGAATAAAATAAAATGAGGTGATACCCGCAGTTAATTTTTAAAGAGCTAAAGATCAAATAAGCAAGATTTCTGTTACTAAGAACAAAGTGCTTTCTCAAAGTTTGAAATACCACCGACTCATTGATTACTTTAACACATACACAAAAAAACCCACATTTTTCTAAAGACAGAATGCTGTCAAATATTATTTCTATAGTTCAGATCAGTACGAAACCTTACCCTTTTTTTTTTTCCCCTTTGGAAATTACAGATGTATTTTAACAATGGACATTGGTTTTGTGAATACCCTCCTGAGAACTTGTCCCACAGCTGCATATAGGGACAATAAAAGTGACATGAAAAGGATTCCCATTAGCTTAATCAATCACATGTGCTCCACAAAAAACTACTTCAAATACTGTTTTTAGTTCATCCATGTCTTCTATCACTATTCTTGCACAGCATTTTAAGGAACAAATTTTTCATTCCTTTTAGTGAGTAAAATGTATCAGTCAAGTATGAAAATTGGTGAATAGTTGTTTGGATATCACAAACAGTTGTTAATAGAGCAATTCTTTTAAAGCAACTAATCTGAATACTTGAAGACTTTCTAGTATATTTCAAAAGATTTATGCCAACTCAAATTGTAAACAAGTAAGCATTTCAATCAAGTAAATGACTCTTACTGGAACAGAAAACATGCTGCCACCTACCCATAAAAACTCATGCATCTTCAACCTCCAACAAACTATATGAATATATATTAAAAAAAAAAACCCCTAACAATTTTAGTGACTATTAAATATTAAATGACAAATTGTTTGCCAACATCTCCTGAAATATTTCCTTGACAAATGGAAAAAAAAAAAAAGCAAAATTTAAGTGGAACAGCCACACTAGAAGATCACATACCAACCAGTTCACAACAATAAATTAACACTGAATACTACTCATTAAATCCATTTGCTACGCATCCTTATGACCGGTATCATGGTCTCTGAACTAGAAGAAAAACTAAGAAATGCTATTGTTTGGAAAAGTGGCTTACATTCCTCTTCTCAACTGAGCTGAAAGCATTGGTTTAGTTTTAGAAGTAACTCACTTCCCTGAAAAGCAGTAGCAATTATTTCTATGTAGATGGAACGTGCCTACATCACTTGTGTTTTGCAGTCAATAATGTACATTAGTGAGAACATATTAAAGTACCACTCAAAAGAAAGTAACTCAGCAACCACTTAATTTAAAAGATAAGTCTACCTTGTGTGGAATGCGGTTCATTTGATGAGACTACTAGAAGAAATAGCACAATGACACTCTCAAAAGCAATATGCCTTACAGAGCAGCTTGAATAAGTAGAATACATATGTGATTTTCAAGTCCATTAAGAAGAAAATGGTTCAGAATACCTCGAAGGGTACACTCCACTTCTTTGGAGCAGTTCTCTCACACAAAGCACTGTGCAAAGATACCTTAGAAGTCATGCCAGATAGTTCGTGACAGAATTTTCCTGATCCTCCATGGAGCCACCTAGTGTTAGTGAAACCCTAACAAGTAAACAGTGAGGTCATTACATTTTAGAAAGTACTAAAGGGATGCAGCCAACAGCTTAACACTGAAAACAGAGCACAAGTCTTCCATTTCTCTGTGACACAAATAGTAGGCTCAAGAACTGATAGACAAACCTCTTGCCTGATCATTGGATTTTAGTTTTAACATCTGAGAAATAGCACTTCACCAGTGTTGCAAAGCACACGCGCTGATCTGAGCTCACAGATTTAGGTATTCTTTTCTTATACTAAATCAGATAGTCAGAGCACTGGGCTATAGGAGTACAGAAACCATGACAAAGGCTCTGAAGACTAAGGTAATTTTCTCTGGCTGTACTTAAAAACATAAAGTCATGGCACTTAACCACAGATTTGTTCAGGACCTTCTGTACAGTCAGACATACATTCTTAAGTGAACATATTAAAATCTGATTTGCACCGAGGAAAAGCAGCTTTAAGAACACCAATACAGAATTATCTTGCCCAGAAGAAAAAAAAAACAACTGATTTTCAAAGAGATCACATCATCACTAGAATTACAGCTCAATCCTTTCCATAAGACATGGCATCTTCTCCTGAAGAAAGAAGGCAAGGGTAACATGAGTTCTTGGCTTTGAAAAGGCACAATATTACAGAGAGTAAATAAAACTGAACTACAGCTTTTAGAATGTAAGCAGCCAAAACAGAACATTCTAGTTTTAGCTTAAAGTTGTTTTGTTTTTTTGTTTGTTTGGGTTTTGTCCGACTTCTACGCCTGGAATAATTTTTATAAGCCAGACTTTAATAAGACCTTTGACAGTCTCCTGTTGTTTCCCTGTGGAAAAAGTGGTTAAATATGGGTAAAATGGATTATAAAGTAGCAGAAAAAGCTGCCAATACTTCCTGACTGAAAAGACACTAATCAATCATGTAAAACCCAACAGACAGGAGGTGAAGTGAGTAACTAGCTATTTTCCTTACATATCAATACTGGGACCAGTGTTGTTCAACATCTTTATTAATGACCCATACAAGAGGAAAAACACAGCCTCAGCAACTATGCGCACAATTTCAATCTAAGGAAACACCTGTTGAACCAGAGGGCTGAGGGATTTTGACAGGCTCACAAGTTCAAAGGCACACAAAGTCCTGAGATGTAACAACCCTAGGCAAAAGTACAGATTTGGAGGTGAAACTACTGGAAAGCAGCCTTGGAGAAAAGGATTCAGGGCCTTGGTGGACAAGCTGAACACACGTCAGCAGCATGCCCCCATAGCAAAGAACACCAATCATACATATTGGACTGCATTAGCAACAGCACAGCCAGCAGGTCAAAGGAATATTATTCACCTCTATTTGGCACTCGCAAGACTGCATCACAAGCATTACATCCAGTTTGGGGCTTTCCAAATCAAGAAGGATACTGACACAGTGGAATGAGTCCACCAGAACCGCCAAGAACTGGAGCACAGATTGCATGAGAAGAGAGAACTGCATTTGCGCAGCTCAAGGGGAAGATGTTACTATTTACAACTCTTGAGAACTCATAGGGAAGATAGAGCCAGACTTTAGAGATGGACTCAAAACCACAAAGCGTAACAGTCACGATGTGCAACAATAAAAATTACAGCTAGACAGAGATTTTTTCAGTCATGGCATTTTTATTTATTTTAACCCTGAGGAAGGCCAAACACTGCAGTAGGAGCCCAGAGATACTATAAAATCTCCAGCCTTGAAGCCCCCGAACTACTCAAAGCTCAACAATGCAAACCTGCTTTAAGCATAAGGTTGGACCAGACTGCCTCCAGAGATCACTTCCAACCTGAATACATCTGTACTTCTAAACTGAACACTACTCCGAAGTCCCATGCCATCCCTTAAAAACTAAAAAAGTTTCTTCGTAAAAAGCCAGGGTCTTTTCAGACAGTAGTTCAATCTCTTGTCAAAACAATAAAATTCAATGAAATACTTTCAAGCATATCCTGCCGTCAAGTTTAAGTGCTCTGGCTCTTCCCTATAGAAAGTTTCACTTAGTCTGTACTGCTTTAATATCTTTAGTACAAAGAACAGTCCTAACAGTGATGTCCTCTAGAATTAATTACTCTCATCAGCTGTTAACCTTAAAAAAAAAAAAAAGACTGGAGAAGTGTTTTCTTTAAATCTTCACCTGGTCACCAATCTTGTAAACCAATGTTAAAATCTTGCTGCTTAAAAAAAAAAAAAAATTACATATAGACAAAGATACAAAAACAATTCTAATACACAGGACAGGAAATGGAATAGGTAGAAGAGCTGCTCTTACATTTTGTAGTAAGCCCCAGCCAAGAGAGTTTGTACAATGCAAAGTCAACAGCATCTACATTTATCTACACAAAACCATAACTTATGAAGAGACTATAAAAAGAATACATTCATTTTTCAGTTACAAGTGTCCTCCATTGATAATTTCAGTAAGGTTACAACAGCATGCCCAACTCTTCTCTCAGGTTTGCTTATTAATTTAAGTTCATACTGACCTCACACTTGTCTTTATCCAGCTATTAAGAACTGAGGGACTATTGGAAAATACATTACTTCCTTGAGCAGAGAGGGGAAAAAACAACTTTAATACACAGGTCAATTAGATTCACTAAAATGATCAAATGTCTTGTTCTGCAATAGCATGAAACTAATTCCAGTATTCCAAGATTACAGATTTGGAGGGAACCTTTCATAGAGTGTTTCTAAATGCATCAGACACACCGATAATCCCAGTTCTGTCACCTAAAGTCTGCACACATTTACCTCTCCTTTGTTGACCTTTGCCCAGTGCAAGAGCCAGCTTTCCAACTTTCAAACTTTCATTATCACTTCGCAATCCCATTAACAATTGTCTCTTTGAAGAGGCTGCTATTGGCTGAAGGAACACTGAAACACTTCAGTATATTACTGAGCTTGATGCTAGTGAGTATTTTGAAAACCATAATGGAAAGCTTAAAGAAAAAAAAAGAAAAAAAGCTCCTCTCCCCCTCCCTCCTCATCCATGATTTTTTGCTCCCACAGCTGGTAAATGCTGAAAATCAAACTGTTGGGGCTATGCTGCTGCCAACATGTAAGAGAATGAGAAGCGAAGGGCAAGCTCAGAGTTACTCGAGAGCTATCACAGCAATTCAGGACCACAAAGCACATCTGTTATTGAGATCAGAGTTACCAACAGGTTTCAATAAAAAGCAGATTTTTGTTTCCAAGACACCATTTGTTTTCAATTATAGCCATCCACGTCTTCTGCTAACATTCTTCAAAGATGAGTCCCTGTACCTGATAACATCCATCCCCAGCCCAGGGCTATGGCAGTGCCTGTGTGTTCTAAATCCAAGATATTCCAGGAAATTAATCTCTCTCCAGGTTTCCTTCTGTTCAGCACCCTGTTCTTCAAAAAAAGATCTCTAAGAAGAAAAGTGAACTTCCTATTTCCCTATAATTGCTACTGTAATCCCATGAAAACTGATTAAAACATATCTTGATGAATTGCTAGAAAAATTGCATTGAAAAACAAAAATTGATAGGGAACGGCAAAACAGAAGTGCTGTAGAGACTAGTCTACTGTAGGAGCTTATTTTGGTGTTTCAGGTTGAGTTCTGCTCTGGCTCTCAACAGTCCTTGACAACTTAGCATAGCAAGCAGTGTTTGGATTATCATATCAACAGCATCCACAGCCAATAGCCCTAGTCCTGCCATAGCCTTTCACAGGTTTTTAAGAGTAGGAACAGGAAAAAGCTATTCAAAAAGATTTGAGTAGCATATAGAAAAGACAAAAACCACAAGATATTCAAAGGAGAAACTGAAGTACAAATTAGATCATTTGCTCTGCCCTAATGGTAGAGATCTGACCTCAATCCTCTTTCAGCCCTGTAAATTGTCCTATTAGTCTACACAAGATCTACTGATAAGATAGCACTGATTTCAACAGTTACATCTAGACATGCACCTTTTTGTCTTATGTGAGTGGTTTGTCAAACAGCTCACTTCCTCCCTGTCCCCTGATAGGGTTATAAGCTGGATTTCTCAGAAAAACAGAGTCTTCAGAGTTATTTTTCCCACTCCACTACTAAACTGCATGAAAATGACTCATCCTCATGTCATTTCAAAAACTAACAGTCCCATTTACCTTAAAAAAAGTCTCTCTAAGCCTAGGAGAAAATCCTTAGGTTAAGAAGGTCGTATTAACAAAGTCCACATAGGCTAGCACTGCTTGTGGAAGTGTACAGAAGTCTTCAGATAACAGATAATTTCTTGAGTTTTCTTGAGTCCAAAGTCAGTTCGTTTGCATCTGGAACATTGTTCTATGCAAGCAGGAACAGAGATTTTGGTGAAGCATGACATTTTGCAGCATGCAAAGGCAAGTGCTCTCTAGAAAAACCAAGTCATAGCTTGGTGCTCTACACAAGCAAAGACAAATACGTGTTTGCTATCTCCTTTCTTCATATTTATCCCTGAACTCAGAATTTCCAGCAATAATGGCAGATAAATCTTCACTGGAAATATCCATGAGCTTCTCCTAAGCATAATTTCAGAGGGTGTGGAAAAGGACAGAATTTTTTTCAGGCAAGAGGAAACAACATTTTTCTTTTAATTGAAGTACATTTTACTACCAAATTTGGACAACTTGCCTGTCTTGCAACAGAAGAAAGAGATGCTTGAGAATACTATGCAGAGGGAAGAAGAGGGAGGAAGGCACACAGGAGTAAGTTCTGATAAGAAAGGAATTGCCTGGCTTCTTTGAAATGATTTGCTAGAGAGAGCTTTGTGGAGCTAGGCAAAGAAGCTAGGTGCTGAGGATTAGTAGTTCTGCTGGGTCTGTATGGGTCTGTGAAAAGGGAGCAGTGAAAAGTATGATGATTTTAGTGGTAATATCCCCTTCATATTAGTGATTCCAATAATGTTATTTCTCTGATAGACCTAAACTGGGCTCAGAGCACTTAAAAAAATATCAAAATTGGGTGAAATTTTTTGTCTTGTGACTTCGAATCCATTTGTTCTTAAAGCCCACTCCACCTTCTAAATTTCTCGAATTACATGCTGGAAAGAGGTTAGGAACTCCAGCGGAACTGGGGTTAAGTTCCTTCTTCCTATTATATGACATGTATGAAGCTGGTTTTGCTTATGACTCCACAATAACACAAGCTAGAACATCCACAAGAGGAACTGAATAAGTTTGGGAGGTAGGAATCCAACAAAGAGGCAACCTGAAAGCACTAGATATCGTTGGCAGTGTCTGGTGATCTCTATTCTCAGAAGCAGCTTGGAGAGGTGTACTTTGTTATTAGGAGCATGCAACTTCTTCGGTGCAGTCTACAATAACCATACGATTCCATTCTGACTGTGGGCTTTTTAAGATTACCTTTTTTATAATTCTGGATGTGGGAAAGCACAGTTTAATCCCCAGTCCTAATAATCTTTCTCTTGTGGCTAGAAGAAAAATAACTGTATCCTACTTACAGCTATTCAAAAATAACATCTGTTGCAGGAGGGATACACTTTTTGCCTCTGATTTCACCTGAAGCTGAAGGAATAGTAGCTGCTGCAGATACCTAAAACTGTCAACATTCAATTCGATCACCAGGCTCCTGTGCAATCGTGTCCTCACATATCACATGCAGCCCTGAAGCAAGCTCCACGCGCATTCAAAAAAGCAACATTATAGGCAGAGAAATTTCAGGCTCATTTGAAGTATTTCAGTTAATCAAAGTAATATAAAGTCTGGAAGCAGAGAAAGAAAATTTTTCTATGATAGTCATGTTTCCAGTTTGCAAGGAACAATATTTTATAATTCTAACATACTGGACCTCACTGAAAGAGAAAATAAATTTAAAAACAAACAAAACACTTACTGTGGTTGCATTTGCTGAGGTAATCCAACAGGAGGCTTCTGCTTGATGGTGAATGCCATCTGAGGCATAGGGCCAGCCTTCGGTGGGACTTGCACCTTCTGGGAGAAGGCCTGCTGGGCAGCCTGCTGGGGGATGGGCCAAGGGGGAACAACGGGGCTCCGGCCTCCAGTGGAAGACGTGTCTTGCATGACTGTATCCTCGCAGGAATTGCCTTTTGTTCCTGGCTTACACACACAGAGCTGAGGCCGCAGACACATCCCTCCGTTTTGGCACGGTGGTGCACAGTTAGCTATAGAAAGACATTTTAAAATGCACCTGTGAAACAAAGAACAGCAGAACACGCAAACCCACCCCACAGTTATATATATATATATATATATATATATATAAATGTTAATTGAGTATGAGACTGTAACACTGCTAAGCTCCACAGAAGCATATAAGTTGGTAGAGCTTTTATTGCCCTCCTACATAATACACGTGTGACATTTGAACAGCTTGAAAAAGCAAAATGACGCAGACGTAAAAAATAGGAAATACACAAGTTAAAATCTATACAGCACTATTATAAGCCTGCCTACTAGCAGTCTTCTGTACCCCTTCCCTGCATCCTGCTTCTCCATCCAGTAACAACCAAATTGCATACTGGTGGAAAAGAATGCAGATTATAAAACTATACTGTTGATCCATGCTTGGATACATTCTGTTACTATTTAAAGTGATCTGAAGATCACTACAGCCAAATTACAGGTGACCAAATGATATAAAGAGGCATGATGCAATTCAACCCTTCCACTGCTTCAACCATTCCAAAGCAAAGAAATCACCACTGCAGTAACATTTAAAGATGAGAGATGCACAAACTGTTCCTACAATGACATAATTACAACCAGGGATGGTGTTCTTTGAAGAAACAGACAGGTGTTTAAGATTGCCTTGAACTACACATTGCTCTACGTTACTTGTTCCATCTGCGTGGATGGAAAAGTCTCCTCAAAAGACAATTCACTTTCAGATACGTGCCCTCAGATGGGATTAATTACACTGTTTGTATCACTATCCACTGACTACAGAGGGAATTTGAATAATTAACTTAGTCTCAACATTAGACCTTGTTTAAACACAATTAGTTCAGTTCCATTTTGAATGAGCAAGAAATAGAGAAGATGCAAATCTCACAGATGAAATGAAAAAAGCAATAAAAGCAGCTACTGATCATATGTATACATAAATTGCCTAAATTCAGGATTTATTTTAGGTGGTTAATTTTAAAATGTTATTCCATTTTAAAAAAAATTTAAATAACAAAGATGGAAAAAAGACGTTTTCTTATTCAGTGGATACATTTTAATAGTAAAACACAACTTGAACTAAAACATTTATAAAAAAATATATATATATTTTTTCCCCATTTGTCCCCCCTAGAGATGCTATTCAGTGAAGCACTTATGAGAAAATATACTGCTGAGCATACTTCTAATATTGGTAGCAGGAGACTTTTTTTTTTTTTTAGCTCAGATAAAACAATATGCCAGATCACCAAATCTACAAGTCTTACAGGCTTATCTGTATCATAAAATACAACACATGGTACTATACCATATTTCAGTATATCCAATTTCATAACAATTTGGAGAAAAGAAAGCACCGCTCCAAATAAATTGGAGAACTTTGCACTTCAATCAAGTTTCAACACATACACTATATATAAAAAGTACACATGCAAGTTCACATATGAAAAACATTGCTAGGATGGAAGTGTGTTAATTCGGTGGGACTTATTTGTCAGCTGATATCATTTGATAGAAACAGATCACATGTATCATCTGTACACATGGCACTAGATTTGCCACAGATCTCGTGCTTTATATGGAGTTCTTCTCTCAGATAACTTCCCCTTCCATCTGTTGTTCAGCAGCCTATCTCCTCTTGAATGCTGTTTGACTGAACTAGCTTAATTGCACCTTCTGCATCCCCGGCCACAAAAAAAAAAAAAGTAGTCATTCACTTATTTGTATTTCCGGTTACTTTAAAAAGCATGGATTGTGTCTTTGACTGTCAGAAGACTGAAGAAAATTTTCACTGAGAACTTGAGAAGGGATTTACAACAAACATATGTTGTTATTCATAAGCCAACTCTTCCTTGTGTCTTGCCTTTAAGACCCAGATTTTGCTAGGCACACAAGAAATTCACACAGCTGCAGTGGATCATATGTTTGAAAAATAGATTCTGGGACACTAAATTGTGAAGGAATGGGGGAAAAACCTGAATTTGTTATGAGCTACCATTGAATACCAACCACTGAAGAATACTGCAAAAAAGCAGGTATCTAACTGCCCTAAGCACCACAATGCACCAGAAATCTGAAAAAGTTACAGGCTAGATTGACTGCAACATTACCATAATTTGGAACCATGTATCAGCTGAACAAAGCCTAGGCCTACAACACTCATTGGATTTCCCTTATTCTAATCCTCCTTGACTTGATGAAATTAAATATTTTCGGAAGAACTAAAGATCAAAGATCACAAGACCCCTCTGGAAGATTTTTAAACGTGGAAATAACAAAGCACACATTCAAAAGGACCTTTTCAAAGTTCTTTTTAACATGGTTCTGTAAATAGGACACCTGTATTTTTAGTTACATACAACTACAGGCAAACCAGGCCACTCCAACACACCTCCTTCATGACTAAATAGGAACTCTCATTCCAGTATTGCTCTTAAAAAAAAAAAGAATCTCATCATTGCAAGGACAAAGCACACAACCTTATTATTGCTGGGTAACTGGTCTCAGTGCTACTACTGAGGTCCAGCTGGAAAGGAAGCAAGGAACACAGCCTCTCCTACTTGATGAAATAGAAGAACGGCTGCCTCAGCAACTCCCCTCTCTACTGCATGCAAATCATTGAATACAGGCTGCTAATACAGAAAACAAACCAAACAACAATCTGCATTGCATTTTGAGTTGTTGAAAAATAATCTAACAGTTTCTATATGTGACTTCGTCTTCCTGTCTAGATAGAATCACACTACCAGACAGTGACAACACAACAGTTTCAAACAGAAATAACCAAGTAACACAAATCTAGGAGGTGCAGGTGACTCAGATGTGTTCATTGACACTGCCCACATAACCAGTGATAGAACTATAGGGAATAGCCTCAAGTTGTGCCAGAGGAGGTTCAAGTTGGATGTTAGGAAAAGATGCTTCTTCAAAGGAATGGGGAGGCAGTGGTACAGGCTGCCCAGGGAGGTGGTGCAGTCACCATCCCTGGAGGTGTTTAAGAAACATTTATATGTTGTACCGAGGGACAGGGTGTAGCAGGGAAATATTGGTGGTAGGCAGATGGTTGGACTAGATGACCTTGGAGGTCTTTTCCGACCTTGACGATTTGACAATTCTGTGCATTATTCCTCACTAACATCACTATGATAAAAGGCTTTGAAGAGACTCCAAGAGCAGAGCAGTGACTCAGACACCTTTGTCATCCTGTAATAATAGCATAAAGATCACAGTGAAATAATTTTGGCACAATCTGGAGTGTTTTAGAAAGAAATAAAAATCTTCTGCAAAAGATTTAGAAGTCTCATTTTTACAACATGAAAAAGCATTCATATTTTAAGTATATTTACTGAGATTTATGGACTTCCATCTATATTGACCTAGAGGCTTCTCAACAACTTATTTCAAGAATAGAAATCAAACACAGAATTAAGCTCATAAGACCATCCCAAAAAGGTAGAAGGAAATACCTGCTCTCCTAGGACACCAATCACAGTTGTGCATTTCCTAATTTAAAGTAAAATAATAATTTATGCATGCAAAGCAAAGAGCACTGAGAAAACAGCAGCTTTTTTTCTTATTGTTAGGAACCAACCTATGCTTCAAAAACCTAAAAAGTCTTCAGCTTTCACTTATCAAAGTGAATCTAATAAGGTTGCTGCGAGTTTTGAACTATGCAGACGAAAACACAAACTGTTTTGAAATTACTAAATTTCTTTTTTAGCCCGACTGGAAGACTCTCACTTCACTTACAGTGACATAAAACCAGAAGGTTTCTCAAATTTGTGTATAAAGCATACAAAGCTCCACAGGACAAACTGCATTACTCCACCAACAAAACGAGCATCAGCAGTCCCAGCAAATGTTAAGAGATGCAGTCTGAAATGTGACCAGTGACAGCAGGCTGAAAAAACTGACCCACGAGATCTTCACAACAATCCACCCTTCGGCTGAAGTTCATTAATGTTGTGTAACAGATCACAAAGTGGGATACAAGATCACAGTTTTAGGAAAGAATTAAATGAGCTTTTAATTGATACAATGCAGAAGTTTATTTTTAAAAATGGTCAAAACAGTTGCCATGTGCCAAATGTATGACCTAATTACTTTGTTTTAAGACAACAATAATGGCACATTTAACTTGAAACACCCTTATTTTCCATAGAGCTAAGCTTGAAAAAACTGGTGTGTGGAAAAAGTCAATCATGGAAAAAAAAAAAATAAAATAATGGGTGGATACACCTCTGTTAAAGGTGGTGGGTTTTGTGACATGATTGCAAATTCAAAATGAAGCTCAGTAAGGATGCAAGTAATGAGATTAGCCTTAGAGAGTGAGATCAAAGATGGGTTTATTTAGTTCAGCCTGCTCTCCTCTTATTAACATTGATGCTTAAGAATGGGTATAAAAACTGGGTGAGAGATAACATTTTGTACCATTACAGCCTTAAAAAAAATTAGACAATTTCTGAGCAGGAATACTGTTTGCATATTTAATAGCTCTCAACAGAGCTTTCCATTAGGAGTTCACCAATCTGTTTTCCAAACTAAAACTTCTTTTGCCGAGGAAGTTGGCCAGTTGGGAAGACTGGGTACATACAATATAACAAACCACTCCTGCTTTCCAAATGAGTGATTCGGTGAAGGAACATGAACCTACTTTGGGTTATTTTTTGCAGGAGTTAAATAAAGGAAGTTTGTCCCATAAGCAGCAGAATTAGTACAGGCCTGCCAGAAAATAACAAGCGGGACTGTGATGATGAAAGGCAGGAAATCACCTTTTTGTATGTCATGCCTAAACATTCTAGAACTTCTAAGTACAGAAAACTTGAACAAGCAAGCACAAGCAAAAGGCTGCAAATTTATAGGTAGGGAAGAAAAAGCAAGCAGGACATCACCTCTTAAGTGTACCAAGTAGGAACAGCTGGTGGCAGTTTGAAACACTAACCTCACACCTGTGGCAGAGAGGGAGTAATTAACCCAGGGTATCATTGCTTTGAAAGTCCCTGAACCATAAGACACTGCAGTTTTCTGTAAAACTATCTCAACACGCTGACCATTTTAACGTCTCTTTCCCTACAGAACTACTGCTCACCTCTGTAAGCAGACTGGTTAGATGGGCACTCATCAGCCCTAGTATGGCTGTAGTTATGCCATTCTTTGACAAAAGCAGTCACAGAACAACAATGCTGCCCTTAGGCCTTAGAAGATCCTTCCAACACATCTGTGTTATAGATTTGTGACTGATTTACATGTACATAGGTCATTCTCAAAGTAGCACCCCCTATTTATTTCAGTGGAAACTACAACAGATATGAGGAGCACAATAACAGTCTGATCAAGCACAGTTGCAGCCACAAATCACTCTTCTTCAACAGTCGCCACCATTAGCCATGCATTTTCACCAGCAGCAATCAAGAGCCTGCGTGCTGCCCTCAAAAATCTGAACCAGTCAAGATGACCAACTGTTCACAACTGCTATGATGACACAGTTTCTAGGAAAATGTTGCCCATGCAGTCCATCATTCACCAGCCCAAGCAGATGAAAGTCAGAATGTGCCAAACTCTCACTATGAGGTGGGTGAAGTAAGACAGCCCAATCAAGATAGGCAATGTGCTCCACTGTTTTCAAGCTGGCATGGGGCCTGGCATTATGGTACTGTAAGAGAAAGGTTGACTTCTTCTCTGGTCTGACTGTGCAAGCTCAAGCCTTCAACTTAGTCAGCACTGTGATAAAACAGTCAGAATTGATGGTTTGTCTGGGTTTCATGATATCCACAAGGATCACATCCTTTCCTATCCCCCAAAAAACATCACACATCACTCACTGAGGGCTGTCCCATGAACTTTCTCATCAGTGGGGAATTTACATGTCATCACTCCACAGACCACTATTTTGACTCCAGCTCCTAATGGTGACACCATGTCTTGTCACCAGCAAACAATCCAGGAAACTGTCACCTTCAGCTTTGGTTCAGTAAATACTGACAAACTTGCACATCACTCTTTCTGATCCTGTGTGAGCACTCATGGGACACATCTGGTGCAAACTTGGTGATATTCCAGTGTTGTCACCATTGCTTCCAAGATATTGAGACAGATTAAGATCATTAAGCTCATCACTTTGATTTTACATTAATTTACATTCACCTTCTCCAAACAATGGCATCTCACTTACATCCTTGCATCTCCTTATCATATGGAGAACTGAAATTTACAGAGAAGTATTTTTAAATGCAAAATTCACAAGAAAGTTTAAATGGTGCCAAAAAAATTCATGCACCACTAAATTTTTTGCCTCAGTTCTACTTTTAAGAACCTCCTCTGTCAAACAGGCACTGTTGGTTTGTATTTAGATGACCACAAACATTTACCATATTTCCTAAGCTCTAATGCTTTGATATGATGAACTACAACGAACAGTTGCAAGCTGTGTTATTTCTAATGAGCTCATCCAATAGAACCTTTCTGTTTGAAAACAGATTTTAATAAGAGGGTGTTTTTCCCTTTCAACTGCATATTAAGCATGCACCAGTTTGGTTGTCAGGAGAACGTGCAGACTTCCAACAACTTCCACCACTGCAAATGTCTCACTATCCATACTGCCAAATATTGCTAATCCTTTATAACAACCTAAGCCTATGTCGTGAACTGTTATCTTTAACAGGAATGTGTAAAGCCTGTCAGACAAAATATATGCTAGAGCACAATAACAGAAAATAGTCATTGGAAGGAGGCTTAGAAGTGTGTGAATGCTTCAGATTCCAGTATAAAATGGTCAAGCAACAATGCACGTATCAAGTCTACATAAAAGGGAAAAGCAACAGTAACATGAATATACCTGTGCTTAGAGCAAGGTTCCAAGTTCTGCTATGTTCAGCATGGGAACAGACTATTAAGGGCATAGCAAGTACTGTCATCTTTTTCATTAATCAAGATTTCTATTCCTCAAGCACACAGAGAAACCAAATCTAAGTATATCTTGGTTGAGTGAGCATCCTAAACTAAATCTGTGATACAAAGGCACCTCCAGCTCCTGCTGTGTTGAAAGACAGAGCAATGATCCCCCACCAGTACCAAAAGAAAAGAGGAGACAGGTCTCCTTTCTCTTGAGAGGCTACGGGGATTCTGAATGGGAAGAGGCGTCCTGCACCGGTTCCCTCAGAGGAATCTGAATACAGTGCCAATATCCTAGAGAAGGGCAAAGTTTACAATGGCTTCCTGTTCTCCCAATTGCCCTACTGAGTAGCTCACCACTTGCTATTAGACTTTTATATACTGGATGCCACATCTTACATCTTTGTAAGCACTACATATGTCAGGAATAAGGAAGCAACATAGGTTTTGGATTTCTAGTCTCCAAACTGAAGAAACATTTAGTGCTGACCATCGAGTACTTTTCTGGGGATCCAGTTCTCCATCTGAGTAACTTTCTCCAGATGGCTTTTAACAACTGAATTTTACCAGAAGTATATCTAATACCTCTACACAGTTGGTGAGGAGGGAGAGATGAATTAGCCACCAAGCTTGAGACAACAACGTTGTAAATCCCATAGGAAGTTAAAGTTACTTCATGTCATTTCTGCTGGTTCTTTAGCTCCAGAAGAGACTGCATGATCTCTATGTGATTAATGGAAGAAATATTATGACCATCTGTGTCTTCCTACACAGGAAATTTGTTCTTATCACAACTACATGGTCTTAGGGAATTCTTTCCCTAAATATACTTCAAAAGAAATCATGCATCATGAAGGAATTCACTGGTCCACTTCAAACATCTGATGCATTCCTACGTTGACATGGACAACTACCATAAATAAATATAACCTCCAAGAAAGGGGGGAAAACACACAGACAACAACAACAGCCTATGTCACACAGTTTAAAAAAATAATAATAAAATAGTTGCTCTGCCAGCACAATGAGCACATAGCACACTTGATTATTTTCCTACCTATCTTCATATGCTATAATAGATCAGAATTTAACAGTAACTATACTCAAATATTTCAAAAATCTAACTTCAGCAAAAGGACATTACTTTAACAGGCATAAGAACACAACGTGCTAATTGATACTGGCATTTTCAATCATGTATTTACTGGAGTTTGTGCAGTCTAATTAATTATTTGCACTATGTAATCTATGAGATGATTTTTAGTATTTAATGATTTGTGATCAGAATTACACATATTCTGATATTACAAACAATTAAGATTCTCACACGCTACACATACTTCTTTCAACCACTGTAAATGAAATAAAACACTACAGAATGGACCAGAAATTCCATGTTATGTGCTGTTTTTGCTTGCTGGAGCACTTAATGATGAATTCTGCAATCCTTTTAATTCTTTTAACTTTGCTCATTACGTTGTTTATTCATTTTGTTACAAAATACTTAGTAAGAAATACACAGGAAACTGAACAAACTAATAGAAATTCAATAAAAAATTGAAAAATTTTAACTGGATGCAGGATTCAGACAATTGAAACATTACAGAAAAGAAATACCAATGACTATTAATTAAAAAAAGTAATTTACATGCTAAGAACAATAAAGTTTTTCTAAGCCCAACCAATCCTTAATAAGAGTATACTATGCAGTTAACCTTCTTCTCAAATCCAGGCCTAAACTGCCATCTAGAGATGATTAAAAACTGATTGGAATTAGGAAAAAAGCAAGCCTTGATACAGGACACAAATCAATTCCCTCTATTAGTGAGCAGCTCTCTGAAACTCTGCTCTGATGCAGAGATGACTACCTGCTTTTCACATGAGAACATAACCTACCAGAACTATTTGAAGCTCCATATTTAAATGAGTATCTTGACTTGCGAAGACATGAAATCCTTGATCCCCTGTGCACAGTATGAAATGCAGAGAGACACTGGAGCTCTGCATTCTTTCTGCAGTCTATGGAGAAGATCCACTTTCTGGGAATAAATTAAGCTACACAAGGGAAATACTGTTGCTTCTAAAAGCAGAAAAACCCAAACCCAGCCCAGCTTTAGTCTGTACTGATTACTGATTAGACTCACCTGGCAACATGAACCACCCACAATCCCCTAAGGCTCAGCACTGCAATAATTAAACAAGGACTCAGCTGAGGGTGGTCTGTGCCCTTCTCTATCCACACTCATTAACTCCCTCACTCCCAGGCAGCCTGAACCTGCATCAAGGAAGTATCTGTTTCCAAGAAGTTGCACTTCACAGCAAAGCTACAAATTAAGTGATCTCCAGAGGTGCTGCACTCAACTCTCCCAAGGTCCCAGGAGTGCAGTACCCCATACCTTACTATACCTCCCCCTTTCCAATGGCTAGGAGACATGCTGACATCAGCAGCATGGCTGCTTGGCTGTGCTCTCACCTGCACTGGTCCCTTCCAATCCTGGCCGTTCTGTGATTGTGTGAGAGGCACAGAAAAAGGCACCCCATCTCCTTTCCTTCTCTGCTGCCAAGAAGAGCAGCCATACAGACAGAAGTGCCACCATCTGGGATGTGGTACAGGAGAGGCACCCGTGCTGAACAGCAGAAACAGCCCCGGGCTGCATTTTGTGAAGGGCCACTGGGTACTGCAGGGGGTGCTCCACTGCCAGATGTTGTGCCTGCATCAGGTAGAGCCCGGAACAAGGACACAGCTAATGTACTTTGCCTCACATTGGTGTTCATTCCAAGAGAACAGAATACAGCAACATAAAACACTGAATCCTGAAACACACCACAGACCTCAGGTCTTCACAATTTGCTCTTATCAGCATACACTGCTTGCTTGTATAGGCAAAACCAATGATAACAAGAATATAGATTCTCCCTTTATCTCACCTCCCAAGGAAGGTGAAGCTATTATTGAAGGCTGACCCCCTAAATAAAAGCCAGGCTATTTCTTTCATGAAAAATTTAAAAGTTATATTCACATGTTACAGTAGCAACCCACAGCAGAAGCAAAACAGAGCCACAGAAGCAATGGCTTTCAGTTTTTCAGTTTCACAGTTTTTAAAAGCAACATCAAGGACCAGATTAAAAGGGTGAGTTAAGTGAGGTCAAGGTAGTTCCGTTTCTTTAAAATGCAAACATTTCATTTTGATTTAGACATAGTTTGAAGAAGATTGATACAGCTTTTACTGAGATGATTTCAATGTGAAAAAAAAAAAACCAACAAGAAAAACACATTTGTTAAGAGCACGTTATAGTCAGGCTTTGTATACACAGTGTAAATAAACAGAGCTTGGTAAAGCTCTAAGCCATCAAACAGATGAAGAACAAGCCTTGGAAAACATTTATGACCAGAAACCCTTCAAGAAGCCCAGCTGCAAACATTTGAAGCACTCATTCCAGTGATCAGAAGTACCGTCCTCCTGGATACCACCATTTCTCAGAGCCCACTGTAGGCAGAGAGAAGAGATACTAAGCAACCAATACAAAAACACTTAGTAGCACACAGTTTTACATCCACGTATGCTACTAAGCTTCCAAGTCTGGATCCCAGCCCTAGATCAGAACAAGAACTAAGCATGCAACCTTTCCTTCACCTCCCCCAAGACAACTCAGGAGCATGATCTGGAAGCAGCCTCCAGACAGGCCTGGCAAAGCCAGGTGTCCACAGCACCGGTTACATCATCAAGCGCCCTTGTCCTGAAGGAGCTGCAGCTCACCCAACAGCAGCCACAAGCATAGCCTGAGGTTTTGGGGACCGGACAGCTCAAAACATAATGGCAATACACAACTGGAGGCCACACAGATTTGGGAACTGAACAAAGTGGACCTTCCTCAGAGCAAGCTGGTCTTCTTCTGCAGCAGAAAGACAGCTTTCTGAAAAAGAAATTAAATCTTATCCAGCGCATTTATTTAACGTGGAGTCTGGAAAATTTTCAAAATGAAAGAGAATAAACATGATAATCTTTCAAAATTGAAAACGGATTGCCTTTTCTGATGATCTTTCCAAAGTGTCTGGGCATCTGAGACAGGAAGAACTTCATAGCCCAGTTCAGAAAAATCTCACCCAGATCCAACTCCCAAACCCTCACTTTGCACCCATCCACAGAAAACATGCACACACACATACAGCACCCTGAGGCAACAGAGATGAGTCTTCTCTCTTTCTTAATCCATGAGGATAGAGCAGGTGAACTCTGCATTTGAGCAGATTCTCTCTATATTAAATACACTTTAAGCATGACCTTGCTAGGTTCACTTTCTCACTCATTTGCATTATGAGCCTTTCTTACACTTCTGCAAGAAGTTCACATTTCAGCATTCCTGTAACAATCAGCTCTCCCTCCTACTATCATTTGTTGATTTGCCTCATGATGTTTGCAAAAGTTACAATTCCTCCAGCCTATTCTATTTACTTTTTTTTTTTTAAAACAATCCAGTTTACACTGAGTACATATTCTATACTAATGCTCCCAACAAAATACATTACATACTTCAGAAGATGTTTACTATTAAAACAAGGTGGTCCCATTAAATCATTTTTTGGAGATATCAGATCCTGTGTACAATGAGCAATTTCTTTCTTGACCTCCCAACATGTAAATAAGTTCTTTGTAATCATTATGAACAAGCAAAGGAGCCTAATTTGTAGGAAGCAATATTAACTAATGCAAATTTAGTAGCAACTAACTAAGTAAGAGACAAAGGCTTCCAACAGGATAAGAAAGCATTTGAGAGATAGGATTTCCAGCTTTTATCTTCCAGTCAATGATTGGTTATAACTTGTCCAAGGTCACATTTAACCTACATTTTAGTTTCCGTAAATGAAACAAATAATGTTAAACCCACATTCTGGGCTTCATTTGCCTTACAGCCATGTTAGAAAGCTAATTAACATTTGTACAATGTTGTGGTAGCACAACAAGTTCTAACAAAGCACAATGTCTCCAGCTCTGGTGGTATCTTGTAATTGCTCTTGCACAGATCATAATTTCAGATAACGATGACTGTAAGACAATCCGTCACAAACATTTCCACGTGCTTATAACCGTCCAAGGTGTTTATTGCTGTGGTTGAGCCTTTGCCACCTTTGTCTTTACCCAAAGGTGGATGTGCCAAACATTGCCAAAAGATTTTTGAAGGTTTGAAGTAATTTTCCCAGCACAAATCAGCTCTGAATACTTTTAAGGCTGAAGTCTATGATTTCAAATCCGAATTATGCAGTTCTTCACAAGAAAAGTCACACCAAGATTGAAAAAAAGTTAAGATAAAACTTGACAATGTAAAACTGAAATGTTAAGCACAGCGTGGAAAAAAGCCTGTATGCCTGTGACTGGATATGAGAGCCACTCTCCTGCAGGTAGCAAACAGCAACACAGAAGTTCACCTCCTGAGGACAGACCGAAGTACGTGAAAGACAACATGAGCATGGTCAACATAACTGCCAATTCAGCTTCCAGCTAAAGTTTACAGAGGACTTTGAGAAGTACACTCTTCTCCTCCCTCCATAGGGTGCCCTATGATCTGCACAGAACATTTCAAATTTGCTCCCTTAAGAAAACATATCGCAGTTATCACTGCGCATGGCCAGGCTGCTGCTAATCAGGGACAGGAGTCAGCCAAGGGAGGAACAGCCCCAACCCCAGGTGTAACAAACAGACCATGAGCACCACTACCACCACAGGAAGGAGGGAAAGGCTAACAAAGCCTGCAGGACTATGCCTCTCCACTTACACCCCTGCTTCTGCAGGTTACAGGCAGGCTTATTGCCACAGGTGCAGCATAGCAGAAACACATGGTGCTTGCTGCAGCCTGGGGTTACACCTGAGCTCATAACTCTTGTGATCAGAGCTGGCTCTCAGCACTCTGCTTCTGGAAGCATGATGCAGACAAATGGAAGTTGGCTCTGGAAACAGGCAGCATGGGCCTGGGGTTTATTAGCTCAGGCTTTGCACCATGCAAAAGAATATAAGCTGGCCCTAGAGGCCAAATAGCTTATTAAAGTGATACTGAGCCCGAAGTAATAAATGTTGACAGGTCCGAACTGACTCTGCATGACTCAGCTCAGGTGTGTCTGCATCTGTGGTACAACTAGAAGAGCCCACTCCAAAACTGACAGTTCTCTATCCGACCTCAAAAATCACTTATCCCTGTAGGAAACAAAGGAGTTAACAGTTGCTCTCTAATAGGGTTTCTGTTCTTCTGAAAGAACCACTGGGAGGCTCAAGAAAAGGAGGTATCTGGCTTTACAACTCTGAGACTCATCTTCCATAGCTCAACCAAGTTAGTGCTATCTCATAGTTTTTTTAAGTTACAAAATCATACAGTTTTAAAACATTCAGTGCTTCACTTAGCTTGCCAGAAAGGTACAACAAGGAAAATCCAAGCCAAGTGTGATGCTGCTGCTGAGAGGCATCAGAGCAGGCAGCAAGAATATTTTGTGCAAAGGAGAACCCAATATTACAGACAATATGAGAAAGATCCCCCAAACCCTGTCATCCTTTCTTTTAACTCTCTCTGCTAATCCATTCCTCCAATAACTGTGTGAATAGACCAAGTAATTCACAGATTTAAATGAGATTCTTCAGGGCTATCCCGTAACAACCCAAATGGCCTGGCTTAGTCTGTACTGAAGGACCAAAGAATGGAAAGGAGTTTAAAAAGAAGACAAAAAAGAATAGCTGAATGATGATAGGGGGGTTGAAAAGATGGAATGTAACCAAGAAAAGGCACAGAAAACTACTTTATTTATTAGCAAAGCTTGAAAGTTAACTGCACTGAAGTTACCTGCAAAGAAAAGTTACTGGAAGACAGAAAGAGTGAATCCAAGCCACAAAAAGGAACATTTTTTGCCCAACACAATGAAGGCTGAAGTGCTTGAGAAAGCAGCACTGAAATTCTGAAAAGTCGGAAACTAAACTGCCATCTTGTGAAGTTACACTTTCCCCACTTTGGTTTGCCACCGAAGCAAGGTACATATTTTGTAGGCTCTGTGCTCAGCCCCAAAGCCACGCTGTGAGAAATGTAGGCTGCAGGAAACCATTCCGTTACTTTCACTTGCAGCAAGCAAGAGAGCCGAGGCAGCTCACCTAACCCCATCAGCACGCACTGCAAACGTTCGTTTAGATGACTGCCTTAAATGCACGTCTGAGTTGGTCAGGGAATGAAGCTGCTCCGTCCTTAGGAACCGCCATAAGGACACCGCCAGCAACAGCTCCGGCAGCTCGCAGTCACCTGTCCTCTCCGCGCATTACAGATGCAGCTCCCTACTGTGAGAAACCCCACCCAGGGACAAACGTCCTCCCGCATAGGGAACTCCCGCGTCCCCCTCGCATCCTGACGACCGTTCCCTGCAGCTCCCCGTGGGGCAGAGGCGCGCATTGCGGAGCCGAGGCAGCGCTCCCACAGCCGCGCACCTCGCGGACACCCGCAGAGGCTTCCCGACCGGGGCTGCTATTCCCTCCTCCGTAACCTCGCGGCGGCGCAGCTCCGTGCCGGCCACGTGCCGCCCGCCTCCCTCAGGAGGGATTTTCCCCGTTCACCCGCAATACTCACGTTTGATGCACCTCTGCGAGCCCGTGGCTTTGCTCCAGCCGTGGCAGCACTGCCCTCCGCAGACGTTGACCCTGCGAGAAGAGCAGAGAGGGACGACGGTCCGGAGGGGCTCCCATCGGCCCCCGGCCCCTGCACGGCCGGGACGGGAGACAAAAGGGCGGGAAGAGCGGAAAGCCGCGAGGAGCCGGGACGGCCGGGGGATGAACGCGGGGCCGCCCCTCGCCCGCTCGACGCCTCGGGTGCCCGAGGGGAGCGGGCGGGTAACGGCGCGAGGCGCCGAGAGCGGAGGCACGGCACGGCAATCGGGGCACCTTACCCCGGTAGCGGCGGCAGCGGGTGCTTCTGGCGGGGCGGCGCGCCGCTGCTGTTGCCGTGAGGTCCCGGCGGAGGCTTGGGCCGCGGGCCGAAGCGGGCCGGCTTGGCGAAGGAGGAGGCGGCGGAGTTGGAGTGGCTCTGCCCGACGGGGCCCAGGCGGAGCTGCACTCCCGCGCCTCCCGCTTTGCTCATCCGCCGCGTGCGCTCCGCGGTGCCGTAGCGCGCGTTGAGCTGCACGTTAAAGGTGCGCTGCTGCTGCCCCGCGAGGAGGGCCGGGCGCTGCTGCCGGCCGCCGGCCGATCCCGCCTGGCCGGGGTGCAGCACGTAGGTGATCCTTCGCAGCCTGCCCTTCTCGGCGGCGGCGAGCGCCGGGGAGAGCAGCGCCCAGGCGCACAGGAGGAAGCCCCATCCGATCCGAGCCATCTCTGCGGCCGGAGCCCCCGCCAGCTTCGAGACCCCCGGCGCCTGGGGGGGAGGCGCGCGCAGCGGGGCGCGGGGCCGTCCTCCTCCCGCCGCCCCCAGCCCGCAACGGGGCCGGGAAAGGAGAGCGCCCCGAGCCGGCCCCTCCCGCCCCGAGCCGCCCGCGGAGTTCAGCGTCCCGCGGAGCGGGAGCACATCGCTGGGGAACGGCGGCGGTGCGAGCGGCGAGCCGGTCAGGGAGGAGGAGGAGCGGGGGGGTGGTAGCGACGCGGACCAGATGCGAGCGGTGCCGGGCTCCGCGCGGTCTGTGAGCCGGCCCGGGCTGAAAAACGCCTTTAAGAGTCGTGCGGCGGGCGAGCGAGCGGGGGGAGGGAGGGGACGGCGAACGGGAGGAGGGAAGGGGCGCCGCGGCCCCGGTGCCGGCCCCGCGTTGGCCCCACCGTGACGTCAGGGGGCGCGGGGCCGGCGCCAGGTAGCGGCGCGGGGGGCGCCGCCGGTGCGGGTGCCACGCGGATGGCGTAAGGGACGCGCGCAGGGCAGCACACCTGGTGCGTTCGTGCGCGGGGCGGCGAGCGGCGGCAGCGCAGCCCCGGGGTAAGGGCCCGTCGGGGTCGGGCAGTGGTGTCGGGGAGCCGAGGCTGGGAGCCCCGAGGTGCTCCGTCGCTGCGCAGGTGGGAGCGCAAGGAAAGCACCGAGGCTTGCAAGAGGTCGGGCGCGCTCCTCGGCCCGCGCGGTCGGAGCCGGGGGCTGGAGACCACTCGGCAGAGCCTCGCGGCATCAGGGGCGCCGTTCTCTTTTGTTCGTTGTCGTTGTTGTTGTGTGTTTCCTAAAGAACAAAACACAAACCCGGAGCGTGCCCCAGGAATTAACGTGTAAGCAGAACCGCCTACGTTTATCGACAGTGTATCTTAACTGATGCTACCTTGTAGCGCTGTAAATAAAGTTTGCAGAATGCCGTGAAGAGTCCATCTTTGAAAATACTCAGAATCTGATGCGTTTGAGTTCTTCCCCCACCACTCCCCCCCCAAAAAAAAAGCCTCTCGGAGAATCAAACAGCTTGTGAATGCAGCAGCTTGGAATCTAGGTCTTCTTCCGCAGGTCCTCCTCTGCTCCTTTCCAGAGCTTTAAGGACACTGACCCTGCCTCCAAACACATGAGATTTTCCTCTTAAACGCCATTGGCAGAGCCGGCACGGGGAGCAGGAGGGTTTCGCATTGACAGGATTCCAGGCAAAAGCCAGAGTTAAGAGCACAGCGGTCCCTTCCTCCTTAGTTCCCATCTATTTAAAACTGCTCTAAAATAGATGTTTTAAATAGATGAGAGATGGGAGCTCTCTGTAGCCACCGCGTAAGGGAGCCACATTGACAACAAAGGCTCCCGCCTCAGTGCCCTGAGTTTGAGGAGAAAATGGCACCGGAGGCTCAAAAAATCCCCACGGGGCTACAGTAGAGCCTGAACTCCAGAGGTTTGGAAGGAAGCTGAGATAAAGCTTAAAAGATTCACCTTGAAAATAATTCAGAAATTAACTGCTGAGACCGCTGCCTCCTCCCTTGGCGAACGTGTACATCTGCGGTGTTTTCTTTAACATCCTGATCAGCTGAACTGCTCACACTTCCAAAGGATAATTACTGTCAATCCTAAGCACACTAAATATTTTTACAGTGTTTGAGGAACAAAAAAATACCTTGAAACCAGAGAAGTGGTGAGAAGACTGAGTGAGCAGCGTGACACTGATGTGGCACTCGGGATTGTTGCTCTGCACAAGGCCGCTGTCCTTCAGAAGTTTTCCGGCATGAGATCACAACTACTTGTGTGGCTGGGGTTGTTGTACAGAGGGCAAAAGCTGCATCATTCCACAGCAGGAGCCAGTTGCTTTTAAGAAATGTGGGTTTTAAGTCACGTCACACAGAGTGCAAGGGTGGTGTATCACTGGCTACTGTACAACAAATGGTGAGGGATCGCAAGAGAAATAGATCCACGAAGGTGGATGCCTTGCAAAAAATGATCTAGGTTCAGAAACATTACTGAAAAAATTCTAACTATTAGCTGAGATTAACTGGTTAAGATCAAGCCTTCCTCACAAATTCACACAGCAGATCTCTTTGTCTTCTCCCTTTTTTTTTTCCCCTCTTACACGGAAATCCACACATTTCTTGTCTGTTTGTCTGGTTTGGGTCACTTTTTTTAAACTTTGTTTCCCTCCCAGCTCTGGAAAGTTTAGGAGTTAGGGACCTGGTTTGGCTGCATTAACACACTGAGTTGACCACAGAAGTTTTAAGAGCTAAAAAGAGAACCTCGGTGCTGCTGCAGTCAAAAGCTCGGCTCAAATTTTTTTTAGCATATAGAAGTCCCTGCTTCTATAGACCAAGACACATCTAACCAGCACCAAGTGGCTGTGTGCTGCCCTTTCAGAAACAAGCCAAGAATTTACTACAGCTCCTTGAGCAAACAGTATCTGCAAGAGAGAAAACTCCTCTGGCTGCCTCCTGCCTCCAAAAGAAAAGGCATCAACTGGGCGTGCTATCAGATGCAGGAGTTAGCATCCTGCACCACCTGCCAGCTACACCACTTCTGTTCCTCTCCCCTTCTGATTTGCGTCTGAAGGGTGAACACAGAGAAATATAGAGAAGGGTCCTCAGACTGTACAGCTTGCACCAGAGAGGCTGTGCTTTGGGTGATCTGTGATTAGGGTTTGGCTGAGGTGGGCTGAGCTGGTCGGAACACCATGAGCAGGAGACTTGCTGTCTGACAAGATGGCAGGATTGTTTCAAGGGTTAAAGACTTAATGAACCAGGGAAAGACTTAATGAACAAGTGTGAGGGTGACAGTATCTGCAGTAAGAAACAAAATAATACTACTCAAACCAAAATGAGAGAGCTAAGCCTCCATATACACTTCTGTTTCATTCTCATTACTTTGGGGCCAGCTGCATGAGGTATGTGCAGAAGGCCTTCTGAACAAAGCTGGCAGTGCTCAGACCTTCACAATTCTTTCTCAGCAAACAAAGGGGACAGGACTGCGGCCTTGTGTCTCACAAACTGTGGGCCTGGGACCCTGGTTTGCCAGGCCCTTAGCAAGAGGCTGCAGGGTAGATGCATGCTATGTTGAGGGTGAAGTGACCTAAGCGTGGCTGATCACAGACTTACATTTAGGCACTGGAATGGGCCGTCCAGGGAGGTGGTGGAGTCACCGACCCTGGAGGTGTTCAAGGAATGTTTGGACATTGTGTTGAGGGACGTGGTTTAGTGAGAACTATTGGTGATTGGTGGATGGTTGGACTGGGTGATCCTATGGGTCTTTTCCAGTCTTGGTGATTCTATGATTCTATGATAAGCAGCAGTGCCACAGAGTATTCCTGCAACTTGACGTCCAGGTTAGCCAGGCAGCAGCTGAACAATCAGAAGTTCTCAGTGTGTTGCACTGAAAGGCCAGCTAGAGGTCCTGGTGCTTGTCTACACCCACTGGTCAGGACGCCTGCAAGAAAAGTGGAGTTGGGAGCTCATGATACATGTGAGGGTTTCACTTGTACACTCTGACCAGCCCTAGTTATGGCTACAGAAGAGCACTTTCACAGTAGCGAGAGCCCACAAGCTTCAATAACATTACTCCAAACTTTTGGGAAAAAGCAGACTCTACAATTTCTTGTAAACTAAAAAATCAGCTGGCAATCAGTTTCTAGTTATTTAAGTGTCTGCAAAGAAGTCCCTGTATTTTGTAGGTTAAATTGTACCTTTAGCCACAGCTTCCTAGATGTACATGTTACTCTAATCGAGAAGGTATTTCTTTTGAATGAAAGTGAACAGTTTAACTTTACTGTCATCAGAGTAGGGAAAAGAATTAACTGACCTTTATTATGTCACTAAAGCGCACATGACTCTAAATACATAGATTAAGTAGATTTGCAGAGCAAGACCACACTGATGGTAATACAACTTTTATGAAGTATTTTTTGTACAGAACTGTACCTTCCAGCCTTCAGGCAGAAACTGTGTTTACTCCATGGTCAGCAGTTCCTGAGTGCTACCACCATATAATTATTAATGTTTCACAAAAAGTCCAGCTTTCTTGGTCTTCATGTAGGCATTTACATTCACTTCCAAGGAACTCAGATGGTCAGTCTCGGCGTGGACTAATGTCTGAGGCCTTGGAAAGAAGTGGCTTGACTTTGCTGAAGCCATTCGCTGCTGGTGGCCCTCTTCCATGCCTCGTGAATCTGTAATGATAAATCTTTTTGTGCCTCAGGGCAACTTACATTATGTTACCTTAGGTAAACACTCTTATGCTTCCTCCTCCATCAACATGCTACCATAAATGCACCTTTGTAGCACCTTTCCCACCTCCTCCTCAGAAAGAAGTCTTCCTCTCCCCACGGCGATCATGGTTCTGTTGCATTGGACGCAGTACAAACATGCCAAGAGATGAATGATACCAGCTTTCCCAATTGGGAATCACAAGTACCTGAAGCAGACTAGTTTTTCAGAGATGAACAAGCTTTTATGATGAGATTTACAGCTTGCTCTGTATATGAATTCACATCTTGGAACAACATGGGTTCTGTGTGGTATTCGGTGTCTGAAGTGGTCAGATTAACATACAGGTAGTCTGGATGGGAAAAGGAGACAGACTAATGATAGTCAAGGTACTGATCATCTTTCCCCTTGGACTACTTCCACAAGAGGCTGCTACAAAGACTATTTTTTTTTCTTTTTTTTGGGGGGTGGGGTGGGGTGGGGGGGTGGGAGAGGCATTAAGTCACAATGAAATTTGGATTCATTTTGGCAAAAAATCTAATGCCAGTCTGTCACTGTTGACCACTGCCATATCCAGCAAAATGCTAGAAGCAAGTAGGACTTGGCTTATTTTCAACTTGCTGACATAACTGTCATACTAAAATTAGTTGCACAGATTTGCATAGTCTTGAATTCCATTTTCCTGAACTAGCAGAAATCTCTACTGGGATATTTGGCAGTTTCACAGTTACCCTCACATAAAATAACTGATTCAGAAATACAAGATTTTTTTTCAAGATATGAAAATCTCCTTACTATGCTGTTACAATTATTTTCCCCCTCAGGGAAATAAATATATCTTGTCTATAAAACAATTACAATATCCATTGAACTTTTAAAATGTACTATTCCTCACAAATTGCTCGTTTCTTTGAGCAATGCCCTGTATGCTGAAAATAAATAAATACAGAGGAAATTAGGTGGAAAGGAGCATAAAACTGAAAAAATACATTTAACTATTTCACTTTACCTTCAGGAGAAGACATGTTTAAACTAACACATTCTTCACAAAAGCAAAGTAAATATTACAACTAATATTTGAAAACTCTCGCAGCATGGCTATGTCATATGCCAAGAACACTAACCTCTACAAAAATAAACTTCAGCAGTGGATCCTGGTTTTTCACTGTTGCACTATATGCTGCTCAGACGTATGAAAACTAAAGGAAAAAGCTTCATATTGGCAAAATAGAGCTCCTCCTGACTTGAATTAGCTTTGAAACGTCTTAAAGTTCTCGTAATTATACGTAATTGATGCAGACAAGCCCATCAGCTTTAGGACAAGGGATGAGAAGTACATGGAAGCAGTCTGAGATGAAGGAAAGAGGAGCCATCGTGGATGGGAAAAGCACCCATGACTGCAGCAGCTACTTAATGATGTCAAAGGTAACATTTTCACATCCTTGCCGGTGCTTAGCTTCCAGCAGGCCCCAACAGCTTGGGATGACCCTAGATGGGCAGCTTGGGGCCCTGCTCTCCAGATCACAGAGAGAAAACAAGTTCTGCTCAGACTGCTGTGCTAAAAAGTAGAATCTGAGCTCAACAATCAGAGTAAACAATTGTTCAAAGACCATCTGGGCACACAGAACAGATTCTGGTTCTTTGGACTAAAAAAAGGGCAGAATACTACTTTTAATGATACACTTGGAGCAGCTTCCAGCCACACCAGTGCAGAGGTTGGGAATATGTGTATAGGTTCCTCTGTCTGCTGCTTTTTGAAAGCTTGTGGTGGAAGGTGGTGAAATGAAAATTACAAACTTTTTTTTTTTTAAAAAAAAAGAAGGTAGGGAGAAAAATGCTAGTCTTTCATTTCCATCACTTTTTCTCCAATAGCAAAAGGTGTCTGCAGAGGTGTTTAATGTCAGTCTGTAGTGTGTCTGTCTGAGGTTTGCATCAGGATGCTTGGGCACTGACCCTGCTCTGAGGAGGAGTTAGCCAGAGGACCTCTGAGGAGTCTCAGTTACCCTCTGAGCATATGCCAAGTTGTGGCACTGTGCCTAACAACCTCAGGCAAAAACAGACAAAGCTTGTGCCCATTTTGGGTGGGATAGAAACCTGTTTCAGGAAAGTATGCCTGCAGGGTAATGGTATGCAAGGCTGCAGGCTGCAGTGGGGAACTTGTGAACTAGAGGAGACCAGAAGAGCTAGGTTATTCCAGAAAGGATGAATCAGATCCCAGTGAAAAGTTAAACACCTGGGCTTAAACACAGTGCTGAGCACAGTCTGAACTGATCGTGCCACAAGACTGGTTGTAATGCAAGCATACTGCAGAGAGGCAAGCTCAACTAGTACAAAGCTTTGTCTGTATCAGAGAAGATCGAACTTGACCTGGTAACTAGGGGGCTTAGCCAAGAAGGGCCTGGTAGGGGTTTAAAAACCCAAACAATTAAAACATAGTTTACAACAGGACAAATGAAGGTGATGTGAATGATTACTTTGAGCTCCTGTAGAGCTGCTGAACTGTAGCTGTCCCAAATAATCTGCAAGACTCTGGGCTAAACAAAGACACAAGGAGGTCAGAGGAAGCCAGTGACTTAAGTTGTCCTTATCATGCACACATCGTGTTAGATTCCTAATGGAAGGATTTTCTTCTTGAGACAAGCTAAGCATACATAGCAGTAGCTCAGATGCTGCTGCATTCCCTGTGCAAAGGGGCAGCAGCAAGAAGTCCTGGGCCAGAGTGACATGGGGACAATGACAGAGGGACCTGCCCAGCAGTTTTCAGCAAGAAAGAGTGTGTTCCTAAACTGTATGCACAGCCCACAAATAGGTGGAGCAGCAGCACAAAAAAGTGATCCAAGGGCTTCAATCTCAATGAGCTGCAAGCAGTAGAAAGATTTCTTACTGATTTCATTTATCTTTGGATTGAAGAACGTAGACAAAGACTATGGAATGTAGATTAATGTGAAAGCTTTAACCTGCTTCAGAGTCTGTCGTGTCATGAGATCCTTTTTCCATTCCTGTTGGTGATAGGCAGTTTTGCAGCTTTTTGTTGGGCTGAGAGCACAGAGGTTGAACAAAGGATGAATATGAAAATGATGAGATTTGTATTCACCCCGGATTTAAAATAAAGTTTTATAATTTCCAGGTTGTAATTTGCTGTGATTCCCTAAAGCAGTAGCAGATGAATCTGAACAGTGCATGGCCTGTGGTCTGTCCGCAGCATGCCCACATCGTCCTGCTCTCAGACATTCCCGTGACGGCCAGCCAGTGAGTCACTCAACCACAGCTCCTCATCGCCAGCAAAGGGAGCTCACCTGACAGGCAGTCGTACTCCTCCCCTCGTTCATGCACTCACTCACTTCTGCCAGGGGGGTTCCTCACCCCAGCACAGGCGGTGTCTCCACAGAGCTGTGCTGAAGGTCTCTTCAGAAGTCTCTCCTGTGATGGCTGGGGGCTGATTCACTAGAAAACAGATTTACAGGGCAGTGAAACATCACACGCAGCAGTTAGGAACAGCATGCACAGAGTCTCAGCTACATACATCTGCATTCCAATCTGTAAATAACTTGATGATGTGCCTCAGTGGTAAAAGGTCTGAGAAATTTTTGTTTGAATCACATGCAGCTGACTGCAAAGAGAAAAGCCATTCTCTTTACAGATTACAGTCAGCTGGGAAAGTAAGCATTCAGAGCAAATGCTCTTGAGTGATACAGCCCTTTTTTCTCATTGTAGTTTTGTTGAGTTTTACTCAGCAGCACACAGTGAAAACCCTCTAGATTCAAGATCCATGCATAGATGAATTTGGTACCTTTGCCTAAAAGATAGCAAATAGCTTTTGTATTCAAACTTACAGTTTTCGGATTGGAAAAAAAAAAGTGTTTCTATTCTTTTCTTTCAAAACAAGCATAGAACTTTCAAGGAGCACAGTTTCCACCTATCAGAGCACACACAATCTTGAACTGAAAATATGCAATCTGAAGAAACAAAGAACAACAATATTTGTACAAAAGCTTCTTGTCTATTTCTGTTCTAAGCACATCGATGGCTATAGCTGTCCTAAGATCAAATAATTCCTATACTCCTTCTAAGCTGACTTACCTGCAGTGTCTCTCATTTTCCATGAGGCCGTACCTATGGCTGACAGTGATCTGTATTCTCCAAAATGGCAAGTTTGATGATTCCCAGAGAGGTAACTCGCAAGAGTTTTTCAAGCAGAGGTGATTTAACAGCAACTGCAATTGTGAAAATGAGAAATTATGACTGCCAACTACTGAAAGTGAGAGAAACTCCCTCAGTAGAGAGAACACGAACAAGGACCATATGTAAGTCCTTAGCATTGATCAGCAAAAACAACGATGAGTTGGTTTTTTTGAGTGTTCACCAGTTTTGCTTAAGTACTATGTCACATTCTCAGGATCTATAAGAATCTTCTGTGATTCTTTACAGTACAGTTCATCAAATACTGATATTTTCTGTTTCATCATTTAAAGCAGCTTTTGCAAGCCATAACTGTACAGCTGTTCTTCAGTCAGTTCATCATCTTCATTATCACATATTTTTAACAGTCTAGAATAGATCTCTACTAAATAACTTAGTCCTGCTCAAAGATAGGGCTGACACGTTGAATTCCTGCTACTTGTTGTTCTATTATTTTCAAATTGAATGTTGATAAGAGTTTTTTTCTTAAAGAATTCAAGTATTGTTTTTAGTGCAGAAAGGATCTAGTTGATTTGACAGGACAATCAGACTGAACAAAGCTGTTTTATAAAGCTACACAAAGATTTAGTAACTTTAGACAAAAGATTCACAACAACAGTTTAAGTATTTCCTCATATTTGGAGGTAGGGTTTATATAAAAAAAATGAAGCTCCATATTCATAACTCATTTATTAGAAGTGTTTGTTTGGAATCTGCATCCAAATCTCATGTTCTCTCTCTCTCTTTCTGTGACCCCAAGGGAAGCAGTACATGAGGTTTACTTTCTGCTCTGCTCAGGAGAAATTGGGGAGTTCTGCTTAATTTATGCGTATTTTAGAGTGCTGTAAGAGCTCTGATCAGCAGCTTTGGTAAGTATGCCTTTTTCCTTTCTATTAGAACATGTTTGTATGGATTAGCTGAGGCTGAATTTGCATATAAAGTACCCCTCTTTAGCAAGTAATTTTCTGGAATTTAGCTCTTTCCAACTGTTTCTACAGTAAAAATTTTGAAGCTCACTTAAGTGTTGTTTACAGATAGATGGCTTATGATTCATATTAGGAATAAAACTCAAAAAAGTGTTTTGTCTGAATTCTCTAGGTTTTGCATGGAAAAGAACAGCGCTGCAAGAGCTGTAACAGATTCTCTGCTCCTCAAAGCAGGGATCATTTTTTTTTATTAAATTGTTTGGTAAAAGTCTGCTGTAAACAGATGTGTAATGGTTTGTCTTAGGTACTGAAAAGAAGTCACTGTGACCACCTAGTTAAATACTATATATATGCTGAGCACTGCATTAGCTAGTTTTCACTAGTTTTAAAAGAAAGATGATTTAAGGCATCTTTTTCTTCTCTTGCTGCGTAGTACTCTTCATTACATGTCAGCCCTTATCCTGTAACATGAAAGCTTATCTTCTCAGCAAAGGAGGCTTTGAGTTCTCTCTCACTGGTAAAGTAGTTTAGCACTATGCCAAACTGGAAACTTTCACCCTTCCCCTGGGGTAAATAAAATCTCTATAGCAAGAGTTCAAGTCAAGCAAGTTCTTTGCTAGTTACTCTTTCCATGAGTCACACACTTCTCCAGAATCTGCCCAGCTCCTTGTTTCAGCAAAGCAAGATCAACATAACCCTAATTGTATTTTGTAGCTGAAAAGGATACTAATTTCTAATACTAACAAGAACAAAAGCCCTCTTCAGTTACAAACCAAACTTTTTGCGTCTTTGCCTTCTGCAGTTTCTTTCTTCACTTTCCCATAAAGCTTAGCTTTCCTCTCGCTGTTTTCCTAGGTCTGGCTCTCTAATCAAAACAACGTGCTTACCTTTTAAGTTTCTCACATAGATTATTTCTCAGCAGCTACCAGTCTAACAAATATTTTTCACTGGAGGGAGATGCTCTTCTTTTCTTAAGCTATCTGGTCACACATGCATTAAGGAATTACACTGGTCACATGATCATCCTCCACAGTGCTCCAGTGCATAAGGCTTAGACTGAAATCAGCAGTGGTGTGGGGGTGTACATGGAGCTCGGTTTCAAGGGCCAGCACTGCCTGTTACAGCCCTCTTCTAATTTGTAATATTCTTACCTTGGGGAAAACTAATGCTCTTTGAGTATACTGCTGATCCCGCAATCAATTAATCTTGCACAGTGTCTTAACTATTCTATACAGCCATTGTTTCCATATTCCAAGAAGAATAATAAACATTATAGGAAAACATATTTTTATTTTTATAATTAAAAGAAAATCGGAAATAGTATCTCAGAGGGTAATCTGTTTTGTCCATAATGGGAAATAGAGGACAATGAACAGCATCTTCCAGGGCTATGTATTATGGCACATGGGAAACCTTTTTTGAAAAGTAAGAAAACATGTTTGAAAGTACAATGAACATTTAAACTGAGCGTGTGGGTGAGAAGCTGTGAGCTAGTTTTCGTCACTGATGGTGCTGATTCCACATAATATAAATCCATTTGAAATACTGTGCAGAGCAAGCAGAGTGGTCCCAATGGTGAGGTTTGATTTTTATCAGGTATTATGTGCACCAAGGTCTGTGTATTGTCAAAGAGGATCTTGTCATAGACAATAATCCCACTGAAGCTCTTGGAATGTTTTCACAGTTCCATTTTCCAGGATATCCTCAGAAATAAAGCTGGTGATGTCTAGGCATTGTGGAGGATGAGTTATATTCTCCTGACTCTCAGTAGTAGGTTAAGTCACTAGGTAGCCTGTTGAAATGCAGTTACAGTAATATTTTGGCTGCCTAAATCTGTAATGTAGAGATGTTCGGAGTCACAGGTTTATGAGTGCTCTATTGTAATGCAAGCTATAGCGCAATGTACTTTCAACTGCAGGCAATTAATTATTATTTGTTTATCCTTATTTGTTTTACTAGGCCTCTTTATTCCTACCTACAGCTTTTTTTTACAACATACAAGAATAAGCATTATTAGCATTTATATCTAACAAATGCCAATATACTCAGAAAAAGAGCCAAGCACCATAAGAGGTTTTGCTTTGTTTCAAATGTACAATGGTGTAGAAAATAAGCATATGTTTTCGGTTCCTTTTTATCACTTTAGAGTGTTGTCTGGCTTTTCCAAACAGTATATATAAATACTATTATATAACCCCAAGATAGGAAAGCACTTGTTTAAACATGTGCATGCCTACAGTATCATAATTTGCAGAGACTCAGAGTTGGCACCATGTTCTGACATGGAAATTTAGGGTTGCACCACATGTACTAAACAATTGCTCTAATGTTTGAAATACAATGGCCATACTGTTTTGTTTCCAAGTTCCTTTAGGAAAAATCAGTACAGAGTTTTTGGTACAAAATTACCACTCTAGGTACAATAGAAAAGTATTCAGTGTATTATTTCTAAATACAGACATTACTTACAACACTGTAAAAATAAAAATAATTTTTAAAATCCTTTCAAATTAAAGCTTAGGCAGAACATTTCTAGTGCTACTTGGGACTCTGAGATTCAGTAGGAACATAGAAGTAGCCTGTGGATGCAGAAGTCACAGGTGGAAAGCTGAAACACAAACAAACAAGGCCTCTCTAGAAAAAAAATAAATCTCCAAGTTAAATATGCCAGTTTCATTGTTACGAACTACCGAGTTGACCAGGCACCTTGTTCTACGACAGCCAGAGGAAAACAGGTTTTGGTACCGTATTGAAAGGTAACAGTGGAAAGAGGGAGGAAAACAGCCTGGTAAAAGATAGCTCCCGGAACTGGATGCAGTTGCACCATGGATGGCTGTGTAACTCTGCACATCCTGCTACTCTGTCAGCCCTCAGAAGTTCTCACAAAACCTCAAAGACTTTCCCAGCTTAGTCTTGCAGATTTTGACACCTCTCAACCCCTCACAGCACTGTAGGGACCACAAACCAGGCATGTCTGCATATGAGCTGAAATAAGGCAGAAAGGTTTTGATGATGTATTTATACTAATCTTGTATCTTGATAGGAAGTCATCTCTCGGCTTTCCTGGTGACCAGAACTGTCATCTAGTCTCAGGAAAACCTACCTGTATGGAAAAATTGCACTGACCAGAGTTCCACGTACTACAAAAGAACACAGCAGTCTGTCAGGAAATTTCTCTGCTGGGCTATAAGAAAGCAGCTCAGCTGTTCAATTTTTTTCCTTTTTTTTTTTTTCTGACAGACTTGAAAAACGTGAGCCAAAAATCAATCTTTGTAGCTGTAGAGAAACTCTATGGTCCCTGTTGGATGTGGCTCTGCTAGAGAGAAACTACTGATAGAGTTAAAGGAATGCTACAGCAATTACTTGTGCCCTGCACTTTAGTAGTTCTCAGCAATAACTCCACAGCTAACTGGGTTTAAACTGACACTGCTATGGCACCCCATCTGCCCCAGGTTCATTTTTAATGCTGTCTAGTTCTATTAAGCAGCTAATAATACTCGCACCTATGCAACACTTTTCCTTTATAGACTACAACAGACTGACACAGCTGTACCCCTGTTTCACACAGGGGAAAATTCAGGGGAAGTGAAGCCGATGCTGGACTTTCTAACGCATGCTGCAGTTTGGGTGGCAAGAGGCTGACGGATATTACTTGTTTTTTTCCTCTGGTGTGCTGGAAAAGGGTTTAATTAGCCACAGCAGACTTCAAGTGTGCAGGCACTTACAGAGCTGCAGGGTTCCCACACATCCTGCAGGTGCAGCCTCGTGCTTTGGGCGCTAGGGGCTCAGCAGGTGCCAGGCTGCACCCTCCCACCATGGCTCGTCTCAGCCCCAGCACATCACTGCAACCTCCACAGGTTGGTGTCAAGTCAAAAAGCTAAGGAGAAATAAAAAGGAGGGGGTTGCACAGCCTTGGAAAAATTGTGGGTGGCCCAGGGGGAGGCAGAGAGGGAGGCTGTGTAAGGAACAGGGTACGCAGTGCTGAAACTTGCAGGATGGTGAGTGGAAATGCATTCAGGGAAAAAAGAGAAGGGGGACACTCTTCTACCCAATATACTCAAGTTTCAATCCAGCAAAAAATGCCATTTGAATCAGGGAGCTGGAATACAAATGAGGTGCAGTGTGCACCTGCACCAGGCAAAATGTCAATTAAAGTTGTGCGGGCAGATTTACACCTGGAATTCCCTATTCTGAGTGCCTGAATTGTATGCCTGAATTGTGCAATCCTAAAGCTTTTCAGCACTGACATCTGTCTGCATTCCTGCCCTGTGCTGGAAACAGTTATAGGTTGGTTCTCCTGATTATTATGCCCACGTAGGTGAAAGCTTAACACAAGAGGAGGCTGAGCTCCTACCACTGCATGTGAACAACGACCATAAGGCAAGATTCCAGGGCTAGATGGGTCAACAGTATTTTTACAAGCAACCCCACATCATCTAATTGTCATCATACACAGATCAACTTTCATGTTCACAGAATGGAGAGTTTTGGCCCTATTACTTCCTTGTAAGGCCACCACTGAATTTCAGTGCTCTGAATCCAAGACACCATCCTCTTCTAAATTCCAGTCTTAATTTATCCACAGCCAGTTTATATCTGCTCCCTGCTTTTGGTGTGAGAATTTTCTGTCCATCTTTCTGAAGTTCAGGGCCTTTCCAGAGTGGGTAACAGGTATGCGAACTTAAGGACCAGTCTATTGGTACGTCATGCATGGGTTAGTAGTAACTGCTACGTTGATACAGTATTCTGTATTCACACTTTCTACAGCTTGCAATTCTAACTAAAAATGTATTAATTTCCTTTACGGAGGTGTAGACAGTGTTCTTGCCTTCAACTACTGATTTTAATTAACGTTACAATCAGCTTTAATGTTTAAGAATTATTTTAAGCAGACTAAAAGATTTATCAGTTAAATAACTAAGCTTTAGCCTTAACAAAATGTTTACATAACAGGGAATTAAGGTTTAAATAACATATTAGTTTAGAGAAATCACACTTCATTCCTAAGAAGACACTAAATATGCAAGAAGTTAGTTTGATAGGGAAACTTATCACCTTAAAACAAGAAATACTGGAAAGTAAATAGTTACTTGATAAGTAATCTTATCGAGGCTTGTGCTGAACAAGAAATACATGTTAGGCCCTTCGGTTGAGTGCAATATAGTTTTTATGTGGTTTAAGTTTCAAAGCATTTGTATATTTACTAGTTAGATTGATAGGTCAAAAAAATCAACAATGAACAAAAGTATACCCTAAGAATAGGCTATCATGCTATCATTCTTACATAGCATATGCATCCAAATCCTCCGAAAAACATAATCTGACTCTCTAAAACAGTTACAAGAAATCCACCAGCAGCTGCCTAGGTTCTGATTTGTTTACAAAATTAGATCATTAATTTAGGTGCAACTAAGAAGGTAAATTTGGCCCTCCCAGTTTAAATCTCAATCTTCAAGTAATGTTCCTGTTCCGTATTTTGTTACGATACCCTATTTACCAAGAAATTCTGAGTTGCTGGAAAGCTGTGCTGTCAAACAGTTGGCACAGCCAGTCAAATGCAGGACTTTCTTTTTAAAATTAATATTGCTGTTTGAGGCCACAGTGTGTGTGTGGCTCTAACTCAGCTGTTCAGGATAAGGGAGTGGACAAAGGCATGTCCTGCCCTCTCAGACCTTGCTATACTGCTTCTGCTTTGGGAAGTGACAGAAGGGCACAGGCTGGGGGATGCTCCTGGGAGCTGACGGACAGAGAGACTTCCGTTTCCTCAAAGCTTCTGACCTCTTATTGACGTGAGCCCAGGCCAGGCCAGGAACACGGGGTGCGGTGAGGAAGCTGTGGACCACAGCTCAGCTTCACTGCCCATGTGCCTGCTGGATGAGGGGTTGCTCCTAGCAGAAGCAGGCCCCTCTGAGGGCTCCTCTCCAGGACTTTTCCTGGAGACTAAAAAGTCAGTCGTAACCACTGTAGGCAGAGAAAAAATTCCTGCCTAGCAGCTAGGAAGGGGAAACAAGAAAAAAAAGTACAGGCACCCCCCCACCCCCTTTGAATCTTCAGTGACATCTGAGTGAGTGTACATAAAGAAGAACGCTGTTGTAACTCTGTCAGCATGGGAAAGCAGGCAGAAGGCAGGGAGCATGCACACGGGAGGTACATACAAACTCCTAAAAATAAGAGCCTATAAATGCACTCCAGAGTCAAAAGTAAGTGAAATGTTTTCAGAAAATTCTAAAGGGAAGAGTGGAAGAAAAGCAGAGCAGCCCTCTGGGAACTCTGCTTTCTTAAGTCATAAAAATCTCTGTTTTCCCTGTCTGGAAAAGTTGTGCACAATGCTCAGAACAATATGTTTTTATTTTCAGCCTTTTAGACCAAATAGCCATGAAAAAAAAGCTCAGTGTAAACTGCTATGAGTGGGCAAAAAGTCCCGCCTTTTAGTTTTGTGACACATTTTTAAAAGCTGGAGTTTGAGACACAAAAGTAAAATCATTAAACAAAATTAACAAATAAACAGTGTATTTCAGAAATGCATCTATTTAACTAAAACATGCTTTCCTAATTGCTGTAGGTTTTTTATGCCGTATGTATAAATATTTCATGTCCATTTACGAAATTCACAGAAATTCAGAATCTCAGAATGGTTCAAAAATGGAGATGACAAATGTGTTATTAATAAACCATACAGATATATTTTACTGAATGAAACGGCTTGAAAACAAGCCAGACTTCCAAAATGGAAAGCAAGATACATTTTTTGCTCCTCTTTTTTTTCTTTCTTTTTTTTTCTTTTTCCTGAAGGCATCCGACTGTGCAGGAATGCTTTGTGGAGAATTTAAAGACGGACAAATAATCAAAAACTTGGTAGAGGACAGAGCAGCAGACTGTATTAATTAAACCACAATTATTTTTGTGGCACTACTTGGTCTTGCACGGCCATGCAGTATATTCACACATATTGTGTCTAATCCTACTATCATGAGATAGACAAAACTCTAGACAGCAGGAATTTGGCTTGGCTAAGTCAAGCACAGTGACTTATTTCAGATGCTGATATCTGCTTCTTAAAAAGAAGCATTGTTAGCTTTTCCGGTATGTTCTATAGCCGGACTGAATGAGACTCAGATTACGTGGGTGTGCTCAAGGGAAACCTTTAGACAACACCCAAATATTGCAGACATTTATAAAGCCATTAACAAAGCTTTGCCTGGATGTGTTGCTGCATCTCCAGCTGAACTGGGTCAGAGACTGAAGCCCCTCGGAACCCTCTCAGCTGCTCCCTGTTGCTTTCTCCTTTTTCCCCTTCCAGAGATTACCCTCCTCTGAGATCTGCCTCTGTCACTGCATGCGTAGGTCGACATTGTGAAATTCTGCAGTTGCTGTGACTGCTTCATCATTAATACCCCTCAACAGGTACTCACCTTATGGATAAGATCCTGATTTTATCTCTATTACTTCGACTAGGGATCGGCCTTTTAATTCTTCATGGGTGGTAAATGGAGTGGAGTGAGCTTGATCAGAGGGCTTGCTGAAGCTGGCACCCACCACAGTGGCTAAGGCTGGTGTAGGAAACCAAAGTTTATAGAAGCAGAAAATAAGCAGAGGCACCCTTTTCCACGAGGACTGGCAAGTCCCTCCTGATCAGCCCTCTTGAGGAGTGGAAACTTCTGCTTCAGCTCACTGAGCTAGCCCTTATTCTCAAACTCTGTTGCACCCTAAATGCAGACTTCCTTAGATGCCAATCAAAGGCAACCTTTTATTCCTCAGTTTGACACAGCACGGGATGGATGTTAAGGAACAGATACAGATAGGATTTCACCACATTTGTTTATATTTATATTACGTGTGTGGCAGGGTTCCCTAGAAATCTAACAAATTGTAAGTGGGGGAAGAGGTGATAAGAGGTCGGGGAGCTATGGCAGGCTGCTGCTGTAAGCCAGTGTTTGCTGTGCATATGTCATGTGTAGATCCTGTGCAAAGGTCAGAGCAAGGTAAATATTACAATTCCTAAAAGGTCTTTGCACAATTAACATTTGAAAAATAATATGTATTATATAAACTGCTATGTTTTAAAGAGGCCAGGAAGAGGAGAAGGTAGCCTGCAGCCAGGAATGTGCTAATTAATGTGTACAATAGAAATATTAACCAAGTGACCTTAGGGGTGGGGAAGGAAGGCAGGAGGAAGGGGAAAAACATGACACAATACCCTTAGCATTATGTTAGAATCCAGCACCATGAGAAACAGGACAGATAGACAGGAAAACAGCAGTTCTGCCATCTTGGCTACAAAAAGCTGTCCTTACTAAGAGAATAGCTCTGCACCTAAAAGCTGTGTATAATAGGATGACTCACTCTAAGCCCCAGACAGCGCACCCTGAGGCTGGGGTGAACAGAACAACCCAGCCTTCACCCTCGTGAGCCCTTGGAGACCCTAGAGAAGATATTCATCATACGTGTGACATGCATATGCAGTGAATATTGTTTAATAGTGAGTTTTGTTTTCCTGTCTTCTCATTGTAGATCAATGGCTTAAAGTGAACTTGTCTTTTTAACCTCAGTCTACAGGAAAATCTGACTGAGTAATCTCACATATTAAAGCATTCTGTTATTTGCAAGCATGGTAATGTTCAAAATTTTTCCTATAACCACTGTCCCTACCTTTGTTTTCCAGGATACTGAATGGTACTACAGTGAGCCTCAACTTAGCCTCTCCTGAGCAGCCTGTGTGGCTATCTCTAAGTGTGAGCTGAGGAAGCACCTGCCAACATGCTGCTTTGGTCAGGAAAATCCTCCAGCAGACTGGGTGAGTCAAGTGCAGAGCCTGCCAAGTACTGTGCGTTACAAGGGAGTTTCTAATGAAGCAATGAAGCCTATGCATTGCTTCCATTTTCTTGCTGCTATGGAGGAGCGTCCTTAAGTTGTGGCCCCATCTCCTGGCTTGTTCCATTTAGATCTACCAACTCATTTTCCTTTTCTGCTCTTAGCTGATCTTGCAGATGAACTGCTCTGGGCTCTTCCTGCCAAAAAACTCAGTTTGTCTCTGCCTCCTTTTCCCCAGCAACGCCCTTCCATGTCTGTGAAATTCCTCATCCGGTTGTTTCTGTCCCTTCTTCATGACCTGACATCTTTATCAGCCTCTCATGCTTGGGCTGTTGGGGCACACAACGCTGCGGCTTAGGACTGGACTGACCTGGCAAGAGCAAGGAGAGGTGCCACTAGTGTCATGAGGAAGAAGGATGGAGAATTTTAGCCAACTTTTGACACATGAAAATATTACCTTAGAGTAATTCAGAGCTCTCAGAGCAGTTTGGATATATATACAACCCTCACACCTGCCCATAACTTGCTTGCATACTGTATTTTTCTAACCATTTTTTTCCTTATGCTTAGAATAGCATTTTGAAGTTGCTCTTAGTCTCAGCAGCAAGATGAATAGGAAGGATAGCTTTAATGGATAGTTTGCACAAAGGGTAGGATTCAAATATCAGCTCCTAGTGTTACAATTATCTAATTTTTTTTTTCCATGCAAGGACCCAGTCAGAGGAATTCATGCCCATACCAAAATTCTTTCAATACCTTTGCTGGCATCTGCTGATTATAGCCTAAACAAAGGAACAGAATGGGTCTTTTCAGTCTTTTAGCAATTCATACGTAAAGTCTTTGTTTCTGGAGCACAAGAATGAAGCTGGTCCCCAGGAATAAGAACAGTAAAGAGAGACCTCAGTGTAATTCTGTTCCTCTTCATGATTAACTGCAGTTAGTGAAAAACAGACATCTCTTTCATAACCTTTAGGTTCCTGGAAATGTATTTGAGTCATACCAATTTGTCAGCAGAACAGGAGCTCCCAGCGTGACAAAGTTAAAAGAGACTATGCTGCTCTTCGACACAGTGAGCATATTCTCAAGGGTGTTATCAGGTAGGATGGCTATCATATGTCTGCATAAATCCTGAGCAATTACTGCAAGAATACTAGAACACAGGCTTAGTGCCTGCAGTTCAAAAGGGACGCTGATAAGTTAAAGAAAGTTCAAAGGAAGGCCACAAAGATTAACATGGGAGATGACCAATCTTCCTTGTCCTGAAAGCCCTGTACCAAAATCTTTATTTGTCCAAAAGACAGGAAAGGGACACATAGAGAATGACCATTAAAAGTGGACATTGATCCCCCAGAAGACCTGCTGCTCACTGCATATGGGATGAGGAAAGGTTGTGATAGGAAATGGGCTGGTGACTCACTTCTTCCTTAACACTACGATAGATAGCCCAAACCCATCAGCTGCTGGGCCAATGCAGTCCATACATCATGGTTTTGGCATAGGATTGCACCTTAACTGCAATGCATCTCATGTAGCTCTAATGCTGCTGCTTAGCCACCTGGAAAATAAATGTCCTAAATGAGAAACAACATGAATTCAGACTTCATCAAAAATAAGGTTAAGGATTGACATGTTCAGAGACTGATACATGTGTAACAAAACTTTGGTAACTTCTACTCAGCAAAGGATGCTGAAGATTGCTTGTTAAGAATATCTTCATCTCTTAAAGTCAGCAAACTCCTCGTGAATCTAATGCAATCTTTGGTATTTCAGAGAAGAAATCTCCTAAGACAGCTATAAACTCTTATTCTTCCCTCTCAATCCTGTTTTCCTCTGTAGCAAGCCAGTGCATAAGTACTGCTTATTCACACAGCGCATGACTGAAGTTGAATAGCTAAGAAATCTCATTCAAATTATTCTTTGTTTTGCTATATTGAAAAGAACAAGTGAAAATGAGTGCACCTGTTTTGAGTTCCTACTTTGAAAATGTTTGTGATGCAGGAATTTATAAACTTAAAACAAAAATACATTCTAAATTCTTAGCAGTCCAGCTACTCTGGCTGCCTCTTTTCTAACAGTGGTGTGGAGCTGCCAGTGGTGTACACTCCCAAGTAAACTGTACAGGGCCTTCTGACTTACTGCAGGAAAAAAACAAAACAAAACACCAAAAAAACCATGCAGAAGCCTTTGGCCAGGATGACCCCTGCTAGCAGAGGTTTGGAACTTTGACGTGTGTTATGACACAGTGCCTTTTTTCTGCAGCCCATAGGTATGCAGAATAGCTGCAAGGAGATCACGTGGGGATTTATGGAAAACTAACTCAATTACAAACATTTAAATAAAGTTAAATGCATTCTAATGAAACATCACAATCCCTCTCTGAACAGGAATCACATGACAACAAGGAGAGCTTCAGCAGCCACTAACATGGCTAGTGAGGTTTTATAATAACAACAGAATTATTGTATGTTACTATTAAATCCTCTGTCACCACTGATAGAATTAATCAAGTACTCCTCAGTACATAAACGCATTGGCAAATTACTCTTATTCTTGGTCAGCAGTTGTGGTGACAGGACTCTTTCATCCTTTGAGTGATGGATGGTATGTGTTGCTGCTGGGAGACAGAAGACAGAAAGTCAAGTTTGGGGCTTAGGGAATAGCCTAAAAAATTCCAGTGGAGCTTGTGCAATGTGTGAGAATCAACCAGATACAAAAGGAAAGGAAAAGCCCTAGCTAGTCATTGTAAGACAAACTTTGGATAGCTATGTGAATTATTTTCCTGCTGACATCACTGATAGCTGCTTATGGAAGTGCCATAATGTTTTCTAAGCATTGTTTGGATTTCTTGGCTATTTTAGAAACCATTTCAACCTCCAGGATGTCAGAAGCAATAACTTGCCAGGGAAGAGAAGACAACACCAAACATCCTCACAACAGCAAAGGGAAATGCCACTTTTCACACAGAGAGGAAAAGGAAAAACATTCAGGAGAGTTTTCCTCTTAAAACTAGAGATCAGATATCATAACTCTCTGTGTGATGGTCCAACTGATTTTGTTGTCATGAACAACTATATCAAATTAAAAGGGAACCACAGAAAACAGCAAATAATCTCTGCTTGCTTTCTGTACCTTGACACTCCATACCCAGTATCCCTGTGGTTTCCAGAGAAAGGAGAAAGAGCAGCCTGGGACATTAGGCAGATATTTTTTCTGAGCAGTCAGTATTTCTCCCCAGTGCTCTGCCCTGCTTCCAACAGCAGGCCTGATCCTGGCACTTTGAGTGCTGTCCCTGCACTCGCAGGATAGCTGGGCAGTGAGACTCAGTGCGAGGAACTTCACGTCTGTGCTGTGTGGACCTGACAGTGCCACCAACCACATTCCTGGGACCTGACACATGCTGGAACACCTCTTCTATGCACATTTCTCCAATTTTGGCACATCCCAGTGGTTTTCTTAGAAAAATGATCTAACTATGGTCATATGACTTCAAAATGTAAAGCACACATTTTGGCCCCTCAGCAGGACAGTCTTTGAGCGAAAGCCTGTAGAAACATACTCATGTCGTTTTGACCACCAGAGGGGGCCTGCATTTTCCCAGATTCTCAGTAATAAACAGGGAATCGTCTTTTAGGAGAGGAATTAAAAGGCAAGTATGTATTTGTAATGAGGAGAGGACCTACAGGCACTGAGTCATAGTCCACTGACTGTCACTGTCAACACAGTGACAGATAGACAAGGTAAAAAGAAAATAAGCAGATGTGGGATGAGCAAAGAGTGCTGCCACATACCTGCTCTGTAGCTGCTGTGCCCAAAAGGTATCCTGCTGAGGAAATTCTTAAGGAACAACAATTTTTTCTCCTGTGACTCTGAATACAAAACACAATGAGATTATTCCATTCATTGTCCTGAATCAGTGCCTTGCCCTGTGTTCATTTCAGGAAAAGTAATGCTATAGCTATGAGGCAGATTTGCAAAACTGTCCTTAGATGTCTTATCAACATATCAATAGCTTGATTTTAACTTCAGAATGAAGCATTTTTCAGTTATTGGTATTTTGTGAACATTTTTTTGTGTATCTAAAACAATGTTGGGCATCCCAGCTCCAGTTCAAGGAATCTACTTCAGAAAGAATAATTTCCAGCTAACTTCTACTTAAAATGAGAAATCCAGGCACAAAAGTTTACATGAAAGAGCGGGAAAGCTCAAAGAAAAAAAAGATTCTGTCTTCCCTAAGCAAATGAACTGATATATAACAATATATTACAAATATTATCAATAACAAATATTGCTTTTCATCATTACCTACTTAGTTGGCACTGTACTTGAAATCTCAAAACCACTCATTATCCTTTGCTTGAACTTTACTGTTTTCTCTCTGTAATACGAACGCAAAGCATGTGTAATACCAAACCCCATGCCTGTGCTCTAAAGCAGCTTTCAACAAGCATCTATATAATCATATACAGAACAAAGCAGCAGAAATTAACATCCAGCATTAAATGTTAAAAATCTTGTTTATGTTCCATGGCTATTACAATAAGCTGACTGTATAAAATAATGCCATTAACACCACTATCTAGAATTTCAAGACAGGAAAGTTGCTGCTACTTGAATAGCAATAGCTAATTTAGCATATTCTCGCTTGGAAACACTGTACAAAGAAATCAAATCTTTCAGCTGGAAACCTCATTCCTAGAGTTACTGAGTAACATATAAATAGGACCACTTAGCCATATAACATCTGCCCCCCACCCTGACTTATTCATCTATCTGTAGCAGATATGAAAGCTTGTGGGTGGCCTGACATGGTCCTCATTCAATTTTATTTAATTACTCACTTGATTTCACTTGAAAGAACTATTAAAATGGCATCTTAATTGCTCAGTATTATCCAGAATCTCTTTCAAAGCCCATAAATGTCAAGGATTAAAAATGATGTCACTTTTCTAAATTCCCTATTCAGGGGAAAAAGAAAAAAAAAAAAAAAAAGAACTTCCATCCAGGCCAAAATAAACAAGCAAACACATAAAAATACACAGTCCTTAAGAACGGGATCAGCTCTCCCCCATCCCCCAGTGCTGCACTACTGCTGCAAGCAGGATCTGAGAGTACAGAAGGCAGATGAAGCACTACAGCCACAGTCTCAGCAGGTGGGCAGCCGCATTTGGGATCCTCAGACCCCATGAGCTGGAGGTTCACAGCCACCATCACGATGTCCTCCAACACAGGAACTGCCAGCCTGAGTCAGACCAAAGATCCATCTAGTTCAATATTGTGCCTCTGACAGCAGACAAGAGCAGGCGCTTAGGAAGAAAATACGAGAACAAGGTATGTGTGTTAGAGTGATGCCCCCACCCCCAAATATCCTCTCTGCTTCCGACAATCAGCAGTTCAGGGATTTCCTGAGCCAGATGTTGCATCTGGATCACTGGTTTTAACAGGCAAATATAAACTATGATCCCAATGCAAGCAGGGGGGAGATACAGGGGTGTGGCTGCAACTGCAGTCTGGGAAACACAGCAGCAAAAGGCAGAGTGGCTTCATGAACACAGAGGTTTCTGAGCCTTTCTGACCTCCATGCATACAAGTGTCATAAATTCCAGGCTGGCATTAAGGAGAATTAACTCCCATCACACTTTATAAAGCTAGATCATGCCACAAGTAGTCTTATGAGGCAATCTGTAGGTAAGGCCTGCTCTTATATGCACAAGCAAACGTACAGACTACATCTGCAAGCAGATGTTAATGGCAAGGTATATTGAATCTGCCCCTTACTAACCTCTCACGTAAGAGAACTCTGAGTGGATATCTGATTTAAATGAGTTTCAATCTAGCTGAGAACTGGAAACACCTTGGTGTAGAAGCACGGTGCATTAGAGCAGTTAGCCATGAATTCACTTCAATTGCTACAGCCACTTTGTGCAGCAGAGCTGACATACACAGCTGTAAGGAGGAGCTCTCATGGATCCAGAAATAAGATTTATTTTTACCTTTGGGGAAGGATGGAAATGAAGACCATTACCTTCTTCGGGAAGTTGGATTTTATTGTGCTTGATCTCCATGTAAGGCTTTGCCTTTCCTTTGTTTTAACTGATTTGAAAGAAAAACAATCTTTTATATCTGCTATAAATAAAATCACCTTCCCTTCATCTCCTCATCAAATGCTACTCACATTTTTATTCTTTTTCTTTTTTTTGACGAAGATAGCCCCAAAATAACTGAACTTGGCAACCTGGCATACAAATAGTTCTAATCCTGGTGCACACACATGTTCAAGCTTGAAAACAAACTGAGTAAGATAAAAATAAAGGTGTTGGTAATTCTGAGTATGTCTGCCCAGCGTCTGCTAAGACTTTCAGCATTTCCTAATCAAACTGCCCTGTGTTTTGTGACTTGACACAGATATACCTACCTGATCTGAATGTTCAGAATGCTCCACAGCAGACAATGAAGAAAAGAAATGCTTTGGTTATCACAGAAGAACTTTGTGGATAGTGAGAGGAAAGGAAGAAATTGCCTAAGAACAGACACTAGAGAGTGTCCCAAATGCTTCTGCTCCTTTCTTCTACTGTAAGTTCTGCAGTTACTCATCACTTGACTCTAAGGGGTTCCAGTCTGCTATTCTGTATCACAATGAATATTGAACTAGTGGCATCACATTCCATTCCAGTGAAAGTGACTGAAAATCCTTCCTGTCTCATAGGCAGCAGATGTTTTACTCTTCTTTCAACTCCCCTTTCTTTTCCCTTCTCCCACGCCTCTCCTCACTCAGTCACCACCTCTGCCATCCCTGTGTAGCCATGCAAGACAAGTAGAAACGCTGTCTGGAGGGCTGAAAGTGGAAGACATGGCAGATGGAAACACCAAAATCATCCTTTTCTGTAGGCTCTCTGGAAGCAGAGATGCAAGAGAATTTTGTACACTGCTGTTTTATTGTTATTGTTTTTTTTTTTTCCTGTGACTTGACACAGATATACCTGCTTGATCTGGATGCTCAGAAGGCTCTAACGGCAGACAATGAAGAAAACATTTAGCTGTAGATGTCCTGTTCATTGCAGGGCAGTTGAACTAGAACCTTTAAAGGTCCCTTCCAACGCAAACAATTCTATGATTCTACTACTGAGATTTCTGACTGATTTTAAAACTTTAATTGATCTTTATGCTGTTAGCAAATTCTTTTATAATTATAAGGAAGTAGTGCTACATAAAGTGAAATTGTCAAAGACTTTACACATTGATTTACCAAGCTAGGATTGTCAGCAATACTCACCTGCACATCACAACCTGTGACTCCTGTTGGAAAGAGAGGTGCCACTGCTGTGTGAACTCACACGTAAATGAATGTATTGCCAAGGCAGCCATGCAGCCTGAGACCTGCCACAGTCATGCTGGACTTAAGTGGGAATTTGTTGAAAAGAAAATAGTGAGCAGTTCTGGGTACCACTGAGGCATATGCAGGGCAGTAAAGCAGACACTGGCAATCTGCAGAGACCCAGAGATGCAATAGACCATCCATCTGACAGGTCATTTCTGTCATGTGAAAAAGCAAACTTCAATAATCTCTGAATTTTCTGAGCATGGAGAGCATCTCAAAAACAATCACAAATACTGAAAAATTTTGAAGTACGTTTTCACTCTGTTGGGTTTCCGATCAAGAAGTGAAGTACAGAGAGACATTGCTAGTAAATAAAATGCTTGCTGTTGTATCTACGTGTCCATTTCATACACTAGAACTTGAATTTTTCTCAAGCACATCTTAAAACTGAAAGAAAGGAATCAATTTTTCTTGTAACCAGTTACTTACCTGATTTACATTCCACACTGTTTAAAATTCAAGGAGTGATGGAACCTTACATCCCCAACTGGCTCATGCTTACTATAGACAAGTGGTCACATTGATCCTTGTCAGGCTTAAGATTCAGTTATCCAAAATTCAACAATGAGAATTCATTTCAAACAGTAGTTACAGCTACGCTTTAATCAGAGCTGGCAACAAGAGCAACATATTTTCTCACTACGCAGTTGCTGATCACTTTAGGCCTATGAAAAGTAGGAAAATTAATTAACTAAAAACTTGCTTCAGAATACTACACAAAAGATTTTATATAAACTGATTTTTCCCATTTGCCAGATGTTAACAGGATTGTGGGTGAATTTGCACAGGTGATCAAGCTCTTCGAGGGTAAATCTTATAAGACAAATATTTTAAAATATGATTTATTATTTTTAACTACCTCAATTGAAAGCAATAAAATTCCCTGCTCACTGCTTAAGGAATAAGCATCTGACACGGAATGCAGCAGAACTGCCCCCGAACAACTTTGCCCTGACCTACCAAGCATAGGGATAAAACAAACGAGACAGTTCTTCCCTCCCCTCCTCCTTTTCTGAGAAGTCAGCATTCTCCAGTGAAAATAAACCAGTGTCAGTAAGCGACAATTCTGGAATTCTCCCTGAAAGTTAAATCCCAGCTGAGTACTAAATCACTTCATGAAAATGTGCCCTATTGTGAAACATTTGTATTGGGGTCCTATTGCACTGTCCTTGGGTGCATTCTTTTTTAATAAAATGGGCATTTTCTTCCACTTGGGCACATCATAAAATTGCCACTAAATGATACTTCATGTGGCAGTTCTGTAATAATCAGAGACGTGCCGGTTGGATTGTTTTAAATGTTAGTCCTAATCCTTCAGGCAAATACTAACAGATAGTAGCAATTTGTGTAGTCATCGGAGCATAAAAATGAACTTTTTAAAAATATCTAACACTTAAAAAGCAAACAAACAAAAACAATACAATAGTTTCCTTGTCAGGGCATAAGCAATCTCCCCACAAAACATCTGAGAAAGAATGAAATGGCAAAAGTTTGGACAAATCCAGTTTAGTCATTGTGTGTCTCTGCCCACATGAGGACATTTTGATGCTTCCCCATTTTGCTGTGGCATGAATGCAGTCGCGCTGAAGAAGCAACAAAAGCAGGGAGGTGGGCAAGAGGAGACTGATGTAGCAAACTGAAAAATCCTGTCTTCCTGCTACAGGATAGTGTACATCACTTAATACTCTCAGTCATACGATCTGATTTTCGGGTGGTCCTGTATGGAGGCAGGAGTTGAACACTGTGATCCTTGTGCATGCCTTCCAATTCAGGATTTTCCATGATTATGATATCTCTCAGTAGATATGCTAGGCCAACACTGGCAAAAAATTATTGCTGAGACAAACACCAGATGTCTAAGTGACATTGCAGATACGCTCACAAAGCCACTATCCACTAACTGAATGATTTGATCTCACATTTTTTAAATTATGAGACTCCATTGCTTGAAGGTGGTACAAAAAGCTGTTGCCCACCTCCTCACATTCATACACTGGGCAGCACAATAACCCAGCCAGTGTATGTCCTGGGAGCCTGAGGTCTGGGCAGTGATTTGGTGCTGTTTTGCGGGACAAGCATGCTGGGAGAGCTATCAAGCCCTGTATGATGTGGTCAATCCTCTACAGAGCTACATGTCCCATTGTATCGTTTGGCGTTGTGGCTTTCAGATTTTTTACCCACGAACCTGGAAGAAGAGGGCCAGCAGGACTGCAGGTTTCTGTGCAATACTTTCTCCTATGCTCTTACCAGGAACACCTGGCCAAGGAGGTCAGACACAAGTTCCATTTCTTACCCAGCATGAAGAGAGCCAAGTCATGTACAGAACTTAAGGACAGAACTTAAGGACCCTGTGGTCAGGACATTCATTTTGGAGGAAAGAGCTATGGTCTTGGTATCCATACCAGAGATCATTTGTACATTCATTTGTAGATACATGGATATATACACTTACGTAGGCATATAGAATGCCTACATTAGACATATACGCCTACATAAGTGTATATATGCATATTTAACTAACTGAGCTTCAGTTCTTTCCATTCCAGCAAAAACACCCCAAGCACTGCCAGAGAAGTGAGCACCCCTGAAGCTGCAAATGGAGGTGCAGAACAGAAACTCAGGCATATTAAGCAGGGAGGGACTTGAGGAGTTTGGGACAAGCAGGCAGCAAGGTGAGAGCTTTCAGGCCATTTTCCTATCCCTTAGCTTGAGCGCCTCTGTCATGTGTGGGACTGAGTCTAAAGCTCCAAGTTGACAGCAATATCCTGCATGTGTTATCAGATAGGAATGTTTCTCCTCCAAATCTAACCATCTGTATTTGTGGCTACAAATACTTTTATCTGAATTATGCTGTAAATATTTTCCCAGATTGCTTTCAAGGAATAAATAATATGAAGCACTACATCTCTGAAAAATCCAAACAAATATTGCAATTGTTTAGTAAAGGCTAAGTGCTTTTCATGAGAATATTTAAGATAAAGGAATATATGTACTTTTTGGAGCTTGAAGAAAGAGAGATAGGCTGAAAGATGCATGGAAACTGAATACTCTGTCTTTTGAATACTCTGATTTTTTCTCTTCCTATTTATAATATGATTCAGAGTTTGTTAAAGAAACTGGGAATAGCACAAAAGAGGTGTTAAGAGGTGACAGTTAAAAGGTGATAATACTAGAGACCAGTCGATTGCAGGTTTCACAGAGAAAATACTAGGAAGTTCTGCATGCCCAAAAGGTTCAACTGCAGTGTTTGAAGATCAGTCACTTACTCCAATAGTTATTCTAAATTTTCAAAATAAAAATGTCATCACAACAATCGCTTGAACAGTCTTCCGATTTTTCCTTCTCTTCCTAGATGGAGAATTTCCATCAAAACATGCAGCTTATTTAAGCCTTTGCTTTTATGCTAATTCTATATGCTAGAAAGGCAAAAACAAATATTAAGCATGTTTTTCAAAATGACACAGAAGAGACTGAGCCAAGTTAGTTAATTATCCTCGTGACCTCAGCAAAATGAGAGAGATCAATATTTGGTCTCTGTCAGGCAACATTCTCTCAAATTCTGGAATGACAAACAGCGGAAGCAGTGTTTTCTGTCTCCAATATCTTACATATCACACTGGCAGCTCTGTGAAATCAGCCTGTCATGCTATGTCACCACTAAAGGCTGGCACGCGTCACACAGCAAAGTAATTACCGGTATTAAAACTGCCTGATCTCTTACCCCTGTTGTTGTAACACAACTTTCCCATCTCCATTCTTGATGGAATTCTCTAACTTTGGGAAAGGCCTTCACAAACTCAGATGTGACACGTTTCAGCATTACCCTCCTTTTACTGAGCAGGCACACACCTGTCTCAGCACCTGTGTTCACATTATAAAACCAGATGCTTTCATGCCATGCATAATGTCATAACAAGATCCCATGTCTGGAAAAAGTTAAATAAACTCAAATAGTAAAGCACAGTAATTTCTATTTTGAGGAAATTAAACAATTAAACTGCTTACAAAAGGATGCCATAAATTCTCCATGACTTCAAATCTGTGTCAATAAGATTTTTTCATACCTAATTCAAACGTTCTCGGCTCAAAGTTAAAACTGTACAGTAAAAGTCCATGGTTTGTGCTATCAGGAAAACTGGAGGAGATTAATATTAATAACCCTCCTCTGCTTCAAAATCAATCAGTTCTCTGGCCAGAGGGGCACTAAGACATTTGGAAGAGTTCTCCAACCTACTGTTTTCATTCATTTCACCATTTTGGAGACATGAGACACGTTATTATTTTTCTGTGTGTGCATTTGCTCCACTTGTTATTTTCTTGACTTTTGAAAAATAAATAAATAAATAAATCAACATAAAATGTTCCCCAAAAGACTTGCTTACATGATTGTTTTGCCTGCTTTGGATTTAATCCTGTTTTTATGCTTTTATTACAAGATGTTACAAAGAAATTCTTTTCTTAATTGCTTAACTTGGATTTTTTTCCTGAAAAATCAATAGCTTTTTTTCCAAAGATGAGGGACCTCAGCTCAGCAATCAACAGCTATTTCTAATACAGCACGTCCTAATCATCTCTGCAGGCATCACTTACTGTGTTAAGAATTGCCTAACATTTGAAGAAGTAGGATCCTAAAGCTAAACTCAAAAATATGTACTTAGTTAATTTTGCAGATAGAAAACACAGGAAGTTCCATATGAACACAAGGAAAATCTTTACTGTGAGGGTGGCAGAGCACTGGAACAACCTGCCCAGAGAGGTTGCGGAGTCTTCCTTGCTAGAGATATCTAAAACCTATCAGGACACTTTCCTCTGTGGAACCTACTGTAGGGAACTTGCTTTAGCAGAGGGTTGGACTCAATCTCCAGAAGTCCCTTCCAGACCATACTGTCTATCTGTGAATACAAACCAGCTCCCTCTGACACAGCTGACTGACGTTAAACCTATTCTTTTACATAATGTTGAAAGCACATAAACCATCAGAACTCATTTCCTCTTTATTTCCTACAATCTAAATAAGTTAATGCATCTCTTATTTTATTTTTTTTTTCCCCATTGCCTACCATTCATATGGGGAAGAACAGAAGATAAGAGATCTGTCCAACTAAGGAATCTGCAGACAACGGACTTTGTGGCAAACCTATGCAATGTATAATTCATTTTCCAGATGATATCCTGCGAAACAGGGAGTCTGTGTGCAATAATATCCTTACGTGACTTAACATTTTATTCAACAAACTGATATTGTTATTATTCTTGGCCTACTTCCTTAAGATACTTGAAAATGTGTAATGATGATGAGTGTCTTCCCTTAAGAACTTCTGAGCACATTCCTATTTCACTGGAATTTTAAGAGAAACACAGGTGTGAAATTGTACAATCAATAGGTGTACAGAGGTTAAGCTAAGTAGGACTACTGTGGTAGAAAGATAATAAATGAAAAATGCTCACCGGTGTTGTAGGCTTGCAATAAACTCCACAAGGAGCAATCTCCAGAAAGAAATCCTTCCTCAGTAGCAGTCAGCACTTGAATGGCATCTAGGAGAGGTGGAGCAGGCTCCACCCCTTCCAGTAGCACAGGTGAATTGCATTCACCTCTGCTCCCAGGGCTGACTCATTGCTTGTCTTGAGTGGTGAATCAGAGGTTCAGGCCTGATCAACGGTTTCCATACAGAAACATATTACATTCCTACAAGTTTGCTAAATGAAGCTGAAGAGAATTTTCTATTGGGCCAAGAAGGCCAATGGTACTCCATGGAGCATGAAAAAGAGCACAGCCAGCAGGTTGAGGGAGGTGATCCTGCCCCCTCTGCTCTGTTGAGGCCACATCTGGAGTACCACGTCTAGTTCTGGACTCCAGTGTCTAGTTCAAGAAAGACAGAGAACAACTGGAGAGGGTCCAGTGGAGGGCTAGAAAGATGATTAGGAGCTCTTATGAGGAAAGGCTAAGAAACTTAGGATTGTTCAGCCTGTAGAAGGTTGAAGGGGATTTTTATCAATGCTTGTAAATATCTAATGTGCAGATGCCAAGTGGATTGGGCCAGGCTGTTAGTGGTGACCACTGACAGAAGAAGGGGCAACGGGCACAAACTGGAACATAGTAAGTTCTGTACAAAGATAAGGAAAAAAAATCTATACTTTGAGGTGACAGAGCACTGGAACAGGCTGCCCAGACAGGGGGTGGAATCTCCTTCTCGGGAGATATTCAAAACCTGCTTGATGCTTTCCTGTGCAACCTGCTAAAGGAAAACTGCTTTAGCAGAGGGTAGGACTCAATGATCTTCACAAGTCCCTTCCAACCTCTATGATTCTGTGATTCTATAAGAAAAAGTGTCTAGAAGTAGACTTCAGGAACTTTGCTTCTCACAAAACTCCTTCATATGCGATGACTGAGAGATTTCTATTTTACTTTTTTAAGACAAAAGTGTTTGGGTAGTAGTCCCAGCCCTCTGCACACCAAGTGGCTCCATGCAGGTGTCATCCAGACTGCAGGTTAACTCCACACAACAGATTGCCTCTGCCTCCTAGGAGAATACTGCTGCTGCTTCCAGCCCCAAATGATAAAGGGGAAGACCTGGAGCCCTCCTAATGTGCCAGGAACCTCAGCTCAGGAGTCATCATCTCAATGCTGTGCCCGGTGAGCAGGCCCTGCAACTAGCCCCCACTCCTCCCTAAGTGTTGGCGAGAAATTGCACAATCCATAAAGCACATCCAGTAATTTCAACACCATAGTATTTGTGTTATTTCATTATGTTGTTATGGTTCTGGATTTCATTCTGCCAGAATTCTGTTTTAACCCTTTTTTTTTTTATTGCAAGTAAAGTACTAAAAAAACCCAATTATAGCCTGTATCTATAAGGAGGAAAAAAAAACCTAAAAAAATATTAAATTGAAAAATGACCCAGCCTCTATGTCAAGATTTTTCCTGGAACCCATGGATACTAGATAGACTACAAGAGAAAATGAAAATAAATTTCAAAATATAGCTATAGTAGCTAACCAATCTGGATAGTCCTACGGAAACTTAGAAAATCAAGTTCAAGCTAAAATACAACAGCAGGAAAATCAGATTCTAATACTCTCAGAACACATATGACAGCATATCTGTTTTGACTGAAAAATTTCCCACTATTTTTTTAAATAATTGTTTACTCACGTAATAAATTTGTATGTGTACAAATTAAGTACTCTTTATCTCTTACCTCACAAATCTTATCTCTCTGATGAAAACCAATGGTACCATACTCCTTAAATACGTTGACACTGGAAATTCAGCTAGCGAAACAAATGCTTAACAATTTTATTGTTCAGTTCCTGAAAGGACTGTGGTTTTCATTAAAGCCAAAGCCAGTTACAAAAGTTACTTTTCAGACACTTCGCATAGTAACATGGACTGATATGAGGTACCTAAATGAAGTTCATGGCAAGAGTAAATCATGGCACATTTGTGTTTCTCAGTTATGAGATATTGCAACTAACTGCTACAGACCTGCAGCCCGTGGCTGCATTCAATCAATTTCTCCATGCTTCCAATTAGTGAAGATGACATATGAGTGACCATTTCTGACACTGCAAAGCTGCACATACAGGCAAGCCACAGCTTTTGTGGTTCTGAGCAGGACTGGTGCTTATTGCTAAGAAATGTAAAAGATAATCTCTTATAATAAAAAAGCACGATAATTTGGACACAATCCCTTTAAAAAAAAAAAAAAAAAAAGACCCAGTCTTATGACAAACCACTTTTGCTGTAGACTTAAGTGGACACAAAGTCAGCACATGATAAATTACTTAAGATGCAACAGCTGATCATATGCCTGGTCCAGGTAACAGCATGCTGACACTTTCTCTTGCTTTCCCTTTCATGTACTGATGTACTCACTGCGTGAACTGAACTCTTTGCACTACACAGTAATACCTTTCTTCCATTCTCAGTTTGAAGGGAAACATTCCTGACAATACAACATCAATATTTTGCAATACAGAGCGTTAATGATACTGAATGATTTTCTTAGTGTCTTTACCTTATCTCCAGATAGAATGGCCTGTCAAATGTAGCGTTAGATGTGGTTGTGAAACCCAACATTACCTCTGTCCACTGTCTAGAAATACTATTTTTTTTTCTTGCTTATTCTCATCTGAAAGGTAGATTCTATTGAAGAGTTTGAGAGTAAATACATCCAGCTGTTGTTTGAGTAATGAAAGGCTGGAAAAAAATATGCTTTTCCTACTATAAGAAAATGTTGCATTTCTCTACACAGCTCAGAATGCCTGCTCTATTAGATTTGGCATATACATTATTTTTATTCTGCAACACACATTGGTATGTGATAAAAAAAAAAAAAAGTGACAAAAATCACTTCTGATTGTACTCAGTCTCCCCAAACACACATCCAAGTGCAATGCATTTCCACTCCCTTTTGAGATTACATTCTTAGTTTCTTTTATTCTACGGGTCAGTTTCACATGAGCAGGCATCCAGGCCATTATGTGCTGATTTGTGTTGGTTTCTATCCTACCGGGTGGTAAAAGCCTCCCATTAAACGCTTAGCAACTTTTCCTTCTGCTGACCTCCAGAGGCAGGTGAGTGCTCTTAGCATCTCAAAAGAGTGAGTCTGCATCCTCAGCTTCAGACCTGGTTTCCTTTAAAGTAGTTTTCAGGACTGCCTGTTCCCTTTTTCTGCCAGAGACATCAGTGAAATAAAGCACTGAATCTCTGCCAAAAGCATAATGGGCAAAAAAGCCATGCTCAAGCTTTGTGTCAGAATAGGGATGTCCCACGCAGTCCTGCTGAGTGCATGGGGAGCTTTCGCTGTTACCTGAGAGTGAAGTATGAACTACCAACCTAAAAGCTTTTCTCTCCATAACATACCAGAAAAAAGTCCACCACAATAAGGGAGATCAGCCCCAGCCACACAGTACAAAACATGCCACATTCCTGCAGTATATGTCTGTCATTTAAAAAAAAACAAAAAAAAAACAAAAACAAACAAAAAAAAAAAAGGATAAGAGGGACAGGGATTTGTACCCTGAGACCTTGTCTGCATCCCTGCAAGCGTAGACATCAGAGTAGGGCACTCCAGCTACAAAGGGCAAACTGGAGCCAGGGAAAGGGTGGGGTGAAGAGCAGGCATGTTCAACAGTTCTTTATTTCTACAGCTGTATAGGAAATCTTAGTTGTTGGCAGACTGCCTTGGCAAGGCATACCTCGTCACCCTTTCAGTGCAGAGAGGAAAGAAAAGATAAAGGAAGCTAAGTAAGAACCCTCTGTGGATTTAGCGACCAGTCCACCTGGAGCCAGAGGAGGGATGAAATGTGGTGTCTGAGTATCTCCTTTACTGTGGCTATAGGCAAGAGATTTCTGCTCTACACTTGAATTGAGGAATAGCTGTTGGCCTAAGTGCTGGAACAGCAACATCATTAGGACTGTGAAACATACAGACAGGCTAGATGCTTCTTCTTTCTCGGCATGGGAAAGAGCTCAGCTGAAATATTCTGCCCCATTTGGACGCTGCACTCCACAGATGGAGCCAAACGGAGATAGTCTTGAGGATAGCAATGGAAACTAATCACAGGTCCAGAAAACCTGACGTAGAAGGAAAGACTGAATAAACTGGGGCTTTTTAGAGAAAAGGATTGAGAAGAGACTTGATAACAGTGCGTAGGACTGAAAAAGAAAGAAGAACAAACTGTTTTCCAGGCCTTGCATGGACAGGATGAGAAGCAATCTGCTTGAACTGCAGCACAAGAAATATGGGGGAAAGAGTTCTCTAACAAAGAAGAAAAAAAAGCAGAGGTCATTATGGGTGGTATTTAAGAAAATATCAGACAAACCTCTATGAGAAGCGACGTTAGTTTAATCAATTCTTCCTTGGTACAGGGAATGGACTTTATAACATTCGTAAGACTTTTGCTTGAGAAAATTCCAAACGAGAATTGTTGTAGGTTTTTTTTGTTTGTTTTTTAATTTAAAATAAAGAAAGAAACAAAAAAAAGGGCCTGAAGAGAGAGAGCTGCATGTGAAAAGCCTTGTATGTGTGCAAAGGAACCAGGAGACTTCTGACCACCCCTTGCTCATGTGAAACCTCACCCCTGATGACCAGCCCAAAGACAGGAATTCTTCCAGAATAGGCCACCATCCTTTTCCTGTTGGCCAGACATTGTCCTTACCCTCATTTGACTGCAGGAAGCACATTCTGGTGAGCAAGGCAGTTTAAGGAATGCAGGCATGTTAATTATTAGAGCTTCAAAAGATACAAGTTCCACTGGGCTGAATTCCAAAGCTCTGAATTAAATGAAAACTTCATCTTGATCTCCCTTAGCCCGCAGTGTGTTTTTAGTGAAAAAATATATATGAAAATACACACAGATGCTTTATCAGTGCAAAACAATAGCACAAAACATTAGAAATATAATATCATTTTTAAAGCAAAAGCTTTTGGTGGGCAGTGCTCCTTCAACAAGCTTCCTCTTCACTGCTGTTATAAAAATTTAACAAGAAAATGTCATTGTAATGTTTACACTGCTCTCCATTTAAACAGATGTAAATACATCTCCACTTCCTCTACTGCTTGTTAGGAACTCACATCTCAGTTCTCGTGCTGTAACCACTCTATGTAATGGGTGCCACTGAGATTCTGAAGGACATAAGTAAAATAATAATAAAAAAAGATAATTTCAAAGTATTTCAGAAATGAGCTCCCCTGCCTGTAGCTTCCCATATTTCTACACCGCAGTTTCTTCATGTTTCTGCTCAGTTTCTTGCAGGAGAGTACATAAAACTGTTATTCTGCTGCTTGCTTCCCTCTCTAAGAAATCCTTTGAGAGAAGCAAGAAAAACATCAGATGTGTTCTTTCTCTGGCTGCTGAAAAGCTTTTTTTTTAGACAGCAGAGTTAGGAAAGGCAGCACAAATACTTCTGCTCCTCTGCCTACTTAGGTTAAAAGAGCACAATCCTGGACAGAGATTCAGAATTTGGTCTGTCTTATCTATTGTGATAAACACGGGGTTTATATTATGATTAAGCATCAGATGGCTCATCTAATAAGATGTTAGATCAGACAATATTTAAGGAAATTTGGGTGTCTGCACAAAAGGAAGAATAATTCTCTCATGGGAGCCTGAATGCCCAGCTACCATCAACAGCTGGATACACTATAAAACAGCAGAATCTCATTCTGTACCCAAAAAAGTTGTGTGGTATTTGTTTTTTCCCCCCATTGAATAAGAGTGGAAATCATGGGAAAACTGACTCAGCTATGGGGGCACACTTTAGTTCATGCAGAGAAGAAAACTTCTCCTTGCTAGTCCATGAGTGCAAGCTGTCCGAGTGAGAGAAGGTGCAAAGCACCAGGTTTTTCTACTCTTTAGACACTCAGCTTGTTTTCTGAACTACCGCTGTTAAATAAGTGCCTTTGCTAAAGGTTAAAATCTCTGCTCTTCACTGCTAGACTGTGATGTGTCTCTTCTCAAGAGGGCTGTGGTACATCTTTAGATATGCCACAACTTACAAGTCAGAGCTCCTTAACTACTACACTTCTGTTTCTACCTTGTCGGATGGTCTGGGGCAAGTCATCACAACCTTCCGGGCCCTACCTTCCCCACATGTGAAATGGAGTTAATGAGACTTCTTTGAAGCCTTTACAAATGGATGACTGAAAAATGCTACTTATCATTCTCAGCTAATTTCTCCAGCAGTTCTTAAAATTGCTGTAGAACCCATCTCACAAAAGTTCAGCTCATTTTAAAAAAGACAAATCAGAAAAATTACAGCAGCTCTGACTCAAAAAAATCAGGTCCAAAACTAAGAATCCAATGAAAATCCTGAGTTTTTCATTTAATTGAAGTACAGACAGCTAACTCACATCCCACTTCTTACCTCACTAATGACTAACAAGAGCTCCCCAGCATCCAAACAAGGCAGGGTTTGCCGTATGCAGGGAAAAGAAAAGCTAGAGGGAAGTCTCTCTGGGATCTATGAAAAACATAGATGATATGCTTTCAACATGTTCCAAAAACATAAAGGATGAAAAACTGCCTTTCAATATAGCTAAGAGTTCAAGTACTATGAGAGCACCATTAAAATACACATCTATATTGCACCACTGAGGCAGAGCATCACAGGATACATCAGTGTTTGACTTCCCTGGTTTTAATACAGGCACTGCTATGTCCTGGCTGTGCTAGGGCTACCTCCTTACGGCTTTACTTTTGCTGTCTAAATGTATACATGAGTGCTAGAAGTACAATTTGGTGTATAGAAAAGAGATTATAAGAAAAAGTTATTTAAACAATAGCAAAGGATAATTATCCAATCAAATACAAAGTTATCTCCACAATTAAGAATGACTGTGCAATTGTAAAAACAAAAACAAAAAAATAGACCTAGTATTTATCAGCACAGGCTTTTATAGTGGGGCTGAAAAGTAAAAACCTATGCAACCTGGATTAGTCAACCAGCAGTGCTGGCTGCAGTCTTGTGGATTCACCTAAAGGAAATGGAGACAAGCACCATTTGGAAACACACTGTGCACCTGCTGTTCTGTGCACATAGCACTGTAAACCAGGAGACAAACCACCGAATCTAGCTAGGAAAGGTTTGAACCAGGTCTTTCAAGAAAGCAGAATATTCTATCTTCAGCAAAGTGGAAAATCACTGATATGCACTGCAGTACTGCATACTCAAAATGCACTAGCTATTTTTAGTAGTTTCATGTACAATTGGGGCCCGTGTGATCATTCTGCATATATTCACCTGTGTATTCAAACCAATGATTCCTTAATGAGATTTACAACACTTTAAACACTGGTAGACTTGTGAAAGATAGCTGAATTCCTCCTCTTTTTTTTCATGAAAACAGATAGATGGGTAGAGATACTATCACAGTCCTGGCTCTGAGAAAACAAGCAGTTGTGAGTTCATGATATGAGAGAAGCCTCATGGGAGTAAACCCTTATATAAACACCTCAACGATGGGAAAAGCTTTGCCTGGGGCTCACATCCTCTCAGATAGTGAAAGTCAATCATCCATGAGACAAAAAAACCATAGGAAACCAGGCTCCATTAGTTCTTCTGCCACAGAATTACTTGTTTAACAAAATGGCTATTCCAGGCATTCTGAAGAAATGCACTGTGGTGTAGGCATGTGCAAGTCTGGATGACTTTTTTTCCCCTTTTTCACTAAGTGCTTCTCTTTTTATTCAACTATACATCGCTTACCTAACTCACTATGAAATGTCCTCACTGCAGTAAATAGGAAGACAAATAAAACAGTGACCTGTGAAGCGCCCAACATGAGAGCCGAGCAAATGTTTGCACAACCAAACCGTGACACAAGTCTACTGAGAGCAACAAAGAATGAACAATTTAAACCTCTTGCCTACTTAGCCAAGAAGTGATGCCTTACTTTTTAATGAGTAAATCTTTAGCAGAAAAAACATGCCAAAAGTCAAGCTATTCGGAATTTTCCTTTCAGCAGTATATTGTGTCCTAAAATTTTCTGCAGTTGTTTTGTATACTGAAACATCTGAAACCTGATTTATCATCAGAGGGCCAGTCTTAAGAATTCAGCTGGAAAAAGAAACAACAACCCAACAAGTCTATTTTGATGCCTTACAGCTGGTCACCTCACAATTAAGGCATACAAAGTCATCAGTGATTTTATTTTTAATCATGCATGCATAACTCTATTGCTTATTGGAATTCTTACTCCATTTGGGAGAAGAGGAAAGTTAGTCACAAAACTCCCTCTTCTTGACAGTAAACTTTCTTGAAACACTAAAGCAAATTACAAAACTGTAATAGTCTACCCATCAATTTCTGGATTTAACACATATGTATACAAACACACCCTTAAAATAAACAAAACTCAAATAAAAACTCCATCACAACGCCCTGGAAATCTGCAATACATGACTGCATAAGCTTTCATAACAACATCCTAGACACTTTGACCACAGTCAAGGAATTGAATCTTTTTGGGTTCCCTAGGATTATTAGGCTGAAAAAGTAAGGCCTTCTCTCGTGGCCTGTTAGCAGCCTTTACATTGGTTTATATTTTTTCAGATCTGCATCAAGAAACAGGTTAGACATTCAAAAAAAAACACAAACAAACACAACCATCCCAAGTTCACCTCAAACCATTTGGCCAGCAACATAAATCTTATCTGGTTCTGGCTGAAAAGCCTCATTAAACGGGAGGGTGAAGGAAGCAGCAAGTCCTGTATGTTAAATGGGTATGGTATGGAATGGGTAAAGATTCACCCACTGTTCAGAACAGCAATCACTCCAAGGATTCACCACTCTCCCATGCCCGTCATTATTAAAGTTCTTCCTCATCTTTTCATCCCATTTTTATAAAGAAACTGTTGAGTGCTGCAGTCACACAGTATGGAACAAATGAATTTCTTTGGGTGAGTCCCTTCTTCATATTGTTTCTGGTTCTGGGAGGACAGCAGGAAAATAATTTCTAGCTACATCCAGACCAAAACTCAGGTGGAGTAGTATTTTCTTTACCCCTCTTAAGCCCCACTCTGACAATATTTTCTCTTCTCTGGTTTAAAGTCCTTCTTCTCTTTCTTTCTGTCTCTTTTTGAAAGTCTCTGTAATGGTTCCATTGGCACCTTAAAAACTGCTTTAATTTCCTGCCCCCCTTCCCTCAGGCCCATGACATTGGAACTGCTTTCAGCTTGTTCCCCTGCCATGGGAACTGCTTTGCATATGCATATGTTAGATGATAAATATCTCTCTTCAATGTTTACAGATCATTCATCAAGCCGACCTGTAATCACCTGACATTCACTCTTTTCTTATTTTAGTCTCTGCAGTGATTTTTACTGGTATGTTCCCTAATCAAGCATCTTTGCCTGTAAATGGCTAATTATCGCCAGACCTGTCACCAGCTAAATCCTGTGGTATCTGAGCATCATTACTGTCAGTCCCTTCACTATTTTTTAAATCATGTGACATCATATTCACTTAAGCTGATTTCATACTTTGTATCCTACATATTCCATGTTCCTCCACTGATTTCGGCCACTATGTAAAAATAAAACAGTCAGCTGTGATGAGTTCTGCCAGTGACATAAACAAGCACTGTGACTGGAATGGAAATAGCTATATGTAGGCACATATAAACTGAGAAGAGAAACAATCTGCAAGAGTCAGGCATCCTGGGAAACATGAATTAAGGGCTAAGTGCTCCAAGGCAGATATCTGATCCTGCACATTCCAGGCTATCTGGGACCTTGATCCTCCGATTCCCTCCATCCCCCTCTTGCATATCTGTAAATAACGTTTCTGAATGTGAACCACCCTGCATCTGGCACAGGACCGCATATGCCAAGCTGACTACACCCTTCCCCTGGGGCATAAGGTCATGAATCATGATAAACACAGCAGTATAGGAATTTCACACCATATAAAGTGATTGCTTACAAGTAGCAGTAGTGATTACTCCAAAAACATTTCAGAAAAAATAAGGGAAAAAAGTCAATTAGATATGCAGACACTGTAATTAGGCTGTAGCCACCACTTATCTCTTTACTCAGCAGGCTTAGTTTTCTCTTCTGCTGCTGCTTTTTCTCCAAGGAAGCTTAACCCCCTGCAATCCTACCCAGTGGACAAACAACATTTAAATTTTCTGCCCCTGCAGCACAGAACTCTAATTCAATTCCTTTCCCTGCTCCCCAGGAAGAAACAAGCCGAGTGGGTTCTTTGTGGGGTACATTCATTCTGCTTAGTAGCTTGAGACTAGTCAGACTTGGAGAGTGTCCAAACTATTCCATCTCGTAGCTCTCCCTTATGCAATTGCTCCAAGCCTAATCCTACTGAGAGCAGGCTGTCGGAAGAGATCCAGCCCTCGTGGGTCTGTGCGTCTTTCTGATGCATGGCACAGATGGCCAGCCATACAGAAACACCCCATATTTGCAAAGATGTGGAGAACAGCTTTTCACCAGCCTCCCTGTTCTGCCCAGCTCACGGGCAGACGATCTGCGTGGGAGCACACACAGCTGGAGCAGAGGACCAGCTGCTCAGTCCCAGCTCGGATGTAGGAACCATGGTATAAATTAAACACTTCTGCAGCAACCCCTGAGGTAGGCTCACCTTGTGCTTTTTTCCACTCCAGCTTAGGTGCAAGTACCACCATAACGTGGGAAATCTTGATGCCCAGTTGCAAATCACACACTTGCCTTTAAGGCCTCGTGCCCCACACAGGGAGGTGCAACTCACACCATGCTCACCCCTCTGTGCAATCAGCTGTGCAACACCAGGCACAGATTTCTACATGACAAGTACAAATCTCTTTCCCTCACTCTCAGTCTTTTGGCAGGAAAGTTTACTTACAGGCTCAGGCTTTCTACATTTAGAAAATCATCTTCAAAGCTGCAAATTGCATGCAGGGACTTTCCAGACCCTTCAGTGCTATTGGTAACAGCAACAGCAAGAGCATGTATCCTCCTCCATGTGTTCCTTTGGGCTCATCTTAAAAATACCCTGAGCACAAAAATAAGTCACGCCTGAAGGTCAGTTAAAATGAAATCTTCCAAATGGTGTTGAATGTGCCCTGATAGATGCAGCTGAGAGGACAGGCTGGGGTTTATTCTCAACACCTTTCATATCTCTCAGTACTTATGCTGATGGCAAAGAGGAGCCAAAAGCAAAAGATTCCAAGGGGGGGCACACATCACAGATCTCACTCTTCTGCGTAGAGAAAACGATACCTACAACTTTCTTTGCCATTCAGCCATAGGAAGAGTCCAGGTGCTGCTGAATTTACAGGTTCGCAGCAAAGAAGTCTGCTATGGACCAGCTGCCTCACTGGTGCCATCATCTGCAGCTGGATTATATATATAGCACATGGGAGACTGCTAGCATGCATTAATTTCAGATTTCTATTTCTTCTGACAAATAAAACCCTTTTATTGTTTTATTTCTCTAAATACATTCTGGACATTTGTATTTGTCCTGTGCAGCTGTGAGAAGCTTCCTTGACTTCATATAGAAGTTACACATCTGTTACATTTGCCATCTGCTATATTCACAGAAAAGTGTAATACATGAAAATAGAATGGAGATAGGAGCAGGCTAAATGAAGGTAGAAAATTAAAATCTTTGTTCCAGAGCAGAAGAAAGTTATTGATTTTAGTACTTGCTATTCACTAGTAAGCTTGATGACTTTATGGTTTCCAACTCTTTACCCTTTCCTGTTTAAATGTTCTCCCTTATCAGCCACTTGGAGTCTAAGGACTTTCAACACTGCTTTAATTCTGTCTTGCCCTCTTTTATGTTCTCTTGTCAAGACAGCCATTATCTACTTGTCTTTCTATCTGTGGCTTATTTGTTCTGTCAAGCCAACAACCTTCTCTTTGTCAGCTCCCCTAGGTCACATCTGGGACTTTTTCCGTATGTGTAACTACACATAAAACCAGTGACTTCAAGCCCACCTGCAGAGCCCTCTGCCTTTTAAAAGGACATACCTCACATCTCCTGTACCTGCTCAGTGAACATTACAGCAACTTGTATTTCCCCTATGTGGCAGTCCTTGGGTTGTGGTTTTCCTGGAGCAAGAAAAGTCTAGCCATGTCTAGACTGTTCAAACTAATAGGGCCTGAGAAGATTATGGTGGGCCCGGGCCATAGAACCACAGAGGGTTGGAAGGGACCTCTAAGATCATCTAGTTCCAACCCCTTGTTACAGGCAAGGATACCTCCCTCTAGACCAGGTTGCTCAAAGCCCCCTCCATCCTGCCCTTGAATGCTACAAGGAACCTTGTGGAATTGGTTGTATGGCCTCTGCCATGGTTTTGGTTTAGATCTGCCAACACTCAGCCAGGCAACACAAGGGCACATTTCAAGTTTGGGCACTGGGGGATCATTTCCAATGTTATTCGAGAGAGAAACATATTTAGCCGCACGGGTGTGAGCTGTGCCATGTCAGCATACAGTATGATAAATCCTAGCAAATGCTACTGTAAATACCAGTCCTTCCAAAGGGACTGCCTGAGATGCTTGTGTGAACTGCTTACCCCACAGGGGATCTCAGCCATGACTAAGGTCTCAACATCTGAACCTCGAAACCTGAACAGCAGCGGTGTTTTGCTATTCCTGAGGTCTTATGGGTGCTTGAGAAAGTTTCTGCTTCCTCCCGATCTCATATTACTTTCCTTGTCAAAACATTGCTACATCATGCTTTCATACCCCCAGCACAGAGATGAGCTCAGAGATTGTTCCCAACACCAGTTCTTAAATGCTCTCATCCCATGATATAAAGGAGAGTGGTTTACAAAATAGTATTTATACCCATGCCCTCATTCTGTTGCAATTTAACACCATTTTCAGAGTTGTGCTGAGATCACTGATGGTATCATGTGCAAACAGGACAGTAAATTATAAACCCATCATTCGCCTTTAAAAGGCACAAAAGCACAGACACACAGCAATCCTAAGTACATGTTTTTGTCAAGCAGCAAAAGGCAAAGCAGTTTTTAAGCTTCTGTCAAATAAATGCTGCTGTGAGAATGTCTGTGTATTTGAAATGTCTAATATTATTTCAGTTATCTTCCTCTTAAATCTCTACTTTTAAATTATTTTTCCAAATAAAGTTTGAAATATTCACAAAAGCTAATCATAATTAAGTTTGCAGAAAGACATATTTAAAAGCTGCTAAAATTAAGTTTCAACAGCCACTATATTTTCAGGAATGGTTACTTCAGTTACCAGGTTTGGATCCACCATGATAAATCTACACAGGAGTAACTTTTCCCCAGTGCACCCAACACAGAAATGTAAACAACTCAGGCTCACATGCAGAACAAGCTGTAAGGGGTAATGCAGATTTTCCATTTAGACAGTACTCTTTGCACTACCAGACCTGAAGTGAGTAGAAGAACTCTTTCACTCAGTTTCTCAGGGGAAGTTCGCAGCCTCTGCATTTATCAGATCTGAATAATTCTGCTGCTCCATTCCTGAAGTGCTGATGCAATATTTTATCTGGAACTCCAGGAGAGAAAGTCCAAAGTAAGAAAATTGTAGATTAAATTTTGGTGGGAATAAATCAGAGCATGAGAGCTTAAGACAAAAAACTCAAATGCAATTGATTTTTCTGCGTAGATACTACCTACCCATCCCCACCATTTGTTTTCACTGATGTAGAATACTGCTGTAGAAATGCCATTACAAAAGGAAGCAGCATCAGCGAGGATATCAAGTTTTCATCTGGATTTATGTCTTGGAAGGTCAACATATCTGCAGTGATCCAAACCATGTGCAAACAGCATCTGACACTAAATCCTAGTCATATTCACTGTTGTCACAGCAAGCCACTTTCACTGCCCCTCCAAGACTTTCACAAGACAGCAGTCCCTTAAGAAAAACACTTGCAATATGCAAAACAAATTACTGTAAGAAAGTATGAGAAAATGTCAGCCAATGGTCCAAGCACACAAAGGAATTATGTGGACATATCTATGATTTTTAAAAAACTAATTTGCCACCTCCTTCCAAGTTTCCTTGGCCCAGTGCTCCATGCAAGCCATCAAATTGACCACTCAGCTCAGATCTGCAGGATGGGTAGAACACACACAGTCCCAGATATGCCACCATGCGTATACACACAGGTGGTCTGTGATTTTTGCACTGAGTTAGTTGGAGTCACTCAATCAAAGTGCAAAACTCTTGGTATTATCTGACAGAGCAAAGCACTACAGGAGTATAAGAAACACAGGATGCAAAGAAAACAGGATAAGCAATGGATGAACCTCAGATGACATAAGCTTTCTCCAGGATGTTCAGAAAGCCGTGGAAATTCTAGTGACCTGTGTCAATGCTTCTGGTTAATCACTTGCCAAATGTTAGCTGTGATTCTAACTAGGAACATCTCAGAATCAGAATTATTTCTGATGACTGTTTCTGCAGTAAAACAGCATTTGCAGACTGAAGTGCATCTATTACTCTGCATCCTTTCTGGAAGGCCTGTCAGCAGTTCAGTGTTCTCAGCATTACTGCTGTTTTATTTCATTTTTATAGTTAATTTCTTAAAATAACATTAAAAAAAAAAAGAATAAGCTTGTAAATACTAAATTATACAGGACTGAATTCAAAGTTCTGGTTGAAATTGCATAGGACACTGATTTGGACTTGCCACACTTCCCTATTAGCTTTCTTAAGGTTGCTACATCAGCAAAAGTCATTCAGAAGCACAGACCAAATGCAGAACATGCTTCAGCTACAAGAACTCTGCTTAGCATGACAGTAAGGTAGTTTTGCAGTTACAGATTACAAAAATTATCTGGTTCCAGCTGCTTGTCAAGCTTACAAACTACATGCCTGTTCTCTCTTAGCAAGAGAAAATGCAGACTGACTGGAGCTGCATTCACTCTGCCTGGTTTTAGGACCACATAGAATTTACAGCCAAATTACAGGCCTCTAAAAATAGGAGGTGATAGCACTGACAATAGCAAAACCCAGGCAGTGCAAGACAGACTGCTATAAATACAGCAAATCCAAAAACTGCAGGTATGGCTGGAGCGCTCCCAAGCAGACTGAATCATGCAGACCATATGGGCTGCTAAAAGCCCTACAGTACACTGGTGTTTGCACCTACAGTTTGGTTCTTTTAATTCTGGGCTATTGCCAAGCTACGACTTACCTTCTGTCTCCAACTGCAATCTGTTACTTCTGTTTGGTCTGCTGTCTTTCTTTGGCAACGCATTAGTTTGGTCTGATTATTTACTGCTCAGTTCTGTACTCTAGGAAAGAACCGGCCTTCCTACCAGTGAGTAGTGCTCATCTTTTTTTTGTATTTCAGAAGTTGCACAGGGGCCATCATCATCCCTGGGCTGCTGCTGTCCCTTCACAGTCTTGGCTTTTGGCAAAGGTTTGTAGTGCTCTAACTCCTTAAAGTCCCTTGTCCTCTGTCTGATCCCCAAGAGTACTTAGATAAGGCAGAGGGAAAAACATTCCACTCTACTGAGTAGACCCCATCTTACTGCAAGTTATGTTTCTCACACTTTTGTTAGATACCTTCTACACTAATTGCAACCTTAAAAACCATTCCAGCATCTTCTCTACTCAGAACGTATAGAGAAATCTTAAAGAAATTCAGAAGAAAGATTACAGGGAAGGGAAGAAGGAGCATGGCTACTGGAAACTGACAAAATGAAACTGGTTGGGCAGAAACACATAAAGAGCTATAAAAAGCTGGTGAAGCTGGTGGTGCTTTTCCAGGGAACACAGGTTGCAAATCTGACAAAACTGAAAGAAGTTCACGTGAACAGGCTAACCCTATTCTAGAGTTCAGGGAAACACCAAGGTGGCTTACACAGCAATTGCATTATCACCCTTCAGGGAACAGAAAGCCGTGTGGGTTTGCAGAACCTGGAAGGGGTTCGGAGGTGGATGAAAGGACAGCACTTAAGATGGAAAGATTATACTGCTCATTTAGGGATGACAAAGAAAAAGATCTGAATTGTAGAGTTAAATTCTAAATGGGACTTGCAAAATTTAGCTGATTCACTTCAGCAGTGATGTGATGAACAGGCTAACTTTCCATCCTGAAGAATCTCATGATGTTAATACCAGTTTTCTATTGCATGGCTCTTAGTTGGTATCGTTATGTGTTAATTAAATTCATTTTTGGCCAGGAACTGCTGTAGTTGACTCAGAGGTCACTGGGGTTTAAAATAAATAGAAAAAAAGAGAAGAAAAAGGAGTATGTGACATCACTAGTGACTAAAAGGTTCTTGGTGTGTTCTGTAAAAACAGTGTGGGCAGAGTAAGCTGGAAAGAGACAAAAGACTTTCATACTTGGGTCACCTTGGAAAACAGGACTACACATAAAGCAGTTAATCATCACAGCTTTCCAAACCCAAGCCACACTGCTGTTGCAGAGACCCAGTTTAGGTCTGAATCAGTACTAGTGACTTAAAGTTGTAACCCGTCTTTTATTTACCTGGTAGGGCAGAGCCCTGACTCACTCATGTGTCTTGTCTCTACCCAGCATTCTCCTCTTGCTCAGTGAAGCCAGTCCAAATTCAAGAACTCACTTTTATTGCCTTAACCAATGAAATTCAAAGTGTAGAAGTGAGTAAAAGGGCAAATGGTATGAAGATAATAGAAACAAACAAACAAAGCCACCCATTGGACTATTTTCTTTTGTTTGAAGAAGTGCAGATACAACAAATGTTATAAGCCGTTCCTAAGAGTAAGAGTGACTCCGTTGAGAAGGCAAATCTAACTAAAAATGCTCCCAGGGTCATGAAGTTTCTATTCATATCCTGAAAACCAAACACAGTCACTAATAATGATTATTCCTTTGACAAATGTTAGTAGTTAAAAGAAAACCAACAAAAAAAACCCACACAACCTCTGCCACTGCTTTCAGCCTATAAAGGATTACTCTTTTATTAGTGTAGCTGAGGGATTAGTAGAAATATTTAATGAATGCAGCCACTATATTTGAGCACATCCCTGACTAAGCTACTTGTTGACTGAAACCTATCTATTTATAAGTACTTCTGAATGATGCAAAAAAAACATTATTGCAGTACTACAACAGCTTTCACATAACTTTTTCAATACTTTCTTGCCATTCACATTGTGACATTTGTCTCATTTGTCAAGTTTTATTTCAGAGTCCAAACATGTAAAATGGGTCAGATGGGCTTGCCTACATCTGGCTTGATTTGCTTATGACTTCTGACCTCAAGAGAAGTAACTGTTACTGGTCTGGCACCTCTCAGCAGGAGAGGCACACACCTTCCAGATGCACTTGTGTATCAGAAGACTTCAGGGAATGTCAATCCCTGAGATTCTTAAATAACTGTTATCCATGTCTGTGTTGATTCAAAGTAACCACCAGCTTTTTACAATTAAAAAAATTGATTTATAAGGTTCCAAGTTTTGCAGTTGCAATGGAAACCTCTACTGCAAATATAAAACTAAAAACAACAGAAGTACATTCGTTTACATATTTTAAACCTAACCATGAGAGCAGCAACAGAAGGCTTTATGGAAATCAGGGGTGAAACAAAGACATCAGAAAGTTCAGATTTAAGGCATACAGTGTTTAAATGCATTACATTTATGACAGCAAAGCTTTTTATCCCTGAATTATACAGGAAATATTTACAAATTCTCTCCTTATTGTCCATTAATAACCAATTTAGATGATCCATATTCGAACTGACATTAAAGCCTACCTCTATCAAATTTGAATTGGGACTTTGTAAAGACAGTCTATGAACCTCTAATGGAGAAACACACTGATTTTCTGAGCGCTTAGCACACGCTTTAAAGGTCAAATGCCTTTAAGTGCTTCTTCAACACCACAAGCAAACAAGCAGTCATTTCTGAAAATGAAGAATATAAACGCTGTCCAGGCCATCCCTTAGAGTAGTAACAAGCATGCTAGAAATGCAGAGACAGGAGGCTGACGTGTTCCTGTCTCTGTATTGAGTACTACTTTCAAGAGACTTACCTACCTGTAAAGGCTCATTCCTCTTAATCTTCAGAATCAAGAGCTCTATGACACATACACATGTGATTAATGTGTGGTTTTGTGCATGTATGCATGCTTAAATATAAACAAAAATCACAAAGTTGGTTTTACAAAAGCACTTCTGAAACATGAATCACCTAGCTTAAGCAATCACAGTAAAAGCAATTATATAAATTTTCCTCCAAGCTCCAGTTCAAGCTCAGAGAAGCCAAGTTGTACACTATTAGCTGGAAAAAAAACGACATACTTGTATATTATTAGCAGGATGAAATCAATACCTTTTTTCCTACCTTATTTATTTTGATAACAGCTGTAAGAATAGTTTTAACCAATGTACATATATACATACCCTGAAGCTAACCCTGTGAATGTACCCTCTGTATTTGCATACAAGTTGTATACCATTTTTAGACATGGAAAAATATTCCAGGCCTTATTTCATTTCAAGGGATATTTGGTAAAGAGCTCAGCATGAATGCTAGGATGAAAGCTGCTCACCTTTCTGAATGGACAGTCAGTGTGGCCAAAGGAAAATGGAGGACAGTGGGACGTGGCACACGTCACCTAGTGTTATTTATTCAGGGAGACCTGCCTGACTCAGTGTGGCCTCACTGGCCCTAAAAGAACATTCCTGTTGCTCATGAGCAGCGATATCCCAGCCCATGAAAAGCTTTTAGCACCACACCCTGCTGCAATAGTGCGCTGACACAGCCCTCTGAGTGAATCAGGAGATCTTCCCTGGGTTCTGAATACCAGTGGCTGAAAATACATTGTAGGTTGAGCCATATTAGGTCAAAGACACATAAACAAACCCTCTTCAGCCATGCGAGCAAATTCTCCTTCATACATGTTACATCCTTCATGCTTTATCTTATCTTTATCGCTTTATCTTAACTTCATACTCATCTTCAAGACCCTGAGACAGTTGCCTCTTGAGTAGGCAGAAGCTGAAAAATTCTAGACTCGCTCATTTTTCCTCTGCTTCATACCAGATCAGCTCTAATGGCATAGATGACAAAAAGAAAAACCAAGTACATGAACTTCTAATATATAAGCAATTCCTGTGAAATACTGCTTAATCTGGTACACGCTACTCTGTAGTTTCTCTTACATGGCTGTACACAGAGCGCTTGAAAATAACAGACATTACAGAGGTGTTTGTAGGTATGACTACTACATTGGGAAAGGTCTATACAGCTTTGCTAAACCCACAAGGATTCCTTCCTCAGTTGTCATGGGCCTGGTTTAAGTGAAAATCATTTCCATGTTACAAGACAGATGCTCCCTGTGGGATGAAGATCTGGAAAGACTATATTCTGCTTGAGAAATGTTCTTTTTTCTTTCCATACTAAAAAAGCTTTTTGACAGCAAGAGCTTTTCTAGTAACGGTCCTTTTTGGTCTCACAGAGCTAAATGCTCTTGCTATGAGTGCAGAACATGAGTATCATACAATGTACTGAGGTGGCTTTTGTTTCAAATATCCTCTGTGACAAACTCCTTAACAAAATAATCTCACTTTGCATCTGAGAGAGATGAAAACATCACTAATGTGAAGTAAGAGGTAGCAACAACATACCTGTAAATCTTACATCTGGTTCTTGGTCTCACGGATGAAGTGACTGAGATCTCCCAGGATAATGATCTGTTCTAAAGAGCCAGTGTCTCCTAAAAGGGTGATCCAGCTCCTGCTTGACCATCCTCCACTACATTTATGCCGCCTGTACACATTTAAGTTGTATTTCTCCATTTTATTTTATTTTTTTAAAGTCTCTACAGATATTCCCCCGTCACTGAATACAACAGTACGAACTGCTGTGCTGCCATGACACTATCCAATCCACTTTTCAGCTACACACCATGAATAGCAGGCTTTTCCTGTATTAGACAAAAGACAAAGTTGCTTAGATTCCACACATCTGCAAGGAGAGGGAGGCTCAAATGAGGCAAAATCTGTGCTGAGAAAACATGAAATACCACAGAAGAGACACTCCAATGGAGCAGAATGACTTCTTCATACGACCACTTGCTTGAGAGTTGGATATCATCGTGGCTTAAATTCTGCCAAAAGATCTAAAGAGGACTGCGAGTTTTCTGACACCAAATTATTCCATGTCCAAACCCTTCCCAAGAAAAATTAATCCTGGGAGCAATAAAACAATTTTGAAGATTTTTCATCTCTGTGAATAAGCAAAGACATATAAAAATATAATTTTAAAACAACAGTAGTGGTGCGATTCCCCCAAAAGTGATGGTCCATTTTTTGTTTAATTCGTGCAGGCCCTTCACTATGTGTGTATGAGCAAAATGGAAATATCTCCAGCAAATTCACTCTGTGAAAACTTTAATGTCTCTCCTTAACGAACCATTTCCATGAAACAGTGTTGTGCACTCAAACTCTCCCTCACGAGCAGGTTTCTCCTTTGTTGAAACAATAATTTTGTGGGAGCCTCACGTAATAATCCCGGCAAGTAAACAATTCATTCTCCATTCTTAGCAGCTTTACAGGGATACAAAGCTTTACAAAGACGTGAAGACGCGTTCACCTTCGAGCACTGAAATAACACTCCTTTACTGCTGCTCTACATCCCGGCTCGACACGCGCTCCCTCAAGCCCCCAGCGCCGCCATGCACCGCCCGCCTCATGGCCGGCCCTCGCCTCAGAGCCTCACCTATGGCGGTGGCTTTGCAGCTCCTGATTGGCCAGCTGCAGAAAGACGCGCCCTCCGATTGGCTGTGCGCCTCGCTGCTGAGGGTGGGAGGTGTCAGCTCCCGCCTCCGCCGGCTGGTCTTCCAGCTCCTCCGCCCCGGCACCTCTCGCGCTGCATGGCTCGCACCGTGGGTGGGGCGCCGCGCGGGGCCTGGCGCCGCCCGCGCCATGCGCTCAGCCAGAACTAATCCTCAATAATCGCCTTATAAACACTGCCGGCTCGCTGCCAGAAAATCTGGGCCCGAGGAGGCAGACGCGCGACTTCGTAACGCTACAAGAGCAGATAAGGATCTTAAGAGGTCTATTATCTGAAAAAAGCTCACCACAACAATAGCAGTGTTCGGAAAAACGTTTATTAAGGCTGTAGTTGCTTTAGAATTGTTACACTTCATCAGTAAAAAGTTGTAACAAAACAAATACATCATTCTTGTGTCCCAGTCACGAAATCTGGTCTGATTCAGCCCTGGTCCCTCAGCTGGTTGCTCAGTTCCTGGAGTTCAGCAATCAAGTTGTCCATAGTCGTCACCTCATCAGCGATCTCACTGCAAATCTCATGGCTTCCTACCTCTACAAAGTGTTGCTGTGCAACAGAGAGAAACGTTAGTTTAAACTACATTTATAGTTTCTCTGTTTCAGGGGAGAGAGCTTGGGAGCCTCCCCACCACTACTCCGCTGCCTTTCACACCGCTATTGCTCTCCCTGTAGTTCATCCTGCGACAAATAAACAGAAGGTGCCTCAAAGGGACCAAATCCCTCTGAGGAGGGGAAGGTTGGGTCTCTGATCTGACTGCACTGCACACTCTGACTCCTGATTGCACAGAATGTTACGGATTTTGCTGTGAAACTCAAACCAAAAACAACTCCTCAGACTGCCAACTACAGCTTACCAATTCGCCTGCTGATTAAATACTGTCTGTGGATTTTAGAGGCCATCTTCTCAGTGTCTCATACTGTTGTGTCATTTTCTCCAAAAACCCAAATAAAACTTGTGTATTTGGTGTCAAGACATGTATGGGCAGAGACATGCATCTGTGCATAATTATGTCATATAAGAGAAGACAAAATACTGACACATAATGAAAATAGTTTGTTCTTAAAGATTGTAAGACAATAAAGAACACAAACAGCACCTAACTCAGAAGCCATCATAAAATTCACATCTTTACAAGAAAACTAGGGGGGAGGTAGTCTGAAGCCTTGAGACACACAAGGTCTGAGTGGAGATAAACCAGAAGAAGTTGATTGCATGACCAGAATCTGTCACTTGAGCAATATGGAGACTTTAAGAGCTATTGCTCCACATAAGCATAGCAGGGGGATCCAAACATATGTTTCTCCCTTATTATGTAAAAGGGAAGTGAATCACACTTCATCTGTCATAAGAAGAAGCCAACATGTAAGGACAAAAACAAACCCAGAAAACAAAAGTTGTTGTGGAGTACATCTGTCATCGTTGTATCATCAAAACATAATGGAACAATACAGATATATATATCAAGTACTTAAAAAGCCTGAACCGAAGTCGTCAGTGTGTTTCAGAATGTTCCTTGGTTCAGTGACAGGACTATCTTCCACAAAAATAGGAACATGTTTCTGATACAAGTACAGAGACTTCTCTGACTTTCAGCCCTCAAACCTCATGTGACAGAAAAGTTCGGTTCTTTCTGGCTAAAACAGCTCAGTAGAACAGAATGATACAATTATTTATTCTTTTTTCCCATGCAGTTAAAGAGTTCTATTCAACTAGACGCAGCCTGGGGAGACTTCATGCACCACTGCTCTTTGGGCTTGTGCCTCATCTTTTCCCACAGCAGTACCCACATTTCATGCATTTACAATACAGCTCCAGGACCTCTCTCCTGTTGGAAGACCCTGCCTGTCAGATCTGAATGACGCATGGCGCCAAGGTGCAGAAGAGCGCCCACTGTGCTCTACTTCAAAGCATGCGACTGCCCAGAAAGCTCTTTTCAGAAAGGAGCCTGTTAACAACACAGTTTCTAGGGGCAGCCTTTAGCAGAGTCTGGCTACATTATGGGAGTGGCATTAAGCTGGGACTGGATCCGCAGAGGTGGAGATCTAAGTAGAGGTCAGAAATCTGAGAAGCAATGTTGTCTCACCAGTCCAAAACCTACTAATATGGTCCACCTGCATGTCCTGACAATAAAATTTTGGACTGCTGTTTAAAACCTACTTTCACTGCTCCTTCATTCTTTCTGAAATCATAACTCCTGAGTCAGCTCTTAGCCTTTTTTGTGTGTTTTTCTCTCTTGTAAGAAAAAAATTAAACACAAAACAATCACACACTGATGAGGTGATGAGGCAGGAAAAGAGGACTCTAAAGCACATTTTGAACTCCTAAACACCTGTTCAACAGTTCACCTTACAGAAGATGGCTGAGTTTTCAAACCACAATCAACACAAACACACTTTAGAGATTCAGTTAGACTTCAAATAAAAAATGACATATCAGAAACTATGCAAACACAATTAAGTCACACTAACAGCTTTTTATTTAACACGTCAGCTTTCTGCAAAATGACATAAAACTCAGAGACACCATTACCTGCCAACAACATAGAAGCACCTTCAGAAATTAAGAAAACAGTGCGTTAGATTCAATTATTCTTAATCTTTCAAGACTGTGTTATTGTAAGAAAAACCACCAGTAGATCTTTTTATCATCTATGTCAAGTAAACTTGTTTCTTCTATAGTCATGTTCAATATTCAGACTCTTTTTTTTTTTTCTTAAATAATGTTGTGAATCACAACACAACATATAAATCGTGACTTTTTTCCAATACATTACATATATTAGTATCTGTAAGCACAGTTAGTTATGGAGCTCACTTATGTCTGCTTTCCTAGGTCCTTATCCTTAAAATTGCAGGATTTAAAAGAAAGCAAGTGAAGTTTAACACATTGATGATGGATCAACACTTTGTAACCTAAGCACAGGTTATAAAACTTACACTCTGTAATTCACATTTATAAAACCCCCCACACAGCCAGGAAGAATAAGATATTAAGTGTACTTGGAAAAAAATGTGTTCTGTATCAGACCTCAGTTAAACAACAGCAGTGTCTCACGTTGAGATACACTGTAAAATTAGGATAACAAAGATGCAGAAACAGATTTGGCTCTTTGGCTATGGAGGACAAACTACAGCTCCAAAAGCTAAACATAATTCAAATGCAGTAACCTTTTCTAAATAATTACTAGCTGAATTGATAAGATATCCATAAAAAACAAATTAAAATGAGTTTCTTCCTAAATAAATAACTGCGATGCAAAGTAGTCTGGACACACTCCTCTCCCTTTTAGAGCCTTACAAGCCATTCCCTCTCACACTGCTTCACTCCTCCCCATGATTACTCACACTAAGGAATAAGTCTTGAAAGTGACTGATTTTTTCCAAACATTTCAGTCTGGATGTCCAACACTAAATAAAATTCTAACTCAGTCTGAAAGATAGCACTGAAATTTTATAATTGTAGGTTTATTTCAGTTAAACTGTAGTGGGAAGATTAGTAAAAGTCAATGTACAAATGGAATCCTTAGCGTAGAAGTAAACATCTTTCTGATGATTGACCAAGACAGAAAGATATTATTTTATCTGTAAATGACATAAAATCAAAAAATGGGTACCAGTAAATGAATAAAGATACATAATTCAAACATTCCTACCTTTGCTTTGGACGACAAGCCACGTAAGTTAAGCCGAGCTGAAGAAAGTATCTGCAAAGCCTCCTGATTACTGGATTTGTTCTTACTGCATTTTATAGCCACTAGAATTCAAACACAGAGGAGAATGCCCCCAAAACAAAAACACATTACCTCAAGAGCAAGAATCCTTAAGCAACGGCAGTTATTAGGAGTACTTCGATATCATCTATACTTACTGGTTGCAGTATTCCTTTTTAGGATATTCAAAAAGAACACTAAGTAATTTTGGGAAAATCCAAAACCAGTAAGTCTATAAAAGAATCCTTCTCAAATACATACTACAGCACAGTTTACTCTTACTGAGTATACATACAAGTACCTATCCTGGAGATGCTGGCATGGCACTGGCAATCAAATGTCATAATTTGAGAACCGAATTACTGACGCATTTACACTTGAGCTATACAATTGCTATAAGACACTGCATAAACTATAAGTGCTATAAGATATTGGAATACAAGGAATTATCATTTTACCATTCATGTTTGCTGACTCACGTAACACAATTTCTACCTTATTCCAAGTTTGGAATGTTCTATGTTAGAAGACTCCAAATAGTAGGAATAAACACAATAAATGAGGCAAAATTTTATTACTTTCCTTAATAAAGATTGGCTACAGTCATCATGCATAAGCTCTTTTCAGGTCGGACATACCATATGCAATCTCTATGGCTCCTTTTGCTACTTCCTTAAAAGAAGAAACATCTTTCTCCCAGTCATTTGATTGAATTTCACATTTATGTGCCTTAGTAAGACACTGAAGTGACTGCAAGGAAGGAAAGAAAGGAAAATCAGTATTCATGAAAACAAACTAGAAGACTAATTTAGTTTTAAATGGCTATAAATTTGGTGATCAGTCAAGAAAATAAACATATCTTTACAGTGCTTAATTTTCTGCAAGTTGAAGTAGCATCCTTTTCTGCAATGGTAAGCACCAGCTGTAACACAGATGTTATTCACCAATATTGCATCTCAAGTATGACAAGCATATAAAGTAACATGTATCTCATTTTTATCTTCTAAAAATCTGTCTAGACTGATGGATGTGACCCATATTTGCTAAGGCATCATAATTGAATGCACATGAAAAGGGAAAAAGACTTGTACTCACACTGAATAGTAATTTTGTAACAATTAAATGCAGAACTGAATATATCAAAGCATTCTTTCTATGTATGCATTTTTGGTTAGTATTTTACAGACATGACTATTAGTTGCCATACTGTACCAATTCTCAGTGTGAATAAAATAAACTGAGAAAGTAAACAAACAACACTGCAGGAGGGTTTCCCATTAAGAAAAAGCATCTAACAAGGAGCAGGAAGATGCATGGCGAGTAAAGGAAAACAATTGCTTTCTTCTGGCACAAGGACAAGAAAAAAAAATCCGCCAATTCATCTCATTATTGTAACTTCTGTTAACTTTTGATAACTAGAGAACAAATCTCGTAATGCTGTACTAGAATCAGCACCCCAGTACACAGAGGAAGAAATGAGCAGTTCATGAATGAAATTAAAAGTTACGTTTGAATGTAAGGAGATTGTGAATTGAATGTAAGTCAGGACATACAGCTACTCCAAAACAATAAGCATTGAGCATTCATAAAAAAATCTAAAAAATTTTAGTGAATCTCTGAAATCTAAAAATCTACTTAACTAAACCAAAGCACATGGATCAGCAAGAAAAAAAAAAGAAAAAAATTAATTTTTGTTTTCTTATTTTTTTTTGATCTTTCTACAGTGAAAGAAACTCCAGAGACAAATGCACGTGAAAAGATGCTAGGCTTAGTTCAATAACAACTCTTCAATCACTTATTTTTGAAAAGTTTAAGTATTATACAAAGGAAGAAAAAGCTGTCAGTGCAGTACATGTACAAGAGCACAACAAAGCCTTCTGGCTGCTGAACAACGATGGATGAAATTTAGGGACTGTCAGCCCAAAAGCTTCTGCCTTCTCTCTCCCAGCAAGAGTTCCAATCACTACTGCCCAGGTGACTGAACTGCTCATGCTGAATGGCTGCAAGTGGCAATAAAGGTGCATAAAGTCAAACTAGTGCAGATTATTTCTTTTTTGGAACAACCTAGGTTCTAATTGCTGGTAGCACTAAGCAGCAGAAGGAAAAACTTCCAAGAGAACAGTTTTTACAGTAGCCTGATTTTAATCTTGTTGAATGTGTCTGAGTCAGAGCAACAAGCTAGAGCGCTTTGCTGTCAGAGATGGAAAAGAATTCAAAACCTTGTTGGTTGGTTGGTTGCACTTCTGGAACCTGAATTTATCCTGGAAGGAAAAGGTTCTGACCTACCCAAAGGTTATGGAATAAAAGGTTTTCAGAATCCAAGTAGGCAGCTTGGAGGTTGGAAAGAGTCCTTGGTGGGAAAGGTGTGTACTGGGTGTAGGGCAGCAAAGAAAGAAGTTCTCAATGAAGTGGCAAGTCAGCTACAGAAAGCAACTGCTTACAAAGTGTGACTGTAAATATATTCTAGGTTAAAAAAACAACAACAACAAAAAAAAAAGTTAATGGTTTTCACTGCTAACGCCCATCTAACTGATTCAATGTATATAAATCACTGCTGTAAATCATAGCTGTAGATTCAAGTGATTCATGGTGTCAGATATGACAGCAGAACAGAAAGGTAAGCAAACAAACAAAAGCCAACAACAAAATAACATCTCTACAACAGCCAGCCAGACATTATTTCAAATTAAGTTCTAGGAAAAACATAGGCTAAATATAATTAGATATGCACTAAATAAGACATTACAATATGGAATAATGGTCAAACCTTACATTTGTAAGGAGAAACACAATCCTATGACTGATCTTTTCCCATCTCTTTGTTCTATGTTGCCACAAAACAGAAAATAATACCTTTTCAGAATCATGGACCTTTTGAACAATAAAAACGGGTTGAAAATTGCAACAATATATCTGGAATTCTTCTACATATAATTATATTAACTTAATATTTGACATTAAATGATACTTCTGGCAAGTAAATACTTGTGTTTTTCAGTTATACTTTATAATCTGATATCAAAGAAGCTATGAGTGACTATCTAGTATATTTAAATTGATTTTTATACTAGTTTGTGCTGTGACTGTAGACACTTTTGCTTTTCCACGATTCATCTCTGTGCATCACACTAGAATACTTGGATTTACATGGGAGCATGTCATAAGTATTTATAAACATGACTGCATTTTGCAGGGCAGGCTAGGCCGTATGTTCCATAACAAGTCTGATTAGGAAAACTCAGTTAAAGTCATGTCTACTCCACAAATTGAAACCATGTTTATAACTGGGTTAGTGAAGAACACTGTGATGTAACCAGATTCTGAAATGATTACATTTATAGTATAGACAGAGCCTCTCCTAGTTTGCATGTCTGAGTAAGAATCTGTGGATATATTACCGGATATTGCAGAGTCTGTATTTCTGAATTCTAAATAGGCCAAATCCCTTTTATTGTTTGGTAGTAAAGAAAAACAGGGAAAGAAAAAAAAGGGGAAGACCTGAAGTTATAATGAACTTGAGAAAGGACTAAACAAGGCATTTCACAGGCACAGCCTGAAAATGAAGACACTGAGCAAGGCCCAAGTAATTCCTATTTTAACTGTAAAGGCATACAATTTGTGGGCCCAACCATACGCATAATACACTCGACATCAAGTGACAAGCAACCTTCCAGACAGACATTTTTGCCCTGGCCAAAGACATACCCCCATTAAGAAACATATTCTGATTGCTGACCTTGTGTATTTTCAGCTGCAGTGAAGATCTCATAACCTGTAAGTATTTTTGGAGTATGCAAGGCTATTTGAATTTTGGAAATTCAACACCAACTGCAAAGTAGTTTCTAACATACACAAAAGTAAACGCAGCAATACTGAGTGGTTAATTTTGGAAATGAAATCAACTCAATTTCCTGGGAAATGAGAGGAAAAAGAGATGGAAGTTAACATAGCTAAACCATAGAGAGGTAATGGGGGGGGTCCAACAGTTTAACAGGTTAAGAATTACAAAGTTGTATTAATTTCATTTTAAGCTGTGGAAGCGCAAAGCGCTCTTACACTGGAGACTCTGAGTAACAGATGTTCTTAATGTTCATTTTCTCTTTGTGGATCCAAAGAAGAATTTAGATGGCTTATGTTGCCATTGGATCATGCCATTATGATACATTTTTTCCCAGAAGGCACTATTTTTTCTTTTCAGAATCAAAGATTTCTATTAAAAATAAAAATATAATATAGCTATCAGATTGCTGCCAAGAAAAATTTCAGACTACGAATCCAGGACAATGAACGTGTATTGTGTTAGGATGCTTTACAATGAAACACTGATAAAATAAATAATTTTTTTTAATTTAAAAATGATGCAAAATATCTTGCTTTTGTTGGATAATAAAATGCATGCTGTAGAAACACGATAAGCTTATTGGAACAACAGCATGTCTTATTATAGTACTTAATTTGCTGGAAAACAAAGTTTGTATAGTGTGCATCCATAACACAGAAATCAGAATACATTTACCTTTTCAATATCTTCACTGCTATCATTCTGTCCATTTCCATAAAGTCGGGCATAAAGTCTCCAGATTTCCCCATCATTTGTCACTCGTGAAGTCACTCTGCCCAACAGCTCTTGCAATTTCCCCTTCAATCCACTTGCTGCCTCTCCAGTGCGATCTGCCATTCCATCTACTACTGCCCTGACCAGAATAGCCAAAACCTTAAAAAAGCAACAGGAAAGAAGGTTTACTTCAACATAAATCAACATAAGCATTGGTATAAAAAAACAAATGTAGCACCACATAGCAAATACAGTATTTATTAGGGGAATAATTCAGCTAATTTAAACTTCATCTAAACTCCAACTCCATGGTTGGAGAAGATAAAAGGGTGAAAGAGCTAAGACACAAATGATGGGTTACACTGATAGGCTCATGTGAAAGAGAATGGCATAGAAAATTATGGCAGCATCATGAAGATGTTTTCACCTTACAATATAGCTGTAAAAAAGATCAGTAAACAGGCTGAACAGAGCAATGAGGTAATGGAAGACACTGTTATTTACAGGACCTCTGTTTAGTTGCCTTTATAGATATGCACTGGATGAGATTGGAAACTGGAAAGCAACTCATGATGCCCTGGAAATTTTGTTTAATGCATTTCTGATGAAGTCAGTCAGTTCAATGAAACTTTTTACAAGCACTCATTTGTGACTCTACTATCTGAGTCACTGACTTGAGAATGTGGGATGTGACCTGAAGAACTGCTGAACACTTGCACCTGCTTGTGAACTGGATGGGAGCTGCTCTTTTCATGTATGAAATGCTACCCTGTCCCAAAAGCAGAAAAACAACAAAACTTTGTGTTTTGAAGAGGTGGACACTCAGAAGACAGTTTCACTGAATCTTATTTCACAGGAAAACTGAAACAGCAAGTGTAAATCCATAAAGGCACTGAATTAAGTCAGAAGAAAATAAAACCTGTATAAGCTGTGGTTTACTGAGAGCTACTTTTCTTGTGTAGCACAGAAGAGAGAGCAACAAATAAAAATACATGGAAGTCTCCTAATGCTTGCATTCATAAATGTAGGTAAAAAAAAAAAACCCACTCATTTCCCAACTTTAACACTCCCGAATTTTTACTTCTGAAAGTAAAATAAAGATTAGCACATCAGAGTATATTACACGTGAAATAGAACATGTCAAGTTTACTATGATACTTCATTGTTCTAATACAACTTTTTTTAAAATTACTCAGTTAACTTATATTTTATGAAATAATTACTGACTTTAATGAAAAACAGACAAGAAAAACACCCTTAGCAAATTGAAATAGCTGACAATATTATGAAATAGATATATATATAACAGAAAGTAAAAAAGCAAAACAAAACAAAAAAACCTACAAGCACCATAAATATTTCCCCAGTTTTTTTCACAGGCATTACCAGAAATATCTGAACATCACCTAAAGGCAACCCTCACTCCCAAAGCAAAATAGCATATTCTTCATAAAATAAAGTTTTGAAACTCATATTGCATTTATGTTTCAGAAACTAAAGGAATAAAACCTATCATTAAATGTATCAGGTATTGTTTAAATATTTGCTAGAAAAACACCGAAAATATTGACATTTTCATTAGTATAATATAGAAGAGATGTAAGAAGAAACATTAAATTGTGATCTGTTTTGAAAAGGAAGTAAAGCTGGCCCTGAGGATTCATATATGTAAGCATGACTTCTCAATCAATTTCTCAGTCCCTAGTATCAGAATTGCTCCTCTAAATCATGAAAGTTCAGGTATGCATCACCTATGGTTAACAAGAGCTCTATACACAGTATTTTATTTGGATGTGAAAAAAGTTTCCTCAGTCAGTAGGATTTAACAACTGAAAAGTAACTCTTATTCCCATAGAGTTAATGATTTGCTTTCACTTTAATCATAATAATTTTAATCTTATTTTATTTTTGGTTATTCAGCATACAAGCATTAGCATCACAGCAGTTAACATACAGCCAGTGTGAAACCCCAAATTGCAGGGGCACATTAAATACTAATTAATGATTAACACTACTTGGCTGTGCCCAATTGTTAAACAAAGCTGTTAAGAATAGCAAGTGAATTGTGCTAATTGTCAAGAAGTATTAGCAGTCCAACACAGCTTTCCCTTTTAGACAGTTGCCTTAAGTGTTAGATGTTAATTTATACCTTTGAGAAAGTTAAGCTGCCATTACACTGAACTAATGAAGCAGTGCTCTGCTGCCCAGGATCCTATACAAGTAGTAGGGTTTGTTTCTTTTGCCTCTGTTAATAAACTATGCCACACAGGATCAACCATGCAGAACATCTGTTTAGGATGTCACACCACTTATATTCTTCTTACTCCTTTTCTTTTCTGAATGCTAAAGACCCCATCTGGACATACTAACAAATATAATTGTTTTTAAATGCTATGACTGGTATCAATCTTATTTCAGAATTGCTCTCCAAACAGTTCCTTTCATATAAAAATTCACTTTATCCAGCTACTTCCGGAAGCTTAACTAATGCAAATAAGGATTGACAGCACTCAATAAAAATGGAACTCTCAGATACCAGATCCAAAATGACAATGAGCTCTCCCTTGTGCCCTCCCAATCCCCAAATTAAGGATTTATTATAAAGGACAAAGCATCAACTCCTGCTCTCTTTCCTCAGAATCCCCTTGAAACATGCCTTCACAGCCTCTTATTAAAAAACAGTCTGACAATATGAAAAAAGGACAATATATAATGGAAAAAGTAACAGAAAAACTTTTTGTCAGTTTCTCAAGAATACAAAATTGTGGAGGAACCACTTCTCCATATTTCTGAACTCATTTTTTTCACAGTGCAGGATGGAGATCTGGTTTCTGAAAGCAATGTAGCAAAACTGCTTTTCCACCTGCAAAACAACTTTGTTATTCGCAGAACTGCAGCTTTCCAAGTTAAAAAAAAAAAAGAAAAAAAAAGTCTTGGCTCCAAGAAAGGGCACGTGGTACAAAGCAACATCATTAGCAGTTGCAGAAATCTCTCAGCTGTATTTTACAGCTCAGACTAATAATTCAGAGGCTTAATTGACAGTTACAACAGGTAAGGCTTTTTCATCAGGTATTTTTCAGTGACTGATCCACCTGCTGAAGCTGCAAATAATTCAGCAAGTCTGTACAATTTATTGCATAACAATAAAAGTGAAGTCTTCAAGTTGTATTTCTTAGTAAGTTCATGAATAAAAAAACAGTTAAAGAAATTCAAAGAATTTTAAGAACTAGTAAGAAAGGAAGGTAAAAAAGCATGCTTTAAATATTATAATGGATTATGAGGAAACAGGGACTTTTAAAGCACTTCCTCTGCCATAATCTTTTATTGTGGTGTTCAGGTTGTTCAAGGTTTTCCTTATTAAATTTTGTCTGCAGAATCTGAACATACATCAATTCATTTTCATGATATTCTAATCTTAGAATCTTTGCCACAATGACAACATCATTATTTAATAACTACAATAATTTATTCTCAAAGCTCCTTTCTGAATTCAGAAATCTGGTGGAAAAAGACAGCAATGATCCAACAGAAATCACAAAGATAGGAATGTGTTACTTTTAATAAAAGAAAGCAGTGATTTACAAAGGGTTGCTCTAACTACACTAACTGAGGACATGTCAAATTACAAATGCAGTTGCACACCCTTATTTGACGCATTCTGAGTTCTAGAAGAAACTCAGTTGAATAAGAGTATTTGTGTACTTTCTTTCCAAATTCCAACCTAATTTACTACTATATAGCTTAATAGCCTATCAATTAAAATCTGTGACTACTACAAATAAGAAATACAACCCAAGAGAAGATGGCTCTGTGTTGCATGGAAATCGAGGTGCATGCTTCCACTTGAGTTCCTGATTGTACTTCATTAAAATACAATTGCACTAGAAGCTCACAGCGTATCTTTGCTTACAGAAGGCTAGTTGGCAAATGGGAGAGGCTTATAAATTGAGCTTTGTAAGCAGTCTCAGAAGTTTTATGCGCTTCATTTTTGATCTTGTTTTGTTATGGAAACATTCTTCTCTTTCTTGTGAAGACTACTGATTAAAGTCTTTCTAAAACTCTTAATCAGGCTCTGAGTTTTTCCTTGGCCAACAGTAAAATGCTTCAACATAAGTAAATTGTATTAGGAGCTATACTGGAAGTCATAAAGCGTATCACATAACAGCACACAAAGTTAAAACCAGGTTATAATTAAAAAAATATAGTATAGATAGTACGCCTATACTTCTGGGTAAAAATAGTAATGTAAGATTAAAAGTTTTAGGCAAAAGAGGTGAAAATGTTACAGAACAAAACCAGAAATTAATTGAAAGCAATATCCCCAAATACTTTAATTAAATATCCTACATAAAACTTGATAATAACCACTTTAATAGGAGCATGTATCATCTCCAAATATCTAGAATGAGCAGAAACAGGATGCTTGATTCCTACTCAGACATCAACCAGAATAAAGAATAAAGATATAGTACACCACCTCTAAAACTATTTTTGAATTAGCACATAAGGAAACAAGCCATAAAAAGCGTATTATTTACAACATGTTCCCTGAATAATCACAGACCTCACAAGAATCACAATATGCTAAAAAGACTAATCTTTACCTTATATGAGACTGTTTTTCATATATACTTTTTAATGCAAAGAGTTTCAGTGACCTTTAATATTCAGCCGTACAAAACTCAAAATATTTAATTTATACATAATGCTATCCCATGTATGGTTGGCTTCACAACAGTACTGTGCTCATGTACAACATACTCAACAGTAATCTGAAAGAAGCTTTAGGATTCCATCTCCCCGAGGCCTCCCAAACCTATGAACAAGCGATACATTTCCACTATCAAAACTAGTCAGTTCCCTCTCCTCAAAACCGAACTCAACCACCCAAGATTTACAAACGCTCCTTTAAGTCACTTTATGGAAAAGAAAAGAGACATACCCCTGATTCCAAAGACCAGCTACAGCTGGATTCCCTAACCTTGGAGCTACAAATAAAATCCCTAAACGCTCATATGCAGTTCACTGATAATTCCTCAAGGCACTCTTCAGATTTCCTTTCAGATTCACCTTGCTGTTTTCACTGAGTGCACAGAACCCCGCTTAGATCAGAATCTGGTTTTAGGCCAGGTAATATGTCACTGGTGACTGTTAAAGTAGGCTTTCTGGATTTTATCTAAAGCATTCATTTACAGACAAAGAAATTAACTGAACTACAAATGAAAGATGAGCAAAGTGCTGCCAATATTTTCCTTTGTTCCAGATTATTAAGAATCAAATGTTCTACTAACGCATTCAATCCATTAAACATAACTTGCTTTCAAGTGACCTTCTGTAGAATTTTCAAACACATGGAAAAGCTTGTCTTTCTGTATGCTAAATAATGTATACGATTTCTATGCGAGATATGCGAGAACAGTGTGGACAGATGGCACCTTCGGTTTAGGAACAGACCTGAAAACTTCCAGTTTCATAGTTACCCTTCTATAAAACCTGAGGCAATCTGAGGATTTCCTGAGGAAAAGGCTTTCCTGTTCACTTTTATTTTAAATACTTAAGTCTTCTAGTGCAGATAAATTTAAATAGCTCGACTACATAACTTCATTGGTATGTGCACCATCATTACTGATACCAGTATCAGCAGTAATCTGTCTTACAAGAAAAAACATACAGAATGACTTAATGTGAAAACTTCCCCACCTGTGTGTCCTTGTACTTTTCTCTTAAGTCCATGAGCCGATGATAAGCTTTAATTGCTTCTGAAAACTCTCCAACATCTGTACTGGTGAGAAGATAATTCTCCCAAATTTGCCAATGCTCATAGTTGCATTTGAGTGCTTCCTGGAGGGTTCGAAATGCTTTGATTCTAAACAAAAAAGAAGAATGTATACAAATATATTAACAACAGCTGGCACAGCATCAACTAAAAGGCTGTCTATTTAAAAAAAAAAATCTGTTTAAAACCCAGTGTACAAGTTAGAGTGAATAATTTATAATATTGATACTTCCTCATTTTCTCTTGCCAATTTCCTTCTGGTCAGTTCACTCCTCAGTACGAAGTTTTCTTTATGTTAGCTCTCAAATACATTTTACTGAAATTATGTATTACAGAACACAAAAATTCAGTAAAATGCCACGTAAATATTTTTTTTTTTAATTTTTAACTTAAGCCATGAGAAAAAAACCTTACAACAGTGAAAGAATACGTTACAAAGAATTTAAAAAGCCAACTTCAGAATTTTTCACAACTAAATTCGTGGCAAGTACAGTTGACCCATTTTATCACATAAAAGCTACTTAAAAATAAAAGCTTTTATTTTTTGCACGTGGCAAATGTAAATACTCATTGCACAGAATTCCAGTGTTTTTAATTATTTTTTCTGATGTTAGCTGGAAGCTTTACTTACACGCTCTATTTCCTTATGCTACTAAGTGCAATTTTGACAGTGGCCTCAAACACTTTTAGCAGCCTTCACCAAACGTGCTGCTCACAGTGCACACTTTTTTTAGAGGCAGGTCAAAGTACCGTGGAATAAAAGTGACCAGAATGCTTCCTGAAAAGTCAGTGTCAAGTCAAGAAGCATCTTCTATATAGCTTTCTTCCATATGGATCCACTCTAGGCAACTCTTTACCATTTCCCACTCAAGGAGAGAGAAATGATATTCTCTGCTGAGTAACATAAGACAGTTTGGCCAAATCAAGTGCATGAGTAGAAAGCTACTGACATGCAGTTTACAGAGTTTATGACCTCCTGCAGTAGATGTGGCCAGTGCTGATAGAGGAGGAAGAAGGAATAAGAGACCTTAGTACAACCTGAAGCATATGTACGGTTTGTGTGCCCACTGTTCAAACTATGTATGTATTGCCAAAAGTTTCAATAAATTTGAGATTTTAAAGAAAACCTTTGTTAGAGACAGGATGATATGGTTCTTATGACATTAAGAGATTGAAGTCTGCTTTCAGCTGGACGGTTGTAAAAAGCAGAAAAAGCACAAAGGAGTAATTTTCCTGAGATGAAAACCTGAGTAAAAAACCCGAGTAAAAAATCTTTGCGTATGACATAAATCTCTTTTTAATAAAGACCATATAAAGTTGGCTTATTATCAAAATTTGCAATTTGCTTGCTGTATCACTGAAGTTGCTAAAAGTTCTTTTTCTGAAGAATGACAGCTCAGAGAAACTGTTGGATGAGTTTCAAAATGAAGGTCCAGGGAAGTGTAAATATCCCAACCAGGAAAAAGGGCTGACTAACCAGTGGATCATGAAAAGTCTGGAGTGGCTCAATCAGGGAAAACTCTGAGGAAGTGCCAATTTAAATCCATTGTATGAAAAGACTGACTACTTACACCCAAGGAGAGCTGAGTGACAGGGCAAAATTGTTGAAGAAAAGCAGGTCATTTGTTTTGTAACAGCTGAGCCAAATTAGTCCATAGGCCAATGAAGTCCTCTACATTCTGTGCTTAAGATAACATATAAGGATGGAATGTCTTTATCCAGTGCATCACCTGAACTAGTTCACACCCAAATAGGAGCCAGAAGACAGCACCAGTTATCCTGTCTTGGAAACTGAAAATCTTTCACCAAAAAAGGGCAGAATGGTGAAACCATTCTGCTTTAAAGATATTTAAGATCTACATTTCCGAGACCTCCAAGCACTCAGAAAATTATCTGATGAACTGAATGGTAGAGCCTGCTTTCATCACAATTAATTTTTTCTTGAGGAAATTCAGAATACAGAAAACTTGCGAACTCTTCTTAAAAAGCAAAGAAAACCAAAACACAACAAACTCCCATTCATTTGGGTGTCAGCAACTTGTTTGCATGCAGTCTTCAAAAAGACATATACATTTTATATTTGTCTGTTGTGTGAGACTCTGCTAAGCCTTACCCAAATGCACAACTGAAAACTGATGGGACTGACTTAAGAGCCTGGTTGCAGCAAAAGCAAGTAATTAATTTTGGTATCTTTTTTTCCCCTCCTCCTTTTCTCAGTCTTCTCCCTCATCGTATTTTTTTTCTCTTCTTTATCAGGCTTGAACTATAAAAACCTAAGCTTTCATCCCCTCCAAAATAGATCATCCAACAAATATCCTCTGGTCTCAAAGTGGATTCAACAAAATCACATAGTCTTCATCTGTAAGTGATTACACAGCAAGTTTGGAGAAGCTGTTGCACAGCAAATACAGGCTGCACTTCTCTATTAGCATATAATGCTGACTTTACACATATTCCTTTCCCACATGATTAATGGGGAAAACAAACTCAAAAGTTACCCTCCTTTACCGTTTTAGATATAAAAAAATCAAATAGTTCGCAATTATTTTATGCATTTCTCATGTTAAATCACAAGCAGATTCACAATTATAAAATTAAATAAAAGTGAAACCAATCACCCATTGGTTTATCAACCTCATAGTTGATGAATAGGCAGAAAAGCAGTTAGGATTTTATGTACATACTTATTTTACATATAAGCCAATCCATTGAGCACTAATATCTCCTTTTGAACTTCATGCAAAAAAAAAAAAGAAAAAAAAAGGAGCAATCTATTACATGCACTCTTAAGAAGAAACAGCTTCCAGTGAGGAGAGTTATTTTGGACTTAGCCATCTTATTTTTATAATCATCTTTTATATAATCTTGTTTTTACAAGGCTACAGAGAAATTAAAAGAAGAGTATGATTTTATAATTAAATCATGCATTCTTAAGGCAGTGCTGAAGATGTGAGGAACTACTGAAAAGGTAAAAGAAGTTTTTTATTTCTACAACTCTTTTTGGTCTTAAGCAGTCATTTAACCTTCACTTTCTCCTCCTTCCTGTTCCCATTTACATCTTGAATCATTCATTGAATTTAAATACAATATTAGCTCCTCCACATGTTCCTTCTATGAAAAACTGCTATTCTTTGTCACTTTTCTATTTTTCCTCATAACTGCATAACTGTGTAAACTGTTACCAGATTTTGAGTAAGCTTTTTTAAAAAATATATATCCTATTTTATTATTTCATTCACTGGGGATAAGTTATAATGTGAAAACTTTTCTTAAACGCTAAGTTATTTCAGGTATTCCGTGTATGAGCAACTTCAATTATACTGAGTTGAAATGCAAAATAAGAAAGGCAGTACATTTAGGACAAAGCTTCTTGTACTAATGGTTGAATTAGCAGGAAAAGAACAAGTGAGCTTTCATGTGTGTAGATCTCCATCTGCTTTCATTACATTAAACTGCCTCTTTTTCCTTTAACTCTCCTGAGATTAATGTAGTATGAACTGACATATGTCTGAATATATGATCTGTTTGAAATGGATACGTCTTCTTAAAATAGGCAAATTAGCTTCCAAATTTAATATAAATGTTTTGCACCGGTTATAGATAGTACATCATAATACAGTGAACAAGAAAAAAATGTAAGCTGAGAAGTTGCTACTTTTATAAAGTTTATGAAAATGCACTTCCTGCAAAATAAACTTGTTAATGTTTCAACCCAGAAGAGAGAACTGAAAGGATAAGAATATGAAAAATGAGTTATCCACATCGTAAGAATAAAAAACTCAATTTATTAAAAAAAAAAAAGAAAAAGAAAAACCAAATATTTATTTTGGAAGCAGTATTTTCTAATTGTTTTGGAGTACTTACTTCTGCTTTAATCTGATGTACGCAGTTGATAAATTGTTCCAGGCCTCAGCATTCTACAATGACAAGAAGAGAAAAAAATACTATACTTGACAAAAATATGTAAATGAAGTGCTTCAGAGTATCATGCATATTATCACACATTAACATATCATATGTAATACATGGTAAGAGGCAAATATATACATTAAAATAAATATTACATAAAGATAAATAAATATAACTGATTATCAAATGCTTTGGCTGAAAAGGATTACACAAAGCTCAATCATTCCTCTGGTAAAACCAGCAAAGCCACAAGCTGAAGTAATACCTGCCCATCACCTTTCAGTGCTGCCAATTTAAAGCCACACCACTGATTTCCAATGGTAGAATCCAGGTATTGCAGTGAAATGTACTCTTGTTCAAAGGTTATCCTCAGAATTAGGAAGTATTTAAATAATCTTGGGAATGAAAATGGTCATGATGTTGTTGTTGATTATTGTATAGAGATAGGTTTCATCCCCTGTAACTAGGTGTCAGCCGAGCATCCTTTACTCACAAAACCTGCACAGAAGTCAGTCAGCCTGCTCATAGGAACGCAGTCAAGTACAGGAGAAATAAGTGAACACAGCTGAGGAGTAAAATCTACCATATCAAAACAAAAGTGCCAATACATGAAAAAGGCAAATTTCCAGTTAAATACAAGGTTATCTGCACTTTTTTTTTCCAAGTTCTTTCAATTTTGTTAATAAACTACTTTATCACCATCTGTTGCTCTTTCGTTCTTTTCCCCAAGAAAAAAGAGTGCCTGCCATATAACCACTTATTTGACATTTTTTTCCCCACAAGAGCTTTTGATGACTTAAAGGATTAAGTATTTCTATTCAATGTTTTCTCTCTTCTTACCTCTCCTTGTGTTCCATTCCTTTTTTTTTTTTTTCTTCCTTCTACAGCAACGTATGGAAGCATACAGGAATTTTCTGCTCAAACTTATTTTAACTTTCACACACACATACTTGGACAAAGTATTAGGTAAGAATTTTTATGATTCCTGATGACAAAAATATATCCTTTATGCACAAGTTTAATTTATTTAGAGGGCTAAAGTTTAAAGAAGTTTTTCATTATTGCTCTGCTTGTTTATAATGCAAACATCCTTGTTGCTTTTAGATAAGCCATCTGAATCTCTTGTTGAAATGTACATACATCTGGTTCCAATGTGACACAGCGCTGAAATGCTTTGGCAGCACCTTCATAGCCTTCCAAAGCAATGTATGCACAGCCCAAGGAAAACCATACACCTAGCTGGAGAGAAAAATGGATGATTACATATATACATATATATTTCTGCATGAAATAAATCACTTTGCTTTGATGCCCAAATCCACACTATTCTTGGTGGTTTTACCTGATTTTCAGTTACAATATATTACATTGGAATAAATAATATCCCATACAGAGAATATAGATAAACTTTAGGTTCAAGTTTTTAATAAATATCAACAAACAAAAATGTTGACTATACAAAGACCACTTCACCATACATGAAGTGCTCCTTAACAACATATCTGCATTTAAAAAGAATGGAATAGTTATTCAAAGGTTTGAATATTTTGCTTTATCTTATGAAGGATTCCTGATCACACTGCAGCATTACTAAGTCAAATGGCAAATACCAGGAAACTTATTTTGAGGAAACCACATTTTACAAGAAATACTATTTTTCTGATCAAGATGATAGCTCATATGATAGGACAAGGGGGAATGGTTTTGAACCAAGACAGGGGAGGTTTAGGTTAGATATTAGGAAGAAGTTTTTCACACAGAGGGTGGTGACACACTGGAACAGGTTGCCCAAGGAGGCTGTGGATGCCCCATCCCTGGGCAGCATGGTCTGGTGCTTGGGAACCCTGCAAATAGCAGGGGGGCTGAAACTAGATGATCACTGTGATCCTTTTCAACCCAGGCCATTCTATGATTCTATGATCTGTAAGGCACTGTTTACTTCTAAGAATAACTGTGACCTCTATGGCAGATATTTTACGCAACTCTCTCCAAATCACTGTCTTCAAATTTACTGTCTTTCAGCCCCAACTTAAAATCAGTAAGAATGTCTGATTCAGCTGGATTAATCTGGGTTACCTGCTATGGAATTTATTGTTAATCTGGTTCAAAACCTAGCTGAGATCCCAGTATATAAATGTATTCCACTCATCCTTGCCATATCTGGCACCCAGGCAGGCAATCTTCAACACATCAAGAAAAGAACTAAATAAGTCTAGCAATAGACATCTTTTTGCATTCAGGAGTATACGTGGGATGACCGACCCTTGAATCATGTGAATGCAGAGGTGGTTCTGCCAATTATATCTCATCCGTGCAATCAGGAATATCTACTTTTCAGCATAGTCAGCCTGTTGCTTTTCTTTCCACAATCCTTAAACTCATCTCTCTGAGAAGAAACTGCATACGGATAAAAAACAAATTGTTTCCCAAATCTCAGAGGGCAAAATTAGAAGGAAATAAAATTAGTGCAGACTCATTTTTTTAGTCTCTTGTCCACTCAGTTTCCAGGAGACAGCACTGTCAATAGCTGCTACCTGGTTAACTCCCCTTTCTCTTCTTTCTAGATTGATAACTCTCTGGACATGAAAAGTAGAGTAAGAGAGTAGAATGATCAAAGCAAGACAGAGTAAGGGAAACTTTATTCAAAGTTCAAAAAAGGTTTTGTCAAGACTTTGGAACTAGGTTAATGTTCTTTTTTGGAAATTAAAAAAAAAAAAAGCGTTGGCAAAAGGTTCAAATCTCACTGCTGATTGAAAAAACACATGAAAATGATCTGTGAAATTTTCTCCTTTTCAAGACTGAAGACAGTGACCAGCAGAGGAAGAAAATTTAAGCTTAGACTCTGTTAAAAGTGGTCATCAGGAATTTCCAGACAAGTTTTTATTAAAGTCTATATGATTATGAAATTATTTAAGTCTAAATACTTCTCTTATATTAGTGGGAACAGAGTTCCAAAACAATTGGTTAAAAGTATAACTGAATACTTAAAAAAAAATAATCATTGTAAAGCAATTTCTACTATTTAGATAAGGAAAAATACATGCTTTTCTGTTCTGTTTCGTTCAGAAACTAGTAAGTTCTTTATTATAATACTTGCATGTTGATATTAGCGTTAATTCAGAAACCATTTATCACCTGCGGAATGGAATTAGCTTTTTGAATTAGTAATTAAAATTTTAAGAGCTCTAGTTGAGTGAAAGCCTACCTGAGTACCTTCTTAATTACTCAATTTTGGAAGTTTATCTGCCTTGTAATTTAGATTGCTTTGAATGCATCATGCTGACAGAACATACTGCAGTTTAAGAAAGTACAGAAACTTGATTTTATCTTTTCCAATTAGAGATTCCAGCCAACTCTTCTTTATGTTGCTTTTAATATTAGAAGAGAAATGAGAAAGAAATTTGTTGTGAATAAGGCTCAGCGAATTGTCCAAAGCTTTAAAATACCTGACATGGTTGATGGCAAGCTGATTTCTAAAATATGACCGTCTTCCCAAAATTGAGAGAAATCTCTTGTTTTGCCTCACACCCAGGAAAATCATCCTGAGAATTTGTGAGCCAAATAGTCTAACACAGAATATGATTATTCTTTTCATGTAGACTGGAACACAGTGGAAAATAGTACAGACATAAAAAGGTGCCATGAACGTGATTTCCAGAAAATTCAAGCATGAATTGACCTGATATACAGAACCATACATTGTTCATTACAAAACCTAACAAATCTGTAATTTAACAATCTGTAAGCTTTGTTTTACACAGCCTTTCTTTCTCATTTGGAGAACTCACTGCATGAGCTCTTTTATCTCCTTTCCCGTTCTCCTCCACTCACCCATTGGAATTGGCTCAGCCTACCCTTGTAAGATGCTCTTAGTGAAAGTGCAAGAGAAACACAGCTGTCACCTATTAGGCACACACAGAAACAAGTCATTCTGTGAGCAGCAGTGCTCATGAAGATGGGTTTCAGATATATTTGAACTGTGAGATTTTAATCCCTTTGTTGATTCTCCAAAGCCTAATATTGTGGTTGCCTCATATTGTAGAGACCTACCTCAGAGACTTCCACCAGTTTTGGTTGACAAAGAGTAGATAGGTTTAAAGGAAGTCTCACAGAATGGTTTATCCATCAGATATTCTGGGGAATCACATGCTACAGTTTAAAATGACTTCTTCCAAAAAGATTTCTGACAGCCATCCAAAAGAAAGTCTTTGTGACATAGAGTCCTTATTTTCCTTACAAATTATTCCCAATTCTTTAAACAATTAATGAATGAATTTTCCTAGTGTTCCCTTGTAAGTTCTTGAATTTAGAATCACCTCCCTCTCTGCTCTTTGTGTACAAGACATTCCAGAACAGGAATCAACAATTCAAATCTCCACTGACAGAATATACATAGACTTTAGAAGACAGTGATATGCCAGTTCACACTAGTCATTTACTCAACCTATTTGTCTGAAACAATTAATCTGAATCTTTAATAGATCCTCCTTTAATAGAACTTCTGAATCTTTAATAGATCTATTATCATGAGCAACAAGAGAAGGAAACATTCACTTTTTTATATGGACTGGACTATTTGTCTTCCATTGCCTTTTACTTAAAACTTCCTTTGGATAAGACATAAAATAAAATTGCATCTTAGCAGAGTATTTCTCAGTTTTGAGCCCCACAGGCCAACTTCTGCAGCCCTTCATTCTCTGTGAGTCATCCTGATTTCAGTAAGTCTTGTATCTGAGTAATAGTACAGATTTAGTTAGCACTGGCATTTCCTGAGATATTTAGAGAAGCGGAAGATAAAGGAAGAATTTATGTTCATTTTGACGTCCATTCTAAAGGTGTTTTTATGTTATCTGAAGTTCATTTGAATAAGCACAAGACTGAGATTCATTGGAAAAAGACACTGAATTTAAATACCAAACATGTTCTGGATATAACATTTTCAAGACTGAAAACCTTTAAAATTTTTCTAAAGTGGGAGTGTAGTAATTATGCGGAACACAGAACAGTCATTTTAACATTTTTTGCACAGAACTGCCTTTTTAAGAAGTGCAATCCTTCCAAACACACCAACGAAGATATAGCCACATCTGTATCATTTCCTGACCTGCATAGGGTTGATCTGCACGGAACGTTCAAAGCACTCCACACATTCCCTGAATTCCCGGTTGCGGAGATGGAGGAGGCCTTTAGAGCGTTGTGCACGGGCGCTGCGGTGCCCGGAGAGCTCCCAGGCCTTGTCATAGCATTGGTGATCTTTAAGAACATCACCAAGCAAACAATATAATCCTGGTGTTTCTTTCTTCTCTAGCTCTCGCCTCAATATTTCCTCTGCCTGTTAAAGAACAAAGATAAATCGGTTAATTGCTGGAGAAATTTATTTTCAGTTTATCACTTATTACAAATTCTATTTTAGTACCTTGTAATCATTAATTAAAAAATAAGAAATGGGAACAGTTGGGATATCTTGATCCAACACAGCATTAGAGGAAAAGTCTAGAGCGAACCAAGTTCCAAGTTGTCCTTCAAAAATACATAACAAAACCATAAACAAACACAAGACTCCTGTATCAACATAATATAGTGGCCTTTGGTTTAATGGTAAATCCTAATTTTCAATCTTATGTATCTATTCTCTCTCAAGACCAAATATCAGTCCAGGGCATCAGATTCACACTCACCATATGAGAGTGCAGTATCACAGTTATTGAAGTATGTGCAATTCTGTTAGTTTATCATCTGCAATCATCATTGCAGTCTATAATCTGCAAAGGTTGTAATTCCTTTTTCTTTAATTACTCCTTTCTAATGACAGTTATTTCCATTCTGCAAGAACTGCTCCAAAAGTAATACCTCTTATTTTGTTACGTTGGCCCACACCATCAGAGGCAGATGTTGGTGGTGGTGTGGCAATAGAGGTTGAGATTTCCAGCCAATACTTTGTTACATTTTGTTGCTAATATGACAGATGGCAGCAGAGAGGCAATCTCACAGAATGGTGTCTGACCCAGAAGTGCACATGAAGCAAGGGTATGAAATTGAATTCCTCCATGCAGAAAAAATGGCACCCATTGACATTCATTGATACTTACTGAATGTTCATGGAGCCTAAACAGTGGATGTGAGCACAATGAGGTGGTGGATGGAGCTTTTCGGCAGAGTTGACAGCAACAGTGGGTCACTTGTGCTGGTGCAGATTTTTACTAGTGTGGCATGCAGGCTTTTATTCATTCATTTTATTTCATTCTGCTGAAAATGCAGAGCTAATGGCGGTGACTGTGTTAAAAAACAGATGAAAATTCTCAGCTCCAAACAGTATCAGATAGCGTTATCGTGCTCTTTATATCTATTGAGTTTTCATGGAAATAAGAGGTATTACTTTTAGAGCAACCTACATATTATGTACTTTCATACTCTCATATAAGTATATAAATGCTTGAGATTAAGTATGTTGAAAATATGCACAGTATTACTGAAGAAAAGACAAGCTGGGTCTCCCAGACAATTTATTATGATCTGTAACCAATTTTCTAAAGCTCTTTATCTCAGTGTTGCTATCTCATTCTAACAATAAAATTATTGTTTCTCTTTTAAGAGATAGTATGCTTTCTGTGGCTTTTTGAAAAGATAAATATGCTAGACAGATGATCTCTTGTTCAGTCCAAAATGTTACCTCAATCCTCCAGTGCAAAAATGTCACATGTAATTCAGCTCAGCACAGATTTTCTATTCAAAAAGACCTGTTTGAACCATATGAACCAAGAGCTCCAATACAGTCTGTCACTGAATTAGAGTTTGACATCGCAACACTTGTCATTTTTCTATCATAGCAAGTTTATCTAAAAGGAAAGCTGCGTTCATCCCTGCATGGAAATTATTGCTTTTCTTGCTTTTATGATAACTGTTTTATTTTCTATGCAGACGGGGTGTCAAAAAACAAATGTCTGCTATACAGTCTTCTACTCCTTCTCCTCCAATCAGTAAAATTGATTGATCCTGTCTGAAAAATCATCTTCAGAAAAATGACTTCTTCGAATGTTTTGTTTTTGAAGGCTTTAATGTATATTAATGATAACACTTCATTCTTACTGTATTTTTAAACTAGCTCAGTAGGAAAAGTCTGCAAATATTGGAAGTGTACAAAAAATGAAGGATTTGTAAAGGGATCTTTTGCTTGTATTCTATTCAGAAAATGGAATCACATTAAGAAGAAAATTAAGAAATGAACGCTAGAAAAATAACTTACTGATAAGTGTTTTTTTAATGACTTTGGAACAGTTTTCCCAAGAAAAGGAAATCTGATTACTCAGAATTTAGAATTAGCATTAGTAATAGCGTTAGACAATCTAGCCCTACAGGATTGCACTTGCAGAGAATTTGGTTAAAAGCCAGCTTACTCCCTCCTCTCTGCCTCCATTAATTGCCATGACAAGCATTAAGGAACTAACAAAAGATTTTTAAGACAACTTTTTTCTAGAGCAAACCAAACAGTTCGTTATTTGTTTGTTATGTATTTTGTTATGCAGTAATCAAATGAGACACCAAAAGGTAAGGGTTTTCATTTCTTCAAATAAAGGAAAAAGATCCTAATTCTACGGTGCAAACAGCAGCTATGAGGTGAAAAGTGCATTGCATTCTGTTGCTTCAGTAGGGCACTCCCAAATTTAGATTGTTATTCTGTGGCCATGCCTAGTACTAATCACACACTAGACTGGTAAGCCAACCATGCCCTAATTGCATTTCACATTTAAGAGCATAAAGACATCACGTTCTGGTCTAAGCTTACAAGAATTCATTGCCAATGTAAATATTTCAGTGCACAGATAAAACAAAGAATTAAATAAGCAGAAGTCTGATTTTGTCTTCATCTTATTAGCTATCTGATCACCCCTCTGGCACATTACAAACCTTTTAATTACTTAAATCTTTAAATGCTTATAAAAGGATCATAACTACAAACTAGAAGTACCATTTTTTCACAACATTTATCATTTCTCTTCTATGAAAACAGATAATACCTCAGGATTTCTCTTTTTACTAAGAAAAAAATATTCCTTTCTTCTAACTTTATAGTAAACTATTTCAAAGAATGTACTTTTAATCTCTGATAAGAGCTTTGCTTTTGAAAAGAGCAAACATTGTCTTAACAATGAAGAGAAGATCAAGGAACCTTTTTCATTCAGTACATGCAATGTACAGGAAAGAAATGTAGCCATAAGATTTATTTTTACCCATTGAACAGATTAAAGTACTGAGATGCTTAATAATAGGATATTTTACCTAAAAAAAAAAAAAAAAAAAACAAAAAAAACCAAATCAATTAAAAGCTACTAAAAAAGATCAAAAATTGAAGCTGCATAGCCCTTGCCAACTGAAGAGATTAAACTATAGTAGCACTGTTGTTCACAGAACGGTCTACACTGCAATGAATGGAAATGAAAACTCGGTTCTAAAGTCAGAGGATTTTCAGATGAGAAAGATTTGTGCTGTTATCTTACTATCTGGACTGCTACAGCATATACAGGCATTAAGTAGGAAATGCTTGAATAAAAATTCACAATCAATAAAGAGGGCTCTTGTTTAAACAAAATATTTGTATTTCTCACTACAGAGATGCCTGGAAATCAAGTTCAAGATTAATCCTACATTTTGCTACCCAACCCCCCAACCCTAAACTTTCACATGCAATACCCTCCATGTGTTCCCCTTTTTTTTTTTTTTTTTTTTTGTGTGTGTTTTGTTTCCTAAAAGCCTCTATTAAGCCTCATTCATTACAAGGATCTACTAGTTCCATTATTTGACAATTAATTCCAAGTTTAAAGTATTTCCTAAAATGCTTTCATCTTTTCTGCTAGCACATTCTTCTCTAGGCTACCAGACGAGTATGAAGAGACAGAACAGATAAGCATGGAAATGAATGGGAAAAGGGGTCCTGAGTTTTAATCTTGTCTTTAGCTGTAACTTTATGGATGACCTTGGGTAAGCCTCTTTTTCTGTTTTGCGGCTGCACAGAAGGGATGCTTACCTGCCTTAAAGGTCTGCTATGACATATAATGAAAATCAGTCAAGATCTTGAATCATTCTTATGCACTAATCAGGGTAGTACCACTTACCTTTGCAAATAGTAAGCATTTTCTGAATTTAAAAGTAAGCTTCTAATATTATACTGTACATGTATTTCCTTGTTCAAATATTTTTAGAAATCATTCTCATGTTGTGACAAGAAAAATGGCTTTGCAGAAGGTGAATTGCTGGATATGTTGTCTCCAAATAGGCTTCATGCACTGTTTATTCTGATGAGACGATTGGGAAAAGGCTGAAAGTGGGGCTGAAAGAATAACAGCTCTCTTGGTTTTACCATGGGGCAGCAGCTACAGCCCTCTAGAACTCCTGCAAGGGAGAAAGGCCCAATTCTACTGCAAGAACTGAAAATCTGCATCTCAAGCTCATCTTCCTTATCGTTTTAGAAGAGAAATAAAGCCACTTTCAGTGCGTTATTTCAGGTGATACTGGAGAGAACTCACCTAGACCGAATAAATTTGTTCAATGTAAGTAATACTTTTGAGATCTCTGGTTTCCTCTCAGAATAGAGAGGAGACATTTTTCAACATCGCTTTTCATTACAAACATGGAAAGTAGTGTCTGTTTTTAAGTAGGTCTGTTAAAGGAATACAAGTGAAATTGTAGAAAGACAACAGTGGCCATCAACGTAGAATGCATTCAGACCTTATAATACCTTTTTCATTTGCTTTGTGCCCTGCTTTGCTCACTACTTGGCACTCTTTTGTTTGACTCATGTTATCACTTTTTTTTTTTTTTTTTACTAATTATGAAACAAGTGAATCTCCATCATATTTGAAAAGTCGTGGCTGTCAGGTGAGGTCCCAGATGACTGGAGGAAGGTCACTCCCATTTGCAAGAAAGGGAGCAAGGAGGACACTGGGAACTACAGGCTGGTGAGTCTCACCTCTGTGCCTGGGAAGATCATGGAACAGATCATCCTGGATGACATGCTTGATCATATGAGGAATGAGTGTGTGATTCGAGACAGCCAGCACAGCTTCATCAGGGGAAGGTCATGCTTAACCAATCTGGTGGCCTTCCAGGATGGAGTGACAGCATCGGTGGACAAGGGTAAGGTGACTGATGTCATTTACCAGGACTTCAGCAAGGTCTTTGACATGGTCCCCCACCACATCCTTATCTCCAAATTGAAGGGATGTGGATTTGATGAGTGGACCAGTCAATGGATAAGAAATTGTTTGAAAGGCCGCAGACAGAGGGTGATCATCAATGGCTCTATGTCCAGGTGGAGGCTGGTAATGAGCAGTGTCCCCCAGGGGTCTGTCTTGGGACCAGTGCTCTTTAACATCTTCATCAATGACACTGATGATGGAATCAGGTGCATCCTCAGCAAGTTTGCTGACAACACCAAGCTGAGTGGTGCAGTTGACACGGTGGAAGAAAAGGATGCCATTCAGAGGGACCTCGAGAGGCTAGAAAGGTGGGCCTGGATGAACCCGAACACGGCAAAGTTTTGCACTTGGGCCTGAGGAATCCCAGGCATCCAGACAGACTGGAAGGAGCGGTCCTTGAGAGCAGCCCTGCAGAGAGGGACCTGGGGGTCTTGATAGACGTAAAGCTTAACATGAGCCAGCAGTGTGCCCTTGCGGCTTGGAAAGCAAATGGTACCCTGGGCTTCATCAAAAAAGCAGAGACAGGGAGATAATTGTCCCCCTCTACTCTGCTCTTGTGAGGTCTCATCTCCGTACTGTGTCCAGGTCTGGAGCCCCCAGTACAGGAAAGAGAGCTGTTGGAGAGGGTTCAGAGGAGAGCCACAAAGATGATCAGAGGCCTGGAGCACCTCCCCTATGAAGACAGGCTGAGGGAGCGGGTCTTGTTCAGCCTGCAGAAAAGAAGGCTGTGGGAAGACCTCATTGCAGCCTTTCAATACCTAAAGGGAGCCTACAAGCAGGAGGAGGAATCAACTCTTTAAAAGGGTTGATAACTGCAGAACAAGGGGAAATGGTTTGAAGTTGAGGGAGGGAAGATTTAAGATGGATGTCAGGGGAAGTTCTTTGCAGAGAGAGTGGTGAGGTGCTGGAACAGGCTGCCCAGAGAGGCTGTGGATGCCCCATACCTGGAGGTGTTCAAGACCAGATTGGATGGGGCCCTGAGCAGCCTGGTCTAGTATTGAATGTGGAAGTTGGTGGTCCTGCATGTGGCAGGGGGGTGGAGATTCATGATCCTTGAGGTCCCTTCCAACCCTGGCCATTCTGTGATTCTGGGAATGTAGAACCATATATAAAGAACAAGAAAGGATCCACAAAAAAGTTTTCTAAATGTCAGTGATATCTTTCTCTGCAGAGTCTGTACTGCTATATTATTCTGTCAAAATTCTGAACTATGTATTTCCCCAGTGCATACTGTGGAGCTGTGCATACCTTACCTATGTGCCTTAGTAGGTTTTTTTTGGGTTTTTTTTTTTTTTCAGTGCAAAATTCTAAAGTAGAAGGAAGGAACACACTACATTCGATGTCCAAGTATTCAGACTTATTGACATTGCTGATTTCTGTCTGTTTTGTTAGGTTTTCCAGTACTTAATGCTTTCTATACAAAAGCAGCTGTGAGTGAAAAATATTTGTATATTTACATGTCTACACGTCTATTTAACTGTTTATTCTTTTAGGCACGTGTATATGAAGTTCTTCAATAACATGTACATTTATCTTGCTTCATTAGATTCACATAAAAGAAAAATTAAGCTGTTTAAAAACATAACGCTTTTGATAAATACAAACAGTTTACACAATTAAAGCTTTTTGATAAGCAGCACAAATAGTTATTCCCCTTGCTGTATATGTAATGTTTCTAATTTTCTTTTTTTCTTTTTTTTGGAATCTGAAGCTGACTTTCTTCCTATCACTACTCTCAGTACTTGCATAACATTTTTTCAAAGCACAGCACAAACCTTCATTCTGAAAGCATTTCTAAGCAGTTTCCTGTGTCAGATATCCTGTCCTATTCTCTGAGTGTCATTTTCATAACTCCCTAAGGGTGGTTTGTGAATGTAACTGGGACAGAATGCATTTCCAGGAAATGGAAAGTATTGACCTCTACTTCTGCACAGTACTGAAAAGATTGTGATATTAGCATACTGCCCCCAAGGCATGCATAATGTGACACAGAACTGACAGCAAAACATAACTGTTAGTTTATAATGAACGACATTTGGAATTGGTGAATAATTGAAAAAAAAAAAATAATCTGTTTTTTCTTTTTTGTGTGTTAAGTTATAGCTTTCTATCCAATAAGCTTAATTAGTATAAGCGCATCTGTAAAGGCATACATACATTTATATACTTACACAATGTGCTAAACAGAGGAATAGAACAGAAAGGAAGAGAAACAAGATAATGGATATTTTGGTTCTGAAGGTAAATATTTCTGAAAGCTATATAAATTCTGAAAGCAACGCTTGATATCTTAACTTCCTCTTAATTACTGCCCCTCTGCCCAAGAGATTGAACCAGAAAGAGAATATAGCTACATTTCCATAAAAATAGGCATTGTTTCCAGGAATCACTGAAATCCTCCTACCACAGCTCCAATAGCAATAGTAAAACATTCAATAATAGGAAGGCTGCTACAGTTTGCATTTTTAAACAATTCTGTCATCTATACATTCAGTCAGATGATGGTTTTAAAGCTGTTTTTGCCAGGAGCTGACTGCATGTGACTGCAGCAGTTTTAAAGAAACAGAGAAGTTCAGAAAAATATTAATGCAGGCTTAAAAAATATAAGATAAAGGTGTCTATGTCATGTCTGAGATTCCATCGAGATATACTCCCCAAAGCGTATCCCTAGTTGTTGTAGCTGTTAATTTAATTTTCCTTTAATATTTTCAAAAATCACTCTCACAATCTTCTCTCTGAACGTAGTCAAGAAGTTTTCTTGGCAGATTTTTTAACGTGTTAGACTTAACTGTCTTCTTCCTTCCTAAGTTATTTCTTATTCATTCATTTCTACTTCATGTAGTCATTCTCCCAAATCCCCCATTGTAGCACTCACAGGTCACAACAGATCTGCACATCCCGTGTCCTAAATGGACTTTCCTCACAATACCCCTATAGAAATGCATGTCATCAGTGAATTGACAGGTTAAATCAGACAGTCTTTCATATTTCAGATCTCACTGCAAGACTGCCATCTGTAAAAAACAGTTTTTCTTACCTTCCCATGCTGTCCTGCTCTTTCATAGCAGATTACTGCATCTTCCCACATTTCCAGCTCCTCATATATCTGTAAAGCAGAGCTGGTGCACCCAAGCTCAAAGAGTAAGCTTGCAAGCTGACGCTGGAAAAATAAGAAATGCCAAAATTGAAAATAGGTGCACACTATCCTTTACAGTTTTTTAAGATGTTAGAAGAATTTCTGACACCAACAAGAAGCAAAGAGAACATGAAATTACCCTCTTGAAACCCCTTGCTGGAGCCTCAGAAAATTTATGTACCTCAAAAAAAACAAAACAACAGAAAAATAATTGCTTTGATGCCAGTAACTCAACTACTTTGGACTAGTTTACAATAATATAAAAATTGGAACACGCATGTGAAGGATGAATTGAGAGAGAACTTCCACTCCTTAAGTGAAGCAAATGGGCTGTGTGGCTGGAGAGCAGCTGCAGCAGATGCTGTAAACACTGAGAGGGGGAAACTAAAACCTAAAGGAAGGCATTAAATCTGCATTTAGCAATGCCTGCCATAGTAATCTGTACCTGTGTAAATACAGATGGACGAAAGTTCTAAAGCAACTTTGCTAGGTGCACTACTAGAGATCAGTTCGCAAATAGCCACTGCAAACGGGTATTAGTTTTCAGTCAAATCAATATTGGATTTGAGCTCAGGATCAATTCCTTAGTTGAGTTTGCATCACTGATAAGCCAGCTTCTCTGTTATTTCAAATCCAGCTACTATTATTTCAATGCAGTTATGAAAATAAATGAGTAATTCCTTCAACTGAAAAATAAACAAGGTATGTTTTCACAACTTTGAAAGTTGGTCTTTTATTTATCTTTTTTTAAAGAAGAGATTAAGATTGCATATAGCTTTTCATCTTTGAAGAAAGAATGACTTATTTACTGCGTGTTAGAAATACACTATTTGGTTTGCAAAAACAAATGGGAGCGTTCTATAAAAGGACACCTCATTATGCTATGAGATCCTGCACAGTGAACCTCTGCAGTGTTTTTGGTGATCCTGAATAGATTCGCTTAAGTTCTGCATAGATGTCATAGACTTCTCTTTATATAATGGGCTTCAGTATCAGTTGCAAATCTGAGGAATGATCCATACGTAAAAATAAATTGGTTAGTTGTAAAAACAAACAAAAAAAGTTGGCTACAGTTTTTTCAAATAAATGCATAAACTGTGAAAATTTGTAACAAGGTGATTATTTGTTCATTTGATGCTATTTACTTTGAAAAATGCTACATTTTCCACTGTCTAAAATTAAGCAAGATTTAATTTTTGTTAAATTTACAAAAACTAAGATTTGGTACAATTTACACCGACAATGTCTCTTCATAACTTAAACTAAAAGACAACAGCCATCTTCCAGTCTGAGCCCCTATTTTAGTATTTCTATCTTTGGCTTGGAAAATTGGCCTAGATTGAAAAGTGCCCCTTGTGATATAATTTGAAACTATTAGAAGAAAATATAATTGGTAAGAACAAGATGCGTTCAGATTAGAAATTAAAGTGAAAGCAATAAAACATCGTTAAAAATAAAACATGCACACCTTCGGAGATCTGCGATGATGAATTTACTAACTAACTTAAAATATATGCATCACCAAATAAGACTGGTATGGAGAATTCTATTCTAGAACGGAGTTTACCTCCAAGATAATTTCAGTTTTGGAAAAAATGCCCTTTCAACACTGGTATAAAAGGGCATGTCAAGAAAATAAAGACTTTGTCAGCACTTTTGACTCTTACTTGGCTGCTTTGACCAGTCTGCTTCCTGAAAACAACTCAAAGTTAATAACTGTTACACGGCAAACAAAAATGCAAGTAAGAGTGATCTAAGAGTAATAAAAAGTAACACAGTGGAAAATTATTTTAACTTGAGAAATGTTGGGAGCTTGAAAATTTGTCCATATTTTAAGGAAGTAAAATTGAAAAAGATGAAGCACGCTACAAGCAATTTCTTCCATCCCTGACATAATAAGAGATATGAAAGCAAAATATAGTAGAACTCGATTTGTTTCCAGAAGAAGTGTTTTAGGTTATGTCTTATTTCTACAGTGTTTCAGTGCAAAGTCATAGTATTCTATCCCTGACTTTGAGTCATGCAGTATCAAAAATGTAAGAACCACAGACTTTAAAGTAAAGCTTCAAATGAGGTTACTTCACACCTGTATAGTCCAACGTGGAGGCACCTGACAACAGTAGAAAACCTTCATGCGTTCAGATACTGAAGTATTTGCATCCTCAAATTGGTCTGCAAGTGCCTGTAAATAAAAAGCACGTGGTCACTTAGAATTTACTTAAATTTAATCAACACCAAAAAAAAAAAAAGCAAAAAAAAAAAAAGCAAAGCTCTGAGGAGATTTAAAGTACATACAACAGGAATAAGAATCAAATTTACAATTTCAACCTCATTGTTGCACAGGAAAAAAAGTGTGCCACATGTTAGTGCCCTTGCCTAATGCATTTCAATTATCCAGTTCTATTTTCATGTCAAACACTGCACTGGTGTGCTTTAAACATGAAATTTCTTATTAAAAAGGAAAGGAAAACATTCTGAGCCATGCTTTTGGAAACACGCTTCTAATTTAGAATAAATTATTGAGGCTTGGAGTGCAATATAATTTAGGCTTTTCTGTTTTGGTGGAGCTCTGGATTTATGAGAAAGAAATGTTTTCTTCTGAAACCCTTTGAAAGAGAATAACATCTTGCATAGCAAAAGTGCAGTAACTTCAGCACGAACTTTTGCTCTGTAAATGTGCTATGAAGTTAGTTAAAGTAAAATTCAATAGCAAGAAAAATAAAATGTTAAAACTGCTGAGGCCAGAAAGTTGGGTAGAAATTTAATTTAAGTGTAAAGCTCTTTTTCAAAAGCCAGTCATCACAAAAACAGTAAATTTAATGCAAAAAATACAAATAAGGGAATATTAAATTGCTTGTATTCGTATGACTCGTATTCAAGTCTTGCATATAACTCAAAAATTTATAGGAAGACAAATTATCAGAATTTCCTCATTTTGGAAAATGGACACAAAGATTATCAAACAAAAGGAAAAATGAGATTGGATATGTCTAAATCAAATTTGATGACCAAGATGAGGTGGTTGAGTGTACCCTCAGCAAGTTTGCAGATGACACCAAGTTGGGTGGTGGTGTTGATTGGCCTGAGGGTAGGGAGGCCATTCAGAGGGATCTAGATAAGCTGGATCACTGGGCTGAGGTGAATGGGATGAAATTCAACAAGGCTAACTGCCGGGTCCTGCACTTTGGGCACAACAACAGCATTATAGGCTTGGGGACGAGTGACTGGATGATTGTGAAGAGGAAAGGGACCTGGAGGTGTTGGTTGGTGCTTGGCTGAACATGAGCTGACAGTGTGCCCAGGTGGTCAAAAGGGCCAAAGCAACCTGGCCTGCATTAGAAATAGCGTGGCCAGCAGGAGCAGGGTTATCCCCCTGTACTCAGCACTGGTGTGGCCATACCTCAAGTATTGTATTCAGTTTTGGGTCCCTCACTACAAGAAAGACATTGAGGCCCTGGAACGTGTCCAGAGAAGGGCAATGAAACTGGTGAGGGGTCTGGAGCACAAGTTTTATGAGGAGCGGCTGAGGGAGCTGGGATTGTTCAGTCTGGAGAAGAGGAGGCTCAGGGGAGACCTCATTGCTCTCTACAGTTTCCTGAAGGGAGGCTGTGGTGAAGACGGTTTTGGCTTCTTCGTCCCAGGCAACAAACAGGACCCAGAGAAATGGCCACAAGTTGTACCAGAGGAGGTTTAGGTTAGACATGAGGAGAAACTTTTTCTCTCAGAGAGTGGTCAGGCACTGGAATTGCTGCCCAGAGAAGTGATGGAGTCGCCAACCCTGGCAGTGTTCAAGAGGATACGAGATCTGGTTTAGTTTGTGGTAGCAATGGTAACAAGAAGATGGTTGGACTAGGTGATCTTACAGGTCGTTTCCAACCTTGTGATTCTATGATTCTATGAAATTTCTTTCTGAAATCAACCTTTATAAGGAATGCAAATAATAGTTGTGAAAAATTAAAATAATCAGTTATGTGATTTAAAACACTAAAAATTTTCTAACTGCTACTGATAGCAACATCATTAGGTGGTTTCATCCTTTTAGTAAGAAAAATAACAACAGGCAACAGCAGTTCAGGCTTTTAAACCTATGTTTAAGCTCCTAGTTTTAAATAGGTTTATTTTAAACATTTAATCTTATTCACAAGTCTCTCATGGAGTTTTCTCCAGAGACCTACCTGTTCCCAGAGACTAAACAAATACCTACCCCAAGGAATTGGGGAAAGTGTATTTGTAAAAAATGGACAGACTAATAAAAATCACAATTCTGAGCCAATCCAAAAGGAATCAGATTCAGTAAAGCTTTATAGTAATGATTCAATTACAACATTTTCTTGACTATGAACTATATTAAAAACATTCAACAGTTTTGTACAAACATGTTTTCTTATGCAATACTGCAACAAAAATTAAACTGAAAAATTTCTCAGCTAATTATTTTATAAGATCAGACAATACAGTAAATTACAGTTTAAAATTTTGAAAACAATAATTATCCCAAGTCTGAACAAAGCCAGAAAATCATTTGACCTGTGAAATAACTTCTTTGGAAGGTGAAATATGTTCTAACTCAATCAGAATATTTTGTTCTTGTTTGAGCTTCTAGAAATAAATACATGGAATTATTAGTGCTTTGCATATTTTCTGTCCTGTTAATTAATTAACACATTAAAAAAAGCTCTTTAATAAGTAATACTTTAGCAGTTTATGGATACATAATTTCATTGAGTTGAGTTCTTTTTGTAAACATACTGTGCAAAAGCAACAAAGCAGATTCACAGTCCAGACTACAACCTTGACAGAACAGCTCTATGCCAAGCCAAGAACTCTTAAAACCAAGACCACTGGGACAAACCAAGACATAACCAAACCTCTGAAATCCAGTGGTCAAAATAACTTAGTCATTTAGTGAAGTAATGCCAGAAACTATGAAGCAATGAAAACAGATTTCATATAACAATGCAATGTAGTTTTGTTTAATAGGAGAAAATAATTTCTTGTTGATAAGTATGAATATAATGTGGAAAAAATTCAAACAACTGAGAAAACCTTGAGAAGGAAAGAATGACCAAATAATTAATACTTTATTGGTTGCTAATTTTATCACTAGATAAAAAGTCGTAAGAGCTGTATATTTTTACTTACTATTGCACAGAACCGTTATTCAGAACAGCACTTCGATATTTAAGATATCTTTGTTTACAAGCTAAAATGCCTTAAAGAAAATAATGAGCAATTCTTTCAAAAAAAGTTCACAGATTTTTGAATGGTACACTTCTATTAAGTGATGAAAATCACTGAACAGTCAAGAGCTAACACAAAGGAAAAGCTATTAAGCAAGGATGTATTTCAACATCAGCAAAGAACTCTTCCTCCTCCTATTTATCTAATTTTCTCAAAGGAATTATGACATCACAAACTTAAGGCAAGAAACAGGGAACACTTATAAACTGAGTTACAATTCATGGAAACTCAAAAGACATTCTTACACTGTGCAGAGATGACAAGATCTCCGAACAGGAGTACTTACTGGAGCTTTTACATTGTTCAAAATTTGGAGAAGAATATGTTCTGTGAGAACTCTGCAGAAGATAAATTCTTAAAAAGGCAGGAATCTTACCATATTTTTTTCCTCCTTCAAATACCTTAGAAACATTAAAGTATGGTAGCTGTAATGACTTTACAATGTCATCCTTTCAATGAAACTATTGGTCAACAGGACTGATCTCATAAACCTCAAGCACCACATACACTTAAACTGACTGGAGGACTACCCGTCACACTTCTCTGTAAGAATAACACTGCTTGGTAGCTGCTTTAAAATTTCTTAAAGCTAACTTTAAAATGCCTGAAGTTAACCTGAGAATAACGCAGTCCTCTCTGTGAGACAGACCCAGTTGTTTTTTTTTCCTAAAATGTTTTAAAATTTGATGCATTTGACACTTCTGCTGTTACTCCCTTTAAAAGCATGAGCAAATAAACTTTTTTAAAGTAAAGCTTGTGTCCAGTTTTCAGAAAAGAAAAATCTTGCCTGTAGCAAGCAAGAAGTGTCTGACTGACTTGAAGCCATATAACATTTATTGTTGCACTATGATTCTTTCCCTTCTTGTGTCAGGTATTAAAATAAATTGCTACACAAAATAAATGATGCCAAATGTTCGTGGTTTGTAATGCAGAATAGGTGCATTCTTTAACAGATGTAGCTCTTCCATAGGAAAGCCACAAATATAAGATAGCCAAGCAGAACCCTTCAGCTTAATAATGTTTATATGCAGTATTTCATTGTTTATGTATGATACTCAAAAATATACATGCCTCTTTATAAGCCATTTAAACCTACTCTGTCTTCCAACTGGAACGCCCTGTTCAAGAAGAATAATCTACTGGAAACACCCTGTACTTCTTCTTTTGCTGAATGACACAAGTTTACCTAACACATACACACATTTGCTTTTCACCTACTTTAAGTTGCAGAGCAATATATACACAAGCAATACAAAAGATAAGAATTTGTTAGTCTGAAGGCAGCAGAGGCCTCATTCAACTTAACCATAAAATAAAGCATAATGCTTCAAAATAAGCGTTTATGTATGTCACAAAAGTTTTAGTTAGAACTTAAAAATTACATGGTAATTTCTGTAGAATATAAACAACAAATACTTCAAATAAAGCAAAGACTTCCAGAGGGAAATTTCACATGACAATGTTATCAATTCCAAACACGTAAACATTTTCAGCTTCCTTCTACCTAAGGTAGAGATTGTATTCTGTTATACAAGTAGAAATCTTGAGAAACAAACAAAATTTAAAAAAAAAATAAAATTGCCATTGTCTATAAATTATTCCTTGTAGTCTTTTTTACTCGGTCTATATAGGCATAATTCTTACATATTACTTAGACATCTTTAGATGTCTGTAATGAAAAAAAAAAAAATTGTTTCTTATCTTGATATCTGTAACCTATTTTTATTTTTTAACCGTAAAGTGCTCTCTTGCTGAAATCTTTTTCATCTGTTCTCATTCACTTGCAAATCTCAAGAACATCTTCAGTACTTTGGTAAGGGAGGGAGACAGGAGTATGACAAGAAACTTATGTTTGGTCTCTTCTGTGACAAATTTTACAGAACATTTCACGTAACACCTCAGAAAACTCGCTATTTTCCCTTCTTACAAAAAAAAAAAATCATCTTCCTCAGAAAAGTTTCTCTATACAATGAAACCTTGACTGATGATACTCAGTAGTTTCTGTTGAAAAATTACTTGGCAGGAAAAACACATTCTTCCAGTAGTTGAGCCTGACCCAGCAACCGTAGAGTATATGATGGTAAGTACATTAGAAATATGACACATGGGCAAAGTGTTTAAACTTTAGCTATCCCAAAGAAATGCAATCACATATAAAGAAGTCTGTTTTCAATATATACATTTTCTTGAAAGACGTCCAATTCAGTTCTTCACATATTCCTGGAAAGCTCTCTATTCATCAGGGAAAAACAAACAAAACCCCTATCATTCTGTGTTAATGATTGATCTACTCAACAAAGAGAAAAATAAGCATCCTCTGCAACTGTTGGCTTGAAATCAATTCCATTTCAAGCAAAAATGGAAACACTCTGAATGCATTAAATATTCCATGCCTGACTGTATGACGCTTTCAAACAGAAGCACATCAAGCTCCCCACAAAAATAGAGTTCTTCCCAGAATCATAAAGCAGGATTGGGTACAGTCTGTTTGGTATGTAATCAATTAAAAACCAAACTAAAGCAAAATTTTCTTTCATCTGGACAAAGTTTTATGATCTGTGCTGGTCACTTGCACCAAACAGGTCGAGGGACTGACTGAAACTGGACACCAACACTTTTGCTGCTAAGGCTTCACAGAGCAGCAACAAGAACTATGCTTGGGCTCAAGATACTGAAAACCTTGCCCAATAGAACCAAGGGCTGCAGAAACATAATGACAATCTGTCAGCACTCTTCAGTCTGTTAGCGGCCTTCAGTTGTTTAATTAAGGGTAATCATCTGTCAGTTCTAATGGTACCACTCTCACAAAGGAGAATTTGTGTTGATGATCTTCAGGAGGAACGAGTGTACTGCTGCCAGAGGAACTAACGCACTTAGCTTTCAGCTGCCCCTTTTTTACATGAGATACTCTAGTCAGGGCCAGAGGGAGAGGGCTGGAGGGAGGATAAAAGGGACTTCTCCAGGAGGTGGCTATTGCCTACTTTCTGGGCAAATGGTGGATGCTCTGTTCCTGAAGACATTCAAGGTCAGACTGGACACGGCTCTGTGTAACCTGATCTAGCTGTACATGTTCATCCAGAGAATCACGGCAGAGGAGCTGGACTAGACCTTTAAGGATCCTTCCAATTAAAACAATTCAATGAAAATCCTAGGAGCAGGAGGCTGTTAGGCCCATGGCAGTTCACCTAGCCCTTAGCCTGCACTTTTAGTGTGGAACCAGAGAAAGGAAGACAGAGTTCAGGGCAGAGGAATTATCCTGGCAAGAAACAGGTTGAAGGCTCCTTAAATAGTTTGGTATTTTTTAACTTCTCAGTGTCTGAATTTGCAACATTAATCATGACCTTTATTTGCACACATTTTATACAGGAAAAAACGGGATAAAGGACAGATAGAGTTCTGTGGTAGAATCATTTACTACATTTCTATTTCTGGGCAACTTCAGTGTCTGTACAGATCTGCATCTGGAAAAATCAGCAGGTATAGCACAGCAACGCACGTAATAGTCACAAACAATATTATTTATACCATTTAAAATCTAGTTCAGGCATAGTAGGTCATATCTCTTACAAAAACAGCTCCACGTGTCAAAACATCCAAATCTTATCACAAAAGCACAGTGTTCTTACGTGCAATGATTTACAGTGCAATGATTTACAATGATCAGATAGTTACAAAGCAATACCACGAAGAAATTGGGAAGCTGCAAAAGCAAATGGAAATGAGGAAATGAGCCAGTATCATATCATCATAGAAATCTCCATATACCAATCCAAATAATTATTTGAATCAGTGGGACCTAAATCAGTTTGGAAAATTCAAAAGCCAAACATATCCCTCTATTCACAACTATAACTGGAACAGAACATGCACAGAGTGAATTGAGCACTTCTTCAGTCAGAAATTACATTCAGCCCACACCACTGTGCAAAGGTTATCTCCACTAGCAATGTTTCCATTCAACTGATCCTTTACATACCATAACACCAAATTTTCTTCCTTGAATCATATACAAATCACATACAGTGACCTTATCATATTATTATTATTATTAATAATAATAACCTTCCACATAACATACCAGAGAGCAAAACCCCTGATATGCTGGAAATTAGTTCTTGGCAGAAATAACTACCTGAAAAAGCGCTCATCTCTCTCCACTAGAAAAACACAAACTAATTTAAAAGTATGATTATTTTCATCTTTTGAATTACTTCTCATTTTTGAAAATAACATAACCATCTAAAAAGTTATCATTTTACCTCACTAATTACACAGTAGTCGATTCTTTTTCTATTTTCTCTTTTTATAGTTCCCTGAAAGTGCATTTCTTCATTATTTCTAAATATATCTCACAAAGACCTGTCACCAATTCAGTTACCTTTCTTACAGGTCAGTTTCCCGCACTTACTGTCAAATCAGTACTCTGGGTCAGTGATCACCAATCTCTGAGGTTTACACTGCAGTCTGCTACGACCTCACTCTTAACTGGTGGTTAAGAGCCAAACTGCCCAGAACATTCCCTGTGATTATCTGTGGTGTTGACCTACGTAATAAAAGCAAAACGCTTCCAGTATAATATTCTAAGATCCTACCCCTGCTTGGCCATACAACTACTTTCTGACCCCTGCTTTAAAATTTGAGAGTGATTATTTTGAGGTTTTTAAAGATTTCCTACTGAAAATCTCCTCTGGCAATAAATGCATGGGTTTCTACTGAAATCACAGCTTGAGCGCTCTGATGAACCGATCAAGTAAAACATTCTTTTTGCAGCAGGAGAAAAAGCCTTACTGACAAGACTGTTTCGTCTTTCTGATTGTTCTTAAGGGAGGACAAAACTACCAATTATTCCAATTCACAAAGCTGGCTCTGACTTATTACCTATTCCATTTTCTGAAGTATTGTATGGAAATGGTGGTGCTACGTTTTCCACCTTAAATCCTCCCAAAAACAAAAACAGCCTCTTGTTGCTCATTTCCTGAAACAGTTAAAACTGCAGCTAAGCACCTTGTAATGGAAGACATTTTCAGAACAATGCTGGATCGGTTTCTAAAAACACGCAAACATTTGTCTCATTCTTATTGTCCTTATTCCCCAGTGACTGTTTTTGTAGGTCTTCGCTTCATTTCACTAAATAAGATCCTAACATGTATAAATTAATATTTTAAGATTGAATTAATCTTTATGACATTGAAGAACAAAGATGCTATGCTCTTAAGGACTTCCAATCACAGCAAAATAACTTATTCACCTGGAAAGCTTAGCAGGGGAAGACTGAAGGTATATTCCTCAGGTAAAGTTTTAACAGGGGAAAGAGAAATGCCTTATGTACATAGTTCTAAAAGTAATGCCTCCCATTTCATTCCATGAAAACTACAGATACAAAGAACACAAAACCTCTATTAGATAAAGCAAGTTCTCAGCTATGTAACACTACTTTTCAACACAGTCATAACCATTAGCTCTGCATTTCTGCCAGCAACAGAATTTTTATGCTAAATGATGCTTTAAACATGTCTACAATAAATCCTCCTTATTTTGAAAAAATAAAAAGAAAAAAAAAAAGAAAAAAGGCTATGTGTAATTGAAAGGCAGTCTAATTCTTAATGTTGATGAAAATCATCTTTTAAAGAAAAAGAAAAAAGTCACAAATGGAAGGAAAAAAGAAAGATTTGAATCAAAATAGTTTGGCTGAATGAAATAACACTGAGGCATAACCATTTAAATTGCATGAACTTTTGTCATTTCCCTCTGACTTCAGAATGCTTTATCTTCAAGGGAAGATGTCTTAAAACATAAAATTATTTGTTAAAATGTCTAAAAGCATTCTTCTCAAATTTTAGTAGCTTTCAGCAATAATAAAACTACACATGGAGCAAATACAGAACACCCTGATGATGATGATAGATTTGCGTATCTAATTTTAAAAAATTTAGATAATGTTGAATGGCATTTCTCACACGCTAAATAAAACACCTTTAGACTCTTCCAGATCTCAGTGGAAGCGTGCTTGGCAAACACAGCAAGCATATATTATACTATCAGTTACACAACACCACAAGGCTTGTAACTAGAAAGGCAATCAACTTGCATTTAAAACTTGCTCCTTTCTTAATGCAGTGTTATAGGCAAACAAGAAAAACACTTATCAGCTCCCAAAGGCTTTCTAACTGAAAGAATTGGGTGTTGAGCTAGAAAAGAAAACAAACTTATAAACCTGCATGAATCTACAGATGCTGAAACCTGTTTTACTTCAATGTTCTTTCACTACAGATACTTTCCCAATGAATTTCTCCCGATAATGCATCTTTAAACTTCGATATCAAACATGTGCTGCTGATACAACAATTACTTATTATAAATGCGAGATTAATATATTTTGTAATAAAAGATCTAAAAATCAATTGGATTTACTAATTTTCCTCTATTCCTTACCTTATGACACAACTACAGGATTTTCAAATGTTGTTCTACAGGTAGTGACTGCATCAAAAGATACTGCATGCATAAACATTTTAGCACTAAGTACTTAGCATAGAACAATGCAGCTAAATCTTCAATTTTCAGTAATTGCTCTACACTTTCTACTCAAAAATAGTTTCATCACTTCATGTTAATTTTATTCCAGAAAGCTAGACAGAGCAGTTTGATAAATTCTGCCACTTACCTTTAGAAGGTCTTCTATCTGTCTAATTCTATGTTCCTTTGTAAGGAATCTATGCAAAACTTATGGACAACCAAGACAGCCTTTTTTTTCCCTCCATATTAATTCAAATGAACTTTTAAGATATAGGAAGATGTTTAGGGTTAGATGTTACAGTTTTAAGACAAAGAAATATGCTGCAGTGGAAATTATTGATTAGGATGCTAGAACTGTGCATGTCTATTTTTCCTAAGATGACTCATGTACTAGATTCTTATTATGAATGCTTTTTTTTTATTCCATCAGGACATAAATCCCTGCAAACATGTATTCCACTCTGAAAGCAGTAACACCTAAGAAACAGTAACTGAAGTTGTCAGTATCAGTCTACTAAAAAAAAATCTTCAGTTTCTTTATAATAGGGTGGGGAGGAAAAGCAGACAAGAGGAAATGAGTCCAACAAACCCAAATGAAATCTAAAGCATTTAGATTTTTAAAAAAAATATAAAAATTAATACAAAAGAGGTAGAGATCATGATTAGAAGATAACTGAACTCATAAATGTCTGACATATTATTTCCTTTTCATTGAAGTACTATACTGTGCAACATAGAGCACTACCTATGCAATAGTCATTTGGGATGTTCTGTTGTAGTCAAATATTACTACTAAGGGAAATACAGTGAAATAAATGAGGCATTCAGTACCACTACAGCATCACTCACTATCAAAATACAAGCTTGTTGGTCTGGGCAAATACTGAACCTAAAGTTACTGACTGCCAGTGCTTATGGTACAGGTTTCAGTCTTAAAGTCCATCAATGAGTTAAGACTCCAGAAAAATCCTCTTACAGAGGACACAAATGGTTTAGAAAAGTATTAGTAGTATTTTTATCCGTACAACATTTACTTGTGATTCTATCATTTCATAGTTATCTCACTGTCCTTATCAGACAAGCGTGGCTTCTTAAAAGAGATCTTTCACCTGCCACTTGTGTTATTCATTTTTATGACGTATTGCAAATTGTAAGCAGAAATTCCCCTAAAATCTCTGGAAGTAGTGAGACTTGTAAGCTTATTTGTGAAGAACAGATTTAAGCTACAGGAGGCATTGCAATCACAAGTGCTTATCCTGCTGGTGGACTTCAACCACCCAGATATCAGCTAGAAAAGTAGCACAGCGAGCTGTAGGAAATCCAAGAGGCTCCTGGAATGCACTGAGGATAACTTCCTGAGTCAAGTAATAGAAGGTTCCATCGGGGGGATGCAATTGTGGACTTGCTGCTCACCAATGCAAATGAACCAATTGATGACATCAGGATTGGAGGCTGCCCGAGCTGTAGGGATCATACTACAGTTGAGTCCCTGCTCCAGAGGGATATGAGACGGGCAAAGAGTAAAATTAGGATGCTAAGTTTTAGGAAAGCTAACTTCCAGCTCTTCAAGGAGTTAGTCAAGCCATCCAGAGGGATGTAGACAGGCTTGAGCAGCGGGTCCAGGTGAACCTTATGAGGTTCAGCAAATCCAAATGCAAGACCTTGCACCTGGGTCGAGGCAACCCTCACTACCAGTACAAACTGAGGGATGACAGGATTCAGTGCCACGCTTCCAAAAAAGACCTGGGAGTACTGGTGGCAGGAAGTTGAACACGAGCCAGCAATGCGCCCTTGCAGCACAGACAGCAACTGCACATTGGGTTGCATCAAAAGAAGCGTGGCCAGCAGGCAGAGGGAAGCGATCCTGTCCCTTTATTTTGGGCTGGTAAAGCCTCACCTGGAGTACTGTGTCCAGATGTAGAGTCCTCAGTTCAGGAGAGATACAGACCTGTTGGAGCTCATCCAGAGGATGAGCAAAAGCTTAGGCAGAAAAACGTAAATGCTATGTCCTAGAATCTGTCAATATTAGTATTTTTCTTCGCAATTTGCTGTCATCATTTGGACAAAAAGCATAGATTTACGCTTCAACATAGCTCAAGGATTGTCCTATCTGACATATTAGTCCTAATACCATCATTTTAGTTGTCAGGACAATAAATGAAGAGAGTGTAAAGGGAAAACGCTAAACACTTTCAGAGCCAAAATTCAGTGGCTACACTCAAAAAATGGGACTCATACAATTTTTGGTATCTTTTTGAAAAGTGTACAACACAACAGTGGAACAGTTCAAGATTGAACACAATTCTTGAATGAGCAAAAAGACTTGTTTTTCAAAGTAATAACTGAGAAAAATATGAAAAAACTTTAGCAGAGAAAGAATGGTTACATTCTTTTCCCCACAGTAGTGAATGCCACTGATCCAAACTGGCAAATAGAACAGCATAGTAGCAAATTGATAGCCAGAAATCAGTACCTGGAAAATCATACTATTTAATATTCTCTTTTATGCTAGTGCTACAAAAAGAAAAACTTCAGTTATTCCTGAACAACACTTGGCAGACTGGATATGATTTTTGTTGCTTCTTGTTTTTTCCAACAGAAACCGTAATTACATAGCGGAAGAAAAACAGAGGGTGTCAAGCATCACTGTGCTAATTATTCTGAAGTGTGTTAATGTGCTCAGTGCATCCCCAGAACCACTCGTGCCATGTAACATCTTCAATCTGTCAAATTTGTCATCTGTTTAAGCAAAATAAAATGTTTTGAAAATGTGTGATTTGAAATTGAAATCATAACTATCACCAAGAGTTCAGTCTCCCTTGCAATTGCCTTCTGAACTAATAACATTTATTTCTATGGTTCTGGAGACTTTCTGATCTTGTCTGGAGCTCATTAAGAAAAGCTTTTACAAGGCACCTGGCTTTTCTCCTCTTTCTGAAAACTTTTTGAAATGTGTTCCGTTAATAAATACAATTCAAAAGAGCTGAGAACTCTTGGGATATCCACGTGGGATCTCTACAGAACAGAAGAGAAGGTGGCTCTTCCACTTATTACTCTCCTAAAGAGTGAGCTAAATCTCTCTCAGTTCACCAGTGTATTTCTCAGATTCCATGAACTTTCTGTATAAATTTCAACATTCCATAAAACAAATTTACTGGCTAAATTTATCATTCATTTTTCTCCTTTTTCCTCTCCCATTCAAAAGACAGCTAAAGGCAATCATTAAAATCCTATGTAAAAGAGTACAAGACAGAGGTGAAAAAGAGGAACTCTTAGTATAGTTAGTATTTAAACTAAACAGAAAAGTGTTGTCATTCTCTCAGTCACACTTAGAAGTCTCTCTACACTGCTCCAACCTTGGTTTTCAGATGTTTGAAGATACAGAGATGGGAAAAATCTGAGCCTCAAATCTCTCTAGATTAGATACCTAGTGGGAGGAAGACTACTCCCCTCTCTTTTTTGAGCTTTACCCTTAAAATGCTCTATTGATTTAATGTCAAACAACAGCCAAATAAAGCTAAGCACAGGGAGCAAGTTGGCAAGGAAGGGACAGTTTTGTTTTTGAAAAGAAAGAGAATATATTTCTATGACAAATCACACAACTTTCTTGCATAACTATTTTAAGACCATCAGTGTGAAAGTAATGAAACTGTGGAGTTCTTCCATTTAGACAGGTTACACCTCACAGAGCACAAAATGCCAGTACTGGATCTACGCCGGCCTTCAAGGTACACTAAAGTATTTTCAGAGTTGAATGAATTGAATAGCAACTACAACGTGTTTCTGGTAAGAACAATTTAAACCAAAAAAAACAAGATTTCCCCTTTTGATACATACAGAAAAACATTAGTTGCTGGAGAAAATGACACTCTGAAGTACTATTTAAGTGAAAATTACAGAGCAGTTGACACAGAATTCCCAACCACATACATCTGTGTATGACTAAGGATATAAAACAAGCTCTCATGTGACCTTTCAATCTTAGACAAAATGATTGGCCTATAATATTGCTAGTCTGCTCCCTGCTCTCCTGAAGTCTTATTAAAAACACCCTTTACAAGACACATTTCTCTCCCACTAACGGGCAAATTCCTCTACTGCCAAGAAAAGCAAGAGAACCAGATGAAATATCACTGACATCGTATTGCATGTTGGGAAAAATCGAGCCATTGGCTTACAGGCTTGTTATCGCCAGGTGCAGCCAGCAGTAGAAAATACAATCAGAAATGGGGCCATGTAACAAGCTGACAAAAGCTCCAGGCATCCAGGTAGCCTGTGTAACCACACAGATTAAGCAGCAGGAAGCAGCTGTAACAAGTCACTGTGGGATAGGCTTTAGTAGGCTACTGGTATACCAGGCACATAGCAGTTTAACCTCTTTTTACTGCCTGAGTAACAACGCTCTCATCACTTGCGCACCCACCGTCCCCTGTATTCAGCACAGCACTTTAATTCTTTTTGCTTCATTCTTAAAAATATTTTAAAATTCATTGAGATGGAAGAGTGCTCTTGTTTCAAACATCAAGACACTACAATGGGATACTTTCCTTTACATGCTCTAATCTTGTTTATTTCTTTTAAAATTATCCTTCCTTTTTCCTTTCTCATTTTTTCATAATTCCTAGACCACTCAAAACTCCCTATTTCTCCCTCATCCTGTTACTTGAGCTCTGGCTGCACTTTCAGCAGTAATTTGTGGTTTAGCAGCTTATTCCAACCCATTTTCCGTTATTAATCGTTCCTGAGTTACTTCCTTAGAATAGAAGGTAGCTGAAGATCCCAGTACTGATGCAGATGATGCAGAAATGGCAGAGTTCTACTTAAGCAAAGAGCTATTTATCAAAACCTAACAGTATTTCCTCCTGTTTTTTCTCCCAACTGTTCTTTCCTCTCTTACCATCTTAGTACTTAACCTTCCCCCATCTATACCCATATGGGGAAAAAAGAAAAACAAAACAAAAAAGAAACAACCATCTATTTTTATTTTAATTTAAATAAAAACCATGCTGTATCCAGACACATTTTACTTGGCAGCACCCTTGATCCAGACTTCAATATACACCATAATGGTCATGATTAAATATTCTAGTGGAACATTAAAGTACTCTGTTTAGCTCTCGAACAGTTTCCTTTTCTTAGAAAAATGGTTGAAAAAAGTACTGACTTCAAAAACTTTTAACCTTATTTTTGTAGGCCCAAGCCTCATTTAGGCAAAAAATTGGACAGCAGCATTCAGAAAATGTTAAGAAAAAAAAATCTCTCCTCCTCACTTCCAGTTAGCTACTAGCTGACGTACCTTCCAAAGTACTCAGAATGATTATCTGAAAATCTGTGGTGGTTCCAAAGTCCATATTATCTGAAGTCCAGATTTTTAATGGAATCTGAAAGATTTTCAAAACAATCATTCCAATTCTCTTTGAAGATTTCCAGTTAGGAAAGGTATTTAAAAACCATTTGATAACACCTTTTTTAACAAAGTAGGGATATATTGAATTCTTGGAGAACAGCAGCTATACTCAACCAATATACCCTTCTTTCAAAAATAGATGCAGTTATTTTGAAGTAATTAAAATAGGTTAGACAAACACAGACAGGCCCATGAAACACAGTAAAAAATATTATTTGGCACATGAACAAACGATGCCTGGCTTGCTTTATGCCTGAGAAACTGCATACATCTTACCAGTTGTATACTCATAATACAAAGATATTAATTCATTAAAAGGATGCTTAAATTCACCACAAACAAAAGCTATAGTAGATATATGGGAGTGTGGGGGGAGAATGGAGGGATGGAGTGGAGAAGAAAAGGAGAAATAGACTGCTAAATAGACGAAGAACTAGCAAGCTCCTCAGGCACTGCTTACACATATTTATTAAAATGATGTATCAAAAAAATTTGCATTATGAATGGAGAATTCATTTAATGAGAGAATTCAATGGAAAGTTCATCAAGCATTAAGCCTATATTTTCCAATTCCTTAAAAAGTCTTTGAACTGTTAGAAACTACGATATTAAAAAATTCTAAACTTACAGAACTCAAGAATGAAAACCTTAAATGGAAAGTTATTCAAGTTATTTGATTAATTTAGCACAGATCAATCCTTATACAACTTTAACTATTTTTGGATATTGAGCTAAACAGCTTGATATGGTATCAAATCAACACAAATATATCATGATATTTCAAATATCTAGAAAATTCAGTGAAAGAAATTGAAAACATTAAGATTAAATATGATATTTTAAATCACATATTCAGTGTTTATAGTGCCTCCCAGAATGTCACAGTGTATGCTAACGAAATCTTTGCATTATGGTGGTTACAACAACAATGAATATAGATAAGTGTACTTAAAATGATAAGGCCTTGATGAGATTTCCATCATGAGAATGACAAACTGTACAGTATAACAGCTTCCAGGACTCAGGTTTATCAAGCTAGACAAAAATGTTGGAAAGGCTCCAACTGCTTAACGGCTTAGGGCATTGAGAATCCTGAGATCATTTCCCAAATGCCACCAGATGCTACATCTTCTCCAGGATTCCAGACTTGGAATCCTGACTTCCTTGACATCTCCTACTGACCCTAGGAAATTCCACTACAGCAACTTTGTGACCTCCCTCAGCAGAAGAAAAATGCAGCAACACATCCAAGCTGCACTTCTTCTAATATTCATGCATTAATAATGATTTGAAATGAAACATCAGCTTCTCAGGATTTAATTGTGGAGCACCATAATCATTAATTTTGTACATTCCTGGCCGCTTTAGTCAGCAGGATTGTTGCCTGACAGACACATAGTAATGCCTGCTGTTCATGCGACAAGAAGACTAAACAGGATGAACGTGACAGATGGCTAACAAAACGTCATATGAAGAAAAAAAATCTTTTATAAAGCCTACACAGTTTTCCTTCGAAAAATTTTTGTCTTAAATCCCACTAGCTGATAAATTTCAGATGGATTTTTTTATTGTTACTATTTTTATTTGAAAACTGATCTACATTTGGAACAAGATTGTTTAATCACTACCTCAAACTTACAATGCAAATACTAATTACTGAGTACCACATCAAACAGTAAATAAGAAGTGCAGTTTTAGTCACAAATGTATTTTCCTGTTCTTAACACTAGCGATCATTTTCAAGCTTCAGTTTTTTCTACAGATGATTTGTTTCAGTAAAAAAATAATTTTAAATATCAGTAGCAGCTTTACATTCGTGAATCCTCACATGAAAAAGTTCCTCAGATATCAAATGAATTGGAAACTAGAGGTAGGAACATGGATTTTAATTTCAATCTTCAAAAACTTTACTATTTTATACATATGTGAGTTTGTCCGAGGACTGGCAGAAATGCACCTAATTGAGACATAATTAGAAACTTTGGCTCACTACAATTCAGAGAGGAAGCTGCTAACTCTGGCCTGTCTCCATTCTATACATAAAGAACCCATATTCATAATTCAGACATCTGGGTCACGTCAAGGGAGAAGCCTTACCTGTGTCTGCTTCATTGCTCGTTCCATTCTACGAGTGCTTCCTTTCTCAAGCTTGGTCCGAAGAAGTAAGGCTGAAGTTTGAATGGCCCAGAACTTTGGCTGAGAGAGCAAACACTGTAGAGAAAACAGCAGTTTAAACAATATGATAGTTCGTTTTAAAAGATGCTGAAAAAAGTCAAGTTTTTAACACCATTCTCAAGCACAAATTCTGTCTCCTATTCTGAAAGTAAAATATATGGTTGCATTATTTATTAGATAAAACTAAGGCTGTAAAGATCACTTTTATTAATTTTCAGGAGAAAAGAAGGCCATCAAATCAATTTTGTCCTACTGCAACACCGTGCACAGAAATCCACTAGGTGCACAATGAAGAAAAGTAGGGAATAAACTGCACAAATTGAAGCAGCTACTCACAATTAAAGAAATATAAAGAACTTCATAATGAGAAGTCTGGTTCAGCCTTCTCCACAGCTCACTACTGGATAGTTATAGACAGCCCTGTTTCCTCTCCTTAGCTTTTCCTATATTAAGGTTGAGAAAAACCATTCTCTCAACCTCTCCTCATACTCCAGGTACTTCAACATTTGCATTAACAGCATCTCTATGTTATATTAGCTGAACTTGCTAGGAATCTCAAGATTATTAATAAAGTTCAAGCGTGCCATGACTTGAGAATAACAGCAAGCTTTTGATGTGATAGATGTACAGTGACTAAGTAAAAAGCTTTGCTAAAGATATGGGAAGTTCTGTCTTTGAATATCCTGCCTTGATACCAAGAACTCAATGCCAATTCCAATGACCAATTTTTAGAAAATCCTGAGGATTACGTAGCCAGTATAACTTGACATTCCTTAACAATATGTAGGTAGTGTGAAATCTTTCCAGAATGGTTTCAAAGTATAACTTCTGTTAGATATTTACTTTGAAAAGGGATACAGCAGGGAAACTTCCTTGCTAACTTTATTGACAATATAAATATGACCCACTTCTCTGAAAAATGAAATTTGTCTATAGATATTTGTAAACTGATGAAAGAGCCCCAGTGGTTTTATTCTATCCCTTTAAAAGTCTCCTAAAGCATTAAAAAATATGCTTATTTGTTTGAAATGTCTCACTAATTTCTGTCATATTGTAATCTATTTTCTTTCCCCCAGTGTTTTTGCAGGAAAGGAAGCAGAAAGAGACAACCTAAAACAAATTCTCTCCAAACAAAACCATAGTGGGAAGTAAAAAGGCAACAGCAAATGAAGTATAACAAAAACAGTATGAATGCATGTACCACCAGAAACTTTAACATCAACTGATCCTTCCTCTTCTGACCGACAAGCCCTGAACAAATTGTTTCATGATTTCTAGTTAGCATTATGGTAGTAAATACCCCAAGGCTTCCATACCATTCTAACCGTGCTGAGGACCTGAAAGTACAAGGCAGATATAATTACAGTATTCTATACTGCACAAAATTTTAAGTGCCCGTTTAGAAATTATGATCAATAAAACTGTTGACTGCTCCATATCCCTCCTAGCTCATCCACAGAAGTCCAAACCCATATTTTGTTTGGTCTTGAGCCAAATCTCCACTGCAGGAAGCAAGCAAGGCATTCCTGACACAGGACCCAGATTTCTTCAGTGGCCCATTACAGGCAGCTGCTAAAATAAACCTAAAGGGGTTGTTTGGCCAAACACTTGAACAATGCTTATTTTAACTTTAAAAAAAAAAAGAAAAAGCTACTTTTGTGAGAAAGCTTCACTATCCTCCAATTTTCTCCACTATTGACATTTTGTCAAATTATTGTTTTTCACTAAAAGGGAAGTTTTCCTCTGCTAAATGATTGTTAGACCTGAAGCGAGCACTGTGCCCTGCCAGTCCAAAGGGCCATTTGCACTCTGGGGTGCAGCAGGGCCAGCACTGCCACCAGGCGAGGGGAGGCACTGTGCAGCCTCACAGTCTTTCCTATCCTGACTCCTGACCAAGGATCCTGGGTTGCAAAAGATATTTATAAAACGAAATGCAAGGTATATCTGCTGTACAGTTATGAATGAATGAAATACAGAAGTTCTCTAATAATTCATTGCAATAAAAAAGCCTCTGCAATTGCCTATGACAATGAGAAACAAGCCTATTTTTCAGTTTAGAAAAGGCTGTAACTGTATCCACATCGAGTTTGGTTTTACATCAGAACTCCAATGCTCACATTTTCACAACATAATTGTATGGTTTAAAACAGCACAGGCACAAAGAAAAGATCAAAAACATAAATATAAAGGATACAGAGTATTTACATTTGAGGACTTTTAAAGAATAATTTCAGAACCTGTACCATTAATGAGTTTTCATTTTACATCCAACTTCTCCACATTTTCTAGACCATAAATGATGTCAGCTGCAAAGCTTTATATTTCCACTTCAATCTAATCTTAGACTTTATACTTTTTAAACACGTGAAACAAACAACAACAAAATCAAGATTATGCAAGTTTTGTCAACAGGTAAGTTTACTGTCTTGTATCAAAGACCGATAAGAAAATAAATAACAAACAACATACCACTGAGAATCCTCAAAAGTAGATCTGTTCTTATTTTAAGGAAAGAACAATGAAATAAAGAAAAACAAAAGCAGGAAAAATACATGGAGTGAGAAAAAAGGAAAGATTTTCTGCACTGAATGGAATGTTTTTGCATGGGAAAATTCATTATTCCAATTCTACCCCACATTTCTCTCCTACAAAAAAAACCACAAACGTTTACCTTCCTCCCCCATCATTTCAATGTGTAGAAAGGAGATACTACCAAAACATCATATAAAACTATTCCATTCAATGTATCATTCTTACCTGGTAAGTGAATGAAACAATATGAACTTCAAAGTCATATCAAAAGTAGTTAGCAGTCTAATACTACATCATAACTTTCCTAATATCCTGGTTACCATGTAAGAAAAAAACAGGAGGTAGTATCTGAATTGTGAGACAGGTGGTTATTACAAATGACATTCAGATCAAACTCAATTACAACAGCTTTGCAAAACCTGGATTAACTCTCAGGTACCATTATTCAGCCCCATCCTTATTCAGAGGTTAATCTAGGTATGATGCACTCCCTGATAACTCCTATAGCTTTCTGTTAAAGAAATAGTGAGTGGTTGTGGAAACTGCAATATCTGTACAAAATTCAGAGCAAGCTAGCAAGAATCTTCAAGGAGGTTTGTGCCACCAATATGTCGTATATATCATAGAAACAAACGTACACAAGTATTAGTTGGAAAGTTAAAATCTTGGTTTTAAGGAAACTAAAAACAGAGAAAGCTGCATAAAGCTGAAAACCAAGAATATAATGTATGTTAGGTGAAACTGAAAAGTAGACCTAAAGTCCACACTAAGAAGTGTCAGTCCCCCCACAATACTGTGTGGTCTATAGTTGACAAACCAAACAAAAACAGTCTTTTGACAGGCAGACAACTGCATTAGTCAGTCATAACACACAGAAGATTCAAGTTCTTCAGCAGAACACTTCTGCATGACTCTATTACCAAACACAGGATTTCCTGTAGGAATTCATTCTGATATCTGAGCCAGGAACAGGGCTTGTTGGAGATGCTAGACAAGAAGCTGACAGAACTGAAGTTGATTACTTTGTAACTGCAGTTCTAACCCATTTGAAAAATTTCGGATCTTCTTCCTCATTTACTACAAATCTACGCTTTAAGCAAGCCCATTTTACTATTATTGTGACTTGCTCACTGATAAAACACCGATAAACACCTATTAAAAAAAAAATCAGTAGCTTAGCAAACTATGGTTGCTATGACAGAGCTGTTATTTGAAAATTGGACTTTCAAACTCCAAATACTTAATTGCAACCAGTTGTGGAATTCCCAAAAGTCTGCACACCAGTCCACTGCAGAATCAAAAACATTCTGCTTATTGCTCAAATTGTGAGGACGTGTTGAAATGACTTAGTTGAAGGCATTGGCAAGAAGCACCCTGATGGTTACTCCGTTTCTTTGTCCTGTCATCCCTTCCAAAGAAATAGCCTTTAGTTTAGATTCACTCAGGTGTTTGCTGTGATATTTAAAATTACAAGCAAATAGAAAACACTAGGACGGATTTAGGAAAAAAAAGAAAAAAGTCTAATTTCATTAATTACCCATTTCAGTTAACATAATTCATGACCTTTTTGTTCACCTTCCCCTCCTCTTTATCTAGTGAGGATGTATCAAGCTGTAGCCCAATACGTAGTATGAATTTACTTCCCAGAAGCCATACACAAGTTAGTTTCCAAATTACTTATATGGATTAATTAATAATTATTACCAATAATTCATCCTGTTTCATATACTCAAGGATATTGTTGCAGCATAATTTTCAAGAAATCATCCAGATAATTAACACGGAAATATTAATTCTGGAACAGAACTAAGGGCAACACAACTTCAAAACTCATTTTATGATTTCCTGAAAGAACAGAAAATATTGTGGCAGGAAGGTTCAGCCTGTACTGCTATACCACCAACATCCACTTCTGAAGTTTGCAGGCTAACATAATACAACAGGAGGCATTACTTACGGAGCAGCAGCAATATATAATATTTGAGCATGTATGACATGCATTAGCAAAAGATCTGTATTTTTCCTCTATCAGGTCTTCTACTGATTTTGTTGAGTTACATCAAAACAGCATGTTACAGAGTCAATTGTGTGACCACTTCTGATTTTTTTTTTAATGTCTCTTCAAATTATCACATTTTGAATGTTATCTTTTTACATATATTGTGTTTGACATCAGCTAGGTAAATTACAGAGACAGGCAGAAATCCCAGAAGTATTAAAGTGACAAAGTGGAAGATTTACTTTCCTGCACTGGCCAAAACATCAACATATGCCCAGTGCCATTTTCCAGCATTACTTTAATATTCCATATATATTTCAGTTGGTTTAGACCACACATTCAGTGTGTTTTTTCCAAAGTCTAAAGCTCCAGTGCATGGCAATGGTTTATTTTGGTCTATAAAACTAATCCTGGGACTGCACAACTAAAATAGCTTCTCACCAAAACAGGTGTTAGCTGATCGTGAGCAGAGCTGGGCTTACAGCTCTTAGCTGCAGCCATTAGAAATACCTTTCAATGTTTAAAAGTCAAGAGCAAGGCCAAAACACCATCAGCGATCCATACCAAAGGACTGGCTTAATTAGAATGTTATTTTTAACATTTACTTTGTCTAGTCTTGTCTGGTAGCCTCCACACTAATGCTGTAACATTACATCACTGTAAATACAGAGTACCTTTTGTGTAATTTGACTGACTCCCTCTGAAATTTATCATATCTGGAGGTAGACAGAATAAATGCGTTATAGGAATTACTCAGTAGCCGGCATAATCAACTCGAGTTAAGAGACCAGCACAGTTCTCTATCTCTGAAATATTCCAATACTCTAGATGGGAAGGCTAACAATTTCACTCTAACTGCTTAATGATTTTTTTTGTTTGTTTTTTTTTTAAACTTTAGTATAACACTGTTCTGTAGCAAATAGGTGAGCTCCTGATAGCATTTACCCAATGGAACCCTCACATTCCATCTTTCCTATTACTCTAAATATATTTCTCCATGCTGACACTGCTTTTAAAAAATTACTTTATTCCTTCTGATATCTACCTTTCAAAGAACAGCTCTCCCTCTGCCCCTTAACTGATGGGAGGTCAGCTTCTAAACTCTGATGGTTTTTGTGCTATTAGAATTCATACGAATTCAGGCAGGAAAGCCTTGAATTTGGCTCAAGTATTTTACGTAAGTGTTGGTAAGAGGAAGATTCCTTTAAAAGTTTGTTTTGAACAAGCATCAACTTCAGGTGCACCTTAAGTAAGCCTATTACTACGCACTGGCATTATAAAAAAAGACTAAGTTCCTAGCTAAAGCATCTAGGTTAAAAGCCCAGCTGAGGTACCTGAAGCCAACAAATCCTCTAGATCAGTCCTAAATAATTTTATCTTCCAGTCTCAGATGTCATTTGGTTGTCTTGACCTTATCGTGTGGCTACAGACCCCTCTGGAATGATTGTTTCATCTGAATGGTGGAGAAGAGCATGCTCTGAAGAAAGACTTCCTGTGGATTTCAGGACGGGGGAAAAAAACCACACACGAATCCTACCCCACTTCAGATGCATCTCACATACTAAAAAGTATAGTAACAATGCAAGTGTTTATAGACACTGAAATATCAGTTTCATATTTATGCAAGTAACAGATTTAAGTGAATATGAATTACTAACCCCATTAATGAATTGAAACATCTCCTTAAAAAGAGCAAACATCTGCATCGCATGCAATCCTTCATTTTGTTAGTAAGGCAATCAATCATATTCCTGTAGATATCACTTCAAAAGTCACCCAAAGAAAGCCAAGAATATTCGCTATGAGAAGACTACACATTGCTGTACCTATACTGAACATATTGGAAAGGGATACTGAAAAGAGTCACGCGTTAAATTTTTTTCTTCAAAATCTGCTACTTGCAGCAAACACTAACAGCTCAACTCTGCAAAAACACTGCAGAGATTATCGTTTGTTAACTGCTCAAAATACTGTTACTAATTCATCACAGATATCAAGAAACTTCAGCACTTTTCTTCACATATTTCTCATGCATAACCTTTAAAGGAAGTATTTCCAAAGCAAAACACCACAGCTTCTTCCCATCTATAAAATGAGATTATTTCTTCTCTTTTGTCAAGTCAATACTCAAACTTTGCATACTTAAGTTGACAAAATCTCTTAAACTCCCGATAAAGAAAAATAAAGCTTTCCCAAAAGAGAATATCCCCAAACTTCCAGCTTCTTGTTGTTCATCTTGTTTTTCTCTGAAATAGGCAACACAAGGAACATTCAAGTAAAATAAGGCTGCCTTACCTGGTCTTAGATCTTGAAAGAATCATTAAAGAAAACAACCAACTTCCCTTTCCATTCTGCATGGATGTCCCATTTAGAACCCGAAGTCATCCCTGGGCAAGCTGACTGCTGCACTGAATTTTAATTTAAACAAAAAGCAACATATGAAATGCCTATATCCTCTGCTTTTCCTACTAGATATAAATTTTGTTCTGCATCTTTCTTTTTTCCCCTCTTGCTTCCATATACACTTATTCAAATACAGGAGAAATATCAAAGAGACTTTCCTCTCCTCCCAAATGCACTTTTCAGTAATGTACAGGGAAATAGTTCAGCACTTGCTAGAACAATGTTTAAATCCAAAACTCAGTACGTATCTGTTTCTTCTTCTTCTTCTTCTAGTCTTTACATCTTCTGAATACACATCAAGAATTTCCTCAGCTTTTTCATAAGCTGGATGTTTCTATGAGTTTTCTTGGAAAATCTCCTGTCTTACTTCATATTCATAACCTTGAGGCTCAAACATGCAAGTATTGTATCTAGCGAGAAAATGAAATTAAGAGAGTCATTTGATGTAGACAAAAAATCTGATGCATCTAGTCAGAAGCAGAAGAAATACAAGGATGTGATGAATGCCATTCTAGCTAGCTGTGAATGCAATTAATAAATCAACTTGTCTGATAAGGCACCAGGCAGAAGGAATTCATTAACTGTGGAAATGTTGCATACTCAGGTGAGTCCCACTCACATGCTACAGATTACACAGAAGAAAATGTCAAAGCAAATGAGCATTATAGAAACATTCTCTTGCAAGGGATGCTTCATATGTTCCACAGAAAAAGTTGCATGAAAGGAGTATAAGGATTTACACTTAGTGAAGAATATTCAATGAAAATACTATAAGACTCAAAGTTTTGTCTGAATTTTAATGTAACAAACACAGAAAAGCAAGCTCACATTAGCTCATGTGGACTAAAAATAAACTGGGAGACACCTGATGAGCTATAACATGCTTCTTTAATCCTGCACAACAGTCCAACATCTAACTCACACACATACAAGCAGTAACATTCAGAGGAGCTTACGGAAGGAACAAAAACTACTCTTTAAATTCATTTTAGCTATCTGAAAAAATCAACTCAAATTGGGGTCTGCTAGAAAAAAATGTTTTTGTGTTTTTATTCTTTTTGGTCCTTCTATTAAATTCCAGTGGTATTATCTGAATTCTGCTTACACATCCAAACTGTAAGATCTATCCCAGGTGACAGGAATTGTTTTAATTTTCTTCTATATTAATAAGCATCAGTGGGCTGATATTTATCAAGTCACCAAGAGCTTAACACTGCAACAATATCATGTGGTTTCAATATTCTAACCTCTTCCAAAAATTTTAAGGCAATATTTTTTTGTGTTCCTTAAGCTGTTTTTTGGTTTGTGTTTTGGTTCTTTTTGCTTTGAGACACACATTCAAGCTCAGAAGTAAGTTTTCCTTGGAGGCTCTCAATTTTATTTAAGAAAAGGAAGAAACTAGAAAAGGAAATGTCATGAAGAAAGAAGATACTATTTTATTTAATAGAATCTGCTTGCAATGACTAGCAGAGGGTAAGCCACATAAGATGTGGCTCCTATTTTCACTTAGAATGAAGTCCAGCCATTTTACTGACACTTGCTGTATTGCGCCAAACCTATCACTTACGCTGAAAATAACTTCAGCCAGATTTGACTGTAGTAGCATTGTCTTTTTCAGGTTTGTGGTTTGGACCTACTCCTGAAATAGCATGAGTACAGACTTCCACACCACATCATAGTACTGCATTTATTTCCTAAGGCCCAATCTCAACAGCAATAAATCAGGTTTCTGGATTCAAATGGCTAGACCTTTAACTCTTTGGTAGTAGTGATAAGGGTTTCCTTACAATTTAAAAAATACTGAATTGCCCTTATCTATTCAGTTTCGGGATTTTTCCTAGTCTGTGCCAAATTTCTAAATACATCATGTGCTCTATTGAAAGTATCTTGAAAAAAGAAAACCATTAAAAAATTGCTCTCCGCACAGGTAATAGAAAAGTGAATTTGTCTTAAGAAGTGCTGGATGTGTTTCACAGATAGTTTCAAGACTATATGCAATTACATGCATTACATGGACTCAGATTCTGTTTAACCTCAATAAACAAAGCAAATAATTGAAGAAAAAAAAAAAAAAAAAAGAGTGGAAGATCAATCACTGTCAGTGAAGAATATCTCCTAATATGTTCGATTCAGATTGACAGTGAGGGAAAAGAACCACGCGACCCCTACAACAGGTATTCTCTTGGACACTACCACAGTAGGTGCTTAATTCCCCTGTGCTACTTGCTCCACTGAACTCCCAACTTTGCCCCTAATCTTACTGTGAACATTTTGGGAACAGGCAGCGTAACAATTTATCTGCTGCTGATTGGAATTTATTCCTCAGAGTCAGTTATAAATTTTCTTTCTTATATTTCCAGTATTGCTGCCTTTGTCTACAGTCTGGAATCATGATTTGTCAATGCTTTCAACATTTTTAATCCTATTCATTTTTAATCGTATTCTTAATTTTGTTTTAAACACTTCAAAAAAATCAGTCCTACCTAACTCAGCAAAATAACAATGAGAGTGCACATTAAGATTCCTGTTGATTTTTTTTCCTGCTTATTTGCCTCTTTGAGCTGTTCAGGGGAAAATCCAAAGCTCTCTGGGCCACCAGAAAATCCTTCAGGCCTGACAGAACCTACATCCTCCTTATGCAACTCCCCAGAGTAGTGGGATTTGTCTGCGCTCCCCCCACCTACTCATATTCATGAACTCACCACTCTTTTTTTCCATAGCCTGTCAATAATAATTCCTGTTCATTTGGTGTGGAAGACCTGGAAGAGTAGTGCTTTATGAACTGCTGCTGGTTAATATACTGTACATACTCAAACTTTTACCTTTACTTTTGCAGTGACAACTTCAGGACAAATATTCATTTGCTACAATTATCCTTAAGATTCTTTAACTGAGTATCTTTTGCCAGACTGGAAGGCGGGGGTAGCAAAAACACACTAATTCTCAGATAGATCTCTAGTTCAATCGTAAGAAATGATACAAGGGAGCCTTAGAAGTTCTTCAGATCCCTCAGTAAAATGCATACAATTATCATCTTGTAAAGAACCAACTTAAATGTTTCCTTAATTTCAAAACTTTCAGATTAGCCAGTAGCATAGCAGGAATACTTTGATAATCACATACGGCTTCTGCATTCCAAAAATGTTATATGCGAAGTCACCCTATAATGATATTAACTAGTCAAAATCAGCTATTTTTTTTTTGTTCCTGTGACAAGACAGACAAGAAAACTTAGTAAGAATGACTTACTTTATCAGTGATTTATAGTAAGTCTTACACTGACTTTACTATTAAGCTATATCAGAGCAATATATCAAATGTTATGTACACACGTGTGTGTATATATATATATAATCAGTTCGGAAAACAGCTGTGTGTAGGGGAACGGTGAGGCACAGCAGAGGAAAATCCACATACTGCCAGACAGGATTCTACAGAGTGTGCCATATCTGGTTTTCCCATTTTGGATGCCAGCATCCACCACAGGAATTTTGTCTACAACAGTCTCTGTAATTCACAGGTCTATGTATTGCAAGACTTGGGGTTCGCAAATAAGCATAATGTTGAAAGCAAGAGGCATGCCTCAATTACTGTTTGGTGGGTTACACTGCTATATTTGGAGTCTGGAAGTGACAATTTCTGTGGGTGTTCTAGGGCAGTCTCAGCAGTTTCCCAGAGAAAGATAATGTTAACAAGTCTCCAAATCCATTAAAAATATTTGGGTTCTGATTCCTTCCAGTTCCTGACTTCACCACTAGAAGTGTTCTGTCTCATTAAAGAACTACTGTTCCCACTATGGGCAAGAGGATCAAGTTGCTGGAGGTCATCAGCAGTTTGGCATTAAACTTTATATGCAAAAGTTGAGTTTCCAGAAGCAAAACAAAGTTGCAGCCACCTTCCTTTCTGAGTCTGAAGACAAAATGACCCTGAAAATAGACTGACTCCTTAAGCAGTACACAAAAACCAAGAAGCAAGGGAGTAGAAGTAGGGGCATATAAGAAGGGAAGGAACTAGGAATGATGAGTGCAAAAGCAAAGGTCAGATATACAAATGGGAAGTAAGAGCTGACAAAGCTTAACTGAGGGGAATATGGCCTGCTGAAGAAAGAACAGCTAAAGAAAGTGGGAAGCTGCCACTGGCAAACATTAACACTGGAAAAAATGAGCGAGACTGTTAGAAGCATGAAAGAAAAACTTGTCTGAGTGTGCAAAACACTCAGTAACATTCCTAAATCTGACAAGGTTATGTAGAGAGTTGCTGTACTCTAAATATATTTACCTAGAGACCAAAGGTAAAGACCATGTCTGGGTTAAGTTTAGACTTGAAAGAAGTAAAAAGCATGAGCTGTAATGGACTGAGATGCAAGGAAAGTCTAGTACCTGTTCAGTTGTACTAAGCATATAAACAACAGTAGTTTGTTAAAATAATTACGACAAGTGAGTGAAGAAGCTATGCATGTTTTCTTCAATATGTAAGTCACACCCTTTTTAGTTAAGAACCCCTAAACTTTTCATTTTCACAGTTCTGTAGAGATTCAATAGACATAAACTATATCTATTATTAGGTAGGGGAAAGATACAGGAAAATAAATACATTCACTGCAATTCTCAGAGAATAATCTGTAGGATAAGAAACAGTCTTATTTCAGCATTTAACCATCTTATTTGCTTTCTGAGTCTTACTAATGAGCTACGGAACAGCTTAAAATCAGTAAAAGCAATTTGCTAAGTATTCTTCTTTCCTTTATTCTAAAAGTGAAAGAGTTTCTACTGACATTACTGATATGTATTAAAATAACAAACAAGTGTTCAGTTTTAGCCAATAAACTGAAACAGAATACAATATTAATTTGAGGAAATTGCAAATACATGCGCTGTTTCTCTTTGAATGTTTTAGTTCTGAAATCAAGCACCTCATTTTACAATGCTTCTAGGAGCGAGAGAGCAGAAAGATCTTTCACAGTCCATTTTTAGCTAACTGTAAAAGTTCACTCTCATCTTTTGTCTAGACTATGATAGAAGTCATTACTGAATGTGTTGGCCAACATACACTGACAAATATACTTAAAATCCAGCTGACAAGATATGAAGTCTTTCAGGAAAAAGTGCCAAAGATCCAACTTAACTTGCTTAGGGATTATACAGGCAGGGAAGTGAAGTCTTCCCAAACACATCAAAAACATACTGATATCCAGCTCCATGATTTTTATTTCAGTTTGGAAAAGGTTTCAAATCTCAACTTCACAAATAAAAAGCATTAACAAGTGATGCATTTAAGCATTTTACTAGCACTTATTGGAACAGTCTTCATAACTAACAGCCCCACTTGCCACGATCAAGGCAGCCAATCCAAACATGTCAGAAGCATTTATGCCATATCATCGCATCATATCTACTACTCATATCAATTTTACAGAGTAAAAAAAGTCTGAGTTTTCACACAGTAATCATGATGTCCATTTCTGAAATACATCAGGAACCCATAAAATACATTGGCATCATTTTTATTTCCCGACGCAGTGATCTAATAGGCACTTCGTGCAAACTAGTTTCTGAAATTTTCTTGCATATGTGCTGTCACAAATCATTTTTCTAAATAACCATTTGCATATCAATATGACAATTATCCTAGTAAAATACATCTACATATGAAGCATACTGGCAGAATACAGGCTTTTCTTTTCCCTTTTAGCCATAATACGCAGTTTAGTACATGATCAGTACTAGAATTCATGTGTTAAATAAACACAAGTAAAATAAACATATATATAACCTATGTCCATACGGATTTAAAAGTTCTACAAATTAAATTGAACATCTTAATGTCTGGTCATCCACACCTCAAAATTCCCTTTCACTATTTAAACTACCTGCTTTAAATAAAAGAAGTGAAAGGACATACTGTAAAAGTACGAGAATTGGCACTGCTTAAACTTCGTCCTTATGCAAGGTAGCAAGTACCATGCTTTTCCACCATGTACTCAAGTTAGCTAAATACTTCTACAAGGACAGCACACTGTGAAAACACATGCCATACCCAAGACCCATATGGGATATGCAGGACTCAAATGTGGATAATATAAGCACATAAATGGATATTTTCTAAATCTAAGCTGTAAGAATTTGTTTAGGAACTTTTTCCTAAAATTTATAAAAAATGAACTTTCCCCTTGAATTCTCCTCTCCTAACTAGACCAATGGATTTAGAACTTAAATGCTTTTTCCCCATAACATTCTTAAATTGCTCAATGAATCCTCACAAGAAAATGCCACCTGAAAATCTTTTCCAGTCTTTTGGCTACCTAAAATCTTACATCATTGAAAGAAAAACAAGAAGGAAAAAGCATTATGGTCATTTTCATACAGAAGCAGATACAGACATTTATGCCTTATCAAGTTCATCTTTATTTTTCCTGAAGCAGTCAAGATGAAAAAATACATCTCACCATACTTTTTTTTTTTTTTTTAAAGTGACATTTTAACTATGAAAATGAATCAAAACCAAAACATGATCGAAACACTTCAGACTTTTGCGGGGGAAAGAAAAAAAACTACATACTTCATGACTGCTATTAAGGGCTATAACTTTCTAATCAAGCTTGTCCTAAATTGTCTAATATACCAAAAAATCTGTTACTTTTTTTTGGATTTCATTTTAAGACAGAACAAAGACTGTCTGGGCATTGATACAAAACATGCTCTACTTCTAGTTCAAACTACAGACATGATAGGATCAGAGTAAATTAAACTCTGTTGCTTAGATACAGTAATAACTGACCAGTGAACAAGAACTCAGACATTGATTTTTCAGATGTTACCAGAACAAGGAAGATTAGAGTAATGTTTGATATGTTGGGTTAGGAACGGAACAAATAAAGGGACTATGCCAGAAATAGGCAGAGGAGATGAGGGCAATACATAGGCTAAGTAAACTTTAAGAATAATTCTTACTCATAAAGTAAAAAAAAAAAGAAAACCAGGTTTAATTTCAAAAACCAAAGACTTGGATTACTCCTTATTTGGTTCTTCTCTTCTCTCTCCATCCAAACAGGCAGATCTGTAATGTATACAACACCACCTCAAAAAGAGAAATGAATACCAGCAGTGATAACCTCTGAATTGAGCTGATTATCAGAATACTGTCAGAATACTGTCAGATTATCAGAATACTGAACAGAGCAGCAAGAATGTCATAATCCCTTCACATGATACACCAAACAGCATTTTCTCAAATGGGGGGTATAATTTCATAGACTCATAGAGTAGCTTGGGTTGGAAGGGACCTCAAGGATCGTTAAGTTCCAATCCCTGTGCCACAGAGAACCTTGCCAGCCACCAGATCAAGTACTAGATCAGATCACCTAGGCGCCATCCAACCTGGCCTTGAACACCTCCAGAGATGGCGCATCCTCAACTTCTCTGACAACCTGTTTCAGTGCCTCATCACCCTCTGTGAAAAACTTCCCTTTTTTTTTTTTTTTTGACTAAATTCTAGTAATTACAACTGATGAAGCACATAAGAAGGGGAAGGGAAGCCTGCGAGATGTCAAAACAGCTGTCAGAAGCTGCTAGAAATAATATGTGAGCTGCTGATAGATAAAAATGAAGGAGGAGAGGGAGAAGAAAGGCTGCCATGGGAAAAAATGTTACTGTCATCACATTTGCCTGCTAAACTTTGCAAACTCCTGGACAAGCAAATAATCTGCTAATAATTAAACATGATTTTCATGGTCTTTTTAACCACTGCAGTTTTAGTGAGACAACTGAAATCTATTGCTTGAATAGATCTGTACAAATTACAGCTCTATCTGCACAAAAGAGCAGACTATCCTAAAAAGGAAGAGCTATTCCAAATTTCTTCCTGCTCAGAGATGCAAACAATAAATCAGGAATCATCTCCTGTAAGAGATGATGCAAGCAGAGCTGTGGATTCCATGGATTCAGGGAAGAATGCAGACCACAGAGGAGAACAAAGTTGAAGGAGATGAAAGTGTCAATTATGTTGAAATCTGATACTCAGTAAAATAAAACGACTTCAAACAGAATGTTACATAATCCCAGTTTTGGGATGGAATGCAGACTTCCCCCTTGCCCTGAAACACATGCACTACACCTAGTTATTTCACCCTGCAATACCTAAGCACACACAACAGAACACAGGAGAAACTAAAAACACACCAGGTTATTTTTCTATTCACAGCACATTGTAAACAAAGCCCCAGATGCTTTGTGAGTCAGCATCCAACAAACTGAGTTGAGCCTCTGCACATGATGCTTTCATGGAAAGGAGCAATTCTCTTTTGCTTTATTCACTCAGATTTCCCAGTAACTCACAATGGATCTGAAAACATACATGCATTAAATTAACAGCATTGGGATTGTGACGTTACTAGAAAATGATTCAGACTTCTGAATAAGAGAGCTTAGAAAACAAAGCAAAACCTAAAGAAAAAGAATACAATAGCTTTTAGTTCATTAACCTAAAGAAAAATAAGTCTTACTAGCACTACTACCAGGGCTTTGCAGTGAGAAAGTCTTTGCAGTGAGTGTAATAAACTTGTAACCAACAGAGTCTACTCAAAATGAACAACACTACTTAGAAAAGAAGGAAAGAGACTTTTTATAAAGCCACAAAAATTACAGCAGTAGAGACACATGGCAATCTTAATGAGCTTTTCAATACTCTTGCTGGTTATAAAACAAAGAAAACTGCAGCCATTTTCTCAGCAGAGAAAAATGCACTGCTTTTATTTAAGCTATATAAACAACTTCTCTTTAGAAACCAAATTGGCATGTTAGTTTTAGAGAGATTTTAATAGGAAGACAACATTAAAAATCTCATGTGCTGTGATTTGATTGCTCCCTAGTTCCACATTAATATCGCAAATGCAATACAAAAGATGACACAAACAATGCATTTCCATTTCCAACCTCTCTCCTCTCAAAACTCCTTTCTTAGTGAAAAGCAGAAAAAAAATTCATAAATGTACACACATACAAGTGTGCACTATTATTCTTTACCATGATTTTCAAAGGTACCACACACCATTACTTTCTATTCAACTCAATAAATACCCACCTTCGAAAAAAAAATAAAAATCCATCCAACTGTTTCAAATTTCTTAGTTAAAAAAAATAAAGGCATTTCTTATGGAATAAGTTGCTCAACACAGCAACTTACTAGAAAAACAAAGAAAATTAAGCATTTCCCTCTGGCCCATCTTCGGAATACGCTGTATTCCTTGCATTTTAACAGACTACTCCACATTCTCTATGTCCTTAATCAGACATTCATATTCTTCATGGCATTAAAGGAATAATTTTAGAATTTTCAGGTATTTGTTAATTTATGTTCTCTGAGTGAAATAAAAACTATTACACTTTTTTTCCTCTCTAAGAAAGACATCCGTGCCTGTTCTCCGACCAGTTTTCATCATATTAAAAAGAAACCCAGTTCTCTACTCTTCATAAATGATAGAAATCTCAGGAGAATAACAAACTTAATAACACAATTAAGTTTCCCATGATCCCCATTTTTTTCCCTTCTCATCTTGTATAAAGAATACAAACACAGGGCTAAGATACGAGAAGCATAGTACAAGAGGTTCTGTTTCCCAGCTTTTTCTTGCTTTTTCTCCTCTGTCCACTATAGTTTAATATGCTGCTGCCACACGAAATCACTTGATTGTCACACACCAAGAAGAGAAAAAAAGCCATATTCCCATACAACAGGCTCAGTGCACTTCACGTTTGCCACACAGCTCATCAGCCCTGGACAAGGCAATGTCCAGTGGTAATGTTAAGGACCAGCTGCAGCTCATTAATGATGGTTGTTCTGCTGGAGTGTTCTATCAGATGACTAAACCACTAAACTGCTTCTCCTGTACACAAACTATAAGCTGCAGCATAAACCTTAAGATCTTGTATTCTTGTATTGTGGAATATAGTCTTGAACATCAGGGCTTTTGGTTGTTTTCCTTTTTTTTTTTTTTTTTTTTTAAACACTTTTCTCCTGTGTAAGGGAAAAAAAAAAAAGCAACACCACCTAGTAGTTATTCCTTCCCAGAATTCCCAGAGTTCTAGGAGTAAACTAAGTTAGAAAACCCATGTGTGAAAACGTAGGGTTTTTTTATTATTTGATTACTAGCATAATATACTTCCCATTTCCTACACAGAAGACTCTGGGGGAAAAAAAAAATAAAAAAAATAAAGGTTACCGTTAAGTAAAGCACCAGTAATTCTACCAGAGAAGCACTGGATTTCAGAACTGAGACAGTGTTTTTCTTTACCTTTCTTGAAAATGGCTTTTCAACACAACATTCAGTAAGCTAAACAGAAATTTTGCTGAGTATCATATGCAAAACTGTGTCTCTGAGTCAGTTTTTGTATGGTATTTGATCTCTAAATTTTTTGCGTTCTTCAAAATTCCAGTGTGTTATCTTCATTATCTTAACTCCATTAAAATCATTATAAAACTTTCCCTAAACTCTTACATATGAAAATAGTAATTCTCTTTAAAATCAAACATTTAATTATGATTATTCTTATGTACATGAGAGCTCAATTTCTTCTCTTGTAAAGATACCAAATTAACAATTTAAGTAGGAAACAAACCCAAATTTAACTAGTCCAGATATAGCTTAATGGCTTAAAGCTAAAATATTAAGCTGATGACTAGTGAACAGATTTGACTAGAACACTTCAAGCACTGAAGTTCAAATTACTTAACTAAAAGGAGCTAGCCCAGCAAAAAAGTTTACATATAGAAGTAAACAGGATTTGACACACCCCCACATCTCGCTGTAAAAGATAGCAATAACAGCTCTTAGTTAAAGAAGTCAGTACTGTAGGACAACGTTTCCAAGTGACTTCAGTAAACGAACTGCATCAACGTCATCCTTTTGGATTTGACTGCAGTCACTAAGCAGCTCTCAACAGTTTTATCTTTAGGTCTTTATGTAGTTTAAAATACATATATATCTTTAAGGATTAGTAATTTTCAACTGGTGCTGATATAAAAGGGAGTCCAGAATACTTGCTTCCTAAATTACACTTAATATGAGGTAGGACTATATCATCTACTATAATTCACTTATTATACCTTCCCCCTCATACTACCTGAAAATTAAAGAGTCTGAAGATCACATGCATTTGTTTTACAATATCCAGAGGAATACAATCTCCTGATGATCCACTCATCTGCTGTAAGAGCTGTAAGTGCCTTAAAATTTCTCAAGAGTCCTAAGTTCCCTTGAAATGACTTCCTTTCTTCAGGAAAGATAAATTTCAGCAGTTATCAGATGAATGCATGACAACCATCTAACCAGCCTGCAGATTTAGGAATCCACATGTAGGCTGAGAAGATGCCTGCTCACACACGCACACACACAGAGCAGCTTAAATGATGCTAAAGAAGTTACTGTGGGCAGCACTGATAGAGGGCTCATTTACCTGTTTCACTAGGTAACACAAAAGCTTGAAAAATATCTTAAATAATATTTCAGTGGCACTTATTCAGCTAGCAGACACCATAGCAACTGCGCTTGTGTTAACATTCATATACATTATCAAAAAGAACTTACGTAAGCTCATACCTGATTTCTGATTTCAGTTTACAGGAAAGATTCAGTGTAACAGTGTTAGAATTCACACATCTTAACTGTATTTAATAGCACAGACCAGATCAAGAGAAAACTTAAGATTGAATTGTGTTGCCTACAGCTAGATAATGAGCAAACTTTAAGCACAAATTTAAAAGAATGTTATTCTGACACTGAAGTTTATTATTGACTCTGAATTTTTTAGGTTACTAGCTACATTTCTAAGTCACTGTTCTACATTCAATTCTGTGCTGGTAGAGATCTACATTCTTGTTTGTTTTTTGTTTGTTTGTTTGTATTTTACAGATTCTGTGCTTTTTTTTTGTTATTTTATTTTTTGTCTTTTTTTTTTTTTTTTGCAGGAGCACAAATTGATAGGGAGACCTATAAATATTTCTCACCTGCATCTCTGTAGATCTGTCCTGGATGCAGTAATTACTAAAGGAATTAATTCATCAGCTCTTGTGATTTTTGAGTAATCAGCCACTAGATGGCAGAAAAATGCAGTTTAATTTTCATACTATAGGTAATGCACCAAACAAATCTCTTGTCTATCAGATGTCAAGTAATATGACACCTCAATGTCAGATAAAAGGTCTGAATAAAGCTGATTATTTTTATCTAGTACATGTGCTACCTTGACTTTTCTCCTCTGCTGTTAAAAATGAAGAGTGTTTTAAATATTTGAATACTCAAGTGTTAAATAAAACTCTCTCCGAATCTCATTAATTTGGAATGCACATGAGGAGAATAGTAGCAATCTCATTAAAAATACTTTGTTATCACAATATCACCCCATTTATTATTAAAAAGATAGATTACGTGGAGAAATTAATTTAGTATCAAAGTGTTTCTTGGCCACTTTTCTACTCAAGAGTTAGACAGTTAGCTAGTGGGAAGAATGAAGCAGAGAATATATAAAAACTCTAGAGAGTTTGGCAGGAAATAAAAAGTGAGAAGTAAAATTCTCAGTTTTCATAGATGACTGGCCTTCAACCAGAACCATGTATTAATGAAAGGAAAAAAAAAAAATCAGCAAAGATTGTTGTAATAAAATTATATGCACATTAGGAAAGCGTATGCATCTCTATAACCTTATTTTTGTAAAATAAAATCCTGTTTCACTATTTTTTCAACAATTTGCAATAATAGGTTAACTAGTTTTCTTCAATCCCACTGTCTTTTCTATTTCCTTATCTAATTCTTTTCAAGCTATTTACATTTTTCTAAAAACTAAAACAAAATGGTTTAAAAATAAAACATGAGCAAATATAAGGATATGATCAGAAAGGATAATAATTATCATAGCAAATAAGAGAAATAATAGAAACCAAACTGTTTTACAATCATCCCCTTTGTTTCCTCATTCTGATCTTACATGTTCTGTATTAGTATGCATACCCCTAAACAAGCATCAATTTAAAAATCAACCTGATAAAAAGATAAGGTTTTTTTTTCAGACTTATTTTTAGGACCATGTTTAAACTTATTTTAGTGTCTTTAATTTATTTATATAATTACAATTTCTAGTCATAAAATTCTAACACAATTGAAATCTATGGGATTTTTGTTGAGATCCTATTTGCCAACTCTAACAAGAACTTACTGTTTCAGATGGCACATGGCACTACTGAGAAAAAAACTGTAAGACTGCAAAATCTGGATAGGAGAGCAAGCACCATATATTGTACAAAAGCTGAATTCTAACACAGTACAAGGAAAGCAAAAAAAGGCAATAAAATTACTAGCCTTTTCCCCTCTGTCTCTCAAATAAATTGCTGTTAAAAACAAACAAACAAACAAACAAAAACAGAATTGCTGTTGAGAAAAACAGGAGACATGGAGAAAGAAGGCACATCATTTTTTTTGTCTTGACCCAAAAAATACATTTTCAAAATAGGGAGCTAGAAATCTCAAGTCTTCTTCGGAAGTTACAGAACTGTTCTGCAGCAACAGGTAAATCAGCCATTGATCTGGGAAGAAGCATCCTTGTGTAGAACATTTGATTCTTAAACTGAATAAATCTGGTAGAAGAACTTTGCAGCTTCTTTTGAACTCCCATTACAAAATACTGTTAAAGGAAGTTTTCTGATGTCAGTCTTGCCCTACATGAGGATGACTCAAAATGGAGAATTTTAGCATCTTTTTAGATTCTTGAAATAAGAAAAAAATGTATTGAAACAATTGAATATTGAAACAAATTTGCTTCATGGTTTCATGATTAATGCAATGGTCAAATTACTGCTTGGTACATAACTTAATACCTAAGTGAAAACATATTTAGAAGAAAGCTTCAGATAAGTTACTTACTGAAGTAAAAGCCAGAAGTTCCTCTTCAGTTAATTTGTGTATTGGATTGTTCTTTTGGAAGTCTATACTGTAAAAAGAAAAAGGAAAAAGAATATAAAATAATGCTGATTTATTCCTTAGCACATAGGTATGTAGAATACATCTCTCAAACTTGCAGAAATCTACAGGATGTTCTAGAAAAGAGTTACAAATACAAATGGTATTACAACAAATAGTTGTAATGCTGTAACGTGATGGAAAACACAGTAATACTAGCAGGGTGGCAAAGTCCTAGGCTGCAGCAAGTGAGGATAAGCCCAAACACAGCAGCCATGGACACAGAAACAAAGGAAAAAAGCTGCTCACTCTTGAAAGGCCTCAAAATAGGCAAGGACCTCCAGCAAGATACCCTCACTTCCACTGCCAACCCTTAAAAATGAGGTCTGGGAAAGCAAGGATCCTGGCTCCACTCCTTCTGGTCATTCAGGGGGCACTGCGTGCACCTGAGCCCTCCTGGTTTGTTCTGCCTGTCCAGCAGGTAGGTGTTCAATCACTGGTTCAAGCCATGACATAGCATTTCCCCTATGGCACTGTGCACATACAGAAAGAAGGTGGCCAACACTTCAGAGCAGTCACAGAGGAAAAGAATCATTTCACAGGACAAGGATACTTAATGGTGCCTTTCCCAGGACATACCAACCTGAAATGTCTTACTACATTCACATTTACAGGATTAAATTTTAGGTATTCTAAACAGTTTTAAATCCATTCCCTATTTTTACAGAGATCTGTTTTCAGTTAAAATTCAAAGGCTAACTGAACACAGATTCTGTAAAGCAAAAACACACTAATGCTCAAAAAGCGATGAAGGACAGTCTCAAACATACACCCTCTGGTCATTCAAGGAATATAACCACAGGAGTACACCTCAACTAACTTTTTGTACAGCAAGGGGAACCCAAGAGAATACAGATGAGAATCAGAACTTTCTTTTCTCAGTTGGACGTTACTGTACTGATAATAAAGAAATTTGGTTTACAGCTCTATATGGGTGTACTGTATTCTCTGACAACAGCCCATCAACACCTACAAAAATACTATGAGATACTTGCAAGCAGCAGAAAGAGAAGCAGCAAGGTTACAATTAAAGTTCCTTGTGAAAACAAAGGATACAAAGTGAAGATACATCCTAAATCATCCTTAATCATACCACAGAGTATAATCATCAAACCAATACAATGGCTACGTACGCACACTTAAAATCAGGATTATTATTATTTTTTTTTTTAAACACACTTTACTTTGTGGAGAAGACTTTGCTGCAATCTAACTTTATTCTTGCTATACAGTTAATTCTTTATAGATAATTATCATTGCTGTCTAACCAGTTTACCCAGTCTTCATACTTAACTATATTTAGCAAGACTATATATAAAGTGAGAAAAGACAACCAGACTGCCCAATGTGTTTTATTTATTCCTCTAAAGAAAATGTATGACAAAGTAGTAAGAAGTAATTCTAAGAGAATGAAGTGAAGCACTCAAGATAGGAAAACAATTGACATCATTCAAGCACTCATATCTTTACATGCCCAGAAGAAAATTAATCATATGTGTAGCAAAGAGCCAAAACTGCTTCCTGATGGCATAAGTCTCTTGCACGTTCCACCTCCATTAAATGAAAGACTGAGGATAAAAGAGTTCTCATGAGAGTGCTGCTTCAGCGTTTCTGAAACTGCTATTCTTTAGGTACCACTAATAAACATCCAACTAGAGCAACCCAGGAATGAATGCAGATGAGGCGTTCAGGAAATTAAGCTATTTAACTGAAATACATTTCATTCTGACGAACCAAATGGTCATTTGTTCATAGGACTTCAGCCAAATAAAGGTATGCTGAGAGACTGCAAATCCATGATTAGGCCCACTTTGGAGATTCAATTTCCTATTTCTATTAGAAGACAAAGATCCTTCTTCTCTTCATCCTTTGCAACTCAATAAATCTATCATTCAGTAGTTCTTTTCTTCATGTTTCGTTACTGAACTTTCCCTAAACTCGCAAGGGGAGACAACAAAAAATCCCAAAATAAACTGAAATGTGTGCTCCATTTTCAAAGTTTTTTTTTTTTTTTACTAGCTATTACAGAATCTAAGGAGTGTATGGGAGCTGCTCTCTCATTTTGTTGATTAAACACTAACATTTAAAAGTGTTACATAAACTAAAATAGAGAATCTAGAAGAATACCAGGTTTAGAGCTGATAATTATTCAATCCAACATGAGGCAAAAGAATGAGCTGCTCAAGCTCAAATTGTAATTATCTAACTGCAGTCCTTCAGAGTTAATAATTTCATTAAAATTTCTTTTGTTAGTAACAAGAGACCTCTGATTAATTGATCAAATAGTTCTATCCTATAACACCACAAGCACCTAATAAAGCACACTGTGTGGAATGGTGAAAGAGAACAGGCATTACTGATGAGAATTTTTTGAGAAAGATACCCACAACTTTCCTACACATCTGTAAGGAATAACATTAGTGGAGTAGTTGAAAGATGATTTGCACATAAGTCACATTCAGGCAAATGTTTGTCCACTGACTCTTCCTTAAAGACCTCCCATGCCAGATATTCCACACCTTCTCCATACACCTTATGGTGATGTTTCACAACATCTGGTACTAGAAGTACAATTGCAGCCACAAGGAAATACCAACTATGCTTTTGGTAGAATGGTGATGAGTAGGGATTTAGAACAACAAGCAAAGGTTTGGCCGAGTCTTGTCACTTCCATGTGTATTAGCTACTACATTAATGAAGCTTTCCCCTTCTTCCCACATAAAACAGGTGTGTTATCAATTATTTATTTTCAGGTGTTAGACTGGAAAGCAACCTGCCATATATTACTTTTTCTCTCTTTGAGATTTTTTTTCCCCCATGGAAACAGGGAAATAACACAGAATTCTTGTATATCATAAAAATACGTTGATTCAGACAGAAAGGTTTCCTTATTCTAGAACAGATTTTTGTCACAGTTCTTTGAAGCGTATAGATGGACATCTTCCAGCTCAAAGCCATTATAAAATGGTTTTAATTTCCATTTCTGCCAAATCCATGTTCAGTTCTTTAAGACACATAAATGCGATAAAGCAACCTTGAAAGATAAAGAATGAAATTGTTCTAATGATTTTCCATACCAAGCCAAATCTAAAGCTATTTTTATCTGAATCTATATAAAGAGTGGAAATGTAGCTGTGACTTAAGCATTTATGACAGTAAGAAATGAACATTCTTTAGGCAGATAAAGAATCTTGGAGTAAGTTCTACTCCACAGCAAGGAAAGTATTTGCTCAGCAAATCAGTAAAAGCTAGACTGCCAGTAGTTTGGAGCTTACAACCAATTATTTAATCCGATTAGTCAGACTTACAAAAGCAGCATAATGGATAAAATTGGGGAGGTGAGATACTACAGTCTGAATATAAGACAATGCTGTGTTAGAAAATGAACTAGACATGAAAATGTTTCTCATGAAGCAGATTATTCACCATCCCACTCTTTACTCCTCTCTTTTTCTCTCCAAATTGGATCTAGATGTGGCCTTGAATAGAAAGAAAGCTTAAATCTCTGGAAATAAAGACAATGAAAATAAAGAAAATACAAAGTCACAGTGCATACTCATGATGTTTTTTCACTGCAGTGAGTGGGCTGAATGGTTAAAGGCCATAGCTGAAACCAGAGATGCAAAACTTTACGCTTCACTCGAATCTAGCCAAGCAAATGTCTGGGCCTTCATAAAGCTGCAGTCTGAGAAATGGGTATTAAAAAGAAAACAACTTCCTCTCCTCTAATAATTTTCAGCGCGCTTTATGAAACAAGAAGGGGAGAAATAGTTGGAAACTCTGATAAGAGAGTGGGAAAAGTTGGACGGGGTTGGAAGGCATCAAGATTATAACTTGAGCTACAGAACAAGCAAGAACACACTACAAAGGAAAAATCATCAAATTCTGGGTTGCTAGCTGAAGCCACTGACTTCCCTCACTGCCCTTTGGCTCGCCCGTTACTGCTGTTATAACAAAGATGTATCTTAAAACATCCGTGTGCATGGAGAAAATAGGTCTGTCTGAGACTCAGGACCTTGAATTCTCTCACTTTTCTACTTCCAGCCTTCTTTTGGGCTTGACGAGGTATTTCAGCAGTATTGAGATACTACTGTTTCGCAAGTTACAGATTAGAAAATTGCTTTTAGTGATAAGAATGATCATTAATAGTGATCATTGTACCAAAGTGACTATTTTTAGTTTGCCACACAAATACTTTTGAAACAATCACACAGAAAAAAGTATGATAAAAACTTTCTCCAACTTAGTAGGCACTTGTTTATCTATGAGAAAACCAGGGTATTCACTGACAGCTAGCTTCCTATTTTCTAAGCTCAGACTGCTTTTACTCTTTTGTGCCACTTCTAAAACCACACAATGCAGAACTCCTTTAAATCAGGAAAAGAAAATGCAAGCACAAAACTAGAGGAACTTTGTGTTACAGCTTGTAACTGGCAGCAGACATTCTGAATCTGTACATGTACTCCCACTGTACAGAAAAGAGGGGGCAGAGTTTTTCTTTAAAGATATAGACGATTTTCACAGCAAAATAAGCATTATAGACTCTGAAAGATATCCTCAAAATTTAAGAAATGTCATCATTTGAAAGAAGCTCAGACACAAAGGAAAAGAGCCTTTCTCCAGGATAAAAGAATGATTTAGTCATTAATGAAACACTGCTGAAAATCTCTTCTGGAGATTAACATTTACTCTGAAGAAACTGAAACTGTGTTCTTATTTTTCATTTTTTAAGCTTTTTGGACACACTGCACAAAGAAAGGAAAAAAAAAAATCCCACCAGCTTCCCACTTTTTTATTTCCTTACCACAAAGATTCGTGTGAAGGGAGGCTGGGAGGTGTATTTATTTAATTCTCAAATGTAATTAAAGAATTAACTTACCAAATTCCGAGGATTACAGCCAGCTCTTCTGCACACAGATCAGGTATGTGGTACTGATCAGCATCCGCTAATTTTATCTCATTAAGCACTGTATCATCATTTAAATCACAATTCTGTTGAAGGAGAAAAATACTTTTTAAACTAAAAACAGTTGTGAGATACGATAAAAAGTAGTTTCAAATAAATGCATGCCTTTAAAATTTGAAAAAAGTTTTTTTCTGAAAAAAGGTAACATTAACATCAGAAAATGACTGAAATGGAAAGAAATTTGTAATCATCTTGAGACCTACCCTATCATGATTATTCCACTTACTGAGACAATGGAAGAAAGCGTAATTAAAACCATCTTTGCTACAAGTATGTTCATTGTTGTGTAAAAGGCCAGTGAGTTACAGCATTCATGGACACTTTAAGGTTACCTGAATGTTCTTCTTAAATAACAGCTGAAGGAGAATTCACATTTCAAACGGTTGCACACAGTATTATTTATAACCACCTTCTCTAGTATACATAATCAGTTTTGTCTTGTCTATGTGTCATTATAGAATTTCTTAACACACAGGTGTTCAGGTTAGCATTCACAGACTGCACTCTAGGACTTATGGATTTATTTTTAAGTCTCAGCAAACTATAACCATGTAAAGCCTACTGCCAGTACAAGGGAATTCTTTACCCTGGGAACAGTTTCTCCCTTCTTTTTGCTTTTAAAAGAGTTTTAAAAATGCAAGAAATACAGACAAAAAAAAAGCAAACAAACAAATGACCCACAGAACCAGCACCTTCAGAACCTCTACTTTTTGCTAGTGAGGTCAAAATGAGCGCCCATAGGAGATTTAAAAGTGAACAGGAAGGCTTTGAAGTGGATTATTAGCATTCAACACCAGGATTTTTATCACCTTATAGATGTAACTAATCACAATTTGACAGAGAATGCTCCGATTGTCACTGCTTTATTTTTAAGAGGAAATAAGAGATTCCCAATCAAAACATCATATATTTAACAACACTGCCATTTGCTTCTCTTAATCCTTGCCTATGCTATACAGTGGTATCTACCACTTCCAGAGGCAAATGATTTTAGAACAGAACGCTATACTAGTATAATGGCATTACTTTATCACATGTATCAGAAATTACGATTTATAAAGCTATGAGTTAAAAATTTCCAGCTTCTGGTCTACATAACTTTTAAATTCCAGCCCGTATAAATAACATGATTTCTACTTCTAGATTAAAAATAAAAATCAAATCTTATTCTAAAAACATAACGACAGATCTGAGTAGGGTAAAACTAATCAAATGCTTTTTGTTATTTTTTTAAGTACTATCTCATATCAGGTGTCCTCATGCAATACCTCAAAAGCCTGAGGTCTTTTCTTACACAGACACACTGTCATTTTAACTGAATGGGCACTTCCAGATCTTAGGAAAGCTGATCTGTGAACCAAACTTTGAATTTATCATCTCAAGTATTTGTTCTGCAACACCATAGTTTTCCTTCTAGTGCAATCAGAGATATTTTAGCTGCTCAGCACCAGGAGCAAGAAAGAAATTCTTGGCCAGACAACAGTCCGCTAAGTGGTCACATTGCTACACTGCAATTTCTGACAGTTTAATTGCAAAATAACCTGTTCAGTCACCTTCCTGAATGTTAACAGAGGACAAGCTTTAGAACTAAGAACTCCATGACAGGAGATGAAAATTAGAAGGTGTGAGTAGCCTCAGCTTGGCCCTTATACAAACTGACAGAGACAATTACAGAATCACAAGGTTGGAAACGACCTGCAAGATCATCTAGTCCAACCACCCTCGCATTCCTATTAGTACCACAAGCACTAAACCAATTCTATCAGGAAATTCTCCACTAATTCAGAGCAATTCCTATTTTGTAGGAAAATACAATATTTTACTTTATCTGCAAATAGTACATGTAAAATAAGATTAGTGAAAAGGGAAAGACAATTCCTCCAATAACTATTCAGCATTCTGTACACCTTCCATAAACTTTTAAAAGAAAGTCTACAAGATACATTGAACAACTAGGCTAAAACTGAAGCAATGCTATTGTCAGTAGCTGTTGGCAAACATAAAATAGCATTAACTCCAATTTTGCCTAACAGGTCTTCAAGGTACATCCAGAGCTGACTAATTTGCAGCCAGACAAAAAAAAAGGCTGGAGCTCACTGTTACAGATTACAATTATAATACAGAATACAGATTACATGAAGTAACATTCTGATAATGAGTTATCAGTAAATATATGGTAGAAAATGGAAAAACAAAACCATAAATTAGTAATTCAAGGCACATATGAACTGGAAAGTCAAGCCTGGTCTCATACCTCTGACATGACAACACTAACTCTAATAAAATGCGTGAACTTGAAATACCTTAGGCTTTCTTCAAAGCAACACATGGTTCTACTAATACTATTTTGTAGGATTTCTAGCATACAATGTAAATGCACAAATAAAAGGCTTAATTTTTTTTTTTTTTAAAAGTAAACCGTGCAAAAGGGAACATTTAACTTCTTTTTAGGCAGCTTAAATACTATAAGACAAAATTTCTTAATAATTTCTCAGATCTGCACAAAACTCAACTCCCTTCCTGAAGCCCAAAGCACTCAAGTAATATTTAATGCTGCATTTCTACTTTTCAGAAAGAGAATATACGCTTATTTGTCCTATCTTTATTTTGAACTACATGTTTTCAATTTAGAAATAGAGACATTGTTAAATTCTTTTGCTTAACAATCGAAGTCTGTCACGGCATAACCTCTTTATAAAGACTGCAGCTTGAAGAATATAGACACTGCCTCTCATCTTTTTCCCAAAACTTCCAGAAATTGTACGTTTCTTCTAGGCACCATACACTTTCCTCTTGTAAACACCCAAGAAAAAAATCTTACAAACATTTTCATTAAAATAAGTTAAAAATTCTGAATGCACTTTAAGAAATAAGAAAAGCAATTCTTCTCAAATACTTACCATAGTTAAGTTTTCTAGAGGAGTAGGTGCTGGGGTTAGCTCACTGTGAGAAGGGATACATTCCTCTGATCTTTGGACATCCAATATAAGCTGTGCTACATATTTTTCCTGAAATCGTGTTCTCTTTCCCAAAGCACCTACAGAAAATTAATACAAGTTCATACTAGTGACCACTAAAAAAAGCAGTAATCCCATTATATTCCCTGAAAAGAAACATATTGTGAACCTGTAATACTTATCAGCGTTTTAACTCTGCTTGATTTGTTCGCAATAAACCATGCGTTTTCACCACTAGCCACAACATACTAAAAAACCAGGCATTACAAATATATTAATGTATCTAGATGTGTCCTGCAAGTTTCAGGTAAAGTCCCCACAATCCACTACACCCACAGTCATCCAAATTCAACAGCTCCCTACTCTAAAATACTAGCAATAAGCTGCAAATAATTGTTCAATTTGCCTGATAAACATTGATGAAAACACAGAAACATTCAGGAAAATAAAAATCTTGTAACATCTTACAAGAAGACAACATTTCCAAATGGAAACAGTTTAATAGAGTCTGACTGCCTCTTTCGATTTGTGGAACCTTTGTAAAAAATGATCACAAACTGTATTTTGCAAAGCCCATTAATTTCATTTCCAGGTCTATGTCAACATTTAAGGACAACGCTTAGATGCCTGAACCAAATATGATGGATAGAAGAAAAATAGGGAAGGAATCAAATTGGTTTTTTTTTTTTTTTTTTTTTTTTTTCCTTCATTGTTGCATCTTTTCCATGCTCTTTTCTATCCTTTTCATCTACATTTAATGCACTAAGTAGTTCCTGGCAAATTCAAGGATAAAATTATTCTGGGAGTTATTGAAACCTCTTGAAAGAGATGCAGTCATTAGTAACAGCGAACACAAGTTCACAAGGGGGAAGATCTGCTTAAACTTATACTCCTTTTGTGACAAGGTTGTCACCTAAGTTGATCAACTTTGTGTAATCTTTCTGGATTTCAGCCAAGCTTTTGGTGCTGTTTTACATAACATCTTTCTGAACTAAACATTCAGTCTACAGCTAGGCAATAACACAGTGATGTGGGTGAACATCTGGCTGATAGGCTGAGTTCAAAGGGTTCTAATAAACAGACTTACATCACACTGGTGGCAAGTCACTAGTGGGATTCCACAGAGATTCTTTAACATTTTCACAAACAAATTGGGTAAAGACAAAATGAGAACATTTGCAGATGACAATAATTTGTGAAGAGCTACTGACTCCCTCGAGGCTAGAGAGACCTTGACAAAAGGGCTAGGCAATAACCAGCTGCATGAAGAATGGCTGAAGTCACTTGGCTCAATCATCCTAGAGAAGGCAAAAGAGAGGGAAGGCACCATGGTGGTCTTCATGGTGGCTTCCCCACAAGAGAAGCAGAAGAGGAGGCACTGCTTTCTGATGACAGTGACAGGATCTGAGGGTTCAGCATGGAGCTGCATCACAAGAGGGTCATGTTGGGTGTTAAGAAAAGGTTCTTCACCAGAGGGTGGCGGGGCCCTGGAACAGGCTGCCCACAGCAGGGGTCATGGCCCCAAACTGCTGGAATTCAAGCAGCATTTTAACAACGCTCTCAGACAATGGGTTTGAATTTTGGGTGGTCCTGTGTGGAGTCAGGAGTTGAACTTGATGATCACTGTAGACCCCTCCCAATGCGGGCTGTTCTAGGATAGCCCACAATTTATTTATTTATTTAGGAAAATACCTTAGTTGATGCTATTATTGTAGTATACATATAATTTAGAGACATAAATGTAGTTTACATGACATTTTCTCAATTATGTTTTACAGGCACAGATCATCATTTTAAATATTTCAACTGCATGAAAGTAATCTTAAAGTTGATTGTTTCTTGAGTTCTTAATTAGACACTGAGATAACTTTTACTAGCTTTTAGGATGGCAAATGACATTTACACCAAGTTGAAAGAAAAAACATAGCTGCAGCTGCTCTTCCATTAGAAACCTGTTTCTAAGCTGCAATCAGAGAGCTTTAGAACTTAAAATAACAAAATCCTACAAAGCTAATACCTGCAAAAACTGGAATTTGCTTGTTGACTGTTATACACTGCTCAAGTAATGTAAGACATAAGAAAAGGAGAAGTGAACACTGTCCCACTGTTCTTTTTGCAGAGCCTACTGAGATTAAATTCAAGTTTTAAGTTTTGTAATAGTTTTGAAAATTTGCAGAGTATTAAAAGACAATTGAATGTTCATCTGTTTAGTGGATAAAGGCCAGGGGATGAGGCCATCATCTGTGAGAATCATCTGGCACAAACACTGTAATAGCAGTCATCCCTTTTCTTCCTTGAGGCGGAAAGAGAGCATCAGGGAAATCAGTAATTAAACAGATCACTCCTTTTCTGCCAAACACTCCTTTTAATGGAAAGCCCTGTGTTACAAGTTCAGGAAGTAATGAAAAAGGTCCTAAAAATATCACCTTCTAATCACATTGTGGAGGGATCCAGATGGAAAGAGAGAGACTAGCCAGCAATTCATATTATTTTTACACAGTAGCACTCAATTCATAATTTTAATAATGTTTGTAAGCCTTTATGCTGTAATTCACTTCCTCTCACACCTTACTGTTTAAGCCACTAAATAAAACACTAGCAAAGCTAGCCATGTTACTGTTAAATTTACTTATCACCTAGAAGTTGTGATTGTTTTTTTTTTAATGTCTGAGACAGCTACCCCTCCATGCCTTCTTTTTTCCCCCCAAGCAAAGAATTCTTTGTTATTACAGGGAAAACACTTATCTATTTTCTAGATTAAAACAAATATCACATGTATTTATGTTGACAAAAAAAAGTGCTTGCTTTATACTACCAGAAAGAATCACAAAATATAGGGAATCGAAATATCCGAGGTTTTACTGTCCCATATTAGAAATTTCCACAGATAGACTACAGGGCATGAAAGTAATATGTGGATTTCAGGCTGTAGCATTATCAATTTTTCATACCAGATGATCTTCAATTTATTTTGGATTACCAGTCTTCCACTTCACAGTAAGATTCTTATGTGAGAAGGACCACAGCCTTCTTTCATTAGGAACTGTTTCATGGAGTTATTGATGATAGCGACTCATTGTGAGGGACAGAAAGATGCTTTTTAATAAATGATGAGTATAGGACAGACATGGATTAATGGAACTAAAAAACCACACAGGCAAAAACAAGCATGATTCACCTGTTTTTAAAATAACACTAGAAAAATACTAATACTGAATTGTTTTTTAAGAACAGCATAAGTTTCTATGCCGTAATAAATTACTCAGCCACTAAGGATTACAGCCATTAAAGAACAAAATACTCAAAAATCTTTCCTAAAAAGGAAATTCCTTCCAAAACTCTTAAAAGTATCTTTACTATAGGCTGAATTTCTACATTAAAGCAAAGTCTTTTTTGATGATGTCATATTCCATGTGCTTAGCCAAAATGTGCATGTCAAATTAATTTGTCTAGAATGCCAGCAATTCCACATGTTCAGTTCATTTCATTTGCCTTCAGGTTAGACATCCTTCATAATAAGTCTAATAGATTTATGGACATAAACCATAGAACTTTTAGGAGTTCCACAACAATATTTTTCCAAGAGACTTTATCATTGCAATCTCTCTGTGGGACTTGCATAAATTCTTGGAACAGTCATAAAAATAAAAAACAATTCCAAAGCATCCAGACTTGTTGTGTGCACCCTCCCCCTTCTCCCCCTTCCCACCCCCCCCAAACTCTTCAAACAACAGCTTTTTTACTAAGTTAGATTTAGAGAAATTACTCATAAAAAAAACTAATTATCTCATTTAAGGAATATATGACTGCAAGTTGAGGAATATCAGTGAATAGCCATCTGGCACCTTGATTTTACCTGTTCTTAATTAAATTTTTATAGTTCAAATATCATGAAAGGCACTGATGTTTTTAATAAAAATCAAGGAAAATGTGCCTTTTTTTTTTTTCTTTTTCAAGAAACACAATTTTACTTGTCACACATGCAGTACATATTGCACCGTGGAAAGAATAGGATCAACTGAAATAGAATTCATTTGAACAAGGAGATGAAAATTACTCCTATGTTTTAGACAGATACCACCAAATATATTCAACTCAATCACAGTTACACAAAAACGCGATGTCACAAGATTTTCATTACAGATTTTTAAAGTTAACCTTTAAAGGCTTAGAATAAATGAGCATGGAGTTCTACAACAATTATATTATTTTTAATTAAAGTATTAAATTGACAAAAGATCTACATGGGGGTAGGAACAGCTCCAATCTAAGCATAAAGAAACAGTAAGCTTTGTGGCATAATAGATTCAGAGGCTGCAAGTTTCAGTTCCTCCCATTAACAAATTATAGAAAAAGAAATGGGTACAAAGACTTTTCCATTTCTTCCCACAAATGCTCAAAGGCCCTCATACTGAAAAATTGTGAGCTTTGTGACATTTTGTTTACTTCACAGAGCCAGGTAGAAAAATCATCTTTTATCTATATATGTAATTTTAAATAAAGTTACAAGTGCAGTAATCTGATCTTCCTGACTCCAAAGAAGTGATTCTGAAAGGATGATTATATGGTCTCTATAGCGATTTTGTGATATGTCTGGTGTGAGTAATTTGAGTTTTTCCTACTTATTTCCTGCTGTAACAACAGTCCTGAAAGAAATGTTTAAAAGTTACTTACATGGAGGTCTAGACTAACGGCAAGAAAGGTGAAAGACTGAATCATATCATCATTCCGAGGTCTTTAAAACCACCCCTACCTAATACAGAGATGCATCCATCACCACACCAATCAGATTTAGGAGTCCCCTAAAAGAGACAACTAGACCTAGACCTAGAATTTGACTGATAATGAAATGCAACAAGGATCATAATACTATAGGATCAGACCCTCACATTAAGGATGACACTGTAACTCGATGGTATATTTTTCTTCTTTTTTCAAAGCAATGCTAATTCTTAGAAAACAAGCAAGTCCTACCTGCTTAGAAGTCAAGAATTGTCAAAATGTATTACTTTTTTCAGACATATTTAAAAAAAAAAAAAAACAAAAAACAACACAACTGTAAGTTAAGTAGGTCCAACCACTTTGATAGACTGTGCATGCAAACTTACCTGTTAGATTAATCTTCAGTTTTGCAATGTCTTTAGCCGTACTGAAACATTGTTTAGCTTTTTTGTACTCATAGTAATACAAAAATGTATAGGCACACTCAAGATTGAACTGAACTGCTAAGTGCCAGCCTTCATCACCTGCGAACAAAGCTTCTGCTTCAGTCACTACAAACCAAGAAGAGGAAAAAAAGCTATCAGGACACAAATACTAGAGAATGATATTTTGAAATTATATTTAAAATAGTAAGAGAGGAAGTCTGTCATGATTAAAGTTAACCTTCATACATTTAAAAACAGAGTGTATAAAAGACACACCCATTAAAAGCATTTTTAAAAGTCTTGTATCTCAAGGCTACAACTAGAATAAGAACAAAAGTTTAATATTCACTTGTATTTTACAGTAAAGCTGAGCTAAGATGTTGGTTTTTGAGAAAATATATAACTCTGTTGTTCAAGGACATGGCAAAGCACAATAATAAAGCTGCTGAAGTACAACAAATACCCACCCTTAGTACACTTTAAATGAGAAAGTTGAAGTTTGGCCAGTAGATTGAGGACTGAATTGGGACTGCAGACTCTTTGGTCTGGTATTTTTGTTGTTGTTGTTGTTTTTTACAATTACGGATTTGCTCAGTGATAACAATCGTATTGTCCACCTGAAAAGCAGACAATACCTTGGGAAATGAATCTGAAAACTTCAGAAAAGATAACTTCATATTTTTACATCCCTCACAAAATGCAAACACATTAAAAACACATCTAAGTAATGCATATTACAAAATCATCTGAATCTTAAATATTTTTGTCCACATTATTAAACTTCTTTTTTTTTTTGTTTTTCTTTAAAGAGAGAATGCCAAAAAGACCATAATATCTTTCCAGGAAAGGCTTTTTTCACTCATTTTATAAAAAAATATATGTTTCAGTAAACAGTTGAGGACATCAGTCATATTTACCTGCTTCCCACACATTCTAAATACTATTCTGACAGTTCTGAAGGAAAAAATAAGTTGTTTTCTATGAGGTATTATGAAAAAAAGAAAATGGAAATTAAATTTTTATTTTTATTCAAATTTAAGTGTAGATTTGCACTGATCTTTTAAAACACTTTGAGTGACTAAGTCCTGAAAATCTATTGTCAATGCAAAAGAGCTTGCAGAATAATGGATGTGCATGTGCACACATGGAAACGTCACAAGAATGCAACTTCAAATGATTTTGATTCAATTTCAAATAAAAAAGCAGGTTATGGTCTACAGTAAGACATTACTTCTTCATTTTTCAATAGCTAACAAATTTTAATAATTTGAATATAAAATTAATTGTGCTAAAAGCACATATATGATACAATGAACTACAAAAAAGCATCAATGTTTTTAAATACTTGGAACATTCACTATGGTTGCTATGACAACTAACCTGTGATTTCTGACTGCAAAAAATCCACAACGTTAAAAATTGCTCAACTTTATCAGTATTTATGATTTCGTACTAAAGTAATGTATTGATAAGTGCTCTTACACTCTTGATGTAAATACCATATATTTAAAACGATAATAAAGCTTAGTAAGTTTAGGCATTTGAAACTTCAGAGACCTTTGTGGGAAGCTTCACACCACTACTTGTATAAATAAGCTGCAAAAATCATCTCTCTGCCAACCCGAGCCACATTTTAGCATAGAACACTGATGAATGGAAAGCAGCCTTAAACACTCCAGGTTTTGCACAACAGCTGCTGCAGAACAGGAGGGAATCACCACAGCTGTCTTATATCTAGATGATAATGCTGAACTTACATTTGAGAGCAACATTTTAAATGGCTTCCCTCACAAATTTCAACTTCTCATTTTTAAAAAAGAGCAAACAGTCTCCCAGTCAAGCTGATCCAGCAAATAAGTTATTTAAGCCACAATCAAAAACTATTTTGAAGGCTTAGTAATTATTTTATGGAATATAAACAAGGCACTTGTTTGAAGACCCAGATGGCTTTAATGAATTAGAAGTTTAATAAACTGCATCTAGAAGCTACGGGCAGCAAAGCCAGCCTGGAAAAGCTCACTATGCATCCAAGTGTACTTTACATCATCTCTGAAAACCAAAGACTGGTCATCAGAAACAGATATCTTGGTATTTATGCAGTATTATAGTTGCACAAACTATTATATTTCTCTACTCCAGCCAGTACCATCTAATCAGTGAATTTAAAGCAACTTTAAGATTCCTTCCTATCTACCATGATGTAATTACAACTATTGATTATTTTTTAATCTACGCATCAGCAATACTCCCAGCCTTCTATGAATAAAAATTCTGAAGTTTGACTAAAAAAACTCAGCAGAATTTAATCTAAGATTCTCATACCAATGCTAGATAACACTAGGCATTAGTTCAACATTCTCTAATGAACTAATAAAAAAAACCCCACAGTTTACATCAAATGAAAGAAAACCCTTCCATTCCAGTGCTTTCATCATCAACTAAGAGAATTAACTCATTCCTTTCTTTGCTACAAAGGACCCAATAAAACCTCCTATTCCATTCCACTACTGTACTAACAACATTTTTGTTACTTACTTGGAAGTCTTCCAAGGGCTAAAAACCACTCTTTTTTTTTTTTTTTTTTTATGTCAATTGCATGTCTTGAGCCAATGTATGGTTCAGATTTTAAAAAATCTCTATTAAGGTGTGGTAGAAGCAGGGAGGCTTGAAACTTTAGCAATTAAACTCCTTTCGTGAAAGTAAATATATATGACAACTCATTTCTAAATGCAAAAAATATTTCTTAAAATGCTCTTGGTTGGGAGTCTCAGGTTTAGAAAGTTAAATTAAAATCTTCAGCTAACAAATTAATTGTTGAGGGGCAAACAAGCAAAAAGCTTTATCATTTGCTGTAGGAAATGACATTAACCTGTCTATACAAGTGTTTGTTTCTCTTAGAAAAAATAAGTGTCAAGTGTATATAATCACATTTGACATTTTTATGTTCTATTTAATGCATTTGTAAACAGCAATATTTATTAGCTAATTTAGTATTGACATTGTCTATTCTCTCTGCATGCAGTGCAAAGTGGTAATAAACCTCCAAATTTATGTTGAGATGCAGTGAACAGGAAAAGAAACTCTCGTGAAAACACAGAATTAGAAAATAAGGACATTCACTTCATAACCAAGTAAGATCAGTTAAATAAAGCCATCCTGTGCAGTTTTCATTCCTGAAGTTAGTTTGTGATAAGTTAACAGTGCTAAGCATGCGGAAGGAAAACCTTAGTCTGCAATCACATATTCTCATACTCATTGTACAGTCTCAAAATCAGCACGTCATACAAATACTTGTCAATTTAAGTAAATTCTTGTCCATCTCTACTCTCTGTAGTTACATATACATCCCACAAACTTCATATTGCAAAAGTTACATCTATAAATTCTTATCCCCCAACATATCTTACAACTAATGCTGTAAAGTCAACAAACCAAGTCATCAGAAACGTACTTTGTCTTATACACGCCTGGGCAAGAGTAAATAGCTCAGGTGATCTTTCCTCTAACAACTGCTGGTGAATATTCACACATCTTAGAGTCCACCAAGGTAAGGTCTGAAAGAAAATAAGAATACTTCAAGTGAATAAATTTTTTAAAATTGAAAGAAATAAATGGCTTTCAAATATAAACTATCTACTGCATTGTTATTTCTAAGCATATACATATATGCACCAAAAAAAAAAGTGAGCATAGGCCTAGCATAAAGATGATTATATAAACAGCTCTTCAATGCTCTAACAGAATTTGATGTGTTCTGCTTCTATTCATTTCTTGAACTACTCTTTGAATCCAGCAAATCTTTAGGACTACCATCTGGTAGGAAACTCTGTAAACAGGAGATAAAAGAAATACCTGCATGCTTTTTTTGGACCATCCACTTACTACTCTGATATTCCTAGCTCTTGTAACAGAAAAAGACAATACTGAATAAAAAGCTGTACCCTACTTCTCTACTTCTACATCAGATTCTCAATTTTAATAAACAGCTATGATCTCACTCTTCAGTAATCTTTCCAGCCTACTTAGTCACTTTTTATGTGGAAGCCACTGAATATGTCTGGCCACCCAGCATAGCCTTTGTATGCATTTCTTCTTTTCTACCTAACCTCGTATTTTATTAGATGGGGATAGAAAGGAGACTAAGAAGAACTGCAGTTATACAAACATTTTGCAATCAATTGAAATTATTCATGTTTGTATGTAGAATTTGAAAAAGACAAATACATCACTGAGCCAAGTAATCATCCTATGTGGAACTGTACCTAGATTGCAGCTCAAGAAATGCCTGATCTTAGGATGCTGTGTGCATAAAAATTCCCCGGCTTTTTGTAGTAGGCTTTTCCCTTTCTCTCTGCACCAGATGGAAATATGTGGAAAAGCTAACTGATAATATTCTACTCTCATAATCATACCTAAGATAATCATCTGTAAATGCCCACTGGTCAAACCTAAGTGCTAAACACTATTCAAGGAAAGTCATCTAAACCAATCACATATAGTTGACTGTAGTGCCCTTAGAAAAGAACCACCAAAAAGAATAATAGTATCTATTTCAAAAAGTAATGAAAGAATTTCTGATATCAAACTGAACAAAGCAAAGGAACAGAAAGAGACTTCGTGGGAAAAAAAAAAGTCACAGCCCAATATTTTATCACATACTTAAAAGCTTAAAGGCAATTTAAATAAGTTTCAAACGACTTCAGCTTACATTTATATAAAGAAATACTTGTTTTCCAAGCAATTGAGTGCTCAGTTCAATGAGACAATTTCCTGAGGACAAATGATTGCCATTCAAAAATTTTAGAGTTACAGAGAACGTGTTTATAAAAGTTGCAAGCAAGTCATCTGAACTCTTTCCATTATTCTATAAGCAATGTTATTTTGGGGGAGCTGCATTATGAATATTTTTGATGACTTATAAATATATAACTAGCTATATAAAATATATACATATTTTATAAAGTGTTAACATAGGCTCGTTTTGATAAAACAGATTTCAGAGTATACTCTCCTAATTTCAATTTATGTTAACTAATCTTAAGAATAAAAGGTATTAAGAAGATTTTCTCTGAATAAGGATGAAATGAGAAAGAATGGCAAACTTCAGTTGTCACACTGACCTGTTGAAGAATGTAGTTTTTAATCAGCTGCTACCATTGGACTACTAGTCAAACTTGTAGCCAGAAGTAATTGAATGCCCATTGGGTAGAAGGAGGCCCATAATTACATCAGTCTGAGGGGAGGCAGCATGGGAATTCCCTAAACAAAGTACATCTCTTCCCTCTCTGACTGACTCAGTTGCTGAAATTCAACAGCATTCATCTGTGAATAACAGGGAAAACGATGGAAGAGCTTGGCTTCCAGAAATACCATACAGTCAACATCTGCCAAACAGTTTAAGTCATCATTCATACAAAGACCCAGCTGGGAATGGATGTTGTCAGCCAAGCGTAAAGAGGGACCATGTGGCATTTTGTTCTCCAGCCAAATTCTGTTAAACCAGAATGCAATAAAGAGAAGCTGCTGCTGTTAAGTCCTCCACTTCCAAAGGCTACCAACCTGCCTACTGCTGAGCTATGAGAAAGGCAATGCCAAAAACCCACTCAAGAAGAGATTTAAATCTCTTTTAAATGTATGAACATGAGAGAATTAAGGTAATTCCCACATGGATGCCTGTGAAAGATGTTGAGGACAATGAGAAAAAAAAATTACAATTACATCTAGAATTCACGGCTTCGAATCTGTACAGTAGTAGTTAATGGCATTCCAAATCTTGTCAAAAAGGCCATAGAGTACTTTTTATTGGACATTCGGGTTCTCTTCCCCCTTCTTCAATATTGACAGAAAGTAGATGCCTTTTCAAAAGGTTCTTTTCTATTCAATTTTTATTTTATTTTTTTTAAGATAATGTAGGGATATTTCTTTTTTGAGGACTACAGTGAGATAATACGTCATCTTTAAGGAGGAGATACTTGTGTTAAACTGTAATGACTCTCAATTATTTCTTAGAAGAACGAACCTCAGAATAGCAGAAAAAGAACTGTAAGAAGTAATGGGGACTTAATGAGACATGAAAAATAAAGAATGAAAAAACACAATTAATGAATACTGCACAGTCAATTATTTGTCACATATTCCTTACCTGAAGAGATGAGAGTTTGTGTCTTGAATTCACAAGGATTACCCTAGCTATGAGCAGCAAGATAGGATGAGAAGTCAAGGTATACACCGATTCAGCATCTAGAACCAACATCTTCAGAATTGTGGCATGCAGCATTTTTGGCTGAAACATAAACAAGAAAAGTATCAAGGAAATGAAACTTAAGTTTATGAACAAACTCATAGAATTAGAGAAAATTACAATTTACATGTTTAAGGAGAAAAGGTCTGCTCAAAAGTATCACAATGTTTGGAATTCCAGCTGCTTCGTAAGTCGCAATGAATTCTACCTTGCCTCTTGCTAGAAAGACAGATCAATGGGATCTGAAACACTCAGATTCCTCCCACCTGAAATCCACATCCTTTTAATGTTAGTCCCATTTAATACTTTCCAGTATGTAACTCTTCCCATAATCTAAGAAGAAAAACTTCCGATAAATAAAAGCCACTTAGCTTGGCATATCAGAAATAAATTAATTTGTTAATAAATTTAGTCAGACAGTACTCAAATACACTACATATTCCTCCAAGTTACATCAATGTGCATTAACTTCCTCTCTCACCAGAAGGAACTTCCTGTTTGAGTGACATCAGGGTAGCAACATTGGAGCCATTTTTCTATTTGTCCAATCAAAAAGACAAATATTATGTTTTGGATGCTTTTATGTAAGACATTCTCTACAGTAATTATTTTTCTAATGGGCTTGAAGTAGCTCTCCAGGAAACCTGTTTCTTGGTGATGACCATTAGATGACAGTCATGTATTCTTCTCTCCCTTTTAATGTAATGAAAGCATTCAAGCAGTTAATCTTCAGATTTGGGCAGATGTCAGTTTACCACTTAACATTTGGTTCTCATATGTGGAGGTTTCTTTTGCAAACTAAATAAAGTATGGCTTTTGTTGTCAAATGGCATGAAAGGGGCCAAAAAAAAAAAAAAAAAAAAAAAAAAAAAGAAAAGAATGGAACAAAAGAGATAGCAAGAAGGTTAAATGACACCTTACACTGAAGTCACTTGTCTGAGAAAGATTTTTATTTTGTCTACACAAACAGGACAGAAGCTACTTAAGTCACATTTCAACTTTTTAAACTAAACTGGTAACATAATTCCTAAGATCTTTGAAACTCTTCTCAGCACCTTTACCAATAGATTACTCTTAATAAACTGTTAAGCCACATTATTGCCCTAGTTCACTTTCTAATAATCACTACTTCTCCTTACAGTAATTTTCAGGCTTGTTTTTTTTTTTTTCTGATTTGCTTAAGTTTTTTAAAACTGTTTAACATGTGTTATCATTGAAAATTACCACTGACTTCTTGCATGACCTCACTGCAACCATTTCAATTCTAACATTAAAAACCAAATTTACAATGGTCTCACAAGCCACTTGGGAAGAAAGAAACTACCCACTAGATGTATATTAGATGCAATCTACCTCCAGTGATCTAAAAATGGAATAGCCTTACCAACATCTCTAACTATTCTTAGTCTTGAAAAGTGATAACTTGGTGCTTCTACAGATTCATTTTGGAAATGCACGTCATAGTACACTTCACATAAATTCAGTTTAAAATAAACTTGTTTTCCTCTCATTTATTTTGAGTCACTTTAGAATCAAAGTAGACCACATTAAATACCCACTGGGAAAGCAAAGAAGCTACAGACTTTCTAAAGCCTTATAAACCTACTATAGTAACATGCACTCATCTCATTTATGCACCGTAGCAACCAGTAATGTCAAATTCACATTTCAAAGCCTTTCATTAGCTCAGACCAGCTAGTGTAACATCGGAAGGAAGAGCAAGAAAGGGAAAAGGGAAAAAACGTGTCACAGACTAGCAAATAAGCCAGCAAGTCTCAGAGCCAAAGAACTCTTATGAGTTTTAACAAAACAGTGTTCTTTTCCACAGAGCAAATATCTTTTTACTAAGAAAGTTTAAACCAATATCTTTTCATTCAACTTATGCTCTAAGACTACATAATCAGTGTGTATTTCTACCATCGAAATTCACTATCCTAAGGTAATCTTTCAGGTGAGAGAACAGCTACATATAAAAAGAGGTGGACTTCAAAGTTTTCACAGCTTGAAGGATTGAAAAGTCTGCATTGAAATTCAAAACACTGGCAGAGTAAAAGGAAATCGGGAACTTATCTTCTTGTGTCTAAATGCTTAAGTTAGACAGCTTCCATATTTATCTCACATCTCAGAAACCTCATCTGTTTCAAAATAGACAATTTAACACAGTGCTTCAGACCTCAATTAGATGGTTGAGTCTTTCCTTCCTTAAGCAAACTTGCAATAAAAAACTACAATTACTTTATTTAGGCTGCCTCTCGATGAGCCCAACCAGCAACAGGTAGGCAATGCAGAGCTAAGGTACATATTGAAGAAAACAAAGGTAAACAAGCATAAACAAATCTTCAAGTGGAAGTACTTCATTACCAGTGTTCTTGCTTGCATTGCCTGTAGGTCCTACTTTTGCTCCACTGTTAACTAAAGAAGTATTTTCCAAGTAGCTATATTACATACATATAAGCAATGTAACGCAGGGCCAAACTGTAGGCTATTTTAGCAGACCACCTTCACTCACAAGATTTTATACCCTCATTTAGCTTTTACCATCCCATCTCATATAGTCCAGAAGAGGAAGAAATTCTAAAAAATCATAGATAAGGAATCATACTAGATTTGAGACAGTAGTGGCACGTATTTCACTGGTGTTTTTCACAACTGTTTGTATCTACAGAAATCTGGTAGCAGTTTAATTCCTTTCAGTAAAAGAATCAAATCATGCATAAAAGCAGCATTAATACAAGCATAAAGAAAAATATTTACTCAAATTTCAAAACTCATTATTTGAAAACAACCTGGAAGCTAAAAAAGGCCAGCAAGAGCTGTTCATATATCTATTTGGAAAATTCCTAAGCTATTTACATGTGCTACCCATTTACACATTCAGATCTTCTTCCAAATGGAGTTTGTTATCAAATGTATCCTGCTTGTGTATACAAAAATCAGAGAATAAAAAACAAAAGCAGCTCAAAACTCACAACAGCCTAACAGTTTTAATCTTACTAATGTTTTGTCCAGTTCATCAACTGAATATATTGAATTCAATTTTATCAGTTAATGCTCTGTATCTCTGAAAGACAAAGCAGGATAAACATGCTGCAATCTAAACAATTCTGTACCTTTCATTTCTTTACATGTAGACAGACAGTGACAATCCTTAAAGATACAAGGAGCCAATCCCACTTATTATTAAAGCTCAGTAAGAATGTTTTACTTCAATCCCTGCAAATTCAAAGGCAGAACTGAAAGTCTGTTTTAACTTTTTTTTTTTCTTCTTTAAATGTAACTTAAGTCAATTACTATGAAAAATACAAAAAATACTCCAGGATGAATCAGGGAGACTTTTTAATTGGTGTGGTAAAGTCCTGAAGATATTTTAGAAAAATGAAAAAACCAAAAACTCCAGGTGTTTTTCTGTTTAGAAAGTACTCAGTTGGTTTTATGGAGGACTCGCACACAAAAAGCACAAGCCAGTTCTGCAGGATTTGGTGATAGTGGATGGTTGAACTAGATAACCTTAGAGGTCCTCTCCAACCTTAATGAGTCTGTGACCTAAAAATAAATCCTAATGAAGTACATGCATTTAAACATAATTCAGAGAAGTCTGGCATCTATTTGGAGGATGGAAATAACACGCACGTATTCATGAATACTGTTCATGGACAATAAACAAGAGGCCCCACCAGCAACTTATCTAAAATAGACTGTTTCATGATTTGTTCTTCATTGAAATTAATTAATCTAATGCAGTCTTAATGTACTAATAAGAAAATAAAATTAGAGATGCATTCAACAGTTGTCTGGGAGCAAAAATGAAACTGTGCCACTGATTCAGAGGATAAACTTTCAAGGGACAGAAGTGACAACAGTAATATAGCCTGAAAGGCATAAATTTAAGATGAATTCAATAAAGTATTCTGAAAATAAGTTTTGAAAATATTCCTGAAATAAATGAGACACTGGAAGGTTCAAAGTCAGTAACACTACCTACAGCTGACTAAGAGAAATGTGACTTTTTTTTTTTTTTTTTAAAGCCTTGACATGAGAAGATCATTTCAGTCTGAAAACTTGAAAAATTGAAGGCCTGTTAAAAAAGAAATAGTTCCAGCACTGACAACATACTATGAAAGATTATACTAGCAGAGAGAAAGAAAACTAGAGCTATATTTTGATACACTATTCCTGAATACCTGTGAATGCAAGAGAGAAAATGCTGGATTAAAAGGAGCATGAAAATGTCAGTTTGTTGCAATGCTCATTTTTACAAAGTGTTTATATACTAACAATTCTTGAAAAGTATATACAGAAAGATAATTCAAAGCATATAAAAGTGTGTGAAACAACACACTTAAAGAAGTGGATATTATATTTTAGCACATAACTGTCTTGAGCTCTTGGAAAAAAACAACCTTAACTTCTCAGAAAAAGATGCTATACATAGCTGCAATACACATAAAGCTAATAAATAGCTGAAGCTTCCAGCAATATTGAAGTCTCTTCAATATATATTCAGCACTCCTTAGAAACCAAGTATGCTCACATCCATTTTCTTTTACTACCGATTTAGTTTCTGGAATACGAACACCACAAAAGCAAAAGCACCTGTCAATGCGCTGCATTCACTGCTGTAACTAAGCTGGAAACTTTTATTCCCTCTATTTAGCAGAAAATGCATCCCATTTGTCTATTAACACAGACAATAAACAGGATGGCTGATAGAAGTTAAGAACATTGTGTTTTACAGGTATAGACACTGTTGATGATAGCCATTCTATGACTACCATCACAGGCTGCAGCCTCTATGTTCAACTGCAGCCTGTAGGTACACACTAATAGAAAGTGTAAGCATTCTTCAATAAAGAGATAAGCATAATACTAAGCTAACTGGACTATAATATTATGTTTATAATACATAATCTTAAAGACTAAAACCAAAGAGAATGGAAGAAATGAGTTTGTATTTCTTATTTTTAACTGTAAAGAAAAACTGAACACTTTTCCCTCTCACGTTTCCTACTAACTCATTTCTTACTTTCAAAGGTTTAGTACCCTTGATTTCCACTGTTCTTTCTTATTTAACCATTAGAAGACCACATTTGACTTAATAGTATCAAAAACAAAGCAAAAAATAAGCCTATACACACACACACCATGCCATTCCTGAAACATAACACAGATAGATATCTATGCTAAAGAAAATGCAATAGATACTGTATCTGAATTAAGTAATTTAGAAATACAGCTTTGCAAATGAAGCTAGAGGAAGACTTCACCAGCTATGGAATTCCTGCAAAAACGTACCACAATAATGCAACACAAACCCAAAGGTTTTAAGTGAACTTGCTTACATACTTGTCAAACTTCCCCTTGCTCCACAATTTACAGCAATTACATTGCTCATGGCTTATGCCTTATTCACAGTCAAATTCTAAACTCAAAATCTCATGCAGCTTTAGCGTTAGCAGAGAATAGTGCATGTGCTTCCCTGACGTGCTGCAGTAGTCAGTATCTTACCACAGCTTTAATTCAAGGGGAAAAATAATGCTTGAGAAGCTGTGCTGAACCACAGATACAGGAGTCAGTACAGTACTGCCATGAGAAACACACATAAACTAGTATTATTTGTGTAAAAAGATTTCAAAGTAAATAAAATTGACAATCGTCCGCTTCACCACCTATATTCTTCTCTTCTAAAAGCTCTATTTGAGTTACTTAAAAAAAAAGCAACTCATTTGGCCAGGATACTAACACCGAAACCTCAAGAAAGCCTACCTTATTCTAAGGCAGGAACATTTCTAAGCCATTTATAATTATCTCTCTGATCCAGCTAAAGACACATTCCTAAATATAAAGCTTATTGGATGCTGAAGTCCTTTAAGAAATACTACTCTACAATAAAAGTATTTCCTATCCAAAAGGATAGGAGATTTCCAGCAGGAAATCTCTAACACTGAAGCAGACCAATCCTGTAAGTACTTTCAGTATATTTAGTATATATTTAAGAAACCATATAGTTGATGATGTGATGGCAGCCAGCATGATCAGCAACGAAGGCAATTTGTTCTAGCCCTGCACCTCGTTGATGTGTCTTCTCTGGGTATATGGGTTATTCATGAATAGAAGTCATTGTAGAAGAACAGCTTATTAAAATTCAAGTATACCTCAAGACATTTCTGTAACAATGCAGATGGTAAAAAGTCCTGCAGCTGTAAGTGAACAGGAGGCCCAGTCCAATTGCTTTGAACGAAGAGCTGCAAACTGCCCACGCCGAGTAGAAACATCAGCCTCTGCCTGTAATATAAATAAGAGAAACACTTAGCAATAGATCAAATTTGTAATTAAGATTACAAGATCTGATTCATTTCCCACTAATTCAAAAGTTTAAAGCCTTAAAAATTACCCTATTGTTAGGAAAATGTAATTGATGTAGTATTTAAAATACTCACAGGGAACTAAAAGGTTTGGAAACACATTTGCTCCGAGAAATGAGAAACAATTTACAAACATAGTTTGTATGTTTTAAAACTTACAGCTGTATCTATCAGGTATCAGTAGAAGATAAGCATAGGACAAAGATTATCACATATTTGCCTAATGCACTGTTGTGTTTTCTTATTTAACATCTAACCTCAACATTTTCAGAGAACAGATACAGTGTTAGCATACATTCCTAAACAGCATTTGTATTGTTTCTTTGACACAGCTCTTTAATTTCGTTCTCTGTAAGAACAAAACGAGCACCAAAGAAGTTCAGAAGCATCATTCTAGAGCTGATTTGTATAACGTAGCAGCAAATGTCATCTCAATCAATCGTGCCTTTGGTTTTCAATCATAACATTTTATTCAAAAAATGGAATTATGAGAGTGTTGCAGTCCTGCAATTGAGTATGGCAAATTTTTCTTATTTACAAGACTATACTCTGCTAACACCATTACGATATTACCTCTTTATGCACCCACAGTAAGAAACACCCTATATTGTCTGCAGAAGGCAGGGAAGAAAGATACAGAACTGCAAATGCTTACCTCCCAAATACTGCCTGAAAACAGCTCTTCTGTGCTACCTGTAAAGCAACAGAGATGCTGCTGCCAGTGTCCCATTTATTATGGTGACCTACATAGTTTCATCTTTTTCTTCTATTTCCTTAGTTCTAGGGCTATATCCATCCATTTTGCTCATCATTTCTCTAAGCATTTTTTTTTTAAAACACTTTACATTAAGTCCAGATCCATGATGTAAAGTAAGGTGCTTACATATATACCACTGTAACATACCTGCTGTTTTACCCACAACTGCTCAAATTCAGAATAAAAATGCAATATATTTTCAAATATACATGCTCTATTTGCATAATGCTAGAATTTACACATAAAAAAGTGAGAAATATGAATAGCCAGACTATGCTTTAGATAAAATTACATTACAGATTGTGGTTATTATTATTTTTTTTTTAATAAACTTGAAGCCAAAAATTAAAGAAGTCAAAAATCACAGTCACTGAACAGTCATTCTTTGAATTCAAATGCATAAAGCAAGTTGCAGAAGCAGCAAGAATTTCTTCACTTTTATTTTTCAGTACATATTTTACAGTTAACAACCATCAGTTGCCCCAAGAGAAGCATCAAAAATATAAGCTGGGAAATCAAAACAAGTCATGGAGGAGAGTGTTAAAGAGAACCCTACGAAGGAATGCTGCAGAGCACCACCAGTCATGGAGTAGATGTATCAGAAATTTAAAAAAAAAAAAACAACAAATGAAATCAACCACTATTCTTTTTCCTAAGTTAATTGTAAAAGAATACTTGGAGACTTCATTTTTAAGCCATTCCAACCACCACACTGAAAAAACATCTGGGGCAGAGGAAGGATGAAAGCAGAATAGAAAAAGTTGCAGCAAGCTTTGAAATACTGTTAAGTATTTGCCTTACAAAACCATGGATTTCCAAGTGGAAAAGTACACAGGCTATTTCCAAACAAATTACATTCTAGATTTTAATTTTCAGATGTTTTGCCCTCAAGCATCTCCCTTTTAGCTTCAGAAAAAGAACCTCTTAAGAATTCTTCTCACACTATTGTAAAACCATACTTTGTACAGTATTCGTATTGTGTTAAAAGAATAAGGTTAGCATCATCCAACTTTCTGTTTCCGACTGAATTCAGCTCCCACTGAGTTTTTTTAATCCCCAGAATTACAGCTTTCAGTTCAACAAAAAAAAAACAAAACAAAAACCAACATGTATTTGAAGTAAGACCGATCTACCAGAAGTCACAAGAAAGCCAAAGTCTCACTGAATTATCCAAGCTAGAACTTCCTTTGAATCATTCAATAAGAAAAAAAAAATAACACCCCCAAATAAATAAATAAAGCATTTTTACCATAGACAATAAAAGGTCAACAGTGTGCAAAACTTGCTTTAATTCCTACTACAAAGCAGTAGCAGGGATCAGAAAAACATCTATGTAACACATTTAACACAGAAAGTCTTCCACAATCATCAGACAGATAGATATAAGTGCTACAAGCAGGGCCTACATCTTAAATAAGAAGTGATCTGTCTTCTAGTAGACATTTTTCTGTTAGGATTAACTTAATTTTTTTTTTTCCCTAATATACAATGGCACAATTTTGAAGAGTACAGCTTTTTAGTTTTGAATAAAAATCTAACAAACTCTTTTTTCCTTAAAGGTTGAACACAGTTCTGCCTCCTTATCTTCAGGCAAAGAGGAACAAGGAAAACTGTAATACCAAAGTATTGGAGAATGAGCAACCAAGGAACAAACTGCTTTGCTGTCTGTAGGAGGACAACAGCAGACAAAAATGGAATACAGGCCAATAAAAACTCACAAGGAGAACAGAAGATGACACATCACCGTGATAGGATGCGTGTGAGCTGACTGAATGCGTAATACAGAACATGACCATCGTTAGAAAGCTGAACTATTCATAAAAGCTAACTCTTTCACAGTCAGCAACACATTTCAATCAATGATCAATACTAGGACTGAGTTCACATATTTGGTCTGTTTCAAGCCCCAAAAGATTTTTTTTAATTGTTGAATAATTCAGAGTAAAATACTCCAAGAAGACAGAAGGCAACAATGCTGAAAACCGTTCAGACTACGTCACTATCTAAACTACAAGCAGTATTTCACACCAAGAGCACGACAAAGTAAGAAAAAGGAGAAAAGCCACCTAGAGACAAAATGCACAGGAACAATCCCTATGCATTCCCAGATCAGAAAACAGTCTGAACAGTCCAGCACATCATATGATACATAACACACCAGCAGATAATCTTTTGGCACTAACAGATCTCAGCTCAGCATTTTGGAGGTGCCAACTATCAGTTTCTTTCTGGCATTTTAGCAAAAACTTGCATTCTCATGCCTCTCACACGAAAACGCAAGCACTTATATTGAAATAAGAAGGTAATCTATTGAGCCATGTTTACTTCCTTTTTACCCTCATACACTCTTACCTTTAGCTAAAACTTGTTCCTACACTCATCTTTCGAATACACATAGCTATGTATATGTACAGCTTTCTGCTTCTACTCTCCCTAATTTCTGCTTCTACTATCCCTAGATTTTAGCTTAGTTGCTATTTACTTTGAGAACTGTAAACACTAAAGTCAGATTCACTAAAAGCAAGAATTATTATACACAGTGCAGTTTGAGTAAAACTGTCTTAGAGTCTTATGAAGTACATAATTAATCCCACAAACACAGGCCAGTTATCTTCATGGCCTCACTTTATATCAAGATCAGAACAATCTTATTGTAAATCAGACTTGAGAAGGTAGACATTGCTTTTATAGTAACATTGCTCGGTACTTCAATTATTCACATTAATGTAACAACGCATTTCAGAGAGAAAACCGTTAATAATAAAAATACAGTAAAACCACCAAACGTATATTTAAGTCTTCATGCCTGCAGCTTCAGAGGTGGTCACCACAAATAAGGCCAGTATTTTCAACAAACTCTCATCAAAACAGTATCCAGAAACAACGATAACCAACAAACGCAACAGGAAGGCGTGGGAACAACCTGAGAAATCTGTTTTCTACTTTGGAGGCCCTGTGTCCCATGTTACAAAATTAAAAAAATACCCTTTGTAGAATGAAATATTGTCTCTACTCATCTTCCATATAGTAAATAATCATTTTCACCTTTCCACGTTATCAGCCTCCATAGAACCATCCAGGTACATTAGAATCTGCTTCTCCAAGTAACCTTCAATGTCCTCCTCTGCCACAGAAGATGCACTGAAAACATTCTGGATAGTTGAATTTGAAAATATTGCCTCATATTTCCCATCAAAAATCAACTGCAATACTGATCCACTTTCTGGAAAAAATGAAAATTAAAAAAAAAAATCAGTGTTAATTTGGAAACAATTCCATCTTATAAGAGATATTCCAACCAAAACATATTCATCTCCCCTTCCAAATAATAAATCCTCATGTACGTTGCAAGATGCAGGATAAGTGCAGTTGCACTGAAACAGAAGAACAGCAGCAGTCACCAGCAAATCAAATTTTACAGAACTTGTACTAATGTTACAATGAAACACAAACAGGTGAATTAAAGCACAAAACTTGCACAGAAATCTCAGTGCAAAGATGTTAGTGGTCTTACACGTACATTAAAGATATTGAAGAACATAATTTTCACAAGGTTTTCTTCCTCACTTTTACATTACTTTATCATAGTCATGTTCTACAGACAAGACAGTGAATTCAAATGACCTGAGGGCCATTTTAGGGAAATTACAATAAACAATAGGCCAATACTTAGATTTCAATGAATGCCCGTGTAGAACAACATAAATTACAGTCTTTCTTTTCTTTTTACAGTCTTTTTTCTTTTCAGTCTACAGTTTTTCTTTTTAGGTGGTTAGTATTATCAGTACCTGTCAACACCCCAAGTGCAGCTCATGTAGATGTACCAACTAGCTTTAAACTAGCTAATGCAGATATTGATAATGGTGTACCTGAGGAAATGCAGAGAACTGCACAGGATGTGTGTCTTAATATTAACTTGCAATTAATTCACAATTCCACCCGGGGACTGCAGCTCCTGTGCATTCAGTGTTACCATAGCTACCCTAATACTAGTACAAAAGCCAGTTGATTTAATACTAGCACAGGTGTACATCCACATAAGTTACAACCATGCAAGGGAGAGAACCAAACACCAGTGCCAAGCTCAACCAACGAAAACTACACTACTAACATTGGATGTATCTGAAGACTGAGTGCAGAACTTCAGTAGCAGTGATGATTTGGCAGAAAAGAATGATAAACATCCATTCCTTATCTCTATAGACCATGCTGCTGACCACAGTCTAATTTCGTTCTTTGCAACAGTGATCAGCCACCCAATGCAAGAAATCCTCTGCAGCAAATGAGTTGCAAATCCTTTAAGCAGTGCGTGGAAGTGCATACACAAAATAACAGTTATGCTGTTGGAGCCCTACTGACACAATACCATCGCAGAGAGTGTAAATAACAGGAAAACCTCCCATGTATGCCTTGGGCTTTAAGGAGAATTTCTTCCGCACAAAAAAGATGACTTATTTATATTTGTTTACAGCTGCCCAGATGGGCATTTTGTATAACAACCATGGGATCTTAGGACACTAATGAAGAATATTGAGGGTCTTCCTTCAAGTAGGACTCCAACATAACTGTCCGTAAGCACGTAAAATTAGTTCAGTTTAACTTCTAATACACGACAGCACTCAAATCCAAGGTCCTTGACCACAGAGAAGCACAGGATTCGTTAGGAGGGACCTTAACGCCCATCTGGCTCCAACCAAATTTCAGGTAGGGCCCACCTCAGCGATGACCAAAACATACTTCACGTTGCTTCCTGAAGCACCCCCGAGCAATAAGCATACTGAAGGGCTAGCTCGCGTCACGCTTTCTCCACAGCGACTTCACGGCACGTGAAAGCCGAGGAAAGCACCGCGACGAGGAATCCCGGAGCACCGACGCCGATAGCGCATGGCCACAGCGGCAGCGACAGCAGCCGCAGCGCCAGCCGAGGCAGCGGGACACACAGCAGAGGGCCCGGCCGCCTCCTCTCCTCTGGGCTGATGAGGCAAAGGACCTCCTCAGCCCGGACACGGCCGCTCTCGGAGCGGAGAGCCGCCACCGCGGCTTCTGCTCGTCCCACCCCTCACCTGTCGCCGAGATTTCGCCCTGCTTCCATTTCTGAGACTCCGCCGCGCTGAGGAAGCCCCGCAGCAGGGAGCGCTCGAGGGCCAGCATAGCGCTGCCGCGCTCCCCGCGCTCCGCCTCACTCGCGCCAACGGCCCCACTCGGCCGGCGTCCCCTCAGCCCATGTGCGGGAAGCGGCCGCAGGAAGCCGCCATGACACTCCCGCCGAGCACGCCGGGAGGACGCAAGGCGCAGGCGCGGCACGGTCTCACGATCCAGGTACCCGGCCGCGCGAGGAACGAGAGAGCGCGAGGTGGCGCGTGCGCGCGGCAGGCGGGAAAGGATGGGGACACGAGCGCACATGAGGAGGGGCGCAGGGGAGGAGGAGGAGGAGGAGCTGGAGCTCTGAGCCCCGCCCCCTCACGGCGCCCCACCCCCTGGAGGCGCTGCGCCCTCACGCTGTCGGGCCCCGGGCGCTGTCTTCTGCCGGGCTTCGTGTTGCGAGTTCTCTCAGGACGCCTTTGCACTGAGTGTTGAGGTCCGAGAGTACAATTAACAGTATTACTGTGCTAGCTGCGCAGGTGAGAATAGGGACTTAATTGCTGCACCTCCAGCGCTGTGTTCAGTTCTGCCCCCCACCGCCCTCCATTGTCTTTACTACTACTATCACAAGAATCACAAGAATCACAAGAATCACAAGGTTGGAAACGACCTATAAGATCATCCAGTCCAACCGTCTCCTCGTCACCATTGCCACCACTAGTACTAAACCATACTAGTACTAGTACTAAACTGCAAGAAAGGCACTGGCACTCTAGTGTCCATAGAAGGGCAACGAAGCTGTGAGGGGTCTGGAGGCCAAGTCTTGTGGGCAGTGGCTGAGGGAGGGAACTAGGGTTGTTCAGTCTGAAGAGGGGGCTCAGAGAGAGCTCTCTACAGCTGCCTCAAGGAAGGCTGTGGTGAGGTGGGGGTCCTTTAAAAAAAAAAATCCTATCTTAACAATTAGAACTTGAGAAGGACCTAGTACAGCTTATTTACTTATTTATTTGAAACTTCTAGTTTCAAATGTTATCAGATTTCGTAGAATGATAGAATATTCGTCGTTGGAAGTGACCCACAGTGTCCAGCTCCTGGCTCCACACCAGGTCAGCCCAAAATAAGAACAGATTAGCAAAAGCAAAATGTGGTTAAATAAAAATTTCAACTTATTTTCTGACCTGGAACTCCCCAGTTAATATCAGTTTTCACAGAAAAAATAAAAACATATTTGTGTAGTTAATAGAGGGAGTAGCAGACTACAGAAATTAGTAAAATATTGCAAAGAATTAGGTTTCCATGTACTATGTTAGAAAAGATCATGACATTCATTACGCTCATTTTATGAACGTGACCATTAAAAAAATAACTGTCTGAAATCAAAATGTTGCCTGCTTTCTCTTAGTATCTGTAGCAATACAGAGGTAATCTGAGCGCTGATTTCCATTTGGCAGCTGATTTGTATATGATATCACACGTGAGGTTTTACTGCCGCAGTGGGACCCATTAGTCAAAATATGATATCTTCATATGTTGTTTTGTGTGCTGTGTCTTATCACAGCTTCATTCTACAATTCAGTCAGTTGACAACTTTTTTTAAGGGTGAATGTAGAAAATTCAACTGCTCCTAACTGCGTGGTTACTGTGCAGTTCTTTCTGTGTATTTCTGACTATGATTCTGCATTAAAAATACAGTAGTCAGGAATTAGGCTATTTCTTTGTGTTTAACTAACTTCTGCTAAAAGAAACTTCCACATAGTCGGTCTTCATTAAATGTGCACAGATTTTCCAAAATGAAGTGGATGAATTCTAAAGAGAGGTTTAATTAAAGAGTAAAACAACATCCTCTGTTTGTTTGTTTTTCTTTTTCTGGCAACAAATAGTGTGTAAACAATTTCTTTAAACAAAAATGTATTCCTCATACTCAATTTGGTCATTTTGTTGTTTTTTTTTTTTTTAATTTTCTCCCACACAGTTCAGTTTTGGGAGGCACCCAGAAGCTGTAACAGGTAAATAGGCAGGAGTAGCACCAGCAGGAATCAGTACATTCATTGGAATTTGGAAGTTTATTTGTTGCTATTTTGTCACAGCCTTACTGAAATCTGCTGCTTAAACTTATTTCCCTAAATGACTTGAAGTGAGTGTATATATGCATGTAGTGTCTATCTATCTATCTATCTATCTATCTATCTATCTATCTATCTATCTATCTATCTTTCTATCTATCCATCTATCTATCCATCTATCTATGTGTGTATCTATCAGTGAATATCTTTTCCAAGACTGAGGGAAAATAGTATGATGTGTTGTGTTGTCTGTGTTATCTGAAGTAGAACATTTAAAGTCAAGTTGCAAATTATCTGTGTTATTGTGTTGATAAAATGCTCATCTTCTGTTGCAGGATTCTCTTCTAAAGAATTTTGAAACAGATTATCTCTTGTGGACAACAAAATACTACTTGGTCACTCAAAGCCATTACCCGTGGGTGGGGAAAAAAGATTTGGTAAGTTTAGAGTTCTTATTATCAGATAGACATTTATTATTATGTTTTTAACAACAAGCTGCTTTTTGTAAAAATTGCTATTACATGAATTTAAAATTCATCCTCAATTCAATATGCCACGTCTCTGGTGTTGGTGAAGAAGAATGCAACTGTGTTGTGTGCCATTTTTGGAGAGCAGTTCATTTCTGTCCACAGAGGTGAGGAGGGAGTTGCTATTGCCAAGAAGAAAAGACCCTTCGTATAGCAGGATGAAAGCTTGTAAGATTATCTAGCCACTGTACTGCAATGTTTAGGAGGGTGTTCAATGTGTGCTGAGAGGAGAGAAGCTGCAAAGTTTGTATTGGGGAATTCAATTAGCTTTTCTTTGGCTTGATTAGTTCAGCTAAGTTACTTCTCAGTAAGCAATTATTTTATAACGTCTGGTAACATCTTATTTGACGTTACAGTGTCAGAAATGCACTTCAAGCTTGTTGAAAGATCAGCAGCCCCCAAAAGACATCAGCTAAATGTTCAAAATATTCTTCAAAATAACTTCTTGAACATTAATGGCAAAATGTTACCCTGAGGCAGGGAAATTGACTGCAAATGTTAGAAGTTGCAAATAAGAAGGTTTTAGCAAAATAAATGACCATATTGTTGTGGAGGGAAGTGGAGGGAGTATTCATAGTTAAAATACCACTAGTTCCAACTGGCCTCTAGCAGCCTAAAATTTGCATTAAATAAATTTTCATATTCTCCTCAGTTACTCTCTCCCTAAATCTTTGAAAGTACCAGCTTCTTTTGCTATCTCTCCCAGGAGGAATAAAAGCAAGGTGTACATTCTCTTTGAAAACCTTCTTCAAAATGCCTGTCAATGTTTACTATATATTTGTAAAGTGACACGGTGAAAGATTTATGTGATCATTAACAGAAGTAGGATGACTCATTTCCCTGTCTTTCATGACTGTTTTTGCTAAGCCTTTTGTTTCCCCTGGCTGCCTGAAGGAGAAATTCTGACAATGCTGGCATGTTCTGAACAGACTTCCAAGGAGCTGGAGGAAACTGACCCTTTTGTTTACAGTCCCCCAAAGTGACCTAAGGATTCTTCACATTTTATAAATTTTCTGTGTAGCAGCAGTACCTGTGATGCCCTCAACATTTTTTCATTCCTTCTGCACTGTTGTACATTTGTGTCGCCCTCAACCTGTCCTCTTGACAAAGCAGTTGCCTTATAATTATTTTGCGTTTTGGAGGAAGATGTTGAATTTTTCATGTTAAATGAAAAAATGATTAAAGGCAAATGGCTAAACAAGAGGTTTTTTTGCTTAGTTTTTTGTTGTTTTGTTCCTATATAGTCTTGTGTCTTGATTTTAGGAATTTTGTCTGAATTGCCTAAGGTTATATTGGCGAAGCAGTACCTGTAGCTTTACTGATAAAAAGTGGCCTGAAACAAATATGGATGCTTTACTAAGAATCAGGTGTTGGCTAAAATAGATATACAGTTGATGTAATGAATTTCGGGGGGGGAGGAAGGAAAAAAACCCTAATCAGAAAGTTATTAGACACTTGGAAGCCTATTAAGACCTGGAGAATACTTTCTGCTTTTTTGTGGATTCACACAAAGCAAAAAATATGTTGGTGGCCTGACATCCCAAAGTGGCTTTGAATTGTCTGAATCACAGAGCTACATCATGGTGACTCATTCTCATTGCACAGTGACATCCCTGCTGGGAAAGAACTGCTGTATCTATCTCCCTATTAGCAATTTCACTTTGTGCGTTTCTGCTTTTTTCTGCCACTGAAGTTTTTGTTTCTTCAGTTGTAGTGTGTCACTTATTTCTGTATTAGAAGCGAGTGCTTACTCCTCCAAATGGAAAAGGAATATAAAATCCTCTGTAGACTCCCTAGGAGTTTTGACAGAACTGAAGTCCCTCCCCCATCAATACACAAGAGGACAGAACATGCACCAGTTTCAAATTTACAGTTTGCATACAACTTACTTTCACGTGCTTAACACCTAAGCCCTTCACAATGAAGATACTCATCTTTACAAAGCAAGTAAGTGAGCAGCCACTGAAAGAAAAGCATTTCTAAAATTAGATAATCAACTAGTGACATGAATTCTTCCCAGTCAGTTTCACCCAACTCAGAACTATCCTACCAAGGATGAAATGATATACTTCCATTGCTTTTCCCCCATTGTAGATCAGTTCTAGAAAGAGTGAAGCAAGGAATGGCACTTGGAGAGTAGATGTTTCACTAACCGTATGTTCTTCTGGCCTCTTTGGTTATAGATGAGACACTGAGTTTTTAGGGCAGACTTCCAAATCTATGTGGGTGGAGGGAATGAAGGGAGAAAACAAAACATCCTTTTGTCCAGAAATTTTGATCCCCCGTCCCCTCCCCTCACAAGTACATCTTATCATCTTCTGTAACCTTGGTGACACAGTGGGTGATCTGTTCTTCTACTAAGTCATTAGAATTGTCACTCATTGCATTTTTCACAAGGACTTTTCAGGTATATTTTAGTATAACTGCCAAATTCTTGTCAACACGCTCAGGCTAGGAGCACATGACTGTTCATCTCTGACAAAAGTCCTATAGGATTTGCTTCTGAAATTGAAAAGCTTGCACAAGATGAGAAGAGATTAGGCCAACGAAACACAGTGATAGTACTCTCCTGAATAAAACATTCTTTCTTAGAATTTGAAGGGAATATCTGTTGGGTCTCTGCTATTATCTATGTCTCGATAATAATAATTCTCAGATCTTCTTGTACAGAATTCTTTTTTTAAAACTTCATGAACCAACGCATTACCTTTTCTTATCAAGAAAATTGAGGCTTAAGTTATGTGATGCAAGTTTTCCTCAAGAGTTGTCATTAAATGTGAGACTGAGGGCCAATTCCCATGCTGCATGCTCTCATTTCAACCTCTAGTTCAGTTAAACTTTGTAAAACAGTATAGCTAGCTTTTTCCTTACTGGCAAATAATCCTTCTTAGAATCTATTCACGAGTTTTTTCTTTCAATAAAAGCTTTTTGGAGAGGTGAAAATGCATTTAAATTTTACATTTAAGTAGTAGCATATTATTACAGAAATCAAGGGTGATAACCTACAGTTTTCTCTACGAAATTAAATGAACATGGTATCACAGGGTATCTGAATGTTGAGAGATAAATTCAGATTTCTTGAGACTTCAAGACAGAATTTTTCATTTGATTGTTTTGTTAATTTGTGTGTGTGTGTGTTCCTGTTTTCTTTTGTTTTCTGACAGTGGCCAGAGTTAGAAAACCAGAAGATTACATCAATTTCTTAGGTTTATTTCTTCCATTAACCAGTGATTTTGAATTTGTCTCTGGTTTCTTTCTCAAGTTTTACTCTTTTCTGTATCAACTACTGTATGAGAAAAGGAAGGACAGTATTTAGTCACAACAAACAGACATGAAAAACCTTAGGGAGTTCATAATGGTTTTCTCATACATAAAAGCTGCTGTAAGAGATAAACATTCAGGCTTTTGTAGTCTTCTGAAGGTAAGAATTTTGTCTGTGCCTTGATGAAGCTTAGTCCTTGTAATGTCTTTTCTTGAGTTTTAATCTGAACCTGTATCAGTATTGAATGATTGCAGTCACATTTAGAGGCTATGAAATAAGGTTTGAAGCGCTACTGGTGTACAAATGGCTTCTGTGAGTAAAGGTGCTTTACTGGTCTACTCTTTTGAAGGTGTAGTCAGGAAATTAGGGACGAGATCTCTCAACTGATGATGACCTGATAATAAGAGTATGTTGTCTAAAATTCTATATTCTAGTTGCAGATTTTTTTTCAAATTATTTCAAAAACAATATTATTATTATATAAAAAGACAAATGATTCAAAGCATCCCTTAAATGTTTCTCAGAAAAAAAAGGCAGACAGAACAAACAACAAGATAATCATTCTCTCACTTCCCACTTTGCACACAGGCACAACCCCCAGATGAATCAAGTCATTGTGAAGATGACACCTGAGTGACCTTTAAAAGCCTAGGTAGAATTAGAGCTTTGATTGGGAATCTCTTCTTTATTATTGGTGTATATTAAAGTTTTGTATTAGTCAGTCTTGATTACACTAGTTGCTTCATCTACTAAAATAATGTTTTATTACTTTTCTGCTAACTTAAAATGGTTTTTAACAACTGTATGTTGCTTTCCTTCTTTTCTATATGTAAGTTAATTTTATTTATAGCTCAGCTTAGATTGCTGAGGCGTTATTAAGACTTACTGGCATGGAGCCAGATTCTGATAGCATCACAGTGGTATAGGTCAAGACTTAATTTAGTCTGGCTTCTGGTGTGAACAGATTCTCCTTAAATGTCATCTCTTTGTTCTTGACATAGAATAATTGCTATTTCTATTTACATCTCATTTTCAAGCTGTAACATTTCAGTGCTAGTCCTGAAAAAAGATGGAAAGGCATAGGATAAAGATAGCATCCTTGCTGTTGGATTTTAATCAAAGAACAGAAGTAGGTGTTGGTGACTTGATTTTCATCTTTTTCTCTTAAAAATGAATAAAGAAAAGTAAGATAAGGTATTTATCTTCTATTAATTGCCTCTTAAGCTTAACAATATAGGTTGGTGTAAACTTTAGTAGTATCAGTATTTATGTTTCTCTGCATGGCCATGGAAACAGATCTGGACAATCCCAAAAGACAAAAATACAAGAACAATGACTTAAATGAAAAATTATTTGGATCAAAATGTACTTATATCAAACTTAGAGTTTATCACATACTATTACACACGAGAAATAAACAATAAGTTGTTCTTCCCCTTTTCAACTGTTTCAAAATTTAGCTGTTATTTATTTTCATAGACTTTAAAGTAATCTTCAGCTTCTCTCAGCAGAATTGCTTCTTTTTCAAAGTAGCATGCTTCAGTAAAATTGAATGACTTCACGTGCTTTCCTGATGTAATAAAAATCTTTTGTTTTGTTTTGTTTTGCTCTTTAAAGCTGCATCCTTCTCCTGATAGTCTCTTCTGCGTAGCTTGACAAACAAGTTATGTGATTTAATGAATTTTGAAACTTTGGACAAGATGAAATGCATCCATGCATTTCATGCAAATATAAGTTTGAAGGGATCTATGAATCACATTGCTTCTTGTTCTTTAGTTATGAGCCTCAGAGAAGAGTCTGGTTCCACATTTTGTATAACTCTATTCTAGTTATTGGGAAAGGCTGCAGTTACTTCTCTTTTGCAGGCATAACAAGCATGGTGCCCTCAGCTTCCCCTTGTCTTTAACTCCGTTAGTCTTCCTCAATATACCTGTAACTACTTTAGTTGTCCTCAAGTAAAATCTCTCTTGTTAGTTCTCCTCTCTTCTTCTCTCAGCAAGGGACCCAAAACTAGAATGTGCTTTAGATGCAGCTTTATTCTTATAAATGTATGTATGTTTCTATTAAAAGTAAATTGTAAAGAGTACATTACTAATATATTATTATATTTGTGAAGCCCTCCAGTTTCCAACTTTATGAATCTACTTCAGAGATTTAGTATACAAAACCTGAGTTTTGCAGAGACTGTAAATCCTTGGCACAGAAGTTATACCTAGCTTGCAGTCATAAATAATATTGTCTTGATCTTTTTGTTTTTAAGCATCTACTAGAATCATTAATAATTTTTCCATCTTTTTCTAGTTTCTTACTTTTCTTTTCAATAGTTTTTTCTTTGAAGTCTTTCTCTACAAAGGCATAAAATGTACACAATTCTCCCTCCCTCTTTCCATCCTCCCCTTTCCCCACATCTCCCCCAGCAGTCAAATTTCTGTTCTTTCCAGGTTTTCAGTCAGTTATTTGGGATGTCTGATGCTGATTTTGCTTAGTAGCATTTGTATCATCTTCTCCTTACTGCTTTGAGGTTTATATGCACAAAAACTTTAATCAGAATTTTTTAGGCATGTTAACATTTTGAATTATTTAAGCAGATGAAAGAGTTCAATAGGCAAGGTCTTAAACATTCTTGATAGCCAGATGCTCCTGTATTTCATATGCAGAAATCTTTCAGCTGCTGCCAGGTTGACAAATGAACTGAGTTTTGAATGCGTCCCCTGTTTACTTTAATGACTAAGAGTTCAGGCATTCCAAACCCCTTGTTCTGTCTCTGTATTCAAGTACATAGGCCTAATAGCAGGCAAGCTTCATATTTATTAGTTATGTATGTAGTATGTCTCTAATTTAGAACAGTCAGAAATAATTTTAAATGTTTGTAACTATATTCAGGCTTGAACTCCAAACACAGTATCTTTTAACTGCTTCAGTCTTGCACAGTTGCACCTGGGGGAAGAGCAGCTAATTTAAACAAATTTCCTTGGAACCATGGAACTGAAATACAATTCTTTATTGCCTTTGTTACCTAAATTACTTCTTGAATTTGCTATTAAGTTACTATAAATAAAACTTCAGCTTGTCTTGCCTCAGCTTGTACTGAGACAGCTCAGCTGGTTTTAGATATTACATTATGCTAGCCTTTGCAAATAAACTAAAAAAAAACCCTGAAGCAATTACTATAATCTCAGCTATTATTTATGGTAAGGACAGCTATTATAACACACATACACTCATACTGTAGGAGACCTTCACACTCAGAATTTATAGAGTATCTGTTGTGACAATGTAAAGCCTCGATATCTCTGACACACTAGTTGATTGATAATGCAGTATAAAGGAGCAAAATTTAAATGACTTCATAATGGTATAATCACTATTTAAATTATTTAATCTGAAATTCAAAACATTAGTTGTCAAGATTTTATTGTTGTGTAATCACTTAGGAATACAAGAGGGAAACACCATGAGTCTAAGAACAGCCAAAATCTCTGCCAAAGTATAGTTTGGAAAGGATCCATTTAACCTCGGGGAAAAGATCCTGCCAGAAACTTGGACTAATAACAGTGTGTTCAGACTCACTGCCTAAATAAATAGACCTTATCGTTTATTGGATGATGATATATAAAAACATATTAAGAAATCCCAATAATGGGATAATACCAACATCTCAGACCTGTACAAGCTTGAATATAAACAGCTCACCTAATATAAATGAGCACAAAAAAACAGTCTATCCCCATTTCTGTTCTTGCTAGCCTTATTTCTCAGGAAAACGTATTTATGCAGTCTTGTCTTGTTGACTCTCCCCATCTAGCATATTCAGAACCTACTGGCCTTGTTCAGAAAAACTTACAGGCATAACTTGTCTCTAAGGTCAGTACACTTTTTGTGATATTATGAAAATGGGGATAGGAGAAAAATATGATGCCTACAGTTGTGTTCTGCATGAGAACTTCTGTGTTATCATATAAGAGAGAACAACCTGGGGTGCAGGAGAGATGAAGTAAAGAGGAGAAACTCCAATTCAGTTCTGTGGTCAGCTGAGGTAAAAATCAGTGGGAATCCAGATCTTGCTAATCCTTGTGTTTGCAAAACTCCTGATTTAGTTTTATCACCAGAATCCTTAAAACTTCACTCGCATAACATAAATTTGAAAACTTTTTACTTTTCCCAGAATGCTTTTGTGTCCCTTAATTTCTCTTTTTATTATATGACTTTTTGCACTTAAATTTATTACTAGTTTTCCACTGCCATAGTATTGTGTATTTCTAGGTTAAATTCTGCTTTGACTGGTGATACAAGTCACTGTCACAGTTCACCTTTAGTTCTGTATCACAATTAGTGTTATAATTTTTATCAATAAAAATGCATGGCCTAGAATCTCCAGATTTCAGTTCTGAGATAGAACTAATGACTCTAACTCATACTGATGTCTTCTAGGAAAGGATGAGGAAGATTGGATTCTTACGCACAGTGACTTGTCTGGCCCTAGGATTGTGGAATAACAATACATGTTGCTGTACGTGTTCCTGTTGCTGCATGCCTAGAATTATTCATTTGAATTTGCTATGAGGTCAAGAAAGTCTTTCCACCTTTAGTAGAGTCCATTAAACAGAGGGAACTTTGGGTCAGACTTGTTTCAGACTATCCCCAGTTTTTCTTTGCTTTCTTTGGTTTCTTTCGGAAAATGTTTCTCTAACAAACTTTTTTATCCTATGTTTTGTGTTTTTTTTTCCTTAAGTTTTACATAATTTTAAATTCCTTCACTAGCCATTTGCATTGAGCTTTCTGTGGTAATTTAATCTATTTCTCTCTTTTCTTGTTTTAAATGTTAAGTCTTTTTTATCTTTATTTATTTGAATCTAAGAACATTCTATTTAAATGCTTTAGAGTTACATGATTGGCTCAGCTCATACCAGAAGGAAGCTGTCATACTTGTTTGACCCTCGTACGTACTGGGGCATTGTACTGTCAGTTGACATCATTATCTTTTGAAGCTAAATTTCTAAAGGCAAATTTACGTTTCTCCATGTGTTTCTTTAATTAGACAGCCATCATCTGTCTTCAGGCAGCATGCTGAGTAAGAGACTTACTAGGATTTAGTTATGAACAGGTGGAATACATCCTCAAGAAATCCAGTTTTTGAAGTTTATTGCTTCATAGTGGTTGTCTTCATCACTGCTGAAACATGTTTAGCTCTTAGATGTGTGTCATAAATAATTAGTTTCACTCTGGTAAACCTTTTTCTATTGAGGGCTATTTGCTTTGTAGAGATTTTGTGTGTCTGTCACTGTATTGCTTGTTGCCGCCAATGTGCTCAAGTTTCCAAGATGGAGGATGTTGCTTTGGTTCAGGTACTAGCACAGTCTTGAACAGAAGTTTCTTAAAAAAAATACCAGCCAGAGAGAAAGCATGAGAGAGAGGAGTTAAAAAGGGGAAGGCTTTTTTATGTTTTCTACATTGAATTAGATCTGCCAGAATCCTTGGATTGCAAAATTGATGATGATATTCTTTGGACATCTCTTTAATTTCTCCTGAGACACTTTGTACAATCTTAGTGAAACCTCTCTGTTAGCAGAGAGTAAGAGAGATTTAAGAGCAAGTCAGACTCGTACAAGAAGCCTGGAAGGAGTATCTTTTAGTTTGCCCATAATGCAGAGTGAAAGGTAGCATGAATGCATTTGGGGAAGAAAGGGTAAATAAGTAGTAGAAGTAGATGTTATTAGCTGAGTGAAGGACTGGGATGCATCAAGTTATATATATATATGTATACTAAGAGCTCTACTTACAGATTTAGGAGGTCTGATAGATATGTTATTGTTACTGACAAGAAAAATAATAATGAAGTGTAGTATTTTTTGCAGAGAGCCAGGTATCAACAAGAACAGCCTGATAAGTTGTGGCAGTATTTATGGTTGAGGTTAAACATCTTGAGAAGATACTGACCCAGGCAGTATATTTACTTTTCTATTTTGAAGCTTACTTTGTTTCACTGGAATACAGTAAAGCCTTCCAAATGAAGCCTAGTCACACCCTATATACCCCATGCACATCCAGCCTTATCCAGAAATGTTTAAGCAGATGACTGTGGTGGAATAAAGATCATTTTAGCCTCATAATTCAAGTACATCTACAAGCCATTTCAGAATTTAAATAAGGTGCCAGTCACAGGTGATAACATGCAGATAAGTGCACTGGTTAGAGCAGCTCCGCAGTGCAGACATTGGGTGACAGAAACAGAGGAAGGAGAAACTTTGCTTTAGCAGATGCTGCATACACTAGATGTGAAATTGTGTTAATGCTGGGAGCTTAAGAAAAAAAAATTGCAATTGGTTTCAGCATGTAGTAGGCTGAGGGAATTAGAAAGAGTTTAATACACCCAGGGCTGACAGGCTTAATTTGTCAGCTTTTAGCAATAGGTTTACATGATAATGGGCCTCAGTACAAGTGTTAAAAATATACTGCCTTTATCAATGTCAAGGAGTAAAGAAGTATAAAAACCCAGTTTTCTTAAAGTAAAAGCAATACAGAGTTGTCATCTGCAGTCTGGTCTTGAACTGAATGCAGTATACAAAATGCAAATACACTGCCTTCTTCATTTGTGTTAGTTTCATCTCTATCATTTAAGCATCACATTAGCATAACTTTGGAATGAATGATTGTTTCCCAATTAATGAATTCTAGGTTACATTCCTCTCTTCAGAGGAGAAGAGAGGCAAAGAGCTTGAAAAATAGTTTATATATTTGTAATGCAGTGAGAAGTGCAACAGTGACAGCAGAGCAGCAAGGTCCCAGGCCACAGTGAATGACGATTCACTCAAACACACACACACACACAAAAAAAAAAACAAAACAAAACAAAAAAACCCACAAAAAACCCCCACAAAAGCAGAAGGCACAGAAATAAAGGAAAGAAGCTGCTTACCTTCAGAAGGTCTCAAGCACACAAGAGTCTCCAGAAAAATACTCTTGCCTCCACTGCCAGCCCTTAAATGAGGTCTGGGAAGGGATCCTGGCTCCACCCCTTCTGGTCATTCAGGGGCATTACATGCACGTGGGGAGCCCAGGTGCTCCATCACTGGTTCAAGCCATGACTTAGCATTTCCACTATGCTATTGGAAAAGATTTATTTAGGGTACTATTTTAAAGAAAATAATGCAATTGTTACCATTAACCAAGAAAATCCTGTGGAAACTAAAAGAAGTAGATAGCATGAAGTAGATAGTAAACAATACTTACATTGTCTGAAGTGAAGGCCTTCACGTTAACAGACGAGAACTTTTAAAGTAGTTACGCTTGAATGAGCAAGGAAAATATACAAGGGAAAAAATAATGCAAACTCTGGAAAAGTTGGTTATATTTCTTGCAGTGAGAGTGAAGTAAGTTAACGGAAAAATCTATAAATTGATAAAGTCACATGGAGAAACAGCACTTGAGAACAGCGCTTGAGTTAGTCTTAAATGTATCAGTAAGAGGAATTCATGTGCCTGAGTAACAGAATCGTAGAATTGTAGGGGTTGGAAAGGACCTATAGAGATCATCTAGTCCAGTCCACTGCTAAATCAGGTTCCGTACAGTAGATCTCACAGGAAGGCATCTGGACAGGTCTTGACTATCCAGAGAACGGACTCCCCAGTGTCTCTGGGCAACCTGTTCCAGTGCTCCGTAATTCTGACGGTAAAGAAAAAACTTCTTCCTTGTTTGAATGGAACTTATTCCATTCCAGTTTTTGCCCATTATCCCTTGTTCTATTGCTGCACACCACTGTTTCAGTGTCTTGGTCCACCCACTTCACTCCCCTACTTTGGATATTTACAGTGATGAGATTCCCTCCTCAACCTTCTCTTCTCCAGGCTGAACAGTCCCAGGGGTCTCAGCTGTTCTTCATACAGGAAGTGCTCCAGTACACTAATTGTCTTTGTGGCCCTCCACTGGGCTCTCTAGAAGATCCTTATTTTTCAGATCTGATGATTTGTTGTGTCTCTTGAGAGTCAGCAGTAAAGACTCAGTTCAGGGGAGTTATTCCAGCTAGGTCCTGACTACTAGAGTAATTCTCAAGTAAGGAAGCATTCTCCAGGATTTCTTGGAATAGATGAGCAGCTACAGATTATCCAGAATACTAGATATTGCACATGAAATGATTTCCTTTCCTTTCTCCATTATCAGCATCAAGAAATTGACACAGCATACTAGAATACCTCAGAAGGAAAGACACCATGTCACCCCTATGAAAACAAAGCAGAATTATTTGATTTTATTTTTCTGTCTTGATCAGTGGGCTCTCATACACATACAACTATAGAAATACAAAGAATGATGTACATGTCTTTCTTAGTGGTAGAAAAAATGATTTAAAAGATTCTATTTCCCTGAGTTGTCATTTTTGTTGTGGTTGTTGTTGTACCACGTGACAGCATGCAGACTCATGGAAAAAGGCATCTTTTTTCTTTCTTTCCTGTGAGTATTTAGGAAATGCTCTACTGATGATGGATGCACTGTTTTGGTGTTTCGTTTTTCCTGCACTATGTACTAAGGTTTTCCTGGTGCAAGGGCACGTTAGTGATAAATCTTATCCAAATAGATGTTTTGTAGCATGTTTAGAGGAATCTAAAATTAGTCTACTTATCAAGGTGAATAGAAATAAATAAATGTCACTGCTGAAGAGATTACACTCAATACACTGAGAAACTCATTTCAAATTACCTAATAGATTTGTTAAAATCCATAAACAAACTTTACTGTTACGTTTTACAGAGACGCAAACTGCCATTTACGGTGTCAGTTTAAAAATTAGGAAGGTGGAAGAGCTGATGCTGCACCTGTGTGAGTACCTGAGCTGGTCAAACACCTAACTGCACCAGAAAATAGGAGCTCTCACTGCCTTTCCCTCCTGCCATTCTTCCATCGACACTGCCTTGCCCGTTCTGTGGGGATTGCTCTGATGCTGAGGAACATTTCCACTAGCAGCTTCCAGTTCCTGATAGGTTTCTCTTTTACAGACAGTTTCTTGTTGGATTGGATGGCACCGTGATGGCAGTGGTTGGAAATGGCAGCTCAGCTGCAGGAGTGCAGCTCTGAAGAGAGGAAAAGTGGACCTCTCCTGTTCCTGCAGCAGTGATATGTTAGAATATTTCATGCTGTCTCACATTGCTATCCAGCGTGCGTCAGGTTGAAATGGATGATTAAGGCATCCAAATATCCATCTTGGTTAACAAGCTGCCAGAAGAACTGCCATGACAAAATAGCATCTCCTTTGCAGTCAGGTACTGAAGTATAATTTAAACATGAAAATAAACAAACAATGAACAAATCTGTATTTAGTTAATTCTCTTTTACCCAGATTTAGGTGTGCTGGACGATGGTATTTGTTTCTTTGAAATATCTAGTTTATAAGAGAAGATGTGCAAATCCTCTCTGCAAAAAGCTGGCTTTAAAGGAGCTGACTGGGAAGGAGAGAGCTACAATTACAGAGCTCATTAGAGTCTGTGTCACCATTGTAAGAGCTGGAAAAACTCTGGGGGTTATCCAGCTTTCTGTATTATCTGTATATGAAATAGTTCTTTTAAAGGAGATTTGCTTCTTTCTTTGCAGGCAATCTGTGTGGCTTGTAGCACACATCTCACTAGATCAACTATGTGTGAAAAGAAAAGAATTGCTGTTCTCTACGCAGCAGGGTTGTCATTATTGAGTGTACCCAGTGCTGCAGTAAAGAGTAGGGATTAAGCCTACCTGAAACAGTTTTTCATCTGTAGGTACTCAAATGAAAAAAAGGACAAATAGAAAAAAATAGTTGGAACTAAACCAAAATCAGTAATTTCTTCCAAAGCTTGACTTGGAGAGATCTGATGCAAAGAAATAGGGAGTAACAGCTTTGATTTTTTCTTTTTTTAATGTTTCATCTGAGGCTGTTCATTTTCCATGCTGGCAACATGTATATTTATTCTCCCATGCTGCCGTAGGACTCAGCAAATAGTCACATTTATGTTGAAGTATGAAGTGCAGTTCGATTTTTTTTTTTCTATTTGTTTTTGGTAGAGGGGTGGGGAATGAAATGCTGTTTTTCTCCATGTTTCTGCATCATTACTGAAACATTTCTGTGCATGCAGTCAAATCAGATGCAGATTTTTTGCAGTTTTTGAATCTACACTTAAATTTTTATCTGTGTTTTATGAGAGGCCACGGCCTAAAAAAAAGTGTTGATCCACGTGTATGAGTCTGTGAGTACAAATGGTGAATGTGGAGTGCTGAATTATATCAAAAATAGTCCTTAAGCAGATGAATGATATTAAAAAGCTTGCAAAGTTAAGGTTTTTTTTTTTTTTTCTATTATCTCTTATACATTCCTGAAAATCTTGCTATTACCTAGAGCTGTATTTTTCTTTTAGAAAGATATTAGTTCTTATTGCTGCAATATCCAGATTTATACATTTTCTCAGTCTATAAAAATGCTTTTGTGTAAATGTAGTATTTGGATCTATCTTAAGAAAATTAAAACCAAATCTTTCTTACCAACAGCTGCCATCAATCTTGCCCCTTGTTCCCTGACCCTCCCCACTCTAACCTTTAGTGCTAAACAATGTTCCTAAAGGAAAATTTATTAGATCAGCTATTTAGACTCTCTGACATCATTCTGTCACGGCAATGAAATGATTTACATGGAAAAATGTATTACCTCTGCATTTAGACAAAATGAGTTTATTATGATTAATGGTTTTACTGCAACCATGAGAGAAGCTGGAACCGGCTGGACTTTTTAAAGTGCAACATGACCTTTGCTCTGTTTTCTTCCCTATTTTCTTCATCTATTTTAAAATGGTTTGGTTTTTGAGCAAATAAAAATGATCTAGTAATTGAAGTAAGCTATAAATGTAGGGTGTCCATAGTAACACTGCAATGTAGCTGGGACTAGAGACAAAAGGGAGAAGGCAATTAGCCTGAAGCAGAGTCCAAACTACCAAAACTGTAGGAGAGACATATTCCACTGACAGCTGCTGGGGAAACTTGATGCTTTGTTTGGGGAGGAGCAGTGATCACCTCCAGCTGCCCCTTCTGTCATCATTTCTGTGATTCTATGATACAAGTGACTTTGGGCAGAAGACTTACTACACAGTATGGTTATATGAAGGGCAAAGTCATGTTAATTAAGGAAAGCATTTATATGTGCCTTAAAATGACACTTTCAATGTCTCTACTGTCTTCATCCTGAACTGTCTTTTCCCTTAATACAAGGATCTAAACTAGGATGAGAAAATAACGCTGGTTGAGGAACTCTGGAGGTATTTATAGACTGTCAATTTCCTGGTATTCTCCTGAAAATATTGGCTTCTATTTTATCTGTGCAAATAAATTTATGGCAGCTTTTCTCAACACATTGCTATGGGACTCATACCCTGAAGATGAAAAGATGTTAACAATTATTATTTCTTGTTTGCATAAATATGGTGAGTATAGGAGTGTTCACACATACAAAAATATTACTGCAGTTGTAGTGGGTGAAGTATTTTGAAGCTGCACAGTGAGTATGCAGTAGTTTTCTTATTTATGGATTCGAAAAATATCGGTCTGTTTCGCAAGCTTTGTGAAGTGTTGGGTTTAGCAGCTTAGCACTGAAGAGCGCAGTTGTTTTGATGGTGACACAAGAATCGTGTGATTGGTGATGGGTCTGTTGTTCAGGTTGGGTCAATGTCAAAGTGATTTTTGGTATTTCCACTGGGCGCTTTCCACATTGCTAAATGTGGAAATAAATGACACTAATGGAAGCAAATAGGTAAGCCCAGTTTGATTAATGTTTTTGAATCTACACTTAAATTTTTATCTGTGTTTTATGAGAGGCCATGGCCTAAAAATTTCTACAGTTGGTACTTGTTATTTTACCTGGTTTATAGACAGGAATCACAAAAGACTTTCCTGCTTTTTCAGCTGCTAGTAAATTTCTTGATCTTTAATTAACATATTAAAATAACAAAAATATTTTCTTTTCCGTATGAACTAAAACTCAAAGGCCATTAAGGCAAAAACTTTCAAACCACTTAAATACTTACATTTAGGAAAAATGTCATTTTCTCCAGAAGACCAACAGTATGAATTCAGTCTGATAAAAAGAAGCCAAAGGTTGAGGTAGACACTGCTGGCAATTCAGTCTGCATGGAAACCCTCTGTCACTCACAGGATGCAGTATTTGGTAGGAGGTGTAGAACAATTTGATCTGCCGTACAGATTCTGACCCCAAATTCTGACTGGTGGGGCTTGCAGGCTGCAATGAATACCAGGGCACTGACTGCTGTTCTGGTGTCTCAGTGAAGCTTTGATGCATAAAGCTCAGTATGTTGAAATGTGAAAAATGAGCTACCAGGGGAAAATGAAAACTGGATGAATTTACTGCCATGGTTTGTCCTCAGTGACACTGACTGGGCAACTGTGTTTGAAGGCACACTTGGCAATATAAAATCACTTGCTGTTGGATTCTGAGCCTGAAAATGTATTAGCAAGTGAAAGAGTATTTTAAGTAATAATTAAAAACCCACTCAAACAAATTAGACTAACATTTTCAGGAAGACAGTGTTATCAGAAGCTGTTTGTAACTACAAGGAGCCATAGCAACTGTTATTTTTGTTCAGATGATTAATCCATGTCTTGCATTAGGCATACATAGAATCTTGAATAACACAGAATTCTGTTGTAGTTCTCTAAATTCAAGCTTCAAATTTCAGCACTGTCTTTCATTGATTTCTGCTAGTAATATGGATCTCCTGAGAGCTCTGAGAGATAGAACCATCTTTCCTGAATTGAACAGTTGTTAATCAGGAGCCATGTGCTGTCATTCTCCTCTTCTCTATTGAAATGGCTTGGCTTCTCCTCTGATATTGGTTATTGATGTTTAGTTCCCTGCCGTATGTCATTTGTTCATCTGGCCATTTGTTTTCTAACGTGAATGATTTACTTAGAGGAACGGCTAGAAAAGAGCTGGAGGAGGTTTAACACATCAGTAGGCAGTACAGATACAAACAGATATTTTGTTCTCTGGAGTACTTTTGCTTCAGTCTCTATTTGGTGCCATCAACAGCAATTGTTTGTGACTGAGCATGCACTTGTAGGTAGATATTTATTTTTAAGCTAGAGTGAAATCTGTATTGAGCTAAATCATCACTCAGATGTAATTTCCCCCCTCATCTTCCCTGTTGTCATACGGATGAGGTGGTCTCTCATCATGTTGCCAACATTTAAAGCCTCCCAGGGAGCCATATGACAGCAGGTGGTGTTTCGATGTCTGTGCGACCCAGCTGCACGCTCTGCTGCCTTTAGTGACCGTGAGGCAGACAGGAGATGTGTTGAATTGACTCTGGAAAGAGTTTTTCTTTTGCTAGTCTGCGGCTACTGTAAACGCTCTGGGACTAATCCAGAATCCCACACTATGGCAAAATTCAGCCAGCCAGATGGTTGCATGATTTCTCTTGTGACTTCTGCTGATCTGGAGGCCAGCCCCTGTGAATTTTACATATCGTGATGAGTTTCACTGATTGAAACTGCCTCAAAACCCGGCTGAGATTTGCACTGACAGCCTGGCAGTAGAGAGGATCGGCCCAGTTGGCAGATGTACCATTTCCTTTTCAGCAATCCTGCTGTTGGCTATTAGTTTTTGTTCTGCCATGTCATATAATCACAGAATCATAGAATGGCCTGGGTTGAAAAGGACCAAAATGATAATGTCACTTCTGTCCCCTCTTGAATCACTGCCGCAGTTCAGTTCATTGCCAGCAAACATTTGCAAGGTTTTTGGGACAGCCTGAACTGTAGCTACAGCCAGAATGAAGGCTGTGACTTGCATCCTGGAGAATGCTTCCCAACCATGTGCATCTGGCCTCCTGACTTCCATAATGTGAGGATGCCCATGCTTGGCTAGGCTGATTGTGTGTATGTAATGAATTAAGGCCTCGTTACTTTCTAAATAAACTGCAGTTGTACCTCTCATGCAGTGTTAAAAGATGTGTCCTCATACTCAGCTTAGAACTGTGCTGCTCTGGGCTTCAGCCAGGACTGTTGTATGGCAGTGTGATGTCCAGCTCATTGCCACTTCCTTAGGACCTGTTTAAAATGGTAACTGTGGAAATAACATCATTATTGCTAGCAGTTTCAAAGGAGGTTTGACAGACAGAAAGCGTGCTGTCCTGGAAGTCGGCTTTGATACAGTTGTGGTTAACTTGCATAAGGAGAAAGGAGCTGGTGACTGAAAATAAGCTTTTAAACTTGAGGTGAAAGAACAGGACTTCTGGAAACTTCTAAACCATTACTTAGGAGTAAGTTAAAGAAGGCTGTTGCCTTTACCCTCATAGCCAACTTTCCACTTCCAAATAACAAACTTGTTTAAGCATCTGAAAGGAAATGGAAAAGAGAAAAAAGGCTGTGTTTTGCTCTGGTAAATAAGAAAATATTTAATAAAACAATAGAGGCAGTCTATAATAATGACAAATAGTCTTTTTTTTTGGTTTGTTTTGTTTTTAAATCTGTGGTTTTAGTTTTCTTTAGTTTCCTGGTTGGAAAATACTTTTATTTTTTTAAAATGTATTCCTCAGTTTGCTATTGGGGAACTGGGATGTGGTTGCTTTATCCTAAGAGCTTTATGCAAAGAGTTTATGAATTGTTGAAGGCTTTGTGCATATGTATCTGTGGGGGTGGGTCTATGAGTGAGGAAGAGAATAATGACTGCAGATGAAGAACAAATGAAAAAAATGCATGAAGTGCATAAGCTGCAAGTATGGAGCACAGCACTGAAAACAGGAAAGCCTCCCAAAGGTTTTTAAAAATAACACTGTGAGTTATGATAATAAATATCCTGCATGGTCAGTGATACAGAATGGATACCTTTCCTTTCTGAACTGTTTACTAAACAAGCTTAAATACAAGATTTTGCTATATGAATTACAGAAACATTTCTACCTCCAGCATTAGCCTCCAGTTTAGAGTTTGGGGCCAGATGGGATATACGTGAGGGTGCCAAGGGAGCTGGTGAGCATAATTGCCAACCTACTTTCCAGCATCCATCAGTGGTCCTGGTCAACTGAAGAGAATCCAGATGACTGGAGGTTTGCTAATGTGATCCCTTCTATAAGAAGGGTTGTAACGATCCAGGGAACTACACGTCTGTCAGCCTGACCTTGCTGGCAAGGAAGGTTATGACACAGACCATCTTGAGTGAGATCACACAGCATGTGCTGGACAACCATGGGATCAGGCCCAGCTAGCCCAGCTAGCCCGGGTTCACAAAAGGCAGGTCCTGCCTGACCAACCTCATCTCTTATGACTGGGTGACCAGCCTGGAAGCTGAGGGAAACGCTGTTGATGTAGTGTATGTAGACTTTAGTAAAGCTTTTGACACTGTCTCCCACAGTATTCTGCTAGAGAAGCTGGCAGCCCTGGGGTTGGATAGATGCACTCTGCTGGACAAAGAATTGGCTACAGGGCTGGGTCCAGAGAGGTGAATGGAGTAAAATCCAGCTAGTGATCGGTCATGAGTATTGTTCCACAGGGGTTGGTATTAGGGCCTACCCTATCTTTATTGATGATCTGAATGAGGGCATTGAGTGCATCCTCACTAAGTTTGTAGATGACACCAAGCTGGGGGAAAGTGTCTATCCATCTGAGGGCAGGAAGGTCCTACAGAGGGATCTGGACAGGCTGGATAGCTGGGGCGAAGCCAGTGGGATGATATTCAACAAAACGCAATGTCAGTCTTGCACTTTGGCCAAACAACCCCTGGCAATTCTACAAGCTTGAGAAAAAGAGTGGCTGGAAAGCTGCACAGAGGAAAAGGACCTGAGGGTGTTGGTTGATGCTTGGCTGAACATGAGCCAGCACTGTGCCCAGGTGGCCAAGGCCAACAGCATCCTGGCTTGTATAATAAGTAGTGCAGCCAGTAGGAGCAAGGAGATAATCATCCCTTTGTACTCAGTTCTGGTGAGACTCAAATACTGTGTTCAGTTTTGGGCCATTCCCCAACAAGAAAGACACTAAGGGCCTGGAGCGTGTCTAGAGAAGGGCAATGAAACTGTGAGGGGTCTGGAGTACAAGTCGTATGGGGAGTGGCTGAGGGAAATGGGATTGTTCAGCCTGGAAAAGAGAAGGCTTAGGTGAGACCTCATTGCTCTCTACAAGTCCCTGAAAGGAGGTTGCAGTGAGGTGGGGGTCAGCCTCTTCCCCCATGTAACAGCAGTAGGTCAGGAGGGTAACTCATGTTGTACCAGGGGAGGTTCAGGTTGGATAATAGGAAAAATTTATTCTCAGGAAGAGTGGAGATGCACTGGAATAGACTGCCCAGAGAGGTGGTGGAGTCACCATCCCTGGAGGTGTTTAAGGAAAGGGTAGATGTACTGAGGGCCATGGTTATTAGTGGTAGGTGGACAGTTGGAATAGATGATCTTAGTATTAAGAATCATTAAGGCTGGAAAAGACCTCTATCTACACAGCTGAGATCATATTATTAAACAATGCGGATAATATAGGTAATTTTCATGTAAAGAAGCAGTCAAGAGACGTAGGAAAAATTATCACCTGTAGACATGAGAGGTCACAATATGCAGAGCCATCTCAGTCAAGATAAAGCGCTGTGTGCTGGGATTTGTTTTCTTTGAGCTGTTATTAAAAACAGGCAGTAGTGAGATTATTTTGGAGTTTTACTATAGTAACTCAGCGAGTAGATACTATAATTCCTCTACCTGTATTCCAAAAGAATAAAACAATGGCAACTGCAGGCTCTAGAGAACAAAATGTTTTTACTATTTATTAGTTTTAGAAAATGTTAAACTTCTTTTACCTATTCAGCTTATTGTACTCATAGAAAGCTCATGTTTCAATATAAATGCCAACATGCTCTACCTTATGTTAAGAATTTATGGGAAAAGAGAGAAAAAATAGAGCTTGGAAAACTGTTTTTCAAAAAGAAATGACTGCCTGACCTGACCTATTTATTCATATAACTATATACACATGTATATGATAATACGTTGAGAACATGGATTTGGAATGTCTTCTGTGCCTTATTCTTCAGGTTATAAGTATAAAAATGCATCACCTTTTCACTGAAAAATCCTTCTAATTTCTGTTTTCTAGATAAAGAGAGCTGACAGTCCAGAGAGATGTCCACATGATGGTGATTGGCTTCTGGGGAAACAAAGAAAGAAATAAAAGAACACTTGCAAAACACACAAATAGTAAGGCGTTATGGAGGGAAGAAAATGGAAGACAAGTCAGAGAAACTCCAGGTAAATACCTAAGTCCTGCCTTAAATGTAGGTCAGCTAGATTTTTGTTCAGGTATTTACAGGTAAACAAGGTAAATTAAGTATAGGGTGGTTTACCTATCAATTTCTTTGCCACAGCATATAAAATAGAGCATCTGAGAGCATAAAATAGACCTCAAGGATCACGAATCTCCAACCCCCCTGCCACATGCAGGGCCACTGTTTTGTACAACTATGGTAGTTACAGATGAGCATTAATTCCTACATTTATGCACAGCTTCTACTGAAAGGAAATTTCAAAGGAAACTGATAAATCTTATGGAGGTAACATTCACATTTGCATATGGTGAGTATTGCATCTACATTAGCAAAACAGAGTGACTGTTTGTTTATGTGTAGAGATTATTGTAATGACTGCTTTGCTCTCATGGAGCACAAGGTCTCATAGATGGCTGCCGAGCCATTCTCTCTTTGGTAGCAGGTGTAGATTGAAGCAATCAGAGAAAAACTTGGCATTCTTGTCTGCAAAGCTCCAGGAAATACTACTCACTACATGGTAACACAGTTGCAAGTTGTTAATGATGGAATCACTGCTTTAATTTGTATGATACTGCTCTGTGGTGCTCAAATTGGAGCAAGAAAAGTTGGTATGCATTTACAAATTAGACTTTAATATCCCAGGCAGCTGTTTGCATTTGCTTAATTTAACAGCAGTGACTTCACATTAGCATCACCGTGGTACCATAAATGCACTCTAAGAGAAAATGATACAGCCTTTTAAAGTCAGATAATGCAAGTTAGGTGCTTTGTATTTCAGGTGCGTTTTTTTGTGGAAATTTTTTTTTTAAATGGTTAAAAAATACATTTTTATGTATAAGGTGGATCTTTAGGTCTGTTTCTTTTTGGTACAAGTACCAGGATTTTATAAAAATGCTGTGCTCCTGTAGACAGATGGTTTAAACACTAAATTAAGAGCTTTAACAGAAATCACTAACTTAAACGTAGTTGCTACTTTGTGAGCAGTTCTGCTTTTGGAGCCTTTATGAGAATACCAGAGCTTTATTGTACAACAGTAAAAAGGTAAGTAAATACCCACCTAGAGAAACACAGTGCTGTTTTAACACAGATAACGATCTAAAACGTTGACTATGGCAGAAACTTTTGTACACTTACCTCTGTAACACTGGCACAGAGCTTCTTGCTTCCCTTTTTAAGGGTTTCCTGTAGTAGCACAGAAATGTGTAAACTGATGTTTTGAGAATTATGTAATACCTGGATGGACCCTGGGATAACACAACGTATCAAAAGAACAGAAAAACTGTACTTTGGACAGAACTATCAATGCCTGTTCACCATCAGCTTAAGAACACAACCTCAGTTGGTGCCACTTTTAATGATTAGGAATGATACACTGTAAAACAAGAAATGAAAAAATTCCAGCGTGATACTTACAAGCAAAGAACAAATAGAAAACAAAGTAGAGAATTTTCTTTTTTTTTTAACCTCACTTGTAGTATTATCAATACAACAGATCATTTAGTCTGAGGTAATGCCACTATTATCTTTTTAGTCCTTCAAGGACTACTTAATGTAACATTCATTACTATCACTTAATTTTTAAAAGCGAGACTTGATAATTAAATCATGGAAATCCCTTTTTAGGTAGGGACTTGTGGCTGCAAGAGTAAAATCAGAACCAAGCCTATGCAGCAAGATCTACAGAACGTTAAGTGTCCTACATGGCACATCAGTAGCCTGTCAGTACTTAAAGTAGTTATTATTATTATTATTATTATTATTATGTAAAAATCAGACATTTCAACAGAAAACAGACTTTGTTCCACAACAGCCCTTAAGAAATTTAGAACACTGTTAGCTTGCTTAAATTAGCTAAACAAAAGATGAATTCAGAAGTCCAGATTTTGGCATGAGGTAAAACCATGTGCATTTATTTCAACTGCATTTTAGAATTAGTAAGCATAAAATTAAATATGTTGACTGCAATGAATTCAGTCATACAAGTGCAAGCTTTCAGCTATAATGTATTTTATGGCAGTTTATTTAAAAAATGTACCAGTAAATCATAAAAGAGGGATCATGTCCATTTAACTTTTATTGAAGTATACAGGAGGTTTTCTTTAGAATCAAATATGAGCATGAATATATGGCCAAACGTAAAATCTATCAAATTCAGTGAAAATTTTCTGACTTTAAATAGTAGCTGTAAGAATGACCAATATATATTCTTTGTTACAACCGCCCTCACTCTACAAGTAAAAAAAAATAATAAACATTCAGTAAACATTCTTTCCTAAGGTAGTTTTCCCTTATATATCAGTGATTTATCCATTTCTTGTATACATAACTTTTTTTAAACATACCAATCAGTGGTTCTCACAATTGAAAAATAAAAGCACAAAAAAGTTTACACTCTTGTACAGGTAAATAAAAGATCATCTTGAATTAAACTGTATATCCGTAAGGGCATAGTATAGTTTCAGTTTCATTGCCTATTACATAATTAGCTTCTTACATACAAATATTGACATATTTGGCTTGTGCTTCAAAGCCTTTGTGTCTAGAAAGTCCATGTCAATACAACTCATAACTTGAAATCAGTGGGGATATCTTTACTGCTGCTGGGTTTCACCTGTTCGTGCAGCACAGTCTCTTCTGAACTCGTGGCACTGCATTTTTCCACGGAGTCCTCAGCGTCTGGATCCAGTCCTTCAGGACAGGGAAGTTTCAGAAGTTCTTCTCGCAGCTGAGCTGTATGACGCTAAATAGAGAGAAGTAGTCAGTGCTACAGACCAGAGTTAAAACATGAACTTCTCACAGTTTTAGGGAACAGAAGCCAACAAAGGGAGTAAGTAGCAAAGGTTTTAATGTCTTATTTCACTGCCAGGATAAAGGTTTCTCACAGTTCACATTTAAGGACTGGTGCTTTCCTTTTAGTGACAGTAATTAGGTGCTACTGACGACAAACTAAAGGCAGTGCATAAAACTGTAGCAAACGAGGGCATCAGTGTAAATGTTGTGCTATTTCTTTTGCATTTGAGATGCATTTACGTTCTCTGATCATGACAGAAACTGTTATAACTGAAATTATATAAATATTTATGGAGAAATTGGCAAAACAAGAACTAAAAAAAGATCTTACTTGTAGGAAAAAAACTGAAAAAGTGGCCTGCACTTACACTTCAGCTTTTGACAGTGGTGAAGCCTTGGTTTTCAGATATTGTTAATAGAAAACTCAGCTGTTGTACAATTTAATTGCTACTCGTCATTTCTGGATAAAAGCAAGTCTCACCTTGAGAGCCGCTGCATGATGGGACATAGTTCTGCCTACCCGTTTGTCACTGCTGTACTGTTGTATGTCTGCAATCCACTCCTCACACTGAGCCATGATCTCCACTCTTTTCAAGTAAAAATGTTTGTGGATGACCTGCAAGAAAATATTTGGGATGAAAAAACATGGGTTTTCATCTAAGAACCAATATACTTAAATAATACAAAACGTGCAAGAGCCCTGTGAGTCCAAATGGATAAGGAAAAAAACCCAGAACATTCTAAGGACAATTCAGCACCGAACAATGAGTTGTAAAATGGCAGAACAGCAAAGTGATAGCAGAATGTCAGATATTCTCCAGTCCAAAGGTGATCTTACCATGCAGGCACTATGTATGTGCACTTACATTAACATATGTGCAAGGATACAAGATAAAATGTTAGGGTTTTCACTGTTGCTTTCACTGCCCTGTTTTATACTTCTCACCTATGCTTCTTCAATAAGTACCTTATCTTCTCTCGTTACTGACTGCTTGCTGGCTGAACAGAAAGCAGATGAGCAGAAACCCTTTGAGCAGTTTAAGCACAGAAAAATAATATGCTTCTGCATAGAGAAGAAGAATTACCAGCTTGTAAGAAAGATAAACAATGAGAGTTACATTCTCTAGGCATGAGCAGCATCATTGAGGACACCACAATTCCCTATCAATAGTACTTGAGCTGCACCCATGTTGTGAGCCAGTATTTGATCACACAGAAACTTTGGTATTTCTAGGTGGAGTTTAAAAAAGAAACAAAATAATACAAAAAACAACTCCTCCCCAAACTAAAACCTACCACCAACAAAGCATACAAAGTTATGAAACTCTAGTGTTGGCTTTGCCTTAAAAAGATTTTTAAAACTCTGCCTGGTGAAAGAAACAATAACATTACAGAAATTTTTATTGAGCACAGTGGGTTCTTGGCAACACTGCAATATAATTGAGAAAATAATCTCTCCCTCTAGAGGTTAGAGAATATAGCTATTCGTCTAAGGAAAAACTGCATACTGAAAGCCTAATAGACTCCAATTCTGGATGCGTTCCTTATATCCATAATGGAGTTTGGGAGAACTCCCACAGACTGACAGTTTAGATCTCTTGGGTCTTCTTGTCATTTCAGACACAGAAGGGAAGACAGCCCAAGACAGAAGGTAGTGCGAGTGGAAGGATGTATATTCTTTCTTAGACTAAGCTTCCAGGTGTTAATGTACTGCTGAATTGTAATTGTTCCAATCATTCTTAACACAACCCTACAAAGTCCTACAGTTCATAACAGCAAGCTGTTCTCTCAGAGAAACACTCAGATAATCTGCTCCGAGAACTTATTTTCATTTGGACAGGCTACGAACCAAATGTAGCATTCTTCCAATGAATTCAGCTACTGCATCAATGAAAAATGTAATGTTTCTCAGTGCATAATCTCCTTTTGTTTTTGTGCTATGTAAAGAAAGATAAACACCACTTTTCTCAGTGATAGGGGGTATATACTCAATCAAGCACAGAGGGAGTTCTCATAAGTTGGTAAAGCACTAGGTATGACCCCATGCTTAATCGTGTATGATTGTATTTTTAACACACATGCAAGCTATGTTAGCCTCAAACATCTCGAAGCAAGATATCATAGCTTTAGATCTATTCTCACAGTCTTGAGGATTTAATCGTACTATCCTAAAGAGTCCTAAAAGCATCTGGAAGAAAAAAAAAATAACTGAGGAAAACACAGGGAAAAATGAAAATTGTACTTTGGGAAATGTGTGCAGTAATCTAAACCAGAACAAAATAGCTTTGAATCCAAAGCTCTTAAGTGCTAGCCAGCTCTCTTCTCTGCAGCAAAACTGTTATCTGCTCACAGATGGGAGTTTCAAATGTCCAAGATACCACTGCAAACTGGTATCTGCTTCTTAATGTTACTTCACATTTACATTTTGTGTGGTTTAGTTTAACTCAGTCCTAGTGACAAATATTGCATTTAGGAAGCTAGTAGCTTTATTGTTTTCAACATCTGTCTTCTGGTAATGACGTGCTAAGTCCCTGGTCTCATGGAATGATTGTTTTTCCATTGAAACAACACTGTTTGGGTGCACTTTATTACTTTACCTTCCTGAAGAGCAGCAGGATGTCAGCTTACAAGCTTTTTTTCATAGAAAGCAGTAAAAACCTAAGCTACAAAATAATCACGTAACGCTCTTAAGATTCTTTTCAAAAGTGCTATAGCAGCAAACTGGGGTTCAGTAATCAAATACCGTAAATTATATATCCTTAATTTCTATGTAGAGGAAGAGAAAGATGTCATGTTCTTGTCAGAGCTCACCAACTCATAACATCTTCATGTAACTTTAAGTGATGACAACTGGAGAAAATTTTTGCAAAAGTGCAATTGTTACATTTAAAAATAAGAAAGTACCTACTAGCAGAAGTTATTTGAGTAGGTGTCATGGCACTATCATGGTCTTCAACTTACTAAGTAAAACATACAAGAAATAGCTTAGAATGACAACCATGTTTTTCTGCAATAATACAAAACACCACAGTATATAGCACATCATTTTCCATCTGTAAATGGACAGAACACTTAACTTCTTATACAGGTTAAATGTTCATGATTTCTCATTCTGTAAGACACTGAGTAATTTAAGTGGGAAAAGCTTTCTGCATTCCAAAGGATGTTTTTATGGATTATAAGGAAGGCATGGGAGACTACCCACCTATTCAGATGTCACACATACTAATGTGAATAATCCTAAAATAATTATACTTTTTTGGTATGTTAGCATGCAAACAATGGAAAGCACAGGTGATGCTACTACACAGTTTCACACCTCAACTTAGAAGTGGCAAGAATTTCCGTAGTCAAGAGCAAAATACATTTTTTTTCTAACCATTGGCTGGTAGCACTGTGCAAGGACTGTTTGATCAACCATTTTGCATTAGTAGTCATACAGATTCTCTTACTTCATGTAACTTCCACGTTTTTTCTTCTGGAGTTGTTTGCCATGCATGTTGAAACCCCAGCAACCTAAATGGACTCACTTCTGGGGATGGAATTGGGCGAGGGACAATGAGAGAGGCTCCCTAAAACCTAAGTTATTCCGTGATACTCTGAGTGAGTTTTATTCTATTTTTCAGGCAAGTAAAAAAATTAAACATTTTAGTTTTTTTCAAGGAAGTTTTTAAGGCAGTGTGAAAGGATGAGGGTTAGTACTGTTCTATCAACAGCAAGACAGTTCTTTTCAAAGGCAAAAAATTAGGCATTTTTAAATGAATAATGAGAAGGCTGAAATTGGAAGTATTTTTCCAATTTGCACTGTTTTAGTGTATCCAAAACGTTTCCTAATAAATGCTTCACATTCATGTTTCATAGAAAAATACTTCATTGTTACCTAAGCTGATTAACAAAGACTGAACGTCCACTCTAGGGTTGATCAATAGCTGTCACTTGGATGTAAAAGGCATCATCTCGCATTAAGAATGAGCCAACCTAGATGAAGCATTCTTTAATCAACCTGAGCACCAAACCTGACTTATAGGTCACTTCCAGTTTGTTTACACAGCCCTTTCCCAGAAAGGGATCTGTGCAGAAAGGGATCTGTGCCAGGTGCATTCTTGTTCTGTTCCGTTTCCAGTGTCAGCTGTGCCAGAGAATAAAAAGAATAAAGCAAAAACCAGACACCTCATGCAAGACATGCTTCCAAGTATTTGCATCACTCTCAACATTGCCACTGAACAGTGGAAAGAGTCACTGAACAGTGATCCTTAGTACTAAAAAGCAGTTGTGAACAGGAACATGTTTACAAGATGAGTTTCCTTGACTATTCTGACACAAAAAAGGTATTTAGTTTCACAAAGCCCACCTCCTTAAAACATGGCGATGGATTTCTGATTTGTTCAAGCATTGCCCACTTGACTGTTGCCTGTCGTATATTTCCATCGTATTCTCTGGAGCTCTGGGTACCACTTGGAGTACCTCTTGATCGTTCATAACCAGGTTCATTAAAATATGGTTCTGCTACAAGTATAAGAGATTGGACAGATACTAATACCTGTTAAAAGAAAAAATATATGTATTAGAACTGCTATTCACGTGCTTTTAAAAATATACGTAATTTTGCTTACTTGTATGTGAAAACACTTATGACAAAGCATTCTTATTTGCAGTACAGACTGTTTGCAAGTAGGGAATGTCAGTGCTTTTAAACGGAAACCATTACTACACATTATAAATATAATGCTTACTATTGCGAATTTAGTTCAAACACATAGAAAATGTAAAAAATAAGTTAAAAATATATAAAAATAAGCAAAATAAAGCATTTAAAGCAATGCATTTCTAATTGCAACCTTTTGTGAAAGAAAGCTAATTTATCAAGTTAAATCAAAGATTCTTGATCCTTTCTTATTACATGCCTCAGAATGATACTGAGGTGCGAGGCATCGCTGCAGTAGATTAAAGAAAAAAAAAGAAAAAAAAAGGTCCGTGCAAATGTTCTAGAACTGACTCTCTTCCCAGCCTAGATATAACTTAAAGCTTAGGAGTATCCCCTTATTTAGGAGTCTTGTTTGCAAATCTGTATGAAAGGAGTCACTCTTTTCCTTGGAACATGCAGAACATACAGTTTACATCAGATAGATACCGTGTCAGCAACAAAGAGCTGTTCTCTCAGAAGGCAGTGCCCCAACAACCAGGTAGTTCTGCTCTGTGCTTAGGAGCAGCACTCTCACAGATTTTCTCTTGTAGCAACACGAGCAAATAAACGTTTCAGCTTTCCACACTCTCTCTGTCATGTTTATTGACTATAAAGACACAACGTCTGAACAGTAAGTTCTTTCAAAACAACGGCTAAGAAGGAGTTGAATGACCTAAGTTAATCTCACCGCCACCTCATGGAACCACATTCTTAGCTCTTTTGATGCCATGACACTTTCTATTTGTATACTTGATGTGCTCAAACTGTAGTACAGACAGGCAATCTAGCCCACCAAAGCCTTGTCATGGTGGACAGAGCACATGCTTGTGTAGTGGGAAATGTAAACTAGAGTTCTCCAGTTTGAGGTGAGGTGGAAAATTAAATATTGCCTCCCTTCCCTGCCATGCATAGAAGAAGTAGCCATGGCTATCTTCCTTTACACTTAAAAGTAAAAATGCAGATAAATACATTAAAATATACAGAATGTTCTGCACAAATGGGATCTCAGCAAGAAAATAGTCATTTGTAACACTACAAGGGAAAAGAATGATCTAATTCTGTTCCAACAGCTCAGATACCTAAGGAGTTGTAGTGATTTGTGGATTTCGTAGTCATTGCATGTGTCTGGAAATAATTCAGTTTTTGCTTTTTTGAATTTTGTATTTTAAATATATAATTTCTAAATAGCTATGGTAGAGAAATTTGACTATATGCAGCACAGTACTTTCTTGGCCTTAATAAGCATTTGTTATAATGTATAATAATTGTAATGAGTAAAAAACTCTAAACTGATATTCCAGTTTAATTTGGGTCAGTAAAGTCAATTGCTGGAGTGTTTTTGGGTGGTCTGTTAATAGTTCCATCTCTGAGTCAGAAAAAAAGCATGCAGTACTTAATTCTTTCCAAGCAATTTATTTCACCCTCCAGCTGTTTTCTATTTAATCTACAAAGTGTTTTTGTCTTGGGGGGAGAAATGACAGAACTTTTTCCAACAGCTCCCTTACTACTTTCACAAACTTTAGCTCTAAAAAACTTTAGCATTTTGAACTTAAATGCTGTATGAAATTTCTAGCAACCAAATCTACTAAATTCATATAAGAAAAAGTACTTCACTGAAAATTAGCTTTCTTAATATCTATCTAACATCAGTTTTATTGTTATAGTTCAAAACTTCATCTCTTGATTACAAAGTTGGATGTTGGGAAAGATATACCATGTAAAGAACTACAACTTAGACTTCCAAATCATATTTTTCGCTTGTAGAGAGCATTAACATCTCCAAGCACGAAAATTCCACAGGCTCCCTGGGACGTTTATCCTAGTGTCACCCTCATAATGAAAAAGCTCTTCCTAATATTTTATCAACATTCCCCAAGTGCCATCTTATGTCATTAGATACTTGTCCTGTTGCTCTATATCTTTAAGAGGTATCTGGCTCTATTTTCTTTATACCTTCCCCATCTCTCTGCCACTAGTTCTGCCACCTTTCCGCCCTATCTTGTAATCCATCTCTCACCTATTTGGCTATGATACTGAAGGGGACTGGAGCAGAGGTTTTGCCGATGTCGAAGTAAACTATGTCCACTGCTCTCCCCTTGTGCAGAGACAGATTCTCATAGTAGACATCTAGTTGGTTCATTAGGCTCTATCACCCCAGTACATCCATATTAACTACTGTCTTCAAAGTACTTGAAAATAGCTTTCAGGAAGATTTGTTTCATAATTCTCTCAAGGACTCCTGTGTTGCTAAGCAAGCTGTAAGCTCCCCAGACTGTCCTTCTTGCCTATCTTGACAATGTGTGAGATTGGCCAGTCATTGGGAATCAGCCATGCTAGTTGCGACTTCTCAAAGATGAGAGACGACAGATCTGCAATGGCACTGGCTAGCTCCCATGATGATTTGGTTCCATGATCTTGCAGGTCCAGTTGCCTTGAATACTTATTTTCTCTGTTGAGGGCAATTCCTCTTTCTCACAGACCGAGGGAAGTCATGGAAAAGGGCAGGCAAATTTTAGCCCTAAGGAATGATGAAGAGATTACCTCTGCTTTTTCCATGTCCTCTATCACTACATTTTCTGATCCACTGAGCAGCAGGACCACAACTTCTCACTGTTTTCTTTTGCTGCCAACATACTTATAGGAAACCCTTCTTGATCTTTGGTTCTCTTGTCATTTTCAACACCAGCTAAGCTTTGATTTTTCTGAGCCATTTGGCCAATGCCTTTATATTCCTTACATGAAGCCCATTCCCTCCTATACCCACTTCTATGTACTTTCTTTTTGCAGTTGAGCTCAGGCAGGAGTTGTTTATTTACTCATGCTGGCTTTCTGCCACTCTTCTTTGATTTGACACATGGAATACATAATTGCTAAGCTTTTAGGGGACTAATCAACCAGCTCTCCAAAGCCAATTCCTGAACAAGTTGAAATCGCTTCCGCTGAAGAGTTTCAACTTAATATGCTGAAGTACAAAGTTGCATAGTACTTTAGAATCTGGAACAGGAAATCTACCTTGTGCTGTGAAGTAACTATTCCAAGGAACAAAATGAGAAAGTGCCATGGGAACCCTGAATAAATCATTGCAAGTTGTTATTTTGCATGATGTATGTGCTTATTGCTTAACACATTCCTATGGCAGAAAACTGAAAATGTTAAGGACTGTTTAGACAGTTATCATAACCTAGTACGTCCTGATAAATTCTGGGCTAATTTATCACTGATTGTCACTAAAGATAGCACAACTATACTTTAACTCCTCAGTTTTATTCCACTACTCAGTTTTCTTGTAGAATTCAGGAGTACCTTTACAGTTTTTCACTAGTATACATCAATTGTTCATCTCTTAGAATGTGGAGCTTTATCATCACCATAAATAGCTTAAGATATAGACATAATATGAATTCCAGTAGATGATGCCATCTTAGAGTCTTCTTAAAATAGATAAATAAATAAATAAATCGTCCAAGCCAGTCCATGTGGTACTAGGAATGAGCTGCACATACAGCAACTCTTCAAGACAAGAGCAAAAGGAATACTGGTTGAAAACAGCATTTTGAGTAATTTGCCAGTGTTTCTTTTCTAGTGTTCCAGGGCTATTCAGAAGCCTTGAACAAAGTGAAATGAGCTTTCAGAGCCACAAAAATATCACCTGTAACTCACCCTATATGATTTCCATAATTGATTACCAACACTCATGAATATGTAAGAAAATCAAGCACCAAAGCGAAGACTGGTGGTAGACTATAAATACAGCAGAATATGCTTCAGTTTTGAGCATCTCAAAGCCAGACTGAATTGACTCCCTACAGAACACAAAGTCCAACTTCAGTATGTGCACCTCAAGCTCAATTTAAGAAACAAAACCTGAATGTTCAGTGAAATAATTCAAGTGAACACTTCCTGCTAGTGTAAAAGCCAGCCCTGCCCTCCTACTTTAGAGCCATTCTCCCTCTCTCTCCAAGGTGCCTCTTCTTTTTTTCTGTACCAGCGCAAGTATCTTCTGCTGGAAATAGAAGATTTCTGAGAGAATAATTGTTTCTAGTTGGCTGTAGTTGGAGACCCAAGACATACAAAACGAGAATGGACACAAAATTACTTTCAGAACTGAAGACAAACCCGATTTCTCTGAATTCTCTAAGTAACTTAGCAAAGTACTTTTAGAGCTGTCCCAATTCAAGAGTAATTTCAATTAAGACTGTTTTGAAGTATGCAAAAACTTTATTAAAAAAATCCCAGGGTTTAAAAGTTAGTTTCTCATACCAAAATATTACATTACAGAGATAGTAAGGAAGGTAATTTGCACCACGCACATTCTGTCTGTGAAAGCTATCGCAATTGGCACTATACTTTGTACTCATTTCCAAATGCTAATTATATGGCTCTGTGGAAAATTACAGCACCCACCAATATTGAAATCAGAGAGCTCACCTCTCCCAAACATTGTTTTTATAGAAAGGTATTATCTAGAACATCAAAACTTAAATGCACTTGTAAGCACCCTATGCTGCTACCTCACTGCTAACCACAAGCCATTGTTCCTTATAAAAGCATTCAGTCAGAGCAGCCTTTCAAAACATTTTTATAAGGACAGTCTTTATTATATTGAGTTTTACTGAAAGATCATACTACAACATGTAAAAAATCCAAGTGTATGGGGAAAGCATATCACATGTCTGAAAGCAGCTTGCTGGTTTTTTATGTATTGTTAGAATAAAAATAGCATCTTCCATTATTTTTACTATTTTAAACTTGGATAACAACTCCATTGGCCACTTAGGAGAAAATTAAGGGAAGTCTAAAGGTCTAGATTTCTTCATATAATAAATGGGATGTTGCTTCACTTGACAACTATGTAAATCAAATGATTATGAGCCATTAAGATGATAGGTTGCCTGTACACAGCTGAATTAATCTTACTGGCAACTTACTTCTGCACAATCACACTGATAGAGTCTAACACTATGCAGCAGTTCCAGTGAGTTTTAAGTAACTTGAAGTGGCTCATCATGCCGTGATTGCATAAAAAGGTGGCTGCAAACAAGGTACTATGCAACCAATTAATATGTACAGCAGTTACATGGATCTTATCCACATCATCTTAAGTGGCAGAGAAATCCCCACCATAAACTTTTGATCCTATTCACTTAATCACTTGTTGGATCTTTGAGCTTGGAAACTTTCCTCAAAATAAATAAATAAAAATAAATAAATAAATAAAAAAAAAAAAAAAAAAAAAAAATTCTGCCTGCAATCAAAAGCTTGTAGTTAAGGATCAAGTATGTTAATACTCCAGTTAACCTACAGAAATTAACCAGTAAGACTTGGCATTATGGAATGGTTTATAGCTGAAGAAAGTGAAGTGGTGAAAAAATCTGAGTAAGATAATCTCATAGGTAAGACTCTATGAGGATTGATCTCCACACTTACAAGAGCACCGAAGTACCAAAATAGACAACATGCTCTCAGGCTCCCTTAAAAGTCTAAGTTGGATGCTCTGATACCTTGAACAAAAGGAGCCCATATGGACTGGGTTACAAGTGTTCAGTCCAGCCAGGTTCAATGTAATTTTCTTGATTTCCACATACAAGTCAAAAAATGTGGAATCAGTTGGAATTGTTTCTAGGCAATCTTTCGAAATCAGTAAGATGTAACTCTTTTTGTATTTGACGGATCACACCTATTATGAAAGTTAACTAGTTTTAAGTTATCAGCTATTCATATTTAACTTCTGCGTAAAAGAGGCGAGGATTTGCCAGATAAGACAAGATTGGTTTTTTATTGTAAAGTTGCAACATTTTTCAGAAGTATAATTTGGATTTTTTTTTTTTTAATTGCATTAAAGTGATCCTCACATAGGTGAGACAGCTTTTCTCAACCTTGCAGCATTTGCCAATACAAGAAAATATTTGAAGGAAGACAAGATCTGGGAGTTTTGTATTCTGTGAGTTTTCAGTCCAGCTTCTGACAAATTCAAGCAGTTATTTAACTCAATTGTAGCTGCTAAATATGACTGCCTGGGTATAAGTAAACAAATATCACTAAACAAATATACAAATATATGCTCCCAGTGCAACAAAAGGATGTATACATGTGGGACTAAAAAAAAATCAGCTTAAAGAGGCACTCCTCAAGAGAAACTCAGAATGGCTTGAGTGCTGGACATTCACAGCATATTAATTTCATCCTTACAATAACATTGAAGTAACAATCAACTGTTATGAACTCCCCCACAGCTCCTTCACCGTGCACTGAAAGACTCATATGTAGATACATCTACCTGCATTCATGAATCTGACGTGAGTTAATTCTCCCATGCTCTGAACTCCTTGGGAATCAGACTGATTATTGCAGCTTTTTATCTTCTAAATAGCAACACTTACTAATACAGCTTCTCAGTTGGACCCTGCTTACTGACCTAATACATAGGTGAACTAAATTCCAGCCTGTTTGCAAAATAATGCTTAGACATTTCAGATGAACAGGTTAGTACCAGTTACAGAACAGGAATGTCACAATAAGACATTTTATGGATGACTGTTTTGTTTTTCCTTACTCAAGGAAGAAAATTCCAGAGTAAAATCACAAAGAGAAAGCGTTCAGACTGACAAACTTACTACTCAGTGACAAACTGAAGAGAAACAAGAAATACTCACCTGCAAAAAACTTGATGTTTGAGGATTCCATTTCTCTTCTGGCCTCCCATGCCATGTGTTAAGAATGCTTAAACATACCTGAGAAAGTCACATGATTAATACCACAGATAAATACTATAATAAATTTGCTTTGCTTGGGTAGAACAAAATGTTAGCTTCACATCAAGTTCCTTTTTTTTGGGCAAATTTTTGTGTAACTTCATTGCAAAAGACGAGTTTATTTCCCATGAAATTAATTTGAAATGAAAGTGGATAAAAGTAATGAGGATAAGGAAGATCATATGCTGATAAAAGAACAAAACAAACGCATTACTTTCCTTCAAAGAAAACTTACGGATTCTAGTGGCTCCAAAAATGAATGAATCATTAATATCTGATGCTCTATTTTCTTCTTTAAATACTGTTCTAACACTTCTTGTTTTTAAAGAAAATCATTCTGACTAAGCATTTCAAAGGTGCTCTCTGTCTCACTAACAAGGAATTGAAAACACTTATCAACTCTTATGACTTATCTGAATTTTTTGTAGTCAAGTCGATAGAGTTCTGGAACCTTATCATGATGAGAATGGAACAATCAGAGAAGGGAATGCAATGAGTCAAAATATAAGAAATCTAGATAAGAGTATTCACCGTGACTTAATGCGAAGCATGAGAAAAAGGATAGACATTCTCAAATTTGAATTACATTCAGTGTCTATGTTAAGAAAAAACTCTGTGTCTAGTACTGGAAAGGAACGTTACAGCTTCTGAAAACAGTAAGCAAGGGGAACCATGAAAGGCAGTGGAAAAAAGGAAAACCATTGGCCATAAACATCTTGCATTAAAGAAGTTGAGTGCCACTCTGGTACAGTCAAAGCTTTTTTGTTGGTCTTCAGTGGAGATATATAGATAACCATTTTGGTTGTTCTACATAGAATTTCATACGTGCTTATTTTTGATATATGTGGAAGTTGCATTTCCCTGGTACACACCTGATTTTCTGTGACGTTTTTGGAACCTTCAGAATGAGGTATACCACAACATGGAGACTGCGGGCTAGGAAGAGCTCATCATTTGCTTCATCTTTTAATATAATTTCCAAAAGTTGCAGTATTTTTTAAAGCAAAATGGTTATTCAATCCTTTGTTTAGAGTTGCATTTGCTTTTTATAAAGGACAATTTTTCCTCCCTTTAAGAAAAAGCACTTTTGCATGGAGAGAGAGACAAGGTATGGGCAAATGCAACTAGTTGCAACTGATACGAAACACACTTTGTCCATGGAAGGAATCCTGGGTCACTTAGCTTAAACAGATCTCTGCCTGACTGATTTAGCAAGAAAAGTGGAAAAGAACATTTCTGCTGATCATTTGATTGTAAAAGGAGGAAAAAAAACACCAAACCAAGCACCTCTAAATTCAGGGAGTGTGCAATACCTCTCTCAGCTTTTTATACACAACTGAATATTTTAATTAAGAGTCAGTTATGAGCAAATTTTCTTAAGTTTTAAGAAAATTTGGAAAAGGAATTGCTATACCACTGAGTAGCAGTAGAACTCAATACTTTGCAATGTTATAGATAAAGACATGCAGGGTTTTACCACAAAGTGGTACATTTTTTTCACTAAGGTGCCTGTTAAGCTGCTGATCAACCCTTGCCCTTTTCTTAAACCTTGCTGGCCACAGCTGTGTGACAGCAGGACCTGTCTCCATACACACACAATCACAAAGCATCTGGATGAGCAACCTACATTCGGACAAACTACCAGGTTTGCCAAACCCAGAATACAAAACATACCACATTCTGGGGGCAAACATGACTGGAAGCAAAGTGCTGAGTAAACGAGTACTTTGGCCTCCCATTCATAAACTGTTTAATCTTGGAAGATCAGAATCATCATGCTTAAGACACAAAACCACTAAAGAACTTAAACGGAGAAGTTCCATCAGTTTCACAAGAGTAAAGTTGACCTACCTTGCCATCGTTGTAGAGATTTGGATTAAATCTCACACTGTGGCCTCCAGTTGTCTCCAGATTCACAAGTGGAGGGGAGTTAGGATAATCTTGTGGAAAATACACATCAAACTCAAAGCACCCATTTGCATAAGGGGTGTCTGCTGGACCAGTAATGAGAACCTACCAATGTTAAGAAAGCAAAAAGACACTTTTCAGAAAGAAACCTTATATTTGTCATCCAGTTGAGATTTCTGCAAATTACGGGAATAATTTTTATTTCCAAACACAACTTATCAGAAATTATTATTAAATATCATCCTCACATACAGGCTATCAGTCTGTTCATTTCAGTAGTCTAGATAACTGAAGATCCCCTGCTAATGTCCATTTCTCCTTACAGATTACAAACGGAAAGCAAAACAGAAGGTGCTAACATGTCTGCCTTCTAGCTTCAGGACAAGAGGTGCTCAGTGTATTTCTCCATACCAATCGTTTTTAACTGACTTAATAACGTAGTATACAAAGATACACTTTTGACTGCAATGGAGTAGCAAAACTACATTTTTCCTTTCAGAGAGGCTAAAGAACAAACCCTGTCCTATTAAGTCTACTTCGCTAACAAAGTCCTCTATTGGTAGACGGATGCCCATCAAGTTCTTAAAAAATCATCAGACTAAAATACCACCAACTATATTAGTTTAGAAGTTGAGATAACAACTGAAGTACAAATGAAATACTTCTGTATCTTTTTATATACTGAGCTGAAAGAGGGAAATAAAAAAAACATTACCTTCATAATGTCAAGCCGCTCCTCATCACAACGTACAAAAACACTGGATGAAGATGAGAGAGGCAGTGATGTTGAAAGAGTCACAGCTTCTTGTGCAAGACGTCGGGCTCTGGCAGCACTGTTGGCATCACTTGCATTTTTTACCTGAGACATGTAGTGGTAATTTACTTTAAAAACCAATTTTCCATCATCATCTTCAGAAACCATTTCAAATGTATCTAGAAGAGGAAAAAAAAAAAAAAAGAAAAAAGAAAAGCCTCAGGAAAAGAGTGAAGTTAATAACAGATCAGTCTTGGATGAAGATTCTGAGTTTTAAAATCAGGAAATGTGTATCAAGAAAATGTGCAATTTGGGAATTAACAGTGATCTCAAAAAACAAAGCATTACCAGTCTTGAGTTAAATGAACTCCTGCAGCAAATTTACAAGCTCTCATATGCAACTTGTCCAATGTATGCCATTTCTGATTTGGAAGGCTACCAGCTTCTCCAGGCCAGGAATATAATGGTATTTATAAACACATAATAATGCTACTAGTGCCAACAGCATTTAATTGTGTCGTGGTTGCAAATGTTATTAGAAGATCATACAAAATTACAGTGAGGTTAATTTTCTTTAGTCATTTAATATACAAAATCTGCAGCTTGGCTGACAGAATGAGAAGCTGCCATTACAAACTTTCCTACCTGCCTATTCCTGGCATACAACTCCACAAACACTTGTGAGGAAAATCCCTTACAAACACAGCAGCAAATAAATGTGACTGCAAATATTGTAACTGCAACTCAAAAAATATTCATAAATACGCTTCTGCAATAATTTTACAGCTCTATTTGGATAAGATACTATTCTTCATTAATTTCTTCAAACACATTCTCTTATGGCCAAAATGAGCACTGATTCTCACTGTGTTTTCCAAATGCAACATACTGAGTTTCACAAAACAGCACAGAATGAAGTTTGCGACAGTTCCATTTTACTCTAATACGTTTTCTTCTGAATTCTATTCCATTTAAAAAATAAAAGCCATATTTTTAAAAAATGTACTTTTAATAAGGCTTGATAAAAGCTTTAACAAAAGTATTTTTATATATGAACTAATGTTGCAATAGAATCTGAGGACTGAAAATCTCACAAATGAGTACTGGAAAGAAAATATGAACATCATATCTGAATTCTGTGACTGGTTCCATTCACGTAGTACACAGATAAAGTAACACATTTCCTATTTGTTCAATGACCACATTAGCTGGCAACCTGAGAATACCGACTTGTATAATTTTCCATGTATGAAAAGTATCATTTAAAAATACCTTAAAATTATTTCAAAATATAATCATGGTATCATTGCAACAGATTATTTCTTATGCACACGCTTTCTAAAATACATTCACACTTCTCAACCTACCAAACTGGAGTTTTTTCATGACAGCCACATACTTTTCTTCAAGAGAGCGTAAAACAGACAACGGTTTGGGCTTCACAGCAGCTTTTTTGGAATATTCAGCCATCTTCTTTTCTGTTAAATAAAATGTGATGATTATTTGTAGTTAATGTAATTCTGGGGCAAATACACCAAACATTTGGGGATTATTTATCTTGAAATGACATTTTATGATTACAGTATCTGCAAAGAATTCTGAATACTGGGGATCACTCACAACATACAGATTTTTTTCACAGTATCATAGAATGGCTTGGATTGGAAGGAATCTCAAAGATCATCCAGTTCCAACTACCCTGCTGTGGGCAGAATTTTCAACCACTAGATCAGACTGCCCATCAAGCCCAGTCTTAGAGCATCCACAGCTTTTCTGGGCAGCCTGTGCCAGTTGCCTCACTACCCTCTGAGTGAAGAATTTCTTCCGAACATCTAACCTAAACTTCCTCTCTTTCAATTTAAAGCCATACCCCTTTGTCACTATCTACCTGTGTAAAGAATCAGCCCCCCTCCTGCTTGTAAGCTCCTTCCAATTACTGAAAGATCATGATGAGGTCTCCCTGAAGACTTCTCTTTCCCAAGCTAAACAATCCCAACTCCCTCACCTTTCATCATAGGAGAAAGATGCTCCAGCTACTATTTTTTTTTTCCCTTTTCCAGGCAGCAGTAGTAATTTAAGGCTTTTAAACAGCAACAGGAGTATGGGGAAGGGTTGAGGTCATGGTTTCATGCTCAGCTATGCTGATTTGCTGCCTCTTCTGTCTCATTTCTTATTCTGGGGGATGGAGAGCTTATGCTATCAGAAACACATTCTTAAAGTGCTGCCAGTTCTATTCTGTTCCTTTATCCCTAAGCACATTTCTCTCAAGAGATCTCTTCCAACAGTTTCTTCAACAACCTGATGTTTGCTCTACTGAAGATCAGGGTCCTGACTCCAGTCTTTGCCAGGCCCACATTCCTTAAGATCACTAAATGGACCAGGGCATGGTTGCTGCAGGCCAGGCTGCCTCTGATCTTAACCTCTTTAGCCATCTCCACATTTCTCACTGTTACTTTTCATTATCCGAACAGCTAAATAAAGATGGTTATCTCAGCTCAGGAATAATTCAAGACCAGTCCTGCCATGAGTATTCTTTTATCCACTCTCCAGTATCAGGAGCTGGTTATAAACTCCTTCACAAAACACATTCTCACTAATTACATCACTTCTCCTTAGTTTTCTTTACTAGACAATCGGGTGGTTGGTTGGCTATATGCAGTTCAATCCACAATTCAGATTTTTGTTCTGCCTATAAACATGCTAATTCACAAGGTTTAGCTTTAATAGCAAAGGCCTTGCTACTATAGGTTATATCTCCTGTCTTCTAACAGGAAAAACAATGTACTACATAACGGTGCAGAAGGTTATGAGATGTCCTCTAACTTGATTTATTCTATATCCTGATTTTAGAATTTAAGACTAATGCAAAGCTCCAGACAGCTGCACTTGAAAATGTAGCCAGTCACTGCAGCTGGGGGGAAGTCTTTTCTCTTGCTTTTAAACCAATTTTAAATTATCTGTCAATGAGCAAATAAAAGTATTTCTATTTTACCTTGGTTTGCCTGGCGTAAACTGGTGGTAGCAGCATAAACTATCTCAGCAGTCTTCTGGATGTCTGGTACCAAAAGTGTCAGTCCCTCTGGTTCTTGATCAGAAGCATCGGGCTTTACCCCTGCTTTAGCCTTGTCTTTTTTAGACCTGTGGATGTACAAACATATTTATATATTTTGATTGTGATAACTCAGTCCTTAGCAGCATACTCAATTACTGAAATGAAGATGTTATATTTAATATTAACTATGCCTGTTTCAGAATTTAACACTTAAGAGCTGGAATAAATTTACATTGTTATACTGCAAAACTTAGAGATTCTAATGGTAACGAGCACTCCCTGCCTCATCCTCCCAGCTGTCTTCTGTAAATATTTTAATATCACTTACAGATTACCTTGAATTGGAAGGGAACCATAGGGATCACTGAATTCAAGTCCTCTTTCTCCTTTATGGAGGACTCTTCTTCAAATATCTCTATACCCACCAGAACACAGAACAACTGCAAATTCTCCAAGCAGTATCACAAATGCAGGGTTCTGATGCAAGTCACATTAGCTCACTGAATGGAAGGATTTAGGATCCTTGTTCACTAAATGGATAGATTCAAAATCCTCATTCACTAAATGGAAGGATTCAGGATCCCAGAAAGATCCTTCCTTTGCAATAGCCTATAACCTGAGGTCTGCACTGTGCTGAAGGTTACAACCTTGTGAGTCACCAGAGATGCTTCCCTGCAGAGGTGACGACACCCACAGAGACTCACTGCTCCTGCAGTAGATGATGGCATGGTGCATGTGTGGTGGAGAAAAGAATGCTGTACTGAACAGATGGTTAATAAAAATGGACACTGACTCAGTTCCATACAGACTCCAAATGTAATCTGAACTGAGTGTTCAGCCTAACCTGCCCTTACAGGAGCAGCCTGGGAAACTGCTCTGCATTGCATCACTTAAAATGAACAAAGTTATGGTGAAGATCTAAACAAGATAAACAGTCAAGAAGCAGCAGCTTTCTTTCCCACTACCATACCTAGAAGCAACCTTAGCAAGAAGAATTAGCAATGTAATGCTTTGATGTTCCAAACATATATATTGATAAATATCAGTTACAATACACTTTATTTTGAACTAGATGTAAATAATGCATAAATAACTAATCTCTAAAGTATTCAAAAGAGATGATTACATCAATAACAAAAGTCTTTGCACCATACCTTATAAAATAAAAACATCCCTAGAGCACACTAATAACAAAATTCATTACTGCAGCATGATACAGTTTCTGTGTTCCAGACTTGATCCAATCTGATGTTAGCCCATTGATGACTTCAAGCAACTCTGAGCTTTCAGATCCTCCAAGTCAGGAGGAACGCACTGAAGGCAAACAGCACAACTCAGAGTTCAAGAAACAGTTTAAAAAACAGCAGCTGCCTCTCTCATTTACACCATCTGAAGTCCTTATCACTGTCTTTTTCCTTGTGGAAATCTAAGCCAAGATTTTTTAAATAGCTCGTGTTAAGATTTGATATGTGTATTTGAGTTCACTAAACCTCAGTGATAGCTGACATCTCAGACACACTAGCAGGCAGCAGTTCCAGGAGAGGTGTACACAGTTAGCAGTGCTTGCTGTTGGTGTAGAACTCTTATACTTTTACTACAAAATCTTGGAGAAAAATTTCTTTCCTCATTTTGCCTTCCTATCCTTACTTGATTCAAATCTATTGGTATCTAGATTAGAATATCAGCTTATTGTGATTAATCCTGCACAGTTGAGGCTGCTTCAGGACTACCTTATATACATATATTCAGTTATTTACACAATTACTTGGAGATATTAACAGTGATTTTTAGGTTTGCAGTTTATTTACAACCAACATATGGTAAATCAAACAATTCCCTAGTCTCCAGATGGGGAAGTCTGTCAAGGATTCCCCAGTGGTACAGACTTTCTGATATACACTGATTACAATTTTTGAAGTTCACAGAGTTTTGTCATCACTTGCCTCCTGAGACAGAAATGAATTTCATTGTCAGTGCACTATTATAGCTGACTTTTAGGTTATTTTACAGCAGAAGATCACAGCAGCCCTTTCAAAAATCACATCCTCATAAAATGGTTCATTATGACTATTTAATGAATGCAATTAAAAAATAGATTAGGTACACTAAAAGGTTAAATCTCATATGGAAGCTCTGGAACTGCTGCTGGAGGTGTGCATCTGGTCCATGCACCCACCTTAGGTAACAACAAGAATGTTCACATTCCCTGGCGTGGAAAACCCAGGCACATAAACAATTTCCATCCTGAAATGGCTATAAAAGGCATGAAACAAACGTAACGTAAAGCTCAAAATGTGGAAAGTTGAATGGGGTTCACATACAGCTGATGAACAGGGGACTCGGTACACCCAGAAGTAAACACAGAACACCGGAGTACCTTGTGGCCTGCTGAGGCCTAGCGGTCTCCTGCATGGAGCCTGAGAAAGAAATACTTGCAACAAGATTCTGTTGGGTTTGATGCTGGAGGTCAGAAGCAGGACTTTCAGGGCAGTGCCAACATTGCTCTCAGGACAAATTTGCAGCAATACAGAAGACCATTTTTTGGTCCCTAAACCTATATCTTTATATAATCTCAAACACATGATATTATTTTGTGTCCTAACAAAAGAAACCCACTTAGGTGAAGTATTCTCCCATCTGTGAGCATGTGTAATACGGGCAGAACAAATTATTAGCTGCAGAAACATTGTCCTCCCTTCTTGGTACCATCTCCACTCTATCCTGCTGCTGCAACTCTGCCAGGACTCAGAGCTGCAGCTCTCCATATCGTGTGTCATACACAGGTCTCAGAAGGCCAAAGAGATCCCAGCTGGGGAGAGGGAGTTGCTAAGAATTGCAGATGCTCTCCCAAAACTATGAATGAGGAGATCATACTGAAATTGAAGTGATAAATACAGCAGGATCCTTCCATCTTTCCTGCACTGTAGCAGCCTGCACACACATTTATGCACACATAAAAACTAGCAGCGTTACCACAGTCCTGAGCTCTGAGTTTTTCAGTATTTCAAAGTATCCGAAGAACCAATAATTCGAATAATAAACTAAGATAGAAAATACTGTTTTGAACTGTATCTTATCTATTTTTAGAAAACATTTACATGTCTGTGTTATGCTGTGCATTTCTTTCCACCAAGATTTTGTGTATGCAGCAAAATGCATCAGTTAATTAACACAGGCCAAACCTTTGTTTAAATGTTACAATTTTCAGAGTCAAGCAAGAGCCAAATATTTAATTAGGACTTAGAAACTTGCCTTGCAGTTTTTCACCCACTGAAGGAAAAGTGGACAATATCCTGTCAACTCATATTTAAAAGGATGACAGTAATTAATATATTTGCTAGAGAAGACAGCAGTGTACATGCTAATAATTTAAGCCATTAATTTAGCTTGTGCTGGAAGATGACATCCTTCTTTTTACACTGTGCTAAATGAATAATGAATGATACACTCCCAAGGCAACTTTAATTTTTAAAGCCAATACTTAGAGTTACTCACTCATGCCAGGTACTTAGAGGTAAACGTGACAATATGGAATGATACATTTATCAAATTACTCACAAAATAAAAGCAGTGAACCATTCTGTACTGCAGAGATGTTGCTTGGAACAGAATTCTACTCCATTTTATACTGATGGACACTTTGTTGTGATTAAATTGCCATGAGATCGGTATCACCCAGCCCTAATGCCAGACACCAAATAGATGCACATTCCTTCCAGTAACCTACAGATTTTTAAACCAATATCCTGAAATGTGGCAAAACAAACAAGGGAACCTGCCTTTGCAAATAGAACTGAGAAAGCCTAGTAGCCTCCTCTGAGATGGCTCCGCACACTCATCCTCAGGTGCTTCAAGTACTGTATTTACAGACTGTAAATTGAAGATTTCAACAAGGATTGCAGGACTGCTCCCTGCCACCAATCATGAACCCTGAACATGAGAGTTCCCCAGAAAAAACTGGTAGTGGTTTTGTCTCTTAAAAAACAACAATTAAATAATTACACCCAAATTCTTGGGACTTGATTAGAAAGGAAACTGTTATTTGCAGAATGCACCGTTTCATTTAGAAGTTTGTAGAAGATCAGTCAATGCACTGAAAAGCTATAGCAGGGAAAATGCTGCAGGCTCAGCGGATTATATTCTAACTTCTCTGCACAACAGAAAAAACAAAGAGCTCCAACAGCAGAGTGACAGGCAGGGTCAGATACTTTCAGACCATCTTGGAACTGTGCTGCATTAACTCTTAGCAGCAGAATGACAAATGACAGAAGTGTATGAGACTAAGGAATTCAGGTCTTCCTGAAGCAGTGACCACTTGGGTGGCCTGGGTGTCATGGAAAGTAAAAGCATTTCTAGTTAGGAATTTCTAGACATAGGCTTGCTATGTTCGACATTACACAAATCAGACATCAGATTATTTTGTCTAACTGAAGCATTTGCCACAGACTTCACAAAGTAAATGGCTGTTCATACATGCCTGCTTTGCTGCACAGAGTTCTCTGCAGCAGAGGACAGGAGAAGAACAAACGTCTCAAACTCACTTTCAGGACAACCCTCTCGGAAGCACTGCAGTTAGTGATGGCTTTGCCTCCTTATCAGACCAACAGCCATGAGAGCGGCTGATTCCTAAACATCTTCTCCATTATCCAGAAGGTTCTTGACTTTTCAATTCAGTACTATGGCATTTGAAGATAATGAAACTGAATGCTAACTGGAACCCAAAACCAAACTGTTCCCTTTGAATTTTGGATGGAAGTCATGTTCCAACATGGAAACGACATTTGGTAGACATGCAAGTTAAAGGAAAATGTTGTCTTTGAAAGCAGCTCCCATAATTATGTTGTTCTTATGGCATTTGACCTAAGAAGGGCAACAGATTGTCCCATTTAAGTAATTCATGCCAACACTTGCTTATATTGCTGGCAAACCTTCAGCTAAAAGGCTGAGAACGAAAACCTTCCACTCCAATGATTCCAGGCTGTCCAGGCTGTTGGTATTTTCATTCCATTTTATATACAGCTATACAGCTTTAAAGACAAACAGTATTATGCTTAAACCAATGAGCAAAAGGCATATAGATAATATAACTGAACCAATTACATTTAAAAAAAAAAAATCATCAGTTATTAATACTGACAATAATTCTATGCCCAAAGAATTATTCTTCATTTTCAGATCCTAAGATGACACTAAAGAACTATTAGTACCATGTTTTATTTCATCAAAACGAAAAAGAGTTTATGAGAGTAATGGTCAAGTGCTATTCTCACAGAGAATCTTTTTAGACTTTAACTTAGGGAAATAACATGAGAAGGCACAGGTTTCCATGCCCATTATATCTGAGACTACCCAACAGATGCCCAGACTAACAAAACAAGAAAGTATTTATACTGGAAATGAATTACACAGAAGCCAAATACAATTTTCTTTCCTATTTTAAGAGGATTACATAGACTGATATTCCTATGACTGCCACAAAAGTGGGAAGCTCTTGGACAGATATCGAACATAAAGTAATATTACTCTCTTTCTCTTGTATTAAGTCAGCAAGAAAATCACACTGTGGTACTACATGCTTGATGCAAGACTAGAAAGCTAAGTCAAAAAGGAGAAGAGAAATTCACAAGAAATTAAGCCCATCAGCAACTACTAGAAATTATTCCAAATAATAGGATTCCTGCTCAAAATTTCAAGTACTAATTGGCCTGTGTTCTCAGTTTACAATGGGAGAAAAATATTTTACATACACCTTTTTCAGATATTGTATTTATCTCTGTCTCATGATATTTCAGCATATGCCTAGGGAGGTCATTTCATTTTTTCAGGCAAATATGAATAGTGTTTCTTAATGAGCCAACTTCATATTGGAAGCAATTGATGAACCTAAGAAACTTCTTAACTGCTGGTGGCAGAAAATTATTAAGAGATTAAGAATGGGAATCTGAACTGCAGCATTTGCCTTTCAGTTCTCTCACTTCCCTCAGTCAGGGCATAAAAAGCTGATTCAACCATCACAAAAAAACCCATACTCAAATCTTCAGCTCTGGAAACTGGAAAGGCTTTCATCTCCAGAAAGAGATGAAAAGTTGGTTGTGAAATCTGTACCAAGTCCAGCACCTGCCAGAGGCACAAGGGATTGGGAAGCATGCAGGAGCTCCTTGCTTCTGTGAGTGCCAGTCCAGTGACTGTTCCCTCCAAGCAACAAACACACACAGCACCAACTTATTTGGTCAACTGATTTAAACGAAGTCTTCTCACACTTGTTGCTTGCCTGGTGAGCCATAACAGAAGTGCAACCTTTCATGTAAATCAACAGTTAGGTTCAGTGACAGCAGAATTTCAGAAGATAAGCCAGAATTCTGCAGAGTGTGAGAATCAAAGATCAAATTCATCTGATCACTCAGAATTGCTTTGAGAAGATGGCTTGGTCTTTGAAACAGAACAGCCAGAAACCGCAAAGAACCGAAAGAAAGACAAAACTAAGTTGTTCAGGCTGTTAGATTTATACAAAATGGCATTATATTTATCCAAAACATGCAGTTTGTCAGAAGAGTGAATTCAGAAAGGGAAAAACAATTTAGCAATACAGGTACTGGTTGTTCCTGAACAGAACAGGAAAAAGACTGCTGGTCTAAACCTTACTGTTGTTAAGATCCATGGCCCAACCAGCCTAGGACAGATAATAGGACAAGAATACCAGGTCTGATAAAGCAAAACTGGCATGTAACCATAGAGTAGAACTGTGGAGCAGAATCATCAAGGAAAAATGCAGCTACCAATTAGCCTGAGTTCCCACATTTTGTGGAAAAATCTGTATTTATTACTGGCTTTTTAAAAAGGCAATAATAAAGGGTGGTACCAAGAGACTGGTCTTACTGAAACAAGCTGTCATTTATGACTTGGCTGCATAACTTTCCTTAAGAAGTCCCCTGAACTCTGTATGGTGCACAGAACAAGCCTGTATGGCTTTATACTGCAAGCCTCATGCAGCCAGATAGCATCACTGCAGAGAAGGGATATTTGGACACTTTTCCATTTGTTTGTTAATGGCTCTGTCAGACTGCAGGAGTGTCTGACAAGAACTGTCAAGCGTGGAGTTTCTTGGAAAAGGGTAGAAGACCTTGAAACCTGGCACAGACAGCTCCAGGGCATTCATTTGTAATTTCAAATCATCTTCAGCATACCAGCTCACCTCTAAAGCTCATGTTAATGGAAAGATTAACTGTTGTAGAATCACCGTGTGCAGAAGCATTCTTTACATACGTAGTGCCAACAGATAATGCTAGTCAAAAACCTTCAGCTATCTTAGGCTTGCAGTACACAGTAGAATTCTCACCACAAATAACAGCTAAGTCTTTTGCCTTCTTAATCTTATACTTTGTGACAGAACCCAAAAAGGCTTCTCTAGCCTCTGACAGATAATCCCCTGAGGAATCCTTACTCAACGGGTATCCACTGAGGAATCTTTACTCAATGGATAAAGGAGCACAGTAGCACATACAAGAAACCTGTGACATTTCTGGTAAAAAAATATCATCTCATTTAATCCTCCTCAATCTCACCCTTTACAGAATGGGCATGTTTAAATAGCTTCCAAGGATGCTCCTGCTTTCAGACTGACAGCAGGAAATGTAAAGTCCTCACTGAAAAAAGAAATTTGAAATGTGAAGCTCCTAGACTCTTAAGCAGCAGTCCTCCTTCCAAAAAAAGTATGAAACCCACCAACTTATTTGTGTCGTGGAAAAAAAACGCTAGTAAGTAACACAATAAATTAGAATATATACATAGTAAAGACAAAGGTATGTTCTCAGTCTGGACAGTGGCATAACGGCTGTGATAATGAGAACAGTTACCTCAATCGGTTGGTATAGGTATCTACACAGGTCTTCATTTTAGCTAACAAGGTCCCAACAGAAGCTTGTGACTCCAACTGCTCTTCTTCCTCTTCGCTACTTTCTCCGGACAGAGGAAGCAGTAATGGCACCATCGACGTGCAAGATGCGATGGCACGGAGTAATTCCAACAGGGCTCGGTAGAGAGGGACGTGTCGGGCCATGTCCAAAACTAGGAGGAAAAACAATTCACGTTTATTACTAAAACTATATGAAACTAATTAAAATGTTAATGACAGTTATATAACATGGTATTTTGTAACAGTCATTTAACATTTATGTTAAGTTTTAATTGACTTGTCCGGAATAAATTGGGAAGATACCTAGAAAACAAAGGTTAGCAAAAGACACAAGAGGACAAAAGAAAAAGTGCTAATGAGTACACAGTAGATTACCACACCAACAATTCTTTTCTGGAAGCTTATTACACAAACCTGGCTCATGGTGTATGCTGGCAGAGATGGCAAACAAATATCTATAGGGGAGAAATTCTAACCTTTTACTCCCAGACAAAGTGAAAAGCTATATAGTGTAGCACTGCAGCATTTGGCATTCTAATAGCATAAGCAGTAATAAAAAAAGACTTAAATATCATCCATTTTTATCTATAGTTACATTCTCCTTTGGGAAAATTTGTCTGTATTACTGCAGGAATATTTATAGTCATGAAATAAATTTACCTGCTCAGAGGTCTAGCTTTTCTCCTTTCCAATTAATATCATCTTAAAAAACAATTATGCATTCTTCAGAGCATGCACTATTTGAAAAGGATGCATATTTTATCTGCACACTTCTGAACTACAAACCAAAAGGAATAAGAATATATACTAGAAGGCAAAGTTTACAGTTCTAGTGTTGCTCCAATTGATAAGAGTAACTGAGGCAGTACATAGCTATCAGCTCTTCTAAGTAGGAAAGACATGCAGAGACACTCATGATTCTAATGGATTCTCTAGCACCACATTGTTTGTTTTTCTTTTCCACTTGCCTGGACAAATATGCAATGGATGTCATTTCAACTGACTTTATATCATTAATAGAAATCCTGAAAATGTAGCAATACTCAGATACTTTAACACAGCTGCTTCCTCTGTCCCCAGGACATACTATTTTTAACCTAACTGCAGAAAAAAAGCCATTGCTCTAGTTCAAAGTGTTTACAAATGACTGAGTTTGATAAAATACATTTCTGCTTTTTCCAACACACACACACAAAAATTAACTGACAACTTGCATTAGGATAGAATGAAGCACAGAATAACTCTTTAATGTTTCATTTAGCACATCTCACCCTCCAAGCTACAGCATATCACAAACTCTCACGTCCCATTACCAATCCCTTAGCACTAAATGCAGCATGATGGCTCAGGATAAATAGCCAACTAAAATTCAACATGCAAGTTTATCCAAGTTTTCCAAGTCTCTCTTCTTTGATCAAAAGTTTGCCATTTGTATTTTGAAACTACTGAAACACCCCAAACACTTGACTGGGCAAAGTTTTTTTTGGTTGAACAGAAGGAAGATCTACTGAAACAAAGCATTAATCTGTCAGGTTTGGTATCACAGCTCTGAAAACACCTTGTCCTTAAACATATCATATTTAAATCAAACCCCAATGAATTTAAACATCGGCATTTGAAAAAATCACCTTCCTATTTTCCATAAAATATATATATAACACACATTCATTCCTTATGCTCACAGCCCACTCTGCAGTGAATAAAGACTGCTCCACTGAAAAATCCCTCAAACATGTAAAATGCTCAGTAAAGCAACAAGAACAGGTCTGAGGTGAAGAGGTCTGTGAAGGGCTGGTACATCTGGGCTGCTGGAGAAAAAGCGTGAGGGGAAAACAAAGAGATGAGATAAAATGCCCTGGTGTATCCCTCCTCAAAGTCCACCTCCAGCCTGCAGTGCTGAAACCATACAAACAGCAGTCTGCTGTCAGACAGCTGGGGAAAGGATAAACCCCAACCCTTTGATAACCACAGCAGTTCACTCCTGGAAAGCTTTGCTCTTTCTTTAATTTAACCAACAAATTTTCTCAAGGCCAGAAAACATCATTTCAAATCCTTCAGTGCCTGTTTGCCCTCTCCTCCTTGGCTGGATGGAGAGCTACGTTCAAATTCACTGCTGTGAGAGAAACTGAACTGACATCAACTTCAACACACAAATGTCTTCTAGGAAGAAAGGACAGAATTTATGTTTTTATCAGGTTCAACTAACTTACACTGCTTTGCAATTGTTCCCTTGTGAAGCAAATGAAAATTTGCTTGGTTTCAATTTAAACACTCTACTTTTAGAGAACAGCTACCATTTTTTAGTTTTATTTTTTACTTTCATGTTTATCACTGTTTTTAAAATACTGCCTTCTAGACTCTTCTATCTCAATTCCTTGTTCTCCATGCGTCTTACTCTACTTTTGTTCATTATACTTAGTAAAGATTATGATCTGTGCAAGTATGCTTGTCCAAAATACCAGAAAAGAATTCCCCGTAGTCCCCAGTGTAAAACCAAACAGAGAGGAAAATTTTCTCTCTTCAGAACTGGATATCTGGGTAAGTATAAAACTTGCTGTAAAGAGCTCAAAATCGGCAAACTGCTGTTTATTATATTTATTGGGCAGTTCTTCTATTCCTTGTGCCTCGTTCACTTACAATTGAAAGAAGATGCCAAACTGACTGCAGCATCTGTTTTCTGAAATAAGATGACTCAAGCATTTTAACAATCTCGACATTTACTTATAATTAGAAGTTCCCAAGTGGATTATGCTCCATTTTTAAGTCACCATGCTTAAGCCACTAGGAGCACACAATGCTTCTCTGTAAAGGAGCCACCTGGCCCAGCTCTGCTGCTGTGTCCACCCTCTGCTGCCTGGACCAGCAACGTGCACTCATGTGGCCACAGAATCTCCCAGCAGTGACACAGAGCACAGCAAAGCCTCCATGGTCAGCCTGGAGCACCCGGGCTCCAGCATCATCTTCATTGCTCCTAGAGTTTGCAACATACTAAGTTAGCTGGGATCCATGAGGCACATGTCTTTCCTTTAGATATCATTAGCTGTGTAGATGGGAGAGTACTTCAGAAATACAAATTATATGGCTCTTTAAAAAAAAAAAAAAGAAAGTCATTTAGATCCTGTATTTAAGTCCTTTAAGGGAACCAAAATTAAAAGGAATCAGATTTTCTCCATGTAGTATTACGGAGAAAAACATACAATGCAAATCTGAAAATTAAGAAATCCCATTTCCATCAAATAGATGCAATGGTACCTTTAGACTTCCATCCTTACGTACCTGTACCTCTCTGTCCATAATCACAGCAAGTTGGCTTTTAATCAAATATAAACACCAGTGAAGAACAAGTGTTACAAGTAAGCCACTGCTGCTGCAGCACGCTGTACCTTGGGAACACATGGAACTTCTCTTCTGTATTACTGAATTGGGCAATACAAGTTTACAGTAACATTTTATTGATGTTAAATACAGCGTCTTCCTGTGTTGGACTTTCTTTTCTATATATCAGAAAATAAAAATAAGTAGTTTTGCTCTCAGAGATGCTATAATTTGAATAGTATTAGTACATCTTAAATATATCAGAATTATTTTTATATGGGTGCTTCAGTTGTATAAGGCAGCACTAACAGCATTTAAGTTACATGGGCACATACATGAGCATACCAAACAGCAAATACACTGCATTCCTAAGAAAATGAAAACGGGAGATTGAAATTCTTGGCTTGGTAATAAATGACAGATGGATACATTACCCAGGATTCTCTGCTATTCCAGCACCAAAAATATTATCCAATAATCACAAATATCTGTTTGTCTCCTGCTGCAGTATTTGCAATTTTGAAAGGCAAAGAAGCCTAAAAACAGGTCAAAAATGGCAATTCATAAAACCAAGCTTCCCTCGTACCTCAGCAGTGAGCAGTTCTGACTGGGGGCTGGTGGAGGGGTGAAGAAACTGAAGTGATTTTAAGAAGTCTCCACTGGCAGAAGGTACTGAGCATCTGTCTTTAGAAAATGCCCATCTTTCACAAATACCAAAAGGTTGTGAGATATGAAAGCACCTACCACATCGCTGAAGAGTTCTCAACACAATCCAACTATTCCTGGAAAATAACTGACTTAGGTTCAAAAAAAACTGTGTGTGATTTTAAGAGATTTGGATTGCCTTCCACATGTATTTATGCATCACTGATACAGCTCTACTTCTTAAAAGACCTAAGTCTACCCATATGCAATTACAACCTCAGTATATGAAAAAGCACGTGAGGACAGGTAGCTTCATAGGATCAAGGTACTGCCTCAAATTATGTAAGTATCTGTAACAAGGTAATGCCCCTGTGGCTCTAATGCACTTGCTTTCTTTTACTATTACACAATATTCAAACAAAGAATAGCCAGGCCTAATGGCCCATTAAATAGATAATACTGAGCAGCAATAAATTTTTCTGCAATTCATTTAACAACCTCAGTACAACTTAACTGGGTACGAGTAAGATTATAAAGCTTATTTCCATTGTAATGGACATTTAAAACATAATACAAAGAATAAACATATTTATTTTATAATAAAAGAAATGATTAGTATAGTATATGCACTATATTAAAAATGTTCACACTTTACAGTAGATTGAAAAAATAGAGAATAATTTCTAAGAAAATGAAGACAAGTTGTGCTTTATAGGGATCTAATGTGAACGTATTCCCACTGCGATTCTCACTATGACTAAAACAGGAATTTCTACCCCAAAGTGCTTGTAAGGGTAATGTAAAACAAGGCAAAACAGACGCCTGTGGAACAACTACCACCTAAACAAAACCAAAACCCCTCCAAACTGGTTTTAAGTGCATCACATGATGTACACACTTCTGGCTTTTGTAGCACAAGGAAAGTATATCCTGTTGCCACTGCTGAAGGAAACAAGGCTGTGCTGGCACCAGGCACTCTTTCCAACTTCCTGCAGTTCCTACAGCAGCCATGAGCATACAGCCATGTTTAAAAGGAAACAACAGAAAGGAAAAGGGCATTCTGTACAGAATGCAGAGACTAGAAACAAGAAATATGAGGTTAAACCTAAAAATTCCTGCAAGTAGTATGGCTTGCATTTAATAGACCAAGAGAGGAGAAAAAAACAGATTAAAACTTGAACAAAATGACTTTTATAATCCACGATAAATTTGAATTCCGATTTTTACAGTAATGTTCTCATCTCCCATACTAAGAACTTTGCTTCTTGCATGGGGCACTTTTCAGAGACCCAAAAGCCTCCTCTGTGTCTCGCTTCCTCATTTGATTTGGATCTACTTTTCCCCTAAAAGATAAAACAAATTAGACTTCACATCTTCCTATGAAGACAAAAAGTATTTGTTCTTTACCTTCCTGTCCAGAAATAAAAACTCTGCCTCCATTTCAACTAATATGAAAGAAAGGTACCAATATTTACACAGAACAACTCTATTATCACTCTTCTATTTACATCAGGCATAAAGGCTCAAGGTTTGCTATACTGCATTCAAATCTCCCTGGCAAAAACAAAAGAATCCAATTACCAACAAAACCAAACAATCCAACCACAGAACACTTTTGCACTCCAAGAAACAGGTTTTTTTTGTTTTTTCTTTTAAACAGTAACAAAGTTAAAAAGACATTGGTCTCCTCAATTTAAAAAGATAGAAGTAAATAAGGTTATTGTCATTTCTCTTATTGAAAACCTCGAAGCTCAATGTTAAGATCATAACTGCGGTACAACACACATCTGCCACTGATGTATTTTTATTAACCTTCACAGCACTTAGAGATTCTCTCAACTTTGTACCATTCCTAAAACATGCCTTATAATTACTGAGGGTGTGCTTAGTAGTTATTCACAAACCTAAAATGCATAGCTGTGTTTAAATTAAGTTTTTCAGGATCTCCTTCTCCCATTAAAGATTCTCAGCAGCAAAAAAATGCCACTCCTCAAAAAAGCCACACAAAAAACCACTGATTTTGTATTTTCAGTTAAAACCGTCATACAGCCTTGCAATCACAGACACTGCCAGACATCCATGTCAGACACGGTGCTTCCAGGAGGGCCCCACTTCCTTTTCCTACAGATTTTACAAGTGCAGGTGCTCCTCATCCCCCTTTGTTGCATCTTTTCAAACATACGATCTATGAATGCAGTCCATGCTGCAGGCAATAGTGTCAGTTCCACGTATGTCATGCTCTGCTGCCTCTTGATTTTCTGTTTCACAAGCAACCCAGGGCAAGCCTCTTTTATAATAGGCCTAATTAGCACCCTATGTTCTGTTACATTTTGACAGAAAAAAAGATTGCCTGCAGAATATTTCAAAATCAGATATCTTAAAGGAAACATTAACCTTAGGGCAAAAATAAAAGCTTTCTAAACATTGTCATCTTGTAATCATTTAATTACTCTTATTTTTCTTTGCTTTTCCACATATAAGAATGGCATAAACATTTTCATGGTACCATTTTTGATCATCAGAAAAAAAAAAAAAAAGGCATCAGAAGAGATGAGTCCCTTTGCAGCAGCAGGAGGGGGAGAAGCCTCATGCTGGAAACTTACTTCCAGCTCAGGAGTTACAAACCCTCTATCAGAGCACAGTGAAACAACGCAGTAATGGTGGGTCTCCTAACATATGCAGGCTCCAAGTTCATGATGATGATTATTATTCAAATTCAGCCTTCTTCAAAGCACCTTGTTCCTATGGGGTCAGCAGTAGCAATCAAAAAAAGAAAAAGAAAAAAAAAAGAAAAAAAAAAGAAAAAAAAGAAAATAAACCAAATATGAGAAAACTGAAAGAAATCAGAAATTACTTATTGAAATGGCATTCAAACAGTAGTGTGACTTCAACAGATGTGCATTTCTCCATTGCCTCAAAAGACAGCATGGAACTGGAAAAGGGATAAAAGGCAACTGAAAAACTGAAGGTGCAGCAGGAGAGCTTCTGTACTACCTTAAATGAAATGAAGACCTCGCAGCCCCAGAGACTAAAGAAGCAAATGATAAAGTTTTTCAAAATTATCAGTGGTAAAGAAAACGTGAATAGGACCGAACCACACATCGAAAGAACTTGGCATGCCATGAGAAGGCTGCAGATTGTAAAAGAACATCAGGATGTGTTACACAATGCTTCACAGTTAGGCTTTGTAAGAGCTCAGCAGTAAATGCTGGGGCAGAAATATTATTACAGGTTTAGAAGTAATTGGGTAAATTCATGTAAGAATGTAAGAACAGGGCACCGAGGACTCATAAATGAGGCGACACAAGCCCTGGCCACACAACGGCATTAGCAGCACAGCAGTTACAGGTCAGCTCCACTGCTATGCTCTCCCACAGGCAACTGTTAGTGCCCACTGCCGGTGATAAAAGCACCGGGCCGACAAGCATGGTCTGCCCCAGCATCGCAGCGCTCACACGCCTGCTCTGGGAAACTAGCAAAAAATAACAGGCTCACTGCTGCAGGAAAGGGAAGTTGTGCGTTTCAACTCCAAGCAGCAAGATGTGTTGTTCAAGTTAGTTGGTCTGTCAATCGCCTGGAGTCTGGGCAGGAATGCTGCTCAGAGGGCAGCCCAACGCTCTTAAGTTCTGCTTCATTTATTTTTAAAGCATAATTGATTCTGGTGAAGATAGATTTTTTTCAGGAAGGTTTTATTTACAAATGAAATTGAATAACATTATTCACTTAAAAATCTTGATATGAATACATCAATGAACGCAGAAAACAAACCTTTGCCAGAAAAGCACGAGGCATTGTTGCATGAAGCCAGTGCGTACAGCTGAGCAAACGCAACTGACAATTTCCTGTTTTGAAAGGGCAAGATATGGCAGACATACAAGGGATACACAACAGATATGAAAGACATACAAGGGAAGCAGCTTTGTAAGCATGATTACCAGAACCACACGTGGTCCACAATATTAGAAACAGTGCCATTTCCATGTCACACTCATGTCCCTGGGAACAGAATCAATGACAGACACCGTTCTCTGCTATTAGTTAATACTCCAAATAATCATGAATAGGTAGTCAGGTAATAAAGAGAAGTTTCTTGGACGCAACAAGAACCATCAAATAAGAATAATTAATGAGAACTAAAAATGAAAAATGTCATATTCACTTTTTTTGGTCTTTTTCCTGTTTCAGTTTAAATGGTCCAGCAAGTATCAGTGTAGAAGGGATTTAACCAGAGTACTGCACAGAGGAAATTCATACTGCTAATGGATCCAGTCCCACTGCACTTCCAAAAATCTCCCCTCCCAAAGGTCCACGCACTTCCCCCAGTAGTCGGCACCAGATGTGTCCCACAGATGCTCACATAGGAACAGAAAGCACATCATATCCAAGTTTGTCAAGACCTACTTACAATGCTGAAGGTGACAGTTTCTTGGATCCTATCATTACCAATGATGAGACTTGGTGTCACCACTAGGAGCTGAAGTCAAATCAGCAGTGCATGGAGTGGCAACGTGTGAACTCCCCATCAAAGAAGTTCAAGACACAGCCCCTCAGCAGGTAAAGTGATGTGCAATGTTGTGTGAGCTAGGAAAGGACTAGGGTCCTTCCAGATTTCCTGAAACCTGGTCAAAGCATCAACTCTGACTGCTGCATTACAACACTGATAAGCTGCTCCAACTTCCAGAGTCAGACAAGAGAAGATGACAACCTTCATCTTCCAACATAGTAATGCCAGGCCCAATACCAGCTTGCACACTGTGGAGCATGATGCCTGTTTTGGCTGAACTGTCCTACCACAACCATTTTAAGTCCAAATTTGGCTGACTTCCCCCTGTGTGGTCTGGTGAAAGATGGACTGCATGGGCAATGTTTTCCTAGCAACGATGCTGTCACAGCAGCTGTGAAAGTGGGTCACCTTTGCTGGTGCAAATTTTGATAAGGGCAGCATGCATTTTCTTGTCTATGGCTGGCAAAAATGCATGGCTATTAGTGGTGACCGTGTTGAAAAAGAATGAGTTATGGCTGTGAACATGCTCTATCAAAACAGTGTTACTGTGTTCTTTGTATCTGTTGTAGTTCCATGTAAATACATAGGTGGCACTACTTCTCTTTGCTATGGCATTTAATATGAAAAGAAAATTTCTATTTGAAGTAGATTTAATGAAATTAATCTAATATTAGTTGTAAGCTAAAAATGTCAAATAAATCATCCTCCTAACTAAGAAAGTAAGAAAAATATTCTCCTTAAGAGAAATTCCATTAGTTAAATGGCTGTGGACAAAAATTTTATTGAAAAATAAAATCAAATAGAATCAGGTGCAAGCTTGCATATTGCTACACGTTAAGTGTGCTTACTTTTGGATATGACCAAATTCTTAGATTTACACAGCAACTCTATTTGTCGGCCCATTCATTTGTTGCACACTCACATAGGCATGCTCTAAGTGTATTATTAGAAATCAGAATACATATTTACCCCGTTTTGAATTCCTAAACCATTAAGTATAATTGAAGCTAATTCTCAAGTGCAGGCACTCCACAGAGGTTAAAGGAAAGGTATCCCTGCTCTACGAACACAAAGCAGGATTTTTAAGGAAGTTAATCTGGCTTTCATCATCTCAGCATTGGGAGGGGGAACAATGATTTCACTATTTTTGGCAGGAGGAGTGGGCAAGCAGCCACCTTGTAATGGTCCTCAGCAAGTCATGTTACCCCTTCCAGCCCATAAAACAGTCACTAGTATTTTAAGGCAAGACAGGAATTGAAAATAAGATGGAAATCTGCCATTTCATAGCACATGTTGCAGAAATCAACGTAGAAATTCAAAATTAGATAATGAAGGATTACTTTTTTTTTTTTTTTTTTTTTTTTTTTTTTTTTAAAACCATTACTTCAATAGATGGAAGAAGGCCAAGACTTCGGCTTTTACTTCTAACTCCACACTATCAGCAAAGGACACATTACTATTTGAGTGAATGGACGTGCTTTCACTGTGCTTCAGGGCAGACTTTCCTTTTGTGAGCATACCTACAATACCACACACTCAAGTGACAGAAAGAAGACTATTTTACAAATCTCATTCTGTCTTAAATAACTAACTATTTTGCCTGGTCCTCATGACAAATGTACATATGCAAGACAGAACCTTTACCACTTCAGTGTATTTTCTGTTGAACAGCTGATTATTTAAACATCAACGTGGGGTTTTGGTATAAACGGCGCAGGCTGTGGAGAAATTGAAGCCTAATAGCCTTCCTGAACCTACATTATATGAAAGGCAATCCCCTGCACTCAACACGTTGAGTACCCTAGAGTGCAAGCAGCCATGCGGTAAATTTATCGACCAGCATGTCTGAGCATCATGTACGATGGAAAGAATCATCTCCACACCACAGACATGCAGAACAGGAAAGTTTACATCATCCATGCAATGCCAGGCAAGCTCCTGTACCGCTTCTTAAAATCTGTCATCCACTAGCCCGAGATTAATGCATAACAACAAACTCAAAAAAAACAGTGCACTGTTTTTAAATGAGTGGTACTGGTGAAGCTGTGCTCTTAAGAGGACAAGAAAATAGAAAAACTAGGGTTTGTGTTCTGAAATAAGCTCTTTCCAGACTAACACCTTCAACTGCAGAGACTTGTTTTCTTGTGACCTGCACTCAAAATTCCAAATGCAAAAAAGGAAATATTACAAAAGCATCTGCATAAGAATATGGGAAATGCTAGTTTTAACCTTTTATTTTCAAAAGGAAGAGAGAAAACAAGAACACACACACACAAAGCAACAGATGAGATAGTGAGACTGCCAAGAATAATCAAGACCTATCACACCATCTAACAAATGAGAGTTCCAAATGATGAAAATTAAAGGCAGTGCTCAATGTTCCATTAAGTTTCTCTTCAAATTCATTCTGATCTTCATGACTCCTAACTGTTATGAAATTTGATCCAGAAGTACAGGGAACTCCTCCTCAGGAAAGCTGAAGTAAATTATCTAAAACTAATCATGGCAATCTTCTCTGTATATATTTCTTCTTTGCACAAGAAACTCTTAGCATCTTATTCAATTACGCAACATGTCTAAGTCACTAATAGAGGAAAAAGAAAAAAAACACATTGAAAATGCATTATTTACTATTCTAAACTTTTAGGAATCTCTTATGCGCATCAATAAAATGTTCATGCCCAGCAGTTACAATACCACTAGCAACAAGGAGCAGTATGGGATAAGAACAGAAGGGCATCAATGTTTCTACAATGTGATATGGAATTACAGGACACCCAGTGTAATGTCCTATTATGCTATGATATCATATTCTCTTTTCAAAAAGCACTGATGCTGTTGGTTATTAATCTGTGAGTGCGTTTGGATCATCTGGTAGATTGCAGAAATCTATTCCGGACACCCACCAGCTATCCAACTACATTTATTAAATCCACATGAAACCATTTGAGACGTACAGTCTAAAGTAAAAATAAGAGAAAATGTGAGTTCCAATAATATTTACCATGGAAATTTTCAAAGATGCAATGTGGTACCTCAAATTTCAAAAGGCCTGTGAAGTGTCTTTACCAACTACAATGTGAGAGAAAGCTAATTTAGTAGTTAGAGGCTCCCAGTTTGATCCTATTAGCAGAGATGAACCTACCAATTTTGGCTGCCAATTAATGAAATGGGAAACAAACAAACAAACAAACTCCAGGATGAAATACTCATGGACCTTAGCAGTAAGATAACATTGACCAGGAAAGCTTATGTTTAAGCTCTCTTTTCTTTAAAGAAGGCAGAAGCTTTACTGCCATATCCCTTGAACAGTCACACGGCCAAAACCAAATCCTTTTAAAGACAACAGCCCTCACTGCCTTTTCTTCTGAAGTAAACAATTAGAAACAAAACCACAGAAACTAACTTCAGTAATAAAATGAATACCAGCTGCATCTCATATATGATGTTAGCTTCTACAAATCCTTGTATATCAAGGAAGCTTATTAAAAAAGATATCTCATCTTTGGAAGGCAAAAGGCAAACACTGCAGTTTAGTTTCCTTTTACATAAAACATATTGCACAGCCGAGTGCAAGGCATCAAAGTCTGCCAGAAAAATATACTTCATGTCAGTACTGGAAGACTGATGTTCAAGCAGATCCAAAGGGGATACCATAAAACAACAGGTTCTTGGCAGACTGATACAGACAGATAAGCAGTGTGTTGCTCCTGCTTCAAAGCAATCATACTATCCTGTAACCACAGAGGTCCAGAACTTCATATTGGTCTTGAGATAAGAAAACCTAGTTTCCTTATGCTTTCAAGATAGCCCTGTAAAGAACTTCTGGGGACTCAGTCATAATTTTGGAAAAGCATCTGTAACTTAAAGCTCATATAAACAAATGGACAAAAAAATTCCACTCGTTATTCCAGAGATCTGTCCTTCTGAAAAGTACTCCACAGAAATTCAGCAGTACATAGGTGAGCAAAAGCAGAAGGAAGAACAAAGTGTGATGTGAGAAGCCTCACTTAAATCTAGCCCTAACACTTCTTATCTCTCTCCTGATACTTTTTCAGGTATATTGCCTAAAAAATTCCCTTCCTTATGGGAAATTTACTGCAATCAAGTGAGCGGAGCTAGAGACTGCATGTTAAAGCATGCTCTGTATATGCAGCTCCAAAAGTCATCAGCAGCTGTGTAAATCAGTGAAGAGCTCTCTAGTTAATGGTCTGATGCTCAAAAGCAATCTAAAACAATGTGGAGTACAGAAACAGATGAAGACTGAAGTAGAAGATAAAACCTCTTTGAGAGGTTTTTTGCAAACTAATAATTTGTTGGAGAAAAATAGTTTGTTTGCTCTTTGGAGGTAGAAAATTTTAGTCTTCAAAGGACTAAGTGTCTTATCCGACAAATAATCCAGTATCTAGTTAGAAAAGAAACTCAGGTTGCTTGGTCTTTAATTCTCAAATACCTCAGTAGGGTAATGTTTCAATGCATACTTCATAACAACTCCCTGTAAATTAAAATAACATTCTGCAACAGAGTCAAATTAGATGTACAAGTTCACAATGAGTTCTTTCGTACACCTTCAATATTATTAAGCACATGTAGATAATCAGTTTTAATATTTTTTAAAAAATCTGTTCATTTAGTTGTTGTACTACAAAAACATCACTAGGAAATACTTCAATACCTTAAATGCTTTTAAAATATGATAAGCACATCCTCATTCTTTTTGCAATAGAAAATAAAAGAGGTCACAAGGAGAATGTCATGGTCTTGCTCCAAAACCATTTCAAAGTAAAGATAAGAAATCAGAAGAAAGTCACAGCAAAAGGTACTAGGACGACAGTTCCTTCTCTGTATTTAAATAGAAGCAGTCATCTGGACTCACTCATACGCACAGAATTTGTTCTTTCTCATCAAGCAAGATGCTTTAAAATCTTTGAAGAAAACGGAATTTGTTTTAGTTCTGTTGTTCACCAAGAGCCACTTTCCTGGACTAGGATCAATGCTCACTACTTTGCCTCTCCAGGCTTGCCCAGGAGAAGGATCCAATATTTGCTTAACAGATAACTCTACCACAATAAAACTTATGAACATGACAGCTCAGAAATTTGATAGTTGAAATTCTCCATCCTGCAGAAGCGTGCAGCTTACATTCAAACCAACTTGAAGAATTAGTCCCGGATACCTTTGGAAGAAAACCTCTTGAGCTATAAAGAATGGCACTGAATCATCACTGAAGCATTTTAAAAATTACCAATCACTTTTCAGAGGTACAACACTCATACAAGAGATTCTCTTTGATATCACAGCAAAAGTAAAAAGTGAAGATGCCTGACATCCGATGTGAGACTGCCTAAAGCAATAGTCTTTTTTCCATCATTCCATTCCACAACACCCAGTAAGTGACCACAGTTGGAGTCAGCAAGATTCAGCCAACAGCTCCCAAGTAACTTCCATTCATCAAGAGAGCTTAAAATAATTCCCTCCAAGCCAGTATGGGACACATCACTCAACATCCTCCAAAGGCACGCTGAGCTCAGCTATCAAACTTGCCAGTTTTCTTGATTAAATACTGGTATGCATTCCAACCACATGCACAGACAACAAAGCAGTGGTTGATCCTGACTGGTGCTAATGGAAGCTGGCAACAGAAGGAGTGTGGCAGAAAAACTGATATTACTCTCTATGTCAAACTACTATGGGTGGCACTGATAAAGCTTAAATTGCTTTCTTAATATAGAAGTACTATACAGCAAGTGTGAGGGACTGGAACATGTAAGTTTCTGGTGGTGAAGATTGACAGATGGGGAAAAGCTAGAACTCATAGCTCTGAGACAATTCTGTATGATTGAAGTTCCACAATCAGAAGGAAAATTCTTACAACATGTAGATACGTAGCTTAAGTGTCAACATCATTCGAACAAGGCTGAGGTGATACACATCAAGAGCTATGAATGACAACAGTAAGAAATCTAAAAGTAACTTAAGCTTTTTTTCCTGCAACAGACAGCAAAATAAAGACTTTGCAATGTGTCTCAGACTAACCTTGCCATCACTGCAGACTCAAAGGCATCACACATTACCTGTGTCAGAAAAAATAAGTAAGGCGCTCATACGCTCATAACCAACTCTCACTCTCCCTCCCCCCCCCCAAAAAAAAAAATAACAAACCAGTAGCTGTGTTTAGATCTCATGAGAATAAAATACCAAAAGCCTTACAAAGGAGGGGGAAAGGGCATGGACATCTGCTTCTTGGTTACACTAAGCAAACTGGTTCATCTTTATCACTGCATCTCCCAACAGACACAGCTTTTCTCTATTGTACTGCAATTCAAACTGAAACAGTGTCAGATCTCAAATAGATGTTTGTGGAAGTTGTCACAGAAGAAAACTAGAACGTATAACCTACAGGATGCATTTTCCTGCATTTTAGGGAAAATGCAGAACAAATACAAGGGGAAATAATCTTCATACATAAATGATGTATGAGTGATCCTCTGGATCTCATTACAGTGTCTTAAATAGATTTTTAAGTCTAGACAATCCTTTATGCTTTTCTTCATATTATCCCCTTCAAATCTATATTTACATTCTCCTTTAACGTGCAATCTTCTCCAGAGCATTCATTCTCTATAGGGCATGAATACCTCACTCAGAATATGCAGATTTTAACAAAAATAAAACACACACGATAATGTTAGGGTACATTAAAATCAAAATTATATACATTCATAAAAACGCATGAGGAAAAAAAAATCAAACTTACACCTTGGCTAAGAGTACTTGTCTGTTTTGTAAGTGTGATGCTATGGGTATAACACATTCCTCACAGCTGTAGCACAAAGCAGGATAATGATCATTTACGGACTGAAACTGTATATCATTGTATTTATACCACTGAGTTTTTACAAGATAACTTGGCAACTCTTGCTTGAAATATGAATATCTGTAAAATATGACATATATTTGTATTGGTCAGGACTATTTCCATGCAATACAAATGCTCAGACACCAGCAGTAATGAACAGAACGACCTCTAACCAACAGAAATTGCTCGCGCTGCTCTTGGGATGCTACACAAATTAGTTGCCAATGACTTGCCAAAGTCTTACTAAATGCTTGAAAGGTTGGCCTAGATGGAAAAAATGGAATTACACTTAGTGCATTTCTGGATACCAAAACCAAATAGCACATAACCTTTTCACATCCACAACAAAACAAGTGCTTTTATTACTGATGTGTATAAGATGTGCCAACTCTAAGACTATTTTATGCAAAATATAAAATATCTCCCTAATTTTTCATACAAAACATTATGCAGAAATCAAGGTCTTTTCAAAATGACCCCATATTATTCACTTAAGATGTAAAAATGTGAAAAATCTCACATGGAATTTTCTCTTCATATTGAAGATGTGTTGTGGTTATAAAGGAGTTTGGTATTAGTAAATATCAGTTTCCACCCAACACAGATGAACTCCTCAAGCTTCCTGTAATTAAGAAATGTTAGGATTGACAATCTTTTTATTTTTTTCTTCTCCCCTACAGACAAGAACTCTTCTCCACCGTCGCTGCCCCATCCCTCTCACTGTGCTGTGCTCGGTGTGTTCTCCAAACTTCAGCACACCTGCCCAGCCGCACATCCTAATGCAGAGGAAGGATGGATTATCACACCAAGGCTGATGCAAAGGGCGGATCTGAATCATGGCGTGCAAGAGCTGTTGCTCCCCCTCCATTGTGTGCAGAGGGAGCCCCAAGAGATTTGTTTCCCTGGGTTCATGTAGCTCCTGTACTATCAGCTGCTCACGTGGCTCATGACAGCAGGCTGATGCAAGAGCTCAACCACAGCTATAACCAGGCCAAGAAATACTTAGCAGGTCCTTTTGCTGCTCTCTGTGGGTACATCTTAATTAGCCATCTATTTGTAGTGCAGCTGCTAAATTTACTTTATTGTCACCATTTATACTCAACAACACTGCAAGAAATTCTTCTGCTGGCCTTGAATCCTTTAAATCAAGTTGTGTTAAATCGACAAGGTGATGGATTCTTACCCTCCAAGTACATCATTTATCGTTAAATAGAAGACACACATTGCACAATTTATCTCCTTTCACAAAGAGTTCAGGTTTTAACATGTGAAGGTTAATATGGTATGATGGCTTGAATATTAGGTTACCATTAAGTGGGAACAGTCAGAATACACAGGTGACATTTTTCCCATCTCTGTATCCAAGCAGATCTAAACAAACAGAACTTCGAGATGCATCGACAGGAAACCATTCCAAGAAAACTGAAGTTGCAGCAGCCTTTTCAGAACACAGAGAGCTTAAAGTGGAAGCCTGCATGTTCACACTATAATATATTTTAGGGAAGCAGTGCTGGACAGATTAAAACTAATTCTTTGCACCATTCTTCTAGAGCCAAACAACTGCACCGAGTCAACACTAAGCTCAGCATAAGGACAAATCAAGTACCAGCACCATACACAGTGCACTGTACTTCAAACATGGCAGTCACCATTGAATAATGCACACTGAAAATACTGGGTGTTGCCATTCATCTATGAAGTAAAAAAAAATGTACTTTTAACACTTCAGAAAAATGAGACAAAATACTTAATGTGTAAAACAATTTTAAATTTGAAGTATTTAAAGTGATGATTTTACCCTCTTGCTTTCTTTAAACACTTCACAAAAAGATTATTGAAAAATGAATTTCAAGCAACTCATTGTTACTTCTGAACTATGCTGTTCTAGAAAGTGGTGGAGGTTTCTCGTTGTTGTCGGTTTTCCTTTGAAGAGGTTGGGAAGAAGCGAGCTGCCCCCTCCCCTGCACTGGCACAGGCAGAAAACACCTCTGTCATCTACCTAGGAGGAATCAGGGGCACTGCCTCCTCTGAAAGGCAAACAGGAATATTTTTCTCTAAGTCTGTGCTTTCACTAATTACACCCTAACCTGCATTCCTCTGCTGGTGAGTACAAAAACGTTATGAGCGTCAGTATTTCCCTTAGAAACGATTGCCTGTCAAACAAAGCGTAAAAAGACAACAGGCAAAAACACAGTTTCAGCTCGAATGCCTTAATGCCACTACTTGTCTCGCAGCACTCCATCAGCACCCCCCAAAGTACAGTTAGCTGCACTCCTCCCCTCGCCGCACACTTTCTCTGCTGTTGCAAGATAAAAATGTGCCCGGCCTGACAATGAAGCAGCGGAGCCATCGCACATTGTTATGCAACTCGCTGTCTGCAAGGGTGGTTCGTAGCTCCTTCTTTATTCAGCAAGTGCCAAGTGCATGTTTAATCAATGTCACAGCTCGCCACAGTGTGCGACTGGAGCCGCCGTCATTCCTCCCCTCAGATCTGTCTGCTTAAGTCCTGCAGTGCTCCGAAGAATACCTTGGAATTATTTCCAGAGCCTCTGAGCGCAGGTGTGTGGCAGCGCTGACACGGCCGCAAGCAGCACAGACTTCCTTGCATCCCTCCTCAGTCTGGACTAAAATTACGGAGCGCGGCTGCACGTAGTTTGCTGCATTTGGAATTACGGCACGTCAACGTGAGAAAGCCTCTTCAGGCGGCTGCCACAGAGCGTAAATCACAGGCTGGTGGTGGTGGTGGTGGTGGGGGGTCGGAAATCTTAATAAATAACTAAATATCATTGAATAAAACAGGAGCTGCTCATTTTTTTTTTTCCAAGGCAAAACCAAACGGCATACATTTTGTTGCTCTACATCATCCAAGGAAAAAAAAATCCTCATTTTAATGAGAATTAGTCAACAGCAAGGATCATTACCAGAAGGGTTTTTCGACTAACCTCAATGCTGGTGGATCACCGAGGGAAGCTTCTGTAATGTTATTCCCCTCACCGTTAAACTTCTTCATCAAGGAACTGTCCGTGCTCGTGCTGGGTCTATCTGAACGAGGAGAGCAGCCCCTCCATGAAGATAAAAGCCTGGCTTACCACCGAATCGACGAGTAAGAAGCATGTCTGATGACATTTTATTCCTGATGCAATGTAGGGTAAGAAACATCATCTTATTTTACCTTTCTGGGAGATGTGCTCTGAGCTGATGGCTTTAATTAGACTCAGCAAAATACATTCATCATCAATGATTAAAGATGCTTGCCAAGAGAGAAAAATGCTGTAGCACTATAAAATGTGACTGCAAATCTTCAATAAATGTAGGTTATCTGAACTAGTAAAAAGCCCAATCAAATTTCAGTTTAAGACATGAAATTTCTGATCAATACGGCTAAAACAGCATAGCAGATTATGTACGATATAAACATCCCAGCCACCAGAGAACATAATCTTATAGGGAATGTGTTTCTAGAAGATATTACGCTGTAAATTAAGAGTGCAAGAACAGCTAAGTAATAGAGACAGGCTGTCAACCTCACTTTTGCAACAAAAATAGGTAATAAATCATACATATGTCTGTAAGTCTCTATCTCAAGTCTTTAAACTGCACAGAATGTTGCTGCTATGAAAGCACTGCTGTCCTTTGGCATACTGCAGCAATAAGCATCCAGAATAGTAATAACCTTTATATTTGGAGAGACAGACATCTTCTGTTCAATGTTTACTGTTGCATGTATGTCCAAAAGCTGATGTATTAAACAAGTAAAAGGATGAGATCTCACCTGCAATCGCCTACTTACGGCTCACTGCTCAAAAAAAAAATCTGCTGTACTGTGTTAAGGAGGCACATTATCCATGCTGGGCAACAGCAGACATGAACATTTTCAACTGTTTCTGTACTGTGACAGTTAAATTATTTAACAGCCGCTGAAAATTCACAGAATCTCTCCGGGCATTTCAGAGCATTTGACAATGCCTCCATACCTGTGTTCGTCGATTGGATGTTACGTGAGGAAACAAATTAGCTGGCTTTAGACACATTTTACATTTCTTTTATAATAAGGCACATTAATTGAGTTTGAAGCATCAAGCTGTTTTTCACTCCTTCTATCCAATCTGCATCTATTTCTACCATCTACATGTTTATACAAAAAGAAAAGATGAATACAACTCAATAAATGTAGAAATGAGAAAAAAATTGTAAAGCACAGAACTACATTTAAAAAGATGAGAGCTTGCACATTTGTCAGACCAGATTTACCATTTGCTTTCTTTCCTCTAGCTAGCTGCCAGAATACTGGTGAAGAAATTTGCAGGAAAAATGGGGACCTCTGCCATCACAACACTGGAGGATGTAAAAAGGCGAGAGGAGAAGGAGGAGAAAGAAGAATCTATTCTAGCACTGCTTGGAATTATTGGAACTGTGCTCAATTTATTCGTTATTGTTTTTGTGTACATCTACACTACACTTTGATGGCATTTTTGAACACCAATTGCATAGCACACAGTGCAAAGACCAGCGATGGTAAGGATGATTTCTAAATTTAAAGCAAGAAAACTCACAGTCTGAAAAGATTATCAAAAACATTCCAGAGCGAAGTGTCTGGCTAAGGGCACTGCAACAACTGCTAAATGCATCTGTGAGCCCAGGTAGGGTGCTACATTATGTAAATCAAGACAGACAATATTCAGTTTCTCATGGATGAGAGATTAAACCCAAATAATGTAACCTGAGGTGGCACTGTTTTATTGACAACAAATGTGCAAGGCACAAAAAATATAAACAGAAAAACAGTGAAAACAACCAGAACACAGAAAGAGATTACTAAATACATGAAGATATATATAAGCAAGTCCCATGATGCTTACTGTAGTTTTGTGCAGTCTGTCTCTTCATAGCTGAGACCAGAAAACAGACAAAAGGGTTTTATTTCTAGATCACCATAATTTAGGCTTAAAATCTAAACAGATGTGCAATAAGTGTGGAAAAAGGAACAGTGTTATACCAAAAATTGTAATATTCTAAGTAAAATTTTAACTATTGACTGACTATATTCTGCAGCATTTTTGTTAGTATTGTGGAAAGCTGAAAAAACTTAGGTTCTATTGCCTTTACTGAATCTGTATTTGAAATCATGCTATACTGACAATGTGCTTTTCTAATTAAAACTCCTTTTAAGTGGTGTGAAAAAATAAACGAGAGTTTTAGTACTTCTTTTAAGAAATATTAAAAATTACAATGCTTTGACACATATTCTCCAAAGGAAAAATAAATACCAGAAACTACATTTTCCATATTACCATCTTCAGAATGTGTTTAGTGCAAGTAAAATACAACTTCATAGTTTTACCTGATGCTTATTTTCAGGTAAGATAAAAAAGAATGCATGGTGTTGTATGGAAAATAGCTTCAATATCATTTCCCAGAAGAATATACTCTCTCTGGACCAAGTCCTTCCCTTTCTGAATGGCTTAGGCCCAGAACTGCAACTCCCGTGAGTACTTCATGGAACGCACCATTACTTTACTGAAATCCATTAAACTGTTTTCATGTATGCTTTTTTAATTTCATTTTTATGTATGTTTTTGAATTTAATCCAAATCTGCAGACAATCTAAGGTTATCAAAGTTTCTTTTATACATGAATATACTCCATGTATTTCTTCTAAAAGAAAAGCTACTATTGAGAGCTGAGGATTAAAAACCATAATTGAGAAAACTCATGTACAAATAGAAAGAAGGGGTGTGGAACTGATTTTAAAAAGTACCATTCTGAGTATTACATGTGCCACATGAAGAACAGGACAGCTGTGTTTCTGAAAATCAGCATGGCAAAACTACACACATGGCAAAATTACACACAGCAAATAAGCAGAACCTCATGTAGATCAGCTCATTACTGTACAGAACCTCCTAACTGCTTAACCAAGGGAGCCTTCAAAAGTCATATCTTAACAATATGTACATAAAACAAGGTCAGGGATCTATGATAGAAAGAATTTGGCACTGATATTTCAATCAGTTACAGAAATGACACTGTAAGGCAGTGATTTACAGAAGAAAGAGGTAGAAGATGGCATATTCTGATTTTGCTACTCTGAGTCAATACCGGCTAATCTAGAAGAAATGATAAATAGAGCTGAGGCTGCACTGGAAGAAAACATGCAGACAAGAAAACTTACCCACTATCTGTATTCTATAGCAATTCTCTGGTATTGTATACTAATTTTCAGAGCATTCTGTAAGGCTCAGCTGTATTGAAAAGAAATCAAGTAGCTTATTCATTTCTACTTAGGACTATAGGACGTAGGCAGTACTCTTTCTTTCTTTCAATGTATTACTTATATTAGTATATTTATGGGCATCATCACATTAATCTCATAAAACATAGTTATGTGATGGGGCTTAAATTAACAAGTTACATGAATCTGGAAACTAACAGAAAGGAAAATTCAGATAGAAACTGTTTATTTTGATCCTGAAGTTATTTTAAGCTTGTCAATTCTGTGAAATCAATAAACACTTTCATTTCATGTCATTTCAGTGCATAACTATCTTCTCCAAACTGTAACTTGACCAGTACACCAACGTTGGGGTGTGATACCACACTTCTCACTGTATAAGGCACTTCAACAGCACATTAGGTAAAGAGCACGCCCAAAGTTAGAACCATCCATGGAGGAAGTCCAGCATCATTCCTTTACCAGTGAACGAGTTCATTAACATTAATGAAAACTAGAGGCATTTTTAAGTTTGGATAATTGTATACTGTCTACCTAAACTGCCATTGAACTTTCTGGTTTTTCATACCATACAGGCTTTGACTTTCTGAAAGAAGTAACGGGGTAATTTTATCACAAAGATTGCCCCAGCATATGAGTTGTATTTCGTTCCAAAAAAGAATTCTGATATCCTCTCTTAAATGACAATATTTTCATCTTCGTGCTCATGCAGACTTAGATCTAACTTTACTTAACTAGCTCCAATCCAATAGAGCCAGCGTTTACACCTTTAATCAAATATATGCATAAGAATTTCAAACAAAGAATTTAACAGCAACACCTCTTACTATTTATAGTTAAAAATCTATGGAAAAGCAGAGTTTCATGACGACTCAATGTTGACACTGCAGTAGTACCTTCAGCAGTGGAGGAATAAAGATGTTAGCACACAGTTTAATGAACTCATTGTACCAACTTCTGAGACCCGTAAGGGAACACAAGATTCCAGAAGTATTCAGCCTTCTCAGTCCAGTAGAAATGGACTGCTCTTAAAACAGCAAAGCAAAACCACAGAGTGCCTAGAGGAGACCTATGATCAATAGAAAATAAACGCTTCAGTAAAAAGCTGGTATAGTTCAAGCTCTGAGATGAGGAAGGCAGGCCTGAAATAGATAAAGCCTCAAAGATCTATCAAGAGGCAGAAAAACAAACTCAGTATGATCACCTTCAGCAGATTTGCCCACAGTATGTACTGCATACAAAAATTTCCAGAAGAGGTACTTGGCAGCAGGCTGGAACAATTCAACTGCTAATGAATCCACATATCCAGGATGTCCCCATACTTGATAAATAACAAAATATGCATTTAAAGCAAAAATTGGATTGTTACGAAGTACAACATCCTGCACACACAATGCCTTTAGTAAAGCCCTCCCACAGAAACACATCATTTGTTTTCTGCAGTCAAATCCAAAGAAGACTGGATCAACACCACAAGCTATGCCGACCACATAACATGGATTCTCTCTTCACCAAAGGAGGGGGGTGACTAAAAGAGCCAAGAGGTAAGCATGCAAAGAAGTGGCTGCAAGATGTCAGCTCAAATCACATCACCATCTGCTTCCTGTATGCCTGGGAATTCAAGCAAAGAATTCAGGTACAATTCTGTGACTTGCCATGAAGTTTGTCTTCCAGGAAAGAGGTGGAAACAAATCTCTCTCCCGGGTTTAAACAAGGTTATGTCATCTCAGGACTTCTTAGGTATTAGTTTAGGAACCAGCTAGTACAGCTGCATTTTTAAGGAAGAACCACCTACCTATTGTAGAGCTTTCTTCTCTCCTTCTTATTAAATATTGGCTTTTGTTTTCATGAGCCTAGGTCTCCCAATCAAGTAACTTATTTTATCAGCAAAATCTGACCTTCTAGATAGCCATGTACTCCTGCTAGTACCTGATGATTGTGTTTGTTGGGAACTTCTTGTTGGAAGCAAATTTTATTCTGGTACACTGCTGAAGGAGAAAAATTTTCCACGTATTTGAGAGATTCTTAAAAATAAATTAGAATTTCAAATTAAACATGCTGTATGAAAGACAACAGAAAAGAGGTTTTCCATGACAGCTTTTGGCACAAAATACACATAAGTGCCCAGTAATGAATACATGTTAGATATTCCATGGCACAGAGCTTAAGAATTATATCAGTTTTACAAACATAAACATGAATTCTTTAGGAATAAACATAAATGTAATAGGAAAATCTCACCGTGCTACAAACTTATTTTTGTTTATAAAATGAAATATAACAAAGTCATAGTAATGCCATAACAAGATATGACACAAAGAAGGGAAAAATATTCAAGAAACAGAGAGAATTACAGTAGATATTGTTCCTTCTGCCTAGTGCTGAGATCTCTTGTATAATATGCAGAAGTCCTTGATAGACAGATAAACCTTCCTTCTTGACACGAAAAAAAACAATTACAGAAATTAATGGAAGTAGTCAGTTTGCAGTTTTCAAGGGCTTTACAATCACCTTACTCTGAAGCAGATGAAGCTGCAGAATGTGACAGAGTGATTTGGTTTGTAAAGATCTGCTTCAAGGTGAGGTTTCGAAACCATGTGAGCACTATTCGGCTGATTAACGTTACTTTAATCTAGAACAACCCAGATAAAAATCCAGACTGCATACGTTTCAGGGAAATTGAGTGGTAATGGCAAAACATATTCAAAGCAACAAAAACCCTCAATACATTTCTAAGCACAATAAAGGTGAATTTTATATTCTGGTACTGAGCCTGTTCAAGAATTTTGCAGGATGTAGCATACCTGCACCTACCGAAACATGTCTAAATAATACACAGAATTCTCACTAATACCAAAATGCCCATCATATTGTTTGGCTATGGTGACATCAGCCTAATGTGCAATAGTGAGACAAAGAAAAGCCAGCATTTCACTCATGTATACTTCTTTATAGAAAATATTCTCCACATAATTTTATATGTATGGCAGAGATAATAAGTGAAGATCATTTATTTAAATGATTTACAGTGAAATCTGTAATCTGGCAAGAGAATAAAGGTTACTCTTATGCTGGAGGTATTAACTAGTTCCAGTATTACCCATTCAGGTTTCAGAAAGTTACAGAGATAGTGAAATTTGCTATTTTCTGTCAGCATTTTGCTCAGAACAGCTTGTTACTGATGAGGTGCCAGAACCTGGGAACACTCTATTAGCATTCTGTATGCAGTGTTCTAATTTCTCAGTCCAGTATGTTACAGGAAAAATACAATCAGTTGCTTCTTTTACATGAAAGTACATTTGATAGCAGAAGTTACACCCATTTGAAAACTGGAAGACTGTGCTCATGAGCTTTACCAATAATACTGTTCCTTTTCCTACCTCTACTGGGTAAGCATTCAGTCCTACTGAAATAAAGATAAGAATTTAGCCTAGAGAACTTTGAAATTAGAAGGTCTAAGATGAAGGAGTCAAGTCTGTTCTACTACACTGCTCTGGTCTTCGAAGTTTAATTAAAGAAAATAAACCATCAAAGTTACCAACCATAAATACATTGCTTAAGGTAATTTTTCCATCTTATGAGCATTGTACCAGAGCTCAACATTGCTCCAAAACATCCAAACTTCCACCTCTCTTGTAACAGCCAGGTTCAGTGGTGTTTCCTGACACTCTGCTGGTGATACTAAGAACCCCAGCACCACCTGCAACTCATACACATTGATGTGAGCATTGTCTGCTTTTGCACTAAACAGTAATTACTGCATTGGAGTTATGCCTGGCTATCATTAAGACAAACTGTTTTCAGGGACTGCTTTTAAATTAAATGCATCTGACTCAAATATTCATGATGCAAAGACACTCTTTCCAGAATTCAAGCCTACTCACACATCGTCCTCTCACACTGGTGTCTTATTATGTTTCCAAAGACAAGCTTGACTGATACAAGCCTGTACAGCTTTTTTTCTTATTAATGAAAAACATTGTTAATTACAGTTTCAGGTATACATTTCTGAACAAATACAGCAGGAAGCACTTAAGACTGTATTGCTCAGATCAATGTATTCAGCATCACAATCTTTGAGTTCTAAATTCCAATGAAAGTAACAATCTTTGTGAATTTGGAATTAGGAGAGCTTTTCTCTAAAAAGAAAGGTTTTGCTATGCTTTAATAGAGTTTATCTGTTGCTTTATGAGCCACTCACACATTTATGAATAGTATCTGTTTTGTTCCCACTTGACTAATTGCTAATTCAGAACTGTAACATTTGAGTATCCTCTGACAATCATGATAGCAGTAGTCCAGCAAAGGAAAAGATACCTAAAATTCATATTTTCCACTGAGGCTGCTCTTTTCTTTGTACTTAGGGAAAACAAATTGTCCCTGAAAGTCAAACTTGTCTAAACTTCTCTGTACTAGCCACATATCTCATCTCTTCTATCATTATCTGACTGTTCTTCTCCAGTTAAAGGTGACTTACACAGACAGATATGTTTTCCAATAGAAAACAGCAAAAAGCAATTTCAACAGCTGCGAATCATTTATAACTCTGAACCAACAGCTTCATCCTCTAGATAAAAGGGCATTTTTGCCAGGTTTTTCAGTGACTTTTCCCTTCTACCTCAACAACAGAAGAATTTATGAAGGTCTGTTAGAGAGACTGCTTTTCTTCATTGTTTTACTTCATCTTTTTAAAAATCCCTTTACATTACATTTTCATTTGCAGCAATGAGCCTACCATATAAGCCGGTTCATCTTCCTGACTGCAATATGTGCAAAACAGGATCAACAAATTCATTACAAAATTGAGAGAGGTGTCTACAGCCTGGCAAGGGACAGCTTTGTATTTTTATTTTTTATTGTAAGGCCCCTGTAGGCTTGTTGAACTACTTTTCTTCCATCATATAAGATTATGTAATGCCTAGACTGAAAGAGCCACGTTTTTGTTTTAGTTCTGGGTTGTTTTGTAGACACTTAAGACACAGATGATTTCTCTTTAAACTCTGGAGACAAAATGTATCATACAATTCACCAAGCAGTTATGACACTGAAGAAATTCACATCATACATAATACAACTGGCATCCAAAAGAGCTACAGTGATGTGATTACATATTTATCTGTTACTTCAACAAGGCAAATCAGGCCCCAAACCAAATCATTTAGATTTGGAACAATATATTCTGCTGTTTACAGATTAAATCCATCTTTACAAAGCATCTGAATGAAAATCCAGCCTAAGGCAAAGTCTATGTTCCAAAGCATAAGGGTAAAATTTATCTGAAAAAAACACATCTACCAATAACTTTATACTAACACCTGTCATCTAGTGAGACTGAACATAGATCACAAACCCAATCTGATGTTTTTACCATTATTTCCACACAGGCATTTGCTTACTCACTGCTTGAAACTTTCTTGGATAACTGCAGTGTTTTCTGAATGAAAACCATCAAAACATCTCTCAGTAGTATTGCAGCAACACATAACTCTTTTGTTTTTTCTTAGAAAAGCAACTCTGATGATTTCATTGTTCATTTTTTAAAAAAATGTTGCAATTTACTTAAGAGGCTGAGTTTTGCATTTCCTAAATGCAAAAGTAAAAGTTCTGCTCAAAGTAAACACAGAACAACTCTAGAACTTAGTAGTTGCAACATGTATCTACTTCAGGCATATACTTGTTCAATTTTCTTAGAAAATTAATTATTTTCTTCACAGAAAGATTCCTGGTCTTCTATAAAGCACTCTTTCTCCATGGATCTTTTATGTAATCAGTAGAATTTTTCAGATGGAAATATGATATTCATGTTAATTTCAACAGCTTAAGAACTGAATTTCAAATTTAAAGACTCTAAAGCAATTAAGTTTAAGCACTAAGAACAAAAGAGTATTTCGGTGAATGCTGTTATTTAGTTTTCTAAGGCTGAAGTGAATAAACATTCAATAGTACAGTTCTAAAACAGCAAACATATTGACGGTAGCCAGAACAAGCCATTACTGATAGATACAGCACTGTTTTCTTATTCTGCTTATTTGACAGAGTTCAGTACCTTGGATCTAGAAGGAAAGAACGGCACGTTACCTGAATCATTGCGGAGGTATGATGACATTGCTGGAATGAGGCAAGACTGACTGAGGAGCTCCAGGAGAACGGACGGCAAGGCGCTGCTGTTCTGTCCTCTACCCTCATGGCTAGTCTGAGGGTCTCCATTTGATGCACTCCCTGCAGGATTTATGTAACTGGCAAGAACCTGAAATGAAGAAAAGTATTTAACCAAAACCGATTCATTTTAGGCAAAAGAACTTTGGTTTTCCTCCTTAAGGAATATCCCATAATACTTTTTGCAAGGTACTTTGCCAATTCATTACTTATGTTTATTTCAGCAGTCCCAAAGATATCTCAGAAGTTTTATTCAGTTCCTAGATTATCATCCAATTTTGGCAAACGATAAAATTAAATAACTATTTTAATTCTGAATGACTTCAAGAAATCAACTAATGTGAACACAGACAAGACTGCTAGAATTACTCAGAAGAGGAGATTGCAAGCTCACCGCCTAGATATGCTGCTGATCAATCCCATTCCCCTTTAGAACAGCCAATAGCTAAAAATTATCATTTTTTTAATGCCAATGTTGTAAAAGCTATTTGTGATCTACTTTTGGATGGAACTTTCAGTTGCACATGAGGTAACTTGTGATGAGCATGTCAGTAACCCTGAACAACTGCTCACGTGTGTGCTTGTGCTTCAGTAAACAAGGAGCAACCCTACACTCAGAACAGGTGGGAAGCCATCGTGGGCCATCCCAACTACAGCTATTGCTGAGTTCACAGGCCCTTAATGGATGCTGAAGACCTTCTTTTGTTCTCCTTCTTCCCTCTAACCCCACTACCCACTGTATTTTGCTGCAGCATCTTATTTTACCAGCGCTCCATACAACAGAACTTTCCAAAACAATCCTTCCAGAGAACTGATCGTAAAACTGACTGACATCTTTAGCAAAATGCTGAAGGGTTTTTATATTTCTTCCTCCCATTGCTGACTACTCAATGCAAACGTCTCCCTTCCTCATGACTTTTGACAGTTATAACTAAACCTCTGCATGGCATAACACAGAATATTGCCTGGAAGCCTTGCCAAGAGTCATTCAGGTGCTTTGAACTCTTTTGCACTTCAGAGAATTGTTTCAGATTTGTTTTGCTTCTGTAAGAGGATGTGATACTTGTGCCTTATAATCTACAGTGACAGAAATAACTGATTACATCAAATTGATATCTTCATCAGCAAGGGCATGGACATTTTCAGAATTCGACCTCATTACCCAGCTGTAATGTTAGTTAACACATTTGAGCTGACAGTTCTGTGAATGAAATTTTTGATGACTAGAATGTTTCTCATTTTACACTGCTCTAAGATAACTGGGGTTGGCTGCGTTTCACAATCGGACTTAAAAGGCCTAACTGAATGGGACTATCTTGTCCTTAATATAAGGTATTTGAAAGGCATTGGTAGTACTGAGATCTAGATGCTCACTGTTGATTTAATATTGCTATTTAAGAGACACAATCAAGATGTCATTATCCATATGTCTGAGTGAGATTTTGTTTTGCTGGTATACAATACATCCATGGAAACTTTACTAACAGCTTTGGACACTTTCTTAAAGCAGAGAAAAAAACAATGAAAAATGAATAGGTAACATGACTTTTGCATAAAAAATGTCTGCTTACTTATCCCTTTTCTTTGATGGACAGTCTTTACTTTTGACTGAATGCCACAGAGATGTATGACAGCTCCAGGGAAATATACCAGAAAACATTTTGGTTTACAGTCTATTCAGAACTGTCACCTACGCTTACCCCGTGTCCTTCTTATGCAGTAGCCTACTGAAGCTTGAAAACTGCCTCACTCAAAATATATTTAATTTTTCATGTACAGACACGTATACACAGTTGTAAACGGTTTTGTTTTGGTTTTCTTTTTGCCCAAAGTACCATAATTACTGTTCTACCAGACTAAATTACAGATTCTATTTTTGTTTCCTAGGCCCTAATATTTCAATCACTTGTGATTAATCAAAATTTCATCATTACACACCTGTAGAAGGCAGGTCACATGCTCTTCTTCTAGCCTTTGCTTAGTCAAAGCTTGCTCAACATCCCATCCTGAAGCTGTGGAGCCCGTTCCAAAGCCTGTACCCTTAGCCCAGTACAACTGCTGTTCTTCTGTTGAAGCACTGTTGTGTGTACTTGATACTTGTGGCTAAATTACAGGAAAAAAAAATCATAATAATTTCATAATTTTTACCTTACCAATCAATTATCTAAAAAGCCTTTATTCTGCAGAATAATGTAATCTCAGTTTATTAATATAATCAAGATATTAATATCCAGGTGAACTCAGAAGCTGTGAATAGGAATACTCCTGCCACAAAATTCCAGTACAGGTCAGCACTACATTGCTGCAAGTGATTCTTGGGTTTAACTAAAACTGCAAGTCCATTTTTGTTATCATTTAAAATACTGTTACTGTTTAAATGATGAAAGACATTAAAATGTTACGTAATCAATATTACAGGAAACTATAAGTCTCTGAAATTATTACTATTTAACTCCTAGTCAAGTTGAATAACAATTAGAAGGGATGGAAGGAAGGAATATAGGGGCCTCTGCCTCTCCTCCACCCCTCACATACTTTGCTGTCCAAACTCTTGAGGATCTTCGTAACCCTCCTTTGGATGTTCTCAACTGGTTTATGTCCTTTTCATGCTGTGGCACCCAAACTGCACCCAGTGCTGGAGGTGAGGAGATGAAGCAGCTGTACGATTATTGTCATGAAGACACTGCCACACATGAATGCTCAGGAGAATTTCACGAAAAATTAAAGGCAAATTCCTTGCCATGGAAATACAAGCTTTGGTGAAGAGTCTGGTGGATCTCCTATTTCAAGTTTCCACCTATCACTTGGATAGCTATGAATTGTGTGAAACAACCTGTTTTAGGGGTCATGGAACAGCTCAACCTGAGATCAGAATTAATGGCTGCACTTTCTAATCAAAGTTACTGTAATGTTAAGACATTCATTCGTCATCAGTCTGATACTCAATTAGATGCAGAATATCTCAGATCCCCTTCAAAATTAACTAGCCAATAAAGTGAACTATACTTCTGTAGTTTTCTCTCTTATTTCCTCAACCCCCTCACCAGTATCAGAAGCTGCCAAAATATGGGCAGCCGTATATTCAGCAGCAGTTAGCCATATTTAGCCACCAGAACTTTTTCTGAGTGACACAAGTCTCTGCCGCCATACTGAAAGAGAGGGAAAGCCATCAACTAATTTTAAGCATGTTTTGAGGCAGTCTCACGCAGAAATGGCACCTCATAATCCTAAAAAAAAAAAATCAGTTGATGCACATTCTGAATATAGGGTAGTGTAAGGTAAGCGCCTTGAAAAAGTTTTATTTTGGAGATCCACTTGGGATCCTGAAAAGTGTAGAAATATTAGATTTAAAGATTGCTCCACGAATTCATTAATTTTCACAACTCATTTACATTTATAAGCTTTTAAGAGGAAATAATTTGCAGTTAGTAGAGTTTAGATGATGAATGCTAAATAAGGTAATGAGGTCATGCTAATGAATGATAATTAATAAAGAAAGAACAACCCTCCATTATCATGCCTCTCATACACTGAAAAAAATGATCCTGTGAAAGAAACTGATTACACCTTAATGCTTCATGATAAGCCTTCTTTGTTGGTTAAATTTTATGATTACTATGCTTATATGCAACAAGCAAGTATAATTACTTTAGTATTTTATAATTATTTTTCTTCTTCATTCAAATGCCAACTGTGTAGAAATTAAATTTTAATGAAAGCGGTGAATTATTTTCTTTTTTATAGCAAAAACTGTTACTTTGCAATTATTCTGCTACTAAACTTACCTCTGCCTGGTTGGGACTAGCATTGGGAACTCTTGGTGCATGGTGGCTTAGAGCAGACAGACAAGCAAGGATAAGATGTATAGCTCCAATTTCCAGTGCCATTCGCCTAAGCAGCACTCCATCATCAGTAGTCAATGGTGTAGTGCTGAACAAAGTGCGCAAGACATGGAAGGGAAGGGTTGGAAGCACATTTGCTGAAGGAGACTGCAAGATATGACCTGGATTAAAAAAAATAATAAAAGTCACATTTTCTTTCTGTAGTTCAGTATTGTCTGTTAATCTTTGCAGCGATTTGCACAACACAACAGTACAGAAATATACTAAGGACTTAAGCGTTCCGCTATGGTAAGCTATCTAATATTAAATTTCTCTTAAGAACATTTTTTCGGAATAATATTTCTTTATTTCCATTATGGACTTCGTTAAAATCAAAAGTTAGAATATTTGATTCACCATTTCCAGGGAGGAAAATTAACTCTTTAACAATCATGTGTGTTCTCTGTATTTAACTACACTGCAGGTTATATTTCTAAATAAAAGAGAAAGATGCTGGTTCAGACTAATTCTTTCTTTCCAAGCCTTGCAAGTAGAATGAGTTAAAGCACACAGATGGTCAACAAACAGCAGCTGAGCTGACAAGCAGCTGTAATGTATCACGATGTGTTTTTTGCTTTTTATACTCGTGACCAAATTATGAATTAAACCACCGCACAATCCAAGTAGTGATGTGACTCAAGTTGAATACGTGGTGAAATACTTGGATAATTTTAATTACATGAGCTGCATGCTTACATTTTGTAAATCTATCTAAAAAATTTAACCTGTCTGTATTACAAGCAAATTAAAAACATTACAAATAGTGGAACGACCTCCAAATGCAACAGACGTATTTGGGAACTGTCTCAATTTTTTTGTGTGTGTATTTAACAATGCATTTCACATTATGTCTACAGTGTATATGTAAAACACAGATATTTAAACACTGAAAATATTTCTAAATAGCCAACTTCGTTCAGAAGTTTTCTTCTCATTTTAAAGACGTTTATATTATTTTCTCCCTCAAAAGTCTATCAGTTATATCATCCAGAAGAGTTACTGAAGTACATTACAAATCTGGCTATGTATTTGTATGTATACATACCTAAACAAACGCACCAGTTTGTGTCTATTTGCTACTCTTTGTAAAGAAAAAAGAAGGATGTAAAACATTATTTGACCTGGGTCTTCCTACATAAAATTACCCTGACAGTTTTCCACACCTGCGGGTGTAACCAAATGGCAATGGAGAAAAGATAAAATTAAAAAGAAATCTAAACATGTGCCCAAGATCTACCTTCACAGACAAATCAACCCATATTTAACATATAAACCCTGAATTTTTAAGTGCAGATCTCTATATTTTGTGAGAAGGATTATAGGGGTATTAAAAGATGTATTTACAAAAGGAAAGGAAAACATTAATACTTTATACAGAGAACTAGTGTAAACTACTGCAAACTGATACTGTGTTTGATATAGAGCTGAATTCATCCTTTTAGTTAGGAGAATGGAGAAACTGACTATTTAGTCCAGCAAAACCATAGGCTAAAAGGAAATACAATTCCAGTCATCAAGTACATGAGAAAGAAGAGCTATCCACAAAGAATAATGCAGGAACAATGATAACTGGGCACAAAACTGGATATGAGTAATTTTAGGCTGAAAATGAAAGACAGCTCTCATCTATCAGGAAAATGGTGTTCTGGAACTGTATTCCAATAGCGATAGTAGATGCGCTCAAGAAGAAAGAAAAGCAATCAAAAAAGGTCAAGTTTTGTGTTGGCCTCTTTCTCTATACAAAATGCATCTATAATTGTTTGCAAAAGCAAAGGACTGAAATCAACTCAAGAAAACAAAAATGAGAGTTAAGTGTATGCAGTCTTCTAGTTAATTACTATTTAAATCAGGTTGGAGTAATCAGCCAGTAAACTGCATAGCTGTTTGTTAAGCAGTGTATTCCTCACTACTGTCCTGTATCTAAATATACAAGAACTAAAATATAAAACAGAAAGGACAGTAAGCAAGACTTACACTGCTGAACTGAAACAAAATGCAGGTGGTTAACATATGGAAAAACAGCATTGTTTGCAAAGGCATAATGAAAGAAGTCTGAAAGTACTAGCATCTTTTGTTTTGAAAAACATTGAGAAATAATCAATACTAGAACTATATGCATTATTTGAGGTTGGAAGGACACTGACGACTAAGAATTTGTATGCTCATTTGTTCATTTGTCTAAGAATAGTCCCTTTATTCCTATGAACTCACACTATTACAACAGAGTTCACTCTTAGCTAATTGGTTGCAATAATCTTTAAATTCTCCTCTCTTCTTCTAATGCAATCTCAAAGAGTTTATCCTACGTCTGCTTTAGCTTCGCTTCTGTCTATGCTACTTTGAATTTGGCTGTACCCAACATTTCCTTAACTGTTGAGCACATCCTCCTACCCAAGACAGTTCTGTCCAAGTGCACTGGCATTTTAACAATGTCATTTCTAAGTTCAATCAGTAGTTGTTTTACAATTACTCTAGCATCCAGATGCAAGCATATGAACACTGATGATTGTCACGAAACTTCATGAGGAAGAATTTCATATTCAGAGATGAGATTATGACAGTGCTAGCAAATTGCACAAACCATTTCTAACTTCCTGCTACACATACTACAGTATAAATAATTTTAAGTAAAATGATCTAGCTGTGGTCTACAAAGAAACATAATAATTGCAGCACATACTTCCTTCACCATCATCTGTAACTCCCAACACCAATCTCAACAGACACTGAGCATGTTTCCGTTCTTTTAGCAGCACCTCAGCATAGCCCGGGAGACGAAGAAATAAACCAAAGGCAGCCAAAGAATGAGCAGGTATGGGAGACATAGTCTGAACTGTTGACTTGATCGGTGGAGGTTCTGCAGCAATTGTTTCTGGTGCTTCGTACACCAATTCTCCTGATTGTTCAATAGTAACCCATTCAAACTGATCACTGTCCTTCTGCTTTTCCTGTGTGGTTGATGTAACAACTGGAGTGCTCACCTTAAACAAGAACAAGAATTAAAAGAGCTGATAGCCATACAGACAATTAGGATCTGAAGGACACAAAATCTTATGAAAGATCTTTAAAATTCACATTAAATATACTACTATTAACAGATGTATGGATCAGGGACTACCAAAAACACAGGGTCATATGAACCCAGTACAGTCACTCATGTCTTCCTAAATTTAACATCACAGAAGCTTCAAGCTTTTATAATATTTAAATACAATGACAAGTATCAGTAAAATAAAGCAAGATATGAGTAAAATTAAAAGCAAGAGTCTAAAGAATTCAAGAGTCTTTACCATGAATCTTCTATTTAGCATTACTGTACTTGCTTTGTTTTTACAATCACATAATTCTTATTCTGTACTTAAATTTAAACGTACCACAAATAAGAAAAACATATTTCAAGAAAATAACTTCCCAGAACTTCCAGAAGACTTCAAAGAAGGGAAAAAGGGGATCAAATTTCTTATGGCCATAAGCTGACTTTTACCTGTTGCAGTATTACACAGATCTGTCTTTATCAATGCAGACTACATGCTATTTCACAGTATCTCCAAATTCCATAATCACCTATGCAAACACATTTCCTTAACTTTGAGATGTTCTACAGGCTTCATGCGATCTCTCTAAAACATTTTCAGACAAACTATACTTCCATGTAACGTGCTGCCAGTACCGAATGTGTTCTTCCTGAACTGCACTGCTATTTACAAATGACTCGCACTAATCACCCTGATCTCATGACAGGCTATCCACTCCTGCCATAATTTTGCAGTCAAGGTACTCAGCAGCACCCTTCAGTCATGATCAACCTATTTCACAGGGAACAGATATTCACTATTTTTATTAGGTATATCAGTTAAAAAAATGTTAAGAAACACAACCAACCAAATAATTCTGGGGCTATTTCTGATTTTTTTTTCATAATAAGGACCCGCATACCAAGAAAAGCAGCCAAAGAATTCCACACAAACACAACTGCTGACATTTTCAAAAAGCCTATCCACAGAAATTCTATATGTAATTATGATAATCAGAGATGCACACATGTACAAATAAATAACATGTTTACTATGAAATTCATATGCTATTATTATAAAATTAATTCAGATAAGGTTATTTATAATTATTATATATCAAATTATATAGTCCATGCTGAAGATGGCATTTCATTTAACCACAAAAAAATGATCACTGAGAATAATTAAATGATATGTAAGTATGGCTTTGTAGCACAACAGCAACTCTTTGCTACCATACCCTCCCAAGTATCTTAGGAGTTAACAGAGGTAAGGCAAGAAGAATACTGAATTCCTGCTTTTGTTTTACAAGAACATGGCTATTCAAGCAAACTGTAAGATGTCTAGGGAAACAGCAGGTACAACTGTACTGCTGAGGAGTCATGCACTTGTGTATTTTCAAGTTGTTTCCTCTCCTGGCTGAGATTTCAAAATGGAGATTTCAAACTCAACCACATAGAAATATGGGGAAAATACTGTTCTCGAACAAACAAAAAATTATTAGCATGCTTTTCCAGACTGATTTTTTTCACTTACTTGCTGAATTACATCAGGATAAAGCATAGGGAGTCTCTCTGCAATTAGGGCCAATCCACCCATTCCTGCAAAAACTTGCAGTGGAGACTGAATGGGACATGTTTCAAGAAGTGATTCATCTAACACTGCATCCATGCACTCATCCCCAGGACTGATGGCTTCATCTTCAGGACAAGGACCCAGTAAATCTGTATGTTCTACAAAAACAGAAAGGTAAAACAAGTTAATAGGTCATCATCAATACTGTGTATTTTTTCCTCCTTCTCAGATAAAAAACTACATCAAAAGTAGGGTTTGCTTTTACAGTAAAAGCTGAGTCAAGAACTGAAATGAAGATTAGGTTAGGTTGTGGTTGGACTCGATCTTTAAGGTCTTTTCCAACCTGAGCAATTCTATGATTCTGTGAATGAGTACAAGAATATCAAAAGAAAATTAAAATATTAGTATCTTTTGGCATTTATAGCAAACTCATGTCATAAGTATGGATAATTTATGTAGATTAATATGCTAATTATTACAATATACATAATACAATTGTTTGAATATACATTTTTTACTGAAAATTAATCAGATTCTTCTTTAGGTTTTGTCTTTTTTAGAAAGAGATTGATCTATCTAACGAGTTTTTACAAAAGTCTCTGTCCTAAAATAGCTGCATGATTAACTCTGTAGTTCCATGCTGTGCAGGCAGGTTGGTGATCACATCACCTTGGCTAAATTTCAAGGTCTCATTCCTCTAACCCCTTCCTTAAATAAACAATAACAAAATATTTCCAATCAGATTCCTGAGATGCAGATTTTCCCTCTTTTTTACCCAATTCACTGTAACTATAACATAGCAAGCAATGAGAAAAATCCCTAACAAGAAGCAGACTATATTAGGTGATTTTAAAAAGAATGTTCTTAAAATCTGAAGTTATGAGACACGCTCAGATGGGCTTGATAATAATTCCCATTTTCCATGAAGCATGTTAAGTGCTCAGGCTACTGTAACAACATTTTTCACAGGTGTCTGTAAGTGCTCCTGCATTACTTAATCTGCCCTGGCTATTAGCCCAAACACGCACTACTGAGAGCTGGCATTATAAAGCCTTATAAAAAGGGAAAAAAAAAACCACAAAACTCACCTTTTTCTGTATGAAGACGTTTAAACGAGTCTGTTTTTGATAAGCTTGGATCTGAGATTACTTTGGATCCAAGCTTAACTGTCAAATCTATCGATCGGTATCCTTGAGGGAGTTTACGGTCATACAGGAGAGTCAGAAGCTGGGCAAGAGTCATTTCAGCGGGTAATGGCTGGCCTAAACAACAACGGCATTGAGTCAGAGCGAAACGCTATGAGAGGGTTATCATAACATAAATGTCCATATGCTGTTCTTCTGCTGCAGAAGCCAAGTATACTAAATACTAAGTGGCTCTAAACCAAGGCCTTACTTCCAGTGTATATTCTCTTGGGAATTCCCTACAGCAGCTCTGTGTCAAAAGCCCAAAGCAATTAACATATTTAACAAATGGCTAAGGTTGTAATTTGATGTGCATTTCAATTGGGTACTGCCTTGCCCCCTACTATTAAATCCAATTGATTACATTGTGGTGACATAAAAGAATATGACAAGAGGATAAAAAGACTGAAGTGGAAGAATCTGTAAAATAAAGAAACCTGCAGATCCTTTTCAGCGCTACAAACCCCAAGCCCACTTCAATACACCAATTTCAAGACAGAACAACTCAAGAAAAAGTGAATGGCAGTGCAGGGAGTAATTTTCTCAGCAACAATGTAGAAATGAAATGCACATGCAGCTACAGCCCAAATCGATCACTCATATCTGGACTTCAGCCACTGTGCTTAGGAAGAATACGTTATTCCTTGAAATCACAAGTTACTCTCAAGGCAGAACAAATTTTCCTGGTAATTATTAGATGTAAAGGAAAATGTTTTAGAATTAGATGATTTAATAAACTTAGCCAACTAATTTCATTTTGACAGTACTTGGCCAATTAACAGAAGTCCTGGTAAGGTTTTCTATGGCAACCCATCTCATCAACGGAGGATGGTGTCTAATGAAATCAATGCTAATTCTTGCTTCACTTACACAATGGCAAGACAGTCTTCCACTATTTTCCATCACTGATTCTGCACTTGTGTACATGCATGACAACTGTTAGGTGCATGAGAAGTGTGATCAGTGAGACCATTACACAAATACAGAATGGTCTATAGCACAATTAGAGGACAGTCACATTTTTAACAGCTATGTACTGAAGAAAGCATTAAGGCAAAAATATCTTTGATTAGAGATCTGACATTTCTTAATTCCATCAGTTGCTTCCTTTTTCTTTTTTGATCAAGTTACGAAGATACTATGAGGTTTCATTTCCACTTGAAAGCAGTCTGCAGCCCAAAAGTGCTCTACTCATTATGTGAGTGAATAAACAAAAAAGTATGTCATCATCATATTGTCTTTCTAAAGAAATAACAGCTACTGAAAAAGGTAATTTTCTTTAAGCTTAAAGACAGTTATTAAAGTTACCTGGTAGAAGTTTATGGTAGAGATGGAAAACTGGAACGCTAATAGTCTTGCTGGAAGATTCTGCTCCTGAGGAAGAGGTACCTACTTTATCTGCCATCACTCTTCCTCGTCTTGATGGTGGACGTGGAGGGGTAGATGAAACAGCTCTTTTTGACTGAGATTTCAAACCTAGTACAGAGATGATAATAATAATAATAAAATTATTATAGCATTTAATAATTTCAGATAGCTAAGTTGCAGTGTAGCCAATCCTTTCAATTGTTGCAAAAAAGTCATACCGGAAAATACAACTAATAAATATCAGAACAGCATTCACATATAAAATACACTTGAATTTAATCCCAGTATTTTTCATACATAGTTGTGCATCCTCCTAAGTCCCAAGTAAAAAACAAGCTGTAACTGTAAATTATTACTTTGATTTTGCTCTTAAACAGTTAAAGAGCCTGTCTATCAGGGGGACTGTCCTAGTTTTATCAGTATTCCATATGATGACATAATGATATGGTTTTTCTTTCCTTCTCCCTGAAAGGGGAAGAAAAGGCCCCCCCTTTCCCTGTTGCACTTGATAACATGACAGTGACCTATAGTAAATCTTTTTGAGGTTATTTTTTCAAACTAAAATCAAGTAAGGTAAAAAATTTCTACATCGACAGATATTTCAATGCACAGTCCAAGATAAACATCTGACTTACCAGGTGACTTCAGCTACAGTACTGACATTAGAACAAGTGATGAAAAGTACCTTTAAATGTACTTTTAAAACTGCTTTAGTCAGAACCTTGTTAAGAACTATGTAAAAATTAAAGGGTTTAATAGGTACATGAAAGCTTACTAAGCTTATGTATCAAAACTGCCACATTTTGAGACAGTCAATGATGAAGTATACTGAAACTGGATTAATAACATGTTCTGCCAACTGTATAGAAGGACAAGAAGTCAGCAGATCTACGCAGGAATGTATGTGCAACTACTGGATCGGATCATAAACAACCAAGAGCAGCTGTAAAAGTAACATTATCCTGACCAGAAATGTTATAATATGCTTTGACTCCACCTTCTTAGTAGGATAAGCTACAATACTCAGCTAATTTCAGTCTACTAACAGTCTTTCTCAAGAAGATCAGGTTCCAAATAACATGTCTTTCCAACAATTTTACCAATAGGGAACAGGTAAAATAGTGACTGCATGAGTATGAGGAAACAAAAAAAAAAAATGTACAAAAAAAAAAGAATATAACAAGACAAAGACAAAAGACTCCATGAGAAGGCAGTTAAAACCAAACATAAATTAAATCTACACTTAAGCTGTTTGACTTAACTGGAAGAAACACAAGCTAGAAGGATGAACTTAAATCTTTCTTTTTGAACAGGAAATTGATTATATGAAGCAGCACGACTAGAGATGCAAGTGGGATGAGACACAGCTAACTACACTATGACCTACTTTCAGTGCTAATATGTTGTTTTCTTCCTAGTTTCTTTGTTCATGCTTTAACCCTTCACTTAAATGTCTTATGTTTTAGATCATATCCTGCCTAAGTGGCACCTATTGCAAAAATCTCTCTCTCTCAAAAAAAAAAAAAATAAAAAATTAACAATACGCTGTATTGTTTTAAATATATACCAAGATCCATGAAACTGCTGCCCTACTGAACAGCTGAATTTAGAATTACTGCTGTATCTAAAATCTTACAATTAAAAGCTTAAGAAACACTGGTGGCAGAAGTCAAAGAAAATCAGCCTCTTCATCATGCTTCACGAAGTGTAAATGACATTGAGAATGCTCAATGAGGGCAGAAACCTAGATAAGGGTAGTTTGAAGTTCAATAACCTCTCACACACTAGAACCCCCAAAAAGAAAGACCAATGATCTCTACAGCCACCACCTGAACTGTAATGTTGTACAACTGCAAGATTACCCCACTCAATCTATAGCCCCTGTAGCAATGGAGCAATACCCTTCATTTGTGCTTTGCAAGTGGAATAATCTGGTTTTATTCTGACAGTTTTAAATACGTGAAGCAAAGGAATACGTTCATTTCCAAAACATAATGTAGAAGTAGGTGATTAAACTCTGAAGCACTAGCAGATGCAAAAAGGCAGAGGAATTAATACTCAACCTATAATAACAGCAGGCAAATACTAATATCTCAGCATATAATCTAAACTCTGAGTGTGCATCTACAACACACTAGCCACAGCACCCACAACAGACAGCCAATTTTAGGTACAATTTACCAGAATCTATCAGCAGATAGCAGAGACAGTAGTTCAATCTGGATCTGATCTTTGCTGCTTAGCAGCCAGTTAGGTTAACTGGGCATCACAATCCTATCTAAAGATCATTAATAATTAAATGAATAACTGTAAATTTGATTTCCCTCCCTCACTCCTTTAATGTCTGAAAGATAATTTTTCAGAAGATGAACAAAAACATACCAGAAGCAACAACAACACTGTAATTGTCCTGGAATCCATTTTCTGCCTTAACTTTTTCCTTTTCTTCATAGTTCTTCTTTTCTTTATCTTCTTTTTGTTCATTAATTAGCTTAGCTGTGATACTGGGTGTATCTATACAGGGGAAAAAAAATCAAAACAGGAGAGAATGTTATTTTAATAGAACACATTGATTTTGTTGGCAGTTTCTAGTTTGTTAACACGACTATATTTGAACTATTTCTGTGGCTTAGATTTCCATCCCAGGCAACAATATTCTTATAAATATTTAAGAATGTAAGTATTACAAGTGCAATCTCCCCTCCCTAGAATCTGCCCTTTAACAATTTAAAACTATTACAACCTAAATCTGTTACATGATAAGTCAAGTATACTTATGTTAAAACACAACTGCAACAACTAAAAAAAAAAAAAAAAAAAAAAGAGATTAGAAAAGGACAAGACAAGCAAGTGAATGAGAATCAAATCAAACCTAAGGAAAAAAAGAAATGTATTTACTTATTTTTAAAGGATATCTACAGACTTACTTATATTGTTGTATTTAAGCCTAAGCAACTAGATAGCAGTTTCAGATCTGGTGAAATTATGAGATGCATAAAGAACACATCCAAAACTTGTGCATTTGCTTTAGTGAATACTTACTGCAGTACAATAATTTCAGTTTGATCATTAGTGTAGATCAAAGACATCAGCAAGCAGCTTAAAAAATTGTTTATTGTTCATTTCAATGGATTATTTTACACTTTGTAAACCACTGGTATCAAAATTTTTAAATCATTCTCCAGTTTCCTTGGAGAAGATACATAGTGTGAAAATGCTGTTACTCAGGACCTAATATATATTTACATTTATTTATGTACATACCTATGTGTATATTTATTTATAGACATGTATTTCAGACTTGGTGTGGATATCCTCATTAGTTTTAATATCCTCATCAGTATTATTTATATACTAAGCAGTAGTTTGGTCTCATGGGCTGAATGCCCATTTATTGGTGGACAATATAAACTTCATTAATAAAACTACTGAAGATGCTTAAGACAACACATTTTTATTACTCAGATAATATCCACATTTGTCATTCAGTCTTTCTGACTGGTCATGATCAGCAGATTAAAACTAAGGTGAATGGAATACAGAACAACTGATACTCATTCTAGACTATTCCTTCTGCCATGACACTGCATACTTTCTTCCTCTGCTAAAGGGATGTGAGCAGCAAATTTAGCAATGCTCTTACATCATACTTTCTTATTTTTTCTTTTTTAAGGCAGTGAGAAAAAATATTAGATCAACACTCTTATTTTATATACAGAAAGTATGAAATGATCAATGTGAGATCTTAATGTAACAGAAGACCTTCAAAGAATAGCTAAGAAAGAAAAAAGAAATTAATCCACAGACCAGTCTTCAAAATAGGATCTTCAAAACTTCCTACTGTTGCAGTGGTAGCAGCCTGTTTTTCCTTTGCCACTACCAATCCACCCCATCTCTCCCCTCCTTTCACCCTAAACACACAGTTCTTTCCTTGTATATTAGTTGTCTCCACTATCCTAACCATGAACTTCACAGAAAGATACACAGGAATCACAAAGCTTTTAATATCATCAGAAAAATCACAACAGATACAGGAGGGAAGCGTAAAACAACATGAACCTTTCCAGAACTAATTCTTTCGATTTAAAATGAGACAATTCTGTAGCATAAAGCGAAGTTATGATGTGCTATGAAGTCAGCATTTGATCCATTTCATTATGTGCATCATTGTACATCACATCAGCACGTTCCCTTCCCCAGACCCTATTAGCAGTGGCTATCAGGCTGAGCACAATACACAGAGGCAGCTGATCAGTACAGGTTATGTCACTGCTCAACAACTGATCTTCACCTCATGTGCATCAACTGTTTCTCTCATTAAAGCATTTCTGATCATAAATGGCAGAAGGAACTTGGAAGCTCTTGGACAGACATTCCACACATGATCATGTCTGAACACTAAGTTAATAAAGACTTCTATACAAAACAGCATAGTATTCCGTAGTAAATAAACTTCAAGCATTTTTCTAGGCTTCACTGATTTTAATTAATATTCCAAAACACGTGCTGTTTTTCTCAAGCATCATTACTGTACTTCTATCACTTCATTAGATGACATAGTTATTGTCCAAATGCAGTTATTAATTATGTAAATGCATAGATTTTAACTAGATATTAAAAGGCAACAGTTCTTCTGAACTCTACGAAGAACTGCTTAAGAAATTAAATTTGATCCTACAGTCAAAAAAAGTTAATGCATATGTATAAGGATTATGTACCCAACCAGGTACGTATGCAAGCCCTTCACAGTGTACATCCGCAGTATGGCAAAATCTTAACAACTGTGATCATTCTTTTACTTTGATTTACTATTATTGACGACATCGTAAGATTAAAGTGGAATTACTGGTGTTCCCCTTCCATCACTCTGTTTCTTTTCTTTGAATTCTACATGCTTGATATTGATTTTTTTAAGGTAACATATTTTGCTCTATTTTTTACCTGAAGTGAATCAACTTGATGATTTCACCTAGAGAGTTCTGGCACGAACTCAATACCTTTAGGACAATCTCTACATTTTGAAAAAGATTAACCATAATCTTAAACATGCAGGTCTATTTTCTGAAGTATTAATTGAATATCAAGGTGAGATTCATTTTAAGGTTAAGGCATCTCCCATTCATGTACTGAATCTCATATCATGGCCTAGGGAGGCCTAATCAAAGCCCCCCACAGATTCATTTCTCCATATAAATTCAAGTAGTGTAACGAAATATTTCATTTCATAAAAATAAATGAAAGTCATGCCTTATAATTTGAAAATTAATCTCTACAAGCAAATTAAGCTTTCCAATCTCCATGTAGTATGTAAACTGAAGTGCCTGCATAGTATGCAAATGTGTATTCAAAGAAATTGGATCATTAGTGCTCTTCTCATAGCAAGACCATTGAGATAACCATTTAAGTTTCAGGATATGAAAGTGACATTACTGGGATTTAAGTGAAAGGGTATTCTGAAGATCAATATTTGCAGTATGACTTGAGAGATTTAAGAATACATGAGTACTTAAAAGCAAAACAACAACAACAAAAAAAAACACAACAAAACTCCCACCCTCCCCTCTGTAATGGTATCTTAATTGGAGTTTAATGGAAGGAAAAAATAGTATACAACCAGCAAAGTGCATTTTAAATAGAACATGCAAGGTATATTCAAAAGATTATAATTTAAACCTCTGTATCAACAAGTACGTAGGAACACTGCAAATATACAGGTATGAAAAAAAAGGAAATATGAACTATCTTAAAAATAAAACAAACTGTTGTAAACTTGCCTGACACACGATCGAGAACTTCAGCTAGAGTTGTTGAGACAGGTAAATGAAGAGTACGAAATTTGTGCCCAGCTCCATACATTGGATGTTGAATTACATGACTAGTAGCATTAATTCTACCTTTGTACAGCTGAAAGATAAAAAGTTAACATGCTTTTAAGATTCAGAAATAAGTTAAAACACTAAGTTTCTATAAATATATCTCAGCAAAATAAAATTTAACTGTTATGTGTGTTTAAAATGAAAACTTACCTACCCTTCAACTTTACAGGGTCAAATTACGGTAAGATGCTACTTCTCTTGAGTCCTGACTTGTGAATAAAGTTCTTCTACTCAGTGCATTTACTTTTTATGATGGATAACTAATTCTTTATTAGTTCAAATATTTCAAGTATTTTAGTATCACATATTTTAGCCTGATGCGTGTTCATACTTTTATATTGTTCTTTGCTTGCAATAACTTTACAAACTTTTCTGCACAAAGAGCTATTGCTCCCTTTTCCAAACCATCAGGAAAACTGTTTACTAATATTTATACATAGAACCAATTTAATACTTCATAACAATGGAAAACTGACTTAAATATAAAGTTTACCTAAGAACTTCAGGAATAAAGTGGGGATCCAACACATTAAAGATTAATCTGCTAGATATATTAGAAATATACTCTGCATATTCAGATCACTCTTCAGCCTTCTCTTCAGGTGTGAAAGGAGGAATCTTCTACCCACTAAGAACAGCCATACTGTTTCTTGAGATGAAACTGAATTACCTGGCAACTTGTTTTTAAGAACTTGTTTCAGTCTCAGCTTATTCAGTAACTCTGCAAAAATCTGTTCTATGTAAACCGTCTTATTAGAAAACGGATACTACCTTGATGATACCAAAAGCCATATTAAGAATTGATCTCAGCAAGGTTGAAACAAAACATTTAAACATCTTTGTACTAAAACTTATGTGCTCTCCCTTTTCCATTTAACACTATCTAGCTTCCCTGTCATATATAAAAGCACAGCAGTTCAGTATCTCTGTTCTGGTGAAGAAGTGTAAAAGCATAAAGTTGCTTTACAGATCAGTTCAAAAATTTTTTAGTGATGTTACGGCTAACATTGAAGGATCTCTGCCAGTTTTGGAGCATCAAAATTCAGACAGTTCCTCAACAAAATTTAAAATGAAGAACTGATGCAAGGACTAGAACTTATGTTTGTTGCTAATATTTAAGAATACTATTAAAAGGTCTTATGGAAGCATAAGATAAATTCCAGTTTTCTATTCTGTCAGAACATAAATGTTTTCAGCAAGATGGCTTTCTCTCAAAACGATGCCTTGAAATTTCTTTTAAAATGTTGAATTACAATTCACCTAAACATTACTTTCCAGATACATACAGAAGGAAAAGCTGCTGCCTGACCTTTCGAAGTTGAATATACATTGATTTTGGTGGGGGGTTAAATTTGAGCCATGTTGCCCATGTAGATAGAAAAACTCTTACTGGACAAGGGGACTGAAGAAACAAAGTCACTTTCTCATCCTCGAGCATTAGCTGCAAAAAAAGCCTCCGAATAAATCCTGAAATGTTTCCAGAGGTCGGGAGGTTCCCACGTTGAGGAGAAGACTGGAACAATTCACAGAGAACCTGGGAATACAAAATTACATCATATTTTAAACATTTCTATATTTAGGTCTCCAAAATACAGCTCTATATAGCCATAATAAGCAATGCCTAAGATCTACCTTCAGCTATCATTCAAATCAGATCAGAAATGAGCACCGCTGAAGAAACTATCAACAGAAAAAAATTAAAAAATGCATAAAATACTGAATACAGCAAAGTAATTGTAAACATGTAGAGTACTAAGAAAAATAAAAGCTGAAGAAGCAGCATTCAGAAAAATAACTTTTGAATTCCTAAAGCAAGATCTTCCTATTCTGTAGCAAAGCGTCAGAGAAATGTGCTGACTTATTTTTTACTCAAGTTAACTGTTCCTGGGGCACGGACATTCTTAATATTGAGAGAAAAAATCATTTTAAGTGTACTTTCATTCAGCTAGGTCTGAAAGGTTAACAACTGTGAGGAAATTAGCTGAATTTGCATTAGAATAGTGAACTGTTCTGTAATATTCCACATATTCCTGGATACCATACACGTCTGTGTAAACAAACAGCAATTTTTCTTCAATTTCCTAATTTAAAATACGTGAATGGAGCTTCATTTTCAAATCCCACTTCAAAAGAGTTTAAACCTATGTACTTAAATACAGTATAGTGGATTAGGGTCTGAAGTGTCTTGTTAAGGCCATACATCTTGATACAGCCAAGTGGAATACAAATCCATACACAGCACTGAACGGCCATGTCCAAATATTCTTATAGTTTTCTAAGTCTGACCAACACGCTAACAGTTTCAACACAAAACTCTCCCAGTTGATGACAACTTAAACAAATACCTTAAAGAAAGAAGGAAAAAAAGAAGTTTCAGAATTAGAAACTACGCAAATTTTGACACATTAACAAAGAAATGACAATCTCATTTATTTTCTGTCTCACCTGTGCCATAAGCCTCTGGTTATTAGGATGGCAAGAAATGCACTGTAAGAAGAAAGCAACTGTCGCATTTTCAATTGCTGTCCGCTGCTGAGTGGTCAACCCTGCTGTTACAGTTGAAGAAAGCAAGCTGGATCTTGCACTTGTCTGTTGTGCAGTCACACTGTGTCCTCCAGAAGTAGCACCAGAATGGCACAACAGAAATAAAAGCGCTGTCCACAGCGGATTGACTTCAGAACCACCCAACCAGTCCTTCATTATATGGCTGTTGCCAACTTCCGTCAAAAACCTGAGAACAGGAGCAACCAGGTCTGCTGTGATAGGCATTTTATTAAAGTGCTGTGGGACATGGTGCCTCCTGAGTCTATCCTGGGTGATATCTGTTGATTGTGCATTGCAGTCCGAGCTAGAAGTATGGTTAAAGCAAAAACTAGCAAGACTTCTTACAAGCAGTGAAGGCAAACCTGAGTCCAATAACTGCTTGATAGCTTCAGGAGACTGAGATGAGGCAGCCAGAGTAGCCAGGTGAGACTCTGTTAGTGCAAGGGGCGCTTGTGCGTTTTTAGAGTCATCTGTTAAAGACGAAGTGAGGTCCTGCTTTTTGCTGTCATCGGTCATGGACAGTCTGTGTTGACACTGCATTGGAGGAGGAGTGATACCCATCCATCCCATAAGTAAGGAAAAGTAATTTGGGTGGATGTGGCACATTGAGCAAAGCAAGCTATCAACTGCTTTCTTCAAAACCATGTTGCAGGGAAGAGACATGGACCAGTTAAACAGTGATCTGTAGAAGACAAAAATAATATCAAAACATAGATAGCTTGCCACACATACTCTCTTTGTCATTTTATACATCATCTTTATATTAACTATTAACTATTCTAGAAACTATAGTAAAACTGAGCTGAGTTTGACAGCCGCTTTTGGATCACTGTATTAGCAGGACATTCATTACCCAAAAGGCATGCCTCATCCTTATATCTGAATTTATTTCATCACACTGTATTAAAAATAGCTTAGAGGTCACTCTTGCTGGGATGTTGCCATCAAAGACAGGATTTCTGTCTTTGGACAGCTGTCAATTTACACATTTTTGAGATAACTGCAACATCTCTGTGCTTTGTACTCTTCAAGATGCAGCTACTAGAATGGCACACATTTTCCACAAAGTTCTCTTATTTAGTTCTTTGCTTTTCTCTCCTCCCCCCACCCACCTTTTTTTTAAACATTTCTTTTTATTAGAATTCTAACTGAAGATGTTACACAGAAAACGAAAGCAGGAAGAATCTCACTGGTTGAATGACACTATTCTTACTATCCTTAGGACACAGGCTAAAAACAAGTACCTTTAAGCTCACTTCTATTCAAATAATATCACATCAAAAGCACCTGAATGCAAAAGCTAATTTTGCTCCAATTATTTAGCTTATACTTGCAAACTGGTATTTATAAATTAGTGAAAATATTATACTTCACCTACTTGTAACAAGTAGGTACGAAGAAATATTTTAAAAAGCAGTTTTCTGAATTGCATTCGAGTTACTATGACTTATCATGTCATATACAAGATACCATACACAAGATACATAATCTTGAACTCTAAACATACACATTAATGCACACTTTGTGGCACTGTGATGTTAGTATTTTAATAATTTGAATGTATCATCCCATATCACATTTCTATTTAGAAGATAAGAATTGTTTTTCCCTCCTCTGGATGGAAGTATTACTTTATGTTTAGTTGAAGAGAATTGAAGACTCCAAAAGAGAATGTAGATCTAACAAATGTTAGTTTCAATGCTGGCTGATTAAAAACTGCTCCAAGACAGAACACTAACTGAGACTTCTGAAAAGTTCCCAAACTTGGAGTGGCAAGTGTTTTTTAAAATCAATATATAACAGCACACAAACTCTTCACCAACTATAAATTCAACACAATCCTTCCACCAGGATTTTCTAAATAAGTTTATTGTCTGTAGAAAAATAAAACTCTTTTCCAACAAGATATTAAAAATAACTAAGGAATAAATTAGTATCTACTGGTAAAAACAGAAGTAGTGAAATCAAACATGGGAATGACTGGAAAATACATCCAGAGGAGAAGTGATGTGTCACATGAAGAACAACTTAAGAGTTATAGTTAGAATCAACGAAATTGTTTCAAAAGTTGAAATATCAAAGAAGATGAAAACAGTGGAGATGTTATTTTTCTTAGAAGAATTATTTTTCCCATGTTTAACAAAAATCCTTCTCTACTCATTTAAAAATATATAATATAATCTGCTCCAGATGCTGGCTGATATGAATTATAGTTTTATTTGGCAGGAAGTAAAGGAACAGGACTATACTGCAACATGCATACTAAAACTAGGTACAGCAGTTTTATTAGCTTCATTTCATCCTATCCAACAGACAGGAATTCAATTGTTAATCCCACTTCCATATTGGTGCAAATCCAATTGGGTTATTCATTTAAAGAAATCTATTTTATTATCTCTCTTTCTTCTCAAATGTTATAATTCTTAATATGTGCCTGTTTATATACATGTTTAGATCTAAAAGCCACCTGTTTAGATATCTTTTTTAGTATTCACTCTTTCAACTAGCATCAGGGATGTCCATTTCCACTACTTATTCCACTTCAAGCTGTATTATTTCAGAACAAAATAATTTAGTTAGAAAAGTATGTAGTACAATACTTTGCTTTACTTACTCGAAGAGCTCTCTGTCCAGCAATGCTGGTAAATCATATTCAACAAGCAGTTCATAGCTATGCCACAGAATCGCTGCCACACAATGCAAGTGGGAAGGAGATGGCATCAAAAGACCATACTCTCTTGTTGAGCTATTTGGACAAATGTAGCTGACCCGGCCACTTTTTTTCATAGCTGCAACTCTCGCAGAATCACTGACCCATTTTAACAGTGCTTGAATCCTGGAAGGCAAGATGATGTAGTACATTACAAAGGGTCAAAGAAACACTCAAAACCAAATTAACTTGCTCTCTCTGAGTAGGTTGATTTAGGCATTTATCACTTTCTTTGAAGCAGAGATCAAGAAGGAGCTCAAACTCCGTTTTCAAGACTTAAATCACTAACAGCGCAAAAGAAATTAAAAACACATATCATCTTTGACAGTCAAATGTAAGTTTTCTTACTACAGAAAAGGAAAACATAGAAGGTAACTAAGTTCTAAGTATTTCAGAGAAAATTCAGCTGAACACTAAGAGTTTTCTCACTTTCCTAAGACCAAATAAGAGAGGGGAAGCATTTTCCGTAAAGGACGGAAAGAGCTGGAATGGAAAGCTGAAAGGCTTCTTTAGATTTAGGTGCTTCCAGTCTGTATTAAAAATCAGATTTTAAAAGGCTCTGCTTTCGTGTCACTATTTAGCGGACTATACGCACTCTCACAGGATAATCCAAATAACATTACCTATCTTTTGTTCCAGGATCCTGAGTTGTTCCCAGCTGATAAAGAATGTCTATTGTGGAGTCAGAAGAGAGACCATTTAATCTTCCAAACAGTAAAGGGCTATTCAGATCTTGCCGCATTCAAAAAAAAAAAAAAAAAAAGAAAAAAAAAAAAAAAAGACAAGAAATGGGGGGTTTGGGAGGAAGTGGGAGAGGGGAAAACAACAGAAGTACTTACATACATATTTTTTAAAAGTACTCACAAAATTGTTAAAGAATTGCAATGTTAACACTGAACTGAGCTTTGCCATTAACATATGCAGGCTAAGACATCACTATCATGATATTCCACACTTAATACATTCAATTTAATGTCCAGCCTTACTATAGAAGAATGAAATTGATTGCAACATTCATCAGACAGAAGACTTGCAGATTTAACTAGTAGGATTTTCCTCAACGTATCCCAAAAGGCATAGAATCCAGTCACAGAATCAAGAACATGACTAATTACAATAGAGCTGTCAAACCTCATGCATCTGAGAAGCAAATGTTTGGTTCAATATGGAAGCTCATTTAATTCCAATTTTCCCCAACATGACTCTAGCCCAGGAATTCCTTGGATTATTTCCAACTCATTTTCTCCATCCTATATTCCCCATCTCCTGTCCTTTAGTAAACTACACTCCTATTTAACAGCATTCCAATAAAGGATAATGTGCTACTTTGTCACATTAACTCATGGTGAAGTATCACAGGAGGGATTTTGTAAAGGTGTTTTCTGTTAGAATCAGCAACTTCAAAACAGCACAAATAACAGTTAGATCTCTTTTACTGGAAAGCCACTAAACAGCAAAGCAAAGTGATATAGAATCATAAACATGCAAAAACCCCGCAGTACACTGACTGAAGAGCTGCTGCTGTGGGACAAATCAGTTGCTGAATAATTGCCTCACTTAGTGCTATTCAAATTTTACTCTATCCTACAGCTTACTACAGATCAAGCATTACCATACTTACTTTCCTTAGAACTACTCTGAGGTATTCTTTATGTTGAAACATCCACACTGCATACAGGTATATACACAGCTGCACTTAGGATATACTGCACAGCCTACTTTTGTGACTTCACAACATTCCCCTTATCGTATATTCTGCACAAATCAAAACAGTGCTGGTTGCACTGTTTTACTATTTTAGAGCTACTCAGACACAAAGCTCTGCCATGCCCAGAAACATAATGGCAAGATAAACAATGCTGCCATGAAAAAACAGCAGGTATTGGCTAACAGAATTCAAACTCTGAAAGTAACATGCAAATACTAAATTTCTAATACAAGCAACTTTTAAAGCAACAATTGAAAAGAAAGACAGTGCACTCACCTGCAGGGTCACTTCCTGATGCTGAGCAGTTTCTGAGAAGAATGTCAATCAATTTGAGGCCTATTCTGGTGGACTGCAGCCCAATTTTTACAAGCACAGCCTCAATATTTGGAGAATGCATACCACAGTATGGTGACATGAGTAATGCAGCACACGTCTGCAACAGATTAGCAGTGGGTGCTGCAGCACTAGCCATCATTCCTTCTAAATCACTTATATGAGTGAGGCAGTGGTGCAATAATCTTAACCATCCAATACTGAAAAAAAAGAAAAAGAGGAAAATGAGCAAAACGTGTCATTTCCTCATCCTATTTTTCACCTTGTATTAGATTCTATGACAAGTATTGCAGAAAACTTCTGTGACACCATCAGGCAATCTGAGAAAAGTAAAATGAAATAACTCCATCTAAGAGTACAATGTAACATACATTAGTGTTACTGTTGCAACTACTACTTTGAGTTCCTAAGAAAGGCAGGATTCATGGGTAATGGTAGTATTTTTATGGTTTTGTTTTGTTTTTTTTTAGCATTATATTATCATGTACAGGGACAAACCACACTTTTTTCTAGCTCTAAAGAACTCCTTACAGCCTGCAATAAATGCGTATGTAATGGCAAAAGTCATATAAATATGAAAGATGAAATAGCACATCTCCTCACTTGGACACAAATGGATTGACACACAAGGTCAAGATCCTGCAGTAATAGTTGGCAACTACTTATTATACATCTCTCCTAAAAATAAGAGCTTTTGAGAGGATTAATAGTTTGCAAAGGCAGGGCTAGCTGTGCACCTTTTTAGGATCATTCACAACCTACAGTGAAAATCAGAGAGCACAGAGTCCCACCTGACATAAAAACCACAGGAAAACTACAGAAATTAAATTTGTTTATCATTGCATTTCTTCCCCAAGGTCTCTTTTGAACAATATTGCTCACTATTCCTTTTAATAATAACAAGTAATCCTAATGCAATCTAAATTGTACATGAAATAAATGACACCATTTCATTAACAAGTTTTCATGCTTACTTTTACCCACTTTTTGAGATGGGGAGGCAGTCAAACTATGGGAAGCTTGTAAGATATATTTTACACAAAGTTTGCATTTTTATTTTAGGAAAAAAATATTCCAAATATTTATCATGAAAATAATAAATTCTCAGCTATGTCTAAACCAAAATTATACTGAAGTTTATTTAATGTATCTATCAAATCACTGCCATGAATCTTTTGAGATACTTATCAAAATAAGCTGAAAACTACAGTAAAACATTTCAAGATGTTCAGAACGTGCACTCACACTCTCTTTTGTAGTAATTGTTTTTGTTTAACTTGTAGCTAACTTTTTCTGAAGTACAAATATAAAAGAAGAACAATTTGTCCATGAAAATCGGTTTTGCTGCTATTCAGGATCATGGATCAGTTTCAGTTACACAGCTTCTATAAAATATACGCCAGACAGCATGCATGGTTCTCTGAATTCCCATACTTTCAAGTTTTGTTTTTTTCTCAAAGGCATAAAATACTTAAAAATTGTCCTCATATCTCCTTTTCAAACTTAAAAACAACAAGATTCAAAGCTGAAACATTCCAAAGTCATGAATTTTAATCATTAAGTAAGCTAAATTTCAATCAAATCAATAACCTAAAATATTTACCTGTAAATGATTAAATTCAGGTTGAAAAACATTGAGGTTGTCCTTAAATGTCTGCTTTTATTTTAAAAGTAAGTATGAAATTCAAAATCACACGTAAGCCAATCAAAGCTTTTGAAAAGAGTTCTTGCTTATATGCCAGAATCACAACATTCAGTTCCTATTTCTCAATTGTTTGTAAACAGAAATATTGGATACAACTTCCACAAAGCATTCTATTGTTCTATTTCTGCTTCAACACTTACGTAAGTTTCCTGACTTTAGAAGAGGTAAGAAATATGCTGCTACTTAAATATTTTTTGGACAACTGTCTACAATTACGAACACCAAATTTAAGTTTTAATGCTTTCACATCCTTTGTTTTTGTTCACCACTACAGAGATGAAACGTTTTCATTTTACACATACAGGAAAAACACGCTACGAACCATGCTCTAGTCTCTGTCAACTGATACTAGAAGCTTACCTTGTTTTAGAGACCTGATCCTCAGAAGGAAGGAATGGATTATTGACTGTTGCAGACGAGGTGTTTCCAAAAGCTGTGAGGCCCAACAGTTTGATTTGAGAGAGGCCTAACGTACTGGCATCCCGTGGACGATGGAGACGAAGACAGACAGCTGATGCAACTTCAGCTTTCACAAGCTGTATTTTTATGTATGTAAGACCGCTTGTGATAACAGGAGTTGACAAAGGTAACATATTGACACCATCTGCACTTATTTCAACAGATACTGATGAAGGGCAAGCTGCGGAGCAAGGTAAGAAGGTTTAATACCATTTAAAAACCTGTACTGGTTTGAATTTTAAGCATTAAACAAGTATTCATTTTAAGGATAAAGATGATGAAAATGAACTTCAGCAAACACTACTGCAAAACCACAGCTATAGTATGTGTCCTGTGTGATAACACACGGTGAAACGCATCAGCATTTGGATACATGGGTTATGCAGTTTATTCCAAGGACGTGAGATGAAGAAAAGTCCTGTCAGTAAAAATATCACATTTTTTTCTTTTTTGGGCTGTGGCAATAAGAGCTAAGGAAAATAAGAAAATTTCTCTCTCATGCTTCATTGCAACTCCCATACAACTCCATTTTGCCTGAAGGCTTGTGATCAACATCACATTCTCTTAAATTTTGAGAAGTTGGAGAAGTTTTCTGGCATACTGATGCTAATGCCACGAGACGTGCACTATGATACATGAAATCAATCAGAATCAGAGCCTTCAACTCTCAAGAGAAGCTGAACTAGGAAGCTTTTCAACTCATTTATTGGCATTCTTCATACAGCGTATCTGCTTTTGTTCTTCTGATGTTGTTTCTGACACTGCTAAACCTTACTCATAAAACTTTCAAATCAGTGGTGTCAGCAAATATACTTACTTGCAAGAGAAGCCAGATGAGGCTGGATGTGTATCTCTTTGAGCAGCACTGCTGCAGGAAGATGAATTGTGAGATCACACCAAGCCTCCTCAGGTAAAAATATGTATGACCACGCAGCAGATCGAGCTCTTCTATGTGGAGGAGTAGCCTGTAACAGTACTTCAGCAGGTTGGGCAGTAGGGCTGCTTGAGGTGATGGAACCTACAAAAAAAAAGCAGAATCAACATTATTTATACATATTTATTAATTAAATCCAGATGAATTTACCACCTGAATTATGAAAAACAATTTTTAATATCGGTTTTGTTTGTTCATACATTCCATACATGATCATGGTAACTGCTGACATATTTTAATTTTCAAGTGTTTTATATATAGTTTGCCTATTTACATGAACATGCATGTGCTTGAATGTTATCCATCAAACCCCTGAACTTTTCATCAAGATTTAATTACAGAAGCAAGCCAATCAAAAGGTCCAGGTTGAACAGTATGCTTATAACTTGAATTCTGTTCATTCATAGTAAACCTAATGAAAATTTTAAAGGTTTCAATATTGAAATGGTAAGAAATGTCTTTATAATAACAATCTGCAAACATTTTTTCTGAAAAAGTTTTGTTTAATATGAGAACCCTTTTTCTAAATTTAGACACCAAATCCAAAAGCCTATAACTGTATCAACAATCTACTTTTCAAATCTTACAATGACTCAAGAACAAAGTAAAAAGACCCAGGCTATGCCATCTCTAGCAACATGTGTGGCTCAGCAAGACTGGATCTGTGCTGTTCCAACTACAAATACATGAGGTGTTTTAATTTTGAGCAGCTCCATCTGTATCCTATGACTGACTGCCTATTCTTAGTTAGAGGTGAATTCCTAAAGTAGACATTTTGACACATTTTCATCACAAATGAATTCAGTTTGTGCCTCACATAATATCAACCAATGAGAATCAAAGTGTAGAAAGTGAAGTCCATCGGAAGGTACACTTTAAAAGAATGCTCTCAATAGGAAATGAAATATTAAGATAGATAAACTCAAAGCAGAACACCAATAACTGCAGCACTTTCCAAGGCTGAAGATGAAACGCGCAAGAAACCACTGTGATATGTTTAGGATTTTCACTACTGAAAGTGACTGCGTGCCAACATCTGCAGGTTTCTCAAATTTATCTCTTCAGAATTTGTGAATAGTGAAGTAGATTAAGAATGGTTCCACATTCTGATAAACAAACCTTTTGTTTTCTTCCTAATGTCATTTTATTTGATTATTTTAAATTTGAAGGAAAGGACTGAAAGGGACTTCTTTCTTGTCCTACAGTATTTCTAAAGCTTTTTAAAAAATAATCTGTTCTTCACTCATGACAATAAGATACAGGGCATATGCATTTGTCAGCTACACTGGGCTAATGAGCACAAACATGAATCAAGACATTAGTAATGGAAGAAAGAAAACCTCAGCAAAATATTAGAGTGCATTCACACATTAAAACTCATGCATTTTAATATGTGGTACCACATATGTGGTAGCCATTATATTGATATTTATATTGATACTTATATTGATACCAAAAAAGCAGTGCAATTCTAACAAATGTTCATGCAGGTAGCATTGATGCATCTAGGTACAAGCATGAGAACAGTATCAGCAAGAATAGCCCAATGCTCCAGTATCTGCTGTGGTCTGACCTAGCTCTGGCTCATTCTGAGTGAAATGCTATGAAATGCTTCTGTAACAGCTGGATTAAATCTGTTGTGCATTAAGTGCAGCCAGTGAGTCTCAGTGGATTACCACAGAAACTGGTCTGGAATTGTGTATTCAAACAACCCAGGGGAGGAAGGGGCTTACCTTGATTCAATGACTACATTACATACTGACCATTTCCTTTCCTTCCATCCCCCAACCAAACAAGCTCTTATTAACATGGAGGAGGAGTTCACCATGCAATTTCTTTTCTCACTCAGCAACGTCTTGAAACACTAGTACCCTCTCTGTTTAGAAGGTGTGGTAGTACTTCAGTATTTGACACAGTACCTCTTGTTAAGAACATGATGTGTACTACTGGACAGTCAGCTGCATATGAGCCACCACTGTGCCCAGGTGGCCAGGAAGGCCAATGGCATGGTGTGGTGAACAGGACTAGGGAAGTCATCCTGCCCCTGCACTCGACATTGGTGAGGCCTCACCTCAAGTACTGTGTTCAGTTTTGGGCACCTCAGTACAGAAAGGACATTGAGGTGCTGGAGCAGGTCCAAAGAAGGGCAACAAGGCTTGTGAAAGGCTTGGAGAACACGCCCTATGAAGAGAGACTGAAGGAATAGGGGATGTTCTATCTGGGGAAAAGGAGGCTGAGGGGAGACCTTATTGCTCTCTTCTAATAACTGAAAGGTGTTTACAGCAAGAGCGGGGTTGGTCTCCTCTCGCTGGTGACAGGATGAGGGGAAATGGCCTCAAGTTGCGCCACGGTAAGTTTAGGTTGGATATCAGGAAAAACTTCTTCACAGAAAGGGTTGTTAAGCACTGGAATAGGCTCCCCAGGGAGGTGGTTGAGTCACCATCCCTGGATGCGTTTAAAATCTGTTTGGATGTGGTGCTCAGGGACACGATTTAGTGGAGGGTTGTTAGTTAGGGTAGTATGGTTAGGTCATGGTTAGACTCTATGATCTATAAGGTCTTTTCCAACCTAAGCGATTCTATGATTCTATAACTTTACGATGCAGATTCAAATGGCCACTGGATATTAAGGTGAGAGAAGGTTGTATTACTTACCCAAGGGTGCGAAATTGTGAATTCCCTCTGCATTATCAGGTTCAGAAGCTAGCACTCTGGCTTTCAAACTACTGTCTGTTGCTTTGGTGGGACCAGAATCAAGGAATTTCATAATAGTTGAAACCATACTTCTTGCTGTGTTAACAATAGCTCTTGTGCTCGTTACCATGTTGTTACAAATAAGCTGAACACCACCTATGCATAATTGGGATGGGAAAAAGAAACAAAACCTGTTCAGAAGCCTGTGATAGATTCTAAGCAAATAAACACATATTTAATAAATTTGCTTCTCTAGACATCCGTCTGTATTCCTGAAGTGCCATAAAATCTACAATAAATCTTCTACTTGAAGCACCCAAAGAAAACACGTTCTTACCCATGTCATGAAAAGCCTTCAGTGCCTCGCTTGTGTCCAAGACTCGTAAAATGAACCAGAGGAGTGGTTCAGACAATTGACAAGTGGCAAGAGAACCCTAAAAGAAAGTTAAGAAATACAATTTCATACAGAATTAGAAATTAAAATAAGAAATCCCACCACAGTCTCTACCACAAAATAGCAGTATCATCCTCCAGAAGGTTCACTCCTACACAGGAGAAGCCTTTGTAGTAAGGAAAAGATTAAATGACAAGGTAAGTAGCTGAAGGGAATTAAGAATATTGAGCATTATATATACACAGTAATACAAACACAATAAATGTATTTCCCACTTGAACACAATGAAACATTCAATTCACTTTTAGCCAGGAATATTTACAGGAACACCAAAATATCCTTAGAGAAACTCCTTAACTCTCTCCCCCTTCAGAATGATGGAGACTTCCTATCTTCTGCACCACAGTCATGTCGGAAAAATATTAAAATCAGTCAGTTTACTGACATGACTATAGCTTACTGTATCAACCAAAATGTAATCATCTTGAAGAACAGCAAAGTTAAAGGGAACCTACCTGTCTTCCCATATACCCACAAGCCATGTAAGTAAGAATTGGCTGAAGCATCACTTGCACCGTTGTTGCTTTCTTACTAAGTGTTGTCAGGATAGTGAACAATCCATCTCCAACTGATATTGCATCTAAGCCACCATGAAAGTTTTCATGTTTAGTGAGATGTAAGCCACTTGCACCTTAGTGAAAACAGGAACAGTTCAAGGTTCAGAAGCTGAGACCTAACAAATTGTTACAGCATAGAGGAGAACTCAAGGATATTTAAATTTCATTTCAGCTAAATATTGGCATGGATTTTACAAGAAGGACAATTTTCAGGTTCATATAAATTACCATTAGTTCTTTGCTTAACATCTGCATCTCTATTGGAAATACCTCTCTTTGAACTTTTCTTCCCAGTGTTACAGTTCAGGATTTATTCAGTAATATTGATTACATATTTGCTGAAAAGGAGGAAGGAAAGCAGTAGAATATTCTTCCCTAAGAGAAACTACCTCTGTAAAAATTACTGCCTCCCTGAGCATATGACATCAATTTGAGCTTTTAAAAGTGGTTTTAGATTGGAGTTGGGGAAACGGATTTCATTTCCCTTCCATTTACAGGAACTGGAATTATACTCACAGAAAATAATGTAAAGAATGTGTTTAAGTGATCTTTGCAATATGCCTTAGAGAAACATTTTGGCAAGAGAATTGACAGCTATAGTACTTTAATCACCTTTAAGTTGTCAAGTAAGAAAATACTGGTAAGCTTTGAAAGCATGGAGACAGACAGAAGTCTCTTAGGACTCGATCTCTGTGGTGTCTAGAAAAGTTAAAAATAAATGACAGTCGAAGAAGATGTTGCAAAGATTTTAGATTTTGAGGCATGGGAAAGGAAGGGTAGGATGGGAATACTACTACTTATGTGATTTTCATAGCCTGTCAATGAGAAAGCATAAAATCCTAATGAAATGCAAAGACAAAACTCACAAACATTTTAACTTCATGTGACAAAAGAGTTACAGAATGCTATCCTGGTTCTTGATCTACTGGCTTTCAAGGTACAGTAAATCAACATTATTAGCAGAAATTCTGACACAAGAGCCATTACTTACTAGTGCACATCTGCTTAAGTCTTACGGTTTATCTTTCCTAGGTAGCCAGCATTCTGCCCTACCCACTACATGTTTACTACTAAATGCTGGTAATTGATTTTTGGATCATACATATCCTTGGCAGCAATCTTAGAGAAACGTTTTGTTCAAAGAAGTTGTCTGGAAAGAGCTAAATGCAGATTTTCTTGAAGGAACTAAAACCACAAAGAACTGTGTTACATCTTCCCAAAACTCACACAAATTAGTTTCAGTAACCTGTATCAAAAGACCCTGGGGCAAACAATCCATTGAAGGGATCCAGTTGGCCCAGTGCTCTGAATTCTATGAAAAACATTGACATAATGCTGTCTTTCCAAACTGATTTCTTAAAAAATACAAAATATTTGCTAGACACAAAATGATGGTTCAGAAAGACATAAAAGTTGAAGAGAGTGTTTGAATTTCACTCCCCAAAAACATGTACTCAAAACAATCAACCATGCATAGAACAAACTACTTTCAATGTTCCTTCATATTGCATTGTGATACAACACCAACTATCCAGAGTGAGGCTGAAGCATTTAAGAATTAATTTCAGGAAGATTCCAACAATGCACTTCAGGCTGTTCAAGTCCTGCCTGCTATTTGACTTCTGGGGATTGCTACTTTCTCAGCTGCTCTTATAACAAATGGACCACTGGTCAGACATTCACAGATTCTCATCCAAAGAACACACTGTTTTTGACACCACATTGGTTAAACACATTCACATCCACTTAAGACAAATCAGCACAGAAGACAACAGAGAAGCTTTCTTGGAAATAAGAGAAACACTACAGAGTACAAAATTTCACAATTATTTTTGTATCTGAAATGAAGTGCATGGTCCAAGCCTATTTTTCTGCAAACCGTTCTTCTACTTTTACACACGCATTACCATTCATGTAGTATTTCATCTGGTAGTTCAAGCTGTGCAAATAAACTGTATGTTATCTTCGCAGCTCAAAAGCAAGTCTCAAAGATATCTACTTGGAGAAATCACACCCTAGACACATTTCCAACAAACAGCAACTTTTCTGTTTGAAGTATCTTTGGCAATCCACACTTCTTAGTAACAGGAAGAATTCCCACAGATATATTACTAGAACCCTAGAGTATGCTGCTAAGAAGACTTCTGAAAAAAAAACAGGGGAATGGAAAAGTGCCTGCATTTTTGCAATGGCACAGTTGTAATTCTTCTCTTCCAAAAGTAACTCAAAAAAGAAAAATATTGCTATATGAAGTGAACTATCAAGGTAACATGCCTGTAGTACAAACTGAAGACAAATTCTAATCCATGTATGGAGACATGTAAAGGCAAAGACTGAAATACAGGAAATTCCTTTTAAACATAACAAACTGTATTTTTCTTCAAGGATAACTGAACACTGGTATAGACTTCCCAGAGCAGTTGTGGAGCCTCCACTCTTGAAGAATTAAAAAAATACACTGCACAAGGTACTGAGGAGCCTACTCTCTGCATCGGGATTTCCTTGTGCAGGGAGGTTTAACCAGGCAATCTCCAGAGGTCCCTTCTGACATCAATCCTTCTGAATTTGCTGAATCCCAGAATTACAAATGCCAAACGCTTCCATTTGGCTTTAATCACCATCTCCCACCTTACAGTGTTTTTGTCCCTACATTACATCACTTGCTGTCCTTCTCACTTTTCTATCAGCTTCTCTTTTTCTGCCTTTTTTGATACATTTTGTATGTCTGTGCCAATGCATTAGTTTGTAGAAGTTTCAAGTATTTACCACCACAAAAGACCTTCCCCTTTAATTAAGAAATACCTACCAATAATCATTGCCATAGCGCTGCTGTTACACTGGCCAAGGGCAGACAAAATCTGGCTCATAATTTGTTGGTTGGCTAACACCAAGTCCGCAACATACGCAGTTGATCCTTGAATACTAGGATTGTTTCCATTGCCATCTTTGCCTCCTGAAACCTTTTCTTCATCAGACACACTGTCTGTGGTGCTGCTTGCTACTGGTACACGGGCACTATATTCTCGGTTACTGGAAAGCGGCAGTTGAATTAAAATGTTCACCAGTTTTAACAAATCAAACATAAGTTGATCCCTTGTCATTTCTCCACAAACAGCCTTGGCATCACCTGGACGGATAATGTTGGCAAAAAGTCCTCCAAAACATGCTCTAGCACCCACAGAGCTGTCTGAGCCGCTGCGAGACATCACTTTGTCCGAACATGTAATGTAATGATGCACAAGGAAGGTTATAGACTCAATCACTGCAGAAATGGTGCTAACTGACACAACTTCAAAATTCTGTTCCAGGGTAAATTCCAAGAGTTTCACTTGTGCATCCAAAGGCCCTTGGCCTGTCTGAAAAGCACCTCTGGAAAGAAAAAGGAAAAAAAAAGATATTTCATTATTCAATATTAACAAGATAGATAATTTTTTTGTTGTTGTTTCCTTGAGATTTAAGAATCAAAAAGCACGCCAGACTTCCAATAAAAAAATAGCCATTTCCAGAAATGCAATTTGAAGCATAATTTGATCTTTCACATAAGTTAAGTATTCATAATTTTTAACTACCAATGATTACAGAGTCAGTGGAATTTCTTCATGCTTTAACTTTTCTGATACTACAAACAATAAAAGCTTCTTTTCCAAAAATATGAAATCTAGCTAGATCTTTGTTTCACTTTTTTTTCTTTTTAACTAAGCAGTTAACTTTGTGAGTATGTATTTCAGATACAGTCCTGTTCATTTGCTGTGGGTGAAAAGTTTCATAAACTTGCAGGGAAATTGCATGGGAAGAAGCAGTCTAATACTATAGTATCATCAGGATTTTTTCCTTAATTCTAACAGGAAAACTCAACAGGATTTGTCCCTCTGTAAATTTTTTTCCTCCAAAGTAGAGAGAAGAATGGTCAGTTTTAAGCTTTCTAAATAGCGACTATACGTAAAACGATGAGAAGATACTCAAGTTGTCACAGGTAGGTGCTTACAGGTTGATTACTTGAGGGATCTCTTCCGGCACTAAACTTATTTTCCCATTTGAATCAGAATCACAGAATGGCCTGGGTTGAAAAGGACCAAATGATCAAGAAGTTTAAACCTCCTGCTATGTGCAGGGTCACCAACCACAAGACCAGGCTGCCCAGAGCCACATCCAGCCTGGCCTTGAATGCCTCCAGGGATGGGGCATCCACAACCTCCTTGGGCAGCCTGTTCCAGTGTGTCACCACCCTCTGTGTGAAAATCTTCCTCCTAATGTCTAACCTAAACCTCCCTGTCTCAGTTTTAAACCATTCCCACTTGTTCTATCACTATCCAACCTTGTAAGCAGACATACCCCCTCCAGTTTATAAGCTCCTTTCAAATATTGGAAGGCCACAATGAAGTCTCCCTGGTGCTTTCTCTTCTCCAAGCTAAACAAGCCCAGTTCCCTCAACCTTTCTTCATACGAGAGGTGCTCCAGCCCTCTGATCATCTTAGTGACCCTCCTCTGTGCTTTCACACATTTACCAGTAGATTGCAAAATGAACTTTCTCAATCAAGTGTATTTAACATAAAGCTGGTTCTAATTCTGTAAGTGTGGTTTGGTTAGTAACTTGAAACATTTCTCTATTTCTTTTGACGCTGAGTAGTCAGTCCCACTATAACATTACATGCAGAACAAAATATTTTCTATAAACAGATCTGAAAAAAATATCTGCCATTTAATTAATTCTAACAGTAATACACTGCCTTTTTTTTTTTTTTTTTTTTTTTTTTTTACAATCAATCTTACAATTTGGTCAGACAAGGTAGAGTTCAATAACTGCCTGAGGATCTACAAATAGTCATCAAAGCTCTTTTTTAGTGCTTTGCGTCCATGTTACATTTCAGTCCTACTTTTAATTTGTCTTAAAAAAAATGTTAACACAACTCAAAAGCTATCATTTCAATTTCTTAATCAGCTTATTTCAAGTATATTATAACACATAAGTATGCATTTTAAGATTCATTATGAATTAATGATTTTACAGAATAATTAAATTTCTTGTATGAGTAATAGTCCAATAACATAACCTAGTGAACGTCACCTATGCAATTCAAGTTAATGACATAAAATTTCTTAGAGAAAGCTGAAATAGTTTTCTGTAAGATTAAAGGATAGATAACACCAAAGTGCCACCTACTGGAAAAGGGGGAAACAAGAAAATGAGGAAGTCCTTGCCTCATTACATTAAACCTTTGTCTGGAGATGTGTAGAACATCTGTATCAGAAGTAAAACATAATTCCTAATGCATTTCAGGCCAAACAACTGCCACATGACTAGTTTACTGCTGTACACACAACGGTCTTGGGCCCACTGACTGAGCCTTCAAGAAGCAGAACTGCTAAGCACAAGGTAAAATCTCCTCGCTGTTGCACAGACAGAGGTACTCCTCCACACAACTGAAGAGACACTACATCAATAGAGAAGAGCAGGACAGAGGAGATTTTTTCAATGTGGAGAAGAGTAAGCAAGAAAAGGGACACAGTGCTAACTTCCCCAGTGCTATGCCACCAACAACCTGACCAGGCATGAAGATGGCCAGGCTAAGAACTTGTCCCATAGTAATAGGTAAGACAGATGCATAAGACAGATCACACGCAGATTTCCCTTCTCTTTCTAAAACCAAAAGCTGAAAGCCACACATGGAAAACCACAGATCTAAATAGTCCTTACATATTTTTGTATCCATGTAAAGAAATGTTAGAGTGGTATCACTCGTGATTACTCAACATGGATATCCCCAAACCTAAACTTTGAACTAAGCAGCAGAGCTAAAATAACATGAAGTTATAGGAAAAAAAAAAACAAAAACACCCACACAGGAACAATCAAATAAAAACCAAAACAACAACAAAAAAATCCCAACAACTCAACTACAGGGGGAGGCAGAACATTCAGGAACAGACCCTTCATTCACAAACTAACGTACGATGCAGACAGCAGGCATTGCTAGGTGTCAAAAGGGCCTTGAGAACCTTCAGAAGCTAGTAAAGCTAGTGAAATGACATTAAAATGTCAGCGACAAATGACTTGCCTAAATGACCATCCTTTTTAAAGCCAGCTTCAGATATTGATGAAATCCAAACAGTGTAAGCCATAAGATACTTGGTTCATTTTCCACATTAGCAGAGTTTGAGATTGTGTTTGAAATGCTGAAACCTTTTCAAAACTGATATGTAAAGTTCCAAAAACAACATTATTATTTTGAAAGCAAGTAAAAAGAAAAAGAAGTAGTAACAAAAAGATGCCTTCGCCTTTTCTTAGTTATGATAACTTAATTGCAGGGAAGAAGGAGACCTTATTAACAGCAACAGAAGTTCCAAGCATGAACATTCCTGGATCTAAAGAAGCTTATACTGACAATCAGGGACCATGGCTGCATTTAAAATGCAGAAACACAACCAGATCATTTGGCGTCTTACGACTTTCTACTGTTTGCTGGAGATGAAACCAGAATTGGGTAGTCTGGTAATATATTCAAAATGTGGTAGTTCTTTTATTTACTGGATGCAATTAGTTATTTTAAAGGAATAGCACACAGATGTAAGCATTTGTGCAGGCACAGTTAGACGAATCATTGCTTGTTGACAAAAAACAGTACCGCAGAAGGTGTACAATACACTTGGTCATGAATTCAGATCTTGCAGTAAGGTTTAAAGAGACTTTGAAGCCAGAAAAAGCAGATAAATGAATAAGAAAAGGACAGGCCATCCAAGAAGCTGAGAATTGCAACAGATTTGGAAATTAGTGGTTAATGCTCCATATGGCCTCAGCACAGCTACTTGGAGACTGCAGAACTTTCACTGTATGTTCTATTGAGACAATAAGAAAGAAGAAAAATATGCTTTCTTTATAAGAAGAGAAATATGCTTAAAAGTTCTGCCTTCTATGTGTTCCCTACTATCTTAAGCAGAAGCCAACAATTCACTTTCAGATTTCCTTTTGTTCTGCCTGTCCTTGAGTTTGTAGAACACAGAGAAAGAATAAAGAAAAAGGAAAGTAGAGACAAAAAGCACAATGCAGTCTTATTTTCATATGACTGAGGTTGTCAAAAATTTGGCATGCAAAAGATGGTAGCAAAAATACGTTTCTTCTCCAATGACATTATAAGAAAATGAAAATGCAATAAAACATACAATCTGTAGTTTTACTCTCCTTTGGTAAGCTCCTTGTTTTCTTCTAGTCAACTTTATGGTTGGTTTTTCACAGTTTTGATTTGAATGAAGCTGATTTAGTATTTTATGGGTAAGAACTTTAAGTAATGGATACAGCTGTAATTAATTGTTTGTATTAATTCCATTTGTTTGCATGTGTATATACAAAAGCTTGCATATTTGCCTACATATCCTGGACTTCTGCATCATTAACATATGCACACATTATCACACTACTTCTGAAGTGATCCGTATTCTAAACAACCAAAATCATTAATGTTCTTGATAGCATTTTCATGAAATAAATACGATTATGCAATCACACATTTCATCCTACTTACATTATAAAAGTAATCTACAAACAATTTGCTTTACCTTTGGTTAATTCAGGCCTTTCAGGATGCTTTTGCCTTTTCAATGGGTAAACTCATCAACAGTGCCTTTATTTTAGGAATTCCTCTAACCCTGAAGAATGCCTACATCTTAGCCCATGATAAAATGACAGTCCAACCAACTTCTCAATGCTTACATTCACTGTCCCTTGCATAAAGATGGCTGGCTGCATGTGCATTCCAGGTGCACTTTTCCACATGCTAGAAACTGCCTGGATGCAACCAGTAATGCTGCGATCTCAATCCATACACAACCTGACAGTAGGACAAGAGAGGGAATCTACACATTTTGGCTACGACGCATAAACAGATTTTAAAGACAAAGAGGGTAGGAAAACAAAGGGCTAAGATTTACCTTTCTGTTGAAAGAATATGTATTAATTTCAATAAAAATTCACTAAACATTTGAGGACAAGTTGATGAAAGGTGCACTTGTAATCGAGTAAGAAATTCTTGCATAGCTTGCGTAGCAGTTGGCCCAACCTAGAGGGAAAAGAATTTTAATAAGTATATACAAAATTGAAATGTCTTCAAGACCAAGAAGTTGTTCCCAACATGAAAAACATCTTCTAAGAATAGATAAGTATTACGTAACTTAACTTGCTTTCTGAAGAATTTTAGAGTTTTCTACTCCAGACCAACTTTTACCATGTGTTTTTCTACCATTATCCATGAGTAAAAAGCAAGAATTCAATTCTTTGCCTAACACTTGTTAGGTGTTTCTGAGAATCCTGTCCAGTATTACATAAGAATAAGTTAAATTTGGCTCTTTTTTTTTTAATCTCCATTCACAAATGTTTTGAAGACCACAAAGAGCAGAAAATTAGTTGAAATTAGGAAACACATTAGAAATCACATTGCTTCAAAGAACAGGCAGAAAAGAGAAGCACAAAACACTCTTTTAAATTCAAGAATTGTTAGATATTTAATCTTCATTGTCTTTTTTATCCTAATCCAGCATGAATTCCGTAAGCAAACTGAACTCTGCAAGTTTTCTATGCACACTACTAAAAAATTTTAACATAGAACACACTAACCAAGAAATCACATCCTCCCTAGAGCAACTTGGCCACATAAATGTAAAAAGGAAAGTTCACTATTCATAGCAAATCATCAACATGAACTTCCCACCAGTTGTTCATCAGAGCCAACAACAACAACAAAAAAAAAAAAAAAAAAAAAAAGAGGAAAAACAGTGAGCTGAGGATATAATACAACACAGATAACACATTTCTGTCATGTTTATTGAAATGTTATTATGAAGGGTTATTCTGTTATTTTAATTGCTACTTACCTGTGGACTGTGTTGATTTGTTCCATGAGGATTTGTGCCAGAAAGAAATTTCACTAATACATGAATGAGGTTTGGATCTGACACCAACAGTTGGGCTGTACTTTCCTGAGCTCCAATGGCACTGCTTGGACCAGCTTAAAAATAAATGCATGAAAATTAAATCTCTCATCTTAAACATGTAATGTAAATACAACATTTATAGTGTATATCTATTACACTTACTTCATTATGCATAAATATTCAGAAGTAGAATTAAGTATCAGAAGTTGCTTACTGAGGACTACAATTTGGAGTAATGAGTTTTCCATCAAGTACAGCTAAACCCCCCCCAAATATTCCACCAGTATCTCAGCTTGCTAAGGTAAAATACACAAATGTAGAGTTTTAGTTTTGTAGAAACAATATCTACACAGATTAATCTACACAGACTTTAACTCTTTTTCTTTGCTAGTCCTCTCTGTAGTAAGGCTTTCGCACATCTCTTAGTTTGCCAGAGACCATGTGTTCTATTATCATGTATGCAATCAAGATATTTTTTGTTTGTGGTACATTCACCGACTTCACATCACTGATTAACACTGCAGGGAGCTCAACAGGTAAGGGCTTTGAGGACAAGAAGTTAAAATAAAATACATCCTTTAATGATCACGCAAGCAAGCTTTATTAAACATGCAGCTTTGACCATTCAGTTGTGGTATATAAAATCAGCACAAAACACAGCTTTTGAGAAGCACAGCTTATACCTATCCAAATTAAGATCAAGTTATAACACGCTAAAGCTGTGATCTCCTTCAGACTGTCTCATAGTACATGAAAGAAACATTGAATCAAGAGGAAATCTTGCTCAGGTGCAAGAGTTTGACTGACATCTCTTTGCACTTCAAGATTCCCAATTAGGGGAGATGCGAAAAGAATCAAATTCTAAACTACTTACTGGTCATTCTGTTTGTATCAGTCCTCATCATTCAAAAAAAATTCCTTAAATTGAACAATAAGAAACCAAACAGGAAGGAAACATCTAAGTTTCATCAACATCTCAGTGATACTAAGTTTTCCCCTTACCAAGTGCCATTTTGTTTTCTAACAATAAATAGATTTACTCCTTTAGATGACAGCAGAAAACTAATGCTGAAAGCATTTCTTGTATAGCTACACAAATAATTTTGCATTGATTTACCAATATTAGATTTAGAACAAGTAGGCTTGGTTATAGTAGGCTTGTACAAGTAGGCTTGATGGAAGATGGAATGGCAATAGCTAGAATTGAATAAAAGCAACAGAGCCTCTCAAGGCATTCCAGTTCCATTCTATTATAGACATTAAGGCTGTTGCAGTTTACATTTGACAGTGCAAAAATTAAAAAGCTAGGCCTTGTCTGGATGAAGGACAAGCCTGTAAGAGAAGCTAAGTGCACACTTCCACTGATCGTCTGACAGGAAAACCAAATTTTTCAGAACAGAGAAATCTTCCACTGCAGGATGGGCCTTGGAAATACCAGCCTTGGTGAACTAATCAAGTTTATTTTCCCCATCTTGAACTGCACCTGTGAATACTTACTGAAGCAAAACAGACAACACATTAATTTTACCCTGAGAAAACTAGATATATCAGTTGTTGGTGGATATTTTATTGGTTGGTTATTTTTAGGGGGTGAAATTTCTAAGTCTGCCATAATTGAAGTAAAAAATGAAAATGAATACCCAGATGACAAAAAGTATTAACTTACTAAGGTCACACCCCTTGTATTTACACACGAACCTGTTTCCTTGAACATTTTGCTGATCTAGTGTGTAACTGCAAAACTGAAACTTCAGTTTTTCCAGAAGTACTCCAAATTATTTTAAAAGAAGTGTATAAAAGCTCATAAAATGTTCTATAATATGTATTTGAAGAAGGAACATTTGTGTTTTCCTGCACTGTTAAATGGCACCTTCAGAGAATAACCTATGAAGTCTACAGTCAGTGTGACAAGTAACACTTCTATTCTGTGGGGTTTTGTTTTGTTTTAAATGCTAGAACTTCCCCCGAATTCACAGCCCCAAACCATCTTCTCTTGACAAACAGCAGCCAAGTCCACAGGCTAACACTCAGCTCCACTGCTTCTAAGTTTAGATGGCTCTGTAGTTTTTCTGCTTTACCATGACAGGGTTGACAGCAAAACTGAGTAACTACACTTTCATTACCTCCTGTGTAATTTTATATTTTCTATTTAAAAGCTGGAAATATCACTGCAATATAAAGCCCCACTTTATTTGTACATTGCTTTAAACGTCTGACACGATCTAACTCAGACCTGAGGATGCATCAACATTATCCACTCTGTTAGGTAGCATTTATGCTCAGAACACTTCTTTCTCCAATGCCATCTCTGGTGACAACATAAAAGATGTGCAAAAGGACACGTGAGTGGAGCATGAATACCTCTTGTTAAAGAAACAGATCAGTAAACGTATTACAAAAATGATATTACAAACAACAGCTGCCTACATTAGAGCAACTGAAACTCTGAAATTTTTCTTAGGCATCACTTTCACCTAGCAGAAGGAGTTTCAGAAGTTTTTCATGATATTGTTAAATAATACCAAGAAAAAAGTGAAAATCTGAAGGAAAAAAATGTGTTCCAAAGGCAAGGATTTCAAATAGCTTATATAGAGAAAAAAAGAGTTTCAAGGGCAGATTACAGAAAACAGCTCAGAACAGTTGTGTCACCACAAAATAGCAAATTATTTCAGGAAAGTACGATCCTCCGTTACTCTGGATTTTATCTGTTATTATTGCATTTAGTCATACGGTTGGTGTCAAAAGAGAATTTAAGAAGTTCTGATACGGCCTAAATACGTACATTTTCAGAGATTTCAGGCTCCAATTTCACAAACTACTCAGTATCTTCTTTAGGCTTAAGGACAAGGCCACAAAAGCAGTCCCCATGACAGCTGCCCTATTACTATCATAGCTGTTTAGAAGCTAAATTTCTTCATTGAAAATTGCATCCTTTAATGTCTCTACTTGACTTGTGGCAAAATTTCCTTCAAAAAGGGAGATTATCATTACCATCTTACAGAGCCATACAGAGAATGCACGATAATCACATACATAGGAAAGTGAAATGAAGTGGATGGATTTTTTTTTTTTTTGAATAAATTTAGCTTCTAGGGGCTTATCTTCAGAGAGCTTAACATAAGCAGTGACTGGAGTCTGCATATTTATGAAAATATTCTTATTGCATCAGAAAAAACATGAATTCCTCTTATATTGCCTTAATCCTCACTCTCTGCTACCTCTTTCCATAATACAAAGCTACCTCTCAAGGATCTTTACCTACTCCTCAGATTTGCTTTTCAGAAGATGATGCTAAGCTTTTTTTTTTTTTTTTTTTTTTTTAAATGACACTGATTTCAAGGTACAAGCAGCCCATAGAGCTCACTCTCTACAGCCTCTTTGTTGGAAAATCAAAGTAATTCTACGACAAAGGTAACATTTAAGATTGAAATCAACACTTACACTGTAAAAAATGGTGACAAAACACTCCACAACTTACCATTAAACTGCATATTTGTCATGAGAGTTAGGCTATGAAGCACAAGGCACCATGTTCGTAGTAAGGTGTTAGGATACCATGCCAGAACTGACAGGAAGCTAGTTACTGAAGCTGTCAAGAAAAGCACATTTTCCCAAGTATTAATCTTCAGAATGTTACAAGAAGTTTCTCATTTTGAATGCAAGTTGCTACATTACTTGTTTATTGTTTGTTGTGTTTTCTTTGTTTTGACAACTACTGTTCTAGGCAACTAGGAAAAGATGCCATCGCCAATGCACCACAGGAACTGGCCCACAGAACTTCCTATAGTCTCAACCCATGTCTTCTCAGAAAAAAAAAAAAAAAAAAAAAAAAAAAAAGATTCAAAGAAACATTTTATTTAATTTTATTTATACTTCATTACTTTATAAAAAGAAATAATTAGACACATCTTTCTCCTAGATCAGCAGTCTAACGCCAAAAAGTAGTAGGGCTTCCCCATACCTATCCTCTATACCTTGGATAATAATAATAAACAAATCACAGAATGGTGTACCAGGAAAAGAAATTTATCAAAGAAGTGCATAAAGATGCACAGTTCAGAAGTATATTTTAAAGAGCCCTTTTGGCAGTAACAATGAATTAAGAACCACACATTTTATAATGTAATTTAGGTCAAGATTACAGAAATTCAAGGAACAATTCCTTATTAATTACTATTAGCTACACATTTTTCATGTCACATAGATAGTGAGACCAAGAGCTCTCTAGCAACAAAGAGATCGCTCATTCCATCACTGATCTTAATAAGAACAAATAAATATTGAGGACTTAAGAAAACCTTTCACACTTGAAAGTTAATATTTCCTATTTAATATATTTTACCTTGATTCAAGGAAATTACAGGTATTCGATTAGCATTATAAAGGAAAATATCAGCGCCACTGTCTTTACTTCCAGAGGAGCTAGAATTCAGGCTTAATGTGAGCCATAACTGTAAAAGGGATTCAAGCTGCAAAAAGGAAAAAAAAAACATCATCAAACTCCTGTGCGTTTCCAGAGCAGCAAAGCATAAAGAGTTTTCATTTTAAGTCATATCTACATCTTCAGTTGACCCTGTTTCACCAATAATGCACACACACTTACTCTCCGCTCCTTCCTTTACTGAGATTTTAGGATGTTGATAAATAAAATATTCAAATAAAGTTTATCATAACTAGCAAATGCTTTTTTATGTTTGTTTTTTGTTGTTGTTGTTTTTTGTAAACTCAAAATACAGTTAAGTTTCTCTTAAGATGTTTCTTCAAACTGTTGGAAAAGTAGCTGTACGTATTGCTCAGAAATCAGAGTATCATCATCTTTCTACTGAAACACTGGTTTGCATGTAAACTTTCAGAATTTCAAAATTTAGTCAAGAGATATTTAATGTACAACTGAAAAAATTCAGAAAGAGTTCACAGAAGCCAATTTAACTAATGGAAAAATCTCCTTTACTATCAGAGAGACACAAACACATATTCTGAATGACTCCCTGAAGAAACTAAATAGTTGATGTTCTGAGGAAGCATCAAGGTGCTTTACCTAACAAACTCTATTTTGAATAGAATATTTGAATGGTCAGCTATCCAATTAAAACAAAAGGGCAGATACCTAAGAACTTATATAAAAAAGGAATGTATTGTGTGTTACATATTAAGGAAAGCATTTTTAAACTAATGATTTTTCAAAAAGCATACATCTCGTTTTAACATTTTGGATCACAGGATCGTTCCAACCTTATTTTATTGAAGAGCCAGCTAAGACACAGACTTGGCTGCTCAGAGCGTTGTCCAGATGGGTCTTGAAAACCTCCACAGATGGCAAATATTATAATAACAGTAATTGGGTGACAAACTTGTTTTAAAACACAAAAAATAGATACCTATCTACTTTCCTACTCTAAGAAGAAATTCCCTATTTGCTAAAAGCTTTCAGCAGCTAATCTATTACATTATTGGTACTGTTGTCCATGACAACCTGTGTGCACAAAATACATAACCTAACAGGTTAGCTGCATCCTGAACAATACAAATACAGGAAGAAAACTTTCAGACTTAGAGAGAAATACTATTAAAACATTTCAATGTTCACAATTCTACACCTGAACATGGTGGACTTGTAGCATCGAGAAGAGTTTGTTGAAGCATGCACTCAGCATAGGTATAGATGACAACTGTACAATCAGCTGGGCATTTTGGTTCGCAGCATGCAATCCCCTTAGCAATGAATCATCTGTTCCAGTAGGAGACTGGGTTACTATATGAAACAAAACAAAGAATTATCCCCACCTCAGTGGATTATTTTGGAAAAATTGGTAAAGGCAACTACAAACTTATTTCTTCTTATTTCACATTTAAGGAAAACATGCTTATGTTATAATTTACAAGATCACTTCACTGTGGTGCTCACCTTTATTGGACTGTTAACTATGCTACTGTGAAAGGCATACTGGAAGGTAACAAGTCATCTTCACAAAAACTATTTGGAAAGTGAGCCAAATTCACACCCTTGTTAAAGATGTATTTTAGGAATTTCCTGATAAAACTAAATCAGCAACATGGGTATTTTGACAACATAAGCTTATTGCACAGTCAAATTCAAAATACTATTAAGTATTTTCACTTTTATCACTGAATAGGTGAAACAACTACTAAGCAGCTTTCAAACAGCTTACATTTCACAGTGAATGTAATAATAAAGCCTCACAGAAATAGGAAGCAATATTTAGATGCTTATAGATGAGAAAACAAAAGTAATTCTTCCATTGTGTTATTATGTCCTGTAAATGGAATCCTGTCTATTTGAGCAACTTCAAAAAATGTTTTAAATCTATGTATACAAATTTAAAAATTTGAAGAAAGGAAATCTCAAAAGCACAGCCTAACAATGTCATTAAAGCAAAATTCAACTTCCTCTAAGCTGCTAAGCGACTGCAGAAAAAACAGTATAATGTTCAAGTGGTCATTACATGAAGAGAATAATTTGACAATATATAATTACATGTAGGAGATGTGTTTGTCAGTGCTTGTAGAATGGAATCAGCCTCCAGAGTGGACATCATTTTCAGCATCAATTCAGCCTGCTGTTCAAGTCCAACTTCTAGACGTGCATCTAATGCTACACAAGGCAAGAGAGTCAAACTGAATTATATCCAAGACAATTACAGTCAGCTATGATTAATTATCCGTGCAAGCAATTTAGATATACAGTCCACACTAAACTCGAAACAAATCTCAGTATATCTGACATAAAAGTGAATATTCCTATATGATGCCAGCAAAATGAAGAAACTTATACTCCGAACTGAACACAAAATCCTCATGGATGTAAAATACATAATTAATAGAAAGAGAAATTTCTCATGAAATGCACACATTTCTTTTTACAGTCACCTTAATATCACATACAACAAAATCTGCATGTTTAAGCCTGTAGTAAAAGTAATTGCTCAAACAGCAACCAAAGGAATTACGGCAGGGAAGAGATTTATAAAATCACTCCTGCTTAGAAGTAGTACTTCAAAATGAACAAGTATGCCACCTCATTCTTCTTTGGAATAGGAACAACTAAGCAAAATATTATCCACATAAGAAAGAGCTTCCAACGTTCCAAACTGACCATAAAGATGTCTTTGAAAATAATGAAATTTTAGAAAATACGACTTTGTGCCATGTTAGACACAGTTTTTTCAATAAAAACCTCACATTTTCTCAGTATTCACAGAAAAAGCTTGGTATGTAGAAAATTTATTTCCATTTCAAGCAGGCAGATATTTCTAACACTAACTCGATATACTGAAAAGTAGCACACAGTATCACCAAACAGATAACCTCCAGGGTTCACTGCTTACCTTGAGAAACAGACACACTCACAGTCTGTGATCCGTTTTTCTCTGTAGCTACTGGTGGTTTTGCAACAGGAATTCCAACACCTCCAATGTAAGGATTGTAATTGTAGGTACCATAATCAGCACCCCAGTAATCATACCATGTGCTGCTTATAGGCTTAAAAAGCAAATGAAAAAGGAAAAAATAACAGCAATTTTTTGACTGTCCAAGAAAAAGATAAATTTGTAATGAGTAACAACAAAGATGGAAATTACAAGAAATTAAAACCAGCAGATAGCTTTAAAAAATTGTCGCAATTTTTTTGTTGCCATACAAACTACTCTTTCCTTAGTGATTGCAAAAATCCAGTAATTTAATTGTATCTAAGACCGAAAAACCAGTTTAAAATTTTATCATCAGATTTTACTCATACACTCGTATTATATTGCAAACTTGGTAGTGGAGTTGCAACACTGGTATTTTGAGAAGTTGTTAATCAAGATATAATACTATATTATTAATATGACAGACTATTATAGAACCCTTTTGGTCTTGGTGAGGCTCAGGGGCTATTTTAACTGGGTTCTGCAAAAGAAAAAGTTGAATAATCTCTACTGAAAAGTCATAATTAAAGGCACTAAGAAATCATATGGATGACAAGAAAAAGAGAAAACTGTAATAAAAGACTGCAAGAAGGGAAACTGTGTAAGACCATGCTTTTAATGGAAGGTCTTCAATTAGCAATCCTACATAAACACAAAAAGCAGAACAAATCTGAAGGAACGAGTTAGAGTTTTTCTTGCTAGGTTTTTTTTGACAATAGGAAGATATCTATATCTATATCTATCTATCTATATATATTTATATATATATATATATATATATATAAAATCAGGAAGATATCTGTGGATGAATTGGACTGGAAGATAATGCCATGATCAATTACAAGAGATGAAGGAAGGAGACAAAAAAAACTAAGCAATGACTGGAAGATTTTGATGAAGGGAAATTTGAAGAAAAAAATCTCTACATGATAGGTAATCAGGTGAAGAACATGAGAAAAATATAGAAAAAATAAGAAAACACAGTACTGTCTGAAGTGGGGCAAAAATTAATTCAGTTTAATTCAAATGAGGCCCAAAGCTTAAGTCAACATTGAAAAGTATAGGGAATCTCAGGTGCATCATACCTTGAAAACTTTGGCTGCAAGAGGATCTTTTTCCAAATCAATATCCAAAGGATCAATATCAACCTCCATCAGGTCTTGCAGCAATTCAAGATCAATGTCTTTATCTTTTTCCAAAGACGACAGGGGTGGAGCACCTTTGAATGTTTACAACTACTTTAATATTACCAAGTACAGTTTATGAAACAAGGATAATATCATATAATTCACAGGTAATGCCAAGGCTTTTAATACACACAGCTCTTAGTGGAAACATATAAAACGTGCTTTGCTGAAATAATGAGAAAAATAATCATTTTTTATTAATCAGACATACTAAGATCAAGAATTACACACATTTTTCCTTTATTTTCAGAAACTACTTATTCTATCATAAAAAAATCTTTACAGATTTTTTGACAGATTAATCACAGAGCAGGTTGTTTATTATTTCTCAGCAGGCAATATACATCGAAGATCACAGAGTGATTTACCTGTGATGTCGTGTGTCAAAGGCTCATCTATTGTTTCCACTAATTGAACTGTGGGTGGCTGAAGAGAGTCATCAGAATCCCCAGCTGAAGCGCCAGCATCTTCTCCCAAAGCACCTTCTTCCATAGCTTCAGCCGCTATAGGTGCCAGCAGTTCTCCTACACGTGGCATCAAGCAGACAACTTCATTTCAAACTTCATTCCAGTTACAATTCAACATCTCAGTTTCTAAGCCAACTGTTTTTTTTCCACCTAACTCTAAATTCTTAAAGTGCTCACTTTTTCTAAAAGGAAGAGTGCTGATTTTTTTCAAATAATTGGGATCAAATATATACACTTGACTTTTTAGTGCAGAAGGAATCCTCAGGATTTAATTAATTAATATGAAATATTTCAGTGCACTTGTTGCAATCTAATCTCAATTTGCTTGTGAAGCATATGAGTTGCTTTTTTTCCCAACAGTTGGCAGACTCTAAAATGATAACTCAAAAAGCTTCAAGAAAACAAGTTTTTAGCATAAGCTAAAGCCTAAAGACTATGAACATAAAACAAACCTGCTAGAATATCTTGCAGCATACAAGTCAGAGAATACTGAGCCCATGCTCCTCCCCAAGAGATGTCTCCTCTGTTAAAGTCAGTTCCAACAAGAAGGAGCAGCAATCTTTCCAACTGAGTTTCATTTACAATCTCACATAAATGAATTGTTGGTCTTGTAGCATTTGCAATTCTAGCAAGAACCTAAAAAAAGATAGAAAAATATAATTGCAATGAATCTTCCCTCCTCCTCCCTCTCAAAAGAATTAAGTTATCAAAATTAAGACTAAATTTTTTTTTACTATTCTTGTACACCTAAATATTGACTACTCAAGCATCAGCTTTCGCAAAAATGAAACACAATTCAACCATGAAATTTACTTGTCCACTTCACTACTAGAGATTTTCACTCTCTATCAGTGAAACTGCCTATCATTTCTGGCTCAGAGGAAAACACTGTGGTCCTCATTCTCCTTCAGTTCAGTTCAAGAACACTAAGAAAAAAAAAAGTCTTAGGAAATTGTGATTAGAAACGCTTTTATAGCAATGTAAAGCTACAAAAATATCTCCGAACACCTTAAAAATGCCTTGCTCAGCCCTCCAGGGCTGAGTAATTTTGGAAAATGAAAAACCGAATGGGAGTACTACCTCCATTCCTCAATCATGTTTAAGATTATCTATATTCAGATTATGGATCAACTATAAATACTCATATCTTCATGACAACAGCTTTGAAGAGCACACTATATAGCACAATAACATAGTATTTAGAAAGCAAAATCCTATTCACACAACCTTTGGAGAGTCCACAGCATTTTATTCAAAAAGCCAAAAAATCCAAATTTACTGGATGGAATATATCCAGAAAAGAAGTATGCACCAAATATAAATGAAGCAGCAACTGCCTTGTCATAGAGTTTAAATTTAATACTACATTGGTATTAAATTCAGAACGTTGTAATCAACAAGGCAAAATTACCTGGTGGTCTGAAATAACTATAGATTAAGAGAAGTTTTTACTTTTAAGTAGCATTTATCTAATTACTGACACAAGTTCCAAAAAAAAAAAAAAGTTACAAGTTCTTGGTAGCGGTGATGGTCAAAGATACAGCAGTTTGTAAACTGAAGAGTTATCAGAAATACTATGGGAAATGGTTTTAAACTAAAAGACGGAACGTTTAGATCAGATTGAAGGTAGAAATTCTTCACTATGAGGATGGTGGGGCACCAGAACGGGAAGATGCCCCATCCCTGTTCAAGCCCAAGGCGGATGGGGCCCTGTGCAACCTGATCTAATGGGTGGTATCCCTGCACGTGACAAGAGGGATTGCTGCTTAAAGCTCTCTTCCAACCCAAACTACTGTATGATTCCATGAAATAATACTCAACAATGATGGCAGAGCTGAGTGCAGTATCTACTCCACTCAGTGTAGTTCCTTTTCTGGAAGCAACACTTTAAATTCATAGCTGCAGAACTAGAAAATTCTAAAGAGTAGTACTTGGAGTGCTAAGGAGTGAACAGTTACTAGAATGTCAAACACTAGAATGTTTAGAAAAAAGGAAGCTTCAATTCCACTCACAAAACAAAATAACCAGAGCAATGATTATGCTGATATTGGATTAATTTTTGTTTTTTAAGGGCTTTTTTTTTTTGTGTGTGTAGGTTTCTTTAGCTTCTTCAGCAATAAATTTACCCTCCAACAATCAGCCTCAGTCTTACTTTTCATTCCCATTTGGCCTCAGTTTTTCAGATTATGTAACATCTAAAATCCTACATATGCTCTAATACTAGCATGGGGATTTTGATTTTTTTCCTTTAATTTTCTGGTTTACTCTTCAAAAATACATTTGCACAACTCAAATCAGCTTTCTGAAACCCCTAATCCAAAATCTTAGTGGAAATACAGACAACAGTGATGCAACTGTAAGAAGAGCAATATGAGTCAACAGTGTTCCCGCTTCCTGTCCTGATGGAACGATGGCTACTTCTTTCAAGAAGCATGCACAAGAAATCTAGCTTTCAGAACAAGTTTCTCTGAATCGTTGAAGGTGATTTTCTGTGCCTACAAGATGAAATCTATAAATGAACTGGAAAACCTCTGGTCTGGAGAGATACTCCATCACAGCTACTATTAATAATCCAGTAAGTGAAAAAAGAATTTTTGCTAGTTTCACCGTTCTGATAAATTGCATTTGTTTTCTGGGAAGTTAAAAACAAAACAAACCAATAAAACATAACAAAAAAACAAACAAATAAAAAACCCTCAAGCACTTCCAACTAGCAAGATATGACAACTCATGTCAACTCAAATCTCAGATTATACAGGTCCAAAAAATACTTGCGAACTATCAAGAAACAATTAGGAAATACACGTAACACAGAATAAATTTCTCTTAAAGATCCACTTCAGAGTAAAACCAAAATTAATATGCTTAATAGTCATTACAATAAATATTTTAATGGATCCTTCAGAAATTACACATTCCTACAGCTGAACTCAAAAGTTGTAAGCACATTATTTCAGACACCTTTATCCAAAATGGTTAAAAAGAACAGTCTCCAAACTACATAGAAAAACTCCTAGAGCTATCAATGAAGCAAACTGCTGTAGTGACTCAGAATCATGCATTCAGGCTAATGGAAAAGACCTTTAAACTATTTAATATAGTGATAGCAGAATAGTCAAGTTCTTCCTGCTTACTCATTTTTAATAACATGAAAATATGCAATAGCTTTAACTTCCATGAACATTAGATTTCAGTTCCCAAAAAAATAGGGATTTTTACTATATTAAATGTTAGAACTCCGCGCATGTACTTACACAACAAGATTTTTTGAAGTTACTCTTTCAAGGTGATTTTGAAGCATCATAATGTCAGTTTCACAAAAGGTGGCAGACAAAAAAAAACCTACCTCACCACAAATTACCAGAAATTCTAATGTTACAGTTAACTTTTATCATTAATCAATCAGAAAGAAATAACAGAAAATTAATCCTACATGGTATCCATTGCAACTATAGAATTTCATATGCTATTTACCTTACAAACAAACAGAAGTAAATCTGCATGACAAGTAAAGTCCATAGACAAAAGGAAGAGTGCCAACTTCTGTACTACAGAAATACAACGTTCATGTGCCAGTGTAAAGGGAAGTGGCTCAATTTCTGGAGTTTCCTTTGTAGTTGATACTTCTGTATCCAAAGTAGAACGAGGCCATTCTGCAGTCCGACGCAAACGTATTAAATCCTTGAAGTGCTATAGAAATCAAATTTGAAACAACAGTTACATATTTTAAGACTAAGCTCTGGATCTCTTCCAACCAAAAATCTGAGGCAGCAATAACAGTGGAGTCTAGGAACATATGAGAATCTGGAATGGAATTAAGGCTTTATTGGCAGAAATTTATTTTGGCAGCATATTGTCTCAAGTGACAGAGTAATAACCAAGTTATTCAGTTCCGCACAAGTGCCATTTAAGTCTTAATGTTTGCAATAAAACATATCAAGGGTATGTATTTCATAAGCTTCTTTCTCGTTTCCACCACCTGCATATAAAACTATTGTTAGCATGAAGTGAATTGCAGACAGAAATATTGAAATTTACCCCTAAAATAAGACTGCTTACTTTCAGTTCATCACATTAGAAGAATCCTCAACGACATCCAACATTCATAATACTTACAGATTATGAAGCATCCATTAAACACTACAAACTAAATTAATCCAATACTCGATCAGGGCTTTAAACTACAAACTTTTCTATATAGGTGCTACCAATTCAGTGGAGGAAACGTGCTTTTAACAATTCTACCATTCACCAAAGGCACTCATTTAGCAGTTCGAATGATTGTATAATCTACAAAAGGAGTCTAAAATAAGGTAAAGCAAAAGCCTCTTAACATCTCACATCTTCTAGATACTGAAACAGACCAAAGAATTAATTAATAAAACAAAAGGTTTCAGTCTTCTCCAAAATGCAATAAATATTTTAGGTTACACACAGCTTGTCATAACTGGAAGTGATTAGTAGGTGAAGTAGTAAAAACCACATGAAATGCAGCTATCCAATGTACAATAATACCATAACAAGATGTTAAGATATTTCAATATAAATTTTTTAGTTCAACATGCGTTTTTGGATGCAACATGGCTGCTATAAAGTGAAACTTAAATAGCTACACAGCATATTTCAGCCAGTGAATCATTAAAAGATGTCTCAAGGGGGTCACTGCTGAGCAGACCTGTTGTAACAGTCCTCCCAATATAACGTGTTGGAATAAAGCAGAGGATAGTGCAGGAAAGAACAGCTCATGACAAGCAGAGTTGGTGAAAACATACGGCTTTATTTTTTAGGCTAGTGTTTAAACTAACAGGTTGCTTTTTTTGTAGTTACTGGAAATTGTTTTAAGATTTTTCTTCAGAATGCCTCTAAATTCCAATATTCCATTAATCTTGTTTCACAATCCTACTCTCAGTCATACATGAACATTAATAATTTACATCAGTACAACTAGAACTAAACAGGAATAATATAAAGAGATGCTTGATTTTGGTAGCTAGTAACACAGGCTTTCTTTTTTTCATGTGTACTTTCAAGAAAAGTCCACAATGCCAACTTGAGAGATCTCTAAGTTTTAGCGTCTTATCTCATAATCAAGTTAATTACCATCACTTTCCGTATCTAGGGCTTGTTGTAATATGCCATAATTTACATGATACTTTAAGGAAGTTATATTTCTTATGCTGGGAAGCTGCTCAGATGCATGATTATTTTCTTCTTACTCAACCAGGACCACATTCAGAAGAGTACCGTATGTAACAAGCAGGCATATAAAATGTTATTTCAAATTTCTATCGGTCTGTGTTACCCACCGTTCAGTGATATGACTAGTGTTCCCAAAGCTACAGGATTACCAGTCAAAACGTGGAAGGGTAAACCAATTTTCCCAGTGTAAGAAATTTCCAGATGGCTGCTGTACTAGCATCAAAGAATCCTTGATAGCAGGCATGATGAAAAACATTAGAGTTTGTTTAACATTGGACAAACACTACTTTGCAGGAATAGCTCTTTTCATGCATAGAACAAGAAGTCAATTACAATTTCAGAGCTTCATACCTTGGAAGTAGCCTGCTTTAGTTTTGCCTGTTCTACTAAAAGTTTGTATGATGATCCTTTGTTGCTTTGTATTTTCTCTTTTTCCATCTGTTCCACCAAAGCCTTCTGCTTTGCTTTTAATAAGTTAAGTTGCTAAAAGAAAATGTTAATAGGAAAAAAATGAAAATTTAAGCAATAAGATGTTAAAAGGATCCATATTTTCATAAGATATCAAGCTTCAGTTCAACCTGTAACCTGAGATTTTTAAAATACAGTTGTATTAACAGCTATAACTTAGACACCTTCAGGGGCCACCAGTCTCCACACAAAGTTTAAGAAAAAAAACTAACAACAACAAAACAGTATTTTTTAAAGCTCAAGACAACCATGCTCAGAGTAATAAAAACCACATGGTTGTATTCAGAAATGAAAATTTCATATCTTAAGAATGACGTACTGTTATTTAACAGCTTGGGAGCTTGCTCCCTGATGTACTCAGATTTACACTTCTCTGTAAATTTCACTTATTACCCTATGTGGGTAAAAGAGCCCAACAGTACATTCCAACATTTGTTCTTCCAACAGATGCCATGCCCCGCACTTTGAGACAAACATCAAAGAAAACAGGCAGCCTTCAGCTACAGAATTAGACTACACGAAAGCACAGCTGAATGAGTCCCAAGGCCAAAGCTGTTTGCTCAAGAAATGAAATATGTTATACAGTATCTTCTGTGAAAATAGCCACTACCGTGTCAGAAGTCACCTGTTTATGATGAACAAGCTGTTTTCTGATCTTTCGTGAATACAGTCTATCTAGGCTACTGTTGCCTTTAGCAGATCTGCTCAAACTCTGGGTATGAAGGCTATTATTTATAAAACTCCATTGGTTTCCTAATGGAAACAGAGAAAAAAAGACATTAGTCACATTAAGCTTCATTTAACTCCAAAGAAAAACATCTATACGGGCAAGGGTTAGCAACTCGAAATATTAAATAAATGAGCAAAATGCAATTCTTTTTGTGAAAGGTAATATTTTTTTGTGCTGATGGTAATATTTCTGCACAATTTTCAAATGCTCGTTCTTATTATTTTTAAAATATAAGGAGGTAAGAATGATTGTTCTAACTAAATAGAAATAACTGAAGAGCAGTGGTAAAAAAAAAAAAAAAAAAAAGCTTTCCATTTTTCATTTTCAGAAAAGCTGGTCAAAGAAAACAGCTATTTTTATACTTAAAAATAAAGTAGTACTAAAAAATGAATTTAAATGTACCAAATACATATACTACAACAAATAACAAAACAGGCATGAAGCCACACTACTGTATTTTTTCACAATGCAAGCATTTTGTCTCAACATGGCAGACTCTCAATTGACCAGTCTAGGAGTTGCAGAATAATATACAGACATTTTACAAAATAAAATCAAGGTTACAAATACCACTTACAAAAAATCTCATTTCTAAAAATAAAAAAAAAAAAAGGAAGCAAAGAAGCAGACAACAGTACAAATAAAGCGATCAACAATTCATTTAAAAATCTCATTTTTCAAATGAATCAAAGATGTATTTTAAGTATATGAGCAACTCCAAAACAAATACCCACAGAAACAAGCTTTGTTATGTAATTAAATTAGTATTGCACACCTGTCAAAAAACGTTCCCTCTCTTTTCCATTCAGAGGTTTCTTGGCTGTGGCTGCTTCATCTTCAACAGTAGCTACATAATCCAGTAGTCTGGATACCAGCATTACAACCCAACTGATCATGGGAATATCTAACACTCCTTAAAAAGAAAGATTTGAGTGCCTTAATAGCTTGGAAACCATAACAAGATAATAATAATAAAAAAATTGTAATAGGAACTATATGGCACACATTTCACTAGTTTACAAGTATGTCTTTTGTTTCTCTTTTTCCTTTTTTTCCTCCCCAGTGGCAATAACCTAAGCACTTATAAACATGAGAAGAAATCAAATATTTGGCGTAGAAGTCAGGCACAAAAGCAAACATCCCATTTCTCTTAAGCTGATAAAGTCAGAAGTGAAAAAGCTTCATCTCTACTGTTTACGGTAAAAATTAAGCAGGATTAAAAAAAAATAATAAATTCTATGCTGAAGTTTCTAAATACCAAACACAGAGTGACAGCTGCTTGCATTAAAGCACATAAGTCAGATGTCTAATTCCAAAGTGTGAAATTCCTCTGTCACCAAGGGCTCTTACAAGGCCATTATAACACAGCTTCATTTTCACTCCTTTAAAATATATTTTCACATAGCCATTCAAACCATGATCAGAAAAGCCAAGACTGAATTCAGACTAGATGAACCATGCTGGTGACACTGATGGCTTGCTATCACCTATTTCAGTCTCACTCTAAATGCAATACAGGCAGAGATAAAATGTATCTTACAAACCACACAAGAAAATCTTTGTATAAGTAAATGAATCTAAATGAACAGTTCTAAAATGGACTCCTAAGTACACAATAAAAATCAGGAACCTTTGCAATTAATGACCACTGGATCACTGTCATTATGCAAACTGCACCCTTTTATATAATATAAATAGCACAAACTTAGCAATACTAGAGGTTACATCCACATTTTCATATCTGTGCACAATGTTGAGCTGTATTTAGCCATGCTACACTTTTCAAGCACTAATCCTGAATTAAGCTGTAGTCAACTGAAACCATTGTTCATTTCAGCTCAAACAAGAACACTAAGTCTTAAAAACACAAGAACACTAAGTCTTAAAAATACCATGCCCAAAATCACATCTTGTTGCTGGTAGCCAAAGCAATCGGGTGGAGGCCCTGGATATTCACCCTAGTCTCCTCTCCCATGCTGGCTGAAATCAGCCCACTTCAAATAGGCAGAGGAACAGGAGTCCTCTCCACCTCCTCTGCAGGAACTGTAGACTAAACTGCAAGGATAGAAATGAGTAGCATTGGTGACTGTTTTGATTTGCAAAACAAAAAGAAAGGAACCTGCTGGAGAGTGAAGTATATGATTTTTCACATTTCTGTTTGTACGAACATATTTCTTTATCTTCTCTCTTTAAAAAAAAAAAAAAATCAGAATTTTCAGCTTTTCTCCCTCCCTCCAAGTGTCTTTCGTTTATTTGTTTTCCTCCTCTGCCTGAAATTTCACAAATCCACAATGTTTACATCTTGCTTTCAATTTTCTGTTGTTTTCTGACTCTTTCCCCACTAAGTTTTTACCCCTTTCACTCTTAGTTATGCGTGATAGTTCTCAAACAGCAATTTCTTCTTCCATACCTGAGGCTTCCATCACACATAATAGTGCCCTAGTACTTACCTGTACTGTCCAGGAGGAAGTAAGCTGGAAGACCAGCAAATAAAGCTCTGAAGTATCAGTTACTTCTGCTTCCTAAAGTCCTCCGTGAGGACAACTAGTAAGGCAAGAGCTATGAAAGGAATTGGCAGCTGTGGGGAGAGTGCAAACAGAGGTAGAGGAGATGTAAGGTTGGGTTTCCCTCAGACTAGTTAGAGACTACAGCAGGATATGGCCAAAATAGAGAAAGTACATGGCAGACCAAGAAGAAGCAATAAATAGGACAGCCTGACACCAGCTTGAGGCTTGTTTATGACAGGAGACAAGGAAAAAGAGTCTCAGCTGGTGTTTACCAACTTTACAAGGTCAAGAATTTTAAGCAGCAAATCATCTGCAATGCTCTGCTACATGTACAAAATCTATGAAGTAGCCTAGACTTTGGTGTCTTTAAAACCAAGCATTTTCTTCAGGCTTAGAGTAGTAAAGAAAATACTCAAAAATCAATTTTAGAGAATAAAATTTCAGTAATTTTTAGGGTCAAGAAAATGTAAAATCCTTGTGGTTACAAAACAAAACAAAAACCCCAATGCAGCTTCCAGAAACTAAAAGGACACATCTAGCAAAGTTGTCTTCGTGGCCATGTTGTGGCCACTTTTAACAGTTGAAACTTAAAAAGGATCTTATGAGCAAAACCACACACCTCTTTCCAAAAGGCTAAAATCCAAAGTAATTCACTGGAGTAATTAGAGCTATGTACACCTTGGGTATTCCTTCCACTTTTAGCTAAAATTTTAAAGGGCTTCTTAGCTGAAAATAGATTTTGTTCAAGTTTACTGGGGAAAAACACCTCTTAGAACCTAAAGAACAAGAATTTTTAGCGCATTTTAAAAGACATTTGTGTTTCAGAAATATAATAAACAAAAGCAACTTCTTTTAATACACCAATAACTATGAGCTAATCTTTCAATTTTCTAGCATACAGTGAATATGAAAATATAGTTTCCCAAATTAGAGGGCTACCTTCAGTTCTTCTGTGCACAGGTAAATGAGGTTGCAGTGGTGACAGAAGGTTATCCAGGAGATTAAGCAAACTTTCTAAAACACCACTGTTGCTAAGCGATCTTTGTCCAATGCAAGAAAGTAACATGAAGACCCTAAAAATAAAATTAAATATTTAAGACTTTATTTCCTTTTCAAATATTACGAAATGTAATGTAATGTTGTAATATTACGAAACACCCCTTCTAGATCACCAGTCCCCTAAGCTTTCAACTGAGATACAAGCAGATTGCTAGAGAAAGCAACACTGGCCCAGCAAGTGGACTAGATTTCAAGATCTGCTGTCAAAAAGGATAATGCAGTATTTTAGATTACACATTTTCTCTTTCACCCTCAGGAGGTCAGCAGTTACATACAGAGCATCCCGCTCTGTACATCTTCTGAAAGAAGACTTTATCTGTTTAATTTCTTATCCCATATGATATACTGAATAGTAGGAACAGATAATTAAATCCACGTATTGTTATACCCTTGTATTAATTCATTTATAAGAAGTATGATAATCTAAATGACTAAAGAAGGCAGAAAGCCACAGAAGAGCAAATAAGTTAGATTAAAATAACATGAGAACTAAGACATTTAACATTTGTTATTCAGCTTTACACTTGATTGCTCTTATTTTAGAGAAGACTGCTGCGTTAAATGCAAACCGTGCTTTCCAGTCTCGTTCATAATGCCAAATGCATTAGAAGAGCAGTCCTGTGATGAAGGTGTATTAAAGCCTGATAAAGCAAAAGGCAATTTAGAACACTGGAAATCAATCCAGATATGTAAAGAACACTGACAGAAATATCTTCCTAATCACTTCTAAGTAAGGAAAAACAGCAGCTTATTGTGGTATAAGTATGAAACATATGCAAAAAAAACTCTACAGATCGACATGCATCATTTGCAGTGCTTTTAGAACTATTTTTTGTACCAGTGGGACAGACAGATATGCATTATTTGGTCACATCTCTGTCAAGTGATATGTTTAATTACGAACCGTGGAATTACTTAGATGTGATCCACAGATTATACATTAATATAGACTTAGACCTTACCTGTCTTGTGGGAATATAAGAAGTTGCTCTGAATTGTATAATTCCTGCAGCACATTTGAGAGAAACTGACCCCACCACCTTTCTCCTCCACACAGCTGAACAAGCAGAAGACCAGTATGCAATCGGATTTTTGGAGTCCCACTGATACACAGGTGTTTAAACAATTCTTCACAAGCTTGAGCATGAAAAGTACTTTGTAGAACCACAGGAACAGAATGTCCTTTTAAGAAAAGAGAATAAGCAAAACTGTGTTTAAGGGCAGCATATGATACTATTACAACCAAGATGGCTTGATGATGGGAAGAAAAAGTTCCTAAGAAGTTTCTAAATTAATGATGAGGAGTCTAATTGACGTGGGAGAGCAGAAAGAGAGGGGAGTATCTAGGGAAATGTAATTTGCAGGAAAACCCTAAAGACCAGGCCATGTAGAGAACACCAAATCATGAAGCAAAATCTAACTCTTATTATGATTAAGAACAAACCAGCACAGAGAACTGCAAGACAGACAGGCCTTTCTATTTAGAAAACAAAGTTCCACACTTACTAGTGGCTTTTTGTTGTTGTTGGGTTTGTTTGGGATTTTTTTGTTTTCATTTTGATTCTCCAATAACTCTTTCAGTGTTAAGCTTAGGAAATAAAAATCCTTACTGGGTACTAAAAATCAGTTACTAAGTATAGATACTGCTTTTATGTTTTTATCTCAGCCTGGGCAGTCTTCTGTTACTTAAACAAATTGAACCAGCCCCTAGGAGGCTCAGAGGGGTATCTGAACGAAGGAAAATGCAACCAGGATCAGGGAGAAGGGGGAAGGACCTTGATATATCCTCTTGCATCTTTTTGGGAAGCAGGAAGTGGTTAGGTCAGCTTGGTGCAATTGGTCAAGCTGTATGCTGTATGTTTCTCAATATTAAACCCATAATAAAACTATCAGAATATAATTTCAAGCAGGGGAGCTGAAACTAGATGATCACTGTGGTCCTCTTCAACCCAGGCCATTCTATGATTCTATGAATATACAGATCAAGAAAAAGAAAAACTTGCAAACTGTTTCCACAAACATGACAAAACCAAGTACTAACCATTGGAAGAATGAAGTAAACTAAGCAAAGTATCCAGCAAATATCTAATGATAGTGCGCAATTGTTCTGTTGATGACATCTGAATCAACTCTTTTGGATCCGATTGTTCCTTCAGTGTTTTCCTGCTTGCACCTAAAGCTACTTTGAGCCTCTGAACGGCATGGTGAGCCAGATTGAGTTGAAGCTGTAGTTGAATGCAGTCCTGGTAAGCAGAAAATACTTTGCTATCTTCTTCTACTGCCTTGTCTGGCTTTCGTAAAAAGTACTGGGCGTTGTTAGCACTATTGAGTGGTGGTAGATCAATACTCTGCAGAAGGATTTCTAGCCGATGACAGGCCAAATTGTACCTAGAAGGAAACATTCCAGCACAATTCAATAGACATTAATAAGGAGCAATACATCTGACAATCACCTTGCCAAAAGGAGACTTCTGGTCCATTCTGAATGCACTCTTACAACAGATATTAAAAAAAATAAATACAGTACACTCTATGTTAATACTATAGACATATTTGCTGTAACAACACTAAAGCAAAGGTAGAGTTTTCTTTTATCTGAAGAAAATCACAGGAAGAAAAAGGACACAGTAGGATTATCCCAGTGTTTGAAGTTGAAGGAACTAGTAAATGAACATATTTTTTTCTAACCTGCATTGTATATCCTCTTGCAACGCAACCATCATTGCTAAATGTTGGTCAATTTCTGGTTGATTTGCAGCTTCACCTTCTCCTCTGAGGGGATCATGCATTAATTTCAGCTCATTTTCAAAGGGCAAGATATACGTATGGCCATAATAAAATCCTAACGGAATTTTTGCTCTGGCATTTGTACTACCATATCGGCCAATAACAGTGATCTGAAAGAGAATACAACAGTACTGTAGTATAATTGTATAAAAATAGGCTAAATAAATCCAAAGTGAAGAGTTCATAAAACAGCATACAGTCAACTGAAGTTAGATCTGAAGAAGATTTAAGGGAAATCCACATACTAATGATGGTCAAGAGTTTAAAAGAGACGGTGTGCAGTACATCTCCTCTTACCTTCATAAATCTGCAAACTGGTGGCGGCAACAAGTCATGTAAAATCAGTGAGTGTGTGCTAATATCAGTAGCCACTACCAATCGCCTTCCATCTACCTCTTCTCCTAAGGTCCAGATGTCAATTGACAAAGAAGCCAAATCTCCACAAGTGGGTATCAATACATCTGTCAGCAATATAGGCCTTCCAAAATCTAAGGTCACAAATCTTCTTGCTCCTATGGGAAAAGCACAGGATTGCCTAGATAGAATACCAGTGCACGCTAATCAGTGAAGAGATGTTACTCCTCAAACAACAAATCTTGTTTCTATATTGTTCAAAAAGGTGTATATTTGAGGTTCAACATAACAGCACAGACTTGAAATCTCTCAACCTAGCTTGTACTCATTAAAAGAAAATTGGGGGTTCAACTTAATATATGCTTAATATATGCTAATATACTCATTACTTCATAAGTGATGCTCAGTATGAAGACCCAATATACATTATTCCCTCTGTGCATCTCCCAAAGATTTTTCAACTTGGTAAACATCACTGAATGTTGGGGCTTAAACTTCCAGAAAAAATGGAAATGCAAATTCAAATTTCTTTCCTTTAGAAAAACATAAGTAAATGATTGAAGACCTTAGAAAATATTTAACCTGTTAGAAAACACTTATTAGAACATCATTATTAAAACTTTGGTTTTACCTGAGTGCATTCGCTCTATAATAATTGACTGATGAGGTGGAGGTTGAAGAAAATGTGAAGCATGAGATATTGCAAGAGCAAGACCAGATCCAAGTGGATTCTGAAAAAGGGGAAAACAAAATTATAACTAAATCATTAGTGTGCGCATTTGCAATAGTCTACACTTCATGAGAAACTCTAAGAAAACCTTTTACAATTTAAAGACATCCAAATACCTGCCCCTCCATTTATATTTGAGCATGCAGCACCAAAATGTATTAACTACAAGGTTCTAACTACTAATAACTCATTATACTGTTAAACTAGCTCCAAATTAAAAAAGTAATTTGAGGTATGTAACTGTAATTCGCGTTCATAAAGTCTTTTTCATCATACAGTCTAAACTCAGTGATAGTTTTCACATCTCATTCAAATCAACAGGTGCCTACTTGCACTCAAGTACAAATTAGATCCTGATATGACTAACATCATTTCATCTCTGCAAAAAGAAAACAAAAATAATTACCGTTCTAGATTTGCTTGCATTTTTGTTATGTGCAGCAAGGTTAACTGTTGGGGGATCAATGACTGAGCCAGGGAAAAGCTGAGCAAGCTCTGCACTGATAACAGCAGAAACTGCCTCATTGGGTGGAGTCAAAGGAGGAGTCATGAACAGAGGAGTTGTTTTTGGTGTGGGTGGAATTACATCTGAAGGATGAATGAAGAACCCTGGGGCTGCTACTGGATTAGAAGGCACAGAGTTGTGAACAGGACCAACTGCTGATGCTGCTGCTGCTGCTGCTGCTGTTGTCTGATGTAATTTTGCTTCCAGCTTAGCTTTCTGTGGGGAAAATTAAAACAACATATGTAGGAGATTACTGCTTGTGAACACAGGCATAGTACTGAACAAGCAGCTCAGCTTTAATTATTAGCTAGATTTAAGAAATTCACAACTTCCACATAAGCATGAGAGCTATCTACTATAAGATGAAAAATGAAACTGTACTCAGTTTGACTTCCCTTGCTGAGGAACACGAGCAAATGAGTAGTTAATTTGAGTAATCAAAAGAAATAATTGAAAAAACCTAGAACTGAACAACAGAGCAGAGTCAACAGTGTCAACACAAACTGCATTCTGATAATGGCTTTATCACTGGTACTTCCCCACATCTGCAGCAGTGTTCTTCATTTCAGTGGGCTTTCTTAATTTCATAGATTGATGTTCCTAGGTATTAAGACTCAGTTTTGATAATAAATTCCCCACTCTCAAAATATACAAAAAACAAGTCTGAAGACCAAAACAACAGGAAGAAACTCAGTATTCTGCTTAATGAGAGGGAATCTTTGGTCCCGAGCTGTTCCTTCCTCAAATGTACTACGGAAAAAAGAAGGAAAAAAAAAAAAAAAAAAAAAAAAAAAAAAAAAAAAAAAAAAAAAAAAAAGGAAAAGTGACTAGCTCTGCAATTATTTTCCTCAGCTTCTGAAGTTTAGAGACAGCATTAAAAAATAGCCAAATAGCCTCCAACCTGTTGCTGAAGCTTCAAAAGCTGCTGCTGTTTCTCTTGCAGCACCTGGAGCTGTTGCTCGGCTGAGGCCATTGCATGAGAGAGAGACTGCAAAGCTACCTGGGCTGCTGAACTCAGTGCTGTCGAGGCTTCCCCAACCGTTCCAGATGAGAGACCACCAACTGCTGGGGTAACCCCAAAAGTACTCACTGGCATGGAACAAAGAAAAAACAAGCAAACAAAAACAAAGTCATGTATGTAGAACAGAAATGATAATAAACATCTTGAGCTCCTTAGTAATTACTAAGAGCAATGTAAGAACAAAGTAAGCTTTTTTTATTGACTTCTTACAAAGTAACATGATGTTGAATTGCAAAGCATATGGTTATAGACTGTGCACAGTGTACATGCAACATTTACATTATAGAAGATCCTCCTACAGCCTTCAATGCATTTGCCACATTAAGCTGCAAGGCACACATGCAAATTTTACGTTACACTCATATACACAAAATTTGAAATCCAGTTTGCTGAAGTCTATGAATAAACTGATGTAGTCATTTAAAAAAAAAAAAAAACCACTTAAAAACCACAGACAAACAATTTGTGAAACAGCTGCTCACTAAGCAGTGAATTTAAGCGAATTTAAGATCTCATACTGCAGAATTATGCTAAGTAGAAAAAAAGAAAAATTGTATATACCAGTAAACGTACTTGCATCGTCCCTTTCTATTCTAGTTCCATCACTTGTTGAAACACATGTAAAGTGCAGAGGTTCAACTTCCAAAAGCCCAGTAAGGGAGGTAAAACTTCCTTCAGCAGCTGCACAGCTACTTATTTTCCCATTTCCTGAAAGAGAAATAATTACTTGCTCCATCATCTAATCATCTCTTGACGACAACACTGTAAGTTCCAAAGAGTTGAAAGGAACAGCTGAATTTAATGATTTTACTATTTTATAGCTTCATGTTATGGAACAAACACCACAGCTCTATCACATCTGCAATATGTACAGATGCGAGCATATTTTAAAATGGATAATGCTGCCAAATTTGAACACACCATCTTAAGTGAAAATATCAAGTGCAAAAATATCATGTGCAAAAGCATAATGCAAAATTTAACTTCCTCAATTCCAGAAAAATCATATGCAGATGTTTTATTATTTCTATCATATCAGAAAGCTTCAAAAATACATTGATGTACCTGGAAAGAAAGACAGGAAAATAGCAGACTGATAAAGATCATACACTAAATATGTATAAAAATCAAGGCTTTTATTCAAAATATTAAACATTATATGGTGTAGTATTGAGGGAGCATTGGAAAGATGGCCTACAAAAGCAACCAAGAAAAGGAAAATAGTCACTATAATTGATGAAATATGTTTGCTATGAAAACAATTTCCAGAGAGGTAAATATATTCTTCTCAGGACATTCCAAGGCCTAAACATTTCCCCTTACAAAATGACCTGAGATATAGAAACAAGAATATTAAGAATATTTAAGGTATTTTTTAGTGTCTTTGAAACAACAACAACAAAATCTCATGAAATCTGTAATATTTAATTAAAGGGAATCATCTGGCTGCTTCCTGAGTTTTGAACAATCCATTTATGTTTCTCTGCATTGGAGAACGCTGCAAGTCTGGATGAATAATAGACAGATAACTCAGACAAGCCGCTAAATTGAAGTGACAAATGATTTCCTTGATTACTCTGACACAGTGAATGGTGTCAGCCTCTCTGCTTAATATCTAGCTTTCTCTTTGCTCCTTTACATGAGCAGAAAAGAGACTTTCACCTTTCCTTACGGCCCGCAGGAATTGTAGGAGATGTCATGAAACAAGAGAATCTCTTGAACTTCATTGCGTGCAACTACAACACATACAGAAAGTATAAAATCCCAACTTATCTAAAAAAAAATCAGCACAGTAAACGGAATTACCAACTTTTCTGTAAAAGATTACTGTTAAACATATGTACCTGACAGAACATCAGACAAATCAATTTCATCGGACTGAACGCCAATGCTGCTGTTGTATACATTTCTACAAGAGGAGCCACTTATTTCCAAATCAAAGAGAACTGGATCAAAAGGTGAACTATATAATCCATATCTGCAAACACAGTAAGACAAATAGCAGTATTCAAACAATAAGAATTGATATCAATTTATTTAGAGAAAAAAGGCAAATATTACATGTAGAATTTGTTACATTTCAAACCACTCTCCTCAATCAACTGACATATCTCAAAAATTACCATTTGCTACTCTTTCACTAAAACCACTTAAGAGATGTATTCAAACAGCTTATGTTGCTAATTAAGGAACTGTTACTATGTAGTTCTGGAGATTTAATACTGCCTTGGAAATATGAGATATAATCATACTCAGATATGAAAACTAGAACTGTAAACCTAAAACAATTAGAGCAATATGCATGTCTGCACACAATGAATTAGCCATTTATCTGAAGTCAATAAAAATTAAGTACTCTTTTCAAAAATATCAAAATAAATTCCAATTCAGCTTGTTCTTCCAGCTGAAGTCAGAAGAAAAAGGGAAACGCTACTATGAATATCAATCAATACCTGCCAGTACTTTAAATATCTTAGGAGAATCAAATCTCATTGCTTCTTTCTCTGGCAGTACCATAGGGAATTAAGACAATCACTCAACAAGATGGACCCAAGCCAGTTAGGCTTTTATATGTGAAGAGAAAGGAAAATAACGTAGTAAAAAAATTAATCAGTAGTGTTTGTACCAATACCTTCAACAAAAACAAGTGGCAAGAGGAGCAAAAAAATGTGAACTGGGCCAAACTATTAAGCAAAATTAGAAAAGCAGATTGGAAAAGCTGTAAAACAGCAGCATGCTCCCATCATCATAATACGGCTTTGGAAAATGCTGCAAAGCCACCAGAGATCTCCTTTAGATACAGCAGGTAAAACCAAAGTTAACAAAGATGATCGGTTCAACATCTAAAAGATGGAAAATTATAGCCATAAACTATACTGCTGTGTAATTTAGAATAAGAATGTGCATTACCAATGAATTACTCCAAGTGTTTACACTTAAAATGTGACATGCTGTAGCAATTCTTTAAACATACAGTCAGCTTGCAGGCAGCCTACAATTTTATGAAGCATTACTCAAAACAAAAACTAGTAAGTATTTTTTATTCCTTCCCATACTCAAAGGAGATGATGCTTTGTTAATCCTTGCACTAAACAGCTTAAATACTATTTAAGGATGGCACAACTTCAAACATCATTTACGCACTTGCTGATCTGAAGCGTAGTGTAAATTGCAGGACAGTAATTTAATTCACCTTTACCTTTGCAATAATTTCTCAGAGCTATATCATATTAGTGCTTGCACAAATACTGCAAAACGGATTTTATTTTAAACAGCCAACAATTTTCAGAACATCAGACAGTTTGCACTTTTGTCTTTACGTTTACAACAACTACTGCTCTTAGTACCTTGTTTGTAGTAATGCTTCCATAGGTGTCAGGCGATCCTGCAGCTGTCGGGACACAGCAGTTAACAGTGATGCACAAGCTGTACTACATCCTGCCAAATCTTCATCCTTTACATAATTCAGCAATACAAAATACCAATACACCGATCCTGCATTAAAAATACAAAATGAAATTAATTCCAAGTGAAATGTCATGTGAATATTTCATTAAAAAGGTCTATTAAGAATATAATCAATGGAAGTGATAAAACATGACAACACAGAACAGCTCAAGTGGGAAGGAACCTCAAGGATCACTGATTTCCAACCTTCATATCACAGACAGTTGCCAACTGCTAGGTCAAGTACTAGATCAGGCTGCTCAGGGCCCCAACCAACCTGCCCTTGAACAGCTCAGGGATGGGGCACTCAACCTCTCTAGGCAACCTGCTCCAGCACCTCAACACATTCTCAGTTAAAAACTTGCCCCTGACATTTAACCTAAATCTTCTTTCTTTTAGTTTAAAACTACTCCCCCTTGGCCTATCAGTATCTACCCGGGCAAAAGATTGATTTCTCTCCTGTTTGTAATTTGCCTTCAAATATTCGAAAGCTTTAATGAGGTCTCCTCTCAGTCTTCTCCAGACTGAACAAGCCCAGCTCCTTCAGTTGGTTTTCATAAGAGAGGTGCTCAAGCCCCTTGATTACCTCTGTGGCCCTCCAACAAACAAACTAATGAATTACTAAACACAAATCAGGAAGTGCTCTTATTCTCCCCTCACCCACTGATGTTTTTCTTGTGTTTTTTTTGAGGGGCAGAGGTAGGGGGCAAGAGGAGTAATATTAATATAGAATCATTCTGTAATCATGCTTCCACAAATAGTTTTTTTTGTTTTGTTTTGTTTTTTTAATATATATATATATATATTGTACTTTTTTTTTTTTTTCTTTTTTTTTTTTTCCCCCTCGTAGCCCACACAGCATGGAGGATTCTAGATGAAAAAAATTTTGGTCACAACAACCCCAGGCAACCCTACATGCTTGGGGAGGCATGGCTAGAAAGCTGCCTGATGGAAAGAGACCTTGGTGTTCTGACAGACAGCTGGCTGAACATGAGCCACCACTGTGCCCTGGTGGCCAAGAAGGCCAATGGCATCCTGGCTTGTATCAGGAATGGCGTGGTGAGCAGGACTAGGGAAGTCATCCTGCCCCTGTACTCGGCATTGGTGAGGCCTCACCTTAAGTACTGTGTTCAGTTTTGGGCACCTCAGTACAGAAAGGACATGGAGGTACTGGAGCAGGTCCAGAGAAGGGCAACGAGGCTTGTGAAGGGCTTGGAAAATCAGCCCTATAAGAATAGGCTGTTTAGTCGGGGGAAGAGGCAGCTGAGGAGAGACCTTATTGCTCTCTTCCAGAACGTGAAAGGTGCCTACAGTGAGAGCAGGGTTGGTCTCTTCTCACTGGTGACAGGTGACAAGACGAGGGGAAATGGCCTCAAGTTGCGCCAGGGTAAGTTTAGGTTAGACAAAAGGAAATACTTCTTTACAGAAAGGGTGGTTAAACATTGGAATAGGCTCCCCAGGGAGGTGGTTGAGTCACAGTCCCTGGATGTGTTTAAGAGCCTTTTGGATGTGGTACTTGGAGATACCATTTAGCAGAGGATTGCTAGAGTTAGGGTACTATGGTTAGGCTGCGGTTGGACTTGAAGATCCTTGAGGTCCCTTCCAACCTGAGTAATTCTATGATTCTCTTACTGGCTACTTTATAATGGAATAAAGTAAAGCTCCAAAGAGAAAATTTTGAACATACTTCTTCCATTACTTCTGCACTCTGTTTTTACTAAACACAACCAAAATGCTCTTGTCACTCCAAATTGCTAGATTAAAGGTTCCAATTCCTGCTGCGTCAACTCTCAATCTAGATTCAGCTCTTTCCTTTTATCCTGGTTTTGGCTGCTACCTCTTTTTTCTGTATTTGCTGCAGGTACTTCTTACAGATAATTTTGGAAGCACAGTGCACTGCTTCTGTGTGAAAACAGAATTTTTAGCTTTCTCCTTTCCTCTTCCCTCCCCTGTGCATTCACAATATCCTCTAAAGCAGTGTGTTAAATGTTTTAACTTCATTAACACAGCAAGCATTTTGGACTGAAAAGTAATTTTCCTTCAAAGTCCCTTGGTGATGCCAAGCAAGAAGCAATTAAGCATCATACTGTGAAAAACACAAAACAGGCCTCACTAACCCAAATATGAGTGTAGTGCTTGACGTCATCTTCCTATTCTATCAGGCAATAAGGTGCTAAGAGACCAACACTCATTCTCATCTGTATTGCAGAATTTAATTTAGTTCAAAATTTCCTTTTGGTTCAAAAGTAACAGAAGTGAGCTGTTCTAACTGAACACTGCTTAGATTGCCAGACTCCTTAGAATGAATAAATTAACTAATTTTCAAAAATAAGAGACAATACTGACTGTCACTTAACGGCAAAAGAACCTGTGATTGCTGAACATTTTCAAAAAGTCATGCAAAACTTATATGAGGTCTCCTAAAACTTTATTGCCTCAGCATTATAAGGAAGGTAATTTATTAAACTTCTACTGTCCACCACTGGACCAGACCACACCATGAAGCAATCAGTACTAACAATTACAGAATTCCTATTCTAGAAGACAGTCTAACAAAACATGACAAACAAAGGTACTGTTTTTGCATGACAATAAACATTGTATACATACCACCTGTTGCAGCAGCAGGTAGAAGAGGCATATTGTCAAGTAAAGCTTTTAGGAGAACTGATCCAAAACCCTGCTGACTTGGGTCACACCTGCCATTGCTACAAAGAAACACACAGCCAGACACTTTAAGGTTTAACAAAGTAAAAAGGAAACATGAGATCTCCTCCAGAAGATGAAGTAGAAAACTGGATGTCCTTCACAGCCATTTCCTAACATATTTTTCCTCAACAGAACATCTTCTAGATCAACTTGTTCATATATTTAAACAACAACCAAACCCTATCAACACAATTCAGATTGCATGCAGAACACCCAAATACACATTTACAAAAAGCATATCCACCTAAAATAACACTGCACTCACCTGATGCACAGTGCAAGAAACCGCGCACACTTGTGAGCTATGCTCCGTCCAGCTTCAAAGAAACAAACACGGATTATATCAGATACACATCTGCGTGTTTTGGAAAGCAAGCTGTCGCTTCCTTCCTTTGAGCTGCAAAAACAAGGTGCATGCCTTACATAATCACATAAAACTGTTCTAATAGAGAAGATATTGACAAACATCTACACTAGTTTAGACACAAATTCTCTCTTACCTGCCAGGTCCATTTGAATATACTCCTGCTAGCCAACAAAGCGTGTCTAGCACAAGACTCTGAGCATGTTCGGTGGTCAAATCATCATCTGTCTTTTTGCAAAGAGTAGTGAGCAGCTTCTCATGGAACTCTGAGAACTGTAACATGGCACACCGCTGAACTCTGGGGAATGGAGGAGATTAAAAAAAAAAACAACAATTATTCAGTATGGTCACTCCCCTGTTCTCCTTCTAGTTTTGTAACCTGTCTTAAGGAAAAAAAAAAGCTGCCTTGATAACAGTTAAAGCAGTACATACATACATGACATCTTCCCTAGACGTTTAGATGATAAGGGACATAGTTTAGTAGGAAATATTGGGGAACGGTTGGACTAGATGATTTTGGACATTTTTTCCAACCTTGGTGACTCTGATTCCCAATATTTCTATTGGCTCAATTATTGTAGATTGAATTATTAATTATTGTAGATTTATTTTTTCCCCCTGTATTAACTCATTTAATAAGTTGTAAACCTAAGCAAACTTGATTGACTACAACATTCTTTCACAACTACTTGCACATATCTACTAATTCCAGTACATTAAAGAACCTGTTGCTAATTTATTCAGGATCCCCCTTACTTCATAGTTCTGACAAAAGCCATCATCAGAAAGCCATCACCAGAAATTTTCTGGAAAATGAAAAACAATGTTGTGCTGGAAGATTACTAATATCAACAGGCTTACAAGTCCATGGTCACTTTGAACCATTTTCAGAGCCATTCTTATTACAATATGCCTGTCCTTATGTTCTGAAGCATTTCACAATATGAAATTTCACTTCCACTAGAAATTCATCTCCTTCACCAAAGAATTTTAGGAGTCCTCCAGGATGAACACAAACCAGTCCTAAGCAATGTTCGCCTTGTTAGATCTGTAGCCTATTACAATTAATTACATTTTAGATAGGTCTTCTAAAACATCATCCATGCTAGAAATTCACATGCTTTAGATTTCTTTGTATCCTCCACCACAAGCACTGATGCAGACAATTCATTCTTTGTTCTGAATGCTTTATCTATATCTGATCATCAACTGAACCTACAATCCAAGTGACCAGATTCTGCTCCTGATGCTTAAAGTAAAATTTTTACTATAGCATACTATATACACTATGCTATTACTTACTTTTGCTCCTCATTCTTCAAATACATTTTGTTTTTGCTTATTTTAATGTAAACACACATCCTGTCTGAGTCCTTCTGTTATTTTCTTCAGGATGGGATATCATATATTTTGAACAATACCTTTTTATTTCAAGTACTTTATCTTTTTGTTTAAGACAGAAGATAAGGGAATAGCTGTCAATCTTTCTTCATAAGCAGCGCGTACTGGCCTCATGCTTTCGCTATCATGCTCTTCAGCAGTTTTAACTGCTGGCTGAAGGGATTTAAGTTTTCTCAGGTGCCCCTTAAATCTTCTTTTCAACAAATCTCAGTGAAGGCTGTACTCTTTCTTTATAACAAGCACCGCTGTGGAAGACTTCTTAACTTTTGTTGCTCCTCCAAGGATGTTCCTCCAAATACTCAAGTGTTCTGCAGCTGCTGTTATCAAATGACTAAGTTTTGAAACAGATTCTCCATCCCAACTTAAGAGTTGATTTCTTTTCTTGCATTTTCATTGACCATCTTTCCCAATAAACACTCATCAACTGCGTCCAAAAATATCATCTATGTTATATCCTAATGAGACACTTCTCTAAATCACTTACAGAAAATGAAGTTATTTTTATTTCCTGTCCTTGCAGCCCCTTTGATTACATTACAGCCCCTTACAATTAGTGCCACCATTGTGGCGAGGCAGTTGGCAATACAGATTAAATAATGTATCATTTATACAGCATTACATTTGTAGTACCAATACACAGAGACTTTATCTTCCATTTGAATAATAATAATAACCGAATTTGATTCTGTACTTTTTGACACATATTTTGTGCTAAAAGAAACAAGAAAACATGTAGAAATAAAAAGGAAAAAATACCTCTTTAAACGTCTGACTAAGTATTTTATCTAAATTATCAAGAAAAATTGCTACTATTTACTTTTCTCTTTACAAGTAGGTCAAGAAATCACTCAGAACACAGCTACATGCATTAAGGATTATATATGTTCTTCTACTTACACAGCAAAGCGCCCTCAAAATAAATGACTTACTGGACTTCTGAGATAAAACGTATTTATGAAGTGACAACTTCAAACAGCAATTTGTGCTGCGATATTTCAAGGAAGTACTTCATGAAGGCTCTAACTGAAACCAATACTCCTTATACATACAAAACATCCACTAACCTTTCCTTTGAAATTGAAGTTTTTTTAAATCTTCGAATTGTTACAGAGACTTCTTGAAGTAAGTCACAACCTCTAAGGTTATCTGATTTTCTTGACGAGTTACCAGCTTCAATTTTGCTAGACGGTTTTTCCTGATGTTTAGAGAGGAGGAGAGGGGAATTAAAGGATTTCAGAAATTGCACTGTTTTTCATTGTTGCATCTATTTACTCTGTTCAGAACAAAGTGCATACAGCTAAACAAAATCTCTCACTATAAGCACTGAAATATTTACAGCTTGTTAGCAACAGCACTGGGACAAGTCAAGATTTTTTAAGCTAAAAAAAGTACTTCGATATGCTATACTAAAGTGGACTACTTATATGCAGAGCATCAATTTAGCATTGTTTGTAGTTTATCATGTTCTAACCATTCTAATAAGAGGTACATCACATCATCCAATCTTCCAACCACAACAATCAAGAGTAAAAACACACATACAAATCTCATAAAAGGACAAGGTTGATCAGCTACTAAAAATCACTCACAAAAACAGAAGTTTCAGATTCAAACGCTCACAATAGGAACTAAACTTTCACAGAAGAAATAACTTTCAAGAAACAACTCTGCAACTCTGATTCTTGAAAGCGTTAATGCAACATAAACTCTTTTAAAAAAGTTATTTGTCATGGATCGTAGTTCTCTGAAGAGCTGGGTTTTTTTCTCTAGTGATCTAAACCATACCAATTCTACAACTTTAACACAAGTGTCTTTCTTGGCTATTCAGTACCTTGCCTGCTGCAACTTTTGCCAATAACGAAGCAAGGGAATGGCCCTTGTTTGTCTGTGGTTTTAGAGACGGTATTCTAACAACTGGCCTAATGCCACCATTGCAGATTTCTTCTGTTCCTCTGTCATTCACTGCTTTAACATGAATTAAAAATGAACGGTACTTGCCACCGGCCATGCCTGGAAATGAAGAAAAAAAAAGAAAGAGGCGGAAGAATACATGTAAGTCACAAGGGCAAGGTGTAACATCTTTCAGACATACAGCGTACACAAGCAGAGCTCAACCACATTAACTGTTATTTTAACATCAATAGTCACTATTGTGTTACATGTAGCAAAATTTATCAACATGAAGATGACTTCAAACCAAAGTCTGACAGCAAAAGTACAAGACGCAATTCAGACATGCATGCTTCATGTGAACAGCACAGTAAAGTGTTTTACCTTTGACAAGCTTTGGACTTGTTAGTGTCAACATTCCAGCGTGTCCTGACAGATCAAGTCCAGTAGCCAACCATACTGGACCACAGAGTATATCTTCCTTATGTTCCTCCAAAAATGGACACAACCTAAGACCTTAAAAAATATGAATAATACGGATCTGAACTACAAATCTTAAAAGTCATAAAATCACTTGCAGGGGTTAAAAATACACTGTGTCAAAGAGATCACTAAACACACATAAACTGAACATTGAAAAAATGATAAGCTACTTTAGGTTCACTTGTAGCCATTTTCCAATAAAATCAACAGAGGTAACTGACAGTTTTCAAATAACTTTCAGTTATATGAATAATACATCTGTGGAGAAGGACTTCGGAGTGCTAGTAGGTGAAAAGCTCAACATGAGCCAGCAGTGTGTCCTTGAAGGTCAGAAAGCCAAACATACCCTGGGCTGCATCTAAAGAAGCATGGCCAGCACATTAAAGAAGGTGATTCTCTCTATTCTTGTGAGACCTCACATCAACTCTGGAGCCCAAACACAGAAAACAAGTGGATCTGTTACAGCAGTTCCAGAGGAGGGCCGAAGAGGTGATTAGAGACAGCTGGAGCACCTCTCCTTTGAGAAAAGACTGAGAAAGTTGTGGTTATTTAGCCGATAGATTTGAAGGTTCTGGAAAGACCTTATAGCTACCTTTCAGTATTTAAAGGGGTCTTACAAGAGGCTCTTCATCACAAAATGTAGAGACAGAACAAGAGGTAATGGTTTGAATCCCCCCATCCCTGGAGGTGTTCGTGGCCAGGTTTGATGAGGCTTTGGGCAATGATCCAGCAGGCAGCCACCCAGTCCACAGCAGGGTGGTCTTTCAGATTCCCTTCCAACCTAAACTGTTCTGTGATTCTATGACAATATGTACACTGACCATCTTAGAACCACAAAATACACAACTAATAAAATGATGAACCAATGCATTCTGAGCCACAACCCCCACTAGGTCTTATTAAAAAAAAGTTAAAAAAAAATCAATTTGACCAATTTATCTATCTCATAGCATCCTGAAATCCTCCTTCACTCATCTTTCCGACAGTTCATAAGCATGAAACAGCTTTTTTCACCACATTTTCACTTTTTCTTTTAACTCTCCTTTGATTTCTCTTTCCCTACCCTGTGCAACATCTGCCTTGGAATCATGCCCTAGATAACACTGATCACATAAAAGGTAAGGAAGACTGATGAACAGACCAACAAAAAGAATCTAAGTTCTCAGCCTGAATCACTCCCACTATTAATTTTTCCTGTTAGGAATTAGTAGCTCTCTTCAGTCAGATTCAATTTGATTGCTGAGTCTTTCTAGCACCTTTTGTGGAAGACCACTGGTTATATTAATATATATTATTTATATATATAATATATAAATATTATATTATATATATAAAATATATATTATATATAAAATAACATATTATATATATATATATATAATAACAAAAATTATTTTAAAAAATCATATGACTATAAAAATAGGCAGATCAAGTCTGATAATGGCTGAAAAGTAACTGACTGGTTATGAACTCTTAACAAGCTGTTTATTATTTTTCCTGGTTTGCAGTTAGCAATCTCTTAAAAAAGCAAGGAACTCAAAACAATTATTTTAGAACTAGGTATGGAAATCATGTAAAATATTTCAGGAATACAGTAATTGTTTAAGTTAAGAAAGTATTTAAATTCAAATAAGTACTAATCTGTTTTGAAACATGAAAAGCCTTCAGCACAATCAGTTTATCCATCTATTTTGACTTTTAACTCCTACAGTAAAACAGCAGTGAGAAAGGCATCACTGAGCAGGATTAAGAAATGAGACTGTCTCAAATGGCTGAGTAATATTAATGGAGAAATTCCAGTATATAATCAAAGTAGAATTTTTAAAAAGCAAGCTTACATTTTAAATAAACTATAACAAGATAAATGAAACTTACACTGTGGTTCCTCAACATCCATATACTGCATTTCTTCACTGAATTCAACCAGTCCTGGCTTTCCATTTCTCTCAGTTTCAACATTATGAGCTGGAGATAGAGGAAATGTGATCTGTCTATCTACTGCTGCTTCTGGAGAATGAAAAATAGCATAATTTATAAACATTACTTCAGGCTCACGAAAAACGGAAGCAGTAGTTTTCATTGAAAATGTATCAGCTTTCTACATTTTTTCATATTAAGATTGCAATTGCAGTAAACATTAAAAAATATTTCTTTGAATGACCATCCAAGTGTCTCCACCTAGCAAACAACTGAAGATTGCTCCAAAGTAATTGGATTTCAGAATTGAAATTTTAATGAGCTAAAATAATTGTTTTTCACACTGAACATCAAGATATTATTTTGATAATGCTTAAATACAGTTCTTTTTCCAATTAAATGGTTCTTAAAAAGCATAGATCAGAAGACACGTGAATTGTTTCAACTGTTGACCTTCAGTATGAATAACTATTGACAGCAATTTTGCTTTTGTTTGATGACTACAGGATTCAAACAACACAGAATAAGAATTTGGTTCAAACTTTCTGAACCATCACTTTTATGTGATTTTTTTTTACAAAATCAGGATTCTGAAACTGTTTATCAAGTTTGCTTTCCCAATTTACTTTCTAACATGTTAAGTGAAAAAAGTGAACACGATCCTGAGAAACAGAATAAAAATAAGTAGAAAATGAAAATATTTACATAATTTCAACCAAGTCTTCGAACGTACCTCAGAGAGAACACTGATTTTGAAGAAAAAAAAGACACCTCAAGTCCTTTCTTACCATTGACTTTTCCTAAGCCTGGAGCTTTATTTTTCAGCAAAGTCACTTGAATCTGGGGAATGTTCGTGATGTTTGAGTTCAAAACAAATTTGAAGTCCACATGTCCAACCATACAAGCTTTTGGAAGAACCAGCTCGAAGACATGCTCATCCCAGCTATTGCTGCGAAGGAAAAAGGAAAACAAAGATAAATTATTAAGGTTCAGATCACTTAGGGAGCATTATCTAATGCATTCTCCATCTATGCACGTGTTCCTTAAAAAAAAAAGAAGAAAATATTTGACATTAGTTGATATACACATTCTTTTCTGAAGTAGAAGGAATTCAACCTTGCTCAAAATTGATTTTGTGAAGAACAATTTAAAAGCCAATTGACTGGGGGGGAGGAGGGCAACAGAACAAGTCAATGACTGAATAAAAACAGTAGTGAAGATTCCACATTATCTTCACTACAGTACTGCTTCTGTACTACTACAAATATCAGTTTCATTTCTAGCAAAAAAAACCCCAACATGCTAAACAAGGATTTTCCAATTGCTGAACTGTATGAAAGCATGATAGTAACTGTCTTGCAACGTTGTAAGTTGGTCTTCTGCACTGTTAACTGTTAAACAGTGTTGCTTTACAGCATTAGAACAGCCACATCCAGGAAGCTCAAAGTATTAGTTTCAAAATATATATATATATATATACATTTCACATACTTGGTAATTTATACAGGGTGAGAAGTGCTTCTTACCACATGCACACCCTGCGCTGAGTAAAATGGGTGCAGCTTTCTTTTAATGAGTCACATTTTCCTTTAAAAGCCAATTTTGTTTTATACTGAAATTATAAACTAAGGAGAAGTTTCACAGCTTGATACAAAAGGGTTTGCAATAAATACTTCAAACTGAAGAAAAGAGCAATTCAAATAAACTAATAGTGAGTGAATTGTCATATTATTTAAGTTAATAGCTCTTTCAGATCAATTTATCAGTAAACAATTTTTTTAAAAAATGTAAGAGGTGTTCTCTTTCAAAGAACACAGTGTTCCTAAAATGAATCTACACATTAAGTTAAATCATCAGAAGACACTAATGAGCAAATTCTGAGGCAACAGATAGGTAAAGTAATCCAGTTTTTTTCTGCCGCAATAAACCAGATTCGTCCTTCAAACTCATTTTGTATATTGTGGGAGTTTAGAATTAACCACAGAATTTGAGAATGGTTTAATTTTCTCTTCAATGACTATTTAAGAAGTTAACCATCTGCCTTTTAAGGCATTTGTTTCCACCTCAGCAGCCCCAGATGCACTTGAGGCCTTTGATGAAGAAGAGAGAATTCAGGAGCTTTGCTGCAATGGCAGCAATTAACAGCCTGTCCAGGAAAAGCAGGGCTGCCAAACTATCAAGTAGGTATAATGGCAGCACTGTTCATGCTGCAGTAGAAAAATTCTAGGCCAAGAGGAAACTAGAAGTCAAGAAGTTTAAAAAGCATTTGCAATTCAGACACAGCACAGTACAAAGCACACCATTATACGCTTCTAGTTATTTACTGCTGATCTCACAGAAAACCAGTAACAGAATTTGGAAGTTCCCTCCTGCTTTCAGAAAAAAAAGCAGTACTGAAAATTATTTACTTTGGGAGGTGGTGAAAGATGGACAGAAGAAAGCTTGTGGTTTTGATTTAAGAAGCAACAGTGAAAAATTTTCAGCTAACAAGTATAAATAGATAAATGAAATAATGAAAATGTATTCCAGAAGCCCGGGGAAAAGATTTACCAAAAACAATACTAAAACCTTGTCAGAATCATTCATGCCTTTCCTGGGTCTCGTAGGATATTACACCCTATTCAAAACAGAAGGTGTGGAGGTAGGTTTTTGTTTGTTTTTGTTATGTTTGGATATTGCTATAGAAACTGTGCAAAACATGAAGTGAATGAGACATTCAAAGGAGCAAACCTTCAGAAACACTAAATAATCTGTTCATCCAGTTGAAGCAAAAGTAACACGCAGGCTGGTTTACAGTGGTCTGCTATGACTGTATGTTGGAAAACACACACTGTCATACTAAGTTAGAGCTGTGTATGGTTTACAATTTTTTTTTTTTTTGAGACAGAAGTCAGTAATAGATGCTCCAAAGGAACTTTTAAGTATCTAGCAGGTATACATGTTATAACGGCCCTACAAGAAGGCCCCATATTCATCTCCAGTACTGAAGAGATTTTACCTGTGGCGATGAATAGTCTGGTTATAGTATGAGTGAAAAGCTCCCCTTTCATCAGTTTCTGAACTCTCTGAAATCCTTGTAATATTACAGTGTCATTTTAAAAAAGAACACACAAGAAAGACTATGTTCTAAATGCAAGTTTACCATCATTCTCACAGCTACAAAATATTTTCCAGCACCTCAATGTTTCATCTTTCATGACAACTGAACTTGGAGCTGCACATCCATTTCCAGAGGTTGAACACTGCGAAAAACATGAATATCTAACTTTTCTTTTATTCCCTTATTTTTGAAGTATGTCTGTGTAAGATGAATACATACAGTATCTCCTAATGAAGTCTGAGAAGATTAGATGTCACTAATTAACAAAATACATAAGGAATTCTTTTCAAAAAAGATTCACTCAAGACCTAAGCTCAATTTGTCACTGATGATGTTCATATGGTTATTCATTGGTAAAACACTCTGCTTCTTTGATTTTCCTTCTCATGTTGCTTTTTAAAAATAACAATAACTGACAAAGTTTAAAGTGTAACATAGTGAGCTTCCCTGAAATACATCTACAAAATTATTTCCTTGTAGCTATTTATTAAACACATGAATTACTGTATCAAATTGCATTACTCATCCATCTAACCTTGTAATCCTGCTTTTTTATAAGAACTGGCATAAGACACAAGGAAGAGATAAAAGAAACTTCATTTTATAAACCAAGAAAATAATCCAGAAGTGAACAAGTTTTTCCCAGACAATCTTGAATTATGAACCTCAATCTTAAAAATCTAGATTTTATTCTACAAACAAATGGACAGCAATTTGTCTAAATGTCATTAACATCTGTTAAAGGTATATATTTATTTCTCTACGTTCCTATTTTACTTCGCAGCATGTATAAATCTTTTCCTGTAATTAAGTAAATATTAATAAGCTAATGGTCCAATTTAGAGCTATTACCTTCAATGTTTTGTTTTTTGTAACTATTTGATAGCTTTTTACTTTTTCACCTGTTGCTGAACACACTAGATAAAGTTATTACTAGAAGTTATTTTCTAGGAAACCTTTTCACTTGGCATAAACAGAATACTTCACTTACGCAAAGCAAAATCACAAGATAAAAGCAGCTTTCAAAACCTTTTTTAACCACAGCTTATGAATATTTAAGTTAAAGCAAATTCAGCTCATTCTAGGTGTCAGCCCTGGAATGCCTGCCTCCTTACCTTCCAGGCCTGTTTTACCATCTCAAACGTGCCATGAACATACGCTACCTTTCACTTATTTATGCATCTTTTTTCCCCTCCACATATGACCTCCAGTCCCCCTAGTGTGCTTTGGCTTCTTTGTTTTCAGCCTATTGGTGTTTAGATTCTGCATTAATATCAAAAACTTGCACATCACTTTGATGAATGTGTAACAGCTGGAGCCAAAAAACCTTGCAGTACCGTATTCTACACTTTCATTACAAAAAAAAATAAAACAACCACCAAAACACCACACTACACAACTTACAGCTATACTCTGTAACTCCCAAAGAATTCCAAGTTCAAAAGCCAAGTGTAAAAAGAAGTAAATAAATAAAAATCAACTTTGCATAGATACTGTGCCAGCATACTTTCCATCAAAGAAAATTTTGCCTAAGTTTCAGCACAGTAAAGGTTCTCTGTTGGCTCAAGTAAATGTCTCACATATAAACCAATTTTATTTGACAGAAACATACATAAATCCAGGTTCATCATTTGCAAGCAATTTGAAAAAATAGCTAAAAATAGCAAGAGGATTCTTTTCTAACAGAAAAAGAAGAATATCTAATTCTGACAAATATACTCACCTAATAAAAAATAATCATGAAATAGAAAAATACATGAATACACTACAATAACTATGCCATGAAGAGTTGCCTTGCAACCCATAAGATAAGGAACAGACTCCATGAAAGTGCATGTTCTTAAACTTGCACAGTTTAAAAACAGTGAAGTCACTCAAAATTTGTGATGACAGCATCTACGCACAGAATTCTTTTTGAACCACTATTCTACTTACCTGTCTGTCTGTAGCTTCCAAGTTCGAGTGTGCTGAGCTGCATCTCCATGGTGCTGCTGGTGCAAATGCTGAGGATGCCTCCTTTGCTGCTGTTCTTGCTGGACTTCAACCCAACAGGGAGGGACAGTGGCTGAAAATCGTGGTGTCAAGGTCTCAAAACGGGTCAGTTCTACCAGAGATGTCAGTGTTTCAAGGGAAAATGGCTGGTCCACCAAAAGATCAACTCCTGAATAATTACAGAACATAAATACTTACTACACAGATTATTTATTTCTCCTTAAAACATCCTATAAACATTTTTACATTAAAATCAAACTGCTATATATAAAGTTAGCTACGTGTGACACGAAGATAAGTTAAAAAAAAAAAGGCTATGAGGACATTGAGACACAACTAGAACCATCACAATGAAGAAGCTAGCCAGTTACATTTTAAGTTGTGTAAAGCCAATTAAAACATTTTTTACACACTTCTGGACTTAGAGTAAAGAAAATGAAAATTTTATATTCCAACAGGCACATGGCATTAGTATGAAATGTTAACATTTTATAACAGTTGTTTAAAACATTATTTTGGCACACCCTTATCAATGCAGACTTGTTTTATGGTGGTTTATTAGAATGTTTTTGAAGCTCTCAGTTTACCTTAACAGAAGGATACATGAAAAACAAGCATGTTATATGCAATGCTATATGCAACCTAAAAGACATTGGGCCTAGATAAATATTTTGTCTCCATATGCAAGTCCTGTTCTGAAGAAACAAGTTTACAGGATATTCATCAAAAAAGTACTGACAAATAAAATATCTCAGGAAGACAAATCATTACAAAGCAAACATTACAAAGGAGCACTTAAGACAGTCTTCTTTAGACACAGAGGTTGAAAACTTCACAGAAAGTAAGGAATGCATCGTATCAATTTTCTCAGATTTTTAACATTTTCTCTTACAAGTTAAAAAAAATAGAGAAAAGTTTTAGTTGTGAAGAAAAAAGCACCAACAAAACAAATACCACACCCTCAGCACTAAGTCTGAACCATGCTACATTGCAAAGAAAGTCAGAGCAAAATCAGGTTACCAACAATACCACATCCTCCAGCTTGAGAGAGAACATAAGCAATTCTTTCAGAAAAGTGATGAAACTCAAGATGACAGACTCAGAGTCAGGCAGAAAACTCACTCTTATTGTAACAATTATTACTTTTGCTTTTTCCATCTATGAGGCGGAAAAATGCTGAAGAGATTAAAGATGGCTCAGAAACTTGATTTTAATAACACAAACATCTTAATGTACAGCTAGACACATTTAAACATGAACCGTTTACCTGTAATGCCTGGACTAGAAGGGTTAGATAATGGCTTGATGCCTTCTGACGACTGCTCTACACTTTTAGAAAGGGATCCATCTACAAGTATATCAGTTTCATCTATGTCATCACATGTTCCTCCAATCTGAAGGAAATGAAGTTCTCCACCTAAAATCATCAAAGTCGATGAAAGAAGTTTAGACAGGCATACAGTTAAACTCAACTAACAAGACAGCCTTCTTGTCAAAGTGCTACACAGTTATTACTGTAATTATTGAATCTGGTATTTCATTTTGCTTTACTGCTACAAAAAAAGCAGAAGAACTACAAAAATACTAACTCCACTTGTGAAGAGCATGAAAGGAAAGAAAATATTAGGGGAGAGAAAAACAAAAGATAATTAACCAAACAAGCCCCAGCAGACACCTCAAATTATATCCATTGTTACACTTTCTGTAACTCAAACTATGCTTTAAACAGAAAGTATTCCATCACATCAACTGACAGCATACTACCTTGTTGGTACATGTTGCATTAATTTCCTTCCAAAGTTCAGTATCCGAGAAATGAAAAAATTATTTTCCTACTCAGGTCTCCTACCTAAAGAGCTCTTTGCATTGTACTATTAGAATAACAACACTGATTTGGTCAACAGTCAAAACAGTAATTCCAAATCTTTCAACAGACAAAATGTTTTGCTAGAGACTTGAAACTGTTTGAGGGAGTTGCCTTGAATGAATTCACCGCCAAGTGATGCACACAGACAAATTCTGTCATTTATCAAGAAATCAGTGAGAAGAAATGTTCAATTTTACATAGCATTGGGGAAAGAGTGTTACCAGATACAGTAGTTGCAAAATCCTAATAAGTAGGACTTAAATAGAAAGAAAATTCCTGGCAGGCCTTCTACACTTTTTTCTGAAAACTGACTGCAGAATGCTGTTCAGCTCTTACATTGTTATGAAAAACCTTAATAGGCAAATTATCCAGATAGACTAAAACAAACCAACTTGAGATAACATAGCTAATGAAATCCAAAATAAAAGCATAATTGGCAGGTACACTGAGGGAATGTGGGGAAGTAAAACACACAGATGGAAAGGCACAGAGAGATGGTGTATTTCAGTAAGACCAAAAAAACGGCTTAATAAAATTGTTGTTTTAACAAAACAGAATTTAAAGAGGAATACAATAACTTGGATGACCAAAAAGAAATCTTTCAACACACAGAATCAGTGCAGAATGTCATGGGAAAATCCATACTGAGTCCAAGCAATGCTGCACGAACACACAGTTTCCTGGTGTTTGAAGAGATGTAAGATTCACTATTTTTTTTTCTTAGAACATTCATTATTTTTCTTCTTAGAACAACTATTTTATTGGGCCTTTCCTACTGAGATCCAGTAAGAAGCCCCCACACACTTACCCTGCTGCAGAACAGTACATTAGTAATAGATGCCAAGAGTCAGCAAAGAAAGAATAGTTCTAGTATATACTTAAAAGCTTGTTTCCTTGATAGCTCACCAACTAGCAACCTTCTTAAATAACAAGGCTTAGAAACATATTATTTAATGTAGACCTTAACAGCTTTATTTGTCGGTACATCAAAACATGCTTTCTTTCCCATTATGTTTATAGCTCAAAGATCATTTATCAGAAAGATCTCAGTGAACAAACCTGAGAATCTCTTGTCCTGGAAATAATTAAGCACACTGTAATGCAAGGAAAGTTAACAGATTGGCTTGGCCATCTGCCATTTTATGTCTCAGAGCAGGAGAAAGGCTGAACAACTTAGGAAGGCTGTGGGTTTTTCTAAGGGAGTTGTGTCAAGGTTCTCTTATTCTGTAGTTGGTTTGGTTTATTCTGTTTTGTTTTAAACAAAAGAAATAATTCTGGATTCGATCATTTTCAAAGAGGCTTCTGTCACTACAGCAGAGTACTGTTAATTAACAGCAAGCAAAAAACTGCCTTACACTTTTATCCATGCAGCAGATTCCTGCATTCTTCAAAGACATATGCTTCCAAGAAAAAATTCTGTGCTGAGATATCTTACTTCCTCATATTTGTTTTCAAAAAGCTTCTGTAAAGAAGTTTATCATGAACACCAGTAACACAGGATTAGCCCATAAAACAATTAAGTGCTCATGCAAACTTCCCGAAACTCTGCAGGTGGCTTTGCTTCTGTATCACAGAAGCAGCAAATACTCTCATAGAACATTCAAAGATGCCCTTTTGATGATGCAGTTACCTAGTTTCTATAGTCAAGTGTCACTAAAAATCCTGAGCAAATTTCTTTTGTTGTTTTGTTCCTACTGGCTCAGTGCATATACTACCAGGCTCTAACACTGACTCACATGGTATTCTCTAGCTCTAGTAGTGAGCATGATACGTAGTAGTTTAACTCAAGATGCTGCTTTTATCACTTTTTAGCAGAGATGACAAATGATTCTGTTGCACTAGCAAGAAGATACAAAAGCTTACACTGACTTACTCAGTGAGCACCAAGGAGAATAAGTGGAAAAATATTATCATTATACTTCCAGAAAGTAACAGGTAAGACATTCAAAACATAGCTTATTTAATTCCAAATTATATTTTAAATCTGTATTTTGCTTGGACTCAGGAACCTGGTGGATTATATAAACACAATGTAAAAACCATAAATCCATTCAAATAAATCCCAACCTTCCTCCAAGCAAAACAGTGATCAGCTCCAGGAAAGCAGCACTGACACAAGATAGAGAACATGCCAGAGACAAGGCTTCTAGAGTCAAAGTCAATCTGGTGGAGCGTTCAACAACCTGAACGTATCTTACATTCTGGAAGGAATTCAGACTAGTGACACAATCATTGATAGCTGCCACAACACGAGCACAGAATCAAACAATACTCAAATAGATACAGGAATTAAAAAAAAAACTAAGCTGAACCACAGGAAACTTGCCACTAAACTTCCAGTCCCTCTCGTATCTTCAGTGGACAGCACAGAAAGGATTAGCTTGAAAATTACTAGGTTCAGAACCCTTCAAAAATTTGCCCAGGAAATCTTACTAAAAGCCTCACTCCAAAAGAATGTTCTCTATTCTTGGAAATCTAAGCTGTTAAATTCCATCCTGGTTTATGAAAAAAACAGAATGCAATTAAACAGGGAGAAGTGAGAGTTACTACTTCTAGCAAGAAATAATTAAATGCACTATTATGGGACGAAGAAAAAATCAGCTAGCCAGCAGTTCTGCAGAAGAGAGTCTTGTGAGTCATAATATAAATCTAACTCGGTTTCCTGCCTACAAGTGCAAACATCTTAGTATGTATATGCACACAAAGAACGTACAAAGTGCAGTTACTAAGGAATTATCTTCTATTCAATAACATTTGTGTCTGCTTTTTGGGTCAAGAAATGTGGACTGGTTTGAGAACGTCTTTTGGGAAGGCAGTGATGTGTTTTTCTTCTTTGTTTTTTTCTTTCAAAGCCCTACAGGAAAGTTTAAAGAATTGGAGATATTTGGTTTATGAAAACAAGTCATTGGAAGAAGACAATATCTGCCTTTTTCTTTTTTTTTTTTTTTTCTCTATAGCAGCCTTTGCCATGTCCACAAAGGACACAACAACAGATTTCAATCAGCAAAGATTATGCAGATGAAACCAGAAAAGAAAATTATCAATGATAGGTTTTATCAGAAGAAATTTTGTGAACAGACTGATAATGTCACCCATGTTGAAAAACTCTAAGAATAGGCTGATCTCCCTCTGAAATACTAAATGTAATTGATCCTGACTTGAAGATGATTTCTTAGGATCATTTCCAGCATTAATTCTGCTGCAGCAAACAACTCAGCCCCTCCTCATCCCCATTTAGAACCCAAGGACTATGTAGGCAGCTTCTTTCTATTTTTGTTTTCAGTGTTCTGTTGAAATTGATTAATATTCTCCATCAAACTCAAGAGCAAGAAATGTGCTGTAATTGAGAGGCACAAGATTTAGTGGCATTAATTCCCAAAAGTGTGAAAGCATCATCCAGTTCTGTCAGGCTTGCAACAAGAAATACTAGTACAGACAACTCATTTTTGACAAGATCAAAAGTCAGTCTGAAAAAAAAAACACTACCCACTAATTCCCTCTCAAAGAGAAATCACACCAAAATAACCTCTTACAGCGTAACACCATAGGTAATGTCTTGGCAAGACTACATAAATGAGAAATCTAAATGCGCTTATAAATTAATGTGTAACAGATTTGTAAGAGTGGTTACATACAGTGTTTGTGGTCTTCTTTCATAGCTTCTAACTCTGAATGATTTAGAAAAAGACAATAACCAACTGAACTGGTGCGAGACCAACCAGAGCCTAACTTGGCCAAGGGAAGAGAGGAAAATAAAATACCAACAGATTAAAGTCTATATTTTTCGTTGACAGAACTGGAACCAAGAATATATCCCCTCCCAGAGGTCAACTACAGGCAATCCTTGACAAAACAGACAGAAGCATTTTAGGCTGATACCTAGATGCACTGTTTTTCAACTGTGATAAGAATAAATATTCCCAATTACAGACATGGATGACGCAGGTCTAAAACATATTTATGTATAAACACTCAAAGCCTGTAACACTCATTCACACAGAGGAAACATTTCTCTTCAGTTATATCTTAAAGATGCCTACAGACAAAATGGTATGATACACTGAAGACAGACAGTATGTCAACAAGTACCAGCAACAGAAAGAGTTGACTATTCTACACACAGAACTTTGAGAACTCAAAGTATGTCTTTGCCTCTTCCCATCATCTGAGCAACTGAGAATATGCCGCACACCCTCTAGTCTTGAAGAGTTCATAAATCAGAGAAAATCATGATTTGGAAGAGACCCTCAAGGATAATCAAATCCAACTCCTGGTTTCACACAGGATGACCCAAAATTCAAACCACACATCTGCCCTGGGGAGCCAGTGCCAATGCCTGGCCACCTTCCGGTGAAGTCTTATCCTAAACCCCAACCTGACCTCTCCCATGCCCCCAGTGCAGTTCCATGCCGTTCCCTCAGCCCTGTCGCTGTCACACAGAGCAGAGCTCAGCGCTGCCCCTCGACTCCCTGTGAAGGAGCTGCAGCCACCATCAGGCCTTCCCTCAGCTCTTCTGCTCTGGGCTCAGCAAACTGAGAGGTCTCAGCTGCTCTTTGTCCATCTCACCCTCCAGACCCTTCATCACCCTCACAGTCCCCTCTAATAGTTTTATCTTTCTGATACTGTGGTACCTAAAACTGTTTTTCAACAGCATTCAAGCATTTCCAGTGCACAGAAGCTCCAAACGTTTTACTGAATATTTTTACCTATGTCACTGCACTGCAAGCTATTTGCTGGGATTAACATTCAATAAATCAGTGAATGGCTCCATTCCCCTCTCAACACAAATCCTCATTACACTGTCAGTCTGCAGGGATCACCATATTCACAGCAATTAGAACTGAAGAGCAAAGACTGCAAAGGGATTTTGGAAGAAGTCTAAGAAAACAGTGTTTAAGAAATAAATAATTAAGAAAAACACCTTCTCAGTCACCTGACAGATAAGCAAGAAATTTTAACCTTCTTACATTAGAAAGATTAAGGATAGCCATGACTGAACACAACAGACGTTAAGGGAATTCTATGCAAATGTAGAGCAAATAATACAACAAAAAGGTTGTATCACTAGTAAAGCTTTCTCATTTGCTTTTTCTTTTCGTTTTTCTGGATTTTATGCAGTACAGTTATATAAAACACATTTAAGCTACATTCATTCCTTAAAAAGCCTCAAATTTCAGCATAAAACACTCGGACTCCAAAGCTTCAGTGCATCTGGTATAAAATCCTGGAACTCAGACTACTAAACTAGGTATTTTTTATGGCTTTGGACCTGATTTCTCAGAAAAACTATAGCAATAGAAGTGCCTGAACTGTCAAATATGAACAGAAAAACACTGTGTTTCTTAAAAAATATTTAACAATGTTGGATGGATGGTCTAGCTCTCACAGTCAAGGCAGAGTAATCCCAATTACAAAAAGGCCTAAGCAGAACCAGCAGTCCTGTGAGAAAGTAAATAATCTTAACTGGTAACTGGTGAAGGTACAAAAGCATCACCTTCTCTGCTCTCTCGAGTATCTACAATTATATACAGAAGACATTATTCTGAAACAGAGAAATCTAGTATAGAAATAGTTACACATAAGAATTACTTTGGGGATTTTTTTCTGTCTGGGATTTAAGCAAATCTGTGACACTACAGCAAGAAGTTCACCAATATACTGGACATAACCAAAAGTAATTCTCATTTTAGAGATTAAAATCCACATTTGGGAGAAGGAATCAACCCATGCTCTCTACTACAAAAGTAAACAGCATATAAATTAAAAGGCATTTGCCAATTGCTATTTTGAGATTTGTATTCTAACATCCAATACTACAATACAACTACAGTGAAATAAACATTAAGAAAACAGCTTTAAAAAAGCCTTACCTTTAGTGCACGCACATAGTCTGTCTGTGCCCGAACAGTATATCACCGAGACAAACATATCTGGTTCCTCAGTGCCCTCTTTTTTAGGTGGCTCCACTTTGGCCAGAATTTCAAAGTTTGAAAGATCTAGTATTTTAACATATCCTCCCTGAGTAGTTATTACCAGGTGCCCAAGAGTAGAGATCTCAGATCTTCTCTCTCTCCCACTGCCATTTTTAGAAGTTAATTGTATTTCCTCTACAGGTTCTTCACAGTCATCCTCTCGATTATCCAATATATCTGGTGGGAGTAAAATCATTGAGGTAATTGTGTCTTGGGGGTCTTTGATATGCTGGATTTTTACCGGTTCCTCCTCTAAAGTAACTATTCTAGTGGCATAATTCATTTTATAAAGCACTAGGTATCCACCACTAACACTTCTCTGTTCAGGCTGAATTATTAAAGGAGTTGTTACATCTGCTGGTGGCTCATGTTGGATTACATCGATACTTGTGCCATTCACTACAGCAAGACTTGATTCTATTTCACCCTTCCTTCTATTACATAGTGCTGAGTTTAATTTATTTAAATTATTCAAGGCCTCTACTTGATTTATTGCACTCAGAGATTCGACAGGACAAGTCCGAAGTCCTACTAATAAATGAACTCCATCTGCACAAGGAGTGATTGAATCTACACACAGGTTCTCCTCCTCTGCAAACTTTGGCAGACGCAGGCACTGAACCAATGTCCCAGGCTTGGGAACCATGGAGCTCCACTTGTCCGAGTCTGGAGAAGTTAGGTTGGCTGCAGCATCTGCAAACTGCTGAATATAAGTCACAGGGGGATCCTGTAACAGCAACTGTTCTTGACTGTCCAGCTCCATTTCAATGATCTGTGGAACCGTGAAACCATCTTCATGTATACTTTTACTTATAAAGTTCACCTGTGAAAAAAGTTTTCCTCTTTCATCAGACTCCTTAATGCTGTATAGCAGCAATACAGGTAAAGTCCTCCTTACCAGAGGGGAATTCAGTTCAGAAATAGTGCAGGATTCATTGTCAGTTGATCCCTGTTCTGAGACACTCTCACCTCGAGTCCTGCTTAAGCCATCCAGTGACCGCTGAGAGTTACTGCTAACAGGAGAGGTAGCAGGTGATTTGTATGTTAATAGACCTCCAGCTAATAAACAAGGAAAGGGAATGTTGTGTTGCTCCACGTGTTTTTCCTTCATCTTTTCACTCTTACAGTTGGCCAAGCAGGGGTTTGCCCCAAGTTCTTCTAGATCCTTAACCGTGTCTTCTAGAACATTTGCAACAATTTCCCACTGAAGTTTTTCAGGCTGCTGGAGAATGCTGAGAGCTGTTATATCGAGGTTGACTTCCATGGTTTCTTTTTGCGATGTATGCCCTTTAAAGCAGAAATTTTTAATATATGTTCAAAAAAGGTATTGCAGTATTGCATATGTTACACACTCTCATGATTAAGAGAAAGTTACTGCTCCAGACTCAGTATGTTCCAACGTTCTGTTTGTTCAGGACTTAACAGTCACGAAACAATAGAAAAGGCCTAGAAACATTCCCTCAACACGAGCTCTTGTGTGTATGCACATCCTATTTTTCCTCCCCTGTTGCTCTCAATTCAGAGGAGCAAACTGATTATGAAAAGCAAGCACGTAAATCTTCCGTCTCATAAAAATTTCTGCTTAAACACAGAAATACTACACATAGCACTGTTCTGCTTACATCTGAAACCTTTGTTCAGAAAGAGAAAAAAGCTAATTTTTATCAAAGACCATATACAGAAGGAAATTAGATACGGAACTCTCTCTAACAATCCCCTGAATTTAAAGGGCTTTTCACAGCTGTCACTTGTTCTTTTTCTCAGTAAGTTTCTTTAACAGTTTTTCTTTTCTCTTATGTGTACTCTTTCCACCACATGAATGACAACTATTGCCACTGCTTTCTAGGTCAATTTTTTTTCTTTTTTCCTCCTAATACCATGAATACAATATTCTCTGCTTTGGACAGGGTTTAAGAGCCTAAGAACAACAGTTTCCTTCCTGACCTCTACATAATACATGGATCAAATATAACCTACCTGTTACAGATTCTGATCTGGAATGCTCTTCACTGTCTGAATCATCCAATAGGTCATCACTGAAAAAAAAAAAAACCCAACCATATGTATAAATGTCACCATGTACACTGCTTGCATTCCTATTATTCAATAAATCAAATTAGTTAAAAAAAGTATCAAATCTTTGCTATTACCCTGTATTTTTTTAGTCACCATCTGTATCTACTGATGAATTCGTAACAGACGCCATCATAGTGATTTTGTCAACAGACATTGAGCCAGTAGAGCAAATTCTGCTTTTAACTAGTCTCATTCTGCTATTGAATTGCCAACAATTCAGACATAAATTAAACGAAAACGAAAACCAGTTCTCAGAAATCTTTAAGAAGGAAAAGCTTCCTAAAAACTGATGACACCCTTTTTAAAGTTCTTCAAAACAGTCTCTGAAAGGTGGAGCTGTCAGACTGGTTTTCAATTCTACTAACACAATCTTGCAGCTAACACAGACACTGTCACAATTCAGGATAGTCCTGTTCCAGTCATGTGTAATGTCTTCCTCTCTCACACTGCAGTTACCAACATCATCCTCCCATGGTTCAAAATAATTGAATAAGTTCTAAATTTTTCAAAAGAAGAATAAGCACAAAAGACACAAGCAAAAACACTCCCTTCAGGAAATCAGATACAATCTTCATGTTGCTTTTAAAAATACTACCAGATGAGTCGTGTTTTCATAAAGGCAGATTCTGTTCAAGATCATTCTTCATGAGAAACAGGTTGTTCAGTAGTTCTAACAATATACAAAGCTTTACACATTTGGCTTTTCTAATAGGAGAAACAATTTCCTATTACAGGACCTTTAAATACAGAAAGAACAGTAGTGTCTTCGTACCTTTGGATTTAATAACTCCCAGTACCAAGATAGATCCCCACATTTAAACAAACTGGACACCTTCTCCTCTGGCCCAAGATAAAAGTCTTTTCTTTTGACTCAAACCTGATCAACCTTTATTTCATCAGACAAGAGCAACAATTCAATTGTTTATCATCCACCCTCCTCTTGTGTGGGAAATGCATAGCAAGCTTCATATGCATTAAGTAGAACAGAAGACACTTAGTCTTGAGCAGCATCACTGTATTATTTTGTGTGAGCTTTAATGAGAAAGGAGTTTCTAGTAACATACTGTAAGCAGCGTAAATGAAGGAGTACTACTTACACTCGCATGGCACTTCCTAAGCATCAGTATATGCTTTAACTTATTTAAAAGTTAGTCACAAATGAAAATATCTCCTACCACAGCCACAAGACTTATTTTATGACTGACATAAACAAAAATTAAGTAGATGCAATCAGAGAAAACACACTTTCTAGAAATCTAAATAATCTTCATTTTCCAACCTGAAATACATAATCCATAATTAAAATGAAAAGGCATTTCCAAACTTGTATTCCTTGCTTTTTTCCAGCTTCAGAACACCAGCATAGAATAGCAATGGGATTAGGTATTTCTTTATTAGTGGAGAATGAAAAACTGAAACAACAGGACTAAAATGGAACTGGCTTTCATTTCATTTTCATTTTATACATACTTTTTTTTTTTTTAAAAGCAATGAATTGAGTGAACACAGTCATTTACAAAAAACTATCTCCACGAAAACACTCTTACTGATCTCATGTTTCAAAAAACATGAACTTAACAAAATGACATACCTGTCTCCTTCCAATTTTGGTATATCTGAGCAGCTAGATGAATCTTCTAGCCATGCTAGTGTTGGTCTCCTTGAGTCAACCCCTGAGCTCTGTTCTCCCGATAACATAAGTTGTTGCACAATAGCTGGATCATATGCATTGATCTCAAATTTCAAGTGGACCTGAGAAATAAGAAAAAGCAGAAGAGGCCTTAACTTATATCAAGATGCTTAAATCACAAGTAACTAGTTAATAATTCTTTATATTGTATACCTTCATAAGTTTGGAAACATCCCATATGCAGATCTTCCCTCGCTTTGTCGCGGCAGCTAGAAAATGAGGGCAACTTCCAGATCCAAAGCAGGCTATTCTGTCAGTGCCATCTGTGCAGGGAAATTGTGCTGGACTTGTTGCCAGTGTGACTGAAAGAGGTACATTCTGAGTGTGCTCACCCTTGACAAACGGGCAGTTTGGGGAATGTCTCTCATGTTCAGACCTTTTCACATTAAAAACAGACATATCAAAAATGATTTCTCACATCAAAAATACACACATCTTACACAAACTCACATCATGAAGTGAAGCTGAAAGTGAACCATTTCTGAAACTGAACGCTTCTGCAGTTGGCTATACAAGATCATTCAGAAGTTACTAAAACAGCTTTCCCTACAATTTCTCTATAGTAGACTTGATTAAAGTCTTTGATCATTTGATGGATAGTCAAATTCAAACTGAGGAAGCTGTCCATCATTTAGAAAAATCCATCCATTTTATTGAAAAAAAAAAATAAAAAATTCTACAGGCAGTAGCCCATTATGATATCACAAAGAAAAAAGGCATACTTTAGATTACCGTTATTGTTAGATTATTATAAGTAGCTTTAGTAAGAAGCAACAGTGTCCTATCTTTAGTTTTAAATCCACAAAGAAACTGAAATTGAATAACACACTGACCTAGAAGCATAAAAAAACAGTAAGCATCTAAATTTGACAGAAGCAGAGAAATGGCAAAGAGCAATTACACTACTGCAAAATGTCTGGAAACGAATGAGGAAAAAGAGATGAGGAACTGTGAAAGGTAAGGCTAAAAAGAAAAGGCAAGCCAGAAATTCATTTTGTTCAAATAATGATCATAAATTAACAGCCAAGACAATAATTATACTGAAGACCCTTTGAAAACCAAAATACGGTTCTGCATTTCTGTCACTATGTACAATTTTGATTGACTCACAAAATTAGTAATGGCTCTTGAATTTGACATAAAAGGCAAATACATACTACACAGCCTCCTCAGTTCAAGAACTTATGTTCATACCACAATCATACAGAAGACTGAGTTCAGAACCCTACAAAGAAATGTTGGCCATCACCTTTGTCAGAAAATAACTAAAAAGAAACAGCAAAACCAGATTTAAGAAATAAAACCAACTACATTTCTTGGTTTTACTATTACACAGAAATTTGACAAAGTACAAAGAATTATTCTGTGATTTGTCCCATGGAATCATTCTGGAAATCCATTCTCATCAGTAATTATTCCTAAACACACCAGAAATCCTATCAAGGTACATGGATTTTAGCCTCTGAAGATTTGTGATCTCTTCAGCACAGACAAATCTATTCAAAATACCATTAAACTTACCAAGGTTCATCTGTAGGCTCCCAGCATACCAAACATACACTACAGGTAAAGCACATGGCTCTGTCATCTCCTGATGAAGCAGGCTACAAATACAAAACGAAACAACTGAAATTCATGTAGCTATACAACATGAAACACTAATTAGGTGATTAAGTAACTCTCCTTCTAATGGCATAGGAAAGCATCACATCAGATGCATTAAAAGCCCCAAACTACATACTTTAAAGGGGCAATATTTCACATTAGAAAAACCAACCATGATACACCACAATTCTATAGAAGAGATCTAGAATCAATGCCTGTACAAACTACTGGATAAAAATCACACAGAAATAGAACTCAAGTGAACAGCATTACCACTAAGACTTTTATTTCTATGGAAAAAGCTCACAAAGTTTTAAAAAAAAAAAGTCAGAATCTCAGCTGAATTTAGCTGCATGTAAAATCCTTATGTCAAATCCTGACACATACTGCCTAGCCATCACTATGTAAATCCATTCCATAAACAATTATTTTATTGTAAAAATGATTCCAAAGAATGAAAAATTGAAATAGGAAAGAGTAGTGCACTAGAATGTTGAGGATGTATCTACTTACTACTCAACAATTTAGTAATGTGATCTAGGACTGCTGTGTGTTACTCTACAGTTTCTTTAAATCACACTAGGAAGGAGTAATTAAAAAAACTCTGATGTCAAGTTGTTGTTTTTTTTTGTTTGTTTGTTTGTTTTTGCTTTACTTGTATATACTTGTATTGTAAAAACTAATGATATTTACACAATAATCTAGTGAGGAGGAAAGGAGATGCTAACTCTTTAACTGCCAAGTTACTTGTTTTTACTTGAGAGATTTACTTGATATTTATAATTACCTTATAATCATGCTTAGTTTAGAACAATGTTTTTAGTGATCTTACAAAAAATAAGCAACCTCAAGGTATGGAAAAAAGAAAGGAATTTAAAAAAAAAAAACAAAACAACACAAAAAGAGTTGAATGACTTCTCTTTTTTTTTTTTTTTTCCATTATGCTTTCTGCATCACTACAGGAATTGATTAAAAGTAAAAAAACAAAAGGCATTTTTCCAAACCCTCACCTAGGAGACAAATACTAAAAACAACAAAACCTTTTACCTGGTGGTAGAATCCAGCTTGAGCCATAGGATCTGGTTGTGCCCACCTATAACCCACATGAGGCCATGAAGTGAATGTCTCTCTCCTGTTAGCTTCACTATACATCAAAGACCTAGACGGGCAAAAATTCTACATTATCCAAAACTAGAATCACCTAGAATCGTAAAAACAGACAAAAAAAGCCCCCTACAAACTAAAATTAAACTCATTATGACATATTTTTCAATAATTTAGATACTGCTAGAAATAACAGATTGTTACCTGTAACTTATATTTAACATTATTGATGAAGGTCACAGAAACATTACAAAGTTCTGACACTTGAAGGCCTAAAGTGTGTCAGCAAAAGAACATAAGCAGTGCACAACAACATACAGGCCTTAAAAGCAAACAACTAAGTAAGCTCCCATGTAGCCTATTTGGTCTAACTGCAGCAAAGCATCCAGAGCTCCTCTGCATTTAGGGTTGAGAACCTAGACTAATAGAACTGTTGAAGGGGTTTCTTTTACAACTACTGCAGAAATTTTGGTGTTAACTAACTGAACATATATGAATACTCATGTTTAAAAATATCCCAGAGGGATATTTTAAGCTTGACTGAGAATATAGTGTGAACCCCTTGACACATTACTCACTGCATGCTGTAATACTTGAAAATTATAAACTACTAAACCACAAAATCTGAAATCCTCCGTAAATGCAACACCTACAAGGAAAATACACATCTCTTTTTGCCACTTTCCTTGTTTAATCTCAGTAATTAATTCTCTAGTTTGAAATACAGCACAACTATCATCATTTCTCTTTCCTCAACAAACGTATTCCAGTATCATGCCACATTTCACCATCCTGCACAGAAAGGTGCATACAGCTGGAAGAATTACTGCTACTCAATGGAAAAGTGCCTCACATCTTGCTGCTTCTTCCCCCCAGCATCAGAAGTTTTTGCTGTCTTTAGAGAGAATGGACATATTAAACATTTCCTACGAAGGAAGTAAACTATTCTTGCAACACGCTGTAAGGGCTGCCTTAACTTCATATTTTACCATTTTCAAAAATACAATGTGGCAAGTTACAGTCAAATGTGAAGGTTTGAGGAGTGGAGTATGAGATTCAATCACTGAAAGAAATGTTAACATAGCTTCAAAATACTATTCATATAGAAACTTTCAAGAAGGCACTCATCTATAAACTTTGAAGATTCGCCAACATTTTAACGAGTCGGCTTATGAAGGTTAAAACAATAGGTTACTCACTTACTTACACATCATCACTAAGATCAGAAAGAGATGAAGCAACAGTCTATGAGGTAAATTTTCTCTGATCCCAAACACATAGCAGCAGACTAGAGAGTTCAGAAGTAGCATTTATACTCAAAGGTAACAACTTCCTAAACTTTATCCTCTAAAAGAGGAAGCATGGGCATAACTCCTTCCTGCATGAAGGAAAAGGAATTGATTTCATGATGTAGCATAGTGGGAATGCTCTAACTCTGATAGACAAATTTGTTCACTGTGTTCAAAAGCAGCTTACATAAGCTCTTAAAGCTACGTGGTTTCTGAACATCTTAACATTGCTGTCTCAGTAAAATTTACACTAAATACTAGATTGAGTAGAGCTGATAACTCAAATAATCAGTCATGAGCACTCGACTGTGCAGACACAGCAATAATCAAACATCACGAAAAGTAAAACGTGGGTGAACACATACTAACATGTTACAATACCACCTACAGAACTAAATTTAGGGCTGCAACCGGTATCTCTCTGAAACCAAAGCAACTTCATCCAACTAGAACTAAAGCAGCACTGCAAATAGAACTCTCTTTTGGCAACCATAAATGTTTCTCTAAATTTACCAGTAGGTACAGTACACTGTACCTGAAACAATTTAATAGCTGTATGTGTAATAGCAACAAGGTACAGAACAGGATTAATTCCGTGTTTTTTCCTTCAGCAAAGAAATTAAGATTATTTAGGATCTTATTCTAATCCAAGTAAAGGGTCAAATTCATCACTGATTTTATCTCAATGTACCTGTCCACAGACCGACCAGGTCCCACACCAAGTTCTGGTCGCGCGCTGGGTAAGAGGTAAGATAACCTATCCATCACAGAGGATGCTACAGGTAAGGCAGCAATATTTTGATTTATCTTCTTGAGTTCATTTACAATGGCACTGGCGACAGACTTCAAAACATGATGAGGAAGGTGGAACGTAACCGTTGCCCACTAAATGGAGAGAAAAAGTGCCTAGGTAAATATATTTTAAGATTCTGACTGCTGAACAACAAATAGCTCACAAAGATTTCAGAAGCAAAAGAAAATGCATCTGTTGCAATCTTTCTTGATTTCAATCAATTTAAGCAGTAATACAGGAATGGACACAAAAACAATACAGACACAATGCAAGGAAATATAATATCTTCAAAATTTTAATTTCAGTGCCTTGTTAGTTTCTTGCTTAACAAATCAAACTTCACCCTGAGGAACTAAGGAACACATAATAGATTTTGTCCTCTGCAAATGAAAACCATCACACTAAGTTAAGCATTTTGCATGCTTCAATAACAGTAGCTAAGCAAATTAAAGTTAAGAATTCATGTTAGTACAGAAACAAATTCTTACCTTTGCAACTTTATGATTTGCTGCTGTTTCATGTGAGGTATTTTTTAAACCATCCTTCAGTTGTGTGATGAATAAGTCATATCCCTCTGTGCTAGAAACATCTACTTTTTCTATGCAAGCAGATAACAGCTGCTGAGCCTAAAATGCAGATGCGCAAGAAGACAGTTAGCATCCACGCTGAATAGCTGCAGAAAGGAATTACAACTGTTTCCTCATTCTGGGAAATGCATACTGGCATACCCAGTTTATCTTACACTACATCAGCACAACTCCTACAGAAGACACGGAGTTGAGCAAGTAGTTCCAAATTTTATTCTGCAGTCCAACCAATGGAAAAATCTCTGCGGCAATGTTAGTAATTATTACAAGTTTCCTCAGGTACAATATTAACAAACATTAAACGAGTCAGTCATACAGTTAACATATGACATATTAAAGCCAAGCAAAACAGATGACATCTATTGCCTAGAGAAATTTTCAACTAAGAAATAAAGCACCCAGAAGAAAAACATTCTAAACATCCATTTATACAATTTTTTTCTTCCATTCCCACCTGTTTCTAGTTTGCACCACATCATATCACAGGTAGGAATCAAAGGCATACCTCGTGCACCAAGCACAGAGCATTCCATACTTGTTCTTAAGTAGGCTACATCTGAACAATGTTCCATTACATATTTCAAGTTACAAACAAAAGGAAATACTTCCAAAGGGCAACTGCCAGCCTTGACTTTAAACAGCCAGGAATTACAGAACGGTCGAATGGCCACCTGGTTACATGCTTGGGGAGCTCAGGGGAGACAAGAATAAGCCAAATCAGTCCCTTAGCTAAGGCTGTATTTGTTGCTCAGGTTTCCATAAAGTATTATGCACAACTCACATTTCAAAAGTCTCTCACAGACAATATAAGATCAACAGACACATTGTTCATAATTTCGTAGAGCTGTAGGAGGAAGCAAATCCAGCATAAAGGCACTAAAACAATGTGTCAGTGCTGCCTATTAGAAATGTACACACACTGCTGGCAGACTAACCATACAAAAAAAAAGTACTTAAGAGCAAAGATTTGCAGAGAAATTTTAGAGACTAATAAAAAAGTTTTGAATAAAAATTCCTTATCTTCCTTTCATGAAAGAACTGGACTGATACACTTCTATGATGTCTGTTTCAGTATCTGCTAAAACCTTCTGAAGTCTGGGTAACTCCTGTTTAAAGCTAAAAATAAGATCTGAATATTGCTAACGATATTCCTTCCATCTCACTGATCTGGCCCTCAACTCCTCCAGTCTAATCCCAATGACTGTCTTTGGATCCAGTGGAATATTTAGCTAAAAAAACTGACATGATCTTATAGTTTGTACTTGTATTAAACCATCTGAGAATACAAACCAATGACAGTAAAATTGTCATTGGCCTGAAAATGCTACCCTGTCAGCCCTCCTGGTCAGCCACACACCTCAAGGACTTCATAGCTACCCACAAATGATCTAAAACTGACAGCAGGGCCAGAAAGCCCAGAAAACCAGAAACCTGAAAACCTCTCTGTAAAGATGTCTGTGAAGTGACAGTTTATTGCTATTACTCCTGCTTAAGACAAGCAGTTCAAAAAACCACCAGTAAACCACACAACCTACATTCACACAGTTATCTCAAATCATTGTTCAGGATAAGTTTTTGTATAATTTAGAGCAAATTTATTTCCTCTGTAACCTGGGAAGTCCACTTTTCTCAAAGTGCTTTAAAGCTCTGGAATCTGGATTCAGCAGTCCAGTCTTCTTGTTGTTTTTTTAATGAATGCACTGCCCTAAATACTAGCCTTGGCAGATGCTCTATGTTCTTCCCAAACAAATCATTAATCTCGCTTGTAATTGAAACTGCTGTGCAGATTTATCTCCCTTATATATTACTTCACGGTCACCACACACAGGTGAAAACTATTGTCTTCACCAAGAGTGTATCTCATAGCAGGGTGTATGGGAACTGTTGAGTCACTGAACCACTGATTGATCACCTGGGGAAAGGACCTGGTCAGCCCTGGGAGCATAGGCGAAGGCAATTCAGCTGTGTGACCAGGAGGGGTGGAGCCTGGCTGCACCTCTCCTAGACCTCATTTAAGAGCTGATTGCCACTGGAGAAGGACCTCATTCCAGAGATTCCTCTCTGGTGGAGCTTTCTCCTTTGAACCTGGAATCCTCTGATCCAGGTAAGCAGTCTTCTTCCCTTCCTTTATAGCACCTTTTTATTGTGCTGATCCTCCCATCGTATTGATCTGCCCAACTGCTACAAAGGTAAAATAGGAAAACACAAATGTACCTGTTATCTCATTTAAGAGATGTTATGCTGGCTGAATAAAACCCTGAGCATTAGATTCCAAGCAAAAAGGTACACATTTTTACCCCTTAAAGTGATAATAAGTGCTTGGTTATATTGTCTCTCTATTTCCACTGAAAGCCTTAGGAATAAAGCAAAACAAAATAACAAAACAAGGATGCCCAGCAGCATCAACTTCCAAAGATCCCACTCATAAGCACTGACAAAGCTCTGGAATCATATCCTTCTTGTCACTGACATTCCAAAATAATGTGCTCCTGATAAAGGAAGCTATCATTTGTTTGAGATACAAGTAATTACAGTAGTTAGTGCTACATAAAGGCTAGTAACTAAGAAACTTTTTCATTACATGCAGTTAACATCACACTAGAAACTAGAGGACAAACATCTGGTTTCAGTATTTCTGACAGTTATTTACATACACTACTTTTTCCTGTACCTTACCTCTGTAACAGGCAATTCAAGCTGAACCACATCATCTTGTTTTGAAACAGGTGTCTGCAGAGCTGTGTCTAACAATAAGATGCCGTTGAGATCTTTTCTACATCCTACTGCATAATCGTCCACAAAGATCACCTTGTCCACAGCAGAAATATACTGACACTTCACCCGTCCACCTGGTTTAGCTATAAAGGGAAAGACAAAAAAAATTATATTAGAAAACAGCTTTTATTTTAAAAAAGATATTTGTTCTCGAAAGTAACATAAGACTTCAGCAAAATCTGTTCTCTGAGATGGTCAAGTAGTAGCTTATTAGCTACAATAACTTTCAACACATCTGCTCTATTTTGTACTTAAAAAAACAATCCATTTTAAGAGCTGTAATGGAAGCCATCATTCACATCTTATTCCAACCAGAAGGCCTAAGCCAGTGCTTTCAAGTCTAAGACATCTGATGTACATGATATTAGCTGAGAATCAATAATAAGAATTAAAATATACCAGCATGAGAAGTAGGACACAACTGTTGAACTATCATTAAGACCAATTAGTATTCATTAAGTAAAAAAATACTCAAACCTCTGAGAACTAAGCACAGCAAATGCTGTGAGCCAATGCCATTCCAGCCCACACCTTCCAGCACTGCCACCACCCAGTAGATGAATCCCTCAGCACAACAGCTGGACTGAACAGGAGCATGGGTGAGGAGAAGGAACTCTGGAGTACTTACATGCTGCCTGCACCTGTACACGTTGTCAGAGATAAGAAAGAGAGGTTCCTTGAGATGCTAAGGTAGCTTACTTCTGTTCTGCACTACCCATATCATGCCAGTAACAGGTCAGAGGTTTGCTAGGAGTGGCAAAAGTGGCTGCAGATCAGTAAGCACAGCCTGTGGCAATGGGCATTATCCCAAGAAACATTTTAATACCCAATGTTATTATGTGTGCAAGGCTGGACAGGTACTAAAACCAAGTCCATGTAATACCTACGTAGAATGCAAAGTGCTTTAATTCATAAAAATGTAAGCTGCTGCTACATAAGCAGACTTTAAGCATGCTGAAGTATAAGGACATATCATGCCAAGGGCAAGTTGAAACCATCCCATGGTCAATACGCGTCTTTTTTTGCTGCACAGAAACAGGGGTTTCCTTAAATTCTGCACTAATCGAGTCTTGACCCTGTTCTCCTCTTTCTTTGGATGCTATGTGCTGTTTCTAATTACAGAGAATTAAAAACTGTCATCTAGGTAGCTGGCATGGAGATAAAGATAGCTACGTAATTCCCACATTCTCATCTTCACAGTTTGGTGTAGACGAAAGCAAATTAAAACTTCTCAGAACAGAGGGCATATCAACCTGACCACACTGCATCCTCTCTCAGAAACTCAGCTCAAGAATAGTTGTCAGCTGCCCTTCTCATCAAATCTTTTGAAACAATGACTCATACTCTCATTCCAGTACATAAACCTTTGTCTGCACGAAGTATACCGCAACTGTAACCATCACTGTACAAGCCACAAATAGTTCAAGAGCAACAAAATCACTTCAAAACTGAGAAGCCCTTGGTTCTATCTCACCAGAAAGGGCCCTCTGAACAGCACTTCAACCACTTTCACACTGGTTTTTGCCAACAGGCTGGACTTCCTCACATAGGAATTTCTGCAGCCAACACAACTGCAGGCAAGGAAGTCATCCAACAGAAAAAAAAAAATAATGGTTTTTACAAAAAGGCGTTTATTTTTTTTAACTTCTTTACAAACATAAGTGGTAACAACGTACAGGAAAGTATCACGTAAATAAAATGAAAAGTATCTGATGTGCTAAACTAAAAGTCACAGTAGATTAACACGGAGTTTGCAGTCTCTTCAGTGTGATCCAAATGATGGATTCTGACACCATAGGACCCTTTTCTAATCTATCGCTCCTCTTCTCCTCCTTCCCAGAAGATAAGTAGCTCACCTTTCCAGGCAGTGCCAACAGAGTGAACATTTCTTTTGCACCTTTCTTATTTCCTGTCAACCACATGAGAAGTTTCATGCTGCATTCAGCAGCCTGTCGGAGCCCTGGTTCTGTATGTCTTTCAAAGACAGATCACTCTTATTTTTTTCATTTTTGTAGAGACGGTAAAAGAAATCTCAGGTCTGATCCACAAGTTGGCTAACAAATACCCCCTGTGTCATCAGTCCTAATTTTAAACGGCCATGCAGTAGGTAATCTGTGTCTACTCAACATACTACTTTTGCTCTGTTACAGAAGTTATGACAACAGCACAAAAAAAATACATTGCCCAACAGCGACAATTCTCACAGGGCTTCTTATATTGTGGTTGCCAGAAAGATCTGGCTAAGCTATCTCTTAAAAAAAGTCAGTTTCTAAGCTGATGGAACTCTAAGAAAAATATTTCATCAATATTTAGCATTGTTTCAACAGCCAGAGAAACATGTTCTGCAAACAACTGGTTTGCAATTTGCATAGCCTCTGAACTGCTGACAAGCTATTCTGCAAACAGAGCAGATTAATTCTGAAGTTCAAAGAACACATTTCAAGATGATTCCACTACTAGTCACAAAGTGGATCACAGTTCACATACTGCTGGTTGCATTGTTTACAGCAGTTAGTTGAGAACCAGGAAACAAGAGAATTTATACATCACCAGCATAGAAAAAAATGCTTATAGAAGTTTACTCATCCTCAAAGCATCTGCAGAAGGGTCATTTCTAACTTGGGACTGATATTTCACTATGTACCAAAGGACTCCAACCAATATCCGTTAGCAAACCTACTGGTGCCACTACACATAAACTAGCTCTCCATTCTGGCTATGTTCACTGGCATTAAGTAGTGAAACATTTCTTCATAAGCTACAGCTCAAAAGTTCCATGTAAATTCATTAATGACTTGAGATAGATCACCAAAACTCAACTTTTATTCTCATTTTAGCTCCCATTCGTTCAGCTATGATATACTCTGGGTGGTAACAGGAGAAATGGCCAAAGTTTTTAACAATTTTGCTTTCCAGTCTTAACCACAAGTAAATCACAGCCCCTCCCAACTCTGCTTATCTGTCTAGGATTACAAACAAAATAAATCACAACAAAATCATTCAGTTTTTGTCAGTTCCTATAAGGAAACCTGGCACACTGGAATTGAGAGCCCAACATGTGGTATATGTCATCTACGAAAACATTACCTGAGAAGCTGAAACAAAAGCAAATTAACATCAGATTGTAGAAATGAATAATTTGAGAAAAGGAACGTTCTCCCTGCACCTTCTTTACATCAAGCAATACAGAACAAGGACTACCAATTTCCTGTGATCAAAATCTGACCTACAAAACGAAAAGAAAAAAAAAAAAAAAGAGAAAACAAGTTTGCCTGTAGAACATATCAAGATCTTAACGCATCTATGACTGTTTACAGTTTACAGTCATTATGATGAACCAAACCAATTACAGATATGGCCTTACTTTTTCAGGAGTAAAACTAAAAGCCTTGTCTGAATTTTACTGCTCAAGGAAGCCAGAGCTCAAAAGAAAGTGGCTGTTCCATGAATACTCAGGGCCACCATCAGGAAGAGATGTAGGATAATGCTGACAGTAACATATTTTACCTTTTCTATTATTACCAAGAAGTTAAAATGTCTTGAAAACCACTGACCAATGTGACTGCACTACAATATATTGTAGCTAGTAATTCTCATGCTAAGAAGCTCCCAATGTGAAACAAAAACCATCAAATAATTCCTAAGTTAGTAAATTAGGCCTTATCCTATAGCTATCTATAGCTAAAGTGAGAGCAGTAAATGTATGCATCATAGCACTAATTCCATAATGCCAATATCCAAGACCAATCAGACCTAAAGAAATATCCATCATTTCTATCTACAAATGCAATTAGGCCTGTATTATTATTATAAAGCTGTATTTCTAGAGAAATAGAGCTCCCATCAGCTGAGTAAAGCAACACACTTTGTGTGCACCGACATCACTTTCTCCACTTTTAATTAAAACTGAAACATAACAGTATCTCAGTACTCTTTCAAAATCCTACAACCATGGGAAGCTAAGTGAATTAAGTTTCAGGAGTCTAAAAGCTTTAATTGTCCTCTTAACATTTTATCCTTAGATCTGAACATCTCCAACTACTTAAAACAACAGAATCCAAAAAACTAAGAGAAGGGAAGAGATTGGTACAAAGGCAGAAGAGCAGCCCCTGATTCACTCCAAGGATCACCTCAGCAAAGCACTCTGCTGCCCCTATGGAGATGCTCCATGGCCCCTTCTCTTGTGAAGCAAGAACATCCTCAAACTTGGGTGGAAAGAAATTTACTGCATGTAAACAAGTTCACTTTGCATGAATGAAGTAGACCTACTTTGATCCTACATGTTTCCTTCACGAGCAACAATTTCACTTTTAAATGACACCATGTATGACACCTCCATGCAACTCATCAGCTGCAATAGCAGACCAAACTGAATGAACAAATCAAAGCCACTTTCAGAGCTGAAACAGGAAAGAAAACTAAAATTGCTCTCTAAACAGCAAGACTGTCAAAGAAGGCAGAAGTACGAAGCTTCACATCGCAAAGTGCCTTCACTTAATTTGCAGTTTTGTTATTTGCCAGAATTGGATTTAGTCAATCAAAAATAAGACGTAATTTATAGTTTGTATTTCCCTTCACCAACAAGTACTGAATTGTTTCAGTATCAGTTTTACTGTATGATAGCTGGCTCAAATAATTATTGCTAAAGTAGTGTAGGAAGATGTACTCCCTGGGCTAAAACATGGGACAGCACTATGTGTTACGAACAAGAAGTGTCCTGATCAAGCAGCTCATAAGAAGAAGCTAACATTAACACTTACAGAGTTTCAGAACAAACAAAAACCCACTGAGATCAGAGCAGATCACAACTCTCAAACAATAAGCTTGCAGACACAGGGTTCTTTGGTCCTCTACAGATCTAAAGCAGAAGACTGAATCAGAGAGAAGACCCTGGAGAACTCTCTGTGCCCATGTTCCTCATGCTGTTTCAGACCTCAGTCTATCTAAATGCTTTCACTACACAAAATGCAATCACTCACAGGATTTTGTACAAAAACAAACAAACAAACAAACAAAAAAACAAAACCACAAAACCATGGATTTTCAGGAAAGATGTCTTTCAGAAGTTTCAGTCAAGTTCACCCACGATGTATCTCCAGTTGCAGCTGTTTTTAAATTCCACACTTGATGGGCAGGAACCAGTTTGAGGGTTAGGGTTTTTTTGGTTTGTTTGTTTGTTTCTTTCTTTTTTTTAAACCCCTTTCCTCATCCAAGCCCCAAAATTATAAGGCGCTTCCAAATTACCAACCTGGCAGAAACGAGTTCTCAAAAGCAGAGGGATGGACTAAAACAAGGTGAATGAAAAAACTGGCTGGACTGTTTGGCCCAAAGTCGATGGTTAATGATTCAACACGTAACTGGCACTTACGGGTGATATTCAGGAAAGGCTGATAGGGCTTGCGATCTCCATCAGAGACCTGGAGAACGGGACAGAATGCACATTCAGCAAGACTGTGGGTGACATCAAATAAGAGGAGGGAGGTAACAAAAAGCAACTGACACATTAAAGGGCAGGGATGCCATTTATATAAACCTCCAAAAGGCCAGAGAAATGGCTAGAGATAAACCTTCTAAGTTCAACAATGTCAAGGTCTTACGGCTGTTACAGAATATAACTCCACACATCAACAGAAGGTGGGGAGCAAATGTCTAGGTGGCAGCCCTATGGAAAGAACCTGGTGATCCTGATGGACAGGCTTGTATGGTAAGTGTTGAATCATGGCCTGAACCTCTCTGATTGATCACCTGAGGCAAGGACCCAGTCAGTCCTGGGAGCACAAGTGAAGGCAATTCAACTGTGCGACCAGAAGGGGTGGAGCCTGGCTGCACCTCTCCTAGACCTCATTTAAGGGCTGACTGACAGTGGGGAAGGATCTCTTTCTGGATCACCTCTTTTGGAGTTTTCTACTGCAAGCCTAGGACACAGGTAAGCATTTCATTTTTGATTGTTTCTTCCCACCACAATAATCTTTCTAACTATAAACCTGTAAAATACCACCCCCTAACCACACCATTCTTCTCACTGTACATTTGTTAATTGTACAAGGCTGAATGAGAGTCGGAACGCATCCTCACCAACAAACTCGCCACACAAGAGTCACACAGATAAGTTCAGGGAAAAAGCATGATTTTTCTCTGCTAGACAATTCTACAGCCACATGCAGGACTCCACGTCCAGCTTTGGCTGCCCACTTGAGACAGGGCACCTTGCAAGGGTCCGGCAAATTGGCACTAAGGTGGCCAGGGAGCTGGAATACGCAACATACAAGAAGAGGTGAAGGGAACTGTCTTGTTTGGACTGGAGAAAAAATGGTTCAGGAGTAAATCTAAGCCTTCCATTCCTGCAGCAGTAGTTCAACAGTTACATTAGATGACTGAGTTATTATTTATCTTGATTATGCTACTTTTGAGGAAATGTAACACTGTCTAAGGCAGCAACCATACAGAAACCCCAAATCCAAGACAGTGATCTAGATCAAGTGCTTAGCAGCTAACGAAAGGGCGCGTATACATCAGTACTTCCTGTAACACTCAGCCCTGGGTAATTTTTGTTCAGGGACCTTCTGAACAAAAGTCACTTCTGTTCCATATGATGACCTTCCATTGTGTTTTTTCTTCCATCAATTTGTTCAGTGCCGTTATAAGTTCACTACTACCTTCAGTAGGCAGCCATTGCATGTGACTACTTCTCGCAGTTATTTTAAACTAGGCATCTCCTCATTTCTTCTGATGCCTCCAGTCATGAACTGAAGCTACATTTCATTCCAAATATTTCTCACAAATCCCAAATTTGGCAAACCTCTTCCAGAACCTTACCTTTCCACTCCCCATCTTTTTTTTTTCCATTTTGAATACTTTCGGGCCAGTAAATTGTGTTGAAAGCACAAGCCACTGCACACCTTAACTCTGTAGTTCTGTTACGCTCTTTAGAGGATGGAAGTATCAAAATGGCACAAATGAAAGCACTGCGGACTTGAATTCTCAGACTGTTTTTGGAGGACTCGTCTAGTAATTACTTACACAATCACTACTGAGCATTCAGCTGGTATTTCATATTTCTAGCACAACTCCAAGATCTCATTCTGTCATTATGAGTCAGTTCAGAATCCAGTATTACTGGGCTCCAACTCCACCACTTCTTGCAAGGGCTTCAAATTAATTAAATGTATTCTCAAAAAGTTCATCTCCAAATAACTGCTTCCACATAGCAAAGCTAAAGTAGAAAAGACCAGATCCATTACTGTTTAAGATACATTTAAAAGAGAAACAACTCTTCAGGATGCCTTCTGAAATTCTACAAAAAGACAGCAAAATTGGAGAAACTTGTACATTTAAGACAACTACTTGCAGCATAAGAAGTTCAACGTATGTAGTCACCACACCGAAATACTAAACTGTGTTGCAGTAAGGAGATATTCACAAAAGCTAACTTCATTCTTTAAGGCTGCCAGGCTCCTTCAATACGTAGTGGGAAGAAGGTTCCTCCAGAAGTTCAGACTAGGGACCTTTTTTTTATTAAGTAGAGAGGAAATCTATGGTTAGTTATTGAAAAATGTTATGCATGTTAATTTTGACTTACCACAGCTATAGAAAACAGGACAGAAAAAAGTCCACTATTAAAAGAAAGTCTGTCTAGCAGCATGGCGTGCCCTCATTTCCAATACAACATGGATGCAGGATCCAGCAGAAGTCAACTCAATTTTCCACAATTTCTTCTGGATCTCCAACAAAGTCTCCCCCACCTTTCCTTTGCTGCCATCTGTCCAGCCTCCCCCTACTCTAACCCCTCCCAGCCCTCTTCCCACCATTACCCAGCCAATTCACCACATTTCTCAGTGCTATCTTTCACCCTTCCAGCTCACCCTTTCTGTATGAAGCTTTTCTTCATAGACTCCATGGCCTGCTGCCCAGTCAGCAGCGTTCATCAAACTCTTCTAGAGCTGCCAAATATTCAGTGGGATCCTGCTTCACTTAGGTTAGGAAAGTGCAACAGACCACACAGCTTTCCTCCCATGAACTGTACAGTAGATAGAAGAACTGCCTGGCAGACACCATGCTATGCAATCCTTCAGAAACCAGCACAAGGCAAGATATGCATTTTCATGAAGGACACTCGTTCTCAAGACTACCAAACTGATAAGCAAATTCCCTTCTCCTCAGAGTAACAAGTAAAAAATATCAGTAAAACATTTGCTGAATAGCTTTAGCAAATACCCCAATAATTTCTGAAACACAATGATTATAATTACATGACAAGTTGTAAGTTGTTATTTCCAAACCTTTACACTTTTCATGTAGGCAGTAAAACAAAAGCTTTCTTTTTTTCCCCCATTCTTATCAGCACAGTGCCCTTTGCCCTAATATACAGACAAATCTTCAAATACATTTTGCATGCACCAGACCTCCCATCTACTTTCTGACTGGCAGTATGCACTGGGTCTTTAGCAAATCTTGACAGCCTTCCAAAAGGCAGCAAAGGAAACAGGCAGCATGAAAACCAATAATTGGTTCCACAGAAACCAAAAGAAGCTCCAAGTATTGGTATCCACACGCACGCCCGAAATGAAGAACTGAGAGCAATAGCTGCACTTTCTACAACTGTCCACTTGGCAATAAGTGCTCCTTTGGTGACTGCAAGCAGCCACTGCAATTAAGGCAGCATTAACTATTTAAAGGACAGCTTTCTAACAGCAGAAAGCAATACTGTGGCATCAGTAAAGAAGCAGCAGGAAAGCACAGTGGTCCATGTGTAAAATTTTTTTATTTAAAAACAAAGCAGCTCCAGAGCCATGGGGAAGAGACAACAAGCAATTGCTATCTCATAACACGACTTAGCACACTTTGAGGCACTCAGAAGTTGTCCTGGAGTCTGCCTGGTTGTAAATCTTATCTCCACTTCCAAGATGTCCTAAAGAAGCATTTTTTAAGGATGTCCTACTGTTTAGAGAAAATTAAAAGAATCTTTATAGCAGCAAGGATGAACAATTTTGTTTCCCGCTTTGAAAGTATTTGGGAAGAAAATCTGAAAGACCAGATAATACCACACACACACACACACAAACTCAACAAATACAATCACTATTAAGACCTCAAGAGAAACAACTACAATGAAACTTCAGTCTAGGTCATTTTTTCTTATACTCTGTCTAAAGAAAACCCAGATGTTGCATTTCACTTAAGCTCAAGTGATCAATTCCAACGCAATAGCAAACACTGTTACTAACTGTATTACTAAGGACTTTGAAAGGGGCCAGCTAAAATACAGAGGGCTGCTCAAAAGGACCAATTATAGCACAAGAGAGTGTATACAGATACAAATCATTGAACATCATGATGTTCAGAAGAGGAAACAAACTCACAAACTAGCCAATCGAAAGCAAAAACCTTCCTCATACACTCCCATTACTGAAGAGTCAAACGGAGATTTATCTGCTTTGTTCAAGTCCAGAATATGATGGAAGAAAGCAGTTATCTCAACCAGAACATATTTATGTCTACATTTGGTGTAATACAGTCTACAACATGACTGGGAGCTGTGCTGAAGGGTTTGTCACATAAGCATGTTAAAAGCTGTCTTGACCAAAGATGGCTGACGATCAGTACTGTGGCTGAAAAGTGCCTTATCACATCCATCACAAGTACCTCAGCTACCTGCGAGATGCAATACAGCAGGAAGGCAAAGCTCAAATCCCCGCTGCAGAGCATAGCACTTCCCTTTCAGGTCAGTTAGGAGCATTTCAGGATGCATCTTCCTGTCTGCAGAAGACTTTTTCAAATTCCATTTGCACAGGGAAGGGAAATTTCTCATTTTCTGACATTAAAGGATTCTGAAATTTTCACTCATCCAGCCCTATTGCTGTGATGGCAGCCATGAATCCATCAGTCAAGATACGAATGATCTGTCAATAAAAAAACATTTTTATGTTTTGCCTGGCAACACAGCATACACGTCCATCTCTGTTTGCCGTCACTTCTGGATCCCTGCAATAAACAGTAATGTAAAAACTCCTTTAAAAGCCTATGAAAAAGAACTGATATTTTATGTTAGCTTCTGCAGAACATAATGCAGATGTGTTTCCACAGAGCCTGGAAGTATCATTTAACAGCATCTTGATAGGCTGGCAAGATGCACACTGAAAGGGGATATGGGACACACGTTGATATATCTAGCAGACAAATGGAGCACACAGTAGTCTACAATCTTCTCTGGTATTAAACACAACTCAAATCTGACAATTCTCCTACGGTTTCATTGGGTTTTGTTAGCACTTAAGACTTCTCATGAATGGCCTTCAGATCAATAAATCAATTGAATGATTTCATTGAGGAACACTTTTCCCAGATTAGTGTTGTCATCCAGGTCCAAGTATATTCAAAAGGAAGACATTGTCAAATACCTAGCAATACTGTACTGTAATCAGATTTTTTTTTATCTTGTAATTAAACAAATGATACAAAGGTTTGAATCGACTCTAATGAAGGGAAATTACTTGAGCAGTATTACTGCAGTGATCTTGAAACAGATGGAACTGCTGTTACTGCCCTTCATTCATTTCAAGCCTAGAAATGGATAGCAGAGAATCCCAACTGCATATTCCAGATGATTACACAAAATGCAAACTCCACCCATGACTTCCAAGCTGCAGAAGAGAATCTTTTCTTCTTGCACCACGCAGAAATGCAAAAAATAAAAATGAAAAGGTATCCAAGGACAACTTGCTGCCACAGGTGACCCTCCTGGGCTGGGATCTCTTTCTTTCTAAATTCTTCTGCTGGAGGAACAGGAACACGAGGGCCTCTGGCGATAATTCAGAATCTCTGTTTCCCTTGCAGGAACTGGTGTATGCATACAATGAACAGACAACTTTCTATATTAAGCACTTGGATTCAGAGGTCTGTACTTTGATTACCGTTACGGAGTCTACAGTCATCTTAAAGACTCTAGCAAGCAAACAAAAATATTTTAGCAAATGAGATTCTGATGTCATTGCTATGTCAATTTCCTCTAGAAAAAAAACTACAGAAACATTTAAGATGGTCAGTGTCCCTCACACAGTACATCCTGGTTCCCTCCTGTGTTCCTGGTCAAGCTTCCCTGCGAACTGCAGCACTCTCTCAGTTCACAGTTTTCTTATTTCATTTGTGAATAAAAGGATCTGACAAATCAAATATCATATGAACACGAAGAGAGTCACCTGAAATTGGAGAATTTTATTTTGCCTGGGGGAAGGCTTTTTAAGTTTTTTTCTTCAAGATAGAAGAAAAGGTTCTTTCTTAGCACTGCGTCTGGAAACCGGTATTTGAATCATTCACGTTCTTTGGATACCACCACTCAGCTTGAAACTGGAAGCACACGAGTACTGAAATGCTAAACAGGAATAAGGTACTCGACAGACCTGTGTGACAGACTCCTACCAGTCCCTACTAAGTGACCACTACTAACAAGCATACAGAAATGCTCAACTGCCAGCAATCATAGGAACCGTTCTTGCATTTGCCTGCAGGTCACTCTGAAGTGATGGTGTTCACTTAAGAGAATAGAAAGAACAATCCTGAACAGGTAAGACAAAGGTTCACACTAAATGCTCACTTCATTTTCCCCTTACCAATGACACTCTTTTTCATTATCACTCCCTGAGCTGTTGCAACTGATCCCTGGCTGTCTTGAATGCACCTACAGAGCCCACACAGGGAACAGACTTAAACAGTACAAAATGACTGCACACATTCAGGAGGCAGATCTTAGAAGATCCAGTGATGATCCCAAAGAAGCACGGAATGGGAGCGAAAAGCCTAAGCATTCCTCATGGAATTCCTGCAATTTGGGCTCAGAACAACAACCTCCAGATCATCAGATAAATCAGACCAATTATGTTGACATCAGAAACTGAAGCACAAAGGCCACAGACCACATCCAAACCTCCGGAAGCATGAAGACATGATCTATAACTGAACTGCCTTCTGGCTGTGAATCTTTTATCTTGTTCTTTTAATACATCAATGACAGCAATCCGCATATACGTTGTGATCAATGCAGGCTCCACTGCTCTACTGATTTTAGTATTCCACAGCTTCAATCTTTTCACTAAGAAGGAGCTCAGAGCTTAATATCTTCTCGCAGCAAACCATGGATGAAAGCAATACCAGGGTTTGGTGATATTTCATTTTATTGCATTTTTATTTCTTTCCCTTGTTAAGGGATCCTTTTTCTTCCTCTGCTTTCTAGAGAGAAAGGCTGGTATGGTTTTGTTTGGTTGTTTTTTTTTTTTTTTTTATCCCCACAGATAACAAGAAAAATGCAAAAGCACTTCTGTCTAACGCAAACCTCTTGACAGGGCAAAAGGCCTGCAGCCCAGTCACCAAGGAGGACAGCAGCCTCTCAAGAGAAGCAGTTTTAATTCCTAGAGACTCTATTTTTAGGCGTGGCACCAGAAGTCCCTGTAGCAACAATATACTTTGACTTGTCATTTATATCAGGGGAGCACACAGGGACAGAGCCGGCCTGCAGGTCTGCGTGTCCAGCTACCAACATCTGACACTCCAAGAGTTTGTCCCGCACACAGTAAGCAGACATCACTTCTCCTCTTTCCAAAGAACGGCTGGCAACAACAATCAGCACAGTCAACAGCAGCCTCAACAGCCACCAACTGCTGAGATGTACCCCGTTTCTGTCAGCCACGTCAGTCTCAATCCGTAATGAAGTTCACTTGTATTTTCTTCAAATTAGTGCAGGTTATAAATTTAAACAGAACCATCAGCCATCTGGGAGCAGACAATATTTGGTCACACTGCAAGCAGCTCTGTTGTTTGATGTGAGGGATGAGAATCCATCTTTTGCAGTCATTCCCGTGTCGCAGAGAAGACTGACACTACCGGAAGCGCACACGGCTGAACGTATGTAACACAGGCAGAGCAGTAAGTTATTTTTAAATAGTTACTATGGAGGGGAAAATTGCCATTAGCGTTTTGAATACTAAATCAAATCCCCTGCAAGAATTTTATCATAGAAAAATGAAGAAAAAAAACCCAAAACTCCACAAACCCAAACCTCAGACTTTGATTTAGAGTTCACTTCTGCTCGTGATCATTAAACATTTCCTACACAGGCAGCCAATTACAAATCAAGTCCTCCATTTATGCCTACTTCCCCCACAACTCAGAAGCAAGCCTCAAATTGTGGTAACTATTTGAAGAAGAGAAATGAAAGTTATTAATGTAGAAGCATTTGAGAAGTAAGGTAGAAGAACGGGTACGTTAGAAGCAGTGATTTGAATTCTGAACAAAGTGGGGAACACCATACAAGAGTCTCACTTTCAATACAAGCAAGGTACAAAAAAAGCAGCTGACAACTTCTGAATCCCACAGAAATTACTTCTTCTTCAACCACTTATGAGTTTATAATGCACCTAACTTCGAATCGTGAGAGGAAATCGTGTTCTTTTGTTTTGTTCTCTCTCACCTGGCACTATAATACAGTTGCTGGTTTTCAAGGTAAAAGTACATATATTACTCAGACTGTGTCACGTCCATACAATTGCTGACATTGCTAGGCTACATGCAGGTGACAACTGTCAATCCTTCACTCACACCACTCAGCAAAGCCGGATCCACTTCACAACACGTAACTCTACAACAATAAGGAGAAACAAAGTGCAAAACACACAACAAGTGAGAACACAAATTTCTAATCCAAGGTCTGCTCTCACAACATACAAAAAAAACACCCTGCAATATTCTGACAAGTGTCACAGCCTAAGAACAAATGCACAAACTAGGGGGAAAAAAAGCCTGACTTGCACAAGGAACTTCTACAGATCTAGTTTTTAAATAAAGACATCAGTGGGCAACAGAGATCACTGCTTTGTAGTTACCGACGTGCTGCAGTCTGAGCCAGCATGTAACTGTGTCTCTCTACCACAGGATCACTGAACAGTTTACGCTGGAAAAGGCCACTAAGATGGACTAGTCTGACCATTGCAGCAAAGATATTACTACCAGCTCCAAAGACAGTCGTGACACTCAGCAGCCTGGAGAACAATGCAAACGTACATTCAAAACGCACTACCAAAAAACTTTCAGAACGACTTCAATCTTCAATAATTTTTCGCAGCAAGACAAATCACACCCTTGAGAAAGCCTTCTTGACGAACCCGGCTGAAGGCTCAGTACTCGCACGCATTACAGTATCACCCATCGTCAGCAACGAGAACTACGCCCATCCAAGCACAACACGCTCGAAGGCTCAAATTTACGTTGCCGACACTGAAAAACCGAAGCGGCAAAACGCCGCCCTACGCGGCCCTTTCTTCCTCTATCCGCGCTTCAGCCCGCAGCGGCCACGCCGCTCCGCGTTACGGAACGCGGCTATCCCGCCGCTGCCCACGCGAACGCGTCCGCCGGAGAGAGCAGGAACGGCTCCGGCTCGCAAACGCGGAGAGGCGCCGAGGAGCCGGGTACGCCCCTCGGCGCTGCCCCGGGGCCGGCCGACCCCCGCCCGAAGGCCGCCCCTCCCTCCGCCACGGCGCACGGCACGGCGGCCGCCGCCTCTCCCCGCCGCGGGGCCGCGCTCACCGTTGAGGGCCGAGGCCTGCAGCGTGGCCCCCGAGGTGCCGTCGATGACTTTGATGGCGCCGCGCGCGGTCACGGCCAGGATGGCGTTGAGCGCCGGGTGGTAGCACAGGCTGCACAGCCCGTCGGCGTCGCAGCGCAGGCAGCCGTCCCGCAGCAGCAGCCACTCGCAGGAGCCCGGCCCGGCCGACGCCGGCCCCGGTCCGGGCCCAGCGGGCGCCGCCGCCGCCGCGGAGCAGGAGGCCGCCGCCGCCATGTTGCCGGCCGCCGCCGCCCTCAGGACAAGAGGCCCGGGGCCGCTCAGTGACAGGCCCGGCCGCCGCCGCCAGTCACCATCCGGGTCCGGGGAGAGGGGGAAAGGGAGAGCGCCAGCGTGAGACGGAAGTGACGCAATCGCGCCGGACGCGGAACCGAGCGCGGGCCCGAGAGCGGGAGGAGGGAACGAGCGGCCGCCCGTCACACAGAATGGCGGGCGGCAGGGCAGCGAGGGGCGGAGCTGGGCCGCGCGCGCGGCTTCCCAAGGGCGCGAGCCTCCCGCGCGCTGCCCCGCTCGCTCGCGCGCAGGGCTGCGCCCCCGGCGGCAGGGCGGCGGCCGCGCCTGGAGCCGCCCCTCGTTCCGTGCCCTCGCTGCCGCGCAGTTTAGCGCTCCGGGTAAAAGCTAGGCCCGCGCGGTGCGCGCTCTTCTTGCGCCGGGAGAACGGTGCGGAAACTCCCGGGGGAGTCCGCCCGGCGACGGCAGCAGGAGGACGCCGGCGTGTTAACGGGCTTCAGGAATGACGGGTTTTGTGCTGCCGTAGGCCGTGGCTGCTCTGAGCAACCGCGGCATTCGGCGGGAGCGTCTTTATCAAAGGATTCAGATTAGCAGAAGTTAATAGCGGGAAAGTGTCCGTGTCTCCGAGGCAGACCAAGGGCTTCATGTAATTTCCAAGTAGGTGTGCAGCCGCGAATTGCCCGGTATCCGTACGGCAAAGAGCACGTGGCGATCGTGCATCTCCATCTTGATGTAAGGTGCTCCATCTTGGTGGCCCACGTTGCTGGTAGATACCAGGCGTCCATACGTGACAAATAAAAGCTGTGTCTTTATCATGCCCTGCATTTATTTATTGTCACAAAGCTTGGGATGGATGACAGGGATAGGAATAGAGATGTGCCTTAATAAATATACATGAAATAAACAAGCTTAATTAAAAACTCTTATAAAATACATCTTGCACTTACACATACCTTATCTAAAAATAAGTTTATTGAATGCAAAGTTATTACAAACTATGAGAACCGTTTGAGCTGTCTGTACATATTTTTGCACAGCATATGCAAAAGGTGACTCTAAAGATGCGGAGTAACAGGTGCAAATCTGCAATTGCGTACAAAATATGTACTGTTGTGCATATTGACATTGCATATTACATGTGCCCGATCTGTCAAAAGGAACATTTCAGTTGCAGCTATCAGTTTCACAGAACGCTAATACAGAGGAAATGAAGATATTTCAAGACAAAATAGAACGTTATTGCATCCTCAATGTTTATAGTCATTTCAGATGCATAGGTCTGTTATGAACACCAACAGAACAGCTATGCAAAGAGAAGGTGAGCCTAAACCCTCTGACAGCACAGTAAACTACGTGCATCCTTACCTCTCATGTTTGCGGTGGCATTAAATGTGAACTCTCAGTGTTTGTCTGGAGTCTTACAGCCTGATACTCCTGATTAAGAAACACAGCCATGAAAGAGGTAAGACCAGATTATTTTTCAAAATAAAGCTAGTGTGCATCACTAATTTTTTTTTTTTTTTTTTAAAGTGGGGATTGAGTATTCTTAAAATATTCCAGATAAGAACTAAGCTGCCAGCATATACATACGACTACAGCAATTCCACCAAAACTTCCACAGAAGTCAAAAATTAGGTGAAAAGTCAGTCACTCCACCAGGTTTTGTCCTTTAATGTATTACAAGACAGAATATTATGTTACACTCCAACATCAACTTTCAGTAGTTTTGTTTCCAACCAACACAAGCATCAGCCAGAGAAGCAGTCCAAGTAAGCTAAAGGGCCACAGTAGAACTGGAATTTACTTTTGTATTTTGCATCAACAACGAGCGGTAAAAATAAGTTGCTAAACTGGCAAGTTATGCCATTGAAAAAGCTGAGAAACTTCTCACAAGGAAATACATCCATTACGGATCAAAGATAGCCCTTGCTATTCCCTTCCATGGGTGACTTTCATTTCCCGCATTGGGATGGAGGGAAAAAAAAAATAAAAAAAAAATGCTAGGGCAATGCTTCCCCCAACCAAAGATTAAAATAATAAGAGATACTTGAGATCTATTTGGTAATGCTAAATACTGAAGGTTGCAAACAACAAAGTACCATGCAAAGTGAATTTCAGTGGAGTTTTCTTGAGAAGAAACGTTACCGTTAGGACTATTACATAAGCAATCAACACAGTACACAGGAAATATTTAATGTCATCACCTTCTTACATAATCCTTGGATAGTCAAAATTAGCAAGACTGTTACTGAGGCTGTAGTTCTAGCTCTTCTAGTGGGGGAGAGAATCTGACCTTACAAATATTGTTATTTTTTGTAAGGAATCAACCTTGGGGAAAAAAGGAAAATGTAGGTTAAATGTCATTACTATTAAAAAAAAAATTAAAAATAGAGCAAGATGTTATAAAATATACTTAGGGAAGCATTCTTTTTATTTTGTCATCATAAAACACTGTTTCAAGAGCACACAAATTGGATTTTTTTTCCCCCTCTGACACTAAACCAGCCCTACAGTTGAGGCAGGTGTTCACCTGTTTCTTTCTAAATTTAAAACTGGAGTACATTAACTTGAGTCTCTAAAGAAGCAATTTAATGTTTTCTGTTACACAGTAAGTGTCTTGCTCCTTTGGTCAGAGATGGTAAATGAAGACCTTAAATACTTGTATTTTCAAATTTTGAAAACCCAATACACATCCTTAACCAAGGAGTACGTATGCTACACGCAAGTCATAGATACAAAATACACAATATATACATATTTTGGAAACAAATTGGAATTTATAAAAACTCAAGAGCCAAATGAAAGTAATTGAGGCACTAAATTATAAGTAGTATCTTCATGTCTTCATTATACAGGCTATTCTGTGAACAGTAAGGACTGTTTAATAAATATATATATTATCTACAGAATTTGCTGTGCCAAAAAAAGCCAGCTGTTTAAGCTCAAAAGAAAAAATTGCACTTTGAGATTGTTACGATTAACTTATTTTTCTCCTCTAATATAGTAATCTGGTCCTAGTGCTTTTGGCACAGGTATAGAGTTGTGGTTTTGCTACACTTTTTTTTTTTTTTTTTATAAAACACAAGGTCTTTTATTTTGTTCATTAAAATCTGAAGAGTCTTAAACAAACCTAGAACTTTGATACAAATCTATATAGCTACAATTACTTCATTAAATAATATACACAAATATGCTCTTCAATCTTAAAACATCTTGACAACTGGATACAAAACAGTCACTTGTATTATTTCCAGCCTCCTTAATCTTACACATTATCAGTCTGCAAGTGAAGAAAACATGGGTTTTGGCCACATCTTTCACTAGATCACACCCCAGTGTATAAGGACAGGAAATAAATGTATAATAAAAAGATGGGATAAATTAGAAGGGGCTTCTTGGTCTTGAATTCTTCTCCGACTAGTAAAGATGCAGCGCTGTATGCAGCCCAAAAGACTCCAAACAGCTGAAATAGAAAACAAACAGTCTTCATATAGCTGATGCCATAAGAAAATTGCTCAAAATTAAAAAAACAAACAAACAAAACAATAGTTACTTTCAACATAATTAGAAATGTACAACTTTGTGTGGAAGAAAGAAGATAATAAAGCAAAGCTCACAAGCAATACTTCTGACCCTGACTCCTGACTTCATGAAATAACACGCTATGGATAATCATTTCAGTCTAGAAAAGTATTTAATACAGGTGTGTTATGTTAGACTAAGATAACATTTCTACTGAGACAAGCAGCTAACTCACAGTAAGTTTCCTCTAACATAAGACGCATGGAGAATACAAGATGTAAGTTTCTTCAACTCAAAAAACACTGAATTTTTCTCTGAAGAAAAAAGTTGCTATGCTTGACTTCTACCTATGAGATAGACCAGAGTGTTAAATTGCCCTTTTTTACTTCAGGATTTGTCTGACTCATAAGCTTTAATTATGGGCCCCCAACTTAAAGTAACTGAAACATTCTGTTCCTAGTCCTTTCATGTGCAATGAGAAACTTCCCAAAATAGAATCTGTGTCAAACACTTGATTGCTTCCTCAGTTAATAACTAACCATTTCAAAAGACTGGTAGAAAGTATCACTATGTGTAAATACTCACTATGTTACATGCAGTTAGTCTACCTACTTTTTGAAACTTCATTTTTCAAAGTCTTCAGGTCAGTGAATTTGACTCAAGTCTCAAGTTACTAAGATTACAGCAAAAAATAATGGAACATCTTTTATCCTCAAGCAACAACTTGAATACTAACGACAAAGGAAAAGCACTCATTTCCTGCAAGCAGCAAGGCCAAAGGTCTGTTCAGTGAAGGGCAGGCACAACAGAATCCCAGTAAAGAATTTTTCCCACAGTGCTGTCAGAGAAGCTCAAGATGCTTGATGGATGGTGGGACTGGTTCAACTGCCATTGCTAAGAACAAACCAACCCCAGCTGCATATTAGTGGTTAAGGTGCCTGAACTGGGACTGTGGAGATGAACAGGAAGGAAAGTAATAGTAATAATAATAATATATATATAATTATTAGATATATATTTATAAAACTATCTCAGGATTGTGACTAAATTCTCTGATACATTAAGAAAACTGCAGCAAAAATCCCCAAACCAATCAAGGTGCTTAAGTAGTTTGCTGACTGTACCTGGAAGACAACTGAGTAATGCTGTTTCCCTATTTAAGTTCCCCAGCTTTAAGACTGAGGAATGTGTGTCCCCAGAGCTCCTAAGCCATAGGAAGTAGTACTTGTCAGTGTAGGTAGTTTTCGCCCCCGTGGAGCTTGTCCTGCATTTTCACACCTAACCATCCAAAGGTAGGAAACTTGTAGAGGTTTGCCCTGAAGTTGATGTAAGGTTATTAGCAATCAGGTAACAGACATTTCATTAACTACTTGTACTTATTTTTAAGTTACATATTAGTTAAATGCCAAGTTAATAATTTGCTTTCTTGAATGTATCCCCTAATAGCAATTGCAAGTTATCAAATCACAAGCAGAGCTGCTGTTCTGGTTTATCATACAGTTAGTTGTATTTCAATTATATTGTAAACCAACAAGTCAATAGGACAGAAATTAATCAAATCATCAGAGCAAGATCTCAGAAAGTTTTCTCAGTCAGCGCCAGAAGTTTAGCAATGACTTCAAAAGCTAACTATAAGGGTTGTATTAAGTGTTCAAGAACATCATGCACTTCTAGGATCTATCAGGGAATGATGCTAATTTCAAAGGTGTCCAACAGCAGGTAGTATCAAGGACATTATTTCTGCTTTGTGCCTCACATTCTACTTCCGTACAGCAATAACTAAAACTTGATGATGGGGGAAGGGACAGAACAGCTTATTTTCAGATACTTCATTCTGATTTTTAATTATGCATCCTTCTTTAAAAATGATAGTCCTATTTGATTTTCAGTGCAACGAATATAACATGGCAAAACACTTAAACAGAAGCTAAGCTTATAAAAACAGGTGGTTTCATATTTCCGGAGACTGTATGTTCCCAAATACTCAAAAGAAACATTTAAAACAGAATTTGCTTAGCAGCCTTAACCAAAAGAACCACAGAGTTCAGGTTATATTTCTAAGTATTTTAACAGGTGTTGTCCTGTATGGACTTCAAGTGTTCATACTTTAAGTGTTAGCAAAGTGATACAGAACAACAGTAAACAATTCTCGGTACGTGTTACTGAACTTACTTTTATTAAGGTAGAAACCACTTCAAATGATCCAACCACCAAAAGTACAGGAGCTATGACAATGAGGGGAAGCAAGGAATATCCTATCACACCAAGAACTTGGCCATAAGCAACCTGGAATTTTCAAGCACATAAAAACAAGCTTTAGTACAAAATTACTTCTCTCACACAATCTTTTCCAGTTTTTTAACAGTATGAGTAACCATAAAAATGTGTTGACAATTCATGAATTTTTAGCCAAAGGAAGATTGCCAGCAAGCAAACTGTTTTTTCTATTCAATCCTCTAGAATTTTGTAGTTAATCTTCCTACGAAACATAACTTGCTTTAAAAACCAAAATTAAAATAAGTTCAGATGATAATTTTAACACTTATAAGGGAAGCATTTAGATCAAGATCTAGAACCTGATACACTCTGACTAGCTTGAACAGATTTGTTCAAAGTACTTCCACAACTGCTATTAGCTTCCTGGTATTAAAACATTTGATTTTTCCCTATTGCAGCTGGAAATGTCCCTTGGCTCACTTAGACATGCTAGATTTAACTTAGGAAAAATAGCAGCAAGACAAGCAACTGTCTTTAGGCAACCTCATGTGGCAGTAAGTCCTCCACAATCAACTCCGAAGAGCTACAGTGATCCCCCTCCCCTTTCTCACCAGTTAATACATTCTGATAATTTTACATTTTAAGCCACAAAACCTGCAGACTTAAAGGCATCTGGATTACACTGGTACGCTAAAATACCACGCAATCACATTCCTAAAAGCTTTTTCTTTCCAAGTACTTTTCAGACAAGAACCCTCTAGCAATTATGACTAAAAGGAAAACCTAAGAAGGAAAAAAATAACAAAGACCACCACCAAACCACTAACAGAAAATGCATAGTAAAAATACAGAACTTACTTATCAGTGATACTAACAAGACGATTAATGCATTTTAAACTGCAATACCATTTTCACAAGCTTCTGTCCTCGCGACTGTTCCACAGTAGCTGCTTGTGGGCTTTGCTGTAAGCCATGATACTGTTTACACCTGAATCACTCAGTGACTCAGTTTTTAAACACAGCTTTAACAGCTATGCCAACCCCGCTGATGCAAGCAACTGGAGGGAGGGATGTAGGCCAGAACTTCAATTGGCTTTGCAGCTGAAGTACATACGCTGACTTTCATCCCTTAATGGGTTTGAACTCCATCAGGCCAAGGATGAAAGCAAACACAGTAGGTGCTCTGTACGAAAGGCTGCTATGCGACTGCTGCCAGCCCACTTTCAAAAAAGTGAGATAAATGGCCCCATTTAGCTCAGTGCCTGAAAAAACCTGACCTCAAGAAAGGATTTCAGCTCTGGATCAGAGGCACACACAACAAGCTCTGAGATTTGTGGCAAGAATTTGCAGATAGTTTAACACATCCAGCACTCCATGCACCGCATAGCAAGAGCAGCTGCCCACTTCTAGACTTTAGATTCTACTTTGGTGACCGAGAACCTGAAATCTAAGCACTGAAGTTTTCAATTTCACTCATTCTTAGGTGGCTACAATGTCAAAAGTCAAGCACTAAAAAAAGCCAGCTATTAGTGAAAAACACAGCCAAGAGATTTTGAAATTCCCTCCCTCTACCAACTTTCCATATATTAGAGGTACTTACTTCTCCTCCAAGAACCCTGGCCAGTAAAAAAATTGTCAAGGATCCAAATATCCAGATAGTTATAATCCAAGAAACAACCTTAAAATGGAAAGAACAATTAATTGACATTACTCTTCTTCACTGTAAGGAAAGACAAATCATAAATCACCTCATTGCACTCAAGAGTTTTATTACACAAAATTAAGTTCTGAATTGCAGCAAGTTTAGTTTTATTCAGTACCACAACGGAGCTTGAAAATAAAATTCAGATGTTACATTTACAAAATCACAGTAATGTAAGTTCGATGAAGAAGGGATGCTTAAACAGTGTTTTGTAAGTACTATGCTGTGCCATCAGAGTAGGAAGAGGTTAGCTAAAAAGTAAAGCTAAGATCACTCTATTGAAATATCTTCACTTATTCAAAAATTTGGCTCAGGTTTTTTGTTTGCTTGGTTTGGTTTTGATTTTTTTTTTTTTTTTTCCTCCTTAAGTCAACCCAACCAGTACAAAGAGTTGAGATTCTCCTTCCACTGTCTGTCAAGACACAACTGAATTCTTTCCTCAGACCAGGAATACTCAGAAGGCACAAGACTTTAATTCTTGATAAAACATTATGATTACAATTTAAGAAACAGATTCAGAATCCTGGAGAAAAAAAAAAAATTAATTATTTTCCTCCTTCTATCATTGTTTCAGAAGTCTTAAAATCACACTCCAGCTCAACAGAACCTTCAAAGTAAGTCAGGTGTTCCTGGGTTCAGTAGATACACAAGCAACAGCAACAAACTGATCCACTGTGGGATTGAGGGATGGTCCCTGCTTTGTCTAGAAAACAGCTAAGTGGTGCACCCAGAAGATTTGAATCCTATGGTGTTTTGGTCTACTCACTTTAAGTCTCACAGAAACATGACAGGAGGAAATCTTTATCACTGTTTGGTATATCAAATGGAGGCCAGAGGCCACAGAGAGCCTCTCTTACCTTTCACAAAAATCCTAGCACATACTCTGCTACTTTACATATATGCCTTATTGCTATTCTATGCTGTAATTAAAAAATCTGTAACTACACACATAGTCAAAGATCTCCATAGGAGGATGCAATTAACTACTAGAAAAACATCACCTAGGCTCACACTCAAAATGTGGCTGTAAATTATAGTTTTTTCTATGTCAATTTGAATGTGCGCTTAACTGTGTTTAGAGAAGCCAAGTAAATCTGCACAGTATCTTCAAATAACTATTCAGTTTTGAGTTCAAAAAGAATTATAGGCAAATTCTATTAACCATAGGAAAGTTATTGTAACTGAGCATAGAGGACAAAAGACTAATGTGCACTAATGAAGACTAAACATACCAGAAAAGTGTTGTAATACATCACAGATTAAACAAAGAGCTTAACCTGCTGGGAAATTAGAATTCATGACATCTACACAAAAGTTCTTTGGTATTCCTTTTAGTAATAGAATGCAAGTTATCAAAAGGTTACAACTAAAACAGAAAGATTCACTAATGACTGTAAATGTATTAGCTTGATCTACTTCCTCTAGAAACCACATCTTTCTTTCATTTTATTACATAAAAAAGCCTAACATTTTAATAACGATTTACCTTTCTGTAGGTTATTTAATAAATTTCTTAGTGCTGTCTTTCTACATTGTAAGTCAAAAAACTATATTTAGAATGCCCTACATTAATATGTGAAGAAGAGACTTTCTGCTTACATAAGAATGCAAATTGCTTAGCAATAATGTCCCCAAATTTAGTTCCGATTTCTTTTTAAGCAGAAGGTTTGTACATACCTTAAATTGTCCATATAATGAAATCATTGAGAAGAAGAGGACAACTGCCAGAGGACCCCAGAAGTCTGGATTGTCTCTCACTACCTGCCTATTAAACCCAAGAGACGGCATAGGCATCAACACACATCGGATTTTGTAGTAAATATCCTTCAGATCAATGTCGAGTTCTTCCCTGAAATTGGAAAGCAAGGGAGCATTACAATACAGCACAGAAATGAAACAGATCATAACAATTAAGTTCCTGGACTAAGAGAAGGTTTACAGAGCAGGTCTCCTATCACCATAAGGCTTTCTGTAGCCATGACTGGCAATGGAACAATTTGTCCAGAGAAAAGCGACGCCATATCTTCATCACACATTCAATAACCAGTATGACACGGACATATTTTATTCTACAAAAATCAATTACATGCCTGAGAATAGAAAACATCCACAGCACATCTTAACAGCCTACGTTAAGACAGGAGATCTATTTTCTGGCATACAAGGAACATGTAACATTTATAAAACTGGAAACAGAAGTCAAAGATGCGTACTCAGCAGTGGCACACCTGCGTGTTCTTATGCTGAAGTCTGCCATGAGGACATTTGTTATGGAATAATTTTGTTTCAAATTCTAAAGAAATATTTTAGTTACATTCACTGATCACATACCATTCAAAATATATCTCATCAGATCAACAGAAAATAAAGAAGCAGCAAGAAATAAATACAAAGACAATTCGTCACAATTTCTCTTTCAAAAAGGAAGTACTGTTCATTGATTGTCTTAAGCCCATTTCAGGATTGCTGTTACTGAGGCTGTGTCACAATTTTTGTTTCTAACCTGTGCCTAAGTAACAAAAATTGTTCATCAACACAACCCTGAATAAAGGAGTGGACCAAAAGCATCCATTTTTTCTCCATTTTAAAGCAGTGTTATATTTCTCCTTTGTTTATTTAATATGTGTATATTCCACTCTGACAGTTGCATAACAGAAATATTTCCTTTGTGGACTTCTTTGTCACTTCTTAAGGCTTCTGATAGTGTTTCAAGTAAAAAAAGCTCTTTCCCACAACGCTGACAGTTACCTCACTGAAGAGATGATAGCTGTAAGAGGAGACAAGTGCCAAAAGCACAGCAGTCCAGTGAGGGGAAAGAAACAATCCAATTGTTGGACAAAATGCTCTTGTGACAGCGCTGCATCAGAGAACTTATCTTTGCTGTCTGCTATTCTTTAAATCCACAGAAGTATTCAGATTAGAACGCTTCATAACAACACACGTTCTGGGAATAATCAGAACTGCATAAAAGCTGCAACGTGAAATCAGACTGAGTTTCTCTGTTAGGAGGCTGGTATTTGTCCTCTTTGCTACAAAATTATTCCTGGCTTGTTCTCCTCACTTCCAAGAATAGGCTTCTTAGAACACAGAGCTGTCTTTGAATCACAAGCTTGATTTTTTTTGTGTGGTATACAACTTTGCACAAAAGAGGGAATTCATCTGTTGTCACCTCAGAACACCATTCTATTTCTTAATTAAAAATTACAGGTTTACAGAACAGACTCAGACACACAGGTGCTACTTCTGCGCATTTCAAGTACTTTTCAAATAACAATTTCATTATTAAGCACTCCAGGCACCTGTTTTCTCTCAGAGCTCTTATTTCAGCTCTTCAGAGTACTTTCCTTCTCACTCCACTTTTAAAAGCATCATCATCTTTAAACAGGAAAACTTTGAGACAACAACAATGATGTTGCTTAGGTGGAGAACACAGACTGAGACCCAGGCAGCCCCCCTCAGAGTAATAACCTTCAGATACAGCTTTCTTCTGACGATCACGTTCCCATGAACAGAACAAGTGATGCAGACATCGGCAGTTTCAAAGCCATTTTTGTCTTTCAACAGTAATCTCCCTTAAGAGAACTTCGTAAGGCAGCATCAGAGAATATAAAGTTTCTGCTACCTTACTTGCAACCGTGCTGCAGAACACAATCTAGTTTTTCAAACCATGACAAGATCAACAGATAAGAATACAAAAGCCATTACATTTCTATTCTCAAAACGTAATGAAATTTTGATTTTATTTCCTCCTCCCTTCCTCTCCCACAGTGAATGACAAGTCTCTTTTATAGCTAAAGAAACAAACAAATAATAAAAATAAACAAAACCCACCATAACAAAACCCAGCATTTTCACTCCCGCACCAAAAGAGACCAATTGGATGAGCAATTTGTCAAACAGGATTTTAGCCACAGCAGAAGACTAGCAGGCAGTTTGAGGACTTACAAGCTCTTTGTTTTCCCTAGGCAGCTAACAAAGAGATATCCACAAACAATTAGTACATACAGGAGTGGCTTGTTATCTTCTGGGTCATCGTCTTCCACTTCCAGAAGCCAGCCATACCCCCTCTGCCTCAGGAATGTAGTTGCAGACGATTCTTTGATGAATTCTCCTCCAAGATTTAGCTTAACATCTGGAGCTGTTATGGACCCACTAGGATCTTGGAGAAAAAGAGGAGAGGAAAAGATAAGTCTTTATTTTGCCAGAATACATTTGATTTCAAAATCACTGCAAAATAAATAAATATGTACAAAAGCTACATGTGCAGGTCATCACCACAGAATAGTCAAAGTCATAGACCAACAGTTACATGATCTGAAAGGGTACTTCTGGTTTTATGCAGCAGTAACAAAGTTGTTTTAGGACTCCAATTAGCAAGTTCTAGCTTCTAGATAGCAGACCATGCTGCAATTCCTGCTTTATCACTGATCATTTGGAGGTATAAAGGAGTTAAATCATACCATAAAGGAGTTAAAACCATACCATAAAGGAGTTAAATCATCATACCATAAACTGTGGATTATTTATCATTTTCTGCTGACCACATTATCTCTTTTAGAGCCCATTCCTGCACAATGGCATTGTTTCACCCAAGCTATTCTCTGCTTGCATCCAGCTTCACACAGAGGAAAACATTTGTAGCTTTTCTCATTTGTAACCTGCTTTTAATACAGTGAAAAACATTAGGAGAAAGAATACTGCTAGAGCTCCCCAGGTTCTGTTCAATAATGAGATACAAGGAATGCTCTTTAACATGCTAACATCTTGCTCTACCACAGTACTAAACACAAACATAAGCAACTGTTGCACGTTTCAGCTGAGTCAAAGTCATCAATATTAATTTTATTCACTTTGTTGTCAGTTATGTACCAGGGAAAAAGACAAAATAGTAACTGAAAATACACTAAGCAGCCTGAAGTAATAAAAAAGCATTAGTGTATGATAAGAGTACACATTCCAAGAATTTAGGAATTTACTTTCTGCATAAAAACAGAACACAGTAACCAGTCAGTTCTTAGCATGAACCTTGTAACAAAAGTTTTGAGAGGCAAAAACTCCCCTCCCATCCAACATCATCTTGCTTCACCAAAGAAAACCTTGTTTTGCAGTTGTATTGTTGTGTGCTTTCACACACAAGCGCACGTGTGAATTTCCCTGAACACTCAGCTACAGCGAGTGCTTCTGAAATGTTTCTGCAACACATACTGACACAAGCCAGGTCACATTTGTGGGTTACGTTTGACACCCCTATCCAAAAGCAACGTGGTTTTGGAGAATTTAGATTCTTCCAATGACAGCAAGTCCTACAGTGTTCAGTCAGCATTTACTGAATCATTTGCTCTACGCTCAGTATCACAATTAATTTAACAGGATTCGCTGTCCTAAATCAGCTTGCTAGGACACTCCAGCTTAAATTTAAGCTTCCCCATTACTGCTTTTCAATCATTTCATAATTGTGATAGCTAACCATCCACTGCTTTGATTCCGAGAACATCATCCCCACAGGATCCTCATAAAGTAACTTAAAGAAGAAACTTCTCTTTGCTCCTGTACCCATACGCACATTAATATCACCCCATCAGATGCAAGCAAAGCCGTCTTCAGAGGAGAAGGGAGGGGGAAAGATTGATTCTTAAAGCCTGAACTTCAAGGCAGAGAAAGGCTCACAAGTCTTCTATTATCAGTTGGATCTTTCTGTCATTTTAAAGTTATTGGTTTGTCTATAACACAGCACTGCTTTGCAAGGAGGATCCTTGTCATACTTTGTGCACAACTGTGCCCGCCAAAACAAGACACTAACAGTCTGATCAGCCATGGATTTGATTTATCGGTTCTCAGTGACTGGTGACAACCCATCTTGAGGATAGAAATCTTCTACACGAGTCTTATTTACCGATGTTCCTTTTAGCAGAAGATGATTACAGAATACCTACAACCGCACTACAGATCATGAAACCTGTTAACGTGATCTTAAGTCTGTTTTGAAGATGGTATCTCAGATGGGACAAAGCTGAAGAAACCAAGGAAAAAAATCTGCTCTTGTGTCTTCTTTAGTCTGCTTTGTAATGGCAGAACAGTTCATAGCAGGCCACCTGAGCACTGAAGAACCTGACAGGAATTCATGTTTCTGGTGTTCTCTAATGAGAGTCCAGATGTTTTCACCACCACTGTCACAGGCATAACACTGTAGACTACACAGGGCTACACTCAAACAGGGATGAGATCACACCTTGCTTGCGCCCACAGAGAACGCAGAGCCAAACCCTGTTCAACCCATCCTACAGGACAGGTGCTTACTATGGCTTAGGTCCAGCAGAGCACTAACATAGCTCTCAGCAAATACTTCCAGGGAGAATCCCGAGAGTCTTCTTCTGGAGGCACCTAGCTCCTTTCTCAGGCCATGGTGGAAAAGGAGAAAGAAATGAAAATAAAACAACGTGGAGTGTACCTGTCAATTAGCATTCCCTGTCAGAAGAACTGACAAGTTCACCAAAGAACAGAGCTAAGCATTCTGCAGTGGCATTTCATTTCAATTCTTCATTTCCAGGTTCGAGAGCCAGGACGTACACCGTTCCCAACCCGATCCACAACTATTGGGTAACTATATAGATGGAGCAGAAAGCTGGTTATTTAAATGGCTACAGTCCCAAGGGTCGTTCTCCATCAAAATAACGCAGCACAACGTTGACTCTTCCATAGCGCCGAGACTTAAGCCCTCACGGCACGCAGTTACACGACAGGTACGCAGTCTGCACAGCAGGTAGGCCGCACCTCGCCCCCTCACCTACACACGGTCCCCGCTTAACCCCTCATCACCGTACGAAACAGCCCCGAGCGTAGCTACGCCGGGTGCCAGCAGGCAGCGCGGCTTAACGGACAGCGGGCCGCCGGCGCCGGGGGTGGGAGGGCGCCGAGGACAGCGCCCGCCGCGGTTACGTCAGGGCACCGAGCAGCCCGCCGGCCCTGCCACGCACACACCGCCACGGCGCCGCCTCAGCGCCCCGCGCCCTGCCGGCGCGCTGGGGAGAAGGCCGGTGCCTCCGCCGCGGGGGCGAGAGCCGCCCGCAGCCCTCGGGCCGGGCCGAGGCCCTCGCTCGGCGGGAGCGGCCCCCCGCTCACCTTCGGCGTCGGCAGAGGAGACGAAAGTGAAGTCCCCGTTGTTGGGCGCGAAGAGCGGCGGCGGCTGCGGCGGCTGTTGAGGGCCCGGGGGCTGCATTTCCCCGCCCTCCGCGGGGCCGCGGGCCGGAGCGAGCGGCGAGGGGCGGGCGGCGAGGCCTGAACCTGCCTGGGGCCTCCGGGCGGCGGCCGCGGCGCTGAGCGGCGCCCAAGGGCCACGGCGCAGCCGCCTCACGGGGCGGCACCGAGCACCTCGCCCGCCCGCCGCTCGGCGGCGATTGGCCGCCGCAGGTCCCGCCCTCTCTCCGTCCCAACGAGTGGGCGGTGCGGCTCCGGAGCAGCGCGGCCGCCGATTGGTCAGGGCGCGGAGCTAACGCCCACCGGGCCGGGTCGGCGTTCGGCCTGCGGTGGTCGCCGCCTCCACGCCGTCAGACGCGCGGCGCCGTTGCGGCCGTTGTGTGCGTAAGAGCCGTGGGGCGGTGCGCGGCATCGAAGCAACGCCACAGCGCCGTACACGGCCGGCGAACACGGGGCCTCGGGCGGAGAGTTGCTCCGGTTGGTCGCGTTAGCGGTCAAACAAAAGTTGAAGCTTATTAAGGAGGGCGTTATCCAGATGGACGGACGTGCAGCATGGGCCGCCTCGCTGGGATGTCTGTGTCACTGTTTGATCGCTCTCAGGCTTGAGAAGTTTCTCATAATGCCGTGTCTGAACCTCCCCTACAAATATGGTTGTATTATACATTGAAAAAGTATAGGAAGAATAAATGCGCTACAGAGTAATTTGGAGATGGAATTTTGTTTCCCACGTATGTTCCATTATATTCCATTGCCGGAAATCACTGCAAATTCCTTTGCAAATAACTTGGAACAAGTAAAAGCCAAACTGATTTTTACAGAAAGAGTGTGATGGGGAAGTTCTTTTTTTCTTTTTTTTTTTTTTCTTTTTTTTTCCTCATATCACAGTTTGGATTTATAAAAGACCAAAAAAAAAAAAAAAAATAGAAGATTTGAACACAGAATGGCCAGGGTTGGAAGGGACCTCAAGGATCATGAATCTTCAATTCCCCTGACAACATGCAGGGCCACCAACCTCCCCATTCAATACTAGACCAGGTGCCCAGGGCCCCATCCGACCTGGCCTTGAACACCTCCAGGGATGGGGCATCCACAGCCTCTCTGTGCAGCCTGTTCCAGCACCTCACCACTCTCATAGTAAAGAACTTCCCCTGACATCCAACATAAATCTTCCCTCCTTCAACTTAAAACCATTTCCCCTTGTCCTGCTGTTATCAGGTTCTCTTTCAACACGTTTCAGTGGTCCTTGCAGCAGCAGAAAAAAAAAGTCATCACAGTTGTATAGGACTTTTTTTTTTAATTATTCAAAAGCCTTCCTAATAATACAGAATAGCACAATGGATTTGTGTAATTTTATTCCCTGTTGAAGTAGTTGAGTAATTGAGCAATCTGATAATTTTCTTAACAGTAACGTGGCATTCGTTTGCTGCAAGACCTTTGTCATAGGTTTCCTTTCCATTTCTGATGTCTCTCTACTCGGTTACAGCTCCCCTTGCATTCAGCTGCAGGGCTGCGCTTGTGCCGCTGCCTGTTGTTGCTGGGATATCTCTGATACTTTGGAAGCTGTGCCCTCCCCAGCACGTCTGTCATTGGACAAATTTAGTTTCGATGTTAAGCACTAAGCCATGACAACAGAGAACAAAAGGTCCAAGAATAGCTTGTGCTAAAGACAACATTTTCATTTGCTTCATCGTTAATTTTTACTTGCTGGGTCTCAGAACCTTGGAGGAGCTTGGTAATGGTCTCCTAGCAAGAGCAGAAATGTTGCAGTGTAAGAGCAAGACTTGAGGGTGAATGGGACAAAACGAATGTGCGTCTCGCTCATGAGCAGCTGCTCTCGGGGCGAGCAGGTTTTCAAGCCACGCAGAACCGCTGCTCCCTTTGCCCCGTCTTGCGAGGGCAGAGGAACAACACTCCCGGCCGCCAGCAGGGGGCGCGCCCGCACTGCTGTTGCCGGGGGGTTCAGCGCCTCCGGGGGGCGCTCGTGTCTACGGGTAGGAAGAGTATTTAGTAACGGGACCGGTGATCCTGGACTGAAGGCTTCTGAGAACTGTCATAATCGACGGAACGCTTTTATCTCCATCAATTTTTGGCAACAGAAAGATATTGTACAACGTACTCTTGAAGCAATCGGGATGTTAGGTAACTGTACCGGAAGGAAACTTGCAGAAGGAGAAACTTACTGATAATGTGCAGTAAAGCACTATGCCAATTTGCTGCTCGTTGAGGGTCTTTTTTTAATTTATCAGCAAGCTGCTGTGGATGCATTATTTTCTTTCTGAGCACTATTTTACCTCTTGAATTTGTAAAGAAGAAAGTTCAGAGAGACTTTGACTTCATTTTACAGTACACGGTTTTCCCCAAGAAATCTCAGATGCCTTTGTCAGGCAGTAGGGAATTTCAACCATTTATTTTAAGTGTCTCTTTGAACAAAGAAAAGAAAAGCCTGGGTGACATTTGCTTAAAATAAGCTTAAAAAAGAAGGTGTAATATTTACAGTGATACTTCTGCAGGAGCCCATTCACATTAGTCTTTCAGACGTGAGGAGCAGCTGAGGTCCCTGGGTTTGCTCTGCCCAGAGCAGAGGAGCGGTGCGGAGCCTGATGGCGGCTGCAGCTCCTCACAGGAGCCGAGGGGCAGCGCTGAGCTCTGCTCTTTGGTGACCATCTCCACTGACTTAACGTGGTGTATGAATCTGGTGAGGATTTTTTTGCAACTGAACTTACTGATGGAATAAAGATCCTTGATAATGCTGAAGGGCTTGTACTTGAAAACATAAGTATGGATAAGGATGATACAACAGAAGAGGTAATTTCCCCTCTGCTATTCACACCATAATCAAGCATGTGATGTTAGGAAGCTGAAGGTTTTAACAAGTTGATCTGAAGTTTGTACACTATTTGGACTTGGAAATATTATCATATAGTGTAGAGAAGTTATTTCTTACACATTTCCACTGAGGTCTTGCTATCTTGTTTGCTGGTTGTCATGAAGTATTGGAGTGCTCCTTTCAAGTTGGTAATGCATACAAACAAACCTAGCATACCAATCCCAGTCCAGCTAATCTGCACGAAGCTTATGTCAGGAGGTTGTAAAGACAATACCACTGCTTTTCATGGCCTATTGTTGACAGTCTGCATGGTCAGTCACTGGATGCCAAGGTCTGAAGTTTGAATAACATTTGCCAGGGCCACACAACACGGTATCTGAAGTGGAGATGGCAATTCATACATCTACTAATGTTCTCTTTGTGGTAACAGAATGCTTCTTCTTTATTTGTTCCACAAGAAATCATGTTTGATCTTCTGTGAATTACCTTCTCCGGGCTGAGGGGCAATTTATATTGATTACATGACATAGTAACAGAGTAAGAGGCAGTGTTTATAATTTTCTGCAAACAAAAGCTATCATATATATGATGGCATTCAAATATAGATAACTGTGGTAAGCCAGGCAGTAGGCATCTAATCCTGTCCAGCCATTTGCTGTAAGCAAAACATTATAAATATATCAGAAGTATGCACCTAACAATGTGACCTGTTGTGTTTTTTGTTTGTTTGTATGTTTTCATTTCATTTCATTCATAGCTGAAGGTATGAGCAATTTGAGAAAGATACGTTTATTACACATAGCTCATCTGACATCTGTTGGTAATGGACAAATCCACATTACTAGATCAATTTCTGATAAACAGAGTGACTGACAGTTAAGACACGATATCAAACCTGGAACATCCATTAGACCTCATAACCAGTAGAATGTGGACAGGTTTTTGAAGTAACCAGGGTATCTTCAAAGCAGTTCAGTTTCAATGTAAAGATATTTACAAAAACACAGGTTTAGAAAGAAGCTAACAGAAAAATTGTTAATAGCTGTTTCTGAAGCTGAAAAATAAAGCATAGCAGTCCAAACAGGAAGCTTTGTAAGAACAAGATCTTGGAGAAATGGTAATAAAATTCAGGAATGAAGATGAGTGATCCTTTTTTGAAGATAATTGCAATTAAGGAACCTTAGAGAGAAGCTCAGAGCAAACCAGGATCGTGGATGAGATATTGAGAAATGGGAATCTCCAACAAAACTTTCGGCTGCTGACATCTTGAAATAATAGGACTAAGCTGGAAACCTGAGCCATAGAGACTGTTGAGGAGGAAGATTTGGTTACAGCTTAGAAACAGACCAGATGAAGGCTTTTGTCTGATATTATGCAAAAAACCATAGAGCTGTGCTGAGCACTGAGGCAATCAGCTGTAACTGGGATGTATACTTGTAGAAAGGGAAAGGAGAAGAAAAGGGAAAAAAACCAAGTCAATGAAGTCACAAAAATGAACAAGTCACATTTTTCAGAGAGTTTGGGACAAGTTTAGTCTGACAGTGCTATCCAACTGAACTGCATCCTTCACTTGTTTTTCTACACCAACGCTATTCAGCTTTACCCTTCCAGCTTGAAAACTCTTCTGTTTTCAATGAGAAAACCAAAAACAAGGAGAAAATAAACGCAGATAATTATAATTATTGTAATGAAAGGACTCCCTCTTCTCCCCAGTATGTTGTGTTGTCTTATATCCCAGAGTCACATTTCCAGAGAGAATGCTTTGCCTTCACCTTGTGCTGATATAAATAAGTGCATACAGTACAGAGCAATAGAAAACTGGGCACAAGAAATGTGGAAGATCCTGTTGTACAGAGAACTGGAGTGTGCTCCTTATCTTTTGAGATCGGGAAGAAATACCAAATGTAGTCCCTTTATTTCTGGTATGTTGTGGTCAGGTCTTTGTTAGTACTGTTGCCAGGGGGTCAAAAAGCAAGCAGCCAAAGAGAAAAGGCTTAACCACTTTCAAAAATGAGTACCTGAGCCTTTGGAAGACAATTTCGAAGAGGAATCAAAAGTACTTGTAACCTCTTGGTAGTCTCAGTCCAAGTGGAAGCAAGGCCAAAGAAGTTAAATTAGTTATTCCAAACACAGTGGAATCAGTGATTAGGCTTTCATATTGCTGTGATGCTTTCATTGCTAAAACAATACATTTTCTACACAGTATTTTAAAAGAAAAATATTAACCAGCAGCGCCCTCCTTGCCATTCTATAAAGCAAAAAAGCCTAAGACATATATAAATCTGAGTTCTCACAGTCCCTCAGTTGTACTCCTCAGTTTTTGTTCACAATATGTTTGTTCATATTCTATTTTGTACGTGCTTTTAGTAAGCACAGTAGTGCTGCCTGTAAACATGAACATTTTTAGGTTTGTTTTTACAGTCTATCCCTTTCCTTCCTAAGGGTCTGGTGATTAACAAGCAGAGTTATAATGCTATTGCTACACATTCACAACTTAGGGATAAAAAGATGCTGATGAGATACTTAAAATGTCAAAACATAGATATATAGAAGGCAGGAAACTGCACCCTACAGAAGATCATTGTTTGTTGTTACAATACTGTATAGTGTATGCCTTCAATGATTTACGAACGATCATTTAATCTGCCTTCCCAGCCCTCTGGACCTGAATTAGTCCCTTGATAGCTCTGATTAACTTGGCCCCCTTCAGTCATATAATGCTGTTTTTGCTTGTAGATAAGCAGCTTTTGGTTCGTTGTATTTGGACTGTTTCCCACAAGTGGTATAAATGTGCCCTTAATGCTTCTTACAAGTTTTTTAATCAGATTAGAAGGATGATTGTAATATTTGTAGATTACTATCCAGTATACTGCTAATCCATTATGGCTGTGAGGAAAGGGAAGTACATAGCATGGATTTGAGCATAAATCTCAAACAGTAGCACTTGTTAACTTTCAGCAGCTTATGTATTTTATTGTGCTCATTGCTAATTAAAATTCTTACACAAAAAGCTTGTTTCACCCTAGGCTTGACCTGCCTCATATGATGCACAGAGGTGGCAGTTTCCTTGAATTAGGGTAGTTTGGGCATGTGACAAGTATTCTCTGATCACCTTCCTTACTGTGAGTCTCTAATAACTAGTTAGCACGCAAGAAGAGCATTAACTTCCTTATTGTGTTACTTCTCTTGTGTGAAAATATAATGGGTTCCAGAGGAAGGAAAATAAGATTGGGACTATTTCTAGCTGTAGAGATTCCTTCATATACAGGCAGCAAACCTTTAACTTTACTCCCTTGTATTTGCTTTCATTTTCCTTTGGCTTTACTCCCTTCTGGTCCTTTTCCCTTTTTACTCTGTGACTCTCCTCTGAGACTCTTTTTTTTTTTTTTAAATTCAAAGAGATTTATAGCTACCTATATGGAGACTTATTTTGGATGAGAAATTAGAATGATCGTGTTTCTTTTATGGCAGTTGCATCCGCTCCAATTCTTTCAACACTAGGATCTCAAAAATTACCTTGAGATTTGGATCAAATGGTGCCACTTGTCAAAAGGAAGAAAATAGCACTAAGAATATGTTTGTTGCTGTTAAAGCTCAGAAAAAGTTGTTAGAACTACAAAACTGTGATAGAGAAAACAGAAAGGTTATTCTTTTTCAAGCCCATGAATATCCCGGTGTCTAGAGAGAAATCTCATTGGTCTGGAGATGTTTGCAGAAAACTAGCTACTTCCAGGCCTATCACTGTTTCATGGTATGTGAATGTGTCAGGACCTCAACTCACAGTCCCAACCTTGACTACTGTAGTGTGTTTGAAGTCATAGGCATATGCATTCGCCAGACCAGAGGGATTTTTTCACTGGCAGATTTGCAGAAACATGACTCATTTGGACCAACACAGCTAAGCAGTTACCCACAGTTATGCTACACTGATGTCACCAGGACTTTCTCTTGAAACATCAGTAGAGCTTGGCCTTCAGGGCTTTTTCACTTCCTCTGCATCTTGAACATGCACTGTCTTGTCTTTTGCAGTGTAACAGTGCTAGTCTGTGCTAGCACAGAAGCGCCCTTAAGCTCTTGTACTCCTTCTGCTGACCATAGGAACATGAGAATAACCCCTGTGATTTTGCTGCAAAAATTAAACAAAAATTTTGCATTAAATTGAATTATTGAGCTGCTATTCTCCATAAATGATCAATGGCTCTAGTGCTGTTAGATTAGTAATCTAACAAGTTAGATTAGTTATTAGATTGTTAGATTAGTAATCCTCAACACTTCAAGTAGGAAATTTTTCATTTATGTTAAATGAAGCAGTAGATTTTTTTTTTTTTTAATTAAACCTGGCACTGAGTTTCCACTTGGAAGCCTAACCTTGCTCCCACAAAAAAATAAAAAATCAAAATCCACAATAGAATTTCTATCTACATTTCAAAGGTAGAGGAAAGCCAACTTTGCTCCTGAAAATATGAAGTGATCTTCACACATTATCAACTGTAAAAGCAGATTTCCTAGCCAGAAAGCTAGAATAAAGATGGAGGAACAAAATGAATTCAAAACATCCCATTTCCTGCCCTAAAGACAAAATAGTTTTCCCAACAACTCTCAGCAGAAGTTTTGTGACAAATGAAAATAGTGGATTATTTGAACTATACTCAAGCCAATAGCATTTTATTTAGCAAGGAAATTAAGAAAACATTGCATTAACTTTGTGGTAGTGTGGGAGCTGGAAAAATCAAGAACTGTGGTGTTTAATTTTCGTAAAGGAATTTTCCAGAGGAAAGTGCAAAATGCAAGCTAAGAAGATGGAGACTTGTGAAATTTGTATTATTCTTTGTTTTGTGTAATTAGTGTTGTATATTTCTGTTTTATTTTAGTTTAGGAGATTCAATTAAATGCATAAAATAGAGCAGGATACTGACTCGTATTTCCATCAGTGAAGGGCATACATGAGAATTTTCTGACCCTGGTGTCCTGTGAACTGGCTAATTTAATGGGCTGATCCAGTACTCCAAATAAATTATAGGTCAATCTGTTATATTTGTTAAGAAACACTGGGAGTCACTGTGTCTCTACAAATGCAGCTAAAATGAGCTTGCTTTATTAAATAAACACATGCATCTGTATTTCATATAATGCATACAATTATTGTGTCTTTGAATGGAACTGTCAGTTTGCTTATTCTCCTGTGTATATGAAAATCTTTTAAAATGTCTTGTGAATCGAACAGTCAGTGATCAGAAAACCAAGTAGGAGGTTGCCCTGGGGAAAAAGAGATACTTACTCATTTGCTTTGTATAGATCTGTAACTGTGATTGCTCAAAACAGCATGAATGCAGATCATTTTATGTTTCTTTGTTTGCAACGTGTTGGCTACAAAAAAAAGAAAGAGAAGAAAGAAATAGCTACCAGCTATTATCCAACCTCTGTGGGCGTTATATCATTGAAACCTCATACCTTACTGCAACTGGAGGCCATTCTCCTTTAAAAGATTCATGGAAGCTATAAATATCAACTGCAGGATGGAATTTGGCTTGTAAACAATGCATGCTCCAGAATGCAGATCTTTCTCAAGCAAACATTTTAAAAAAGATTGATTGCTGCCCAGAACAGCTCAAAATTGGATTTCCAAACCTCTCTTTCACTGACAGCTTTCATTCTGACCTAGACAGCAAAGGCTAGAAAGACTTTTAGGCTTCAGAGTCCTTAGTACACATTATGTACCTCTAAATAACACAAACTCTCTGGGTTTCACAACACAGAGTGGGGATATCACTGACAGCTAACTTGTCATGTAAGGCTCACTCCTGATCCCTCGCAACAGCACCAGCCCAGTATGGAGCAGAGAGGTGCTAAGATCTCCAAGCTGGTGCAGAAGACCTGTTATGGGTCTGCCAGTGGGCAGAGTAGAAACAAAAAGGGATGGTGTTGTCAGAAGAAGCAACCCATGTCCTGCTAACCAGCATCCTTTAAAGTCCTGCTCACTGGAGGGTCCAAGCATGTAGGTAGCCTCTCACCATCTTTCTCAAGCGATTCTGCTGTGTACTCACGAGCCACATTTCTGCCAGGCTCAGATGAAAAACATGGTGATAGTCTCCTATCCTTTATGGACTTAGCACCAGCTTGAGCAGAAAGTGTGAAGTGTGGCAAGTTCTGCTGAGGGTACAAGATGCAGCGTATCTTTTGCTTTGCTTTTGTGGTTGCCACAGAGCAAGGGAAGTACTGGTGAAGTGCCTTTTTATTTCGGGTCCAATGTGTGTGGTGCATCCGGTTGCTGGACTGAAGCATTAATAGTTGTTATTGGCAGTTATGGGTATCAGCTACAATATTGTGGTAGATCAGGCACAGCAAGAGGCAGGATGGTCAGCATCCTGAAGAAAGAAGCAGTAAGTACTGAATTACTGTGAGACATGTATTTTGTCTACTGAAGTGTGATCATACATTAGAAACATTCTCTGATGATATGACAGAACAAGTATCTGCTTAGCTCTGTGCATCTGCAGATACCTGAGTTGTTGTACAGACTGAAGCTGTGGCTAGGATTGCCTAAAACTTAGCTTTTTTCTTTTTTGTAGCTTGAGATATGAATAATTGCCCCTCTGATTTGGAATGGAAACTACAGTCATTGTCATCCTCCAGAAATTTCTCATCGCCTCTCCATGTGACATTTTTTCAAAGCACAGCTGAGCAGACTTATCTCCTGGGGACTCCTCAGTGCAGCCGTGGCCATGGCCCCAAGGACTGACACGGCACGCAGCTCCCTGGCAGCTGGCCCAGAGCACTCAAATGCCCCTGTCTGTGTCCTGGCTCCCTGGCTCCGAACCCCAGATCTGGCAGCAGAAAAAGTGCCGTGTCTACATTTGGCACCCAGTCCTGCTGCAGGGAGACTGGAAGCCTTTGCAGTCCCTGCTTGAACTTGAGAGCATGAAACTCTCTGTGCTGCTGAGGACCGTGACACAGGCTGAGGGTTAATGAGGAAGGATGCCTCCAGCTCTGCAAGCAGAAGACCTCTCAACCCCAGCTCACCTGACAGCAGGTGTTGGTGTTGATGTTCTGCGTGTTCTATAAAAGCACATGGCAGATACCACCCACCCGTCCGGTCCACAGATTTGATCTCTCAAACCCCAATTCAAGTCAATACTGGTGGGAGCAAGATTGATGAAGATTTCTCCTCCCACATCTTCAGCGGCAGTATCCTCATCCTTCCTGACTTTGGGCAGAGCGAGGTGCTGTTTGCTCCTTTCTCTTTCCCAAATAGGTTGTGCAGGGGCAGAAAAGAGACGATCACCTTGGCAGTCAGGTTGGAGCCTGAGGTGCTGGATCATTCCTGCTCTATCTGTAGCAGGAGGCCCAAGCGGCAGGCCCTCCTCATTCCCTGCAGAAGCTCTCATCAGATGCTGTAGCCAAGAAGTGGGGCTGGGAAGACAGCAACCAATGAGAAGGATTTCTTCTGAGTATTTTCTCAAGTGCACTCTTCAGAAAATCACCTTTCCTTTCAAAAAATGTAAACTCTGGGGCTTCAGCTCCTTCTAGCTCAACTTTAAGCTTTGCCAGAACTGGCCAGAGCTTCAGACTTTGGAAACACGAATTCCTGAGCAGATTTCTCTATGTGAACTCTCAGAAAACCAGGCGTGTTTTTAAGGGTAATATAGCTGTGACTTGAGACCAGTTTGTTGAAGCCAAGCTATTTCCAAAGAATATGTTGTCTTTGACAGGTCAGCATTTTCCAGTGACATTACATTTTGTCCTAGAATTCCTGAATGGCCCCAGTCAGGTCTTTGTTCTGGTTCTGTGACAGGAATTAGATCATCATATAGTCCTGCCAGAGAGCACACACACTTTTGTAAAAGGACCTTTCTCAAGCTGTGAGAAGGCTTTGCAAAAGGTCTTGCCACTACTTAAAACTGCCCTTTGCATTTCAAAATTCCCCTTCCTTGAAGGGAAAATCACAGGATGCTGAAAAAGAGGAACTCCAAAGACATACATTTATAGTGAGATCACTCCTTCGAATACAGTAAACTGCAAGTGTTGATGAAATTTATGGACTGGAAGGATAAGATGGTTTCACTGAGCCAAATAACAAGAAACCGGTGTGTTTACAAACTTTCAGCCCCATTCTGCAAATGTAAAAGCAACATCTGTAGATGAATATGTTTTGGTTGATGGCAAATAGGTGCAGTAAGATGGGAAAAGACAGGATTAATAAGAATTTACTGAAATTCACCTCTTGTGATGTGATTAAACTGACATGTCCCCAGATATCCAGCAGAGATACCTGCAATATTGCTATGGCGGTCTTCACCAGGAACATCTTTCTTTGAATATTTAGAGTCTTTGTGCAGGATTACCTGTTTGGCCAGACATGCTGTTATCAACTACATTTATTTTCTATTTCATCTTTTAATCATATGGTTCAAAATAAATTCAATTTCCTACCCCTAAATTCTTCATTTCATAAGCTAAGAATATTAATGACAGAGCAATGGAGTGCCTTCTGGCTTTTTTTTTTCTCCCTGTATTTCATTCTTAAACTGTTTTTTATTGTGGTACTAGGCACATGATCCTAATGCTGCAGTCCTTAGTGATAGGATCACCACTGAGACCATACACACAGAGCCTCTCAAGTTTTGCCATTTTGCACTGAGTCTCTGAGTGATGTAAAATCACTGAATCATCCTCTTGCCTTTACATTTCAGGTGGCTGGTAAATTCAGATTCAAATATCATGATCTAAATTGGCCTCAGTAACGCTTAGTTCAAGAATCAAAGTAAGCAAAACATGCAGCTATTTACTTTTCAAAATTACTCCTGATTTGCCTCATTGGTGAGAAAATAAGAAGTACAACAGAGAGAGGGAGGCAAAATATTCCAGAAATATCACACAAGAATTTGTTGCCATTAGACTTTACTTGATAGTCACCAAGATTTGTCTTCAAAGCGAGACTGAATGCAAACTCAGCCATAATACAGGTTCAGTCCCCAAACTTTCCTGTTCATTCTTCACCAACATTAAACAAAGTGACAGCTGCAGAAGCCCAATGTGCTCTAAAGAAACTTGTCAAAATAAGCATACTTTTCATCACTTGAGACAATAAACAAACAGAACAGCAATCACTCACAGGCTGGTCTGTCTTAGGATAGCAGGTGAGTTGAACTGAAAATACTCACTTCCACTGACCTTAAAGTGAGCTTCCCTCGAGGATGGGCAGATGGGGTTACCTTTCCCCGTCTGTAAGGTTTGGGGCAGTGGCCCAGCTCCTGCTGGATCTGACATTTAGAGGCCCACCTCTTAATCAGAACCCAGGAAAGCAAACAAGAATAAGGATTTCCTTTCCCCGGCCTTTTGTGCAGAGATGTATGATTTGTTCTGAGCTTATGCTTGGGTTACACTTGGGCCTGGCTGTCCAGCTTTGAGATGCAGGATTTACAACAAACTTCTTTACCGGTCACTGAGGAGCCTCTAGAATACACAGCATGTGAGGAGTTTATTGCTTGAGTTTTATGAGGCTAATGCAAATAAAACTCTTTGAATAATAATGCTATCTCTTGAACTCAATAAACCTAGAGGACTTTTAGATACAATTATAATGGTGCACAAGCTAGAAGTATTATTAAAACTGATCCATCTCAGTGCTGTTCTAGCCTGGGAAACTTGCAGCTGGTTTATGTCAAGGTTACTGTGGCTGCAACATCCTGATGAAACCAATTTAAACCTCCTTTATTCATTTTTCTACTGTGTTGTAGCTGTCATCGGTGCACAGACCCAGTGCTAACCTCAAGTCTCAAGAGTATCTTCAAAAGATAAAGGTAAACTTAGTTTGTAGGTTTTGGTTAAACAGACAGAAATCTCAATGTAAATTCATAGGATTGCCATAGAAATTAGTGTGTTTGTTTGTTTGTTTCTGGATAAAAAATTGATTAATTAGAGCAGTGAGTTAAATAATTCAGAGGGTGAGTACGGATGAATGCTTAACTCTGAAGTAGTAAGCTTGTTCTATTTATAGAATAGTTTTTTTTTTCTCTCCTTCTTTCTGTATGTGTTTTAATAATTTACTTATTCATTAATAAAGTATTAAGCAAGGTCAGAAATCTCATTGCCCTGTTCTGTGCCATCATGTAGAAAATTTAAGAGATTTACTTCTGAAACTGATGAAGGGGGCACAGAGAAAAGCTGATAACTTTGAGGACAGAGGTAATGATACCAACATGTTGGCATATATGAACAGTCCTGTGACTGATTTACCAAGTGCAGCGTGACGACACCATTGGATGACTGACAGATTTGTTTAAGAATCTGGGATGATGCTTAATAATTATAATTATATATAATTATTATTATATATATTATCCTTCTGTCTAGAAATAAATGGTCAAGTTGCATGTTAATGCAATTAAATAGTTCACAGAAAGGAGTATTTCACTGGAAGAAAGTGTAGTTGCATTGCGGAGAATCCCATCTGAATCAGGCAACATATTGCTGGGTTCATGACCTCGGATGAAAGTAGGACAGGGACAGAATCTCTCTTCATATTTGAAAGAGACACAAAAAGGCAGACTGCTATGGCAAGATACTAAGGCAGCTGAGAAGACAACAACAACAGCAACAGTAGAAAGTCTGGAACGGAAAATAAAAAGGTAAGTATTTTGAAGGTAAAATGGAGTTGTAACGTATGTTGCCCTTGATACCAATGAATGTTGTATCAGTGCCAGTGAGATCACTGATAGGTATCCGTGAGTGATTTGGCCTCCATACACACTTTAAGCTTTCATTGCCTGTCATTCAGACTCCTTTCAGCAACAGTTTTAGCTCACTCAGCCAAAACGTGGTCAAATACTATTTAGCAAAAAGAAGATGAGGTGGCTCCAAACTCTAACATATGCACCAGTTGCCACAAAATGAGATATGGAGAGGTGAGCAGACCACACAGTACATGGCACAGTGTCAGAGGAAAAGGAACAGTTTAGGAGGAACCTCCTTGTGGTTGAAAATAAACCACTGATTGTAATACATCTACATTTAAAATCTACTGAAGCAAAATTTTAGGCAGCAGTAAGTCTCCAAAATCTAATTCAGTAACAGTTGATTAGAAAAAAAAAAAAGAACACCTATTTAAAAATGAGACATCTTATTGAAAAAATACCTACAAGAGCAACTAAAAGAGTAAATGTCTGCAGTTGACATGAAGGCTACTTATTGACAAAATGTCTAAGCTCAGATTAATTGTATCATTTCATTCACACAGACTTTCAAAATTACAGCAAAATCTGCTCTATGTCCCGAACAGTCGATTTTTGTGATTCAGTACCAGGTTAATGGAAGATACTTGAAGTAAGAAGACAGTTTTCAAATATCTGAGGCTACATCAAAAGGAGGAAAATGGAAAATAATAAAAACGCTGGAACTCTGGCAGGTTAAATGTAAATGCAGGTTGGAAAAGAACTTGATGAATAACTTGAAAAAGACATAAAATGTCATAATAAATTCTTTTTCAAACAGATGAGGAATGAAAGTCAGCCAGAAAGTTTGCAGGGTAATAAATGGCCAAGCATAAAAGGGAATACTCGGAGAACATAAGGTCATAAGGAAACGGTAAACAATTTTTTTTGTAGTTGTGCTCTCTCTGGAGGCTTAGGAATATTTCCCCCTCAGATTTCTTCTTCCTGGTGGTTGTATCTGAAGATGTTTCATGACTGAATTGTCAGTGGAAGTGGAACCATCAACCAAATGAACCGTAACAAATCACCATGTCCAGACCTTGTTCATAGCTGAATTGCAACGGAAAGCAAGTCTGAAATGTCTGAACTATTAACTGCTCTGTATAATGTCTTGTTTAAAACCATCTAGATACCAGGTGAACAGAATTTGGCAAATCTGTCAGAAATAAGAATTCAAAACCATTGAAAACTCCTATTAAGCCAGTAAAAAGAGGGACAGAAAATAAAATTAGTGAACTGGAAGAGGGGTTTAAAAGTGAAGTGGCAAAATTTGCTGATGGTACTGTATTGTCCAGGGTAAAAAGAAAGTTGACTCTGAAGATTTGCAGGAGATCCTTGTGATGCTAAGGGAATAATAAAACAACGAATGAAGCTGGATGCATAAATGTAAAGTAACGCCAGTGGGAGAAATAATCTTATATACATGTTTAACTTGGAAATAGTTTCTGTCACTCAGAGGAGATATTTTGAAAGATCAGTCTTTAGTAATGAGTAATTACGGTGCTAAAATGCTGAGGACTTTTTGGAAAAGAGTAGTGTATGAATCCACAGTGGACTCTCATCCCCAGCCATTTATTGTAAAAATAGAAAAGATAAAGAGAAGGACAAGACTGTACCAAAGAAATGTCAATAGATATTTGCCCTGTTCTTATACTTGTTCGTCCCTTGTCACTGCCAGAAAAGGATTTCCTTCCAGAGTGTAACTGAGCTGCTGCTCTGGAGGTGGTGAAAGACAGCAACATGGCAGTTCAGAGTGAAACAGCACCATCACAAGCGGCACTCTGTGCCAGCCTGTGAGATGCATAGTCAGGAATGAAGATCTTAGCAAATGGGAAAAGACAAAATATCGTATTGACTGACTGAAGGCTATTTCCCTGACTCCGTTTGACTTTGGCAGGTAAAACAGAACAAGATAGTAGTTCGACTAATTAGCTGTTATCTACCAGTAGTGAAAATAACATTCTTCTCTTTCTGCCTCTTTCCATTCTCCAGCTATTTCTTTAGGTGTTGTTTCTGCTTAAGAAGATGTGTTCCTTGAATGAATGATCAGTTGACAAAGCAGAGTGAAAATGGACATCTGAACAACTTTTAGGTGCAGAATGATACATCACAGAATTGATACATTCTCAGCTTTGCTCCAGGGCCTTAGGAGAAGGATGATATTCTCATACTGTAAGAAAAATTAATTTCAGTCCTCTTCTTTCCATGCTTTGAGTTTATTTGTTAAAGACTCTTATCATGTCAGCAAAATATACAAGGACCTGGAACTGAACCACTGTAGCAAGAGCTTCCCAAGAAAGTTTGGGATAAACACACAAGTTTAGTTTCTGTTGAACTTCAAGCGCAAGTCATTCTGGTTAAACACATATCTCCGTAGAGAAAACATCCCTTTTAAGGCAGAACAATATTAGATTACAGGGTATGCGACACCATTTTTCCACATTCCAGTTTAACATTCACACAAGCTCTTCCTCACAGATGTGACATTTTGTGTGACACTTAATGCATGTCATGCACTGGCCTGAAGGCAGTAGGTGAAAGTGACATGGCATTTAAATAAAATGTTCCCAACAGGGCTGTCGTGATCTGCAATCACACAAAAATCTCTACCATTTATTTGTAGTGGCTTGGTTAAAGATCTGTACCCTGCCCAAGGGCATAAAGCAGTGACCTAAAGTCTTAATTAACATTTCACTTGAAATAAAATAAAACAAAGGAAATATGCCACAGCAATAATATTTGGAAGATCTGCTGAGTGGCAAAACAAACACTACCTCTATTTATCTAGCTGTCAATCCATGGAGAGCACTAAGCAGTTTCTAATACCGGAGCGGACAGGCCCATGAGCATCCTTGGGATCTTTGGGACTTAACCCTCATAAACAAAAACGTAATGGGAAGATACAAGATCAAAATCTTGTTGTCTTTAACTTGTAGTTACAGCCAACACTGAGTAAATAATAATTTTTCTTTCCTTGTCCAGTGGCAATCGGTCTTACTTATTTCAGGAATTTCAGCTATGCTTGATTTTAATTTAATATCTGAAGCAATACTAAGAAAACTAAGTAACTAAGAAAAAATCCTGCACTAAGAAAACATTTTTGTATATTTGCATATTTTAAAAAGGAACTTACAAACAAGCTGGACTGGTTTAAACAAGTGCATTTTAATGCATGCATGATGTATAATTGGTAGTGGAGACAGGATGTGGATGACAGATATTTCCATCTGCAGATGTGAAGAATAGGCTTGGGAGCCACACACAGCTGTCTGCATAGTGACCAGGTGTTAAGATGCTGATTCTTTCACACAAAAAGACTGGAAGAAGCCACTGCTGTTCATAACAACTTCCCCTGCAGGTACATTAAATTCAGGTCAGGACTACACAGCTGTTCTTTCATTTTGTGTGTCCTTGTACTGTACTTAGCACACACTCTCACATTTTCAGCAAATAAGCCAGGAGTGCTGCAGATGTTTCAGTCACAACAAGGCTGCTTCACTTGCCATGTACACCACTGAACACTGAACAGAAATATTGCTGGACAAAGCCATAGGTAAAACTCTGAAGATTCAGTGCAGCGCTTAGCAGCAGTGAAAATAAATCCACAGTATATAAATAGAAGCACTGCCTATAATCTGGCAGAAAGAATGTTTGAATGATTTCTGGTTGACAGCAGTATGCAAACATGAAAAATATGCACAAAGATTAATATTAAGGGACTAGCGTGAGGGGAAAAAGCGACTGGTGCCTGAGCACACATTCTGGGGTTATAGAAAGGCTAAGTGAGCAAACGGCCTGGTTTTTGGAGGGAAGCTGCATGAAGCAATGATTTCCTTCTCATTTAAATCCATGTGCAAAAGAAAGATGATCCAGAAACAAAGGATAATGCAATTAGTATTGAAAACCTAATGCAATCAACGCTGCGTGTAAAATCAGTGTGCTTTTGATGAAACTCTTATACATCTAGAGTAGTGAAAAGAAACAGGAATGATTGGGGGAAATATTCTGAAGGTGACATCGTTATCTGTTTGGGATGGTTAAAGAAATAGTGAGAAAACAGCTAGGAGCCAGGGGCTGTAACACTGCAGAATGTCTATTTTTTACATTTTGCATCTCCTCAGGCTTCTCATTAGAACCGCATCACTGGTCTGAAACAGTAGGAGTCTGCAGGATAAATGTACTGTAAGAAACACATTTGCATCCAACAGTTCAAAAGCCTCAGTAAAAATGGCAAAGCTTAATCTGTCCTCTGTGGGCTGTAGCAGCAGACAGCATGGGTGGGGCCTCAGTGCAAGTCTTGGCTGAATGTTTTTTTTAGGGAGCTTGAATAAAGATATTTATTCTTGGAAGAAAATAAGTCAATTATTTTCTATGGCAACTGGAAAATAAACACACAAACTGGCAGCAAAATATCTATCTCCTGTTTAAAGAAAAAAAAATAACAACCAACTAAAAGGTTACTCAGTAATATTCGTTGCTCAACTATTTATTCAGTTAAATTCCATGTTGGTTTCTACAGCCATAGGGAGCATGGCCCTCACTGGGAGCTGGCGGGACAAGACCTGAACACTGCCTGGAAGCTGAGCTCCAGCCCCAGCCTGACCCAGAGCCTCTGGCAGTGGCGAACAGGAGCCTCACCAAGATGCACGCACAGACTGGGATGCGAATGCAGAGTACGCATTCCTTGCAGAAGGAATGCATCCCTTCCAGAAGGAGACATGGGTGCATCATCTGTATATGAATTGAACTTACATCCAAACTGCTATCCTTAACTGCTCTAATCCAAGTTACAAACTGAATAAGGTAGACATCTTAAAAGATGTCGGTGTTAGTGGGTTGCTGAGCTCATAGGGAAGGTGTTTCTTTGCTTACCTCCCTTGTCTCTGCAGAAACCAGCACTGCTTGCTTTCAACAGAGCAGCCAGACTGAAGTTCATTCACTTCTCTTACGCTTTCTGTAGATAGGTTGCCTCTTTCAAAAGAAATCTGCCTTCCCTACCATCTTTTTTCCCTTTAGAAGGAGGCTGCCTTGGTCTCTCCCTCACTATTCAGGACTGCTAGCTGTGCATCTCCACATTGATCTCTTGCCCTCTGTTGACACTGAGAAATTTGCTAAGGGATTAATTTTTAGAAGACATGTAACATATAGCATTATGGTTTATATTTGTCAGCTGAGACTCACATTCTTATTTCTGACACAAATTTTGAGCAGCTCAATGGATCTGAGTTGCAGGATTCACTTCAAATGTAGAGTCAGTTTATGTCAGTTGCCAGTGTGTTGACTGAACTAAAACAGATTAAACTTTACAGTGGCGCAGCCAATATGGGAAGCCCACCCTTGTTCTTGGGAGGGAGGGGGCTTGAGAATTATCAGAGTTACTTCAAAACAGTGGGATCAAAATGAAGAACTATAAACTGATTTTATAAAATAATAGCATCTTTGATTACCACAAAATAGGGAAAGCAGTAGTGAGGAAGTAGGCACACCACTGGCAGGTAAAAATACAAAACTTTTTAAGAATATCTGAACATTCCCTATGATTGGGCAGGAAAACATCCTACTGCTATTAGCAGCATGTTTTGATCAAAGCAGCTGTTCAAATGTCAGGATCTCCTCAGATCTGAAATTGGGAAGAAAACCAGACGTGGATTCAATCATATATCTTTTACACAACTTGACTTACAGGAATGTACAAATCCTACTTCTGTGACTACAGAATATAATCAAACAACCTGACAGCTTCTTCACTCACTCTTTCAAGACTCTTTCTGCCAGAATCTTAATCCAAGAGTCACCTCCAGGCTTCCCACAAGCCTGCACAGCAGAGTTGCTTAGACTGCCGAAGCTGCTTTTTCTCTCTTTCAGTGTGTGGTCTCACTCCTCCTCTACCCAAGCCACATCACACAAGCAAACAGGCACAGCAATGTGTGTGCACACACAGACACACACTTTTTCAGGAACCTCATGCAGCCAAAGTATCTCTGCTCGGAGCATTCAAATTCCTGAGTAGCTATGTCTCGCCTTTATTTTGTGCTGATTTCCGAAGAATTTAAGAGTCCTGGGGACTCTTAAAAGAAGTGAAAGCACAATCTTGATCCAGAAACTGTAGCATTAGTTGTCCTCATCCCTAAAAGTAGGCAGATGCTGTAAGGAAGGGAGCAATCTCCTTGCTCATCCTAAGTGAAGGGGCATGATTCCCTCTCAAGCTCCAGGCCCAACCCAGCAGCTCAGCTCCCTGCTTACAAACGTGATGTGTGAGGCCTCAGCTCTCAGATACGGTCTGTGAAAGGCCATAGGCAAAGAAGCACAAAGAGGCATAAGAACAAAGCTAAATTCCCAGTCTGGGTTACTTCCAAACAGGTATAGTATCTACATTTAGGTGTCTAATTACTCATCTCTAAGTACTTCTAAGATTCAATGCTCTGAGGTATTAGTTTTTTCTGGACCTCCTTCTTAAAATTCCTGCCTATATGCAGCTAAAAATTAGACTGTTTTTTTTTTCAATGGCTTTGGTTCTGATTTTCTGTTTCAGTCAGGCTTGAGCAGTTTACCTCAGAGATATGAATCTTCATGCTTCCACTGTAAATGAATCTGCACTGGGCCCTGAAGGTGTGAATCCCTGGCACATAGCTCTGGTAGGCTCTTACTCTTAGATAATTTTAGGTATGTAGAGATGCCAAAGAGTACTTGGGTTTGGAGTGCAAGACTGCTTGTATGCACAGTAAATATCACATGAACGTTTACTGGTACAAAACACCTCTGTTAACAGAGACTGTGCATGAAACTTTTTTTTCCAAATATCTCCTTCTTTCCTGGAAAAAGGAATTTTGTTAACAACAGTTTTCACTCTTCTTCTTTCTTCCTTTTACCATCAAAGCTTCCATATACCCCTGTTCTCTATTTTCCATTTGTGGAACTCACAGAAATGATTTTGTTCCCAGAGACAACACTACACAGATTTGCTTAAACTGGAGCTAAGTGGAGAGAGAGAAAAAAAGAAAGCCTAACTATATCCCATTCAAATCGTGGATTCTTTACACTTCACAGGCAAAACTTTCTTGGGTAGGAAAATAAATAGAGAGTTCTTATCTTCCTAGCTTGCATTCTTTGTTACTCCAACACCACTCCACCACCGCCCACCAGAGCAGTAATATGGTGGTGTCTGAGGAGTCTGAGAGCAGCTGCAGCACTGCAGAGGGCAATGACTTGCACTACATGTGGCAGAAATAGGATACAGGAACTGATGGAAGGAAAGAGAGGAGCTAAGCCTCTCCTGACCAGCACAGTTGCGCAGAGCGGTGTTCAGCCAGTGACCATGTCCAGACCATCCCAGCGTTGGCTGTGGACTGAGTGATGGGAACAGAAGAGAGACTAGTCCTCTTTCCCTTGCGCTTCCCAAGATGCTGTTTCTTTTTAAAGGTGTAAAATGGCCTTCAAGGAGTGATAAAATCATGCTTGAGAGAGAATATTTCATATTAACTAAACATTGCTTTGGTTTTTTGCACATGAAATGTAGAATTCAATTTGGAAGTGCGCCCTGCAAGTTCCTGGAGATCTCAAGTACTGGAGAGTTAGTTACTTCTCTGAAATTCACCCTGCAGACTGGTGTGAAAAGCTTTAAACATCTATACATATCACCTTATAAGGTATTTTTTAAAATTCCAAAACAATGAATGTAGATTTTCAATCACACTAGCAAGTAATGACCACACAATGGTAATGAAAGGCATTTGAGAATTACAATGCAAGTGACCACTAAATCTATTTTTGGTCAGTGTATTTACAGTATTGAATTACTAACTTCCCTCATTTGCTTTGTGTCCTGATTTGTGGACCATCCACACTGCTAAATGATAGCTTGTTCCCAGCAGCTCCTTAATTCCTTCCAGAGAAAAACTGAGATGTACTGTTGGATCTTGCGGTGCCAAGTGAAAACCCAGGGCAAATGTTATGTGCTGCACGCACCATTAATCTATTCAGGAATAAGTCTACTCTCATCTCAAAGAAACTGATGAAAAGCCGTGCTGGTGCTGGTGTAGGGTATGAGCAAGACACTAACTGGTAATTGGAAATGTAGACAGAAAGAAGAGGGGCAAGACAGCATGTACATTTTGGTGATATACAGTAGTCTGTCATCCATCAGAAAAGATTTTCTGAGAATAGTACTACAGGGTTATGTTTTCATTGGGTGAAATGAGCAGTTAGATTTCTATTTATTTGGATACCCTGATACTTGATGAGATACTAGAAACCTCAGGAAATTAAAACGAGCAATATGCTTAGAGTAAGGCACTATCTATTTGTAAGTCCTCCTATCAGTTTCTTCCCAAGATATTGAGAGAAGAGGCTGTACAGGTGGCCAAGAGGGGCAATGAGTCTTGACTGTATGCTGCACATGAGGCCCTGTCTTGGAGAAGACAGAGACAACTGAGCAAATCATTTAAACTTTAAAGGGAGCAAGACGATGTTCAATGGTCTCATTAAATTCCAGCCTTAAAAGTACAGTGGATAGAAAAGATAGAAAAGCCTTTTTGCTGGTAAACGTGTCAACATTTTTTGCAGGCTCATACAGATGAAATCTAAATCCTAAACTTTGGAAACTTGTCACTACCCAATGCAGATAGGATGTACTGACACAAGCAAGAAACTCCACATACAAGAAAAAAAAAGCAATAGTAAGAGAGAAAACTGAAATACTTAAGAAAACAGTAATTTTAAATAAAAGAAAGTCACTTAAATACAAGAAAGTTGTCTTCAGGAGACTGGAGAGTGAACTCATTTACAGACAATCTTACATTTTCAAAAATAAATTTTCTAACCCATGAGAGCACTGAGTTGTGGAGATTAATCTCTTATCTATATCTTGATGTTTTGAAAATTCAGAGCTTTCTCAGACCAACAGAATGATTTCCCAGCGGCTCTGAAATACTGTAACGTCATCCAGAGTTCCTACATGAGCTTTTTCTTTGGAGTCTCTAGGATAAATTCATAAATTCTACAACAGAATTGATGTTTGTGTCTGCTAAGACAGGAGATGTTGATATGACACAGTTTTTTTTAGAATCATTACTAGATGTAGCAAATACAGAGGAGATATTAGAGAAAGAATCAACCTTAAATACTACTCACAGCAACTTATTATGAGGTTCTATCTACCACATGGGAAAAATGCCCTTTTACTGCTAGTGATTTCACGTCTATAATGAAAACAGTAAAATAGCCAAATTTGTTGTTGTTGTAAGGCAGCTTCCAAGTATGCTCTAGATAGCAACCAGAGACTGAAACCATGCCAGAAAAAATGGATGAAGCACACAATTTGGTAAAAGAAGACAATACTTCTCAATGTATTCCCAAAGTCCTTTAATAATTTTTAAGACTGAAAATGGAATAGCTAATTTCTTCCAGAAATTTGTTTGTGGTTAAGATTCATGCAGTTCACTTCTGCAAAGTGGTGGAAAAATGAAGATGTAAGATAAGACATAAGCTTAAAATGCTTTGAGCAAAACTGAATTCTCGTAAAACATGCTCACATTTGAATGTAGAATCTTCTGGCTGGTTTCGTAGAATCAGAGAATCATAGAATGGCTTGGGTTGGAAGGCACCTCAAAGATCATCTAGTTCCAACCCCCCTGCTGTAGGCAGGCTTGCCATTCACCAGATCAGACTGCTCAGTTTTGATTTGATCAAAACTTCCTCCTAATTCAGTGCATGGAAGCAAGAGAATAATGGATGAGAGTCAGTATCATCAGAGGTTGCATATTGGCAAGTTCTAACTTGTTAGTGGAACAGGAGTCCCTGGTGTGTTCTTCTGTTGTAACAGAGTGCTGCAAACTTTTCCTATATTGAATGATTGTGTGATTTAATATGCTGGAGTTATAAAGCATGTGCTCAGGTGTTCCATTTGATAATTATCAATGCATTTCTCACTGTCCACTTCTTTGTCAGGAAAAACATTGAAGTACATATCTGGGCAGGAGAAGTAACAACTCTGACATTGCTAAATTCATCCTTTAGTAACCCTAGAAATGTTGACAGTAAGAACATTTATATGTATTCATGATACCTTCTTGCCTCTTGGATCAGTCCTCAGAGACATAATTCACAATGAAAAGGCATTCTTTAAGAAGTAAACAACAAAATATCTGAAGCCCATAAGGCCATTATGGAACTTACACGGTCTGATTACTTCTCCTGTACCAATTCTCTACTTGCTTATTTATAATGCTGGAGGATGTTTCTAGATTCCAGGGGCATGGCTGGGTAAACAAATAGCTAGCACTTACATAGGGTTAACAGGGCTACTGGAAGCCAGGAGGAATATCTTGGGAAGAAGATAATGAATTGCCTGTAAGACATGAACCAACAAAGTAGCCAAATGGAACATCAGCTGAATCTGTTCTTTCCCCGTGATTACTGACAAATTAAAGCATTCTGTACACCTCTAGTTCCTTTGGATTTCTGTATTTCTGAATTTCTGACTACAGACACGAAACAACACTGAGAAAGGTTTAATGTAACAATAACTATAAGCACATATAATTTAACAATAAGCAAAATAATTTAACAATAAGCACATATAATCTAATTATGAAAGATGGATAAATCTTCTGCTCTTGTATAATTTCTAGTTTCGCCTCCTCAGCTATTAGATGGGAGATACTTTATGGCACAGAATTGTAAGAAATACATGCAAATGTTATGAAAGAACTCTGAGGTTTTATTTTGATGATCTCACACGTATGCTGTTCATAAATTCTTAATCCCACCCCTTCATACATTTACAGGGCTAATAATTAGAAATTACATATCAATTTTTTCCTGTGGGACTTTTATTTCATTCAGCATGGAGCATCATTAGAACTGTCAGTGACTTCCCTAAAATCCTCATTAGAACCTTGCTGGCCTTGCAAGACCTGAACCTATTGAAGAGAAGCTCATTTTTCCTGATTTTTCTCAGCAGCAGTCTTCTAAACCTTTAGAGAACTGGGCTTCTGAAGCCCAGAGTGGGGCCAAAATCTTTGTTGGCTGTCTTCAATTTACATCTAATTAAGTCTATGAGTAAGCAAACTCATAGACTGCTGTAATTCTGCGCTCTCTGAGACTTTCAGTTGCCACAGATTGTTGAAACCACTGCTGAGCTATATCATCTTCAATAAAATACACCTCCTAAAATCTACTGGTAGCAGTTTTCAGCACAGATTATAGTTGGCCCTCCATAATACACTGTCAGCACTAACTTACTGGCATTGTTGGGATATCCTTTCTGCTGCTGCTTCGCTGTTTTAATTATATGGCAGCAGTGTTAGGATTATTCATATTAAGATTCTGTACTAATGCATATCACCATACTGTGAATATACCACTCACTTATATGCAAATTCAGAGGCAAAGCCCATATAATACTTCTTTCCTTGCCTCTGATTGGAAATCTAGTTAAAAGGATTCTACCCCAATAAAAATAGTAAGATGATCAGTGCTCTCAATTCTCAATTATTTTAACAGTCCTGCAGTAGTTGTTGCTCCCCTGAGTTCCCTTGAGTTTCTCAAATGCTCTGGCAAGCATATTTAAAAACTGCAGATTTTTCTTACTAGGGAAAAAAAAAGGAAAGAAATTTTCTAGCATTCCACTTTTGAGGTAAAAGCTTTAAGATGGAAACTTTTATGTTGACAGCAAGAAACAATTAAAGAGAACCAGAAATCTTTAATTTTTTGTTGTTGTTGATGATGTTCAAAATTTTATTTCAAAGCCAGTATGAAGTTTGGGAGATGTGGCTTACTTTTTATGAGAATGTTCAATGCACAACTTTTTACTGTGAAACATAAAATACTGTATGATAGATATTTAGTCTAAAAGCAGAAGAAAAAAAGTGCTTAAAGAAAGTGGCAAAAGAACTTGAAAATGTTACTGCAAGTTAGGAAAAAAAAGTCATCCTTGAAGAACCAGGTGAAAAAACCCTTTCATCATATTATTCAGGAAGCAAGATTAGGATAACTGCAACATCTGCTGTGTGCTCATATTGGTTTTGATCCCAAACAAACTCTTCTGTGCAGCTACATGGGAAAGAATCCACAGTGTGGTAGGTAGCAGATTTTGAAAATGTCAAGATTTTGCTGACTCCTCTTGTATTTATTTTGTTTTCTTTCTATGCAACGTCACTGAACAAAATGATGAATGGCAACTTACATCCTACATTTTAACTTTCACAAAGCTGTTGACTGTACGAGTGTTCGACTGATACTGGAGACTCACAGATTCCTTGCTAAGTTATCTAATTTTTTTTTGTGATCCTAAATTCGTCACTGCAGCCAAGAACTAATTTCACAGCTTAGTGTCCTCAGACAAGAGCATGCATGTTACTTCATGGTCCTTAATCCTGTCACTGACTTCTACTGTGTGACAGCAAAATCCTCTGGATACCTCTGGATGTCTAGAGAGACAATCTCATTTTTTCTCTAAGAAACAAAGCTTTAAGGATCTCAAAGCTTTTAGAAACCTGGGGGCAGCAAGTGAAGGGTTTAAGACCAGAGCTTCTTTCCAGAAGCTCCATAAATCAACGTTTTTGGACAACCCAAAGGCTGAAGAAAAATAGTGATCTGGAAGGATCTACTGCCACATGACCATGACAGAAAGAGCACCATTACAGAGACCCTGCCAAAGGTTAAGATTAATTGGTGGACAGGAACATCTGTCTTATCCAGAGAGCAAATTAGTTAGATTGGATTAATGTACTGTCCAAGGGATGTGTAATTATCACCTTCCCATCCAAAAAAAGAAAATGGCAAGACATCTTTTCTGGTAGCAAAAACAATAAGCAACAAACATGAATGAAATTACTTCTTGAAAATATTGTTATGTTGACAGTCTCTCTGCTCTCTGCTCTGATGTTGTTTATACCTGCTGGGTCTCTCTGTCACTGTATTACTACCATTACTACCAATACTCTCTGTATTACTACCATTTCAAATTGAAATTTGCAAGTTACAGAATGCACAGTAACACAGTTTTGCTTCTTTAGATATTGTGTATGATAGAATAATTTAATTCTTAACCAGCTTATTTATCTCATAAATTCTCCTCCCTGCAATACTGTATGAGAGTCAGGAAATGTACTTTTTTGTATGTATTTACTAGGAGCTCTCAGCAACAGGGTACTGTTTTTATAGCAAAGTCAGAACATCAGTGAGAAAGGCATGGACCTCTCCAAGCAATTTCTCTTCTCTGCAGTCGTACAGCTAGAACTTGTCAAAGGCTGTTGCCAGAGCAACAGAAACCTCTCACTAAATATCATTTCTGATGTGAGACAGCTGTACCTCAAGGAAATATGAAGGCAACTATTTTGAAATGATGGGCGTCAAAGTAAGCTGTTAAGAAAATGCAGTACTACAATAAACAATCTTAAAAAATCAGTTTTGTGGTCTCATCTTTCGTAATGCTGCCTTCCTAATAAATAGAAAAATAAGCTATAAAATAGTGTTTATGAGGAGGTTTTTAGGATAAACTCAGTCCTTTTCTCCAAAGATGAAAAGAAGCTCTTGATATTATAAGATTAATGACTCAGCTGCAGGATGAGTTCAAAGGACTGGCTGCGAAGTGTCATGCTGTAGTCATCAGTTCTCTGTGTCTGACCAGGGAGAAGGAGGAAAGAAACCAAGCTGTGCAAAGCCAGAAGGACAGCAGGAGTAAAATGGCTTTTGGTTCTTGAGGTTGAAAACAATGACTATGCTTCACTGTTGTACAATAGGTGCTGAAAATTAACACATTCATGCAGCTTTCTTTTACCATTTGACTTAGCATGCACATCTTCACTGCAGTAGCAATTCCCTTTCAGTACTGAGTTAGTAAAGGAACATTCAAGCTTATAATGGTTTTAAAAAAGTGACTGAGGACTGTCTAAAAAGAAGTCTCTTATTCATAATAATTACATCTTACACTCAGTTGACTATTTATTCTTATAATTTTTATCGAGGCTCAATTTCAAGTTGAGATTCATCAAGCAGATGTTCTTTCAGGCACAGAACATATGTAAGCTGAGTTATAGCACAAATATGTCAAGTGAATGTCACTGCTCTGTTTTCTCAGAGATGGAAAATGGTAAAGAAAAGATGTGTTGCTTATGAATGTCACTCATACCTATTATCATCTTTGCCTCAGATGTGAAAAGAAATGAAGAGTGGTGGGATTAGAAAGTGAACACCGACTTTTGCATATTTATTTCTCACTGGGGATGTCAAACTGCAAGGTGCTGAGCACTCTGTCCCTTATTAGACTAGTCCTGTTCATTTCTGTGAACCTATAAATTTATGTCAGAGTATAAGCCTCTCTGAAAACAAGGTCAATAAGAGCTTCTGCGGACTTTCATCCTTATCAGATTAATCCATCCACATTTTATGCTCTCCATTTATGACTGTTTTATGAAGGTTCTCACCTTCTAAATGGATATTTTTTCCTTTAAAGTACACCAATGAGGACCTGTCCAAGATTTTTGACACTTGCATTTTCTGCATGAGGTGTACTGTTCCTGGTATCCTACTTACCTTCTTCAGGAATTAAGGAAAGAAATTTTCACTTTTGCATAAAATGTAGTTTAGTATAGGCTATTGAGAGTAATCACAGGGCTGTGAGCTATTTCCGTGTGAATCAATTTAATGTCACACAGTTTATACATCTTCTAAATATACTGCTAGCAATGTTTGGACACAACTGTAACTATAGAACAGATTGTATTTCAAAATGTCAGGAATCTAGCTACGAATATTTTTCTAAATGATGTTTCAGCTGTCTGGCTTCCAGGAGCTCCAGTACTGGAACACTTAAATGAGAGCAAAATAAGAACATATTTATTTACTGAAACGATTGTTTCTAGAAATATATTTGATGAATCCTTGTCATTAATGTTGCTTCTGTACTCACAACTGTCAAGATTGGAACTATGATCACACTATTGCTTGTTGGTATTATGCTATTACAAATCAAATGCTTATTACACATACATTTGGTAAAGAAGAAACCATTTCTACCCTCAGTTTGTCACTTTCCTCCATTTCTGCAAATGAAGATCTATCCCCTGGTAATAAGCTTGCTTTGTTTGAAAACTTCATTTGAATTTCAGAAGTAACTGCTCTTATCCACAAGTGTTTATTTTGCTTCTGGCTTCACAACTGAATCATCTATAAAAATGGTGTAATAATACAGACGCTCCTTCTAAATTACAAAAAGTACCTCTGCCCTTTGATCTCATTCTTTCCATGGATCCAGTGCAGCTATTTACTCATACACTATCTCCTTACCTCAGACAGGAAGATGATCCTTTGGCGGATTCAGACTCCCACATATACAAAGGCCAGAAATGAGAATACCAGCAGAACATACATGGAGCTCCAGCAGCATTTCATAAATCTTCATCACAGAAGGGGAGATACTCCTGTCTTTTAAGTAGTTCTGAGAACAACTGCTGAGACAAGAAGCAAGAATTTCCAGAGTCTGAATGCAAACCTTGTGTGTCTAGCAAGTATTTTGAGATAAGCTCCTGCAGTACCTTTAAAATGTCAGAGAATTAAATGGGAATTTGACTGATGACTCCAGTGAAGATGTGGTTTTACTCCTATCTTAGTAGGCTGAGCCAGTGAGCACTCTGACGGCTGTCAGGGAGATCAAGGTCCTACACAAAAGGACCCTTGAATAATGTCTTCTGTCTTCATGAGGTCCTTCAGACAATATGACTGAGTGGAGAGGGGAGAAAATGAAGGCTTGCATGATTTCCCACATTTTTTCTCCTAGTGGAGCTGGAGTAAAGAATCTCAGTTTGAGACCCTTAATTATTAAAAGCCTTGGTAGTCCTTCCCCCGTTCTCTCATGACTCCTTCCTGTACCCCAACATTTTTTTTTCACTTAAAAATCCATTTGATATCTGAGTGCTGAGCCATGGCCCTAAGTTGTAATTTTCCCAACAGGTTATGAAGTCCTATTTGTGCTGTTATTGGTTATTACTTTCTGGATGTTCTTTCACTTTAAACAGTATAAAAGCAAGCACTGTAATTTCTTCTGTCTTTGAAACGCAAGAGAGAAAAGTTGTTTTTTTTTTAAAAAATTTGTGAGATCTTAATCATAAATTGGTTTCTTGGACAGAAATATTCACTTGGCATTAAGCAACAATAAAAGCCTTTGCTTTCACTTCAGACTGCCTTAGAACATTTCAAAGGCTACAGGAAATATTCTTTCTATGATTTACGCTCTATCTTAATTGTGCAGCAGTATTTCCAAAACAGTATTGAAGGATGTTCTTTTGTGGGTAGCTAAGAACAAAAAAATCTTGTTTAATTTTTGAGCTATGTATATTTTCTTGGCAAAGAATAATTTGAGAGATGGATAAAAGATAGCTTTTTTGCTCCAAGGAAAGGCTTCGCTCTAGCAGACGGAATTTTGTTACCAATGCAAACCTATTATAAATTGAGTTGAATTTGAAGGAGAGAAAACTAGGAAAATTGATATTTCCCTGGCTACTTCCCAGAGACTTTTGGTTTGACTGTTTTTTAATACATATTTGTCATGCAAGGCATCTGAGTTTTTGTCCTCTGTTTCTCATTTTTGGAAGTAAATCAATATCAGGGCTGAACACAACTTTGCATGGAAAATGGAAGGAGTGAACAAGAAACAATTTTGTTGACCCCATCTTCTCCTGATATGTATGCTGTTTTATGTTTCCTTTCTTGTACTACTGCAACCCTGGGTGTGGGAATAGAAACAAGATTTTTTCTAGAAGCCTGACAAAAAATACAGATCATCTAAACACCTCCTCCATCAAACTCAACATTAAATAGTGTGTAGAACCAACCTTCCTTCCTTTCTTTTTTCTTTCCTTCCTTCCTTCCTTCTGTTCTTCCTTCCTTCTTTCCTTTCTTCCTTCCTTTCTTCCTTCCTGGTACCTAGATTTATGCAAACAGATATTTTCTTTTTACTGCAGGCACTGAATTTGGCTTTCTGCTTAACTGATGGTAAAATTCACATGATATGTCATACAGTAGTGCCACTGTCCTGATGGTTTTTTTAACTTTCTTTCAGCATTGTTCTTTCTTTCTGACACCTCCTGTAGAGATTATATGCTGATCTGAAGTGCAAGTTTGCTTAAAAATAATTACAACAAATGAAATACTATACATTTTCATACTGCAAAGCCTATTCACATTTTAATGGCTTATTTTTGCAATTAAAATTCCGTAAATTCCTAATAATTGCCCATTATTTGCACTCAGCGTATTAGACTAAAATGGAGTTCCTTTTATGATGATTTCTCTGGTCCCTGATGATGCTCAGTGCATCCTGTCCAGAAGGACACAGATAACTTCCACTCACTGATAGTCACAGTTGTTGGTAGATGCTACATACATACAAATGCATCCCATTGTCATCAGGATTACTTTTATCTCAAAATAAGTTGGTTCCTTTGCCACAGCTCTCCACTTCCCAGAATGTGCAAAATGGTTTTTCACCGCTTCTATGTTAGCAACAGACCCTCACTCACATGCATCTCTGTGTCATTTGGTGGAACATTACTTTAGATCTGTAGACACTATCCATGTGAAAAATGGTTCACTTTCTGGTTACAAAGCTTTCTACGGAAGCTGATGCTGACCATACATGAAGTAGCTGCGATGGTGGCAAAAAACTTTCACTCGTCATATATTGTACTTGGTTGCAAAGAGGCTGTTTTCCTCCCTTGAGAGTTTGACTGTAGTCTTTTCACACGTCTACTGCAAACTTCTGGCAGACTCTCAATGCTGATGGGCTACAGCCACCATAAGCACAGTCAGAAAACGAAGAGATATGGTACGTGATAAAAGATACATCTTTCTAAACCTATTGATCATGCAAGATACTATATTTCCACCTTAAAATGAATCTTGGGAAGCAAAACACTATTATGTTTGTTGTCTGTCCTTTTCCTTTCTTTTGTCTCTATTTGGCTCTCGTGAAAAAAATAGGTGATATTTAAAACAAAGTGTAACATTTACAACTGAAATGTATGTTTGTGCTTCCAAACACACTTTTAAAGGTGTCCAACTCTATTTACATTTACGTAACTTCAACTTACTGTCCAAAGAAGATTTTGAATGTTTTCAGTCAAGGTCTGCTTTTTTAGCTTAGACAAGTTGGAAACATTGTCCTCTCCAAAACAAACTTATTTTTTCAAAATTTGACCTACCTTTAAAAATTTCCAAATAAGCAGCTATTTGTCCTGTTTCTGGTTTCAATCAAAACTAAAATAAACACATCCATATTTCAAAATGCTCTAGTTGCTAAATATTCCTTGTCCGTATTAAGTCAAAGCAACGATGCAAACCAGAGCCTGAAGTAGCCAGAATTGTTCGTGCCCATGTAAATCAAAATTGGCAAGGTTTGCAGAGTTCTAGCTTTTGGTTTGCCCTGGACTTCTCAATATTGCAAAACAGACTTCTTAGCTAGGAATCTTAAAGATGCTCAGAGAATTAAACATTTAGAGAAAAGAAAGGCTGTGCAAATATTTACTTATTATACTACTTTGGTACTTTCAGATCCAGGACTTCAAACTATAGTTATACTTAAGTTTACTGGGAGTAATTCCACTGAATTCAGTAGAAAAACTCATTGACTTAAAGTTAGACACAGATGTGTTTGCAGACTGAAATTTTATATCTTATATGACTGGTATTAAATTCACCTTCCAACTGTAGCTTTAAAGTTCCTTTCATAATGGAACTCTGGGGAAACAGGCTTAGAAATAGTGTATGGCTCTGAGAAAATATTTTGAGTTCATAAATAATATGATAGAGGATATTTTCAAACTTTGGAATAACTTTTCAATTGAGACAAGTCTAAAGACTAGAAGAAACACAAAGCTTGATTTAAACATCGGAATATATTGCTGGAGGGAAGAGAATATACATTTTCAATTTTATGAATTAGGTTTTGCTGAATTATCTCATTTACTGCCATACTTTTTGCATTTGCAAGGGTATTATTTTACAAAACATAAGAAAAGAAAGGACATTTCATGCCTAGGGTGGATTCTAATGTTCTGTGAATATGCATTGTATATGTCTCTTATCTGACATTTAGGTATGATCACATTCTATGTAAGGAAGTGAGAGAACTCAGTACAACAGGCTCAGCAAATCCTTGTTTTTGCCCTTTGCACTGTAACTGTGACACAAAGTGAAAATATCTGTCTGCAAAACTCTACCAGTTCACAGTGCTGCCTGCCCTTGATGGAAATGATTGAATGTGGTGCAGGGTAATAATACATAGGGCTCAGCGTGCTTCCAAAGAAACAAAGCAGTGCTCATAAAGTCGTGTTGAACAGTGAGGGTGAGAGGCCCATAGTCCCCACTTTGTGCTGTAAGTGTAAGCAGGATCTGATCTGGAACTTGCAATATGGTGCTGAGAGCTGAAGGAGGTGCCTGAGGACGAGAGAAAAACCACAGGGAAATGACAGCAAAGCTTTCTTTTATAGAACAGAGAGTTACAGGCCTGCTGCAAGAGTGTAGCACTGAGATTGTTGGGCAGTACAAGTGCTTGTGAAGGCAGGACATGGTACGACTTACACGGTAGTAAGTCATCTTTAAGTAAGCTTTTGTTTTTGTATTTGTATTTTTTGAAACATGATTTCTCATTTTAGGAAGCAATTAAATTTAAACTTTTGGGACATTTCTACGAGGCCAAGAGAAACATCCTTGTGTAGTTCTACATAGTTCTAAAGAACCCAAAAACTGAACCTCTCACTTGAAGAAGTACTTTCCTTTCACTTGAAGAATTATTTGTGTAAAAGCCATACGGAGAAAGAAAACTAACAGGATATAGGATTTTCTAAAGACTGCTACGGAAATTCCAAATGAAAAAATAATATCTGCAATCAAAAAAGTTGTTCTCTATAGATTTCATTAAACAATGCTGAGAGGATTGCAGAGAAGGATGATCATTCTACATTGTATCCTCTTATGCTGCTCTATAAGAACCATTGGCATAAGCAATCTAGTCAGAATACTAAAGGTCTTTTAATATGGTCAAGACTTTATGTTTAGGAGATAAGACTTTCTAGTGGAAGTTTCAAGGCAAACAGAAGTTCCAGATGGTACACACAGACTAAAATTTCTGTGCTTCTCTGAGTGAGGACTGCCTGAGCAATACAAAAGAGGTCATAAAAGTTTTGCTGTAGTACCCCTTTCCAAGTACAAGAGGTACTCTGATGTCAGAAGGAATAAGTTCAAAGGCTGCTGAACCCTGTGCCATTCTTAAGAAATTACAGGCTCTGTTGTCTACTATAACCAAACACTTCTCCAGCCTCTGGGGTGTCACAGGAAGGTACAAAGCTTGTTTAATGTTACCTTCCTTCCTAAAATGCCAAATGCTGTACAGCTATATTTCTATGCCATGATCATATCTCTTGACCATGTATCTGAGAGAGAAAGAAGCTGGACTTTCAGTTGACACAGATATACAGGATGTTTGCTTACCATTCTCCATGTCACTTCACTGAAGTGAATTTGCAAGTTGTCTCCCAATCTATTCATCTCTTGCTCAATCAAACCTCTGTACACTGAATTTAGGAACTTTCTTCCTAGTGAAGAATGAGTTCATGACCAGGATTTAGGAAACTGAGGCCTATACAGTTACTTCTTTAGTAAGCACGTTCACTTATCATTACTGTTTGACTTCCTTGATAGAGTTTGTAAGACTTATATGCCTTCTATCTATTACATATGCATTCATATCTAAATGCACAAACACTAGTCAATAAGTTATGAGTGGAAGGTACTTTATTTTACCTTCTAAAGGTGATATACAATTAAAGATCTGTCATTATGGATCAACTTTTCTTGTATTAAAGATTTGGTCCAATTCACTCATCTTCTGATGCTAATGGTTAATTATCATTCCAGGCATAATGCCAGTGAAATCTGTAGAGTTCCATCTCTGATTAAGTCATCCCTACACTATTTTGTTTTAAAGGATTTGCAGAAGCAAAAGCCTCTGAATTAGGGAGCCAGTATGTTATAGGCTATGTCTACATTAGCAAGCAATGCAATATAACTGGAGAGGGTTGGTAAAACAGAGTGCATAGGACCTCCATGCTATGTGTTTTAGGAGTTTTACTTCAGACTAGCGTTTGTGTGATCCCATGGACTGAATACTTTTTAGCAGTTAGAATGCATTAGGTGAGCTCTTGGGGAAACTCCCAATTACATTTCATCTGGAAGGATGCAGTTCTGAATATTCCAGAACTTCTCCATTATATATGCCAGAGTGCAGAGATCTATCAGGAGATCCATACACAGATATATTCCTGCTTTAAACTTCAATGCCAAAACAGATTAAACTTCTGTAGAGTTGTAGAAGACCAGGCTTGATCACTCACACTTTACTCTGCTGTGTTGTTTAAGAGATACAAGACACATTTCTGTGACCTAATTCAATCTGAAAGCACATTTTGAGTCCCAACACCATGGTGTCCCATAGCATGAGGCTCCATTTTCTCATTAGTGCTCATTCTTTACTGGTTTGTCCAGTCTTACCTCAAGAATCTCTGCACTGTCGTACTTCCCATATTGACATGCCCCTGAGGTAGCGTCTAAACAGAGTGATACTGCCAGAATAAGAACACTAATTAATGTATAGGTGGCAGTCAGGTTATGAGAGAGACATCACCGAGTTTTACAGGAGTTCATGATCAAGTCATCAGTTGAACTTCTGACTCCAACTCCTTAAACACAAACCTGTATTTCTCTTTAATACAAGTAGTGTGAATTGTGACTCATTACAGTAACGACAAATACACTTATTGCAGTCATGTAATTAGTCTATTTTCTAGTTAGCAAGAATTTGTAAGTGATAAAGTTATAGGCAACAAATACCAAATAAATGAGTAGCTGTCTAACTTATCTTACAAAAGAAGAGATGTCAAAATACTTTGCAATTAGTTTCCTCAGCTTTGGTTTGCTTTAAGAAGCTTGAAAGGGTTTTTATGTTAAACACTACAAACAAGCAGTGTTTACAGAGAAGAATCAATATTTTACTTTCAACCAGCTGATTATTTTACATTAGACCAAACAGAAAATAAAAAGGCTTTTGGGATCGGACCATCTTCTCCAAGTTGCTACAAGCATAGTTTTAAGCCCCAGATTTTCCTTTCCATGACATTATAAAAACTTTACAGAAACAGAATTCCTTCAGATTTCATGGGTAAAACTCTGCTTAGTGGACACTTAATTTGATTCATCCTATACATGTTTAGTGCCTATATTTCAGAGAAAGAATATCAATGATTCTACCATGGCTTTTATGAGCTATGAGATTGTGTGGAGCTCAGAAGTAGGTGATCTTTTCTGTCAGAGAACTCAGAAACAAAGCTGTTGTTTCAGAACTGTAAGAATCTAAAGGTTAATAGATTATTTATGACAGACAGACCAATGCATGAGTTAAAATAAACAGAGATATAATAAACCTTGATAGAACAGATTATTGTCAGGTGCTCTTACCTGAAAATACACCGTTTGGATAAAGATTTTTTTTTTCACATAAAGAGTGATGTGTCCATGTTTGTGTCTTTCTGAAGATAAGTAAGAAGAAGAAAAGTGAGAAAAGAGAGAAGAGGGGAAGAGAGGAAGAGAAAAAGAGGAAAAAAGAGGAAGAAGTCAGGGCAACAGTGAAGAAATATCCTGCTATTGCACTCTGATCACATACGAAAGCTATCATGTTAATAAGTAAAAAATTCCCATTGTAGACCATGGTAAATGACTGCTATGTGATTCATATTTAGTAGGAGATATAAATAATAGTGTAGACATGCAGTAATATTGCAACTAAATAATGGGTGGAAATCAACTCTACAGCAAATATATCTTACAAGATGGAACATTTGGGAAACATAATCTGAAACGCTGAATTCAACAGGAGTGAACCACGCTGAAAATGAAAAAGAACTAGCTGCAAGGAAACAGTAATGATAAAAGGACTTATCTAATGAAAAGATACATTCTTTGTGTCACCAGAGACTTGTGTTACCAGAGACCAGTGTCTTACACAGAAGTGTAAAGGGAGAATGCAGCAGGACCAAAGTGGGGAGAATCTTGTGTAGACTGACTTAATGAGGTGCCTTTATGGGGTACATCTACTCATCTGTCTACCATATTAACAAAGTACAGCAGTAGCCTAAGTTATTGAAAGACTAGAAAACTCTAAGACTAAGGTATCCCCTTATTCAAAGTCTTAGGAAATCAACAAGACCAGTATCATGAGCAAGCCAGGCACTATTAGATTTTAAGGAGCATTTCTAAGTGAAACTTAGATTTCTCCAGGCAATGTGCTTCACTGAATCATTGAACTTGGACTCAGAAATACTACTGATAATTTTTCCAACATCCTGCCCCCAAAAATCTTGATTGTGCTCCCGCCTCTTTGTATGTTCATTCCTTCTCTTTCTTATTTATTTAATTTGGAAATCCTTCAGTATAGAAAATTAGCCAAGGACAAGAGACATGGTTTTGGATGGAATTTCTAGGTGCAGTTAGCCCACAGCAGTAAATCTTGAACATAAAATTTAAATATATATTCACAATGTAGGCTACTTATTATCAGTCAAGTCTAAACTCCATTCCTATCACTTTGGCTCTTTTGGTTTTAGTCACACAAACACAGTTTGAGAAATGTTATGTTCATCTCAGAGGGATATTATTATTATTATTTTCTTAGCTGGATTTGAACAAAACATTGTAACTGCTCTAATTTGCCACAGATGCAATTTTTCACTATAATTTTGCCTAATATTCTATTATAAGTTCTCTTATGTAAACTAATTAGTATTCTAGATGTAGTGCAATGCTGATACTTATGCAGGATGCAAACTCACCCAGGAAGTTTACAGAGTGCAAGATTCTATTAGGAATGTCCCTAAAATATTCTGTTAATGCAATTCAATTAAACAATTTTAAACAAAATTATCATGTGGTCTTGGACAGCTGTGGTTAGCACAACACATAAAATACTGAATTCTAAGGAAGATCTTGTTTTGTCAGATAGAAGCACAAAGCATGAATTTCCACAGAGGAAAGATTATGGGAGATTAATCTTTCAGAGCTACAAGATGACATATGCAGTCAGCATGCAGACTAGCATATGTACTGTATGCAATGCAAAAGGAAAGAATTTCTTCATAAGTCTGTGCTTTGTTCCTCAAAAACCATTCCTTCTATAAAATCTTTTTGCAGTTTTTCTATCAAACAAATTCAAGAAACCTAGCGCGACTGGCATTTGCAATACAATTCACCATCAACAGTCACCTAATCAAATAGTAGATACTTGAAGATGTTTTTACTAGAGATCTTATGTCACATTGAAATTGTATAATTTGGATGATGACGCAAAATTAAAAAGCCAGACAATATTCTTAGTTATATTTGCAATTTCAGTGAGTTCTTCTCATAGTTCCTTAAGTGTAAAGCACACTAGACCACCTAGTCTCCTTGCTTCACTTTGGGGCTCACACTCCACCAAAACCTCATTTGGTTTTAGATCTATCTTCTCTACCTCTGAATGACACCCACATTCTAATACACCCTTCTGCACTAACTTTTCCTCTGACCCAACTCTCTCCATCTAATCCAAATTATGAGCTAATCTCCACCTTGTCTTCTATCATTTCTGATTTCCACTTAAACAAAACATTTCCTAAAATGAATCGTGGGGGAAGCATCCTTCATGCCATGGAAAAAGGCTGGCAGAGCATCAAAGGACTCCAAACTATTGTATCTGGTGAGTAGTCTATTCTAGTGCTCAATTGTTTTACATTTGGGAAGTATTCCCTCTTGTTTAACCTGAATTTCCCTTGCCGGAGATAAGCACACTGCATTTTTAACAACCAATGAAGACAGTAATCTGTTTCCACTCTTTTCACAGCAGTCTCTCAGTACCTAAAGATTGGTCTCATGTCTACCCTTGGTTCTCTTTTTTCTATACTAAAAAATTATCTTTTCGATCTCGGAGGTCAGATTATCTAGACTATTGATCATTTTGCTGCTTCCCTCTTGTTCATAGCTTTCTCAAAATGGGCTTCCCAAACCAGAGCATAATATTGCAGATGAAGTTTTTTCAGAGCTAACTGGGGGAATTCAGATGAATACTTCTAAGCTGTGTTGTAAACACATTTTTATGTGTTTTATGATCTAAATCTCCTTGCCCTTTTGCTCAGAAATGCCATCTCATTGTTTGTTCTTCATCAACACAAGGCTGCCTTTGAGGAATTCTTTTGTCTTTCCTTTGTAGAAGCCTTATCAGGACCAGAACCAGAGATAGTAGTAGAAGGGCATAGATGGGTCTGGTTGGTTGGATTGATGTCCTTTCAGAAGACACTGCTTCATGATTTAAGCACACAGAAAAAACACTGTAGAAAATACACTTCATTCTCCTGGCCTACCTAGCCGTAGCTGATCATATTTGAAAAAGCAGTGCTGCTCTATCACGAGTACTCATAACCTAAGAGTCCTTCAGTACTCCTCCTTCACAGTTGTACTGATCCTAGCCAGAAGACCATTGCACATCATGGAGTTGGTGAACCATCAGAGCAGGTTCAAGTCTGTGTTATGTTGCATACAGAGCATGGTCTTCAGGCCCGTGCTCAGTTTGTCTGTACAGCACATGCTCCTTGCATGCAAGATAAACACAGCCGTCTAACTGCAAAAGAGGAACTCGCATGCAGCTCCCGACTTGCAGCTGGCAATGATGCCACATGCATGGCCCTGCCTTTTTCTAAAGCTGCAAGATCTCATGTGAACATCCTTGTTATTTGACAGTAAAAATGATGAACTGTTTTATTTTAAGAAATTGATGCAAGAGCTTGAATGACTGAAATGGGAACACCTTTCCATGGACAGGATTTATGCAATGTGCTTTGTCCTGACTGTAGGCCTGTTCAATACTGCACAGCTTGGGTCCCCTGCATGTGCAGTGAGATAACGTTACCTACACCATTCAATAAATGACATTTTAAGAAATATTTTCCAGTGTCTAAGTGCCTTTCTTAATGGAATCTGAGCAAATTAGCATCTCCTAGCACGGAACACCAGCCACTGAGACACTGTCCAAGTATAAGGCACTTCTTTCCCATGCAGAGGCTCAATGTCTCTTACTGAGTTTTCTAACTTCCCAGCTGGCCTCAGTGGGAAGTGATTCCCCCTTTCATCACTGCATCAGTGCGTGATTCCCCCTTTTCATCACTGCAAAACACAGGTGCTAAGTTATTAGTCCTTCATCTATCCATTTTCCTCATCACTCTGATAACATCGGCTTCATTCTTCATATGACTCCTTCCACATGTAAAACCGTGCTAATGATAAGCCAAAAAGCAGCAGCCTTGAGTCATCCCTAGCGGCTACATTTACACCTCCTCAGAGCAGCAGTCTGGGGAGTGGCTGTGAGCACGCCTTGACCTGCCTGCGTCTTCCTGACTGGGACAACATGTGGACACTTGCAGTCAGCCAGCAGCCCGCCTGTCAAGATTTGTTGGCGTGGTAGTGCACAGGGTGTGCTAGGGCACACTAGAGCTTGCAGGCTCTGTGGATACCATCATATCTGGGGCTGTGCATTTGGGGTCATTGCCTGCATCCACAGTCAATCTGGTCTTGGAGGCAGCCTCAGTGCTCTGCCACACAGACAGCATGGATTTTTTTCTCTAGTCAGGACAAATTGCTTCCTCGTGGCGTTTGAGTGTGCTGCTATAACTCATTTTGAACTCTATCTGAGCAATGATTCAGATCCAGTTCACTTCCAGTTCTTGGTGTGAAGGATTGGGTAACCACAGAAACAAAAAGCTATATAGATTAACTAAAATACAGACCAGAGATGTACTTTAAATCAGCACTTTGTCTTCTTCCTATTTTTCTGCGTAACTATCTTCCAAAAAATAATTCTTTCTTTGAGGTAAGAAAGTTCTGAATCTCTGAAGGTTTTATTTAAGCTCAGTTCTCAGTTTTTGAATGGAATATGTGTATTAAGTTTCTACACTTTCATCCTCAAGGATGGTGCTTGCAGTAGAGAAAACAATGCTGGTCTGAAGACAGGAAGGTAATAGCATAAGGTCTGATACTGGCAGGAGAAAATAAATTAAGTCCTCACTGAAACACCAAAATAATTTCAGAAATGGGAACAAATGAAAGAAATATCATTGTACATTTAATGGTTCTTTGGCTTTCTTTAAAAACTGAATAACTAACGCAACTTCTTTGTGTGCACATTGAGTTTACATATATAAGTTTTAAAAGGATCTCTTGGACTTGGCTGTGAAGTATAGGAGAACTTGTGTAGAACTCAGAATTGAAGAGTTAGTGTTAAACATGGTGTGGAATACTTTTCTCCAGATGTAAAAAATTTGCCAGATATTTCTTTCCATCTTTTACTGCAATTTTGAGGCTACCTCTCAGTATAAGAATAGCCCAGATAGAGGAGCAAACTAAAACATTTATTTACTGTTTCTTATTTACAAATCCCCAGAGACAGCAGAATGTTCTCTGCCTTGAGTTACAGTTTTTCCTCTTCACATGTTATAGGGGATTTCCCAGTTCTTTTTGTGTTTTCTTATCACTGGTTTCAGAATCTCCTAATCTTACTATTGAAGTAAAGGCCATTAAATTTCAAATGTATGAGAAATACACTAGGGTGCCTAAGTTCTTTGCTACAATTATGTGCATGTATAATGTGTCCCCACTGGACTTGCTCTTTCATTCGTGTTGACAGAATAAAGAAATTGAGCAACTCATTTGCAATCTTTAAACTGCTCAGCTTTATATCTATATTGATAATGAGTGTCCAAAAATGCAGACAAGGATTTGATGGATTGCTTGCAAAAGCAAGGAGACCTTTCTCTGCGCCCAGAACTCCAGATTAGAAAATATGTTCACCTTCCTCAGAGAGGCAGGATCAGATTTATGGTGCACTTACTTAGCCTGATGCTAAAATAATTCACCCTACGTTACTATAAGGTGCATTAGGAAATGGTTAAAATAGTTAAAAATAATTAAAACCGATGGGAAGATTGTCTATAGACCTGCTTAGCATGAGCCATGAAATAGAAGTGGCAGATGCAGAGGACTCTATTTCAGTCATTCACTTCAATATAAAATTTCGCTCACAAGCAGAACATGTGAATGAGCCAAGTTCCTTCAGCCTTCTTCCTTGTGGGTTTGGGAAATTGCAGGGTTCTTTGTTTCCAAAAAACTATGCTAAGATCTGCTTCATAAAAGTATTTTTTCATTTTTTATCCTATTAATCGCTTTCACTGCTTCTTTAAACTCCAGCGACCCCCACAAACAACTAGCTAATTGAGCTTCCAAAGCTGGAATAAATGAGTGGAAGGATCCTTCAGTGGCTTCTTGAAGTTTGCTTTAAATATGTAGCAGAATGGCCCCTCAGCCTTGCCTTCCTTCTGAGGCTTCTCAGAAGATCTCTCCTTAACAGTATCTGTCAAATTCTGGAAGGGGAGGTAATATATATTGTGAAGGAGAGAAAGAAGGTAAGAGGCAGGAGAAGAATGACAAGAAAATGAGATCCAGGAGGATTGGACAGGCAAAGATTATGCATAGACAGATTCCTTTAAGCAATCAAACTCATGTTTTGGGATTATGCACTGCAAAATAACACCCATGTCTTTTATCTTTCCACTAAAGTGATAAAGATAACAACTGACAGAGATAAGAGTTTTAAATCTTTTTCTACCTCCACAGTGAATTGTTGACCTCTCTTTTTGATGGTCCTTTAAAAGAGTAAGGTAATATTTACTGAGAGTCTAAGTATCCAGGGCCTGGGTGAACGAGGCCTGGAGCAACCTCATCTAGTAGCATGGCAGGGGGTTGGAACTAGGTGATTTTTAAGGTCCCTTCCAATTCAAATTATTCTGTGATTCTATGATACTGAGAGAGATATAGGCAATATTTTTCACATAGAAAATTTTTCCTAAAATGAATTAAGACTACAAGCATCTTGCAGAACATTAATTGGTATGACAGTCACCTATTTGCAAACACATTTGCTCATGATTCATGCTGATTTCAGGCTTGAGGACACAATGAGGGGTAGAAGGAAGCCTTTTTCCAAGCTGTTGTTTCACAGTCTGTGGTCAGTACCAACAACTATGTGCCTGCCAAACTTCTGCATGAATCAAGCATGATCAGGAGACGCTCATGATCCTTTCCGTCTAAGTATGAAAACTGTGTTCTTAATTGCTAATACGCCTTTCTCAGAGAGTCCACAAGCTGGGGCTCAGGAGACAAAAGAGACATTACTGGAGCCACAGTATGATTTAAGATTTAGGGAAACAACCAAGACTTGTCAGAAACAGCAAAGCATTTGCTGGGCAAAGGGAAAATAATATTGAGAAAAGAAAGATGCAAAAAAAAGAAAAATAGGAAGAAAAAGTAAGTCATGAATCTTCAGGTAAGTAAAGAAGAGTGACTGAAGGTCCAAGCTTCTGGGTGTTATTGAAAGCTTTCCTAATGACTGTCTTAGCCTGTCTTGGATTGTATCTGTGTACGCTCCCAGTGGTATAATTCCCATTGTACCACTTACCTGTATTATAAGCATGCCAAAGGATTTAAATAGTTGCAAGGAGAGTATCTGATGTGTGCCACTTATTTTCATTATGAGAGATTAGATGTTGCCCAGAAAATACTTCCTTCAGACACTGTCTCTGGAAGTGCTCTGTGATCATGTCAGGCTCACAGAAAGACTAGCTCCATGGCCTATCATTTCAACAGCTTTGTGGTTAAGGCACTCTGCAGTTTTTTCTTATCTCTGTTACTGATGTCTGACAAAACACAAATTTCTCAGTGACTTAGCCCCTCATTTATAGAATGGAAACGTTCCTGACAAATGTACTAGGAAAATCAGCTTGTTTGTGATGTCCTCGCAAAGTCCATGTGGTGTTGTACTTAGGGGAAAAAATATTTAACATAAGCAACAACTTTTTGACACTAACAAAACAGATTCTCATCCCTCTGTGCCTTCACCCAGCACCTACATTTCTTATTACTAACACTGAAAAATATCTAAAATTTCAAAAAAGTGCATTAGAAAAAACCTGGACAAGATTAACACATACCAGAGGCTAAAGTAATACTCAAATTATCTTGCTGGAAAAGAAAAAATAAACACAATTATCTGAATAAAACCAGAACTTGCAATACTTAGATAGGAGGCATACCAATTTGGATTTGAATGAGTTACCAATTCAGCGCTCATATATCTACTTAAGCTGTCAAAACATTACATGCTGTGGAATATATTATATATATTAGATGGGTCAGATTTAGGCCACTTCCTTCCCACATATGAAATAGGAGGTGGTTAAGTAATGCCTGGATTTTAAGCTTGTTCGTGGCCTCCCATAATCCTATTCTCAAGTCATGTAGTAGGAGCCAGAAGAGGAACAGAAGGAATCAGAAGGAGCAATTTATATGCTTTGTTATAACTGCCTATCAACCTGATTTTCTCAATGATTTCCTCTGACAGAAGCCCTGACAACCAAGCGTGATATACAGCAGATGACTTAATCACTTGACCACATCTCATACTCCAGATGTTGCCACGAGGTTCTCATGGACTTGCTACAAGTTGTTGCAGTCTCTCTGCTGCTCTGCGACCCCACATTGTTATAAGTATGAAGTGGATCTGATCTACTGATCTCTAGTCTGCAGACCAGCTGGCTCCTGCACGTGGTATTGTGAAGCAAATGAAAGTTATGTCTCAGCGGAGCTCAGATACACCCTACTGTGCTGGACCAGTATTCTCCATCCACCAGTGGCAGTAGGAAATGATGTCTGGAGAGAGTGTGTGCTCTTGGCCACTATCCCAATACTACTGCTCCTGTGTCCTCAGTCACTGATTAAGCAATTCCTGACTGATTTTTTCAGGCAGATCCAAATGCTTTTAGCACCTGCTACCTACCTCCAAAATTTATGGCAATAAATTTTAGAACTTGATTGCCTGCTCTGCGAGAAAATAAATACCTCCATCTGTTTTAAACTCATTTTTCTGCTAGTTTTACTGGGTGACACCTAGTTTTATTACTGAAGGATTTGGTGGATTAACAGCTCTTCATTCACTTCACTGAGTGCCTTCACTTTTCTTAGTGAGCATTCTCCACTCAAAATTGAAGATTTTGACTTTCAAGTCTCTTTCTGTAATGCAGCTACTTCATACTCTCTACCATTTCTTATCTTTCTCTGCACCTTTTCTAATTTGACTGTAGCTCTGCAATGTGAGAACAAACTGCACACTATGCTCAAGATGTGAGTACAAGATTTTGTACTGCAGCAAAATGATGCTTTCTATTATGATCTCAATGCCCTTTCTGGTCATGCTTGACTGGTTTTGGGAAGTATTTTCACAGCTATTTTATCGTAAGGATTTCAAAGCATAGCCAGTGATGACTGCAAGATCTCTTCCCTGAGCTGTAACTGCCACTTTCAAGCTCAGCATCCTCTTTTTCTCCAAGGTGAAAGACTTCACATTTTTTATACTGAAGCTAATTGGTCTTTTTTTTTTTTCTTTTTTTTTTTTTTTTCCCCAGTCCTTCATCTTTGTGAGATCTTTCTGGAAAACAAGCTCACCAAAAGGCACATTCCTCAACTGCAAATGCAGTGGCATGAGATCCTTCATGTGTCTGAACTGCTTCCAGCACAGAAAACACTTTGCAAATTCTCCACAAAGAACACTCAGAATATCACTCCCACCTTAACAGCAGCTTTCAGGGGCTGGGAAACTGAAATATCTGCATGTTTGGTAGGGATTGTTGTATTTTTATTATGGTAAAACCATTCTTCAGCCATTTCTGTAATGACTAAAATAAAAATTGCATTTGCATTTAAGTAGTTATGAATTCACCTTTCAAATAAAAAAAAAAAATTGAAGTTTGCTTGCCTGAACAGCTGTGAGAACTTTGTGGTCTACTGAAGAGTTCACATACCTTCTCCTTCACTGCCTTCTATGCACTGACAGCTGGTCTGTCAGCTCCTTTGACCATTCAGTTTGTTTATTCTGTCCTTTGGGATCCATCTTTCATGTCAGGCTATCTACAGGGGCATCAAAAACACCAATCCCCTTGCTACATTCATGACGAGTCTGAAAACAGAAAGTTACAGCAGGCAAACTTCAGATCCTATCATTGCTTTAACTGCACCACGTAGGCAAATTAATTTAATCTCTTATCACAAAGACAGACTATCTCACTGTTTCAAAATTTCCCTAATATGAGACTAAGTTAGTAATGACAAGTAGAAAAGAAAGATATGCCGTGGCCAAGGAAAGACTGAATTCTGAAGGTAGAGAGAAAATCAGAATAAGAGATTTGTGTTAGTCTGTAAGAATGGTGCAAAAAGCTTTCTCTGGTCAGAGAAGAGAACGCTCTTGAGTCTAGGAGCTAAAGTCATAGTACACAAGCCAGCTCGTTTAGTGCTGCATGAAACTTGCATCCATTTATCTGTGCTTTGTTTCCAAAGCTTTCTCTGAAATGAAATGCTTCAGAATAATGCTTCGGAAACAGACATATTTTGTGAACAATCTTTCAGTCTTCAATAGTGTACCAAAATAATGGTTCAATCTTCTACAGCTCTCGCACAATGATTGTGAAAACTATTGGCTCATCATCTTCAACGTGTTTATCTTTAATTATGTATAATAATAAAAAATGATTAAAACACACACACAAAAGAACCAATAAGAATATACTATAAAGGGCAGATCATATATTGTGCTTCAGATGGCCAGTCCTAAAATGTCTCTCCCAGGATGATGTATCCATACTCTAAAATGGCTTTCCCTAGAAAAATGAGCTGCTTCCCCTGTGAACCTGTCTCTGGCACCCAGTAACTTTCACTTAAACGTTTCTCAGCAGGACTGCCACCTGCTTCCAGGGCAAGTGCCCTTAGGCAAACAGCATCAGACTCTTGCAGGACAGCAATAACTTAATCTGAGTTCCTGACAGCCACAAATGAGAAGTGGCTGGGGTTGCTCAGACTGAAAAAGAGAAGGCTCCTGGGGGATCTTCTCTGTGCATGCAATCATACAGTGGTGGAGCGTAAAGAAGAGAGAGCCCTGACCTCTCAGTGGTGCCCAGTGAAAGGACAAGATGCAATGGATACATGTTGGAATACAGGAAACTCTGTTTAAACATAAGGAAAATCTTTATAGGTTGCTGAGGCAAGTTGTGGAGTCCGACACTAGAAATAATTCAAAACCCAACTGGACACAAACCAAATCAACCCTGCTCAGCTCTGAGAAGGACCAGACAGTCGGCTCCTTCCAACCTTCTGTGTGTTTTTGTGTGAGCAGCCACAGGTTTGAAAATACTAAACGCGCTGTTCTGCTTTCTTGCAGATTTACCACAGGATACAAGAGTTTGAATGCAACTCTCAAGCATGTGTGTTTGGAATAGGATGGGTTTATACTTTGACAGCTCAGAAGAAGAACAATAAACTGTAAAGACAGTCATATAATTTATGTTTGGACATCTGGCTCTGTCATGTGCTGTAAGGCTGATTCTCAATTGGGAAGCAAAGAGGCAAAATTCACCTGAACCAGCAGGATAACAAAGAATATGACTCAGAAAAGAACTTGTGTCTATATTTGCATGCCGCTTTTAGCGGAGCTTGCTTAAACACTGCCAAATGAGGACTAAAAGCCACTGATACTGACAGGCACTTCACCTCTACAGGGCTACCTACATAATTGCACTAATAACTTTTAAGAGATTTATTCCCCTCCTGAGGTATGCATTTTTCCCTGGTGTTTTAGCAAAGCCTATGACAGACATTATGATGTGTTAAGTGAACTGCTAAAGATCCAAAATAGTTCCAGATAACAAAGAACACTTTTTCTTCAGCACACTTTAGAGGAGTAAAATAAATATATCTGGCAATTTAAGAGCACCAGCTGAAGTGTTTATGAAGTTGTACATGAGCTATTTGATTGTAACAGTGTTTAATTGTAATTTAGTGGTCTTATTCACAACCTTCTTGTATTTTTTATGACTTGTTTCTTATGAGACTGAGCAGTTCACAGTGCTGTGACACTGAGTTACAACATCACGCAACAAACTGAGATCTACCTTTTGTTGCTTTATTTGATGGGCCATTTTCTTAGCCAGTTCTAGGAATCATTTTTCACAAGTACGGACAAGTATTGGCCCTATTCACCCACCTTAGAGAAAAACAGAAACTGATCGAGGGAAGTTCCTCTGAGGGGACTGCAATTGCAAACCATAGCCATTAGCTCTTCACTTCCAGAAGAATGCAGAGATGTAACTATTGTACAGATATTGCTAATATACATACCAGAGCTTACTCCTCTCATCAAATAGCCTTGAAAACAGTTGTCCGTCTTGCATGGCCAAGGTTAGATGAGTTCAGCACCTGTTGCAGCAAAATGTGGTAAGTGTTGAGCATGTTTTCCTAAAGCAGGTGTTGAACTCCCTTGACCCTATTTACATCAGCTGGACAAATGGTCTGCTGTTCTTCCTCAACAAAGGGTGCATGTGTGATCTTGGCATACAGTTGTTTCCATGATTTTAAGAAAGCTGAAGAGTAATGCTGTTTGCAGCTTAAAAATTGAGAACCATTTTGATAAAGTAGGAATCAGCCTGAACACCTTCTCCAAGTTGAACTTTAAAAGGGTTGTGATTGATTAATTTAGATTATTAATTTAGATGATGCCTTTTACAAGAAAACCAGCTCCTATTCTCTCTGCTGAAGCTCTTTTTATCAGCCATCTGGAAACCCAGGGCTGACCTCTCCCTTAAATATCTCCAGATGCACTTGTTTTTCAACCTCAATTCCTTTTGAAATCTTTGGCACCCTAACCTCTGTAACACCACTCAGCACAAAGATACTGCTTTCTATAACAGTTGTTTCTTGGACATTTATATTGGACAGGCTTTTTTTATTTCATACCAGTTCCTTCAGGAAGTGTAAGAGAATTTTCCCACTTTATAATGTGTTGGTAGTGCAATGATAGCATACTGAGTTAGAAGGTGTATCAGAGTATATGTTTTCCTTTTTATATAGGCTTTAATTGCTCCCAAGATAATTGTGTCACCCTTTCCACAGAGAGAAGATACCATTTTTTATAATGTCTTTCAATGGAAGTTAGTAACTGTTGTTCACAAAATAGCTGCTCAGCTCAATAGGCCAGTTACCCCACCTGTTTACAGAGTACAAAATTATACTGGAGCAAAGAAAACAAACAAACAAAAATTTCAAAAGCCCACAGTTGTGTATAAACACAAAGCAGTAATTCTTTCACCTGTTTTCAAATCATTAAAATACATTAGCATTTACAAGCAAGTTTGAAGTTAGACGAGCTGTGAAGTGCACAGCAGTGTATAATAATGTTCACATACAGACATATTAAAAATACAGCTAAAGACAAATGCTCCTAAGATATTAGAAGAACAGAAATCCTGTTCCCAAAGCAAACAGTATTTTATGGAGTATAGCTAATTAATGCTCTCTTATTCTTGTGTTCTCCTTGCCCCTAACTTGTCACTTGAGATACACGGGAAAGTAATTTTAATTTCATTGATTAATTTTCATGAATACCCACTGTGAGCCATTATCTAAAAATGAGTTCCTTCATAAAATAGATTATCATGAGCAGGGAATTACTACTGTATTTTTCAGCAAGATGAGGAATTGAAGTTAGCTCAATATGTGGTCTCTCTCTCTCTTCATAGGATTACTAAGATGTGTGTCATGTGAAACACTGGAATTATTTCCTACTTTGTCTGAATACAGAAATGGGGATATCTATTGTCAGTTCCAAGTTTGGGGACTGAAATACCCTTTTCTGACACTGGCTGTGTGATTTCAATCATGTACCTTAGTTCTGTGTTTGTAAATGGTGTATAGATGTAGAGCAGAAAAAAATAATAAATAAAGCCCTACAGAGACTGTAATACACTGACTGCAGTCTTTGCAAGCAGGCTTGTAAGACTGACAACTGTACACCCAATTTTAAATGTGTGCATACTGATATAATGTCTGTCTATTTCAGTCATAATCAGGGGAGTAAAATGAACTGTCATCAACATTTTCATTTTCTTGGTTTTATAAACACAATAAAACACTTTAACCTTGTTTTTCTCTCTGAGTATTTTTTAACTATTGCTAACTATTGTCTCAACCTAAGATGTTATGGTTGACATCTTACCATATCATGGTAAGAAAAAAATTCAGATGACAATGAGAACTTCTCCAGGCTTTTTAAGAAGTCTTCTGTACTGTTCTGTTCCCACAAAGTGGTTGCTGCTGATTACATTCACAGCAGTGCAGGGTGTGAGGGGCTGAATGGAGGTATTTATTTGTCAGACGATTCTTTCTTCTGCCTCCCTTTGCATCAGCTAGCACACACAATTGGTAGACGTAGAAACTTGTCTGCCTTAGCCAGAGTGCTCCCAGCTTTGCAGGAGTAAATCCAGTATGGCATATACAAATTACTACCTGCTTACTTTTAGCGTTAACACTAGTGGAATGGAAAATGCTACAGCACTGCCCAAATAAAGACGTAGATATTGCTCTAGATTTTGCTCTTTTTTTTTCTTTCTGGCAACAGAACTGTTTCAAAAGGAAGCTAATTTCTTCCTTATGTTGTAGAACTAATTATGAGTAAATCATTTGCAATGAGACTACAAAAGAAACGCACTGTATCTCTTAATGTGGTAGACGCTGTTAATTTGTCAGGCAAGCTAGCTAGTTTCTTTCCTGGGAAGAACTCTTTTCCTTGGCTGTTTTTACACTCACACAGTGGTTCCCACACATATCGTAGTCTTCTTACTGTAGGAGGCGGACCACTGTACAAGTAGTCAGAACACTCACCCTCCTTGTCATCTCCTACCAGGGCAGTATGCCCTGGTCCCATCCTTGCTGCCCATCCTTCTCAGTTCAGGCCCACGACCTGCACTCCCAGGGATCAGCACCTCATGTCTGAGGTCAGGTTGGCATCATCGGCAGAGCGCGTGAGCACCTCATGCATTATATGGCAAATACTTTACTTGATAGAAAAGATAATAGTTATATATTCCTGCAAAGATATCTTTGTAGACTTTATGTGATGTGGGTGCATTTTCACCATGGAACCACCAAACCTATGGTCAGGTGGGACAGAACAGCAGAGCCATCAGACCAGCAAGAAGTAGGTAGTAGTAGGTAGTAGAAGTAGTAGGTAGTTTTTGGTGAGAGCAGGAGTTCCATTCTGATATTGCATCCTCCAGTTAAAGGCAGTTCACTGACATGTTAGTGAAGGTCTCTGTCATATATCAGTCCTTCAAGGAGCTGAGCCTATTCTTTACTCCCCAAAAGGTCAGCACTGAGCTTCTTCTTTCATTTCACAGAAAATAGTTTTGTTTTTTTCATGACCAAGTCACACTTAGAGTTCCTCCTGGTTTCTCTGAGATAAAGTTCAGCTTCTATTCTACTTGAAAAATTAATCTATGGGTTTTTTTTTTCTGCCTGAACTATTCTTGTATATTTTTAAAAAATCTTGATGGGATGAAATAAGCAGAATTTTGTTCTTGTCTTTTGAAATTTTTGTCTGAAGGCTCGTAAAAGGGTCAACCATCTCCACACAGACTGTGTTAGTGGGTCACAGATGATGTTAAAACCTGTTAAGCATCAGCAAGTCAGGGTAGCGTGGTGTGATCTGAACCTCCATTACAGCTCAGATGGTACTAGTGACCTCTCTGTGGGATGTTTTCATCTCTGTGAATTGCAGAGCTGCCATCTGGACTTCATTCACTCTCTCTTTAATTGCACTCCACAAATATAGATACTTTTAGGCTATGAGACTGCTCTGTCCTGAAAAAAAAGAGTCTTTCTGTCGTGGTTGATTTAAGGGACACCAGGGCACTTCTCCAGCTCTTCTGTGCTAAATCGGAGGTACTGCTTGAAGTCACATGCTCTGTAAATATGTTATAGATAAGTACTCAGAGAAAAAGAGAGATTGCTGTCTTTTGGTAATTGGAATTTGTTCAAGCTGTGTTTTCTGTGGGTATACTTTCAACGTACTCCCCAACCTCTATCTCTCCTGAGTCCCTGAAAATGTGCAAGATTTATGAAGCCAAGAAGAGCTTGGGGCCTTAGCACCACTTAGAAGCAAAGCCTTGCTTCTGGGGAGGACAGATGAAGGGGTGGAGGTGCTGAGAGCTGCTGCAGGAGCTGTCAGAATGAGAAGATATGCTTTGCTGTTCCAAGTAGCACATGCACAGCATATCCTGACGAAGCGCAGCTATCAATGAGTAGCTTCCCTGTTCTGGAAAAAGAGCCCAGTGCCAGGAAGCTGATGTTGTAGACATCCCAGCTGTGCTCCTCAGGGTTCTGTGCTGTTGCCAGAAGTGTTCCTGGAATGACTACGAGATGTCATGGAGCTCCCTCCATCAGGAGAGCCATCAATACCAGTGCAAATCACCCCAAGAGCTTGCCAGCCTCTTTACTGCTCTGCAGTCTGAAATTACTCCAGCCTGACTATGTGAAGCTTCCCTTAGCTTTCATCTTGCAATTTAACATTTTGTCCCATTATGGCATTATTATGAAGCCACAGGTTTTGTGTTTAGCTTGCTTTAAGTATTTTGTTCAGTAGTACACTTAATGAATATTGGCTACCTTTGAACTAAAGGTTTATTTAAATAACAGGTATAAAAGTCTTTTTGAAAATATAGGAAAAAGTACTTAAAGAGAAATAAGCAGACTTCTGCTCAGAAAGAAAATAAGGGATAAATAAAGCAGCTGAAACAAAATTCTTGCACAAATATACAACATCAAGTGTTTGCTTTATTACTATTACATAAAGGGCTTATAAAGTAAGTCTCAGTCAGAACTTCAGCCAGTACAAACGTTGGGCTGCAGCAACTGAATTTCTGGCCTAGGAGAGCAAGTCTAGGGAAGGCAGAAAACATTTTCCATCTACTAACTTTCTACACAACTCCTACTACTCTCACCATTTAAGCTAATAGAGCACCTGGCCCCTTCTGAATCTCCATCTTATTAGAAACACATTGACTCCAATGGCTGCCTAGGAAGCCAAGAATCACATTAGTCTTGAGGGTATCTCATCTGACATCAGTGAGATCAGGCTTTGGCTTTGATCCTCCAAACAGCACACAATTTTTACACAGGAATTATATGAAAATTAACCTTCAGCACTGCAACAGTTCTATTGTGTTTGGAGAAAGAATGTGTCCATTTGTTCAAAGCTTCTCTTAATAGCATCCTTCTCAGCTGTCCATACATGAAAAGCTTTTTCTTCATTGGTATAGAAGAACGGAAAATTAGAGTTTTTGCTTCTTCTTCAGTCTTGGGAAGAAGATGTCACTGATAGCCCACACCAGTTACTACTCTTCTGGACCAGGCAGCAGCAAGCCACTTAAGAACAAGGCAAGCCCATGTTCCCCAAAATATCTTTGGGGGGGAGCACAAAAATAGACAGTATTTCTTGGTGGTGGCTGAACTCTCCTGTTATAGCAGCTGACAGGGCCATCCCACTACACACTGTCATCAGTGTCATCGACTGGAGAACCGAAGAATGGAAACTTGCTATGTGTTATTTGGTTTGCATGTTCTGACTTTGTTTTGGTTTTGGCTTCTGAATAGAAATAAGAAGACAGAAAAAATATCATGTTTAAAGGACAGAAAGTATAAGAAATGAGAAAACGATGGAAAAAAATAATTGTGTAGATAATGATTGGGTAAATCTACTCCCTCCTTTTGTTCTTTTTAAATTTAATCTGAAGATCTTTCAGAGAAACTTAAGCATTTTCATGAACAGCTTTAAGATGAGGCAAAGAATTGCTTTTAGTAGATTGCTTTATTAAAGCTAACTTTTCATTTTAGCTGGATTCCAGATGAGGAATTATTTTTGTATTTATAACATTTTAATGTTGTTTTTCTAATTCTCTGAGGCATCGAAGTGCCTATACTGCATTATTTGTCTCCTGCACGATGCCAGAATTCCAATCTTTATGCGTCAGAGCTTTCAGTTGCAGACCCTATTTTTAATACAGATGTATTTGTGATGTTTGCACTTTGGAAAGATGGCTCTGATGACAAATAGTTATAACTTAGTTGCCAAACTGAATTTCCCTGAAAACATCAAAATCTTCTCAAATGCCTTGAGCGTGGCTAATTTGCTTCTTTACAAAATTTAGGCTGTTACTCTCAACAGATTAAACCAGAGATTTCTATCTCAAACACAGGATAAAACACATTCTTCTCCCTGTATTTGTAGCTGGACATCCCTCTCCCTGTATTTGTAGTTCTGCGTGTGTGTGTGCATGCATGTATGTGTATAGCTTATACAAAAGCTACTCAGTTTTTCACAGCAAAGTCTCTTTAGAAACCATAACATGTTTGTTGCTCTTTAGAACAGGGGAGAGATTTTCAGGGAGCTTGTGCAAGTTATCAAAAATCAGCTTTTTGGAATATTTCTTGTGCGATAAGAGTTGTTTGGAAAGTAGTTTTGTGTCTGTAAGGAGTAGGTTTTTATTTAACCTTTCTTTTCAATGCCATTTCTTAAAAGGAAAAATAAACAAGGACACATTGTTATAGTTGATAATGTTATTTATGACGGAGCTTTTGAAAACATTTTCATAAATAGTTGACTAATTTGACAAAGATTTAGATCCTGCATTCAAACTTGAGTTTATTCTAGTGATCTTATCTATAAATGATTAGCAGGTTTATGGGATAGGAAAAAGTGAAATTTTCTTTGGTTTTCTTTACAAATCATGCCCAGAACATGTTCTTTGGCATTCTGAAAACTAAAATAGAACAAGAATGTGTTTCTTAATATGAAATATTAATCTAAATTGGAGCATGTTCACCCTCTGGGGGTTCTGTTCTGATTTTCAGCGATTGCCAAATATCTTTGTAGATGAATGATTTGGTGAGCGGTCTACCCAGCACTCGGCAGTAAAAGCACTAGAAATATGCTGTAGCATAACATCACAGAGATGGGACTTTGCCAGTAAGACATGAACACAAATTGCAAATAAGAAAAAAATACATTTTTCCCTTTTCTTTGAAGGCTGTAAGTTATTAAGAAGCTTTCCCCCCACCACCACGTGCCATCTGAAACGCAGGCAAACATTCTCAAATAAAATGAAAAGCGGTTTTATCTTGTCTAAATGCTGTAAATTTGGTGCAACATCCTTTATTGCCTTCTCTTCTTTCTTTATGATTTTGGAAATGGAAAACTGAGAGATTTACATAGCAGAACATCTGCCTGCAAAGCCTGGGGCAAGGAGCTCGTTAGTGTACTAATACTCTTCTCACAAGGCAGTCGCTTGAAAAAGTCATCCATAGATATAGAGCCAAGCTCATTTTTATAAGCAGCAGATCCAAAGTTTCTGTTTGGCTCAAGAAATTGGTACTATTAAAGAAACAAGTGCTACTTTAAACTCAGACATTAAAAGTTTGACTCTTAGTAGTATCAATAGCTTTAGATAACAGCTGAGTAAAAAAAGTAAAATTTATGTTTATCTTACATGTGTACTCTGTAGAATAGATAAACTATAGGTTAGGTGCTTATTCACACATTTGGGAGGATGCTTCTCCTACTCCTTTGGCTTTACAAAGCAGTTAGCAGAAGTCCCTCTTAGGTCTTTTTAAACGTTATAAGTGGTCTTATGTTATGGCACTGAGAAGGGGAGCAGTTTACATACTTGTCTTCAAATTCTATGACAATGTATTTCCTTCTATTTATTTAATTTTAAAAGCAGAATTCTTTTTTTAATTGTGAAAAGCTTGTGGGAATGTACAGTGACAATTATTGTGGTCTTCCAGTATTTGAAGGGAACATATAAACAGGAGGGGAAACAGCTGTTTATGAGGCTGGATAGTGATAGGGCAAGGGGGAATGGTTTTGAACTGAGACAGGGGAAGTTTAGGTTAGATATAAGGAGGAAGTTTTTCACTTCCTCCTTCACTTTCACAGAGGGTGGTGATGCACTGGAACAGGTTGCCCAAGGAGGTTGTGGATGCCCCATCCCTGGAGGCATTCAAGGCCAGGCTGGATGTGGCTCTGGGCAGCCTGGTCTGGTGGCTGGGGACTCTGCACATAGCAGGGGGTTGCAACTGAATGATCACTGTGGGCTTTTTCAACCTAGGCCACTCGGTGATTCTATGAATTACTGCAGCTGTACATGGAACATAAGGAACAGCTCTGAGTGAAATCGTTGACATAAGTCTTAGTAGGTGCTAACCCTTTTAGGCTTATGAAATTATGAGATATCTAAATGTTAAAAGATAACCAAAAAAAAAAAGTACGCTATGATTTTAGCATTTCATCATGCTTTAATTTGAAAAAACATGCTGATGTCTGCCACTTTATGTCTACGATATAAGTTGCCTTAAGGTCTTACAGGAGACTTCTAAATGCTAGTCCAAAAATCTGATTTCTTGTTGGAAATAATGAAAAAATCAGTATGTATGAATGCAGATGAGAACACAGATGCCTTTATCTTTTCTGAGATGAGTGAAGAAAGGCTCAGATGTTGAATGAGGTAATTTTGGCAATTCCATGAAGGTTTGCAGTACATAGGCATATCTGTCAGAGGCAGTGCCCTTGGAAATAATCCTGGAGGAATAACTGATAAGAAATGAATATCCAAGAAGCACTAGAAATGACCAGCAAAGCAAACAAATAATTGAAATCCTGCCATCACTGTATCACTTGCTTATATATGGATTAAATCTGTTTAGCACCAAAGTTATTAGGTCTACAAGTTGCAGAGAAGCTGAGACCACTTTATTTGCATGTTATCAGTACAGCTCCATTTTAATTTGCTAAGAATGCACTTTGGGATACCACTTCAATATGTGCAAAATAAGATACTAACTGCAGGGCTTTATGGTTTGGAGTCCTGCAGTTTATGGGCTCTATTAATTTCTTTGTGGGTTGACAAATGACTTGGTGTGGAGCAAGTTCTAATAGCAGAGGCTCCTCAGACTGCATTCTGTCATTCTCCTACCAACTCTTCAGTGTTTTTTATTCCTATTTACCAGTTTGGTTAAAGTCAACTATGATTTTAATGTTAAACAAATCACAAATTACTTTACAGATCCAGTACTTCCTGGTACAGGAAGAACATTTCTGTTTCTGCTGGCAAGACCTGCAATGGCATTTCATGATTTTGGTGGATTTTCCATTGGTAAAGAAAAGCTGCTTAGTTTTGAAACCATGTATAATGCTGGTGGTATATAATGATACTTGTTTGTAAACAGCCATAAGAAAAGTAGATAAAAATTAAACTGTATCAACAGCTGTAAAAATATTTTTCTTGTTTCATCACATTGATTTTCAGTTCTGCCTTTTCATTACTCTCACACACCATCCCTAAAAGGTTTCAGTTGCATGAAGTATACATCAGGCTTGCTGCAGTGATGCAGTCTGGCTATAAGATACCTCCCCAAGGTTGTGCAGCCCTGCTCACTGGACACTGACTGACATTACAGAAGTTTTCTGCTGCACGTGGCCAGGCTTTCACCACTCACCTTTGTCAATAAAGATGCAACTCTTTGTGTACTAAGCCTTTTCAATACATTTCCCTACAGTTGCTGCATATAAAAAGCTGAGAATGGAATTTTCTGACCAACGAAAAATATTTGGCTGACCTAAAAAAATGCTGGAAAGGAATTTGCTCCAACTTTCTCCCCTCACAGTATATATACAGAGTATTAATCTTCAGACAGGCAGAGGATGATAACTGGTGTGAGCAGGCATGTGCTACAGTCAACAAAGATATAATTCCATTCCAGTTCTAACATTTAAAAACATTATACCTTCCAAATGTCATCAATCAAGTACTTGTTTAGGAAATACCAAATTAGTTGTTATTGCTAGAAGGCTATCGATAGATTTTTATATTTAGGGGAACTATTCCACCGTTCTTTTTTTGTTCAGACTTGATTGCTGACCATTATCTTTTCAATAGGAATGTTACAAAAGGCTTGTTCAGCAATTCTCTATCTTCAGACTTGAGGCAGAAGGGAACCATCTGCTGAACATAAAGTCCTTGGCACGACCGTGATCCTACAGGCAGCTGCTCTCCCATCCGTGAAAGAGGGAGCTGGTTTCAGGGCCTATGCTTTCCTTTCAAATTATTTGGAGTTAATGTGGTTCATACCAATGGCTGGGGATGTTTTGGCATGGAAATAATCTAATTAAGGTTTGATCACTAACTGGATAATTCTGTGGTTTACTAAATGGTCCACTGGGGAAAAAAAAAAAAAAACAACACAAATGTGTTTCATACCTAGAAAGAATGAGTAACAGTATTAGAGAAAAACATGATTCTCTAAAAAGGAACTAAATTTTTAAATTCTACTTTGCTGAGTTATTCAGTGTGCTCAGTACATCTTAGTAAGGAGAGGAGAAGGAGAGATTTGAGCCTGTTTTCCCTCAGACCTGATCTACAGTATATATACATTCCCAGCTTATAATCATTTTCTTTCATTTGTCATGTTGTAGTTTACTTTTTACAGATAATGATATGTTTGCACCGATTAAGTTTCAGGCAACTTCAGTGCACATTTTGTGGCCTCTTACACTGTAAGTATCCTGCAGTAAGTACCACGCATTTGCACATTAGAGGGAAGAACAGATTAAATACAAATAAAGCACGACCATTTGAAAGTGTGGTCCCATCTATGAAGAGCAGAAAATTCTGTGAAAATCTGAATAAATTTGTTGAGTGCAATAGGCATGTGTGAGCAGCTAGCTAACTGCTTCACAAAATGGCTGCTCCATTCAACTAATTGGAAATTGCAATGATTTTTTCTGAACATGTCTGACACCTGTTTCAAGTTACAATTTTTTGGCCTTACTGCAGTGGTGAGAATCCAGCGGGGCACAGATTACATCCTGTTTTTCTGTATCAGTGCTTCAGTTCGGTTTTACGCTTAACAGTTTCATTCAATGTCTGCTGTCTACGTAGAGAACTTGAGGGACCTGAATATATAGTGGATATACTTAGTTCTTTACAGAAACACTTTAATCTTATTTAATTTAAACGTTATGTTTTCTTATCTTGCTCTGGGATCAAGCCGCTGTTTAGGAAAGACTTGCAGCATTCCTCTAAAATGTATAGAAAGGAAAAAAAAACCACCAAATTTGTAACCTCATGCAAAGCAGTTTTCCTGGGGTAGTGAATCCAACTAACAGCAAAATCATAATCGGAAGCAGTAAAGACATCCGCTTAAATCTCAAGGCTATATACTAAGACACTTTTGTCCCTCAAGCCAGTTTGTTCATCTGTAACACTGAGGATAACAGTGCAAAGCAAGGATTATATTGTGCCTTATATCCCATCATGTGAATGTGTCAATTAATACTGCTGTGTGTTCATATGTTTGGTGAGTGGCTTTCTGAATGAGTGGCTCAGTGTTCTATTCACAGACAAAGTGTCAGTCACTACATTTACAGGACTAAAGATGATTAGGAGGCAAAATGAAAAATTTTTAATACATTTGGATGCATTCATATTGAACCTTCAGTGTATTTGTGCACAATACAATCTTCTTTGGAGGAACCAACATGGGTATCCAGAAGTAGATTATCTTTGCAGCAGGATGTACTGTGGTAAAAACAGATGCTTTGCTATTTCTGTAATATGCAAACAGTGAACACTTTTGCAAAAGGAAAGAATATGGAGCCTCATCTCTTTCTGCTAGCTTGTGTGGCTTGAGATGAACAAGTCTTTTGGGTTTGGGATTTTTTTGTTTTATTTTTGTAACCTATGCTTCTCTACTGCTTCAGTGACTTTTTCTGCCTACAATTTGCCCCAATAATTTCACATCTCTACTTTTCATCAGTGTTCCTCAGATGTTTTTCTCATTCTGTTTCTATTTCTTTTTGCTTTCATCAACAGTGCATATAAGCAACCTCTCCCTTCCTTACTCATTCCTCATACTTAGGGACATTTGATCAATCTCTAACCTCCCATTCTTGTCTGTACTTCCTCTTGCTTTCCATTATATCACTTCTCACTTTCATATCTCTACACCCTTCCTATGTCTTCTCTTTCTGGTTTTACTGTCTTTGAAGCCCTCTTCTTTCTCTGAAATAGTGAGTAGTTTGTTTCTTGTTTTCAGTTTCCTATTCCTCGTCTAACATTGTTTCCATGGCTCTTCCTTCTCTTAAGCCTGTTTTAAGGCCTGCTCGGTTCTGTTCTTCCTTGTAATCGTTTGTGGTCCTCCATTCCATCCTCTGTCAAAAAGCTGTATATCTCATGCTTTCATTTGTGTGACAGTAATCTCCTGTCAGTCCTGGTCGTGTGCTGTGTACTCTCACAACCAGGACATGTGGAAAATGAGAGATTTTGAAGAGACTGCTGCAACTCCATTCTGAGAGCAGGTGGTGGAAAGCAAGAGCACAGCTCCACCAGTGAATAAGATCTCTGGGTTGGATGTGATATTTTCATTTAAAACCATCCAGTTAAAAGGAACATGAACACCTCTCATGAATGCATTGGTGAGTTAAAGCTGTATTTCCCTGTCCTGAACAGTCTAGTTAATGGGTCAGTTATAAAGAATGTCCTAGCCCACCAACCTCACTCTGATCCTGAAATACTTCAGAACAAAATCTAGGCCATGTGCAGACAGAAACAGCACAGTAGTTGTCCTTGTGCTTCCTACCCAATGATTGTGGCTTGTGACTGTTTAGTCTGATAGGCTTTTGAAAAATAAGTTGACAGATCTCTCTAATGAGAGCAAATATTAAACTACTCATTCTGACAAGCAATTTAAAATATATATAATCTGGCAGTCCTTAATGAAAGCAATTCAAGGAATACTGACATCTTGATGAAGCACCTAAATTTAATACTTAGAAGGGATGACAATCTGAAGGCAGATTATCCTTGCCTTCTGTACTATTGTACCAACTCACACACCACATTCCATCCACTGATAAGCCAGTCTTACTGTGTGAAATTTCCTGTCTCTTGATAAAAGCTTTTGTCTTAAATACAATATATCTAGTTTTTAATTACTATATTTTAAAGAGTAATACTTTTTCTCTTCTTTGAGGAATGTATTTCTGTGATGACAGATCTTGTACAGAAAGAAATGCAAAAATTCAAGTAGTCTCAGCTAAAGATTTCAGATTAATGTATCAATTAATAGGGACAAAATATTCTGACACATCCAACAGAAAGCTGGAATTTATAAGATTTGGAAATATTGTTATCAATATTCTGCAGTAAGTGAAACTGTTGCTTGTTTTCTGTGTCCTCAAAATATATTCAAACACAACCTGCCATTTACTACAGTGGATTTCAGTTATCCTAGCAAGAGAGACTGTTTTTCAGCTGATGGGTGCTTCAAAAGGTGAAACATTCCCCTGCTTTTCACGACTGCCAGAACTGTTCTTCTCCGAAGCCGTTTGCTGGCTGAAGTTCCTGTTCTAACAGATCTACGGACCATATTATGAGAAGAAGGGTCAGATAGCAGTGATACATATTTCTGTGACTATAAGATTGTAACCCGGTGAGCTAGACCTTGTGTAGTTGCCAGATACAGGAAACCTTATTCTGTTTTCATTTTTGTTTCATTTAATTCTTCCCTCTGGTTTCTAATGTAATCAGCATTGCTTTCTTTAATATGATTGTATTCAAGAATTGTTACTGAAACTGGCTGCTCCAAAGAGATGTAAATGAACTTCTGACCTCTGGGGGTGAAAGAGAGAGGTGAAAGGAGAGAGGTAAAAGGCACTTGGCCTGGCACACTCACAAAAGATATGAAGTCAGAATGTTGCCAGGATTTTGGCTAGATAGTTGGCACATCAAATAAGTCCAAAAGGTGGACTTATGTCAGTCCATGTCAGTCACGGAGCCAAATACTGGCAGGTGCCAAGAAGAATTGGCTTCTACAGTGTCAACAATTCTGCTTTTACTTTGTAAAATCATCTGCCCCCTGCTGTCCTGCAAATAGCGTTCTTAAAAGCTAATTTTCAAATGACAGGAGGAATCACACCTGGAAGTGGTAGTTGAAATAAAATGTTTTACTAAATTTGTATACACTTAGTTGGAACAGATGCTTTATTGAAAAAGCTTTTATAGAATCAGTTCATGATAGTTCATGGAAAGGTCTAAGGCTTAATTAGGACAGTAGTTACAATTTTTCCTTAATGAGCTGTATTTGGCCACTGCCGTGGATTTATATGGAGTTTAACCAGGTGTTAATATACAAGAAGCACTAAACTTTTTTTTTTTCTTAGAAACATTGCCAAACAAAAATTTTAAGATCAATAAATTAAATTCAAGATTATTAATATTATTTCCTTTAGCACTTCATTCTGAAGCTGATGCTATTTTTTGCGTGGGTTTCAGTGCCAGGTCTGGGAAACCCTACAGACTTCCAGTTGTGTATGTGAAAGTCAGCAATAAAATATAATTTCCTGGATAAGTTAGGGACCTGCGGGGCAGCAGGTTTCCTGATACTGGAAGGTCACGTGTCATTTAATTTATGTTATTGCAGCTGCACTGTCCCTTCAAAATGCTTTGAAATCCAGGTGAACATGCAGATTCCTGGTTATTCAGAGTTACTAAAACCTTTAAAACTTCCTAGCAGTAGGTGTTTTGCAGTGAGCATTGGTTTATATGAAGGAAAGTCAGTCTATGACATCCTTCCCTGGTACCCCTGCCCCATGTTTGATTGCCTATGAGAGAGTTCTACCAGAAACTGGATAGAGTTCCACTCAGCATAGTGCAAGGATTTTAACCATTTTCACAGGGATTTCCCCAAAGTAAAATACAATCCTTACTGTTGTTTAATATTTACGTTCAGAGGTACTATCTTCGCAAGAAAATGTTTTTTCTCTATAGCCTGAGACATGAACTCAAACTGAATGAAACTTGTATTTTCTGAGCAAAAAAAAATTATTTTTAATGTGCTTTAGATCTTTCCTTCAGAAAAGTATGAAGTGAAAACTTATCCTAAAACTTAATTTAGAATCATAGAAAAGAATCATAGAATCTTTTATGTTGGAAGGGACTTTTAGAGGTCACCTAGTCCAACCACCCTGCAATGAACAGGGACATGTACAGCTACATCAGGTTGCTCAGAGCCCCATCCAGCCTCAACTCCAATGTCTCCTATGATGGGGCATCCATCGCATCTCTGGGCAACTTGTGCCAGTGCCTCAGCGCCCTTATTGTAAAACACTTCTTCCTTATGTCCAATCTAAATCTCCTCTCTTTTAGTTTGAAACCATTTTCCCTAGACCTTCCGTAATAGACCCAGCTAAAAAGTCTGTGCCCTTCCTTCTTTATAGCACCCTTTTAGACGTTGAAAGGCTGCTTTCAGGTCTTCCTGAGCCTTCTCTTCTCCAAGTGGAATAGTCCCAGCTCCCTCAGCCTCTCCTTGGGGAGATGTTTCATCCCTTGGATCTTTTTTGTGGCCTTCCTCTGGATGTGCTTTAATAGATTCATATCTCTTCTGTACTGAGGACTTCACATCTGGATGCAGTACTCTAGGAAAGGTCTTACCAGTGCAGTGCAAAGGGGCAGGATCACCTCCCTCAATCTGCTGACCGCATTTCTTTTGATGCAACCCAGAATATGGTTGTCCTTCTAGGCTGTGAGGGCACATTGCTGGCTCATGTTCAGCTTGCCATCAACCAGTACTCCCAAATCTTTTTCAGAAGGGCTGTGCTCAATCCTTACACACCCCATCTTGTACTGATAGCCAGGGTTGCCATGACCCAGGTACAAGACCTTGCACTTGGATTTGTTGAACCTCATGAGGTTCACCTGGGCCCCCTGCTCAGCCTGCCCAGGTCCCTCAGAATGGCATCCTATCCCTTGGGCGAATCAACTGTACATAGCTTGCTTGGTGTCATCTGCAATCTTGCTGAGGGTCTGCTTGATCCCACTGTCAGTGCCTTTCTTATCCTTTGTGCTCTTGCCAAGTCCAGTTCTAGCTGGGCCTCGGCCTTCCTGATCCTATCCCTACACTGCCTAGCAGTATCCCTATACTCATCCTATCCCTGCTTCCACTGCCTGTGCATTTTCTTCTTGCTCTTCTGTTTCACCTGCTGGTAAAGCCATGCCAGTCTCTTGCATTCTTTTCCTGACTTCCAACACCTGGGATGGAAAGCTCTTGTGTCCAAAGAAAGCTTTCTTAAAGATCTGCCAGCTCTGCTATGCTCCCTTGTCCTTGAGGGCAGATTCCCAAAGGATTCTGTTGACTGTTGATTCGCTGAGGAGCTGGAAATAGATTTTCCAAAAATTAAGCTTCATGATTTTACATTTTACCTGTCCAGTATCTCTCAAGAGTTTGAACTACACCACTGTGTGTTCAGTTCAGCCCAGGCAACCTCCAGTCCTGATGTCACTGATGTCTCACATAGCATTGTGTGATAAATTTAAAAAGGAGTTCTTGTATATCCTGCATCCAAAGGGATTAATGGTAACATTATGAAAGATTTGAGTAAGTAATGGCTATTTGAATGGGAAATGAATCTTAAGCATTCTTCTAAAGCGTGTAAAGTTAGATATTTTCTTTTGTCTAATCAGTTTTTTTTTCCAAGGCATCTGTATGTCTTAACACATGGAGTAGATTCCTAAGACATTCCTGGTATTGTAAACACACTTCCAATGAAATCAGTCTTCAGAAGCTAGAAAGGGAGAGCTAGAAGAAATCTCTTAAAACATGAAGTAGTACTAAAGAATGTGTGAAACTTGGCTTGTCCTTTCTTGGTTATCTTAGGTAAAATATAGAACTTCATAGGTCAACTTAGTTTTTCTCTGCGCCTTGATGTTCTCAACTCCATAGAGGCTGCTGATCTTGCTCAATCGATTCAGAAGAATGTTGGAAGGAGAACCTCCACTTGCTTTGTAGAGCAAGGATCCTGAGAATATATATTTTCCTAATTCAGTCATGAGCAGAGCTCAGGAAACTGGAGAAGAGAGCCATCAATCATTAGATGCTTTAATAATCACCTGGTTTCGTGTAACCTGGAAAATCTTCTGTTTGCAATAGGGTAAGAGAGAAGGAGGAAGCAGGTTTGTATGAGTTATTATGGACATGAGCTTTCTTCACTTGCACACAGCTTTTTCAGGGACTGAAGGAGATTCACTTATTCTGGCCTGTTCTGTTCCTATTTAAAGTTAAGCTGATTTTTGGGGATAACTAGGGCAATCTCCTGGGGGCGTTATACATGGAGGAAAAGCAGGAAGGAGCTGAAGACACTGGTAGATAAAAGAGTCTTCATCTCTACCCCTTTTCCAGGTAGAGGCAGCTCTCTCCCTATAGCCATCATAGAAGAGCTTATCATTCACATGAATAGAGGTCACACTCTTGAAACCTGACATCTTTATTTTTGTAAGTTTGATCTGCAGCCTTCATCTCAGTTCATGTACAGAAAACATGACCCTTAAAGCCTTTCAAACTAATACACAGAGCAGTAATATTTGGACAGCAGCATAACTGGAAAAATGGCCAACAAAGCATGTCAGTAAGAGAACTCTAGCATATTTCCTATTTCAACAGTATGTAATTTGAGTGTTTTTGCTCTCGAGTGCCTTCATATTATGCCGATTTCAAGAGATTAGAGTCTAGGCTAAGTAATCTCCATGAACAGATATACAGTGGATCTCTGTTTTACTTGGAATAAGTTTTACATATGCACTGATTGCTTGCTGCCTGAAAGAGCTATTCAGCTGGCTATAAAAATTGTAGTTTTAACATGAGAATGTTCCTGTGGCATTGTTTCACATAACAGTGGTTGTATCTGAAACTTTAGATTCTCTTTGGACACTTCAGCTGTGATGTGGTTTGAAGCAGAGTGCTCAAGACTCTCTTTGATTCCCTACCAAGGGAGAAATGAAATATTATTTCATGTTTTCAGTGTCCAGAGATGTCTATGTTACTTTCTCTGCAGGATTGCCTCGCTACGTTGCAGGTACATTACCTTCCTGGTAAGTAATGAGGATTAATGTACATTTCTAGTGCAGGAATTCAAATTCAAAGAGTCAAATTTACAAGTTTGGACTCAGTCTAAATCACTCACTGGAAAACATTTTTCTTTACAGACAGAGTAGTGATTAAGCTTAGTAAAAGTCTTTTATTAATCCCGTTTCATATACTGATTCAAAATGTAACCATGGACATGTGCCAAGATCTCATCTGCTTCAAGTAATGCAGCTAGAAATTAGGTACAAAATAAGCATTGTGGACTGCTGTATTCCATATCGAGTCTGAGCGTTCTTAGAAAAAGTTAAAATTCTACAAAAAATTTAGACAAAATAGCAGTGTATTACCAAAAAAATAAGTTTATGTGCACTGGTGAATTACTGCACTCCTTACGAGGTAATGCTGTCTGCCAGTAGAAGAAAGTCAGTCATTCATTTACATGAGCATCTAGAACTGGAAAAGGACTAATAAAAAATGTAAAGAATGACTCCGGATTTTATGATTTGTCCATCTGTTCCAGGCAATAAAATAAATCCATAATTTAATTATTCTGACAAATAGATGCATTACTGATTCAGGGAGACCAGTTTGGCGCAATTGTTGCTACGTTCAAAGGCAGTGAGCATTTTGCTGATCATCTTATTCATTGTTCATCACTGACACAAATTATCAAGTTTAACTAATGGGGAATTTTCCAGTAAATAACTGGGCTTCACCTCAATGTAGTTGGTACTTTATATTGAAGGAATTTCTGGTATGTATTTTTAGCTGAATTTTTACACTTACTCTGCATTCCAATTAGACATTTTTGAGTAACATATGAGCTGCAGTTGGAAAACAGAATGATCTTGTTTTTTTAAAATACAGTGAAAAATACAGAGCTGCTCCATTTCTGATAATTCTTATGTGTTTTAGGCAAAATTTCTGTTAGAGTTTTGTATAAGTTCTATAGAATTTGGCCTAGTTTTCCTGACTTTAGTAAGAACAACAACATAACTGTGGTCTTTTCTTAGCCTGTCACAACACAACTCACCTCTTTAAACACAGACCTACAATGTCAACTTCAGCATCCTCTAGGAGTATTGACTTTAGCTTTGCTTAGCTAAGAACATTATAAAAACAAAAGTGCAGATAGATGGAAAAAACACAGAGACTTTAGAATGAAAAGGTTCAGTTGTTTAAAAATTGGTTGGCTCCTCTGTGACCATTTTTAAAAAAATTAAGCTGTATTTTTAAAAATAAAATAGCTCCACTGTACAACTTGTGCTTTCTTCCAACAGAATGGTGTTGTGTTGAATTTCAAGGCTGACCCTGGAAGGCATCATAGGTGGCAAAGCAAAGATCAAGGCCAATGTCAAATTTTTCTAATTTATATTTCTCCAATGCTTTCAGAGTCTGGAGGCAAGACAAAGTCCGACTGGATTGAGGGTATTATATTCCCACAAATGTCTCGTGAAGAAATTTCTTGGGACCAAAGAAATCATAGAAGGAAAAATCCCTTATTCTTTTTGGCTTAGTGTAGGATATGCATATGTGAAGTGTAAGGCAGGCGAGGCTTTTCAACATCTCTTGTTTCAGAGTGATATTTGTGACTGTGACAGGTATCCCTGAATAATGAAGTTGCTATCAGCAAATGACCCTCTTCCCAGGATCACAAGAATACCACTACACAGTGCTGAAAGAAGAAAATCAGGTTGTATTTCACGTAAAAAGAGAATGAAAGCTGGAAATGGTTTCATATTTTCCCCATATTTTCTTTTCCATTCTCAGTCATATCTGCATGGCTGATGGTTAACAGGGTGCTTTCCTTGTACATGTTGAAGCATTTGTTTTTGCTTCCTCACTGCTTTCCATAGCAACACAATGTCTCTGTTTAAGATCCAGTGCGTATGAGCAAACAGAAAAGCCTTTAAGAAGCAGTCTGTGAATAAGCTAAATTAAACTTAACTATTCAAGTGCACAGTCAGTATTTATTCTGATCTTGTGAAATGTCTTACTGAGAGCCAGAATGCCCTCAATCTTTATGTTCAGAAAGGGCCATATTGGACCAGATCCTCTGTCCCCTTAGCACAGAAAGCTCTGGCAAGACTAGGTAATGGATTTCTACAGTGGAACTCAAAAGCAGTTCAGGGATGACATGATACATCCCCTGCTATATCCTTTCTGTCCTTCTCTCTCCCAGTTCCTTCAAACTGAGGAACTTTCTTGACTAGAGGAGGTGTCAGTGCTTTTCTCTAGATGCAGGTTTTTATAGACTTTGCAAAGTTAGACTGTAAAGAACTCTATTCATTTCACTAAGGCAAGAGAAAAATCAGTCTCTCCGGTTGCACATTGCACTCAAGGAACAAAAAAACCACAAATCCAAAGTGAGAATCAGAGACTGCTTGAAAAGTCCAAATAATTTGCTGAACTTTAAAATCCACAGAATGAGTACAAAAGCATATAGTTTTTTAAAATGCACTGTGAAGAGCATTTTTTTTCGAAAGAATTGAAAGAACAAGTGAAGTTAAGACTCAAGCCAGGCAATAGAAGATGAAGTACTCTGGAGACATGCTCAGCACAGCGGAAAAGCTAAAAAGCATTGGTAAGAGCACGCACAAAAAAACCCTGTTTGTGCTCCACCCTGGAAACTGAAGAATGCACAGGTACTGCTCCTGCTATAGCAGCATTTTGTAGAAGCAGTAGCCATTTACATGCAGAAATTTCTTAGAATTCTTTTCTCTACCATATGCTACATTACCAATCTGGTGACAGCAGCAGTAGCTATGAAAAACGGAAATAGATAACAAGCATTAACTGGGCAGATTTTCCAGTTATTGCAGCAGATTTTTAATCAAACAGACCATTCACCAGCACAGCCAATTCTCTTAACTGTTACTGTGAGCCCTGCCATATATAAGGAGCACTTTAAGACCTTAAATTCTTGAGTCATTTGATATAACATGGTATCTGCACTTCTACGTTTCTTTCTCTTATGTTTGAATCTCTCTGGACTGCACAAAAAAAATCTTGAAAGCATGAAACTTGAGAATGTAACTGAGCAAATAAAAATAATTACCAGATTTAACTCTAATAATTACCAAGTCTAGCCCAGTTGACATGAATCTTGACTTTGGAGCCTGCCAACACCATCCAGAGTTGTTTGGCTTGCTGCAAGATCCTCCACGCAGCATCAGCCTGGCCTTTCTCTGCAGTATCTGCCCAGCCAAAGATGCTACCATGACTTTGACAATGGAAAACATCCTCAAGTTACCATGTATTTACTGCTCAATTTACTCAATAAAAAATAGCCAGTGCTTTGAAAATGCCATTTAAAATAAATGTTAGTTAATCTCTGACTGCTCACCAGCAGCTCTTGGATTTATGATGTTCATTTTCCATTCAACAGAGATAAATCTGGACTTAAAGAATAATGCCCCAGTATTTCTATTTTTAAAAATTGTTAGAAACCATATGGAGCTGGTTTGCAAATACTACTGAAACATGTACTGTGAGAGCAGCAGCAGTCTGGTGAAAAGGGCACAGAGTGCGTCAGGAAATAAGGAAGGGGAAAGACTCAAGTTTACAAATAAAAGCCTGTCTTTTTGTCAACCTTATCTAAACTGGAAAAAGAATGCTATTCTCTGTTATTTCTGATTTTATTCAACATTGTTTTCATTGTTTATTTCATTGTAAGGCCAACGAAGTGGGGCAGCATCCATTTTACACGTGACTTGGAACTACACAGAATAATTTCAGAAAGGAATTGTAATTAGGATTTTCCCTCTGCTACAACAAAATTGTGATCATAGACACTTCTAAATGTGATTAATCATTTTCTTTATATATCCCAATATCTCAAGCAAATGTGAATGATGTTTTGTTGTTTTGCTTTTTGACTTCAAAAACATGAAGTGAGTAGATGCAGCAGAATGATATGGAATAAGTGATGGCACAAAACAGACCTGGAGACGATACAAAATGCCTGAAAATGCAAATCTTCAATTTAAACACACAGCAGCAACAAAAGAAAGCCAAGAAGATCAACAGAACACATTAGGATCAGTGAGGAAAATTTCTGTTTTTCTCTGCCTGATCTGATAGTTTGGCTTATACACAGTTGCAGCAGAAAGCTGTTACACCACAGGGCATTGGGGCTGCACTCACTGACGCCATTGCAGGTGAACACCCACAGCATTTAAAGAAGGTGAGGAAAAGGGGAATACAGACTGAATTTTTTAAAAAATTGTAAAAAACAAGTCATTAAAACTCTTACCGTCAGAATGTCCTGCAGCAGCTCCAGCTTCTCCTGAGGTTTCCAGGCTCCCGGCCTTTTCCTTGTCCTTCAGCCCCTGCTCCTTGCCTGAAGCGGGCAAGGCCCCAGAGTGGGGCAGCTCCAGCCGTAAGATCCCAGCGTCCCGGCGGTGTGGCTCTGCTGTCCCTTCTGCAGTGCCCTGTTAGCCAGGCAGCTTCAGAGCCTCCGCTGCTTCACCTCAGTGCTCTGGAATGATCGAGAGGGAGCCGCATGCCCCACATTGAGCCATTGCTGCAGGAGATCTGACAGGGATCCCTCAGCTCCCTGTGCACTTGCTGCCAGCCGGCCTCACACCAACTGCTGTCCTCTGGATCTGGGACGGGCTTTTGCCCCTTCATTTCCAGGTATTACCAGTATTTATGACTTTATCTAAAACTTAAGAAAACAATTTCGAAAGGCTCGGCAGGCTGACCTAAATCACATTGTTGCTAAAGGGAGTGCGTGTGTTCTGCCCTCAGAATGGTGCTGACAGAGCCCTTCCACTAGCTGTAGCAGAAAATAAATATAAATAAATGAATAAATAAATAACCTCAGAAACCCAAGGGTATCAGAAGGGCACTGTCAGTCAATTCCCTCTGTCACTGGTAGGTGTCTGTGGAGTGCTGCTGCCATGTTGGGGCCTACCTCCTGCTACACCCTCCTGCAGCCAGCACTGCCACCCCCCCGCTCGCGATGGCCATGAGCAGCAAGCCTCTTCCTTTCCTTGACAAAAATATTCTTCTGTGTAAGCCAATGCACTTACACAAATGCCTGTAACGTTTCTGAAGTGGGATGTAAATATATGTCTTAAAAATCACATGTAAAATCATGAGAAAAGGCTTTTGAAAAGAAAACATTACAATCTGGATATGGATTGATCTAATAATATCTTCCTGTTGGCATAATCTTGGAGCGTTCTGTTGAGTGTGATTAAATTTAGAAATAATGAAACAAAGATTTGCATGCTCCTCTTGGAAAACTGGAGAGAGCCCATCTATTACTATCTAACTTTATTCCTGTCCCTCTTCCCACCCAGAAACAGAATAGTTTTTGTCAGTGCTGATGGTAGATTGAACAGTTTCTAGTATCAAGACATATGCATGAGAAAACTCAATGGCTGAAGATTACTTCAGCACGTTTTAAGCAGGAAAAAAAAATTAACACCAAGGGAAATTGCTAGAGCAGTTCACCAGAGGTATGGAAAATTCAGCAGGTTTTGCACTCCTTGAATTTGAATTAGCTGTCTTTATAAGAATATGTTTTCTAGTGGAGTTTTTTGAGGAAAATTGCTACATAGGATAGGCAGGAAGTCAGGTCAGGCCAGGCCATTATGACCATCCTTTTTTACTGCAAACCATGATTGCTTTTCTCATTAACTAGCAGGCCATGGATCAGTAGCCTTCCAGAAAAGCAGGATATTTTCTAACAAAGCTGAATTGAAACCTGAAGCTGGAGTATTCCTTTCCTGATAACTCAGAGATGTAAATGTATTGAGACCCTTCAGAGAGCTGTGTGTTTGTAAGTCTATAGTTAACTTCATGGCAAATATCATATCACACAACTAGTGATTTCAGAGAAAATAAAGCACCCAGAGTAAGGCAAGTAGTATACAGTAATGCATCTTTGTTTCCCTATTTCATTTATCAGCCATTTACAAAGTTTATTTGGAAAATGTTTTTTTTCAATATTGGCAATTTCCCCAATGAGCAATGAAACAGATGTCATTGATTTTAATTTCACTAAGTGTGCTCACTGTAATTATCCCCTACCAGAGTCTACATTTCAAAAAAAGAGATTAGAAACCTAACTTTAAAACAAAATTAAAAGTGTTGAATCACATTACCACCTGACTTGAATAGCTTCACTTGATATGGGATATTTATTTTCTTTAAAGCCCAGCTAGCAATAAATGTTTTGAAGGATAATTTGGTAGAAAAGAAATAGAAGAAAATAATAAGCTGCAAATGGCAATATGTAATGTAAGACTACAGGACTGCTTAGCAACAGTAATGCAGTTAAATCAATATTCTGGCATCAGTGCTATACATTTCAAGATGACAACTTTTGCTATTTTCCAGACTCCTTCACCTTATAGCTCCCATTAATTACATTCATTTGTCAGCTGGCAGTACAAACAGGGTACAAATGTTTAGTCTGCTGCTTGTGTTAATATCTAAGAGTTGCAGTAGACAGAAGGTTTCCAGAGCTCTGCCCTGTAACCATCTCATGAAGTTGTTTAGCTCTGATATTTGCTAGCACTACTAGCTTGTTTTCTTTTTTCCAAGTAGTAACAGATGAAAATATTTCAAGGTAACACGATCTTGATTGCATTTTTAACAAAACTGTTCTATAGCAAAGCAGAAATTCCACTTCGGTATCAGTTTTAGAGGTGTTTACATGCAAATTAAATTTTAGTATTCAGTTTTAGTGCCAGACTTACTTAGGTAGTGGCATATTTGCATAAGCCATCCTGTGTTCCCACATCATGAACAGCAGTGTGGGAAGAGGCAAAGGTAACATTGTGTCTATAAAGCCTGCATGTTGTGTAGGACTTCTCAGGCAGAGACACAATATAAGAAAGAGGTGAGAAGCATGCTGAGTGTTAATGCAGTGCTCTCACCAAGTGAAACAAACCCGATCCTAGGCACTGGATCACTCAGTCCCTTGTCGGGGTGGAGAATGAGCCAGAGTATAAATTGCATTTAAGCAATTGCATTAAGCCCGGCATTGAACCAGGCTTTCTCACTGCCATGTAAGCCAGCCACTATCATGCATAATCAAAACTCTGTCTAGAGATAGCATATCATTCCTTTATGAAGTAATCATTTATTACCACATTGCAGCACAAGGCAACAACTAGGACCCTGTGTCAAAATTCCTATGCTTGCTTTGCTAGAAAGTACTCTCAGCCAATTTAATCACATTATTGGGACTCCTCAGACTGGAGTTGGTCTATAAGCAATAGCCTCAATTGCTCTTACTGTTGCTTCATGTAGAGCTTTTTTTCTTTAAACCAGCTGAGAAGTTATGAATATATACAGGTAGCATTCAGCCTTGTTCATCAAAGGTTTTCCCAGAGCTCAACAGTGTGAATTTTTTTATTTATACTTGCTTCTCAGGCTTTTTTTGCACTGCAGCTGCAGAAAAGCTGTAATTCAATGACCCACTAATATTTTCCACATAAAAAGCCAGCAACATATTGCATAATTCGTCATGTTGCAGTAGGCTGGCATGGATGTAACTGACAGATCTCAGATACCTGGTCTTCAGTGTTTTATGTATATGTTTATTTTTATCTATCATCAGTAGATTTTCATGTATTTGAAATTAAACATGTGTAAATATGTGTAGGATTGTTGTTCAATAAAGCTATAGGCTCTGTACGAAAGAAAGAATGTAAGTGGCCTCTGCTCTCTAGCCTTGTGGAAATACATACTTCACCTTGTTTGTAAGAACTACTATAGACAGCAGTAACACCAAGTTACTTGATGCTATTTGTTAATGGAATGTCCTGAAGATCTCTATCTTCCGTGTTGTTGCTTCCAGCTCTTGCTGAGGCAGCCTGCAGGTTTATACAGCTGAACTTTCCTCATTTATTTTATACAGATTCTTTTTGTCAATATAAACACAGATCAAAGCTAAAATGTTTTAAAACTGAAGCTAGAGACAAAAGACAGCAGCTGATCCTCATAGGGAGGGCTCCAGGTCAAAGAGACTGGGGAATTTTTTCCCTGTCTTTCAAAGGCTGTTGCTAAGGAGACTTCAGTGAGGCTGTGGGATGGACCTGTTGATATACATGCAACATTTCTGCTCTTAAGGCAAAAGAGAAGCACGAGCTGTGGAGTCTTTTCAGGACAGAGCACAGAAACCCGTTTAGGATATCCTTTTCAATTACTACACTTGTTCCTACTGACAAAAGTTGGCAGCATCACCTTTTTTGCTCCTTCCTTCACAGTCATATTCATTGCAGATGGGAAGGAAATTGACAAGGAGATGAATCCTTCCTACTAGCAGAAATCTGAGGAAAGCACAAGCTTCTCAGAGGAATGGCTCTCTAGCTAGGCATAAACCTACCATTTCAGGTTCAGCAATCATAATTCTAAACTTAGCACCATCTGTATATTCTCTAGCAGTATTCTCTAACAATAACAGTAGTAGAGATGAACCTGGCTTGCTTTACCCAAATAGTGCTACCGCATTATTAAGTAGTGTCAATGGTATTTCCAAGTAATTGGCTTATTTTAGAGTTATGAATTACTATTTTTGCATTTAACCTTTCAGCATTCCCAGCTTTGATAATTTTGAGCTTCTTTGTAGTGACTTTTGTACCAGTAGATTTGACATTCACATCAGCTGTGCAACAGCAACAGGAAAACTGAGGTCACAAGTCCTCCGTTGTCCAATCTATTGTTTCCCTGTGATGATCTCTCTGCAAGATAAATTAATCTTGAAAGGCATTTCTTAAAAAGGAAAAGAGAGAAGTTTCCACTGGAAGATTATTAAAATCAAAAGGTCATTCAAATCTGATATACTTAAGGAGTTTTGCTGTTGTTACATTACTGTTTTGATTAAAGGTGTACTTTTTTTTACCAAAATAGTAACGTACAGGAAAGGCTGCTGGGTGAACACCCGTATGTAAATGCAAGACATTGAAATGGCTATTACAGCTCCTGTAATAAGAAGTTGTGTTTGGATAAGCACATTCAACTGCACTGAGGGAACTCAGTAAAACTAGCAGCAGTAAAACTAGTATAGATAGATCCCACTAGAAATGGCTCATCTAGGGATAATAAACACTAAGACCCTTTCCCCGTTCTCTGAACTTAACTTTACATAACAGTAGTACAGTGAAGACATTGGTGATCTTCATCTTACCAGACAAAGCAAAGGCGATAACAGTAGTATGTTGTATTTATTACTTGGCACCTGCTCTTTTGAATCAGTGATGTAAAGTGGCTTGCAATATATATTGGAATGTCATGGATCTTTCATGTTTAAGGAAAATCTAAGCACATTATGCAGGTGAACATCAAAAGAGGATCCAGGAAGTCTTATTTATTTCTTTTCAGTTAATTTAAGCTATTTTCTTTCATCGTAGTCATGAAATCATGGAATAATTTGGGTTGGAAAGGACCTTAAAGATCACTTAGTTCCAATGCTCTTTCCATGAGCGTGAAACCCTTTCACTAGATCAGGTGCCCAGGGCTCCATCAAATCTGACCTTCAACACTCTCAGGGATGTGGCAATAACAGCTTCTCTGGGCAATCTGTTCCAGTGCCTCACCATCCTAGGAATGAAGAAATAATAACAGACACATTGATACTCGGTTATTCTTCAAAACTCAATCCACAGAGAAGTAAAAGTATGGCAAGAATGTAGAACGTAGAACCAATGTGCTTTATTTCAATCATCTATTTATAGTTCTTTGTAGAGAGATTAAAGTACCTGCTCTAAATAACCAGTTATTTTTTAAACAAGTGTATTTATTTACATGTATTCATATTTACATCTTACATAAATTTACACCAGTTTATTACTTCTCTTAGAGAAATATTGGCATTATTAATCTTTTCTCTAAACAGGAAGCATAAGCTATTTGATTCCTTGTTGGTTTTTTTGCTTTACTTCCTTGATTTTTTTTCCTTTGCACTCTTGTAACTTGAGGGAAGGGAACAGAAATATTTAAGATGGAACAAGAAGGGTGCCAAACTGTGAAAAATGTACCTCCTCCCTACCACCTATATTCATCCCTCTGAGGAGCAAATTCCAAAGTAGGCAGGTGAGTGAGAGCTGAAAAAGCCTCATTTCTTCCAGTGTGGATGTGGCCAGTTTCCCAAGCTCCAAAACTGCAGCAAGAGCCCCAGGAAAAACCCTTCAAATGACCTAATGTGACAAAGTTTGCATGTCTTTTGTCTCTTGAAAAACAAGAGGTAATTTTCTTCTTTCTTTTCTCGTTACTTTTTATTTTGGGGAAGATACAATCACGTTCTGCAGTACATTGTATTTTTATGGAGCATTGTTTCATAAAATCATCACCTCCTCAAGACTGAGTTAGGAGGAAAGAATGAAATTTCATTGTAATGTCACTTAGATCTATCACCAGCCAGCTCTGGTTTCTTCTCACTTAATTACTCATCTCGTCCTAAACTATTTATATCTTAGAAATGCTTTATTTTTCCCACTCTGAAAGAATGCAACTATAACAAATTGAAAACAAAAGGAAAAACATAAAGTTGCCTCAAAAAGACTGAGCATGGAGTTGTTCTTCTGAAAACCCTTGAGCTTCCTGATAAATTACGAATACTTAGCATAGAACAAGGCCTAAATCATCAGAGATTAAACTGCAGACTTTTTTTTGCTGAACCTATTTCCTTTTTAAATGCTTATAGTGAAAGCACTGTTTTGTTCACAATGCATTAATTCTTAGTGCTTGTAAAAATTATTTTGGGAGGTATTATATTTTAAATACTAGTTTCCAGTACTTTTTCCACATTACTTCTTTCTTGTGGGTCTGTGCCTGCAGCCAGTACTATATAACAATGGCTTCATTTCTTTCAAAGTTTCAAAGATACATTTCACATTCTGAGAGTGTTATTCAATTCCCTTAATATGGTAATACTAAATCAAATTGAACCATTAAGTTGTTTCCCACACGTTTAAATTTCCTAACACCTTAGCTATTCTTGTATTCTAAATGTGTGGGGAGCATTCTTTGCTAACACGTGATTTCAGCTAAGCTGTGACAGTTTTCAGCAACTGAAGACTTCTTGCTCAGTTGTCACATAGTGCTATAATTCAGCTTCCCTGCAATAATATTTGCATTACAACCATTGAAATCCATTAAAAAATAAACCTTGTGCAAAATTTTTGTCTTTACTAAAAAGGATAGCAAACAGAAGCAGTGATACTCTATCTTGTGCTTAATATGCTGGCTATCCTGGGCCCCAGGAAAGTCACTGGGCATTTTGCCATTGATTTAAATGACACCAGGACTTCACTTTGGTTTCAAAACAAGTTCTGGTTTGTTGTTGCTGTTTGTTTCTCCACTTCACAACAGCATGAGATTTTTTATTTTTTTTTCTCAGAAAACAAGGATCAACTCAATACAGCATATCCCTGTACCCCCACACACTATGTATCCCCACATACACTGTTTCTAGAACGCTGAGGGCCACCTCTGTGGGATGCTTCCATTTCCCCACGTCCTGAAGAAGACTCTCATGGTGGTTTAGCTGAATCAGATTCCAGACTTACCAGACCCTTGGGACCCCATATATTATCAATATAGGGCGTGCTGGAAACTTCATGTAGAGATTTCAGCCACTGCAAATGCGCAGTTCAGACCCTCCCTTTTACATCATGAGGATTTACTGGTGGCAGCATCTCTGTGCTTTGTAACAGAGCCGCAGAGAACTGACTGTTTGGCTGCAGGAGGGTATGTGGCAAGGCAGCATACAGTACTAATGGAGGGTGGATAGTAGTATTATTTGGGTCTTTGAGGTCTTCTCTTCAAATGCGCACAGCACAGTTCTCCAGCTTTCTGTCAAAAAATCAGCTGCTGGTTAGAACAGCCAGCTGGAAGTGATGGGGACACAAAGATAGCCTTGTAGCAGGAGAGAAGTACTCAGGCAAAGCACCAAATTCACACACACGCTCAACAACTCTTGGATTCTTTCAAGTATTTCAGTGCTAATGGATATCCAAATAACGTCCACTTATGCCTAAAACTGAACTTCCCTGTCAGAAGTAGGCCTGAACACAGTGACCTCTAAGTTCAAGAATTCACGACAATGTTACTGTAACACTTAACCAGCAATAAAACCACACACAGCAGTGCAGCCTCTAACAGGTTCACAGAATAGGAGAGTTTCTTCTTATCAATAGTAGATGCACATTTCACTTACTTGCTTTGCTGCATGTAGCAGCTTCCCATTCCATGCAGGACAGATGGAATCCTTAATGCTGATCAAGACCCTAGACTCTAGCAGGCTCTTCTAATACAAATTGTAAAGTTCAAGCTCTAGTGAAATCACTTTTTGGAAACTGCACAATCATCCACATATAGAAAGGTGGAACTTGAACTGAATATTTGCAGAAAAGAGCTGGAAGGGTCATTAAGGAATGAAAGGCCTTTTACGAGATTTAAATAGAGTAGTCTACCAAAACAAAGATGAGATGAATGCTGTCAACAAAGACACTGGTGAAGAAGGATAAACATTGGGAAGAAAAGTCATTTAGGGTAAGAAGCAACACTAGCAAAAGAGTACAAACAGACCTTTAATAGTTTTGGATTGGGAAAACAAGAAGATTGCTGCAAGAATGAAATGCTTGTGTTATAGAAGCAGCAGAGGAAGCAAATGCATTTAAGATGGACTTTGACATATCTGTAAAACAGACTGCATAATGTGACTAGCTGTGATCTGAGAGATTGGTCTTGATATACTCAGTGCAGTTTTACCTTTTTAAGACCTAGTCTACAAACAAACTTGTACTGAAATAACTCCATCCATTGCCTCTCCAGCTGTGACTAGGACCTTAACTCAGCAGCTGCATTCCACAAGAACAATGAAATGAGTCCAGGCTCCCTCATGAGCAAGAGAGACAGGGACTTGGCTTTCCTACATTTGGAATGTGTTTCTTGCAGAACTAAGGATAATTTTCAGATCTCACTGCATTCATGACTATATATAAAAATAATTTTTTTGATTTCCTACAGCAAGATTTATGGGTGCATGGGCACATTCAGATTTCAATGATTTTTAACTTATTCCTTTAAATGGGGAAAGGGAGCAAGCAGGGAATAAGCGAGGTTGAGATTTTCATTTCTGCTATCTGATGATCATTTTTAATACTGCTTGTGAGAAACGTTCACCATTTCCTTAGAGCAGTTTCTTCTAAGATGTGTCCATTTTTGGAACTCAGAGAAGTTACTCCAGAGCTCCTTGAAGTTTTGCTGAGCCATGTTAATAAAGAACGTGGTAAAAAGAGAATTTGCCTTTATGGGTGAGCAAGCTAACGAATGTTCCCAGAATTCCTTTTTGTTACACAACACGCAGAGCCGGTACATAACTATTCAGACTCTTCTCGTTCCTCATATTCCCATTAAATTTATTCTGAGTATCTACTCATAAGAGATGAAAAGAATGTCTAAAGACAATCTATCTTCTTCCTGCCCTGCTGCCAAAGAGAGACTCAGAGGTGCAAACCGGGTTACAGCATCTCCACACAACTCAGAGAGGCCTTCCTTGGCTGTGTGCACTTTCTTAACATGACTGACAGCTCCTCAGAGTTTTTAAATACACAGCTAAAGTAAAGCATTAGGGCTTCGATCCATACAATCACATTTAGATTTGCCCATTTTAAATTCCTCACTGTATTTTGCCTGATGAGAAGAAACTTGATCTAGTACAGTAAATACTTGCAGGCAGACTATAAAAGTGACAGTTATCCTCTCTTTTAGCATACTCAGCTTGTGTGTAATCTTATTCAAAGATCTGATTTATTTATAAAACACAATAAAAAGAAAGATCTCTGGTGTAAAGCAGTTACTATAGGGAGGATTTGGGCCATTTGGATCTAGCACTGCAAATAAGAGAAGGGGAAAACAAACATATAAATGGGTGAGATCTGGAGTACTGTGTCCAGTTCTGGGCTCCTGAGTACAAAAAAGACGGAGATCTCTTGGAAATCCAGTGAGGGGCAACAAAGATGGTGAAGGGCCTGGAGAATCTCCCCTATGAAGAAAGGCTAAGTGAACTGGGTTTGTTTAGCCTTGGGAAAAGGAGACTGAGAGGGGACCTGATCCTGGTCTATAAATATCTAAGGTGTGGGGGGCAGAGTGGTGAGGCCAGACTGTTTTCATCAGTGTTTAGAGACAGGACAAGGGGAAATGGCTGGAAACTGCAGCATAGGAAGTTCCACACAAGTGTGCGCAAGAACTTCTTTACAGTGAGGTGACGGAGCACTGGAACAGGCTGCCCAGGGAGGTGGTGGAGTCTCCTTCTCTGGAGATGTTCAAGACCCACTTGGACACCTACCTGTGCGACCTGCTGTAGGGAACCTGCTTTGGCAGGGGGGTTGGACTCGATGATCTCTGGAGGTCCCTTCCAACCCCTACAATTCTGTGATTCTATGAGATTGAAAAGATTTATGAGAGCATATTGAAATTCCCTCAGGATGAACATGAGGAATAAGAAACCATAGAAAACAAGTGGTGAATATATGTTCAATAGATATCTGCTTGTTTCTGAAGAATACCAAATTATGTTGTTCCAGTGTAGTCCGGTTACATGTTATGGTTACACGTCAGATCTGTGGTCTAAACTGGGCTGAATGTGAAGATTTAGGGTCATGTATCAGCGGAAATTTAACTGGTATTTGTGTGAAGGATTTCCCAACTCATTTTTCATTTTTGCAGACATCTGTAACCTCTAGAATGATTACTAGGTGATGGCCAGAAGAAAGACTCTCGGTACTTTGCTGGAGCCTTTTTGCCTAGGGCTGGTAGGAAGAAGAAGGAGCCAAACCCAGAATTACTGGGGCATTACAAACTCACACATCCTCCTATAGAGAATTCCATTTTCTGTTTGTTTTCGGACAACCACTTCGATCAAAAGAGAATTTTAACATAAAAATTCTTTCATTCTACAGATACTAAACTCTACTACACTATAAAAATGGTCTGAAGATATATTGACAAGAAAGCTTCATGGAGTACCACGGACTTCACTTATCCTCAGGTCAGTTCTACAGTTTTCAGCTTATTGAACAGTTTTACGGTTCAGAAGTCCTAATGGGTGGTATGTAAATCTCTAGAATAATATATGTAGATTGTTGCAGTTATGTGGATGGATCTGATACCTCTTTGGTTCTTTCTTGCCTTTCCTTTGTCTAACCCACATATTATGGAGTATGCAAAACATATATAAAATCCTATTTAAAGCAACATCTTACACTGTGGGAAGAAGGAAACCTACAAAAACTGTTTCATTTTTTGTTTTTCAAGACATTCTTTTACAGCTGAAGTGATGAATTTTTGGTTTATTCAGTTAGAATATCTAAGCAGATTTTGCAGTGACCCAGTTTTCTAACTGTGAAAAAAATTCTTACATTTTTGAACTCTCTTACATTATATGTACACTTGTAACTAGAAAAACACTTTAATTGTGCAGGAAAACAAGTTCAGAAGAAAGGTGGATTTAATCAGGAAATGTGATTGTATGAATCATTACATGCAGTTTTGAAATAAAATGTTGAGGTTCAATATTTCAGATTAATTCACATTGTTCCTACTTTGACTCCACCATGTACAGACTTTTAATATCCATAAAGAAAAAGATCTGGCTGATCTGAAAAGCTGGCATGTACCAGATAATAATTTTAATGTTAAATAAGTTTGGTAGAAAATACAATGAATATCAATGAACAGTACAGAAAGCAAATATCAGCACATACCAACATCCCTTGAGTGAAGACTAATGGAAGTTTGTCATATCAATAGATTTTCCCCTAAAAGGAAATTGTGTACCGAATCCAAAAAATAGCCATACACAAGTCCAATTTTACATATCTCTGCCTGATGATGACAAACTTTTATGAGATAGTTTAAGTGATGTCTTTAAGACATTTCCTAAAAAGGAAGAGATAGAATTGTCCACAGAGGATTAATAGATGTGTTAAGAGATAATGAACAAACAGTCCAAAATTGGACTGCATAGTATTTAAGTGTTTGAACTTAGCACACATCTGAAACTCAAACACAGAGTCAAATTCAAGATAAATTTATACAACTTACTTCACCTGACTTCATACGCTGCAGTGTGGGACACAACTTAGTGAACAATGAGCTTGGCTTTTTTTAATGTTTGCCAGACATTTGATGAAAGTAAATAACTAAGGAGCAGAAAAAGACCCTTGTATTACGTTTGTGTGCATCAAATGCAGAAAAGACTGTAGCATGAAAGGAAACTTGTTTTTAGACATGCCCTCTCCTGAGGACATATAAATTCTTAGAAATGATGACACGTTAGCATTGCTGGTTTATTTGTACAAGCGTGTGTATTTATGTTTTAATATGCCAATGATGTTACAGATTGAGTTTTATTCTATATCAAAAAAGATAAATTACCCAGTGGATCAGCCACTAACTTATATTCTTCTCTCAGATTTGCCCACTGGCTTGATGTATCTTCCAAGATGACAAGTGCTATTAGGTTATGATTTAAGATAGTAAGAAAAATTTCAGTGACACCTTGCAAGGTGCATGGTAAAGAGGCAAACCTCACAATTCCAGTAGGGGAAAGATCTAGGACTATGCAGAAACTACTATGTGTTTGGGTTTCTGGCTGTCAGGATGTGCTCTGGCAGCATCCAGTCTAAAACCAGAGTGAGACCCCAGCACACGTCCATTTTCTATTGCTATGCTCAGTTTTCATGAGGTAGAACTGAACATATGGCCCAAAGTTGTGCAAGGGGAGATTTAGATTGAATATAAGGAAGAATTTGTACAAGGAGAGCAGTGGTCAAATGCTGAAAAGATTTGCCCCAGGAAATGGTGGAGTCCCTATCCCTGGAGGTATTTAAGAGACATGTGGGCATGGCACTAAGGGACAGGGTTTGATGATGGGTCTTGAGAGGTCAGGTGGGTGGTTGGACTTGATATTTATAGTGTTTTTCAACCTTGATGATTCTGTGATAGAAGCTGGACATGCTCTGGTTAGGTCTTTGAGTTGTTCCATGGAAGGAGCTTAGCCTCGGTTTGCACTGCGTCTCTATAGCTCAATGCTAACATAGTCTAATGAATGAGTTGCTAAGTAGAAAAACCTAGAGGCTTTTTAAGCTGATGTGAAGGCACTGAGATTTAATAATCAGAGGCACAGCCTCCTGCAGATTATGGGGCAGCTACATGCTGGGGTCTCTGAGCCATTACTTATTGTATGAGGTGCAAAGTAATCCACTTGTTGTGGCTCTTCCGCTGGGATGAAATGGTCTGCTAAAAGGTTGTGACTCCACATGCAGACTACCTAGAGTTTTTCTCCTTTAATTCAATAACAGTAGGAAAGGAAAATATCTTTTGATTACTGCCACATCAGGGAGCAATCCATAATATTCTCAGGATAAAATATTTTCTATTGAAGTACCATTAATTAAGGATGTCCGTTTCTCTTGCTTACTTGCTCATATTGCATCAGATACTTTGTGGCTGCAGGATGGTTTAATGTTACAAATACCACAAATGTTGAATGCCTCCTGCCTCACTTAGAGGGGCTTAACCAGATAGTTATTTCACGGTGGTCTGGACACACCTGTTCACACTTAACTGTATCTCCACAAATTTGACCCCTACCTGACATCTCTCCTCCCAGGTCAGGGCACAGTTAATATCTCTCTGTTGCTCGCCACATGTTACATTATTTCTTGAACCGCGGTGGCAGCCAAGTTATTCTAACAGCTTTCCAAACTTAGGTCAAGTCAGTCCTTGATCTGCAGCACAGCTCCAAAAAGACAAACAATAACAAGCAAACAAATAAATGTGATGCCTTGGTGGTAATTCCTGAATATTAGACTTCCTGAAACTGTTACTATCTCATCTTGCTCTCTTTTCAAATTTGTGCATTTGCATTGCCTTATGATCAAGCATATTTCAAGTTGTGAGTGAATGCCAATGTTTTTTTTCAAATGATAGTTTTACATGGGGGCTTAAAGAAAATGTGGTTTTATGGCATTTATCACTTAAAACAAAAAAAAAAAAACAGTTGTTGAGCACAAGTATTTACAATATCATGTTGTATGTATGTATCACAGCACCCATAGTTCCATATTACTCTACTTCTCAGATAACCCAACTAGTGCCTGTGAGGCTAAGCACTGTCCTCAGAACCACTGACCAGTTTCTTTTTCCATTTATGTAGACAGAACAGACAGAAGTTGATGAAAGTATGTTATTTTTTCTTATTCTAGGGAGGGCAGTCTCAGCTGTGGGGAAATTAAATGATTTGCCAAAGTTTATGCCCACAGCTGAAGTTTGTGCCAGAGCAAAGAGAGTTTAGAAGATCATGTCAGTACTGTAGTCACAAATGAAACCTTTCCTTTCCTTCTTCTTCTCCTGTTGGGTTGCTTGTCTGCTCTAAACTGCTAAGGAAAACTCCCTTCATTTCACCAATGTAAGCACAGCTATGAGTGCTAGGAAGCATGTCACTTCCAGTATGAGAAATGGCACTCCTCATTTTGCATGTTGTTAATGCAGTTTGGATTTCCCCAACACTGCCAAACACTGCCACAGGATATAGATCTCACTGTAGAACCCTGGTTAACTTTAATATATGTATGGTTTACATTCAAAATTAATTTAATAAGCCAAATACAGTGAAAGCTCATGTATCCATGTGGATGCAGAAGGACAGCATGTGCACTCATCTTGTGAAGTTGCTGTCTCTATCCATATATTTTGAGTCTGGATAAACAACAATTGATGTGAGACTTTTCTGAATTCATGAAGTGCTTGATAATTCAACGTGAAAGTAATGCTTCCTATGTTATTATCTTGGTCCCACAACAGCAGAGGTGGATGTTGATGGTATGGCAATAGAGGCTGTACCTTCCTGCCAATATCCTGTCACATTTTGTTGCTGTGCAACAGAGGGAGACTGACAAAATGGTGTTTGATATGGAAGTGTGTATGAAGCAGAGGAGTGTAATCAAATTCTTTCATATGGAGGTAACTGCACCTACTGACACTGGCATGTGTAGATAGTGAACTGTAGAAGCTGGGCAAGTAGCAATTGTGAAGCCTGCTAAGTGAGTTGCACCCTGATTCTCATCATCTGCCTAGAGTCAGACTTTTCTTTTAAGACCTGTGCAACTATGCCTTGGTTCCTCTCAGTGTCCTGTGTTGCCTGAGAGCCCTCCAAGGTCAGCTCAGCGTGCTCAGACTCTATCAATGTTATGCAAGCTGCTCTTGTGCTGTAGCGATTCTCTCTTTCTGGCTGTACCATTGCCCTAATGCATCTTCACCAACTTTTTAGGGGTGATGTACTTGGGCATTTCACTCCACAGATAGGCTCCCACCACCAACCACTCTTCACTGTAACAGTTAGTTCTGTGTGCTTTGAAGATGAAATGGGACTCACTCAGCCTTAAGCAAATCCAAGTATGGCGAATAAGGCCAGAAGAGGGAAGGAAATCTGCTTGCTACTGATGGCTGTGGATGGGGACAGAAATGATTATGGGAATATTGACTCAGACCAGTGAGAATAAAAATCACAAAAGGTCAGTCCAATGCCAAGGTCACACACGAGTATCCCACTAGTTACCACTCTGAATACCTGCAGTAAAATCAACCTATGTTACTCACTGAAGCAAGACATTTGGATGTTGAAGTTTACACAGCTTTGTTGAAGAGAAAAATCGATCCAGGACTATTCAGTACAAACACATCTCTGTGAACCAATCTGTGATCCAGATTCCTGTATGCAGAATGAATACTTTCAGAAATTTAATTCATGCGTCTCCTATCCTGTAGTCCTCCCAGGGCACTCACTCTAGAGTAACAGAACGTTGGCTAGATGGAGTTTGATATGCTCCAGTACAGCTCTTATGTTCCTGCAACACTGATCTGTGTCACTTCAGACCTAGAAAAATATCTCTTCCCCCAAGAGAAAGGGGGAAGCCAAGCTAAATATGACGCCGAAGCTGTGTTTGTAGACACACTGGACCTCTCAAAGGTCAGTGGAATATCCATTACCCTGGGAGATATTTCTCACAAAATTACTTCATGACCTCAGATACAGCTCAGTTTTATAACCCCCGAGTGATTTGCTGAAATTTGACACAACTACTTGTAGGGCTGTGCGGAGGAATAGAAGTTTCCTGCATTTTTACAGCTTTCCTGCATTTCCATGACTGTGCCTCCATTTGCTTTTAAAATTCTGCTATGGGATTCAGGAGAGATAAGCCTGAGAAGAGAAGGATGGGGACACAAGGCCTTGGAAGTATGAAGTTGTTGGCTGTGTGAAACTTCTCTATGCCAGGTGGAAACCTGGTGTTGGTCAGACCATGACAAGCAGAACTACTCAGTGTGTGGCAAGAGGCACAGAGCCAGACTTCCCTGGTGGCAAAGCACCTAGGATTTGTAAGTGTGTCCAGAGGGAAAACAAAACAAAACAAAAGTAAAACAGAACAACATGACTAATGGTAGAAATAATCACTCACACACTGAGTACAGCTGTTATCTCCCGCTGCTTTACTGCGGTGAATCTTCTTTGGTGCCCAAGATATCTGTCCAGAAGGATAAATCAGCATTATTCCTCACATTCCCAGCAGCTGGTCTGTTCCTGAGTGCCTCCTCCTGGGAATCCCAGATGGTCTGTTTGACTCCAGCTGAGATTACAAGTAGCACCCATGGTCTGTAACTTCTGAGTGCTTATTTTCCACAGTATCTCACTCTTTCTGGCTTGAGTCTGAGGCTGACTTGTCCTCACTGGTCACAAGTGAGCAAGCTAACTGGGATGTGTGGAAGAGGTTAGACTCGTGGCAGAATGGCAAGAAGCAAGGAAAGGATCAAGTCCACTGATTTTTTTGGAAGTGCATGAGACAGTATCTTATAACGCAATGTGGCTGTGTCCTGTGAATGTCTGGAGACTGACCTCCAAGCGCTTAGGGTTGAAAGGAAGCAAGAGGGAATGGGCAAAAATCCACTGGGCTAACTGCTGACACGTCACATCTAACTCATTAGTTTTTACCTAAACATAGCTACATCTGCAAAATGTGGGGACAGCTTTCTTCTGGATAAGTACTTCTATTGATCAGCACTTTGTCTTTAAAGCTACAGCATTTTTAATAAGGCAGTAGGCGCCCTGGCATAGCATTAGCAATTTGCTAAATGGCTAAATGTCATTTGTCTTTTCTCTGCCTGATGGTTCCACCCAGTGTAGCAAATAGAGAAAGTCCCAAGGCTCCTTCGCTTGTACTCTGCCAAGATAGCATGTTAGATGGCTTCCATGGCTATTTATGACTTACTGAAGACAAGGTTAAACTGCATCTTTCAAGACAAAAGCACTACCCACAGATATCTGCCAGACATGTCAGGGTCCTCATGTGGGACCCTGCCCCTACCCATAACCTCAGGGCCCCATTTTAGTGCAGCCCAGCGACACTGTGGGAGTGCAGGCTTCCACCTTTGCCACAGCTCCTGTGGCATCCTGACAGGAGGTTATAACAGAAGAGAGGTTCCTAGGTGTATAAATGTCTTAAGAAACAAAGTAAACATAGCTCAGACTATTGACTGACCATCCACAAAGCTCAAGTCCTAGTTACTTAGAGCACAAACTAAGAAAGGGTTGTCTTAGACAATGATGAAAAGAAGTAGCCCAAGGAATGGTAGAGTCAGGCTGCAATAAAGTTGTGAAAATAATATTTTCTCAGGTGTAAATATCCTGGGAAATCTATTTCTCTCTGGAAATACTCTGGTGGATATTAGAATTCACAACTTAGTGGGAATTACGCTAACTTAAAGAAAATCAGTCCTTATTTAAAAAGCTTTGACTATTAAGAAGTAAACAAAGTACTAGGTGGATTATTGATTTTCTAGCACTAGCAAAATTCCAACTAGAGAGAAACAGTGACCGATTCAGCCTTCCATTTGGACCCAGGAACCTTCTTAAAAAACACATAAAATGAAGGCACTCATAGGAACAGATGTTCTAATGTACTTTGTGCCTATATGAAAAGCAAATGCATGCAAGCAGAACAGAGTTAGGTCACTGTTTATTTAATTGATTTGCTTACAGGAACTGGTATTTTCTTTCCTTGGAATAAAGTCTAATGTACATCTTAGCTTTCCCTTGCATTACATGAATTTTATTTGGCCTTATTATGTGGGGTCCAACAACTTCCCTGCTAGGTTTGCATATCAAAAGCTGCTTCTGATTCTGGTCATGACCAACATTCTCAAAGAAACATCCATCTGAAATGTCCCTTCTCTCACCAACTCTAGTGGAATGAAAACTTCCTGAGCTGATCTGCCTTCTAGGAGTTAAGCCCTTCTGAACCTTGGCCTCAAATTATTTTTGTTGCTCACTGAGAACTTCCTGCACAACTTACAGAACATCCCTAACCCTGGTAGCTAGCTTCCTTGTTAGGTAGCTTCCTTGTTAACACCAAGAAATGCAAAAAGGAAAAAGAACTATGAGGGAAGTCACTCTTAAACAATATATTGTTTGTCACTCTTGAGGCTTTTTTTTTTTTTTTTTTTAATTTGTATTTGCTGCCCTTTTCTATCATGTTCACATCCTGCGTGGTTATTTATAACTATTTGCTAGATATCCACGTGGTTCTGTCCTGTACAAACTTTCTAGTCATATGGGTAAACAAGTGAAATGAATGGAGACCATCTCTTCATGAATGTTCGAAGTTCAAGCAAATATCAATAAGCAAATTTTTCTAACATAAAAAGGCTTTGTCAGCGTGGGGAAGAAAGGAAGGCTGCTGTGGAAGTCATCAATTTCTTGATGTACTTATACAGCAGACTTTGAAAAGAAACTCTGAACTGCATCAAACTCATCTCAGGTTTCCTGGAACCCTCAACAGCATGTTTCCTACTCTTCATTTGTGATTTGGTTTGGAGGTTTATTTTGCTTTTCGTTTTCCTCTAAAAGGCAAAACTTCTCACAAACTAGAAATCCAAGGTTTCAGGCTGACAACCAGTGCTGTGACAGCCAAGATGCCAAATCAGATTACATAGTGCAGTATTTTACAGAAGATCACATCAGGATAGAAGCCATGTTTTGAAGTTGCATCTTCAAAACCTTTACAGGTATGGCTGAGCAGTTCTGATAAATTCAGGAATGCAGCTCCTGAGGGTGCTGGCAGAAATGTGATATGAAAGATGAAATTGTTGCTAGTGTAAAAATTTTATTCTTGACTTGAGCACAGGCTCCTCTACAACACAGTGGCTCTTTTTGCCTGAAGTGGTGTTTTAAAGTCAGACCACCCACCCTCACGGTAAGAGCTAAGGATTCACAAATTTAAAAGCGCAATCACATAGGAAGGATAGCACAGACTGAAAACACTTGAAATGGTGAGACATTTTTCAGTGAAGTAAGCCAGGAAAACAACATGACAAGGCAAAAACAACACAACTGCAACAACAGTTTTAAGAATCTGCTTCTACTTTCCAGGGAATACTTACATGAGGAGTCCTGCACAGTACTGACTTTTCATTCAGTAAATACTTTATGTTCTCCTCATGACAGCTGAAGCTGATCTACACAGAAAATGTCTAATTCTGTACTTCACCCAAATTTCCTCTATGCTAACTGACAGATTTTTCCAATGAAAGTTTTGGCCTGAAGTCTCATTATGTTCTAAAACTGTAGATCCAATTAAAAACACATGGCCAAGCAGACTCTTGAACCTGCTCTTCAAAATACAAGATTACTACAGTGGCAGAAGCACCGTTCTTGTTCCATGAATGCACCGGAAATAAGATCCAGGCTTATACAAAGTGAATATGATGTTGAAGGCAGTTAAGCATTACCTTATAAATAAAAGCAGTTCTTGGGCATTCTGTTTCTCAGTTCCTCATTTAAGAAAGTAACATGGAAGAAAGCATGTCTCTTCAATACACAATAATATATATAACTGCTTGACTGGAAAGAATAATGACTATCACGGGCAAAACTGCTCCTACAACACACTGAAGGAATGGAATTAGTTGGCCTTGCCTCCCTAGAAATTTTGATTATAGAGATGATATATATTAAACCCTCCATGATTTACACATTCTGATTGGAATAACACAGATGCAGGAAGATACAGATGCAAAGTAGTTATAAGTCCAGGATTGGTTTACAAGCTGTATCAGGATTTCAGCCTTCAGTGAAATCTGCAGGATCTTCATTAACTTTGCTGTGACTAAAATAATACCAAAGCATTACTCTTCGGTCTCCTACTACCTAAAAAATCAGTTATCCCAAAAGTCCTACATGCCTGGAGTTTGCCCTTACTACCCCAGGAATTAAATTGGATTGGAGATGTCAAATTAATGGAGATATTTGAACTGATCTTCCTCTCACTCCTGTGAACATGTATGTTCACAACTTTACTGCAGTGTTTTAATACAGCAGAACACAAAGTTTTTTGTTTTTGTGAGGCTATGTACTGAATCACAAAGACATAGTAATTTAATTTGTTTTATTGTATTGCACAAGATATCTATGCAATCCATGTAGATACTGTATTAAAGGATCCACGTTTCCCAAAACATTGCCTGTTGCAGCACACATCACAAGCATTGTGAATAACCAGTGCCTTCTTGAAAAATCAAAGTTTTTGGTTGCAAGTTTAAGCATGTGTGGCAATAAATGAAGAAAAAAAGCAAGGAGTATCAATACATATTTGTTTTCAAACACACAAATATACAATTTTCAGAAGAGCACCAATAATGTCAAGCAATTATTTTGATGAGATACTGTATGTGTAGGCTCCACAATAAAAAGCCAAGATACACACAAAAATATATTTCAACTTCTAAAATAATTTAACCATCATATTTTGCATGTGTCACCTGTTTACAACACATCATTTCATATACAACATCAGGCCCAAAGCCTCAAACTGTGAAAATTCGTGCATACTCAGAACAGTTGACACTGAAGCTGAAAAAGCCTTCAACTGTTTACATCTGGATACAGAGCAGTATAAGACTGCAGAAATAGTTACTGTGAAGATATAACAGAAATGATACTACGGAAAAATGAAGAAGAACACAACCAAGACTCCAAGCACAAGGTTTCTGAAAGAGGCCTACATGTAAAGTGATGTTGCAATAATTTATAACAGTGAATAATTAATACCAATCTCCTTTCTGACACTTACAGAGTCTCATATGTTCAGAAGCCCATGGAAGTGAACTAACCAAATGTCACGATCAGTATCATCCTCAAATTCTGTTTCTGAAGTTTCTGATCATTATACTGGTACTTAAAAACATTTTATATTTGCTGAAAACTGTTATTAAAATTTACCTTCTTGCTATGAGAATTTAGTGTCATAAAAATTATGAAAAACAATAGGTAAAAAAATAGTACTTTATGAATATTTTTAGAAAACCCGTCAAACAGCTGCAAATACAGCTGATTTTTAAGTGTCTCTTCTCTTGAACTGTGTTTGTTTATTTTTATTTAAGTGAATCACTTATAAGAAAGCAAGGAGTACCAGCTCTAAGATTTATTCTTGTCCATTACATTGAGGACCTCATCCAAAAGTGAAGGTCCCAAGTCAAGTTGTAATGAGAGAAGAGAGCCTGCAAGATCTGAAAGGGATTCTTCTGACTTTGTCTTGGTTAGTTCACATGGAAGTCGGCTATCTTCAAGCAAATCAACTGTTTGCCAATCAGTGCATCGTTCAGAAAAGCTGGATGAGTTACTGTCTCTACCATTAATAAAATGCGATGAAGAACCATTTTGTTCCCATACATCATCTTTGTATGTTTCTCCATTCCCCGTCTGTTTACTTTTCTCCTGCAACTTCTCCTCAATTACTGGCTCACAGCTAAGCCGTGGGTTTCTTGATGACTTGACGGATTCTTGCTTTGAATTAAACGTCACTGGTGACAATAAAGGTAACATAAGAGCTTGAGAACCCCCAATGGCAGGAAGGGAAATAGCATTTTTGAGCACTGGTGATGGAGTTTCTGTAAACATGGATTCAGAAGTGCTGTTTGCCCTTAAGAATTCACTGTGGCCACCAGATTGGCTAACTCTAGTTTCTCCTTCATTTCCAGGCAACAATTCGTAGTTTCCCTGCAAAAAGGAGATGTCTCCAAAAACATCATGTTGTCCCTCTTTTCCAATATGTATGGTGTGACGAAAATCTCCAAGTGGTGGACTGATCATATCAGGAGACAAGATATCCCTTAGTTTGAATTTCTTCCCTTTCTTATTGTTAGCGGCTTTCAAGTAGATGGGTGTCTTGGCTGGCATCTTGCTTCTAGATAGAGGGGGAGTTGTGTTAAAAAAAAAAATAATAAAGGAGAAGTCCCTTACAAAGCCAGTTCTTCTCGGGAGACCTTCAGTGTGAGCTATGTTACATCATCATCTTGTACCAATCTTGCACATCAAGTCCCCTTCTTCTATGGTAGGGAACTTCAGGGTATGTGAATGTCTCCCGTTGGAGGATTCTGCAAGACGGAGCACAAGTTTCAAGCCGGTTAGCAACCAAACATCCAACTTCAAGAACTTGAGAAGACCTGCGTGGGATACAAAATCAGGTTATCATTAATTTTTCATGGTTCATTCAGTCCTGTTTTCACACACACAAAAAAATTAGCAATGGTACTGACAGTTCCAGTCTGCAGATTAACATTATGATGTTTCTTCCCTTCATTAGGCAGGATAAAAGGGTTTAAGATTAACAACATCTAGCTAACCTTTCTCTGACTTTATAACTTGTTTTGAAGTCAGAGTTTCTTAGACACGGTTGCTGAGCACAGTCCATTTGGTAAACATCACTATCTGAATCCTTCTTCTCATTCTGACATTCAAAATGCTGGTCTTGAAGTGCAAATGCAGAAACTGATCTGTAACATTCAACAACATAAAGCTTTTGGTAGATGCAGGAAGACTAAAAAGTCACTCAAGCAATTTTATTTTTTTTTAGTGGGAGTAAATCACCTTGGATTTGAGAACTTTTGATATCGTCATTTATAAATTGGAACAAACTGTCACAAATAGCTTTTCTGACAAATATGCTAATGTAAAAGGATAATTATAGACATCTGATGAAAGTATTGGTCCACATCCTCAGTTACAAATATCTGAACATGTTTTAGAAGGGATTGATTCTTGTGACCATAGTCTTTAGACTGCAGGAATTCTACATAGCAATTAGTTTTAGACTGTAGCTCATGAGCTATGTAGGCCATGAAGGTATGGTGACTCAGAACTGTTGTGTACATCAAATCATTTTAAAATAAAGTTTTCCTACTAGAATCTTGTCTCTGACAAGTCTGATAAAGCTGTCCAGAAGGGTTAACAGGCTATTGGGTCAATTGGTTATGGAAAAAAATACTCTTTACTAATGCTTTAATTGTGTGATTCTTTGCTCAGGAATCAATAAAAAAGATACTATAAGAATCTCAGAATAAAAGCATTTTTATCCTGGGCATCTTTGTACTCTTCCCAATTCAATCCAGAAAGCAGAGCATTACAGGCCATTCCTCACTAAAAGTCCCAGCCCCAAATCTCTTACTGTCCATTTCCATTCTAATTCTGTAAAGTAGCTTGCAGTTTTTTTCCACAGAAATGCGTCTCTCTCCCTGTGCAATACCTGAAGAGAAGCTACCTATATTTTTCTTCATTTCATGCATGCCCCAGCAGAGATATTCCTTCATCAAATTAAGTCCAGCAAGAATCATCAGTTCGAAAGCTTTGTACTGGCAATAAAGACAGATGGCCAAGAAGTATTTAAGCATTTTCACAAATCCTCTAACCTGAGTAATTAGTTCCTTCAGTTGGCTGCTTAACTCTGCATCACAAGGGGAGCTGGGAATCTTGCCAAGTTAGCATTTTGGTTTTTGATTTCCACAAAATATCTACTGCACTTCAGATAGGGCTGAAAATCACTTCACACAGAAGTACAACAGATATATACAGAAAATACTGTCATACAAAATAAGCCAAATGTTCTATGAATGCAGAGAACATTTGATACTTTTAAGCTCAATTTTGAAATGCTTGCAATCCTGCACAGCTTCCCTCTAAACAAAAAAATGCTAATTCATTAGGATCTACAGAATACCATGGGATTCCAATTACATACCAAAACTCCATCTACTTAACTCCCTTTTGCATCTTACAGTCTATACAGTCCTAAATAAGATCTCTGCTTGTGCCATGCATCGTAGAACAGAACTGATCACTCAAATCAGCTACCTTTCAGATTTTAAAAAGTGAAATAAAATAATAAAATAAAATCACCACACTGTCATCCCTCACCTTACCTTGGTTATCACTCTACCCTTGCAGCCAATTTAGGAACACAACATCCTCAACTCTACAGAGATTGTATGTGGTTGAAAGTGAAGCCTAGTAGTTACTAGTTTCAAAGTGAAAGACCAATTCTATATTTTATTCAAATTATAGTATAGAGGAAAAAAATGCAAACACACAAAAACCTGAAATAGAGCAAACTTTTGGTCATTCAGATAGCAGTTCTGGACTATAGTCCAGATAGTAAGTTCTTGCACTATCAGAAAATCCAGTAAGGGGCAGTGTAAAACCACAGTACCTCAGAGGATGCTGCAAGAGATTTCAGTGCCAGGAATTATAATCCCTCTTTACAGAGCAGCCTCTGCTCTTGGGAAGGCCTTGCCTTCCACATTGCGAATGAAGAGAGCATTAAAAACTGTACACTTACTGCAAGCAGCATTTGCTCTGCTAAAAACAAAAGCTACTTTTGTTGCAAATTTCATGAGTCATCCCATTGAAAATCCTGAGATTACAATTTGTAGACAAAAGATAACGGCTCTGTATTAAACAGAGGGCCTGTTTTTCAACATACAGTATAACCTAGACATCAGAGAACCATAGAATGGCTTGGGTTGGAAGGGATCTCAAGAACCATCATGTTCCAACCCCCCTGCCACAGGCAGGATTGCCAACTGCTAGATCAAGTACTAGATTAGGCTGCCCAGGGCCCCATCCAACCTGGTCTTGAACACCTCCAGGGATGGGGCATCCACAATCTCTCTGGACAATCTATACCAGCACCTCACTGCCCATTCACAGGAGAGGTGCTCCAGCCCTTTGATCTTCATGGCCCTCCTCTGGACCCTCTCCAAAGCCTCGACATCCCTTGTGTATGGGAGCGGACACAGTACTCCAGGTACGGCCTCAACAAGGCAAAGTAGAGGGAGACAATCACCTCCCTCACACTGCTGCCCACTCCTCTTCTGACACATCCCAGGCTACAATTGGCCTTCTGGGCTGCAAGAACACATTACTGGCTCATGCTAAGCTTTTCATCAACTAAGACCCCTAAATCCTTCTCAGCAGGGCTTCTCCCAAGGAGTTCGTCTCCCAGCCTTTATACACATCTGGGATTACTTCCACCCAAGTGAAAAACCTTGCACTTTGCTTTGTTGAACTCATTAGGTTAACAAGGGCCCGCTTTTTGAGTTTATCAAGGTCCCTCCAGATGGCATCCCTTCCTTCTGCTGTATCAACTACACCACTCAGTTTGGTGCCATCAACAAACTTGCTGAGGGTGCATTCGATCCCATCATCTCTGTCATTGATAAAGACAAAGAGTACTGGTCCCAAGACAGACCCCTGAAGGACACCAACTGTCACTGGCCTCCTCCTGGGCATTGGTGAAGCTGTGCTGGCTGTTTTAGAAGAGCCTTTTTTTGATAGATTTCATCTCAGTAACTAAGTGACCACTTAACCAAACTAAAAAGCAGAATGAGAAGCTATCAGAAAACCAAATGCATAACTAAAAATCTACAGCCTTAGGACTGCCAGCCCACAGTAGAAGACTTCGTTTAGGAGAATAATCTGAGAGGATTTTTCTACCAGTTTAGGAGATCTCTAGATCTCCTTCTTTGAACAAGATCTGAGCATGAGCTAAGACAGAAATTTCAGCCCAGTGAAAATTAGAGTTTTATTTTGGCTGTAACTCATTTGGCTGTAGCTCATTCTCATTCCTGTCACTTCACACTCTCATATAAGTGTTTTGCTTGGTAACTAAGGCCAATAGTGTCAGAGGCACTTCTCAAATTGCCTTGTGAACCTTCTGTCCACTCAGCAACTACCTTACCCACAGCCTGAAGTTTTCAATGGATGCCTCAGTCTATCCCACAGGCTATCAGTAACTATCTCAATATCTAAGCTTTAAACCAGAGACAAATTAGGGTCCTTGTGCAAAAATTTATTTGTGCACAAATCCCAAGAGACGTAGGTCTTTAGGCATGGTCCTAGGTGAATAAATGATAGAAATAAAATCCTGTTTCCACAGAGCAGGCCAAGAAGCAAGGTTTTCTGGGAAGCCTGTGGGCTTTCTTTAGGTCAGTCCCTATCAAGAATTCTGCCTTACGCATCATTGGCTAAAATCATTCAAAATTAACAGGAATCCATTTCCAAAACATCATTAAAAAAAACAGGGAATTATCACACAGAGCAAGTCACTAGGAGAAAAAAAGACAATATGTGCATTATTTACATAACCAAATGAAAAGACAATGATACAGCAAAAGACAGAGATAAGCTATGCAGTAAGTTGGTGAAACTTTTCTATCTAATGAAATATCTGCAAGCACAGCCCTATAAGGCTTTAGAGGTTCATTCTGGAATTTAGCTACCAGTAACTCTCACCAGCACAAACTGTTGAAACCCGCCTTGTCCATGCTGATACTTCCAATATGCCTGAAACTACATCAGTACAAACAATGTTATTTTAATAGAGGCTTGAAGTCATGCAGTCGTTGTGAGTAAAACTAACTAGCACTACGAATAACTAAGTCTACAGATACAAGAAAATCAGCAGATCATGCACAAGAGAGCTTACCTCTCACATTCCTGTGGATGTAGGTGTCTATCAACTGGCAGCCTCTGCAAATGAGGCCACTAGTCCATCTACTTCTACATCAATTCATCAGTGAGCCTTTGCTTATACAGCCACCACTTTCTGAGTAAGCATAACCAAATCAGGCAGTAACACTTCCTCTACAGATTGTTCATCTAAGTTTACTTGGTTTCTAGGAGGCCCAGCCTCTGAATTCATCTGTATTAAAATCAACCATCCTGATTGGATTAAAAGCCCTTACCCTTTTGTTGCTCCCTTCTTCAAAGAACTTGCACCCTTCTGATTAAAGCTACAGATTTAATTACTCCATAAAAACAATCATGCTAATCAGACTTCACCACAACTAATCTTCTCCAACTGTATTCACCCTAGTTTCCTATTTTATCTCATTTTCACATATGCCTTTTAGAAAATGAAGGGCAAACACACACACAAAACCCACTAAAAACAAAACAACAAACGAAGAAGAACAATAAACAGAAAAATCCCCATTCCTCCCAAACTTACAGGAACACAAGTCAAGAGGGACTCTGCTATACACTTCATTCATGTCTCCATTTTCCTTCAAAGGTCTAAGTGGCCTGCTAATCCCTGATGTTCATTCTCTTTCCACTTAAAAGTCCCTACATGCGCAGACCGCCCACAGTAATTTACTCTGCATAGGCTAGTCTCCAGGGAAAAGGCATCAATTTGTAACCTAAACACTGTTTTTGTGTTTGTTTTTTAATACATATTCCGCAACTCCTTTAATCTTTCTTTTATACGTAGTTTTATACAACACAAACATCTCAATCTTCCAACACAAGACATGCTTTCTGGAACTAAGATCACTTCCCAACAATCTCTTTTTCTGGTCCTCCTTCTCTCATTCATATCTTTCTTTAAATATGCCCCAAACTAGACAATATTCAAACTGAGATCTCATCTTCTCTCTCAACAGCGTATCTGCATTTTTCTTTTAGTATCACAACATAGTTGGCTTATGTTTAGTTTGTGGTCTACTAAAGACTATCCTCTTTAGTGAAGAACAGTTGCCTAGCCAGTTATTCTACATCTTCTTCATGACTACTGCCTCCGCAGCAAAGCCTTAAAACTCACTGCATCGCATTCTATTAATTGCAAACACTTCAAGTTGTGAGGATAATTTTAAAGTTTAATCTGGGCCTCTTCACTACGTGGGTTTATCAGCACCTACAGATATAATAAGCATACATTTGAATCATTCATAAAAACATCATGTTGCAACAGAGATAACTACAGCCCTAGAATTCCTCCTGCTATGTCTTTCCAGACTAATAGAGGTTAAAAACTCCAAGTTGCTACTACTTGAAGTAGTTTGAATTTTGAAACAACTTTCTGCTTGGAGGTAACTAATAGGAATGAGTAAGGAAACATGAATATACTCCATAATATAGATACATTATTGAATGACAAGAAAAGTCTGGAAAACATCAGCTACACATAACACAAACTGAGGAGAAATAAAATAATAAATAAAAAGCAGAGGACTGTCAGCCATATTTCCTTCTGACTTTCTCAAGATAAGAAAATCATCTGAGGATACCTTTTCATTTCCCTTGCTATAAACACTTTTTCTCATGTGAATTGTATGGATAAATAATACACTAGCAATGAGCATTCCTGAAGGGGTGTTAGTTGTCCCTTAATGTAAGCACAGACAGGGACAGACTGAACACAGTGTCTTTTCCTCCAGGTATCTTCCATTTGTCTAGCACACCCCAGCCACAAAAGTGCTTATGAATGAAAAGAACCCAAATTCCTGAAATTATTTTTGGTTGTTGACTGCCTTAAATCTTGACAACCTTTCCCTGCATAATATCTTGTCAAATGGATCAAGCTAGAGTAGATCATATTAACAAAGAAATACCTCCAACTATAAACCATTAAAGTATGTGTGCATTATACTGAAACGAAGCCAACCTAATTATAAATAATTGAAGGATAAAATTAACTGTGAAAACAAACAGCTGTACCAGCACAGCTAGAAGGGGCTGCTGAAGTCACCCAATTTGGGGCTGCTCTCTAATTTGAACAACTGGCCCCAGACTCCAGTTATTATTTTGTTCTATATCAGCCTGTGAGATTACAAAGGCCTTTTATCAACCAGGAACCTTCACCCCTGTTAAGGTACTTGAATATTAACCAAGTCATTTCTCAGTAGTCTTTTTTGATCGAAGTGAACAGGGGGAATTCCTCATGTGGTGATGGTGGGGGAGTAATTTTAGGCCTTCAAATATTGCTTTCTCTCCTTTGAACCCTCTCCAATTTTCCAACAGCCTTTTCAGAGCAGATCAGAATTAGTGACAACGTTCTCATGCAGCATACACTCCCTTGCAGCACACACAAAGAAATAAAATCACTTCTTCCTTTCCATCATTTCTCCTCATTTATAAACAAGATCAAATTTCTGTGCCTATCTTCACCATCTTACAACAGGAATTTTCCAGTATTTACAAGCTCTTTGATAGTAGTACTGCACAACAAACCCTTTAAGATTTCTTCTGCTGATATAACAAAAAACAATTCTCCAAGCAGAATGAATTTTATTACCAAAGTTAGCAATTTGTTACCAGAGTCGTTTGTAGCTCCTGTGTGAGTTACCCCATCCATTTTTTTAAAGATGGAGATAAGCATATATTCATCTAATCAACAAATCTGGCCAGCATAGCCAATGGTAGTGCTCATACTATGCCATTTGTCCAGTAAGATTCTATTCTTTAGGGGGAAAAAAAAGGCTTTCCAAGCTATTGTTCTCCAGAAAGTAAGCTGGATTTATGTTCTTCAGCATAAAATGCAAGGCCATAACTCAGAAAGAAAAAACATTCTATCTGAATGTACTCAATCGCCTTCTTCATCAATACACATCCTTAGTCTCCATGATCTGCACATTTGAACTGCAATAATTTTATTTGCAGACTGCTCAAGAAAACACCATTAACCCCAGTGCTGTATAAGACTGTTGGATGATTTTAAATGAAATACATTCCTTTCTGATGCCGGTGTCCTCCTGACATTTACTCTAAGACTCTCAATGTGTTTAATATGTTCTTTGTTGACACTACAGAGAACTAAAGTTTTAACAATTTGGCTGTGAGGCAATACTGAGTAAAATGCCTTATACATCGTGTTGTTTTCTTTTTGTTTTCTTTTCTTTTTTTCTTTTTTTCTTTTTGACAGTTGTGCTTTTGACCACTCATTAGAATGTTTTTAAAAATATCCATTAAAAAAGTACCCAGCAGGCTTTGGCCACAGCCTTCTTCTAGGTTTGAAAACTTTGCATCTTTTCTAGAACAATAAAAACCTCTTGTCTTTTCTTCTCTAGAGACAAACATTTAAAGAGCTCACTGGATTCTGCTGGTCTGCTCCATAGACTGAAGCAGCTCTCTATTATATTCTCCTTAGCTTTGCTAGCTGGTACATTCATACACGTGGATTTAATACTATATAGTTCAACTTTATTGTTGGCTTTCAAAAATTGGGCGACCATTCCAATTTAGGCATAGGTACATGTCTATACAAAGTCCTAAATGCTTCTTAACTCATGCAGTCTGTGAAGGTGAGGTTATATCAACCAGGTTGTACACTGAAGCATGGTCACCTTTCCTCCTATAAAGCCAGCACATAGAATGAGCAAACAGCCAGGGATCATAAACTCACAGGCCACAAGAAGAAGAGGCTTAAAAATCTTGTCCATGAGTTCCCTTAGCACTATAAAAAAATTGCCAAAAAGGTACGAAAAAACCCACACCTCTAGAACCAAGCCCATCTGCCACCTAAAAGATTGGATAACCGCTCTGGCTGAAATTTCACCAGTGAAGAGAGAGGAAGGTTTAGTCTTTACACAGAGAAGCTCCCTGACACACAAGACATGTTCACCTGAGTGCTGTTAGACAGAAGAATCAGAAGGAGCAGGACTGCCCCTTTGTAATTCTGAGCAGCTTACCTACATAGCTTTCTCCTTTAACACAGAGGGTGTAGTTCTCCAGCCAAGCTCAGCTCTCAAAGCTGGTTTAAGAAGTTTCCGCCCTTGTTTCCTCTCTGTTTGTTCCCAGATCCGCACTGCAGTTCCTTGTACTCTCAGCATGCAGGCAGATCTACAGCCACACTGCAAACTGGGCACAGCAGCAGTTCTCCCCACTGACTCAGTTTACAGTAAAGGCTTGCAAACAGCTGCAGTGTGACTGCTGGTAACACTTCCAGAGAGAGTTCAAGCCCAATATAACTTACTGTCAAAGACATTCTCCTCCCACCATCTGCGTGCACACACTTGACCCCTTATAAGCCAGCTCGGATCACTGAACTGGATGAAAACTAACTAGGAAAGGGGTTTAAGATCACCTGGCTGTGAGTGGGACTGCTACTTCCAGCTGCAGCAAGTCATTTGAGCAGCTCAGAGAGCAAAGGGTTCGGGCAGAAGGGACAAGCAATTCTTAACCAACACTTCTGAAAGACAAAATGTCCATGGATTTTTTTTTACACACTTCTGATGCAAAAATGACTTGCTACTTCCACTAGTGTCTCTCTTCGGGTTCCGAAAACTGGCATAATCTAAAAACAAAGTTTTTTTCAAGATATTTTTAACAGTTTATTATTACTATTGTTTTTTTAAATAGATCTCTAACATTTCCTTAACTGGCAGCTACTGACAAAAGGCAACCTAAAAATAATACCATCTTGCACGATCCCATTCAACCCAACTCCAGCCCTTTACCCACCTCTCCTCCAATTCTCAAATGCTCTTCATCTCTAAGGTAAATATTCTTTATCGTCTCCTTGAAACACACAAGTGACACAGGCATATTACAGTCACCAGTTCTGTTTTTATTCAATTTCTCAAGTGTTTCACTTGAAGTATTTACCATCTTAAAACAGCTGATAAACTCATTTAAACCAAACTTGAGGGCCAGAGAACCCTCTATATACAAAGGTTAATTATGAAGTAGAGGTACAGAACTACAGAGGAAATTTGCACAGGACATACTTGTTGCACTGCATTGGAAAGGATGCATTCTCTGCTCTGTTGCAGTTCTGCCTTCTCCAAGGAGCAGAATGGCCATCAAGATGAGATCAAAGAGCATGGGGATAGGACAGAAGGAAGGAAGGAAATTATTCAATGAATTAATTACAAAAGCTTTCAGTAAATTTCTTATTTGGTCTAAATCATGCTCTTCTTAAGGAATGGGGATGAAATCACAGAGTTAATAAGACTTTAAAAACTGGTCATCCGTATGCAGTGCAAAGTAGATTGTTAACACAGGTAAACTAAGTGATTTTGTTTTACTGACCTTACAAGAAACATAAGGGAAAATGTGGAAATCACTTTACTACAAGCTTAAGCTATACTTCTAACAGAAAAAAAATGCTACTATTTGAAGGCAGTTTCAGCAGAGGTAAGAGTAAGTAACAACCAAAATACACATTATATTCTGTCTCTGTTCTGCAGCATGTCAGCAACGCCTGTGACTTGCCCCAGCTGATAGGGCTGCATCACATTGGACAGCAGCTCAGTGTTCCCCATTTCCTCTTCACATCTCTTTTTGACATGTGCTCAGTTCTGTCAACTTGAGTTGCTTATAGTATATCGATCCAACTTTTTTCCTGAAATATATCAGATAGCATTGGATTACATTCACTTTCTGTGCCAACAGTTGTATTTCACATACTGCACTCAAAACCAGGCAGAGTTAAGCAAGTCTAATTTGAAAGAACTGAATATACTCAGTACTTCTTTTTTCCATGTTTGGAAGCACTACAGAGATATACTGGCAGAATATTCAGAGTGGCACTGTGCCAGTTCAGTTTGACTGATTAGCAGCTGATATTTCTTTCAAACTGTAAACCCCACATATCTAATTAAGCTGATTGAAATACTGCTGTCCCAGGTCCCAGGAAAACCACCTTCTTGACACTTGGGGTTTTAGCTCAGCCAGTACTCTGCTACTTTCTCCCCATTACTGCAGCTATATTTCCAAAGATAAGCATGTGTGTATGACACAGCTTAAGCCAAATGGCATATGAGATGACAGCATCTGTACACAGAGATTGGACCTTGAGCTTGCACGTGCAGGCAGCATGACAGAATAATTAAAGGGTCAGAAAAAGATGCTGAATCCAATGAACTCAATCAGACCTAATGTACTGCAACTCCTGTTCTTTAGCAGCTTTTTGAAAAGGCATTTTGCACACGTTCTTGTTCTCTGTGCTCTCTGCAGGGGCTCCAGCTCAGGATTTTGCCTTGAGACTGTAAAAGAACATAAATCCCTGTGTTTAAAGGTCAATATTTCCAAGTGCTCCAAAACACACATTTTGTTTTCAGAAGTAATGTCAAGGGAAAGAGTATTGGCGGCAAAAGAAAACTTCTAGTAGGCAGTCACATTAGAGTAATGTAATCATGACTCACGCTCCTCACCCATTTCCTGACTAGGGTTGTGCATGATCAAAAGAACATCAGCCACATGCTGCCTCTTGTTAATGTTAGCTAGCCTGAAAGCATTACAGGCTACCAGCAAACAAACTCATTGCAGAATATCCTATTTAAAGCCTGGCATAAATTGACAGTGACAAATGCAGTGGTGTAATACCATACTCAACGAAAACAACAACTTGCCCTTGGTGAAAATAGCAAGTTACGACTTTTTATGATGAGTTCTCCTATCTAAATAAAATCTCACACACTTTGAAAGACTGTAAATCACTGAGATGCAAAGGGAGAGGAACACCCAGTTGTTTGTTAGTCTGTAAGGAAATACATGAAGCACAGACCTTTTGAAGAAGATCATAGTAAACTTCTCTAAAACTAATCTCTCACCAGAAAGATTGGAAAAGAGCACACACGCTGGGCCTAAGCAGTTTTCACTGTCCAAGAGAGACGCTGCAAGAGGCAATTTCTGTCTCAAGGTTCAGTTGTGTTCAGCAGGAGTAAAGTGTGTGCTTAATTATGCAAATTGATGTTCATTTGTATAAAGAGCTCTTCAGCTGAAAACAAATTTCAGATCCTTCTCGGGATGTTGGTCACATTTAATTTGTTCAACACCCACATTAATGAAAAACCAAAAATTAATCAGATGCTTCAACAGAAACTGGGCTAGACTTCAGGTAATGTAGATGATGACACCTGCAGTCCTCATCGCCAAGCAGGGGATGAGTTCACACTTCTCACTCCCTCCTACCCTCAGGGGAGAGGTTCACTCTCCTTTACAAGTGCCAACTAACTGCTAACTATGCTCAGCAGCAGCCTCCATGTTCCTCATGCAGCCTCCTACAAGGGATATCAAAGGCAAGAGAAAGCCTGAAGCTGACCATTAATTATATCACCCATTGCCCATACCATTGTCCGTACAATTTACAGTGAGCAACAGGAGCATTCCACATTCAGCATACTGAAAAGACTTATACTGCATTTCTGATAGCCAAATTCCACCTGAAATAAATAACTTGACTTTCATTAGTGCCTCAGCTTGCCTCTCACAAACAGCATTTTAGGAGAAACAATCACACAAGGCAGAAGGTACACTGAGGTCTGGCTAAATGAACACCAGCTAACTACACTAGGCCTATGCTTTATCTAGGTGCACTAATTACTTCATGGTTGAGAGAAACTAATTCTGAAACCAACCAGGCACACATTAAGGCCCTTACATGGCATTGCAACACTTGCTGCAAGACTGTTACAACTCTGCTTGCTCATCATACATTTTATTTACACACCTGTAACAACAAAGAAATGAGGTGCTGCAATCCCCGTGGGCATGGATGCACCTCTCCCTTGACCCAAGCGTGAGCTGTTACCACATGCTCTGAGTAGCTCCTGTACCAATTCACATACCTGGGATGGAAGGCACTGGGGTGTAGGCAGACTAATAAAATAATGTTATTCTGAGACCTACTTCACCACGTAAAGGGCACATTTATTTGCTTAATCCTTTAATAGGTAGGTGAGATGAACTTCTGCTTTTACTGACAGCTATTTGAAAGACGTTTCTAATGGCTCCTGCAAGCTCCAGGGAGTCAAAAGTCAAGTCATGGGAGGAGTGACATGTCATTCAGTATGGTTTGCTATCCAACTGACATTTAAGGAAATGTGACATGTGGTAGAGCCCAGGACAGACACCCACAGAACTAACAACAACTTCTGCTCAAACACTGGAGGGAAAAAAACAAACACCAAGCCTCAGAAAATAAAAGCAATGTAAAGACAGTGAGAACCCAAGCCACAGCAGGGCATGCCCTGGTATTCCTGATGTGTTTAGAGTAGGCAAGTGGAGCACAAATTGAGATTAATTTCTTGGTCCTGAGAGCTAATAGAAATCATATCCAGGCATAATATCCCCCATTTCATACTGTAATAATGCAACAGGATTGTCTTAATTTAAGGCACAGCATAGCTTTCTCTTATAAAAGTCCAAGCTGTTTCTTATGACAGAAATAGCCTCTGCAGAAACACAGGGAACCTACAGTCTCTAGCTATTAAAATTACTACTGAAGTTTTATATGCCTGTTTTTTTCTGTTGCCTCCTCTACCACCATTATTCAGTATTTTCTACTCTAATGGATGAACCTTTTTTTGCCAAAATCTCTATAAACATTCAGTTTTGAAGTTCAAGATGAGTAATTTCTTTATATTATGAGAAAATACTCCTTTACAACTTGAGTCAATATACAGCTTTACAGCTATTCAGAACCCATTTAACTGCATACATGGCCTTTGAGTGAATAGCAACAGAATTTTCCTTGTTCAGAACTCAGTGAAGCTTTAGAGAAATATGATTTTCTTTTTGTGTTATTTAAATCCACTCAGAACACAAAACATGCTAAATACAGGTTATCCTACAGTAACTCAAATTTATATATGTCCTGAAACAGAAATCCTGCCACAGGAATTTTAAGCTTTTGCCATTCCTGAAAAGACCATAATTTGTTCACTTTAGAGAATGAAAGTAGAAACAATTTAGGATGCAAAGTGAAGAGAGACCAAAAGAACCATGAAAAAAATAAAGAAATATTTACACTAGTAAAATATTCATACTATCCATATTCAACTGATTACCAACTTGCTGTATAACAGCCAACTTTCATTAGTGTCCAGGCTCCCAGTTTAATCTCTGCAGCCATGATTAGGAAAGCTCACACCTTCCCAGGTGTTCCACCCTGTCTGCAACGGGGCAGGCAGTATCAGCCAGCATACCAACACAGGATGAAAGGGCATTACCTCTCGAAACAAAATTACAATATTTTTGTTTATAAAATTGAGAATGGCTGAAAATTCAGAACAGATATTTAACCTACCTTGAATTTTGGTGGTTAAACTCCTGGTGACTTATTTTCCAACAATATGAACTAAATGTTGATTTAGAACTTGACCACTCCTAATAAATAATGAAATTCCCTTCACACCTCTTGCTATTTACCTTTCTCATGTAGAAGAAGATACGGAAAGCTTTCCTGTATGTTTTTCCAGACACCAAAATATTCTTCCTGGACTATCCACTGAAAGGTTGCCATTTACTCCTTGTTCAGACTTACCACTCATATCCGCAGAAGAACATGGGAAGAGTTTACCAACATAATAAACATCTTGGTTCACATGCTTCATTTAGAAAGAAACAACTCCTCACCCTAGGAAGTGCAATGAACTCCCATTCCTGTTCCTTCTGCTAACACATTCCCTAACTAAGTGCAAGAAGCAACCATGAAACTAAAGTAACTTTTTGAAACACACTACCATATAGCAGCCACTGATTACTCTTTTCAGATCGCTTAAAAGTACAATCAGGTTTACTTTTTGAGAAACTTAATTCCCATCTTCTCTCTCTGTTAGTAGTAATTAAATGAGCGTAATTATTACAGGCAGTAACTACTTTAAATCAAATCAGAGTTAGGGCTTTTGTTTCACTAAACAGATTAGAAGATGACAAAAATGATACAACTGCAATGGAAGAAGGACAGTTTGTACAACACCCAACAAAGGCATCTCCTCTTCTAGCCAATGGGATCTCAGAGCAGGTCAAATACGATTTCTTACACACCAGTTTAATGTGCCTGACTTTGTTGAAATTTTTACCTATCTGTACATAGTAAAGAGTGATGACAGTCACAGTCACACTGAGGATGTTCCATATAGAAGTTGTGGCATATCTTTCTACTATGAGATATGACTTGTGTAGGCATTCCACTCGGCAGAAGGACTTTCAACCTACCTTCCCAATGGAAGCTTTTTAAATCTTTAATTTATCCATTGCAGTTGGAGAATTACTCTAAAATGACCTGCACTGGAAGACTGAGGATCATAGGGAGGAGAGGAAATGAGAGGAAAAATGTGATTTGCTGATCATCAGCATGGCAGATGAACATCAGAAAGCTGCTCAAGCTTTCTGCCATATTCACACATTCAAGTTTAAAATTTTGACTAAATCACACAGGCCACACTTTTATGATGGAAGATATGTGCTCAGAAACAGTAACAAAGTTTTGCAGGCCAGGACAGACAAGCAGCTGAAGCAGATCTTCTTTTGCTGCGGTCAAAAGGTCTATTGCAACCCCTCACTGCATAACAGAGCAATGACAAGGGAAAGGAAAATTCTGTATTTGGCCATTATTATGTCTGTTCCTGGTAGCCAACATTCCAGGAGGATGTCACTAAAGAAAAGAGCCATGACTCTAGATAATTTACAGAAACAGACCCATGGAAAATTGAATCTGCTCAGCTACTTTGAAAATGAATTGATGAGTTGATCATGGGCTGTAACTAACTCATATGGAATAAAAACATAATAAGAGAGTACATCCAGCTCCCAGCCACTGAATTATGCTATTATGTATGCTTGCTAGCATGTAGCTAGAGAAAGCAAAGGAAGAAAGAAAATGTATCTTCTCTGAACAATAAGAATGTTTTACCAGGGCTTGCAGTGGATTCTCTTTTTTTTTATTAATTCATTTATTAACTTTAACATTTTTTTCCCCACAAACAAACTGCTCATGGTCTAGTTCAAACAGTTCAGGGGCCACACTGACACAGAACGTGGTAACTATTCAGGAAAGGTCTACGGCTTGTGATAGACACGTTCCCTACTGTCTGTTAGGGCTTTTAACATTGAAGGTATGAATAGTATTTTCCCTTTATGAAATATGTGACCTTTCTCTTAAGGATTAAATATTTTGGAAAGTACTCGTATCTAGAAAAAGCCATACTAATTTTCTTAGAGCCCTTTTGTCCACAAATTATGTTTTCTTGGCCATAAAGATAATTATGAAGGCTGAAAGGGTAAATTTCCTAAAAGTTATCAAAATAGAGTGCTCATCAAAACTGCTGTGCTTGGAAAGTTCTAATCTTTCAGCAGAAAATAGTAAGAGAACAAACAAACAAACAAAAAAAAACAACTATGTTTGACACTGCTTTCAAATCCTGCACAGAAAATTGAATAAATTATTCCTTGTCGAATTGTCACAAACAGCTTGAGTTCTACAAGCTTTAAAAGCTGTTTCTCCTCTGATGCAAGCAGAAGGGCGCCCATTTCACCACTTAGCCTATTCAACGTGAGCAAGGAAAATGTAACATTTTAAAAGATCAACTTTCAAAAAAAAAAACCTCAAATTCATGATTAAGTGAATTCATTCCATGTCCAATATTAAATACTCAGTTCTGGAGAAAAGAACAACAAAAGAAAAGATGCAGCTTCATTTACTTTCAATCAAGAGAAATTGAGTTAACACTTGAATTTTAACACACTAGAAATACCTCTTATTTTCAAGCCTGATTGAAATTCATGAGGTTCACCTGGGCTCAGCTCTAAAGCTTGCCCAGGTCCCTCTGTAGACACCCTTTCTCTTCAGCATGTTGACTGCACCACAGAGCAGCCAGAAACCAGAAATTCAGAAAGTCTGGTAATCAGTGATGGCAACAGAAAAGAAGAACCATCAGCCCAAAGTGAGAAAGGTCAGAACCTGTGTGTAAGAACTAAGAAAGCAAAACCAGGAGACAACATACAGTGGAAGCAAGGAAGAGATTGACTGTCATGCACAGATATGCAAAGAAGGTTTGATACAGGAAAATGAAGTAGAATTGAGCAATATGAGTTAATTCCATGTTTAGAGCGCTTATTTGGGCACTGAAACTTGTTTTCTTACAATTTTTTCAGTTTCATGAAGATAAAATCTTTGTATTTTCAGAAACCACGTGAATGCACTTAAAAGATTTGCACTTTAGTGGGTATGCTCTCACCAGTGGCAGTGTCAAAAAACTTCCAACATTTCTGTCATCAATCCATTACTTGCCACTCCTTTTCTTTCTCCTCTGTATATCCCAATAATCCAGCTCTTATCCAACACCACAAAATACATCGCATACAATGGATATTCTTCTGCCAAACTAGAGGCATTGTTGTAGTCCCAGGGTAAAAAAAAACTACAGCTAAAAATGAAGTTAATTATCAGACAAAAACATGAAAGCTGCATGGAGCATTTGCTACTTGATTATCACTTTCACTTGGAGAAGTAATGTTTCTTCTTATCTATCTCATAAATTCCTTTAGGAACTCCTACAGATTCCTAACCTACTTGGGCTCTTCCTATTGTAACTTTTCTTCCTCAGGACCAGAAATAACTATTTTTAAGAGAACTGTACAGGCCACTCTGCCATAAAACAGATGCCTTTGTTTTCTTTGCTGTTGACTTTAGTGGATCTTATCTAAAAGATTCTGGAGACTGAGATGGGTTTTCACCCTGCCTGAGGGTATATGTAGACAAAAACAGCTGTACAGAAAAACAGAAACAGCCTCCCTCCTCAACTAAAACCATACAGTGCAAGTGGAAAAGGACAAACAGGAAGAGAGGAGCTGCCATACAAGTTACTGGCCTACTCGGTCAACAGTCTTGTCCCTAACAATCAATTTGCTGTGTTGTCTTCTCTGTACTACTAATTATTTCACATATCATTAAGAAGAAACAAAGAGTAGACGTGGTAACATTAACAATCCAACCTATTCAATTCAGTCTTTTCTCAAAGTGATTAGATGCCAGAATTCTCTTAATTCTAGGCAAGAAGTAAAATCTGAGCAATGTATTACTAGAAATCCGTATTTTTGTGGCAACAGGAGTTCTAATGACATGCCGGGTGTATTGTATTGCACATTATAAACTGTGCACACATAAAACAACAACTCACAAGAGACAACTGATCAGTTGCGGCCTTTTTTAGGACAGGGAATGCCATTCATTTTGTAACTGTTGTAAGCAACACCTCTCCTCCTCTTTCCATCTTTTACCCCAAAATGTTTGCTTGGACTGCAGTAAAATACATTTCCATATGTCCACATATCCTCTGTGTGGGCACACTGCTCCATTCTCCATACTCCCATCTGTTTTTTCAATATCCAAGCAGAAAAATGCTGCTCACAGAAAATGCAAGCAATGCCCCCAGACACACTGCATCTTACCTTCAGTGGCTATTTTTCCAAGGTCATGTGCCTGAGAGAAATGAGCAAGCAAAGGACCAGCTTAAACTTAACGAAGAGCAACAATCTCTTGCATCTGAAGAAAGAACATGTGAGCTGCATCTGACACGCAGGTCCATCAATAGCACTATTCTTTTCTTTCCCCATTTCACTCACCATGTAGCTCTCTGCTACTGTTTATGTCTTTCCTGAGTTGGGGTAACCCCTAACATTCTTTCTAGGAGCCATGCATCCTCCAAAGAAGGGAGACAACAAATCCATATAGCCACATAGCATTCCACAAATGAACAAGTCACGCAAAAGCTGAAGAGAAGTGCCTTTGCACCTCAGTGCTGGGCAAAAACAGCATGGCTGGCCTTCACAATAAACTGCAAAAGGCAGAATCTGCACTTTCTTTTTCTACCTCTCTCACTGTGACACATGCAGCTTTTGGCATCAGTGATGCTTTTGCATTATTTTTTACATTTACAGAAATAGTACTCTCAAAAAATGAGTCTTACTAATGCTTTAAAATGTCACACAGCATGAAAATCAAAATTGATTAAGCTATATTTTGATATCTGAACCATAAGAAGATGGACCTAACAGATCTCTCAGGATAATTTTTAAACAAGAGATTATGCTTTAGTTCCCAGAAGGCAGCTTAATCAAATCCAAAAATAAAGACTGAAAATTAATACTGATGGCCATTCCCCAACAGAATTCTTAATTAAAAACAGTGTCAGAATATCTGAACAAGGTGCTTTTCCTTAAAAGTGGTCCATAACACTGAAGACAGTATTTGTGGTGTACATCTCAAGCAGAGGAAAGAGAAAAAGCAGAACAAAAGATTCACCTCAAGCCCCATTACAACTTGGACTAATCTTCGGCCAAACTTCAGATCTAATTTATCCAAATCCAATGAGTAAATAGAATTAAAAGTTAAACCTAATCAAAGTATACACCAAATCAGATTAACTGAGACAAAAAGATAAAGTTGTGGTTTCTAGAATATACTTAACATCGTCATGAAAAAGATGTATATGTAACTGCACACACTCTATTTAGGTCTTAACTAGAGCTGGAAATAAACATACAAGAAAGAAGGTATGGAATCACTTCTTAATCACAATGGATTCAAGAACATAATTTTAAAGGTTAGATTCAGTAAGTATTAGAATCAAGAGGAACATTAAAAATTGTTCTGCTGTTGCAAGGGTTTTTCAAGGTTCTAACTTGAAGTATTGTTTTTTTAAAATGTAAAAGCTCTCTTAATGAAAAGAATCCATTAGTGCTGCTAAGCACTTCATGAAAATAAATATGGGGAAAATTAAACAGAAAGACAAGAATGTAAATGTGGGAAAGGAAAAAAAAAAAAGACAAAACAGCAACTTTGGCACTGTCTTCTTGTACTTACTTGGTATTATTGTACCACTCAAGCATTAAAAAAAAAAAAAGTCTACTAAATGTCTATTATACTGGAACTGACCCAGTCATACAGCTTGAGAGAACTATGCTCTTAAAATTCAAGGGGGTGCTTTATTAGAACTGGAGGAATAGAGTCAAAGGGAAAGCTAGGAAATCCAAAGATTATGTTACTTGTGCAACCATTAGTTGAATCTTTCACATCTACACTGGAACACTGTCCAGCACGACCAAAACGGCTATGACAGAGCAGAACCTTCAGCCTTAGTTCATCATTTCAGATGCATCCTTTCTTTTGCTACTTCTCACCTCGTTCATCCCATGTACTGTCTGAGGCAAGAGGGCTAGAAAAGCCCTCATATATCTATCATCATATTCCCCAGATATTTTTTTTGTTTTAGGTATACTTGCTTTTGCCATCATTAGCAAGCTTTTCACATTGGCTTTTTGGATTTGTTTCACTTCACTGTTACACTATGAAGGTTTTTTTACCAGGGAAAAAATAATTTTCAGACTAGGAGTTTGCTCGTTGGCTATTTTTATGATAGCTTCTAATATTTTAGAGAAGGAAAAAAACCCAAAACATTTGGAATAAAGACTCAACACCTGTTTCCTTTGTTTAAGGCACGATACAAATATTCAGATACACAAAAATTTCTACAGCACAACAGTGAGAACCAGACTTGAAACATCTGGTATTTCAAAGGAACAGAATAAATAATAATAAATTAAAAATACACCAAACACTACATTTTAAACTTCCCCAGCAAAGACAAGAAAGCTTTATTTTTAGAAACTTCTCTAAAAAATAACTTTAAAAAGTAAAAATTACCTCTTAACTACATCTAGACAACCTTGCAGAGACGTGACAAAGCAAGTCGTACTAAGAAGTGTTTCAGTGACCACAGTTTGTCACCTGCACTTGTATCTCTACAGAAGACCAGCTGCTGTTTGCACATAACTACAGAGAAGTTCACTTAGATCATTATGAATAAGCCCCAGCACAGTAACTCACTACATCATCCCATTTCACTTCTTATCTAACTTGTTCCACCTTGACTTTTATGATGGAAATCGAAGCAGTGCATAAAACTGGATGAGCTTTCCTCTACTATTCAATGAGCAACATTAACACAACATTTACATAGTTAAGTTATAAGCTGTTGAACCACACAAGGTGAAGACTGAAGCCCTTTATGTGGCACCTTGGCACCAATGAGATACGACTCATCATGTTTTAAAAGTATTGTGCAACTTGCATAATTTCAAATATAACAATATTTCAAATTAGATTTGCTAAACATACTTTCAATAAAATAGTCTCACAAAAAGAACTGCTATGGTCATGAAGATAAGTTTTTAACTATAACTTTCACATTTTCAGAGCTTCAGGTATTAAACTGCACTACTCTAATATGGGCACAGCCATAAGCCTGGACATGGCTTATCTCTCACATCAAAAAACAAAAACCACCCCACAAAAAAGAATGAAACACACTCAACAGTTCAGTAAGCTCTCAGAAGAAAAAACGTCCAGTCGATTATAAAAATTATTGATTAACTGTGCTTCTGTGCACTTAACTAGTGACTGAATCATAAAACAAACATTTCTTCCCACACCTGACTATTCCATAAATGTCAATGAAACCCAAGTAATGGTGTAAATATACCCTTGTCAACTTGGCCAACACTGTCTACTTGTAATCATCTCACATCATCTTGGCAGAGTGATTTATGAAGCTCTGTGTCTTGATTTAACCCTTAAACTATGAATAAGTTGGTTCCAACCACTCCTACTACATTCTTCCCACTGCAGTCACCATGATGGATCAATATCATTGCTAAAAGAATGCTGAATACTGTAAAATACTGTATGTAAGAATTATATTCATGAGTGTCATCCAGAGCTCTCTTATTTAGCACAGCACTGGAAACATATATTCTCTTCAGCATGAGCTTTACCTGGGCTTTTTCTCACTTGCAGCATCTAGTTCTGCCATCCATCTTCACACAAAAGCCTCCCCTGGTTGGTGGTGCTTCACATCCACTCTCAATAGTCTACCCAGCGATATCCATCAGAACCAGCTGCATGCTTTCACTGGCTAGTAACTGGGCTGCTTTGCAGTGAGAAAAAATCCTTTAAAAACAGTCTAACCATCTAACCATCTAACACCTGCATACCGTGCTCTTCTTATCCATATTAAAATTCAGACCCAAGTTTATGTGGAAAACACCTTTCTATCACACACCAAAACCATCAAGGTATACCTTCAGTCAAATGCCCCCCTGTGAGTGCTATACTGGTGGGGCTGTGTTATGGATAGCCCTCCCAGTCAGTTTCCTTGTACTGCTGGGAGGGACAGCCAGATAGCTCTTCTGAGATAGCTTCAATCTTGACAAAAGATATTGACTCTGCTGCGATTGCGATAAGAAAAATAAAAAGGTAGAGAAGTGAGTTTTTTGTTTGTTTTTCCAAAGTTACATTTGTGTGCATTTGCAAAAATGCATGCATTTGCATGCAAAAGCCAAAAGAAGCACTACGTGACTTGGATGTACTGCAACTCTTGTGAGGGTTGTGAGGGTGAGCAACGTGAGCACCTCCGAACCCCCAGGACACCATGCCAGGAGAAGCAGAGAGAACCTGAAGGCAAGTTCTACATGCAGAAGGAAATTTCTTCTTAAATACCAGCACAGTTCCCTCCCCTACCTTAAACTATTTCTCAAGACTTGGGCAGAGGACCAGAATTTCTTCTAAAGGAGTCACCTAGCTTAGAAGATTACAAACCGAAACAGCATACGTAATTATGAAAAGCTGAGAACAAGACATGTTTTGCCATGAAACGTCTTTCTCTGGTTACAGCAAAGCTTCTATCAGTGGCTTGGAACAGTTTGAAACACCTCTTTGAAGTCAGTGTGACAGCAGTCAAACGGCGCAGTGCAGAGCCACGCTGCCCCAGGGAACGCGTGGCTCCAGGCTGCCTGTCGGGCGATACCATCTCTTTCCTTTCCAAAGGCACCCAGGCCACCACCTGGCGATGCTGGCTGGCTTGATGCATCACTGAAGAAGGCAGGACTACAGCGGGAGGTAGTTTCAGCAGCCTGATTTTCACTCCTAGGAGTGCACAAGGTGCTGCTGAGAGAACAGGAGTTGGGATTATCTTTCATCTAAGGAGGAGATGGGCCCCATTGTTTCCTTTGCAGATACTGCTGGCTTATGCTGAGGCCAGGAAAAAAATTGCTCCTTTCAGTATTCCACCGACTGGAGAACCTGCTCAGTTCCTCTCCCCTGCACGCTGTAATAAAAAACAAATGTTCAAAGCAAGGAATGCCTTGAACATAGGAATTTTTTGTTACTTTTCTGAACACTTCTGCTGAAAGACTATCTTTAACATGCCAAAGAACTGAAGTGAAGCTTAATGCTAACACTACCATAGGCTGGACCCTTTCAGAACAAAACACTTTAAAAATAAATCCTGGCAACAGCAGTCACCTGCTGATAGGCGCTTTTATGTTCAGCCAGCTGCTGAGATGCCACATCTGTCACTTCTTGCTCCCAGTATCGCGCTTTCCTTTTCTGTAGGGAAGGAGAAAATTCTGTTCCTGGCACTGTGCTGAGCATCACGATGCCTTTTTTGGTAGCTCTGTCATTCCTCCAAACATCTGAGCCACCGCACACGGATTTCAGCATTTCTGCTGCTGCCGCCTCACCAACTGCTCACTTTTTGATGCTCATACCTTAAAGCATCTGTTTCCCCTGAACCACGTTACATATTTATGATCTATACATAACTGAAAATACCAGTCAGTATATAAGCAATTTCACTCCTGGGCACTCTCCCCGCCTCCCGCACCCAAATGCTTCTCAAAGGAAAAGATCCAGATCATGTTCATTTCATTAAACAATTTCATAATAAGCCCTCTTCCTATTTTTAAAGCATAACAACAGTCTACGGTGACGCAAGTCCTAAATTAATTGCTTCCTCTACTTCACTCCCTTTTACATTTTCATCCACGACGAAATGAGCCCCTCTCCTCAATCCGCCGCTCACAGCTCTCCACCGGCAGCCGAACCCCGCACCGCCCCGCACCTCCCGCCCGGGACTCTTTGTCTGCGGATAGCAGGAGCCGCTCCCGGCCGCCGCTCAGGTGCACCCGGACGGACGGATGGAGGGACGGTCGGACGGAGGGATGGAGGGCCAGGGGGATGCGCGGCCTCACCCCGCACAAAACGCAGACGCGGTGCGGGGCTGTGCCACCGACACAGGACGGGAAATAGGGACCGGAGAAGCCCGCAGCGGAGACAATGTGAACCCATTATCGGGGGACGAACGTAAGATCTGAATTACGGTGATGCAGAAACACCCCGAGCCATCAAGCAGAACTGCACCCCAACATGAGGATTCATTGATAAATGCCTCCGAAGTGCCTCCCCTCCCTAGCTCTCCCGCCCGGATCGCTGCGGGGCCGCCGCCGCCGCCCGCAGGGGAGGCCACCCCGGTTCGGAGCTCCGCACCGGCAGCCGCCCGCCCCGCTCCCCGACTCACGGCTCTGCCGGCGGCTGCCGCCGCTCCTCGCTTCTCGCTCCTCGCCGCGGAGCCGGGCGGGCAGCGGGGCCGCCCCTCCGTGACCGGCACCTCCGAGCGCCCGTCAGCGCGCGGCCGGACGGCGGCGGATCCCCGAGTCCCGGGGGCGCGGCGCGGGGCCGCGAGCGGCAGCGGGAGCCGCAGGAGGCGGCGCTGCCGGCGGGGAAGGCGGGCTGCAGGGAAATCCCGGCGCGGCAGCCGCGGGGCGGGCCGTGCGCGAGGAGCTCGCTGCGAGGAGCTCGCCCTGGCGGTCGGGAGAGCCCAAAGGCCGGCGGAAGGACCCCGGCCCGTCGCGCAGGCTCTTGCTGGCGGCCGGCGGGTCGTCACGTGGGGAGCCCGTGCGTCCTAAGGCGTTGATAACATTTTTACACGCTCCTCGGATGGAGAGCCGAGGTCGTCGCCCTCCCGCAAGCCTGCCCTTCCCAGGTGCCCGTGGGCAGGTACCTGCCCTGCTCCTGGCTGTGCTGCTGACGGGTCGATTTTGGAAAGGTGGTCTTTGGCAGGGTCCCAAAGCATCGAGTGTGCGTTTGTGGAAGCGTCTGATGTGGTATTCGCCTGATTTCAGCTGGGGCATTTTTCTGAGCATTTGAATAATTTTCATTATGTATGGCATTTCTAAGTAAGCGTGAACTGTAGATGCATTGTATGTAGTTGTATGCATAGTTAAAAATATGTTTACATACTTGCACCTGGGTGAGAGAATATTTCCTTTTACTTTCTTTGCACTGTTAGCGTTGGAGTACATCAATGCTAATGCACCTGACCACAGGACAAGCACATTTTCTTTTATGTAGATGCAGTGTCAGGATGCACAGAACATTTCCATGCTAGGCGTGTGCCTCAGCCTGCAGCACCCTTACACACAGTGGTGTCTGTGGGCGTGAAGCTATCTGAACTTTGGAATCACAGAGTGGTTTGGGTTGAAAGAGATCGTAAAGCCCACCAAGTTCCAGCCCCTGCCATGGGCAGGAACACCACCACCAGATCAGGCTGCCCAGGGCCCCATCCAGCCTAGCTTAGAGCATCTCCGGGGATAGGGCATCCTCAACTTCTTGACTTCTTTAGGAAATAATGTCCTTGCAGATGAAATCTGAAATACTTTAAACTCCGTGAAAGTCCTTTTGTGTACCCTACAAAGGGTAGGAAGGCCCTTCAGAGGGATCTAGATAAGCTGGATCGCTGGGCTGAGGTGAATGGGATGAGATTCAACAAGACCAACTGTTGGGTCCTGCAGTTTGGCCACAGTAACCCCATGCAGTGCAATATGATTGGGTCTGAGTAGCTGGATGACTGTGAAGAGGAAAGGACATGGGGGTATTGGTTGACGTTTGGCTGAACGTGAGCTGACAGTGTGCCCAGGTGGCCTTGAGGGCCAGCACATCCTGGCCTGTATTTGAAATAGCGTGGCCAGCAGGAGCAGGAAGGTAATCATCCCCTTGTGCTCAGCACTGGTGAAGCCGCACCTCAAGTATTGTGTTCGGTTTTGGGCCCCTCACTACAAGAAAGACATTGAGGCCCTGGAACGTGTCCAGAGAAGGGCAATGAAACTGGTGATGGGTCTGGAGCACAAGTCTTATGAGGAGCGGCTGAGGGAGCTGGGATTGTTCAGTCTGGAGAGGAGGAGGCTCAGGGAAGACCTCATTGCTCTCTACAACCTCCTGAAGGGAGGCTGTAATGAGGAGGGGTTTGGCCTCTTCTCCCAAGCAACAAACAGGACCCAAGGAAATGGCTGCAAGCTGCACCAGAGGAGGTTTAGATTAGATATGAGGAAGAACTTTTTCTCTCAGAGAGTGGTCAGGCACTGGAATGGCTGCCCAGGGAGGTGGTGGAGTCGCTGTTCCTGGCGATGTTCAAGAGGAGTATGGATGAGAAGCTACAAGATCTGGTTTAGTGGTAGCAACGGTAGTGGGAGGATAATCGGACTAGATGATCTTGTAGGTCCTTTCCAACCTTGTGATTCTATGATTCTTTTAGCCATCCCATTCACAGCACTTGATTTTTCAAAAAGCCAGGCCCTCTATCAGTCAGTCAGTTGCTGCCTGTGGGAAGGCTTTGGGCTCACAGCCCGGCCCCGGCCCTCAGCAGGGCTCTGTGGGGCTCCTCCGGTACCGATGGCATGGGCAGGGAATGCACAGTTCCAGTAATTCTTAATTGCTGTTGCAAGAGCCAAAGTAAATTTGAGAGCAGCCCAGAGGCTGCTCCTACTTTATGCAGAAGGACATTCAGAGAAAACAGCTATTATAAAGTTTGTGTAAGCAAAAGAAAAAAAGAATTCTATAATAACTGCTGGCTTCTTTGGACACATTTCCAACTGAGCAATTATTCAATTATTTATTCTGCATGAATGCATTCCACTCTACCTTTAATCTACCGACTCTATTCTTGAGACTGCTTTTTCATTTAGGAACCTAATTTAAGTGGTTTAGAGCTTTTGAAAAGGGACACTTGAGGGATGACATTGCTCATGTTTCTTTTCAGTTCAGAAGGGAAATGTGTGTGGGCACGCATGTGTGTGGCTTCATGTGCCGGAGCTGACGGCAATCTGCACAGCCGTTTCTGAGGACAAAACACTCGGATTCATCTGCCATAATAACAGGCTGTTGGCACTGTACAGCTAAAACTCTTGTCCCAGCTATGTCACACATCCTTGCCTCTTCTGAATATTTTCTTTGCTTCTTCTTTTTTTGGGTTTCAAACTTCTGCATGTAAGTATACTGTGCCACGGCTGTTTTAATTCATGTTTCTCTCTTCCACTCTTCTGCTGTGGCCTCCTGTTCCTCTGGCCTGCAGCACCTGTTCCAGCTTTTCTTCTTTGTTTTACTGTTGTCTTCTGCCCTCTGAGATTCGTACTTGTGCTTTGTGCCACTGTGGTGAGAAGAGAACCAGCTTCTCTCTAGTCCTAAAAGCCTATTCTGCCCAAAGCTGCAGTAATGCCACTTTGGTTGTGTCACTGTGTTTACCTTGTTCAATCCCCTGTTAGTCGCATGCAAAGCCAACGCTGCACAAGGAGTATCTTCTTTAACCTGCACCCTATATTGGAGAGCATTGTCCAAACACTTCTTGAATTCCTACAGCTTGGGGCACTGCCCTGAGGAGCTTGTTCAAGGGCTCAACCACCTTCTGATGAAGAACCTTTTCCTGATACCCAACCTGAATTTTGTTTTATTATGAAGAAACAAAGAATGTATTAATAGGAACATGTTCTGAATACAAATAAATACAGTTACTGTTTTGAGGCAGTAACAGATCAGAGAAAAGTTTCAGTTTCTCTGCAGAAAAAAATGCCAATCCATTCCTTGGCTTCCTGTGTCACAGGAAACCCTGGAGGACAGAGGGTTTCATGCCAGTTTGCATGCCAGAGGGGGAACCACAGTTCCTACAAGATCCTGAATTCTGAATGTCTTTGAATTCTTAGCAGTTAAAGAATCAACATCGTTAATAACATGCAGATTTTGAACTGATCGTGGAAAGTGATGGAATCTTCACCACTTGGTCTCCTGCCACCACAGACTTATGCTAGCTCTCCTATCATTTCAAACTGTCATTAGGAGCTAAAACTGGCGTTTAAAGCATAGTCTTAAGGTTCCTAAATGACAGACATGCTTGAATACTTGAATACTTAAGTCCCTGTGATATCCAGAGGGTGTAAGTATAAAATATCTGTTTAAGTGCCTTGCTGAATGTGGATGACTTTTATAAAAGCATAATATTGCTTTTATTTATACATGGCATTTTTGTGCTTCTTTCAGCTGGAACTAGATGATGAATTCAGTGAGAATGGCTAAGTAGAAGCTCTTATATTTTGAAATCATCTGTTCAAAAACCATAGTTTGGGAACAAAGTTTTATGGTTTGTCAAGTACGCACTGTTAACATGAACTCTGGAAGCTAAGAAGTTAAACTGTTTAGCACAACGACTCTATGTGCTGCAATCACAAACAAAAAATTTGTAAAACCTTTTTCAAAATCCATCTAATGCAATTCCTAGTGTTCTTGAAGATTAGTTTCTGAAATACCATTACTAAGTAGTGTTTAGCAATCATACATAGGAATTTTTGTCTCATTTTTAATAATCTGTGCAGGTTACCAATATGCACGTATCCAAACATACACCATTTTCAGTAATTTGCTTTACAGAGATATACAACTGTAGGGTCTGAGGAGCTTCAGGGTCAACTCCACGTTTTGCCCTTTTGCAGGATTAAGCACACTTAGCTTTTAAAACCAGAAATCCATGGACGTCTCAATTCTCTTTTCCAGGGGGGATGCAGCCCCCTCCGCCACGTTTTGCAGTTCCCTATTGATCCCCGGACTGTGAGCAGGCTGGGAAACCATGCACCCATGCTGTTTCTTTGTGTCCTATGTGTCTGTCCTCTGTTCCTAAAATCATCCACCGATGGAAACTACACAACCTCCCACAATATCTCCACAGTGTCATCTCTTTACTGTCATTATTGTTTTCCATTTTCCCAGCAGCTGAACACCTGAGTACTTTCCTTGCTGCAAAGTAGCTCCCTTTCTTCTCTCTGAGCCTAGAGAACGGGAGCATCATCTTATAATAATCCTATTTGGAGGCTTTTTTTCTCTCTAACATTATACTTTTTCCTCACTGATTTCTCTTACCAAGTCAAAACAACAATCAGGGCTACACAGTGCATCTTCTTTTCTTGGAAATTATTATGAAGCATTGGAAAGAAACAGTACGATCTGACTGAAAGAAAAATCTTCTGCAACTTGTTTGCCACAGATTATTTCTATAACTGTCACTTTGGGAATTTCTATAAATAAAATCACTATCGCTCTTCTGAGAAGTGAACGTTTTCTACCATTTTTTAAACAATGAAAAAATACAGATCTGTTTTTCATCTAAATTCTTTATATATTTGAAATCACTCGTAGAAAAAAGTCCAAAGAAATGTGGTTAGCTTTGACGAAAAGAAGCCTCCCAGTGGGATATTTAACAGAATACCTAGAAAACAGCGTTGAAAGACTTATAATATTTGGATCCCATTTTTTAGCCTCTCGTTCTGTGACCTCTGATCTCCAGAGGACCTTACTTCACTTTGACTTATTATCCTCTGCGGTGATAACACTTTGGGCACAGGGGAGAAAGAAGGACTAATTGACCTTCCGCTTGAGCAAGGCTTTTGCGTGACCTTTTACATATTAATGATGGATGTCTGACTTGCAGCTTTTTTGGTATTCCAACACTGCACAAGTTTTGGCTTTCCTACCCTGCCTTTTCCTCCCGCCTTATGAAAATCCCCGTGTGCAGGCACGTGCGCGTGCAGGCAGCAGCCTTCCCCCAGATATTCACAGGCTGCCCAGCAGTGCCTGGGGCAGCGCGTGGGGTGAGGCAATGATTCAGCTGATGAAAGGAGATGGCAGTTCATGTCCTGCCCCAAATAGCTTTTCTTTCTTTTGTCCTCTCCCTGGGTCCTCCAAATCCAGGCCGCTTTTCTCTGCAGATCTCCCTGGGAAGAAGAGGACAAAAGTCCCCCTGTAGTTGGAGGGAGGGGATGCAAACAGGTCTCTAGTGCCAGATGGAGCCCGATGGCTGCAATCACTGACAGCTTCAGATAGGCAATTAGTCAGTTTTTTAATAAAAGGAAGACAATGGCTGTTTGAAACTTAGAAGGGAAGAGTAAAACACGTCACTAGAAACAATATTGTAGTAGTTCATATAAATGTAATAAGTGGATAAGGTATAGAATGAATACGAATTTCAGTAGAAACTGCTCATTTCTCAAAGAGTGAAAAAACAGTGACAATTCTGCAAATATTATCTTTCTTAATAGAAAAATAGGCACTTTGCTTTCAGCATTTAGGGACTGCTTCTGAAACTGCTGAGTGCTCATGCCTCCCATTAACTGTTGTGGGAGTTGAGAGCAGCTGGCACCCCGAGGAATCAGGCACTTTGGTGGTTTTAATTTAGTCTGACAATAACGTTGAATAAAAATATTCTTGGGGATAGCCCGCAATTATATAGTATGAGCTCATTCCTTCATTATAAAATGTGAGGTGAAACCATTCATAACTGCCGGCCAATATTACAACAGGCAATTCCAGTTTTTCTTTGCATGGGAAAAGCACTAGTAAGCTTTAATGAGTTTCAAAAATAGCTGCCACATCAGAAAATTGTAATTGTGCTTGTTTTTCTAATGTGAATACCTGTTCAGCAGACGTCGTTTGAACAATGGAATCCAAATAGACCAGGGTATGTAAAATAGCTACTTCTATTTGTCAGCTGCACACCCATTGTTTTCAGTCAGAGCCTGCAGAGCAGCTTCAGCTGTACATTCCTAGGAAGTGAATAATATCAGTTGAGATTATGCTACAGTACCACATCTATTACAAGCACATTATAAAGATTGAATATAACCTAATTAGGAAATGCTGAAGTCTGCTGGGTGTGGGCTGGTAAAGAGTCTTTTTATACGACCTGAAAATGAGAGTTTACAGAGGATGAAACAAAAGGTAACACTGCAGATTTCAGCCCCTGAATCCAGATATCGCATATGCATCTCACATTCCTCGTACCGTTACCACTAAGCTAAACAATCAGTCTCCGAGTTTCACTTCCATGCAACTCTTTTGTAAACACTTTGTGAATCCAGCAGGAGGACAAGCCAAATTTGGTCACAGTCTTATTTTCAATCCAGATGAGAATTAGAGCTACCTTCTGGCTTTCTGTGCTGGAAGGATGAGGCTGGGGAAGGAGTCAGCCAGAGGTTCTCCCAAGAAGCAGTAGCTCTGTGTGCCCTCAAAGGAAATTGTGCTTCCTTGGCACGCCTATGGAAGAGCCCCTGGCCCTCACTGTAAACCCCACTGGATTGCAAAAGTAAGAGCAGACCAGTTGTCCCCTTTGGGTTCTCGCACACTCTCTCTGGTATTAATTCAACAGCAAAAGATAGCAAATATCTTAAGAACATAGTGTTCTACCTTGATAATGGGACAGTTCCATCTCAAATGTAGCTTCTCAGCTTTGTTCTCAGCTTTAGATTTGGATAGGATGTATCTAAGGGAATGGAAGGTATATATTTCCTCACAGATTTCTCAAGGGCCTTATTTTTCCTTTACTGGACAAGTGAAAGGGCAAGCTTTTCCAATAACACCACAGGACTTACCTCGTCTAATAGGTCTGACATCCCTTCTGATCTGCAGGACAAAACTGAGTCACTGCTTGCAGCCTTACCACAGCATCACTGGTCAATGTTATAGGATTTCACAGCCATAAAAGCCTCTATCAGCTGCGTCTGTCTACACGTTGTTGTTAGCCAGGCATGCTGCTGACTAATAAGAAGTCACTGACAAAATGCCTTCAAACATTTCTCTTGTCTTGCATTTACCACCTGGTTCCAAACTGTTGCAGTAATGCCAACAGCTGGAACAGATCAGTGCTCCAAGCTGGATTCATGCCCTACCACTGCTGGAATAGGGGCTGCAGAGAGAAAACTTCAGCATGCCAAGCTGAAAGCAGTTTACTATGTTTACAGGACAAAGTCACATCTGTACAGGTACTCACAAAGGACAGACCAGTTTTCCCACAGCACGCCACAGAATGGTGCAATTGACTATGCCGTTAGCACCAGTAAATATCACCTCAGATGTCACGGTATGCCACATTACTGAATACAGTAGCAGGATAGATACACTGGAGATTATCTGTGCCATTCATGTGCTTAGACCTAAGTTAAAAACCAGTAATTACCTGTTTTCTTTGCCACGAGGATCTTTCTGAGACCACATGCCCATTGGAAAGAAAGAAGTGATTCATCTCATTCTGTGTTGGTCTTCACACAGTGCCTTGTTTAAACACTATGGAATTGATTCACAGCTGATTTTACTGTATGGCAGAAGTAACTGTTAAGATCAAAGGCATAATGCTGGTGTGAAGTCCCCATTAGGCATCTCACTTAAAGACTACATAGACACTACACTTCGTAGTGTAGTGGAGCTACAAGATATGGTTTAGTAGCTTGTGGTACTAATAGGAATGGGAGGGTGGTTGGACTAGATGATCTTGCAGGTCGTTTCCAACCTTGTGATTCTGTGATTCTGTGATTCTGTGATAGAAGGTTATACTTCGTGCGCTTCCCTATATCTTGTTACTATATCCACACAGCTCCTACCCTGCGCCCTGAAGACCAGGATCATATCTGCCACAGCTATGCATTCCCCCAGCATTAGGGAGTTGCCCCATCTTACAGATGTGATTAGCTATGCCTATGCTCTGCATTAATATGAACATTTAAAATGCAAAATTTGTAAAATCCCACAGCCCCAAACACCAACCTCCCCAACATTTTAAAGGTCTGGTTTTTGTTGTTGGTTTTTGTATTGTTTTGTTTTGTTTAGCTTGAACACTATACCCAGATCAGTTAAGATCTTAACTATGAAGCTAATTACTACCCTGTTTTTAAGCCGTAGTTTTTAACATGTGGCCCATAGGCCTCTGGGTGCCACTTCTAAGGTGTTTCTAAGTAAGAAAAGCACGTGCATTATCAGTAGGTTTGCATTCACACAGGAAGATTTTTAGAAGCCTGGAGAATGAGAAATATTGAAATATATAATCCAGAGAATGCAAACTTACACCTTTTGCTACACATGGAAAAGATTTAGCTGCTTATTTTAGATTGAAAAGTATTAGTGGGAACGAAATATATGGAAGGCTTAAAAATGATTAGACTGATAGCATCTGAAGTACATTCCATAAGATACCCAGTGATTTGCAGAAAAATGTCTGAAAGCCTAGTAACAAATATTAATGGTATATGTTTTAATTTTCATAGTATTCACATCAATTACAGTAGTGTTTATACCAGTACTCCTGTTACATAATTAGATGACCTGACATCTGGCTAAACAACCAACATATTGCATGTCATTAAAACACTGATCACATTGCATAGGATAATAATTTGACAGTAGTGGAAAACTTCATTTGCTTATAATAAATAGCTGTGGATTTTTTCCCCAGACAAAAATATTTTCATCTGAAGGATGTAACCTTCATTAACTCCTTCCTTCTCCTCCTCACCTTCCCACACATATATAAATATGTTGTCATCCTAGAAGATTATTTGGGAAACAAGTGGACTAATCTTTTGAAATGTGGTAACTGCCTACAAACTGACAATTAATTAAAGGCAAAAAGTGCCCTACTGGTGTAAATAAATCCTAGAATAGAAAAACCCTTAGGAATTTTACATGCTTCTAGGAATTTTACATGCAATAAATTTGTCCAGAACCAGGCCCTTGAATCCTTTGTGTCTTTTGACACTGAATAATATTTTAAATCTCATTCTGTTTTGGCTAAATTATGCTTTTTGAGTAACCTTTTAAGCAAACTGGTGTGACTGGAACATATTTTAGATAAGAAGGTCGTCTGTATGTATTGAATGTGTCTGTGCTGAATGACATAATTTGTGTTTCTTAAATATTCACATTACTTGGAGTTTTTTTATTTGGATTCTAGTATACTTGAAGTTGGCTCTTATTTAATTTTATTATTTTTAATCTAGTTTACTATAGATGATTTACACTTACACTGATGTCCACAGAGGCAACTGGAGCAGAACAAATGCAGTCAGTTAGTAACATCTACCAGTTGACTAGAAGCACACTGAGAGTTTTTGTTATAAGATTTCCACTACTTTCAGCAAGTAGTGAAAACACTTCAGCAAGTAGTGCTGAAAGTGCTAAGAACAGCTCCTTCTGTTTGGCCTAATCTTTCAAAATGCAACAAAAAGGTGTGAGTTACCCTAGCCAGGTTATGAGTTAGTATCTTCTGATGATGGAATTACTAAAAATGCCTAAAAGTTTGTCACAAGCCCTCCTGTAAATGCAGACAATGTGAAGTCTAGTAAACCACACTGGATTTGAGCTAGCACGTAATAAAGGGGCAGAAATACACACCACTTTAAATCAGTTTCTTATTCAGCCTTTCTGACTTCCAGTTATCTTCCCAAGACTGTAAAAAGTAAGTCTGAAAGAAATAGAAAAATTTGGAATTACTTTCATATATCTACTTTTTCTCCATTTCAACCTAATTTAAAATCAGGAGTGTCCTTTTTTTTTTTCCATCAAGTTTCAGTTTCTTATATAAATAGTCCACAAAGATTATTCAGTCTTCATTTTCATGTTCTGAAGCTCACAGCACTATAGAAGCCACAGCAGCCTTAAGCTAGACGATCAGTGCTCAACTCAGATGTCCAACACTGTGTGAACATCTGTGCATAAAGAGATGACTTTGCAATTTATTCCATTTTCAACTGGACTCTGAAGCAGTGAGCTTATTTTATGCTGTACAGGCTCTCATATGTTAAAAAAAAGTTTTGGTTTCATGGAATGATATCACAGGAAGACTCTCTCATGGTATGCCCTACTATGGGAAAATAAATACAAAATGTGTCATCAAAAAAAGTGCCAGAGCTGCTTACCAAAAATTCTCTAGTGGATTCCATCAATAAAGGAAAGAGCCTTACTCAGAGTTTGCTCACAATTGACCAGTTCCTGAAGTCTCTAACAAAGATTTCCTTAGGCTCTGACCAGTCAGGGTGTGTGAAGAGATGCAGAAGCAATTCTTCCTGAAGGGACTCTTGTTTGGAAAGTGTCCAGTGCTCGGGATAAGGGAGGAAAGTTTCAGCTGGGAGGAGACAGAGGAAGGAATCTGATTTCTGCATGTCAGTGTTTTCATATTTACCTCTGCTTGGCCTTGCTTGCCATTGTGTAGTGTTTGTTTTAAAAGCGATTCAGAATTTATGGAGTCTTTCAGGAGGATGTCCAGTAACCTGTGATTCATGACATCCTGCAGAAGTTGCACGCTGGTTAATAATACCCTCTCTGTATGGAACTGCGTTTCTGAGCTGTGAAACATCACAAGTGCTGACAAATCATTCCAACCTAATTCTCTTGAAAACCTGTTTCGTGATGTACAGCCCTTTGGAGCACAGGCTGACCCCCAGCAGCTTCCAGAGCACTTGGTGGCTGGCTGACAGGCATCACAAAGCCCAGCCCTGCACACACACCAGCCCCTGCAAGGTGTTGGGATTAAAGAGCTTACACACAATGATGCTGCATTATCTGAATAACTGTTGGATTATTTAAACTGCAAGCTTCCAGATTACAGGTTTGGTCTGCAAAACCCCATCAGCATGGCCCTGCTCCCTGCTGTGGAGCAGCCCCAGGGGCCTAGGCCAGGCCAGGTTATCTTACAGCCCACTCAAGTCCAAAGGAAAGTTTGCTGGCTTCGGAGAGCTCTCTGCCTGGCAACAGGCCTAATGAGATTTACAAGTTTGGAGTCTTTGGCTAGCATACTATTTAGATCTGAATTTAAATTACGCTGTTATTTAGAATCAAGAAAATTATTTATTTTACCAACAATATTAAAAAATTAACATTATTAACACCTAGGGTAATACATATAGAAGTATGCAGTCTCTTAAAGTGAAATGGAAATAAATATGTAGGAAGAAAAGTGGCATTAAAAGCAAGTTACAATAATACTGCTGCCTACAGACAATTAGGGTTCCGGGTTTGTTTTTGGCTCCCAAGGAACTTGCTAGCACTGATCTGCTGAGGTTTGGCAAAGTGTGCCCTTAACAGAAGATCCTGTCTGGACTTCCAACTGACTTACAAGAACATAGTGGCAATGACTTTTGCACTTAGGGAGATTTCTTTTCTGCAAAGTAAGAAGGTGGCCATTTCACTGTCCTCAACAGGAATTACCTGAAAGGCAAATATTGACCTGGGAGATAAATGCCCATCTGTGCTGAATTACCTCACACCTAAATAACTATTTCCAGGGGGTGGGGATGCAGTAGTTGAGACCAAAGCAGGATCAAGAAACGCTGAACTTCCACATTCCATTTCTCCTTTTGGCACAATATTGCCATTTTCTGTAAATAGATGTGGCTTAAGCTGACTGGTACAGGATATTGTAAATTGAAACGCTTCCTTAAAAACACAATGCTTGCACAGGTGCAGTGAGATACAGGATAATAGTTATTCAGTGACGCTCATCCTCACAAATATATGTCTCTTGATCCATGTGGCCAGAAGAAACCTTTTCAGCCACCTTTTTTCTTGTCACTGAGAAGTGTAAGATGTTAAGAGTGTTTTCAAACAGGATGACAAAGCTACATCCTGCATGGATTTGAAAGGAATAGATTGCAAAGAGCCTGCAGTAGCCCATAATATCCTTCCTGCTTGGTTGGACCTATCACTGCTGATCTCAATACGGGGAAGTCCCAAATAAATAGGAGCTTTCAGCTTCCCCACTTGTGCTGCATTCCTGATTGGTATCTAAGCCCCTATTATTTGCTGGCCAATGGGGAGGGAAACGCATCATCGATTAGCTCATGGTAGGTTTGAATCAAGGAATGTGAGTATGTGAAATTGCAGCACAGTTAGATCACCATACGCTGACGGCTGCTAAGAATCAACCTTGCCCTGTTGTTTTTTGAGAATATGTCCCATTTCCTATGGAACAGGGGTATTTCTGGTGCAGCAGATAGGTGCAGGCTGTGCTGAGGCCAAGGGCATGGGCCTGCTCTTGTGTGCATGCCGTGCTCCTCCTGACTGTGCCAGGACCTGACCCTCGCCATGAGTAGCTCTCTTCTGGGCTTCAGCAGGCAGCATGCCTCTGACTTTCTGCCCAGTGCAAAGCTAGGAAGAGATGGGCAGCCCACATTCAGGAATCAAATGTGTTTCCGGGTCCACCCCCAGGCCCTCAGACTTGTTCTTACAGTGACCTTTTGGACTGATCGTGACTGCCACCCATCTCCATGTTCAAAGTATGCAAGCCACTCCTCATAGCTCTTTAACATCACACCTGAAAAGCTCCTTCCATAGCATCCACATGGTGCTTCTTGACTGTCCAGTAGAGATGACCCTCTAGGACTCAGCCTTACTTCCCTTCCAGCAACATGAGCTGTAATTAGGGGCAGGTCAGCAAAGTGAGGTGGGTGGGAGGCAGGACTGGGGCATTGCCTGACAGCCCCAGAAGCTCCTTGCTCTGGCAGTTCTGAGCAGGCCAGGACTCACTTTGGGTGCTGGTGTCCTTCTGGCTCTGGGAAGAGCAGTGCAAGGAGCACATTGTGTGACATGCTGCCTGCAGGGGTGGCAGAAATATGTAATCCCCTCGGCTGCCATGGGGCTCAGCTGCAGTCACCCTGAGGGGAAAGCTGGAGCTGCATCTGTGGCTAATTGCGGGGATTTATATGCCTTCTCTTAACTATCTCCATGGTGGCACAGTTGCTGTGTAACTCTTATCAGAGCTGCTCACTCCTACTTATAGTTCACATGTATCCTTTGCTTTCACAGCTTTTGTTTTTCCAAGTTTCCAAGAGGATTCCATGTGGTTTCTTGGGACAAGAGACTCCATCAGCCACCTTGTCTTTTGCTAATATTATTTTTGACAACAACTGAACAGTGACTGTTAGTATTCATTTCCATAATGTAGGTCTCATAAAGAAAGTGGCGTAATCAAATAATACCTCATTTTGTGTTGCTTATTTGATGGAAGGGAGGAGTCGAGATAATTTGCCACTTCATCATCCTCCTAATTAAAAGTCTGGTGCTTTTACCCAGAACGCCCATTTGTTACTATTAGGGTGGTACAATGCCAGGTCAAATTCTGACAGTGCAAGTCTTTTAATGGTCGGATTCTGCTATTGTTAAGAGTAGTGCAAATCAGAAGAAAACTCCACTGATTTTAAGGTAGCTGTGATGCTAAATTGTCAGCAAAACGGAATCTTATTTATAAGAAAAGATGTAATGTTAATGTCTGCCTTATGTTTGTGGATGGTTTCATTTGAAGAGGTACAAAACAGAAGCTCAGGATTACTGAATTCCTATTTCCCAAAGCATATACAGTATCCAGATTTTCCTCTAATTTACATTTGGATAACTGCGTAGATTTGTGGATAAAAAGAAAATGAAAGAATCTGCACTAAATAGAGAACTTTGGATTTTATTTGTTTAAAAGCTATGTCTTAATATAACAAACTAAGCTAAGGAACTGACATGAAAATCAACTTTTAAATGAAGACAAATGCACTTTAATAGTATTCTTTGTAAAATATCCTGAATCTGGTTGTATATCATAGGAAGCTATTCATTATTTTTAGCAATGATCAAGTGGTTCTAGATAAAAGGCTTAACGCTGGACTTTGAAGGTGCTGTTGTTTTCATTAGTTGGGGAGATGAACTGGATCAGACCTGATGAGTCATTGCATGAGCGTGCAGGAATGTTGATCCAGCTGCATATCGGGATTCTCAGGTGAGCAACAGTGAGCAGGACCCAGTCCTAAAGAACTGTTTTTGCCATTTTTACCTCTAACTTACAGTGAAAGAGAAAGTTAATATCTCGGAAAGGGAGGTAGCCAAAGTTGAGGAACTTCTCACCTACAGAAGTTTGCAGAGAGCGTATGCAAAAGATATGAGCTATTGTTACTATTATTTTTATATGGAAATGTTTAGTCTTGGATCCAGTGAGCTCTGCAAAGGTCTCTGCCTACAACATCCAGAAACACTTCTAGTGAAAATTATTGAAGATTATGTTTCATTTTAAACTCCGTGCATCGTTTAAGTGTTTCATATTTTTGTCATGTGTCTTGTAAGTTGTTTGGTATTCATTCAGAACAATTGCTAAGATAATTTCTAAGGTGTCTTATCCTGCTGCTGCTAAGGTTTCTTGTACGTTCTAAGCGAGAAGAATTATTGTTGTATGTCTTTAGTGAGATTTTTTGACCTAGGCAACAGAAATATGTGAACTGCAATCAAGGAAAATAATGCAATGAATCTGAATTGAATTTGATCCAGTTCTAGTCATTAGTAGCTGATATAAGACAGGCTTTTGATTTCATGATTTAATTAGTTAGTAGGGAGACACGCTTCTGCAGAAAATCATTTTAACTTTATATTTACATGCTTTCCAATTGCAATAGTATGCATTAGCAGCTGTGTTTGATAGAACTGCCATTTCTGGCACGACCTCTGGCTTCTTGCTTGCTGTTTCTCAGCATTTTCCTTTCTCTTGCATGGAAGTCTTGCCTGGACAAATTTTGATCACTTTCTATACTCATCTGGAGATTTCAGCCTTCATAGAGACAGTTCTTTGTGAAAAGTCAGGCCCTGTTTTGCATATAGAATCACAGAATCGCCACGGTTGGAAAAGACCTCCAAAATTAGTCCAACCATCCACCTATCACCAATATTTCCCACCAAACCATGTCTCTCAGTACAACATCTGGATCTTTCTAGAACACAGTGCAGTGTACTGACACGTGAGCTGACAGTTTAGGACCTGCTGTGTATAAAAGAGTCCTAGAGAAGCAGTGTATGGATACATGGCAGTGAGCAGGGATGCTCACCACCACTCACATGATGCCTGCTTCTACAGCAAGCATGGGATAGGCCCCGCATGCACTATGCAGCCACATCAGACTTGTAAAAGCAGTTTGACACAGATAGGGAAAATCAGATTCAACTCGTGAGCTGGTTACTGGGCATAACCACTCTGTGGTTGGGCAGTATGTCTGGGAAGTCCTGGAGATATGTGTGATGTTGCCACACAGGGATGTGGCAGAGTTTGGCTGGTTCTTTGCTCATTGTGTGAGAACACCTACGTAAGCAACTCTAACTCCATACTTGCAGCGTTCATTAGCCTTGGCTTTCCTCAGTGCTTCCTTAAAGCCTTTGGCCCAACTTTTGTATTGTATGTTTTTTCACAGAACTGCTAGAGATTTTGAACTCTGCTACATTCTGTGGTTTAATATATCTGTGAATACATTTTAGATATTTTAATTATATTTGGAATTTCAAAGAAATCCTGATTGTCTCCTGTGACAAGATCAGTCATTCCTCAGCTCACTAAGCACATGAATGTATAAACCTCTAAAGTGTAGCCGAAATGTTGAGATATAGTTCCTTTCTCAACTGACTCATTTTAGATGGAATTTAGCATAATCAGACACTATATATTTTTAGATTTACGTAATTATATAAGCACTGCTAAGACTACAAATAAAGCCTTATATCATTATGAAACAGTAATAACAGTCCAAGAAAAACTCCAGCTTACCAGAAGAACATTCACTTATGGAAGGAAAGATAAATATTTCTAAGACTCACATCATAATTTTAGCCATATCTGAAAGAATATTTTTTTCTTTTCCAGTTTATCTTCTAGCTTTGTTAATTAGAAGTTATGGTTCTTGCCCAGAGGAACTCTGGTTTCCACTTAGCTATAATTTCAGTGCATGCATGGAATGCAGCCCTCTATGCAGAATGAGCATTCTGCCCTGTGGCTTTCTTATGGCTGGAGATGTGCTTGTCTTATCAGTGAGCTACAGGTGAAAAAAAAATCACTGCATCCTTCACTCTTACTGATGCACGGGATGGATTTGTACATAGGTAGGGCTAGTGGTATCGTTTACACATAAGTGTGTCAAAAATATGTTTCCCTGTTAATGATAGTTGGATTGGTGCTTTTTGCTTGCTTTTGATTCATTAACATTTTCATTCTAATTTTTCAGTCAAGAAGGGGTTCCCTATCCATTCTTTTCCTGAAATAATATAATATAGGACTGAATTTTAATATTAAGAGAAAGGAAACATCTTTTTCCAAGATGATAAATTGTAAAGAATTTAGCTAGATTGCCTGTCTGGAATGTTTTCTTTAGAATAATGAGTGGATTTATAAAACCTCCAGCTCCCCCACCCCCATCTGTAAAAGCAGTCAGAATAACGGGTAGATCATACAGATTACAATTCTACCAGGAGCCGTTTTTGCTATGCAGTTTATTTTGTGCAAGTGCAAAATTCAGGCATCCAAAAACAATAAGACAATTTCTCCCCAGACAATGAGATTTTAAGTAATAAGAATGTTGATACTTTTTTCATTCCTTGATGTTATAAACATTTGGCGTGACCTTCTACCTAGTCTCTGTCTATTGCTCTAAAAACAGCCTGTGATATTGTATTTCATTTGCCTTAAAAAAACTCTGTGTCCCAGGAAACTCAGCAGATCTCTGTAACATAATCAGTTTCCATGCACTTTTACCCAAATAAAAAATATATATTTAAATAAGAATCATTTGATATGTGCATTAAATTTATCAGTGCGGGTTTTCTTATAAATATGCCAATGTCTGTTTATACAATATGCATATTACTATAAATACTTAACGCTGTAAGCTAGGTACTTTATTTCTTCATTTAGCCTTGCCAGTGCCAGCTTTTTACAAAAGTGGAACCAAGCCTTCAGGTCACCCCAGAAATGACAGTAGTAGAAAATAAATAGAAGTTTACTTTTTTTTTCATGTCTTTCATTTTTTTGTGAGGGTCTTCATAACTTATTTAATAGTTTTATGTTTTCATGCCTTTTGCTGAACAGGAACTTATTTATTCCATGAAACATAGTAAATATGTTTCATGGGTATAAATATGCAGTGACAGGCTATGTTGATGGCTGTGTTTCAGTTGTAACTTCATTTAAAGTGTTCATGATTTCTATGCTGATAACTACATAAAATGATGCTGAAAGTGATGTAGAGAGAAAGATCTAACAACCAGGCTACAAAGGGCTTGAGAAACTGTTACAAAATCAGTGTCTTTTCTTCAAATCAGTGTCTTTCTTCTTTGTCATTTTAGGTATAGATTCCAGATTTTTGCACGTATTTAAAATACACGGAATAAATCTGAATGAATAGTGAAATGCAAAGAAGGATTAAAAAGCAAAATGTTATTTCTTCTATTTCCAGTTCATTGCATCTCGAATGAAGAATAAACTGTGCTTAGAATGGAGTTAAGCAGGGGGGTCGTCTAGGATGTCTCATACTGTGTATAAATCAGAAACACCGGCATTTGTGATGCTTTGTGTTATGTGTAAACACAGTAAACAGTTCTGAAAAAAGTTACTTTTTTGAAAAGTGACTCAAAAGTAGATGTGAAAATCATTGCCCAGTCTATGACTTTGCAATAAATTCTACACCTGAAGCAAATTTGCTCTGGTATAGTCTGCGTGTTTCAGGCATATTTTGTGTGAATTATGAACAAAGATGTGCTTGAACAGCTGGATACATTATTCTTCTGATAAATCAAAATCAGTGCAAGTTTCAGTAATAACAGCAGCAGCATTGGGTTTTGTCCCCTGTCCTCCATTCCCCCACTGAAAATTCAGGACCTGATTCCAGGCTGGCTGGAGCCAGCACAAGGTTTTCCATGCTGAACTAAGACTTGCATTAGGATTGCAGCACCTAAGTGAGTCATTCAAACTGTCCTTACACTCCCTTCTTTCCCCTGTGGGGATGCACATTTATGGAATTATCAGTAAATGAGTTTTATGATCATTTTCAGAAATTCCTTCTCCTTGCAACAGATTTCTTCTTTCATTAATCTTAACCCTATACCTATATTTCAAATACATGTACATGTGTACATATGTATATACAGATATATATATCTCATTATATACCAAGGGCTTTTAAGCAGCAGTAACATAAGAGTTGTTTAGTCCTTGTACTGAGTACTGTTAAACCTTGGCATGTACTGAAATCAGAACTCCTGACTGAACCTTGCAAAACTCCCAAATCAGACATTGCATCTCTGGCAGAAAGATGCTTACTGTGTATTTACCAGTTAAGTGAAGGTGATTCTGATAATAAGTAAAACATATCTTGTAACTGAAGCTGTCTAATGATGTCTTTCAGCATTTTCAAAGAGCCCTGTGATATCTGCAGCTCAGCTACTTTCCTATATTTGATCCAGATCTTTTCAGCTCTATGTGGATAAATGTTTTAGGGTGTTGCTGCTGTTTTTCCTGCTGCAACCTATCTTCCTGAAAAAAAGTGATTACTGATTAATACTTCACTTTTTTTTTAATTAAAAGCACATTTTATTGTTAATTGATTATTAGGTCATTATTAACTGATCATCAATTATCAACTTATTTATCCTCATCATACCTCTCTGACATTGTAGTGACTTCCCTTGTATGGATGAAGAAATTTGAGTGGGTGAGATTTACCTGATAGCAGATTCTGATTCAGTGATGAAGTTCAGACCTCAAATTCTTCAACACATTGTCTTCAAATTGGCAGTTAATAATTTGATAAATGTATATAACTGAGTAAATGTGAATAAAAATTTAGCCAGTCTTCACTATAGAGGATATTTTTTAATTAGTCAGTTACTGATTGAATTTGATCTGCCTGATCCTAAAGCCTGCAGTTTGGATATACATGGCTGTTTGGATTTTCACATTACTTACAGTTTACATGATTTGCTTCCACCAAGAGAAGATAAATTGCTTCCTAAATAGAATTGCTGAAGTTCATTTTATGTTCAATACGCACTTACAGACAATTGGAAGTGATATCATGAGTAATCTGGGTCTTTGGACATGAATATCTCATACCCTAATCTCAGGTTACAGTGCCATCATGCACCTTGGTAAAACAGATGGATCACACTGTATTGTCCCAGAAGTCCCTGAAAAACAGAAAATATGAAAGCAAAACCCACCTTGTCTCTATAGCACAATCTTACCTCTGCTTTTCCCAGGTGATGACACCCCTTGCCGCAGACACAACAGCTTCACAGACAGTGTGGGACACTTTGGAAACCAATGCCAAGGCACAATCTTGAATGCTAAGCTCTTACTGCTTGCCTCTTCTCTTTGTTGGGGAGAATTTCCAGCTCAGATCAATAACAGTGGACAGGATAGACTTCACACAAGCCATCTCAATATTGGTAAATAGTATTTTTTCCTTTCTTCTCTGAAAATTACCTCTGGGCTACTGCCTTCCTTTTGCCCTCACTTAATCTTGAGTCCTTTGTGCAGGATGTGTCCAGCCTGCTGGCCATTTCTATGCTGATAGGAGAGCTTGTATACCTCTTCAGGCACAATCTACAGCATTAGGTATTGACCAAAACTTTCCTTCATCTATGTGACTACTCCTGCTCTTGTCACAGGCCCAGCTCTGAGGAACTGCCATTTGTTTTGTTCACACAGCCCCATGGCTGTGGCTGGACTGAAGGCAGAGGTTCTGTAGTTCAAACCATCACAACACAACCCCTGTATGAGAAATTATTTCAGCCCTTTTTATGTTTACTTTCCAGGCTTTTTATATCCAGCAGCTTAAGCATAACTGAAGCATTTTTCCTAAGAACATCAAGCTGAGCTGGAGAGATACCTCCGATTCACAGCCTGTGGCTGTGGCTATATGGTAAGGACAGGCAGGGAAGGAAAGGAGAATATATTCAGATGGAAAAAGCTAGTGTGGAGCTGCCTTCCCCTCTCAGCTTTGGCTGGTCGGCATTTTTCACTGAGTTTGGTCTGGGATTGTGAGGCAGGAACCTCTGACCTAATCACTCATCAGCTTTATTTGACCACACTCGGTCTCCTTCTTCAGAAAACATGATTACTGGGTCCTAAACACTTCCTAGAGTCTTTCATCTTTCTTCTATTTAATTAATGCTAATTTCCTTGATGGTACTTCTAAAGTACAGTTGGAGCCTGGATGTAGATTATAGAGCACTTTACAATGTCAGCACTAAATCAGACAGAGACGATGAAGCAAATAAATATGAATTTCCTGAGACTTGTGAAGGGTAAAATTTTATCCTGCAGTGCATTAGTGCCCTTGAGATTGTGTAACGCTATAAGTCATGGAGTTATCATGACTGTTTGTTACCTGGAAATCCTCTTCCTTTATTCCATATACTTACTTCATTTTTGTAGACAAATCAGTTTGACACGTGTTAACCTGAAACAATAACTTTTGCCTTTCATAGAGTTTTCAGGGTAATTTTTCCCAAAGAGCAAAGGGTAACATAAACTTGTTGAGAGAAATGAAGAGGGACTGAAACCATCTTCAAGAGTCTTATTTTGAGCCCAGTGCCTATCTGAGACAGAAGTGAAGATCATTTTAAAACTAAGAAGTTCATTCAGCTTATATTGTAGCGAATAGGATATCACTGAATCCATGCCAAGATAATTGCTCTCCATTTTAGTGATATTTACCTTCTGTAAGAAAGGTATATGGATTATTTTTTAATGTAATGTTTGACTCCACAATATGACTCAAGTCAGATCATGCAGCCAGCATTGTTGCACATACTGCTGGGAAGACATATGGAGATATATGACCACTTGCACACTTTATAAGGTGTGTTTGTGGGTGTACATGCATAAGTACGATTGGAATTTGAAGATCAAGTTCTAAAGCTGTGTCCTAAATACTCCAAAAGCCAGACACTCTGGCTCACTCTGAAACTCCAGTAGCCATTGCACTGCATTGTCTGATCACTTCCAGTGGAAAGCTGATGTGAAATACTGGCTTGGTTTATTACTATATTCTTATCACTTCTGTCTGATTATTGAGGGATCTAACCAGAGAATTCCTACCAGGGATTTCTCAGCTCTGCTATTCTAAACAGCATCTGTTTGATGGCAATGCAGGCAATCCGGTACAGTTTATAATGACTCAGATTACAATTGTAATTCTCAGTTACAGGATTGGCTCAATTTCTGTGTATCTCTTGTTACTGACAAATATCTCAGTAGATCTTCCTAGCTAAAGTATAATACCTTCTAAAATTCATTCTAGGAACTAAAAAAAACAATGAACAGATATATCCTTTGCTCTGAAATAATACCAACTTCCTCATGTTTTTACCTGATTTTTTACATAAATTATAAAATAAGATGATCAGAGCATGGGTATATAAATTTATGAAAAATTACATGGTGAGCTTTCTCCAGAAATGTATTTCTGAGCCACTAAAAATGACAATCATTTCATTTTTAAAAATAAGAGCTTCGTGTTGGTGACAACAGTGCCCCAAATCTCAATTATTTTCACTGTAGATTATGACATGCACATTTTACAAAACCTATGTGTTGTTTATTTTTAGATTCTCCTCCCTTTTGATGAAATACAGTTGCTGGCCCTTGTACTGAAAAATTCATTAAGTATTTCCATATTGGCTTCCAGCTTGTCTGGTGCTTTTACATGACTGAATACAGTGCATCTTTGTGCTTTACTAATGGTCTTAGCTTCAGGACAAGTCCAGGTTTTATGCCACTGCAAAGTTTTCTTACAAACTGTGGCAGAAACAAAAACTTGCATACATATAGAAGACCATTTTTGACGAAGTTGAGTCACTTTCCTTAGACAAAAGCTGAAAGAAGAATTTCTTCCATTTAAAGAAAGAATTAAACATTTGTTTTAAGTCCTAGACATTTTAGCAGTTGCAAAATTGAAAAGAATGTGGAAGGTTGTTAACCTTTTTGGCTACACAGACCTCCTTTTGACTGTAGGATGGCAGGTAACACTATGAATACGGCAGATGCAGAACTACACAGAAGGGTTACTAGTTGTGGATGGTGTAGCCAAACCACTGTCAAGCACTAGTGGAGCCTTTTCAAGAGAGCTACAGGCTCCAGGGATGGGAAATGTGCCATCCCAATCACTCCAGAGTTACCTCAAGATCTGAAGGCTGTTTGCTGTGTGTCTCAACATTTAATACCCTTACTGCCCTGGCATCCAGGAGTCCTCTAAAACAGCAGTGCAAATGCATCTCTGAGGCTTGAGTAAGGCCTCTTCATATTTCACAGTGTGTTCAGAGCACGTGGAGGAGAAGAAAAGCAGCTGTGCACAGCTCTGTGTACAGGCAAAGGTTGTTTAATTCTTTCTCATGCAGGGGAGGATGTGGCTCTGTCCTTTTAATTCTCATTTGTACAGATTAACATGTCTTTTGAATTGAAAGCAATTTGAGAAACTGCTTAGGAACTGCCATTTTTTAGAGAACTTTAAATTACAAAAAAGTTTCAAAGGAGATCTGCCTGATATTGTCACCCCTGAAGCAGAAAGGAATAAGCACATGTATTTTGGTTTCAGCTGCAGTATGTCATAAACCGAGGTAATGTCTTAAATCACTGGTAAAATTTTGTGAATTGTGATACTGAACCAGTGGGTAAGTTGTTACTGAAGTAATGACATGATTTCCTCTGTGCCATCTCCCTTGGCTCTGGCAGCCAGGCACAGAAGAATTTTCTGACATTAACATCTCAATTTGCCAAATGGGACCATATCCTAAATGACAACAGGAAGATCTCATGGAATCGAGCATTTTATTGGCAGCACTTCTGGCATCCATCATTTAAGAAAGATTGTAAGCTGCAAGTACCGAGGACTAGAGGAGAGAAAGGCAGACAGATTGGTCTCTTGAATCATATCTGTGAAATTCAGTACAATAAGAGGCAAGGAAGGAGTCACTAATTTAAACTGACTCAAACAGATTCACCTTATTTTTGTTTGTCACCACATCAAATCTGTGCTATTTCAAATATGCTCTTCCCCACACACTCACCTCAAACTAAAATCTATCCTCCTACCTCAAAGTTTCTAGGCTTCAAATAGAGAAGACTGATGTTCTCTGTTCTTTGGAAGAAAAACCTGAAGGTCTCCTTCAACTCATACGAGATGAAAACTTACAGACTGACTGTTCCCAGCCTTGACCAGGTCACAAAATGAAAGTCAGACAAAAATGGGAGATCACATCCTAGGTGTTAGTTTAATAGAGGGAAGGCCTTTCAGGGGGAGAGGAAGAAAGTTATTTTTGCTTGCTTGTTTTGAAGTAAAATGTTGCCTAGTTACTTTGTAATATTCCAAAGGGGAGAGGATGTGACCGACATGGATTCCAGCAGGAACAGGAAAGTAATGGTCCCCCTGTGCTCAGCACTGGTGAGGCTGCACCTCCAGTACTTTGCCCAGTTTTTGGCCCCTCACTGCAAGAAAGACATCGAGGCCCTGGAGCAACAACAAAACTGGCAAGGGGTCTGGAGCACAGGGCTTATGAAGAGCGGCTGAAGGAGCTGGGATTGTTCAGTCTGGAGGAGGCTCAGGGGAGACCTTACTGCTCTCTATAACTACCTGAGGGAAGGTGGTAGTGAGCTGAGGATTGGCCTCTTCTCTCATGTAACTAGTGATAGAACTAGAGGGAATGGCTTTAAGCTGCGCCAGGGGAGATTTAGGCTGGATGTTAGGAAATACTACTTCTCTGAAAGAGTGGTCAGGCACTGGAACGGGCTGCATAGGAAGGTGGTGGAGTCATCAACCCTGGAGGTGTTCAAGGTGCATTTGGATGATGTGCTGAGGGACATGGTTTAGTGAGAACTATTGGTGATTGGTGGATGGTTGGACTGGGAGATCTTGTAGGTCTTTTTCAACCTTGGTGATTCTGTGATTCTGTAATTCTTATTTGTATTTCCTGACTGCCTTGCAGAAGTGAATGTCTTAAAATAGTTTTGTGCAGAGTGGCTGCATAGTTAGCCTGGACTGAGGCATAAAGAAATGAAAAAGGAAGTAGCAATGCTTGAGTAGAGAATACAACTGAATATTAAAACGTGGGCTTTTTAGATCAAGAACTGCTTGGAGAAGGTTCTGACATAAGGCCTGCAATAGAGAGACTGACATGCCTTTGATGACAAAGCTGAAACACTTTTCCAGAGAGTTCCTTCCTCAATATTGCAAGAAAATGACTTTAATCTGCTTTAGTTAGAAAGCTAGATAAAGATCCAGATAGCTTTTCTTTTTTTTTTTTTACTTCACTTGAGTTTGTTACGAACACCAGCAGCCACTTGCTATGAATAACCAGAATTCAGGAACTTGCCGCGTGTTCTTCAGCACCATCTACTGGCACTTCCCTTATCACCACCTGGGCATTGCATCATCTACAGCCCTTGAGTCACTTTAAGAATAAAGGAGGGAGCAAAGTAAAATCCTCTATTGGTGCTTAACTAGATACTGATTCTTACACAAAATGTAGTACAAATCAGCCTACCTACAAGCAATACATTTGACTTAATGGAAATAACGTCCCCTGGCAAAAGCGTCATGGAGATAAAGTACACAAAGACAAATAAGAGCAAAACATAACTCCTGAGGTGATGAGAACACCTCTGGGCAGGAAAACTGTGCAGGAGATGTGTAAAGATATTAAACAGGAGAAGGGCCTTTGGAAGCAGAAACTGGACCTGTATATATAACCTGAGAGCTGTGTTTTAGTAATGGCATTCTTGAACAAAATTTGACTGTTATTATTAGATTCTGCAATACTCCAATTTAAATATAAAACTGATTAAGAGGGAAGGATGACTGTGGGGCTCTTTTTCAAGAAGGCTTTAGATGAATAAAGTGAATTCTGACCCTTCTGATTGGAGCAGCACTACATAATCCAGTGGGACAAATACAGTACTGGGATTACTGGCAGTCTCTACTGTCTTCAGAAATGGTGGCATGAAAGCAAAAATGAAAACAAAGTTTGGAGCATTTCTGTAGCTACTGTTAATCACTGACATCAAAAACATTTACTCATTTGCTGCAGTGAGTGAATCTTTCCCTTTTCTGACAGCAGAGTAAGCCCAAAATGAAATACAACCGCTGGTTTAATCCTAAAATGTGTCAGTAACTTGGATATTGCTCAATTTTCAATGTACATTTCAGTATTAATTTCACTGATAAAAAAATGTTGCACTAAAGCCATTCCAGATAGCCACAAGTGAATGAACAGTTGCTGCTGTTTTTGAGTATGAAATAATAGCAAAGAAAAATGGTATAACAGGATGTGCTAATGACAGCGTGGAGTAAATACTTATTCAGCCTCAATTTTTTTTTCTGTTTATTTATTTAGAGCTCTCCCTTCACTGATTTAAAAAAGGTCAGTGAAGCAGTACAGACAGAGGTAACAGCCACACGTTGTTCCAGGGGAGGTTCAGGTTGAATATTAAGATTAAAATATTCTCAGAAAGAGCAGTGAGGCAGTGGCACAGGCTGCTCAGGGAGGTGGTGGAGTCTCTGTTACTGGAAGTGTTCAAGAAACACATGGATGTGGCACTGAGGGACATGGTCAGTGGGCATGGTATGTATGGGCTGACGGTTGGACCTGATGATATTAGAGGTCTTTTTCAACATTAATGATTACATCATTCTGTCATTCTATGATATTTCTCAGCATGGACCTCTAAATCATCTAGCCCAATGAAAATCCACTGATTAGTTTTCTATACCTCACAACCTCCTCTTCTTAAAATATCTCTAATAAACATGCTTGTAGCATCAGCAGAATGTTAAAAATTGAATATTTTATTGTTTTAAATATCTAATTTAACAGCACCAATGTCTAAAAGATTGTTCAAAATTGTCAGTTTAGACTCGTGAAAACACAACTGAGATAAAATCTCATTTAGCATCTATACTTGCCTTTTCTATTGCTGCAAAAGTACTACTATTTGCTAAGACAGAGTAACTCTGTAGCTAGCTCTGCCCAGGGATTCCGGCAAGCTGTAGTTCTGCGTGACATCTATAGACTTGTGAGTTTTGTAAATGTTTTTGGGAAACATTATTTCTGTCCTCACAAAAACCTAAGATACTCCAGTCAATGGCTCCAGCTCTGACAGAAATGGCAAAATATGTGGGCAACAGTTTCACACAGGAAACATCAGTGGACAAGCAGAACAAGGGTAAAGCAAGACTGAATGACAAGCACGGTAAAGGAGACAAAGGTTTCAAACAACAAATGCTATTAGTGCTCTTCTAAAATACAATTGATAAAGAAGGAACAAAGACATTAAGATAAACTATCAAATAAATATCAAATAAGAATACAAATGATAGGTAAATTGTCCCCAGAATTTTTTCTAGAATTGATGCATATCAAGCTGTTTACTATTTTTATACTTCTTTAAAAAGACTAAAAGAAAACACCAGAGTATGCTTCGAGGATATGAAACATCCAAGAGGCTCCTCTGTTGCAGTGCACTTTTATGATGTTTCTAAATTTAGTCATTTTAGCAAATATGATCTCAGAAATTTGCTACTGTACTTAAGATCAGAAGTTGGCAACACATGGTTCCAGATGGCTTTTATACAGATCCAGGATGCCCAGATAGAGCTGAAGAGTGTTTGGTGACCATATGGATGAATGAGCTGCTTGTAGATTTTGCAAGATACTGATAGCATCACTCTTCTGGCAAAACACAAACTACTTGTTCGTCTTTATAGGAAATGAAAGCACAGACAAGAGTTTGTCACTGATTACAGAGACCACAATGTGCACCAAAGCATTTCCCTGTAAAGTGAATCCTGCAACTTAGGGACAGAAACATAAAACAGTGAAACTCCACAGCTGGAGTGCTGGGTTAGAACTTGGCCAAGAATTGAAAATGGAATGATATTATAACTCCGAAGAGCTACAAATCAGTGTGTCAGCCACTGTTAAAATTTGGACTTTAAAAGCAATTCAGTGTGCTAACTGATTCAAAACTATTATGTCCTTTACTCTCTGGAGACAAGTCAAAGCCTGACATTAAAGGGAAGTGTCATTACTTGGTCTGAGAGTAATCACAGACAGATTTGTAGGGCACTGAGTATTACTACCTGCACAGATGGCCTGTGGTAATAACAGATTTTAGCTCTTATTCACTTAGAGCATTCAGAACATTGCATGTGGTATACATATATCTTGCTAATGCAAGCATAATATCTTGTGTAATGCAAGTGAAGAGTAGAAAAGCCCAGAATAAAATTAAGGAAGAGTAAAGTCTGCCTCCTATGTACACATGTGAGGAACAGTATTTTTCCATGTGCATCAAGTTCATCCAAGAACTACAATAAAAAGAATGTAACTTCATGTTAATAAGGCCAAAAGCTTACGATAAGGAGTTTTTATAAATTTTCCAGTGTAAAGACTTCTACCTCCAGTTTGTGTGGGCACATCATATACCCAGAGGATGCATATGCAGAAAGAAAAGGACCCCTAGCCTGTCCTCATCCACAATGCTAGGGGCCCAGCCAGCTGTCTTGCTGCCAGGTGTCTGAGCACAGCATAATTTCATAGGGTAATCACAGCTGCATCCTAATGACAGGAGCATTTTTTTGTAGATGGATGGTATATAGGAGGAACTGGAAGGATTTTCTAGTAAACAGTACTAGTGAAGGAGTGGTTAGGGAGATCCTACTGGGAGACCATAAGAAATACTGCCTTTGGGAAGAAAGCGAAGTTGGAAGTTTGTATTCTGAGTGACAGGTAAAGGGCTGTCTGCACAGCTGATAAATTGGTTCTACAATCTCTAGTAGCTGGCATTCAATAAAGTAGTTCATTCATTGAGTTCATTGAATTCTAACCAGTAATTTAGGCATTCAGCGTAGTTGCGTATCTGTCTCAGTCTGCAGATCTGCCCCTCAGTTTCAACACACCTCCACGCTCCGACACTTCAAGGCTCCGCAAAAGAGAAGGGAGTAAACACAAAGTTTGTAAAGCCCGGTTCAATCAACAGTGCTACTAGGTGTGATTTTATGAAAGTGAAGAATATTCAGTGACATTGCCTACTTATGTTTTAATGAACAGAATGCTTTATCTTGGAGGATTTTTCACACAGAACAAAGAGAATGGAGGCTCTTACAGTTATTGTAACAGGGCTGTAATACATAATTCAGTGACAGTACAATGTTGGCAGCTATCTTGCTCTCTCTTGAATATGGCACATAAAATAGACCTATTAAATAAGTTACCTAATGGAAATTTTGTCTCACCTGTAATTTCTTGATTTATTTTAGACAATACTTGAGGGAAAAATGTACAACTAGGGCATGTTGATACTTTAGTATATCATAGCAGATGGTCATGGCAATTTGAAAGAGTTCTGAATTTAGAGAGAAGTGGTTTTTTGCTTTTATTTCCTAGCAACCTGTAAAAATTGGGATTTTTGCCTTGCTGTCATTTGTGCTCTACTAACTATGAATAGCTTTATTGCCTATGCTTCATTAACTATGAATCTGAGCTTTAAGTCTCAAATGGATGACAAGCCAGCACATAGTAAGCACTAAAATAGAATTGTATTACTATCCTAGAAAACAAAAAGAAACAATAAAGCTAGCATTTTGTTGTCTGACAGTATTACTGCAAAGTCCAAACACGTTTATTCAAAAAAGTACTAATTTATTAGTAGTAAAAAATTTTCTTATTGACTACATCATTCATCTGAACATTTTCAAGAGTAATTTTTTTCAATTTTCTCTATTTCTAGAGACCTGTACAAATGAGTGAAATAGTTGGAGATGCCCTGCTAGGATGGGTAAGTAAACCTTTTTTGGCAGACTAAGTTGTTTAATATTCTCATTACTATAGTAAGCTAGTTGCAGTTCTTGCTAAGGGTGAAGAATGAAGGACTTTCACGGATGTTCAATAGAATTTAGTACTGAAGTAAGAGCATATGAGTAATTTTTAATAATGTTGGATGTATTCAAGTTCGAAGAGTGGAAATGCTGAAGTCATTTGATTTAAAATTTACAGAATACCTAGCTAGAATACACTCTCGACTGATTGTTAGTCAATGGAGCATGTCAATGTGCAATCTGTAAGCCAATTACAAGAGTGTTCTTGAAACAATCAGGTAACAAAAATTCAGTTATACTTTTCATTGGAAGAAGAGAGGATCATCATTCAACCCCAGGCTACTTCTGTGCATGTCATAGGTTTATGAAAATAACTTTTGGTACAGTCAGTGCATTTCAAATGCAGACTGGATTGCTAAAAGCCAGTTAAAAAAGGCTGCCTTCCCTGTGACAGAAAACAGAAAGAAACCTGTTCAACTGTAGTTTGACTGGGAACATAACTGGTGAAGTACTCTGATAGAGACTGGGAGAGCTGGACCTAGACTGCAAACCTAGACTGCAAGGCTCTGGGTGGGTTTTCCAGCTGTGATGGATGTGGAGAAATGTCTCTGTAAGAGAGAGACTAGTGTGCTGTTAAAGTGAAGGTATCTTCTTTCTATTTTACCTGCAAAACAACCTCCTAGCTAGAGAAGCCATCCACTGTAGTATCCTAAGTAAATGTTCTGACTTTCTGCATCCTTCCAGAAGTCTTGCTTTTAAAAGGTGCTTTTGAATGGAAGCTTTTACAGACACAAGCACAATCACATTCCCAATTGACTGATTTCTGTTCCTTCCTAGACTCAGCATCTGGTGGAGTACTCAGGGGAGCAGGGACAGGCTGAAGGAAAGCTGAAAGAAAGCATGGCACAATTCTATAAGAGTAGGGATTATGCGGTTCTGTGTGCAGCAGTGACTAGGGGAAATTAATTTCTATTGACAAAAAGGAAAATTTGGGACTTGGGTTAATGACAAAAATAATGTTATTCTTCACAGAGAGGAGACCTTAAAATGTTGGAAGGGTCAAAATCTCCTGCCTTCATATCCTTAATTAATACCAGAGTTCACACTAATGCTGGTGGTAGGCTGGGGGAATGAGAAGCAAGGAGGAATTAGTGCTTGTGGAAAGATATCTCCCCTATCTGAGCTGAGGATGGTTATTTCATTGAAGGGTCAAGACAGAAAAAGAGTGAAAGGAAATACTGAAGTAGCCTAGATGTAAAGGTTATCCTGTGCAATGTAGCAACTCGTGATTTCAAACACACAAGTAAGATGGATTTCAGTGTAATATCACCTGCTTGGCTGATACTGGGCCGCATGCACGCAGGAGAGGTAAAAGTTGAATTCCAGCAGATGGTGACTTAGTGTCATACAAGGTCTTGGAAGAGCTAGAAACCAAGAAACAATAGAACCAAAATATATCTGCAAAATGTTCATCAACAAACATGTTGAACTATCTGTGATTATCTAGGGAGGGACTGGTAGATCGAACAGCAGTTTGGCCTTGTGAGGAGCACTGCCTGGTAAGTGTGGGGACTTCAGCAGTCTTCTGTGTGGAAGACAGTAAAAATTGCCTAGAAGAAAACATCGTGAAGTGCTATTTTCAAACATTTCAGTGACTCCACAGAAGCCATTTGTGGCTGTGACCGCTTTCATGTTATTTTACTGCATTTTTCTGTTTCAACAAAAACATAGATTGCCTGTCTGCATGTGGTGAACTGCAGATGTGGTGGAGAGGAGGAAAAGTTCATTTCAAACTTGCAAGTTGAAAAACTTCATGTAGCATTAACTTATTTTCTCTTAAAACTAAACACGCATTTGTGTGCATTTAAAAAGTGCTGATTTAAACTGTTTTTGTTTCTGATCTGGGAACTCAAAGAGCAGTCTTCTGAACAAATTTTTGTTCTTACTGAGCTATTATTACACCTTAGAGACTTGAACAGTTCTAATGTGTGAATTTGAAGATAATTTGACAAGACATGTGGAATCTAAGGTGGCAGAAATGTAGAGAGATTCATTTTCCTGCAGAAAAAGAAAAGATTCAGAGTATAACCTGACTTGAAATGCCAACTCAGCAACAAGGTGCCACAAAAATTTATTTTCAAACACTGTGGCATCTATTAATGGCAGGAAACCTCACAAAAGTTAAAGAATGTGATTGAGTTGTTCACAGTAAAGTCCTGCATTCTGTTTCAGGCTCTGGCTATGGCAGTTTCTGATTTGTACAAAGGAAAAGTGTGATAGCTTCCCATGACAACCAAATCCAGCAGCATGAGTGACAAAAATAATGATGATCTGAAAGTCCTATATATTAACATAGACAGCCACCACACTGAGAGCTCTCCCAAGAGTCTTGGCCTTATATTTTGTCTTCTATCATGTCCTAAAAGGCCAAGCCACCAATCTGTCTTGGCTATCTTCTATTCTTCCCTGCTGATGCCAGCACAGCCTTCATCTGCGCTCTCTCATTTTGCCATGATGCTATGGTATCACAGTGAGGATATCAAGATATGTAAATTTAGATGTCTAAAAGAGGGAAATGGTTTTGCATTTCATTTTTATGGTTATCCAAAATGACTGCCATGCCCTGGAAAATTACTTTTGGGTGCTCGTTCTGGCAGTGGGCAGCTGCAAATGCTCTCGAGTTTTCCCTTTCTCTCTCAGAACACACAGTTGGAAAGCACTGGGTGGCCAATGAAAGGGGTATTTCAGACTGAGTATGCAGAGATGAGGAGGTGTAATGCAAGTGGGTAATTTAGAAATAAAAACTAGGTAGTTGTTCTAAAGCAATAGTCCGGATTCATCACCTGTAAAATCCTTTCACTACATCTAAACCAACTGCTTCTTTGGAACACCTGCACTTTGCTATTGGAAGCTCATCGGAGCTGGAAAATTCTTCCTCTGGAGGCAATTTATTACCCATGTAACGGATGCAACGCTGTTGAATGTGTAGCATAATGAGGTTGGCTACCAGCTTCACCCTTTCAGCACAAAGTGAAAATACTGAATTTGTGGGTTTGGATGAATTTCTCTTATTGATATGGAAAACTGAGAATTTAACTTGGAACTTCTTTAGTTAATTCCTGCTTCTGTTTATGTTGTTAACACTGGAAATTAAGTTCAAATGCATCCAATAACAAATTCCCTTCTTCAGAGGAAGATCTCATTTCTCTTTTTGATGGGATACCATTCCCCAAACAAAATGTCTATACATACGTATTTTATCTCCTGAGCACAAAGTCCATCTTTGATTAGACTGCTATCATTATTTAACATACCTTTTACAGATTAGTTTATTTTACAGATGGGAGAAGTGAAGGTCTGAGAGGAAACTTATTCTGTCCTACTGATGTAGGTTAAAATTGTTGTGAACAATTAAGAACCTATGAACATTTAGAAAATGCACCTTGGACTGTGTACTCACAATCAGATGATTGCACTTTATTTTTCTACGAATGAATTGCATTTTATTTCCACATTTTCAGAGCACACTTTTCAAGACTGTATGCCTACTAACCTGAACGATTAGAGAACTTCTTAAACTATAAATCACTTCACTTTTCCTTCCTAGATATTTACCTGCAAATGTATTTCTGTTTCATTTCATATTGTAAGTTCAGTAGGTAACAAAGCACCGGAAGACTATGGGAGGACTGGGTACGTTCTGCAGAAAAAATTGCTCAGGAATCACCATACTGCTCACATCCAGCTGGTATCTTTAGATTCAAAAGTATATACAAGAAACTTTGAAATGTGCAGCTATGAAGTGAAATATACTCCTGTGAAACAGTTGTGACAGTGTCACTAGTCTTCAAATTTCAAACATTTCAAAGTGACCTGATAATATATAATTTCCTTGTTCTAGTTCACCTCAAGGTGATGATGGCAAAGATCCTTATATTATACACTCCACAGTTGTTTGATCATTTCATTGTACTTTTTGTGATATTATTCTTAGTTTTGAGGAAGAGGGATAGAGCATGCATGTGAATCTTTTTTATTTAAAATCCATGTCAGCTTCAAGTCTTTTAGACAGAAAGAGCTGCTGAAGACCCAGATCTGGGTCTGAATGTCACAGAAGGCCCTCTTTATTTTTATTAAGAATCAAGATCTCAAGTGAATAACTAAGTCTATAATAAATGTTTGATTCAGTGAAAAATCCTTGCTAGAAAAATGAAGAAATTTAGTTCATCTTTATTGGTTTAATTCAACATAGGATCTATCAATTTATTGATACTGGTGCGTTGCACTTAATGTAAACTTTGCTTTGCTTAAACTGTGAGTTAGCAGGATTTAGTAAAGAAAACCATGGCTAAAAGTAACTCAGTTTGTTGCTTTCCTGGTAGCTGGTCACTTTCTCAGGAAACTGTAGCTCAGACAGGTTTTTGTCTTCAGGTTAGTCCCATGTGCAGACATCATCCCATTATGTCCAAAAAGAAGGGCTAGATTGGTTTCTTCTCTCCCTACCTTTGTAAATTCATGCTGGGATTAACATCATTGCAAACACTCTGGGGCAGTGTTGGGTCTGCAAAGACAAAGAACAGGTATTGCTATTTTTGCTATGAAGTGTAAGTTTATATAATGTAGAATGGCAGGCTGTTCGTGCAGTGGTACAAATAAGTAAAATGGAGGAGAATATCTCAGACCCTTACATCAGGCCCTGCAGCAGGTAAAATTATTAGCAAAAGGTCTGAGGAAAAATTTATATGCTTTTGGGGTTAGGGGAGTTTGAACAGGACTTTGATGCATTCGTACAGTTTGTTGCAATCAGGAGATAAAGAACAGTAATAGTGCACAGTGCTAATCCAATTCACCTCTCAAAGGTTGTTATTAAGGTCAGTACTGAAAACTGATTAGCCCAAAAGGCAGGCATGTAGTGACATGGAAGTGGTTATCAGAATTTTTTCATTCTGTAAACAAAGTTGTGTATCTCAGATTTCACAATGACTGCTTCAGTTCTGTCCTTTGAACTAAAGTTAGTACAGAAGGAACAAGATGTGCTTCAAGATCTTTTTTTGTCAAATAAATATAAAACTCCAAAGGTATAGGTTTCTTGTTTGTTTGTTTGTTTTTTAATTCACAATGCAACTTCATGTTGTAATTTCATGTTGACTACCTGGATGCTCCGTATTTCGCATTTGGATTACTGAGGTTCCTTTTCCAAGGCTTACGATCAAGTCAGCTGCAAAACTTACATTTGCTACCAGTGAAGGTGACTGCCCCATTCCTTTCCTTGTAAGCACAGGCTTCCAAAAACTTCAGACTACAGATAACAGAAAGAGAGACCGTGATAGAAACAGTGGGATTCCCCCTTCTGTGCAAGCTTCAATTTGTTTCCTGATATAGCCAGGAATGGGGAAAATTGAATCTGTCTTGATTTCACTTCCTGCACACTTCAATTCTTATTTTAGTTTTTCTATCAGTTCTGCCAGAGAAAACATGCTCACCCAGACTCTCAGCACTGACACCAAGAGTTATGAGAAACCTAACACATGATTAAATCAATGACATCTCAATGCTATATCATTACCTCATGCATCTTCAAGTTGTTCTTTTCCTCCTGGCAGTGGATACAAAAGACAGCACCTGGCTGTGTAGAAGTTCTGGCACCACGTAGGTCCATGTCTGGTTTGGGGATGGGGACAATGCTCTGAGGACAGTGACTGGAGTCACCTCACAGGGAATAAAACCTCCTCATGCCTGAGGTGGGCAGTGACTGACTTGGTTTTCCATCAGTAGACATTCTGTTTTGTTTTGCCACCTATCTCTGCTTTTCTGCATCCCTGAGTAGGGCTGACTTGGCTCTTACTCCTTAGGGTGTGGAGGTGGTTTTACCCTGACTTCTACCACCAGCCTTTGTCAGTGCTGAGCACTTGTCTTGGCACCAGCAATTACACCCCACAGTAATTACCAAATATTTGGGAAGAGTTAAGCTTACTGTCCATATACAGTGAAGCCACTGTGCACTGGACATCTTCCCAAGAAATTTTACAAAGCTCTGAGTATCCTTGTTCTGTTGACCTCACAGACTACGGGGGTATGGCATACATTTTTATCCAAGCTTGTCGACATGGAAACCCTTTCTGTTTGTCCTCAGTGTCCTCAAAATAGGAGACCGGTGTCTGCTTCAACATTAAATATGTGCATTGTCCCATCCTCTGTTCTATGGAGATGCAGCATTTCTCAGCTTTTAACGTTGTTGTGGTTGTTTTGTTCTTTGTTTGTTTGCCATGAAAATCCATACAAAGTGCTATTACATTTTTCCCAGAGTGAGAACAAATGTACAGAAGGGCTAAAAGATTTACCCTGACTTAAAGCTCCAAATTCCATGCTGCTTCCAAGCCTGACCAGGAGATCCTCCCCGTTCTGTGCTCACATTCAAGCAGGTAAAGGAATCATTGTTGCATCTGCTCTTTCCATACAGCCACACCACTGTGTATCCCCATGCAGGGCAGAAACATACCTTAAATAAACTTCTCAGTGGTTAGTGAGTAAATCTCTCTGATGATCTTACAGTGTTCTTGTGCAACGACACAGAAGCTGGTACACATTTTCTCTCTTATTAGTTTACCTCCAGGAAGATGAGAAACCACAAGGAATCTAAATGCTTTGAACATGGGCTTTGCATGGAATTCCTACCCTCTCCTCCTGTAAATCCTTGAAAACCAAGTTATTTTCAGAAATCCTCCAAGAATCTTTTCATCAGATAGATGAGATCATGAATAATAGCTTTATTGATAAGATGTGGTTGGTCACCCATTCAATAGCAAAGAGAAGTATGACAGTGCAATTTTTCAGCCAGACCCTCCAGATATGTTTTATCCCACTATGAAACATACTGGCTTCCCTCTGGCATGAATGAATGAATGAACTGTGCAGTCCTTTGCCACCACCAAGATCCTTTTTATCTTACTTTGTAGATGAAGGGATGAGGAATCCACGGGTCTGCTTTGCATCTCTCACTGCAGGCACCCTTTATCACCAAGAAATACACCAAGATCTGGCTATGATTTTAGGCACAGACCAATCCGCTGTGCTCCAGCTCAGGTCAAAGCTCAGCAGGCAGCCAGCAGCTGGATCTGGACCTCATGAACACTTGAGGCAGACTAGCAGGTTCCAGGCAGAACAGGCTAAGCCATGGTTACACTGGCATATGTGTCTATTTAAGGTGTCATTGTTACCAAGCCACTGAATACTGTTGCATCTCTTTGTCTTTTGTTAAGTCCCACAGCTAAATACCAAACTTAACAAAGCCTCTCCTTTGGGTTTTGAACATCCCTCCACATGGCTGCAAGTATTTTCAGCAGGTTCTGTAAATTGGGTCATGCAAAGTGCCTTAAGTGTGAGGGTGTCTGTGCTTACTAGGCACATTTCCAAATCTTGGCCAGGGCTATACTATATACTGTATTATATCAATACTAAGAGTATGAACTTCCAGAAGGAAGGTTTGGAAGCTCCTCCTTGTTTTTCTGTGGATTTTCCTTGGAAGTTATGTTTATATTGTAACCTCATTGCTGAAAACATCTTTTCTCTTTCATAGTTTGTTCTTAGTGCAAAGGATAACTCGGAAGAAAGGGAGGTGGCACCATGTTTTTAAAATATCACATGAAACTGAAACATGAAATTAAATAGCATATATGGGAGCTGGAACATTACAGCACCTCTTCAGGAGGTGACACAAAGCTCACAAAGTAGCTGAATTCTGAGTTAATAGTTGAAGTCTGGGGGAAAAGCTGAATTCTTATTCACTTCGAATTTCTGAGTGAATGACAATTTCTTGTCCATCCGCTTCCCTCAATTCCTAACCAATCTCACACACATATAAAAACATCTACACTTAAAAAAAAAAAAAAAAAAAAAAAAAATGACACCATTCTGTTTTGTTTTGTTTTATCTTATTTTAAAGCAGCTTCTATGTTGTCTTACTGAAACTGGAACAAACCTGACTAACTGTTAAGTAGAGTGTTCACATTATTAGTTATAATAGTTCAAAATAAAATCTGTAAATCAGGTTGAATGGAAGTGCAGGCTCTTGGCTGTTTCTGCTCTGAGGCTCATTCTCTGCATAGTCTGTTCAGTGCAGCAGAAATGGCTTTGTTATTACTGATCTACTGGGTTTGAGAGCCCAAAACTTGTTTATGTTGAGAAGAAATGTTTCTGCAGAACAGATTTTTCCTTACTGTTTCAAAAATACTTTTTCTCAGAGCAGCAGAAAAAGGGATGATTTAAAGGAGATCTTAGCAAAACATAACGCGTTATTTAAATCCTCACTTTCTTTACTGCTTTTTTATTTCTAATTCCACATGCAGCTTCAGTGGATACAGACTCCAGACTTCATAGCCAGCTCCACTTCCTAATTGCTGAAGAATCTGGCCCTACCAACATTATTACTTTGAGCAGGAAAGAAAATATCCTGAAAGGTGCCCCAGGATAAGGGAATGGGAGAGTGAGTGAGTGTAAATAGAGCAGGAGGCTGGGCAGACCAACAAGAAATGTTTAACATTCCATACTCTCCACAAAGGGCAGGTCAAGAAAAGGGAATGAGTGGTTGGGACGAAGCACATGCCACAGATATTTTTCAAGTACTGTTCAGCAGAGTATATCTGGTCACGTAAACATCCACAACAAACAGAATAGCCTTGTTCTTGAACGTGGCAAGCCTCCTGATGTCCTTCTATACAAGCAGGAGACAAGTCTCAATATGCAGGGAAGATACAGCTGCTGAATTCACAGTGATATGTTTTTCATAGGCACAAACAACACTGAAAGCTGTGACCTTAATGCCAGATCTTCTCAGTTGCAACCAGTTGAGCCTTTGCTTGCCAGTATGCTAGTCAAACCATTATACAGTCCAGTTACTTACTGAATGCACTGAATGACTCTGGACAGGTAGGAGATGGAATGGGGGAAACTGTCAAAAGTAATTACTCAGTGTTTTTGGGAATGCTGAAAACCCCCCTACAACAAATGAAAGTTTGCAAGTTTCTGACCTTTATTATCCTCAGATGCAATCCAAAGTAATTGAATGAAGGTCAGTTAATAAAACTACCTTTGAATTTATATGAAATTAAAGCAACAGGTTGGATTCCATTTACAGATCATGTCACTCACTCACAGAGCCTTGAATTAGTGAGGCTGCAGTGATGTAAATGTGGTATGAGATCAAAATAAAGTTTATATGCCACACCACATCTAATAGCAGTTGGTTGTGTAGATATGTGTCTTCAGGAAGCTGCAAAACATTTCGTAGAAGTAAAATGCTTATAAGAGCTGAATCTTTCTCTCTCATGAGTGAGGGACTATCCCTGTCAAGGAATAATATCAAGGTCCTGGATACTCATGAGGATATGCCCATTGCTTGTCTGAAGCCTATTTTGCTAACATTGCTTGCCCTGCTGGGGTAGGACCACACAGGTCTCCTGAAGGGGCCAAATTCCTCATGTGGCCTATGAGTTCACATCATACTCTGCTGCTGCATATGCTCAGCAGTTGCCAGTGAAGCTGCACTGGCTGGCAAAACCTTTTATTTAGAAAAGGAAAGGGAAAACTGCACTACAAATCTACCCAGCTTTTAGGAATTGCAAAGAAACAGAAGGACTTGGAGAGCTTTCTCCATCACACTTGGAAAGACCTGAATCTGTCCCACTTTGGCATTAGTAGTTGTCTACATTACTGCGAGTTTTTGGTTGCCGTACCTATGAACTCTGCCTCAGAACAGAAGAATGAAGTAGCTCCGCTATTTAGGGCACTCATGGCACCCATTTTCATAATTTTTTTCTTTCTCAATGGCTTAAAAGTTAGTATTAGCAGTTAGTTTGCCTCATGTGCAGTTTGGAACCCCTTACTGGGTAGTTTGCATGGTGATCCAGGGAGAGGTGAGCCTCCTGGAGCTTGAGTTTTGCAGATATGAGATTTTTTGATTTTGTATTTGAGATGGCAGGGTTCAGAAATCTAGCTGGAGTTCATGAACCTATTCTTCCTGTAACTGAAACCCATGTTTTAGTCAGGGTTGATTCAATTTTTAAAATAAATGTTTTCCTAGTTACAGGGAAAGCCAGTGCTATGTATAAGGGGTAGAATAACACCCTTTCAAAATCCATGTGTCATGGGTGGGTGGCCTATATACAGGATATGCATGCTCAGAAAATCTCACTTCAAGAGATTTTTCCTCTCTCCCCATCTGTTCTCTGCTGCCTACTGCCCTGCCATAATTTCTGTCATCTTTCTCCCTTCTCTCTCAGATATTTCCATATCAATTTCCATCTTTCTTCCTTTTTTTTTTTCTTTTTAGTACATTTGTGGTCATTATTTTCAGTTTCTCTAGATGAGCTAGGTATCATTAGCCTTAACCAACATGTGCTTTTTGTTCAGTTTCAGCTTAAGTAGAGTTTACTTTTCCTTAATGAGTCTGCGTGTCTGAACTGGAATTACTGACAAAAACAGTGACAAGAGGATCTTATTGCTTGGGCATGTCATCTGTCCAGCCAGAGTCAGTCTTGAAGCACCTGGAATACCAAATTTCCTTGCAGACATCCAAATGTACAGAATAGGGATGCATCATGTGAAATCCATGTCTTTACCCTCACAGGAAGGGAAAGACAGAAGCCTGTGTGTTATGAACACTCTCCAGTCTTTACGTCTGAGCCTGCAGCCCTTTTGCCCAGTGATGTATCACTGCTAGGAAAAATATCACTCCCCAGGAAAAACTCCCTGAGGGCAGCAGGATTTTTCCCTTTCTGGTCTGTGGTCACACGTATATGAAACTTCTATTCATGCTGGGAAATATTCCACGTACAGATCAAGGACAACACAATCTTAGGTATGCTGTCATCTGCCAAGAACAGATGCATCAATTTTCCTTCATAAAACTGTGGAATTATCCATTGCAGAGGGGAGAAAAATCATGAAAAACATGTTAAAATATCAGACAGGAAAATGTAAATAATCACACATAACAGCATCTGCTCCTGATCGGGTTCTATTCTTTGATCTTTGAAAGATGGCTATTAACTAATTGTCTAAGCTAAGCCTTTTAGAAACAATGCTCATCTGAATCACCCAAATTATAGACAGCTTGTTGTAGTTCTGCTATATAAACTATCTCTGGGAAGGATTCTTCAGATAAATAGGATAACAAAATTACCTTAATTAAATTATTTAAAAGCTAGTCTATGCCCATGGTAGATAGAAGAGATTCTTCATAGACAACCACGAGGATTGGATTATTTGAAATCTTAGATTAAATGGGTTCAAGTCATACTGAGATTGCTGATATTGCTATTGAGACTGCAGTTACTGATTGTGATGTGAATGTTTGTCTGCTGTGCCAAATCCCATCTGCAACATAAAAGCCATGCTGTTACAGCTCCAAGACTGCTGAAACACTGCTGTTAAACAGCATTCCAGTCTCATACTATTGGTTTGAATTGAAGAGCTTTCAGTGTGCTCACTGAACAAACTGTGAAGTGTTACCTTGGTGCTTGTGTGGTTGTACCCCAGGATGGTTTGCAGTACCAGACCCTAAGGCTGGCCACAAATCCAGAGTGGTTTTGGTCTCAATCCCAAAGCCTAATGTCAAACCATATGGCAAGAGTAAAACACTTTTCATGAGTTTCATTTCAGTTTCATGAGTTTCCAGAGAGGCATTTCTGATTCCACTTCCTCGTAATTAATAATCAGCAAACTGGAACAAGTCTCACCTCTAATTAAAATGTAGGTCATAAAACTTACAGGTGTCTTTTGTTGACATGATATAACAATGCACTGGTTTTCAAGTGAAAGTCAAAGTTTCCTATACATAGAGAGTCTAATGAAGGAATGGGAAATTACTTTGATTTCTCCTAATTGTCACACGGCAATGAGCTTTAGGAGTTCTGGGTCTGAAACTGTCTCTTTCTGCTAAAGACAGGCAGAAGAACAGTCTGTGTTAATTTGCACATGTAATCGATATATGGTCCATAGGATTAGAATTAGATCATTAGGATTATAATTGCAGTCTTACTGTTTTCAGGGCCAAATATTCAGAAAATCACAGACATCTTGTCTGACTGCTAATGTGGCTTGGCAATGGAGGAGCTCATCCTCTTGGAGGCATTTGTGTAGGCAAATACACAAACACTTCCTGCTAGCAGAATCCAACATATGCTTGATATAATAAGAAAGAATTTGGCTCCCTGATCATGAAAAAATGTGTAACATATTGGGCTTTTTATCACTGCCTGTGTGACTACTTTGATAGAAATTATTCAGAGATAATACAAACTTAGCTTCACATAAAAGCTTATGGCCAATAACAAAATGGCTGACTGAGCAGTGAGAGAGGAGTGCAAGTAAGACACAAAATAGCTGAATACATTTTTTAAAATATGGGCATCTGTGGTTTAGGCCTAACTTGCAACAACTGAAAAGAGCCAGGTTACAATGTTACTGCATCACTGCAATGTTACTACATCACTGCTTGCACAAGGATTGTGTCTTATGTAAGAGCACATATAGAGTGAGATCTTTAGTCACTAAAATTTTATACAAAATGCTATAACAAAACTATGGCTAAATATGCTTGGAAGAGTAGGAAAACTATAAATCCAGTAGTCCCTGGTTCATTGTTAAGATCATGGTGATTGCATAGTTGAAAACTGTTGCATTGGATGTTATGAAGGGAAAGATGCAGTATTTTTTAAGAATAACTCACCATGTTTTTTCCCTTCAGAATCATAGAACTATGTTACATTTTAAGCAGGCCAACCAGCCTACCTGTATCAGCCAGGATTTTGCCAGTCCAAGCATCCAGCTTTCTCCCCAGGGTCTGGTAGGACCTGAGATGAAACATTTTTTGTGGCTGCCTGCAGCACCAGGGAAGCCTCGCACGGGGCGACATCCAGCTTCTTGCTCCCACACTGCTGCTGTCTCCTCCATTTTACAGCCATGCTCACACATATTCCTTCTGGGCTTGACTCAACTCTTCACCTTTCTCCATAGAAACTGCCTGTTGAGTTGCAGTACTGTGGGTGCACAGTTTTATAACCATGTCTCCAACTTGCTTGAGACACTTAATCTGGTAAAGAAATGAGGTACACAAATGTAGCAGTCTGAGTTGTACTTGTTCAAAGGACATAGCTGTAAACCAGTGAGGACAGTAGCAGCTGAGTTTTTTAATCTGTTTACAATTAACAATCACTGCAGACAAACTGGAGTTTTAAGTGAAGTTAGATGCAATGTTAAACAGACCTTTTATTTTTGAAACCTTTGTGGCAAACATAAAATTATTGACACTAAATGGGGTGAGATGTTTCTCTTTCTTAACATGTTGCTACTTTTCTCCTTACCTTTCTCTGCGTCTTCTGTGGTACCTCATGAACTACTCTTACAAGAATTCAGGGTCCAAGTAGCAAAACATTGCCAGATCAGAGCCCTTGCACTGCCCTGCCTGCAGTGATGCTTAGGTGCATTACAAATGAGAGTGGAGAAGGAAATTTTAAGAAGGAAACCCGAGTCTTTCAATGAAATGTATTTCCTCTGTGCAGGGATGGAGCAACACCATTCTGCACACCCAAGTCTTGAGTTTGTAATAACTGACCATGAAGGAGAGCTACGTATAAATATTGTGTCTTCTTACACCTCCTCCATTCTCTCTTCCCAACACAGCTCACTGTGTACCCAGAAGCAGAACTGCTCAGCTCTCTGCTGGGACTCCTAACCCTCTGTCTCCAAAAGATTTTATTAATTCACAGGGAAAGGGAGGGCTAATAGGTAAAATATGGGGATGCACTTGGGAGAGTGATCTGGTTCATTCTGCTGGCTAACATTTTTCACTCTGCTACCAACTAGACCCTAGCAACAGGGACAGCAACAGGGTCAACAGGAGAGACTTCTCTCTATCCTCTTCTGCCTGAACACAAAGTACTAAAAACAGATGCTAATTGTATGGTTCCAAAGAAAAAAAGTGAGCTGGGGTGACTCAGGACACATTCCCACTGTTGTGCAAGGAAAAATGATACTTAGATATCTGGAAATACGTCTGTGGTTAACTGTGGCTGTTGGGGCAGGGGATGGGTGCATGTGTGTCCGCAAAAGCTCACAAACACCACCCTGCCTTATTTTAAGCCTTGGAGACAAAACTGGTGATTATCTACTGTCTAAGTTGTTAGCAAATGACTATTCAGTGCCACAGAGGGACAGGCTGAACTTGGAGACAAATAAGGAACAGGATAATAAACAGAATTTTACGTGTTTCTCTTGCAGCATAAAACTTGTTACAAATTACATGTCTTTAAACATAGGCATAAAAACTTATTGGAAAACAGAGGGTGGCAACACTTAGACAAAAATGTAAATGTGATTCCGGTGCATATATTTTTACCTGGGGGAAATCAATGCCTGCGAAAACACTCAAAACGAGAATGCCTATGAAAATGAAAACATTCAAGGCAAGAATTTATTACCCTACAATTATTTTTTTTTTTATTCTGCTCTCCAGCATCCAGTCAAGTGGTAGGAATGCAGTGCTCTGGAACGCAGTCACCCTTCTTTCAGTGATTGACTGTGAGCGTTGATGAGGAACTTAGGACAGCATTTTGAAACGTATAACTCAAGCTGGACTCTTGAGTCTCCTATTAAGCACCTAAATAGCCAGCCTCATCATCTTCACTGATACAGACTGAAAGTATGAATGGAAAACTTCATCAGAAATGCTAGTGAAGTTGCTTATGTAGGTGATTTACAAGCACCAAAGCTTGACCTGCTGTCTATAAATGCCTCTTGCTTTCAGTTACTGTAGGACAGAGTGTTAAATTTGACTTGCTCTGTGATATCTCATGCCACAGTTACGTTTTTGTCACAGTAATGCTCTGGGTGCTGCAGGCTGCTTATTAATTAATAAATAGTTTTTGGCCCTTTGCTATGATTTACATCCCTACTGGACTTGCAGCAAGCATTATTCCAAGCGGTTTGTTTCTCCAAGCTCTTTTTAAGTATTTCCTCGGTAGTTTGAATAACATCCTGGAAGGGCAAGTCTGTTTTCCTTGGTATGGTCATTCTGTGTCTCACATGATCTAATTCTCTCTTTAGGGCATCTCCTTCAGCTTCTGGACAGACATAATTTCTTTTCATTAAGGAGCTCCCAGCTGCTAATAAGATTGTTTATGCAGACTTTTAGTAGCTAGCAAGCAGAGCTAGTTTTACAGCCACCAAAAAATGAAAATTATTGCTCTTGACACCACTTTTGACCAAAGCCTTCTGATTTTGAGGTCTTATTTATTGCAGTGAACTGTCAATATGTTGTCAATTGACAGTTGTCAATATGTCAACTGTTATATTACCTTCCAGTTCCAACCTCAAGGTTGCAAAATCCTGCATTAAAACTTCCAGACCATATAGGACTGCACTATCAGGAAGGAGCCAGGAAGGAAGCAGGAGCAAGACAAGTATACTGGAGGCAGCTCTCCAGGGCTCTGCAGCAGCTGGGAGCAACCTGTGAAGGTCAGGAGGAGCAAACAGCTACTTGCCAAGGGATCACCAAGAGCTCCCGATCGCAGCAGTTGTGATGCCACAGCTTGCTGCTCTGTGCTCTGCACCCCAGATTGCAACTCTCTTATGCTGGGCATGAAGAGTTACATTTGTTTTCCTGTAATTCACTGCCCTGTTGAGGTTGGATATGAAGGTGTAATCTCTATGATTACAACCACTCTTAAGGCAACTGTGCCCTGAATGTTTGTGTACAATATTTCTATCAGGTCTAATGAAGGTCTCCAGTTTCTCTGCATGTGTACATTTAGGAGATGCTGGTGCAGCTGGCAGATGTAGAGGCTGATGTATGAAGAAAGTAGGACAACTTACTACCAAATTTCTAGCAAATCAGTGTGATTGCAGGTACGCCAGCAGGCAGAGAGGTCTCTGCTGGAAGGGCTTTATGGTATTTGAGTAGTATCTGTATTGTCTTCTTAAAGTTGTAGGTCCTATTGCAGGCTGTTATCTGTGAATGTGAGCTTTTGTCAAAAAGGAGAACAGTAATTTGAAAGCAATAGTCTTCAGTACAGTAGAGAGACACTTGAAAATGTAAGCCCTAAATATCACCAGATCATGAAAAATAAAACAAAACAAAACAAAACCACAAAACAATACTTTTTCTTGTTTTTTGAGATTTAGAATTTTTTAATCCAGGTCTTGGTGGGTGCTCAGCAATGGGCTTGGTTTCATTCAATTGTTTGGCTTTCTATGCACACGTCCTATCACTGGGGAGCAGCATCCAACTGTGTTTCTCTTATCAGCACTGCAAAGCTCACATTTACAGTGGCTGCACTGTGGCCCCATTTTGTGGTTCATTCCCTCCTTCTGGACAAATACTCACATTTCCAGGGTCTGAAATGAGAAGAGTGGGTGAGTGAAGGATTTGGTGGAGAGCAAGAAGCATCTTGTGAGACAGCAAGAGAGGAGGGCTAAGAAAGAGGGGAAGAGGAGAGGAGGAAGAAGCTGAGAGATCAGGAAGGAGTATAACCATCAAATGCTTTGTGTGATTGAATCTCCAGCACTTTGAGACAGAGGTCTCATGAAGCTCTAAACAACTTTATTTTTGTCTGGTTACTGTAAACTGATAAACAGGAACTGAGAGTAATAAACAAAGAACAGGAAAGAGGAAACACCACTAATCAAACAGGAACACAGCCTGCAAACACAAAAGGAACAAACAGCAGTTACATTTTGCCCCATTATCTCTCAGGAGTAAGAAAGATGGGATTACTTTGGAAGAACACTGGACAAAATCTAAAGGCACAGCTCTGATGGGACAGAAACAAACATCAGTTTATCAGAGACATCATGGGGCTTTATTTATTGCTAGGAAAGAGGATGGGGACTATTGATCTTGTGCAAATTCTGGCTGCTGTTCCAGTTCTTACATAGGAGAGCTTTACAAGTTTGTATATGCATTTGTAACTTCCCCACCTTAGATCTGTGTCCAGTCTTTTGCATGCAAGCTTGCACTAACAGAAGGAATCTGTGTTAGCATAAAAATGTGTACAACATCCTGCTGCTGTCAAATCCGGATTGTGTTTGTGCTGGGTGGAGAATGAAAATATAACATCTCATTTTTATATACTAAAATTATATATATATATGTTTTTGGTTTTTTGGCTTTTTTTTTTTTTTAATAGGAACATCCACATATATATATATATATATGCATAAATATACAGATTTATTTTTATTTATTTATTTTTGTTCAGGAACACCTTATTTCAAGTGGCTTTAGCTTTTACATCAGGACTAGCAAGGAAGTCTCCTTTGTTCTTTTTCAGTATGTGTGTTCTGTGTTCTAACCACAAATCCTTCTTTATAAAACTGACTGTTTCTGTACCAAACCTTTAATAAAAAATAGGTTTCAGTAGTCTCCCAAATTTGTTCCATTAGATTCATCCTGAAAAACAAAACTGGTTTATTGGGAGTACTGTGATATAGATTTCATTATATTAAGATTCACTTAATAACCTCATCGCACTTAATACATAAAGGTGAATAATGGAGAATTGTTGGGCTTTGCTTTCCAAAATATTCAAAATATTCATAAATAAAATGAGAAAATGAGCAAGTGAACTGCCAGTGGACAAAAGCCAGCAGCATTTGAGATATCTCATTGTTCTTCAGTTGGGTAACTTTGACAATAGTGACCTAGACAGTGTGGCAGATTGCACTCTAGCAAGTTTGCAGATGGTGCAGTACGAGGAGGGATGGTTGATATTCCAGATGGTTTTGGTACCATTCAGGGGGACTTTCACAAGCTGAATAAATAAGCCAACAAGAACCTTATAAAATTCATGAAAGGATAATGCAGAACCCCGCTCTGTAGGAAGAATGGCCCCATGCAGCAGTACATGCTGAAGGCTGATTAGCTGAGGAGCCCAGGGGGCTACAAATTGGCCGTGAGCCAGCAATGTGGTGATGGCCACTGAGAGGACAAGTGGAAATGGATACATGCTGTAATACAAGAAATTCCACTTAAATATAGGAAGAAACTGGAAGCCTGGAAAAGAGATAGTTCCAAGGAGTGCTCATAGCGGCCTTCCAGTACCTGAAGGGGGCCTATTGGAAAGTTAAGGAGTGTCTTTTTATAATGTAGCATGAGGCATCAGGATTAGGGGAATTGGTTTTAAACTGGAACAGGGTAGATTTAGATTATATATTAGGAAGAATTTCTTTACTGTCAGCGTGGTGAGACACTGGAATAGTTTGCCCAGTGAATCTGTGGATCTGTGCCCCCTCCCTGGAAGCACTGAAGGTCAAGCTGGATGGGGCTTCGAAGCAATCTGGTCTAGAGGGAAGCATCCCTGCCTATATCAGGGGGATTGGATTTAAATGATCTTAAAGGTCCCTTCCAACCCACACAATTCTGTGATTCTATGATTCTATGAAACACTGGTACAGGTTGCCCCGAGAGGTTGTGGAGTCTCCATTCTTGGAGATATTCCAGAACAGGAGAGGATAATGTCCTGAGCAACCTGCTTTAGCAGACACTGCTTGTGCAAGAGGAGTTGGACCAGATGATCTTGAGAGGTTCCTTCTGACCTCAGTGTTCCTGAAATTGTGTGAAATATTTTAAATATTTAAATAAATATTTTAAAACAACTTTTAAAACAAACAAACAAACAATAAAAGGCTGAAGATTAAATGATTGGCAGTTCACAGTGAAGGTCAAAAATAGAAATATTCTGTACCTCATTTCTATGAGGCATCCAAAAAAGCCAGTAGGTGCTGCTGAATGGTGCTCTGGGGGTGACTGGAGAGCTGGCATTAGCAAGGACCAAGCAGTCGATGGTGCACTCTGAGGTCCCCTCTTTCAGAAACCACAGATGGCTGTGCCAACAGAACCAGGAGGCTGATAGTGAGGAAATCTTGGGTTCTGGGATGAGATAGAAGCAATGCAGGTAGAGTCTTGGCAGGATGCTTGGAGAGGAGTTACATGCTGTCGCAGTTGCATACAGAGATACTTGCTCCTGGTATGAATCCAGCAAGGATAGCTTTGTAGTGAAATACTACCTAACGTAAGGATGACAGAAGAATGGACTGAAGCACATCCATCTCCTATGTTTCTTTTGGGTCTTACTGCCAACAAATAGCCCTGCAGAGGGCTGCAGAAAAGAAGACTAGACGTGGTAACACACATCACTCACAAGATCTTTCCATTTGGCAGCTTAAAGAACTGTGTGAGATACTGCTCTGCCAGGGACCTAGCTATCTGCAGCGTTCAACTTAACTAGCTAAGAGCTGTATACCTCCAGCAAGGAGGTGTGCGGTGCTTGGGCACATTCTCTAGCTTGCCCCAGTTTCCATTAATAGACACGCCTGTAACTGGGCCTCAGACAAGTATAAGGGCAGCAACAGGGCAAATACTAACCTTTGCCTGTATGAAAAAGTACTGAGGCCATGGGCAGAAACTGAAGTGCAGTGAAGAGGACAGATCTCTCACTATGGGCATACAGAATAATGCACGTAAATCATCTAAATTGCACATAACAAGATCGGCACATATTGCCAAATATGGCTGCGTTTTAAAATGCTGGTAATTGTCTACAATTCTCAGGCATATAAGCCAGTTCTGCAACTTTAATAAAGCAAAATATTTCCCCTCCAGCCATGGTTTGAGCCCATGTCTTATCTGCTAAAACTTCTGATATGTTATTCTTCTGCACATGCTAACTGCTGAGCACAAGCTGAATAATTTCAGCAATACTGGTATAGCATTTGCATCGGCCAAGCACAGCAAGCAAATTCTTTATGCAGCCCGTTTCTCTTCCCTGTTACAAGTAAAACTATTTAAAGTTTAATCAGTCTTGGCTGGGTTCTTGTTCTCATGTCTGAATGAAAATAAAATGAAAAATCTCTAATGAAAAATTCCCTGAAGAGGTTTTGTGCCACTAAGCTGATACAGGTGCAATACACCAGCCTGCTAAAGCAAATTACTCTGGCTTTGAAAATCTGAAACATTTATTACTGAATCCAAATTTTAAAACCTTTAAAAGTCAAATGTTGGAAGTAGAAAGCTGGGAGTAAAGCAAACCTCAGCTTGCAGAAGTTAGTTTTGGCAAAATTAGTAAGGAAAACAGAAGAAAATAAAGTAGGATCAAGGGAAGGGGAAATCCACAAACATAAAGGCACTCACAGTGTGATTTTTTCAAAGTGGGATTTTCACCAAAATCTTTACATAAACTGTAAACTTCATTAAAGCATACAGCTTGAAAGGGTTTAGTGGACAGGGCTCTTGTTTATTATGTGAGACTGTGATGTCAGTCCAGGTGGAGGCTGTAATGAAAATAGTTACATGATTCCAGTCCAATTTCTTTGAAGGTTAACCCAACATCACAAAACCACCAGGTAATATAACACCCATCGGCAGGGCCAGGTTTACTTCCAGCTATAAAGCCCAAAGACTGCATGGAGGGTACATAAACTGACCTGCAGATCATTTGTGGAGAGATGGTGACTCAGTGAACCATCGCTTAAATCTTTTGATGCTTAGTTTGGCTAGTTTGAACAAGATGAAAGGCCAGGTTTTCCAGAAACATGCATGTGTCCATCCTAAGCATGAAAAGCACTCTCCAGGTGTGCCTGGATTCAGTGTGCACTCAAGCAGCTATCTGAGGATCCTGACTTGTAGGCCTGTGCTAAATGCTGTGCACGCTCAAGTCACACACATTGCAGGCCGTTTGGAAAGGAAAGTAAACAGCATCTTTTCAGGAAAAAAAAAAAAAAGGGTCCAACTCAAGAATGCAGAAGGGGACAGAGGAGAATTCAGCTCCTCTGGAAGCAGGAGATAGGAAACTGGCCCATATGCCTTCTCAGCTAAACAAGTTCTTCTATGAGAAACTGATTAGATCCTCTGAAAATCCTCTCAGGAGATCCCCAACTGTCCTTCGGGACCTGAATATCTCAAATGCTTCTTCACTTGAGTTTGTTCCAAAAGATGATACAGGAGGAGGAAAGGAACTCCTGATTTTGCCTTGAAAATGAGAAAAGTGAGTATTTTCCTTCATGGCAGAATAGCTGTGATATGCTGCCTCTCTCTGTTGCTGCCTGGAAAAACACTTCTGTGTTAAACTCTGTGTTAGCAATGACTGTTACAGCTCCTCCTGGGCTGGAGGAACTGTAAGAGGCCCTTCCCTGGGGATCTGACACCGTGTGCTTCAGGAACAGCTGTGCACAGGTACAAGCAGCTGCCTGCGTTGGAGACAGGCTGTCCCAGCAGCCTTAGCAAAGTGCTTGCACTAAATGCAACCTTGCTCTCGTTATTCCATTGACATCACTGATACAGACAGTCCTCATATTTTACAACTAGAAATGTTTGTAGACTTACAGAGTTTGTCTGGAAGGGACCTTTAAAGACCATCTATTCCGAATCATGAATAAAAGGATTCCCATGTGAAGCCTGAATTCCATACGCAACATGCCCATTAACCCCCAAAATTATCATTTCTGAAGATAAGCAATGAACACACAAGCAGATCTAAACGAAAGCTGAAATCGATTTCATTTTTAAATTATTATTTATGAACAGGAAAGAATGGCAGCATGTCACTTGTGCCATGCCCAGCACAGGGGGCGCAGTTTGCCTCAGAAATTCTCCGAGAATTGTGGGGACCCCCAGTTCTCCTTCCCTGGAAACATCAGTTGGTTGCTACTGCCATACCTTATTTTTCTTAGCATATAATAGCAGATATGCCTTTGCTATTATGCCTTCTTGAAAAGTTAATGGCTGCTCTCCTTAGACTGAACTGTTGCTTAATCAATTCTGAATAAATTGCTTTAAAAATGAGAACATTTTTTCTTAAGGTAATTTTTTTTTTTTTTTTTCACAGTTTGTGAAACGTTTTCTATGTTTCTGACATCATTATGTGTTTCTTTTATTTGAGCTAATTGTTCATTCCTGGCCAATTCTGCTTCCCAGGATCCTGTCTGAACACCACTGTGGATGCATTCAATCTCTTGGGATGTAGGCTATCCCCTTTTCATCGCTGCGGTTGGTAACTCACTGCTTTCTCTAACTTACTCTTATTCAAAGCAAAATAATATCTTACCTCAGGGAATAACTCCCTTTTATTCTAGTTATTGATGCTATAACCTGATAGCCATCAATGAATCTTTTTATCCATACATCCATTAATAATACAAGTGTCTGGAGAGCTAACGTGAACTTTCAAAAAGAATTTAAAAAATGCACAACCCTCTTTATATGTGATAGCAAGCAAAAGCCTTAAGTACAGTGTTTGTTTGGTTTAGTTCCCAATGTGCATGTTTCATTTCTCCCACAGCTTTCTGAAGACCTCAGTTTGGCTCAGTACAGTCTATTAAAAACCTCTCCTGTGGCATCCATGCTACAGAAGAACTGGAAGGATTCTGGAGTTTGTACATTCTGCAGTCTGTGTACTAAAATGTTGCATGCTAGGCAGTGACATCACCTTGTCCCAAATTCTATCTCTATGGTTTCACCTTTTCTGCTTTCCCATGCTAATTTGAACACCTCCAGCAGCTTGTTGGCTCTGTGGAGACATTTTTGATTCTTTTATCCTAAGTCTAACAAGCAAACACTGGTGCATGAGTGGAGTACTTTATTTGCTGAAGTCTACCTTGTATGGGAAGTTTACTGGCATATTTGAAGAGCTGAAGATGTTTTTGTAGTATAGAAGCCAAGCTAACCACAATAAGACCCTGTGGGGTGGAACACCAGGCTATTTTCTGTGTTTAGTTAAACTTTTATGTCTGTGAGTAATTTAAATTGCTGATTATTTTTTATTGAGTACTTGTGATTCAGTTTTCTCAAAAGGTCTATAAATATGAGGCTCTTCTTAGTCTATGAACAACCCATAGTCTAATGCCAGAATTTCAAACAAACAAAAACCAGCAAACGCTCTCCTAAGACAATAACTGATATCCCAAAAGGCTGTAAGTTAGTGTTCCAAAAGGAAGAGATAGTGAAGTCAAGAAGAGTTGCTGACTTCTCCCAGCAATGGGCTGAGCAAATCACAGTTTGGTCCAAGGCTTGTTGAAGTCAGTGAAAGGACTCCTGCACTCCAATAGGACTTCCCAGTATCACTGGGAAATACAGAGAATCATAACTGAAATCTTACAGTGTACCATGGTCATTTGGAGACAGGACACTTGGAAGGAGTATTGTCTGCATGGATAAGAATGACGGAGAGCCAGAATTTTATGTACGTGAGACTATTTTCACATGAATGTGTGGAACAGTAAAAGTTACCAGTGGCAATCATTAGCTGAATACTAATAAGATTCCTTGCTCTTCTTGTCTGGTCAAGAAAATGGAAAGTGACCAAAAATATACAGCATAAACTTATTCCAAATTCCTGTCTTTGCTTACTTAGCTGCTTTTTATACAGTATGTGCAAAGGGTACAATAGCACACTGTGCTTAAAGGCCATTGTAGTGTGACTGCTATGCTGTTAAAACTCACTGCTGTGTATATAGCAAGTATATAGCTGAGAAATACATTGAGCATTACTTCTGCTAGAAACAATCTTCAGTATTTGTCATAGGTACTAATAAAAGAATTATAAATACACCACAATTCCATACAATCTGAACCTGAAGTACTCCTCAGTTCACAAAAATATCAGTTTCACCATTTCCAGGAAAGCTGAGCTGCATTTTCCTATTGACTAACATGACTGACTTTCATGACCTAACTAACCCATATTGCTTCCTTGCGGTACAGCAAGACAGGCAAACACTGAAACCTCTTTGCTTTCTGCAGCAGACACTGTAATCATCTACACACGTGAACTATAAAAGCACAAATTAAATGACCTCTGCAGTAGTTCCCTAGTTGTATGGTAGAATTTTTCCTGTACTAAGCTCCTCTGTTTCCATAGGACCACATTTTGTGCTTATTTTGTACCTACTGTAAAGTGTTACATAAATAGAGATCCACTAGCTAGAGTAAGAGGGGAGCATTGCAGTTGATGGGATTTTAGCCAAATCATCCGCAGATAAGAAAGATTGGAGAGTGGTTGTGATGAAATAGGATAAATTGTAAAATAGGATAAATTGTAGTGTTAGCCCAAATAGTATTTTCTAATTTAAGTTTCTTTAAAATGTAATTAATTCCACTTCTGAATTTTGCAATATCTCACTCAAATTTTGAAAAACTGTGTGTTTACAGATGCACTTCTCATTTTTGTAGACCTATATCTAAATTCATCAGCATTACTTTGCTACTTCTGAGTATCAACTGAAAGTATACCTACCTAATGGTATTAGGAACGTAAAATTATTTCTCAGACTTTGTGTTTACTTTTGGAAAATGGAACTTTTATAGTATTCTGGGGTATTTCTGCCACATAATCTATGTGAAGAATTGTGAGGAATGTAATTCTAAGCACCAATTTTTTAATAGTTCTAGAGCTGAACAATGAAGCAGCCAGCCAAGATACACCACAGAGGAATGTATTGAGGGAATAGTAGTTCAGGTAGATGGTCTGGCATCTTTCCTTCTTTTGCACCATTAAATTCTAGAGAAGTAGACTTGCTAGCCTTCAGTGCAGCCTTCTGTGTAAGTTATAGTCCAGTGGGACTCACAGATTCTTTAGGTTCATGCATCAGAATCTTGCCAGAACAGCATCTTTGAAAATGTAACTCTAAAACCATGTGCAGGCTACTGTAACAGGGAGTCTCATATACTCACAGTATGACCAGAATGTCCCACCCCAGTATCCTCTTGTCATCGGCATGTTATCAGACCTTTTTGAAGCCCCCTACAATTTATTGTTTTTCTAGAAAAATACGCCTTTCATGGAGTTTTTGTCACAAAAATATGGACATAAGAAGTTTTCATCTTTAAAAATGATTTAGAAGTTCTGTAATAATTTGTTCAATTTCTTGATAGCTTTCTTGTCTTTATCCACCTCAAATTTGTGAAATGCTTTCATAAAGGAAATAATTTGTTAATGCTGGTAGCCCTTAGCATAGGCTAAATGAGGGAGGTCTGTGTTCTCTGTTACTGGCAATGGAAGTACATAGGAAATCCTTGCCCAGTCCTTCCACCCAGGACTTGGCACAGGACATACACAAAGAGCAGAAGGTCAGAGACTGGGGAAGCTGTGTATCTAAGGTGATTCCTCTTTATTAGGGCTATACACAAACAAATCCCCTGAACTAATTAGTGAGACTGGCAGAGAAGGGAGTAAATTGCAGCTGAAAAGGAAGACAGGAAGGTGAGCTGATAAAGAGATCTCTCTGGCCAGAAGCCTGTGGGTGATGATGTCAGTGCTGCCTGCTTTCAAACCTGTGGTGAACAGCAGGCCAAATTAAAGTCGGCACTGCTCATAGAGTGGGCGGTTTTGACAGGGCCCATATTTCATCTTTAAGAAGTCTTATTCAAGAGGAATGATCTTGAGCAAGAGGAAGAGAGAAGAACAACTCCTACTTTCACTGAACCGCAAAAGTCCTGGTGATGGAAATGGTCTTGTTTAAGCTTTTCATGGTTTGGTCTTTGGTTTTACTGGTTCCGCCCGGATTCTACAGTCTATGTACAGCACATCCAGCACAGAGCTCTCTTAAATTTTGTCTTTTGTTTGTGCTATGAGTAGTGTGACTTCAGTGATGAATGTTTATAACACAGCTTGAGGAATTTCATCCTCCCTTGGTAAACCGCGTAGGAGATTGCCTTAATGGACAAAGAGAAATGTCTTCTGGTTTGTAGCCAGAAGCATGGACTTGCTTATGAAGAAGAAAACACACGCTTAACCTTCTGGTATTGTGTACAGAAGACACATTTAAAATATATATATATTCACCTCTCTTCTTACAACCTAAAATGGAACCAGTAAAAGATTAATATGCTTTTCACTGTTTTATGGCAAATCACTTAGTTGTGATAAGTTCAATGCTGCCTCTTGACCAGATGTCTTACAAGACTGTCCTGCGCTATTTGCTTCTACAGATACCTCCAGCTGGGAAAATGACTTACAGATGACTGTGAAAAGCTAAATAAAACTAAAAGGTATGGAAACAGAAAGCGATAATAGACTTTATTCACAGGTGTAAGGATTCAGATGTGAATGACAGATTAAAAGCTACATCCCAGTTTTGACTTGCTTGAATACTTTGCTTGAGTTAGATTTGGGACCTAAATTCAGCAAGCTATCATGTTAGTGTGATTTATGCTTGTGCAGTTTGTTTAAACAAAGCCTGAATAAAGACATCAGGATCTGCACTGCTCTGGAGTCTACATGACACAAAGTATTCAGGGTTTGAATTAAATTCTCTGTAGAACAGTTCCTAATCCATAGTGAAGAGAAGCAGAATTGCTGTATGTTGCTTGGCTAATCTATTAGGTAGCATTTATTGCAAAGGAAATAAACATGCTTAGAGCTATACTGAAGAATGGCTACTTACGGGTAGCCTAAAACTATTCTTGTTGTTCATTTATTCAGCATTTCACTGCTTGCTTAAAAACTGTAGATGCCCAGCAGTTACTTTCCAGCTTGGAAAGTATCCAAGCGTCACTGACATAGCAGCCAAGGTGTGCTGGTGCCTTTATCTGCCTGAAAACAGTGGTCGAGAGCTATAAATTGCCCTGTGTTTACTCCCCTCACTCACTGGTCTGAGCTATATATGCAATAACTGTATCTCCATAGAAAATGTTACTTGCCTGGAATGGAAGAGCACAGCAGCCAGAGCCGCCATGGAGCTGATAGGTCCTTTCCACCTCTGCATCTCATAAAGGGAAGAGGGGTCGCCTCCTTTCCCTTGTAACACCTTACCACTGCTGCTGATTCTGAACTGGAGAAGGACAGATGCTCTTTCTGCTACTGCCAGCATCTCCAGTACTCTGAAAAAGGAGACCTTCTCAGTCATCAGAGCACTGGAAAACCAGAATTTCTCCTCTTCTCCAGAAAAGACTATCCAAAGGGAGATAACAGTAGAAATGTGGGTTTGATCCTGGTCCTACCTCTCAGGTTTCAGGCTTCCTGACCCATGGCAGCTTCCTTAGAGAGCTGACTAGGAACCCAGAAAGCATGCAAGCTGCTGACAGAGAAAGCCAAGGAAGCCTGTAGGGGAAGAACACAGCTTCAGATCCTGGCTTCTGTCAGAAACAACACTGCTCAGAAACCTGTCAATTACAATTTGTTATTTTCCCTGGTGAAGATATGTTCTGTTAGAGATTTTTGGCCAGCTGTGCTCTGTGTTGCCACCACTCCTCCAGATGAGAATGGCAAAAAGGCCAGAAAGATTTGTGGGGAGGAGGCATAGGGTCCTGGGAGACCTGGCATTACAGCAGGTCTGCAGTGCTGGCTGCCACAGCCCAGCCATGAATAGAAGTCTGAAATGTCAGATATTCCCTGCAGAATTAAGTATGGCTGTTTGCTCTTCTATGGCTGCCAAAATAGTGCAGGTGTCTTAGGCAAGAGTTTTACACTACACTGTAATCCTCTTATAGAAAATTCTACTTCTTGTTAAAGCCCTGGAAGATGTCAGTATGCTCTGTGTCGAAGAGGAAAGCAAATTTTCCTGCTATTTTTTTATCTATATAGAAGCATATGCTTCTTTTATTAAACACTCAGTCATTTAATAACTTGCACTTGTTATCCGAGCTGACCAAGATGCATTTATAGCTCACATGAACAATAGCATCTATCTGAATTGCACAGAACTACTAAAATTGCTACCATCGAAGCTGAGCTTTTGAAATGAATCTGGATGTTGCTGCTGATAAGCAGCATTGTTAAAGTATTACTGTAACTTCGCTTTCTCAGCTTAAGCAACAAATCTATTTTGGTGGTGTTTCTTTACATTGCCTCTTTCCATGTACCGTACTTTTCCACGTATTAGAAAGTAAAACACAATGGAAATGCGAAGCTTGTGCTTAGTGTGTATTTTTCATCTTCTTGTGGTACTTAAAAGTACATAACACACACACACAAAAAAATGAACTAGAACCAAAGCAGCAATTTGATTTTTTAAACTGAAGTGTCTGTAATCACGCTATTTTGCAGCTTAGCCTGAGCTAACATTTATGCTTTGCAGTTAAACACTAATTATGGTCTTAGTGCCATTACAGATGAAGACTGCCATTGCCTCACAGAGATTAAAGTATAAAAATAAGAGATAAAGATAAGAAAAAAATGAACCAAGGAATCCATGTTTGTTTAGAGATAATGATCCAGCTTCTTTGCTGCTCCACACTGCTGTTTAGCACAACTCTTTGGGAGTAGGGAGCCAAGATAAGCAGAGAACATATCACAGCTTCATGACTTTCTGCTCATCCTCCTGTTTCAGTTCAAAATAGATTGCAGGACAATGTGCCGAAGGTTGAAACTAAAGTCACCGTTTTTAAGACCAGAGAGTTAATGATGATCACGTGGACTGGCCTTACGTAAATCACAAACCACCTCTCTCGCTCCAGTAATTTCTATCGCAAGGATTGTGTTGCAATCAGAGGTCAGCAAACGCTTGGCACATGAGAGCAAGAGCTGGAGTTACCCTCAGCCTGGAGCAGCAGGACTGCTGCTGTTCTGCTCGAAGGTCTGCTGCCCTTCGAAGGCGCCTCTCTCTGCAGAAGTCAGAGGAACCCCATACCTGTACACCCTGGGTACACACATAAACTCATGAGAAAGGAATCCAGGTCATGGTCACCTTAGATGCAAAGACGAGCTCTCTAAGCATTTACAATTTTACACTTCTCCCACCTTCCTTTCTTCCTTGCTCCTTTGTTTTAGCCCCAGTTTTTATTTTAGTTTATTACACTCCTGTGCCACCATTCTGCTGTTTCTCTTTCACTTTGCCTGTTCTCCGTGAGTCTCAAAGGACACAATGCTCAGAGCTGAGTCTTTCTCACCACGAATCAGCTCGCACAGAGCCACCTGATGACACCTGAGTTCAGCTCTGCACTCGAAATGAGCAAAAACCGCAGAGAGCTCTGCTGCTCCCTTCACTGCTCTGCGGGGCATCAGTCACGCTCCTCCTGGTGCAGACGTTCCGATTAGTGGTGTATGGGACCCACAAGGCGCACCTCCGTCGGATGGGCCAGGCTTCCCGCGGCCGATACCGAGAGCCTTGGGCTGCGACGCTCGCGCGCCTCCTGGTGGAGCCTTTGGAGAGCGGCCGGAGCGCGCTGAGGGAGGCGCGTGGAGCGCGGTTCTGTGCGGAGCCGCCCGGCGGCCATGTCGGGGCCAGGGGTCAGAGTGCCTGCACGGGCAGTCGTGTGTGGGGAGAGCCTCGGAAGGATCCGTGGGAACACTGATTCCGCATAATATCTTGCAGTTACAGTCACGCTCATACCGCTTGGATGAAATCTATCTACATTTAGAAGGAAGAAACAAACGAACAAATGGAAACATAGGGACACAAAAGGCCCGCGTTACGGCTCTGGACAGCCGACCTCAGCCCCCGCTTCCAGGAGGGGGGGGGGGGGGAGCGGCGCGGAGCAGTTCTCCACGCGGTGGCAGCACGCGAACGCCGCATGAGCACAGGAGGCAGCACGGCCGGCTCGCCTCGCAATGGAACGCCTCCCAGCTGAGGCACTTTTCAGTCCTTTAGGAGTCTTTAGCTCAGAACCAGATGGGAATAGCTTCTTAAACGCCAGTACTAACTGCAAACCGCAACTGGAGTAATGCAGTCTTTACTTTTACTTTAGTTCATAGGTCTGTTCCCAGGAAAAAGCAAAATGGAGCTGAAATAATCAGAAACCAGAATATTCTCTACGTGTGCATTCATTTGTGTAAGTGCATGGATGTGCAGGTGTTGAATCAAACAGAAATCCTGCCCTCTTGCTGCATACAGCAAAAGTTCTGACTGATTAGGAATCCCCTGCTTCCCAATAACTCTCTGTCTTCTTCACTTTTCCTCATACTTTTTGCTGCCTTTGTCATTGTCCAAACAGGATCCTAGGACGAAAAGGGAACTCTTCTGTGTTCAGACAGCAGCGACTGGCGGAGGTGACATCCTCAAAATGTTCTCATTCTGTCCTACCCAAGTAACTGTGTAGCTCAGAGCCAAACGCCCCAAATCTCCTGATCTAGAGTGAAGTTGTGCTCATCTCGTAGGACACAACAGATGATGTGGGCTACCAAAGAAAAATTATTCCATGCACAGACAGATCCAGACTTAAAGTAGAATCATTTGAACAGGAAAGAAATTGAACTGTGAAAAATAACCATTTGCAAAGGTATATACTTATACTTAAGAGTGAGGTCCTGCACTTGGGTAGGGGCAATCTCAAGCACAGATACAGGCTGGGAAGAGAATTGCTTGAGGGCATCCCTGAGGAGAAGGATTTGTGGGTGTCAGCTGATGAAAGACTCAACATGAGCCAGCAATGCATGCTTGCAGCCCAGAAGGCCAACTGTATCCTGGATTGCATCAAGAGAAGTGTGACCAGCAGGTCGAGGGAGGTGATTCTGCCCTTCTATTCTGCTCTCATGAGACCCCACTTGCAGGACTGTGTTGAGTTCTAGAGCCCCCAGCACAAGAAGGACATGGAAATGTTGGAGTGGCCCTGGAGGAGGGCCATGAGGATGATCAGAGGGCTGGAGCTCCTCCCCTACAGGGACAGGATGAGGGTGATGGGGCTGTTCAGCCTGAAGAAGGGAAGGCTCCGGTGGAACCTAGTAGTGACTTTCATTACCTGAAAGGGGCCTCCAGGAGAGCTGGGGAGGGACATTTTACAAAGGCATGCAAAACCAGGATGAGGGGAATTGGTTTTAAACTGGAAGAAGGTAGATATAGATATTAGAAAGAAATACTTCACTGTGAGGGTGGTGAGACGTTGGAAGAGGTTGCCCAGTGAAGCTGTGGATGCCCCCTCCCTGGAGGTGTTCTCAAGTACAGGCTGCAATGCAGCTGTGAGCAACCTGGTCTAGAGGGAGGTGTCCCTACCTGTAGCAGGGGGGTTGGAACTACATGATCTTAAAGGTCCCTGCCAACCCAAACCATTCTATGATCCTGTGATATTATAAATATACATAAATTTGTATAGCTGTAGCTTTAACATTTTGGGTACTGCAGAAAGGGAAGCGCAGATGCTAAATAGTGAAATGATTTACTGAAGAACACATGCAAGTTTGTGACAGAGTCAGGCACAGGCAGTGAGCTCTTTGTTATCTGTCTTTTGTCAACAATGCTAAAGACTGAGAAAGAATGGTGAATGTGGAAAAGTTTCATGTTTACTCAAACAATTATTGGTAAAATAATGATTATTTCAGACTTGATTTAATTGTCTTGCCTGAGTTTTAGGACTTCCTCTTTATACTACAAGCCTGTGTTAATTCTGACATGCATGCCTGTCATGCTAATGGACACATTGCTATAGAGGCCTAAATGGAAAGTTAAAATCAGAAGAGAAACTTTTTATAAGCTCAGAAATGGTAGTACAAACCAGAGTAGGAGTGAGGGAAGAACACGCCGCATCCTCTGAATCAAGTGTGTGTTTTACATGAAATTGCAGACGCCCAAGGGCCACGTATTAGTTGGCATACTGGAGGTACATGACTGTTCAGGAAGGGGCATTGCCAGTTGCAGGTAGAAAACTCTAAAATATTTTAAAATTGTCTAAATAATATTGGAAAGCAGGAGAGAAAAGGACACATCACTTCAAATAGATGAAAACAAATTGGGTGACACAGCATACATGTGCACTTACACACACACACGTATTTATAAAGTTCTGATGGCCATTCTAGAATATCACACATCCAAGTGTAAAATATATGCATACACATATACTTTTCTCGTGTTTTCATGTCTATTCATGTATTCTTTCTCTTTCAGTGTACTCTGGCACTCCCAGGACAACTTCTCTTTGTGAAGGAATTGGACAGCCCTGTGGAATTATGACCTTGCCTATTTATTCCTATTGTTGTCAACACAACATACACAAACTCCTTTGGGCTGCCAACTCTCATCTCTCACAGCACAGAAATTGAATCAGGTATCTTGGACTTAAAAAAATAACATAGCTTCTACAAACATACCTTGATAATATCCTTGAGCTTCCTGATGGGATGAAGACAGACACAAAGAAGCAGGAGCAGTGTGTTTATGGTTGTTGGGTTATATTTGTACACACATAGGCTTAAAGATGGTGCAATTACAGTAGCTCACCTCCTTGGGAACTACGCCAAGCACTGTATGTTTATTTGAAGAAAACAGATAATACCAGTATGCTGTTACTGATCATTATTATACTGATTCATTATTTTTTATTAATAGCATTGGACAGCTGCTGATGGCAAGAGCAACAGAAAATGTTGTGAAGTCTGACAATGAATGCTTCCCTTCCCTTTGAGGTACGGTAAAATTTTGGTTATTTTTTATAGCAAATGGTTTGGAAAGAGTTAAATACAACTTGACAGAACTGCAGGATTTCTGGCAGGCTGTTGGCAAGACTGGTCAAAGGTATTTAAGCTTTCACAATATTTGGTGATTTATTAACAAGGTTTGATTATATGCTTACAACTGCTGAAATAATGAGTATGAAATGTTACTAACACATTACAAGTTTCTGTGTTTGTTACAAAATTACTTTCTGTTGAGGAGAGAGCATTTAAAAAAAACACAAAAAATACCACAAAAATGTTATGAAAAAAACACAAATGGCTTTCATACAGAAGTTAGAACACTGGTAAATTAATACACATCTTAGTTGGAAATGGCATGCATTGGTTACTTATAACGTAATGGTTCCTTCACCCTTTGAATGCAATTGCTCAATAGTAAACTAATTTTCTAATATCACACAGAAAATGCTGTCCAAGCTCAGAGTATCCCAAAAGACCAGGCCACTGCATAGCCTGCTTTTACACAAACAGTGCTCTGTTTATGAAGGTGTGCCTGGGTGCTGAGCTCATCTGGGGACAGTGGGAGGAAGGCAGGATGGTAACAGGCCCTCTTTACCTCAGAGCTGCTAACATGGCTGGAACTGCAGGATCGTGACTTCTTTCTTCTGTCAAAACTGAAGCAAATATACAGGTTCAGGAGCTACTGTGTGAATTAAGTATTGTAGCACTGTTGGACAGGACAGAGTACAGACAAGCTGGAGACATAAGCTCTGACTTCTTAGGAAGGCTAAAAACACACTGGGCTAGCCATTTTGTAAGAGGTATGAGCTGGACTTGGATATTTACTAGCACTTCAGGTGCAAATTTTGACTGATGAGAAAAAATCCACATGCAGAAGAACACTGCTTCTCTACAGTTTCTTGCCATCCGCTTAGGCCAATTGTAAGATTTAGTCTGATTTAACATACTGCATCTAGGTAAATTAGTGTTTAGGTCCTAGCTTGGAAAGCTGCTGGGTTCTGACAGGTTTCTACATGCATGCAATGACTTCTAATTTCTGATTGGTATGCCTGGTAAGGTGGCCTCAGGTGCAAAGCAATTTAGGAATCTGGGACATGACCTGTGACTTGATTTTGACAGTCATGATGCATCCAGAGAAACTAATGGCAGCTGCAGACAGCAGTTCTTACTGGTTATTATTTTTGAAAAGAAATGGACTACTCTAAAACCATGGGCCACAGGCTTTAGAAAGCCACATTAGAAAATCGTTGGAAACATATTGTTTTCTGCATCTATAATCTGCTTCAGCTGTGTTTGTCCTCCAATTAATTCTCTTTAAATAACCTTTCCTGTTTTACTTGGCTTAGAGAAAGATTTTTGGCAAATGATGTTGAAAAGAGAAAATACAAATAAAGGTTATCCAACAAAATGTTGTGACCACTCCTGAACATTTGAAATATGATCAGCATGAAGATTCATGTAATCTGGTCTCATTTTTAAATACTGATGGATTACACAACTCCAAACAATTATTTCCATCATAACAAAAATTACTCTTTGAAAATTATTTTAGTAAAGTTTTCATAAAACTGAGATGTTTACAAAACTTGAATTATGAACATATGAACAGGTTACACTTGTTTGTAACTTGGAAAATTGCGGAATATAGAAATAGGTTTAATGTTTCCATTTCAGTTAAAAGATTTCTGACTTTCTCAGGCTGTAGTTTGGCCTCGTGGAAGGCTTGTTTTTTCCTCAGGTTCTTAACAGAGCATTAGATAGGCATGGTTGTTTTAAGGGAAATCTCTGTAAAGAGAAATAGATACAAGACTATCAGACTAAAATACCTGCATGGATCGGCTTTTTATTGCTGTTTTTTTATATGATATCTTGTTCACTCTTATAAAGGTATGTCATGGTTTTGTGATTTTTGGTTTTAGCATGTTTTGGGTTTTGTTTGGTTTTTTTTGTTTGTTTGCTTTTTAAAAAACTACATTATATTCCTTTTTTTCTGAGTGATAGGACTGAGGAAAACTCCAGCTGTTGACCAGCAGTTACTTTCCTTATGTGCAGTCTTAACAGTTTCTTTAAAGGTTTCCAGGGCCCTCCCAGTGAACAGCAGTTTTGTGTTTCCACCCTTGTGGCAGGATGTTGTGCAAGGGCCTCCAGAAGCACTCAGGAAGATGGATGGGCACAGCAGGTTGTCTGTGGCAGTCCTTCTTCCAAAACCAGGAGCAGGAGGCAGAACCAGAAATACTGCCACGAGGGAGAAATAAGGGTGCTATGTGATAAATAAAAGATGGGACACAGGAGCAGTGCATCCTGCTCCCCAGCAAACTACACGGTCAGCTTTGGGCTCCCAGACAGCCAAGTTACCGATTACACTTTTGTGCCAGGGCTGCTCCTCTTCCCGCAGCCGGTCAGGGTTTCTCTGCACTTTGCAGCACTAGGTGGAGAGGAAATAAACTGCCTCTCTAATTCCTAGAAGTAACAAAGGTTAAGTCGGTAGCAATCGGCAGCCGGCAGAGCGGACAGAGACACGCTCACAGGTACATTCGCTCTCCAGCAGCCCCGCCTGAGCACCCAAGCAGGTGCAGCGGGCTTCCCCGGCAGCACCCCTTGGTGCTCTCAGGCAGCAACGGCCCGGCCGGGTTCGCAGGGATAGGCCTCGACCGGCACAGAGAGCCTCCCGCCTCCCTACACGCCATGCCGTGCCGGTGCTGCCGCAAGCCGCAGGGCGGGCCCGGCGCCCTCCTCCGAGGGGAAGCGGCCGTCACCCCGGAGGCCCGGCCGGCCGCTGCTGCGGAGGCCCGTCCCCCTCGATCCGGGTATCGCCGCCCCCTGGGCCGCGGCGGGAGAGCTGCGGGGAGTGATCCCGCAGCCGGGGCGGCCCGCCGGTACGTAGAGGGGCGACGGGCCCGGGGCTGGCTCTGCCGGCTTCCCCCTGTCTGGACGGGCTGCGGGGCGGGAGGCCGCGGGGAGGGGGGGAGCGCGGGGCTTCGGTGCGGGGCAGCGGGCGGGGCGGGGCGGGCTGCGCTGCGGCCTGACGGCTGTCTGTCACCGGGCAGGGGGAGAAACCCGGTTGCCACGAGTTTCTCGCCTTTAAAAACAATAAAATACTCAACGCAAACTGCGGGGAGCCGTGTAAGCGAAGGCGCGATGCTGTGCTGATACAAAAGTGCGCGTCCTTGTCCCCAACAACAGCCCACAGCTGTCTTGTTTTTGCTGTCACTGCACATCGCCTGTTACTGCAGAAGCTGCTGGAGTTGTGCTGTGGCTTCATGTCTGTAGCATGCACTGATTATTCTAGCCTTAACATTTTGTGATTTAAAAGCAAAGTGGGTGGTTTGGGTAGAGTGGGAAAACGTCTTTAACTCTGCCTGTTATTGTTGTCTCCCAATCTTAGGAGAGCGCAGAAATGTCTCACTTTGAAAATAAAGGATTGATACTGGGCATAATGGCAGGGACTGCTGGAATAAGCCTGGTCCTGGTTTGGTACCACAAGACCCGAAAACCCAGTGCAGCCGTGCACATGCCTGCATTCACAGATGTAGGGAACAAGCTTCATTCTGTGGGTTTGGAACATGAAGCCCATAATGAACAAGGAGCAGTCATGGTTTTACATGGAAGACAACTACAGATACTTGAAAAACTGAACGGCTTGCTAATAAGTGTGGACGAACTGAAGAGAGAGGTGAAATTTCTGAAAGAAGCTATTCCAAAGCTGGAAGATCTGGTTCGAGATGAGCTCCAAGGGAGAGGGGATGCACAGAGAGCTAGCCCATCACACAGAGCAGCAAGGAGGAGGAAAGTGGAGGCAGCATCTGGTGCAACAGAAACTACCAGCTCTGAGGAGGCGGAAAGTGAAGGAGGGTGAGTTGGTCACATTTTGTTTCTGCTGTAGTTCATATGCAGTGCAAATGGCATCATTATGTAAGTGAAGCTTTGTGTTCTAAACAGTAGTCCTTTTAAAGTTTTATGTATATTTTATATTTCTCTTTTCAGAAAAAGATCAGATTAGTTGTTTTCAAATCAGAAAACTCTGTGTGACCCTCTGTAAGTCTGCTCTGTGGTTAGTGGTTAGTCCAACATGAAGTCCAATACAGACTGCTACACGTGTGATTGGCAACAGTCCGCTGCAGTATTGCTACACAGCTGTGCAATGAGAAGCAAAGTTCAGGATAATGGTGTGATTTGTAATCACTTCCAGCAATGAGATAGTCTTGTTTAAGTCTCTGACAGAGCAGGTTCAGACTTTAGGAGTCTTTTTAGTTATTTCTTCCTATGAGCCTTAAAGATGAGTTGCTACAGTGTTCTGCCAAAAGGTGTTGCATGCTTTGGAAGTTATGTCTGAATGCAAGGCGTGTACACATGGCAGGCTTGTTTATATATATTTGCTACTGTATATGTTTCCTGGTTGCTTAATATTAATCATGAGTGATTCAGGGTACTGACTAAGGTTCAGAGTTCCTGGTTTTGATCACAACTCGTTTTCCAACTGCTGTTAATGAAGTCTTCTTTAGGCTTCAGTTGGGGAACATGCTGAAGGATGAGATGTACCTGGAGTTCCTCAGGAGAGAAACTGTAGTTCTATATTTCATCTGTTGCCTAATACACCCTACAGTAGTAATGTGAGAATAGTGATGACCTTACTTCCCTGTAATTACATCTTTGTTTTGCTATTATAGATTAGAAATTTACATGCAGTTTATTCAGTGTGTGTTTATAGCAGCTGTTTTCTGGTTAACATCTCCTCACTGTTTTACATACATATAAGCAGAATGATGCCCTTAAATTGTCCATCTTGAATAACTTTTTTCTCTAATGATGTATAAATTAACAATAATAGTCTGAAGACAACAATGTGCTGCACGTAGTAATTAATGAAATTTTGTTTCTGAAGAGTTCCCTCCATCTGTATTTTCAGTTCCCATGGGCAGAATCTTTTCTTTTGTTGCATCCCAGCCCTCTTGCTTTTATTTTGATAGCATATTCTGAGGGCTATCAGTTCTTTACAAATCAGTTGTTACCCTTTTTTTACTTTGAACATTCATTATTGGCGGTGGTTGTCAAAGGCATTTCCTCTTCTTGTTGTGTACAAACATTTCAAGTTCTGTAGTTTCTCACACTGTTTTATAGTTTGGTTGGTTTGCAGAGGCCTTTATACTGAGCATAAAATACTTGGAGATGTAGATAAGTCTAAAGCACCAGTTAACAAATAATCAGGTTCACACACACAGTATAGTTGTCATTCCACACCTGACACTGAGATCATTACATCTTGTCAGGAGTGATGCATTCCTATTTGGGAACTAACCAAGGAAACTTGTCCGTTCAGGCTCTGTGTGACGAAGAAATTGATGGGATGATCCAACACAAGTGATTATAATGTGCAAAGAGTACTGAGTGTGTCCTTAAGAGAGGCCTTCTCTGATGAGTATTTGCGTACAGTTGGAAGGAAGGATGATAATTCAAGGTTGTAGATAGCATTAGTCATTTGGGTATGTAATTTCTCAATGATGTTTTGTAATGTCTTTTGAAAAGCAGAAGATCATTTTTTTCCAACGCCTTCTACTCAGTGTCATTGTTTCATGTATCTTCTTTATACTTAAGAAAATTTTATTTTCACTTCAGTAAGTTTCTTTTTCTTCTTCTTTTAAATGGAAATAGGTTAATAATCCTGGTTTGCATACAGCTGAGATGTATATAGGTTTTTCTGAGGTCATAAGTAACTTCAGTGTCAGTGATGCACATTATATGAGAGTTTTCTATAAGTGACAATAAGACACAGAAATTTTTTGAGTTAATATGCTTCATTATTTCATGTGCTTGTAAGTGTATAAATGCCATGAGCACTGCTTTGTGCTGTCCTGTGATAAGTCTGTGCATTGCAATGCATTCAGCTACTGGCTTGTGCACTAGAGAAATAGTGTTGTTCTTAGTTACAGATTAAACTTCCTTTTTTCTCTTCTGGTTTTCTATCTAGGATAAAGTACATGCAGTGTGTTTCACAGCCCCAGCAATATTTTTATATCATAAAAGGTAGGGTTTTGCTTGTGTTAATGGCACATGAATAGGTTGTGCCAAATGACTACACCAGATTCAGATTTGCAAACTTCTCACAGGAAAGCTTTTAATGTTACTTCCCCTCCTCCCCCCCCAAAACATTTGATGCTGGCATTCCCTGCTGTGACCTTCACTGCTTTGATCTATTCTGGTCTGTTCCCAGTGTCGCTGTTCATGTTCAACACCTTGGAGAGAGAAGTTTTGCATTATTGCCTTTCAAAAATTGTGTATTTCTTTCAGTGGAAAAATAGCACTTTTTATTTAAAAAATTGTAATTTTTTTTCACATAATAAAAGCTACCCTGATTGGAAGATATGCTGAATTAGTGAGACCTTCACTGAATGTTCCAGAGATCACTGCATCTAGTCTGTTCTACCTTCTGCTTTTAACTGTTTCAGTTTCTATTCTTCACCTCAGTCTTTACCATTTGAGAAAGTGTAAAAAGGGCACATTCATTTAAAAATAAATACATTGTGTCTAGGTGATCACCTTCCAACTTAGGTTGGAAGGTTTCCCCTAATTCTATCTCACTTGCCATTTTAATGAGATTTCATCCCTGGTGCAGCAGTGATGAACCATTGAAACTAGTGTCACGTTTGGCACCAGTCTTCAACAAGCCTGTCACCCAAGCTTTTCAGATCATAATTGATGTCAGTCACCAGAAAGTTTTACATCATAAATCCTTTTCCCTCCTATGTTTTATGTATGATTTTTTTTCAAAAAACACTTCCTTGGCCTGCTTCTAAGAATTACTTCCTGTATCTCTTCATTTGTTATCCCTTTCCATTTCTTCTCAGTGCAGTTTTCAGCTGACCTGACTCAGGTTTGGCAAATGTTTCCTCAAACCCAACCAGTTGATCCAATCTGTTGAACCAGCAGAGCAAGTTTACCACAGCAGTGTTTTATACCGGATAGCTCAATAATGATTTTCTATTTCTATTTTTGTGGGGGTTTTTTTGTTTGTTTTTGTTTTTTGTTCTTTTGTGTTTTTTTTTAATGCAATACTGTGTGTCTAGATTTTGTAACAGCTAACCACAGTGTGATGAGTCTACAGCATGGTTTCTGTTTGCTTTTTGGACTTTGAACAGTCTTCTGTGGTCTGAGTCCTGTTGGCTGACCATTGCTCCTCACATTCTTATCACTCACTGTTGTTCTCTTTTAAATAAGATCCATTGGTAATAAAGATTAAAACAGTTGGCAGTGAGTGTAGACTTTTTTTTTTAAGTTCTTCCAGTTTCTCAGGTATTGGTTAATGTATTTTTCACATGTAAATATTCACTTTTCATAGAATCATCTATATTTGAAAAGATCTTCAAGGCTGTGCAGCCATGGAATGATTAGGGTTGAAAGAAACACTAAAGGTCATCTGGTTCCAGCTTCCCTTTCTGTGGGCAGGAACACCAGCCCCATCCAGCCTGGCCTAGAACACTTCCACAGATCAGGCATCCACAGCTTCTTTGTGCAGCCTGTTCTAGCGCCTCACCACCCTCATCATGAATGATTTCTTCTTAATGTCTGATCTAAACCTACCCTCTTTCAGTTTAAAGCCATTACTGCTTGACCTGTCACTACACTCGCTGAGAAAGAGTCTCCCTCCAACTTTCCTGTAGGCCTTCTTTAGGTAGTGGAAGACTACCAGGAAGCTGGTAGTGGAAGGAATTGGGATCTCCACAGAGCCTTCTCCAGAAGAAACAAGCCCAGCTCTGTCAGCCTGTATTCGTAGTAGATGTGCTCCAGCCCTCTGATCATCTTCATGGTCTTCCTCCACTCCAGCAGCTCTGTGTCTTTATCGTGCTGAGCACCCCATGCCTGGGCCCACTTTAAGAGGCACAATCACCTCCCTTGTCCTGCTGGTCCCTTCTTATTTGATGCATCCCAAGATACACTTGGCTTTCTGAGCTGCAAGTCCACACTTTTGGCTCATGTCAAACTTCTTATCAACCAACACTCTAAAGTCCTTCTCCTCGAGGCTGCTCTTAATCCAATCACATCAAACCATGTTCTGTTTATCATCTGATAAAACACTAGGTGAAATAGCAGATGTTAGAGTAGTTACATAAAAGAGTTGGAAAACAAACTATAATAACTGTTCTTGCTTTGTTTCTAAGGTTTACTTTCATCATCCCTTAAACTCTAGGAGACTTTGGACTGTGTTGAAATAAATCTTTGCTTTGCTTCTGTACACATATGCACTTATTATGGTGTATATGTGTATATAGTGTATATAGTGTATAGTCTTCATAACATGCAGCTTGCTCTTCTGATATGAGCAGATGTGTAAACCTGCTAGCTGGTTTTTGAAATCGGTTATCAAGCTCTTTTTATAACAGTTTTGTATCAATAGTATCTATTATACTCTTATTTTGGCTGGAAATAGAACTCTCAAAATAAAACTGCCTTCAGTTCAAACAGCTTACTCACTCACACTGATAGGAAAAATCCTAGCTATTTATTTTTTAGAGGTCTATATAGCCTTCTTAACCTGTTATGGTTTTGTGCTTAAAATGTTTCAACCATGACAAGGATTGAACAGAGAGCTAGTAGGAAAATTAATGCAATCAGAAACAAAACAGAAAAAACTTGTGCCTTGTTTGCCAAAATGCTGAAATGATATTTAATACTTAACTAAATTATCTTGCTCTTGTTTTATCCCTGTGGCTCCTGTGCAATGTAGGAGTTTGCCTGGGTTGCCTGACTGGTGAGATGGGAACTCATAACAGAGAAAGTGGTTACTTTTTAAATATAACCCTATTCAGCTCCTCCTGTGTGAAACTGGAGGAACCTAATGTATGCTCAGCACTTTGCACAGTAAGGCCAACTGCTCATCTCTGTGTGGTATTTATGGCTTTTGTAAATATTTCCTTGTCCTTGACTGCCTTGTGCTGAGTACTTCTGCACGGAGTATAATTAATTACCATAAGATCTTTCCCAGTTTCAGATATTCTAACCTTCAGAATGTACAGAAGATCGCTGTTATCAATTTGTTTACGTGTATTATTGCTTATACTTAGATCTTGAAAGTGTTTAAGAGGACATTGTGTTTTAAGTGATTGTTACAGCACTTCTGCTGTGGTTATTAAGCTCATTCCCATTTCAAAATAGAGAGAAATTGAGGTAAAGAGTTGAAGAGATTCAGGTCTGCAAAGTGTTCAGAGTTGCAGAGAATGTCTTAGTAAACATTAGTGATTTAAAGTGTTCTGCATTTGAAGCACAAGGACACATGTTTCTAATATGTCTCTAAATTTTTTGAATGTAGGATTGGGCAGGACAATTTGAAATTATGGCTGTGCTGTTCTTTTGGAGATAAAAGTTCTGTAATAATTATAAGCTTGATTTCATGAATAAAAACATTTCAGTCTGGACAAATGGAATAAATTGCACTGAATTTTTTGCATTTTAATTTCACAATGAATTGCCAGTATTTTTAGAAAATATAGTTATTATTTTCTGTGATTTTTAGTTACCTTACAGCTCATACTGATACTGAAGGAGACTCTGAGGAAGAGAAGGGCTGTAAGAAGTCACCTGATACCACTGTGCAGCCAGAAGATGAATTATTTAATCTTCTACAGGAGGTGGACAATTTGCACAAGGGTTCAGAGGATGACAAAAGGAAGAGCTTCAAACTACTACTTGAGGAAGAAGCCAAGGTAATAATGTTACATTGCTATTAACTCATGTTTAGCACTACCTCTGGGAACTTCCTTAATGCAAGTGTTAAAATGCACACAGGAATTTCATACTTACTTTGAAAATATATTGAAAAATAAAATATTCCAAGGTGGCACCAATATTCATGTTGGGTGGAATGAAAGTTTTGTTGTATTATATCCCATCTAGACTCAAAAATTTAGAGATTTTGTTTGGTTTTGTATTTTTGTGTACAATAAAGAAAGATACTGTGGGCTTTTTTCCTGGGTAAATGAAACTTTTTTTGCTGGTTTTAGAATGGCCTGTGTGAGAAAGTCCTATGGAATAAGGTATTAACCAGACCAAGTGTTCTGAAGAAATCAAACTATGAGCCTGTACTCTGCTTATACCTTTATGGTAATCTTCACGTGTGCTTTTCCTTTGATGGCTTTACTGCGTGCTTGTTTAACTCTTAATAAAATTCCAAAATGTTTGACAGGTAGCACTCCATTCAGTGTATCAATTTCATAATTAGTTCTGATTACATTTTCTTTATGTGTTGGAATACCCAAGCAAATTGATGAAATGCTACTTGCAAGTTAATCTGATGCTCATTTCAAATGTAAGGAAAGCATACATCACATCATTCAGGAATCTGTTGGATTTTATGGGGTTACATTTATCTTTTTAATTTAAAAAAAAAAAGAACTTTAAAACTGGTTTTTGAAATAAAGCCTCTTTAGCTTGTCTGAAGTATTTCCAAAGTACTTTTCTCCTTTGGCAGTGAGAAACTGATCTCTGGTTCTCATGTAAATTAAAAGTAGTATAAAAGGATGTAAAATAACCAAATATTTATGCCGTATTTGTCTTACCCACTCTAAGTGTTGTTAAAGGAAACTGTGTAAATTCCAATCTGATCTGATTCTAAGCTGTTTTCTACTTTCAGTATGAAAACTGTGTGGACTTTCTTTGGAGATTTGCACGTGCTTACGGAGATATGTTTGAGATGGCTACTGATGCTGAGGAAAAGAAAAAATATGTGTCTGACGGTAAGTAGATGAAAAATGCTTATGTCCAACTTCTTCTGAATGTAGTAAAACATGCTTTGAACCTTGGTAATGTTTTCCTATCTAAACAATGTCCAATCTAATAAGTGAGAGCATTTGTACTGTAATAAAAATATTTTGCACAAAACCCATCATGTTGTACAACTTCAGTCCATTCTTTCTTCTCTGGAGATATAAAAAAAAATGGTGTATAAAAAGTCTTGGTCACAATCTAAGTCTGTTGGCTATTGGTGATGCCTTAAAAATCTTCATTTTGATGAGAATCAGATGGAAGCAGAATATAAAATAATAACTTTTAAAATGAAAGAATATAAAAAATATTTCAGCACAGTTTCTTAATTACACCTTTGGGAGAGAGAGAAGAAAAGCAAGCTCAAGGCTTGTTTTTCTGAGGCAGTAACACTTCTGCAAATCAGCAGCTTCCTTTATGATGGTACAGGGGATAAAATTGTATCTTGTTGATGTTTTTTCAAGGTTCCCATGTATGACAATTTAAGATGTTGCTTCCAGGTGTCCCTTCCCATGTATCCTGTTTGATAGCTCAGCCATAGCAATTTTCCAGTGTTCTTCACAGCTTTTTTTTCTTCACTGCTTTTAAAAGCACTTCTCTTTCTTTTGCAGTCTTGCTTTATATTGGCAAGAAGGACAGTATTTGTTTCCTTTCTTGTGTTGGACCTTCTGCTCTTGACTACAATAAAGCCTACTTCTTTTCTACCTGTATCACCCTCCTTCAGTCTTTCCAAACACTTTGTTCTTATGGCAATCTCTTTGCCTGTATCTGGGAATGCCTCTCTATCCTCTATTTCTCTATTGCCTCTCCCTTTTTGCTGCAACAAAGCAAGGTTTTGTAAGTGCATTTCAAATTCATGTAATTCGGTCTTTTGTGACTCTTCTAGTATTTTGCAGGTTGTTTATTATTTTTTTTTCTGCCAAAAGGAAGGACAACACTGAAAAAGCAACTTTGGCTGCAATTTGTCATCCTTAAAGGCAGTGTCATGCCCCTGGGCTGTTATTACTCATTCTGTAGCCAACGTAGGCATATCCCAAGGTCCCTGACCTTATCTTTTTGTTCCTGCACTTTCATCATAAAGACTTGTGCTTTCTTAACTGTTTAATTGTTGCTGTCCTTGGTTTAGTAGCAGTTTGGCTTCTTTATGTGGAAGTTGCTGTGAGGATTATAACACAAACTACTTTACAACAGGGATCTCTGTTGTTGGATTTTTACTTTTACCAGTGACTAGTTGTAGCCTCTCCTGATGGAAGATAACGGCATAGCAAAAGTCAGGGAGTGAGAAGGAATGACACAAGGATTAGGTCTTGGATAATCAGCCTCCTCTGGCTCATTCTCACGAAGGGGTGGGTGGTGGCAGCCCTTTTCATCTCTGTTTTTGGAAGTGATGCAGAAGGATTGAGACTGCAGGGGAGCTGGCAGTAGTTTTGTGTTTTTTCATTCCACTGGGTTAGAGGACTGTGTATGCTGCTCTTTGTTTTTATGAAGTTAACTCGTAATACAGAAATGTCAGTGTGGCTTAATTGGTTGCAGCTGAAACAGTGCAAAGAGCAAGCATCTCATCTGGGTGCGTGGGTTTGATCAGGCCACTTTCTGTCATCTTTATTCAGTTAAAAGCAGAACATAATGGAAGACTTTGTACTGGAAAGGAACTTCAACTAGCTAATCCCTGTACCCGAGGAAGGAAGCAGCTCTGCTGTTTATTCTGACAGGTGTGCTTATCTAACCTACTTTCAAAGGTCTTAGAAATAACACTGCCTCCTTCAACAGTCCAATCTAGTCCATCTCTGATTCAGTTGCATCTGACTTGATAAAATGGATTAACAAAAAAATAGTAAAGTTGCAATCATTTAATTGGGGTCTGAGTGCACGTATATAAGTGCAAACTGTGTAAAGCCATGATTGTCTACCTATATTTGCAAGAGAATTTTGAATTTCCTTACAGCCAGAGTATTTCTGATTGCTTAGTTCTTGGTACTTGCCAAAGATGTAGAAGAGTATAATAAATCTTTTAATATATTGTATTGCTGTTACAGGAAAGGCTAAAGCTGAAAAGGCTGTCCAGTTGGATGCCATGAGTGCTGAGAGTCACCAGTGGTAAGTTTGGAAAATTAATTTTTGCATAATTAAATGTATTTATCAAATCCAATGCAAGAGACAGCTGCCTGTGGCTATAAAGAAGTATCCACATTATGGTGGAGCTGGATATAAATTTCATAAAATATTCTTTAATGTTTTTCGTAGTTTTTATGGAAGTCATTTAGTATTAGTTGTAGTTACATAATTGCATTGAAGTATTCCGCGCAGCACTTATGATAGCATGTGAGACAACTCACTAACCATGCTTTAATAACTGCTGTGAAATGTAGGTGGGAGTATTTGCTTCAGTCAGTATATTAGTGCTCAGAAAAGCTATAGTTTTCAATTTACTTCCTCTCTCAACTCTTCTCAAAAAATGTCATTTGGCCTCAGGCTTTGTCTTTACATTTATGAAAAGTAAGCATTCTCCAACATTTTGATAAGCTAAACTCCAATAATTAGACAGTAAGAGTACTATAAAAATTTCAAATGACTTGTCAGATTTTTCTTTCTTGTATAATCTTTCTCTAACCTTGGCACTTGGATAAATTTCATAGACCTTTCCTGTAATTAAAAAATCTTTGCAAATGTGAACGATTCTTATCTGATCATCATTATCAGTTAAAAGATGATTCTACTGAGTTCTGGTAATAGGTCCTCACATTGCTATTTTGTTAATCACTGTCACTGAACTCCTGTTTTCTTTTCCAGTATTCTTAGCTTTTCCTTTCCATTTTAGCTTCTATGTTTGTAATTAATTTTATCCTCACGTACTTAACTTGGGAATTCACATAACATTCAAGTATCTAAACCTAATCCTGTTGTTTCAGGCTGTCTAAAAAGAAGAAGCCACTTGTGGAGCATGGTTTATCTGAGTTCATTTTACCCACCTGAGTTAGAGTGACAATAATTTCTCCTCAGGTTAACTACTTAGTTAGATACAGATGGTTTCATTTAAGTAGGTGACTCTTAGGCTTGGTATCTCACTATTTCTTAGCTTCAGAGATGGCTGTGTTATGGTTTTGTGTTGCATTGCTGTGAGCATTGCTGCATTTCTTCTTTTTTCTTCCCTTGGGTTTATAGCAACTAGTGACCAAAATACCCACTATGTAACAGTGGGGTGCTGGAAGTGGTGCGCTGTGGGAATTTCAGGCTGGCTCTCACCTTCATGGAGATCTGCGTTTTCTCTCTCTGGTCCCTCGTAACAAATAATGACAGCATCTGTAATGTGCAGTTTAGGATAAAGCTTTTGCTTTTGGCTGTTCTCAGCTGCTTGTTACTGCCTATCTGCTGGAGTTTGATACTGCAGCAGCAGAACTAATGGAGGAAGATCATTTGAGCATCACTGTTTAGTGCAAGGTGGTATGAAGCCACTGTAGCTTGAATACCTGCTGACAATAATTTGCAGCCATTTCTGCTATTAGGCTGACCACAGCCATGGCCACTTGCTCAGAGTAACAATGCTGTATTCCCTTCAGCTAGAGCTATGCATATAAACAACCACAAAATCTCACAAATGTATGGTTGCCCATTTCTTGCCACCATCCTGAGAGATTGGCAGGATGTATAAACTCAACTTCAACTGGCAGAAACTATACTGACAAAAGCTTGTATGTTGTTGAGGGAGATATAGGTGGTCTGTTGAGTTCAGATGTGAGATCCTGTACTGGCAGGCACATCAAGCAAGGGAAGAATTGTGAGTGTAAAGAGACATGTTCCAGAGGTTAGTTGAGAAAACCTATTTGAGAGTCTTTACTTGAGTATTTTCTGTTTTGTAAACTACTGCTTTTTGTTAGAGGCAAGGGATTTTGGCATGGTTTATAGTTATCATGCTTTTTGTACACGGATTGCAAATGGATATGAAGATTTTATTACTTGTTGAAGTGGTGCCTTTCTAGTGATATATGCAGACATTGCAAATTTAAATAGCTTAGTGTAATGTTTTTCCCCCCTGCATTATCAGCTTATTTCTTCTTTTCTAAGTCTTTCTGGTTTGAAACATGTACATGTATATATATATGTATATTATTTTTTTTAAGTGTAGTGTCCATATTGGATATATGGCTCTAGCTGAAGCTCTGAATGGAGTGAACTTTCCTGCTGATATGTTCCAGAAAGACACTTGTATTTTTTTGTCTAGCCTGCTAACGCTCAGACTGTGGTCTCTGTATATTCTCTTCTTCTGTGCCACTACTTAACCAGCAATGAATTTGTTTCATAACTGTGTTGTTTCCTCAGTAGAGTGCTTTCAGTAAGTTTCATAGATTTCATGTTGATTTCAGCCCATTTCTCTGGTTTATTGAGCCGCTGGGGGTACAGATGCTTGCATCGTCCTCTCTCAGAATACAAATTTATTTTCAAAGTTTTGGTTTTTTGTTTTTTTTTTTGTTTTTTTCATTAATGAAATTATTAGAAGGTAATGGATCCAGGACAAAATTCTGTGGAATACCTTTAATGACCGTGCAACTACTTACTGATGATTCTGCAACTATTTAAACAATATTTTCATGGCTAGATTATGATGAATGTTATGTAGGACAAAGTCAAAGGTTATCCTGAGGTCAAGCCATACCCCATTTGTTACATTGCTCTAATAACACTTTATCTTGTCAGGAAAAAACTAAAATGGTTTTGTGTGATAGTCTTAATTCATAACAAACTTGTGTTAACATTTTTCTGTAAGTCAAAAGCATACCAAGCAGTTATCTCAGATGTGTTTGCTGGCTTGTCTGTAGCCTCTGTCCTGTTCTTCTCTTTCCGAATAAGAACTGATTTTCCTTTTTCTTTTCTGCTGGGATTTTCTCCATTATTCAAGAGAACTTAAGATTGTCAGCCATCTCAGATCTGCTTTGGTTGGGTCTGGCTGATGCAGATTTATATAAACAGTATTTTACACGTTAATCACCATGAACAGGAAAGGAGGGCTCAGGAAATCTTTCCAGAATGAACTGGGCTCTCAAAACTGTATGCAAACAGAATTTTGTGTGAACAGAAAACAGTGCAATACAATTAAGATGATAGAATCATAGAATTGGGTTGGAAGGAACCCCAGAGATCATCAAGTTCCAACCCCTCTAACACAGGCAAGGCCACCAACCTCCAGATCTGGTACTAGACCAGGCTGCCCAGGGCCCCATCCAACCTGGCCTTGAACATCTCCAGGGATGGGGCATCCACAGCCTCTCTAGACAGCCTGTTCCAACTGTTCCAACACCTCACCACTCTCTCAATGAAGAACTTCCCCCTAACATCTGATCGAAACCTTCCCTCCTTGAGCTTAAAACCATTCCCCCTTGTCCTGTGACTATCTACTTGAGTAAAAAGTTGATTCCCTTCCTTTTTATAATCCCCTTTTAAATACTGCAAGGCTGCATGAAGAAATAACGTGGAAGTGACATCAAACCTGGGCACCTGAGCCTAGGCAGGAATCCTGTGAATTGAACAGGGGCTCTATTGACTATTTTTTTTCTCACTGCTAATTGTTCTGTATTTTCTTTCTCATGTTTCTTTCCCTTCAGCTATTTTATTTTGTATGTATCTTTCAAGTTGAAATTCAGTTTGTATTTAGAATTTCTCATGTATGTATGTAATTGTGTGCTATTCTTTTACACCCATCCAATATCCCCACTTCAGCTGTGAGCTCTTTTAACTTTTAGGGCCAGTTCCTTTTTGATTTTTAATTCAGTAGAGAATATCTTGCTGGAACTGAATTAGTCCTTAAAATTACTTCCTTTCTTTCCTCTGCATCAGAAAGGATCATTTGCTGCTGTGCTCTTGAATGTAGTTTCATAATAACTTCCATAGAAATTCATATAGCCTGGCACTCTTTTTATGGTGTAGCAAGAAGTAGGACAATAGACCTCTCAGGAAGTTTGTTTTGGAAACTTAGTCCTGTTGTTTGAAAGCTCCATTTACAGCATAAAGGTGTTTTGGTCACACCCTGACTGACATAACTGTTCAGAAAAGCCCTAGTGTAGGCAAAGCTATGCTGGTGAAAGCATCCCGTTTCCACAGCAGGTTTTTCTTGCGCTGTGGAACTGTCTGGAAAACAAAATATCTCTTTTGTCTGCACCAGGAGAATTTAGTGTAATGGTTTGTCAGTTAAACCCTTGCTCATGTATGCTTAGAGTTCTGATATCCTTCCTTACTTTTCAGACATGCTTTGGATAAAAATAGGTAATGTTGTCTAACTTCTTAGTAGGTCATCTGCACTGTTTCATGAAACTGTATCATAAGATATATCAGAAGTTAGAATATCTGGCTTGCTGATCAGAACACTTACAAATTACTAATACTATGTTTAAGCAAAATTTTATGGAATGTTAGCAGAACAAAAAGAACAATGTATCTTGAAACAATCAGTTTTAGTAATGAACTTTTCCAGATGCAAATAATTTTCATATCTGAATCCAGATATTTGAAAACGTGATCACTCTTAATATTGCGCTGCCAGTGAGATCAAATCGTCGCTGCTTAAGAAATAAAACAAAAAAATTTGAATGGTAACACTGGAAAAGAAAAACTAGCTGTGAGGTGTTACTCTTTGTTTGACTACCCCAGAGAGAGACTAAATACTGTTCATGGTTTGTTGCTTTGCTCAGCTTGTACTGATTACTCAAGTTGTGAAGGAATGTGAATGAAGAAGTCAGCATATGCCTGTTGCAGGTCACTGAGTTTTTCCTAAGCCACTAACCTGTGAGGAGGAGCATGATGTATACCCTGGGATAAGGGCCTTGAGGTTGTGGTGCTTAGATGAAATGCTGCAGCCAGTGCAATTGAGGTGAGCTTGAACTGTATTTACTAGAAGCTTCTTGCCCAGTCACAGGGAAAATAACACTGGCAACCAAGCAATGCTTATTACCTTTCTGTCAAGGATGGTTGTATTACTACCCCAGAATGCTATTGCTTCACTTTATTTCCAGACTTGTGAAGACCCTGCTAATTTTTTCAAGATCATACTTGCAGCTACAGGGTTTAGTAATGTCAGCTACAAAAGCAAAAGTTAAATTTCTGGAACACACTTTAGTTGTGGGTTCTGCAGCCTCAGAAATGCAAAGCATGGCATAGCTGTGTTCTGTTGATGAACTTCTGTGAATATCCCTTAGCAGCAACATTTTTCCTTGCTTGAATATGTTGTATGTGTTGTGGTAATTTATGAACCCAGAATTCTTAAGTGTTCTTATGTTCATGTATTGTTTTTGTTTTGTTTTCTTTTCTTTTACCAAAGCATGGATTTGTTTCCCATGTATTTTCTAGTGTCACTTTATCCCAGCATATGCAGCATTTGATATTTTCCTGGAGCTCAGCTTCAGTGCTCTGGTAAATTTTTAATATGAAAACTATTTTTCTGCCAATTTTTGCAAGGCTTAGATGCATTCCAAGTTAAAAACAAACAAGCAGGGGGAAAAAAAAAAAAAAACGAAAAAATAACAACCAACAGTGCAACCAAAAAAATCCACAAAAAAACCAAAAACCCAACACCCAACAACTGAGAAGCTAAACACTTCGCTTGGCACCTTGGCACATTTTACTTTGGATGTTGGTGGTCTTTCACATTCATAACTCTACTTCTGTATCTATACCTTTCCCACTAGGGTAGAGACAGCAAACTGAATTATTATTTTTTTTCCTTAAAAGCTTAGAAGATACATTTTTACAATGATGTGTCAGCGTAGGAAAGTGATGTCAAACTATGATCTCTGGAAGAGTAATGGAGCAGGAATCGCAAGCAGTAATATAAGTTGCAAAAAAAACCTATGCAATTCAATGGAAAGTGATACTGTGTTGAAGTCAGATTCAAAAGTGAGCCTTTGGGTATGGCTTGATTGCAGATGGTCAGAGTATGTCAGTGAGTGAAGCAAGTATGGCAGGAAGACTATGGCCAAGGAGTAAGATAGGATTTTGAATGCTCTAATGTGGCATTTGATTCAAGATCTTAAATCTTTGCTATATATATTGGTTTTGTTTGGAATAGCTGTGGTTGCCAGAGCTAAACTGCTAGCATCAGTTCTCTGTGTTATCTTTATTAAAATTCTGCTTGCTTGCAAACGTGTTTGATAAAACTTGCTGGATCTGCCTCCTGCTGGCTCTTTTGCAGCAGGCATGCACTATGCAGTTTTATGTTGTCTGAATAGGTGTAGAGATTTTGGAATGACAGAAAGGAAAATGCGAATTCATCCTGATCTGTGCCCACTGCCCTCTGTTCCATGCCCACCACTCTCTGGTGAAGAACCCCCTCCTGACGCAGCTCCATGCCGTTCCCTCAGCCCTGTCGCTGTCACACAGAGCAGAGCTCAGCGCTGCCCCTCCGCTCCCTGTGAGGAGCTGCAGCCACCATCAGGCCTCCCCTCAGCTCCTCTGCTCTGGGCTGAACCAACCCCGCTGCTCCTCACGCACAGTGCCCTCCAGACTCTTCACCATCTTTGCAGCTCTCTTTTGGATACTCTTTAATATGTTTATGTCCTTTTTATGTCGTGGCACCCAACCCACACCTAGTTCTGGAGGTGAGGTTGTGCAGTGCACAGCAGTGGGACAGCCCCTCTCCTCGCTCAGTGGCGGTGCTGGGCTGCTGCACCCCAGGGTACAGTTGGCGCATTGAACTGGCAGGGCACACTGCTGCCTTAGATTCTGCTTCCATCAGTCAGAACCCCCAGATCCCTTTCTACAGAGCTGCTCTCCAACCTCTCATCCCCCTGTCTGTGCATAGATTCCTGGCTGCCGCATCCTTGCTATTCTTAAAAGTTCACGTGATTGCCAGTGATTGTGAGCAAACAGCTCTGGCTTGCAGAAGACATATTTTACTCATTTCATAAGATATTTGCTCATTATTATTATTATCATTATGTGATTTTTAAAAAATTAGTATTATTTTTCCCCATAAGTTTTTCAAAAGCAGCGAAGGTGCCCAGAGCTGGCGGTACCCGCGGGCCGGGCGTTAGCCGCAGTTCCGCGCGTCTCCACCAGATGGGGCCAGCGCTGAAGGCTCCGCGGCCATCGGCTGCAGCGGGGGGGGGTCTGAAAGGCAAAGCTCTGCAATGCTCGGGTAAGGAACGCACCGATGCGAATGTGGTCAGTTCCTAGTTTTCACTGATTGGTGTCTTAATTCTATCGTTGATGCTTGGATCAGTGCGATAAAAATTTTGCCTTTCCTAGGCTTGTTTTCTTAATCTCTGAAAATTATTTGAGGTGTCAAAAGATTTTTTTCCTGGCAAAAAGTAACCACCAACTCCCCCCCTTTCCCCAAATGAATCTCTGAAATGCAATTGAGTTTCAACTCTAAACATTTAATAATTGATTTATACTGATTTATTGTCTGTCCCAGTTTAGAAATATGAGATAGAAAAAGGAGGGAAAAAAAGGCTATGAATATACGTGAAACACATTTTCACGCTTTTTAAGTGGGTAGGTCAGCTTATTTTTCATTCGTTATGAATGTTGCTCGGATTTCCCTCCCCGGAGATTTGAGCTGTAAGTAGAAGTTTTTCTTTGAACTGGTTTAAACTAAGGCCCTCTTTCTTGTCACGCACAGACAGGGAAATACTGCAAGGTGCTGGATTAGCTGTTCGCTTTTCATTGTTTTCTTTTGTAGCAGCAATCCGTTTAGCTATGGTATGCTGAGTTTATCTGATTAGCACTTAATGAGTAAAGGGAATAGGGGAAATGTTGCCTGAGTTACTTAAGCCTAATAAATGTTTCGGTGCCTTCCCCCTCTTTCTAAATACCTGAACTTTCCTGACCCAACCTTGCTTGTTCCCACCCTCCTCACTCTTTCCCATAGGAAACACTCCCTGTGCAGCTCCTGCTGTCAGAGGCCGCGGTGCCATGAGTGGGGCTCTGCTCAGTGCTCCCCAGTGGCAGCTCATGTCCTCCCAGAGGGATTTGACAGCTGCCTGGAGCTCACAAATAACTCCTGTGCTGTGTTAACTGCTGTGCTGTCCCTGGGAACGTCAGCCGACCAAAGGAGCAATAACTTGCAGCATGAATATTGCTAAATTAAACACCACTAGGTATGGCTCTGAGCAATAAAATGATTTATTTAGTTATGCTGGCAGTGATGTTTTAATGAGGACTCATTGAAGCTTGAATAATTACATTATATAAAGAAATTAAAGAAAGCTGAGGTTTAGTAATCCTTTAAACACTGTGTGCCATACAGATTGCAGTCGCGTTACCACCACTGACTTCACAAGCTGCTTGCACAACTCCCATCTTTTGCTCTGTTCTTCAACTTCATTTCTCACTTCTAGGATTATTCTTTGCTTTAACTCAATATTACCTTGTAAAATCTTTAATACAAAACTAAAAATCTTTTTAAAAAATTGATAAGTCATCAGTTTAGTTTGTCATGCTCAAGTACAGCTTAGGTGGTTCTATTGGTTTTATGAAGAAAAGTGAAGTTGTTTTAATACCCTATGAGAATAGGTCCAAGAAAGGTTGGACTGATGTATCCAGGAGAGCTGCTTTATGAAAAGCAGTTTCTGTTGCTGTTGAAGTACTGAGGACAAAGTAATGGAAGTTAAGTGAAGTGTCAGATAAGCATCACTGAGAAAATGAGCCTCTAAAAAGAGAGAGCTCTGAAACCTTTTCAGATTTACCCAATCCATGAGAAAATTTTTAATAGCAATAACCTTACATTTCTTTTATATATGGTCACGGTACCCAATTTCTGAGATTTAAAATAAGAAATCTTAGTCAATAGGCAGCTATAATAGCAGCTGTGATTTTGTAAGAGCCTGTAATGCTTTTTAAATAATTGTAAAGATGTTAAAAGAATGCTGGAGGTGCAGGAATGCACAGAGATGCTTGCAAAAGGCAGAAGACAACTGCTGTTTCTGAGGCTTGCTGCTCCCTGTGAGCACACCTTGGAGGTTTGCCTTCACAGGAGCACCACAGTGCAGAGTGCAGCAGGTTGGGCTGAGCTGCTGGTAGGGTTGGGGCCAGTTGGGAAGCACTGAGCTATGAGCTGACAGGTAGAAACTTTGGAGGAAAAAACTCCCTGCTTTTTCACTTCATTGATGGTGTCATTTAAACTTCTTGTTTCCATTATTACTTTGTTTTGTACAGTTTTGTTGTCTGCTCCTGAATCTGTACGGCTCATGCCAAACTTTCCTCCAGCTGTCAAAATGGAAGAAAACCAGTATTTAATCTGTGAATTAGGTATTGAAATATTTTGTAATTTGATCAAAGGTTTATTTAAATCACCAAAAGTATGTGTGTGTGTTTTTCTTTTCCCCTCTCAGGTTTGCAATTATGTGTGGCTATATGTCTCAGTTTGACAGTGTACAAAACAAAATCAGGAATGGTTATCTCTTTAAGGTATGTTTGTAGGTTGTTTTTTTTTGTTGTTGTTGTTGTTGTTTTTTAAGATATTTCTTCAAATTATTTCCCTGCAGTGTCAAAGACAGATTTTTTAAATGCAGTTACTTCAGCCTCACAGTTTACTTCAGTGCTGATGTTAAAGTGAGCTATTTTTGTGTATGCAAATGGATTATATGCTTTCAAAAAATAAAAATTGAGATAAGGGTTTTTGGAGCAGCATCAAGATTCCTGTTTCATTTTGTAGTCATAAGGCAGAGGAAAAAGGAGGAACAACTCTGTTCAGATAATTAAAAAAACAAAGGTGATGAACTAACACGGTCCTGCAGTCATGCTTCATGCTACTTTTAATGAGTGATGTTTGTTTTAACACTGTCCTCTCAAAGATAATTCTGTATTCCAGGGTGAGCAGTTTTGTTACACGTGCTTCCCCTCCCCTCGACAGCAGACTTATCCCCCTTCCCAGGGAATAGCTGGGGCAAGTCCCTGTCACATCCTGCACATGGCAGAGAATGTTGCAGGGCTTTCTAATGAATGAGTGCCGAATCCATCTGAGCTGAGCCAAGTGAGCCAAGCACCAGGTGCTGCAACAGGCTGAGTCAGAAGGGGAAGGTGACAAGTAACAGAAGAATGCAGTGGTTGTTTAAAAATGGAGTTTTAAAGGAGCACACGGCATTGGTAGCGCTTTCAGTGAGATCTTCCTCTTCAGGGGTAGTTTCTGAAGTCCGTGTGAATCATTTGGATAAGTTAGGGCTTCGAGGAAAATAAGAGCATAAAAACATAGCTCCTCCATGATTACTTTGTGGACACAGTGATAGAATAATAGACTCACGTATCTTTATTGTTCAGAAATCCTAGTCACTGGTTTAGTTACAAGAACAGTGGTATCTGGGAGAGAAAAAATAATAAAGCCTGTGTGTATTTATTTTGAGAGGCAAACAGCACTTAGGGGTGCAATAATGTATTTTATATATATATATATATATTTTTTTTTAATTCAAGTTGAGCAATGAGAGCTTTCTTCAGTGAATTAAAGAGAGAAATGAATACGTTTATAACCTATAATGATAATGGTTTTGGAGGAATCACCAGATTAGAAACTTTCTAGCTTCTATTGTTTCACTGCAATGCAACCATTTTGTTCCTGAATTTTATGTTTTAACAACACTTTGTTGTGTCGTTTCATTGGGGCAGTCATATTCCAGGGTAATAGAGATTTCAGTGATGGGCACTGACATGTCTGAGCTGTCACAGTGGTTGCTTTCCCACTGATTTGATGCAAGTCTGCTTAATGCTAACTATATCTAAAAATATAATGGAGGTTGTTGCATTGTTAAGACAAAAGTTCCTGAGCCCTTTGAGATTTTGAGTTGCTGGTCTTGTTGTATTGTGTGCAGAGTTGTTATGTAACATTTATTGTGGTTTTCCTTTGTAGGTAAGGTGTTCAGTAATTAAAATACTTTTAGGACATTAGAAAATAATTTCAACAGAAAAGAATTTCTGATTTTTTTTTTATATGATTTGCAGTAAACTTCTTAGAATGTGACATCTGAAGTGACACTGATGGTTTTCTTTTTACTAGGAGCATCTAGATAAAGCAATTGAACTGAAGCCTCAAGATCCTCTTTTATATTACCTAAATGGAAGATGGTGCTATTCAGTAAGTGTTTGTTTGTTGTTTTTGTATCTAACATTTATTGTATTGAAAAATTAAAATGCATTTGAAGTGAAGCAATGGGACTTAAAGCAGATGTTTCTTGAAGTAGATATTTTGAGTTAAATGAAGCAGGACATGTAAGTTTCCTGAATTAACTTCCACATGTGATGTTCCTGGGCTATCATAATGACGTGGAATGTTGGTGGATGATATCACAATAAAGATTCAGATATAAAATCTGTAATTCACCAAAATGTTTTGCAAAAATACAGTTCTTGTTATGTCAATAAAAGAGTTCTAAATATTGTGTTAATGTAGTTTTAAGTACTCATATGGGAAAAAAAATTCACTGGTTTATCAGTTTAGTTGTTGATTATTTATATATATTTTTGTTGATATATATATTTTTAGCAAATGCTTGTGCTTATAATATAGAGTTGCTGAGTTGCTTTATTCTTAAAGCCACCTGTTTTATAGCTCATGTTCTATGCTGTGAGGAATATTAAAATCATAGTGTTGCTCAGGTTGGAAAAGACCTTAAAGATCGTCAAGTCCAACCACAACCTCGATCTCTTGTCAGAAGGAAATGTTCTTGCAAAGTGTAGGCTGTAAAAGACCATTGGGAGACTTCTCAGAGCAGCAGTGGCTGGTGCAAAGTGAATTCCAGCCCTGCCTTTTCTTCAGCTACTTCCAGTGCTAGTTACTATATAGTGCCTACAAACTGGAAGGAGGGAGTTGCTGTGAACTGCAGCCTCTGACTTTATCTACAGCAAAGCTTAATGCAAGGTAACCTTTCAGTAGTTCTTTCAGATCATATACATAACTTTCAACAAACTTTTAGCATCTAGATTTTTTTTCCTCTCTTGATCCAAGTAAAGAATGACACCAACTTTTTTAAAAAAGCTTTTCATTTTGATTTTTGTCACAGCTATTCTTGAATGTCAGCATTGGCAATGCAAAAGTGAGTTGCTAAAGATTGCCCCATAACGTGCTTTCTGCCCTCCTGCCTTTAAAGAGTATCTCTCTTGTCAGTGGTTCCTTAAGCATTTTTATATTATGGCCAACAACCAAGTGTAGCTCCCATTTATGTCAAACACTCCCAGATGTTTCTCATGTCTTATTTCTCACTTGAGCTATTGCTTTTGGAAGCGTTACACGTAAGCCAAATGTACCTCATTTTGTTTATATTGCACTGGGTTTTTTAATCATTTCACATTAGTGGCAATTACACTCACTGGCTGATGCATGTGGTTTGTTACAAGTGTATCATTACAAATTAATGTTCCACACTTGTAGCATCTATCCAGTGCTCCTTTCAGGAACAATAAAGCCACAGATGAGCACTGCCTTAGGGTGTGACCTGACCTGCATTCTAATAAGTGAAACTATCCACCAAACTGATGTGGCCACTGTAATACTTAGGATTGATACATATTTTCTTTTTTAATTCTGTGACTTTTTTGCTGGCCATGACAAAATACTAACCTGATGGACTAAGGATAGATTTGCATAGCTCAGATAAGTGTGAGTATAGGACTGAGTAACGTTTTGTGATAAATTCTGGGGCAGGCACCTCCACTTTCTGTGATTTGCACGCTTCTGATAGGAGGATGAGACCATAGTTTGGGTTCTGACACGTGGTTCTGTTAAGGATTTTAATCTTAGATCACTCCAACTAGAACTTGTTGAAATCTTTATTACAGAGGTCGTTCTGAAAGTAATGCCTCTTGTTTGTTTCCACGGAAACTACAGCAGCTACAAAGAGCACAACAACACCGTTCAGATCTTTTAATTATCTGCTTGTGTAGATGAATGTTATTTAAAGTAAATACAGTGTTTAGAGCCCTCTAAGTTGTAGCTTTCTTTTTATTGAGAGAGTGAAAATTACCTTTGCTCTTCAGATCAGCACAAAGCATTTATTGCAAGTTAATTGATCTGTGGTACATAAAGTATAGGAATTATTTTCTTTCTTTAGAGTTTGCAAGTGATTATCTGATAATCCTTAATCATTCAATGTTTCATTTTAATGTATGTTAGCATTTAGAGCAGATTTTAAAACAGAGTCCATGCCTTGTTCAGGTTTTTTTATGCCTACTTACTTGCCTTTACAGAACAGACTCAGGATGTTTAGCAGATTGGAGCCTCTGGTAAATGCTATCGAGGTGTTAAAAATTAGATTTCTTGGAAGTTTGTTTTTGGAGGTTAGATGCAATGCATTGGATTCGTGTGGTGTATCCCAGTATCATCTGTTTGGGTTACAGTGGGGAACGAACTGATCAAGTTCATTTGTGTGAGTGCTCTGTGAGTGTGCTCTTCTTACAGGAAAGTGAAAACCCAGGGAATTCAAGTTGGATAAATGTCTAGATGCCTGTACAGACTGTAGCGGATCCTCAGCTGGCCAGAAGGAGAATATTTGTGTTGGAAGCCAGTATTTTAAAACTGCTGTTTAGATATTTAATTTCTTCCAGAAATAAAAACATTGTACAATTATTTAATACAATTTCACATTAATATATCGTCATTAAAAAGACAAAGAAAAGCATTCTGTGGGAGTGTTTTGGTAGATGCCAGTGGTGTTTTATTGAAGCTGGATCAACAGTATTGTTTTCCTTTGTGGAAGACAACTTTGTGAATTGTCAACAGTGAGCTGTTACCATTTAACATTGGAGGAGGAAATTGTTTAAGGTCGTGGGTCAGTCCTGGCTGAATTTTCAATCCAAACAAATTAGTTTTATTGGTGCCAACATTCTGGAGTTTGTTAAGAGATGTGAACGGACAGGGTTTGCTTCTCAAAACCAAGGAGGAGGCAAAACCAAAAAAAAATGAACTTCAGTCAGTAAGTGCTTTTAGTTCCCATGTGAGTTGTGCTGATGCTATGCTACAGAGGAGAAAGACATGTTAAGGAATTCCTTTACACGGTATTTAAGAGAGAACCACATTTACTGCCCTAATCTTCAGTGGAATGAGAGGTCTGATATGAAAGAGCAGCTTTACAGTCAGCTGCAGTTTAATTCCATGGGTGACACTTCTCTCTCTTGCTACTAATTCAAGTATTCAAGAGATTCAAGTAGAAAAAGCTGATGAGAGCTTGTTCTTTTGACACATCTATAGAAGAGGCCTTCCGGAACAGTCATCTCTGTGAGCTTTGGAACACGAGGATGGCCTTCCCTCCTTGCCAATGACCAGGCTCTTGTGGTGACTCACACTCCTCCTACCCTGGGGAAGTTCAGGGAGTGGTTGCTGGTCCCTCAAGCCTCCCCTCTTTTTTTTTCTCTTTATGAATGAGCAGGACTAGCTGTCCTCATGTGTGGCAGCTGGGGAGCAGTATTCCTCTTCAGAGTGACCCAGTACATCAAAATGAGATATTCTCTGGAAACCCAGCATTCCTGTGGTGCTTCTGTGACTTTTCAGGCTGTTGGGAGGGACTTACATCAGGTCTCTCTTAAGCTTTGGAAATCATCTGTAGGGCATTTCCTTCTTTAATTTGTTTTATTGTTGTTATAGTAGTAATTACTTGCTGCAGTAGCTGTTTTTCATATTACTTTCCTATGTCCATTACCAGTCCTGTGACAGTAATGATCTCACTCCTTACAGAGTTGCTTTGTACTTCATTTTCTGTGGACCTTGAGATATGCACTGCACTATATGGAATAATCTTAACTTTAGAAGTTAAATTTTCACTACACGAGGGCTTGCTGCACCAGGGTATCTGTTGCCTGTGCTTGCTTACACACAGAAGAATACTTAATAAAGTTAGCCGATGTACTAAGAATAATTCCATCTCACTGAACATGGCATAAAGATTTACTTCAATAAAGTTATTTCAAATTAGAAACTTTTTGTTTGTCTAGGGAAAGAGTAGTATTTCCTGTCCATAGTTATTACTCCATGACACAATTCTGTGTCTGGCATGAATCAGCCCTTTACCCACCTCAGTCATTTGGGGGTACTGACTGACCCAGGTGAGGTGTGGTTAAGGTGTTGGGATAGGATTCATCTGCCTATCTTTTGCTATCCACAAGTCATGATTGTCTATGCTCCTTCTGTAGCTGAAGAAAAGAATGAAGGGAAGGAGCGGAGTGTTCAAGCTGAACTGCTATAATTGATGTAACAGCAGATGCCTAATAGAGATGCTGCTGACTCTATTGACTGTATGAAGAGCATGGACAAGTGTAAACTAGGCACTTCATTTATAGATGGCTTTAGCTAGCTGTAATGAGTTTATCAAGCCTGCAGCTTGCAAATCAGGATACTTCAAATATTACAGAACTATCAGGCTATCTATGCAAGAGTCGCAAAGGAAGACTTTGAATCCAGTGTGCATGGAATATACATCACTATTGTGCATATGTGCATCATGCTTTTCAAGATTGCTTTAGGTTGGTGGAGTTTATTATATAAAAATGGCCGAGTGTATATTTTTTAAAAAGTTTGAATAGTGCAAAGCAGCACCCAGGCCAGACAAAATAATGACTAAAACCTCAGTAGATTGGTTCTGATGAAATCTTTTAAGAAAATAAAACAACTGCCAGGAAGGACTTGTGTTTTCAATATGCAATTATAGCTCCACATGGAAAAACAACAATTCTGTTCCCTGGTTATTGCATAACAGCAGACACTTTTGTGGTAGTTGTATCTGTGCGTTGTATGTAAACCTCCAGGGTGTTGGGTAGCCTTGCAGAGAACAGTATAAGCATCATTCCCTTTATTATTTTCCACTTATCAGCCCTCTGTTAGCTCACTCCTTGATAAGAAGAACCTAGACAAGTAGAAAACTCCTTCCTCTTCCAAGAGAATAAAGAACACTGCAGCAGAAGAAAACAATACATTTGCAAAAACCACATTACTGCTTCTCACAGAATATGACTTAGAAACTAGAGTGCAGCTAGGAAAGTGTAGTGTGGGAAGGAGTTACAGGCATACCTACAATGCGAACCTTTAACCGGCGTGCTGCAGTTTGTAACAGTGTAAAAGCACTGCAGTGTAGATGGGCTCCCCATCGTGTTGTTTCAATGAATGAGAGCTCTGAGTTTGCCAGAGAGCTTTTTTATTCTCTTAGAAGATGCTTTGAGAGTGAGAGATGAAAGAGGAAGAATGAAAAACGCTTTAATTTCTTATTATTGCTTCTCTCTGAAATATTTTAGTGAGTCTGTATGAGACTTACTGATGGTATTTAACAAATAAGGTGTTGAACCCTGTCAAGCAACCGGAAAGACTTCTTCAGGATGCCTCTGTCTCCAAGTAATGTTGCTGTTGTGGAGCTTGAGTAAATGAGGCTAGACATTAAAGTACAGTCTAATGCGTTTTCCTGTTGCATGCTGGTCTGTGTTTGTATTCCTTGAAATAGTATTTTTAGGCAGTTTGCAACAAGAAATACACAGTGCTTGATGCCCATTCAGAAGAGTAGTGTTCTGGTTGATTGCTTTAATGGGTTCTTATATTTTGTCATGATTAACTGTTGTTCTGGGTAATTACTGAACCCATCAGGAGAGGGGTAAGGGAAAGGAGCAACAGCCCTGAAGAGATTGGGAAGCCAGGAAATGAGGTGGGAATAATCTGAAACTATCCAAAACAATTTTTAAAGCAGTAGCACAGAACTGAGCTCAACTCTTGTGAAGATGTGAATTGCATCTGCATCTGAAACAGAGATGTCCATGGGTGACTTGTATTTCACCTCCTAGTTCTCCAGTGGGAAGCTCTCTTTCTTTGACTGCATGTAACCATTTTCTGCATTGCTTCTGCATAGATCAGGTTAGGAGTTGTTAGGAAAACGCAGAACCTTGTTGGTTTTGTTATTTTTAACTCAACTGTACTTAGTGATTGGAGCAATCAATTCTTTGTTTCAAGTATTGATGGGGATGAAGAATGAAGTTCTGAGTTCATTTTGCAGGCATAGATGTGGCCAAAGGAGGGTGGCTTAACTTCTCCGCTTGAATAGGATCCAGTCTTACATTAAACTTCTTCTTAGCTCCATCATTCATTAGCGATGTGGAGTGTGTTTCTCTGGGTTAGGCGGTGGAGGCAAGTACTTCATGGCAGCAACCACAGCAGTTTCTGTCAGATGTCAATATACCTAAGGGAATAAGTAATGTGCGTTGTGTGCCAATGTGCCAGTTCTCCAGAGGCTTTTTCATTGCTGCCTGTCTTTCTTGAAAGAGGTCTTTGACAAGTGTTACTTTTCAAATCTAAAGAGAGAAAATGAAACCACTTTCTTAACGGTGATTGTGACCAGCTTCAGTGTAGTAAATGGATTTGTTTTACAGGGGACCAAAGCAGTGACAGTTTGACTGTAGCAGCAGCTTTCTTTTCATAACACTGAAAAGCAGTCCACATGTGCATTACAGCATTAAGCTGTCTATCATTAAAAACTTAAAAATTTAACTTAAAAACTTAACAGGCTTGAAGTCTTTTAGCCTTAGAAAAGACAAGGTCTTACGATAACAAACTGTATGTTAACTTTATATACTGGAAGACTCTCATATCAGTAATGTTGGTGTTTTGTTGTGTATTTTTTTAATGTGTACTTTTCCCACTTAGTGGAATGTAATATTGTAAAGACTGTTCTTTGAGTTGGAAAACTGACAGCAAAAAACATTCCTTTGTGTTGTGGGTTCATCTTGTTTTGTTTTGTTTTTTTTTCAAAATAAGTTTCATAAGTAGTATAGCAGTACAGTGAAATATTTCCTCCAAAACAGAGAAGCAATCCTAAAGACTTTTGATTTTTATATATACATATTCTTATTATAGGTATCTCAATTGTCTTGGCTTGAAAAGAAAGTAGCTACTGCTCTCTTTGGTACTCCACCAACTTCAACAGTAGATGAAGCATTGCAGAATTTTCTTAAGGTAAGTCCTACCCATGGTTTTCCTTCACTGTTTACCAGCAGTTATCTGTATTCAAGAAGTCTGTTGAAGAGATTTTGTAGAGTCTGCAGCTGTAAATCCAGGGATCTCCTAAATACCACAAAGCTCTACAGTAAAATGGTTTGCTGTTCTCTATTTCAAAAATAGTTTGGAGATGAATGAGTTGCACCTTTCTTTTCTTCGTTTATTCTGCAGAAATCTTCAGTGACTTGCCATGTCAATAGTTAGTGAATTTAAAGTGAAATAAATACAGATTAGTTAAGTATTGTATGGAATAGTGATGTATGTATAATTGTGATGGTTATTTGACCACTTCTGCAAGAAGGTTGACATAGGCAAGGAAAACTTGGACACTGTGACAGTTCCATTCTTCTTATCAGAAACTCTTCGCATTTCAGTAGAAGCCTTTCTTGTTTCTGGAGGTGAAATTGATGCTGAGGAAAGATCTTTACAGTGCAGTAGAAAAGAAGGCTCTGTCACATAAGTCTTTGGTCCTGGATGTTCTACTTGAGTGTGCAGTTACTAGAGAACACAGCATGCAAAAAAAAATAATAGTAATAATAATGAAAAATCAAGCTGTCTTTCAGTGTCTTTTATAGAAATAATTTCAACTTCTAGCACTGAAAAATACAAGTTTTTCACTTGGCTGAATTCAAAGCGTAAACTTCCAGCGTTACAATTCCTTTCAGATAGTTTCCCAAAGGAATTGGACAAGCATATTTTTTCTCACTACCAAAACTACTTATTTTTTGTGTTCTTAGTCTGGTTAAAGGTTGAATGCTTTCTGAATTTTAGAGAATATAATACATTGCCATCTTCCCAGTGTATAGGTCTTATCTGCAGGGTTAAAATCCAAAGATTATAGAAATAATTTGAAATATTCACTTCAGGTTCAGGGCACTTTGTAGGGAGCTGCACAGTAGCTGTGATTTTAAGTCAAATTCGGTAACAAAAATTAAATTGCTTTCTGAAAGACAATTGTATCTTTTTCAATTATTCAATTATTCAATTATTTAATTGACTACAGTTGTAGTGACAGCAGCATTGCTTTGGTTCAAGAACTGCAGCTATGGTATGTTTCACTGATGTAACTTTTCTTTCCCAAAAGCTATTTGTCTATTATCATTGTTTCTTGAATAGTAAATAACTGGTAATATTTGTACTCATCAATCAAAGTTTTACATCCATGGCATGTTTTAAAGGGAAGATGATCTTGAATTTTTCACAATACCTGAATTTTTTCAGAAGATAATAATCTGAAAAGAAGGGTGAACCCATAGCTGGAAAATACGAATACGTGAAAGAGAAACAGTTATCACATGGACAAATACAGTTCAGTATCCATTACTCAGCATGAAAATGGTTGGTTGCATATTTCTTTGATGAGGAAAAAAATGCTAATGATTTAGAGAGAGAAATGTTTTCCAGCCTTTTGTGGGAGTGAAGGCATCCAATAGATGTTCTATAGAATGAGGTGGTATCTGTTCTAAGCAGGTGGTGAGTGAGGAAGCCAGGAGGTATGGAACATTTCAGTGTATTTGATGTCAGCAACTTACGTGCCTGATTTAGAGTTTGTTTTCTTGTTTGTTTGTTTGTTTTCATGTTGTTTATTTGTTTTCTTATTGAAAGTGCCAAACATTGTGGTGCACGCAGTAAGGATGATTCAGTCTGTTTTAGGAAGCTTATTGTGTTGTCGAAAATGATATATGGACAGGTAAATCTCCTCACATGATGTTTGGTTTGTCTTTATGTTTAGTTTCCTGTTTTTTTTCTCCTTTAGGCAGAAGAAATGCATCCAGGATATTCCAAATGCAATTATGTGTATTTGGCAAAGGTAACCAAGTTCTTTTAAGAATAATGATTTCTAGACTCCATATTCTTACAGTGATATGATTGGAAACAAAATGTTTTTTCTTCTCAGTGCTATAAAGATCTTGGCCAGAAAACCAATGCACTGAAGTACTGTGAATCTGCACTGTCAGTTCTCCCAGTTACTAATGAGGTGGGTACTGAGGCTGATAACTTGTTCTCTCATGACCATTGTCTGCTTTAGCTCCCATTATTACTTTGTCAGTAATAATGTAATGTTGCACTTTTTCTTTTTTTAATCTAAATGTGGGATCTTCCTTTTTCCTCCACTTACGTTGGCTTATTGCATTTGTTTATGTCCACTGCATAAAAAACAAAAACAAAACTTTGAGCAATTGTCAGAAGCTAGGTTTGTGCCAGAGGCTGTCAGAAATTAAATTGCACTCTTTGTAATTCAGTCCGTTTTCATTGGACTATCTTAAGATAAGCAATTGTGCGCATCGATGTTCTGAATTTTGTCTCAGACCTATTTTTTCTCAATTGAAAGTACTTGGGATTTTTGTCTCAAGTTCTTGTTCTACTCCTGCCTGAGAATCTCTATTTTGTGATCCCTGCTGAGGCCTCCAGGGCGCTGCCTGTTGCTGGCTGTTACAGAGGTGGATTAACTGGTTCGAGCTTGTCTTTGTCTTCAACTACAATGTGGTTACAGAGACACGTTTCATTCTGTTGCATCTGATACAGTGTATTTTATCCTAACACATAATTAGATTCAGTTTTAGACCCGTTAGAGTATTTTAGTACTCAGATGTGTGAGTTTTCTATAGATATTTGTGAAATTTTTAAGTGATCTAATTTCTCAAATGTAAGCCAAGTCATGGCAAGAAGGTTCACTCTTGCTATCTCATCTCATGTAAAAGCAAGTTCCATAATTACTGGCCTATGACTGAAAACATCCTACCATCCTAAAGCATGACAAGTTCAAACTTGAGCTTTGTCAGCCTAAGGGACCCCCTTTGAGCACAGCAGATGTGGTAGAGAAGAGGAGGGAGGTGATTCCAGAGACTAATTGGCCTTATCCCATTTAATTCTTTGAAGTTGAGGAAAAAGACCATTCATAGCTTTGGAATTTGATTGACAACTGATGCTGTATGTGGAGCACTAACATGTTTATGTCAGAAGTTCTCACTCAGAAGAAAGACCACTGCATGCCTTACCAGCAGCTGCTTCTGTGTGGCCTTTATGTTTAGTCCAAATTAGAATATGTGTCAATCATAAATTAAGCAATCATTGCTGAAGTTCAGTGCTTCTTTTCAGTGTTCGTTTAGTACGTCCTAACACAGATATGACATAATATCTTAACACTGCTTTATTCTTTACTTATTGTTGAAATGTACCTTCAGGTTGCCTGTTTTGAAGAAATGATGGAAAGACTCCTATACATTCTGATGGGTTTTTTTGTACTTTAATGCTACATAAAACATAGCGCAAATGGTATAGGCATGGAACTGAAATTGCTTGGACTCAGCCTGTTTTATGTATGTCTGCTTTGGCTTTTCTCTTGATTTTATTTATTTATTTATTTATTTATTCTGTATTCAACCTCCTACACACAGGTCTTATTGCAATGAGCTCAGAGCTCGCCAATAAAATTGCAAAAAAGCATTGTCTCACATAAATTTCTGGTGTGCAGAAGGCTACGTGTGTTGAGTGAATTAAAAGTCATTCAACATTCATAGAGACTCCTTGAAAAAGTGTAGAAATAATCTAGTGTGAGATTTGTCTTTCACAAAAATGGCTGGAGAAAATTTTGGTGTCAAGTCACAGGTAGTTGCTGAGGCTCCCCATACACTCGGTGGAAAAAGAGAAAGGCAGAGAGAGACTGCGTGTGCAGACATGTCTAAGATACATATGTGATACGCCTTGACTGCATTGCTAATGCAGGGTGAGTTCTGCCTGTAAAGGCCAGTGTCATCATTCTAAAGGTGAGCTCAGTGCATTCTTCAGAGTTCAGTGCATCCTGGGCCATCTTGGGGCAGGGAGTTAGACTCTTCTCAAAGGAATGCCTCAGCGTGTTTCCAAAGTGCCAGCAGATCCTGAGAGCAGGAATATGGGAGTGATGCAAGGTGTGTGTGTGTGTGTGTTTGTGTTGTGTATTCTGGCAAGCAGAGTGGTGATGAAATTAGAATTATATTGGTTTGTAAACTGAAGGAAAAACAGCAAGTGTGTCACAAAAATCTTTTGTCTGAAGAATCTGAAGAAGATGGTAAGACATGTCCTCTTCTTTTTAGACTAGTTCTTCACATATCACAGGTTTATCTGCTTTGGCTCATTTCACTTGCAGTGTGTTTTGAATTAGATTTAGGTATAAAGTTCAGGAATACAAAACACTGGAGCAATAGTGTGTAAATCTTTTTTTCTTTCCCCTAAATCAGTAAGCACAAGGTAACACCAACCTCATTCTGAAAGTAATTATGATAAAATGGAGATCTGGAACACAACCTCTGTTGCTAGCTGTTACCTCAAGTCCCATCTGAATTAGAATATTGCGTCTTATTTTGTTATGGTGCTAGAGAAAAATTCTTACTAATTTTGGGGGAAACGTGTTGGAACTGAAATGGTTCAGGCTTAGAGCTCTATGTGTGAATAATATTTAGTCAGGTTTGTTTAAGGGAGGGACTGAAGAAATTGAATTGACTGCAGCCCTGTAAAAGCTAGGATTCACAGACTAAAATAGAAAACAGCTCAGCAGCAGTCTGAGGATTTCTTTCAGTTAGCCACAGCACAGGATCTCATGGTTGTCAGCAGTATAGGATGTTGTCACAGTCATGTGAAACTCATCATTCCTAAGTGTAATCATAGTTCCTCATGTGGAGTTTTAAACCTTTCTTTCTTCAGGCAGGGAAATTCCTTTATTGTTTCTAAATGTTGGCTTCTGCTGAGAAACATGCATATGTATAAAGGCATAAAAACAGTTGTAGACCATGAGACAAACTTGCTGGAAAGGTGCCACATTGAGGAAATGTGTAGTATTTCATGATAACAAATCACCCTGCAGCATAACTATGAAAAAGTAGTAGTAGATAATGGTTTAATTTGTTAGTTCTTCTGAGCATCCCCAATTTCTGTTGACTTCAGTGGAAACTAGAGGTACTCAGCATCAGTAAAATAGCCCATCACTCATTTTGACCCTGAAGTCAAATTCTCAGCCGGTCTGACTCAGGGTACTTCTTTGACACTTTGTCTAGAATTCATTCCATGTAGCATTTCAAGTTAAGTGAGATGAGTTTTGTCTTGAATGTTGTATCACATCCAAATATCCCTTCTGTGAGTGTCTATTCGGCCACTTAGAGAATATTGTTTTAATTCAAGGGTTAGATGGGCTTCCAAACTAATGATTCCTATAAATCCTAGTATAAATGTGGTTTTGTTTTCTTTTTATTTTTCATAGTCAATTTGGCACATTTTCAACCAATCATTCCATGGATTATTATTTATTTTTTTTTTTCTTTTGAAAGGGAATACAGTAGATTTAGTGCAAATTAGGTCTGGAAAATGAAACTTGTGTTACAGTGCTATATTGTAGACCTTTCTCTCTATCCTCTGTACTCTAAACAGAAACCTCTGATGAATTGTGTGGTTCTTCCTTGGCCATAAATACTGTTGTACTGTGGAGTGGTACTACACGGCTGGAGGTGCATGGGGACATTAAATTGTCCTGCTTTTCTCTGGTTGCTGTCCAGGTGGATAACCCAAGGTCCTGGGAAACATTCACCCCTTCATGAAAAGAGATCCTAATGCTTAGGGCTGCTGTGAGTTATTACAAAGTGGATAACAGCTGCTCTGTTTATCTCATTGAACTTGCAGTACCCTTACTGAAACTCATTATTTGTAAAGCATTCAGAGCCGTGTTGAGTGTGGCTACATAAAGGGCTGTTGAAACCAGATGTGGTGGACTACAGTGTTGAAAAAAACGCCTTTTTTGAATCTGGGGAGAAAATATAATTCAAATTTGAAAACATGAACCTTTGTCTTTCATTCAGAAAGATGAAATGAGTGTGTAGATGTGTATGCTTGATCAAATACGCATTGCTTTTTGCTTTACTTATAAGGTGATTTGTCAGAGCTAGATATGTAGATGACATCAATTTCTTTTTTATGACAAAAATTGCTTGGCACTTTCAAGGGAGGAACTTGTAGAAAAAATTATGTATAAATGTAGAATTATGAAGTATAAAAGTAAAGAAATTATTTTTTCTTATGTCTGGAAGTGAGCGTGAAGGTGGGAATAAACCCTGTGTGCTTTTAGGATCAGTAAGCTTGTCACAGAGGTATTAACCTAAGCCTGGCAGAGAAAGAGAAAAAGAAGGGATTGCTTCACTAAAATCTCAAAGTTCTTGTGTCTCCAACTTTTTTTTTTTTTTAATGAATCTGCAATGCATCAGTTACGTTACAAGAAATTTAATTTTGGAAGAGCTGAAAACAGAAAAGCAGAAAGTGCAGAGCAACTGTATTTGCACTGAGAGTTACTGAAAAGTTGTACTTAAAATACAGATTATTTTCCTGAAGCTGAGAATTTACTTTATAAACAAATCAGTGATTTTAAAAAAATCTTCATTTAAAAAAGAATCCCTCTTTCCCAATGAAGGCGATTCAGAGTTGGCAGTAACAAGAAAGAGATTTATATATGACAGAAACTCTTCATTTATGACATTTGTTTCTTAACGCTGGAGCATGGAAGGAATTGTAATGGATGGCAAAATTGCTTTCAGCAACAATGACATTCAAAAAGCAAGAAAAACCCATATGGAGGAGAGGAGGAGGTGGAGGAAGGTGTAATAATGTGCAAGAACAGTGGCTGAAGTTCTAAACAAGAGGGCAGCTACTGAGGAGAAATAATGCCTGTAAGAGTTTCATGATTATCATGAATTATTGTGGTTAACCTCCCAGCTCATTAAGTTATGTTTTGAATTATGTTGATAAAGAGTTGAAAAGAGTGGGAGTTTAAAAAGGGTGGAAGAGAGGGCAGAGCATGAACTTCAGCATCTTCCACTTCCTGCCTCAACAGACCTCTTGTATATCTTGAATTTTCCAAAAAGATTTACCAAGAAATGCCCATTTCAGCCAGCCACCACTGGTTGACCCCGTGTGGCAGATACTGCTGTGATATTTCCAATAGAACTCATTTGAGTTCTGCTCTGATCTGTACTTTTGAGTAAGGTTTTGGGGAGTGAAATCTGCTTCTGCTTTAGAATGAAAGGTACAAATCATGATTTATTTGTGAAAAAACTACCTATTTAAACTATGTGTCACATCACACAAACTGTTTTTTTCATGAAATGAAAAATCTCCTTTTCTCTGCACCTTTCTGATTTTTCCTCTGTTCAAAGATATGCCAAATGACACGTATTGTTCAATGCAGAACATTATCATCCTCAGAAGATACTTGTTTCTTTAGATTTTTTGTACTTTTTTTTTGTCCAGAAGTCCATAACATTTCATTTACAAAACAGTGGAAACCTTTGTATTTGAATGCTAGACTATTTTCCTGCTAATACTATTTCTGGCATTGAACAAGAACTTTCTGACAGCTACCAGCAGCCCCAAATTAGAGGCTTTTGTGAATATACATTTCGCTGAAAATTGCACAGATAAAAATACATAAATAAATTGAAAACTATTTCTTGATTTGTGGTTCTGTTTATGCTGAATATGTGTGCTTCAAGCTCAGGGAATAGACCTTTTAGAAATTCATTATAAGGAGATCACATATCAGACTGTAAAATGGCGCTAAAAATGAGGCAACTGTAAAAGGTCAACAGAAAAAAAGTAGAGACCTACTTTATTTTTAATTATTTTGCACTTCGGAGGATGCTGTCAATGTTTCTCTTAGTGATCAGTCTGATCAGTCTGCATCTTTTTGAAGTTCTTGTCAAAAGAATTGTTTGCATTGTCTGCTTATTCTTTTTAAAAGTGCAGTAATTTCACAGGTAAGGATGCAGTCTGTCCTGAACTTACTGTGTTTGTTATTAAATTGACTAGTTTATAAGGCAGTATCTGTGACAAAGTGCTGTGGAAGACAGCACGGTTTTAGCAGCATTGTCAGTGCAGCAGCTGATGGACAGCCAGGTCCTCAACACATGGAGCGTGTCTCCTGTGGGCATGCTGGGAGAGAGAGGGAGAAGGATTCATGGAGGCGGATTCGCAGAGCATTACAAGGTGAAGAGGTGTGCAGTTTGTTTTCTGTTTTTGAAAAGTGGCCAAGGGAAATCAAGCTTCCAGGTGTTTGAAATATGTTGTCTCAGAGCCAATGGAGAGGGTGGAGAGAGAGCTTCAACAAGCGTCCTTCTGAAAGGGCTGTAGGTCCCACAGTAGTGGGGCAGCAGCTGGAGAGAAAAGGGGGATGTCTTGGAGACCAAATGCTCCATGTTGAGTACAGTAATGAAAGGAAACCAGAATTTGGGTGCAACTTGGGCTTTTCAGTCAGAAAAGTGTCTGCTGGTGGATAAAAACTTTACACAGCCATCATTTACAAAATGGCATATTTCAATTTTGAATAACTTTTCAGTAGCAGTCCTAGAACTAGCTAAACTATTCCTTCCCAGTCTACTGGGTGTGAAAGGGTGTTCTTCTGTCTGCTTTGAAGTATAATCAGAGTGTGTTGAATTATCATTAGCCTCATATTTTAGGGCTGTGCTTACCTTGATTTGAAAGGCCCTGAGAAGTTATGGTTCATCCCCAGAGGAAGATACTAAAAATAAAAAAGAACATAAAGTGCTCTGACTTGGGACATACAGCAGTCACACAGAAAACTCTAAGTGGATGATTGCATTGGTTTATTGAAATATTTAAGGGGAAAACAGAGTTATACTGTTGTGTGCTAGTTAACAGCTACTACAGTAACAATTTGTGAGACTCTGTCAAGAAATTGAGAATGGATAGCGTATATCTTTATACGATTTATATTGTCCCCAAGAGTTATGATTCTAACAATCCTTGTGCATGTTTGGAAGCCTTTTCTTTTACAATCCAGGATTTCTCCTGGAGCTGTGAAGGAATGATGCAGCTGTACCCAAATGCAGAAGTGGCTCTCAGCACCTCGTAGCTGTTACCACTTATCAAAGTACAGCTCTGGACCACCCTCGCAGTCAGGCTCATTTAATATACCATGCAGCCACACTGACTTCAGTGAAACCCTACAGGATGCATGTCAGCTTGGGATTTGGCACTGTTTGCGCACAGTTATGTTGTAGTTGGCTGAAGTTACCATTTTGGCTGTGGTCACGGGGATGTATCTGTTCTCTGTTGACAGTTGGGACATTGTCAACAAGTGCACACATGTGTTGTGCCTGTGTTGAGAGTGTTCAGCACATAAGGGAATAATTAGCTGAGATGGAAGGTAAAATCATCATATTTCTCTCCCATGTCTAATTGCTATTTAATTTTTATATGCATATTTATGGGTATATATCTGTGTCTATGCTTATTGGTAATTTCTTTTAGCAGAAATTAATCGTAGAAATGTGGACTATGTCCAGTTAGGCCAGCATTCCCTTTTTCCCATCAGTCATTTCTTCTGTCTTGCTTGTGTTTTCAACTCCCTCTCTTCCTTTTTTTTGCCTCTGGCCTCCCAGATCTTTTTTCCTGTGCATATCCTCCATGAATGATGAAACAGGAAAGAAAGGCAAGTAAGTAGGAATAGGAGAAATACACTCACTGATTCTCTAACTTGTGTAGCGGTTTGCAGTACATTTGACCTTGTCTTCAACTCTGAAAATGATATAAAAAGTGTATAATAAATGTAAATCTTGACAGTAGAGAATCAAGGTTGAAAATGGCTTTCTTCAGTGAGCACTGAACTAAGCATCGGGGTGAGAAATGGGACTGATGCAAACAGGTTGCATTCCTCGTATGACTTGCACCTCTTCATCTCCCTACTGCACTCTAGAGGGAGTTCAAACCTGGCTGTCTTTAAAATAAAAATAAATAAATAAAACCTGACTGTTTTTAGAAAGCTGCAGATCCAGAAATCAGTGAGGAGAAATGCTGTCCAGATATAGAACTTAGGACTTTGTTCCAATTAACTGTAAAGTCTGTAAAGTCTGAAGTTTTCATCCCTAAGACAGAGACTGGCACAAAGAACAGTGTTCTGGGATTCTCTTTTTTTCTATGTAACACAACTCTTGGTCTAGAAGGACCCAATCCAAGTGTGATATAATAGTTCTCTTCACTGACTATTCTGAGCTTTGTTTTTTTAATGTCATTACTGATGTTTAAAATGTTTTTACCATTCGGGTTATTATTATCGACTGGAAGCCACTGGCTCAATTAGCACATTCTGTTAAATAGTTTCTAACAATAATTCCTGTGTCTGATACAGTCTTGCTTAGAACTGGCAACCCAGAGGTATAAAATTTTGCACGTTTGCAGTTTCTTTTCCAACTAGTTCTTAGAACAATCATAGTTTTGTTTTATTCTTTTTCCTAAGCCTTGAGGAAGATTCAGGAAAGGTTGCCCAATGGTTTTTGTACCTTGCAACTCACTAAAGCTCCTCCTAGCCCAATGCTGTCCTTTGCTTGTAAGGAAGGAGATGATTATACACAATTGATTGGAGACATCTATTTTTTATTAATCATCGTTCAAAGTGAGTAAATAAATCTATAAACTCATGAAATGCTGAGCACTATCCGGATACGAAAAAACTACATCTTTATTATTTTTGGCTTAGAAAAGCGTAAAAAGAGAAGGACCAGATACAACAAAACCTTTATCTCTTTTTAATAGCGTGGGACAATATTTTTACTTTGTTGCTTAATGGAGCTCAGAATAATTTTCACAAGCTGACTGTGGTCAGTACAGAAATGAGTGTATCTTCTCTGAATTAATCAACGTATTGGTGCAGAATGTGAGTTTCTCAATTTGTAATGAAAGCCATGGGTTGGTGCTCCAGGCAGCCTGTAATGACATGGAATTTAAGGGGTGCTGAATTCAGTGTGACATTTCCTTCTGTTAGAGTATTTTGGCAAGAGTGTACTGGCTTTGCAGTGTGTGCCTTCTGAGGCCTCTGATAAATGATTAGGCAGATAGTTTAGCCTGTTGTTGCCAGTGGGAGCAAGGCAGTGACTCCAAGAGAAGCATCCAGCTAATGTATTAATGCCTTAATCCAGACCAATAATATAATGTAGTTTGACATGTCTGGCATATGGTTTCTATCATCTCAATATTCTTCTCTGTTCCTTCATGACATTATGGACAACTAACCAAAATAAAGAGAAGCAGGAATTTCTTCACCCGTAACACGTATTTTAAAATGTCCTATATTTTGTTCCAACTTCTTGGTTGATTAGATAATGAAGTGATCCTGAAATTCAGTGATTATTTCACTGTCTGTGTGCAGTATTTTCTTTCAGAATTGCCTGTGGCATTATCTGGGAAAGAAGTACTGGTCTCTGTCATTAGGAATACTTGCACAAACTTGGTGATGTGCATGTGCTTTTGACTCTGCTTTACTAAATGCACAAGTGTGAGTATTGGGTGGTTAGACCTTTACCACCACAGACTGTGGGTATGAGGTGCTGACTTTTTAGAACTGTGTATTTAAACCAAAGTGCATTTTGCAAGTTTTGCAGCAGCAAGCAAGAGGAGTGGATTATATTCAGGAGGCATTTCAAAAATAAATAGAACAGTGCAGTTTTTTGTTCTACGTGTACCTCTTTCCTCACTGGTTTTATATGGAAATAGCCAAAATGTGTGTCACTGGCCAACCTTGAAAGGGTTTGTTGGTCTGGGCATGGTTTAATGCACTGTGCAAACAGTACACATGAGCATCAGCCTAAAAGGAGCCACTGCCTTCGGTCCTAGGATTTATAACAAAGAACTGGCTCTGATCTTAGCAGGTTACTCGCCTCTTGCTCACTATCTGGCTCCACTCTGCTGTGAGCCTGTAGCATAGAGAGAGTCCAGCAACCATGGTATGGATGTTTCTGACTCTGTAGTGGTTGCTACTGGTACATGTGGCTGTATGCTGAAACCACTATCTTAGTCTGTGTTAATCAAACTTACCTTTTTTCTGTTTTTGTTTGTTAATGGGATAACAAATCCTTTCCAGGTATTGCAGAAGTATCCTTGGATTAACTGCACATAATCGATTTGCAAGCTTATGTAAAGCACAGGGCAAGGCATAGCAATAAAAGTTATGGCCTAAGCTGAAAGCTCACTGGTCTGCTCGGAAGGCTATATGTGGCTAACATTTAAGTGCTTTAACAGAGCTGTAAAGGGAGGGCTGCCATCTGGCTCTTGTTTTCACTCCATGCTTTATTTTTGCAATCACTGATAAATTAACTTTCTGTGCTGTCCTGTACATTCTGTGGCTATTACAGTTGTGTGTTGTGTCTGTTGTTAGTAAAGAAATGTGGATAGGCACGTCTTAGCAAATCAAGGGATTTATCCTATCTAAGTTGATGCATGATTGTCTATTTCTTTCAGGACAAAGAGGCCCAGAAGGACTTAGAGGATTTACTTCTCACACTGAAGATGTGATACTGCGCACTTTTTAACTCTTCATGCTGTGATAAAGCTGAGAGTCTGTAGTGATTGTGTGCAGCAGGTGAATTCCAGCTGAGTCGATGGGAATGGCCTCAGTCGATGGGAAGCATGTGGCAATTATGTCATGAAAATGACGCGTTCATTTTTGATTGATTATTTATAATTCTATATTGAAGATTAATTTTAGATTGCTGACACCGTGAGTTCAATTCTCTGAACAATGAGTCCACTGCTGGCAATGGACATAATGGGGATTAGAATGCAAAATGCATAAATCTTACTCTGAAAGATTAATCAACTAATATGTGATGCCAGCATAAAACTGCGTGCAGCAAAATCAAAAGCAAAAATATTTCTATAGTAAATTATATTTATATCAATTAATATATACACAGGTATGTATGAAAGGAAATCATGAATGTTTACACCCTACTGTTAAATAATTAGGATCTTTCTAAAGAGAAAGGTGTTGCTTCCACAAAACTCTTTTTACTTTAAAACTTCTGCTGGTTTTACATAGATACGTGAAAACTTTACAAATTAAATATTAAAGCTATACTTTGTTTGTAACATCAATGGGTACAATATTAAAAATCAGACTGGTAAAATTTAGTGTTTTAGATGAATCTATCACAGCTGTGATATTTAATGGCTTTATTAAAAGATCTCCATCATGTTTGTGAATCCTGGATCTTTCTGTTTGAACAGATGCCAAGTGTGGTGGTGTTAGTATATTCCCTGAAGATCTCGTTTAGCGTGTGACTGCCATTAACCTCATGCCACCTGTGTAACACAAACTGTACATAAAAATACATACTTTGAGCATGTAGGACAACAGTGTTTTCAATAAAATGTAGCAGGCAAGCAGATAATTTTGTTCACAAATGGACTGATCCAGAATTCACTCAACTGTGAAGAAAAATAAAGACCAGCTTTCATTGGCTTTCAATTCAGAGTCTTAGACTAGATGTGGGAAGTATATCTGGAGAAGTATTTCTGTTAAAGGAAATGAAGGAAATAAAATTGAATAAGGACAACTTCACAATCCCTTGACTTCTTTGATGTGTAAGATGACATCGGCTAACTCATGGCTAAGACAAGGAGGACTGATAAGGCCTCAATATATACAACTAATAATTGGACAGTTAGCTTAGGACAGTGACATTACCTTATAGTGATGTCCACAAAGATCTAAAGACTGGGCGAGAGTGGAGAAATATATGTATATACATATGACTGAAGCATCTCATAGCTCATAGAGTGAGCTCCAGCTTCTAACAACAGAGGGCAATAGGTGCAGTAGACTGGAAGACAAACTGTACAGAATTGTATTGAATTTAGCCTGAATCCTTGACTCCTTCGGAAGCACAGAGGTTTTGCAAGGTTTTCCTAAAACAGGGCTATCCTTTTAAAAACTTTTCAATTAAAACTACATTTTCCAAAATGGAAAAATTACTGTGGCAACTCAGAACCAATTCTGAAAGTTTCTGAGTTGTCACTGTCACCTTCATGGTTTTTGTTATCCTGAGGGTCTTCACAAATCAACACAATCATTTTAGTTATTTTTATTGTTCATTAAAGGGAAAATGTTTGCTATAACACTTTTTCAATCCCAGAGTTCTTCATTTTTTTCACATAATTTCAAACTCTATTAAATAGTTCCCTCTGTGTCTTAATAAATGATGTGTGAAAAGAGAAGCTGCAAATGGCAAGGGGCTTTTGATAAAATCTGTATTTTGCATTTCCACAGCCAAAGCAGGAAGCGTAGTGTAAGTGGATCTATTACTGCAATTGCTGTTTAGAGCTGTTGTTAGTCAGTCACTGTTGCCTATGAGGATGCAGTAAATTGGGCCTTTACTTATATAATTCCATATTATAAATCAAAAAATAGATTGGATTATGCAATAATTGCCTCATTTACGAGGAATAATTGCTGATTAAGCCTAAAAATGTGCAGAAGGAGTAGATTAGTAAAAGAAGTTATTTAAATTAATTGGAGAAATTAGGTGATATAAATAGGAGTCATTTCACTCATGGGACATAGAAGGTCTGCGCTGATAGAGGAGATCTGCTAAGTGGTGGAAGTTCTGTGAAAGTGGATGTGCAGATTCCAGTGAGTGGCATGCTAATCATGGGTCAGTAATGCCATGTTTTGATGAAAAAGCAGATAGCATTCTAGAGTGAATAAGTGAGTTTCCCCATTAAATGAACACGAAGTAACCTTTTCCTCTAATAAGGCCTAATGAGGTCAGGGATGGAATACTATGTGATTTTATGCATCACGCTTCAGGGATGCTGAGAGCTAATTGGAACAAGTCCAGTGGAGATAGACAAGAAAGATGAGAGGGCTAGACAACATCGTCTTGTGTGTGAAAAATGAAAGACTTTGCTTTGTTTAGTCTGCAGGAGGGATGACCAAAGGAGTATGCACATTTACAAAAAGCAACTGAAGAAAAGGCAGTAAGAAAAAACAACACCGCCACCAGAAAAACTCAAAACTTGCACTCCAAATACCCTGTTAGTGGAACAAGATGTAATTGCTAACTTTAGAGTAGACATTAGGAGAAAAAAAATCCTGATGGAAACTTTGCAAAGCCTTGCAATATCTTCCCAGAAAACATTTTAAAATCATTTACACAGTGGGATTGCAGATGCACACTGGCTCTGAATTTGGGCCCAGGCTACCTATGAACACTTGCCATTAAGTTTCACATTTGAAGATGTGCATTATAGCTGCTTTCAACCATTTATTATAGCTATGGTTTTATTCCAGCTTATTTTTGATTAAAATTTTCATTGTATTAAATAAATCACTTATCTTTTTATGCAGCCTTCTAAACTACAAACGTTCTACTATTTTACTTTTTACTCATTACTAGTCTACGTATGGAATCACAAGATGTCATCTGTGAATCAAAAGACTGGTCTTAATTATTTATTCTAAGTTTGTTAGAGTGTGCGGAAGCATTCCTCATACAGGTAAGAAACTGCTGTTTTATACACAGGAGGTATTTTGTGCTTGTTTATAATTTCTGGTTGCTGTAAAAGAACATTCTCAACTTCAGGTTTTCTGCTGTGTTAATCTTAGAGCTTTTAAAACTGAAGTGTGTTCCCTAAATTGTTCTCTAATGGCTCCTTGGAAGAAAGCTTTTGCATGTAGCTCTAGGCCTAGTCTATGTGTTCTCTGTGACATATCAGCTAGAGAAACTGCAAGTAGAGTTCCAGAGGGCCATATGTTTTCTTTTTTGTTTAAAATATCCACAAGCAGACATTCACTTCCGTAGTTTTGTCTCCTTGGAGAAGCTACAAGTTAACCATATTAACCCCTGCGAGCCTTTAAGCCTGTGGAGCAGAGGAGGCTGCAAGCTGACTGGGGTCTCAGTCTCTGCTACCGGCTTTAGTTTTTCACTATGACCTCTCATTTGGTCGCAGTTGGTCTATGCTCCTGTGTACATATTGGGTATTCCTGGGGGAATTTTGTCTTTCTGTGTCTTTGTAGAAGGTGAGTTTGGGGGCCTTGACCCAGTAGTAGGGTTCATGTGCTTCTGAACAGTTAAAATTATTTGTTGTGCCTTCCTGGATGATTGAGATTTTTAATTCTTGTGGTGAAGGTAAAGACTCTGTTAGGGGTTCCAGATCCCGTTGGGATTGCCCCTCTGCAACAACAGGTAAGCACAAATGAACTTACACTGTTTTTATAGCAGTTAGCTACTGGTTCATTGAAGTAATAGTTACAATGAGAGTCATGTCGCTTTATTTAAATTACTCTTCCCCTCCCCTCCACAGTCTCAGGGTGATTCACATGGTTTAAGGGGGTAACATCAACACACTTCTGGAATGAATTAGAAAACTGTCCAACAGCAGTGAGCAACTGACAATTTAGAAAGGAAAGTGACAATTCCTCTGTTCAGTTAAATAAATTAACAAACAAACAAACAAACCCCATCCAAACATAAATCTGCCCCCACAATCCTGTTGTTATATTAGTAAAAAGTCTGAATTAAAAAATAATAATAATAAAATCAACATCAAAGAATTGACAGACAGAGATCCAACCCTATCAGCCTAAACATACTGCTTATCTGGATCTACATATCTTCAGCCACTGCTACCTGATCAGCTGCCCTGTGAAGCACATGGGGCTGTAGGGATGTTCTGGACTCCAGCAAGGTCTGTGGGTTTTTGAGTCTTTTACTGGATGCTTTGGAATGTGGTTCTGTGGTGTTTTCTTTCATAGGCACGGTAATCATGATGGATGTGTTACACCTCTTCCAAAACAGAAAATCTGCAGTGACAATTTAAATTGCATTGCAAACTCAGAAGGACTAATTCTATCTGAAGGACCAACATTTCTATTTACATTTCTAAATTCTTCCTTCTGTACATAGATTATATTCTTGTTTTCCAGCACTTTTTCTTTTTACAGATTCTCCAAGTTCCTTGGAGAAGGAACAAATCAAACTGCCTTGACAGTACAAAAAGAATGAAGTTTTTCTGACCTTCTTTGTTTGTGTAACCCATGCATGCAGCACTAGAACTGCGAATATGAAGCATTAATATTTTTTGAGAAAACATTTTACTCCGTTTCATTAAAATAAACAACCAGTCATTCTAGAAACATCTGTAGAGGCAATGTTCAACGTGAGCTGATCTGAGCCCTCTGCCTCCCAGTGCTACTGACCCACCATGGGGATAAGCTACTTGCTCAGGTTACACACATGCAAACACCATCTACCATGATTAAGTATGAGCTGGTTTGAATGGCCTGCCTGCAACAAAACAGCCACACAGTTTTATCTAGGAATATTGTGAACTAAGCATGTCCCAAGGATATGGGCATGAACATGGATGCGCTTCTTTACTCAGTTTGGAAGGTTAAAGTTTTTAATTAAAAGACAAAGGAAATCAAGCTGGCTGATGCAATTTCAGCCCCTAAGTGATAGAAATGTTCCTGTTTTAAGTGGTGAATCAGCAAAGCAGATTAAGCAATTTAGTAGTGTGGGGCTTTCGTTATGTTCATTTCTTTTTAATATTGGATGATCATTTGTGAAGGAACGTTATGAATTCAGGGAAAGCCCGCGTAGCTAAGTATATGGACACATGCTGGAACAGGCTGCCCAGAGAGGCTGTGGATGCCCCGTCCCTGGAGGTGTTCCAGGCCAGATTGGATGGGGCCCTGGGCAGCCTGGTCTAATATTGAATGTGGCGGTTGGTGGCCCTGCACGTGGGGGCGTCGGAGATTCGTGATCCTTGAGGTCGATTCCAGCCCGGGCCGTTCTGCGATCCCGTGTCAGGAGCGCTCCCACAGGCACAGCCGTGAGGAGCAGCCGAGGTGGCTGCTGTCCGGCGGGGCGGGCCCAGCTTTACCACAGCTGCACCATCAGTGCCCGCGCCTGGCTGAGCGCTGGGGGAAGGGAGCAGGGCTCAGGTGGGCCCTTCCAGAGAAGAATCGGAAGTTAGGTGTACACGACTGAGCTAAATCTTCTCCGAGAGCTCTGGAAATATCCTTAGGGGAGTTGCATTTGTCACTTGGAGGCTGTGTTGCTGCAGGACGGCTGGCTGGCTGAGCTGCTGCAGGCAAAGGAGCGGTGAGTAGCTGCTCTGTGGAGCACCCAGCTCGTTGCCGGCGCGGTCGCTGGGTGCTGTGATGGATGGTGTTCTACAAGGCTGTGTGCTTGCCCTTGGCACCTGCCAGGGTTCAGTTAAAAGACAAAACCTGAAAGCTGCCCTGAGGGCAGAAAGGATTTGGTAACTCCTAACAGAGAGGTGTGTTAAGGCTCAGGCTGTAATTAGCTGAATGCAAGAGTCTCTTGTGTGCAGGGCTTTGCCTGCCTTGAGGCCTGCAGCCGGGCCTGGTGGCGCCTCACAGCCTCCGCCTGCCCCCTGGCTCTGTTCTGCACCGGGCTTATGTGGCTGGCTGGTAGTTTGCAGTGAAATTAACGGGTTTTCTTTTCTTTTCTCATTTCTTCACAGTTTAAAATAATCTTTAAATTAAGATTAGAGAGGGAATAAAAACAATTTTTTAAAAAAATGTTTGTACTGAACAGAGGTGGATGTTTTGTGTCAACAATGGTATCAGGTAAAGGCAACCCAGCTGAGTGCGTTCATCTGGTTTCTGTGGGTTTCACTGGGTTTACTCTAGTATGAAGGCTGCAGTTTTCTGGCTTGATCCATTCTTGTTTTGAATGCTGTATTTTATTTGTTCAGAAGTTCAATGCAGGCCGTGTTTTCTGTGTTTGTCTGTAAGTACATAAGAAAATATTTGTGTAGATTTGAAACTTCTCTGTGTAATATGTGAACTGAAAACTTCAGAAAGGCAGGAGAAGGAATGTAAAAGGATGTGCAGGAAGAATCTAACTTCCAAGAGCTGAGGTGAAACTGGCTCATGAAGGAGGGTTGCTGCAGTTTGATACTTACTTAGGCTTCACTCTGAGAAGAAAGACAGAATGAGTATCCTTTGAATGCAGGGTATTACTAGGGACCTGGTAAGCTGGGGAGGACATACTGGGCTGTGACACTGCTTGAGACTGTAGGCTCATGTGCCCTGGAACTGCCAGTTCCTACTGGGATCCCCTTGCATTTCTGACTTGGGGCATGAGGGTGACACAGAAAAAAAGAGAAACTTGCTGTAAAATTGAGTATTGGCTGTTCTTGTTTTGGCTTCTTGAACTGTGAGCTTATGAACTTGGAAGGATTTACTAGGACATGAGAAACCAATCTATATTCTGTCAACTGTGTCTCTTAGAATGCTGATTGTAATCAGCATCTCCAGACATTGAACATCTATCTAGGGAATCTCTGGCTGAAGGGAGGGAGAGAGGAACTTTACGCAGCTTTTGAGGGCGTTTTTTTGTAAGGATTATGGTGTGGACAGAGCGATGCTGGTGGAAGTTTGCTTCCCATCTGTGTTATGTTTCACTTCTATTGGTTTCTTGAACTCAGTAGCCATTCACTGGTTGATTAAACAGAGTGAATGTAGCATATACAGGGCAGAAAGTTTCAGGTCCACAGATTAGTCTTAGGTTGTCCTATCTTCTAAGATTTTCTTCTTCAACAGTCAGCTGTTAGAACAACGTGATGTCTAAGAAATAAAGTAATCCCTCTGGGGGTGAGAGAGAAATCTTCAGGAAAGATTGAAACAATCATGAGGCCTGAAAAGATTATGCCAATATGTGTTCATATAATTTCAGATATTTTCAGTGTAGAAATCTGGAAAGGAAGTCATCCATGGCAAATGCAGAACGAAGTTAAGACATCTTGGAGAGCAGAAGCCAGGGACAGATGCTTCCTCACAGCAAGGACTGCTTCCTTCTACTGCTCCTCTTAGCAGTGGGTGCTGCTGCTGGTGTAGCCTCTCTCTGCTGCCCCTTTCCTCCTCCCAGGCATACAAGAGAAGCTGCTCACTTATCCCAGGTTATTTTTGATGAAAATCTTCAGACAGGGCAGACATAAGGCAGAACCCAGGCAGGGGTTCTGTGGCCAGGAGGAAGGTGTCCATACAAAGAAAGACTGAGAAAATTCTGTACATCTCCAGGACTTCAGTTTCCAAGGGTTTTGGAAACTGATTTTCAAAGCTGATCATGAGTGACTCCTCCTTTCTGGAGCTCCCTTTGATTATTAGTCAAGTTCTTCTGACACAGAGCATTTAGAAGCGGACAAGCCTGGATCCCAACTTTTATGTTTGCCTTCTGTATTGGTATGTTAATGACTAGGTACAGCCTCCAAAATATCTAATCTTAATGCATAGAATATGAACAAGTAATGCTATATTTGCTGACTTAATCATCATGTAACCATGTTACAGAAGGCAAGCTGGAAGCCCCTGAATGCAGATCACTTGAAGCTCAGGGTGATAGCGGAAGGGTGCCAGGCCTCTCCTGGCTCACAGTGATTTTGGAGACCATTAAGGCAGTCTCTTGCCCTTCACAGAGTCTTTTTGCATAATGAGATAGAAAACAGCTTTTTGGTGGCCCCGTGCCTGGCTCTGTATTGAGCTATTTAGCCTAGTTGAAGAAGTAATGATGAATAATTTCTCCTTTCTTTCCCTTTTTGGGAAATCACAGCCTAACAGTAACTTGGAAGTTTGCTTTGAGTTTGAGTTTTTCTTGGATTGTTGTTATTTGGACAGGGGAATGGGGGGAGGAGGAAGAGAGGCTATAAAGATACCTTAAATTTCTGGAGGTTAGTAGTTTCAACGTCAGCTTATGAGACTGCAAAGTCCAAAGACTCTCAAAGTTTATTCAGTATGAAAAAGCTGGAAATGTTAAGCCACAAGTGCAGCTGTTTTACTTGAGTCTTGAATCAAGCCGGTTCCCCTCAAGTTAGGAAGTCTTTGCCATCAGGCTAATTATTTCAGGTAACTGCACTGCAGTATTACAGGAGTGACTTGGAACCATCACTGTCCCTCACTAAGGTTCTGAAGCAATGAGGCCCCTGAAAAGCCTTTTGTTGTGCTTCTGCATAGTCCAGTTTCTGCTTCAGCATTACTTAGCAGTCTTGAGCAGTTCTGGTTAATTAGAATTTGTCACTTTTTAAACCAGAGCACTTCTGCTGATTAGTCTTAGCAGGAAAATCAAGAAGAAACTGCAAGACAGGCAAAAATATGTTTTTGCTCTACAGAAAATATTCATCATTTAGTATATGGAAGTTAAAGGCATCATATGAGTGTATTTCTAATCAGCAGGATACAACATCTTAAACAAGCTTTTACTTCCCAAATCTTCCAGCTTGGCACCTAGTTTGAATGAGGAGATCATCCACTGTCTGCTGACAGAAAGAACTGGGAACAACCAAAAGCCACCTCCTGTGTCCTGCAGTCCTTTTTCTTCTTTCTTCAGACTGCATTATTTCCTACTTAAGTGGAGGTGATGTGCCACATTTGGGATTTGGTCCAAAGCCTGTTGTGGTTGCCTTTCATTGGCTTAGGTTTTGTTTAAGGCTCCACTTCTTTTATGGTATCCTGAACACTAAAACCAAGAATAAAATAAATTCTTTCACTGGAGACCTGTGAAAGTTTCTAGTCAGGTGGTATTTCACTCAGTATAATTACAACAAAATGCAGCTTATCTGGAAACTGGAGTACAAAGCAGCACAACTGCCTGAATTCACATTCTATTTATTTATTTTTTCTTCCCAGAGACAGATTTCAAAAGGATGTATCCTGTGTTCAGAAACAGGTTGAAGGGTTCTTGTAATGCAGGCATCACAGCTGCCTTAGAGAAACACCTACAGGCAGAATTCTTTGTTGCATTTTGCAGAATGGTTTGTAAAACTTCTGGTGTGAGATGATAACGTTCTGAGTAGTGCTTTGTGAGAAGTGTTTTATGCTAACATTTGTGTGCTGTGAGCCTTTGAAACAACCTTTTTAGACACGTTGTTTACCTTGGCTCTTCTATTTTGGGATGTATTGCATGAGCCTTTAAGACTGATAGCTGATACTCAGCGCTTGCAAATTGCTCTCTGTTCCTTATTCTTCATGTTCTCCCCTCCTCTCCGTAGGTTTAAAATTTAAAAAATAGCAAAGCCTTCAACCCAGTCTGTAAATCTAATCCTGAAAGGGGAGAGGGATCCAGATGCCCCGATGCTCAGCACTTTCTACTGACTTTAAGTGGATTGTTCACAGAAGTGATAGTCAGTAAGGTGTCATAAACTTAGCTGTAATTGACTTCTATTTCTCTTGCTGCTCTGAAGGTTGCAAAGTGACAGTGTGTTAATGCCTTGGAATGAAGCTAGCTGGTGAAGTGTTCAGAGATGGCTGTTTGCACATTACAAAAGCCATAGTTCCTAAACTGACTGCAAGCCTGAGGGATGGGGGACGTTGATGGATTAGGTGGCGTAGTAAAGAAAACAGTGCATATCCGTGAAGTGTTGTGAGTGATAATTCTGCAGGGAATGTAGGAAAGTCATGATAGAAACAGGTTGTATGAACTGTCACATATGCTTTACTTCTCTTTTTTTTTTTTTTCCCCATGGAAATGTCTTCAACATTTCCTGGTATTGATATGCAAAGACGCATGTGTATCAATTAAATGAAAGCAAATAAATGCTGGCATCTCTTCCTCTAGGCATAGATTGGATCTCAGCAGGTAAGCCCTGATAGAGAGAGTCTGTCATATGAGGAGATGTGGGGAAAGCTGGTGGTCACGGCCTGGTGCTGGGTTGCCACCCATGCAGCTCCATCTCTAACGTGGGGCTGCCGTGTGGAAGCCCTGTGTGTTGATTCAGTTGTTGGAGTTTCCATTAGTTGTGTTAGAGACAGCAATGCAAACATCAAAAAAGAACGAGAAATGCGAGGCCTGCCAGGGTTTCTCTTTTGACTCTTGGTGGTCCCCAGCTGCTGCCCAACTCGGACAGCAGGAGCTGATGAGCCTACAGCTGCCAGATGCCTGGGGCACAGTGCTCCTTCTAGGAATGCCATGGGTTGTTGTTTCCGGAATTAAGTACTGCGGGATTTTAATTTGCCATTTACTCGTTTCTCATTTCCTTCATTTTTAGCATTCAGACCCAACTTTGAAGATTGTTTGGGGACATAAGTGTTTTCCTGGAGCTTGAAGTCAAATTACAGAACTTGCCAGGGACAATCTCCTTAACACATACAGTCTAGGGAAAGGGTGGCCTTGCCATGGGGTCTATAGTTTAAAATGTTCACTTAGCTTTCACTGGGCATCCCCAGCAACAGATTTGATGAGGGGCTCTGCAGTGCTGATGTGCTGGTGTTAGGTGCAACTCTTCTGTTCCTGGGTTGGGAGGTGAAATTTGTGAGCCTGCTTCGGATCTAGGCCCTGCAATGAAGACAAGATCAAGGGTGCCACACAGTGTAGCAGCAAGTTGTGGTTTTCTGGGGGCTGCAACCTTTCCTGTTACAACTCATGGAGCAGCTCTGCTATGTTCAAGGCCTGTGACGTTTTCACAGTCTGTGTTGACCAGCTCTCACTTTGGCAATTAGCAGGGGCAACTGATCAAGCATTGAGCATTAGGGAATGAAGAGACTTGTCTGCTCGAGTCATGCATGAGTGGGATTCTGATTTATTTTGTGGGTTTGTATTTCATTGGCCATTACAAGTAGCTCTTAACATAATGACTTGTATTTAACTGCCGGTGACTGCATGTTGGTACCAAGAAAGGTCTTCTACTAAAATCTCCTTGTGTTTTCTGGGGCGTTGGTCACTGCATTATTCACTGCTTTCTGAAACATAAGGGAGGAACAATGGAAGTGTGCATCTGTGTGGGACATATTTGGCAACATCAGGTTTTCCTCGGATAAATCTCCAGAGTTGTATGATGTTTTGCCAGTGCTAAGGACGTTTGCTTTACTCTTTCTCCTGCAAAAATGTGAAACACAACTACTGGAGTTACATCACTTTCCATGGAAACTCACAGAAAGGTTGAGGGTAGGTTGTTGGGGTATTTCTCCCCTTGTTTAAAAAAGATCTGGAGAAGTCCAAACTACTCACATCTGCATGTTTGAGTACTTGGGAGTTTGGTGCCTAGGTGACTTCTAGGACTTGAAGTCCATCCTGAGTTGGAGCAGAAATATATAGGGAAAACTGACATTTGTTGCACATAGGCATGATTTTAATTTTTTCCCTGCTAGTCCGGCTTCAGTTCATGTAAGGAACAGTTGCGGATGCTAATGAATCTTCTTCCTCTATTCCAGAAAACTCGGGCTTATTTGCAAGCATCCAGAGCCAAGTAATCTTCAAGAGACCATTTCAGAAGAATCAGAGTCTCTGTAATGTGTGTTTGTGTGACTGGTGATATTCAGTTCAACAGCAACAGTAGGCTGCTTGCTGTGAGATCTAGATCTCTTTTTTTCCAAACAGGATTAAGTACAAAATAAAACCTAAATCTGTTTTGTTTGCTTGTTTTCTGATGAGGGATGAAATGCACAAAAAAGAATAGAGGTCATCTTATGATTTCTGTTGTGTGGAGTGGTTTTCTGTTTTGTTGTTGTGATTGTTTTAAATTTAAGTGTAGAAAAAGAGCTTGTGCCACCAAAAAGAAACTTTGTCAGAAAAGGTGGACATCCTGATTGTGAAGCATTTCAAGCAAGGATAGTTTTTAGGGCTGTTTTCTTAGCCAACCTGCATGGGCAAACTCTGCCTTCCCTGGTATGCTCTCATCAGTAACTAAAGCCAGTGCTTCAGTTGACCATAGATTGTGGTTTCAGCTTTCCTCCGACTAGACTGAAGAGCAGGGAGATGTCTGGCTGCAGGTGAAGAGTGCCCCTTGCTAGGAGCAGGTCTGGGGGAGACCAAGAGACCACATTTCACGTTTATTCATAGAATCATAGAATGGCCTGGGTTGAGAAGGACCATAATGATCATCCAGTTTCAACATCCCTGCTGTGTGCAGGGTCACCAGCCACCAGACCAGGCTGCCCAGAGCCACATCCAGCCTGGCCTTGAATGCCTCCAGGAATGGGGCATCCACAACCCCCTTGGGCAACCTGTTCCAGTGCATCACCACCCTCTGTGTGAAAATCTTCCTCCTAACATCTAACCTAAACCACCCTTGTCTCAGTTTAAAACCATTCCCCCTTGTTGTATCACTCTCCAGCCTTGTAAACAGCTGTTTCTTTTCCTGTTTATATGCTCCCTTTAAGTACTGGAAGGTTATTTGTTCCTGTGACTGAGGTGCATTTTTCTGCCCCTTGAGTCTAAGATGTGAAACTTCAGGGTTTGCTCAGCAGTTGTGGATATCGTGGCCATCAACACAGATAACAAGTCAACATTCCGAGCTTTTCTATAAACTTGGTGTTTAGATACAAATGCTGAAAGAGCATAAAGCCTGGTGTCACTGCAGTTGTATCATCCATTCATTTACATGGCTTCTCAGCCAGTGCAGGGCAGCCCTATCAATAGTGAAAGCTATTGTGAAATTAATTGTAAGTGCTAACCGGGATTTTTGGATGAAATTCTAGGAGCTATGCAGCCTGTGAAATCATTTTATGTGCTGTCATGGCCAATAGTGTGACTGGGAAGTGAAAGGAAAGGAATTAGCTAACAGGGATGCAGATAGCAGCCTTCTTAGGGTCCATATGTTTTACATGATACAGAGCTCCCCTTCCAGCAAGGAGACAGAAGGGGATTTACCAAGCTAGGAAATAACTGAAGTCACTCTGAAACGTTCTTAAGTGCTGCTCAGGGTGACACAGTGTGTGGTCTTCCTGGGCAGAACTGCCTTTCCCTCCAAATGGCAGCATCAGATATTTCAGTGCAAGCGTGTGTGGATAAACTGTGCTTTTGTGGCATGTGAAGGGCACTTTGGTGTAGGAGGTTCTGTATGTATTTTATAATCTTAATCTGTGATGACTTTAGCAGAGCTGTTCAGATTCCAAGTCAGAATTCCAAAGCAGGATGAGGTTTGTACCTGTTTTTTATTAACTATGTTACCAGCTAAACAACAGTAACAAAACTGCATACATTTGATGGCAATGTGGACCTTTGGTGCAAAAATGATAATAGTTGGTAACAGTTCTATGGTCACAGAAGTGCAGATCAAGCTCTCCATGTCCCCTGGAAGCCCTTCTGCTTGTCTGGGAGGATAGAGAAACCGGGTGGCCCTTGAGATGTGCAAACATCCATCAGGATCTTCGGGCTTTGATAGAGCTTTGACTGACTGTGCACTTTAACCCTGTGCTTCCGTGCGTTCTGGATGAAAAGAGTGGCTGCACTGTGCCTCACCAGCTACCGGCAGAGCGGCTCCTGACAGCAGTGCAGGAAGGTCATGGGGCTGGGGGTCTGAACTTGGCAACCACAAGGGCAGAATCGTGCTGAGGGTGGTCTAACTTTCAGAGCAGATCAAGGATGTGCTGATTGTCTTCAATTTGTTGGTTAATGGTGTCTGAGCGGCTTTGTGAGTAATAGACTTGGCAATTGGTTCAGATACAGAAATTCATGTAGAAGTGCAGACTAATTACTGAGCATGGGTTGAAGGCTGCTCCCTTGAAAAAAGCATAAGTCTGTATTTTCTAATGCTGCTGCCATTGAGCAGTCAGAACTAAACAGGCAATAAATTCGGCATTTGCGCCAAAACCATTCTGTACCTTCTAATGAATTTGAAGGCAATTTCTGTTGCATGTTATGAAGACTTATTCTGGAGAAGCTCTGTAAGGAAATGTTTCTGTGCAGTGAAAGTGGTAGTGAAAGCTTCTGCAAAATCAGAGGTATGGTTTTGATGCCTGTGTGGGCGATTCAGCAGAAAGCTTCAGGGCTCTGGAGGAGCAAAGCTGCAGTGAGGGATTGTGACCAACCTTTGAGCAAGGAGAGAGAGGAAAGGGAAATACCAGAAGCCAAAACACAGAGTGGTGATTTTTCAAGTGCTCTGAATTTCCTCTGTCAAGATTTGGATCAGCAGATGCAATTTGTTTCATAATTTAATTTTTGACACACACCCAGTAAATAGGCATTAAAATGTCATGGCCAGGTTAGGGACTTTGGTATTAGCAAATATGTTGCTCTGTCTTTTCCTCTCCTCACCTGTAGGCCATACCTGTGTGCTGGCAGCTCCAGGCTGGAGCCTGGGCTTGGAGCACCCTGCAGCAGTCTTGAGGTCAGGTAGAGATTCCAACCCCCCCCCCATGTGAGCAGAGCTGGCCGGGGTCTGCAGGGAGAACCAGCAGTACATGTGCTTCCTATTAGCTCTGAAAACAGGAACATCTGAGGGAGGCATGGATGGCGTGCTGGCTCTGCTCAGCAGCAGGAGAGCCTGTGACAGATTGCTCTGGGCAGGCAGATGCTCTCCGTTATATGCTGAAACAGGGAGCAAATATGCATAAAATCCAGCTCGGAACAACAGGAGGCAGGCAGCAAAGGCTGTCTTAGATTTTCTCCTCCTCTTCCTGCCTCAGTGGGAGCTTTTTGAAGGAAGGTGAAGGCGAGGGGACCTTTATCCTCAGGCAGCAGCAGAGCAGTGCTGAGGAGAAGCACTACTGAGGACAACAGGAGATTCCCCATTGAGTTGCTCATATGGGTTTCACTTCAAGAGCAATGGAAAGCAAGCCAGTGGTAAACATAGTATTTACAGTGTGTTTGCTAGAGGGGAAAATAAAAGGAAAACAAGTGAGGGGAAAGACTGTGGTTTGAGTAGTTAGTGTGAAAGCAGAGCCAGCAGACCAGCTCCTGTGGCCCACTCTGTTCAGGCAGGGGGTTGGTCCAGGTGACCCTGAGGGCTCTTCCCACCTTATCTGTGCTGTGATTTGTGGCATTAGTTAAATGAGGGTAGATGCTACAGTGTGGCCTTGTTAAATCAGAGCGGCTCATTGAGGGGTTGTTCTCCTTATCTCTCTGCACTACCAAGGTGGTCTGGTAGCTTAACGCATCTGCTTCTGAGCAAAGCAGATATGTCTGTACCATATGGTGAGCGGTGGGGAGGAACATGGGTCATCAATCCCCCAAAGGTGGGTGTTCGTTGTCAGCAGGCTGCCTGTGCTCCCAGCCAGAGGAGATAAAAGGGCAGATGGGAGGAATTACCATCTTCAGGGGTATTGATGTCTTTTGTCATGAATTACAATTTGTGGTTTCTGAGGTTCTGCAGAAAGGTTTAAGTGCATTAGGAAATCATTCAAGCTCATGTTAGCAAGGTCACGCTGGTGGTTCTGCTGAGCATGTGAGAACTTGGCCGGTGGCATTAGGGCAGCTGGGGTCAGAGGTTCGCAGTGGCGCTGACACGCAGCTCTCAGCGGGGATCGGCTCCCGCCACATTAAAAGCAACTCAGACGTGACCTGCGCGGTTGTGGTGCAGACGAGGCCTCCCAGGCAGTGTGGGGCACGGGAAGGCAGTGGGGCAAGGACTGGCTCTCTGAACCCGCACAGTTGGTATTGCTCCATGAACTGGGCTGCTGTACCCGAGGGTGGCACAAATGAATGTTTGAACGTGTTTGTTCTCCTCTAGATGACACATCTCTCTCTATTTTCTGTGGCCCGTTATTTTGTTGTTGCTCTGCTTCTCCCTCTCTCTCCCTCTCTCCCTGCCCCTCTTTTCCCTATGCTTGTTCCTTTGCACGTACAAAATCTTTGCTATTGAGTCTGAAGAACTATTGCTTCTATTCACACGTGGCCAAACCTTGCTGGATTTCCCCAGAAGACAAGCAGGTGGTGCCTACTCTAAAAATAAAAACAACAAAAAATACGACAGATCAGGCATTATTTTTATTTTCTTATAAATGACTAAAGTTCAATTAAATAACTGATTAAAACTTCAGATGGCAAACAAGTTCTAGATGTTTCAGAGAAATACCTGAAGAAAAGGAAGGGGTAGCAAATCTTCAGAGGAGAATTTATTAATTGTTGTACAAAGACCTTGGCTGCATATAAATGTAAGGATGTGAGATGTCCTGCTGCTTGGATTTTTAGTAAGGAAAATGATGCTGGATACAAAGGATCAGGACCCAGTTTGGGGCTATGAAGAGCCCCAGTCACTTAATTCATTGACTTTTTATAAACCTAGAAGAAAGCACTTGTTCTTCGTAGAACAGAAGTTTATTTTCGGTATCCGGTTTTTACTTATCTTTTTTACTTTCAGGCAATTGATGGAGCATCTTTGTGTTCCAAAAACTTCCCAAAAGGGTTCAGTTCAGCTGTAGACAGTTTTATGATTTTTTTAAAATGAACTTTATTATGAAATGAATGAAAACTATTGTATGCACTTTTTCTGGGAACAGACTAGAGCTACTCCAGCAGGAAAACCTTGTATTAATGTGAGAGATAATGTGAAGGTATGAAAGGAATCTTTCTGACTGCTGGCAGGCATGAAGGTATTTGGAAGTGTTGTATAGTGAATACATCATCAGCCAAATGCTTTGAATTCTGGCCCTGCTGATGGCTTTGAGGAAATTAGACGCTGACTTATGCTTAAAATGCAGAGGATGATACTGTCAGTGTGCTGTGGGTCTGTGTGCACGGAACTGGGTGTTTGGTTGCCAGCAGGAATCAGACTTCTTGCTGGAAAGTTTCAGTCTTCCTACCAGTCAGAAGGGCTGCCTAGAAAGCTTTACTGCAAAGCATGTTGTCCTGGGGTGGAGCATCTTCATCCAGCTGGTCGGATGAACCCTGTTGTGTGTTGGAGCAAGCTGCAGTGTGACTCCATGTTCTGGCAGCTGCAGGTATGAATGAAGGCAGGGAAAAGAGTTTTAATGAAATGTGGCAAGGCTTCATTCAGGAAGCTCAGTTTTCATTAGGGAAAGTAGTTTTTGTGAAGTCTGAGTTTAATCTCGAATGATGTTTTCATTTATAGTTGAACTGAACTATTCAAATTTCCTGAACTGCAAAGGATTGATATCTTTATAGTTCATGATTTGTTAATTTCTGGAATGAAAAAGCTCAATCAAAAATAAGAGTTACAATAGAACTAAATTTTCAAACTGCAGCTTCGAAGTGCAAAGTGTAAAAGGAGTATGGAGCATTGTTTCATGCTGTTCTGCAGATGACTGCAAGTCATGTCTGCTTTGTCAAGTCACAGTTGTCATGTAAGTTGTTTTTAATGGGAAGGAAGGAGTCTCGCCCCACTGCACTTGAGTAGAGAGTAGTCCAAATAAGTGGAAGTTGTTCTGTTGTTTTAAACACAGGAAATATGGTTACATTTAATCCCATTTATTATGAGAGGATTAGAATCCTGCTTCTGTGCAATGAGTGCTATGCTCTAATCCGAGCTCGGGTTGGGAAAAGGGAAATGGGGGAAATAATCTTTATTCTTGTAGAATACTCCTTGACAATAAAACGTGAGCCATCGTTGAAAATGCCGCTTCCCAACTCTATTACTTGAGGTGGCAGGCAGTAGGGAGCTATCATTTCAACATCCCTAGTTTGCCTGGGGTTTCTGTGAAACTAGTGGTTCTTTCCATCATCAGCCTGGTGTGATGGTAAGGTCTGGTCCAGGTGCTCTCTGATGCTCCCTGTTGTTGATGTGGATCAACCTCTCTAATGCCATGTGGAACTCCTGCTGTTCTCACCCTGAAGTACTGTGCGTAAAGCCTCTGCCTCTCTTTACCTGTCAGGGAAGCTGTGCACAGTTCCTCCCTAGCTGGAGGGTCTTCCAACATGTTCAACATCTGCCAGCTCTCAGCTACTCCTGTGTTGATCTGCAGTTGATCTGTGTACTTCTAATAAGTCCCATGTACATACATTCCCTCCTGCTTCACATTTGCAGTTGAAATGCTTCAGCATCCTGTGTTTTCTAAGTTAATTCCATTGATGAATGTGTTCAGCATGGAAAGAGTTGGGGAAATTGGGAGACTTATTTTCTTTAGTTATCTCTAGTTCTGTCCTGTCAGGCAGGAGTAAGACTTGCTCAAGGTTTTGAAGGACAGGGCAACACTGAAAAAACAAGCAACTTTTTTGCTAGTGGAGCTGTCTGAAAAGCTGGCAAAAAGCCCTAAAGGAGGATATCAAAACATCAACTACAGACTAAATGCTTTGTGGTTGTTTGTGCTCAGAGCTGAGATTATTTTCACCTGACAGTTGGTCTCAGTACAAGTGACTGCAACACAAAAAACTCAGTTGCAAAAATGCAAAGCAGTAAACAGCAGTTATTGCTGAAACTTGAGATGCTGCATCTGTGCTGTATCGCATATCAAAATAGCAGCACCATTCAGAATCCAGCCTTTCACTTCATCTGCAAAACAGCCAGGTCCATCTTCACTGTCATCCCAACTTGGATTCTTTGTGTGGGTCAATGGGAGATCAAAGTAAAATTTCACCAAGCTAAAGATGAAACGAAAGTGAATGTTAACCATTTAGCTTGGTGAAATTTTTGTTGACCGTTCACTTTCCATGGTTAATTCCTCAACTACTCTCAGGTACAATGTAAAATGCCTGATCTTTCTCTCCTACAGACAGCCCTATGCATCAGCTCCTGCCACTCACAAAAACAGACTGGATTAAATGCAAAACTAGTTGGAATTTGTTGCTGTGAATTTCCATTTGGTTTCATTGCACCATGCTGGTTTCGAGAGCTGGGTCTGCACTGAACTCCCCTCTCCTCTTTCTAGCAGTGGTTGTGTCTCAAGTTCTGATGAACGTCATATTGTTTTATTTTTGCCCTTTGCTTCAACCACTCTGAACTGCCTTCTGCTGAAGCCTGCATATTTAACTACTGATTTCATGAGGAATGTAATGGTGCACATGGACAGTATAAATGTATTTTATCTCAACTCATTGGCCTACTTGCTTCTCCTCTTTGTTACGTAATGCAGTGGTCTGGCAGCTACTGGTTTTCCAAGGAACATGTGGTTATCCAAAATTCTCTCCGTGCTTCTTTAGTCACTTAACCTGAATTGTGAAGGTGTTTCTAAAATTCTGGGAGACGGACTGTGTGCAGCTGTGTGCACGCATATGGAAAGCAGACGTGAGTTGACATTTGGTTTTCCTGGCCCACGGTAACCACTGCAACCCAAGCATGAAGATTTAGATGGGAAAGCAACTGTATTCAACACAGCTGTTTCAGCTCCATTCCTTTTGTGCGGTATTTCATGAGGAAAGCACAGCACGTACTTGCCTAGTATTGCTGTGATGACATCCAGTCGCAGGCTGCTGAGTGAGGCAGTGATGGGGCAAACACAAAATCACACGAGATGTTTGTGGTCTGCTGTTAGGTATGACCTTGCCCACAAGACAAGTGACCTTATAGGGGCAGTGTAGACATATCTCCTGACCTTGTGGTAATGCTCCTGAGTCTTTCCCCAGGGAGCATGCTTGTGCTGTACTTTTGCTGTGTGTCCCACTGGTCTGTCTAAGCCGTGCATGCAGTGCATGCGGTGTCTTTCTACATGGAATCTATTCCACAGGTTCATAGCTGCTTTTAGGGGGTATTTTAAGTCTTGTTCAGTGTGCCCTGTAGGTTAGATATTAGGAGGAAATTTTTAATTCAGAGGGTGGTGATGCACTGGAACAGGTTGCCCAAGGAGGTTGCGGACGCCCCATCCCTGGAGGCATTCAAGGCCAGACTGGATGTGGCTCTGGGCAGCCTGGTCTGGTGGCTGGTGACCCTGCACACAGCAGGGGCGTTGAAACTGGATGATCATTATGGTCCTTCTCAACCCAGGCCATTCTACGAGTCTATGTTTCTTCTCCTCCCAGCTTTTGGGAGGGAAGATGTGAACATTTTGCCTGAGGTAAGCAGCCTTGTGGAGAAGGAGGCAAAGGGGAGGACTGCATGGTGAGGAAGCGTTTTACACACACAGTGTAGGGCACTCCTCACCACGGGATGGTCTTGACTTTGTGGCAGGTTGCACAGCGGGGGAATGCAAAGGGCTGTTTGGCCCTGAGATTTCTTTCCTGGGGCTCCTGGTTACACTAAGGCTGTAACAGAACAAATTGGCCCAACTACACTGGTGGGGATCCAACGTTGGGAATGTATAGATGCTAGCACTAGGTACAGACAGGGGAAAGAAAGAAGGGAGAACCAGTTTGTGGGCTTGAAATCAGAGGAGACAGAGGTAAAAGTGAAATGCCAGAGAGAGGAAAATAACATAGGAGATTGGCAGGTATGAGAAGAAAGCAAAAGATGCTGAGAATTCAGATGTTGAGAAGAGCAGCAGGGAATGTAATTAGCAAGGCATACAAGGAAGCTTAATGCAGGCACTAAGGTGTGAATGAGCAGGGAAGCCTGAGAAAGATCTAAGTGCAGGATGCAGAAAAACCTTAAAACTCAAAAGAGGGTGAAAGGTGTATGAGAAAAAACTGTCTAAAATTGTAATACTTTCCAAATCAGTGTCACTGACAAGTCACAAACAAAGCAAAGCCAGTACAAGAATAATTTTATTTAATATTTTGGTAACACGATGAATCATCTCAGAATGACCATACAAGTTAGCTCACTGAACAAACTGCAACACATTCTAACTGGGTGCTACTAAATTGGAGTAACTTTGCAGGTTAAATGAGGCACTAATTGGCCAACAGCAATATAATTTGTGACCCCGACAGATGTGAGCAGTGTGAGTGGAAGCTGCATTAGTAGCCAATGAGTAGTTAAAGCTTTTGGAAGAGTACAAAACTGCAAAAGCTTTTTTTTAATTAAAATAATAATTAGTGATCTTTGAATTAGACTAACTATTCAGTTGTAGGTTATATCCTCTATACTTTTTTTTTTTTAAAAATGATATAAAGGTACGAAGAAAACTGTCTTGCTACAAATGGATCTAATGTAGATCTCCATATGAAAATGCTGAATATCATATAAAGCTTTTCACAGGTATAGGCTAAGTTCTGGGATATCACAGACATGTAATTCAGAAAAACACCTGAGGTTACTCCTTTTGCATGGAAGAGGGTTTTTTTTTTTAGCTTTGAAAAAAGAGGATCAATGCCATTTAAAATCAGAGATGTTCAACAGGTGTAGCAGTACTACATGGGGGTATGGAACAATACTTTTAGACTTAGTTCAGGTTATTAAAATCAATAGTGAAGTTTCTATTTGAGAAGGCCATGATGGTACCACTAAGCCAGCTCTTACCTCTGTCAGCATGAGTACTGTCACTGCTGCCAACAGGATGAAGACTGGCTATCTATGAGATGCACATCTGCACTTGCTAGGGTCTCAGCACAGCTACTTTATATTTTAGCCCTTATTTTTCTACGTCTACTAAAACCTTATTTTGTCCTTGATCACACTAAGTCTTCTGAGATGCTCTCATTTCTGATAGATCTTGTATGTAACTGAAGGCGATCTGTATCTCCTAGGAAATATCCAACACTTCTCAAAATCAGGCATTTAGATGTGACAGTTCCTTCTTTAGAGAAATACATGCTGCTTTGTGTGCACAAACATTAGCCAGATGTTTAAGGCTCTGAAGTTTCAAGTATATATTCTACTTCAAAACAGTAGTGATTTTTTTCTTAACTTGATGACTTTTGCCTCAAAAAAAAAGTTGGAAGTTCTTTTTTATTTATTTTTTTTTGCTCAATTTAATTTGCTCAGTTATTCAGGACACAATATGTTAGCTTTCTTCCTGAGGCTTTGTTTCAAGCAAATCATGCTAAAAGGATACAGTTAATTTAGGATAATAGCATTAAACTTGAGCTAACAGACTGACCAGTGGGCCAGGCTGTATGTGCTGCGTGCATTACTTGAGGCTTGTGATATGAGGGTTTCAATGCAGAACCTCAAATTGTTATTTCTACGTACCTTGGCACACATGAATCTATATCAGACTTACCTACGTGCTGAAGAACAGGTCATTTACTCTTTGCTAGAAAGACACAAAGTTCAGCTTTTCCTTTACAACAGCTTTCTAATTCAAATATCTATTTCATTCATACTAATGAATATATCAGCACATGCATTATATCACGCTTACCACTTGATGATGTATCAAATCTGATCTTTCTTTTCAAGCTTCAATGACAAGTTACTGTACTGGGACATTCTGTTTGTTCTCACATAAAATACGAATGGTATTTTAAAAGGTTGTGCTCAAAAGCAAGTAATTTTTAAGGCATTTATGTAAACACTTTGGAAAGCTAAAGGCAAGATTTTACATTGGCATTTTACAAAAAATCATTTAAACATGTATTCTGAAGGCATTAATACACATCCCAGCAGTCACAACATGGGACTTGCCGTATGCTTACAGCAGGTTGCAGTAGAATGAATTCAGAGAGAGGCTGCAGTGTTCAAAGCATTGTCTTGTTTTTGTGTTCTGCTTTGTTTTTATAAGGAATTTTACTTTGGGATGTGGAGTCACTGAAGGCAAACTTAGAGTTAAGGCAGAGTGCATGGAGACATGGTGAGGATTGCACCCGCAGTTTCCAGAGATGCTCCAACCAGTCAGTGGATAAAGTGTGCTTTACAATGGCAGCTTTGTGAACACGCAAGAAAATGAAAGGCTTACTTTCAAATGGCATATGTTTTATCATTTAGTACATTAAATCATCCCCCTGGCTCTCCCTCTAGAATTAAAGAGGACTGAATTATGACTTGTGAAGTTTTCCTTCCTGCTCTTGTACCTTCAACGTTGGCTGTTTTCCAAAAAGGTCAGCAAAACAAAGCAAACTATAACTTATGTAATTCTAAAAAGAGAGGAGCATCTTTCAAGGCTCGGCTCGGCGCTTAGGTGTTTGCCGACGGCTGATTTTCGTTGGCTGTTTTCTCTGCTTGCAGTCTTTGGACAGCCTTATCAAGCAAATCCATAGTATCTCTAAGTGTGACATTCAAGGTGAACGGCTTGGGTTTGATGGTCAACCCGTAAGTGTAGTCCATTTTAGGATCCTCGTTTGGATTAGCAGTGAAATGGCACTGATGCACGAGAATGGAAGTAAAGAGAAACAGCTGCACCTTGGATAATTCCTCTCCAATACACCGCCGTTTCCCCATTGAGAAAATCATCACACTGCTGGTGAGATCTTTATTGATGAAGCCGTTCTCATCCAGGAATCTCGTTGGATCAAAATCCTCTGGGTTGGACCACTTAGCTGGATCGTGATTCACTGACCACTGATTGACAAATATGACAGTGTCCTTGGGAATGAGGTAGCCCATGATGAACGTGTTGGTCGTGGTGGCGTGAGGGATGGTAACAGGCACGAAGCTGCTGAAACGCATGGATTCGTACAGGAAAGCCACGATATAGGGCAAGTGAGGCTGATCTTCAGCACAGGGCAGGCGGTCTCTCCCAACAATCCTGTCCACTTCTTCTTGCATTTTAGCCTGCACTTTTGGATACCTGTCATTTAAAGTAAGCATGTGTACATATGGAATGCTGTCAGAGGGTTTCATTTTTTTAAAACAGCACATGCTCTCAACACTTCTCACAGAGTCTCACCCCTCCTCTACATTGCGCAGTCTGAGCAAAGCTTAAATTTGCAAGAACATGCAAATCTTGACAGAAGACTGAGGGAGGGATTCAAGTTTTCTACACAATAGTGTCATTTGGCTTTGCTCAGTTTTTTCCTTAATGTCACACGTAATCAATTTTAAATGTAAAAAGTGAAATAACATCCTGAAACGGAATGTTCTGACCCAATTTTGAAAATCCATTCTATAGCAAAGATTACCTCTGTCCTCAATTTGGGGCTTTCTGTCAGAAGGGGAACTTGGTGTTTTGTCTCTGCATGTGGCTTCTTTTAGCTAGCAGGAAGTTTACCAAAGGTGTACGGCATACAGAGGGAACCGACCATTCCCTGCACTGCTCATAACTGTCAGGACAGCTTTGGGAACATCCCACTCAGGGGTTGTTTACGCTTCTACAATTACTATCAAAATGTTTTCTTTACAGTGTATTTAAAGACCACCGTCTTGCAGTATGCCAGACTGTCCAGACTTCACGTTAAGCAAGCACCATCCAAATATTCGTGCATTTTCCCTTAGCTCTGCCTGGGCGCTTCTGGGGAGCTTTCCCCAGGTCACGCAATCCTGGCGCAGGCACACGTTACGGGCAGCAGCATAATAGCGGGCTTGTAACCCAGTGCACGAACTCTTTATCTCCCCTAAGCGGCTGTTATCCTGTTCCTATGATCTCCTTGATCTTGACCTGCTAAAATCCGTTGCTTTCGGCTTTTACTCCGCTGCCTTTTTGCCAGCCGCTCCTTATGCAACGTTACCAGAGTAGGTTTTGTATTATTATTTTTTTAATTATTATTATTTTCTGGCCGGCTTCCCAGAGCCCCCGTGTTAACTAACGGCCCCCTTTTCCCCGCGACCCCCCTTGCCCCCGTGCCCCGCCGCCGCTGCAGGAGCGGAGCGGAGCGGAGCGCCCACCTGATGAGGAAGATGAGGAGCCAGAGCAGCGCCGTGGAGAGCGTGTCCTGGCTGGCGCCGAAGATGTCGGTGACGGTGGCGGGCACGTGCTCGAGCTGCAGCCGCGGCTGCTCGCGCTGCAGGCGGATGAAGGCGTCCATCATGTCGCGGGGGGCCGCCCCCGGGCGCAGGCTGCGCTGGTGCTGCAGGAACTTGCCGCGGACGAAGCCGTAGAAGTCGCGGTTGAGGTCGCGGAAGGCGCGGTAGGCGGCGCGCACGGGGCTGGGGAAGCGCTGCAGCCAGGGCAGCGCGTCCACCAGGCTGCCGGCGCCCACGGCGCGCCCGAACTGCTCGTTGCGGCCCACCAGGCGCAGGAACTCGCCGTCGCCGTGGCTGTAGCGGCGGCCGAAGCAGAGCGCGCTCATCACGTTGGCCACCGCCACCACCAGCACCCGCGACGGGTCGAGGAAGGCGCCGCCCGCGCTGCCCCGCACCAGCAGCGCCACCAGCGCTCGCGCCTCGCCCAGCAGGTGCCGTTCCAGCAGGCGGCGCGTGGCCGGGCTGCCGGTGGAGAAGGCGCGCACCGTGGCGTGCGCCGCGCGGCGGTGCAGCTTCCAGAGCTCCGAGTAGCCGCCGAAGGCCAGGCTGCGCCCGCCCGACACCAGGCGGAACGAGGGGAAAGCCGGCCGGCCGGCGAAGGCGGCCCCCTGGCGGACGAGCGCCTGGCGGATGGCGCTCTCGCCGTTCAGCACCACCACGGGCCAGCGCCCCAGGCGCAGCTGGAACACGGCGCCGTACGTGCTGGCCAGGCGCGCGAAGGAGAGGTGCGGGGCGCTGCCCAGCTGCGCCGCGTTCCCGATCAGCGGCCACGGGAAGGGGCCCGGGGGCGCCCGGCGCTCGCCCAGCCGCCGCCGACCCCGCCGCTGCAGGAGGAGCTTGCCCAGGTGCACGGCGGCGAGCAGGCACAGTAGGAGCAGCAGGGAACTCTGCAGGGGCGGGGTGCCGCGCAGGGCTTCCCCGAGCCTCTCGAGGGCCATGCTGCGAGGAAAGGGAAAAAGGGGACGGTCGGCGGGCGACGTCCCCCGCGCGGACCCGGGCGAGCGAGGGAAAGCGCCCGACCCGCTCCCGTGTGCGAACTGGGAGCCGATCGATAGGCGTGGGACGGTAGCGCGCTTAGCGGCTGAGCCGTCGCTCTGCTCACCGGCAGGGCAGGTCCGCGGCAGCGGATGCGGCTGAGGAAGGCGCGGGGGGAGGCGAGAGGGATGCTCCCGCCCGTCCCGCCGCCCGCAGCCGGCTTCGTCCCGGGCGGAGCAGCGGGATGCCCGCGCTCCCGGAGCGGCTGTCGGTACCGCTGCCGCTGCTCGCTGCCGCCCGGTTGAGGCAGCGAGGAGAGGGAGGAGGGAGAGCGGCTGTTCCGCGAACTGACCTGTTGCACGCTGCTTCCATCGGAGGTCTCGGGGAGGGTGGAGCGGAACCGGGCAGCGGTGGCTGTGACGGGCGGGGAGCGCGGCGGCGTTGGCGTTCAGATCACGGGCTCTGGGAAACTCATCAGCTTCCCCTCCTCCGCCTGCTCCCGTCACCCGGAGCTCGGCGGGTCGTGCGCAAGCAGACGCCGGTGGCACTCGCTCCTAGCATGGAGCCGCCGTCACCTTCCCGGAGCTTCAGTCCCTCGGAGCCTCGCGGTGCCCGCGATCACCTGCGCGGCGCTACCGCTTGCTGGCTCGGGGCAGGGCGGGTGCAAGCGGCTCAGGGGATGACGGGGGGTCCGAGGCTGAGCCGGAGCGGCAGCGGCCGCGCCTGGGCTCTTGGCATCGCCGCTCGCGCCTTTAAACCCGCGGCATCCGCGGTGCGCGGCGCGGTGCGGGCGTGCCGCAGACGGCCCCGCTGACAAATCGCCGCTGCCCGGCCCTTCCCCTGGCTCGAGGGGTCGCCGCTATTTGCCAGCTGCCCTTGGGGCCTCGCCAAGCGGAGCGGCTGAGCCGCGGATGCTTTTATGGCCCGGACCCAAAGTTTCGGCGTCGGAGCCTCAGGGAGGGAAGCGGGGTGGCGGGCGGGCTCGCCGCCCCCTGTGTCAGGAGGCAACGTCTCGCCTGCATCTTGGGGGCTGAGGGAGCTGGAGAGCTTCCCCTCCTCCGCCTGTCGCCTCCCCGTTGCGTGCGGAGTTTGCATTGCGTGAGCCGGGGCTGGAAAGCCTCCAGCCATCTCCTCCCCGGGCCCCTACCCCTCCTCGCAATACCTGACACCGGCTCGGGGGGAAGGCGGCGGGGAAGCGCCGGGCGGCCAGCACCCGGGCAGTCCCGCTGCCCTTCGGCCTCCTCCCCGCTGCTCGCCCTCCTTTCCCTCCCGCTCCCGGTGCTTTCTTGCTCTGAAAGCCGCCCCGGGAAGATGCCGATCTCCGAGCCCGCCGGGTTCCAGGCGTCCTGGAGGGGGAACCGGGGCCGCATCCCCACCCGCCCTTGCGTAAAGGAAACCCTTCCCCAGGAGGTCAGAAAGGCCGTGATTTGTAGTTGTGCCGAACAAGACTAAAAACTAAAACTTTTTCAGATGTTATACAGTCACATCGTGAGAAGGAGAAAAAGGTGTTTGGTAGCATTTCGGGATTAGGCAAAATTAGATGCTGGGAGTCAGCCCAACCCAGAGCACGATCCCAGGCCTGGCTGGGGTTCTGCTGCTTCTGATTTTGCTAAGTGCAACCCTTTCTGCTGTCACTGTCTCAGGCTCCAGGGCAGTAATACTACTACCCAAACCAGCATCAGCCACTTCTCTCTGCACGTCTCCAAACTCCTGTCTGTCTGCCTCAGTACACATTGTGCTTCTTCCTGTTCCTGCCACTGTCAAGGGGCACTGACAGGGGTGTCAGAATGTTTTCCCACCAGTTCCAGAAGAAGCCAACTTCCTTTCTCCCAGCCCCATCTCTGGGTGAACTGAAGGATGCCACAAGCCGGCCCCACGCATGGTCCAGCTTCAAAAAGCAGCAACAGACAGCTCTGTCCCTACAGCACAAGAGTTGGGACGAGCTTGGAGAGAGACCTCGAGCTTTGATCTCCCCCACGGCACCATATGATTGAAAACTGATTTCCCACAATGTCACTGCTCAGCAATGGCAAAGTGGCCTGTCCCACCCTGACAGCCATCCCTCCTGCCTTCATCAGTCGCATGCTGGAGAACGCAGGACTTCTCCCTGCAGGCTGCTCTGGGTGCTGCAGCAGGCAGTAAGGACTTAGCTTGGAGCAGTTACCAGAGTTCTGGATTATAGTGTTGGGCAGTTGCCATCGCTAGCAGGCAAACTTGCCTTTTCCTGGTAACTGTGAGAGTCAGTTACCTAAAACTCAGGCATTACAGCTTTTTGTAGAAAGTCCCCAAATCCTTTCTTGGAGGCATCACTCGCACTAGCTGTGTTGCTCTCACAGTTAGGCATTGCCATTTACTTTGGAGCAAACAGAAGAGATTCCATTCCAGCTCCCATGTAAATACTCTGTTATGATAGTACCCTGATGGCCCTGTGCTGTACTAACAGGGTGTCTGCAGTCTCAGGCTAGTACCCCATTTCAGCTAGAGCATTATGATGCCTGTATGAAATAAATGTTCACCCAGTTTTCTAGGCTTTGATTTTATATGCCCTTGATTGGTTCCTTAATTAATCAGGCACAGCTTGAATAAAACATCACACCTGTGTATTAGGGTAGTGCAAAAAAGCAGGCAGGGGATGATTGGGCCCTTGGTCTCAGTAATATTCCATTAATTGCCCTCCTGCCTAGCACTTTATTCACTCATAACTTTTCTTCTTATGTTTGTAGAAGTGTAGAAATTCAGAATCACTCCAAGATAATGCATGTTTCTTTTCTCCAAATTCTGATGCCTTAATGCCGGTACGGGTCCTAATGAAGGCAGCCACAGATTTCTGAGGTTAAGATAGTTTTGTTCAGGATCCAAGACTGAATCACTGAAAATGTACACTGCCTAAAGTGAATTATTTCTGAGTCCCTACTTTATGTATGGTATGGAAGAGGAAAGGAGTTGAAGGGGCAGAAGTGGGTGGGTTTGAGATTAAGAGAAAGGAATTCAGGCTTAATCTGTTAAAAATCCTGATTGATTTGACAGGAATGCCAGACGGAGAGGCTGGCAGAGTCTGTGGAGACATCAGTACCTCTGCAGCTCCAACTGGAGGTGCTTTTTGTAGGCAGACATGGGGGGCCTTGTTCTGGAGATGAAAGTTTAGTAAAGGGAGAATAAGTGCAAAATCTGGAGAGTCTTCATTTGTCTTTTGAGAGGAAATTCTTAGCTCTCTGCCACACTCCTCCCTTTTTAAAGAAACCCCCTTAACGGGGTTTTGCACGTGTTAAGAGCTATGTACCTAAATAAGGGTTTGCAGACTCAGTTCTCAGTTTTTCTTCTGTGACAGCCATTGGCTGCTTTTTTGGGTACTGGCAAGGTCAGCTAGGATCCGCTGCACATAAATCCTCTTGAGCAGCAACTGGAATTTCTCAAGGACTTGTCATTGTCTCATTTGCTTTCCCTACCTCTTGCTTTTGCAGCTTGCCATGGAGAACCCACCTATTCGGAGTTCCTTTGGCTCTTTCCCGTACCTGGGTGCTCACTCTTTGTTTTATTAATTCCTGAGGCGGGTTATACAATGGTTGAGCAATGCTTTATCCTGGGATTGCTTCAGTACAGAGCTTGTACAAATTGTTTACAGTTTATAGAGCGATCCAACCCATTCTTCATTAAACAATCCCGTGGAAATATTGTTTCCGATTGTCTGTTCCTGAATGTTGCACAATACTCTATAAGATGAAGAAACAAATAGCGTCACTGTAAAGCACAAAGTGCTTGGAAACGTAAATGCAATATTGTTTCAGACTGCTTAAAATTTTGCAGGCATTCATAGGTATCTCTGGAGCTTGATTCTAATCTCAATAAACTGTTGGAGATGAGAAAAATTGCCGTTAAACCATGTACACTTCTGCTCTTACAGCAGTCTGCTCCAGTGATGTCTGTACAGCATTCAGCACGGTGAGGAGTTATTGCTGTGCTTCAGGTAGATTCTGCAGCAGCCACTTCATCCTGGGGCAGCCAGAACTGACATCTGTGCTTGCTGCTCAACACCACGGAGATGCACCTGCTTGCTCAGGGCTGTTGGCGTGGCACTGAATTACTCAGTGATACGACTGCCCTAAAATGGGGTTACCACAGTGTGGAAGACAGTGGGACTGTTCTGATGCATGTTCCTGCTGTTCCTCATTTTGGCAGCTTTCCTATGATACCACGCACGACATGCTGGCAAAATACAGGTAGCTGTGTCCTCAGTGCTGCTCAGTGTCAGACAAACACAGGAGCCAGCTGCAGCTCTGTGATTCAGGGATATTCATGTACTTTCTTTGGCCTGAATTAAAGCATTTTTTGCGTGCTTTTTAAAGTATTCGTAATGTATTTAATGTATTCGTGGTTACATATCACATTCTTTACCTTCATTAATTTGCAGCTTTTTTTGGACTTTCACTCTGCCCAGCATTCCCACTGACTTCCCAGCTCCCATTTTCAGCTCTCCTTGGCTATTGTAAAGCCTAAGTCAGACTCCTAGCCCCAAGCCAAGTTCCCACAGCTGCCAAGGGAAGGGAAGGAACCTCCCAGTACTCACTGGGGCTCAGCTCAGTGCCGGTCTGGTTTGTTGCTTCCCCATCTGTTTGCATTTTCCATGTTACTTGCAAAAGAAAGACATATATTGCGGTGTGCTTCCACACAGGTTACACACAAATATGATTGCAGAAAATGAGGACATAGTGTTATAGTTAATTCCAGCACCAAGCGCGTTTATGGAACTGTTTCAGTTTTGTGTTTCCAAATTCCTACATTCATTTCCAAGCTTTTCTGCTTTTTCTTGACAGCATTATATGTAACCACACAATTAAGTTTTCCTTGAGAGGCAAACACGGAGCTGATCACTTTGTGGCTACCCTCGGGCAGCCTTTTTAAATAGTCCTTTGCTGTGAAGCAGAAGAGCAAACTCATATTTATATGCTGCTGGCCCTCATCCATGGCACTTTGTGTGTGTGGTTTTATTTATGCCACACAAACAATCCTTACTGAAGTGCTCTGAAACACTTCAAAGAAAGATGGATGAAACAGCAACGCTTGGGAAAAGTTAGACCCTGCTCAAGGTTGGTGTTATTGTATCTATGCTCAGACACGTTGTGCATGCAGATGTCGGTGCCTGCTCACTGTCCCTCGTCAGCCCATGGACTCCCCGTGGCACCTAGCAGCTTCATGTTGTCATGCTGGTTCTGAGTTGTGCTGCTGGGAGCCAGATTTATTTTGAGCTATAGAAACTTTATGGTCTGTATGTAATGATGGCTGACTCTGGAGCTTAATATCAGTGGCCATCGATTAGGGCTAATGTTGTTAACATGTTAACAAGCAGTAATATTGTCCTTTTCATTTGTTTTCTAGATTTTTTTGGATGTTGTATTAGGAGTTATGTTACGGAGTTTACAGTGCAATTGTTTTATTAACTTGAAGAGTTTAGTTCTTGCCAGGTTAGCAAATGAGAGTGTGTTGACGTACTTCGGGCAGTGACAGATGGTAGCTCTAAACATCCCCAGGCTGCGGATGAAAGCAAAGTCTGCTTCGCTCACTGGTGGAAGCGAATTCTGAATGGCTGAAGGTTTTGAAGTTCTACCTGCGAAGCTCTCCAGCGTTCTACAAAATGTTCTACTACAGATGTGCAAAATATACATTCTTAGAATGGCTTGTGTTGGAGGGAACTTTAAATATCATCCAGTTCCATCCCCCAGCTGTGGCTGGTTGCCCCCCACTCACTGCTCAGGGCCCCATTGAACCCGGCCTTCAGTGCCTTCAGGGATGGGGCATCCACAGCTTCTCTGAGCAGCTGTGCCAGAGCCTCATTACTTTCGGAGTAAATAACACCTTCCTAACATCTTGCCTTTACCAAACAGCCCCTCCTTTAGTTTCAAGCCATTCCCCACTGTCAGAAACTGGAAATTTGTTCAAATCTGAGTGAATTATCAATGGAAGAATAAAAAGCAGACGTGGGAGACAACACATTACCTGGACAACTATCAAGCCCCGGCTTTAGAGCTTGAGGCTACAAAGCATTTCAAAGAAAAGGCCACACCATATTTTTAATATTAGGCTAATTTCCTCATTCTCATATGTAAGAGTTTCAGCTGCTTTTAGACTGAACATTTCTGAAAATTTCTAGGTGAAATGTGGACTTTCCTGGGAAAGACAGGAAATTTTGGAGCAGATGATAGCAGCTGGACAAAGTTATACGTAACAGTGTCTTGGAGTTTCCAGGTAAGGGAACTCTGCAAGTGGACACTGTGCACAGAGAAGAAAGATGATGAAGCACAGATGAAAGAAAGAAACTTACAGTTCTTTGATGAGAGTTTTCCTATCATGTTTCTTAGCCATTGATTAAACTAGCCAATGAATTTCTCCATCACAGAATACTGATTGTTTGGGTTCTCAGTTTGCATTGCGTGTGCACCATCCTTTGATCCCTTAAAAGAAAAATAGCTCTTCAAAATTTATAGGCAATGCATTTTGAACACTGCAGCCTCTAGAGGAATCTAAGCTGAATTTCCAGTTTCTTCTTCCTTCAGAGATTAAATCTGGTTGTATAGTGGGGGTTGCAAGTCTGATCTAGGTAAGAAAGCTGCCCAAAGGCCTCATTGCTTTGTCCTTGTTATACCTCCAATCTTACTGATTAAGGGAGTTCTTAATCTGAGAGTACTTCAGGAAGTGATGCCAGAGGCCTAGCATTGTGCAGATACACGTGCTTTCTCTTGTGGAGTCAGACTGGGACCATCACTCATAGAATCACAGAATATCCGAATTTGGAATGGATCCACAAGGATCATCTAGCCCAGCTCCTAGCACCACACAGAACCATCAGAAATGAGAGTGAGAACATTGTCCCAGTGCTTCTTGAACTCTGGCAGGCTTGGTGCCATGGGTAGTTCTCTGGGAAGCCTGTTCCAGTGCCTGACCATCATCTCAGTGATGAACCTTTTCCCACTATCCAACCTGACCCTCCTCTGACACTACTGAGGCATGCTGTCAAGTGAAAAAGGCAGACCTTGGCTACCCATTCTTATTCAGAGTGTTCGTGGGACTGGCAGCATTTTCCTCCCTTGTCTAGGCTTCAGTTTTAACTTCAGGAAATCCCGTTCTGCTTACTGGAACATTCAAGTGGTTGTGCCAAACTTGTGCTATTAGGCATGATCTCCTCAGGGTCTGGGGTAATTTCTTGTCCAAGCAGTTGAAATGTGGTACTGGGAAGTTTTTGGTGTTTTAAATAAATGTATGTCCTTTACATAAATTTGCCCCTTTCAGGTTTTCTGAGAGAGGGGACTCTGTTGGGCACAGACTTATTGTCGAGGTCACAGCAGAACCAAATAGGGATACTATGTGAGGACTATCCCTAGCTTTTAATCGTAAAGAACTGGTGTTTCCCAAAGAAAATTCATGTCATGGACCTTAGAAATTTCATGTCATTTCAAGTTGCTCATAAATGCCATACCTTGACAAGTGTCACCCTTTCTTAAATGCACAGGGAAATACGTTCACCCTCCTCCTTTGGCATTCATGCAGGTCAGTATTTGTGAAGAAGCTGCAAATAGATTATCCACCAGAAACAGTGGGTCTTGCTAACTGAAGTATCCTGTCAGATGCAAATGCATGAATTCAGAATGAATTCAACTTTCAATGACGTGATTGCTCAGCTAAGGAAATTTTGCACATCCTTCTGAAGTAAGGGCACTCTTGGCTTCGTTTGCTCTGTTGTGCAAGGGTTTGGTGTAGTCGCCTCCAGCAGTAACTGCGTTTTAGTGGTAAACGAAATGACTCAAATTCTGAGGACTGGAATGCGTGAGGGTAATATGCTAGCCTATAAAATTATTCATGCTTTTCCCTGGGGTATGGGAAATGTGAGTTGTTTATTTGCGCACTTTTTAATTTGAAGAAAGGCTTAGAGAAAACAGAGTCAAACCAAAGGGATCAGGGAAACTCCCTTTGTGGTATCTGTGGTCACTCGTGGAAAATAGAGCATAGGATATTTTTTTCAGCATTCCCTATAGACTTAATCAAGAGAGTTGACTCCTCCTGTAAGACAAACAATAGTAATTAAGGTTTCCTCTGAGTAAATTCATCAGGGAGAGAAAACACTTTTGACACAAACATAGCGTTCCTAGCATTTGGAAGCAAACCCAGAAGAAGTGTTTGCTTCTGAGCCATTCAGGTCTTCTAACCTTCAGCAATGGCAGATCAAAGACCACAAGGGAAACCGTCTGCAGGTGCCAGTTGGGGCAGGTTTCATCTTGTCACAGTGCTCCGGTAAGAGGCATTCGCTAATGTCTGTTAATCTCATGGCACGCTAAGGGAGAAAAAACAGGAAAAAAAATTGCCATAAATTCTTCCCTTTCCCCTGGCCAGGATCTGAACGGCTGCAGGAAGGCTTGCTGCTGCTGCTGGAAGGAGAGCAGTGGGCAGCCTGTGCCTCTTTGGTGGCGGTGCTGGGGTCACCCTGTGGGGATCATCTCTGCTGGGGAACAGAGGTGGCAGCTCTGCACTCAGAGCAAAGAGAGGGAGAGCAAAGGACTTGCAAAGGAGAAGGCCAAGGGTGCATTTTGGCCACCGTTCTCCTCCACTGAGATGCCCTCAGGATGTCAGGGTGGAAGTGTGAGATTCTGCACAGCACCGTGAGGACGGTAGCAGCAGCGGAGGTCACTGGGCACTTCACCAGATGCAGGACAAAGGCAGGATTTGGCACAGCGTGGGGCTCTTGGGGTGGCTTTGGCCAGCAGCCAGCTTCGCTCAGTCTTTCTTTTTAGGTGTAAATGGCATGCAAGCCGGCTCCTCTCTGTGTCTTCTCCGTGAAGATAAATAACCTGATCCCCCGGTTATTATCCCCCTGCTCTCCTCCCCTTCCCCCTGACTGACTTTGATTATTGTAACTTTACATGCGCTTTTAATTTGCGTGCAGGCAAGTACAAAGGCACAACCGGATATACCTGTTATTTGCCAATGACCTGAAAGAGTATAGTTTATGTTAAGCCTTGGGTTATGGTAACGTTTGCACGCGATTCCTCAATATACATGCTGCAGGCAACTGATGGATGGAGGTGATGGAGGGTGGAGGAAACTTTTAAAGTGACAGAACCTGATTTAGTTTCTACTTAATCCACCAATTATGTGCAGGTCTATATTTCAGTTTTGTGCCAAGCACCACTCTTGCCCTCTCCAGGCAAGGAACGTATGGGCATGTTATCAGGGCTATGGTCTGCTCATGGCTGCTCCAGCAACTGATCTCATGAAAACTTTGTGAAAACTAGGCAAAAAAAGGCAGATAGGGTGTTTACACTGTAGCCTGGCAGGGAGAAGCTATCAGGAAGAGGAGGCTGCAGATGAGGTTCCTTGCAGCAAGGCAGAAGTGCTGAGTGTGCAGAGATGCAGCAGCATCAGGGGCTCCAGGGCCCATGCTGGTTTGGGGCTTCTCATGTAATGCATAGGTCACAGCCCCCTAAACTACTTGAAGAGATTGCACTTGAGCCACTCACTTGTCTGGTGCTGCAGGAGAGGAGGAGAGAGTGGTCCACCTCAGTTATAGCAGAAGACTGGAAGGAGATGTGGGGTCCAATCCTAAACATGCACACTGATTTGCTTGCTCTTGACAGTAATCAAAAAGAAAGCCTAGTCATATTTCTTCTTTAAACTTGCATTTCACTGATTCCACATTCAATTAGCTAAGTCCTCAAGCAGAAGGGAAGTCTGCCAGGCAAGAAAGTTTACCTTGAAATCTCAAAGCTGAATAATTTTATTTCAGGTATGTGTCTTAACCCAGTGTTAAAGACTGCACCAAAGGAATTAATCAGGCATTTCTTTTGAAGATTTGGGAAAGGAAAGGATACTAGTCAGTCTCAACACCACCTCTCATACAGTGTGATTAAAAAGCAGTTTTTTGCTCACACTGGCCTTGTGGGGCAGACTTTGCTATTCACACATCCTTCAAAAACAGAGGGACAAAGTACGGAGTTGAATGTTACTCTTACAGATGAGGGAATCGTAAAATAATTGTTAAAAATAGCAGAAGAAAAGATAGACCTGTTGTTAAGGGAGCAAATTTGTGTTTTTGGTTATAAGCACAATTAATCTTTACTGTACCTCATCTTCCCTAAAAAACTGGGAATGGATGTGGGATCTGCCTGCGATCTGCTCTACCACACTCTGGATCAACTTTGGGCAGCCAGCATTCAGGAAAATGAAGTCTAAATTTGTGGGATAGTGATTGAGAAACAAAGGTTTTATTCCTATTTTTGAGCCAAACAAAACAAAGGCATCTTCCCTTTCTCCAGAAGCCCACAGCAGGCAGCCACACTCTGCCTGTGAAAGGCATTTATCTGAAGCAGCCTTGGAAGTAAGTGCATTTGCATTTCTCCTCTCCACTCTGCTATTTCTTGCTTCCTGTTTTCACCCCTCTATTTGTCTTCTCATTCAGGGAACTGGCTTTATTTTAAAAACTCTTCATTAACAGTTTTCTGCTTCCCATCATGTTTTTCTGTTCTAAGCATCCAGAATACGTGACAATTTTGCATATCTTCATTGTTATCCATCTCCCTTTGTCTTGGTACTTTGGCTGAGTATAGAAGACCCTCATCTAATGCTACTTCTTAGGGCCTGTGACATCCTAAACACTTGGCTGGTCTTCCTGTGGTCAGGATATTTCTCAAAGCTGAAATGTTTGTACACACTTGTTCTGCTCAAGAAAGTTTTCCTTTTGGAAAAAAAAAAAAACCCAAAACCAACAAATAAATTGCATACACCATTCCATGGCCTCAGTTTTGAATAAACAGAGCAAAATTATACAGTGCTGCTGTAAGTACTGATACACAAAACAAGCCTTCCTAGTGCTGTGTGCTCAGAAACCTGAAAGACCTATCTGTTCCAGTTGTGGAAGACATCATTTACAACAGCAAACATTGTTGTGACAGGGTTAAACAGTTAGGAAAGGGTTACAGGCTGCCTGCTTGTCACTTGCTTCAGCAGGGGTTTAGATTGAGATGTGTGCCCTTTTTCTGGCATGAAGAGCTTGGGAGCCCCTGCAGCTGGCTTTGGATGAGGGAATAATTTTTCTTTGTGTTACTTTATGAATTTGATGTTTAGATAATAAACTGTATCCTGGAGCGAGAGCTGAACTGGACTTGGGTATTTCTGTGGCTCAACCTTTCCCTTTCCCCTGGGCAAGAAAGCCCACCAGCATGCAGGCTGGGAACAAGCACATGACAGGAGTTGTGAAATATTTTTTTTCTTTTAATAAAGTTATTCAGGTTTGCAGTATGAAAAGAGAAGGCAGCTACATGAAGCAGCAGGCCCACATTTCACCTGTAGATGTAAGAGAAAGTCCCAGTGAAGGTAGCAAGTCTTTGGATGAAATCTCTGTAACTGAGATGGGTTAAGTGATACCTATCTAATATCCAGCATTTCCAGTGCCCGTGTCATGAAGCAGTGAATACTGGAGCATGAAGCGTGTCCTTCATCCACTGAAGATTTTGAATTCCCGGACAGAAAACATTAGATCAGGGGAACAAACCAGCTGCTGTGACCTTCAGCTGGCTGAGGGTTACAAACATGAATGCAGAGTCACATTTGATGCACAGCAGCAGTAGCAACCTGCTTTGGTGTTAATACTTTTGCTGTTAACCAGAATGGGCAGAGCTGCCCACAGTTCTCCTGCTGTTCCCGAGGGAGGGCAGAGCAGGGCCAGCTCTTTGGGGAGCACACAGCCTGGGGACTCTGGTGTCATGCCTAGGCAGCGGTGGTGAAGCTGCAGAAGGCAGATTTCAGTCTGCAGTGGGTAAGAAGCAGAATGATACCCAAGATGGGGGTAGTGACTCTAAATCCGTGCCTGCTCTGAGGGCCTGCAGGGGAGCTCTTCCAATTTTTAGCACCATATTTGAGAGACATGGACAGACTTGGGGGGAGGGAGGAATAGAGCAGCGAGATTTATAGCAAAGCTTAAGAAGAGTAAACTCTTTGTCTTGCTTAGGCTGGTAGGGACTTCAGAATTTAGGTGGATGTTCTAAGAAGCAATGAAGACTGGAGATTGTTTTCCAGCTGCAGTGGATGTATGGTCAAAACCTGCTTACCAAGATTTAAACACTAGGAAAAACTTCCTGTCAAGAAAAGAAACCTCTGAAAGACTGCAGGTTGGAGGTTTGGAAAAATGTTTAAAATGTGCATGCTGTGGTCAGCAGGTACATGGTTTTACTTGTTTTATGGGAGTGAATAAATGAACGTGATCCACTTCAGGGCAGCTGTGGCCTGTGGACTTTGAGTGTTTAAGCAGAACAGAGGTGATGATGGTGGCCTTGGCACACATTTAGGCAGTTTAACATGCAGTTTTCCAAGTACTGCATGTGGAGGGCTCTGTGAAATCCCATGGACTTTGCTCCTCTTAGTCCTGGTAATGTCACCTGTACTGGAGTGCTTTTTCAATCCTGTTAGTTGGCAGTCTAGTTAGATGATTTTACAGTTATTTTTAGCGTCCACATCGACAAGCATTTATCCTTTCTGGCAACATTAACAACCACAGCCCTTTTGTTTAGTTCTCTTTTAAGCACTTATTTCTCAGAAGGCAGAGAAGCAGTGCAGCGTGCATCTGGCAGGTTGTCTCCCAGCACAGGCAGCTGTGGGATCCACTGGCACACACAACACCATGGCAGGATTGCAAAGCAGTTTGTAAGCTGGAATAAGTATTTCTGTCAATCAATTGTACTGAACCATGAAAGAGCGGTGTAAGTGTAAGTAGCTGCATACCTCTGAATTTCAGACAGCATATAAAACAGATCACTTGGGGTTGCAGATGTATTTGCATAAATTTAGATCACAGTGATAATAATGTATTTTTAATGAAGTAATTGCAGATCCTTTCACAGTCACTAAGAAACCTAGCAGTAGAGCATAGTTGTGATGTGGGTAATTATTAAAATTCCAATTTAGAGTGGCAAACAACATGATTAGGGACTTTCCAGAGACCACTCCTGACAATTTTTTACTTAAAAAAAATCCAAACTTAATTGCTTCTGTTCCCATACCTTATCCACAGACTTTTTTTTCCCCTTTTTTTTTCCTTCCCTTTTATTATCATACACTATCACGAACGTTTTGAGTTGAAGAGACTTTAAACATCATCCAGTCCCAAACCACCACTCCCAGCCATGGGCAGGGACTAGATCAGACTGCCCAGGGCCACAGCCAACCTGGCCTTGAACACCTCCACCTCCATAGAGCCAATGACCACAACTCCAGCTTCATTTAGCCAATTCTTTATCCACTGACTAGTTCACTCTTCAAATGTGTGTCTCTAATTTGGAGATAAGGATGTAGTGTAGGATCATGTCAAAGGCCTTGCAAAAATTCAGGTAGATGATTTTGGTCAGTCTTCCCTTGTCAACTAATGCTGTCCCTCTACTGGAAAAGGCCACCCTGGTGGAGCTGTGCTGATTTCCTCAGATCACCTCCTTTTCTCAGTGTTGCAGTTAGGTTGAGGAAATCCCAGATATGAGGACAGACTGGGAGAAAAATTCATTGAGAGCAGCTCTGCAGAGCAGACCTTATGGGTCCTGATGGACAAGAACTGGGACATGAACCAGCAGTGTGCGCTTGCTGCCTGGAAGGCCAACAGTGTCCTGAACTGCAACAAAAGAGGGGTGGCCAGCAGGGTGAGGAAGGTGATTGTCTCCCTCTACCCTGCTCTTGTGAGGCCACATGTGGAGTACTGTATCCAGGTGTGGGGCCCCCGGTACAGGTGGGATGTGGAGTTCTTGGAGTGGGTCCAGTGGGAGGCCATGAGAATGGGAGCTTGCAAGCAGGACGAATACCAACATTTTGCATGATCTGATAGTGACAGGACAAGTGGAAATGGCTTTAGACTAAAAGAGGGAGATTTAAGTTAGATGTTAGGAAGAAATCTTTTACTCAGAGGGCAGTATGGCACTGGCACTGCTGCCCAGAGAAGCTGTGGTGCCCCATCCCTGGAGGGGCTCAAGGCTAGGTTGGATGGGACCCTTGGCAACCTGAGCTGGTGGGGGGCAGCCCTGCCCACAGTAAGGGTATGGAACTAGATAATCTTTAAAATCACCTCCAACCTAAGCCATTCTATGATTCTGTGTGCCTTAACATAGCTTCCAGGAGGATCTTCCCTGGCACAGGCAAGAGGCTTATTGGCCTATAGTTCCATGGGTCTTCCTTTCTCCCTTTCTTAAAAATGGGAGTGTGGTTTTCTTTTTTCCAGTCACCAGGGACTTTTCCTGGCAGTCATGACTTTCCAAATTTGATGGAAAGTGTCTTGGCAGCTACATCATCCAGTTTCCTCAGGACCTTGGGACACAAATCATTGGGACTACGACTATGGACAGATATTTTTCATTTTACTAAGAAAAGTGAAAACAATCATGTTCTATACCAGCGGTAGTAAACACATAGTCAGCTCCTCAGGCAGTCAGGGTGTTTGCCTTTTATTACATCTGTTAGGTATCATCTGGGACAGACGACTCCAGTGCTGCTGTGGATGCGGTCATGTGCTGACTCGTGGGAGAAGAAACGCTCACAGTTCACACGCAGAGACCTTGGCTGCAGATGCGCTGCTCACAGCACCAGCAATGTGTGTGTGAGCTGTCAGAGTACACAAAGCTCCCCACTCTGACCCCTTGTTCCTTGGCTTCATGTCCCCACATGAAAGGTGGAACATCCTGGGAGGTCAGGAGAACAAGAACTGCAGCTGGAAATTGCGGAGGGGGAGTATGGAGCTGGAGATGTAGAGGATCGGGGAAGATCTCCAGGGAATCCCACCCCACTGCTTCCAAGTCTGGATCAAATATGCCTGTAACACTCCCAATAGATGCGTGTCTAAGTTCTCCTGAAAACCTTCCTTGATGAAGATTCCACTCTATCCTCTGACATTTTCTCTGGGACTTTGTTTCCCTCAAATGTCGCGCTTCAGCTTTCATTCTCACACTTCAGACACACCACCTTTGATCCAGCAGGGACCCAGAGAATAGGTTCTTCTATCTGCAGACCCTTATGTATTTTAAGTCAGACATAGTGTCTCCCTCAGTCCTTCTCCAGAAAGAGCCTTCCAGTCTCCTTGTAGATTATATTTCTTAGAGGTATGGCAATTCCAGGCACCCAGCTGTGCTATGTGTTATTCTTAAAGGCAGAGCCTAAAGCAATGCACACAAATAAGCATAAGTGAATACGACAAAATTAGTATTTTTTTAAGATAAATGTCATATCACACAGCTTCAGGACTGCTATTTACATTATTTTGTTCCCTCTTTTCAGAGCAGAAAGCAATTTATTTTCAGTATTTTATGTCCTGCAACAATTTCTCAAGAGGTAATGGAAAATGCTGAATAAACATAGTATGAAGAAGCTACAATAGTTAAATATGTGTAACTAACTTCGAATTTCATTGCTTATATTAGTTTATTGTCATAGCAATGTTGTGGTGATTGGAAGTGTTTCCTGTTCACATGGGAATGACAGAGAGGATACTCATCCCCAGGAACAGCTACTTCTACTTAAGCAGAATTATTTCTATGATCTGCTTGGAAAACATTGTTCTTTCATTCTCCTCCTCATCTGCCTGCTAATGTTGTTTTGATGTTCAGAAAAATGCAGCACTGTGAACACGAAACATGAATTGGGTGGAGTGCACAAGTAGGACCATCTTCTTCATCAAAATTATCTTTCATTTCCTTGCTTCAGTAATTACCCATCTCTTCAGAAACCTTTTCCAGTGACTGTGGAAATAAGGCATTCCAATGACATATCTTTTGTCACTTAAACTGTCCCGTTTGTTTTGTACAGAAAGAGGACAGTGATGAAAACTGGGTGGACGTAGTGCAGACACTAGTTCTTACCAGCATAAATTTCCTCTGTGAAGTCAGTAGATGTGCAGTTCTTCTGTGGTCACAATACATTTTTCTTCTCACAGCTAATGCGGAGAACTCGTTTACTGACTGCTCCCAGTTACTGGGAACTTTCTCTGGTAGCCACATGAAACAGTAACCGTGGGATTTGGAGAAAGTTACAAGGCATTTTCATACCCCAGTGGGGTTCTTTGTGTGTTCAGTCCTCACAAACCTTTGGCTTAGCACATCCAGTAGCACTTCTTCTGACTTGGACCATCTTTGGAGAAGATGACAGGATTCAGGCTAATCTGCTGTGTTGGAAATAAACCAGTTGTTGGTGTTTTTTTTTTGTTTTGTTTTGTTTTTGTTTTTAATGGTGTGTATGTAAGCAAGCCCTTTATTTTCACTGAATTGTTTTTTATGACAGTGCCCATGCCTTCTAGCAAGAGGAGCATATGCTGTAATGGGATCTGCATCTTGAAAAAAAAGATTGTGGATGAGAACGAAGGCAAGAATCATGGGCAAAGAACATTATGCTGAAGAAGCACAACAAAAAATTGGCTATACTGTGGAAAGTCAAAATGATTAAAAAGTGAGATATGTCATTTTATCTTCTAGCTACATGCAGCATGTGTTTCCCGTGTCTCAGATTACAAGAAAATGTGAACCGAGGGTTTATGGTAATACCACCAAGGAAGTATGATATCATCTCTCTCACAGGTGTTAAGTCAGTTTTCCAAGGTGTGTTTACATGGTGTGCTTCGGTGCACTAGCACACGTGGGTTGCTTAAGCAATATCTGTAATTATGGGAGAGTTTGAGGAATAAACATTGTCTAGCCAGGTATGAGTTGTAAAATACCTGATGGCAAAATAGGTGATTTCATTCATCTTATCTTGATAAATACTTGCTAGGGCATGAATTTGAATGAAGGTAAATGAAGCTGATAATTTGGTTTATAAATACACAGCACATAGATCTTATGTAACAAGGCTAATCATTAATAAGATAAAGGGTCTGATAGCGCGGGAGCAAATTTTCTTGTATTTTGACATTTATAAGGCTGTATTTCAGACTACTGGTCTGCTCTTATCCAAGTGGTAAACCACAAACAAAATAAATGATACAAGACTACGAGAGGAAAAGGGACAACAGCATCAATAACACACTTAGCTTGATGCATCCATTTTCATCAGGGGACTGGGTAACTTGAGATTTTATTATTATAGAATCGTTATCTGCCTTTATATTCTTTATGTTTATTGAAAAAATTAGTGCAATTAAACATGACGGAAATGACACATGCTTGCTTAGTCTATGTGCTATTTGTTATCTTTTATATTAGGAGCATGTAGATTGTATACAGAAGCTCTGAAATTAAGTAAAATCCAATAATGTGAACTTGTTATTTCAATTTAGTTCTAATGCATGGCTCCAGAACAGATTTACAGCTGTCTTTCTTTAAGGTCTGGGATATTTTGGTATGAAAACAATCTATATGTAAAGGTCAGTGCTTGTGAAATACTTCAGATATTTTTTGCTTAGATTTTGCTGGCTCGTATACAAAGAGTTGGACACTACCTTTGTGATACCATTGAAACTCATCATAACCATTAAGCAGAAGGCATATTCACTGTGCTACAGCCCATGCCTTGGCTATTGGCATAAATGTACATTGAGCCACAGCTGCTGAGAATGATAGTTATTTGCATGGAGGGAGACATCCTTGAGATCTGCCATATTGGCCACTGCAGGGAATGGTTACTAGGATGTCTGCTGGGCCACCACTTGCTCCAGGGTAGCTTTTCAGGGCCATGGAAATCAACTCAGCAAAATGGTATTCATTACACAGCTCCTTCAGAGAGCATCACCGGTCGGCATTTCCTCCTTGGGAGCCCAGAGGCAGAAGGGAAAGCTATGTGTCTCATTGCTGCTGCAGTGCTGGTCCCTCACTTTGTTTTTTTTGGTGGTTTTTCACTGTTTGATCCCATTCAAGTGTCTTAGCAGATGTGCTTGACCACCTACAGTCTTTCTGGACTGTTTTCCTTCCTGGCTTTTCAAACTCAGCTATTCATGAAATCCGAACTATGTGTTGATCTCTGAGACTGTTCCAATTTCACTTAATGCAGCAATTATTAAAAAAAAAAGAAGTGGGCAGCAGTTCTGCAAAATATTTGTCCACATTTCTCTTGGATGCTTTCCTTTAATAAGCACATGAGAGTAGGGTCTGGTTTTAGCTGGTTTCCTGCAGAGGCAAGGCATGGGCAGTACTTCCTGAATACACATACGTGTGTCTTATTCCTCCCAGACAGCTTTTTGAATCCACTGCTGCTCTGGGCTAGAGCTGCAGAGATCTACACGCTCCCGTGTGTTCCTGTAAATGTCAAGTAAACTGTGCAGAAGCTAAATGTATTATCAGGGGTTTGCTTCAGCACTTCACCTTTTAATAGGCACAATGCAAACACAAGAAACAGATCAACAGGGGTTCAGTAGCTCCACAACTCACATCACTCTTTGTAGGACTAATCAAAGTGTGCTTGTTTCTCTTGGCTAGGTGTAAGGCAGTGTTTTTGTGGGTGCTGGGTCTTGAATTTCATGGAAGTCTTTATTAGAGCTTATTTCTCTTTTACATTGCCTCTGGATAAGTTTGTTTTCTGGTTAGTGTGTGCACTGAGGAGCCCTACAGGGCTTAATGCTGCACCTAATTCTTATGCATATATGTTTTCTCAGTCCAGCTTTCCACTGAAGGCATTGCCATAAGGCATTGCTACATCAATCATTCTTCAGCATGTCTTCTCTCCTTATGTATCATCTATTTCTCTTTCATGCTGTGCTGGAGATTTAGTGTTTATAGGACATAGATTTTCAATCAAAACCAGCACTGAGCAAAACTCAAGTGATATTTTATAAACTTCATTGTTTACAGCCTGTTCAGCTTCTATTTATAATCACTTTTTAATCTCTGGAACTATAATACTTCTGGCACCTCTTTTCTTTCTCCTCTCCAAGGAGAGACCCCTGGTTGTCATTCATTTTACAGACATAGCTTTTACCAACACAGGGCCCAGTTGGATCCCTGTGGTCTGAGAACAGCAGGTCTCTCCTATCCTCATTCCCTCCCTGCTGTGTATATGCTGCTGCATCAGAGCTGCTGAAGCAGCCACTTCCCCAAGGGACCGACCTGGGGACAGCCAGAGTGCACAGCAGGCAGGTGCATGCCTCTATGTGATGGTAGAAGCTGGCATCACACACAGCTCAGGCAGTGAGCACACCTTGCAGCAGTGCAGGGGCAGGCTGTTTCACAGCACCCTTGTCGTGCAAGGGATTCCTGCTTTCTAGGAACATATGAGCCTTTTCTAAGCTATTTAGTCTGCATATTTTGGATACCATGAATATGCACACTCAGTACTTGGGCCATTGGCTTGTGTTTTCACAGCAGGTGGTTTATCCTAAGTCTGAAACAGTCGAACTTGTTTTTATTCTTCACAATCTCACACTACTGAATCCCAACTTATATTTTTTTGCAATTGATACAATTTTCTTCTCACTGGTGCAGCAACATATTCTTCTATAACTGTTAGAGATATTTGCTGCCCCAAACCCCTATTTTTGACAACTAAGTGCTGTAAACTCAGTAAGGACACAGATGCATTCGGCTCATCCAAATTTCTTTATGAGAAAACCCTGTATTTCTGCCCATACTTTTACTATGGATTGAGAAGCGGATGAATTGCTTATAGACCTGTAGCTGTTGGTGCAGAAGTGCATCCACTGTGGCAGTGCAAACAAATGTGAGTGAGGTCTGGCACTGACTGCATATGGACATCTCTCATCCTTTTCTATCTGCCTTGGTGTCCAAAAGAAACTGTTTCATTATTGTGGAAGCTTTTTTCTTTGAGGATAGCACAGTGTCAGCATTATAAAGAGATATATGAGACCTACTAGAGGCACTAGTGTGGCTCAAAGGGATGAAGTAGTCCTGGGTAGTAAGTTAAAAAAGTTGTAGTAATTTAGTGCTCTGGTATTTGTAATTTGTGACACTTTAAATATGTGCATTACACAAAGAAGACCTTTAGGACCACTTTTCTGCTAAAGGTCTTGAGAAGAAGACTCTTGCTTACAATAAGTATTATACCAGGTCATGCAAATCATGTCTGGCAGTTTTCAGTTCTTTGGTAAGTTAATATCTGTAATGTGGGAAATCAGTCTGTGCTGTGAAAAGTACAAAGCAAACAGTGGCACTTGAAATCTGAGTCTCTGCTTTCACCAGAACAAAGCACATATTCTCTTTAACTCAGCTTCACAGTGTAATCCGTATTCTTTTTAGGAAACGTGCACATTTCTTAGGTGGATTTGAAACTGTAACGTTGAAATCTAACAATGACTAAAGAAATATGCGAAAGATGATAATGACTTGTGCTCTGCAACACTTGCTGTCAGCGTCTCTTTAGAAGAGGAGTGAAGTTTCTAACTTGAAAGGAATGAAGTCAGCATTGGATTTAGAAGCGTCTTAAAGAGACGAAATGAATTATTCACGTTTCACCCGCTGACACCTGGGATAGGAGCTGCTTTTATTAGTGACTGACAGCATGGAGATGGAGTCACCCAGGAAAGCACCTGATAGTCTGATTTACTCATTGTCTTCCTGAATTTGAGAACAAAGAATTGTACAAGAAAATGATTTTGTAATGATGCCTCAGGCTACTGGATGAAAAAAACTTGTTTTCTCTGGAATATGCTTAGCTCAGCAGTTTGGTTTCCATGTCTTTAGGTGTTCCCTACTAGGGAATCCTACCTATCCCTCTCTGATTGCAGAGGTACTAAAGCTTTCCTAGTTTCCCCTCCTAGCAGAAGAAGAGTAGAAAGGTCTGCTCCTGCCCCTTCCAATGAAGCCAAGCTTCCATAGAGAGTGAAAATATTTGATTTTTGTTGTTGTTGTTTGGGAGGGCTCAAGCAAAAGGGAATGTGTAAAATTAGACAACATAGGAAATCATTTAGAGCAGTTAGATTTGTTACTTTGATTACCTTTCACACCACAGAGGAGCAAGGGAACAGTCAGAGATGAAATATGAGCAAATTCCAAATAAATTAAAGAAAATATGTTTTATGTAATGTACAGCTGGAGCTCGAGTCTCATTGACTAAAGATAGCAACTAGTCTCAGGAGCAAGCAAGGCAAGGAAGACAGACAGAGTACTTGTGTGAGCAGAGCAAATGTTCAGAGGAACTTTGAAAAGGCTCAAAAAAAAAAAGCTTGGGAGGGATGTAAAACCTGAGACAGTTGTAAAATTTCCACAAATCAACCCTTTCAGCATTAAACTTATAACTGTGATGCTCTTCATCCTTTGATCTTTCGAGCCTTTAGGTAAATGCACCCGTCAAACCTCTTTGGTGTTAAGCAATGTATTAATTTGCCGGCATATCAGGTCTGTGCCTAGCTACTATGAGGTGCTGCTGTTTCACAGATGACATCCTGTCAGTGTCTGGCTTGTTGGTTTTTAAATTCTTCAAAAAAGACCTTTAATCTCTCAAGAAGAAGAATTCGACCTCTCCTCTCTCTTTGAGATTTTAGACAAGTGGGAGAGCCTGTTTCCCTGTTGGGAACGTTTATATAGGAGATGTATTTGGGCAGGATCTAAGTACTTTTCGTATAAAATAAAATTTGAGCAGAGCAGCCTTTTTATCTCTGGTCACTACTGACATGTATGTTGATAGGTTCTCTCTGAATCTAAGCATTCACTCTCCTAAAAGGAGATTTGGATACTTGCTGGATCTCTGCAGAAGATAATATTTACATGTTATTCTGTTCTGTAAAGACGTCAGCTTGGAAGGTTCTGCCTTCCAGCTTTGAGGAATCTTTGCTTGGGTTATGCTCTTGGCTCACCCTGTGAGCAAATGCATCATCAACTTTTATTCTTTTTACCTACTCCAGGCATGGTTTTTTGGATTTGTCAAGAAGCTTAGAAGTAATCTGTGGGTAAGAAAAGATGAAGTTCTTGCTGTCAGAAAGGAAAGACCTGTCTGTGCTCCCGTGCCCCTCTGGTAAGACCAGGGAGATGAGGGAAGAGACAGCATATGCTAGATGTACACCTGTGACATTTGTGTCACCCACATTGTGCAACTTAGACAAGAAGATGAAAGCTTTCTTTGTCACATGAGAAAAATACTTAGCAAAACGTAGTGAGGCATTTCAGCCTAACTTCTTGTTCATTCTTTAACTGCTCTATTTCCTTATAACATGAGCCATTAAGAAAACCAGCAACAACAAAAAAAACTTTGACATTGCTAAGAAGCACAGTTGTTTTTTGCTTTGTAAATAAGAAACTAACTTATTCTGCTGTAGCTGTCTTTGAGATCTGTTTTTTGATTCAATGGAAAAGTGATGACAAGTGTTGTCACGCAGAAATTAATTCTTTCAGCGTAACTGTCCGAGGTCTTGAATGATTTATTCTGTGTAAAGTATTTGGCAAAAGTAAAATCTACTTATCCTGTTTAACAGCAAGGGAAGATGGTTAAACCAAGCATTCCACCCTGTCCTCCTGAGTGATGCTGGTTGGAAACCGGCACCCTTACCAGTACAACAGGCAGCACAGAGGCTATTAAACTGATACTTGGCAAGTTCTCATAATGGGGGATTTTCTCAGTGAGAAGAATGCCCATGCTTGTTTTAGGCCAGCCCCAAAACCATTCTTGTTCTTGTTGTTGTTTTTCGCTGCATTAAAGCAGATTACAGCCTTAAAAACAAAGGTCTTTGCTCCCTGTATCCATTACTTTGTTCTCATGAGAAGAAACCCGTGTCTGCCTGTTATAATAAACTGATGTACCAGATTACAGTGAAGTTAATCAATGCTGACAGTATAACAGGAGTGACTGTGGTTTACATTGCGGTAAAATATCTGTTTGTTTATAGATGGGGTTTTGGAACAAACAAAGCGTTTTATAAATCAAAGAGATCTCTCGCTGAACTTACCCTATTAAGGAGTAAACCATCTAATAACTAGAAAAAGATTGCTGTTTTGAGAAAGCCATTTAACTTAATTTCTTTTGAAAGGGCTGGTAGGTGAGCATTTTCTTTAATTCATCCAGTGCAGCGTCGCCATCTTTTAATTATGCCCTACTCTTTCATGGGATTTATCCTACATCCCAATGACATGCAAATGCCAGGTTCCTCGCTTCTCTCTCGTTTTAAGTAAATTCACATCGCTCTGGTTATAGGGGAAAAAAAAGGATTATCAAACTAGGAGACAAAATATGTTTTCTAAATTCTGTTATGTATATACAAACATCATCAAATTCAACCTTTGTTATGAGTCGGGTCCAATCTTGGATTTTTTCATTCTTGCTTTGGCAGTTTTGTTATTAATTATTCCCACAAAGATAGATACCATCAGGACTGCTGTCCCATTTGCATATCTCCCAGTCTTCATCTATAATTTGTAACTTGACTGTAAGATTGAAGCAGCAGTTCCTGTCTCTTGGCCATTGTTACTGTGCTAATCACCTCCACATTCTTCTTAGTCAGGCATTTCAGATATGAACAGATGTGGAGATATATTTAGAAAAATACTACCAAGAATCTTCTTATCACTCCGTTTGCTATTTCCAAAAAATGCATCTTTTGCATTTTGAGGATGGTCTGTGAGTACAGAGTTCCCATCTTATTGCATTTAACCCTTCTCCACATCTGCTAATACTAATTAATATTTTATGTGTTTTTAACAAGTAAAAACCTTTCATGTGTTCTGTATTCTTCCCTCTGATTAGTTAAGAAATATGGAACTATATTAATATTATGTACTGCAGCATTCCTATTTGTAATGTAATGAACTATTGACCAGTCAGTTGCAACTTGACTGCAGGGAAGGTAGCATCTCTCACTGATCACTGCAGCATCGGTCACTTCGGCTAATCGCATTACTGGCTATGGGAGTTTGCATTTTGATGTACACAGAATGTGCACAGAAGAAAGGGCAGCAGAGCAAAGAAACCCAGCTGAAAGGGTCCCCTGGTGCAGTAGTTTGTAAAATACAAGAACTGAGTTCAGGAAGGATATTTTTAACAAAACAATACTTAATGTAAAGCCTGCTTAAACATGAAAATAAGGTTCGTTCTTAGATTTGGTCGTTTAGGTCCTACAGGCAAGTGGTTCCAAAGCCTTCCCCCCTTCACAGTCAACCAGAACAGGTCTTCTCCACCATTATGCTCACCTGATGGCAGGAAATAGCAGCAAGATCATATCTCAATTTTTCTTTTCTCAGGGTAAATTCCTCCAGTTTTCTTCTGCATCACTTAGTCCCACTGTCTACTGCCATCCTCTTGGCCCTTCCTGGCCTGTCTCAGACTGAATCTGTCTTTCCTGAACACAGGCAGCAAGAACTATATTCATCTGTGTAACTGAGATTTCACTCATTTGTGCACATCAGTAACAACCTTGCTATGATGGGAGCGGCCATGATTTTGTTAACCTTGCACTCAGCGCAACTCAGTGTAGTTGGTGGGATCCAGCATATTGTGTGCTGGCTTCACAAGGTGCTGTGTCATCTCTTCTCAGGAGCTGCGAACAGTAACTCAGCTAGCCTTTTTAAAATGAGTTTTAATTTGATGGCTAAGATTCATTGTTAACAAGTGGATGAGCCCTGTGCAGGCTCATCCTGCCTTGATGAGGGCTAAGGTGGCTGCACGTCTCTCAGAATGGACAATGCAGTTTCTCCATGAAGCTCATTCTCAGATTCATCCCTGTTTAATACAGTACATTGTTACTGCTGAGGCATTTCATGCTCATTTGAAATCATCATTTAAGGGAGCCTGTCACAACCTGCCAGCTCCTTCCCTGGGGCAGCTACTAAGCTTGGGGTGCTATCAACATGCTACTTGCTGGCCTTATAGCGTACCCAGCTTGTGCTGGCTTTCTTACAGACCTGCCAGGAAGGTAGCACATCAAAAAAACTACAAAAGCACAGATTTAGACAACTAGCAACCCAGCAGCAAGGTTTCCATGGCCTTCAGGAGTCAAGCCTGCTCCTGTGGCATGCCCCAGGGAGTGGCTTATAACCTGTCTGCACCCTGCAGCGCACCCACTTACTGCAGCATGGCCCCTTCTTCTCCCATGGCCCCTTCAGTTGAAATGATTCAACTCACTCTCTTTGAGCTTACAGTGACTGAGAGGGATTGGAAGTTTCTTTCCTGCTAGATGTAGCAGCCCGAATGAAATTGTGGAGAAACATGTCTTGCGTGTAGTGCAGCACCATTTGGAGATCTTTGTGCACAGCCAAAGGTTGCTTCCTACCACACACCAGTGCGGTTGGAAGTCTCCCATCCATGTACCTTTGGGGCTGGCCCTCCCTTCCCTGAAATGGTGAGATTTGAGATTAGCTGTCACGTTCTCTATAAACAATCTTAATTGGCAGCAAGTTCATGGAACAAATTAAAATGTGCTGTGGCAAACTTGAGATAGTAGAATTAATAGCTTGTCTGTAGAATTAATAAGCATTGTTTACCTATGCTTGCAGCAAGAAACTCTGAAGAGTCTGTTCTATCAGTAGCTGCCTCTCACCACAATGGTATCACACTTTCTTTTTGGCTGAGGAAGCTTGGTTATATGGGTGCTTGCCTTCATCCTTTGCACTGGTGTTTCATCCCACTGACTTCAGAAAGACTGCTGCCATGCCTGCTTCTTGCAGTTAAAAAGTTAGCAATGGAGATAGAGCTCAATTAAGCTATAGCTCAATTGTGGCTCTGGGCAGCCTAGTCTGATGGTTGGTGACCCTACCTGTGGCAGGGGGATTGAAACTGGATGGTCATTATGGTCCTTTTCAACCCAGGCCATTCTATGGTTCTATGATATGATGATTCTATGATTGTTCAGCAAATGTTTTACTTTCTTGAACAAAACTGTACTCAGTTTTATTTTGTGTAACAGAATCTGTAGAAACGTGGGATAGTGATAGAATCTGTTGGCAACTCCTGAAGTTACACAAAATGGAACTCTGAATTAATGTGGAAAGAAAGAGTATTCACACAGCACAGGCCTTTATCTATGTTTTCAGGAGGTCAGGGTGAAGGCAGCCTGTCAAGAGGTGCCAGCAATTAGCTCACAGAAAGGGGAGAGAGGCACTGGCAAACCATGAACCACACAGGAGTACAGCCATGAAGGCAGGCAGAGGTCAGAGACAGCAGCACATCAGCCCTTGTCGCGGGGTCTGGCATGAGGGAAGTGCCAGTATAATGCACCTGCACATCGTGGGGTGCCTGTCTCTGTTGGCACTTTTCATCTGTGGTTTGTTGTACACTGCAGGAGTTGTTTTATCATACCTAGCTCAGGGTGTGCTGAACCTAGACGGATTGTATTCAGTGATTTCAGTCAGATTTAAATTACACTTTTAGAGTATGGCTCCTTTCCTTTGAGCTTTCCCAAATGCTCAGTGAAAATAATCTAGATCGTTTTACCAAATTGTACAGAGCCTGCTTTTCAAATAAGTTGGAAGTGGAGAACTGGTGAGGGGTGCAGAGGGGGAAGCTATTGCTCGTGTAGCTTTTGAGGCTGACTTTCCTGAGCCACCTCTCTGCAGGTGAGCAGTGATCGAGCTGGCCCTGCGGTGGCCACACGCTGGGCTGGGTGGAAGAGCCCCCTCTGCTCGTCCGCAATCCCACGCTCCTCCCGCACAGCGACACCAACTGCTTCAGTCAGGGCATGGGGAGCACCCATGTGCAATTCTAGATTCCATTATTTGGGTTTATTTCAAATACCAGTTTCTAATCTGCTGGGGGTGAACGGATGGTACCATCAGTACCTGCATGAAGCACCTTTCCAGTTTAAAATTAAGAATGTGAAGAGAAAAGTAAATACGTGAAAAAAGAGGCAATCTAATTTTTAAGGCCTTTCTATTTCGGTTGATTTTCAAAACAAAACCTTAAAAAAAAATCCAACTGAAATCCAATCATGAAAGAAAGAGCAAGAGATATTATTAATGAGATTGTATCTACTCAAATTGGCCAAGTACTTACATAAGCTGCTGAAAGAAATTTGATGCTTAATTCTTTCAGACAATTTAGATGTTGCCAGAGGTGGTGTTCCACCTGCCTACAGGAAACTATCTGCAACTTTACATCTTAGAAAAAAAAAAAATATTATATTAATCATCTCATTTACAAGCTACTGGTACTATACATGTTGCTGCAGATTAAATAACTCCTTGGCTGGGTTTCAAATAGTAGAAATCAAGGCTCTGCTCCCACATCTCCCCTTGCTGATTAGGTTGCTATTTAGATTCTTTTTATCGCATCTGGAGCTCTCAGCAGAAGGGATTGTTTGGCCCTGCAAATTAAGATTAAAATTGGTCTGATGACAATCTGATGGAAATGTATCATGTTTTCACACTGACATTTAGGTCTGTGCAGGCAAACAAGTTACTGTGGTGGTAAGCCAGCTAAGCAGAAACGACAGGTCATGACCATGCTATTATCTTGTGCTATATTCTGTAAGCTACCTGAGAGGGATACAATCCCTTGCATTTTCTATGGATACTGCAGGGTCAGATGTTATAAACAGCAATCATTTTGAGCTAGTTGATGTGCTATTAATTCAGTCCCTGCTTCAGCTGTGATATCTCCTTCATTTGATGATCTCCTAAGGAAGGAAAAGTACCTGTGGAGTTAAGGAAATGAAGAGGTATATTTAGGTGTGAGGCAGGCTCTCCATCGCTTTGTGCATTTGCAGATGGTGATGTTCCATGGTAAAGGGGTAAGGCATGATCAAGGGCACTACTCACCCTTGTAACAGGGCTTATGTTGAACAAATTTTTCTGAGCACTCTTCACTCTCTTGCTGCTTATTGACAAAGCTAGTCTACTGCCTGCAGAAGATGTCTCTTCATGTCATTATGACTTTCAGTGCCTGCTAGTGTCCTTTCTTTCTTCCTTCCACCTTCCCTCTCTCCTTCTGTCACTTTCTCTCTTCCTCGTTCCCTCCGTCAATCCTTCCCTCTCTTCTTTCCTTCCCTCCTTCCTCCCCTACTTTCTTCCTCTCCTAAGTCACTCTACATCCCCTGATAATAATACATGGATTAGGCAGTGTTTCCTCCTTCACACAGAAGGTGCTACTCTCCTGCTTTTCACATTCTTAGGACAGCATACTCTAACTTTACCAATTATGTCTCACAAGAAAGATGACGTTTATGCTCCCACCAAGGAATATTACATTTATCTTGGCCAAGATCTTTGCATGAGGGTTACACATAATATATGAGCAGGGATAAGGTGTGATTTTACCTTGCTACAAACAAGGACACCACCAAGAGCATTGTCAGAATTCAAAGGATCCCCTCAGGTGCCCTTCTTGCACCTTAGTTTTTCCTCTTATTTGCTAGAAGACAAGGGCTATTGTGAAACCTATGGGTATAGAATGTCATCAGAATTACCTATATGGATATGAGACAAACATGACACGTGATATACAGGGGATGCGTACCTTCTGGGTGGTGTTCAGTGGCCAGGAAATCCAGGGCACTTCAGATACTTCTGAGTACTCACATTTCAGCTTCTGCATTGAGCTTTAGATGTCTGCAAAAAAAACAGCAACAACATAACAAGAACAAAAAAACCCCACACAAAACAGATAAGCAAATAAAAAAAGACCTTACAGTACAGTAATTATTCTCTGAAGGGGACAGGGAGGCTTACAATTACACATACATACCACTGTTTCTGTTCTACCAAACACAAGCTCAAGCTTCTGACAGCGGTGGTGGTCCTTCTTGATAATCTTTGCTCACATTTTTTTGCAGCTGTGTGTGTCTTTGTGTCACTAAGCATTATATCTACATCTTGAGGTCAGTGCTTTGTGGCTTTAGAACCACACAGTGTTTGTGTGCCATTGCAGATGGAGATGGTTGGCAGAGTGTGAGGCTATTATCAAGCTCCGGGAAGCAAAGCTGCCTTTATTGCATTTCTATGAGCTTCCAGGAAATGAAGAGAAAGGGCATCTTACAGATCAGTTTCTCCTCAAATAATTGGGATGAGCAGGTTGATTATTGATGACATACCATTAAATTGTAGTTGAAAACTGAATTGTATTGTTTAACATGGTTCTGGAGACGAGTTACCGTGATCCTCTGAATCATCAGTTTGAGACCTATTATTTCAGTGAACAAGAGATACTGTGGTCTCAACTATTACACCTTACGTTTACTCTGAGTCTTATGAAGAGGCTTTCTATGAGGGCTTTTGATGACAGGAGATCAAAAGCTGATAATAAAAAATGGTAATTTTTTCTCTTTCTAGATATCTGAACTTCTGTTGGTTCCAAAAGTTAGTATCTGTTACCTTGCTATGTTTCCAACAGTGGCAAATCAGGGGAACTTACTGTATCATGAAATACAGAAAAAGTGACACCTTTACATTTAGTTCTCATTGCCTGGGACTGTCTATTTGACTTCTCTTCTTTAACCCACTTTTCTGGTCTAAAAGTACATTCCATGTGGTTATTCTGAATTGTATCAAGTTTGCATCAGGACAACATAGCGTTTAATTCACAATAACATGTCTCTCTGAGGTAGAAAGGCATTTTACTGATCTTGAAACTCCCTTTATAAATGTGCACAAGCTACCTTTATTTTATGGCACACTGAAAAGAAAACCATACTGTCTCCATCCAAGTACAGAAATTGTGAAGATTAAAAGCAAGCAGGAAAATACAGATGAATATGATGAAGCATATGATGACTGTTGAGTTTAAAAATCACATTTTCTAATATCCATGAGGCAGTAGAAAAAAAAAAAGAGTAAAATGAGAAATGTAGAGGTCAGCTTACCTGGAAGAGCAAATCATTCATACACTTCCAAACAAGCTCTATGTGAAAAGGTGGTTATGGAAAGTATAGATAGAAGAATTATAGCTGGTGTCTACTGTAAACTCTAAATAGGCAATAAGTTGTAAATACGCAGAATAAAATTGTGATGTTAGAGAAACATCAAGAAGAAAATAAGACGAATGGTTATAAAACCCACAGAATTAGTTATGTCCAAATGTAAAGCTCTACCAGGTGATACAAACATGATCTGAGTGGTGCTTCCTAAGAGATTTTTTGCATACATATATATATATATTTAATTTTGATGGACATCTACAAGAAGGTAGAGAGCGACAAACAGTGGGTGGCTGAGTAAGTCTGGACTAGAGAGCTGTCCTCCCTCTGGTCATTTGGGCCCTTATGAACATTTTTTTTTGCTTGTAAAAAACTGCTGTTGTATACATCAGGTGATCTGAAACACAACATTGGGCAAAAAAGTGCTTAATTATGGAAGGAATAAGCCTAGTATTCAAGTTACAGACCAAAATGAAGAAAGCTGAGGTGTAAAATGTGATTTGAATATAGCTTTGTACCCCTAAGTGTGAAACAACTCTCTTCCATCCTATTTTGTTTTCTCTGATCTTCACCTCTGCCTTGCCCATCCTCCACCATTTCAGATCCCAGTAGTCTTTGACTTATTTATACTTGATTTGCTCCACTCCCATTCAGGCCTTGTTCTTCTAATCCATTTTCTGTTTTATTGCTATTCTGTTCTTCCAACCAAGACTTTACTCCAACTGTTGAACATCTTGTACCTGAAATACTGTAGTGCCTTATACTTTGCCTCCATTTTTCTCTTCCTTCCCAAGATCACATTTATCCCTTTGTTTCAATTTGGGCAGACACCCATCCAACTGTCTACTGCCCATTCTTTACTGGTTCTCATTTTTACCTCATGTCCTTTATGCAAATGTTATACTCCTTGATGGGTGCATAAATGTCATATCTCTTGTGAGACACAATTGGTAAAGTTAGAGTATGCTGTCTTAAGGATGTGAAAAGCAGAATAGCACCTTCTGTGTGACAAACCCAAAGAAAGATCTGAATAAAGACACCACATGTTACTCTCTTGTGCCTTCAGAAAAAGCATATTTCAGTCCAACCATTTCTGAATACAGAGTTCAGAGTTCTTGAAAAATAACATTTGATTACAACATCTTCTTTAATGGGGAGCTTATTAGTGTGCTAAAGATCTATCATGTTGGCAAGTGCTGATGAAGCTGCTTTATCTCTTTCAAGTGCAAGAAACTGTAAGAAATTGTAATAAATACCCTTTTATTCTGTTAAGCCTAGCAGACCTGAAAAATCATCAACCTTGTTTCTGTGCAACGTTGTGCGCAATGTATTTACATGGAGCAAGTACCTTCAGTATTAATTGGAGATACAAAACCAGAAAGTTGATAAGGATTTCCATTAGCCTGCGGATCCATTATTCACTACTGTTTTTTGGGGTATAGTCTCTGTTGCATATTCAATCATTAATACAGAAGAAAAAACATTTATTCTTGGAAAATGCCTTTCGTGACTGGGATCAGCAGCTTGGAGATCCTAATTGCAGCCTATTAGGAATAATGAGATTTGCATGGTAGAAGCCAGAGAATTACATGGATAAAGGAAAAAAATTCACAACACGAAAGGTTAATATAAACATATACTGCCTGAGAGTGCAAAGGACACATAATTTGGTGGCTCATTACTGCAGACTGACCCATGGGTAAGAATGTCACCCAGCTCAGAGGCTTTCCCAGGAAGTTTGGCTGCAAAAGTTACAAAAGATAAGGACATGCTTGTGGAAACCGCTAAACTAATGAGAGCTGAAAGTTGTTTGAAATATCCCGATGACCTCGCAGATGGGATGCTTATTAAGGTATCTGCATCAGTCTCTTTTTTGTCTAACAGTCTGTTGTAAAGCTTTGCCGAGGCGTAGCCAACAGTCCGTGAAGGTGTCTCCATGCTTTCTGACATACCAAGGGCATTTTTTTTTTGAATGAACTCAAAATGAAAACCAACATGCATGTCCAATTTTTGTTTGTGGGCATATCTGTGGAATAGCACTGGAGAGGCAGTCAACTATGATTACTTCACCAACACGGGGTCTGCCCACTACCTACGTGCGTATCTGCTCGAGTGCGCTGGTCAGGAGCCAACTGCAAATTTAGGTCTTGAAAGTCTGAAGAAAAGCGCTTTATGTGTGAGGGTCCCATGAAGGCTCCGTAACGCAATTAAGCCACATTTTAACAAAAGGCTGGACATTTTGCTGGAGCATGACATGAGTAATTAAAATATCATTTAAAACAAAAACAAAAACAAAAACAAATGAGTGTTCTTTTCCACTCTCAGATATTGTTTGAAAAAGATCGAGGGACAGGAGTATGATTTTTGTTTGTTCCGGGATCTCCGGAGGGGAAATCATGGGCAACACCATAAGCCAGCAACAATATATATCTACCCATGCTGCTATGTAAAGCTATGGGTGTAGCAGCTAACACGCTTATAACCAAAATAGTAGAAAAAAATATTTCCTTCTCTATTACAAAGAAATGAATAGGTTTTTTAGATGCTTTTCTTGCTTTGTTGTAGATGACTGTGTAAGTATGGAAGTGTTGTAGGAAAATCTAGGCAAGGAAGAGATAGGAATACAGAGCACAAATTGATATGTGGGTTGTGCTTACACTGAAACAAAGCTAGAATAGCATGAAATCATGGTTCGTCAACTGAAATGGTGGCAAATGGTGGTAGGATGAAAAATGGGGTCTGTAATTCCAGCAACATTTGAAGATGAGAATGAAAGGATAAACATAAGAGGAAAAAGGTTGCATAAGGTGTGCCTAAGGAAGATTTCAGTGACTTTCGGCAACACTTTTATTTGAATGCCTTCTTTAGGTCTCCCTAAGATATAACAGTCACAGTGCTTTCGGCCAGATTGTGCTCAATATATCCTATGAGACACAGGTCCAGTGGATATCACAGCTCATTCCCCTTGGTTATGATGGAGTATGTGGCTGCTATGTCATCCCTTGTATTAAGAATACATGTAGAGCAGTGAGATGTGGCCTGCAATGAGGGATTCAGTAATAGCCCAAGCTCTGCCAAATCCCACAAAAATGTTTGGCAGCCTTTCTTAGGGGCTCACATTCAGATTTAAGAGTGTAATTTCAGGTTCTAATGACACAAAATTGTACCCGCTCTCTTTAGGAAAACAATAAATGAAAACAAATTAGAGAACTGCTATCTGCAGCACCAATTAGGTCTTTCTGCAGGCCCACAAGCCAATAAACCCTCAAATTCGTGTTCTCTGACCTGGCAGTTTTCCTGCATTACATTCAGAAAAGAACCCAACAGCAAGCTACAGCAACAGAAACACAATTTTGCTAAATTTCTTTGCTGACTCAGCCTGTCTTTCCCATTAGATCTTTTACCTTGCTGAAGTCCCACAAAAATCTACATTCTTTCATCTGGAGCAGATGGGATCCCACCCAGGTGATACACTGGATGCCCTTGTCGTCTCCCTTCTTCCTGCTACAGTATCTGTCCTGAATTAAAATCCTGGAGAAACCAAAGGATGATTATTAGAAAAAATCAGGGAAGATTCTGTTCTCAGCTCCACTTGGTCTGAACCGCTTGAAGAAGGGTAAAGAAGGTTGGCAATGAATCTCAGGGAGACTCACTTCCAGCAAATACACTTAATGGTGGGGAAACTTACAAAAAACTTCTCTGGCTGATGTGATGTTACGGAGACAGCGGGTCTGCTGGCCAGCAAAGATCCATGTGTTTGCAGAAGGTGCCTGACTCAGAACTCCCTCTGCAATTCTTCTCCCTGCTCTCCCAGCCAGCCCAGCAGCCATCCTGGGCTAGGAGTGGTGCTTCCATCCAAACGTAATGAGCGTCTTGTGATTGTTTTTTCACATACTAGCACATTAATATCCAATAGATTTTTCCCTTATGTACTCTGAGAAGTAAGTTCATTTTGTGGAATATGTTATTCCTGTGAACAAAGCTGTTTTATAAACAATTATCATGTACAAATATGTTGTGATACTGCCACGATATTTTCATTACACTGAAAAATTGGGCTAAAAATGCTTGAAAATGTGGTGTGCTGTGTCTTTTACAACCCCCATATAATTAGGAAGGAAAGAACAAGACCATGATTATTCTTGGAAGTTACTCAAGAGAGTGAAGAAAGGGCATAACTATTCACACTGGAAGTGTGTCATTTCCAAGCAGCCCTGGTTATTCTGCTGTATGACACAGTATACAGTGAGAGTGGATGTGTGCTGATGGTGCTGGGGGTTGCTCCAAGTATTCAAGTTCAGCAAAGGTTGTAATTCAATCTTTATAACCCTGTGCTGGGTCTGAACTTCTGAACTCAGTATTGTCTTGGGTTTGTCTCCTGCCTGTATGCCCATCTGCAGCTGCGATACCATTACATTTCCATTTTCCCCAGTGAGCTGTCATGTGATTGTATTTTGAAATGAAATGGAAAGTGATTTATTGTGCTCAGTTATTTTCTCTTCTGTGGATGGATGCAAATCTAGGGCAATTTCCCATGCTCCTGCAACTAGACTTAACTTGGAAAAAAAAAAATCTAGAATCAACAAATGAGAAAAACATTCCAGAACGCTAGAAAAATAGGAGCATTTCTCTTTGCCTTCCTGTGTTGATACAGCAGGTTTCTGCTGAGGTTGCTAATGACTGTGAAATGTCTTAGCCATAAGTTCTCTGAACCCCTCATCGTAATTACATTTCATAATGTTGTGCAACTGAATACACAAAAGACATTAAAATAACAGTCATGTAATACTGCTGAATTCTCGCTGTGAAGCTATTGTGAGTTCAAGATAACTGCTACAAAGAGCTGTTTCACAGAATTAAAGTAGCTGTGAAAAATGAATTCAGCAGGAATTGATGATAAAACTCATTGTGAATATTACTTGACTGATAATACAGCAGAAATCCAGTCAGTAGATAAGCTATCCAAGCATTGAAATAGATGGGCTATACTGATGTTAAATGAGGCACATATTAAGTATACGTCATTTAAATTACTAAATTTACAGTAATTGATGTTGTTCTAAGCTCTCATTTTATCCTCATACTCTCAGGGGATGAATTTCTGCCAATCTTAGCCACATACCCAAGCACTTTTTCTCCCACTGGGACTGTGTTATTTCATGATGTGAGTTTTTTCATGTGGAAGATCATCTTAGTTTTTTGCCTTGTTATTTTAGACTGTAAAATTTTAGGGTGTGTATTTTAGGGTGTGTATGTCATGTGTAGCCCATACCATCCAAGGGCCCCTATCTCTATTGAGGCTTTTAGTATTGTGGTACAAATCACAATAAATACTCTTCAGAAGAAAAGAAACATCAGCAGCTGAGTTTTCAATGTGCCTCATTCATCTGAGGAGAGCTGAGCCCATTCTTAATGTGGCAAAGTTACTACAATGTGAGTGATGAGAAGAGTCCCTCCTCAACAGAGAATTGCATATGGTGCAGCCAAAATACTCAGACTGGGACCAATTTCCTCCATAATGTTGGCAGGCACAGTGCTCTCAGAGCCAGAGAGATATCCAGCGGCTCATGTGGGACTGATAAGAAAACAGTTCAAGTGTATGGCATTTCTGGAGAGTTTCAAACCTGGGAGCTTGGGAAGTTCTCTCCATGGACTCCTATCAATCCTGACTGCTGATTTTTGCTTCAGTATTTTCTTTTTCCAGTCAAAACAGAGAAGGACAATAAAAGTCTACAATATTAAACTCCTTTTACTCAAGGAAATTCTAAGAAACAGGACAAATGGAAAAGGATGATGATTTATTTGTGATTTTTCTGGATAGCACTATCGGCAACGGCCACTGTGTAACCCAGGGTCTGCTTAGGGGCCTGGGAAAGGGGCAAGACTTTGTGGAGACATCCTGCATTTTCTTGGAATGAAATGTAATTTGATAGGAAAGACAAGATCCTGCAAACAGGGTAAGGTGGCAGAAGCAGCAGTACTAGTCTCCAATTTGGCAGGCAGCAGTGATCTTTGTGTCTTGCCTGGCATCGGAAGCCCATTGTGGTAGCTCCCAATGATTAATTTTGAGGATAACAACCTCCTTCCCAGTGCTGTGACCTGTGGCAGTAAGGGTGATGGGCTCCCCTTCAGATTGAATCACAGCACGATGACTGAGTTGTTTTCTTAACCCTAACAAGATCTGTCATTAAAAGTTACCAAAGCCTGGCTTTTCCTTGCTCTGTCATTCCCCGTCAGCCTAGGCTGCGGCTCCCGCATCCTTTGAAGCCAGCCGAGCTGCCACTCGCCTCGCTGCCCCCCTTTGGCTATGTAATGGCAGAGGGCAGCTCTGCAGCTGAGTGCCCAGCAAGGCCAATGAACCGTGGCTGGAGGAAAGGGCAGTGCTGAGGGAAGCCAGGAAGCTCTGCCTGTTGGATTACAAGAGGCTACAACAAACACAGTAGTTCTGCAAGTCCTCTGCCAAGGAGAAAGTGGCCTGATTGTGCATCTGGTGCCATGCAGGTTGCTTAATGAAGGAAGTCTGGGAGTTCTTTGTGTTTAAGGTTGTTGACATTACATAACTGTACTAATGACCTGATGATTTTGGCTGGCAAAACAGTCTCATTATCTAGGATGCTCAGTTATTAGTTAGAAGCTCTTTATGGTATCACTTCAAAATTATAGAATGTTTGTTTCAGATTCATTCAGTACCACTGTGCTTCCAATATGCTTCCCATGCTGGCCAGTGGCTGCAAGAAAACATGGGTTGGTGTTCTCTATCCAATGCACTCAGCTCCCTATGTCATTTAAATATTTACAGTGTTCTTCATCCTTTACTCCTCCTGACTTCAGTTCTTTCCTCCTTCAGACATCCCTCAAGTACGTAAAGATCTTGAAGCAACCACAACTCAAACATGCTCCTGCTGACATGAACTAAATTGAAGTAAGCCAAAGATTGGAAACTTGTAAAAAATTTATTTCATTTTTAATGAATGAAGGCATTAGTAAGTTCCTTAGTGCTTCGGTCTGTGCCTAATTACATGTGGTAAGCTCTTGCTCTTTTCCCAAGTTTACAGTTGTGCATGATGATTTGCAGAGTAAGTTTGTTTACAGCTTTATTATTCAGTGAATTTCATGTGCATGGTTTATTGGTAATTAAAGTAATAAACACCTTGGAGTCAATAGTTCACCCAAATAACTTCAGTGAGAGAAAATAGCCTGAAGAAAGTCCAAGGAAAACACGAACAGCTGCTGAAGACCCCTTTGCCTTTTCTTTTATTCCTCCTCTTAGCTTATGTATTTATTCCCATATCCATCTAAGACCCAGATTTCTTAGTAGCTGCACGCTGGTGCCACTCCTTGTAAAATCCTCTCAGCATCTTGAAGAATGAGAGCAGATGTAGTGGGAAGATGGGGGAGCAGTGCTGTCATTTCCCTGAAATCCTATCGGGTTTGTCCCGCTCTGGTAGCTTGACTGCAGTTTCACATTCGTTGTGGACCTCGATACCAGTCCTCACTTTGCACAGCTCTTTCAACATTACATATTCCCACATTACTCCACTTCATAAGCTATGGATATTTTGAATTTTTTCCCCATAAAATGTCGGCCTTTTTACAAGTCATGTCAATTAGGCATTAATCCCACAAATGTAAGTTGTTAAATTAGAGTAGAAAGGTAAGACTATTGATTTATATTCTTTCTTTCGGTTTCTAGTTTCTGCTCCCATTGTACTATTTCTCAGCTCTTTACCTTTTTATCACTGGGTTAGTTCAGAATTTGGCAAGTAGCACATCTCTATGGACTTTTAATATGTGGGAGTCTCTTTGCACAACTGCAGAACTGGATGATTGCCTGTGTGTTGGAGGGTGAGTGAGGATACTGGAACTCAAACATTACTCCTTTCCTTTGAAAAGTGGCTGAAGACAAGGGGGCATGAAACCAGCAGGTTTTTAACCACCTTCCTAATCTCTTAAGCTCAAAGCTGTAGAAATAAAGCAGAGCCACTCAAAATCTGATGGTTTGGGTTTTCATGAAAGTCATTTTCTGCTTGAATGGTTCTTCAAGGCTCACAGCTGCTAATGTTGCTCTGGATTTCAGGCTGGGTTTAATACCATAGACTTGGTCTTTATACCACACAAACCCACTTAGTTTCAGATGTATTTCATCTAAACTCATAAATAGACAAGTCTGGATGAATACCAGGTAGGTTTACTTTGCACTCAACTGAAAATTACTAGAGATTCCAGGTGTCCCCATCTCTCATAGCACGTTAAACAAGACAAAGAGATATTGGGTCATGTCTAGCTGATGGTATTAACACTACTCTCTGGTGGCAGATTCTTTCTATAGGAGAAACAGAGAGCAATGAAAGCAATGAGAAGACCACATATAATTATTCTTTTTTAAAAATATATATATATACATATATTTCCCTGACTTAATTCCTGCTCCCCCCCTCCCCCTCTTATTTTTGTTTCAAGCACTTTTATTCTGGGAATTATGTCAGTTCGTGTCTGATAAGAAATTCAGAATATTTTTCTCTAATCTTCTGAGGTGTATTTTTACTTGTTTGTTTGTTTTGTTTCCCCTCTTTTTATTAGTGTAATCTTCATGTAATGGCAGGACTGTACTCTCTTGATGACACCTCCCAGCAGTGACCCATGTTTAGAGGTTCTACCTGTAAATGAGCTGATGTTGCACTCACCACAAGACGTAACATGAGCCAGACAGAAATATTACAGATACTATCTGTGTGCTATTTCTCTGAAACTTGGGCTGTGAAGAAAAATAAAGTATCTGTGATTGAATTAATAAATACTGATGGTAGAAGCTGTCATACAGCCTGTGTAAGAGTGGTAATTAGGGCAGGTAAATGTGCTGTCTGCAGAAGGTTTTTTTATACAATGAAGTTGTGTTTTCATTTACAAGAACTTCACATTTCCTTTGTGAAAAAAATCTAACCTTCACAGAATATTCTGTAGTCCTCAGTAATACTAATGATACGGTTTAAAAAGAAAAATGAAAACCGAAAGGACCCGTACTTTTATGGGGGAAAATAAAAAGTTGGTATGTAATGACTGAGATTAAAATATATCCCTCCACTTAGAAGACATCTGTTTCCTATCTGTATGCAGCGTATTTTGTTCTGTGCAGATGCCACATCGGGAGTTTTTTTAGCAGCTGTCACAATGTATTGAACAGAACTTTACATATCAGAATTTATTTTTGTCAGATTGTATTGTTTCCCCCCAATCCTGTAGCTGCAAAAAATCTTAGAAGCTTAGAGACTATTTTTTGGCAGAAGAGATATGATTTTAAAGTGGTGCGTGCAACTGAAAGCATACCGAATGCCCGTAATGGTTATTCACAGAGGCTACACTCCCTTGGTGACTTATCAGTCATAGACTGCAGGTGGTATCACAGCACAGACAGCAGATGCTGTGGAATCATAACCTTTCAAACCTCTGTCCTCACATACTGGTGGATTGCATCAGTAAAGCATATAAGGCCTGTGCGCTGGTTCCTTGAGTTGAAAACAGCAAATACAGTAATGTTCATATATAAATAAGGAAGCATATAGAGCATTAGAGTATTTATTACTGGAAGGTGGTCGCCTTACAAGGGTCCACAAATATCAACTTAGAAATGAAATTGCAAGCTTAGAAGGCATTTATAATTGTATTTGTAATAGCCCTTAGTGAATATAATAAGAGAAGATCAATTGTATTTAGGCATTCCTTAGAAGTGCTTGTACAGTGTGTTTCTGAACATTTCCAACATCTGTAAGTAGCCTATTCTATCAGACTCCAATAAAAAAGTGTCGGTTATTTTTATTTTATTTATTCTTTTCCAACACCCACATTAAATCTTCTTTGCTTCAGATTAAGATATTTCCTTCTTATCTTTCTCTGAGTGGAGAGAAACATCAGAGTCCTTTCTCAAAGAACCTTCCCAGCACACCACTGGAAAATTATTCTTTAATCAGCCTCCCAGATGTGCCTGCTTCTAGGATGAGCAAGCCAGTCTTTTCAGTGCTTCAACACTTAGTCATCTAGACTCTCTCTGGTTTCTCATCTTTTAAAATTGAACATAGTGTAGCATTTGAAGTCTCTTCTATCAAAGAAAGCTATCATTATCTCCAAGGAGATATGTACGATACTGCCATTAATACAGTTAAAATGAATTAGTACCATTGAAGTATTACTTCATATTTAGCTTACAATCAGCTTCATCTCCAGCCTCTTTTTTTTGACACAACACTTAGTTGTGCATTTGATTTTTCTTTAGCAAGTACTGTACGATGCATTGTCATTATTGAATATGATCCTTGGTTTTAGATTTTACTCTTTCTGACCGCTCCAGTTAAGTCTGAATTCTCATTCCAGTCTCTAAAATTGCTCCAGTTAAGTTGGAATTCTTATTCCAGTCTCTAAAATGCTTTAAGAAAGCTTTTTGTCTACTCTCTCTTCTGTCCTCCAAGTTCTCTGAAGTACTGATTAGAACTGTGCACAGGACAAGTCCTTACAGGAGCATGGAAACAGGCACCAAACTCTTGATATATGCTGTTTTGAAGCGTTTTCTTTTCATCCACCTGGGCTCATTATACCAACTTGCTTATGTGAATACTGTGTAGAATGATGTTGAAAACCATGTTGAGTCAGTAGGTATCAGTAAGTGGTGTTTCCAATATACTCACTAAGTCAGAGACCAGTTCTTCAGATACCCATGCTGGTAGTCTCGTTGATGTCTTCTAAATATCTGCAAATTGTTTGCCTCGTCATTTGTTCAACAGCTCTTCCTGATATTGAGGTTAGTGCCACTGGTTTACTATTCATGAAGTCCTTTCCAAAGACAGGCAAAATGCTTGATCTTCTCCCAGTGGAAAAGATGTTCTCACTGCCTTGCATCATCAGTGGCACTACTGTTTGCCTTTGAAGTGTCAATGAAAAATGAAAACCTGTAGTACTATCCTCACAATATATGAACAAAATCTTTTTTTTTTTTTTTTTTTTTTTTGAAAGGAAGACTAGATTAAAAAATGTGGCTGGCTCTAATTTAGTACATTTTGGATGTGGGAAAAAAGGCTATGAGAAGACATACGTCTTTACACTAACGAGATTATTCCAATGTGTCTTAACAGTTCAATGCCTTTATCTACCCGAGACATCTTGCTTTTTCTATATCAGATTAATTTCTTAAAGAACTTTCTTTGTCGTACCTACTTCTAATGTATTTTAGAAACTCAGGCAATATCCAAGAGATCTCTTTTGTCTGCGTGTTTGTTGACTTCAAATAATTCCAATGAATGTGTGACATATGATCTGTTTGCAGTGTCAATATGCTGCCTTTATCCGTGGGCTTACAGGCTGTGCTCTAGAACCTTTCTGCTGTTAAGTCTGATGTAGATGTCAGGTTTGATTTTCTGAAGGTTCCTTGGCTGGAGACATGCTGGTGGAGTGTCTTTTCATCCATGATGGAGTTCGCCATCATTCTGCTTCTGGGACCCCTGGTTGAATCTGCTAACTTAGTTGCTGGTTAGTGTTCAAAAAGAGGTGTGCAAGTGTTATGTTCATGGTTCAATTATTCAGATTTAGAAAACCCCTACCACAGAGAAAAGGGAAATAACAGAAGGGTGTTACAGTAAGCGGTAAGTATTATTCTCCATTTAACACCTTTCATTCACTAGAAGTGGATTACGGGAAGAAGCATGCCTTCCCAGTTCAGGGAGTTCCCTTGCTATTGTCTTAGCTCTTCCAGTTTCTGAGGGCCAGTAGGAACAATGTGTTGTGAACCCAAATTCCAGAATTTCCCACTGTGTTATTGCATTATGGTTAAACCACAGAGCCAGCATAGCGTGACTGACTTGTTAAGCCCAAAATGTAGCGTGCCAGGAAGGTTGCCAGGTTTTTAGACTACGTCTTTGTTGTCTTTCAGGATACAGACTGCCAAGGTATGTGGTTTGGATGAGTACTTTTTATTTCAGTGTATCAACATAGCAGGCTCATAGATCAAAACATTATTATTCAGTTCCGATGTGCATGGGATACTGGCAAAGAAAGTGGTTTCTTTGTCACTTCAACAACCAGACATCAGAGTCTGTGATGTTTGCTTTTAATTCATTATAGGGTGAGGAACACTGAAATGGTTGCAACTTTATGCCTCAAAAAAGAGTTATGGACTGAGGAAAAATTTGTTCTTGTCGTTGGTAATTGGACTTGAGAGGAAATGAGGATACCAACCATAGGTCTTCATGTGTAAAAAATTGCAGCTGTTTCATAACTCATGACTGTTCATTCCTTGCTCAGTGTTTTCTTGCTTCTAGGGATGAGGGCCATCTACCTATGCACCACAGGAAGCTCAGGACTTCTAGTTTTCTTATGGCTTCTGGTTGCCTACCTTTGTCTTCCAGTTATGGCACTGTAACTAAGTACTTGCATTTGCTATGCGTTGCCAGTTCTGCCTTCTGTGGTACAATTATGTGGTCATCAGCAAAAGGAGCCTTCAGCCTTTGCAGGTTCTGAAATTAGAAGATATGATGAATGACATTCAGTTCCAGCTCCCAGGGGAGATGTAGTCTCCCCTGTACAGAGTTAACAGCACAGTTTGCTGTCAGACTACTAACCTCAGTTAGTCAGGCAGGATCTTTTCTCAATGGAAGTTTAAGGCGCTAGCAGGTAGAAATGACTACACTGACTAGAAAGAAAAGTGCTTCTCCGTGCTTAGTTTGGTCCCATGAACGAGACTATAAGCTTACCAGTTCCCTGGCACAAATCAAGACAGCAGTTCATCAGTGTTCACCACTCCACTGTAAGAAGATCTAATGAACTCTAGTAATTTCTAGTCTGTCCCTTCCTTTAGGCAGGAAAGGGCAATCATAGAATGGCCCGGGTTGGAAGGGACATCAAGGATCATGAATCTCCAACCCCCCTGCCACAGGCAGGCAATGTCACATGTCCATAATTGTTCATACTTTCTTGTCACTATTTTTGATAGTTTTGATCAGTTTTCTTCAGTCACAGTTTCTTCCAAATATCTTGGAAGGTCTGTCTGCCTTTCTGCCAGGGTTGAGATTTGTATTTGATCAGGAAAGAAAAAAGTATTTTTTGTGAACTTTGCTAAAGTAGTAAAGTAGTAAGTAACCAAAGGAATATGTTGAAGACTGAGAATAGTTTCTGGTTGTAAGAGTTACAGAAAACAGATAAAAAGAATGCACTCAGAGGCTGGAGGAGCAGCTAATGTGAATGCCCCCTAAAGCACGTGGGGCAGCTCACCTGGCCTTGTAGGGGCTGGCTACTCAAACTTCTTTTTAGAACTGATAGAATTGAATAGAATCAACAATCCTTGTGGCACTCGCAGATACATTATCTTTTGATAATGAAATCTTCAATTAAAAGGAAATGAACCTTTTTGGGTAAAGGAGTCCTGCTCAAAAGAAAGCAGAGGAGGGTTTAGGCAGATTGATTCTGCTCCTGTCACTGTCACTGCTTCAAATGCAGTAGTCCAGAGGTCATCTACCAAATTAACTGGCCTGAATGGATCTCAAGGTGTTAGTGAGAAATTACCAGCCCACAGGGGACTTTGTTAAGATCTGCTTCAGGGGAAACAAGTCACATGAAAAGACTTGCTGGAATGCAAGACTTCATCGGTGACATGGAAGAAACACAGCTTATGTTTGACAGATGGTTGAAAGTGGGATAAGGTCCTCCAATAAACACTACTTGGGATGCTCTTTACTCTCACAGATGAAAAATATTGTTAGTGATATTACCATCATCATAATTGTCCCTGTTCCTAGCATCATTATTATCTGTGCTACTGTAGATCAGAATTGCTTTGTGCTAACAGGGACACAGTGTCACTAGAACATGGTGTGACAACTACAACAACAGTGTTCCTTGACCAAAAAATATTTTCCTCGTCTATTAACATACAAAATGCATGAAAGAAATCACATGTCAGTCTTTCCTTCACTCTTCTCTAATTTTCATTAAACCCTGACCTTCAGGATCACAAGAGTTTACAACTAAAATAAATAAATCCTGTTAGAATAGTAATCTAATCTTTATTTTCCTTTTTTAGTGGATAGTGGGAAACCTAATATGCACAGCCCAACTGGGTGTGTTTGGCTGTTCCTCAAACTGAAACAAGACTTGGAAGATTAAAGGGGAGCTTGGCTCCAGATCAGGTGAATCAGCACAGATACAATGCCAGCAAATGGCCTGCAGGATGGCCTCCTCTTCTGTAATTATACAGGCTTTTTATGCCATACAGGCAAAGGAAGTAATCTACTTAATTTAATTCTAATTAAATATGTGACTTGAGGAAGTAGTGACACATCTGTCTGTGCTTTAGCTTCTTTTGGTGAGAAAGTGAACCGCTCTCTGCAGCATCTGCTTTAGCATGATCGTAGCCTTCCCGTTAATGCTCATGCTCTTAAATGCCATTTATGTAAAAACTCTAATAGCAGCTTTTGGCTATGATACATGGTGTAAAACTTTATTCAAAGAAACAGAATACTTTCCCCCCACCTTTTTATACTGTGTGAGTTTATGTTACGACTTGAAGAAGTCTCTTGGGGCAAATTCCCATACTCACTATAATTAAGTGAAATGTAGTTATCACAGGAACAGGAACAGTGATGATTCTTAGGAAAGTGAATTCCCATAGATGACAGCAGAAGTCAGGTTTGGCTTACAAGTGGCTGTTGTCTCTTCTAGCTGGGAAACAATGTCTTATTAGAAGGTGTACTTGATGGCAAACATTCAGTATTTTCTCATGAGTTGGTAAAGGCCTGATCCTAAGAGCCCTGCTCTTGATTTGAAAAGCCAAGGTCAGCCCAGAGCTGTACAGGAATGTGCTAATGGGAAGAAATGGAAAGGGGAGGATTGTGATAAGTGAAGGAAAAGGATTTTTACTGTCAAATTGTCAAATACTGGTCAAACACGGAACAACAAAACTAATAAAATTCTCCCACTGTGCCTGTCTCATCTGGGGCTGATAAAGGATAAGATAAGCTGAACACGGGAGGGGAGGTGGGCATTCATTAGAAAAAAAATGTTATCAGCGTTTTAGTACCACTGAGAATGTGCCTGTTTAACACAGCACTATGCGCTCTTTAGGCACTTCCCTGTGTTTTTATGCATGCTATTTGAAAAAGGACTGGGAATTTTTAAACCTTCCCGACTGCTGAAGAGGACGCTTCTGAGGAAATATGATGCTTACCATTACTTGGCACTGTTATTTCATTATGCAACCTTAGGTTGTAATTGTGGAAGTTTTGCAGAAGGACTTGAAGTTCTGCCTGCTTAGGGATGAGAAAATATGCTATAAATTGGACTGCAGCTTTTTGATGAGGCTGAGAGCTGGGATTTGGAGGAGGAAGGAGCCTACAGCTTAGCCTGGGAACTTAAAACGAAGATAAAAGAGAAAGGATGTTCTTACCTGTACCATTCAGGAAGGCTTTGGCAAGCGCTACCCTGGAAAGCTACCAAGGGAAAGAGGTATTTCTGGGAGAAACTAATGGCTTACTCAGCTCCTGAAGACAGTGATGTGAATAACTTGGGAAGTAAGGGGCTTGTTTTTGTCACCTGAAGGCTTTTTGCTGACTTCATGCCATCAGTTGGCAGGAGCTGAGCCTTCCTGAAGCTGTTGGCAAGCTGGGTGAGCACATACTGCTGCCATGAGCCCCACCAGTGAGGTGCCTGCTGCTGTCCATGGTTCAGGATGTGTCCTCATCACCTCTACTCCTGAATTCTGGGAGTGCTGCTGGGTGGCAGCCCAGGCCTTGTAACCCAGTAAATGTCAGACCGTGCAGAGCCTTTGCCTGGATATGGCACAGCCTTCCCTCACTTTTTTTCCATCTTTTTTTTTAAACCCTCACCCTAAGAGTGCTCTAACTGAATCCCTCCTCTCTGCTGTCTGATGATCAGGTGCTTGTTGACCTACACCCTAGGTCTGTAAAGCATCCTACCTGTTGCTTTCAGCTGGTTTCAACCTACAGCAGCATATATATTCAAACAAGTTTACATGTGGATTTTGTTGAGGTTCTTGTGATACATCTAATCTCCTGAAAACCTGATGTGTGCTTGAAATCTTGTCCCCTGTCCCCATTCAGCTTAGTCATATTACTCAGAAGCTGTTGGCTGTGTAGCTCATGTCTCATAAACCAGCATGGAAATAGGCAGACTGCCATTACTGTTATCTGCTGGAGATGATGAAGTGACAGCCATGATAGTGCTCTCCATAGATGAGTTGTCATACCCTTAATATTTATGTTTCACCCTGTGGCATGATCCTTTGTGAGAAGAAGCATCTGATAACAAAAAAGACCACTGTGGGAACCCAGCCTCTTCACAAAGACAAAGCATTTAACAAAACAACTGCTTGACATAACTAGGTGGAGAAATAAGTTCTATTTAATTATTGAATTTGCCTGTATGTGTATGTATACCTTGCACACATTATCGTGTCAGTTTTCCTGTTGGGTTCATGCTCAGCTTCTGGTGATGTTTCAGAAATTTTCTACCTCATGCTAAGTCTTCCTTCTTCATTATGAATAATAATCATTTATTGATGTCTGATGGCATCTAGATCAAATACTCTGGGAACACAAGAAAAAACTGTTCAGAACAGCAACTGTGGAGCAAGAAAAAACTGTTCAGAGCAACAACTGTGGAGCAAGATAAGCAGCATGAGAACCAAGGACACCTTTAGAAGAAGAAAGAACATCTCACGGCTCTGATTGGATAAGCATCTGTGTGAATGATTGAAGAGTGTTTTGCAGAATGCTCTGTTAACATGTATAAATAGAGTAGTGCTTAACGATAAAGTGGACTAATAGCTTTTAACCACATTGATGTGCTGTTGTGTCTCTGACCGAGTTCCTGAGAGTCCAGAGACTTCCCCACAAAACACCGAGTGAGATCAAGCTCAGAGAGCGTGCTAAGAGAAGACATTATACACTCTATAAAGTAACATACACCTTTCATGAATGGATGTTTGTCAGTAATGAGGCGCTGCAATTAAATGAAATAAGCCTTGGCAATGGCTCTGCCATATCTGCCTGTGCAATGCTCCCTCAGCAGCAACACTCCCATGAGAAATTAAATATATGGCCTGTGCAATTGTCAGCCTTATTATCTGGGTGTCTGCAGCGGAGGAACTGTCAGCCCTGCCTCCAGATCCAAGCCCATGTGAAAGGAAGATTGGAGGCTTCTCTGAAATTTGGGTACAAGCTGGAGGTGAGGCGCTGCCGAGCTCCTGTGAGACGCCTGCCCCAGGGAGTGGGCAACTGCAATGGGCAAGGAAGCGGGGAAAGACCCAGCTCTCCCCTTGAGTAGGCTTGCTCCTGTAGGCTCTTCTTTCTACAGCAGACTGAAGCATTCTGAAATAGAAGCAGTAGCAGTAGCAGCAGCAGCATCAACAAGAGCACTGTCTTCCTGGGATGAAAATGTGCTCATGCAGACTGCTCTTTACCCAGGAAACCACTCAGTCTAAACCTTTCACCGTCTTTATTCATCTTTCCTATTGCTGGGAAGCCAGCTGAACCTGAGAGGAGCAAGAACACCCTGGTGATAACATTGAGATGAAATCTTCTCCTTTTGGAAAAATAGGTGCTTTAGGGGACTCAGAGATTGCCAAGGCTTTTTTGGATTAATGGCCACTGTCATTCCACAAAAACATAATGAGAGTGAAAGAGAGGAACCTCTTTGCTTGTACACCTTTATCTAAAAGCACTCGGTGAGGACCACTTTCCATGGCCTCCTGGATCATCTGCAGTTCGTACCCTGGGTACTGCTTACCTACTTGATTCTTGTTGTCTTAATGCATCTTTTTTTAAATTAAGGGTTTACTAGATTGGAGAAAAAAGACTAGAAATGCGTGAACAATTGATTTCATAATTATTTGTCTGGGCAGGAAAATAAGAAGGCAATTCTCTTTGCAGTGAACAAAATACATTGGTTGAGCACCTCTGACTTTCCAGAGATAACCGAGTCAAATTCAGCCTCAAGAGTTTTTTGTGGAAAACAAGTTTTCTAAAAACGCTTCCCAGGTGCAGTCAGCATTCTCAGATCTTCTCCAAACTGTAAGGCTTGAGATCACATTTTTTAAAAACAAGATGTTAAAAACAAATCTCTCAGATCTAAAAATGATGCAACACTTCTAGAATTTCTAATATACATTTTTGTGCTATTATATCTGATGGTTAGGGTGGCAACATGGCGTTGTGCTCCAATGTAATTTAGTTATGTCAGTTTTCCCGTGAGACTCAGCCGCTTCAAAGTGAGCTCTGTGCAAATGCTAATGTCTCCAAGCGAGGTAAATCACACCACAGCACAATCATCAATGCATTACCACCACTTTTATGTAAGTAGATATTTCAGAGACCTTTTTTTCAGAACATTTCAAAAACAGAAATAGAAACATAGAAATTAGAGTAGAAAATATCAAGAAGCAGAAGTGGGAAAATGAAGCTCAATATTGAGAATATGAGTTAGAACATAGGACAAGTGAAAAAGAATCAAAAACAGTAAGGGAAATTAGAAGCTTTTCATTTGAAGTGAAACAAAAGATGACAGGGCTACTTTGATTTTGGAAAGGAGATGTAAACAAGGTGAACAACTATTAATACATAAAGCCATATGTAATTTAGAGATCAGTTCAGCATTTTTTTCCTTAACGAATAATGACATGAAGATGCTTAAAAATATTCATTTGATCATTACGTGCGCAGTGCAAACATACAGGAAATACTGGAATGTGTTTTATTTTGGTAAAGAACTTTAATAAAATTAACAGAAAAAAAGTAGTAGAATCCAAAATCAAACCAGATACTTACATAATGAAAACGACAAGGGCTGCTCTGAAAATAATGCTTCCTATGTTATGACATTGGCCCACGACATCAGAGGTGGATGTTGGTGGCATAGTGGCAGAGTGGAGCCTTCCCACCAACACTCCATTACATTTTGTTGTAATTGCATTACATTAAAAAACAAGATTACATTTTGTTGCCTTGTGACAGATGTTAGCTGGGGGGCAGTCTGAAAGAATGGCATCTGATATGGAAGTGCAGATAAAGTAAAGGTGTGTCATTCTTCCGTGGGTGAAAAAGTGGTACCCACTGGCATTCATTGATGCTTGCTGAACGTTGAGGTGGTGATAGTATATTTCACCTGTGGTGACAGCAGCTGTGAATCACTTCCACTGGGGCATGATTTTTACAAGTGCGGCATGCAGGCTTTTATTGATTGCTGGTGAAAATGCACAGCTAATGGTTAAAAAAAATAGTATTTTGTAGAAAGGGAAGGGAAGGGAAGGGGAGGGGAGGGGAGGGGAGGGGAAGGGAGGGGAGGGGAGGGGAGGGGAGGGGAGGGGAGGGGAGGGGAGGGGAGGGGAGGGGAGGGAAGGGGAGGGGAGGGAAGGGGAGGGAAGGGAAGGGAAGGGAAGGGAAAGATTTGTTTTCTCTAGCTGAGGGTGCTATGAACTTGAAGAGAAATCCCAGCCATGGAGGCTGGACATGATGTTGACGTGCAGCTGCAGAGCTTCCTTGTCTTCAGCGGGGCTATTCCAGCTGACAGCAGTTCTTTTCTCACTCATGACATTTACATTTAAATGCAACTTTTTGTCATTGTGGAGGTACTAGGGGTCCTGTTACTGTGCTCGATCATGGGACTTTGCTACTTTCCTCTTATTGTTGGGGGATGGTCATAGGAAGATGTGTGAACAGGAATTGTCTGAAAATGCTAAATTCACAAATGAAACCCATCTGCCGTTCATTAGCGCAGCTTTTTCTGTTATAATAATCTGCCACTTCAGTATATTGCAGTGGTATTTGCAGTATCCTTAACAAGCAGTGAGTGTTTCAGCTGCAGTGGTAACGGGTAATCTAAAGGAGTGTGCTGAAATACAGGGGGAATTATAAATGTGGGCAACAACATTTATGATTAGCTGGGCTAGAACAGGCAAGACAAAGAGTTTGTTAATAATATCTGATTATAATTCTCTTTAAAAAAGAACACAAAAAGAGATCAGATTTGCGTGATGTGCAGCATTAAAGTTATTTTTAAATAGACATCTTTATTAAAAATGTCTCTCTGCTTGTGGCTGGATCTGTTTAGCTGAGCTGGATAACACATTATCAGCACGCTGTAGGAGAATAAGCCATTTGTTTTTAGATCTCAAGATCTGAGAAAGGAATTTATTTAGCAGTTTTAGCAGCAGAAAAAATCCATCAGAATAAGGTATCCTGTCACCAGCTGGATCAGTATGTTAGTCAAAAACTATTCTTTTATAAATCACAGAATTTTACCTTATGCAATCTGTCTGTTTAGAGCTCCTTAGAGCACATCTTCGTGGGGCTGAGTGTAACTAAAGATACACGTATCTTCATTTTTTTTGTCCTGATACATAACACAAAAATTTCTATCATCTTTTGAAAAGAACTGTCCTTGCAGCTATGCTACCACAGCACTCAGGTTGCACTTATTTCATCCAGTTCTTTTGATACAGAGCAGCTCATTTGTTTGCTACCCACTGACGTGCTGTCCTGAGTACCAAACAGCATCAGTGCAGAACTCCTGCCCCACAAAGCACATGGCACCAGGGACTGAGCCAGTGCATCACCACACCCCCAGCCTCAGCTGCTGTTTATGGGCTCTTGTTTTGGTGACAGCAGCTGCCCAGCTCCTCTCTCAAAACAAGGTTTCCCTAACTAAGGTAACAGTTGCCTTCAAAATTACGTTGGTTTGCTGTATAATTCAAACTTGGTCGTATAATCCCTTCTATTCAGCTTTAAAAGTTATATTTGCTACTAGAAGGTGGCAATAAACTCAATTAACCAGGCTGATATAAACCTTATTTAAATCAAATTAAGGGCATTTCTGCAGCGGTTAGCATCTATTTCATCAAATGTGATTAAAAACTGCTTGGAAGTTAAATTGGTATGGCTTTGAATATAGATAAAGCCAGAGAAAGACGGAATTGGCAGCCGAGCCTGAACTGGACTGGGAGGCTTGGAGGTCTCCTTTGTATCCAGAACACCAAAGCTTTGTTTGTTTTAATTAAAACTTGGATCCTGCAGAATGTAATGGATTCTGTTTAGAAAAGCTGCCTGCTTGTTTCTGATAATTGGATTTTTCTAGCCCAGATTAATATCCTACCATTCCATTTCACTATGTCCTAGAGGATTCCTCCAAATAATTAAAGAATGAGTGCTGAAGGCTGTAACTACCTCATTAAGATAAACTTACAACAGCGTCTTAGATTTAAATAAGGAGTTATTTTCCTTTTTCCTGGAAAGAGGCCACAGTTTGTTTAGGCTCACAGTGGCAAGAAACTGATTTACATGGACGCAGAAAGCTTTTCAAGCCATTACTGCTGAATCATTGTGTTTCAGCTAGCACGCAAGTGAGCTGGTGTGCTTTGACTGAGGGCTGGGGAAATGGGTTTCAAGAAAGTTATGGTGACTGCATAATGAAAGAGAGATGCAAGAGTGTAAATATTTTTGGAAAATGTCCAGCTTGTATTCTTACACCTGCCCATGCTTCATGGCTAGAAATAATAGTAATTCCGATTCTTCATCAAAATGGTATTATCTGTTTGCATTTTATGCTGCACACATCATGTTGCAGTGCACTTTGTGCTGTTCCTTGACAGGAGGGATCTCTCACTATATGGTGCCTTACAATGGCAGATCTCATTCACAAGTGCCGATTTTGTTAGTATCTGATTTTTTACCAATTCAGCTAAGTTCTGATACTTAGGTTCAGCCCTAAGAAATATACAGTCCAGGAAAGCTGACCAGCCTGTTGGAAAATCAAAATGGGAAAATGGAGGCACTAGAGGAGAATGGGAGCAGCAGAACTGCCCATGTAAAGGTTTAAAAAATATATTAAGACGGTCATAAATCTATATATATACCTATAACTAACAGGGTTGGGGGCAGCTGCAGTTGCACATGGACACACTCATCACGCACACAGGTCCCTGAGGCTCTGCTTGAGTGAGGTACAAGGTACAAGTTCAAATTAAACCTGAGCAAACCAGTGGCACTCACATATGTTGAAATGTTCGTTGGCTGACAGGGGCTTAATTTCCACAGTTCCTCTTGTGTTGTGAGAGATGTTTTCAGATCAAAACTCACTTTACTGAGAACTTGTTCCCAGAGCAAATTTCACATAAAAAGCTCTTAAATCCAACAGTGTGACATTTAAAAGGGTAATTTTTTAGTATCCATTTACAGAAATATATTATTTTGAAGCAATATTTTAAAAGTTTCTTAATCCTGGCTTTGGTCATAAGCAGTGCCTTGAATATAAATATAATAAACACCACCTGAAAGAACATGACTTTGTTAAGGCGTGCCGGTAGAAGGAAGAGTCCTCACATAGAAGTGGAGGGCTGTCCCTCATCCTCAGTCAGGGCTGTGAACGACTGTGTTGTAGTGCCGTGGACATTTCCTTCACTGAGACATACCTTGGGTATTTTCTTAGTGCTACACAGGATCGTGGGATATTTGAAATAATTATCATGGAGATCTGATGTTCTGGCGAACTGGGCAGTGCCCGGAAGTATGTTTGAAAACATTTTCCTTCAAGTGGTCACTTGTGCCTGGAAGATGAGAGATGAGGCAGTCAGTAGATGGCAGAAGGCACAGTGACTGTATCTGAAACATCTGCAAGTTCTGCTGCATTTTCTGAGCTATTTATCTGTGAGGTACAAGACGCCTCCTAGCATAATCTTTCCTAAACGAGAGCTGTGTATTTTGTGCAAATACATAAACTTTTTCTTAATTATGGGGATATTTCATGGAGATTTTGAGGAGAAGAATATGTATGAGAACACTCATTGGGGCCAGGTTGGAAGCATGTCAGCCTTGTGGTGCCTGCGGGATGGCAATGCAGGGGAGGCAAGAGTAGATGCTGAGCAAGAAGGAAGAGAAGTGAAGCACTTTCTGGAGCGATTCTTTTCCTGATAAACACTTTTAGCTGCCCGTTGGTGATGTAGAGACTTTCTGAAGCATAGGCTGTGCCCAACCCTTTATTTTCAGCATACGCTTTTGGGCGCATCCTTCACAAACTTATTTAATCTTTCTGAGGCCATTTATGCTTTGGCAGTGACAACATCCTGTGGGAATTAATTCTGTGGTTAGCATGAAGGGTGTGCCGAAACAGCCCATGAGTTATTTATGTATACCTGTTTCCTGACGTTGCTGTAACTCTCGCCAGCCTTGTGCTCATCTGCAGAGGTGCCTGCCGTCCATGACTGAGATGTCTCCATTTCCCCATGTTGTTCAGGTTTAGTGCTCACTACTCAACCTCCCAAGGTAGTTTTCTGCATGCCAGTCTGCTGTGTGCTGACAAATACCTGCCAGGAGCTATGGGTTTTGTCTTGGGAAATTCCAGGTAAACATGATACCTCAGCTTCTTGGAGGTAGCAGCTGCTGCTTTTGCTCAAAGGGAATTCCCAGCAACTTTGATCTGTGAGAGAGGACATCACCCCCGCGTTGCTTTGCTGCAGTGAGGTAAAATGTTTGTTGAGGACATGTGGTGGGAGCAGCTTCACAAGCAGCAGGACGGACTCCTTCATTACATCCCTAAGCCACACATGCCTCATTTACAGTGGAGCTCTTTGGTCACCCCAGTAACAGCATAGCCAGAGTCTGAGGCAAAGAGCAGCAAGCAAGAGCTGAAAAAAATATCAGTTATTTCTCACATATGACTTGTGGGGATCTGCAGGAATGTTAGATCTTGGCCTTTTTACTTTCAAAATTTGCTGTCTTTGGTGCATGGAAAAGCACTGAAGCTTTTAGGAAGTCAGATAAATGAAGAAATATTATTCATTTAAAAAAAAAAATATATATTGGTTATGCTTCCTTTAGGCATGATGCACTGGCCAGCCTCCTGGGCTGATGTTATGCTAGGTACCGTGACAACTTGTAGTAGGAATGCCTGCCCAGGGGAGCTTAGCAAATACATCCTTTGAAGTGGATGAAACAAGAGAGAGTTGGGTGGGCAGGAAAAGGAAAAGGAGGGTAGGAAATATGGTATGAAGCACACGGCTCCGTCAGCCTTGTAGAACAAACTTTTATAGTCTTAGTGGTGAAAGCTGTGTAGACCATTTTCATCAACTATTCCAGTAAAAAATCTGGACTGAAATATTGGTATTTTGTGTTATTTTGACCTGAGCAAGACACAGAGATTCAAACTCATTGCTTTCCCCCTATGTGGTGTGGGTGTGTGTGTGTCAAGCAGGCAGTGGCTTAGGCAAGGCAGCATCCCACCTTCTAAGCATCACAGAAAGGTATTGGAGATTGTTTTAGGGCATTTTTCTCCATGCGAATGTTTGATTGCATTATTTAACACAATAGGAGGACCTCCTCTAGCATTATCGCCATTGAAAATGCTCCCAGGTGTGCCAGGGGCATTCACAAGACAGGCAGCCAGTGTATAAATGCTTTCCATGTACCAGAAGTAAGTATCTCCTGCTGCACAGCTGTGCTCCCAGGTGAGAAGAGTTGCTGAGTGCCAGTGAATGTTTTGAGCCATTCAACTGCTGCACAGTTTATTCTCGTGGTAATGGGCAGAGCCTCACACCACACTATTGACCTTGGCCTAGGGAGGCTTCAAAGGAGGCTTTGTCTTGGATTCAATAACCAAAGCCACTGTCAAGGGCCAGATAGAACTGGTGGCTATGAGTCCCGTCTCCATCCCAAGCCTGCTGTGTGACCATCAGCCAGTCACCCTGGTTTTCTGAGGCTCATTCTCTCTTTATTAAGCTGGAGAAGGCAGCACTTGTGCTGCACAATGCCACCCTTTAGCTCTCTGGACGTATTGTATTTGTCATCATATAAACTCTTGTCAGGACAAAGAAGCTGTCCTGCCTATCCACAGTACAGAATCACAGATTCACAGAATCACCAAGGTTGAAAAAGACCTACAAGATCATCCAGTCCAACCATCCACCAATTACCAATAGTACTCACTAAACCATGTCCCTCAACACAACATCCAGCCATTCCTTGAACACTTCCAGGGTCGCTGACTCCACCACCTCCCAGTGCAGCCCATTCCACTGCTTGACCACTCTTTCAGAGTAGTATTTCCTAATGCCCAGCCTAAATCTCCCCTTGGGCAGCTTAAAGCCATTCCCTCTAGTTCTAACACACAAGAGAAGAGGCCGACCCCCTGCTCACTACAACCTCCCTTCAGGTAGTTATAGAGAGCAATAAGGTCTCTTCTGAGCCTCCTCAGCTAAAGAGGCCAAAGTACAGCCAAAGACGGCCAGGTGTTACTGCAGAGGATGCACCGAGCAAGCTCTATACAATTCAGAAATGCAGAATCACACTGCAAGGGCTGCCAGGTTTGCTTTGCCTTCAGGATCAATTTAGTACCGTGGCAGAGATGCCCCACGCGGGCTCCTGCAGTGGCTCGGGGCTGCTCCTGCTCATAGCCGATCCTCAGCTGCCACCTGCTGAGCACGCAGACAAAGGCAGCAGAATGCACTGCGTGGGTATGTGGGCTCCTCTTGAGGGGACCGAAAGCCATTACGGAGCACCAAACTCGTCGTCAGTAGCCAAGGGGAGATGGCACACACAATGGCACGAGGTTTGTCCATGAAAACCTGCCCGTGTTTTCAGGTGCCAAGGTAGGAACTGCCTGGAATAGTGGCCAAGAATTCACCAGACAAAAAAATGCAATGTGGTAGCAGGAAACAGCTCAAGGAAACCCTATAGAAAGACGAGCTCAGCAGGATGACCTGAAATCATACAGAAGCCACTGCAGCATTAGCTGCAGGAATTCCTCTTTTGAAATTAAATCCAATAGCTACGATGTAAATCTAACTCAGTTCAAGCACAGTGCACCCATACCTTAGTGGGGTGAACTTTCAGGCATCATAATGCCAACAAATTTGTTGCTGATTTTAGGCACATTCCCGTTCAACAGGCTGCTGTGCTTCTTGCAAAATATGCCTCAGATATCTGTGCTTAAAACAGAGATGGTACCGACCTGCACAGACCAAAACTCCTAAGCAGGACTGCTTTGCAATGTATTTATATGCTGCCTACTGAAATAGGGTCTCCTCACCATTTATGATGTCAGAAGGGTAGTGCACAGTGAAAAGAAGAATGCTTCAACTTATTTATGGCTGCCAGGTATGTCTTACATTTAAAATAGTGATTGGGGAAAAAAATACAGAAAATTGGAAGAAAAAAAAAGAAAAGAAAAAGAAGCTGTACCTACTAAACCTCTAATGCCATCTGCTGAGGAAACACTGGAAATGAAGTCTTAAGCTGGCTACTTGTTGCACTATTCTTGATATTGATGTCTTGTAAAATTTCCACTACTTGAATACATTGAAAGGGTTTTAAGAAACTCAGGAGAGCAACTGTGAGCATAAGAAATAGAGCGTGCTATCACAGGTTCAAATGATAGAACTTCATTTTCTATGCTACTCCCGACACTAGGTCCTTGTAATTAATAAATGCTACTGATATTCAGCTTTAATTTTCTCTTTCTTTGCACCTAAGATAGGCACCTAAAAATTATTCTAAATTATATTTGCTTTGTTCATTCACAAAGGGGAGGCTACAAGGAGCATTGTACTCCTTAAAGGCACTCAGTAATAGAGGAAAAAAGCCACCTTCTCCAAGAAGCTCCCATATGAAGCAAGTGCCTACAAACCTGAACAGAGCACTGACCCTTAGTGATTGAACCTTAAGCTGTTCTATACCAGCATAAATCTGCTGATATCTGAGCAGTTACTGTGTATGGCAAAAGAAGGGAGGAGGTCGTTGGCTAGGATAGCACTGAACAGGGGCACAGTATGGGAACAAAATGGACAAAAAACCAAATTGTTAATTCTGTATACTTACATAAAAGTAAATAGATCTCTAAGGGAGGGGCTTTTCATTTCAAGATACAGCGTAGAAATGTGGAACAAAAAGTAATACAGTATTAGGGAGAATCTCAGAATGAAGCTGCATCCGTTTTAACACACGCACGGAAAGTGTTCAGAGCAAAAGGAAAAAGATAATAGATATCTCAAAGTATTTTAGCCATCAAGATAGTAGGTTTCATTAAAATATTCAGCTCACGAGGACGGAAGCAAAACATATTTTTGAATTACATTTACAAAAAGGAAAATAAACAAGCTGTTTGTGTTGTTTTTGCATTTCCTTACTGAAAGGCGAAAAAAAGCACTTGGAACATTCAGGACCCTTCTTGTTTAGATGTCTGAAACAAAGGACAATAGAAGGCATCAACAGTTCAGCAAACAAAGGCTGTCAGTCCACCACTGCCGACTTCATGACAAATCAGAGCCCCAGTGAGATTTTACGTGCCACTAAAACACGCCACATCATTAACAGCAAAGAAAACCCAACCGGTGTAACAAACAAAAACAGTTGAGACTGACAACTTCAAATAGGCAGACCTGACCTAATGCTCCTTTGATGGAAATAGCACAGGAACTTTGAGGATAAATGATGATGTAATTCATTGAAAGAAAACTTTAGTGAGACTCTTAGCACTTGCATAGCAAAAGAAGCAACAAAGCGTATATTTAAATAGTTGATGCATTTTTATTAGTAATAATTTTGCAACCAGTTGGACATTTCCTTTATACTGGTCACTATCTGGGGAAAATAGTCTTCCTATACTTGCCTGTATGTTTTGCTGTTGAGGACACACAGTAAACAGCGTAAGTACATGAAAAATTGCTAGGGTGATGTATGGTGACTGTTGAGTCATGGCCTGAACCACTGATTGAGCACCTGGGGAAAGGACCTGGTCAGCCCTGGGAGTACAGGTGAAGGCAATTCAGCTGTGTGACCAGAAGGGGTGGAGCCTGGCTGCACCTCTCTTAGGTCTCATTTAAGGGCTGACTGCCACTGGGGAAGGATCTTATCCTGGAGGTCTGTCCTTGGTGAAGCTTTCCCCTGTGAACCTGCAATCTTCTGTTATGGGTGAGCAATCTTCTTCCCTTATAGCACCTTCCTGTCGTGCTGGTTCTTCTGCCATCACATCCTTTGTTGTAATGCCTTTCCCATTGCACTGATCTGTCCAATTGCTATAGGTGAGTTTAGCAAGGAAAGTAGAATAAATTTAATGTTTTTTCATCTTTATTTCTGGGAAGGTTATCGAGCATTTGGGACAACTGAAACTGAACCATAACTATACCAAGTAACTTTCTAGAGTCATTGAGAAGTACAGAGTTGTTCCCTAAATCCTTCACCTGAAGCGTACTTCATAAGTGATGGCTGTCATAAATATTCACACACACCACTACACCTTCAGCCTCTTATTGTATTTTTGCAATACAGCTGGTGTGGCAAAATAAGCATTTCTGGGAGTGTTCACTCCTAGAATACACTGAAAAACTGAACACAAGAAAAAATGTAAAAAATAAAAGTGTATGAATGCATTAAGTGCATCAAATAAAATGTGTATTCAAATGTAGCTTAAACTACATGCACGGCTCCTTCTGTATTGCCTAACAATATCTTATTTCCAAAATATAAGAAAGTTGGATCTTCTAAGTGTGATAAAGCTGTTCTTGAATACAGTTATAGTAGAAAAACCCAACACTTTGAGCTAGTGATAATCTGAATGAACAGACACAGGGAAATGATTGTCAGTGTTTTGCTTTCCATACAACGTTCAGTTCTTTAGTCAGCTATTCTTCAACACTGATTTGGAAACTTTGAGGAAAGCAACTTAGATTTGGTATTTTAAACTTGCGTTACAAACTTTGTAGACTAACAGAAAACTTTGTTTTGCTTTAAGCACGTCTTTTATGCTTTCTTTTAACAAAATGACAAATTTGCTTCTTTGGTTTGATATGAACAGAAGTTTCACTGGAGGAAGGTTATTTAAACAAACACACCCCAAACATGTGCAGCACATAGCTGCTAAGAAGCCAGTAAAAAATGTATGTACTCACATGATCTTGGTACAACAGCTGGCTCTCTCCTCTGCTATCTATTATTGAAGTTCTCTGAGAACTTTGTTCCAAATACTTGATGCTGCTGTGATTCAGGAAGAGAAGGAAATAAAACTAAACAAATTGATGAATTTGATCAAATAGCAACAGGAGAAGTGGGAGGTAAAAGTCACTTCTAAATGACCTTATAGAAATGTGCATAAACTTTATTTTAATTCAGGGAGTTCTATGGATGCAAATGGCAATATAATATATGGTAAACATATATGAGTTATAATCCAGCCTTTCATTAGGAGTTGACTTGAGAAACGTGGCTTGCATTTCTGGAAGACTAACTCTTCATGTTTAGCACTATAACTTATTATTTTTTAAAATGCATCTGTTCTGGTGTTTGAGGACTGCTCAGCAGAAGGCTCTTGCACAACTGTGTTGTTTTTTTCATTTATCAGATAGAATAAAAAGCTATCTGCTTTTTATATGCTATATGGAGCAGGCAACGTGATTCTCTGTGTTTAGGTCCCTTGCAACATAGGTGCAAAGTTGCAGTTTTTGCTTTAGACACAGCTGACATAATCTCTGCATTGTTACACCTCCTGTATGTGCACAGCATGATCTAGAAAGTGAGTTATAATGGAGACAATCCCACTGCAAGGCTGATAGAAAAGTAAAAGCTGTGCACAAAAGAACAGTATACACTACATACATTAGAGATGCATTGCATTTCTGGTTGTGTTTGCATGATTTCTAGGTGATGAGTTTTATTAGTACAGACTTTTCTTTAAAGAGTCTTTAAGATAGCTTAGAAGCAAAAATGCTCCCAGTTTAGGGCCAGGCTGAAAAAGAGATCACTATGTATGTCAGCAGCCAGCACTACTTGGTTCTGTTCTGTATTGTAGTGCTGAGAACAACCAGAATTGGATAGTTAGCTAGAGGGCAAATGGATAGATGCAGAATGTGCTGACACACACACACACACACACACACACACCCGTGGGAGGAGGGACTGGTGCCCAAAGACTATGAAGTTAAGTCTGTAGCATACACCACCCACTCCTTTGAGGTAAGGAGTATTAGTTACTGTATGTTTGCAGTTTTGTGCTGTGCTATGTCCAGCTCCATTGAAGTCTAGGTGCTACTGAAGAGTAAAGTTAAAATGTTAGCAATTTATGAACCTGATTGCATTTGCACTCAGGTTAGGAATTTTTTTCCTGACTTGTGGCACAATTTATGGACAGGCCTTCTCAGCTGTTTTACAAATGAATTGAATAGAGAACAATAGCTGCACTCCTCCCTTCTTGCCTTTAGTCTTCTTTTTTGAAAGAAGACTGATCTTGTTCACCCATCCACTGCATGTACAGTTGAGCACTTTGTTTACCATGCCCAGACAATTCTCATCAAAATCAGCTGTTGGTTCTTTGCCCTCTGCCAACCTCTCCCTTAACCCTGGCTTTACCTGCACGAGTAGTCGTGTAGGACTGGGGACAGATTGTGTTTAAATAGCTTAGATAAGAATCGGTTCAAGTGATGGCTGTTCCATGTCTGGCAAATTATTAAGATATGGGAGAATGGTATATTGGCACACATACTGCTGCCAGAACAACCTCTTTGCAACTGCAGAACTACATGAGACCTCAATAGGCTTTGAATATGTGCATGGTACTGAGATGATCACTTTTGAAGACAGAGATTCCATTTCAGCTCTGACTTTAATCAAAATTTCATATTCATACAGTTACATTTAATAAGTCTATTTGACTCCATCATCCAGATATTATTATAATCTATGGAGCAAAGATATTTGGAGGATATAAGTAATTGCAGAGTAGCTGTTCTATGTAGATCAGCTGACCTGTGCTCTTGAAGTCCCTATCTGAACTGACTGGAAGAGATTCTGATGGTAATCTCACATTGTATGTATTTATACTGGGTGTTAGGAAACCATGCCATAAATCACTTGTCTTAATGCAGAATATAGAACACAAGCATGCGTATGAATCTTAAGATGTTACTTGGTAGCAGAGGAAGCACGGTATATTTAGGCTCCTACAATTTGGTTATTCAAACTCATAACTCCTGGGGAATCTGTCAATATTTATTCTGCTCAGATAACAATAACTTTCTTTCTTAGATTTTCATTGTTAGTTGTTTTAAAGCAGTTACAGTGCTTCCAAGGTCTGTCTCGTCTACCACTGATACTCTTCTGATGAGTAAGCTACTCCATCAGTGGATGGGGGAAGAATGAAACTGGGAGAAAATAAAGCATGGAAAACTATTCATAAAATGCATTAATTAAAAAAATCAATCGTAAGCACATAAAAATTTCTTATTAGAAAATGAATGAAAATACTATGACAGATCAAACTTCTGCTAGTTCAAAACCATGTTATTGGTGTTTCCACATAACAAGAGCTTCACAGGAAAAGAATGGAACAGGTTCAGAGTATCTGATGCCCAGGAAGCTGTCCCTGTCTTTATTTCAGGAAGTCATAGAATATCCTGACTATGAAGAGACCTGCAAAGATCACAGCCCGCCACCTGGCTCCAGGCAGCACTATCCAAACTCCGAGCCCTATGTCTGAGAGCATTGTCCAAACGTTCCTGCAACTCCCGCAGCTCAGGGCCGTGCCCACTGCCCTGGGCAGCCCGATGCGGTGCCAAACCTGTCCCCAGCCCCCAGCTGCTCCTCCCCTGACACAGCTCCGAGCCGTTCTCTCGGGCCCTGGGGTGGAGAGCAGGGCTCAGCGCTGCCCCTCTGCTTCCTGTGAGGAGCTGCAGCTGCCGTCAGGCTTGTGAGAAATAGTGGCAAAAACTTTCCTGAAATCTAAAGTGATGATACCTTGGTAAACAAGGTGGGCCATCTTGTCGTAAAAGGAGATTAAACTTGTTGAGTCACTTCGAACTCTAATTCTGTGCCGAAAAGCACATGAAAAAGAATCCCCGTTTCTAATGCTGTTACTATGCACCTCAACACCTTATGCATACAAAGCCCCCCGAACAAGAATGGAGATGCAATGACACGCAGGTCTTCGTACGCCTGGTAGAGCCAAATGCTTTCATGGCAGTTCCTAACCACTGTTAGGAATTCAGTGTGGTGTACACAGGCCAAAAAGTTTTAAAAATACAGAACTATTGCTTCAGCCTTTGAAATTATGAGAACTACACATATTCAACATATCTAAACATCACAGATTTCAAAGCCAATTCTGTGCTATTTTAAAAAAAGTGACAAAGTGCAAAACAAGTTTTTATAAACAAAATACTTTTATTAGACTAGTACATGGGTTGTCTTGAATGCAGTTGGCATTATAATGTTGGTACAATTCATTTAATCTAAAATCAACATTACTGAAGATTGACCTCAGGAGATATTTATCTGAGAAAATGTGATTAAAAATAAATATAATTTCTTTTTCTCTCTTTTATTTAGTGTGTTTTGGTAGTATAATTTAAACTAGGCAACTTACCTAATAGAGCATATCACTAAGCAAAGCCAGAACTTAACTGGAACTGAATACTGACAGTTTTATTCATCTATTTTCACTTTTGATTTGAAAATGTTTCCACCATTACATTTGTTTTTCCCATTTTCATTAATAGAACTATTTTTCACTTGGTTTTCTGTAACAGCTCCATCAAGGAAAACCACCTTGAATATTTAGATATTCCAGATACCTGATCCAGTTCTTCGGGTAATTGCTTCTAAGAAGATGCCCAATGGATACCTCTTTTCTTCTTGTTTTATAGCAGCATCATAATAGCATTGCCCTAACTGGAAGCTGGTAGTCACATCCAGCCTGGTACAGCACTCACAATGGAAAAGTATATTTAGGTGTGACCTCTACAGACCACACTATCCCCTGAGTGTTCAGTTACAGCATTTTTTTTTCATAGATCATAAATATAAGAAAATAACTGGCTAAAACCAAGTGCAAAACAAAGAACAGACTTACAAAACAAGAGACCTTTTAAACAACAAGCAGGCTCAGCATCCTATTTCAGAATGATACAAAAGCAAGAAAATACAAGCCTCAACTTACATTAAGAAATGGTAATCTGGTAAATAAATATCCTTCAAGCCAACAGACAGAACTGTGAATTACTTCTATTTATTATTTTACATCACAGCTGGGTCAGAAACCTCATTCTGAGGCAAGTTCTGTCAGCCTGATGCCATGCAAGCAGCGCAGTTAAATTGCTTCTACTCTGGGATGCTGTTGTAAACAAAGTTGTTTTCCTTCAGTACGGTTAAAACAGATTACTTCAACTAAGTTATCTTTCCAGGGATCCATCTCACCTTTTGGATACACTTCCACTTTTAAGCAATATTCCTGGCGGGCTCAATGACCTTCGTTATTTTTCTCTTAGTCTTTCATTATAAGGAATGTCATTAGCAATGTTTTGCTCATAAGCTTTACACCAGTGACTGTTTTCATACTTTCAATGGCAAAACGAAATCTTAACTTAGGCTTCTTACTCCAGTAACAAAGGCATGTCCAGTCAGTCCCACTGGCTCATGTTACACGTGGCAATTCACTTGTGGCTTACACCTGTTTCCTCATAGGTACAAGCGGAGCCTGCCTCTGTACTCAGTCATCCTAGCATCTCAAAGGTCTTGGCTACATGACATTAAGAATGTGGATGGTTCCATCATTTTTAAGAATTAATTTGATGAAAGAGATTCAAGCTTGCATTAACATGTCAATCTATTTCAACGTTGGAGAAACTTGGTTTCATGGAAATTAAACTTATTGCCAAGTAATTTAATGCAGATTAACACCCTCCTCTAAGCAGAATCCATGACACTATGTGAAACTTTCTTTCATATAAAAGAAATGTACCTTTGTTTACATGAATTTAAATTGATACATTTCTTACGTACATTCACCCAAAATTCTTATTTCTTTTGTATTAAGTATGTGAAGTACAGCAAATTTAAATTATTAAGATAATAATCTGGGAGAGAGAAATCTTGGTGTTTCAGAGGCTCACCTCTGTAACATCTAGTTTCAAATGTTCCACCAGATGCACATACACATTAAGAAATCGTACACAGCACTGTTACTGTGCACATGACACCATTTTCCAAGTTTTCCACTTTCATGGAAAAGCGTCACGAAAGCCATTTACAAACAACTAACACCTTCTCCAGAGTAAATCACATGAAACACAAGTGGAAAGGAGGGATTGTATAGCAGTGCTATTCAAACAGTCAAAAAAAAAAAAAAAAAAAAGCACTGATGCTGCAGCTGAATCTGAGTGGTCATATTCCTGAGCAAGACCAAAAACAGTTTCTCCAGTGAGTCTGATCAAAATTCCATAATAAAATCAGACAGAACAATAATATGAGCTGCCAAAGAAGTTACGGTACAGTAAGATGATCATTGAAAATATCCCTGTTGTATCAGTTATGTTCCAACAAAAATCATCATATGATTTACAAGCACACTGCTTATTTGCAGCACCAAGATGATATAAAGTAAAAACTTATCCATTGAGTTCCTCTGATAAATGGTCCCCCGTACAAATGCAAATCTGTGTGTACACTGAAGTACTTTTAGCAACAGATACAGATTCCATAAAAGTCACTGCAAAGACTGAAAAAAATGCTAAAACTTGAAAAGGGATCAGAGAAAATCACTTCCTACTGGTTTGCTACATAAGTTCTATCAATAAATTCTGATCTCAGGAATAGCAAAACTCACTTCAGTTTCTGAGATAAGCTGTAGGTGGACTGTGAAGGTCTGCAAACTGCATAACACCTCACTTTCATGTTTTTAATGTGCTGCAGGCAAGGTTCGAACTGAGCTTCTGCTGCACTTACAGGTCATCAAGGCAAATAACTGCCACTGAATGATCAAAACATTCCAGTTTTCTTTTCCAGCATAGAAACAAGGGACTTCCATCAGAGACAAACACGTTTTAGCCAGTCTGTCAAAGTAATTTCCAGATACAGGCAGTTATTTTAAGCTAACTGCGCTTGCATCTTTTATATGAATCCAATACTCTGTTTTTACCCCGGTTCCACTGAAAACCTTGCTCTTGCCCACCCACTGCTTAAGAAAAACTTGAAGTACACGAGTTGCAAACCCTAGGGTCAGATTTTTATCAGGAGCACAGCCAACAGCTCCCTGCCGCGCCGCAGCCCTCAGCGTGCCTCGGTGCCGCCCGCTGCACGGTCCGTCCCTAACTTCACCTTGTGCTCTATCTTCTGCAGCACCGCCGGCAGGTCGAGAACGGACGAAATGACATAGTGAGGCACCGGCGAGGCATCGGCCGGGGCCGCCATCGACTTGTTTAACCAGACGGTCGCTCTCAGGCCGGCGTTCAGCCCTCCCTGGATGTCTGTGTCGAGAGAGTCCCCCACCATGACGCACTCGGCCGGCTGCACGCCCAGGAGTTTGCAGCAGTAGTGAAAGATGGACGGCGCGGGCTTCTCCTCCTTCTGCTCGCCTCCCACCACGATGGCGTCGAAGTAGGGCTGGCAGGCGCACGCCTCGATCTTCTCGCGCTGCGTCTGCCGGTCGCCGTTGGTGAGGAGCAGCAGGCGGACAGCCTTGCGCAGCTCGGTCAGCATGCCCCGCGTGTCCTCGGCCAGCGTCAGGTGCCGCAGCCGGGTGGCCTTCCACAGGAAGTAGCACTCCGCGGCCAGGCTGCGGTTGGCCTCGCCGCCGATGGTCTCCTGGATCGCCTCCTCCCAGTGCGAGATCCGCAGCTCGGTGATGCACGTCTTGGCGGGGTCGTGGCACTCCTTGAGGAGCTTCGCCTGCACCTTGTCGCAGATCCCGCGGGCGTCTCCCTCCCCGCAGTGGTGCTTGGAGCGGAGGGCGTTCACCACCTGCAACGCACAGAGCACAGCCCGTCCGGACACCGCCGCCCTGCCCCGCGCTGCCCGATCGCGGCCGCCCCCGCGTACCTCCTCGATGGCGCGGCGCCCGGCCGCCGCCGTATCCACCAGCGTGTTGTCCAGGTCGAAGAAGACAGCCTTGACGCCGTGCACCCCCATGGCGACGCCTCTCCGCCCCGTGCCCGAGGCCCGCAGCCGGGAGCGCTCCGCCCGCCGCCGCAGCGCGCAAAGCCGTGCGTGGCACGGAGCGGCGGAAACCACCGAACGCTGCGCCCGCCCCGGCGCTGGGCGGGGCCGCGGGGGGAAGGGAGTCCCGTAGGACGCGGGGTGGGGCTGCCAGCAAGGCGGGTGCTCTCACGTCTTTATTCTACTGCTAGTAAATAAACTTATCGAGTTACGTAACTCAGGCCAGGAATGGCTGTCAAAGGGGCTTTCGGTTCTCTCAGCGAAGGCGGCCGTAGGGTTACGTGCACCAACGCCGAGCCGCGCTGTCCATGCCCCGAGGCGTAAGCCGGGGAGCGCTCGCTGAGCCGTAGCGCTGCAGGCAGGCAGGCAGCGAGCGGCCCGCCGCGGCAGGGCGCTGTGAGAGAGGCGCGGCCGCCCACCCGCGCTCCCCGTCCGCCTTTCGCTTTCGTTTCGTGCCGGCGCCGCACTGCTGTGAGAAACGGAAGCGGGGCTGCGTCCGCGTAGCGCTGCACGGCTCTTCGCGGCGGTGCGGGCCGGCGGAGACAGCGGAGGTAACAGCGGGCGGAGGGAGCCAGGCGGCCGTGGGAAGCGGGGCTCGGTCGGGGCGTACCTGGAGTTCCCGTTACAAAGTAACCGTCACTGATTTATCTGCTTTTTTTTTTCTGCAAGCGTTTGTTTTTCGCTTCCTGCTTCCGTCGTGCGCGTCACGGATCCTGACGGCCTCGTAGCCTTAGAGTGCGGGCTGGAGTGCCTCGGTTCTGCGCTGAAGGAAGCAGTTTTAATTCTTTATGGAGAAACGTTGCTAATTTCTCTCAGCATCCACTGAGTGATTCAGCCTCTTCTTTTCCAGGAATCAGCTGAGAAATCCTTCATCGCTAAACTCGTCGTTCTGCTTTCTGAATCTCTAATCTCAGAAAGTTTAGAATACAGTTACAAGCCAACTTACATGGAGACTTGAATGAGAAATCAGTTACTTCTCTGTGACCGTTCTCCTCCTGGCACTATTTTGTCCTCTGTCACAGCAGTGCCCTGGCAGAACGCGGGCTGTCTCTGTAGCACTGTGTGAGGCTCAGGCACAGCCCTGAATATTTCTCTACAGAATCTTTTGGTACTCAGATATTGCATCGAGATGGACCGAGAGTGTATGAGCAAGATCAACAGCTACTGCCAGAGGAATAAGTACAAGCTCGAGTACGCTGATGTGGATATGAGAGGCCCATCTCATGACCCTGAGTAAGTTCACCACGCACGCCAATGAACATCAGCAGTAGGTAAAACTGGGTGAAGACTGCAGTCAACAGAAGTTGATTTGCTGGAAGGGTGGCAGAGAGCTGCCTGCAAACACCAATGGGTGTGCAGCAAGTGTCATTGGGCACAAAGGGCCTATGGAAAACTTACCTCAGAGCTAATGGTGCTTTTTGGGAGCATCTGTTGCTGGTGGTTGTCTTGCATTGATGCTTTTTGTCACGAATCACCTCGTGAGGTGGGTGGATTGCAGCCAGCGGTTTAAGTAATTTAAGTGCTGTGGTTTTTATAAAGTTTTACAAAGTAATTTGGCGATTTATATTTCTAAGAGTAAAGGTTGGGTGTGCATTAATTCTTTGGTTACCAACATGGTTTTGTGTGGCATTTTTGAACATCTATTACAAGAGAAGGGTCTTAAATCGATTCGCTTTTATTTGTGGAGACAAATGCCGAGGACAGAATACGTAGGGTTGTTTCTTGTTTGAAGACAAATGCACTGTCTGATGTCTGCTGTTCTTTCCCTTCCCACAGATCACAGATACCCAATGTCTATAATATTTCCTTCTTTTTCTTTGCTAGTTTGCATAAAGACAAATCTTATGCTCATAATCAGGATGTTTCTTTTAAGTGGTGGTCTCCTGTTGCCAGCCTGCACTCTGTGCTGTCTTATTCTCAGACCCTGAGCAAATTATTACCTGTCTCTCAAACCTTGATCTATCATCTTTTTTTCCCTCTCATGCAATTCATACTTCAAAAGGGATTGCATGGGACTAATAGAATGTGTGTACAAATTCAAATCCAATTAATTTCACTTTTACAATTTTTTTGTATGTTCTCTTATATTAAAAATATAATTCAACCTGCTGTCTTGTATTTGTGGGTGATGTGAACTATGATAGTGTTATCTAGGAAAATCCTGTATGGCTCAGGCTTTTCTGAGTAGAATGCAGTGTTGGGCTGCCATAATAAGCTGACCCTGTCAGGTGCCTCTGACACTCATTCTCAACAGACAGAATCGGAGGAGCAAAAGTGAGGAAAAACTGGGGAGTTAAGAAAACTGAGGCAAACTCTATGTGCAAGCAAAGCAAAATAAGGAATTCACTCACTGCTTCCAATCAGCAGGCAGATTATTAGTCAATCCCAAGAAGGTAGGTCTTCATCACACTATTGGCTGCTTAGACCCACTTCATCCTCCTGTTTTTCAACTTTTTTTGCTGAGTCATATGGTATGAGCTGGGATAGCCTTTGGTCAGTTGGGGTCAGCTGTCCCCTCCCAACTCCTTGTGCACCCCAGCCTCCTTACCGGCAGGGTAGAGTGAGAAGCTGAAAAGGCTTTGATAAACTGCAAACATTACTCAGCAAAAGCTACCTTGCCTTGTAACAATGATGACCTCATGCATTCTTTAAGAATTTTGCTTTTAGAAACACTACTAGAACTAGTATAGAACATGCAGTTGTGGTTAGGAAGATGTTTTTTAAAATCTTTACTATAAGGAACTATGATAACTAGGAGTCAGATATAATAAAAACACATGATATGGATATGGATATGGGCAGGCATTTCTTCCTTGATTGTTTCTTTTCCACCATGATAATCTTTCCAACTATAGCACCTGTAAAGTAACATCTTAACTGCGCTACTCTTCCAGCTGTACAAGCAGGCACGTTTTTTGTGCTAAGTAGTGCCTGCAGGCACTACTGGAAGGTAAGCATAGTGTCATTTCTGAAGGCATGAAATCAAGTTTAGCTAATTTTTAGCATTCTCATACACATCTCAGCACCATAAAACTATGAATGCTCAGATACCCCCACAGCTCATTTAGTGCTTTGTACATATTGAAACTACATCTGAAGAAGTTTTAAAATACATTTGAGACAAAACTTACCGATGTTACAGGGAAGTTTCCTTTATTGCAGGTTTACAGTTGTGGTTAGAATAGATGGTAAAGAGTATGGTGCAGGCACTGGTAAAAGTAAGAAGGATGCAAAAGCAGCAGCAGCAAAAAAAACGTGGGACATGATTGTACAAAAGGTGAGCGAGCTGTATGATTTATGTTTATTTTGCTAACAGTGGTTGAAAATGAATCTCTGAAAGTAGCAAAGAAGTTATCATTGTTTAATTTAGAAGAGATTCCAGTTACTTATGTTGGTTTTGTTTTGTCGTATTCACTGTTTTTCTACTTTTTATTTTAACACTTAATTGTGTTTATTATTCTACTATAGGGTAATATCAAGAGTACTCCTTTTTGTTTGTTTGTTTTTTGTTATAGAGAGATGAGGTAATTCATTTGTCTTTAAGCTGCCTTAGCATATCCAGAGTGGACAGCGTTCCTTTACTATCTTGGCAGCTCTTCTGTATACAAAGTCCTTGGAACACATACAAGCTACTATTCAGTGTGTGTTGCCACTTTTCTCTTAAAATGGTTTACTTTCACTTGATCTGGTTAATTCTTCTTGCCATTATGTTCTTTACGGTACAACTGGTTCTATATTGTCTTGATTTATTTACATTTGTAAATATGTTAATTTTTACGTGCACAGGAGCAGTTGCGGCCCCTGCAGCAGCAGCAGCTTCCTGTTGGCACCCCTTTTCTTGGTTCTGGTCCTTACATTTTTATGAGACATTACACTGCTTGTTCCCCGCCTTTTGCTAAAAGAGGTGGCAGATACACTATTAGGTTGTTACACACCCCGTTGAAATGCTTTGAAAACTTACGATTGTTCTGAAATTCAAAATTGTAATGATTCTGGCTTGCGGTGACTGTCCTCTGTCATGTCCAAACAATACAAACTTGAAATTTCTTAAAAGTATTTTGAAATGCTGGCAAACCTTGCAGCTGTATTAGTTCTCATGTGCAGCTTATATTAAACTACTTACTAAGCTGAAGTTTTTAAGTTATCTATTGTATTTGCCTTATAGCAAGATAGTCCTTCGAGTGTGCATGCTCCAGATCTAGTGGCATCTCCTCCATCTGCGGATGTGCTGCCTCCACTTGACTACGTCAGCCTGCTAAATAAGTACTCACAAAAGACATTGCAGCTAGTTGACTACAACAACATAAACCGTTTTGGAGACGCCCATGCTCCAATGTAAGATGTACTTAGTGTTCTTTCTTGCTTTTAATACTACTTTGCATTTTCTAACTTGTCATTAGGTAAAAGCAAAGATTGATGGGAGCAGGGGGATACCATTAGGAAGACTGATTTTAATGCAAGGGATGGTACAAAACAGTCTGAGGCTAATGGGATTGTCAGTGCTGCTCCAAGGAACACTATGGGTTCAGAAGCGTATCTGAAATGCTTGTACACCAATGCATGCAGTATGAGGAATGAACAGGATGAACTGCAAGCTTTGGTCTTCTCCCAAAGCTGTGATCATCAAGACTCAGTGGGATAAGTGCTGTGACTGGATTGCTGGAACAGAGTGCTATTGGCTGTTCAGAAGGGCAGGGCGTAAGAGGATAGGCTAAGAGGGCTGAGTCTGTTCAGCTAGGAGAAGAGTTGGACTGATACCCCATTTGGAGTAGTGTGTCCAGGCCTAAGGTCCCCAATACAAGAAAGATGTGGAGCTGTTGGAGCAGATCCAGAGGAGGGCCGTGAGGATGATCAGGTATTAGGAGGAAACTTTTACTCAGAGGGTGTTAAGGCTCTGGCACAGCTGCCAAGAAAAGCTGTGGGTGCCTATCCCTGCAGGGGCTCAAGGTTGGGTTGGATGGGGCCCTGGGCAGCCTGAACTGGTGGGGAGCAGCTCTGTGAGGGGCAAGGGGATGGAACTGGATAATCCTTATGGTCACTTCCAACCTAAGCCATTCTATGATTTTGTGACATAATAAAATGATAGCCAGTATTGACAAACTATCACTTGGTTGGTGCCCTGGCACCTCTGTGGACCTCAGTATGTATTTCAAGCACCCCTAGGAATCAAGTGTGAAGAAGACTGCCTGTGTCTCCATACGCACTGTGGTCAGTGAGTTGTGCAGACATTCCAGTTAATGACAGCTGAGGGGTGATAATATACGTGTGTTTAAGATGTCTGGAAGATATCTGCTGGAGAACTTTGTTTGCAAAATCAGTCGTTTTAAAACTTGCACGATGGGTAACTTGTGATTGTGGGGCGCCTATGATAAGATGCTTTGAGTAGTTCAACCTTAAAAAATGTGTAAATAAAATTATTTATTGTTACTAGTTACATTAAACATACATTGGAAATTCACTCCTGAAGATGCATATATCAGGTTTCTTTTCTATAATGTCAGTTAACTGTAGTGTTTAAAGTCATTAAATTAAAACTTGTAATATAGGTTGTAAGGAGATTTTATTCTCTGTCATATTTTACAGGTATTCTTGTAGCTGTACAATTAGTGGTCATGTATATGGAAATGGCACTGGAAACTCTCTAGCTGCTGCAAAACAAGCTGCTGCGAAAGAAGCATATGGAGTGTTAAAGGAGCAAGAATCTTCAAGAGTATGTGCTATAGCTTGCCTTAAGACTGAAGTTAAATTCTTTAATCCCTTAAACAAATTTTTTTATTTTGTATAAAAACATATTCTGTAAATTCTGCTGAAGGTGGAAACAATCCACCTTATGTTGGTTGGGCTGCAGGATTCTGTTGGTAAAATTTATCAGGTTTTCTGTTCAATTGCTGGATTAAAAAATCTCACAGTTGTTATGTGTGTGTATTTCAGAAAATGGTCTGATACATGCATCCTTGAGTGGCAATCTATATTAAAAAACAATTCTGACTCCTCCCTATTCTAATATGCCAGTTTTCTGTTCTGTGAAGCCACAGAACGGAATTGGCAAGCAGGCTGGCCATAAGCATAAATCTGCTGCCTTTTGTTGGATCATTAATCTTTGAAGTGTGAGAATGGCAAAAGCAGGAGTTAAAATCAAGAGCTGACTCCCGTGGTGTCCCAGGGATGACTCTAGTAAAGCAATTGCTAACGCTGCCCTTTAGGAAGCAGAGCTGTTGTCTGACAGCCATTTTATTTCCATACATGCTCAAAAGCATCAGAATACTGAATACTGATCCCAAATCAAGCTGTTAACAACTGCCACTTAGGACCTTCCTGTTAGAAGGGTATGTTTTTGTACCAGGGATTCTTTAAGTGATTTTTTTTCAACTATTCTTTTTTTTCCCCCCCTTTTTTCAGCCGAGAAGTGAAAACTCTAGTTCTATGTTTTGTGAACTTAGTAATTCCACTGGAGGGCAGAGTCAGTCTGAGTCATGGTAAGTTGGGTTCACTGGTAATATGACAATAATACAAAATATTTACTGATTTTTAGGGGCTCATGTGATCTGATCCGAAAATACTGTCATAGTTTCTTTACTGAATAGTTCTACCACATTTTTACTGCAACATAAAATGAATAAAGATTCTCCTACCAGCAGTGTTATTTCATGACGTTTCTAACATTTGTTCTTCTATTGTGACGCATTTGTGAACGTAGTATAACTCTTTCAGTACTCTTCTGTACTCAACAGTGATTTCTTTTATTTATTTTTTCCTTTTTCATTCTTCGTAAATCTTCATCTCTTCTGAAGAGAAAATTTGCTTAACAAAAGTAAATGAGCATGTATAATCTTTTGTTTGCAATTTCAGAATCTTATGTCAAGCCTTTAATGCCTAGCAGTTAATTTGACAGTAACACCATTACCACTTTGACATTCTTTGTGGCAATGTAAAGCAGTGTATTCTTAGCTGGCTGCACTGCATTGAAATAAACCCCTCTATTTCAATTGTTTAATTAAAGGATGTCATACTTTTTAGATTTTGTAGAAATGGAGGAGTATATTACAACGTTACTGTTTTTACTGGCTCTCCTGTTAAAGTTTTGCAGTTTAAAACAGTTAAGACTGTTAATACTTTCACAGGTCTTTTAAATAAAAGCTGGCTTTATTTCTATGCTTCATTTTTCACTGCAGGAAGTTTGTTGTTTTTGTTCATGATTACATACTTTCACTTAAAATCGGATTTGTTATTTTCCATAACAGGGGAATTATCTTTAGAGACTCAGCTACAAACTTGACAGAAAAAGCAAAAGACATGTCACTATCTGAAGAGCCTACAAATTCTCGGGTATAGTATAAAAATAGTCTTCATAATTACATTTTAGTCTCTCAATAGAGCAAGAATTGCAGAATATCCTGAGTTGGAAGGGACAGTCCTCAAGGATCAAGTCCAACTCCTGGATCGTATAGCACCACCTAAATTCAAACGCTGTATCTGCTCTGGGGAGCCTGTTCTAGGGCCGGACCACCCTCTGGTGAAGAACGTTTACCTAATCCCCAGCCTGACCTGATACACTCCTGAGGCAGCTCCGTGCCTTACTCAGGGGTTCTGTTGCTGTCTCACAGAGCTCAGCGCTGCCTCTCTGCTTCCTGTTAGGAGCTGCAGCCACCATGAGGCCTCCCCTCAGCTCCTCTACTCTGGGCTGAACAAACCAAAGAACGTTAGCTGCTCCTCACACGTCTTGCCCTACAGACTTTCCACCATCTCTATAGCCTTCCCTTGGACATGTCACTCTGAAAATAATGCCTCCTGTTTATTTTCACAGAAACTGCTACAGGTAGTGCAACTGTGCTGTAGCTGGTGGAGCAAATTCTCAGTTACGAAACTGTTTTCCAATACAGTCACCATCATTAGCTGCATTTGTGCCAGCAGTGAACGAGAGCCTGCATGCCATACTTGTAAAAATCTGCACCAGTAGAGGGGACCACTGTCTTTGTCACTAGTGCTGAAACACACCACCCCATTGTGCTTACATCCATGGTTTGGTCTCCAGAAATGTCCAGCAAGCATCAGTGAATGCCAATGGGTGCAATTTTTTTTCCACGTGGAAGAACTGAATTAACACGTTTGCTTTGTATGTGCTTCCATGTCAGATGCCATTTTGTCAGACTGCCCCTCTGCTGTCATTTGTCACATGGCAACAAAATTTAATGGAATATTGTCAAAAAGGTTCAACCTCTACTGTTGTACCATCAACATCTGCTTCTGATGCCATGGGCCAACATAATAAAATAAGAGGCTTTACTTTTGGAGCAGCCCTTGCAGTTTGATGTCCTTCATATATCATGGCACTCAAAACTGCACCCAGTGCTGGAGGTGAGGCTGCACAGAGCAGAGTAGGACAATCCCTGTCCTTGCCCGATGGTAGAGCTGGGCCAGAGGCGCCCCAGGGTACAGTTGGCCCTTTGGGCTGACAGTACGCTGCTGACTCAGATTCAACTTGCTAACAACCAGAACCCCCAGATCCCTTTCTGTGGAGTTGCTCTCAAGCATTTTTTCTCCCAGGCTGTACGCAGATCCAGAGTTACCCTGTGACAGGTGCAGGATCCAGCACTTGCTCTTGTTAAATTGTCCAATCCTTAAATTTTAAAGATTTTTCTGCAAGGCCTATCTACCTTCGAGGGAGTCAATAGATCCTAATTTACAGAAGGATCACAGGACTTTACTTCAAGTCCTGCGTGTAGCTCATATTTGAATTCTACTTTTTTTTTTTAATAAATATAAGACATTAATGCATTTGTAGGTAAATCTCCTATACTTTTACAGTCACGTTTTAACCTAAATGCAGTAAAAATACCCAGGCTATCTAATTTGACTTTGTTTCTTTTTTTCTGTAGAGAAATGTGCCATGTTCTGCTATAAAATCCAAAAGGTATGTGTTTATTTCTAGATTGCACCATTCATAAACTATATTTAAACCTACTGTAGTGGGTTTGTTGGTTTTTTTTTTGTATCCAACAAGTAACTGCCACTTTTGGTTGGCATGTTTCTTTTCTCTTGTCACATATTAGAAAAATGGCTCACTATAAATTTTATTTTTATCTCTGTTAAAGAGCATTGGCACCTAATTTTAATAATGTGAGAAGCGAGCAGGAAAAACTGATGTCAAATATCTGCAGAAATAAGAGGGAGGCAGATGATGAGTATACTGTGGATGAAAGGTAAGAAGGAGTTTTTTCTAAGATGTATACAGCAATTACAGCGTGTGGCGGTCCAGGTTATTTATTTATAATAGAATGTGAGAGAATATTGCTGTAAATGTCATCTTCAAAGAAAATTGATATTTGAGATTTGTTTTTTGGAAATTTTAAATGTGCTGTGACAACTGACTTGCAGTGATATTTATTTAATGCTTACAAACAAGAGCGATTTATGTGAGGATGAGAGGGAAAGTATCCTTCCAGCTTTCAAACAAAATTTCATCTGAAGCACAGCAGATAACATTGTCTTCTACTGGCACAGTGGTTATAGAATCATAGAATCACAGAATGGCCTGGGTTGAAAAGGACCACAATGATCATCCAGTTTCAACCTCCCTGCTATGTGCAGGGTCACCAACCAGCAGACCAGGCTGCCCAGAGCCACCTCCAGCCTGGCCTTGAATGCCTCCAGAGATGGGGCATCCACAGCCTCCTTGAGCAACCTGTTCCATTGCATCACCACCCTCTGTGTGGAAAATCTTCCTCCTAAAATTCAACCTAAACCTCCCCTGTCTCAGTTTAAAACCATTCCCCCTTGTCGTATCACCATCCACCCTCATAAACAGTCATTCCCCCTCCTGTTTATACGCTCCCTTCAAATATTGGAAGGCTATAATGAGGTCTCCCCAGAGCCTTCTCTTCTCCAGTCTAAACAAGCCCAGTTCTCTCAACATTTCTTCATAGGAGATGTGTAGAGAGATGTAGGTTACAGAGGTTATCCATAACATTAATAAAAGAAAATCTATCTGATATGCTGGTTTATGGCAGCCTATTATTGGTATTCTTCTTGATTCATCAAATTGCCTCCTTGTTATTATCTATTATCTGAAATATTAGCAAATAATATTTTTATTTCTCTTGTTGTACTGTGGGAAAAGTTCTTCATCCATACACTTACTAAAGATGGAATAGCTCATGATTAGTTGGACTTGCCATCTACCTGGATTAAAACAAAAAATTGAAAGGATAGGGAGATGATATGAATTTGTCATCTTTTTTATCCACAGAATAGTTGAGGTTGGAAGTGATTTAAGGAGATCATCTCATACAATCCTCTGCTTGGGCAGGGTTATCTAAACAGACTGCCCGGCATGATGTCCTGACGGGTTTTGAATATGTTTGAGGTGGAGAGTTTGCTACATCTTTGGGCAACCTGTTCCAGTGCTTGGTTACCATCAGAATAAAAAAGTATTCCCTAATGTTTAGATGATGACTCTTGCATTCACTTTGTTCCCATTGTCTCGTCCTGGCACTGGGTACCACTGAAAAGAACTTGCTTCCATCTTCTTTGCACCCTTCCTTCAAGTATATATATGTGTGATGTCTATATATATGGGATTTCCCCCTGAGCTTTTTCTTCTCAAGGCTCTCAGTCCCAGCTTTCTTAGCCTTTTCCCAATTATCATGTTAGAAGAGAGGGTATTTCTCAAGTTCAAAGTTACTTGGAAGAATACTAGGACCTAATTCTTAGAAATATTTTTGTGTTCTCTGTGGTCACTACTAATGCGAGGAGTTGATCTCCTTCTGCCTGGAGCAGGACCAAACTTAAGCTCAGAATCTGGATGAGTCTCTTATCCGTAAGTGTAGGCACTCAGATGAAGTACTGTGGGGTTTTTTTGTACAAATTTTGAAATATTTACTAGAAGTAGGATTGGCATCCATTCGTGCACATTTCAGACGAGAGCTGCAACTACTGATTTTAGAGTTGAGTTCCTTGTGTTGTTTTTTTTAAGAGTGATTCATACCTTTGTATGTATTGGTTGATTGCGGGACAGTGACATTTCAGCAGATGTATTAGTCTTATCAAGACTGTTCTTTTACCTTGTAAATTTAGTGTTAATTAATCTTCGATTGGAGAACTCAATCTCTCTCTCTCTCTCTCTCTTATTTTTAAGATTTCGTCGGGAGTATAAAAATATAGAGCCTATTGGTAAAGGTGGTTTTGGGAATGTTTTTAAAGCAACATCAAGGACTGATGAGAGAACCTATGCAGTCAAACGAGTTGAGTTAATAAAGTAAGGATTGCATATCTGTGTTGTTTTTGTTGTTGTTCGCTTGTTTTTCTTTTATGACATCCTTAATCAAGTTTCTCATTATTTAGTTCTGTTATCTTTTTAGTAGTCTGTGGAACATTTAAGTGACTTTCATTATTGTCTTTCTGATAGATTGTTTATTTCTACGTTAGGCTGAAAAGCACATGCAACTCTTCATTTTTGCATGCACTGGAATTATTTTAGGTGCAGCTGTAAGAAAGTAGATTTAGTAAGCTCTGCTTTCTCTGAACCCACTTGTACAGAATTTAATGAATTCTATTTAATACTGTAGTATGTGTTCAAAGAAAATTTGCTGCTTAATAACAACATTGCAAGCAGCAGTGTTACTTCTGACAGGACATCTTGTCTGAAAATCTTATCCATAATTCATAATGACTATAGTTAGGGGAAATGTATAAAAATGAAAGTAATACATGTTGTGGTATGTAATTGAAAAACACTTCACACGTAGTATGTAAGATTGACACCTTGTCCTTTACAAATCTCCACACAGAATAATGATATCAATTTTTTAAAAGGTAATTTTCTGTAACTGGTACCTGGTTGAATACTTCAACAGCAGCTGAAAAACTTGCATTTCTTTTCAGTAATCTATCCAGAAAGTTTCAAGTAATTCCCTATGAAATAGCTAACTAAAATTTGGAAATAGTCATCAATACAATATGTAACTGGGGTCAGTACTGAAAAACATCTTGTTGATTCTTCAGTTAGGACTGCTAGTCTTCACTATGCAATTTAACAGGATTGTAGGTCAAATTTACTCACAGTTCATTGGGAAGATTTACAAACTTTTGTATAGGTAAACAAACCTTTTTCAGCATTTTTGAGTGGAGCTTTTCTAATATGGTTACAGCATTTTAGCAAATGAAATAACTGAACCAATGGGAAAAAGAAAACAAAAAACCGCGACAATTTGTAATTACTGTTCTGACCATACAAAAACATTGTGCTATTTCTCAAAACTGATGTTAAACTGTCTGCTTACCACTACTTGGCGTCATGTCTTTCAGTTAACTCAGTATTTCATTTTTGTGGGAAAACGCCGTTTGTTTTGCTTGTGATTTTTTCTCTTCTCCCAATAGGAATGTGAAGCGTGAAGTGAAAGAACTCGCAAATCTTGAACATGAAAACATAGTGCGATATTATTGCAGCTGGGAAGGGACTGACCGTATGATTTACCCAGAGTCAAGGTAACTACACGACAGTCATTTGCACTCACAGACTTGTTTGCCATAGTGAATTTTGTATAAGCAATCATCAGCCTTTCTTTTTACAATTCAAATTCAAAATGCACAGCTATAAATGCGTTCAGATACTTACATACCTAGTGTAAGGAAATAAGGCACAGTGCTTTTCAGGTGGTTTATAATTAAATACCTTCTTGGTGAATACTGTACATTTTGTAATTTTACCTTTCTCCTCTCTCTTAGCATACAGAAGTTGCTGAATCTATAGGAAAGTGTAAGAATGAAGAATTAAAGATATGAGGTTAGAATTAAAATAAAACTTTCTGGTAGTTGGCTGCCAAATACCAGATTAGAAGTTTCCCCCCTTTTTTTTTTTTTTTTAATCCCCTTTTCAGAATTACTGGTCATTCAGTAACTCGTAGACTTGATTATTTCTCTAAATTTGCATTTTAATTGTGATGTCTTTTTTTGTTGCAAACAAAGAGCTGTTGAGAGTAGATATACATAATTAAAAGCTCTTTCATTAGAAATAGTCTTCCAGCAGTAAGAGTTCTGGGCAGAGAGAGGTGAGAATTTTACTAGTAAGTTAGGTTATTAAATTTTCATAGTTTCTATGGTAAGTCTTTTTCATAGCAATGCATTTGCAGTCTTTCAGGTAGGTCACTGCATATAGCCATAAAATATCAGCGCATTTGAAATTATGCTTGGTGTATATGTTCAGTGCATTCAGAAAAAGGGAAATGAAATGGGCAGTTAAAAAAAAAAAGTTTCATGTGAAAACTCAGCCATTACTGTCTTGGAGTCTCAACATCACTCATGCATTTCAAATGATTACTGGATAAAAGAAAAACTCCTCAAGGCTGAAGCTTCAGCCCGAAATTCCACTTAGTGCCCTGACTCAAGGAAGTGTTTCCTCCTCCTCTCCTCCATATTGTCCTTTTCCTTCTCATCTCCAGTCTTATTCTATGGGCTGGTAGTTAGGGAACACTTCCGGAAAGTGTGAAGCTGCCAAATCCGTGAATGTATTTCACTTAGACTTCCAACTTTCAGACTCACAGGCTTACCATACAGTCACAGAATGGTTTGGGTTGGAAGGGACCCTTAAAGATCACACAGTTCCAACTAACCCTGCCATATATAACTTGATCTTTCAGTACATCAAGTTGCTCAAAGCCTTGTCCAATCTGACTCTGAACACTTTCCATGTATGTAAAACATGACCACCCCTTCTTTAAAGGACTAAATTTGAAAGAATGTGATGATTTTGTGTAAGAGGGGAAGATTAATGCTGTGCGTAGTGGACCAGAGGTTTGCAGTAGTTCCTTGAGGGTGAGATGCGACTCAAGTGCAGTGCTATTTCTTCCTTTATAGGACATTCTTCTACATATGGGGGAGGACGGGGGAGGGAAGAATTGGGGCACTCAGAAAATTTTCAGTGTGAACAAGGAGGTGAAGAGAATCTTCCACGGCTATGAAGCAACTGAGTAAGGATTGCTTGTTTTGGAAAGCTATGTGGTTAGATCCAGTACACAGTGGTATAACGTCTTTTAAATCTAGAATAACAATTAAAAAAAAAAAAAGTAGATGGCTGGGTTTTTTGTTTCTTTGTTTTTTACCACTGGGAAAACATGGGAATCATTGATGCAGTGGCTTAGGAAGAATTATATCTTGTCAATTTTAATATGATATATATATATATATTTTGCAGTAAGAATTCTGTCATAGCAGTTCCTTGCCTCTTCATCCAAATGGAATTATGTGAACAAGGGCCATTGGAAAAATGGATTGAAAATAATAGACAAAACAAAAACTATCATGAGATGGCACAAGACAAATTTTCACAAATACTGAAAGGAGTGGATTATATTCATTCTAAAAATTTAATTCATAGAGACCTCAAGGTAAGTAGAGTAGGAAGTTAATTTCTAAAATCTTTGAGAAAAGTAGTATTTATTGGAAGTTTAGAAAAACGTAAATTGTTCTAGTCTTTGCTTACTCTATTATATACTCTAGTACCATGCCTCTTTTGATAATACAAGCATTTTTTTCTCCCAGTATCTGGTTGGATGTCATTCTAAAATCAGGAGGTGAACTAAAGGACCTTAGAATGCAGTACTTAAAGAAAAAAAAAATTAAAATAAAAAAATAAGAAAACCCAACCAAAACCAGTAGCCATCAGTTAACAGGCATTTTCAGTGTATTGTGTGTTGTTGGGTCACAAAACAGCCTCTTAGAAGAAGGAATACTAACCATCTGTGGTAATAAAGCCATTAAAAGAAGGAAGATGTGAGTCTAGGAAGTTGTCACTTGTCAAATTTTAAAGGGATGGTATATCCTTAAACATACAGCGTTTGATAAAAATTGTTCTAGTATCATGTACTGTGTACATATTTGAAGGCTAGTTCTTTGGATACTACCTCACTATCTCCACAAGGAATAACCATCCATCTCCACAAGTGCATAACCATCCAATCTTAAGAAAATATTTTTAAAGGACAAAATTCCAAGCTTTCACTGCTTCATGTGCCAGCTATAATGTTGCTTATAGTTTTAAAACCAGTCCCTTTGTGAACAAGTTGTTTGAGTGGTGATGTTCCTAAATTCTGAAAATGCCTGTAGTAGATCACATTAAATATTGATTCAGAATATTGTCCTCATATAGTAATTAATTCCAAATACCTAGGGAGTATTAGAATACAGAGTTGATACAGTGATTCTGATCTTGATGCATATTCCATTCCTCCCAAGACCTTTTGTAACTTTAACTTCATAAACTTCTTGAGTTAGAGGCTGAAATCTTCTTTGCATTCACAGTGTCCTTCCAGATGATGTTCCCTCCAAGAGTGCCCACTCTTAGACTCTTGTCTCATGGGCACATACATTCACTATCTCCTAGAGTCCCTTTTTTTTGAGGCTTATAGCTACAATGCTGAAGTGAACCACAAATATACATTAATTTATATAGATATCTGGGAAAAAAAAGGTGTGCTGAATGCTTTGTCTCCACGTCTGCATTTCTTCCTTCTTAGTCCCACTTTATTTTCACCTCAACACTATCTCCTGCTTTTCTGTATTCCTATGAATCTACTGCCCCAATCTTTCGTCTATGGAAACTAGCTGTAATCTGCTTCCAAGTTTTATTTGCTATCTTGTCTGTCTGCATTTTAATTTAGGAACTTTTGTCCCAATTAAATCTGTCAGCTTAGGTGCTTGGCCATCTGAGATCTCCCAGAATCAAAGCTGCAGGATAGGTTCAAGCTTTCTTCATTCTGAGATCCACTTGTGCCTGGCATGAATGAAGCCTTCAGATAGCGTAGCGGTGAGACACCATAGATACTGTTAATAAATGCGTGTGGACTTGGTTATAGTTGAAGAGAAGAACTGTGCTGGGCATCCTTGACACAAAGATCACTTCCTGTAAAATTTTAAGTCTCTCTCCCGCCCTTTTAGTCCACCAGATTTTCTTTGAGTAAAAGACAGGATGAGGCTGCTTGGTTTTGCTTTAATAACATTCAGAAATACAGTTTACCATCTTTGGAGTGATAGATGTTTTGGAAAAATTCATAAAAAAAAAAAAATCCAATTCTATTTCATTTCCTTATGACTTTATCAAATTTAAAAGTGATAAGCTCAAAGTGATACCTTGAGATGACTGTAGTAAGTCCCAACTCTGCAATTAATCTAGTACAGATAATCCTACTGTGTCTAGGGAAAAATCTACAGTTTGAGTGGAATTTCATGTAAACTTACATGCTTTGCCCAAGTGCATAAAATCCCAGGGTCCAGATTAAAGACAAAAATGCATTTGTGGGTATGACAGATGATATGCACACTGCAATTGGAGAACACTGAAGTGTGATACAGTCATGACACCTAGTTAAAAAGCAGTTAATGTAGCATATGCTATTTCAAATAAAGTTTGCGTGTTTAAAAATGAAGCTAATTGAACTTTCTTGTTTCTTACCTCCCACTGATTTCTTAAAGCTTAATTTCTATGAACAATTAGCAGATTTTTATGGGGAGCACTTCTGTGGTTGATTACGCTTGATGATAAACCTTGGTCATAAAATGTCTAACTAATTGACTTTTTTTTTTTTTTTTTTTTAATATATCTATGTATATGTAGCCTCAGAATATATTCCTATCACATGAAGGTAAAATAAAAATAGGTGACTTTGGTCTTGTGACTTCTGTGACATATGACCCTCTGACTAAGAACAGAGGAACACAGTCATATATGGCACCAGAACAGGTAATTATCTTGCTATATTATTTGACTTATTTGTGGGTGTTCTGCATTATCAACTCAGCACTGGTTGTGTTCAACCTTAATCTCAGTACTAAACCAAGTTGCTTGAAGTTCCCTGATATGACTGTATACAAGTATAACCTTACTCTGGAGAGGGTAGTCTACAACACAATGGTTTAATTTAGCTAACCTGCTTGTATAAAGTCTGACACTGTAATGTAATTTAGCAGGTCTGTAGCAGAAAGAGTTAAAGATTAATATGAAGATGAAGTAATGCTGGTCCTCTAGTAGGTGCCAATTTCTACTGATTTCAGATTTTGCCTTCAAGAAGTGCTTTCCAGCAGGATTTCACAACTGTATTTTCTTGTCATCTTTGTAGTCTGGGAACAGATATGGAAAGGAAGTAGACATTTATGCGCTGGGATTGATTTGGTTTGAAGTTCTTTCTGCATTGGTCAGTCATCATGAGAAAAACAGGGTATGTAATCTTTAAATAAAAAAATAGTTTTGCACTGACATTGTTTTGCCTTGCTGCTGCTATCTCTCTTATGCTAATTATATGGCAAAAGGAACCTGTACAGCTACAGTACTGTCTCTATTTACAGACACAAATGAAGGGAAAAATGTCGGGCCCATTAATCCCTCTTACTTCAGTTAAAATGTAACAACTGAAGAAACATTACTGGTTTTATTTTACTTATGTTCTAATTATGTGCTGATTAAAGCCTGACTATTCTTAGGTATGTACATATGGAAATGGCGAAGCGAGTCAAAAAGCTAAAACACACATACAAAAACAGTTCAAATTTCTGATAAAGCTTTTTGTTTGCTCAGAGTATTGGGAAACAATATTTCTCAATGTAAACAGAAGTCAAAAGTGGAAGAGTTTAGTCTGTGCCATACTTTTTTTTACTGCTGAGTGGGGGGGGAAAGAAAAAAGTCAAAACATTTGCAGGTTTTCAAAATGAAAACAAAAGTGATACGAAATATATGGCTTTCTTCCAATTGAAAACAAAATGCTGCTTCCACAAAGAAAACAATGTTACTTAAACTTTGCTTGAAATTGTATCATCTTTTATGTGTGTTTTATATTTTTCTTTGCATGTTTGTAGTAGAACAGCATGTATGCTCAAACTTACATATTTGGGTATAAGGAATGTAGATACTGAATATCTTGTCCAAAGTAATTATTTTTTAAGATATATGCATGTGGCTGGACCCAGAGGATCATGCACATTGTTAGCCGACTCTTTGCTAGTATAAGCAAACCACACCAAAGTATCTGCTTGACTCACAGATTCATGGTGGTTCTCTTAGTCTACTTTGCCACATTTTCTAAAGACACCTTGTGCCTGCTTACAGCCAACTGCAAACATGTCCCCAGTCCCACGTGTTCGAAGGGCCAGACTAACTGGAAACCCTAATGTGAAAAAATAGCAGTAGCGTTTGAAAGCATATATTTAGTAATCCTCAGGCTTGCTTTGAGCTCCACCTAGCATTTTTTGCAGTGACACAGAAACGACTGTGTAATGCTGAACAAGGTAAAAAGGAGGAAGCACGCCTGCTTGGTTTGCCAGTAAAAGATCCAAACACTGTCGAAGTGGGAAACTGTCTTCTCACATTGTGTGTGTTTTTTAATGTGGGCAAGAAGATACAAAACCATTACTTTTAAACTGAAAAGAGAATTATAATGGCTATGAATTAGAGGTTTGCCAAAACAAATGCATCACTGTAGATTGTGAAGCTTTTCATCTTACACAGGGACAAGTATATAAATAAGACAAAATGGAGTACAACCAAATGACAAACTTCCAAACTTCTGTAGTTCCTTTTAGAAGCCTTACATTATATTCTCTTAATTACTTCAGTAAATGACATGGGTGATAAAATGAGGTAAAGTATAATTAAGGAAAGCATACTGAAAGTTTATCTTGTATGAATTTCAGATATGGGAGGATGTTAGAGATGCTAAACTTCCACCAGACTTCACCAAGCAATTTCAAATCCAGGTATGGGATTTCAATGCATTATTTCAGTTAATTTATTTACACAATCATTAAAAAAAAAATTACTCAAACTTTGTCTTTTTGCAGGTACCCATAATCAAAAAGATGCTTTCAAAAGACCCCTCAAAACGATTCTCTGCATCTCAAATACTCGATATTTTGAAGTCTGTTGATAAAGACAACTCACATAAAGCTTATAGTTACTAAATGCCATTTTAGAAGGCTTTCAGACTGTGCTGTCTCATGGCCTGTGATTCAAACCTTTCTGAATTGTTCACAGTGATGTTTATATTAATTACTAGACTTCTTCCTTTTAAGACCAGAGGAGTCAGTGTGCTTCACTGGAAAGCCTACTTTTTGCAGAAAAAAAATAGATACACATGTGAGTTATTCTTGACTGAATTTTACTTCTTTAAGGTGGACTTTCTTCTCACTAGATACTTCTTGAAATACCTAGCATCTTCACTATTCTAAAATTTAAAACTTTCTTTTTAAAATCAGGTCTTCCTTGAACATTTAAGTATTTCTTTCTTTCCCAGAAGCTATTTGTTCTGTACTTCTGAAAACCTCCGTTTGTTTTTTGTTTTGTTTTCTTCTTTCTTATAGGAACAGGTAGGGTCCTGTTAATACAGAAATACTCTCCAAGTTTTCTCAATAGCAACCATTTAAAAATCCTTCTCAGGAGAGCACCTTAGACATCATCTCCTATACTGTAAGGTTTTTATCAATTATTACGGCATTGAGACATTCTCACGGATTACAGGTGTACTGAGTAAGGCCAACTCTGCTGGCCTTACTGTCAGCTCAACATAAGGTGTGAGCAGACTGACCATTATTTGTTAGGTTACATACTTTAAAGATTTTATGTTTGACTGAGGAAGAACTGTGCAGGGAAGAAAAAATGGGCAAATTATTCCTTCTGACTCATTTTTGAATAGTTTGAAAAGGTGCAGCTCATTGCTGTGGCACCTGCTGAATTCCTTAAAGGAAAATGCACTAAGACTTCTAAGCAGGAAAGTATGATGTGCATTAGAGATAAGGCAGCATATGATTTTTCTCAAGTGTTAAACAGGTTGAAGGTGTGTGATTGGTTAAAATATGAATATGTGAATTTTTATAGTCTTGTGGAAATTGTTGCTGAATAGCTATCTGATTTTAACATTCGTTTGTATGAATTTGAGTTGTTCCCCCTCCCCTTATAATGAATGTTATTCTTCATAAATAAAGCATTCCGTTATTTTGGACTAAGGCATATTTCCTTGCAGTACTCAAGATGTGGGAGAAATTACATCCTGATACAGACAAAATAGCACCAGTTTTACTTACCTTTGACTTTAAAATTGCTCTTACAATATGAAAATTGATATAAGACAAATTTCAGCTGAATTGCCTTTACAGTCTTTGTACAGAACATCCATAACATCATGGCTTACTTACTGATAGGTAATATTTACCTTGTACCAGTAGTTTTTGATAGATTTTTTTTTTTTGTGGTATTTATATACCTCAGTAATACCTTTCTATTAGTGGATGTTTACAGTAGCAATTGTTATTCCCTAAGAATAAAAAAGAATATTAAAATATATTTATATTTAAAAAAAAATTGAACATGTTCTGTGACCTGGTAAACACACATAACAGAATATTAGTTCAAATGATATTAGTGGCATTTCAAAAGCCTTGCCCTGGTCACAAACTCTAGAATAGAAAGAAAAAATAAATTGATGTTTAGTCACCCTTGTAAAAATGTAACCTCCCCACCTGTTTAACATATTTTGTCACAGAGTAATCAGTCCATATATATATCCTTTGTCAAACCTTCAATTTTATTATCAGTTGATCTTGCTCAATTGGGGACAGCATTAACAAAGACTGTGGAAGTCTTACTTGCCTTGAATTTACAGTAACACAACAACAAATGTAAAATTTTAATTTCTAATAAATTTTACATCACCCAGAAATAAAATAAAAACAAAAAAACAACAACAAAAAAAAACAACATAGAAATGCTCCAAAATGTGAAGTTCAACCTGTCAGAATTACTTCTTGACTGCACACTTTTATATGAATTCTGGCACAGCACTGACTTTTCTATAAAAAATATATATATGTCAGAGCATACCAACTATACATACTTATCTAGAACTCCTTTCTTTAGAAAGGCTTTAGTCATGATCTGCAGCACTGTCTCCGGGGCAGTTTGAAGACAAATCCTCAGCATCTATGGGATAAGCAGAAAAAAAATAATGCCAGTTCAGAAGAGGAGGAAAAAAAAAGTTGCTAGAATTATTTGAAGAAGCCATCAACAGATTAAATAGAACTTAGGACTGGCAGATTATTAATTCCAAACTATGTTTTAAAATGCTGAACGCAAATGGCACTACAAATTCTAGCCTCTTCAGTGCAAAGAAACTAGACAATGTTCTAAACCTGCAGCCTTTGTTTTCTTTCTTTGTATTCTTTGCACAATTTCTAATATCTGAATGTTGTTTTTTTCAAACCAATACCAATTCATATAAGTGCCAGTATGAATTTTTTGTGCATATAACACCCTTACAGTGCCTTACAGTGAGAATCTGTCATCCTTTTTGCAAACCAGCAGCTTGGAAGGAAACTGTGTTACCTAAGTTTAAAACATTCCCATAAGAAAGTAAATTCTCTGGAAAAAAACACTTGTGCAGGATAGTTATATTTCCCTCACAAGGAGGGAATCCTGGGCCTGGATGAGGGCTGAGTGCAAGCCATCAGACCATATAACGATAAGCTTCTAATGAACTAAAAACAGGTAGCTCTAGGTTAGGTGTTGTGAAAAAATTCTTTACTGAGAGGATGATGAGGCACTGGAACCCCTGTCTAAGATAAGATGAGGAGGCCCCATCCCTGGAGGCATTCAAGACTAGGCTGAATGGGGCCCTGGCCCCTGCTCCTAAGTGGGTGGCAGCCCTGTCTGCAGCAGGGAAGTTAGAACTAGATCATCGTTAAGGTCGCTTCCAACCCAAGCCGTTCTACAGTTCTATGATTCTCTGATAAGCCAACTTGCAAAACAGAACACAAAATTATTCAGGTAGCATGCGTAAGCTGATGGGAATTCTCTTTGAAAAGTGTTTCTGATAATGTTGAAGTTATCTTCAATCAGCCATCTGCATTACGAAGGGAAGTAATGAAATGCTATCAGACGCCCACATCAAGAAGTTGATGGTCTTTGATTCTGGAACTCGGAAATGGAGAAATGACTTGAAAGAACAACTTCCACAGAAAGTGTGGGCATAGTTCTTACAGTTCTTATGAAAGCACGTGACAGGATTAAGGCTGAATATACACTGTATTAATTGAGTCTAACTACATAAGCAAAGTAAAACACATACATGCATGACATCTACTCTCACCTTCATAGGTTGTTCCACACCAAATGCAATAGAAGTGTTGTTCTCTTAAATAAGCAGTCAGGATTTGTAGCTTTGCTGATACCTAGAGGTATGTACAAGGATTCAGTGATTAGGGGCTCATACAATGTAAGACAGTTTGAGCTAGTAGCACTGTGAAAACAGCTTGTTTAACCTTTTTCTATGGAAAAGCTACTGTAGTACTGTAAGTTCCCCACATTTGTAGCCCATAGCACAGGAATCCATAAGGCCTGGTTGTTGGCTCATCATTCTTTCCAGCTACAAAATTTTCACTGAAGATTTACCTGAAGTATTACCTATCTACCTAATAGTAACTATATGATGTTTTGGTGGAATTTTGCACACTTCACTTTTTCACTGTGTGTCAAATATGTTACACTAACAGTGGTGTAATCTAGAGGTTCTCCGAAAACATGAATTTCCAGGGCAACGTTTTCAGAAATTACTTAGTGATTCTAAAGTTCATCCTGAGATATGTGGTGGGGCATCCAAGATCAAAACTTAAAACAAATTATTTATCAAATATATGATCTTGTACATGGTGGCTAAGACTGTTGAGAATTTCATTTTGACTATTTCCAAAGATCACCTTCAAAGCAGATAAGCAATAAATCAGTGTTTTAATGCTACACATTTTGTCATTCAATTATTGTAAAAGTAATTGCTCTAAGATGGCAAACAGGTCATTTACTACTGCTTTGAAAATTTTATATATATATATATATATATATACATAATTTTTTTTAGAGCCCTATTAAATTTCATTTTGAATCAAGCCATTCATTTAGCTGCAAAACTTACACTTAAGTCTGAGCCTGTGCACTCATCATCCTTGTCTTCTTCATCCTTTTGGTCTTCCTCTTCAGGTTGTAGCCAATACCAAATCTCTTTGGGCGCTTCAATATCCTTAAATAATGAAGGATTAAAATGAAAATTATCTGCCTCTGCAGGTTCTCTTAAAATGCTGCATAAAAATAATTTTTAATAGCTGAGATGTTAGGTCTCAAAACTTACTTGTGTAGTATAACGAAGAATTACTGAAGTTGTAGGGGGAAACTAAGTACAGCAGTCCACAAGGAGGATTATTCTCTTTTTTAAAATACAAGTAAATGCATGCTAATGTTAACTTTTATCAAGTTTAATTCCATCTATGTTTGGTACACATAAAGCTACACAGCAAATCTCACACAAAATCTGTGAGCAGATACTTCTTTCTAAATGCAGTTCTGTCCGTTGGAGCACACTGCTTAAAGACTTTTTACCACAACATCATTAGATGCTTCCTAGTTCACCTTAGATAAAGTTAATTTAAAAGAAACTGTCAAAGATAATCCAAGTTAATTCAGCTGACTTTCTTTGTTTGATGCCCCTTTGTCTGTTTTGATCTCAACAGAACTTGCAGGGCAGCATTTACTTTTAACTAACATAGACGGAAGAAAAAAATTTGTTTTATGCTTTCAACTTATGAAGTGGCAAAATTTTATTGAGGTTCCAACAGAGCAGAGAGGTTCCAACCTCTCTGCTGCAGGCAAAGAGTCACCAACCACCAGATCAGGCATGAGATCAGGTAGCAGTTGTACTGCTGTTACCCATGTTACTCCTTGCACATAGACATGATGTTTTTGTTTGTCTATTTGATTCTTTGGGAATCTCACTGATCACTGCTCTCAGTGATGATCCCCCATCTTCTGAGATACTGAAAAGCAGTCTGGGCATGGTTCTGGACAACCTGCTTTAGGTGATCCCGATTGAGCAGAACCATTGGGCAAGATGAGTTCCAAAGATCTCTTCCAGCCTCAACCATTCTCTCTGATTTTGCTCCCCACTTAAGGAAAACAGTCATTTAGAACAGCCTGACACTGCCTAATGCATGATAAGTAAACAGCACAGTAGTACCAAAGAGCAGGAGCAAACACAGGCAAACATGCATGGTTCCTCACAGAAGAGAACTTCCAGACACTCAATCACTATTTTGTTTTTAGCCTTTATTGCCAACCCACAAATCTTCCTTCCAACCCCCCAATAACATATCTCACTTTCTGAATATCCAATTGCTGGCAAGCCCTCTGACTTTTTCGAAGGTCTCCCTCCATTTTACGTTCTTCTTGTTTGGTTTTGAATCTTATTCTGTTAAGAAAAGGTAGATAGCTAAAATAAGCAGACAAACAGTGACTGTCATGCATCTCAACAGCGTTTCAAAAATAGAAAATCTGCCAAGATCCTAGATGTACCACTTCCCCCAGACTACTGAAAGCCAAATAAAGATGACCAGGACAATGGCAGAGTTATGAAGTCTCCACTGACTTTTTCTGTAGGACCACTGTGTATTTTTGGGGAATGATACCTTTCAGTTACACCTTCAGGACAGAGCTTTTGATAACACTGCACTCTGAAATACTGCTTTTTACTAGGTTTCTTTAATCCGTGAAAAAGTGGCTCATTAAAAATTTGCAAAAGCTTTTAACCTTCTCTTGCCTTTCCTTCTTCACATAGAAAGGTGCTAATCAGGAGAAAATTAAAATAATAAAACCTGAAAGATTTACCCTGACTTTTAATCTGCTGCACATAAAAATCACTGCAGTGACAATGCTCTGGATTATCAATGAATTTTATATTAAAAATGACATGGTTCTCTGATTTAAAATGTTACAAATGACTTGAGAGTTAGTATGCATATTGCTTACAGTGTTAGCAGTTATAAAAATAAATGATGCAGCATACAATTCCAGTACAGTGTTCACCTGCTCTTGCTTTAGAGCTGAGAAGCAATACAAGTACGTTTCAACTCGTACCTCCCATTCAAACAACACACATAATTGGTAACTCTAGAAGAATAACCAAACTAATGAATAAGAAGAATGGCTGCTTACACCTTGTTTGGGGTTTCCTTTACAGCATTTTACCTGAACTGATCTGCAGCTTGTTCATTTGCTTGTTTTTTCATGTGGAGTTTTTTTCTATAGTTTTCTAGTTTTTCTTCAGCTTTTCGCTTTTTGAATTCGTCATGACCAAGCCCACTTCTGCCTATGTAAGTACACAACAGGAATGTAAGCAGCTGAAAAGCTGTAATGTACAACTAAGTAAATCAGGAAATGTCACAAACCTGTTTTTATGTTCAGAGCAATAGGTTCAACAATGCCTTCTCCTGCGAGGGGAAAAAATAGGCAAATTTGAGAATTGAGGTCTTTCTCAAACTATGGTTGGTGTGGTACAGCCAAGCAGGCAGCTGCTTTTGCCATTAAATACATACATTTTCTTCAGATTTTGCTTAGTGCAATAGAAAATACATTAATGTACACTTAGAGCTTTGCAAATAACCCAGTTGATTTGAGCCCTCTTTCCTTTTTCTCCTCATCTGCTCAACTGCTGTGTGCTTCTTCTGGGATGCTACCCCAGAGGAAGAAAATGATGTTGGTTTGATAGGCACAGCATAGCTGTGCTGAAGGCTGCTTTGTTACAGTCTTCTGTGGCATTTTTCATTCTAGAATTTCACAAGCTGAGAAAGATGAAGAATTACAAGAACCTGTCTGGGCCAGTTCATTTACTGATCATCTGCTAGAGATGCACTAAACTGACATAGCAATTATTGATGTTTTGCTTCACTGGTTTTCTATTTCATCTAGCAGGCCTTCCTGTTGTGCACCTCTTTTCCAGACTCCAACTATAAATTCAAAGAGGAGGCTGATATTTTTTAAGCAGTTAGTTTTCCACAACCATCAAAACAACTTCTTAATGCCACAGCCACACACAGACAGAAGTGCATTTAGTGAGCAGCAAGTCCTGCTGTTTCCCTCACATCTTGCAACAGATGTTTTTATTTTCATTTCAGTACTTTGATCTCACCTTTTGTTCAGCCACGACACACAAAGAGTGATGGCTGGGCGCTCAGTGAGGCAGATATGGCTCTATAGACAAGGCAGCATAGAATCGTTAAGGTTGGAAAAGAGATCTGAGATCTCCTGTCCACCGACCATCAGTATCACTCACTAACACACGTTCCTTAGTACTACATCCACACGTTTGTGGACCGCCTCCCCAGGCAGCCCATTCCAGCGACCAACCACTCTTACAGAGAAGCTTTTCCCAATGTAGAACCTGAATTTCCCCTGGTGCAACCTGCGGCCATGCCCTCTGTCCAACTTAGCTAAGGACGAACAGAAGTACAACCTCCCTCAGAGGACACCTGAGCACAGTGTGCTGTTCGGACAGTGACAAACTCACCGCTCTTGCCCAGGGCCTGGCCACTCTTGTAGCCCATCTTCTGGAGCAAGGCGAAGCCTTTGTTCTCGTTGCCTAAGGCGCTGCTCAGCACCAAGTCGCGTCGCTCTTTCTCTTCTTCCTTCACACTCTTCTGCCTGTTCTTCTCGTTGGCTTCTTTTTGCTTTTCCTCTTTCTGGAGAGCTTCTCTCACGCGCCGCACCATGGGCATCCCCGGCCTCACATCCTCCCTAAGGATGCATGACCCCAGCAAGCATTAGCCCACCTCTGGTTTTGGCTTTACGTGCTTACAATCACTGAGGATGAAACAAAAACGACGCCTACTTACTTAATAAATAAATCAGACATGTAATCTTCCTCTTCCTCGTCCCCCATGGCTAGCACGCATGTCCTGCTCAGACCTGTTTCCTACAGATGCAGTCGATGAGCTTTCCTGCACACACGCCGCCTTTTTCCGGATGATCCCCTTCACCAGCCGGGGGCACGGCCACAACACCCCCCACACCCCTGCCCCAGCTCACCAGTCCAGCCAAGCGCTTGCGCGCGTCCGCCCCTTTCCCCGCCCCGCCCGCCGGCGCCTGCGCACTTCCCGCTTCCTGCTGCGCTCCACGGCCGGCTGTGCGCTGCTGAGGTGCGTTGTGGCTGGGCTGCTCCTAGCGGCTCTGGGCGAAGCCGCCCGCGTCTCCCTTTCTCCCCCTCTCGCCAGCTGGGCTCGAGCCGAGCCGCTGCCGGCGCCTCCTCAGCCCTAGCGTCTCTTCGCGGTGAGGGGGTGCGCTGTGGGGCCGGGGCCGCGCTGTGCTGTGGGAGCGTGAGGTGCGCGCCGTTAGCGGCGGTTCTGCGGTCTGGGGGCGGCGCGGGGCTGAGGCGGAGCGGCGCTCCGAGGCTCCGGGCGGCCGCCCCCGGGCTGCACGATCGTCGTTCGTTCTGCTGTCGCGTAAAGGTGTTTTGAGGCGATGTACGTCAGTGATAGGCAGTGCCTCTGGAAAAAAAAGAAAAGAAAAGAAAAAAACAACTGGAAAAACAGCGCCTTTCGCTGCTGTCAGATGGGGGGCTGGTTTAAAGAATAATCCAGTTGTTTAATTGAAATCGTTTTGATTCGCTTTAAGCGTTTGTTGGGTTCGGCTAAGAATGGGGAAGCCGTGAGCGTAGGGAACATCCTGAGAATGCACGCTGTAGGGAGATGCTGGCTTACATAACGCTTCTCGGTGCTCTGCTCTTCCTGTTCTGCCCTCGGTCCAGCACCGCCGAGTTCAGGGTTCGGGTTGTGCTGTGCTTTTGTTGTTGTATTGCTTTGTTTTTGCCTTCTGGCTTTGTTTTCCAAGAGACAGTTGACTTTATTTTGTGATTTTAAAATATTTTTTTCCTCTCTGTTGTGTAATCAACTGCCCCGTTCATCTAAATGTAGCTTGCTAAAGTTATGTTGCCTTCAGTGCTTGCTTCCCCCACCAGTGTGCTTTGGTGGTGCCTTGCACCTACCAAGTTCGTTGTTTGAGCAGGATCTCGGCTGTTTGACCTGTAGTGGTCTGCCTGCTTCGAGACCTGCAGTCTGCTTGTATCCTGGCTGCATCCAGGGAGGCTGCCTGGATTTCAGAAGGCTCATCTGTCCCTTAAAGTGAGGCTGGGTGGCTTTAGGGATCCAGCCATCCCAAATCCTGTCATGCTTCCTGCCTCTCTCAAATTTGTGATGGATAGCAAACCTCATTAATATCAATTCCACCTCCGCACCTCTGACTCTTTCAGTTGCAGTTGAATAACTGTAGCCATCACAGAATTTCAATTGCAAAACTGTCTTGGGCTACAGGATAACGTCTACTGGTTTCTACTGGGTAGGTGAGTTAGTAAGTCATCCTGTGATTCTTAATGATGTGTTCTAAGCCAGCACCAGTGAGCCTTATTTCTAGAAAATATGTGTTTCTGACTTCCTTAATGTGGTGGTGCTGCTGTTTGCACATGTTGCTGCTGGAGCTCTGTTGTGCCATGGAGCTGTGTTTAGTGCGGTGCAGGCCTCATGCTGTGCTGTTTCTGTGGAAGCCATGCTTTGTGTCTCAGGGCATGCACATGTGAGAGAGAGAATCGGTCTGTCATTCCTGGAAGCAAAAGTTACTGGTTCCCCACAAGTCCTCGTGGTGGAGATTCTTCCTCACCTTGTCTGTGAAAGATGTTGAGGAGGTGGCTGGATTCATGTCGAAGCTTCAGGAACGGGCTCAAGGTCTCAATTGGAGCAGAGTGAGAGCTGCACTTATGTGAGAGGAAGCAGTGAGAGATGTCTGTTAGCTCTTTTGTGTTTGTTTTGTTTTTGTAGGCAGGGACTTTAGTATATATATCTTGGCTAAGAGTTTGCCCCTTCAGTTGCCCATAGGTTCTCCTTTTGCAAGTAACTTCGCAGATTCCTGAAGCACTAATGGATGTACATGGTGGAAAATGAGTGGTTCTCATCTGGGACTCTGTAGTTCAGGTACATCTAAGCAGGCTTGAATCATGATTCAGTAATCTATAGGTTTCATCTTCATATTTTCAGCTCACTGGAGTTTGATATTGTTATACTGTATTGCATATTAATGTTCTAATTTTTATTTCAGAGTTTCTACCGTCTGTGGTAAAACCAGAACTTAACCAGGGATGGAGCTGGCTCATAGTTTGTTGTTGAACGAGGAAGCATTAGCACAGATCACAGAGGCAAAGAGGCCAGTCTTTATCTTTGAGTGGTTGAGATTTTTAGATAAAGTGCTGGTAGCTGCTAACAAGGTAAATTGCTTTTTCTTCTTTCTGAAACATGTATTAATTTTATGCTAGAGATAATAGGTAACATCCAAGTTACAACTGTGTAATTCAGATGCATTTTAGTTTGTAAGTATTGAATTGTAGGTACTCACTTGGACTCTCTGTTAAAAGCCATTTAGTTTGGTTTCTGTTTTTCAGTGTTGTAAATGTTTGGAAAGCAAAACCTGCCTTTCCATTGTAAGGATTCTTGATGGGAAAGAGGATTAAAATGTTCTCTGTACAAGTAATACTGCAGTTTTAGTGAGTCATGTAAAAGAAGATAAAAATTACATAAAACAACAGCTAATTCTAATCATTTAGCATCCATCCCCACAATTACTTGAGTGTATCTCATACCTCTGTGACACAAGCAATTTGTCAAATTATGTAGGAGTAGTGTGAAGTTTGCTTCAATCTCTTGTAGTTGTTACCAGGTGTTATGGGAAACAAGCTTTATTTCATTAATTTTTGATCTGTTAACAGACAGATGTCAAGGAGAAACAGAAGAAACTGGTAGAACAGCTAACAGGACTCATCAGCAGCTCCCCAGGGCCGCCAACGCGAAAACTCCTCGCGAAAAACCTTGCTGCTCTCTACAGCATTGGAGACACGTTCACAGTTTTTCAGACACTTGACAAGTGTAATGACATCATCAAGAGCAAAGATGATACTGCAGCCTACCTGCCCACAAAACTGTACGTTTGGTGTTACTTGGGAAGGGGGGTGGTTTTAATGCAAAGCGGTCCTGGATATTGCAGGAATATCTGCCTGTGTATGTGCCCTGTTAAGTTAAATTTTGTGGAACTTACATTTTGCATGCTCAGTTGGAGTCTGTGTGTGCTTGATCTGGAAGGAAAAAAGGAATATATCTGAGATTGTGGAGGGCAGGATTTGAAGGTGACAGATACACTTTCGTCTGGAAGTTGGATGCTTTCCTCTAAGCATAGGAGTTTGTAATGTTTCTTTGCTTTCTTATGCCATGGAGAGGTTAAGCAGTTGAAGTAATGCAGTGAAGAACTTCTATTAGTTGTATTACTGGTGATTGGGCCTAGGTACTCAGTTTACAATGGAACCTGCCAAATTATCAAGTGGGAGCATTTATTTATTGCTGAGAGAACTGTAGCCAAATAAAGAAGTTTGTTGTATTTTTATTTATTTATTTTTTTTATTCCCCCCTCAAGCACTGCCTGTTTATATTCTCCTGCTGTAATGTAGCTTAAACCTCTCAAGGAAAGTCTGTATGCTTGGATGTGTCTGTCCATGTGTATGACCCTGTTTATCTTTGCAGGTAGCAGCAGCCTTATTTATAGCAATCGGTTAATATCACACACAGCATCTACTGAAACTTCTTCAGTGCTCTCCCATGGTACATGAGGGAGTACATGAAATACTCTAATGGTCCCCAGGTCAGGCCGCCTTCAGTTGCTGTTATTGCACACCCTTAGGATAACATCTGAAGTCACCTCTGGGGCTGATGCTGTCCTCCTTTTACCTGAAACTGTTGCAATTCTGTGGGGAATTTGTTGCTGTGTAGAAGAGCAGGGCAGGAGGCATGCCAGTCAAGCAGTGGGCTGTAATCACATTGTAACGTAGTTTACCAAAAGAAATCACTTACCCAAGGATTTCAGGTTTACAAAAACCTTGGGGCAATTTGCATATCCTACTGCACTACACTGTTTCTCAAAGCTTGGTGATCAAAAACTGCAGGGAAAGAATCTGGTGATGTTTACAGTGTTTATATATCTGTATTTTTGCTTTCCTGCAGTAATTTATTCATCTTAGTTTTTTAGCTTGAAAAAAATGTCTCATTCAATATCTTTGAAAATGTATCAAAGATCACAGGGTTGTTTCTTTACCAAGCACCTGTAGTTCAAGTGCACAAAATCCTGATCTTGCTCTGATGTTTGTGCATGTTTGTCTTCTGCAGCTCACTCTGTAGATTATGTACAAATATCAATCCAAGCACATCTGTATTCAAAGAAGCTAATAACTTCCATGTTTTTCTTAATTAAATACATGATTTAAATGCACTGTCAAACAACAAATATGATTAGTGGGTAATACGTTTTTTTTATTCACCAGTGATGAATAAAACATTCATTTATACTTAAATTTTTGTCTTTAAATGTTCCAGAAAATGAAAATGCCTATGAATGTCTCTTTTTTAGGGCTGCTGTGGCATGTGTTGGAGCATTTTATGAGAAGATGGGCAGAATGCTGGGTAGTGCTTTTCCAGAGACAGTGAATAATCTTTTAAAATCTCTGAAGAGTGCAGAGGTGAGTTTTGCAGCATTTTCTGTATGTGGTCTTGATTCCATTTAAACTGAAACTCTCTCCTTCCAAAGAGGTTTATTAAAATACCTTCCCTGTAGTAAAATGCAAATTGCTCATCTCAAGTTAGACCACGTGCATGTGGTGGCTCTGCAGACAGAGTTTAGAGTTTTGCCACATTAATGTTATTGTAGTTGTTTTATTGCAGAATCAGCAATTAAAATTGTAAAAGGGTTGCAGGAACCATTTGGAATACTGTATTAGGATTCCACTTGGGTACCCCGAGTAAATGCTTATGTTTTGTAACAAAAATGTTACGCTGCTTTGTGGGCAGGATACTCTGTAAGAATATCATATAGAGGGAATGTGCCATGGATTCTCAGTGGGTCTGACAGCTCTGAAATAGCTTGGTTTCTTTTGAAATAAATGACAAGGTGCCGACTGCGTAGATCTTGACTCTTCCTGCATATATACTTACTCCCTGTGAGTAATAAACATTTATAATTCCAGTGCTGGACTTAAAGCAGAGACTTCTATCAGTGCTGAGTGTAACAGTAGCTCTGTGTTCTGTCCAAAGAGTGCTTGTTCTCAGCAATACCCTGTGTGTGGGTGTAGCATGAGACGACTACTTGGGCGTCACGTTGTCTCATACATTCTTTTTAGCTGCTTCTATTTAGTTTAGCTGCTTCTATTTAGTTCTTGTTTTTCTAACATGAGGCTGCAGCAGTTGGGGGAAGGACAGCAGCAGCTTTTGCCATTTGTTGAACTGCTGGCACTCTTTCTGATTTATGTGACAGTAGATGCCGTATTACCGAAACCAATTCTAATGTTTACTGCCATCTGCAGCCAGCCAGATAGTGGTTGTATGTGACTTCAGTGAACTGTTATCCATTTTCACAAGTATACGCGTGCACGGAAATGAAAATGCAGAGGTGTGCACCTGGTACTTGGATATAAGCACTGCGTCTGCATTTCTGCATAAACACCTCTTCTGTGTGCAGTCTCAGGGCCGCAGTGAAATCCTGATGAGTTTACAGAAGGTCTTAAACGGACTTGGAGGAGCAGCAGCTTCTTGTCACCGTGATATTTACAAGAACGCCCGGTCTCTGCTGACAGACAGATCTATGGCTGTGCGATGTGCAGTGGCCAAGGTGGGTGTGTTTCTATGTGCTTCTAGAAAGTCTTTGTGCTGTGATTGCAAAGTGACTGCGTTTAAGCTTTTGCCTGTTGCTTGTAATGGGAGACTCAGTTGTTATTTGGGAAAGGTAAGTCCTTGCTAGTTTACATCAAAGGCTCAAATGCTTGACTTGCTACTTTGTGTATGCTGAAGTACAATAGTATTGACTTCCTCACTTCATAAGTAAATAAGGAGATAAAGTAAATTAACTGTGGTTCTCAGTGGGAGAGGTTTTAAGTAACAGGATTCTTTTGTTCTGTTTTTCTTATACTTTTTATTTGTGTGCTAACCTGTTCCTGAATTCTTCTAATAGTTTATTCTTACATAAGTTTTACAGTGAACTCTGATACTCATACAAAATGTTTATTGAATAAACCTGACAATTGCACTGAAACTAAGAAGGACTTAGAAGAATAGTCTCTGTTGGTTCTCAGCAAGTTTTTTTTTGTTGTTGTCTTTTTTCCCTCTTCAGTGTCTGCTGGAATTGCAAAATGAAGCCGTGTTTATGTGGACAGCTGAGCTGGAAAATGTTGCTACGCTGTGCTTTAAAGCTCTGGAAAACTCAAACTATGGTGTGCGGGTTGCTGTGTCAAAGCTTTTGGGAACTGTCATGGCTACAGCACTGATACCAAAACAAGCAACAGGTACAATCCTCCTGAATTACATTCCCAAACAAATTACACCTTCCATACTATGTTGCATGATACGATGTTTTGTTCCAGTGCTTGAACACCTGTAGTTGATCTGTTTGTCTTTTTTGTTTGTTTTTTAAACTCCAAGTTTAAAAAGAGGTTGAGCACTCAGATTCCCTCTTGTAGCCATGCAAAAAAAAAAGAGGAAATGGTCAAAAATCATTTGGGAAAAATAACTTGTTTTGTAAGTGCAAAACGAAGCAGTTAACTGAAATGTAGGCTGGATCTGTGTGTCAAGACAACTCTGAATTGATAATTCTGATTTTTGAGATAATTGTGTTGCTCGGAACTTTAGGATTAAATGTTTGCTTTTCTCTTGGCAAAAGTGATGCGACAGAATGTGAAGAGGGCTACTCTTGAGGAGGTCTTGGAACTCATGGCCACAGGATTTCTGCGAGGAGGGTCTGGTTTCCTAAAGAGTGGTGGAGAGATGCTTAAAGTGGGAGGATCTGTCAATAGGGAAGTGAGAGTTGGTGTTACTCAGGTTTGTGATAATCTGTACTGTTGGTTTTTTTTCTCCCTCAAATTAAGTAACATTTGTACACTGTAACACTTTCAGGAGGAGAATATATTCTTCTGGTGTTTTTTTGCTTATAGTAACTTGCAAGGCTAATTTGATTCACCTGCTTGGTGAAATGTATGAGCAGTGTCATTCACCTAAGTTATATTTTATTACTGATGTAATGTAACTATAGATTAAAATCCATGCTAGAAAAGGCTTATTTGATCAGAGTGTCTTGGGTGGGATTAAAAAAGATTTCAGAAATTAGTATCCTAACGTGCTTCTGCCCTTTTGTGTGCTGGATCTCTCATCTCTCTGATGAGTAGTTTGCAGCCCTAACTTGTTAAACTGTGTTTCTTCTCTCCATGTGTCTTTCTCGAATAGATGAAATCTCGTGGATATGAAAGCACCATTTGTCTAGTAGAGAATGATAGCAAATCAAATCCAGGCCTTCCCACTCTGACATATTTCTGCTGCAGAAACTTGTCAGAAGGCAGATTTTTTTGATCTAAGGATATCTTATGAAATAATTTTTTTTTCTTTTTTCCCCAGTATTTTTCAGGTGCATTAGGTAAAATGCACAGTCTTCAACCAGAACGTGTTCGTGTTGTTGCTGATATTTAGTTACTGTTGTAGATTTTTTTTTTAGCAGTAATAGCTATTACTGATTTTACTAAATAACTAATATTAATGATTAGCAGTAGCAGTAAGAGAGAGCTACCCTTTGTGCTGGGAACAGTTCAGCATGGGCAGGTACTGGCTAAATTCATCTTGTGTAGCCTGATCCAGGTTGCATGTAACTAACTGTTATTGCTGCCATCGTGCAGTATGCGTGTACTGCAGTCATTACTCTGCAGTGACCAAATAGTCTTTTCTTACTGTTTTAATTGAATCTGTATGTAACTTCTGAATTTGCAGGCCTATGTTGTCTTTGTTACAACATTAGGAGGTCAGTGGTTGGAGCGCAACTTTGCTACATTTTTGTCCCATGTACTTGACCTGGTCTCCCATCCTCGTGCAACTCAGACCCACGTGGAGGCAGTGTACTCTCGAAGATGTGTGTCCTTCATCCTGAGAGCAACAGTGGGCAGCTTATTGGGGGAGAAAGCACAGATTGCAGCTGCTAAAGATATATGCCAAGCCATTGGTAAACAGATGAAGGCAGTGGGTGAGAAATACATTTCTTTGTTTGAGACCTGTTGAAATTCATTGCTGTTTATGCTGGATTGGCCTTTTTTACGCTTAATTCTACCCTGAGAGGTAATTCTATTGCTGTGGTAGAAGATAATTCAACTGCTTTCTATTTGAAAGATGATTGTGTAAAGCTTGCTTTTTAACCTCTGTTGGCTTTTGACATTGCATTTGCTAAGTGGGGGGGAAAAAATGTGTTTCTGCAATCAATCTTAGGATAGGTTATACTGAAAGTTGCACAGCTGAAGAGCAGATAGTGCCCTTGTAGCTGTCCTTCCAATACGCATCATGAGATCCAGTTGAATTTTACTGATGGCAAATAAAGATGTAATCCAAAGACAGATATTTAAGAAGGTAAATGTGGACTCTTGAATATGTAAGAGGATTGGCATTTAAAACTGTTGGCATTTGTTTCTTAGAAAATAGTCAGTTTGAGATGGAGTTTGGAAAAGGGAGATGGAATTGCACAGCAGTACATTGGTTAAACAAGTGAATGAGTGCTTCTTTTCTTTATTTCATTTTTTTTAATGCCACCGTCTAATTTGATTTTAAATTAATGTTTTGATGTGTGGAAATGCAGTTTTTTTTGAAGCTTTTCCAGGTTTTTCTCATAACCATTTTTTCATAGGGGAGTTATATTTGAGTTTAGTTGAAACTTAAATGCTTATTACAATCAGAACCCTTTTAGTTCTAGGTAAAAATGTAAGAAATTCAATTTCTGAGATGCAGTGGTTACAGAAATTTCTCCTTCTGCCACCTGCTTGTCAAACTTGGAAATTCCATTATGTTTTTGAATGATGGGATGAGCTGCTTCGTATATATGAAGCATATAAATATAAATATATATATATAAAATACATATATTATTTGATATATATATATAAATGTAATAGGAATATATATATATAGGAATTCTGATTCTTTGGTAATTCTTGTTATCAAACTCTGCAATTTTATATATATACACACATGCACAGGTGTGTGTGTATATATAAATTATTAGATGGATTTTCATTTGGTGATGATTTGTTCCCTTTACCTAAGGAGGATAGTTCGTTGAATTTGTACTGCATTAGCTGTGTAATTTTAAGCTGATACTCAAGTTCATTTTCTTTGACATGATTGTTGCAGCTTCCTTACCCTTCGAGGTATCCTTTTATCCTTTACTCTACTCTTCCTGAGACACTGTGTTAGATGGAAAACAAGAAATGGAACCTGTAGAATTAATTGGATAACTGGATAAATTTATGATGATTGAGAGTTGTGGCTAATTATTAAAAAAAAGTCTGGGTGTTGTTTTGTTTTGTTTTTACAGTTTTATTTTGTGTTTATGCATGTAGAACTTAGATATATCAAGACTGCATTCTTAGTTCCTTCATCTGTAGGTGTATACATAAATGCAGTTCATACATACTGTGTGTGTATACTTATTTTTGCTATGTTACATTATTAATCCTATCTCTTAGTGCACTGTCATCCACAGTAACTTTTGGGTGCCTGTTTTACGTGGTCTTTGGATGATTGTTTAACTGGTAGCTGTGTAATGTATTTTTCTTCAGAACACGTTCACTGTGAGCAGATTTGTGGTTTTATTTTAATATTTAGGGATGATGCCAAAACTAAATTGTTCCTTTCTATTTTGTGTATGCTGTAATCTTTGTATGTGACTCCCTCAAGTGGTCCTAAGCAGGATGCTTCTTTCTCTTCTGCAGAGGCAGTAGTGAATGATGCTAACAGTGAAAATAAAGCAGGAGCTGCTGACGTGGCTGCAAGCCAGCATGTAATGGTGTGTGCTCTCCAAGAACTGGGCAGTCTGGTGCAGAGTCTGAATGCTACTGCATCTCCTCTTATTCAAGAACCCTCTATTGGTACGCGGATAAGCTTGCACTGATTGAGATATTAGAGTAATGAATATGAAATATGATCACAATCTGTTAATTAATGTGTAAGAAAGAAAATTGATTTAACTGCATAGTGTTATTAACACTTCTCTCTTTTTTCTTAAGGAGAAAGGCAAAGTTATGAAATCTGAGTACTTCAATTCTGACATTTTAAACTTTCATGTTGTCTCTAATACTGACTCAATTCACATCTCAACTTCCTAAGAAGCATGTTGTAATTTTAAAACTTTAAATTCTTTTTTTATGTAGGTCTGTTGGAGACAGTAACATCAGTTCTTCTTCATCCCAGCATGGCTGCTCGACTTGCTGCTGCGTGGTGCTTGCGGTGTGTAGCTGTGGCATTGCCTTTTCAGTTGACTCCATTTTTAGATAGATGTGCAGAAAGACTCAACAATCTGAAGACCTCCCCCGAAGCTGTTAGTGGCTACAGTTTTGCAATGGCTGCTTTATTAGGTGGTGTGCATCAGTGTCCCTTAGGTATTCCTCATGCAAAAGGAAAGGTGAGATAATGAGGTTTGTTTGTGAATAAACTAAAACACGTATTTTTTTCAAGAAGTAATTGCTTTGCAAAATGTGTGACAAAGTAAAAGGATTGTTGACATTGAACTTGTACCCAGCATGAGCATTGGTTGAAGGCCTTGTTTGCATGTTTGTTACTCCGAAAGTAATGCCTTCATAGAAATTACAACAAATATGAAGAGCACAGTAACACTGTTTGATAGAGCAAATTCTCAGCTAAAAACACTGTCTCTCACTATAGTCACCATCATTAGTCATGCATTTTTGCCAGCAATGATCAAGAGCCTGCATTCTGCACTTGTAGAAATCTAAACCAGCAGAGGGGACCCACTGTTGCCACTGCTGGGATGCTCCACCCACCACCTCACTGTATTCACATCTACTGTTTGATCTTCATGAGCATTCAGCAAGCGTCAGTGAATGTCAGGGGGTGCCATTTTTTCCTGCATGGAAGAATTCAATCCCACCTCTTTTGTTTATAAGCAATCCAGTGTCAGATGCCATTCTGTCAGTCTGCTCCTCTGCTGCCATCTGTGACATGGCAACAGAATGTAATGCAGTATTGGTAGGAAGGTTCAGCCTCTATTGTCATACCAACAAAATCCACCTCTGATGTTGTAGGCTAACATAATAAAATAAGAGGCATTACTTTTGGAACAGCCCTCATAGCACTTGAGTTGCAATATCTACCAGCTGTTTCTTCCTCTCTCTCTTTTGAGCTTACATTGTTTGACATTTTTTCTTCAGTATTTATTAATTAATATTGCTGCTTGTATTTTTGTGTGCATAAGGCTAATTGCATGAAATGTAATCTGTTCTTTATGGAAGATCAGTTTAAATATTTGAGCGTGTTCATTTTACATATATTCAGTAAGAGGATTTGTAGTAGTGTGGTAATTTATATTTTTAAAATCTTTTTTTTTGTTATTGCAGATGGTGGTTAGCATTGCTGAGGATCTGTTACGAACTGCTGCACAGAACAGCAGGCTTTCCTTGCAAAGGACTCAAGCTGGATGGCTTTTACTTGGGGCACTTATGACTTTAGGTTGGTAAAAATAGTTGTCTTATTGGATTTTAATGTTTGTCCAACATTTTTGATTATCCACTGTAGCAAGTAGTCTTTACAGATCATCAGTACTGTATGGATACCACAGGAAACGAAGTCTTAGTTCATTTATTTCAGCTGTGATGTTAATGGTGGGGAAAAGTGAAATATTGGAGTAAGCTGGAGGATAGCAGAAGGTGTTGTTCCTCAATATAAAACAAAAAAAAATTAAAAGAAACAAATATCAAAATAATTTTTTAAACCCAGCATGTAGTTATTTTATGAAAATGGAAAATTCTGTGACGCAAGCTGTTTTATTTGCAGTTTATTTCTTCTCCGAGTGTGTCCCTGGATAAGCAACAATACTGATTAGGAATGATGGAACAATGGTACTTTAAAAGCTATTCAGATGGCTTTAAAACAACAACAGCAAGACAAAAACATGAACAGCAACAAGAAAACCACAATCAAACTTCTGTGGTGGTGAGGCACTGGCACAGGCTGCTCAGAGAAGCTATGGATGCCCTTTCCCTGGAGTCATCCAAGGCCATGCTGGATTGGGCTCTGGGCAGCCTGATCTGGTGGGTGGCAGCCCTGCCTTTGGCATGAGGGTTGAAACTAGTTGGGCTTTATGGTCCCTTCCAACCCTAGCCATTCAGTGATTCAACATGTGATTGTTCATGTATATGCCATCACAGAAATATCTGAGGCACTATTTTGAGAGCTTATAAGTAGTTTTGACATTTGAATCAATTATCTTTTTTTAGAATTCTGAAAAATGTAATAAACATTTTAATTCCTCAGTATTTTGATCTGTCAGCAAACACCATTTGTGTTTTCTATTCCTCAAATCATCTCATTTTTGCCAAAATTTTTCTGACAATTTTGATTGTCCTTCTCCAGTACATTTTTAATGCACTTTCATTGTGTTTTTTATCTAAATCTTTTTCAGCTTTCTGTAAACCTGATTGTAGAACTAGTTTTCTAGTCAGCATCTATCGTTTATTTTTCTATCATACAAATAAGATAAGATGGGCTGAAGAGCTTGCCTTCAAAATACTGGTATAAAAATAATATTGGAAGTCAGGATGAGAAACAAGCATCAGTGTTTACGTCTTACAGGATTCAACGTATGGAATTGGCTGTTCCCTAGTTTTGGTACAAATATCAACAAGCACTGAATCTTTGTGATTTTACTTGCAGCACTTTCAACGTACAAATGAGAACAATGAGGAAGAGAGGGAATTTATTTAAAGAAAGAAATAAGTTAAATTAAAAAAAAAAGTGGAGTAAGAGGAAATAGCAATTAAGAGAGCAAAAAGCTTAATGGCAGATTTTGCATACGTTGTATAATGAATGCTTTTATTAAACTGTCACTTTGTTTTCGTGTAGGTCCTTCTGTTGTTCGTTATCATCTACCAAAGATGTTGCTGCTGTGGAGAAATGTGTTCCCACGATCTCTGAAGGAGTTAGAAGCAGAAAAGGCAAGAGGAGATTCTTTTACCTGGCAAGTAACTCTGGAAGGCCGCGCTGGGGCTCTGTGTGGTAAGAATTTCAAATTTCAAAACTATAACTGGGCAGTAAAACAGAATCCCAAATATTATACAGAAAACTCTCATAGTTTCCCTTCTTTCATTGAAAATGAGTCAGAGTTTCACCAGTGGCCTGTTTTAGGTATGTAGTCTTAAGAACGTGTCACATGGTCCTTGAATAAATACTTCTAGTTGCTGCTTTGTTTATATTCTCGCAAGATCTGTATGTTGATCATGCACTGCATTTCTTTTTGGAGTAAAACTCTTAACTTCTTTGTTACCAGCCATGAGAAGTTTTGTTGCTCACTGTCCTGAGCTCCTTACTGAGGATGTAATCAGGAAGTTGATGACACCTATAGAATGTGCCATGACAATGATGTCACAGTAAGTAAAAAGTTTTTTTTAAGATCTTGTTCTATGATTTCTAGAAACACAGTTGAGTTTAAGAGATGTTCGTTTGATGATAAAGTTGTTACTACTGAGAGCAAGTTCACATTTTCCCTGAAGCTGAAATGCCATAACTAATCTGTTCTAATTCAAGTTCTCAGATTTTAACTTATTACTGTGCTGTTGCTGCTTGTTCACACTGGGGGAAAACACTTTTTTGTGGACATTAGTACTACAGTCTTCAGCTTTCTCAAACTATGTGATTCCATGGCATGGGCTGAAAGGCTTACTGGAATAACTTTTTGTTAACCATGTTTTGAATTTTCAGTGAGTTTTTTTGGCTTCATGGTTTGTTTATCCTTGTGCAAGAGATGAGAAAGCTCTGATACTGGTGTACTACCAGATGTGAATCAGTAAACTATCCTTTTTCAAAATGTGCTAGTGAAAAACTTCCAACAGTTCACAGCGTAAAAGAATAAAACACAGTTCTGGGTCATATTTTGTGCTTTAGTTTAAGTAGCAGTTCAAATAAGTTTAAAAAACCCTCAATTACTTTAAAAAAAAAAAAAAAAAAATCTAAATATCTGAAGTTACTTAAGTAGTGCTGCTCACTGTGGATCTCCGAACACTATTTTCTTGTTTTGAATAGGGACAGATCATGTGAAAAAAAAATCTGAAATATTTTTGTCAGTAACTACAGCATTTCTGGCTGTCTCTTTTTTTTTCTTCTCTTGATTCTGTAGCATTCCATCAGTAATTAAAGCCCATGGAGCTCATCTGAAAGCTAGTGCAGCTATGGTCCGTTTAAGACTTTATGATATACTGGCTTTATTACCTCCAAAGACATATGAAGGTATGGGTTGTTTTTTTTTGATGATTATTATTTAAGTAAAAATTGCACTCTGTATGTTGTGGTGGCTTTTTGTTTGTTTGTTTTTTACTTCTTTTGATGTCTTTTTGGTGCTTGCTTCTGATGCAAATACCAAGTGTGAAATAGAATCTGCAAGAGTCTTGCACTGTTGTACATTTTCTCTATGTCATCTTGTCGGTTTAAATAGGAGGTACAGATATTGCAGTGTATCAGTCTAACACTGAGTATGTAAGTTCTGGTTTTGTTTGTAGGATTGAGAGGTATGGAGATCACATTCTCCATATTTTACAGTGTTTTCCATCATTGCTTAAAATACAGAGACTTGGGTTCTTTCAGCAGTAGTGTTGTCAGACTTCTGTCCGTTCACTACTTGTAGAATTGAGATAATGGCACTTGCTTTCATTTGGAGCTTCTGATCTGTAGCTGAAATGTTTTGGTTAAGAAGTAACAATTCTTTTTAATGTATTGTAGGTTCATTTAATGCACTTCTTAGGGAGTTGGTAGCAGAATTTACTTTGACAGACAACTCTGCTAATACAACCACGTCGCTCCTGAGGTCTCTTTGTCATTATGACGACAGTGTTCTACTTGGCTCTTGGCTTCAGGAGACTGATCATAAGTCAATTGAAGACCAGGTAATAAGGAAACAGGACAGTAAGGAGTTATCTGTGATATCTCTCTGGTTTATGGAGTTTTGCTCCTTTTTTCTGGGCATCCTTCAAAGGTTTGCCAAGTTGAAGTCTTTCTGTGTACTGCACAATCTTGATAAAACTGCTTGCAGATGAGGTGGCCATAACGTTTATGCAATTTGGATGTCCCTGGTTAGTCAGTCAAACTAGTTTCTTTAAAGAAACAAATCTTAAAAATCTCTTTAGTGTAACAATTATTCTCATACATTTTTTGAAAACAGCTTACGTTCTATTTAAATTGTTTTGTAAGGAAATTGCTATCAAAGTGCCAGCACTGCAAGTGGTGTTGAGGAAAAACAAGATGCAACTTTTTAAAGGTGCAGCATGAAACCACATATTTAATTTGAGTTAATGCAGTGATGTTGGCATTATAAGGAATTTGCCACGCTTCTAGACAAGGCACATCTTTGAAACCTAGGATTTAAAAAAAACAGGAAGCAAAACTTGTTATGGGACTGGATGAAGTTTTTCAGATGAGCTCCTAACACAGATGCAATTACCTTTTTTTACATACGCTCCTTGAAGGCAAATGGAGCTTTGGGAACAATTCATTGATTAGTTTATCATTTTCTGTGGACAAATAACTGTTCTGAGCATTGGCTGAGCCGTACCATAGTAAGAATTTTGGCTCACCTTCTCAGAAAGTTCCTGGAATAAGGAAGGGAACTGAAAATCTCCCTTCTACCACAGCTTGTTTAATAATGGCAAGGTTTCTTAGAAGGAAGCTGTACTGATAGAACAGATCAAAAAGCCAAGACTGATATTAAGTGTGAAAAATGGAGGGCAAACTGAGTTTTTTGAGAAAAATCAGCATGTCAAAGTAAAGGAAGGCTTTTTCTAAACTTTCTTCCTTTGCTGTGGTAGTCATAGACTAGACTTTAGTGCACTATTCAATCAGCAGAGCTTTCTGGGGAAGTCCTTCCACATCTTTCTTCCTTTTGTGTCCCCATCTCGTTGAATAGTATCACTCCTGGTGGAAATGAAAGCCTCCAGTGAGTCACAGGAACATCATGTACTTGGTCCTTTTTTTTTTTTTTTTTTTAACAATACCAAATTTACTCTGTTTTCTAGCCTTTTAAGAATATAGACCTATTAGAGTCAAACTTTGTGTCATGATGAGATAATAAGTTGTGAAAGTAAGCATTTCTTCCAAGGAAATAAATGATGGTATTTCTGAAGGAATGATGGTTAGGAAGTATTTTCATGATGATAGACATAAGCAGTTCTAATACTATTTCAGAACTTTCCTAGATAGAGAACCATTACAACCAAAACTGACTTATTAGTATGCTGTGTTGTAACTCAGTACTCACAATGAATGATTTATTTTTTTTTTCTGAAAAGTCAGTTTGTAGTTACGTTTCAGAAGCTGCTGCTGGTACCAGAAATTACATGCCTTTCTCTAATTTCTGTATCTTATGGGAGTCATAGTTTATGCACTTATCCAACTGTTAAGTGCTCTGTCAGGGATTTAACTGGCTCTGTGAATGCTAATCTATGCGTGCCTGGGGATGCTGCAGTTGCTTTTAATTATTTGTAATGCAGTTTTCTATTCTTAGCGACTGCGTATGTCTTTGGTTTACCACTAGTTCAGAATTTTGTCTACAGAGAGATATTCAGAAGTGTTCATGTTATGTGGCATTTTTCAGCTTCAGCCAAACAGTGCATCTGGAAGTGGTGCTTTGGAACACGATCCTTCCTCTATTTATTTGCGCATCCCTGCTGGTGAAGCTGTACCCGGTCCTCTTCCTCTAGGAGTGTCTGTCATCGATGCATCTGTGGCTCTCTTTGGTGTGGTTTTTCCTCATGTGTCTTACAAACACAGGTCAGTTTACATCTGTGCTCAGTTTCAGAACGGAATGCTTTAGTTCCCTGCATCCTATCAAGTTTTTATTCTTGAAATAAGAATCCGCTTTGAAATCAACTGTCTCTAATTTAGGTGTCTATTTTGCGTTCACTGTGTCTCGGGATTGCAGAATATGTTCACCCAGTTGAGAAACAAGTTAGTTTCCTTGGTTTATCAGTTTTGTAAATTGGGGTTAGGTGGTACAGACTGGATTTCTCTCCTCTTACTTTTTTAACAGCAGCAATTTCTTTACAGCCAAAACTCCCTGCAAAAATATCCATAGAAAATAGCTTAAAATCAGCCTTGAAATCACAGCAATGGAATTCTTTGGATTTCAGCTGGTTTCCATAAGTGAGACTGTGTGTGATTTACACTAAGTGGTTTTATGCAAAAGAAGAAATAAATTCATGTGAAACATGAAAGAAAATATGCTGATTTTTATGAAGATACGGGTTATTGGGACTCTGTTTGTCATGTAATTTAGCTAAGTTGTTGCTGAGCACAGAGTATAGGCAGCTCTAAGATTCATTTAAAATGAAAATTATCCTTCAGTGCAGTACTGATGGAACTGAGTTTTTTTCTTTGACAGGTCAGTCTCATTTTGCAGTAAGCAATTGTAAGCAATAAGCCTTAAGTCTGTCTGATCTATATTGTTCTTAGTTAAAAATTGACTCATTAGCTGCTGATTTGTTAACTGTACCAACTGCTCATTATACTCCTGTTCTTGGTATCTTTGAGAGAGTATTCCTCTCATTAATGCTTCATGACATGATGTCAAGAAGGGAAAATAATGGGAACAACTATAGAAGTGTGTAGAATAACACTGGTTTTGAATGATAGTGCAGAGGCAGCATTTTTCTAGTCCTGTCCTTGTAGTTTTCTAGTTGTACATCCAAACAGTATCTGAAAACCTCCCCTTGGTGCTCCCTTCAAAAGGGGCAGTAAGCACTTATGGATAATCTGAAAGAACTAACAGCATCCAGAATAACCTTTCTGTCTAAGTGGAATAGTCTCTACAGCCCCTGAAAAATAAATTCTGTAACTGATTGTAAGTCTCTTTTGTTGTGTTTTTCCACCTGTTGCATTTTGGTTTGTATTTTGAAAACATCTCGCTTAAATTATGCTCTTTTCTTTGTTTTAGATTGCAGATGTTGGATCACTTTGCTGAATGTGTCAAGCAGGCTAAAGGTGTTCGACAGCAAGCTGTGCAGCTTAACATCTTTACTGCTGTTCTTAGTGCCTTGAAGGTAAAACTTACAAACTTGTTCTAGATGCCAAAACTCAGCAGTTTAATTCATAGATTTGTATTCTGTATGAAAAACTGTTAGAACATTATTAAAGCTACTACTTAGAATTTTGAAAATCTGCAGGTTGACAAATCAGCCCCAGTGTGCAGCTAGCTGAAGGGCATGCCCTTTTAAGTGCATGATATGGAGCATGTGAGAGAATTCTTCAAATTTGACAGCAAAATTCTATCATTTTGGAGCAAAAATGATTTTTTTTGAGCTTTTGCTTAGTTGCAGTTTTCATGGTGGCAGCAAAAATCGAATTTCTCCCCTAAGGGCTATCTGTCAAATGGCAAATCTGTCTTAGGAACTTAGCAGAGTTTTTGGAGAGAAAGTTGTCACAGATCTCAAGCTGACAAAACATTGCTTCTCTCCCTTGCTTGCTTCTTAAAATCATGAGCAGTGTTGAAACATGAGACACACGTTGAACACTATTTTCTGAGACAGAAGGCAGGGTTTTGCCATGCCAAAAGGCCAGAGAACTTCAAAATTTCAGTACAGAAAATGGGAATCTGTGGTAAAGCTGTCAGAGTTTTCTGCTCTAACACAGGCAGTGTTTGTACTTTACATGTATTAAAGTATTTTTCCCCAAGTAAGGCAATGTCTTATTAGTGGAACATGGGAACCAAAAAAGTTGCAGAAGTGTTGCATTCTTTCTCTGTAACACATACAATGTACAGTATAAATTTTCAAAGATGTGAATGTTAAGGAAAAAATATTTTACTGACCTACAGTCTCTGAGCATTTCTTGCAGAAACATAATAAAGTTGTGATTTTCCTCTTAAGAGAGAGATGCTAGTTAGCTTTAAAGCCTCTTTCTCTCCGTGCCCATCCTTCCTTCTTTTTCCTTCTTTCTTTTCAGACATATCCTGCATATAACTAAGATTCAATGCTATCAGCATGCATATTGTGCTGTAACACATTTGTAAACAGAGACAGGTGTAGTAAGTCCTTACTGTATGTGAAATAGGTGGAATGTTGACAAAGGTGGGACTGAGGATGTTATTGGTTTTGAGTTCTAAATGTTTTCAAGAAGCGTATTTTAGGAAAAATGTACACAGATGTAAGCAAAAAAATGTGTAATTTTTAGTTGAAGCTCGCTCTTATATTGCTGCTCCTTTCATCCACGTACTTGGAATATTCTTTCATATTTGTTCATGTAGGGGTTAGCTGAGAACAAAAGCACATTAGGACCAGAAGAAGTTCGCAAATCTGCTCTAACACTGGTAATGGGTGCACTCGATAACCCTAACCCTATTCTGAGGTGTGCAGCAGGAGAAGCTCTTGGTAGAATGGCTCAAGTGGTTGGAGAAGCCACTTTCATCGCTCGAATGGCTCAGTACAGCTTTGATAAGTAAGTTGACTTTGATTCAGGAAAAGAAATAAAATGTAATTCAATGCATGTTAAAAAAAATCTACTAATAACATACGGATTACTATTTCTTTTAATGCTTTATTACTAGGCAGGCCTACCAAATCTGCAAACAGTGTCTTCAAATGTTGATATATTTCTTGTGACTCTTCCAGGAATAAAAGATCACTTGTTAAATTACTTGAAATTAAAATTGATAGAAATGAAGAGTTTTTGATGAGTTACTTCAAGTGACTAAACTGCTTCAGATTAACTCAGCTTACACTATATATGTCTAAAAAACATGAATTGTATTACAGTGGTTGTGTTTTATGAAAACATCTTCTTTACATATGAAGAAGGAAGAAAAAGTTGTTATTAAAATAAAATTTTGTTTTGCTTTATATGTAATCCAGTTTAATAGCAGTGTAGATTAAGTACAGATTAAGTAAAGCTTCTCAAGGTCTGTGAGGTGGATGGCAAAATGCTGTTAGAAGGAGAGTCATCTAAATAGTTAGAGTACTTGAAGGATTTTTTTTTTTCCAAAAAATCAATTGAGTTACATGATTTATTTAAATGTTCATAGGTTAAAATCTGCTCGAGATGTTGTATCAAGAACAGGCCATTCTTTGGCCCTGGGTTGCCTCCATCGATACGTTGGTGGGATAGGTTCTGGACAGCATCTGAAAACCAGTGTCAGTATTCTCTTGGCTTTGGCACAAGATGGAACTTCTCCTGAAGTCCAGGTAAAAAACAAAAACAAACCACAATTGTCACAGAATGAATTTTAATTTTGAGTGTTTTAAAACAGAAGTTAAATCATCTGTTCAAGTGCTTTTTAATAGAGATTGTCATATAAGCCAAACTGTGTGGACATAGCATTTGCTAAGGAATGTTAAACCAGCAGATTTTGCTCTATAATGACAGTTGGTTAGGAATAGGCCCAACTCTGCTGTTACCTTAGCTGTCTATACTAAGGCTTTAGTAACTGTCTAATGGTCAGTGTATGGTCAGCTGTTGGAGACTTAACTAATGAAGTCATTTTCTTTGGTCAGGCAATTTCGGCTTGTGTGAAACAGTGAACAAAGTATAGCAGTACATCTTCCTGGGAAGGTTATACGATAATAACAAAATTTGAAATCTGATGCAGATAAACTGAAATTTCTGTTTGCGTTTAGGACAAAAAGAGAATAGTAGGAGAACTAGTAAGGAAGTGGGAGGTTTCTGTAGTTGAGTTTCTGTTTATCTACTGTGTATTAATAACATGTGGAAGATCTCCCAAGAAAACCATTTGACTGCTAAAAGTTGCTGGTAGGGTAAGAGGGGAAATAGATATGCTGCTGAGAGCGCTGCCTTTGGGGTTACAGATCATGTATGAATAAAGTGTGGTGCAGAGCATTTCCTAAGCTGAAAATATTTGGAAACTGGGATAACATGCTGTGTCTTATCTCTTCCAAAAGAAATGTGAGGGTAGCAGTGTCTTTTTCTATCTTTACTGTCCTGTAACTTTTTGTTTGTGGATGCTGCTGTAAAAAGAGCATATGGAGCAATACATCTGTACTGAATGAAGTTAAATGTTAAAAGGCAAAGTGATGAATCTTTCATTTTCTTCAGCAATGAAGCCTAGAATACTAGAATAATTGCTTTTCCGTACTTCGTAAAAATGCACGTGAACCTTTCAGCTTGTGATGTAAATCAGTTTCTGAAAATGTCAAAGGCACTTCCTACGAAATGCTTTGACAACTGTCTGCTTCTGAATCTACATCCAGTTTTACAACAGAAGTGATTCCGTATTTTTCCTATCTTAAAGGTCACTTTTCACTTTTTCTTTTTTTTGGAGGGGGGAGGATTAGAGGGGACTTGTTTGGTTTTTTTTTTGTGTTTTTTTTAAGTGTTTGCTCAAATTCCTTGTCATCTTTGCCTCCGTTATCCACAAAAGTGCTGGCAGCCAAGTAGCATGCTAGAAATATTTCAACTCCCAGGTGATTGCTTGAGGTTATGATCTTTCAAACCCTTCTGAAGTCAGATAAGATAACTAGATGTGTAAGCAAGGATGTGCAGAGCTAAGTTCAGTCTACATGTAAGTTTCTGTAACTTTCCTAAATATATTACTCCAAAAATCTTTTTTTTTTTTTCTAATAGACCTGGTCTCTCCATTCACTTGCCTTGATAGTTGATTCTAGTGGACCAATGTACCGCGGATATGTGGAGCCAACGCTTTCTCTAGTTCTTACTCTGCTCTTAACTGTTCCACCGTCACATACAGAAGTGCATCAATGCTTAGGCCGATGTCTTGGAGCTATAATAACTACAGTTGGGCCTGAGCTGCAAGGTCAGTGTGAATCTGAAGAGGAATAAAAAATTAACTTCTATAAAGCCAATTAATCCAGATCTTAAACAGAGGACAATCAAATTTTGTCTGTTGTAATTGAAGGCTGTGGGGAAGGGATTTAACAATTATAAATTATAACAATTATATATTGTTAGGTGGCCCTGCTAGGCAGGGGGGTTGGAACTACATGATCTACATGATCCTTGAGGTCCCTTCCAACCCGGATGATTCTGTGATTCTGTGATCTGTGATAATGTCCTGCACAAAACTTCAGTTCTGACTTTGAACATATGTGGTGATGTTTTCTTATGGCATTTCGTTATTTTTTTTTTTTTCTATCAGTTTGAAAAATGTGTATAAAAGTGCCATAAAGATGTATGATGTTCTGTTTTATAGCAATTTTATGTTGCCTGTAAAAGATGGGAAGCACCCTTGCCAGAAATGTTTTGTCGGGCAAGAGGCAACATTTCTCCTCTACTTCTTCAGCACACTGGCAGCTTTATTTTTGACTGATGACAGAATCTTAAGTTGGGCATAGTTCTTGGCATTGTGAACAGTAACTAATTTCCACTCATTCTTGACATTTTCATATCATGGTATTTTACCATTATGATTAAGATTTTTTTACAGATCTAACCCTATATCTGAAGTTCTGTGGCTGAGATGGCAAAAAACATGGTCTGAGTCCTAGTGTGATTTTTTTAGGAATATTTTACTCTGGTCTTTCAGACAGTGTCATAGAGCTAGCCACTTGTGAAATTCAAATTCTGGAAAATTGAACTTACATTTCTATTATGGGAAGGTTTCTAGATGCTTTGATTCAACTTGAGTGTCTGCTTGCTCTTTATTTGATTTGGAATGTTGTGACATTTTTTAATAAGCATCATCCTTATGCTGAAAGTCTTTTGCAGGCATTTTTCTGTAATTCAGAAACTTCTTTTAAACGTCATATGGGTTAATTACAGAATTATTTTTCAGATTCTGTTTTTTAAACTGTGTGTTCTGTTAGAGCAACATGACTCATCCAATGGAGCTAACCAAAATTAGCTAGCATTTATGCTAGTTTAAGTGTTGCCTAACACTTTAGGAAATGGTTCTGGGCATTAAATATTGCCCGTATATCATAAAATGGAAAAGATATTCACAGTTGAAATTCAATTACCCTTACTAGTTTTATGTCCTGGGGAGATATTTTGAAAACATTTGTTTGAAGACAGTTGATCCAAAAATTTCATTTGGACTGAGAGTTGCTTAACTGAACCGAAATACTGAGGTATAGAAACACGCCATAGTGATTCTTTCAAGATGTACTGTTTTTCAGTAGGAAGTCAGAGAAGCTGCATGTGAATTCTGTCAATTTCTTTTGCATTAAAGTGTTTGAAGATTTAAAATCTGTTGCTCTCATACAAAAATCTTGTTGTGCTAAGAATGTCACATTTTATCACCAGGTAATGGAGCTACAATTTCAACAATCCGTTCGTCCTGTTTGGTGGGATGTGCAATCACACAGGACCACTCAGATTCTCTCGTTCAGGCAGCGGCCATATCCTGCCTTCAGCAGCTCCATATGTTTGCACCACGGCACGTCAACCTATCCAGTCTGGTTCCCAGTCTTTGCGTGAGTACAAAATGCATTCCTTCTGTTTCTCCAAGATTTATTTGTGTGCCTAGCAAGGGGCACAGGAGAGGTGTTTAGTAGGATGCCAAGGGTACCCATTCATAACAAAGAGGTGACATCTGCAGAACATTGGAGTGCAGTAAAAGAGTATCTGTCCCCAAGCTGTTTTAGATGCTTTTCAGAATGCTGTCCAAATCTGCGTCATAAAGCTGGATTCACTCTGGTAGCACACTAGCAAGAGTATATACGGTATCACTCAATAAAAACTACTCAAATGCCTAGTTACTTCCAGCTAAAGGAACTGCATGCACAGAGGGAAGAAAGTGAATTTGGGAAAGGCAGGAGGTCTTGGATTTGCTTTACCACTGTCAGTGTGGTAGATGCTGATGCTCAAATTCTTGTGCTGCTGTTGTGATTAGCACTGTTTTCTTCCTGTGTTGCTGTTTTGTCTGCAAATCCTGGCCTAAACCAGGAAACAGATGCTGGAACCCAAAACATACAAAATGCAACTGTAAGAGACAGATGTGTTTTTTTTGTTTCTTTGTTACTATTATTTAATTTTTAAATTATATTGAGGGTTTTTTAGCAGTCTAATGCTGTGAAGTTTGGAAAGCTTCTCTTTGAAGTCTGTTTGGTGTTTTTGAGAAGTTGTTCTTAAAATTCACTGTGAAACTAGTGTTTCTCTATTACCCTATGTCAATATTGGAGCTTTTTCTTAGTCTCCCTCCCTGACTTTCCCACAGACATCCTTGCATTGTTACATGTATTTCCCTGCATATGTACTTTTACTTTCCCCCACACACTGAAATGCTGCTGTGCAGCACCTGTTCTTACACAGAATTTTGCATGACAGAGATGTAACATACCAGAAATATCTAGGCCCTATTCCATAAATACTGTGCACAGTGTGGCAAATAGTTCTAGTTAGTCACTCTGTGAGCACTAGTGGGTAATAGTGCAGAAAATGAAGTTACTGCTGGCATGACCAGTACTAAAAACCTTTCCTAGGCTTTCTGCTATCCGTTTCATGTTAATGATCCTTTATTAAACAAAAGCTATTTTCCTTCACTTTTTTTCATATTCCTTACTTCCAAGTCATATGTAGCTTGGTAGGTTTTCCTTTGAATTGTCTTGTTCACTTCTTTTTACTGTGAACTTATGGCTAGGTAAGCAGAGTCTGCATTACCTTTTCCCCATTAACAAGCTTTTCATTACATTCTAACTTGCTCTTTTATGCAATTAATGCCAGGTATCAAAATTAAACCACTGGAGCTGCTTTCTGCTTTCCTGTATTGGCATCATAACCACTGGTTGTTTGTTTTGTAATGAAAAACAAGGAATGCTTTAGTGCGATATTTAGAGGATTGTATAAAAGTGGATTTGTTTTTCCAGTATCTAAGTCTTGTATATTCACAAACAGAATAAAGATCTACTGTTGAAGTGCTTTATACACTATACAACCCTTTCATTTAGGGCTGCAGTTTCCATCCACATAATAACCTACTACTGAGAAAGCAAATGTGTATTCAGTTTATTAAAAACAATTTCCCCAGGGTAACTAAAGAGTCAGTTTCTTAAAGAGCACTCGTCATCTCTTCCACAGTGGAAAAACATACAGTTCTCTGTGCAGCTACTACCTCCCGAGGAAATAGTTACCATGCACAATTCTTCCTAAGAAAAATATTTGCTTGTACTTGAGCTGATTCAAAAGGAAATGGAAGCCCGGTATTGGTTAGCAAAAAGACCTGAAGCTGTCATCTTGACAGAAACATATAAAAACATGTGCTATAAATTCTGGTGCATGCTTGAAATGGAAGATTTTAGAGTTGTTGTGTGGTTGCTTTTAAAGTGATTTATAGCTATAGCAGAATACGACGTGGAACAGTGTTCAAGAGTGTAACAGACTGGAAAGTATAATTTGTTTAAAATCATACTGACACAGCAGTTCTAATATTAAAGCTTTTGACAGGTAACAACTGTCAGCTCTGTATACACCAGCTTTATTTTCAAATTTCTGCTTTCAGTAAGTGCTTACCTGTGAACTTCTAAGATCTTGTAAAGAGTTTGCTACCTGGAGGCTTACACAAGGCCATGTAGAATACTGGCAATCCTTAGCAGCACTTACTCGTATGGAGGTGCAGTTCACTCACATGCAATGGTTCTGATTTAGGTTCACTTGTGCAGCTCCCACTTGCTGCTTCGCCGGGCTGCAGTTGCGTGTTTACGACAGCTTGCTCAGAGAGAAGCAGCGGAAGTATGTGAATATGCCATGAGCTTAGCAAAAAATGCTGGAGACAAAGAAAATAATGGCATCAGTAAGTACTTCTTTCATGTGGTCTTTTTGGGACAGTTGAATGCATGTATTCGTGCATGCGTGTGATTTGCCTTCAGGAAGAAAAAAATCCACTCTACTGCCATCCCTACACACTTGAATAACATTTCTCCCCACCTCTGCTTACTTCTTGAATTTCATTTGTCATTTCACTTCCTGTGAAATTTGGACTTAACCTTTTCTGCCCTACTGACTAATAGAAATCAAATAGGAAATACAGTGTATATACAGTGGAAATGTCTTATAGTTTTTTAAGTATTTTAGATATTCCTCTGTTGGAAATTGACTTATCTCCACCAAACAGCATACAGTTGTCTGTATGTCATACAGTGTTAAATTCTCTTAGCAGCACATCTACTAGCCTTTGAACTATGCTGATTGATTCAATGCCTACATGCATCAGTTTATTCTGAAAATAGGAAATTCAACAGTTTGATAAACACAGTGTTTTTCAAAGAATGTAGAATTGTGAGCTTAATTAGTATTAAATCCTACTTATTAAGTATGTCTCTAGAAAGGCTCTTCAGAATAAAATATTATTAGGCACTTTTAGAAATTGGAGGAATGTGTACCTTGAAGAGAAATAGATGATAATTATTTTTGAAGTAATACTCAGATGCTAGAAAAAAAAAAAAAAAGAAAAAAAGAAAAAAAAAAAAGATTGCTGTAAAAGCTTTCTAATGTTAATTTGGAAGAAATTCAGTAACATCATGGTGTGTCATTTCCTGAACTTAGGTGTACTTGTGTGAATTCAGAGTCCAATTCTCATTTGTTACTCCAAATTGTAAAGTGGAGCTACTGATTTCAGAAAATGATGTTATAAATATCATTTCACAGATATTAATACTTTTACCCCTGGAGCTGGTTCTCGGCGAGATGCTCATTCCCGGCATCAGGGCGTTAATATCACAGAGACAGGCCTCGAAGGCGTCCTCTTCGGTATGCTGGATCGAGAAACGGATCGGAAGTTGTGCTCAGATATCCATGATACTCTGGGACATATGCTTTCATCTCTGGCAGTAGAAAACCTTTCTCACTGGCTAATGCTTTGTAAGGATGTCCTTGCAGCTTCCAGTGGTAAGTGTTCTATGGTGTGCACGTAAAAGATGGTGTGTCCTTAGTATTTGCATCTTCTGGCAATATTTATTTTGAGCTTGTCCTTTGTCCCACTTAAGATCTAGTTTCTATTGTATGTGGAGCTTTAACTATTATTCATTAAACATACTTAGATGAAATCATCAATGTTATGTTACATTTTTAAAAGTAAGATTTATTTTAAGATTAAAAAAAGTTGCTGTCAATTGTGAAAACAGACAAATGCTTTTTAGTGTCCGTGCGTCAGACCCATAGGGAAGGAACAGTGCTGTACATGCTCAGAGCTTTCCTTTATTCCCTTCGAGCTTCTGATGTGAAGATGGGTTACCATAGTGATGAAACTTTTTTGTGTGTTGTTTAGCCTTGCAGATTTGTTTGCAAAGATCTTTGTGCTCTGAGACCTTATACTTCTTTTTCAGCTTGAAGGATAGTTGTGACGCAGATTCTGCTAATTTGCCTTCCATTTATGCTTATTTATTGGCATATTGTGAGTTCATCTTGAAGCTCTTCTAATTATTGTCATCTTTGTTTACTGATGACTAATGCTACCAGTCTCTTTTTTATGCAATATATTTACCATTTATTTATTCTGTGGGAAAGACGTCACTTCCTGAATTTGAACGTGGAATGTTCTTTCCTTATTTTATATGGGATGGATGTTAGAGTTTTTAATATGAATGTCTTATCTCCTCTTCATGTTTTTAGTAGATGGAATAATCTCTGATAATATTTAAATAAATTTATCTCAGTTATATTTTAATAACTGAGATAAACTTCATTTTGCACTCTTTGATACCACCAAGTGGTATATGAACAAAATTTAGTTTTCTTTTTAAGTAGAGATTTACGAATCATGTACACAAGCTTTCCTGATCAGTTTCTCAAAACATTGCTGTTTTGAGTTTTCTTCATCCATGTTTGATTTACCATAGCCTTTCTCTCTTTTGAACATCTTGGCTCATAGAATCATTATGGTTGGAAAAGACATCTAAGTCCAACCATCAATCCATCAGCACCATACTCACTAAGAGGATGTGTTTAGAATCTTGTAGGGCTTTGAGTAATGTTCTTAGTCATCTGTAGTTTTTAACATCAGGATTTTTCTTAATATTGTTCTTTACTGTAGACATGAGCACTGCAGCTCCCTTGGGAGGAGGTAAGGATGAAGAATCGGAGAAGAAGGACGAGATGGATGATGATACAATGTTTACTACCCTGGGTGAAGAGGATAAAACCAAGCCTTCTGTAGCACCTCGCTGGGCAACTCGTGTATTTGCAGCCGACTGCCTGTGCCGAGTGATCATGCTGTGTGAGAATGCAAACAAGGCACACTTTGATCTGGCGCTGGCTCGTTCAGCCAGACTTAAAAACCCAAAAAGTAATTATAGAATGTGCATGTTTAATTTTTTTTATTGTTGATACTTCTTTGCGGCTTAAAATTGCACAACCAAGATAAAAATGTAAGCTCTTTGAAAGTGAACTTCCTTTCATTCAAACAGTTAAAAACAGAGGAAATAGGAAAAGGCCGAAGCTGTGGTTATGTAACTGTTATAGTTACCATGCCATGAACACAAAATGATGTCATATTCTCCCTTAAACTTTAACAGACTGATCTGCTTGGGAGTGGGAAGAAAAGGGCTTGCAAACTCTTTCTTTTAGTTTGAAATACAAGGAGTAAACTTCTGGTCAAATGTAAGCTGGGAATAATTTATCTGAGTCTAGCCTAACAATAGTGGTGATACACAGTTCTTATTATTTTAGCATTTCCACAGCAAAAGAGTGCTATGAGAGGAAAAAGATAAGTCCAGGTAAATTGCTGTAGCAGAGTGAGGGACGTGTGAGGGATGAACCCAGTTGCTTTATAAAATTCTTTTGATATCTGTGAGACTGGTAAATATCATGTATTCAAGATACGTGTATAACTTGGAGAATTGTAACTGAGAGGCTGGGAATGACGTAACACATTTTTCACAAGACAGTTTCAAACTAGTAGTGGGAAGTTTCTGTCCTTTGCTCATCTATGTGTATTGGTTCTGGTGCATAGTGATTGCCTTCAGCTGTGTAGTGTAGCGTTCATGAGGAGCTCATGTACACGTAGGCTGAATATCATGTATGAAGATCCTAGAATGCATAGGGTTTGTGGATTTTAGCACCTGTGCTGTTACAGGCTTCTGTTCTGATATGGATATTATGTGTCTGGTTCCAGAACCGTGCACTGGTTTTGTTGAGAATGTTGGTTTTTACTTGATTAGAGGCTGGCGTCAGTGTTTGAAGAGTGAGAGGGAAGAGCTTTGGGAAGCTGATTTTGGAAATGTTGTATTGTAGAGGAAAATCATAAAAGAGCTGCTTTTTCATAGGATCCTGCAGAGAATTGCACATAATAATCCTGAGAATATACATCACTAAATTTATTGAATGTGAACTTGATTTGTTTGGTATCATCATAAAAGGAAAACTCACCAAATCTCTACCCATAAATTCAACTTACAAATTATTTGATGTTCACTGCTATATCTGTGGTGACCTGAAGAATTAATGACAGTCTTTACTGTTTGCATGCTTCTGAAAATTTCAGCTACAAAATGAACTATTTTGTCTTTGAACTTGAAAAGATCTAGAGCATTAATTGTGATTTTTTTTTTTTTTTTTAAATCAATTGCCCTGGATATTTATGTTTTTAAATAATATATTTTCTTATTGCACAACATCTGGTAATTCAAATTGAAAGTAAAGAAAGAAATACAAACAGAAGAAATATCCTTTCACGGTGTTAATGAGTCATTTGCTGCTTTTCTCTACACGTTGGTGGCTGCTTGCTGATGGCCTTGGATGTGGCCCTTGGGTACAGAAGTAGAAAGGCATACTCAGTTGTTAAGTGTTAAATTTGACGAGGCTTTCTTCTGTCAGCAGAGGTCACTATAAGCAAAGGACTCAAGAACTGCCTTGAAGATTTTCTGTAAATATAGGGCAGAAAGGAGCCATGAAATCCATTTTACTGAATGTTCTTACCTCTTACAAGCTACTCAGCCACATTTAAAATATTCTATCCAATGCATGTTTTTTGTCTCATATTTTACTTTGTTTCAAATTTGTGCTTAATTTTTAATATTGTCTTGAGAATAAATGTTTTTATGTCAGTTTAAAGGAGGTGGGAAGAAAAAAGGCTACATTCTTTCTTGTATTTCTTCTATTTCCTAAATGCGTACCTTCAGAAAGGAACATATGAAATCTGTACATCTCTGTTAGGAAAATATTACAAATGTCTGTCATCGGGTATAATTTCAGTTATTAAATAGTTCTTCTTTTGTTCTGTTTTAAGATGACTTCTTAGTACTGCATCTCTCTGACCTTATTCGAATGGCGTTCATGGCTGCAACTGATCACAGCAACCAGCTACGAATGGCGGGTCTTCAAGCTCTTGAAGACATTATCAAGAAATTTGCGTCAGTTCCTGAGCCAGAGTTTCCAGGCCATGTGATACTGGAGCAATACCAGGCTAATGTGAGACCTTCTTTATAACTTCATGAAACTGTATGTTTATGCCAATATGCCAGAGTTAGCTTTGAGAACATTTTGTAACTTCAAAAGACCTGTGAAGAGGTTTTTTGTTTGAAAATGTACTAAAGAGGCAGCTTTATTTACCACTCCGAAATTTGTGTATCTCTTGCTATTTATCATAATTTATTAGCTGACAAAAACAACAACAAAAAAAACACCAATAACTATTGATTCTTGAAAGCCAAATACTACAAATTAAACTTGATTTTATTTTTTTTTTTTGCAAGAGTGGTATTTCATCTGTAGAATGAAGAATTTGAAAATAACATTGATTCAATCCCAGAATAATCTAATAAATCTGTTTTCTTGGGAACTAATGAATACATACACTTGGCTTTGAACAAAAATGACAATAGTGTGGGAATGGGAGGTGAGTGGTTGAAGATTTATTTTGGGAAATTATTGCATTATTTTGTTGCATAGCTTAACTCTCCTGTCTTTTATTTTTAAAGTTCTAAATATATCATAACAATTTTCCATATCATACTGAAATATCAGTACTCCAGATTTGACTTATAGATATATAACATGCTTAAGATTAATCTCTTGCCTCAGACTTGAGTGTGAGAATGAGCAAAGCTTAAGGGATAGTGTGATCTGACGGGTGGGCTTCTTCTTTTCTTGGTTGGTTCTTACTGATTTGCATCTATAATCAGTTTTGTTAGTTCTTTCATTTGATTCATTTAAGAAGATCTAAGCCTTGCAAACAATTGCATATATGATTTATCCCACTGACTTCAGTATTTACATTTATCATAAGATGAATTTGCCTGCAAGAATGAGTTTCAAATAGGGCACCTGGCCAAATGAAGAGGGGCAGGGGATCTTTCTCAAGCCAACAAATCTTTCTATGAAGAAAGGTTGAGGGAATTCGGCTTATTTAGCTTGGAAAAGAGAAGGCTCCGGGGACGCCTCGCTGTGGCCTCCCAGTACTTGAGGGGAACACCATTCTATCATTATAATTCCATGTTATGAAACTTGCCATTTTTTTCTGCATAAATAACTGCTTTCATGGCATTGTAGGTTTTTTTAGTAGCAATACTCACACTGTGATTGACTTCCTGTTGCTTTGGAAGTCCTAGGGCATACCAGTTATGTTTTGCTGATGCACGTTGATCAATCTGTTAAGTCTTTAAATACACGTGGTTTCTAGACTGCATTTTAACTTGAGAATAGTCTAGGATAGTGCACTGGTCCTTAGAAGAATCTGTGAACATCTTACAAAATATTTATTTCATTCCTCATACAGAAACATCCTTTTGAGTAGGGACACTTGATATGAGAATTAGAAGGGTGATATGGGCTTTCTAATTCTGTTACCTGTTGGAAATATACTAAAAGGAGAGATGAAGTTAAGGGCTTTGTCTCCCTTCCACTTGGAGTGACATGGCTAACTCTGGAATCATTCCTAAGATTGCACTGGTTTCCTCTAATCTTGTCAAGTTTTGCTATTTGTACCTTCTGTGCCTACCACAGTTCTCTATGCTGCCACCATTCCTTGCCTGTTTCCCACCTCAAGTTATCTGGTTTTCCTCTGATTTCTCTTCTGTGTTTTCAGAATTGAAAAACACTTCTTCAAGACAGGTTTTCATCCTATCCTCATCTTATTCTCCTTCCTTCTGTACTGCTGTAACTATTGTTGCTGTCTTTTTGACTTCTTTCTATTCCAGAAAAACACTGTCTGAAAACAACCGACTAATTCTTCTTTTGTCTGTCATTTTGAGAACATGATACAAATGCAGTAATGAACACCTGGTTTTGCCTTATTATTCTGTTGGAGTTCAAAAAATCACTGTCTGTGCAGCTTCAGCATAAGTTGAATTCATAGTAGTTTCATGTGTAAAAGGATGTTCATTAATGACAAAAAGAGAATGCCACATGTATGCAAAGGCAGTTGGGGCTTAAAAAGACTATTGGAAGACAAGCAACAGAAAAACAGTTCTTTGTCATTTATACGATACTGCTGCAAATGTTTGCTAGATAGCAAGCATAATTTTGAGGTATAACTATAAACACTAACAGTCTTATCTTGCATGTTTTGTATATACTCCTGAACCTTAAGCAAGGTTGAATGAAGAGTGTTGTCACTATTGTTTTACATTGGATTTTTTCCTCTTTCCAGGTTGGAGCTGCTCTGAGGCCAGCATTTTCCCAAGACACACCATCTGACATAACTGCCAAGGCCTGCCAGGTACTGAAGAGTATGTTCACATGGTATAAGCCAAACTGAATACATTTTGTGCCTTTATGCAGTAGACGTGTATGATTTTTCTTCTTGTTGGAAGAATGATGCAGAAGAGAACAGTAGTAAATAGCTGGAAAATATTGCAAGCTTAAGCTGAGATTTTTTTTGCAATGTCTTTAGAGTCATCTGGCAATATTCTTTTTAGTCTTTCTGAATCCACATCAATTCTATGCTGCTTGATAACTGGACAAGAAAAAGAAAACTGAGAAAAAGAAAAAAAATAGAAAATGTGTAGTAAGACAAATGGGAATGTATTCATTCAGATATCTTTGATGAACTATACTCACTAATGATGATTTAGAGTTGAAGGAGCAAAGCTGATCTTAGTCCTACTTTTGAATGGATTTTGAATTTGTAACAGATTTTCAGCAGTCCTGTCCTGTCTATCTGCAGAGCCAAGTGTGTAAATAAACCATGTATTTCTTTTAAACATATCCATCATTCCAGGCCTTCCCTAAAGGAACTGGTTTTCTCAAAGCAAAATAAACTAGAGATAGAACAAGACTGCCATCAGAAAAGAGTCTGTGAACTCTTTTTTCCCACCACTCTCCCTTCTCCCCCTCCTGCATTTTTTCTTCATTTTGCTGCTTTTTCTCATCCTTGCAGAATTTGTTCTTTTTGGTGTTTGTACTGCATTTGTACCAAAAATCTTTTGTCTGAGTGTAAGAGGATGAACGCCCGTGTGTAGCACTAGACAGGAAGTTATGATTTGTTTGTTGTTTCAGTTTTAAGTGCCTGTTTTTAGTTTGTTCAATCTAAAAAATAAAAAAAAAAAGAGCAGGAGTAGGGAGACGCCCAACTGTCTGACCTCCATGTCAGGTGCTGACTCATCTAGAATATGATACTGTTTGTTTCATACCCGAGCCATATCTGAAACTTTTTATATTACTCCTTTCTTGATGTTTTCTTAAAGCCGTTTATGATCTTGGAAGCTTTTCATTAGCTTTTCATTCATAGAGCTTTAACATGTAATTTGAGTTATAGCTTTTGAAGATATACCATTATGAACTGCTGTGCAATATCACCTTCACTCTGAATGGGAAAAAACAGTACTTGAGTGATTTGATCAGATATGTGGGAACAGAATAAAAACTTTGTGATCACTTGTTTAGGGGGAATTTAGCTTGGAGAAGAGCAGGCTCCAGGGAGACCTCATTGTGGCCTTCCAGTGCTTGAAAGGAGCGTAGAAACAGGAGGGGAAATGACTGTTTACGAGGGTGGATAGTGATAGGACAAGGGGGAATGGTTTTAAACTGAAACAGAGGAGGTTTAGGTTGAATATTAGGAGGAAGTTTTTCACTCAGAGGGTGGTGACGCACTGGAACAGGTTGCCCTGCCCAGGCTGTGGATGCCCCATCCCTGGAGGCATTCAAGGCCAGGCTGGATGTGGCTCTGGGCAGCCTGGTCTGGTGTTTGGCAACCTTGCCCATGGCAGGGGGTTGAAATGGATGCTCTTTGAGGTCCTTCTCTACTCAGGCCCTTCTATGATTCTGTGTCTCGCAAACTAAGTATTTTCTATGTATCTGAGTTTCGTTGTATCAGTAGCCATTGAAAACAGCCTTTGTGACCATTGACCTGAACAATTCTATTGTCAGGAGTGGAGAGAAGAAAGGAAAATGTCAGGCTAGAATGGTTGAGATTTTGTTATTATATTTCTTTCTATGGTTTTTACTTATGAAGTTATCTGTTTTTCTTGCTGATGGAGAGTGATTCTAACCTTTGTTGTTTAGGTATGTAGCGCATGGATAGGAAGTGGGGTTGTAAGTGACCTCAATGATCTCCGCCGAGTTCACAACCTTCTTGTCTCTTCTCTGGATAAAGTACAAGCAGGAAAAGGATCCTCCAGCCAGCTTTACCGGGAAAGTGCCACCACTATGGAAAAACTTGCAGTTCTGAAAGCATGGGCTGAGGTAACCATTTCCTATTACATCTTCAAATGTTTGAAAAGATTTAACCTCAGCAGCATCAAACCCTGCTGGCTAGTCAGTCAGCTAGCCTTATCTCTGCCTTCCTCCTTTCCTACTGCAGTTCCACTCTTGGTGTGTTTTCATGTCAGTGTATTTCTTGATTCTTTTTTTCTGCCTTTTTGTCTAGTGGTGCTTTTGTATTTTATTGTATTGTACACTCTCATACTCTTACACTGTATTTTCATAAAATATTGTAGTTAACCAATTAGAATTTTTTTTTTTTAGAGTTCACAACAAATTGCAGGCTAAACATAGATATTGCTAAAACCTTAAACTATCTGCAAAAGAAAGAAGTGCTTATGTTGTCTTGCTCCCTGAAATATTGTTTGCGTGCTTTAGAGCTACATGTCTAATTACATAAATTATATTTTGATTTCTTTTGGAGTAGTGCTTTGAGGACCTTTGGATTAAATTTTCTTGGAAATTTATTTTGAAATTTCAAAGGGAAGTGTCAACTATTCAGCCATGTAAGCCTGTTAGTCACCCCATAATATTACATTCAGCTTTGATATGGAGCATCTGTTGTGTGAAGTTCCTAATTCAAAAAATGCTTATTTTTACTGTATTTTTCTGATACTTCTGCTTCCCATATTTGTGTGAAAATCCTTTTATAGCATGTTTCCAAGATGAACATATAAATGCTCTTGTATTCACGTAACCCACTAAAGGCCATTTTAATCTTTATGCATATCGTACCTAATCTGCTCTAAGGAAAAGGCTGCTGCTGTTTTTTTGTTGTTTCGATTTCACGATGTGAATTTTTCATCTCTGTTTCTCCTAGGTGTATGTTGTGGCCATGAAAATTAAGAAAGAAGCAGAGACCAAACCCAAACGTGTTTTAAAGAGTACAGAGGAGGATGAGGATGATTTTGGCACAGTAGACGAGTTGCCACCTGACAGTTTGATAACACTTGTACAGCCAGAGTTGCTTTCACTTAGCCGCCTCTGGTTAGCTGCACTGAAAGATTATGCTCTTCTAACCCTACCAGCTGAGTTTGCGACTCAGCTTCCACCAGATGGTAAATACTGAAATTTATTTTTTGTGTTGGTTTGAAGAACAAAGTAAACCTCCTAGCTGTTTTATTAAAATTCTTTAAATTGTTTGGCAGGTGTGATTTTTCATCTGTTAGACAAAACGATGCAAGTAATTTTTGGTTTTGTGTAATAGAAATGTATGCTGAAAGTTTGTGTTGGGTTTTTCTTTAATCTACAATGAAAAATTCTTTATCTGATTCACAAAGATGATTAAAACAATATTCTTGTAGAAATAGAAAACAAAACAGCGCGTTTTACAGCTGTAATACTTTGACATCAAATGCAAAAAGATGTTTACTTTAAGGAAACACAATCCATGAGATTACAGTGGATGTGGTCTTACAAAATTTGAATGTTCTGTATGAAAAAGGCCGTAAGATCTGATGTATTTTAGTGCAACTCTTGACTTTCTTCTTACTGTTCCATCATGGCCATTGCACTTTGTGAGATGTGCTAATGTTACTTCTTCAGAAGGAGTGTTGGAATACACTGTGACTAACAAGGGTTACATCTGAATGTCTACATGATTAAACACAGTATGAGCAAATAAGAAATTTAGAATACATGCTTTTTGTCTATTATTTGTAGAGAATTTCAGAGTTTACCTTTGGAGAGAATTTCAGAATTGATCTTTTTTTTTTTCTTATTTAATAGGAGGAGCATTTTACACTCCTGAAACAATTGATACAGCTAGACTGCATTATCGAAACTCTTGGGCTCCTATACTTCATGCAGTGGCACTTTGGCTAAACAGTACAGGTTTCAGTGCTTCTGAGTTGACAGAAGAGACTGCTGCAGCAATGCCTAACTCACAGAAACGTAGCACATCTATTATGTTAAACCAGACACCTGGAACTCCACCTACCACTAAATCTTTGCCAGAGTTGAACAAAGATCGCATGCACTTAATTTTGGGTAAGAGCTATGAATTTCGAGTGCACTACCAGCATGTTGTTACAAAATGAAATGGGAGTAAGAAAATTTTGTTTTATTTAAACCGAGGAATTTTAAAATGCATTATTTGTCTGGACAGTAATATTTTGAAATATCTCTGTCTCTCTCTACCTCTTGTATATTTCACAGCTTTGACAGAGTATTTGTCAGTGTGATTTTTATCATTTCTGTACAGTAGTTGTGATGTAGCTGTGGATAGCTGATGAAGTGAACATTCTTTAATTACTGCTCTTTTTAGGTGTTAGCATACAGTTTCTCTGTTCCCCAAGACCTGAAGAGCCTGTTGAACATGTTACATCTTGTTTACAAGCACTTCACACTTTATTGGATTCCCCTTGTGCCAGGATCCATATTGCAGAGGATCAGGTACTGTATGAGCATGTTATGTCAGTTAGCTTTCCTGAGTCTTGATCTTTCATTTGTGATGATTAAAGAACCTGTAATTATTCTTGAGCAAGAGAAGCATCTGCTTGCTCTAAGCAATTGATGTAACAATTGGGAATTGTTAAGCCCTAATTAGTTTGTGTTTTGGTTTATTGTAGCTCCTTGGTGTTGAACTCCTGAGTGTGCTTCACCGACTCCTCCTGACTTGGGATCCTACTTCAGTCCAACTATTGGTTACAGGAGTTGTCCAGCAGATAGTAAGAGCAGCTCAGGATTATTTGCAGGAAAAGAGGAACTCCCTAAGTAAGACTTTGAAAACATAGCTTGTTTTGTAGATTAAAGAAGCAGTGGGTTTTCATGTTTGAGGAGGGTCTCAAATGCATTACACAGTGGTTACACTGAGGAGGAAAATGCTGTATATTCCACAGGTGCTGTAGCTGCGTTCATAAAACTACCTGCTGATTTCTTAACTCTTGTAAGATTTTCTCCTTCCCCTCATAATTCCAGTGGTCATTCTTTTCATGTCTCATTTTCTTGAACTTGAGTGATGAAAATTACACTCAACAAGCCACTGTAAGGTCTTAGTAATACCTAGTTTCATGGAATCATTAGGATTGGAAAAGACCTCTAAAATCATCTAGTCCAATTGTTTCATTAATGTTTATCTATTGACTGGATCTTAGCATTTCATTGATTTGTGAATCTTAGTGGTGTCTTGTGGCGCGTTGGGTCCTGTGGTGTCTCCCTGTCAGGACTGGCAGGTATGAGGTGAGCTAATTGCTACTGGAACCAGCGTGAAAATTTGATTACTAACCAAGAGTTCTTGTCTGGAAGTGAAGTGGACTGGTATCTTGGTTCTGAACTGTCATGTAGGGTGTGTCTTCAACCAAAAGCTTTGAGAACAGGGTGTGCAAACAGGAGCAAGGAAAGACGTGCTTGTGCCACCCAGAAGTCCTTCTCAAGACTGTGTAGGATTGCTCGAGTCAGCATAATGATGGCAGTGACAGGTAGCAACATACAGTCTGCTGATTGAGGAACAGTCACCTCTGGGAAATCAGAAGTCTAATGACCTGCCTTGAAAATTCAGATGAAACTCCTAATGTGACTGTACTCGAGGTGCTTGTCCATGCAGGGCTAGGGGTGAGGTTGATCTCATCAGTAGGTTATGAAGGAAATGCGTGTGAAGGTAAGCAGACTGTGTAGTGTCTGGAAAGCCAAATGGAGAAATGGCATATTCTTCACTAAGATCTTGCAGAGACAGGAGCCTGAGATGCATGCCTCACATAAGGACGGACAGGCAAAGGCTGTGCTGGAATATGGAGCATGGGACTCCTACAGTGGTGGAGACTGCAAGGTTGTGGCATCCAGCAGCAAAAAGCTTTCTCTTATCTCCATTCATCTGGTTAGAGAACCTTGTAGGACTGTCAAGAGAAAAACAAAGTGTTGGAGTAGGCATCTGGGCTAGACATTCTTCTTTTCTGGATCAGAACTAGTACCTGTAAGAGGGACTGAAGGGTGATAGAGCAGTCAAAGACTTCTTGTTTGCCACAGACTGCTTAATCAAGAAGAAGAGGTGGATGAAGCCATATTAAACCAACTGGAAGAAGCCTTCCAATCACAAGCCTTGCGAGTCTCATGTAATCTTTTACCATCTGTGGGAAGGGTAGCTCTACAGAGTGTTCTGGGATACGTGGATCAATAAGTTTGCCTTGTGTGTTGAAAGATTTTTGGAGTTAGTCCCCTTGGAAATAATTTCAGAGTTCAAGAATGTGATTGGGAAAAGTTAGCATAAACTCAGTAAGGGTAAATAAAGTCTAATCGCCTTCTGGTGGGTGATTACTGTGTGAATAATCTTGCAAAAGTTGTTTATATCACTGAAAAACTGGAGAGATGTGGACTGGATAGTTGAATCTGTGCATGTCTGCAATGCTGAATACTCAGTTATTGAACTGCATTAGAAGAATGTGGCCAGTAAATCAAGGGAAATTTTCTTTTCACTTAAGCTTGCGAAGCTGTGTCTGGAGCTGTGTCTTGTTTTCTCAATCCTTTCTTTCCTATCCTGAGTGATGGAGGTGTTGACAAAGGTTTAAGTCCAGTGAAGGTCCAATTAGATGCTTGGGAAGATAAGAATGGCAGGATGAGCAAGCTGAACTTATTTGGTTGCAGAAGAGAGTTAACAGGTGATTGAATGGCAATCTCCCCTTCTTAAAGGAGACTGAAGAAAAGAGCAAGCCAGACATTTCTGAAAAGGATATGATGAGATGACAGTGGATAGAAGAAGTAAAGCAGAAATCCACACAGAATATGAGGAAAAAGTATGATGCCATGGGGCATTTATTGTATCTGGTTAGGTTAGATCTGCCGTGTTTTATTTTACTTCAAGGAAGAAAAGTAAAACCTAAAGGATGCCTTTCTTACTAAGGAAAACTACTATATGGTTCTGGCACTGTGTGCTGTTAGGAGAAAACTTAGCTTTTACCCATTTTCTAAGTGAAGACAGAGAGGGGATTTTGTTAGAATTTGAGGAACCAGCATAGCTAAAATGTAAGCTCTGTTCCTTCATGTGAATTAATTGAGTTGTTTGCTATCGGTCTGGTAAGTTGCTTTTTTCAAATCAGCAAATGTGAAAACTCTAGCAATCATTTAAATTCACAGGGGCTCTGTGAGGGTGGTTCAGGCCAGTTCTGATGTGCTGAATCTCTGTTACTGTTTTATGGGAGAAGGCAGGACTGCAGCTGGCTGAGCTGCCTTCAAAAGAGAGCCTTTCTAAATTGAATGCACTGAAATTGTGGAGTTAAGACATAGAATCCTACTATGCTCTTCTGTTCTCTTATTTCATGGTTAGCTTAGGCTGAAATAAGATCTGTCAGTGTTGAACACTTAATTTATAGCCATTAAATTAAAAAAATACTGTAATGACTATTTATTTGACAGTCATTGCCTTTAATTTTGCCATTAGAATGAGAAAGAAAAACTTGCCGCATTTTTATTTTGTTACTACTTTGTTATTTCTAGTTCAGAATGGTTTTTTAGAACTATTGCTGCAATTACAATTATTCTAAAGCATCTTAAACCCCTTTAAGTCCTTCAAACTAGAATATTTATTTTGACATGAGTCGTGTTTATAGTATCTTTGTTTGAAGCAACTATTTTCTGTGGATTTTTAATCTCTTTTTTTTTTTTTTTTTTTTTTATTAGTGTTTTATATAATCTTTGATATGGAATCTCTTTTTCTAACTGTATCCTCAACATTTATTTCCTTTCTTTCCAGATGAAGAGGATATTGGAGAAAAAGAAAATCCTCTTGCTTTAGGAGAGGGAGGTGAGACTGGTGGTCTTGTACCTGGAAAATCTCTAGTATTTGCAGCCATGGAATTGCTCATGTTTATCCTGGTACGACACATGCCCCATCTAAGTTCCAAAGTGTCAGATTCTCCAAGTCACGTTGCTGCCAAATCCCATCTTTCTGAGGAGAGTGCTCGTCTTGTGGCTGCCACTGTCACTATACTGTCTGACCTACCTTCTCTCTGTTCTCCAGCAGGTAAAGTATTGACAAAAGACATGAATGGTTACTGTATGGGATCCTGTGAGCTTATGATACTAAAACAAAATTAAATTCTTATATGATGTTTAAAGGTCATCTGAAAGTGTTGCTTAGGTTCTAGAATAAACTAGGAGCTCAGGCTTCTCCAGTGATTTCCAGAACATTAAGTGATCTCCAGAACATTAGGAAAATGGCTTCAAGTCTGCATGTGTGCTGTAAGTGTGCTGAGGAAATGAGCTCTATATCATTATTGTTTCTTCTTCCCGGTTCTTTTTTTTTTTTTTTTTTTTTTCCCAAACCTCCTGATTTTGACCGATTTTAATCATGTTGTGAAAGACTGACATCTAAGAAGTAATTAAATTCCTGAGAAGTTCAGGAGAAGCAGAATTTTGATGAAAAAGAACCACAGTGAGGAAAAACTAGCACAATTTAGCTCTGCTGCACTTTGCTTTTCAGCCATTGGCTGTCAGTCATCCCAAAAGTAACTCTAAACTACATAAAGCTTTCTTCTGTCCAGGGAGGCTGCCACAGAGGATATGCATAAACTAGGGTAATTGCACTTAGTGCAGTTCAGTTGTAAAGGACACAAATTTGTGGGTAGTTTCTACAGATGTGGAAAAACGTGGCACAGAAAAGATTAAGAATTAAATGTGGAAAGAGACTTCGCTGTCTGAAATGAGTTGTAGATTGATATTATACACCTAAGCCCATTAGCGCCCTTCTTTCATTCCTGCACTTGCTTGGAGTCTGTATGGATTACTGAAACTGCTTTTAATGAAGTTCCCATGTGTCTAAAGTCGGATTGTGTTATTTGACCAGTACTTCTCGAGCACAACTTGCTCCTTTAGGGCTTGCTGCACGAAATTTAGACTGCTTTTCTGATGACATCAACAGCTATGATATATAGGAGGTAGGAGCACTTGTCTCTTTTGTAGAGTAATCAAATGGTTACAAATTTTACCCAAGACATGAAACACTCTGAACTTCCTTCTTACTTCTGAGGCTTGTAATACACACCTGCTTCATTGGATAGTGCCCTGACTTTGGATACCTGTTCACAGATCTGTTATTGTAGATTTTTTTTTATAAGACCTTAGACATGTACAGATGGTGTTTCAAGATAATTAACTTTCTGATGGCATCCATGAGAGAGTCTAACTCCTTTTTGCCATGTAGGGCAAAGTTAAAAGCTAATGATATACTTTGAGAGTACTGGTGAATGGATTTGGTGATAAAATACTGAATTCTACGTACTAGTTTGTTACGTGAATTGCAGTTTGTCTTTCTAGCCATATATATCCATTTTGGGAATACTGAAGAAGTTATCTACTGCACTGTTTGGAAATAACTGCAGAAATTCTACTTTGTCTTGTTTAGGTTGTATGACAGTCCTGCCTACTATCCTATTTCTGATTACGAGAGTATTGAAAGAAACAGCTGTAAAATCAGCAGACAATCAGGTCCCACCTCCAGTCAGTGCAGCACTTCAAGGGATAAAAACTATTGTTACTCTTCCAACAGTCAAGACTGATGAAACTCAAAACCAGTGGGCAAGTCTTATTCGCAGTACTTTGGCATCTATCCTGGAGTACTCACAACCTGGTAAGTGATTTTGCAGTGGAGGAAACCTAAAACAGAACTGGCTTTTGCTTTAGTGAAAAGACAAGTATTGTGTCTGCCTATAATTTAACAGGTTGCATGCCTGAGGATTGGGAGTTAAAAGCGGTGGATAAATTGCTTCTAAAACTGAAATGGAAGGAAGATCTGAGTGCACACAGCTTAACTAGCAGAACTTAGTAGGTTGTGTTGGAGACGAGCACAGTGTTGACTAAGGAAATACAATTGTATGTTAGAAGTTTCCATCTCAGTTGTGTCTTTGTTGGATGTTGTCTTTGGCAGTTGTATGGGAACTGCTGAATCACAACCTGAACCTCTGATTGATCACCTGAGGCGAGCAATGAGTCTGCCACAGAGCACAGGTGAAGGCAATTCACCTGTGCTGCAGGAAGGGGTGGAGCCTGGCTGCACCTCTCCCAGACCCATTGAAGAGCTGGCTACCAGTGGGAAAGGATCTCTTCTGGAGATCCACTCCACTGGAGTTTCACTTAGCGAGCCCAGGATATGGGTAAGCATCCTATCTTTTCTGCTTTGGTGCAATAACTACATAGCCAAGCTCTCTGGTATACCTCATAACTATAACATCTGTACATTCATTGATTGTACAGCAGTATTGGTCATAACCTCCTATTAGAAATGTTGCCATTTGTAACTCAGGGTATTTTGCTACGTTAGTTCAGGCATCTCTCTTCCAGTTTGAATCCCATTATAAAGTAAAAATTTTGTGCTTGAGATGTGCGTTTTGGATAATTGTATCAGTCTTCATAGTTTCAGTGCCTTGTTTCTGGAACTTGAAATCTTCCTTCTGATATCTATTAGTGTTTCTGACTCTGAGTTAACATCCTGCAAATAAAATCTGAATGAGTTCCAGGCTGCGTTCACATCATTTCCTAGGCCATGCCTCAATTTCTCTGGTTACTGGCAACTCTAAACATATTGTCAAGGCTGGAACAGACCATAATTTCCACTCCTCCTTTCCTTTTTCCACAGGAGACCAGCTAGCTTAAAGGAAAAGGGAATTTAGTTACCAAAACAGTGTTTGTGGAAAGAACCAATCTGTTTACTGAGTCTATTTGTTCAATACAGTACTTGGACTCAACACCTTGAATTAAACCTCAAAAAAGCAGACTGTATCTTATAAGTGCTTGCTGACAAGATTTGTGTAGTCTTAATGACAGTAAGCGTTAACGTGTACGAAGACAGCAATGGATAATTGTGGCAAGGTTCATGCTGGAGTAGGGGATTTGCAATTCTGTTGCAAGCTGTCAGTGGTTGGAAAAAATCCTACTCCTGCAAAAAAAAGCCTGTTAGCCATCGGCAGGATTTCTACTGTGTCTTGTTTAGTGAACTATAGGCTACTTCTATTGGCTCACATTTGTGCTTTGCCTTCCTCTTCAAAAAGTGAAAAAGAAGTAGTCTCAGCTGCATGGTTAGCAAAGAGAGACACAAAGATTTGTCATTCGCTTAATGGCAGTTCAGCCCAAAAGAATCCCATTACATCCCTGAGGAACCATTTATAATCTGAAGAGAAGCTTGAATGGAGTTACTCATGTGGGATAGGTAATTGCAAATGATCCTGAAAATGTCTGAAGGGGAAGGATCAGTGCATTTGTGTTATCTGAGTCAGAATTCTAATTTGATCTGTCATAGCAGCTCATGTCTTCCAGCCATTTGTTCCTCTAGAGTTTCTCCAGTTCACCTTTCCACAAACATTACTGCCTTTATGCTTTATGCAGACTTCTGAAATTTTTCAGAAGCTCCTTGCAAGAGTGTAAATTTTCCTGTTCCTTTCCAGTCTTCTGTGAACACATCACACAAGAATATAATGGAGGTCTGTTGCATGCAATTTTGTTTCAAAGAACATTAATATTAAGCAACCCCCCCCCCACAAAAAACACCAACAGAACACTACTATGTTTCTCACTTAATGTCTGGAGTCATTTTCTGAAGTGAGTTTTCACGTCATGGCTAAAGCCAATCTAACAGCTAGCTGATAACTGCAAAAAGGATGTCATGCTATCCTTGGTTTTGCTGACTATATAGATGTTGCTGCTTTGGTTCTGCTCTCCCTTGAGAGTCTTAACAAGTTAGCCAACAAAACCAGCAGAAAAGTACTGAATTTTCTTTTTCCCTGCTGGTGTGTCTTGAAGAATGATATCTATGAAGAGCTGATGCAGTCAGGAAAAGGATGACAGTTGCAAGTACAGATGAATTTGAAAAGAAAGGAAGGTTGAATAGGACCACCATTTTTTTGTTTGTGGCAGGTAGATGTCAGATCAGCCTATTTGTTATGTAGAAGCTCACGGTAAGTTACAGTTGTTGCTGCGCTGGTTATCAGTCTTTTACTCTGCTGAATCAGCTGAAGAGAACAAAAAAGGGAAGCCAACTATTTTTAATGGGAAAAAGATTTCAAAAATACGTTTTCACCCTTTGTTTACACATGGGAAACAAAAATGTGGTTTGTTCAGAGAGAAAGTGTGGGTGATATTTTTGGCTCGCTATTTGTTTTGGAAAGTTCGAATCACTTTATTGAAAGAGCCTTTGGAAAAGAGTTGTTCAGCTTTAGATTTTCAGTCACAGTCAATAACAACAAGAAAGTGATTCAGTAATGAATAAATGTGTACTTGTATGCAGTTGCAAGTCATTTCAAATGCATTTCTTTTTAAGTTTGTCTGCATTCAGTGGGTTTTACTTTACTCTGAAAAGCATTCAGAATTTATCTAACAACCTGTTTGGTTCTTTTTTCAGAAGCCTCCAAGCCTGTTCTCGATGAAGTAAGCGTACTTACAGCTATTGCTCTCTTCCTTTGGTCAGCAAGCACTGAAATAATTGGAGTACAGTCTTTACAGAATGGATGTATAAACAGATTTAAAAATGCATTAAATTCCAGTGATCCTTGGGTAAGATCATGATTCAGGAATTTGAATGATATACAGCTGGGAAAAAATAGTAATTGTAATATATTTGCTATGTTTCCTGAATGTTCTGTGGGAGCTTTACTTCAGAGACAGATCCTGCTTGTCAAAATAACTAGAATTTTCAGTGGTGCATTATAGAAACTCCATAATGAACAAAAGAAACAAGACAAATTACTTTTTGGTAATATCTGCTCATGGCCTTGTGCCAAGTTTATGACTTGTAGCTTTCAGAAAGAAAAAAACCTTTGAAATGTTTAACAAATGAAAAAGAATGGCTACTAGAGAGCAGTGACAGTTTTACAGTAAAACTGATTTATTGTAATACAAACTAAACCATGTTTTCTGCAGATAAAATTACAGCCCCCATTCCTGATGAACTTTGTTCTGTACAAAACCTATGCTTATTTTAGATGTTCATACAAAATTCAGTTGAGAAAAATCTGTGTTCTGTGGTCACCATCAAAGGCATCTACAGCTTGTGAATCATCTTTCTTGATTTCTCTTCTGTCCTTTGGTTTGTCTTTATGAATTGTTTTCTAAATTATCTTCTTACTGATGAGAAGCAAACTTTTAGCCTAGTTTTGCTCAATCAGATTAATATACTTCATAGTTAAGCTTAAGTGTTCCAGCCATGTATTAGTTTGAGCAGCTATACAAATCAGCAGGTAGGAACTAAAAATAAGTAAAATCTGTAGTGTTTCCACAAGCAAGTACTGCAGAGATCCCTCAGAAGAAAACGCTGATGTTTTTAGTGTCACATCAAGACATTCAGAATCCTCTTCAGAGCAAGAATTCTTCTCTTCATAAGAGCTGGCATTTTCCAACAGGGGCAAGAAACTCAGTTGGTTCTTTGCTGAAGCCTAACCTTGAATGAAAAGCTGCTTAATATTTTAGTGTGTGAATGGAAGTGTCAGCTCTGTGAAGTGGAAAGCTGTCTTTTACGTCTTACTCTCAGCTCTGAATAAACACACAAACGGTGAAAAGTAGTACATCTTTGCCCACCCTGCTGGAAAGCTGTCAGTGAGCAGGAACTTAGCACTAATTCTGTAATTCACAGGAAGTGCTTTGACAGGAACCAGATCGTGTCCACTCTCCTCACTGATGTGCAGAGCATATACTCTGTGATGCTTGTTGTTGGTTCACTGTAGTTTTTAAATATAAAGCAGTCACTGCTGAGTGCAGTTACTAGACATTTATAATAGAAGCATTGAACCAATTAGGAAACAAACCAACTCTTTTAAAGAAATACCATTGTCTTAAAGATACAGAAACATTTTTGGAACTGCTACCACTTGCAGGAGACTGGGCGGTAGTTGAGCTGCATAGTAGTGTCTTTAAGACAAGTTCATTTTCTGGAGCTGTAGGCTCTCATTTTGATAGGCCCTCCTCTCTTGCTGCTAATTAGTAAGTTTTACAGGAGATGTGCCTTAGGAGAAGCCCTGGTTTTGCCTCTCAGAAGTTCTTGGAAAACTTCTCTGAATGTGGAGTATCAAAAGTTATATACATACCCATACAGTTGTATATGCTTCAGTGGAATTCTGCTGTCAGATGCAATTGTAAAACTGCACCTACTTCAACTATGGATGTGTTTTAAAAAAAAAAAAAAAAAAAAAAGCAAAAAACAAAGCAAAATGGCCCCTTACTCCTTATTTTTAAATTTAATAACCTTAACAGCTAGTCAGGAGTTTTCAAAATGTCAGCAGAAAGAGGAAGAAATTACTTGGAGTAGTATGGAGTGTATAGGGAAATAATTTATTGAAAATGGCCAAAGATTTTTCTCCCAATACCTGGCAAAGCATATTTTCTACCATGGAACTCTCTTAAAAAAAGCATGGAAATGATATTTGAGGAACTGTTATTATTTCAGGCTTCCAACATTATGCTGAACAGAAAACTTGCAGTCGTATATTAACAGCAAAGTGAGCTGCCTAACTTGTGTTTTCTTATTATTAGCTTATATTCTCTTTTATTTAATGTTTTCATTTATGCATCTCTTTTTTCCAGTTATCCCCTCACAGATCACTGTGTTTAATAATACTTAGGAATGTTCCCATTCAGAACATGCTTGATAACTCATCCTGTTGTAGCTTGAGTGTGGTTTGAAAACCTGCAGTGTTGTATCCTCATACTTGCTGTGGGGCTTTACCCTTTCAAAGGGCCAGCATTGTTTGTGTGGCATTTTGGAGCAAGAGTGTTTTTTGAACCGAAATCATGTTCATTCTAAAGAAGATTATCAGTAAGTCATTTTCCCAAATGTTAATTTCAATATTTCCTGCTTCTAGTAGGAAAGAGGAGGGCTGGGAAAGGAAGAGAAGAAGGAAGGATGGAAGGAGAGGGTTCTATGATCAAGCCTCCTCTATACCTATGTGTATATTTTTATGCTATTACCAGCACAAGGTGGAGACATAGAAGGAAGGATGTACCTGCCACTTCTGGCCACAGCCTTGGCTTATGTGTGGGCATACGGTCACTTTGAGATCTGAATCATTTTTATAGACTGTGTTACTCATCTGAGACTGGAAAACTATGTAATGACTTTGAAGATGCATCTACTCTTAGTGTTGATAGTTATGAAACTTTAAAATGTAGTTCTCTGTGGACCTATGTGATTGTTTAATATGATGCTAACTGTCCCTTTCTTTTCTGAGTTTGTGCTGACCACCATTTTATACCTGCAGTTAACTCTAATTTCCTTCTTTTATTGAAAACTGGGCTAGTATAATTTTAGTAAACAGCCTGTTTTGTTCTTTCCCTTATTCAGTATATTTCCTTCCCACTTACTCTGTTTTGTTGGGTGGTTTTGTTGTTTTGGAATCGCGACTATCTCACACACAGATAACTGATTGTGTTAGAATTCCTTGAGTTAGCAAGTAACTTGGAGGACAATGTATTTATCTTGATTTGATTAGGTTCAAGCCAAGTGTTACCAGCTTCTACTTTCTGTGTTCCAACATACCAATCGTGCTCTGTCGACTCCATACATTCATTCCTTGGCCCCTATAATGGTTGAGAAGTTGAAAGCTGTGGAAAGGAACCGCCCAACAAACAACCTAGAGCTGTTAGCAGTCCAGGAAGGAATTAAGGTCCTTGAAACACTGGTTGCCCTTGGTGAAGAGCAGAATAGTAAGTATTTAGTTTTTCTAGTAAATGTGTAATTGTAAAATAAAATGTTGAACATTAGAACTCTTGTAGATTGATAGCATACTCACAAAAAAAAAGCCCAATGCACTTTCATAATTTCATTACTGGAACTTGTGTATACACAAGCTCACATAGCATGTACAGTGTGATATGCTGTAGCATTTCAGTTTCTGGTAATTCTGAAGCAAAATTTAAGTGTGAATTGAAGTAGTGGTATTCTCTTGTATTTAAATATGAGTAGAATGTACTGTTTAAATTTACTTTTTCCTGATGTTAGATACTACTTATTTTAGCACCATTTTTATCAGGTTAGTTCTACCATCTCAATAAAGCTTATTTAAAGAAACCAAGAAATAAATTGTATTGGTTGCAAGATCTAGATCGTAGATAAAGCCTTCTGTTTGCTTTGGTAGATAGAATACAGTCTTCATAATTTCTTTCTCTTCAGTCTGAATAGCTGAAACAATATAATAACTGAAAGATTTAGCCTGCAGATATTGAACTTAATCTGTATTTAAAGTTTAAATTGTAAAAATATTACTTTTTTTTGTTGTTTTTTTTTTTTTTTTACCCCAATATATTCCTGTTGATATTTCTCCGCATTGATGATAACACTAAATGTATGTTTTCTTGAGTGTCGTGCTTCTGGCCTAGTTTCTAATGAATAAAATTGGAGAATAACTGAAGTGAGTGAGGAAACAGAACATTTGATTTTTGCTAATGCTGACAGGAAGCAAGAATATATGTGTTGTCAAAACCTCTAGGAGGAAATGATTAATATTCTAATAGTCTACAGAATTTAGCACTAATGGGAAGTCATCTATTGAAAAGTTCTCCAGAAGTTGCAGTTAACATGTTGCACGTTTCAAGGCATACTTGTAGCCAGGTTAGGAAGAAATATTAGCCCTACTGCTTTGGTTTTGTTGGTGATTGTTGTTGTTCTAAAGGTAAACTCTGTGCTAGCAGCAGGTCTTGTTAGCCCTGTAAGTATTGTTACAGTGCTGTTTTTTGAAGTGCTAGCTCTGGAGATGGAGTTGGATGGTGAAAACAGTTCAGTTATGTTCAGTGGGGAGGCTGCTTTTCCAATTCGGTTGAATTGTTTGTCTGTTGGCAGTGTTTTGAAGTCTTTAATAGCCACTCTACATTTTAAGATCTGTGATCTGCAGTTGGATTGTGCAAACACTTCTAAAGATGTCAGGAACAAAATAACTGTGATGAACAGTGAGAAGTGAGTAGCACAAGCCTGATAGGCAAGATTGGAGTGACCAAATGATGGGAAGCACTCTTTATTTTGCTTATTTTTGATTTGATCATTTGTAATTACTGAGCTTATTGTCAATTGAGAAAACAAAATTCACATCTATCAGACTAGGACCTTCGTTACTAGTTCTTTTTGTTTCGTTCTGATCTGATTTATTTTTTTTCTTTCACGTTTAGGAGTCCAGTTGCTTGCGCTGCTTGTTCCCACTCTGATCTCCTACTTATTGAATGAAAATGCCTTTGCTTCTGCATCTACAGCATCTAAAGACCTTCACGAGTTTGCACTTCAGAATTTGATGCACATTGGACCACTTTACCCACATGCTTTCAAGACCGTAATGGGAGCTGCGCCTGAATTAAAAACACGCCTAGAAACTGCAGTCCGAGCTAGTCAGGCCAGCAAGGCAAAAGCAGCTGCTAGGCAACCACCACCCACAGTACATTCCACCCCAACAATTAAACTGAAAACTAGCTTTTTTTGAATTACTTTTATTATTTTTGGACCGTTACGTTGTCCGAAGCACTACATTATCCCTGATATGTTACTGCAAATAAGTCTGTAATTTTGTGTAATTTGTATCTTAAAGGCTGTCTAATAGAGCTTTGTGTAATTACTTGAAATCTGTGCATTACAAGGGAAGTGGTGTTACTTGTATTTGTATAGCTTTTTGAGAAATTGAGTGTGATCATATTTATGAATTTGCAATATAAATTATCCACAAAAAAAAAACCCACCTTGTTCTCTATCTCATGAAATCCTCTTATTTTTTAAAAGAACCCTTAACCTTTCTGAATGGTGTTTGAAATCTGGTGGCTGTTATTGTACCACTGTGCTAACACAGTGGGGATGCAAGGAAGAGTGGACACTGTTATGCAGTACTTACTGTGTACATGGGGAATGTCAAGAGTAGAAATATGCACTCTTTCTTTTTAAAACAAACTAGGGAAGAGAACTGCCAGACACTGTAGAGCTTTTCTGCTTGCATGGAAGGGGGAGAAGAAAAAAAAAAAAGACAACTTTCAGCCTTTCTCAAGGTAAACAGTCGAGCATGCTGTGTAATGAGTTGTCTTTCCTTTATGTGGTGTATCTTTTGGGTCCATTTTAATGCTTGAATAAAGCATTACAAAAGTCTAATGCCGTATTTCCTCTAACAACAGGAACAACATAAAAAATGAAACAAAAAACAGTGCATTAGAAATTTATTTTAAAAAGAGGACTGCCTGCTGTCTGCATTTGTGTTGCTGTGGCTCTTGGCCCTTGCAAGGTGCAGTGTTAGCAGTCCCTCTATTCTGCCAGACACTGGTTGAAAGTGATGGCTATGTGTACTGCATGTTGTTCAGATTCTAAGATATTTACTTCTTCCTGCAAAATTTTAATATCACTGGAGATGTAGTCTTTGATAAAGTTTGCAGAACCGAATGACTTTGCACCTGTGCTGACTGAAAGGGAGTAGAACACAAGAATGAGCAAGGCCCTCCAATTTTACTTTCTCCTACCTGGCTTCTCTTTTTTTTTTAAATATGCGTGACCTCCCCTCACATTTGAGTGGGTTTGATTTGTTGTTTTTGGATCTGAAAGATAGCTCAAGTGCTGAACTAAGTGTACAGAAGAAGAGCTCAACTCCCAGTGGTCTGTCTGCCTTGTGCCACACCTCCCCCTTCTGTTAGCAGAGGTGCAGAATCACGTATTTTCTTGTATATACAAGACTGACTCACATGAAGATTTTGACACTGCTATTGAATTTACAGAGTTCCATAGGGATCTTTCTATGCATATTGCTTTATAGAGAAAAGTTTTGTAACTGGAAGACTGGGCTTGGACTACTGGGGTTTCATGTCTGATATTTTTCTGGATATAACAGGGCTCTGTAGAAACAGTGTATTTTAGGAGCTTCTACTTGAACCCAAGTGTAACAAAGGATAGTAAATAGAAATGAGCATGGTTAATAGTTGATTGAAATATTTGTAGATTGTTATTTTTGCATAGTCGTTTGCCTCTCATCTCTCATAACAGCTTATGTAACCCTTTGGGTACCTATGCAAAATGAAAGATAAGATAATGCTCTCTTACCCTGTTGTATTGGATGTGGATAAAACATATTATAAATCTGAAAGTCTTTTACTTCAGACTGATTATTTTAGTACCAAAGTGAGAAAAGAAGTTTGCACCAAGGCAAGAGGAGCAAACTAATATTTCAAATGTCTTTTTCATAAGCATGTGAAGATTAACTTTCAAGTCTTTTCCATTTCCTACTGCAGTTAGAGATGCATGCAGCAGTGAAAATCATACTATGTTGTGCAGGAGGAAACGGATTTCACTATTCTCATCCTGTCATCTTTGTGTAGTGGGATTTAAATTCATCAAAGTTTATCACTTTCCTATAAGTGTTTCAAATATTACAATGCTCTTTTGCTCAGCAGTTGTTTTGAACCCTCTTAAATGTTTGAGAAAGTTCCATTAAAGCGTATAAGGAAACTCTCATTGTAGAATTGATCACAAATTATTTGCAATTAAAAATAAGGACAGTCAAGAAGTTCTCTTCCTTGATAGTTCAGTAACTGATGACTGGTGTTTGCTGGAAAGGTTTTTTTTTTTGTTTGTTTGTTTGTTTTTTTTTAATCTACAATCAAGTCTGTCTTTACCTTAATTTTTTCTATCTCATCCCTTTGGTGTTTCATTCACATTCTAGGTAATAATGAGATGCTGTACACTCAAAGGGGGTGAGGTGTAGTAAACAAGTATGGTAAAGACTATAGAAGAACAGTAACAATGTTGGTGGAAGGGAAAATAGTTCTGGGCAGTTGCAGAGGATTAGGAAAGGAGAGGGTTGGGTTTTTTTGCACACTGTGACTGTGTACAACAGGTGCAACCTTAATTTGTGCATATGCCTCTCTTGTTTCTGATCTGTTTGGTTTTGCTGCTCCAGACACAAAAAGTATAACTGCATGATTTTACATCGTAATTTTTGCATCAAACTTCATTTGATTAAAAAATGAAACTTGAACAGTTGGTAGTGCTTCTTGTTCTTCCTTCTGTTTTTTGATCATCCTCCCCTACTCATCTCTTTCTTCACTGCTGGCCATTTTACTGTGTGTTTTCATGAAGCTTGTTGCTATTTCCCCTTCACTTCTTTCCTCTCTCACCACTGTTTCCTTCCTTTCTTAGCGAGCTGTGATGTTCTGCCCTGTTTCTTTAAAAAGTTTCCCCCACAGAGCATTCCCTGTGGTGGGTTCTTGTTTCCCTCTCATCCCTTATCCTTTCTATCAGCTCACATGTTTATCATTCCTCTCTTTAGAAGAGCTAAGAGGTTATCCACCCACCGCAGTCCCACCTCCTCAGGGCTGGTTACAAAGCAACAACCGCGAGTTCAGAACAGCCAGAAAGAAACAGGAAGCGCTGCTTGAGCAAGCAGAGTTGCGCAGGGCCTGTTTCTCTGTGCTGCAGGCTGAGCACGGCCCACAGCACGCAGTGTCTTGGCCACACCGCTCTCCTCCTGCATCGCTTCTCACGTGGAGCTGATGGTGCTAATGTAGGGCATGCGTCTCTTCAGAAAGCTCTTGTGCTAATGGAGCAAGCAAACCATCTTTGTGTGCCTAACAGCTTGTGCACTTGGCCCATGGTGACAGCATCAGCCTCAGGAAGTCTTGTTTATCCTTTCAGAAGAGAAAGTGGTTGTTTCTGAGAAATGCTGCTGTATCTCCTTGTCAGTGTTCCAATAGGTAGGGAAGGGAAGCCGAAGTGCTGGCGGGATGGACTTGTAGCCTTCAGTGCTCTGGTAGAACTGTGTGGATGTGGCCCTGAGGGACACAGGAGGCATGGTGGGGGTGGGTTTGTGGTTGGCCTGGATGGTCTTGGAGGTCTTTTCCAACCTTAATGATTCTGTAAGTGTAAGACCAGTGCTCAGAATGTAGCCAAAACAGAAAGGAATTCAACAGCAACGAGCTGAAAAGCTGGGATTTGATGGAGGGTTGTGCAGGACACTGCCCTTGTTATACCCACATGTTGGGCTGCAAGCGTGCCAAAACCACTCAAACCGGGCTCTGAGGTGCAGATCTTCTTAAATCAAAGGGGCTTTTTAAATCGGGGCTCCGAGCTCTCCTCGATCCCCCGAACGGCAGTGCGCGGGAAGAGGTTCGCTCGGCGCGGGCCCCGATCTCGCAGCAGGGAGGAGCCGCAGCAGCTGCTGCCTCTTCCCGCCCGCGCCGCGTGCCGCCGCCCCACAGAACTACGTTTCCCGGAGTGCCGCGCGGGCGGCGACGCGAAGCGCTCTGAGTTGTCCCCTGCGGGCCGCGGTAGCAGCCGGCGGGGGCGGCTGTCAGGCGGTGACGGCGGCGGGCGGGCGGGACGCGCCCAGGTTGTGCCGCTGCCGGGACGCGGCTGGGCGCGGCGGCGGCCGGCGGCGGTGGGGGCGGCGCGGCGCGGCGCGGCAGACGCGGCCCGGCCATGGACGAGCAAGCGGGGCCCGGCGTTTTCTTCAGCAACAACAACAACAACAACGCGCTGCTGCTGCCGCCGCCGACGGGCGGGCCCGGGCTGGAGCCGGGCGAGGCGGCGGCGGCCGCGGCGGCGGCTGCGGCGGGAGGCGGCAGCGGAGGGGTCTCCGCCGGCGGCACCGCCGCGCCGGTGTCGGCGTCGCGGGCACAGTACAGCGTGCCGGGCATCCTGCATTTCCTGCAGCACGAGTGGGGCCGCTTCGAGGCGGAGCGCGCCGAGTGGGAGGCGGAGCGGGCGGAGCTGCAGGTAACGTCGCCACCCTGGCCCCCTCCCCGCGCCCCGCTGCGCCCCCGGCCCGCGGGGGGAGCGCCGCCCACCGGCCCCGGTTCCTCGCCGCCACTCGGAGGGGCGTGACATGGCGGCGGCCTGCGGGGGGCGGCCGGGTGGGACCTGACCGGGAGGAGTCGGCCCCGCAGCCCCGAGGCCGAGGGGCGCGTTGTGAGGGCGCCGATAGCGATCTTGTGGTTTAGGAAACTTGTGAAGTGCTGGCCTGCAGCCACCGCGGTCGGGCGCTCCGGGATGCGCGCCTCGTATTAACGCTAATAACGGCGGGCGGCGCGGCCTGCGCCGCGGTGTTGCTCCGGCTTTGTTCACGAGGAAATCTCGGCTGTAAATCTTAACCGCCCGCAGTGCCGGGAGCCCCTTGTGGGTCCTTCCCAGCGCCGTGCTCGAGGCACAGAATGCTTCCTCCTGGGTCTCCTTCCCTTCCTCTTCTTTCCTGGCAGTTCTATTCTTTCTGTTTCTTTCCTTGGAAGTACCGTCTGTGTCCAGAGTCTTAAGTCTGTTTAACAGCAAGAACCACTTATCTCTTTTGTTGTTGTTCTTTTGTTTTTCTTCATTTTTGTTTCAAGTTAGGAGGAAAGTCAGTTCCTTGGCCGTACTTCCAATGGTAACATCAGGCAAACCCTCCCGGAGGGGAGTGGTGGCATGCCGTTCCTCACCAAGGGCTGCACCCCGTGTAGGAGTGCAAAGGAAGTGGCCATGAGCACAGGGGAGATGTGGTTTGTGTTGTAGCTTCAGTGATTTGGTGAAAGATTTGCTCATAACATGGTTAGCGGGCATAGTGGTGGTGGGTTGATGGTTAGACATGGCAATTTTAGTGGTCTTTTCCAACCTTATTATTTTATGATTCTCTATTTTGTTCACAATATCTGATAAATACAGTATGGAAGTTAACTAGCTTAGTTGCATATAATAAGAACGTTGCGCGTCACATCCTAAGGTATTTACGAGACTCCAGTGGGTGTTTTTTCATCGCCCATACAGATCTCACAGAGTGCTCTGGAGGAAAATGTGTTCCTTGGGAACAGAGTGGTTCTGCCAGTGCCCAGCAGCAGCAGAGCTGTGTATATCCTCAGTGCCCCTCCAGAGACCACTCCTGCACTCCGCTTCCCCAGCATCCCTCTGGGGAGCAGTGGGTGTCAGAGGGGAGCTAGCAGAAGAGGGGCCAAGCATATGCATGATGTGCCAAAGTCATGCGCTGTCAGCAGCAGGGCAGGAACACAACCCCAATACAAGCTGTTTGCTTGAACTCCTTTGGCTCTTGCCAAAATGTCTCAATAAAGCTATAATTAGCTGTGACTGGCATCGCCACAAGCTGCAACAGCATTTATCTACTGCAGAGTCATGTTCAGGAAGGTGCAAAATTCTTGGCTGTCCCTGCAGACATCGAGTGTGTGACGTCTGCCATGACCGTTCACAGCTGAATGCTCTTTGATCCATGTGAGAGGTTTGTGTTGTGGCTTTGGCAGCAGCAAGGGGGCTCTGAGCGATGGTACATGCACAGCCCCACGATGAGCAGAGTTAATTAAAGGCAGATTCCACGTTCCTCCTGAAGCCCTTCATTGGCCTGGGTGCTGTGGAGTGTTTAACAGAATAATGGCAGTCGGAGGTCACATAGTTTCTGTCTCTCTAGATAAAGATGCAATGCTCCTGGTTGTACGCCAAGGTCTTCTGGCCAGTGTAAATTAAATGCTAGGCTGTCTGCTCTCTTGGGAGGCCATGTAGCAGAGGTCCTGCTTTGTATGGTATTCTCTGTGTGCCACATATTTTATCTATAGTGCATCTTGCTCCTTAGAGGCAGACTTCTGTTCTCTGGTTCTTTACCGCCATAATGCTGAAGTCCCTCAGATGCTGCTGTGCTTGGCTGCTGCTCTGTGCTTGACAGTTACTTGAGCTATACTCACTCTGAAAAACACCTCATAAGTCAATCCAACTGTGATTTCCTGTCTTCCTTTTCTTCCCCTCTGGGCTTCTTTTCCTCTTTTTTCCTCCCTTTGCAATTACTTGTGTGGAATTCCATGTGATGCTCAGGTAGTGTACCTTCCTGTTGTGCTGCAGGCTGCCTGCTCAGGTGACACCCTTGCTGCAGTTCAGAAAAATACATGAGTTGATATGCCAGGTAACTGGTTCTGTTCATACTTGCTGGTCTAGTTGCTGCTTTTTCAAGGTTTTTCTGCCTGTTGCCTGTTCTGCCTATAGTTCTGTTCTGCCTATAGTTTGCTTTCCATGGCAAATATCCATGTTTACTCTGATTTTCTAATTATTTTTCTTTAATCTTTAAAAATGGTTCTTGCCTCTGTTACATAATTTTCCCATTCAGAGGCCTTCAATATTTATATCTTCGCGAGTACCATCAACAAGCTGCATGTTTTGAGGCAAACTGAAAGCAGTCATACAGGGCTCCCCTTGATGCTTATCTGCTAATTATGTATTTCATTATTAACATTTGCTTCGTGTTTATGGTACTTCGACATCTGCAGATTGAAGAACTATCCCAAGAATAAGCTTTCATGGTGCCTTGTAGTGATAATTCACTGAGTACTGACTTGATGAATCTTCCTTCTAGTGTTAACAAACCGTGTGCTTAATGCTGTCATTTATTTTCACATCTTTTCAGAAAGCAGTAACTTTCTTTTTCCCACGTTCTGTGGCAGCTGCTTGGGAGAGTTGACAAGAAAGGATTTCCTGTTCTGCAAAGTACTTCAGCTCCAATTTTATTTTATTTTATTTTATTTTATTTTATTTTATTTTATTTTATTTTATTTTATTTTATTTTATTTTATTTTATTTTATTTTATTTTTTTCATTCTCCATTATCCTGGCCGGTGTTTCCAAGGAATTCCAGAGTTGCCGCTGTGTGTCAGAGCAGCCCACTGCATAACAGCCGATAACTGATGTGGAGGTGATGCAGTACAGAAGGCCAGAGGCACACGGACCTGGCCCTGCAGCTTGCTGGTGCCCAGCCTCAGCCGTAGGCCTCTCAGCTGGCGGCCCTGCCTGGCCACGTGCCCACTCAGGAGCATCTGGGGTTTGCCCTGTGAGGCTGGGAGCTGGGCCGCCTCCTGGGGATGGCGGTGAGAAATGCCATCTTTGAAAGTAACACGGGTGTTACTGTGGAAATTTTGCTTTGGACAAATGAACATCTTGTTGGCAAAGATGCTGATCTGTAGGTTTTTGATTGGCATTTCTCAGTGTGTTTCACAACTGCTTTAAATTGCAGCAAACTGCTGTGCTGTACGTAAGTGGATGTATAGGCATCCTGAATCCTGCTGAGTTTTCTCACTCCTGTCCTCTCCGTGATGGGGATGTCATTTCCTCTGAGCGGTGGGACCCGGGATGGTTATCAGCATTGCTCTGACCAGGGAAACTTCCTTTTGGGAAGGTGTGCAAAGAAGCTAAGGAGGATGGGTGAATGTGCTGGATTTGCATTTGCATAACTCTGTTGAGAATATCCCATATCAGAGAGTGCTAAAAGGAGAGAAAAAAAGAAAAAAAAATAGGAAAAAAGTTATGAAATGAGATAAAAGGGGGCTAAATGATAGCAAGCAGTAATAACAAAAGGAATGTAATGGAAATAACAGATGAACCCTTGAGATTGGCTGTGGAAATCAGATTTGGCAGTAGCAGCTCTGGGGGCACTGGGGTGCTCCTGCCTGCTGCGCTGCGGCTCTGAGGCAAAAGGCAGTGGCAGAACAAGGGCCGTGTCCTCACCTCTGCTGGGCTGCAGTCATGGGGAGAAGGGGCATGGCGGGCACGTGGCTAGGCTATTTATAGCATGGTTTGGGGCACGGGTTACTTGGTTCAGAAATAGTTGGTATTTACTGCTAGTTGGCCTCCTTATTTGTGAGGTTTCAGTTAGAAATCGTTCCTGCGGTGACACTAAGTACTGCTCAGAGAAGAAGCGAGTGCGGAGCTGATGGTATCAGCTGTTTGGTCAAAGGAAAACTCCCAAGGAGTTTTGTGTAGTCTTGCCAATAAAATGAAATTGTGCTTGAAAAAGTTCTGTTGTAGGATTTTCAAATAGCAGCAAGTACATAAAATCTTGGGGTTCGTGGAGGAAGGTGACCTGGCAGAAGTGCTGTGGATATCTTTGATAAAATGTTTCTTCTCATAAGGCAGTTATTACAAGAGAACAGGGGTTAATATTCAATTCCCCTCCACCCCAAAAGGATGGTATTTTCAAGTTTATTGCTTCAAATGCATCAGATAAGTGAAAAGTGGTTGAAAATATGTCAGTCACTAGACTGAGGCGTGTTTAGTTGGGAAAGTAGTGCTAAATGGGTCTCAGAGACCAAATGTTCTTTCTTTTGATAACTTCCCTTAGCAAACTTTCTAGTTTGTAAATTCACGTGAAGCAGGGAGAACCTTCCGTGTTCCTTTTTTTCCTGTTTGTTTGCTTACATACATGGCTGCCAGCTAGGCCTCATGTTCTCATTGATAAGCCGTCATGACTTGTCTTATTCAAACCAGGAGGACTGGTGGGAGTAGATGCTGAGTGACTGAAGAGCTGCAATACACAAATTTATAGCTTTTGTGCAGAAGTAGAATGTAAATACAGTCTGAGTGAGACTGGTTCTTTGCAGGTCTGCACTTGAGTCTTACAGACTTTTGATTTGTTTAATTGCATAAGTGATCCCAGTTTTTCCGAGCACCAGGCTTTCTTCTCTAAACTCTTAAAATTTGTAACTTTGTTCAAGTGTATAGAAATGTTTCTTAAATGTATACACCCCTTTAGGAAGATGCTGCTGAAAATGTGAACATGGTATGACTAGAACATAGACTTTTCCAAGTGTGGAATGGCTTACTGTTGTCGCCAGATGGCCTTTGTGTTTTCCTCAAAATGTTATACTCCAGACAAATATTTTCTACTTTTCATGATTTGCTATGTAATTGTTGAATTGATGCCAAAGTAAAAATCAGACAGTTTATGTTGTTCAGGTGGTTTTTTTCCATGTCAGGTTAGCATATGGTGGAGGATCACACGTGTCTTTATGAAGGCGCATCTATAATCTAAATTGGTATATCTGTGCTCCTCCAACTGTAGCTGCTGTTTTTATGCTGAAGGTCTTGGCATATGTCACTTTTATTGCATAAGGGGTAAGTAACTTTGCACTGTTTTGAACAAGAAGTTGCAAATATAACTCACCCTTTATCTACGTTTCAGTAGACACTGAAAGTTTCTAGAGCAGGCTGTGTAGAATTCTCTAAGGAAGATCACATATACCTGAGGAGTCTTGCTGTTCACCTTCATTTAATGCTGAAGGAAATAAGGCTATAGAAATGTGAAGTCTCAGGTAAAAGTGATAGCTATACACAGTTCGGTGAGAAAATAGGTATTGATCAGCAACCTACAGCTGCATTTTGTCTCACTAGGCTGTGAGGCCTTGTATGGTCCTTCTTCCTAAGTTTGTTCGCTAAGAAGTGGGCAAGAACTTAAAAATAGGTGAAGGATTGTCGTGCTTTGTTTTTTAAATGCTGAGAAGTGCTTGAAGTGGTTCTTCTGAATCTGTCTGGAGCGCTCTGGATCCAACCTTTACAGGCAGTACTGTAGAAATGAAATATTCTTAAATGGGAAAGTAGAGATTTGCTTCACTGTAGTGACCTGCTCAATATGTGGCTGTTGCTTGATTCATCTGGAGGGTTTCATTTTCTTCTTTAAGGAGAGTTTGCTAATACTAACAAATATGGAATATTTTGAAAACAGTGCGGTGACAAAGAAGTTGAATAAAAGACTGCATTGTGGAAAGATTGCATTTTTCTGCTCTTAGCCAGGGTTATGTTTCTTTTGAGGGCAGTCGCATAGGGCAGGATTGCGAAAGCATCGCATAAAACTGGCATGCATCCTGTTCATAACCGTGCTTGTAAGCAGGAGGTGAGGACACAAGTAGTTGTTTTTCTGTCTGTTCCAGCTGATGTTGTTCAGGGTGGTGGTTGGTGCATGCTTGAGCACACAGGGTAGCTGTTCTGAACTCAGCAGCCAAAACCAGTGATGTACCAACTGCCATTGCAAATGCTTGTGTGGCTAAGTCTGCTTCACTCCTCTTTTTATTACTGGAATTGCTGCCTTTCTCCTTCAGACGCAGTAGCCAAGTGATGCCTTCAAACCACGAGATTCCATGGTTTCAGTTTAGATGTGGCCAGACGTCTGTTGATCAGTCTTGGTGCTGATTGCTGTTGCTGCATTTCTGCCTTCCTGTATGTGGGATCCTTTACAGCAAGTGAAAGGCAATCTGTCTGAGCATTCGGGCCTCTTAACATGCCGCTGTTCTGTGTCAAGGCACCGAGCTCTTTTTGTCTTTCCATCAGTTTGCATGGAGCATGCCCCTGTGACTCAAAAGAAAAACAAAAGTTAATTCTCACCACTTAAGTGTACTGCAGAAAGGATTAAAGGATTGAAGAGATTTCTTACTTCTGAAGAATGATGAAATGAGCAGAATATATATTGCTTGACTAACTCAGCAAATACTTCAGTGTTTGCAGTTGCTGGAGTAGTGAAAGGCAGCACTAAAGAGTGGATGAAAGACAGGCTGGAGATCTATCTGCAAAGATATCTGTGTCGTAAAGCACTTCAAGCTGTAGAAAGAGAAGTATTCCTGTTGGGTGAGATGCTTAAATTACTAATCAGGGTGTTGCCAGGAAAAAATTACTACATCACCTTCGATTCTGGATGGCTGACAAGGAGTTTTAAATTGACTGATATCATATTGTTTCTGAAACAATATTTTCAAAGAGATGAAGAATCTAAGAATGTGGCTTTTGCAACCCCTTCCTTACCGTAAGCCATATCTCTCATCTCTTTTGGGTGGTTTGACTTTTTCATTGCATAGCTCTGATGTTTTGGAGTGAACTGATGCCATTTTCGAGTAAAATAAATCTTCAAATACAAGGCACAAGTGTGTTTTAAACTGCTGCAGCTTTGCATTGCAGTAAATGACTGCAAGTGTGTGTACAAGCATCCTAGCTCTCTGTTTGCAGAGAGGACCGACAGCTGGAAATTGGTGGGTGTGAAGTTTTGATGTTTTTCAAGCGTGGCTCTTGAAGAATTGTTTAGCATTGGTGCTAGGCCTGCTATTCCCCCCGTTGTGCATACGCTGAGCTGCACTTGGTTTTTCTCTCTTCTCTCCCTGACTCTTCAGGGCATGCCTACACCTATTTACAAGTGTGCTTGATGTGTTGTGCATCTGTAATCTGGAAGCCTGAGCTCACCTGACAGCCTACAGAGTTGTTCTGGTAAATCTTGGTAGACCGGTTAGAGCAGCTGTTGCAGACTGATTCATCAGTGTAGGTATTTCGTTATTTTACCTATTTACATATTTTTACAATACTTTTCTTAATGTTTTCCATTTCTTGCTCTTTTTCTTCCAACCTGTCAGAAGCAGTATGCATAGGATTGTTTATCTTAATAGCTTTTACTTTGCCAAAATGATGGCTGTCAATCTTGCAGTGCCCCAAAAATTTGAAGCTATACTTATTTCAAAAGAAAGAAATGTTTCAAAAGAGAAACATCTTTAAGAAAAGAATGGAAACGGTTTTGGTAGTTCTTGAGTTTGATTGACTAAAATGCCTTCCAGCCTTTTACCTTGAAATAGCTGTTAAATCCATAAACAGAGAGAAATTGGTAGTAAACACAAACAATTTGTTTAGCAGCTGTGGCATTATTTCCTTGTAAACAATTTCTGCTGGCAGTAAATTTTTTTGTTAATCCTTTGTTGTTCTTTAACACCAAGATGTCAGCCTAAAAAGGTGCACGGGTTTTTTGACACCCATAAAACTGTGGGTGATGATTCCAGGAAGTGTAAATCCCAGCTTACTTCTTAAAACATTGGTAAAATCCAGACTTTATTAAGCTGCAATGTAATTATTTGATTATATTTTTATGACTTTTAAGTCTGTACTAAAAAGGCAACAACTTGAACTATGGTAATAGTAATAGTGCTTCTAGCCCAATGCTAACGGGGTTGCCTCACCCTTCAGTACCTTTCACAGGAAAGTGACGTCAGCGCCTTCTGGGGAACTTCTTATAACCATAACATACTGTCATGATTTGTCCTTTTTTTTTCCCACTTGAAAATGAATGTTATTTTTAAAGTCTCCTGGTGAAGAGGTGAAACAGTTACGATAGCTACAGTGCTACTAATTTAGACCAGATGCACTTTAAACTTCAAACTTTTGTTGCAGTTGGCAATGCCAGAAACTTTAATAGATGAAAAGGAAGGAGATGGGGAAAAAAAAAAAAAAGGTATTGTCCAATAGTAGCCCAAACAGACTGTTACAAGTATTTAATGCTTTTTTCTTCCTCCACCTGACTCTTGATTCTAGTTCAGCAGATGAGCTGTACCACAGTGACTCCTAGCACTTAGCCTGGATTACAGCAGAGGTTGATGCCGCTGCAATTGTGTGCTGCTGAGCTAGCAAACCAGCCAACTTGTGGAGATCTGTGCCCCACCCATAGGGCAAGAACCAGCTCAGGTTTTACGTGCTCCCATAGGCAGAGTTAGAGGTTTCTCATGACTAGTTTACAACGTAATGCATGTTAACCTTATTAGCTAGAAGGTCAGTTGTTACAAAACCTGTTTGTTGGGCATACTTGTGAATTCTTGACATTTTTGGCAAGCCTTCCTAGGAGTGGCCAAAGCAGAAGGACAAAACATCACAGATTATTCAGAACTGAAGCATTTCTCCTTCGCTTCTTAGCTGTCAGATAGTTCTCACCTGAGCTTTGACTTGCACCAATGTTTCTACAGTGGGGAGCTGCCTGTGCAGTCCGAATTTATTTCTAAATTTCTTCCAACTATACTGAAATAATGAGAAAGCTGTAGTTGTCATGTCATCATAACAGCACTTAGATGTCTTACACTTCAAATGTTTGCATATTTATAAGGGGAATTGGTTAAGTATTTTGATCAGAAATTATGAATCTAGAAGTACAACGTTTTTGTGTAAGACTGAGAAAATACTGCTCCATCTCATAATTTGTCATATATATGCTTTGATGGGGATTTTAACTAGTTGATCTCTAGAGGTCCCTTTCAGCCCCTATAATTCTGTGATTGGGTGATATATATATATATATATATATATATATATATAAAATATATATGAATAATTAACTAATATTCATTTATATTACAAATTGTTTCATGTATGATATGAACATTTAGGTTCCCTCTGCACACTTTCACTTAATGATGACTGTAGAGAAAGAAGTCTACATGTGGACTGCTGCAGTATTATGCATAATATGTCAGTTTCTATTTTTTATGCTGTCTGTCCTCGTGTCCTCATCTTTGCCTTAATATTATCATGAAGAATTTCTTAACTTTGAAGTTTCTTAACGTCTTAGTGACATAAAAATTTGAGCTAATGCATGTAAATAATGATTTAAGAATGACTTGACTATAATTATCCTATATGCATATAAATGAGGAATAAAGATTACTAATGTCTGTGAGAAAGAAGGGGGAAAACTGTCCTTACTTTTGGAGCTATGAAAATGACATGAAATGAAAGTATCTCATTTTAGGAGTCAGAATGTCAAAAGTAATGCTTCAAAAAAACTCCACAGCTGTGCTGCAAGGCTCAGAGAGGGCACAGGTTGTTCCCACAGCTTCTTGTGCACTCCTGCATTTCTTGATTTGACAATAAAATGACTAACCTGAGTATAGTGACTGTGGAAGATTCTGGCTGTAAGCCTGTGCAGGGTGCAAAGGCAGCTCATGGGCCTCTGACTCCAGCCTGTTGTTATTGCTGCCTGCTTTCCAAGTGAGAACCACACGTATTTCGTGTTCTTAGACCTCCAAGGGAAGTTATGAGACATGAGTGACAGCATTGACATACCTCTCACAGCAAAAGAAGTTCAAAGAATCAATTACATTTTTTCCAGGGCCTTTTCTTGATGTGTAAAATGCGGGCCTTGCTGGGGTGGCTGTTGCTGTCCATCCTCTAGGCACACAGCTTTGTTCTTCCTGTGCCGGAAATGCCTGCAGGTAGCCATAGGTCCTTACAGCACGTTTCCTGGTGCCACTGGGCAATCCTTTTCATTCCATCCAAGTGTATATTTACATAATGTACTCCTTTCCTTTTGGTGAATAGTATGCTTTGATGTCATCTCACTTGCTTGGAATGGCACTTGCATGTTTCTGTTGGGTGTGTTTAGAAGCAGGTTGATGGAAATTACTATTGGGGTGCATCAGTCTGTGCCTTGTAACCTGGGGGGCTGTACAGCTATTGCAAACCAAGTTGTACATGCTTGAGATGTTGCTAAGAGGGATGGAGCTGAAATGCTCCTTGCAGAGTTAAAATTTTCAGAGTAGACGATGGCTCCTGAGCAGTACTGTGACTCGCCTGGCACTGAGCGTACAAGGAGCATTATATTTAATTCTGGCTTTTTGCTCAGTTCAGGTTAAATGCTGAGTGAGAACAAGCTTGCTGCCAGAGTGATGGGGCCTTCCTTTTGATCCAGCTGAGGATTTTTGGGGAGTTGAGTACATTTTCCCTGGTGAAGATGAAGACTGAGCTCTTTGGAGAGATTAGCCAACGTTTGTCACATGTTGTAAACTGGCTGCTATAGTTGGGGATTGGTACTAAGGCTTCTTCAGGTGCTTGTGATGCTATTTACTGGCTCTATTTGAGCTGTGAAGTTGTGTCAGCTGCTGTAGCTGATCACCAGCAAATGCAATAAAAACCTGAAGTCAGAGTCGTTATTCTTTAGCAGCAGTTCAAGTCTCATTTAATTACAGTATCTGAGGACTGCTTTCAAAATTGTAAGGAGGACAGGGTAATTCTGTTTCTCCCAAACTTCCCCCTGCGACACTGATGCAGACTGCAATACCTGCAAAGAACAAGTTGACTTGCTTATAGTGAGTATCTGTGGAAAAGAAGAGCTTGTTAGTCATCATATTCAACAGCTGGAGGTCTTGACCAGTTGCCTTTTATGCTGTTCAAGCTTTTCAGGACGTACATCTATGACTTTGCTGCAGAGGTTGCTGCTGACACTGAAAATGGCAGGCAACTTGAAGAATGGGTGAGGCTGAGGTACGAAGTGGTGGCTGTCCAGAGGTGTTTCTGTCTGAAGTGTGCTTTGTGAGTTGAGAGAGCACAAGAACCTGTGTTTTATAATGACTTGACTTAAACGTGAAGTATGGGATCAGATTCTGCCTTTATGATTAAGAAAGACTATCCTATGTGTATCATCATTGCCTATTGAAAAGAGGTTTTCATGGGTTACTAAGTACTGTCTGCTGAAAACTGACAAAGGTTAGGTGCCTGTTTTCCACTTCTCTTTACTTTTATGCCATATCTTTCCCCTTCCCTCTCACCAAAATATCTTGCTCTCTTTCCTATTTTTCTCTCTGTTAAAGTACTTCTGGAGAGCCTTCTTTAACCTGTTTTAGTATTATAATTAACACATGGCACTGTGTTAGAAACAGAGTTTTATTTTTCTTTTAGCAGGACATGCTGTATTTTAGTTCTCTTGACTAGTATCACGTATCTAACGTGTATCTGCATAACAGTGCACTAATTATATACTACTTCAGATAGTAAGGAGAAATATTTTAACATCTGCTTATCATTGGCAAATGCTTTCATCTGGTGAAGGCTTTTTGTATGTTGATTTTATATATTCTTTATCTTTGATTGAATGTTTAGCTACGGGAGTAAATAAACCCTGTCAAACAAGCTAAAATTTATTTCTTATCTTTGTGAGGTTTTTTTTTATATGAAATGGGAGTGCAGTTTAGAAGGCTTATCTATGCAATGCTTAGTTTAAGCATTTAATGTTTGTGAAACACTAAGCCAGATTCTTTTGGCCTGTACAAATCAATTCCAAAGTAACTTGAGGCGGGAGGAAGAATTGAGCTCTTCTGAATGGTTTTAAAGAAACAGTCTACATTGAATACTTTCTTTGCAGGCCCAGATCGCTTTTCTTCAAGGTGAAAGGAAGGGGCAAGAAAATCTAAAGAAGGACCTAGTGCGGAGAATCAAAATGCTGGAATATGCACTTAAACAAGAAAGGTACGTTGGTTTAGCACTGAGTACATGATGACGGATAACGTTGCCCAAAGTGGGAGAGATTTACTGTGAGCAAAAAAATGTTTGTATTTACCAGTTAATCAAATACCTATTTCTTTGTTCATGGGAATTTCATTAGAAGTCTCCTGTCTACTACTTCAGTGTTTTACTCTGCACACACTCTCCTGTAGTTCTGAACTTTGAGGCACACAGATTATTTTTACTGTTTTCAGAGGTCTCTACTCTAGTGATTTATTTCAGGGCAAGTTAAGTTACTTTTATTTATTTATTTATTTTTACTGGTAAGATGTCTTTTAAAATACTTAAAGGAAAAGCATACTTCTACTAATATTAATACTTCTACTAATTGTTGCTTAAATACTATTTCCCTATCAGACAATTCCTACTTTTCTTTCATAAAATATTAATAAAATGAACTCTAAACAGTTTACATTAGTAGAAATATACATATTTGTATGTGAGAATAGGATACTGCTTGAAAATAAAAAAAACACAATGATGCACAACTGTTAGAAGCTTTGTTTTTAGAATTTCTCATCTTACTTGGGCTGCTTGGGCACATGAGATATGCCTTACATTGTCCAGTTTATTTGCTAGCACGGGGCTGCAGCCCCAGGGCTGCAGCATATTTGCTGCTTCTTCAGACAGTTATCAGAGAAGTAGTTAAGGTAGATATCCTTTTTGCCCAGGCCTTCTTGCCTGATTGATCTTAAATCAGATAGCATAGGAAAATATCAGATTTCTCCTTAGTGGAGATGTATTAGCCACAGAAAGGCTTGTGCTTGAAGCATGATTTTAAAGATTAGAGTCACTTTAAAAGAAGACAGGGAGGCAGTGGAGTACATTTTTGTGCAGTTATTCCTTATGCTCTAAGGAATAAAATTGGTAAGACTTATTGTATTTCAAAATTAAAAATATATTCCTGGTTACTTGGGGATCTCTCTAACATTTTCATAGTCAAGTTAAATTAGCAATTTATTCCAAATGATCAGGCGATATAAATCTATTTCAATAAACTATGATATAAGTTTTTTAAGAAAAAAATAGAACCAAACCAAAACAAAAAACCCTTCCATATCTATAATGAAAACGTCCACCGGTTGTTTGGTAAGAGCCACTTAAATTTCATTTGATATTTAAATGCTAATGCAGCATACAGTGTCAGAATTAGGAAAATACCCAGACAGTTTTTTGTTGGCAGTTTTTACATATGTTATCTTTTATCTTAATTTTTTTTTTCATTGTTGTTTTGTTTCCTCTCCCTTCCCTCCCCATATGTAGTATTAGCCTCAATTACTAAGGTCAGTGAGCCACACAGGCAGCTGATCTGATCCAGTCTGACATTTTCTGTATGCGTATACAATAGTTATTAAATGTGGTATTTGTGTGTGGTGTGTGCTTGAGGTGGCTATTTATAACAGTTTGTTGTTTTAAACAGAAGTATTATTTGCCAGTTACTGAAGAAAATGTTTTCTATTGCTGCTAGAAATGTCTCCCAGCAAGTGTTCTTGCTTGATGCTTAAAGGAATGGCAGCACACTGGGCTTGAAAACATTATTCTCTTTCCCAACACTTGCCTAAACCACCCATGTACTCCGTCTGCCAGTAGTCAGGTTGGATGCTGGCTGTTTATACAGGGATCTCAGAGCTGAAAGTGAGATCCTTGAAGGTAGGAGGAAAACATTTTTGATAAGTTAGAACAAAGCTGGTGCTGCTGGGAGAGGAAAAGAAGACTTACCCGCATTCTTCCATTTCAGCCCTGGCCTTGCGGTGTACCAATTTTAATGAGATTAAATAGATTATTAGTAATTGAACGGAATATTAAATCTTGATCCACAGTAGTTTGTGCTCGCAGTGTTCCCAAAATAAGAAATGGTTGACATGGGCCTTCTCAGGTATGAGATTTTATGAGCTGCTCTTTTGCAGAGTGGATCTTCAGATTTTTTTCCAATCAGTTTTAAATAATAAATTTCAGAAGCAGTGTTCTGTTTCTTGGCATTTACCTGATTTTGTATTGAAGAAGGTAGAAAATAATGTTTACGTAATATCATGTTTTTTTCTGACAAATTTTGTTTTGTTCATTATATCAGTAGTGGTAACTACCTTTTTGTTGTTTGTGTATGTAATCAAGTTGTTTCTGCTGAATAGTCAATACAGTAAGGAGAAAAGAACTTAGAAAGAGTTAATCACTACCATTTTTTCAGCAGCAGTTCTGGTGTAGGTTTGCCAACATCCTGTAGATATTCAGTGTGAGGCAGTTTGTCCTTGAGTGTTATTTTTTTTATTGCTCTATTGATAGTTGCTCCATCAATAAATGGCATTATTTCCTTTGGATTTTCAGGAGCTAAACAAAATGTAGTACTATTTCTCTCAAGTGTGTGTCTAATTTAGTAAATTAGTCTAGGTCGTTTCCTGTCTCAACATATCCCATCCAGAGAACCTGACTCTTGAGCCATGTCTCTAGAAATATTTGATTTAATTTTATGTTGTTTTCTGCACTAATGTGCCTGATCAGAGTGAGGCTGGCGCCCTCACCCCTGGATAGAGCATCTTACATTGCTGTTCCTGGCAGTCTTTCTTGTTTATGTCTCTTGGTTTGGCGACGACTCCTAGATCTTCTACGGATGTTTTGGCAGGCTCCCTCAGCACAGCTGGATCAGATGCTTCAGGTCCAGTGACAGATATTTCCAAGAAATAGTGGCTTTTTTTGATTGGAATCAAGCTTTTCTATATGAGGCATTCAGAAAAGTTTAACTGCTCTCAATTTTAGGAGAGTTTGAAGGATGAATGCCTTTAGCGTTTTTCTGAGCACCTCTTAAAGTGTTGTGGCAGCAATGTTTAATGCATCCAAGCACTGTTTGTATAGAAGAAACACAGTTTAAAGAAAATGATAATAGCAATAGTGATAAAAAGATGTATAATGAAGTGCAAAAGCCAGAGCAGTAGTAATATACATACTTAGCTGAGTAAGGCTATCTGTCTGCTGAAATAGTTTTATGGCCCCAAAACTGCATTCTTCAGACAACTTTCAATTTTCAGAAAACAGTTAAGCCACCCATGTTGGTCATGTTTCAGATAACAGTGCTAGGCTCTCAACTTTGTGAGTGCCAAATCCCAAGGCTACCTCAGTATTTTTAAGCAGATGAAGCCAAGTTTGGAGGAATTTTGTTTTTTCTGTTTTCAAATTTCTAGAAGAAATACTGTATTTGCTCTCTTTTGTGGCAGTAGCATCTCACTACTGTGCTGTGTGAACTACAGTTCAGCAAGAGTGCTAGAGGGACAATTTCAAGCAGCTAATAACTAGAATATGTGCTTTCTGAGGAAATGGAGTAATTAAACATATCTGGTGGGCAGGAGATATGTTACTTGAAGGAACAGAGAAATATAAACATGGTAAGAGGTAAGTCATACGAAGAATGTGGAAAGACAATAATTAAGATTTATTTTGTGAGACCTTTCATGCCTTTTGTTTTCCTTATGCGGCAGTGGCTGATCAAGACTTCCCCTTCTAAGACTTGGATTCTTAATCCTTGTATTCAGTCTTTTCCTTAGTATACTTTAGAAAGAAGGAGACTTTCATCCTTGTGACATTTTCAGCTGTACCATGAGGATGTTACTAATAATAAATCTTCCACTTCCTGCTAGAGTGAGTTATTTTTTTTTTCCCAGTGGACAGCTAGCTACCTTACCCTCCCCCTTCCTTTAAACTGGAAGTTAACCACAGCTGAAGGTGGGTTTACCAGGTCAAATGCTCTGTCACTGTATTCACATTTTTTTTATATCTCAATGGTTTTGTCTTGCTCAGCAATCTGAGTTTATACTAATTCATTGTAATTAATTCAATTTTGCGTTGGGATTTCATTTCATACCAGTAAACGTCTATTGCTTTTTCTGCTTGTCAGCTGTCTTTGTCAGGGCATTGTGCTTTTGTTGCATCTATATTTTCATTGGTCTCTGCCTGTGATGCATTTAAATCTTCTGGTAGATGAAGTCTTAGTCCAGCTTAGTAATGAAATAAATTTAAGGACCTATGGTGTACCAGATCATGCAATCTGGGTTATCCTCTTGTTTTAAGAAAGAGCAATAAAGGCTTCAAAAACTGTTGCATTACAAGGAGGAACTGATTTAAAAACAACTAAGCAATCAAAAAAAACCCAACTCTGTTACTAATAGATTAGAATGTGAGCAGAATGAAGAATCTTACTATGCTGAACTGATTTTATCATGCATTTAATGAGGGGGAAAATTTCAACTAGAAAAAAGTCACAAAGTGCTACTGTTTGTTTAAAGAAGGAAAACCCTCTAAGAACTGTAAAAATAAACAAACTGTGAATATACAGAGTCTTAATGTTGGTAACAAATACACTGAGAAGTATTAAAAAGTACAGATTGAATTTTTGAAAGGTAGGTTTTGGATATAAGAAGGGCAAAGGGAATAATCTTTTCTCTTAACCTAATAATCATTGTATTTAGTTCTTAGGGAGAAAATTAACAAAACTTTGACTAGAAAACTGGTGAATGCTTTGAAGAGAATAGGAATTTATATAAGGTGTATGAACTAAAAGCAAGTACCCCATGCCACAAAACCAACTGCTCTCTGAAATATTGTGAAGTACTGTGTATATATACATATATGTCACTAATCCAGATTTAAGTGAAGTGTTAATATTTGCTTTTCAAAAGTCAAATAAAAATAAATTAAACATTAAGATCACTTGAATTGCTGACTGCATAAAAGCTTTAAGTGTTGTTTTTTTTTTTAATGGGATGTTTATTGTTGCTGAGGTAGCTTAGTGTCAGACTAGAGGATTTGTTCTCAGTCGTTACTTTTCATTAATGGTGGTGGGGTGAAAAAATGTGCGCAGTATCAGTATTTAACAGTACTTACGTGGGTTTGTCTAACTGGGGAAACATCTCTCTGCTTGTGATGTGTAGAAAACATACTTTGAGAAGTAAGTATTTCAGATGGGCATTCAGCTTTAATTTTGTTTTATTCTTGGATATTCTTCTTTGTACCTATCAAAATGTTTTTCTTTCACTTTTTTCTGTTCATACCTTTCGAATACATTCCCTCCTCTTTCCTCAGTGATTGCTGCTTAGCTGAGGTAGAACTTAATGCTCTAGCTTGAGAGAGGGATGTGAATTCCTTCATCTGTCTTAGTTGCTGCGTACTCTTAAGAGGCATCATCTCTCTGCACTCACGTTGCTCACACAGAATTAAATGTTTATTATCACTAAAAAAAGGCCAAATTGTTAGGAAATGTGTACTGTCAATACTGAGGTGTAAGAACTACCAAACATCACTTCCATTAGCATTATTTTATTAGAAGTAACGAGTTTGCTAGTGGCAGTTGCCTGGTGCAGTTATGAGGTGTAGCACATTATTTTCTTTAAAATCATTTCAGATGGAAGAGTTCCTTTGCAAGTAGTGAAGCCAGTGAAGCCTGTCTTATTGTTGATATGCATAAGTGGGTGTGGGTTTTTTTTCATCTTTTTGTCTTTTTTTGCCTATATCTTGCCTTACACCCAGCTCAGTGCGTTTGCACTGGTGCTGTGCCTGCCCATATGCATGCAGGTTGGTATTCCCACTGTTGCCAGGCTGAATCTTGAGTCTTGCTTGAGTTCTCTCTTGCCTTTGATTTATGATAGGAACAAGTGCAAGTGCTGCTTCTCCACCCAGTTAGGAATGGCTACAAAACTTCATAGGGAATCAGTTGGGTTTGAATCTTCTAAGTTTTTGTACTTGTTGAAACCACTTATTGAGACAAGAGTTACAATGGGTATAAGAGAAGGGGGAAATGATAGTGACACTGGGTAAGGCTGTCTTTGCTCTCAGTGTTGCCTTAGTTACTGTGTTGTCAGGTTTTATCTATTGTGATAAATCCTTATTAAATAACTTCCATATAGATTTGTAATGTTATACTACTGTGAAATTATTTGTAATGTGTATGTTTAAAAGTCTATAAACACTGAATCTGTCAGATGAGGCTTTTTGTCTTCTAGCTACTCGTATGGTCACATGGCATTCTTTGTGGAGCTTATCACAATAGGCCTTCTATAGACTAAGTATTTTTGGAAGAGGACTCTGAGTTTTTGAACTCAATTAAGCGTCAGGTCTAGCAGTTGCATGAGAAGCTGGGCTGCCATCAGCAGTAGAATCTGAGTGGTCCTTAGTGAGAAAAGCTTGAAGAAAAAATTTGTTTTACTGAGGTGGCAAAGTGAAGTATGAAGTAAATGGCACTGAACTGACGTTCTGGGGATAGAAGAAGTTTGATAGTTGATTTTCTTTTTTAACACGGAAGCGGAGGGGCAGGAGAAGCAAGCACATATCCGCAAACAGGGAAGCTTGAAAAAATTAATTAGGCAAAATAATGCGCTGAATTTCATTGTTTTGTTTTGTACCTGTCCTAGAAAGATGAAGTGGTTTTTATAATGAGGACAGACAATATTTATGTGTCTATTTGTACCCTTTAAGTGTTTTTGTTTTGTTTTGTTTTTCCCATCTCTTTTCAGGGCTAAATATCACAAATTGAAATACGGCACAGAATTGAATCAGGGAGATATGAAGCCACCGAACTATGATTCTGGTAAGAATTTATTAAGAATGAGTTCATTACTGACATAAAAGCTCTACTATGGCTTTTACAAATGCTGAAATGACGGTTGATGAAATATGTCACTCAGAAGAAGCAGTGGGAATAGACTTAATAAAGTTCCTTCAGTACTCATCCATAAACCACCAATACTGCCATCAGTCATTTTTTCAGAGGCTCAGAAAAAGAGAGTTCTTGACTCCAGCTGTGCTTAACAGTGCCTTCAGAAGAAGGGTTTTCACTTTCAAAAGTAATTTTTAGGCAGATTTATCTCCATTATATATTAACTCTTACATAGAGTGAGCTTTGGTAGTTGTGTATTGCATCCAGCTGTGTTCAGTAGTTGTCAGTTGTCATTGTGCAAGAGGTGATTTTCCATGGTTGCTATTAAATGGGTTTGTGAATATTGAGATAGATAAAATGGATATTGGTCCCCTTATGTCTGAATTCTGATGAATCTTTGGTAGCTTCTTTGTTAGAGGATGCATTGGTGTTTTTGTTGTGGTTTTTTTTTTTTTTCAATTCAGTTGTTCAAAGAGGAATGACTTCCCGGTATGTTCAGTAACTTTCCCATATCACTTATCAAATTATTCATAGGGTTATACCACAAGCTTTTCTGGTTCTTAATTTTTGTTTATGCAAAAAAGATTTTGTTCATCCTTCAGTGTTTTTACCAGAATGGCTTCAAGTTCTTTTTGTAGAGCTTTTTGTAGCTAATAAGCCAAGATATTTTTTATCTTAGGAGCATATACTGTTTTATTTCCTGAAGGAGGGGGGAAAAAGTACTATGAAGCTATGTATGGAAAAATATGTAGCTATTAGTTGCCAGCATTCAGGTAGGTTTCTCACCGGAACAGCCATATAATTTTTCTGTGGATTTTCCCAGAGTAGTGCTGTTTGAGTTCTGATTAATGATTGTGGAAAACATGGAAAATTTTCAACAGCTTCTTAGATTAATAAATAAAGCTTTTTTTTCTTTTTCTTCTTCCATAACAATAATGTAAATACAGATGAGTTTAAAGTTGGTGTGAGTAGTTTCGATGGGTATGGTCAAATATTAAGGAAATTTGTTTACCGGTATATTATAGATGGAAATGATACTGCAGATAGACTTCTAGAGTCATAGAATGGCCTAGGCTGAAAACAGCCTCAAAGATCACCTAGTTATAGCCCCCTGCTGTGTGCAGGGTCACCAACCAGCAGACCAGGCTGCCCAGAGCCACATCCAGCCTGGCCTTGAATGCCTCCAGGGATGGGGCATCCACAGCCTCCCTGGGCAACCTGTTACAGTGTGTCACCACCCTCTGTGTGAAAAACATCCTCCTAAGATCTAACCTAAACCTCCCTTGTCTTATTTTAAAACCGTTCTCCCCTTGTCCTATTACGGTTCCATTTGATATTGTTAGCAGTTAAAGCTATTTGTATTGAAACTTGAATAATGAGCAGTAATTAAATTGGAACTCCAAATTGTTTATGTAATTGTGTTCCCTTTGAGGAAAAAGGAAAAAGATGGGTCTCCTGGATGTGAGACCCTAGGGAAGAAGATACTGATGACTAGAGGAACTTGATCTCATGTAGTAAAGTATATAGTTGATTATCTGTATTTTTTATGTGTCAGTAATAGAACAGCTATGTTCTGTATGAATTTTTTTCTTTCTTGATTGATTTTTGGTGCTTGGAATTTTTGTGTTGTTATCCAATCTTTCCTAATACTTTTAATACAAATTACACTTATCTTGTCAAGTGGAGGGGAATATTTTTTAAATGTCATACAAAGAAAGCTGTTTTTAATTAAATAATCTTTTCCAGATGAAGGGAATGAAACAGAGATTCAGCCACAACAAAATAGTCAGCTAATATGGAAACAAGGACGACAGCTGCTAAGACAGTAAGTGTTGAGAAAAGAACTTGAGTAATGAGTGCAAGAAAGAGTATCTGTTAATGAAATATGATGATAGTGATATTTGATTTTTCTGTTAGGTTTTCTTTCAAGAAAAGTTAGTGCGTTGAAATTCATTCATCTTCTGCCCTACTTTACTAAGCTTCTGAAAAATTTTAATACTTCAGAACTTCAGGTGGGGAACCTTACGAAATCAAACAATCTCCTCTGCTTTTCTTTTACTGAGTATAATAGAACAGTCTGCTTGGGAGTACAGTGGCTCATGACACCTTACTTTTTTTTTTTTTCAATTAAAAAGAAAACACAACTCTGTTAAGAGCTATCTAAAATAAATCTCCAGCCTGGGTTGCAGAGGGATATAATTTGTTTTGGTCTACTTTATGTATAGAAATCATTAGGAAGTTTTGACTAAAAGCTTTCTAATTCTTGATTCATCTTAATGAAGCAAATGTCTGTTAATCTACGTCAGCTTTTGAATTCTGCTCCTAGTGAGTTATCCAGTTCCAGAGTATTTGATTGTATTTCTTTGGTGGTAAGTATTTGGTTGTTTGTTGTTTTTTTTTTGTGTGTGTGCCTTGATTACAGCCCTCAATTTACACAGGGGTCTCTTACAAGACCTGTTATCAGGGTCGCCCTGAGCATGTTTTTCCATGTGTAAGCTTCATTTTTCTAAGCTGAAAGCTGGATTCTATGATCCTCAACCAATTAGCAGAATTTTTGATATCTAGTGGGTTTTTTTGTGTTACCAAGGATTACATGAGAGGGGAGGGAGATGGTAAAAACTTCCTAGGGCTTATTGGAATGGGCCTCTTTCCAGTGAATTGTACAAAAGTTAAAATTGTCCAGTTTGTCTATTGGGTGGCTTTTACTCTTTTTTTTTTTTTTTTCCAAGAACCCATATCTCTTCATTTAAGTTGCATAAACATAATTAAAGTAATCTTGACTTGGATTGATTTCAAGTGATTTCAAGTGACTTGGAGTGATTTCAAGGCAAGTCCTTCCCTCCCAGTGTAATTCATAGGTTGTACATTGCCGAATAGAGTTCATTACTGACAGACTCTCTTTTGCATAGACGTCTGGTTTGATTTTCATATAGCCATCAGGCAGTATTCCTCTGCAGATGTATTTATGTAGAAGATATCATTAAATAACTGGAGGAAGATATTTTTGTTGGAAAAGTGCATGTCCTTGATTTGTGACAGCTCTTATTGTAGAATAGCATTTCTGCTCTTCAGAGTCATCCAGATTATTGACTATTTAATTAGCTCAGTATTCCTAAGGAGATAGCTTTATTAACTTTGTTTTGTAGAGGAAGGAACAGAGACAGATCTTTCCAAAGGTAATTCTGTGCACTGATGAAAGTGCCGACTTTAGACCTTGATATTTTCATATAAAATGTCCAAGATTTTTTGCTGCCCAGTCCTTACATGCCAGACAAATTAATATTTTGCAGATAAATTGCAGAGTGAGAAAGACAAGGCACAGATTTTATCAAAACTACTGCATTATAAATAACCATTCTTACTAGTAGCTATAGCTACAGAATTTGGTTTTATTCCTTCTGTTCTCTTTGGATTCTAATGATTCTTGTAGGAACATGTCTCCCACTTCTTGTAAGGCTTCATGTGTAGTTTCCATGTGTTGAGGAATAAAATGGCTATATTGTACATGCAACTGTGGTGATTTTTATAAGCCAGTTGTAAATATTTTAATTGAAAGTGCTTTTCCATCCATTTTAGTAAATGAATGAATAACGTATTGTATAACCTCTGACTGCTAGGCTCTTTGATTTTTTTCCTCAGTGACTGTAGAGGCTGGTACAGCAAGAGACGATCCCTCTGCAGCTGGTACAGGATGATTTATAAGCATGTTTCATTAGCACAGCACCATACTTTGCTAAGCTAAGATGCAGAAGATGAGTTTAGGGAGAAGTTTTCATTTATTGTTTGGAATGAGTAAGATGTGCATGAAGAATTAACGTGAATTCTGTTCCTACAGGTATCTACAAGAAGTGGGTTACACTGACACAATATTGGATGTGAAGTCAAAACAAGTACGAGCTTTATTGGGCCTCTCAAGTGATGCTTCAGAGAAGGAAAACAGAAATCAAGAACCTATGGTAAATGGCACAGAGGGCCAAATTAAAGAAAACGCTATGATTGGGTAAGTGTCATAATGACAGTATTCTCTTTCTTCGTTAAGGCAATTAATGATGTAGAACAAATTTTTGATAACTGAGATTTCAAAAGCCTTTCCCTAACAGAAGATTAGAGTAATTTAAATGAATTTTATCACATTAGGCAGTTAATACGGAAGGAACTTTTAATATTCACATCTTTGAAAACAGCATGTTTGTTAATTTTTCTGGTTGCATGGCAGCACAAAGGCAAATCAAGCCTTTTATATGTAATCAGAGATCAGTGTTGTTTCAAGTTAACAACTTATTGTTGAGAACTTCAGATAGAGGCTTTGCTTTTCTGATGTGTGCTGACATTGATGTGATAATGTATGTGAAACACAGGACGTTTTGATTAGATTTGGAAAAACAAGTTTACTTATTCTACTCTGATTTCTGTAAGGTCATGGTTTTCCCCTAATGGATATACATGTTCAAATGTAATTGAAATGTAACATAATTTATTTATTTTCGTTAAGTCTCTATCACTATGAAAAGTCAGCCGGGGGTAGTAAAAGCTTACGCTTGCTTTTGCTTTTAAGTGTTTTTTTTTTCTAATTATTTTTATTTTACTTTTCTACGTTTTCTTTTCCCCACAAACAGATTTTGTTTGTTGAGGTTTTGTTCATTTTTTTAAAAGGAAAATTAAATATGAAACTTAAATGTAGAGGTTTTCAGAAAGCAATCTGCTTTTTTTCTTGTTTAGGGTACGGTATGTACAAAATTTGAAAAATAAGGGAAATGATGCAAAATTTTGTCTGAACAGTATGTGGGGTTACTGTTCCCAGTGGCTTGTGCTGTCATCAACAAGCACAGCTTACTGCAAAGATTCTCCCTTTTTTCTGTGCTAATTAATGTGGCAGAATTCAAGATCTTTGTATTTTAAAGTCCGATACTGTTACGTGACGTATTTTGTCTTTAAAAAGCATTTGTAAAATTGTATTGTAGCAGATAGCTCCAGCAGTTTCAGGCCAATAAGTTATCTAAGGACAGAAGTTCATTGTTACATAATTAAATTTAATGCTGTGAGGTGGAAAATTTGAATGCATGAGAAACCCTCAAGCTACATAGATGACAAGCTGCGTCGTTTATGTGCGATGGCTTTGTTTTTGAAGAACAGGGAATGCTTGATAAATTACAGTAATGATTTTAGTTCAGTTTCTGATGAAGTCAGTTCTGGCGGAAATGGATAGATAAAGCTCCTGTTCTTATACTCAAAAACAAATTACTGAAATCTATTGGTTTTTTTTTTTAATAGGTAGATATTTATAAGGTAGTTATGTGATAGAGAGAATGATTGGACAGTGGTTTTTAATGTAGAAGTTTTTAATATATTTTTATTTCCTATATATTTCCTCTCTGGGTAGGTAGAATATCAGATTATTTTTTTAACACTAGTAGTGCACCCTGTATCTGAGGATACTCACTGATGCAGAAAACAGTTCTTTCTGTTGTGGCTATGCAAGATTGTCAACTTAAAGGCTGTTCAGGCACATACACTCTAAGACTGCTCTCAGCTCATTTGTAAAGCCTAAGATGGAAGAATGTATTAGAAAGATTAGAGGAGCATTTTGATACATGATGTGAGACTTGACTCCTGGGTTTTAAACTGAAAGAATCTTCAAGTGATCTCATTCACAACAGTCATGTCAGTCCTTATGGGTTATTTTGCATTTGTGGATGTTAGCTGAAAACTTTCTTATGGAAAGGAAAAAGTTGAGATTTTACCAGAAATCCTTGGTGAATTTAAGACTGGCTTTCGTTGCTACGATTCTTCTCTGTAATTCAAGTGCACTTTCTGAACATCTCTTTGAACTTTTAGTGCAGGAGGCATTCTGTGACTTTCTTCCTAGCAGAGGCTGCTGTTACTTAACTGCCATTTCCTCTCATGCTATTAGATACACATTATACCTCACTATTTCTGTGCTATGTGGCACTTTCACTTTCTCTCAGCTGCACTGTCACTTTCCTCAGAAATGCAAAAGTGCAGCTTTATGACATAATGAAAATCAGAAAGGAGGTGAGGTGTTACTCAGCTCATACTTCAGCAGCCTCACTGATTATCAGCATTACTTACTAATTATACTTTTACAGACTGGTTTCTTTCTGAAGAACACTGGTATTTAGTTGGTGACTTGCTCCTGATCCCAACTGGAATCATTACTGGGTGTTCAAAAACTCAGTTCAACATTACTTCTGTCTGTTTACCAGAACTGCAAAAAAATTAAATGGCTCAGCTTCATTGTGGCTTACAGTCTCGAGATAGGAGCACTCTTTAAAGCAATCTCGACAATGCCAGGCTATATAACAGAACGGAGAAAAGCTTGGTTGTTCTTTTAGCAGCCTCTTGCTATTCCTAGTGTGCATATAAATGGAATGAGAATTGGAGTGTCACAGCAAGCTTGTGAGATTGGAAGGGCTGCAGTGAGCGAGTGCACTTCTGTGGTGTTAGAAGAGGAAAGACAGCTGTGGTGAAAGATTGGAAGAACAAAAGGGAAAAAGAAAACAAACCAAAACAAACAGACCCAAAAGCTTAGTGCAATCTCCAGAGGTATAAGGCCACATGTGTTTGTCACCAGTCATTCAAGGACAGGTTGGATGGGGCCCTGGTCTAGTATTGAATGTGGAGGTGGCGCTGCATGTGGCGGAGGGGGTTGGAGATTCATATCCTTGAGGTCCCTTCCAACCCTTGCCATTCTGTGATTCTGTGGGTCAATTGCAAAGTAAAATGCAATAGAATGCAGATGGAGGGTGAGCCATGGCTGCAAGGATACACCTTGTGGAAGAAGGGTTTTCTACCAGCACTATATGCTTCTGAAGCCAATGGAATTTGGCAAATTTTGTGGTTCAAAACATTTAATGAAAATTGAATCAAGTACTTGTTAGTAAGTCTGAGGCTAATGGTTTAGTTTTCTTTTAAATCAGAGTGCTGGGTAAAATGCATGAAAGTCCATCTAACCTAATAAGAAACAGTTGTGTTAAACTGAGAAAATACAGCTCAGAGAACATTGACTTGTTTAGTCTTAGAAGAAATGCATAATATTGTGGGTACAGCTAAGACTGTATTTTAAAGTCTTTCGAAAAAAAAGGCTTATGTGGGAGGACGGATGTGAGAAGTGAAGTTCAAGGAATGAAGGAAGAAAGCTTGTGGAGGAGAAACAATAAAAACCAATCAATAGGAATTTGGAAAGATAGTGGGTAAATGCGATGAAGATAATGTAGCAGAAAGGGGAAAATGGCACAGTGAGGAACTGAATGAAAAATGGATGCTTTGATATGTTGCACGAACAGGAAAATGGAAGGCACGTTAGATTGAGATGTTCTTGAGAATTTCTCTATATAGCAGTGTAAACTGCAGAAAGAACAGATTGGCTAAATTGCCTTCTGTACAACTGAACTCTCATTTGATAAATTCTGTAGAAAGTAAAAAATGATGTTTGATGTTTTCATGCTGCCATCTGGTTACCTCTTTTGAGTGGGGAGATGAGATAACAGAAATGGTGAAACAAATTTTCCTTTTTTATGCTTATTGTGTACTGGTATTCAACCAATACTTTCTTAGTGAAATGAAAGTGGTAGAGGACAAAAAAGAAATGTGTATGAATGCATGAAATTCCAATAGAAGAACAAAAGGGACTTGCTTCTTTACACTGTATGGTTCTAGCATGCTTTCTGTGTAAGCCCATGAAGCTGTGTACAGTGATTGCTACTATTCCTCAGCCTTGTTCAGGAATGTCTCTGATCTACAGTACTTCTGACAGTTAGATACACCCATGCTTTACAATCTTTTTTTTTTTTTTTTTTTTTTTTTAAATTTTGGACATGTCTTTTGACTGCTCTAGGCATAAAGCTCTGTTTGTTTGTTTTTTTTCTCTGGCACCAGGAATCTGTGATCTGTATACTTAATGGTGGTTGTAGGCAGGATGTTCCTCCTCTGCTCAATTCAGTACTTTTTTTGACAGACTTGAATGATTCAAGTCTTGTGTACCAGCACTTGTGTCCCTGATTCAACAGCCAGAGTTCAGATGCTGTGCTCTTGTATTGGTAGTAAGCTGAGCCTTTTTGTGGGAGATGCTTGTGAGAATGTTGGGAATGGTTATGTGAAGGTGATTGCTGGTTATTTCAATATGGCTAAGTTTGCAGTAGTTACTTCAATGCAAATACTTGGGTCAATCATCTTGATTGATAACAGATAATATGTAACTTGAATTCTGTTAATTTTCATTCATTTTAGGAAATTGCCAATCTTGTCCATCATCCCTCATCATCTTGACCACCATACATATCGTAGAGTGTTATAGTTACATCAGAAAACTATTCATACTATTTTTTTTTCTTCTTTTGGTGCAGCAGTGAACTAGCTACTGTTGTTTGAAAGCCTTCTAAACTCATTTCAGTTTCTCTTACAATTAGATCATGTCACCTCATCTTTTATGTGTTACTAGCTGCCACATCTGTGGGCAAATATTTGTATTCTTACATTGCCTATTTATTTGTTAATGTACAGATCCTCATGAAAACTTTAGCAGTCAAGACATCATGTGGATTTTGAGTGCACCCTGGGAGATTTTGATTCCATAAATGAAATGTTAATATGATAACCTGAAATAGATGTAGTCCTGTTTCCACTTATTTCATGGAATTTAAAAGGGCATCTGTTTTCAGTTTCTTCAAATCAGCTCACTTGCTTTACAACAGATAAGTACCACTTGGCATGATTGGACTCAAAATAGTTACTAAAACAATAACTTTATAATAATGGTTGAAATTGTTAACACTCGTGGTGGGAGAAATGGGTGCTTTCCCTCAGCAAACTGAAACATAAATGAAGCTGCCTGCAAATGTCATGTGTAGCCTTAAAAACTTGAGAGTATTTAAGTATCGTTGGCTCACTTATTACCTCATTTTTAACAGCTTTATCTTATTGACTGAAACCTAAACAGTCAGATTTGTTTACCTTCTTGAAGGTCTGTATTTGACTATTATTTGATATGAATGGAAGCAAATATAAAAGATGAATAGAACTGAAAAAGGAACAAGGATATGCCAAGAATACGTTTGTATCTATATGCACACGTGTGTATATGTAAAAACAATATAGATAAATTATCTGAGTTTTTGTTAAGAGTTGTTGACTAGAACTATGTTTAAATAGCCAAAAGAAATTTTTAAAGAAAAGTTGAATAGCATTTCAGCTTCTCTCTGAAACTGATCTGCTGCTCAAATTTTCTGTTGAACTGTGTATGTCTTCCACTGCATATACTTTGCTAAAGCATCAAAGTAACACGTTTGAGAGCAGATCCAAAGATGCTTTCAAATATTAGAAGGAAATATTCTCGAAATCTTATATTTGTAATATACAACTGATCATTCCACCGGAGACTGCCACAAATGTATGTCTTTCTGTACCAGAAGGCCTTAATAACTTTTGCATCTCTAAATTCTATTAACACTAATACATGTAATGAAACTACTGCACATGGGCTGAGGAATGTTGTGTGTTCACTTGCTTATAAAATGGTTTATTTGGGAAAATATTTCACCTTTTAACTACCCAAGGTAATACCTGCCATGAAAAAGATTTCCAAGAAGAGCATATTGAGTTTTTAAAAGAGAAAAAAAAAAATCCCAAATCTGTTTGTGTTATTATAATCGGGTTTCTGTTTGTTTGGTTGGTTGGTTTTTTGTTTTTTGTTTTTTTTTTTCCATTTCTTTCCCATTTATGTTCACCCCAGTCTTGCAGTGACCTAACAGACATTACAGAGATATGTGGTTTAGGCCAGACCTAGCCACTTTTAACAAATGCACTGAAGCAGAAAAAATGATTAGGTAAATTGGGGGATTAAGTGAAGAAAGTAGTTCCTTTCCAATTTTCCTTTCATTGGCACAGATCATTAGGATTAGTCTAAATTGTTATTTTTGGAAGTACCAGGTGAGAGTCATGGTGCAGAAGGAATGGGGAGAAAGAGACAGAAGTTGTACAGGGAGTGAGAAAGAGACCATAAGAGGGGTGGTAAATGGAGAGAGATTTGTTTAACATTACCTCAGTTCTTGAAACGCTGAATTATTATTTATCTTTTAGAAACCTTTTTTATTTGACACAGCATAGTTATCTGACCAGATTGGACAAGACACAAGGTTTTTCTTTTTTCAGTGGCACTTTTTCACAATTCCAATTTGCATCCAAACCATTTTGTAAGTGTTGCTTACTGGTTGTAGCACGTATTGCGCTGGTTCTTGCATCGTGTGGTGTGGATTTGTAAGAAGTTTTAATGGTTGTGACAGACTTTCTAGTCTGTCCAGTGCTGTATGTGTTTTTTTAATTTGGATGGTTATAAGCGTTCACAAGTTTATAAATTATTAGTTTGATATTAGTGTTGATACTATGAGATTTTTTGCACAGTAATCACGATTTCTTAAACTGTTCTCTAAAGACAGCTGTCATAGGAAAATATTTGAATTTGCATGCCGTTATTTACTGTATCCAGTTTGAAAGGACTCCATCAGCCATGTTGAAAAGACTGTATTAGAATGTGAAATATTGACATTCAGTGGGAAATTAATAAAAACAGTGACTTTGTGCTATCGTGTTTTGGTAGTGAGAGAAACAAAACAAAAATGGCTCAAGGAAGAATTCACTTAACAGTTCTTCAGATGCTGGGCCATGATGAGCTTTCTCCTGTACAGGTCCTGGAAACATTTCTCAGCCTCAGCTGAACCCCTGTTATTTAACTTTATACTGTGGTATTCCTTCCTGCTTCTGAATTTGTCAATAAAATCTGTTTTTATTTAAGGCAACTTGTGTACGTTTTGGACTGAAAGCCAATCAAACAAAAATGGAACCGATCCAGCAAGGCTACCTCTCCTTTTTCTGCTGGGGAGTGGATAGGACTGAGGCAATTAGTGGTTTTGTGGCCAGGCACTTTGTGGGAGAAGTTTGTGGCACTCTCCAAGGACATGACCACAGAAACTCCCCAAAGTCATATCAGGAGAGGAAAAAAAAAAATGACAGAAATATAGACAGTGAAGAAAATACATAGCTGTAATCTGGCACTAGTCTGAATTAAACCTGGCTTTCTAGCATGAAACATCAGGGTCTTGTTAGAAGCAGAAAAGGTGTCATCAATGTGCTGTTTAGTAACCTCATGTCTTCACTTTTCATACAAGTTATAGCTTCTACTTTTCCCATAATAAGAGAACAAAATCTGCCAGAGGGTTTATGTTAAGATCCTGAATGTTAAATGTTAGAGCCAGTTCAACACTACAGGTTTTTTTAAAGCTGCTATTATTTCCTTATCAGGGCCAACTGGATTTTACACAAAATGCTTGTTCCGAGCCTTGTGATTGTAGAGAAGAAAGCAAAGAGTTGGCTGCGTGGGCCCAGTGAGATCCTAGCATGCTTTCAGTAACATATGTGGAACATCCACAAATTGTATTTCTTTCATTTCAAGGGAAGACATTATTATTATTTTTAATTTTAAAGAAATGAAGGAGTTGAGACACATCTGTATTATCAAACAGCATGTAAAATATGGGTTAGAGTAAGATTTTCAGGGTGGTCACAATTGCAGAAAATTCTAGATACTTTTTCTGAGGATAAAAGTAGTCAAGTGATTTTAGGTTTATATTGCTCTAATGGAGGTAAGTACTGAAGTTACCAGCCCATATAATAACAAGAATTCTGTTTTTTAAACAGGAAAAAAGGTATCTTATATTTGGGAATCAGAAGTTCCCTGTGTGAGGAATACTCTGCATACTGTCCATCTGTTAGTACTAAGGTGGAGAGTCCTGCAGCATCAATGAGGCTGTGTTTTACATCCTGGCAGTGCTTATTGTGCTTGTTACACTTGTGATGAGCAGTTAGTCCTACTCTACTCACTGGTGCTCAGGCATGAGTAGCAGGTGTTCTCTGCCCAGAGGCTTCCCTGCTTCTTTATGGCCACAGGAGAGAAGAATGTGATGCCCACACAGAGTTAAGCCTGATTAATAGAAAATGCTGTGTTGGTTAAATGAGTTTTAGATCTGGTTAGGAAGTGGTAAGCCAGCTGAGATGAAACATCCAAGAAGACTTGTTCTTCTCCAGCAGCGTTCTTTTAGACAGTGAGACTAAGGAAGAAGGAAAAAGCATCACTTCGAAAGTGACATTCTTCCCTACTTATGTTTTGATTTGGAGCATTCTAGTAAAGAGGAATAGTGCTCTCCAAGTCGCTTTTGTTCTTTCAGTTTCCCTGTATTTGCAGCGTTTCCTGGATCTTGCCATTGTGTTGCCTCGCTAATGCCTGTATAATGGGACAGTTCCCTGCTGGTCCCTGCTCTTCGATCTGCTGTACTGTTATTTTCACCCATTGAATGTTTTTGGTTGGTTGTTTTTTTTCCAAGTATTATGGACTGCAAGAATTCTGGAAGTGTTGAGTTGTGATCATTTTTCTAGAAAGGAATTTAAAGTAATTTATGGTACTGTTGTGTCTCAGAATATATTTTTGCCACTTTTTTTCTGTTGCTTTGTGAGTGACTCCATAACAGAAACCAGCTTAGCAAATGGAGAATAATGAAACAGGCAAGCTTCAAATTGTCATCAAAGGGCAAATTAGTTAAGTCCAGATATTTTCTCTTGTGTATTTTAGAGTGTTTGTAGATGTTTGTGTTGATGGTAATATCTAAAATGATGCCTTAAGTTTAGGTACTACTAAAAAATGAAAGATATCATAGATGAGTCACCGTGAGTCACTGTTGACTAGGTTGTTAAAATATATTAGGGGTATAGTATAGCCAGTCAAACTGTATGAGCTTGAAGCTTCTTTTCTCTGTGGAGCCTTTAAATAATTTAAATATTTTCCCACTTCTGTTTTCTTTTGTTGTTGTTGTCTTACAAACACTTTATTGGAAGTTGTGCTTGAACACAAATAATATTTTTTGTACTGTGCTGACTTTGTACACTTCAGTACTGTACACAAGTTTTGAAATGTATGATTAGCTGTGTATTCCAGTGCATAAGGTGCCTTTTTTTCCATTTGTAAATGGCAATACGCAGTTTAGTGTATATTCTGACTACTTAACTATGTAAAAATTGATATGATAGTTGAATTCTGACAAGTTACTTAACAAAAAGATAAAATCTCTTTTGGTGGTCACTGTCAACTTCACTGTAAGGTTAAATGAGTACAGAAACTAATTTGTGTTTGAATTACTACAAAGGATGTTTGACTCATAAAAACAATTTCTCTCATTTAAAATTTTCTCTTCTATGATTGGTGTTAGTTCATACAGTACTCTGGTATATCTGCAGTTATTACTCAATAACGCTATGTTTTTACATAGTAGATTTTCACATCACCTTATGCACAGGAAAACAAAAAAAAACCAAACCAGAAAGAAATAACAATCAGAGTTAGACATTTTTGTCCGCTAAAAGTTAACTAGGACTCATAAATGCCTAAAAAAACAAGAACTTTTTAAAGTGAAGCACATTACATTTGTGCATTGGAAACAGTAAAATAACAGTCCTATAGGATTTCTTTGAAACTGTATTATTGCTACAAATTAGGTATTATAGATTATACAGATTGAAGCACTATAGTGTGCCCGTGCAGTGATTACTTGAGGAAAAAGAACAGCATTACATAGTGCTTTCAGGTTTGTCAGGGACAAAATACTACAAGAAGCAAGGCAAATTGGAAGCATGTTTGAGATAGTTCTCATCTAAGATAAGGGAAAGAAGAATTAATAAAGTTGGTAAAACCAGTGACCGTGAACATGCACAGCAGTACATCACTGTATATTGTACTCTGTGTGAGTGGAATTTATAGTGGCAAGTGAAGTTGTTACAGGTATTTTCAGTCAATGCAGATGGGTAAAAGAATAGGATGACAAATTGTCTGATGAAGATGCAGACATACTGGAGCTATACAGAAGCCACTTCTGCTAATGATTATCATGTATGCCTAGAAATAATTGAGTGGAGACAGCATAAAGGAGGAATTGTTTTGTTTATCACGCCATATTACACATCGGAGCTTTTGACCTTGAATGTTTCCTGTAATAAGCCTTGGCTAAGTGTTATGAAGAAACTCTGGAATAAAAGGCTGATGGTCAGATAATCAGGTGTTTACACTACAGGGAGTTTACAAGGCCTTACTGTATAGCACTGTTAGTTGATTGAACCTTTTTAAATGGGTCGTAGCAGAAGCAAAATACAGTGTTAGTAAGGCACTTACTGTCAGAAGGGATGACTGTACAAGACAGTTTAGAACTATAATTCTTAAATGAGAGGGAGAGACTTCTATGGTTTCAGTGGTTGTGAAAATCAAGATGACGTACATGTAGTGATGAACTATGCAACTTCAACTGCTGGTTAAAGGTAAGAAAACAACAGCAAAATTTGTCTCCTTTGTAATTTTAAAGTCATAGAAGTACTTTAAAGGGTTTTACTACAGTTCACACTGAATGTATTTTTTCACCACTTTATCTCTGAAAAAGAAGTTCGTCTTCTGTGTAGAAAACATTATACCCCTTAATAATTTTGGAATTGCTTTAATTTTGCATTTATTAGAATTTCATTTAATGGTTACAGTTCTATTTTTTTAATTCTTCCTCTTCAGCTGTTAATATGACAACTCTTTTAGCTCCTGTTCTGGAGACACTCCTTGAGTTTGTGCCAGTGTTGGCAGCCATGATTTCACCCAGTTTTGATTCTTTCCTCTTTTGTTTAGTGTTAACATCTACAGAAGAGTCACTTACATCATTTTATAAGGCAAATTTAGCACAAAAGTTAATGGATGATAGATCTAGAGTTTGTTTCCCACAAGATGGAGAACATCAATGAGCACCAGCAAAGTTTTCCTGTACCCTGGGGTGCATGTGACAACCTGCTTAGTGGAGCTGTAACTTATACCTTGGTTCCTGCAACTTTCTGTGTTGATATATCAGTATTGATAAAGCTTTGGGGTGTGTAACAGCTGGAGAGTGCTTAAAAATGCTTCTAAAATTAAAAATGGAAAAAGCAACAAAAAAAAAAAAACAACCAAACTGTGGAGTGCCTGGTAATTGCAGCTGGATAAAGAATAATGGTTGTAATAAGATGAATTTATGGATAACATTTAGGTTTTTAAGCCACAAATGTTTTTTTCTGTAAATAGTGCATTTTTCCCTGTAGGCTTATTTTAATTTCATGTGTTGTTAGACATCATAAAATAGAACAGACTGGTAAATGCAAAAGTGATGTTGTAATGGTTTCTTTTGACTCATAGTGGTTGTTGTTGTTGTTTAGGAAGCCAGAATTGACTGACTCTGCCTCTCTGCTAGAGACCTTCAAGTTCCTTGAAAATGCAGCTGCAGACTTCAGTGATGAAGAAGATGAGGAGGATATTGAAGGAAGAGAGAAAACAATCATTGATACCGCAACAGTGAGTGGAAAAAATAATTGAAAAAGTTACGAAGAACAGAAAAAGTGAGATTAATGAGATGCCTATATGCAAAGTATATGACTGTGTATGTACACGTGCAAATCATTAATGCATCTTTATGATGGTCTGTCCAAGCATGTGTGCACAGGAGGAGTTCATGCATTCAAGTTAAACTTCGCTATCTGTCTTGCTGGAAGTTTGCAGTGACATATTTTGAACTGCTATTTCATACCAACTAGTACTTTAGATATATGTTCGATGCAGTTTTTAAAGTACCAGATATCTTTTTAAAATTATTACTATTTTTTAACTTTTTTTCAGTGCATTTTATATTTAAAGTGACGTGTAGAATTTTCTGCTTGTAGGGTACAGAACTGAAATACCACTTTTGATTTAAGTGAGTTATTGAAGAAAGAAAAAGTATAACTGGAAAAATTCCAAAATGTGGTTAATAAACTGGTTTGTGTATTCAGTCAAAGCCTGATTCCCTGCCTCGTGGTGTATACTTTGCAACATCATTTGGTCAAAAGTCACTAAATAGATACACGCAAATAATACTCAATTTTATCCTCTTATTTTTGGAATGAATGTTTATTCATTGGATTATGCATCCAAAAATTTAAGAAGACATAACTTACGGTGGATACAATGGATCATTTTTATGATTAATTGTAAGAATGACTGCTTAAAAATACCAGTTATAAAGTTATTTTTAAAGAGAATCTTGTAATTGATGACCTGTGAACTACTGTCTGAAACACCTCTGTAATATAATGTATAACATACTATGTTCACTAAATCTGCCAGGAGTGTTAAGTCTAGTGTTTAGTCTTGTTCTAGGCTGTGAAATTGGTTCATCGTATTCAGAGAAAACAGCCATTCATCCTCATGAACTATGGGATGTTGCCCTAGGTACTGAAGTATCTTCACACTGACTTATAGCAAGGTCCCAAGTCAAAGTACATGATTAATGTAATTTTTCTTTTTCTATAGAAATATTTTTTTCCCTACTTATTTCAAATTTCTTAATTTGCCAGTTAATCAAATAACTTTAAGGCAGCTAGTTCATTTTGAGTATTGAAGGAAAAGTAAATTTATTTCAAGAAGCATACTGTGAGGTCTTTTGTTAAAACATGTATATTTTTTTTTTTCCCATTACCAAATTTGCTTTAGAATTAGATTAGGAAAATGCAGTTTAAGCATGGAAGTACTGTGTATAAATATCTGAAATGTCTAAAGACATATCAGATGAAATGATTTTTGCCAAACCTAAGCAAATTAGCACTTTCCTTAGGTATTTTTCTAGGCTAAGCTTTTGGTCCAATTAGTAGAGTGATTTCTGAGGTGAGTTAGGTTATTTTTAGAATAGTTGAGACAATTTGGCTTTGCTTATGTTCTTCCTATGGCATTGTGTTGGGGTTTTTTGTTCTGTGTGTATTTAGGTTGTTGTTTTTTTTTTTTTATCTCTATCAAAAGAAGATTTGTACTTTTCTGGTATTAAAAAGACTGATAATCATATACATCAATGTAGATTCATTATCAAGTGATTGAATATTGATGGTTACACGAAGTAATTGTACAGATGATTTTCATTTTTACTTTGAAATTTGAAGGAAATCTTTATGTTAATTTAAGGTTTATTAGTGCTTTCTTCCTGCTTCTTAAACATCCTCTTACAATTTTGTATTGTACTGTATTACAATTTTGTTGAAAACAGTACTGCTAGATATAAACATCATGTTATTTAATTCAGTTTTTTCTTTCCTTCCTCGTATTTCAGATTGTAAGGAAAAGAGTGCTGTCTGACAGTAGTGAAGACAGAGATACAGAAGAAGCTTTGAAAGAATTTGACTTTTTGGTTACCTCAGATGAAGGTGATGGGGAATCGAGAAGTTCAGGAGATGGAACAGACTGGGGTAAGGAAACGTAATGGAATGTATCAGGAGAAAGAAAATGCACTAAGAGTATGTTCTGATTGGTTGATTATGGTCTCTGTCATAATGGGAGGACCTTTTTTATATTTGTATGTTATGTTTGTATGTTATTGTTATGTTCATTGCCAGATTGAGATTCTTGTGATATGATATTCTCATTTTTGTTTATACTGCTTTTATGTGAGGGTTTGTGGAAGTTTTTGCTTCCAGTGTGTCTGTTCTTTTTTTAGTAACAGGGCAAATAGAACTTCAGTTCCATGAGTGGAATCTCTGTGATTTTTCTAGTGCCACTTTCTAATGAGGGACTCTGATACAGATGTATTTTACAATTTCAAACATTCTTTGCTGTCTTCAACTTTGACACGGAAAGTAATGCATTTCAAAGAACTGAACTAGTTGAATACAATTACATATTATCAATGTGGAAAAAATGATTCATTCTGTTTCTCAAATTTTCTGTTACAAGTTATTAAAAGTGTGTAAGTTCAAGCCCCCCAGTCACCAAGTGAAATTTCACAAACTGTTCTCTATATTCTTGAAGTTCATGTCCTGCAGCCAAAAATGGCAGGATCCACTTTATCTTGCAATAATTATTCCACATAAATGCTCTGCACAGGGAAGAGAAGGAGGAAGAGAACTGACTGAATGTTTTTATGAGTGGTTGTTTCCTCCTTAAGCTTCTCTGTAAAGTTTTACACATTAATGGAGACAGATTGGAACTGTGGAAGATGAATGGGAGATAATTAATCTTTATAATGGTACTGAAACATTGATGGAAACCGACCATGGCAGCAGTGGCTCTCACATGAGCTAACAATTCTGAGATACAGTATTTCAGTGAAGTTACGAGCTTGTAGTTGGACTCCAAATTTCTATATTATTACAAATACAGTGATTACAAATTATTAGCTCAATAGTAGGTAGCCTCTTTGCTGAGAGAGTACCTCTCAATGTTTTTAGATACAAAAGTCAGCATTCTGATCACCAAGCAAATTTAGAGATGTTGCCCTTTTTTATCATAAATTGTTTGAAGTTGTTCTGATATTTCTTCTCTCCAAAGTTGAAGATCTGTCTATCCACTTATGCTTGAAAAGTGCACCTACTGCTTATGTCACTGAAAAGCTAGTGTGCCAACAGGAGCTTTTTTGTTCTCAGATTCACACCTTGAGTTTCTTTTTACTTTCATTGATGACAGATGAGTAAAAAAAAAATGAGCAAATGTCTAACATTAAAAATAAATTGTTGTCAGAAATAGTTCAATCTCTAGAAATGGTAGGGGATTTTCTTTGAGTTACAGCCCTTCGGGTTTTTCAGTTATTTTTATTTCATAGTCTGTGTGTCTCATAATAATGGCATGTAAGAATAAGCTTCTTCAAGGAGCTGCCTTTACGGATCACTGGTGTTAATTTTGCAAAAGAAACTGTTAAAATATGGCATAAAGCACCAATATTGTGTATTGAGCAATACTGTGTATAGAAGCAACATAGAAAGTCCTTGCTTCATTTTTGATCCTAAACATTGCCAGTCAATTACAGTAATCTGTAAAATGTGTCCTTAGCTTCTCAGGAGCAGTCAGCTGACTTTTAAATTAAGCACGTTATAGCACTTGCACAGTAGTTCAAGATCTGCTTGTAAAGTTGAACAGAACCTGTAGACATGTAGGAAGTATCTGGGGACAGTCTGTAGGAAATTATTTTTCTAAATAATTCCCTAGAAAAAGCAATTTGAAAGAGGTCTTTTTTAAAAAATTTTATTCATTAGATATATTGAAATGTTTCTGTAGCTTTTTCTAAGACTAATAACTCAGGCTGTCTCCTGTTGGTGAAATTTCATAGGTTCTTCAGGGCTTTTTATTCAGTGCTTGGTGATGTGTTTACTATGTTCCACAAAAATTTAGATGGGCTGCTGCTTTGTGTAAATGACAACATACCACAGAGACAATGAAATGAATACTTGAAACACAGTGACACAAAATCTGAGTTGTAAAGTTACGACAAACATAGCTTTAGCATAACTCTTCTTTTCATGCATAATAGTTCTTTCTTTGGGGGAAAGAAAAGCTGATGTATTGTAAAGTAAATGTTGCTTACATTTTATGAACAGCTGTGTATCTAGTTAAGGAAATTAGACATGTGAAATTTTAAAATCTCAATTTCTTGTAAAGAAAACGGAGCAAATAAAAGTGGAATGGGAGTAGCAGTTTCGTAGCTTTCATGAGCTCGGTACTATTTCTGTCTGTTTGAAATAAGGCAAGTACCAATACCAGCTGTTACCTCCTTCAGTTGGAGATCACTTGGTGACATGACTGAAAAAGGATGTTTCATTTGTTTCACTTTGTTTAGAAAAGGAAGACCAATGTCTCATGCCTGAAGCCTGGAATGTCGACCAGGGAGTAATAACCAAACTCAAGGAACAATACAAAAAGGAGCGCAAGGGGAAAAAGGGGGTGAAGAGTAAGTGGAAAACATTGCACTTTAAAATCATAAATCCTACATCTTTCACACCCTTAATTCTATCTCTCTCTCAATGTTTTCCTAAAATTACTTACTCTCTTACTTTGCTGCTCCTGACTGCTTTCCTGTTCACCAGTTCCCAGGGGTTGAAATTAATGATAGTCAATCAAGTTACTGATAAGTAGTTGGATTAGATAGTTTCTTCCAAACGGGCGCTGGATTAATTAAAAATTCTTGCAGAAATGTAAATTATAAAATGCATTGTTTTAGTACTTCACACTTCAATATAGAAAATTTCATAACCCTTTCTTAGCTGAAAACATTCCAGTTTCACAGGGAGAATTGAAGTCTAGTATGCAAATTGAACAGCCATATAGAACTGTCTGGAGTATCGTGTTAGATGACAGAGGAAAAAACAGGTTAATTTCTACCCCTGTTTATACTTAACATTCACGACATGAAAGTCATGCTGTCATCATAATTTGTTCTGCAGGGCTCGAAATAGGAAGCAATTCTAACCATCCATTTATTTGTAAATCATGGGATTTATTGACTTGCTTTTGTTGGACTAATATTTAAAAACGTTGGATTCTTTTATCCAAACAAAAAACTGTGATCAGTATCTGAAATACAGTTTCTAGCCCTGTATTATAATTATTTGGTTTCCTTTCTTGAAATGCAAATCCGTTTTGTAAAGCAATGTTTTTCTGAACTAAGAGTTGAAACATTTTGATCTCAATGAAGTGTTTAAAATATTTTTTTTTTGTATTTGTAGCTTTATTTCAAAAATCTAACCATACTGAGAATTCATGTGCAAATGATGTAAATTAGTAGCACTGCATGTAGTCCAGTAAGAAATGAGAGTGGTTTCTCTCTTTGTGGAAAGATGCTTATTAATTCCAGTGATACTTTCACTTCCAAGAAGATATGCACAACGATACAAAAGGTGTCAGATCCTCATATCACTGTTCGAGGCTGATTGGTGTTAGATTTTGTATTGATGTGATGAGCTACTTTTTGCTCTGCAGTTGGTTATGTTGCTGAAATAGATCAATCTTAATCAAATACACAGAATAAACTTTTTAAAGTTAATCTTCAAATTTCTCAGATATTTTTGTCATCTTTGGAATCATTTAAGTTACTGGAATTTGCAACTCAGTAAGTAGTTGAGTTGAACAACCAAAGTGCTTGTGATTCATAAAATTGATTTAAAATTTCCTTGTGGTTAAGATTTTCAGTAAAATTGGTATTTTTAACTTGTCTGTTGTTTTTAAAATACACAGATGTGTTCTATTATGTCAGGGTGGCTAGTTGTAGGGTTAAGCTAGCATAAGTGATTTCCTGAAATAATTGAAGTTATTTTCTTTAACAACTATTAAATACTATTTCTTTTTGGTAGCAAAACTGAAATTTAACTACATATAGATGTAGATATTACTGAAAATTGTTCTGTATGTTTATGAAAAAAATTTCTGATGTATGGCAGTGCTTGGTCAACCAGTGTTCCTTCATAAAGAAAACTACTCAGTACATTTATAGTATCTTTTGGATTGATTTAATTGCTTTGATCTTGGGAGACTATGGGCAAGCCATAGGTAGATAGGCATCAATGCAGAAAAACGTGGTGAAGAATGCACGGAAGGAAGTGTGGGGAAGAAGAAGGGACTAAATATCTTGACATTAAATTATGAAACAAAACAAAACTAAAAAAATCTTGTTACTATAGCTTCATCACAAAACATGTTTAGATGATGAACTACTACCAAGTATAATATTGTTGTATTGTAGATCAAATACTGTAGTAAAGCAATCTTGCAAAATCCTGCTTACTGTTACCTCAATCAAATAATGTCTTTGTGACTAATGAGTTAAGCACAATTTAGTCAATTAACTATCATTATGGTTAGGGTGGACAAAGTGGCGTTTGCAATTACATTAGTAAACCTATGATTTTGCAAGGCTGTAGTAAACGCTCCTGTGGAGTAATAAAAGCATAAATATATTAAAGTACACTTCTGTGTTAAAGCTGCTTGAAAATAGCTGTATTGTTACTGGTCTAGGAAAAAAACATAATGCTATGGGTAAGACATTTTCCCATTCTTAATTAAACTTACAACAGGAAAAACTGCCGAAGATATGTTTCAACCTCAATCCTATATAAAACAGTCAAAACAGGGATGTGGGAAAATGATGGAGCAAAGCACAGGTAAGTGTCAAGAAGGGCATGGCTCTTCACCATATACAGCTTCAGGAAGTAGGCCAATGAATCCGGTTGTATTTATATTTTAATGTAGTTATATTCCTTTAGATGATATAGTTCCACAGTCCTACACTACTGCACAAACAAATTGAAAATGATCATCTTATGATAAGAATATGCTGCACAAAGAACCTGATGCACAAATACTGAAATATTCACAAATGCTATCAATTGTTTTCGAAAAGTAAATAATATAATCACTGTTGCTGTGATTCAGTTGGAGGCATTCTTCATCATTCCATGCAGTTGGCAGTGTGAATGTATAAATGTGGGGAAAGTTGTGCATTCACAATTCTTGGTTGCTTCTACCACTTTCTTTTCAATAAATTCATTTCACGCTGGATAATTCGATATTACTGCAAATAGGTGCTCATTTTTCTTGTGTGTGTCATAACATTTTAATGCAAGGTGGGATTCTTTGTTGCATGTGCTGCTACGCTGTATCTGATATTATAATAAGTAATGCTGTTACAAATTATCCATAAACTATCTTTTGTTTGTTTGTTTGTTTTCTGGTTAGGGCCCAACAGGTCAAAGCTGCAAGATATGCTTGCAAACTTGAGAGATGTTGATGATCTCCCTTCATTACAGCCATCTGTTGCACCTTCTTCTAGACCCAGTAGCTCAAGGCTGATTGAACATGAGATAAACAGGACAGATGAAGGTAAATATTAAAAACGTGCGTACACTTTTGTGAAGGGTAGATGTTTATAGTTACTTTTGCTTAAAGAGTATCCTCCAGGATGTTCCAAGCACTTCACAAATACTGATGCAGTATTATGAGTTCTGTCTAAATGCAGTAATGCAGTCCTTCTCCTCCAGTTATTAGGAAGGTAAAGGCACCAACCTAAGTAAAACTCTGGTTGAATATTTTCAACGTGGTGGAAAAACTTACTTGGCATTTGGTGGCTTGTAACATGAGGTCCTTAAGTTACTTGCTTGTTGGAAAGCCATTCATCTTTGCAGGATCGCATGTGATTTCCTTTATTAATATTGCTTCTGTAAGTTGCTAAATCAAGTATTTGAATCAACATTTGAACTGCTGCAATACACACCATTAATATATCAGGATATATAAACTTGTAAAAGATCATATCATGCTATTTATTTAGATGGCAAATATGTATTTAGACAAATGAGAAAGACACAGTGTTGGCTTTGCAGTCTTACAGTGAGTGTGAAAATGTAAGTTGTCCAAATTATAATTAAGATGCATAAAGAGCTCTGGTGTATGGCATAGTTACTGAAGATCTCAGTAGTTCTATTTCCTACATGCTTTGTGATTTTCTTTATGAAAGAAGAGGGTAACTTAGCAACACTTGGAGAAGTGTAAGAATTTTTTGTTGAATGTTTCCTTTCTAACTTTCCTTACATGTACTGAGAGCCATATTAGTAAAACTCTATTCTCATTTCCTTTCAGGATTGTGTTTTTAATTCAGAGACTCAGGGTGTGATGAAAACAAAAGAGGACAGTTGACTGTTATTAGTCTGAATTTGGTGTTGCAAGCTACTAGTTGCATATTTGTTTGTAAATTGGAGGCCTATTGATATTTTTGGCATATACTTGTTTGTTTTTTTTTAAATTCTAGTGGCTTTCCAAATTTGACATTCTGTATGCATTGGGTACTGAGTGGAGTATAACACTGTAGAGAGAATGAAGACAACAAAAGTTTAGACTTAAGGGTGATGAAGAGGTGCTTGTAATTAAAAGGTAATACCTAAGAGACTTAATCAAACAGCAGAGCTGAAGGGCTTTTATTTTTTTCAAAGGTCATAGAAAGCAAACAGGATACTTCTTAGAAGTATGGAGTGGAATGGAAAGATCAGGAAGATTGAGTTAGTTATGCTGAATGGTCTGGAGAGGAATTGAATAGCGTCTGTACCCAGTGCCTTCAGACAAGGGGGAAGCAGCCTGAATGAATCAGACTGTTCACTGTAAACCATAGTGTTTGTTCATTCTGTGTTACTTTTGCATTACATAAGGGTGAATGGTAGCATAGTCTTTCTGAAGTTTATGTTCAGAGGATGCAATTTATTGGTACGTACAGTGATCCTCTTACATTTTTTTGCACTCAGCTACTTAGTATTTTGAAAGTAGAAAATATACTTTTATAAATCAGCATTGCATATGCTTGTGTTTCAGGGTTTGTTTTGTGTTTGTTGTTTTTTTTGTTTGTTTTTTTTCTTGCAGTGGAAGCTTTAACATTCCCTCCTTCTTCAGGGAAATCTTTCATTATGGGAACAGATGAAACCCTTGAAAATGAGCTGGGTCTTGGAGAGCTGGCTGGCCTCACAGTGGCCAATGAGGCAGATTCGCTGGCTTATGATGTAAGTGGTTGTTAAAGGGAGCTCAATGTCTTCTTGCCTCTACTTGATGAAGGCATATGCAAGTTATATGTGTGTAGATTCTGCAGCAAACCTTTTCCTGTTAAAATTATGCTGCCAAAGGATGTCACAAATTTTCCTTTGAAATATCTTTGTCTCGTATGCAGCAGATTTCATTCTTGCCATGCAAGCCCTTTTTTACATGCATTACATACTTAATATTATTAAGTTTACACACATTTTTGCAGTGATGCTGTAGAGATATGCAGGTTTCTGAGCACGACTCTTCAGGAATCATCAGAGCTTCAATGAAATAAGATTCAGTGTCTCACATCATCTCCTAATCTGCACTCAGTTTTTTTGTTAACCTTTCCTAACTTTCTCTCCAAAAATATAGCAAATTGATGTACAAATTTCATTTTTTTCCCAGTTAAACTTAATTAGATTCTGATTTTATATATTCAGAAGATGTGATATGCATGGAAGCATAATGTTGACTTCATTGATCAAGTGTGCATATAACTTGTTTCTACATCTTGAGTTAAGAGCTTTTGTTTATGGAATCTAGCATTTCTTTATCTATTGCATCCTATCATGCCTGACTGGGTGTATTTATTTCTATTTGTTCACTTGTTAAATCCTATGCGAGGTCCAGTTATCAGGAATTCATAGTCATGCTTACCTCACCCCTTATCTTTTCCAGTGTTGACAGTTGAAAAAAAAAAATGTTTGCAAAGCTCTTCGCTCTTGTTGCTTTATTGAAGCAAAATGAATGATTAGTTTTCCCTTTTGATTTTCCTTGGAAGCATAGCTTACAAATAATATAATCTGCTTTTATTTTGGATCACTTCTCATCTTCTGTCAGATGCCAATTGAGAATGAGGTAGGATTTAGTAGAATTACTAGAAATGTAGTAGGTTTTATAGAGTCACTTCTATATTACACAGGCAGTGAAGTTTAAATGTTTTGTGTGAATCAGTCTTTAAATGTATTTTTCTCTCAAGAGCTGCAGTTTCCTCTTTTCAGACTCTGTTTTCTCAGTGTTGTGTTTACTTGATTATTTTCTTTCAAAACATAGCAGTAGTACCCCACTTCATTTTATTGTTTAGGTTTTTCAAACACTGCTTTGACTGGCTTTAAATAAAAGAATGGCTTTCAATTAGTAGTAGATTATTTTAATATATTACTTAAATGAGAAAATATTTCTTTGTTGCATAACTTCATAACAGAATGAGTTCTATGTAAGAGCATCTAAACTACAGAATTACTACATTTAATATACTGATAACACATTGTGTAGTAAACTGGAGGTTTTAGGCTTTGCAGCAGGTTCTTGCTTGTTTGCCTTCAACTTTCTGCATCAGACATATTTGTAATCCTATCTGCAAACCACAGCTATTTCTGGCATGTTCAAGTTGTATGCATTGTGTAGTTAGACACAGACATAACAATTAAAAGCAAAACCAAGTCAGGTGGTAATTATGGAGTGGACTCCTCCTCTCTCCTCCCTATCAACTGTGCTTTTTAAATCTCAGGCTACCTCACTGTTGTATTTTAGTGGGAAGAGAGACAAGGAGGCCAGCTGTCCTGTTAGTAACTGACCTTCTTGGAGCTCTTGGAAGTGAATGAAGAGGGAGTGATGATGGGGTGGCCATACAGACAGCACATCAGGACTAGGATCTGTCTCCACCTCTGCTGCTGATCTCCTGAGTGAAACTGTCCCCAGTCTACTTCACAATATATAAGCTAATTATAGAGTCACAGAGTGGTTTGGGTTGGAAGGCACCTTTAAGTTTAAGATCATCTAGTTCCAACCTCCCTGCTAGTACAGGCAGAGACGCTTCCCTGTAGACCGGGTTCCTCAAAGTTCCGTCCAGCCTGGTCTTGAATGCTACCAGGGAGAGGACATCCACAAACTCCCTGGGCAACCTGTTCCAGTGTCTCACCACACTCACAGTAAAGAATTCTTCCTAGTATCTCGTCCAAATCTACCCTCTTCCTGTTTAAAACCATTTCCCCTCATCCTGTTGCTACGTGACATTATCAAAAGTCCCTCCTCAGCTTTCCGATGGGCCATTTCCTGTATTGGAAGGCAGCTATATGGCCCTTCTGGAGTCTTCTCTTATCCAAGCTGATGAGCCTTGTATCTCAGCCTGTCCTTGTAGGGGAGGTGCACCAGCCTTCTGATCATCTTTGTGGCCCTCCTGCGGATCCACTCCAACAGCTGTATTGCACTCTTTTGAAAGAACACCTCTGAATGAGAAACAAACTGTGAATGCTATTGTCAGTACTGGCGTGGTCTTGTTAGGCAATCTGAAGCGTTTATGGATTAGACACAGGACCTGTGTATCTGGTATGGCACCTAGAGGCCGGATTCAGTTTCTTCCATTGCCTTAATAGGCACTAGATGCTTATCTTCAGGCAGATAAATTCTGCTATAGTTATCTGTGGATACTATGTATGTGTTGTACCCTTTTTACTGAGACTTTCTTGGCTAATCTCCAGAAAACCTGACAGTGCTGCTAACTTTGCAGTCCTGCCCCATCCTTGCACCAGCTCCAGTATTTGTCTGTTCCCTCACTGAGCCAGCTGAGCTCAGTAGACTGGCAAAGAAACTGAGCAGTCTCAGTGAACAGACAGTACATAATTACTAAGAAATACAATGAGACTGAACCCACTTTTTGCTATGCCTCCTTACTTGTTTAAAATCTGTAGATCCTCCTCAATGAAGCTTAGTTAATAAATCCAAAAATAACATTAAAAATAAAAACAAAGCAACCTATTTTTTGTTCACATTCTAGAATAAAATGTAGATTTTCAAAGTGTCTCATGATAATTATTTCTTTATGGAAGTTGATGACATCTAATTATTTGAGATTATCCATAGCTTTCAATATAATGAAATTATTTGTATCTTAAGCATGATTGTTTATGTCAATGTTTTACTAATGGATTGTTTGCAGTGATTATAGCAGGGCAAATTTAACTGTGGCAGTCTTGGTTGACAAAGTCATAGAAGTCCATGTGGCATTTTACATAGTCTGCTCAGAGGAACAATGTTGAAGTAACTGTTTATTTTTTAAGGCTTTCTTACTGGATCTATGTAAAATGCATTCATTGCCAAGTACTTATCTCTGTGTATATAATATCTTAGTGCTTGCCAGTTACATTCTTAGTATGTAGCCAAGACTTTTTTGCCTTTTTTTTTATTGTTTTCTGGCAAGATCATCTTGTCATGTATTATCACAGAACTTGTATTGCCTAAAGTAAATATGTTAGATTGTTTTCCTTTCTGCACTGCTAGACAGCTGTCCATTTCTGTTAGATCTTTACTTGATAGATAACATGTCAGTGATACTTCAGATATTCAGGCACAGCGGTTTGCTTGATTCAAGCCCAGTGTTAATGAATGAGCCAATAGGTACGTCAACTTTCAAATACCAAAATTTATAGCAGTATTAATCAGAAAGGTGCTTTGAAATTGTGCAGCCTAGTAGACATGTGGACTTCAGATTTGCACAGAATGCATTGCTGCAGAGTTAGACTTGTTGCCTTTGCAGAGTATCTCTATCTTCATACTCATTTTGAGTGGTCTGATGAGCTTTAAGTGGATTGTTACTCGAGAACAAGTTATTATGAAAAATTAGTTAATTCTGAAAATGGCAAACTAAAGCTCTGATATCCTTTCCTTGTATTTTCCAGACTAATTACAAATGTCCCTTTTTGATTATTATTTTTAGATAGGAAACAATACGGATGCACTGAGAAAGACTTGGAACCCCAAATTCACATTAAGAAGCCACTTTGACGGAATAAGAGGTTTAGCTTTTCACCCAGTTGAGCCTGTGCTAATAACAGCTTCAGAGGACCATACATTAAAAATGTGGAATTTACAAAAAACAGCCCCAGCAAAAAAGTAAGATCTTTTTTTGCTTTACTTCTTTAAAGCATTATATTTATCTAAATAAAATTGTAGGTACGGCTTCATCTGGTAGTCCTTGGGAGTCAATGGGAATTGTCCTTTAGGTACAAAAAGAAACTCTTAGAGAATTATGGAGACTTTTAAAGTGTATGAGAAGAAATCTGTGCATGCAAAAATAAAAACTGTTCTCTTTTTTTGAATGTACGTATTTTGTGCGTAGACTAAAATGGGAAACTAATTTATTAGTAAAAATATTTGTCTGCAACCTCCTGGTGCGCTTGAATCTGTATATAAATATATAAACATACATGCGCATATGTAAAAAGTAAATGTATACTCATGTGCATGTATATATATATACATGTAAACATTGACAGCAATGTTGCTAGGCTTATGTGTACAATGTTTTCTTTGTATTGCAAGGGACGTGAGGAAACGAATAAATTTGTAATAAGGTTCACATAGTGAAGGGTGTGCATCATGCCTTTTATGAAGACTGGACAATGCCTGTGGTAGTCCTGAAGTCTGTATTTTAAAAAAAAAAAAAAAAGAAAAGCAAATAAAACCCCAACACCTGACTTGTGAAGTCCTGAGCAGCAGTTTAAGTGATTTGTAACTGTTAGAGCTTTGGTATAAAAGCAAGGTGTTACAAGCTCTCCTCCCTGGGCGGGGATTTGAAACAAGGAAATATTCCATCTGATACTGATAGCGCTCTACTCCTTTCAAACCACTGATGTACCTGCTGCTTTGATTGGTGTGTGAGACTTCCTGAGCTTTCTCACCTTGAAGGTCTATAAATCACACAGAATCACAGAATCACAGAATCATCTGGGTTGGAAGGGACCTCAAGGATCATGTAGTTCCAACCCCCCTGCCTAGCAGGGCCACCAAACATACACATTCAGATCGGGTTGCCCAGGACCCCATCCAACCTGGCCTTGAACACGTCCAAGGACGGGGCATCCACAACCTCCCTGGGCAGCCTGTTCCAGGGCCTAACTACTCTCCTTATGAAGAACTTCCCCCTAACATCCAACCTAAATCTTTCCTCCTTCAACTTGGATCCATTTCCCCTAGTCCTGCTGTTGTCAGCCCTTCTGAAGAGTTTACTCCCCTCCTGGGTGTAGGTTCCCTTCAGGTATTGATAGGCTGCAATGAGGTCACCCCGCAGCCTTCTCTTCTCCAGGCTGAACAAGCCCAATTCCCTCAGCCTGTCCTCATAGGGGAGGTGCTCCAGCCTCCTGATCATCTTAGTCGCCCTCCTCTGGACCCTTTCCAAGATCTCTATGTCTTTCTTGTACTGGGGGCTCCACACCTGGACACAGTACTCCAGGTGGGGCCTCACAAGAGCCGAGTAGAGAGGGACAATTACCTCCCTCTCCCTGCTGACCACCCCTCTCCTGATGGAGCCCAGGATCCCATTTGCCTTTCGAGCTGCCAGAGCGCACTGCTGGCTCATGTTCAGTCTCTCGTCCATCAGGACCCCGAGGTCCTTCTCTGCCGAGCTGCTCTCAAGGACCACTCCTCCCAGCCTGTACGGGTGCCTGGGGTTCTTCCGGCCCAAATGCAAAACCTTGCACTTTGCCGTGTTGAACCTCATTAGGTTCACCCGAGCCCAGCCCTCAAGCCTGTCGAGGTCCCTCTGAATGGCATCCCTTCCTTCCACCGTATCAACCGCACCACTCAGCTTGGTGTCGTCAGCAAACTTGCTGAGGGTGCACTCAATTCCCTCATCGATGTCATTAATAAAGATGTTAAATCAGACAAGCAAGGGAAAATCCTATTGTATTTTGAAAGAATGGAAAGAATTACTAGATATACAATTTCTTATTTTGACATGATTTTTTGTAGCAGAGATTTCAAAAGTGGTAGCGGTGATTTTTAAGAACTTATTAATTCTGGCACATTTTTTGTAAAGCATAATGTAAGGTCATCTGTGTGTTAACATTTCCTTGTACTTCATTTAGGAGTGCTTCTCTTGATGTAGAGCCAATATATACCTTCAGAGCACACAGGTGAGTATTTGATAAGAACGCTGTCTTATTTGAGAAACACAAGATCTTTAAACAGACACAAAAATTTTTAAAGCAATTTTAAAGCGCTATGTCACCTAATGGTTCCATGCAGTGCTTTTATTCCCATTTTATTTAAAATGCCTACTTATTTTCATCTGTTTTTGTCTGGCGCTGGGTACACTACCATTTTTAAATGGCTACAAATTATGCAGTTCACATTCAACTAGGTATTCCATTCGTTACAGCTCTTGCCTTTTTGCCAGATATGTGTATATGTAGAATGAAGCTATGTCCAATGAATTAAAATCTACTGAATGGTTTTCATGGAAAAATTTTCGATTTTTAAAAAGGGGAAAAAATGAAAAAATGAGATAAAAATGAAAATAATAAAACTTATCATCTTCAAAATGTGAAATGTCTAAATTGTTCTGACTGTAGTTAAATTACCAAATATTGCTGAGATGCTATTTAGGAAGTAATGTAGCCTATGATCTGAGAATGCAGAATTTTCATTGCAGCCAATGCAATGAATTAATTGTATTTAACAGGAAAATTTGAAGAATCATTTGACAGTTTTTATCATTTAATGAAAATGTTAATAGTTAACTTTTGGGAATGTGGTTTCTTCCAGTGGACCAGTGCTTTGTGTGGTGATGAGCAGTAATGGTGAGCAGTGTTATAGTGGGGGAACTGATGGCCTCATCCATGGCTGGAATACAACAAATCCAAACATCGACCCCTACGACTCTTATGGTACATAGTTGTCAGATACCAACAAAAGGATACATTTAGTGACATTAATGTTATGTAGCTAAAATAGTATAATTTGTAGGTAGTATTTCTTGGAAAAATTAAGAGAAAATTGAACATTTGCTCCAGTTAAAATAAATTTTTGTTTTAATATTGATGTTGATTGATGAGAAGATGGAATTTTTCAACTTCTTAAAAAGAGCCTTGATCTCATTACAGTTCTGGCAAACAGCTAGGTTGAAAAAGTACAGGACTAAACCTGATACTAACAAGGACAGGAAATGTATATATAAACATTCTTTGACAAATCTATGCTGTTGAGATAAAGAGGTTGTAGAGTCTGAGACCAAAGCTGTTAATATTATATTCAAACTGATAAAATTGCATATTTCAGTAATGTTTATGAGCTATAAACAGGCCTCAGCCTTGCGTCTGTTTTAAATGTTCTTCACATCTCATAGCATCAGATACAATTGGCTTCAAGGCTGTCTTATGAAAAAAGACTGACATATACCATTAGTGGCTCTTTGAGAGTGAGTTTTATTTTAAAATCAAAATCTGTTTTATTATCTTTAATACCATTTCTTCTGCTGAAACTTTATTATTAAGTTTTTTTACAAACTGGGAATTAATTATAAACTGGGAAACTGAATGCCACTTGTGCTGATGAAATTAAAGAATAATAGAATAATTTACACTGTTGCACTGATAAGACCAGCTTGGCTGTTTTTGTTTTGTTTTTTTTACGGACTAGCTTGTTAAGGCTACTCCATAAGCACAGAGCAAGATAAAACTATTCACTTAATTCAGTTTTTGTTTTGAAATGTGGTTTGTTTGTCTTTTGTTCACAGATCCTTCTGTTCTAAGAGGTGCTTTTGTAGGCCATACTGATGCAGTGTGGGGTCTGGTTTACAGTGGCACACACCAGCGTTTGCTGTCCTGTTCTGCAGACGGCACTGTACGTTTGTGGAAAGCTACAGAAGTTGCTCCAGCTCTCAATGTATTTAATGATAATCAAGGTACGGAATTTTAAGTTCATTAGCATAACTGTTCAGACCACCATAATCTTGGCTACTGAGTAGATATCTTTCTTGTTTGTTTCTTGGATTTATACTGTTATGATTGCTTAGAAGAGTAGTGAATTTTGGATTCTGACACCAGCCAATATTGATACCTACACACAGGGGGACAGTCACACATATCTGAAAACTAGGTGTTGCAGGTTATTTGGGATGCGTTTGGAGAGACCTGGACAGACTTGAGAGGAAGGCCTGTATGAACTTCATGAAGTTCAACAAGGCCAAGTGCAAGGTGCTTCACCTGGCTACCCAGAAGGCCAACTGTATCCTGGGCTGCATCAAAAGAGGACCAGCAGGATGGGGGAGGTGATTGTCCCTCTCCGCTCTGCTCCTGTGAGATTCCACTCACAGTTCTACATTCAGCTCTGTGGCCCCCAGCATTGAGAAGGACATGGATCAGTTGGATCATCTACAAGGATGATCATAGGGCTGTGGAGCAACTTTTCTAGGAAGACAGGCTGAAATAGTCAGGGTTATTCAGCCTGAAGAAGAGAAGGCTTTGGGGGGAGGCCTTATAGCAGCCATTTCCTAAAGGGGGCCTACAAGAAAGCTGGAGAGAGGATCTGTTTGTCAGGAAGTGTAGAGCTGGGACAAAGAGTATAGATATAGGTTAGGCATCAGAAAGAAATTATTAACTGTGGGAGCGGTGAGGCTTCTCTGCGAGGCTTCTCATAGAGAAGCTATGGATGTCCCATCCCTGAAAGTGTTCAAGGCCAGGCTGGCTGGGGCCCTGGACGACTTGATCTATTAGCAGGTGTCCCTGCCCCTTGGAGAGAGATTGGAACTGGATGGTCTTTAAAGTCCCTCTCAACCCAAACCATTCTATGATTTTACCTCTTCCTCCTCCTGCTTATGACACCTGTTGAAAATGGTGTTGTTCTTTTATTTAGTTGGTAGGGAAAAGTACATTTGAGGGCAGAAATTTTAAGGGATGTTTCTCATACTCAGCCTCTGCTGCTCTGGCTTTCTGTCCTGTAGTGTTCAGATAGCCACTGTGTAAAGTCATCTGATATGTAATGGGCAGGATGGAAGAAGTTATGTAATGTGAGATTTTTAATGTACTTACGTAACTTTCCATGCTGATAGTTTCAGCATGTAAAATTTACATTTGGAAAGCTTTGGGGTTTTTTTTAAGCTCTGAAGTTGTCCAGTTTAATAGCAGCTTAAAATCATCTGTCATGTAAATGATTTTCCTGTTTTGATTTTATGTCCCTTCACTGAAGGTTTGGCTGAAATTTTTTCTTGCATTTAAAGGAAGAAAAGGGGCAGGGCAGGTGGAACACACGAGGTTCTTACTTTCCAGCACATTTCAAATTAGATTTCTGTCCAACCTCAATTCCAGATAGAGCATCTCAATAAAGAATGTTGAAATACATACCAGAAAAGCAGGTTTAAAGTAGTGATCACTCCAGGCCATCTATTTGGATTGTCATAATGTAGTTTTTAAAATGTAACATTTCATAATCATAAGACTTTAAATATGAAAATGCTTGGTGTTCTTTTTCTATTTTTTTTACACAATCTGCTGCTTATGAAAATGTTCTCTGCATTGTTTTCTAGAAATGGGAATCCCTTCCTCAGTAGATCTTGTGAGCAGTGACCCAAGCCTCATGGTAGCATCATTCAACACTGGACACACTAGCATTTTTAACATGGAGACACGGCAACGGATTCTTACCCTGGAGTCTGGAGTAGATAATGGTATGTATTCAAAACAGAAAAAAATTGCTAGATTGAGTTCAAATGCTGTTAATATTCTTTTCAGTGTTTCCAAGCAATTAGGCAAACGGTGTATCTTAGTAACTTGCATCATGTATTATGTTAAACATAGTGTTTTAAGATGTAGGAGTAAGTTGTTATTACTATACTAAAGCAAGAAGCTTTTTAGTAGAAGAGCAAACATAGCTTTGAAAAAAGGTAGAAGAACTGCAGAGACTGTAACTTATTCTTCAAGGAGCAGTGGCAGAAGGAAAAGAACAAAATTTCCTGAGATTTTTTTAATCAGGTTTTTCCATTTTCTCTTTAGTCCAAAATTGCAAGTCAGAGATAGTATCATACAAATCTCAGGTGGAATTCATGAAAAATCTGTGAATGTGTGGGACAAGTTCTATGTTTTTCGTAAGCGGTATTGGCTCATTTTCAATCAGGCTTTGTTTGAAGTTTTCACTGAAGATGAGCAGAGCTCACAAGCTCCTTCATAATGCTTTGGATCATGGCAGTGTTCCCATCTCTAGGAGAGGGGCCAGAAGCAGCTAAAGCACAAGGATTTGTGTTTGGGTCAAAATGGTAACCTGAGAACTATAAAAATGTTCAGTCTTTTTTTAAAACTTTGATTTTTATTTTTTTTTTCAGCTGAAACTTTTATGCTAGTGAATGCTACTGTATGATTATACTTTTAAAAGGGAGCATGCCCTTCTTACCAGTTTTGCTCGTCTCTTTTCATGAAGTTTAACAAATTTGACATTTTTTAAGAATGAACAGAAAATCCCGCCTTCCTTCTTCATATTATTACTTTATTGTGCAGGATTCTCCTCACTGTAGTAAAAAGAAACCCCAAAAAAACAACTGTACAAAAATATTCTTCTTTTTGAAAAAAAAAAAAAAAAGAAGCTCACCGACATCTAGTAGTCTCTGTTTAGTATTTTTACTTACGTAACTGTGCTCTAAAAGTTAGCTGTATTAAATAAATAATACAAGAACTAGGCAATAGTAGATGAGTGATCTGAAATGGCTTACCGTCACCGCTTAGGGACTCCTGCAGTCTCACTGTGCTTGGCAAGTCAATGTCTAGGTTTCTATTAAAAAAAAAAATAACCCACCAAAATATCTTTTGTGTAATTTTCTACTTGCTGCACACGTGCATGTCTATTTATATAAATATAAAATAGTGATATTTCAGGATTCTTGAATGCTGAGAATGTGCCTGTCATATGAATAGCCTAGTATCTAGTGATAGTACATGCCTTTTGTTCTGTGGTGGTGAGGAATCCTCTTTACTTTTAAACATTCTTACTACATTGTTAACTTTCTTGTCTGCCTGTATGTTACAATGAAAATTTGACTTGACAAAGAGGAGCAGTGCGGAGGTGAGGAAATGCAAAAATAGTATTTTCACTTAGTTTTTGAATACTTATTCTTACCAAAAATTACATTGCATATAAAATTGATTACATATGCATTTTTTAATTGCAGTTTTTCAAAGACCTTAGCAATTTACACCTGTCAATATGTTTTGCTTTGTTTTCCTCAGCGGTCAGTACTTCCTGTCAGATAAACAGAGTCATCAGCCATCCGACTCTTCCAATTAGTATCACTGCTCATGAAGACAGGCACATCAAATTCTATGACAACAATACAGGTATGCATCTGTATCTTTTCAGCAGGACCTAGTCATAGTATTTAGCTGTATGACATAAAATGCAAGTAGAATTATGATTAATGTTATGCGCACAATGCTGAAGAATGTTAAGAACTGGATGTCCTCTGAAACAAAAATCTTTTTTTCACTGCCTGAGCCCCCAGATTGCCAGTCTACTTAAAAGTTTATTGGGATAATGATAAGGAACCTTCATCACTCACTCTGTTAGTTCTATTAAAATGCTTTAAACTTAGTGGTTATCAATAAGGCAAATTCTTAATTTTCATGTCCTTATGTTCATAGTGCTTGTCTAGAGCTCTGATATGAGGGCAGGGAGCCTAGGCACCATTTTACTGCTTCTAAGACTTCCACTTAATGATTTGGAGGTAGCAGATTCCTTGCAGGGCATAATTCTCAGTTTATTACACTCTATTTCTCCATCTCTCTTTTCTGCAGAAACAGTAGACAATTAGAATACTTTTTCAAATCTGTAGTGAGAGTTGTACTAAGCTGTATAATTATAAATTACATAAAGGAAATTTTTGTAGGAGTGGTAGCATTGAACTGTCATTCTGATTGTAAATGTTGATTTTCTTCAGCTTGTGACTTCTCTGCTTCCAGATCACACAGACCTAAAAGTTAAACTGAGATCTTTCGACATTCTAGTTGATTTTATGCTAGCTGTTCTTCACATGTGTTAAATAAAAAGCACCCAATGGAAACTGAGATGAAAGCTGAAAATTGATTATTTGTTTGATGATATAATGCCATAATGTATCGTAGAGGAAACACTGAGCTTTTCAGTTTTTTCTTTATTATTTTCTGCAACCAAAAAAATACATCTGAGCCATGATTTTGTGTATTTCACACCAAATCATTAATATTAATAAGCTGTTCTAGAACATCACTTCTCTCTGAGTTGATTAAAATCATTCTGTATTCTTATTTAATTAGATTCATTGCTTATCAGAGTACTCAGCCCATGTCCTCCTTCTCAGTCAAGGTCTTACTGCTCAACTCACTTAAGTCCCTTAGAGGATAGATATTTCATGTGCACGGTGATTGCAGCATCAGGATGGATTTGCACACAAAAAGCAAAGGAACAAAGTTGATGGTATTGGTTCTGCAGCATTACTGAGCATGTAAAAATTAAAAGAGTGGGGTTTCCTACAATTTTTGCTGATTCAATCATGGGACAAGATAATATACTTATTAAATGGGCTGTGGTGAGGTTTAAAAAGTGAACGCAGTTTACAGTGAATTACAGAAAGTAACTTGAATTATTTTCTTTCAAAGGGAAACTGATCCACTCCATGGTAGCTCACTTAGATGCAGTTACAAGTTTAGCTGTCGATCCTAATGGCTTGTACTTGATGTCTGGCAGTAAGTACATTAAATTTCATTTTCCTTTTCTCATAGTGGTAGCAAGCGTGAATTATAAAGAAACCATTTCTCCTTTCTTTAGGTCATGACTGTTCAATTCGCTTATGGAATCTTGAAAGCAAGACCTGCATCCAAGAGTTCACTGCTCATCGCAAAAAATTTGATGAGTCCATTCATGATGTGGCATTCCACCCATCCAAATGTTACATTGCCAGTGCAGGAGCAGATGCCCTGGCAAAAGTGTTTGTATGACAGAGTGTGTCCCTTTCCAACTTTAGCTTTGTATATATTTAACCAGCTGCACAAAAGAGAAGAGAAGGGCGTGAGTCTCCTGCCCAATCAGAGAATGTTTGTAAGTGTTTAGTTTTTGCAGGGTGCTGTTTTCTAAATTGAAATTTGTTCTGGTTTCTGTGAGCTCAGCTGGTGCTGAGAGCTTGGAAACTCTCAGTTTCAACTACTTTCAAAAAAGGAAAAAAAAAAAAAAGAAAAAAAAAAAAAAAAAAAAAAAAAAGGGCAGTTTTATTTCAGAGGATGTGAATTTTCGTCCAGGCAGGCCTTGGGTGAAATTAGGTCTATGTGTTCTCTATTATTAAGATGGAGTACTGGAAAGAAGGGGTCTAATTGCTTCAGGGAGAGAGGGAAAAGAGGGAAATTTTCTGGGATGCTTCTTATTGAGGAATCTTGATGTACTTAAGATTAAATCACCTGGAAAAAGTGTCAGTTCAGATGCTTGTTATTGTGTCATGTGAGAGGCACTTTGTCATCCCTTAATCTCTTCGGTATTAACGAGTAGATCACATTCAGAGAGCAGTAGCTGATACTTAATCTCAGCCACCTGGCTGCTAGCCTAAGATAAATGTGGATAAAGAAAAGCAAATTACTAACATAAATTGAAATACAGTAAAGTTTTATTAAATATTTGGTGTTATATGGCAAATATTTAGTTTGCAAAAAAAAAAATTGTATAATTTTTTAAATTGCATTAGCATGTGGTTAGAAGCTTAGCCTTTAGTCTAGTCCCAGTTAACAGCAGACTGAAGCAGTCTGTACATACTTCAGTAGCAGATTAACTTATTCAGATTTATAATACTGTTTTTCTTGGAGATCTGGCACAAGAAATTATAAGATTTCCCAAAGAAACTCTTACAGTGTAATTATCATATGTTCATCCTCCTCTTTTTGTTCCTGCTAAAAAAAGGGTATCTTTCTGGGCATTGTGTAACCATGAAATACTCAATTTCTTTTGAAGATTAAACCTATGCTTTGTATGAGTCCTACTAGCAGCATCACAGGTGCCTGCACAAAGGTCGATCTGTGTGAAAGTTTCTGCTACTTGTAGAGGCATTTCCAGACTACAGCATTTGTGGAACTTTTCCACGTGTGCTTCACTGGGCATATTGTGCCATTAATTAGGTTACCTGAAGAACGAATGCTTTTTTAAAATTGCTCAACAGATGTGTTTTGTCTCAGTATTCAGAACTTCTCTGTTGATTCAAGTGACAAGTAACTTTTAATCCAAAATATTTGGCAATTTATCCCTTCCCTTTTGTCCCTCCCTATAATGAAAGTGAGTGGATTCTTGTTACATGTCACCATGAAAGCCCTTACTGCTCTTCAGTTTGGACTTTGTGTTTTCCTCAAATTGGAATGGAAGGCAGAATTTATTCTGCCTATTATTCGATTATTTCTGGTGCTGATGTGAGTAGGAAAGAACCCAACATAGGCAATCCTTTCAAAGACCAGCCTGAGGCTAAGACTGGAAACTGATCATCTTAACCTTTACGCTGACACTTGTTAAGAAGGAATCATTGAAAGATATCAACATAGGATTTGACCATGTTGTTCATGTGATATTTAGAGATGGGACCACTATTGATGCTGAACTCAGAGTTTAGATTAACTGTATTATTTAGAATAAAAGGTTGACTTGTGCTTTTTGAGCCTGCAACACATTATATTTACTGCTAAAGTATCCTGGAATACCTTTTTTTTGCTCAGAATATTCAGATATGTCACTTCATGATACTGATATGCAATATATTTTCATAGGTAAGGTTAGAACTTTTACCATGAAACAGATGATTACGATAATGATTCAGATTTAGTTTTTAAAAATGTTTTGATTATGATAAAAAGAGGGAAAACTTGTCTGCAAAACTGAGCATTCAACTTAGTGAGAGTTCTGTGTACTTGACTCATATTCTTTCAGTGTCATTATTTTATTTCTTTTTGGAGAGGAAATTACAAAGATTTATTTGAAAAATTCTAAAAGCTATGTATATTACATATGTGTATATATATTGTAAACATGTATTAAATATGTCTAGTAAGGGAAGACTCTATGGGTGCATTTTAATGTTTTAGTATTAAGAGTTCTCTTGAGTTTGTGTATACAAAGGATAATGGTGTGAGTATGAAATGAATGTTGTGCTTTTGCTTACACAATACAATATGTAGTTAAAGTTGTTTAAATTGCTGTACATAAAACGAATAGGCCAGCATGCTCGTTTTTAAAGACTGTCATTCTGATTACAATTGGAATGTAAGAAGTGGCTGTTCAAATGTGAATTGAAAGATGTTTCCTTCTCTATCGAGCTTTTGCTCAAACTGAGAAGTGACTTTTTTTAAAGCTGGCAATAGCTAGAGGATGAGGTGCCTTTAAAAAAAACAAAACAAAACAAATGTAGCCTTACAAAGAGGTTGTGGATATATATTTTTGTGCTGGTCTTCATAATTGATGTCAATGTCTTCTTACTGTACTTGTTCACATACTTGTAGGACTGCAGGGTATTGTGCATGAGCCTGTCAGATCTTCTGAACGTCATCATAGGAGTTAGGGATGAAAAATTTATTTAGGTTACCCAGTCCATCTGTTCACTCAAGCAGGATTGTTGACTTGTGCATTTTAATATTGTCTTGGCCAGTGAGCTCCTGTATGTGTTCTAAGTGATTAATTTTCTTTCGGAAGATTATTTCGATGATTGCTTCTCACTGGCAGGAGGATTTATTTGACGTTTAGTGGTTCTTTTTTTGTAACTTCATGCTGGTATTTCGAGTCATATTTTGTGCCATTTTAAATACTCCTCATCACCTCTGTGATTTGGAACCTTTGTGTATGCACTAGCTCTAGCTGCATATTTCCCCTCTCTCTAGGCTGTTTTTCAATCTGCTCTTTTTACACAACTTTTTCTTGTTTTCAGCTTCTTTAGTTCCTGTCTCCGTATCCTGGTGCCCACAATGCCTTTCCACGTACAGTGCTTTGTCAGACTTAGTCTGAAGGGGATCTGTTAAATGTGGAGGGTTTTGGTTTTTTTCCCCTCTACACGATACTTTTGTGTAGGAAGTCCAAATGTTTTGGTCTAGCTAGTATCTCTATACCCAGATCTCATTTCTGACAATTGTTTTCTTTAACTCAGCGTTGCTGCTTCTCAAGTTTCTCCTTCACTTTCAGTATGTACTTAAAATTATTTTGCAGCTAGATGCTTATTCATAACTTATTTTTAAATGCTTTGAACTTCTGATCTCAGAGAGAACTCTTTCTTTTTTTTTTCACTTTAGAATGCAATTCTTTCTGGTTCAGTATAATTGGTAATTTTTACGAATGTGATAAATCCATCTGAAGATGCAAACAAAATGGAACTTAATGGTTGTTCCTGGAGAAAAAAAAAAACCAAAACAAACCAACAAATAGCGACATTTTTGTGTGACACTGTATATTGCCTTTTACCATTGTCCTTTTTCATGTATTTAATTGACATGATACGTTTTTTAATGGTTAACTTGTAGAATTTTTTGTGTATGTTAGCCTGTGCTACTGATTTTGGTTTTGCTAACTAATTTAATGGGAGAATCTGCAATTCTTTCATACATTTAAAATGAGTCCAATAGGTTTAAATACTCTCACTTTTCTTACTAATTTATTTCATTGCTGTATACTTTCACTTTAATTATATTTGATTCAGTTGCCAAAACACTTGCACAAAATGATTTAGAATAGCCTGGAGGAAGCTCTAGATATAATTTTGTTGTGGAAAATATTTCCTTCTCTCCCGAAAAATCTCTGTTTGCCTTTTTTTTTTGCGTGTTTGTGCCTCAGAAGAAAGTGTTTTGACATATCAAATAAAAGATTTTGTTACTTAAAAGACTTTAGCAAGAAGTCTTAAGATAATGACATGTCACATACTGTTGATTGTTTTCTATCTGTATGTTCTCAAATTGTGTTATGTAAAAGCAGTCCCATACATAATATGTTTGAGGAAATGTAGTTACCATACAGCTTTGTCATCAGTAATCAGAAATGTATCCTTTTGAGAAATTATGTGACAGATAAAGGACTTGGTTACACTGCCTTTTGAGGTACACCTGTTTGATCTCAAATGTGTCCCCTTTCCCTCTCCCTGTTCCTCATGTTTTATCAGTGTCATTTTTGGGAGCAGTGATTTCCATAAGCTCATGCATCACTTATCAGCATTAGTCCATCACACAAGAAACATGAAGTTAAGAAGCAGTTAGAACCATCTCAGTGTTTGGAATGCCTCTCAAGATGCATGTTTGGAGCCATTTGCAGACTGTAGTTTGGACAGTTTGCAGACTGTTCTGGGGACTCTCGGTGTAAAATGTTCAATAAGAATGTTCTCCAGTAAAACCTTGTAAAATAGGCTGAGTTGTGGAGGAAAGTGCAGTTATTTTGTTTGTTCCTGTGCCTGTACAGGACTGATAGAGAGCGTTCTTCTTGGAGTCCTCTTTGCTGAAGCATCAAGCTTGCAATCTAACATGAATGGCTCCTGCAAATGAGATTACTCATATTTTTGCTTTGAAGATCTCTAGTGGTCACTATGCTGAACAGTGAGGGAGGATGTTGGATGAACTCTGAAGGTTGAAACAGTTTAAATGCCAAAACCAATGTGCCCTCCCTGTAGGTGTCAGCTCAGAATAACTAGGCTGGGAAGCAGTGTAGAATTCAAGCTGATGATAGCAGAGGGAACTCTGCTAAGGGGTGGAGTAGCAATCTTAGTGAAGCTTTCCTGTGATGACTCCTCAGATTTATTCATTCACACACCCATTGGCTGCCGGTTGTGTGAAGGACAAAGTGTAGTATATGTTCAGATTCCAAACTGTGGAATAATTGTGTCAGAGGTGGAGAAACTGTTGCTTTAGACAAGCTGCCCAAAACAATTGCTTGTGTTGCTAAATATTGTTGTGTCTTTTTAAACTTTACTTTCTCCTGTAAGTGAATGGGACCAGTGGTTTCAGTTAAATTGAAACTCAGTTGGCACACGTATCTCAGCTTTCTTGTGGACAAGGTGAAATTCATGGAAATAACTGTGAAAATGTGGTGCTGCTTGTAATACGGCATTTATAGCACTAAAAATTGTGGCTGTAGTGGAAACTGTTTTAGCCTACACTGTTAAAAATGAAGGTATCAGAAATGATAGTAAAATATTCACATATGGTAAATTGTTTTGTATGAAATGTTTGATTGGGGGGGGCACCTGCTGCTGGTTAGCATCATAATGGTAAGTTCAGTTGAGCACAGAGAGGAAGCAACAGTTTTTCTGGAAACCTAAAGCTTTCTTTTTCCGTGAAGACATGTAGTAATTGAAAATGTTTTATTCAAATCTGATAACATATTTAATTGCAGAGGTTGCAATAGGTGAACAGTCTTGACTATTTCATCACTTTAGAGGAGCACACTGTTACTGAAACTAATGGCCTGTGAACTGTTAGGCAAACCCTCTGCAGTATTTCTGCTGAGTAGCAATGAATCTGACAGAAAACAAAGTGGTAGGCGATGCAATCATGAAAAACCTCACATTTTAAGAGACAGACTTAAGTACAACAGAGTGAATGAAGAAACATCTGGGGAGTGAGGAGGGTGCAAGAGTGACCTTTATGTAAATAGCCTTTGTACAGACAAATGCTCAGGATGCAACTGATGAGGCTAATCCAGGAAGGGAAGGTCTTGGCAATGAGACCTTCAAAATTACAACTGTGCCTGTACTAACATATGTACCTGTTGTGAAGGTTATCAGTCTTTTTGAAATTTCACTCTTATCTTTCCACTTATTTTTTTATATATATATATATTTTTTCTTGGAGTCATAATACCATAGCTACAGTGGATTTTTATTGCAGGATAAATTTCATAAAAGCATTTGATCTAGAATGTTTTTTGAAGAGTATTGCGGTTTCAGCTTCGAAATTGCGCCTCCCATCACCAACAGGCTGTTCTATACTTCCTTGGTCCCAGTTCATGTAAGTCTACTGAGTTCTCTGATCCTGCCTTCTGACATGGTTTCTCTACCCTTTGATCTGTTGTGAAAATTTAGGAAGTACTACATCATTCAAGGAATTCAGATTCCCAAAAACAACTACAGAATCATTCCAGAGTGATGATGACTCTGTAGTCATTCCAGTTCCACAGTAGAGTTTATGGGTCTGAACTGGGTCATTCTAAAGGGAGGTTTGATGCTGGATGATAAAATGTGAAGTATAGCTGAACTAAAGAGGTATTTAATAATACACATGCTTTAGCCTATCTTTGTTCTTGATTGTCCCTGAGTCATCGTATTGTGTGTCCAACTAATTTGGCACAGTTTGTGCCACCAAGCCACGCTGTGATCCTGGGAGATCACACCTCATTTTAAACCATGCCAATGTGTATGCTTTTGAAGCTGCTCAAAGCCTTGTGCTGGCGAGGTCCTCGAGCCCTTGCAGGCCTCAAAGGTACTCCCTCCTACTTCAGAGAAACCCTTGGTCCTCAGACTGGAGTATTATACTGGAAAGCCGAGAAAAGATTTACGAAGCTGCATTTGTATTCTTCTGTAAGAAAAGGGATGACTTATCTCCAAGCCAAATATTTTCATAATTTTGGATTATTTTAAAAAAGCAGCCAAAAACATTGTGTAAGGGAAATGCAATGGACTTCAAGCTAATATTTTTCCATTGAGAATTTATTTTTTTATTCTTCCTCTCATTAAGATAGTGCTTATTGAATGTTGCTTGTTTTCAGATGTGTGGCTCCTAGAACTGTTTTCCTGCAATCATGCATTTACAAGCATGCACAGGTTTTGAAAACTGTTTCGTATGCGTTAGCACTTGTTCCGGAAATGCAAAATGAAGATGATTGCTCATAATTTTTTGTACAGCCCATTATAGACCAATCAGACTGAAAATCAGACTTGTGCTGTAACTTCCTTGAATCACGCATCTGAAAATCTTATAGAAATCTGTGATAAGAAGACTATTGCTGCTGTAAGATTTTTTGTTGACATTTGTCAGCAGATCAACCTGCGTTGTATTTCATCTAAATATCTTCAATTGGTTTCTTTTAAGAGAAACTGTCAGGTTAAAAAAAAAAATCCAGATGAATTTCCTTGTCTTATGGAACTTACATTCATAAGATTGAAGTAATTAAAACTGATTGGTTTTTCAGCATGGTCATGGTTTGGATTGTTGTTCTTTATCTTCATCTATATTCATCTATACCCTTTCCCCTCCCTAGGAAAAACTGTTGAATTTAGAGGTACCTGACAGTTCTTTCAGAGAAGATACCACAGGTGATAACCACTTATATGTCAATATTTACATGTGGTCCTCTTCTGTTTTGGGTCACTTCCATGACAGATAGTTAATAGGAAAAGGCTACTGTGACTAATGTTTGAACTCTTGCTTAAACAGCTACAGGAAATTAAGATTCCCCTTCAGAATTACTCTGAGGTTATTATTTTGCACGCCAGTTTTGAATGACTACTTTGAAACAGTGTTGGGCTTCTAGTGTCTTGCATAGTGGTGGATCCAAATGAGAAATGCCTACTTGTTGAGTAATAGTCTGCTTGTCAGTTTGTATTATGGTTCAGTACCACATTGTCAGAATACCACCAGATTACCTTCTTTAAATGCTACTGTTGTACAGAGGTGAATGTTATTTTAAGTGAGAGATACTGCTTTCTAATTCACAAAGGAAATGGTTTACTTGGGAGTCAGGATCCCAAATTTTCATATATTTCAAGATTTCAGAAAGGCTTTTATGGGAAATAAGAAAAGTCAAAGTCATCATTCTCCAAAGATTTGATAAGCCTTTGTTATAAAAAGTCTAAATATTTGCTATAAAGAAAAATGCTTCTTCAAACACTTCATATTAACTTTTACTGAAAACCAATATTTTAAAATCCTGGATAAATATCTCAAATGGCGAAGACAGAAAATTCAGAGAGAGATTATTTTGAAATACGCCAGTATATTTTTGAGCTTCTCAATTGCGGCCCTGAATTTTCTCTTTTTCGCTGCAATTCATACTTTGTGAAGGTTCTTGGATAGGTTATATTTAAAACTACATTCACTTGCTTGAATAGTCCAAATAAATATTTTGTCATTAAAATTGTATAGGTCTGCATATTTTAGTGTGCCATTTAAAATGAGACCACATAGAAATAACCATGCAGGTATTTATATTGATATGACTGTAGTGAAGTGGGATGGCTGTATACTGTACCCGCATTCTGTGCTGAGCAAAATCACATGGACTTCCAGAAATAAGCAATGGTTTTTAAAAGCAGCTTTATTTAATGTTGCAGCAGCAAGTAAGTGTCATTTGTACCATATAATTATGTAAATTGGGTGCTAATAAATACTATTTTTCAACATTTTGTTTTGTAATTCTGCATTTTTGTAACAATCTGTGCTCTTGGTGTATGTACACAGAGCAGGAAGTGCACACAGTCTAGCATAAGTAGGCAAGAGTTTGGAGGGACCTGATGTAACCTCATGTCAATGTTTTTGAGTTGTGTCAAGCGTTACCATTTGCAGTAGTGTCTCAACTTCTCTATTCTTATATGTCTTGGTTCTGTACTGTACTGTTTTCTTGGTATTGATGGAACCTTGCATCTTTCCGTGCACTTAGGTGCTCTGTCCCTGGTGTTTTCCTTGCTGAACACACTTGTGAAATGTGTACAGTGCCGCTGATCAGGAGCTGCTCCATCAGCCTTCCCTAATCACAGTGAAGCATGATGCACTTCCTGGGTGGAACATTTGTTTAAAATAAAAATAAGTGCATGAATCTACCCTTCAGCAGAGGATTAAGGAGAGCAAACCACACATCACAGATGGTAGCTCCGTTTCTACAGGAAAACGATCGGAACAACGCTGTTGTGGGGGTGGTATGGGAACCTACACAGAACTGAGTAAAGAAACTCATTAGCAGGTCCATCCTGCTGGTTGGTTGTTTTTTTTTTTTTAAGCTTGTAGGTGGGCTAAGTGAAGTTCTCATCTCCTCTGTCTCCATGATAGGTAAAATAACCTTTCTAACTTAGTACTACTCCTCTTCCCTACTTATGGGAAAATAGTAATAGGAATTGTCTTACGAAACGATGGTACAATTGCTTTTACTCAGTGTTCTGCCTCTGGAGAGAAAATTCATGAGATAAGGAGCAGGAGAAAGAACAATGTAGGAGTAACACTCCCACATAGGAGGCCTAAAGACTACTTTGAATTTGAGACACTCACACAGATGTATATTTGCAATGTTTTCAGTATAGAGGCAACTTAGCAAATGTGGGTTGCCTGCTACTGTTCAAGACTTCCTCAAAGAGAGGTGATGATGGAAAAGAAAATGGAATGGGATCAATTTGTAACGAGGAGACGGTGCTGGGCAAGGCAAAACAACTAGAGGAATGGTTCAGGTGGTGATTGTGTTCAACCATGAAATAATGAATGTATGAAACAATGAAATGTATGTGCAGCACAGAAGACTGTTCTTACTGTATGATGTTAGGTAATATTTCTGATATGCAATTTGCTTTGACTTGCCAAGTAGATAGAGAGGAGCTGATAGGTGGGGTAGTAGATGCGTGAAGGAGATTCAGATTGCCTTGGCCCTGTCTGGTTGGCTGTCAGCTTGTTTAACACCAGTGTTTACTGGCTTCTTGCGCTTTTAGCCTTCTATGCTAAAGAGTGGCTCTGGGAAGAGTGTGGAGAGGAGACAAGCTGCTCTGCCATCTTGTGGAAGAGCAGATTGAGAAGCTGCCACAGGGAAAGCTGCTGCCTGCTGAAGCAGCAAGGCGGCAGCAGCTGAGAAGCGAGTGGGTGCACAGAATGGGCAGAGGAGCCACTGGCCTAGCCATGTAAGACCCTGCTGAGGAACCTGAAATGGGTTATTACCTTTGCTGAGATAACTGAAAAGTGCAGATACTCATGTTGTAAGGAAAGCGTGATCAGAAGCTCCTTTTTGACTGTATATTCAGTGAGAAATTTGGCTCCAGGTCTGCTTTTCTGGATGCCTCAGCCAGGCCGCAGGCCTCACTGCAATGATCAGGCATCTAATACTGAGTGGCCCAGCATCGAGTGCTGGGATATCTAAACCCTCTTTTGATTCAGTCCCACATCTAAAAAGAATAGAGCCTGTGTTTTTATTATTTTTCAGCTTCCAAAAGATGTCTGGTTTCAAATAAGACACTATCTTGCAGGCTTAGCAAGATGTGCATACATATTTGAGACCTTTCAGACCAGTAGGCTCTGTTGCAATGTCTGATTCCTCTGACAGGGAATTTGCTGTTCCTGCCCCTGCTTGCTCCCTTCTAGGTTTATTTTTTTTCAGCTGAGCATGTAAAAGAAATGCATCCAAACACTTGTTTGTTTTTTTCCCATCCTTGCTTTGTCTTCTAAAGCCTTGTAGAAACATCAGCTGCACTTGAGAAACTACATATATACAAATAGACTTTGTGTGCCTTTGGGACATCTTTATTGCAAAAGATATAGCAACTTGTATTGAGAAGCTCAGAACAGCTTGTATATGTTACAGAAGGAGTTCTGCTTTCTCCAAACCAACATAACTCCTCCAGTCATTTATGAAGGGTTGTTATCTTTTATTATTATTACTGACAGACTTCAGATGTGACAAGTGTTTTTATTGCTATGGAAGGTGAGCAGCTATAGAGGACCACATTCTGTGCTGATCCTCTTCTGTTGAAGGAAGGCTGTATTGGGATTTCTGTGGCTTATGCTCAATTTCACTGTGTTTAAGGCATCTCAGTTTAGATGAGAGTCAGATTAAAAATTAATTTCAAAGTCATCTCAAGAAGTGAATAGAATGGCTTGTTGGCATCTGAGCACCACAGGTGTTCTGTGAAAGTCAAGATTAACCATTTAGACAACAGCAAACCCTGCCATGCGCTAAGCAAATGTTTGATGAGGAAGATAGCTGTTCAGCTTCTCTGTGGAGAGTGAAAACTTGCTGTTGCTCGAAGTTTTCAGTACAAATGAAAATGTGTTAAAGAACACCTGTGGCTCTGGCTGCAGAGCATAAGCACAGTGTGCAGGACCATCTGCAGAGTGCTGCTCTCCTGTGCTGCCAGGGTATGTCCAGTACGGCTCTGATATGCAGTAGCAAGCTGTCTATTAAGAATTAACCTGCAATATTAAGAATATGAAGTCCCCAGTAAATCCAATGTAAAACCACCACTTATCCGGCATGGCTTTAGGAATAGTGGCTGGAGCACAAGCAAAGGAACCCTCACCTGGCTCATTTCATCACACTGGGGAATTGTGTTGAATGGGCTGTTTGCAATGCTTTGAAGTATGGTAACTTCTCTGGGAATTTTTAATCTACTTTAGTCCCATTTCCAAACAAAGATTTGAAAGATGGTGTCAGGGTGCACCAAAGGGTGCTCCTTTGGTGGCAGTTTACCCTAATTTGCTTTGTGTGAATGATAACATTAAAAAATTAATTTGTGAGTAAGAGGGGGAATGTGAGCTTTAATTCCTTTCAATTTCCTGTTAGTTCCACAAATCTGTGCTGTAATTACCGTAATGTGCATGAACACACATGCATGTACTTGCACTGAAACTTCAGCCTTTTCCTTTGGTAATTTCTGCTTAAGGGATGTATTATCATACATGACACCAGATGAAAACTACCAGCAACTGCTGCTTGCTACCTGCCATGCAGTGCAATGTCAAAAGACCTCTGCACGTCACTCCTCCCATTGCTGATCAGTGCTTTGGCTGCTTCTCCATAGACAGAACAGCTACGTACTCTGAATAACATGGGGCTGTAAAGGCGTGTCTTGAAATCAATCCATACAACAGAAGTCCACACCAAATTCAGAAGAGGGTGCCTGTGAATGCTAGAAATACTGCTTTTCCCAGTGTGTAATACAGAGCTTTAAGATATTTCCCTCTTAAGCCTCTTTAAAGGCTCTTGAATAATTATCCTCATGCTAAAGTCTGCTGTAAGCTGTTCTAACTGTGCCATGTTTGGTGATAGAGCAGTGGGGGTCTGAGAAACCTTTCAGACAGTGAGCAACTGAAACCCACAGTTTTTACTGAAGGAGCCTCTTCTGCCTCCGCGGCTCTCCTGCTTTGCAAAGGCCTTGAGCTGCATGGCAAAAGATGGTGTAAGTGAGCTACGGGGACAAGATTTTTTCTTCTTGTTGTTTAAGCACATTTAATGCAGCACTGTGGGAGATGAGATCCAGCCCCTGCATCGGCTGCTTTGCAGATCTGAGGCTTTATGGGGATTGGCAAATGGATGTGGGTCCCACAGCCCAATTATGGCTGCTTGCTGATTTTCTGGTCTCTGGATTTGGATGAAGCTCAATACTTGAATTCACACTATCTTCCCAGTATGTGCCTGGGATTTCAGGATGTCAGTCCTATCCTGGATTGTGAGCAATGGACAGTGTCAGAGGGAGGCGCTTCTACCACAGCAGCAGAGCAGTGTAACAGCTCTGTGGGGGGTCCCGGGCACTGCTGGAAGCAGGTGGTACATTTTAGTTCTTGTGCGTACCCTGAGATGGGAATCACCTAAGCTGAGGCTCTATACTGTTAGCTTTCCAAACAGCTCCATTTACTCCCTCCTTGATGTCTCCTGCTTGTTATTCTATTCCATCCAAATCAGTTTCTGAAGCCTGCAGGGGAAAAATCAGTAGCCTACACAGAGCACTATCGTACATAAGGACAGAGATGCAATCGACCTCATTAACTGGAAAGTGCCAAAGAAAAATAATTCCAGTATTTGTTGAGCTCAGAGCTGGCATTGTTCCTGAAGCATTGTGTGTTTTCAGCATGATGCCCAAGGATCCTAGCCTGTTCCATTCCATCAGTTCCGTGGCTGTGAGTTAAACTCTGTGCAAATGTTTTGGATGAGAGGATTAACAAATTGGTAGAGGTTGTCAAATTCATCCACAAAGAAGGAGTGCTCCTTATCTGGATCTGTTGCAATGGCTTCCAGTTCATCTTCAGCAGCCCAAGCAACTCCAATGGAGTAAGCTATAACTCCTGGAAAGAAACCCAAGAGATAAGGGTGAGCATAAAAGTTTTAATTACATTGCATTTGATTGGTTAAGACCAATACTGCAGACATAACTACTAGGCCATGAAAAAATTGGCAGTGAATTGCAGTTTTTAATTAATAAAATAAAATAAAAAAAAAGAGGTGGCATTGTCAAAATGGAAGAAATGCCTGGAGTCTGCTGTGGAACTGCCCAAGCTCGCTTCAAATGTTATGGAGACAGTAGAAATCCTCTGCAATCTCTTAGGTCTAGCTGCATCTTTCTAGTTCTGTGTTACTTTCAGAAAGTTCCTTATTCAGATGCTGATCTTGCTTAGCACTTGATGAGACCCCAGAGTGGATGCTATGCTTCCTTCCTAAGGTTTCATCCAATGCCTTTGTATCACAGCAGAAAGTATTTCTCTGACCCAAATAAACAGGAGCAGATAATGATGATAACTTACCGTTTTGGTGAGCTGTAAGGGCTGGCATTCGGACATCATCATAAGACCTGCCATCCGTAATGAGAATCATGATCTTCCTCTTGTTGGGTTTGGATTTGGTGAAGAGCTGCTCAGAGGCGTAGCTGATGGCTGCCCCTGTGCTGGTTCCACCACTCCAGTAGTTGATCCTTTTGATAGCACTCAGCACATCCTGCTTTGTGCTGTACTTATCAAAGCTGAACTCGAGTCTTTGCTCATACGTGTACTGAATGGCTCCAATACGCGTGTCCGTGTCTGAAATCTCAAATTCCTTGCTGATGTTGGCTACAAACTGGAGGACTGTGCGGAAGTTGCCGGTGCCAACGCTGCTGGAGCCATCGATCACAAAACCGATGTCGGCTGAATTAAGACACGTCTTGCTGCAAACCAGCCGGTCGATATCACAGACCCGCTTCACCAAGGGCTGGACGACCTTGTGGAGGCTGAACCAGCTGGGCACCATGATGGAGTAGAAGCCATTTGTTCTGCACACTGCCTGCAAAATACCACAAGTACGAATGCAGTGGAAATTCAGTCTGCTTGTTTCAACTGGGATTTTAGCTAAACTGTAAATTTAGGCTCTTGGAAAGAGCAATGCTGGAGTCTGGAGCGGGCTCTCCTCTAGCTGCCATCTGGTTCCCTGGGAAATGTCGTGAATATAACATCACAGATACTTCTCTATAGATACTTGTCTCTTCTCTTCCCCTTTTTTAAAGCTGTGGGATGGAGCTGATATTATAGCCATGAAAGAAGTGTAATAACCAGGTTTGCCACCTGTCTAGCTTTTTGAGATAAGTTTGTAGAGAAGGCATCTACACTGTTTGTAGAGAAGGCATCCAAATCACAGAGACGCTGTTTGTGTGGCTCCACCTGGAAGCCCCAACATTTGCCAGATAACAACTTCAGCTCCCTCCCTCCGAGGGTTAGGGCAACAAGGATGGATTTCCCTGCTGATAAACCCTCCTGCCTTGAACTGAAACCTCAGGCTGAAGCTGGTTTCTCCCTGGCTGTACAATCAGAAAAAAAAAAGAACAAGAAATGTTGATAAAAGTGTAAAAGCCTTTCTCAGTTGTTCTGGCTCTGCCAGATAATTAAGGACAGACAGACAAAAACCATGTTGATGTCTGTTTTTATCACCAAATACTTGGTAGGGAGCAGATCTGCAGGAAGCTGTTAGAGGATCAGGGGGATTTGGGTGAATGTAGGTAGAAACCAAGGGGCGGCACGAAGCAGGGAGCATTCTCCCACTTGTGCTCTCTGGCAGGCTCACACAGACTCACTGTAGCTTTGCCATTTTGAAAAATAAATGCAAATCAGGCTATAATCCAATTAAACACTGACCAGAAACAACGGAGTTCTGAAACAGCCTTGAAACTAATGGAAATTATTTCATGGCAGAGCAGTGTGGCTCAGGCAGGAATCTGTTCTCTGAAAATAGCAGATAACTCTGCCATGCTTCCTGAGCTCAAGTGAGTCTGGAACTTAGTAGATGTCTCCTGCCATAACCTTGTGTCACCTTGCTCTGAGACACTATTGAGCAGTGCCAAATGTTAATAGTGCAAGGCTTGCATTCTCTTTTTTCTTTTTTCCTACTTTTTTTTTTTGTGCTTTGTCATGCTGCTGTACATTCAGAAAATCTTGTCTGCAGGTTTGTGTCAACGCTTGGTCAGCAAAGAGCCATTTGCTTCATGATGAACCTCAGACCAGAGCTTTACTGCGAGCCAAAGTTTGTTCTTAGCAGCTTTCAGACAGGTCACCTTTCTAACTTCAGCACTGCCTAACAGTCTAAGCAGGACCAGAAGTAACCATGAGTGGTAAGAAGGAAGGGAAATGTCTCATAAGTGTGACTGTGCTTAAGCCCCTGTGCAAAATCACTTGAAAAAGGTGGACTCCAAGGCAAGTGTTTACAGCCAGAGCCCAGCCCAGTAAGTACCTTGTCCACAAAGTTTGGCTCAATAACATTTTGCTTCTCATTTTGAGCAGCTGCTTCAATAGTGACAAAGAAAATGTTGATCCCTGATTCCCTGGCCAGCCTGGAGGCCTCCTCCACCCTGTCCGTTGGCCATCCATCCACCATTACCACCACCACATTGGGCGCTCCACCTCTGTTTCCATTAGCATCCGAGAAGAAGTTTTTGTTGACAAATGAAAGTGCCTTTCCTGAAATGAAAGAGGAGATTGAGGATAAGTTACAGGGCTGGCAGCACTCCAGGCTCTGGAGCCCTCCCTATGCTGAGGGTGTGCATGCAGCCCGTAACCTACCAACATTGGAAAGTCCACCTTTCTGAGGGATTTTCTCAATGGCATTTCTTAGGTCCTTGGGGCTGGTGTATGTTTTCAGGTTAAATTCTGTGGAAGGGTCATCACTGGCAGATGGAAAGAAACATGAAGCAGTTGTCAGGTTTTTTGCCTTACGTATAGCGATACAAAAGCTGTAAGAGCTTTCTGTCCTATTTTGCTCCTGGGTGTGAGCAGGAAATGTAGAATTATTAAGGTTGTTTCCAACCTGCAAGATTATCTAGTCCAAACAACCACTCATCCCCACCATGCTCACTAACCATGCCCCTCAGTGCCACATCCAACACAGTTCCTGAACAACTCCAGAGATGGTGACTCCACCACCTCCCTGGGCAGCCTGTGCCACTGCCTCACTACTTTCTGAGAAGAAATTCTTCCTAATATCCATCCTGAATTTCCTCTGGCAAGCTTTAGCATGCTACAGCCAGATGTATATTGATGGTGATGGGAGTGGCTTGTCTCTAGCAAGTGTGCTGAATGCCTGACTGCTCCCACAGACTGACAGAAAAAGGAGAAGGTGGCAAGCAGGGGTAAGAGACCTTCTCAAAGCAAAGAGTGTAACAGGTTGTGAAGGCAGGTTGACACTGTTCTTTGATATGCTTGTGCCCATTATCCTCTGGGGTTCTTGGGGGAGAGGAGTGCTGCTCCAGCAGCTCCTGCACTGCGTAACCACAGGTGGAGGTCACAGCATGGAAGCACCAACAGTAATAACAAAAAGAAGTCCCATGCTGTGAATATGGATGAAAAGATAAATTATCAGTGAGGCCACACTAGTGGAGTTCTAGAGGGTGTTTCAGGAACAACTATTTCTAAATATTACAATTCTCATTTACAGCAATAATGAAACAGAGCTAGGTTTGTAGCCTGGGTGCAGAAGTGGCCCTTACCCGTACTGCACGATGCCCATCAGAGGCCCAGCACTGTTGATGCCGAGGGCATGAGCCACGTTAATGAGGAACTGCTTTTGGAGCTGGAAGCGGCGTTTACCAATGCTCCAGCTCCCATCCATCAAGAAGGACAAATCCACCTTGCAGCCTAAGGAGAGACACAAAGCAGGGAAAATGGTTTTGGTCCTTTTAGTAGTAGTGCTTCTTTTGAAGAGCAAAGGCCTAAAAACTCTGCACCTGGTGACTCTTCCTGCTGCACAAGCTCTACTAAAATGCTTTTGATGGTGACGTAGTGGCTGGCCTGAGCCTGTTTTGTCAACAGCCACCCTGAGGTGTCCCTGGGCACGTGTGGACAGCCAGTGTGTGGGGCAGGAGGTGGCTGTCATTGCCCCTGTGCTGTGCCTGCTGGTGAGGTGGTGACAGCAGCTCCCACTCCGTGTTTGACCTGAGCTTCAGTTGTTCCCAAAGCAGCTGTGGGTTTCACCTGTGTGTGTACAGCAGCACAATTTTGGTGTTGCCTGAGTCAGATAAAAGCTGTGTCTGTACTCAAACTCTTCCTGCTAGTTACTCAGATGAACCTGATCTTTGTGCTTCTGTATGTGCTAAGTGTGGTCCCTACCAGCCTGCCTCTACTTCTCCTCACGTTAGTGGTGAAACATTTGTCAGTTGAACCGTGACCAGGAGTGGAGCAAAATTTGGCTTCACTGGAGCGCTACTGTTTTCTCCTGCCGTCTGTATCTCTTGATTTGTCTCCGATGATGTCTCCTACCAATCAGACTGTCCAAAATCATGTGTTTTAATCATTAGATAGCCTGAAGGCGACAAAGTGCCAATTGTTCTTACTGGCTTATGCAACTGTCTCCCATCTCATTACTTTCAATTCTTTCTCCCGTAGCTGTCTGTTTTTTTAATTCTAATAATGCTGAATTAGAGAAGCGTGACCGAAAAGCATGTTCTTTCACAGCAGAGAGTGAGGCAAGGCTGGGAACTCAAAACAAATAATACCTTAATTAGGGGCCAAATTTTCCTGAATCTCCTGGCCTTAAAAGGGAAATACCTCATGGGATGTCCACATGCATAGTGGAAGTTTCTTAGCTGACGGGATCTGAGATTTACATGCCTGCTCCAACTTAATTCACTGCATTTGAATGGTAGAAGTGTTCCTGCACTTGATCAGCAGCAGAACTCTGCTTACGTGTGCTCTGTAGGGAGCTGTACTGAGCTCTGCTTTCCTACAGTGAGTTTGAATCTCCAAGGGCATCCTTCTCCTTTTCTTCTCCTTCCTGTTACTTCTATAAGGTGTATTTGACGTTTTTTGATGAGACAAAACATAGTAAGATTTTTAGGAGGAGCAACTGAGGATATAGGAATGCTTGGTTCAGCATTTAAGGTAAAGAGGACTCGAGACAAAAGTGAGCGCTCAGCTGTGGGAGGAAGGGCACAGGAGGCCCTGGGGTCAGCAGGAGGTGAGCCCCTCTGCCAGGGAGGATTCCCTTGAAGAGGTGGATGATCCCATCTCTGCATTTGTGGTTTGCTTTCCCTTCCTCCTTCTTGTCTGGGCCTCATTTCAAGATGAGTTAATGGGCAAACCTGTCTTTAATTACAAAGGACTTTGCAAGGCTTGCTTTTCAGAGCATGTGACATCTCCATCCCAGATGGAGGGCTCCTCAATGCTCCTTCAGCACCCCAGCCGGGGCACAGAACCTCTCTCCTGACTGCGTCCATTTCTCAGGCGGTTTCTTTCCCTCCCACCCTCCGCATCAGAAAGAGCGCCTGTGTGGCCACAGGAGTGTGTGCGGTCATCAGGGTTTGCTTGCCCATCCCTGGCTGCAGCTCATTGCTTTGTTGTCCTGCACCATCGCAACGCCTTGAGAGGAGCTGTGTGTGCCCAGAGCGTGGAGCTGAGCTCACCCTGAACAGGAGCAGCGAGCAGCCATCGTCCTGACACCCAGGTAAGCTACATCTTGAAATGCCTTTCTTGGAAAAGCAAAACCAATTGTATCTGTCAGAGGGACTGGCAGAGAGCACTTGCTGATCCTCTGCAGATGAAAATGTATTCCTTAAGTATCTTAAGTTTTCTTTAAAAAGTCGTAGTTGCTATTTAATTTGAATCCCTTCTAGTAGCAGGTAATTAATAAAATGGTACCGTGTAATTATGACATTAATTCCGATGTACATACTTGGGTTCCCCTGGGAGGTTGTCTCCAGTGGCTTCAGGTTCAGTTCCTCCTTTGAAGCAAAACCTGGAGAAACGGAGGAGAGGAGAGGCTCTGTTGAGGTGTGCTGGTCTGCCCCAGCTCTGGGTGTCTGCAGGGGTGCCTGGAGGGAGCCCCTGGGCTGCTGCTGAGCACCTGCAGTCTGAAGATGCTAAATGTGAGAGGGAAGTGAGGGTGGGTAGCAAGTCCTGGCAACTCACCTCAACCATCTCCATTGCCAGGGCAGCCAGCAGCCCCTGTATGTGAGCACTGCATGTGTAAAGTGGGTGGCCAAGGGACATCAGCAAAGAGCATTACCAGAATCTGATGGCAGCTGTAACAGCTCTGAGCTTGTGCACCACTTGAGCTGGCTGCCAGAGTTATTAATGACTGAGCCATAACAGTGCAGAAAATATTCAAGAAAACAGGAAATTCCAACTCCCACCAGTCTACCTTCCACTCTATTTACATCTACCAACTCACCTCTCGTGGGAATGAACACAAGAATACAACTGCTTGGAGCTGTTTCCCCTGCACAATGAAGCTGTGTGCAGTTTTGGGTCAGGAGAGGAGGTTTTGTTGAGGCTGTGTCCTCAAACTGGTGTCAGACCTGGCACCTGATCCCCTGTGCGTAGCTATAGCGTGCTGCTGGGACATTACTGGGCAGAAGTCTTGCTTTGGCATCTCACTTCTAAATTCAGCTGCCAGTGAGGGAGATACCTTCTGCGGCAGGGATCAGCCAGCCCTGCCAGTTCCATTCCTGTGTGACTGCCCTCTGCCTTTCTCACCCCCAGCATCTGTCACTGGGTAGGATGCTGTGTTGGCTGGGCACTGTGCCTGGCCCTGTGAAGGACATTGGGTGTTCCCATATGAACGAGGTAGGAAAAGGGCACTAAGTTTAGCCCCATTTCATTTATGTTCTTTTTTTTTCTTTAAAACCTGAAATACTCAGCAACTTGTCCTTATGACTGTGTGTACTCCAGTATCGCCTTTAATCACAGGTGTGTAATTTCCCTCAGTAGCAGACCAAGGCCACATTCCACCTTGCAGCACTACGTTCCAACACGTAGTGCTTGGCACCACATACATACTGCATTCCTGCTTACCTTATTGCAGGTCATGAAACAGATGGATTAAAGGCTGTTGTGAGGTTAGATACTAACACATGCCTCACATTTTAGCAGACAAACTTTATGGGGAAGTTAATTCACAGCTATTTCCCTCACATGTGTGTCTGTGCTCAATAAAATCTGCAGTCCATACCTAAAGCTGCCATGAGCTCTGTCAGCACAGTGCATCTGAGCACCATGGCACTCCTCATTCTGGCTGCTGGTGCCACCAGCTGTTCTGAGAGGCTGTGGGTCAGCAAGCTGCTTTGTGCTCACTGTAACAATAAGGTCGCCCACCAAATAACCTTCCCCACTAATTGGGGAGGTGGTCAGAATCTGCGGATTTTAAGGTTGTTACTGCCATGGGAATTTGAACTCACTGCATGGGTAGCCTACTCCATGCTAATTAAAGTTCTCTTCACTGATTGTCACAGCTGTCTATGCTGATTAAACTCCCCATTCATTTCAGCAAGACAGCAGTGACTGCATGCACACCAGGAACCATTCCTTTGAAATGACAATCTGAATTCATCAGACTTTATCACACGGACGCTTCAGATTCTGAGAAACTGTTGATACAACATCCCTTCTCCCACACTCAACTTTTCATTGCATTCAATGCAATTTGTCATTTGGTGTCTCAGGGTGCCCCTCTGCACCACTGGCCCTGTACACTGCGCTGCAGCTTTTTCTAATTAAACCCACTGAAGGCTGGATAGAAACATGCTCACTCTATGGCTCAGAGTGCCACCCCTGGAGAAGGGAAATCTGTTCACGTTCGAGATTATGCAAATTTTGACTGAAGAGCCACTGCCACTGGATTTGCAAACTAATGCAAATAGGCAACACTGCTGGTAGCAGCCAGTGGGAGGATTAGTCACACCTTGGCTTTGGGTGTGTGGGGGGATGGTCTTTGCAAGGGCCACCAACATGGCACAGCTCTCTCCAGCAGCAAAACTGGTAATGGAAAAGACACCTTATACTGGATAGTCCAGCTCCTAGTAAGAGCACGCTGTGATGAACTGCCATATCTTTGCATGGACTTTGCATAATAGACTTTGCATAGTCTACTTTAAATGTTCTTACGGAAGGAGATCCCTTAAATACTGAATGTGTGGGATGTGCACTTGCAGACTGCACCTGGCTAAGAATTTCTCAAGTCTTGATCTTCTGCCTCTTAAGCCTGCTACAAATGTAAAGCTTTTTTTCTCACTCACCGGTACTTCTAAAAATGCTGTCTTCTGACTTTTAAAGGCTAGAACATTAGAAAATTTCAGTAATGCCCACTATTTTTTAATCCACCATTCTCATCTGAATGCCCTTCCTTCTTAAGTACATTTGCATCAGAATAATCTGCCATCTTTTTCTTTGATGGCATTTCTAGACTGCTTTCCCAGCGCCAGCGGTGGCATTCCCAAAATACCTTCTTATTTACAAGTGAATTTCAGTAGCTAGAACCTCTTTCCTGCAGTACAACTGCCAATTCTTTGCAGAGCTCATCTGTTCTGCTCTCACTTTTGGCAGGAACTTGAGAATGATGAAGGCTCAAAATAATTTTAACTACTAAGATGTAAACGACATACCTCATTTGTCATCTTAAATACCATAATTATTTCTTAGAATGAGATTGTTATCAGCAATGCCATGGGCCTGATGAATAGTGTGAGCTTTCCCCACACACGATGGAAAACAATAATTCCCAGTCTGGTTACCAAATGCTTTAAATATTTACCTGTGTCAAAAAAGCTCAGTCCAGGTTTCCACAAGTCTGTTTCCATTGCTTTCATACATGAAAGAAAAGACAAAGTATTACTGAAAATAATGGAATCATGGAGATTAAAAAGCTCAGTTTAGAAAAGCCAATTTATATAGTGAATCACTATTCATGAGAAGGACCTAAGGAAATCAGAAAACTTGGAAACCTTTACAGACACATTTCAAGCCACATTTAGCAAGCTCATGTCACTGGCTCCAGAGCTCTCATCTGTTTTATGTTTCAGTATGCCTCTTTAGATCTGCTTTGGTTATGTTCCTTAGAACTGAACTGACACTGAGACAATTATACCAACTTCAGTATACTTTTGCTTTCCCTAGATTGTTTTCCACTGGAAATCTGCAGTCTACTGATTTCTGTATAGCTTGAACCTGCAAAGACAAAGAAGGTGTCTAAATCTTATTTGCAGCCTATCAGGCATGTAAAAACTCCAAATTGATGCTTTCATAAATATGACCCCAGCTGTCTGTTTTTGGAGCCTCCAGAAGTACTGCTCCAAAAAGTAATGCTTCCCCAACTAGACTGGTGGCTGGCATCCTCCAGATTACAGCCAATGGGTGAAGCATATATTGGTCTGGAAAAAAAGAAAAGGGAGCTGTGGGTTTACCAATGTCCTCTAGCCAATGAAACACTGACCTTTCTGTGAGATTACCACCTCAATGTGACTGCAGTGCGGACTCCTCTAGCTTATCTGACTATATAACCTCAGAAAAGTCATGTTTTTCAGTAACTCCAGGAAAAGACTGTTTTTTTGTCAGTAGGAGTAATGGTGGACTCTTTCTAGATTTACTCTTCTCTAGAACAACTGACTCAGATAACTATGGGTCCTTCCAAATTGCTGTGTATGGGTAATGAGGAGGAGCTGTGTAGGGCTTCTCTGAGCAGTCTTCCCACGGCTCATGTCCTTTCTGTAGAAAACTTTCTGTAGTGAGAAGACCTGAATGAAGACAAGCACAAGTGCCAAGGATTTGGGTATCAGGCTGCAGAGATGAAGAATGCACTAAATCTGTGTGATTCATGAATCCAGGCAAAAGCTCTATGCTTGGATGTAGTCCTAGACACATCACAGAGCAAGCTCTCAGTTAAATGTTCCTTTGAAAGGAAAAAGAGTATTCTTTTAAATAGCTAAGGTTTTTCTTTCTTTTGCTTGATAATGCCCACAAAAATCAAGGTTGATTTTTAAAATACTACAAGACTGATATTTAAAACAATGTAAAAAGATCTATAATTGTCAAGGGGTTGGAGGACGTGGGGCCTTCTTGAGTGCAGGCAGGGAGAAGCCAAGCAAACAAATGGTGTGTCAGGATGGGTGTTTTCCAAGCAAATCTTTTTGCTAACCTGAGCTGAATAGAGAAGCTCCTTGACAGCACAGCTCAATAGCTGTTGTTTGCTGAGCAGTGTGCACTTGCTTTGCAGGATCAAGAAAAACAGCTCTCCTTTCCAAGAAAGCAAGGAGTTGTCCAGGAATTTCCCTTTGACCGTGAGAAAAATTGGCTGCTTGGAAGCAGCTCATTTGAGCTGCCAGGACCCAGGCTGAGAAAAGATCAGGGCTTGTAGGGAATACAGCAAGTATATGTTTGTGGGATTTTTTCCTCTTGCTCTGTGGCTGTGAAAACAGTTGTTCATTATGGAATAATTGTGCTTTGCAGTCATCTTGGGAAGTCTTCAGATATGTAAGGTGGGAACAAACTGTGATTGATTTAAACAAGATTCAGCACAGCATTCCCCTGCTCCTCTGGCAAAGATTTGGACAGACTGAGGCTTAGTCAGCACATCACAGGGCTCTTCCCATTTCCCTGCCATACCAGGTTCTCCCTCCTGTACACAGTGTAATATAATTCGTGCACTGCTTTGTTAGGCACTTTTACAGGCAACGTGTTAGCTCTGCTGTTCTGCATGGGTACATATTGTACATATTGTCCACCTGTTTCCCTTGTGATGATGGGCACTGGGTTTTGACATGGCAAAGAGGATTGAGAGAAGATAACAATTTAACAATTATGAGATTAAAAAAAAAAGAAGAGGCTGTGATTTTGGTATGGCCAAAAGAACATGAGAAAGACAAACATGGATGGAAATGAAGGAACAGAAATGGACTGAAATAAACAGGAATAATGTTAAAACAAAGAAACAGAATAGAGCACCCCTGAGTGCTCTGGAGCCACCTGAAGTTGCCAGCAGCCTTCCAGAGTGCCACTGAAAGGACTGTTTGCTGATGAAGTGGATGGTGAATTGCACAGCTGGGAAAGAAGAAATGCATCAAAGATGTTTAAGACAACTAATCATTGTTCAGACAATCCCTGTGTTGCAATCAGTCTGGAGGTTCCTGAGAATGACAGGAACAGCAGAAAATTTATCTCTACCATAGACCTGATAGGCTGCACGGGGCTGAGGTTTTGTTCCTCATTTTGACTAACAGATAAGGTAAATTATAAACACTGTGGTAGAAATTGATTCCTGCAGCCTGAAACAACAGCTCACTAGTGTCCAATCTGTCCACTGACTCCTCATTCTGGAAGCTGCTGGCTGGCCCTTCAGTACACAGAGAATTCATCTGCAGACCAGCATATGGGTTAATTTAGGCTTACTAAAATCACGAAAGAAGGCAGAAAGAAGGCAGACTGCACTTAGCAGTCTGGCTCACCCAGATGGGCTGGAGACCCGGCAGGCCTGCGGATGGTGGCAACAGGCTCTTGGCGCTGAATACCTGCACAGTGTGAGAGAGAGATGGAGGTTAGATGCCATCTGGCCAGGATAGACAAGCATGAAAGAAAAAAGAAAAAAAGAAAAAAAGAAAAAAGAAAAAAGAAAAAAGAAAAAAACACCACCAACAAATAAGACCCAAACAAACAAGAAAAAAAAAAGAAAAAAAAAAAGAAAAAAAAAAAAAAGGAAGAATTTACAAGCTTAGGGAGAGTGGCAAAAGCAGAAGAAAGGAGTCTAAATGTTAGTAGATACTGTAGTTCTCTAGTGCACTGGAGCAACAAGCAGCGGGTCCTGAGATGCTGACCATGCTCAGGAGGTGGAAACTGAAAGAAATCATCAGGCTGCCAGAGAAGCTGTGGTGCCCCATCCCTGGAGGCAATTAAGGGCAGGTTGGATGAGGCCCTGGGCAGCCTGAGCTGGTGGGTGGCAGCCCTGCCCACAGCAGGAAGTTGGAGCTGGGTAGGCATTAAGGTCTATTCCAACCCAAGTTGTCTGTGATTCTATGATTCCTCTTGAAGTTAGGCCTATGGACCCCAAGACACAAGTTCTCCTGACATTTTGCATTAGTGAGTATTATAAAGTACCTATATAAATAGGTTTAGGATATTGTTCTGAGAACAATTCTAAGTTTAATCATTCCTTTTTATTTGTTGTTTCTAGAAGTTATGCTATTGCTGTGCAATAACTACAGTAATATGTGCTTTTTAGAGGTGAGTGATGGGGAGAAATAAGAAAAGTGATTGATTACCTGCATTACCTGCATTGGGTCGCAACATATTCCTGTTACTTGCAGATGTGGAAGTGCCCCTGAATGCTTTGAAAATATTGCATTGGTTAGCAAATAGAACTGAAAGACAATGTTTTATAGCATTCTAGCAAAAAAGATCCAGCTAGTTGTTTCAGTACATACCTGTATTCAGTCCTCTTCCTTGTGAAGCCTGAATTTGTCCTGAGTGGACATCAAAATGAAGAAGTGTCAGTTGTACTCCATGTTTAGTGCAGAACTACTACTACCTGAATCTTATTTTATTGCTATGAGAGTTAGTTGCTCACAGACAGAGAGATTTCATTGATATCCATTTTCAGATGTTAAAACTACATTTTAAGTCAGCTTAAAGAAAAACTGCCTTGTTCAGCCTAGTTAGATTAGTTAACATTCACTTCAGTTATGAGTACGATTTTAATCATTTCTGCTTTGCACTTAAGTTGTTTTGTTACTGTTCTGATTTGCTTTCCTTAATAAGTTTTGTTTCTCAATTGCTCAAGCTCATTATCTGTTCTTATTTCTATTTCAATGCTATCCAGTTGTGTGAAGAATGTTAGAAAGAAACCAAAACAAAACCCAGACCAGATACCACACTTCCTGCACAGAGCTTACTATCTGAGACAAGAGCCAGTGAGTAGATACAAGCAAGCAGGCAGACTGTAAATAATGAAACAATAACAAAAACAATGTGGGAGAATTAATGTGTCTGAAATGTCTTCATTGCTGTCTACACAAAATGCTTTTTTAATGTGATTGTGTTAATACATTAAACTCCCACTGTTCAAAAATACAGAATTCTCAAAGCACTTGCAGATGAAGATTGTCTTCAATCATGCTTTTCTTTTCATTAATTGCTCTTCAGAAGCTTGTTAACATTCCAAGGCCTGCTGAAATTAGTAGGAATGTTTTAGCTGACTTCTGAGAACAATGGTCCCATGACATATTTCTCAATAAGATATCATAAATGAGATCATTTGTAATGGTTGTCTAAGAAAACAGGAACTGCTGCTACTTGCAGGCTTCCTATAACAAAATTAAGTGACAGCAAATAATGCATGCATTACCCAAATTTGAACATTCACAGAGTACTGGAAGCCCTTTGATGGGATTTATGTGAGCTGTCCTGAGAGACTATGAAAATTTAAAAGGCAAAGAGATCCTTTTTTGGGAAATAACAGGCTCCCCTGCTAGGCTTTTAAACTTTGTAGGCTTCTAGCTGTGTGTCCAGGTGATCTGCAGGCAGCATAAGATTACTTCTTGGTTCTGGAGAGCTAGATCTACTTATGCAGCAGCACAGTGTAGAGTTGGGTGCTCTTTTCATGCCCAAGATAGGTATGTACCAAAGAACGGGAAGAAAATTAACTTTGAGTCTGAAAGCTTGCCTTAGTTTGGGATTGCCCGAGTGTTAGTATTTACAAGGCCACTTGAAACAGTGCACATGAGGGTAAGAGGGAGATGAGTTCCTAAGTCCTGTGCACCACAGTTTTTGTTCTGTTTCCACACTTGTTACCCACTTGGTTTGCTTTCTGTGCTGCTTTTGATGGTGCCAAGCCATCACAATTCATCACAAATGATGAAAACTGCTTTGAGAAGGTGAGCAGCTACTCCACTAAAGAAATATGAATTCCCTCTGCAACTTAGTCAGCATTCCCGGTGGACTAAGCATCCAAAGAGAAAAGGCTGTATCCAAAAACAGGCTCCATCTGTTTCCCCCCCAGTGCAGTCCTTATCCCATGCGTTCCACTCCTATGAGCCAGGATGGTTTCACACTGTTGGATGAGAGCTTTCTATGTTGCTTATAATGCTATTGTCTCTCCAGTCCTTTCCTATTTTCTTTTCTTGCTACTGTGGTAAGTCACAGCTGAGGGTGAAAGGTTGTGGTAGGCAGCACCCAGCTCAAGGTCACTGGCTGAAAAGAAAAGAGGTGAGGCTGAACTGAGCAGGGCAGAGTGCAGAACCAAAAGCATCATTAGAAACTCCAGCCTGAATAATATGAGTGAGCTATAAAGGCTCCTCAGATAGAAAAAGCTCATTAACTACTTTGTATGTGGTTGTAACTTCGTTTTCTTCCCTCCTTTCTTTTTTTTTTTTTTTTTTTAGATCCAGATCTTCTCCTTCAGAATCATGAACAAATCAGGAAAATTCAAGAAGATGGATACTGAGTAGTCCTAAAAATCGAGTCTGTGAAATCAGATGTTGTATGGGAACTGCTGAATCACAGCCTGAACTTCTGATTGATCACCTGAGATGAGCAATGAGATGAGTCAGCCACAGGAGCACAGGTGAAGGCAATTTACCCGTGCTGCTGGAAGGGATGGAGCCTGGCTCCACTTCTCCGAGACCCATTTAAAAGCTGATTACAGTGGGGAAGGATCTCTTCTGGAGATTCACTCCCCTGGAGTTTTATAGTGAGCCCAGGATGTGGGTAAGTATTTTATCTATTCTGTTTTGGTATGATAACTACATAGCTGAACTCTCTGGTATATTTCATAACTATAAACATCTGTACATTCATTGTTTATACAGATGTATGTCTCTTCCATTTCTCCAGCTCACAGGAACCTGTCCCTAAATCTCATCCCTTTAATCTTCTGGCAGTTAATTTATATCTAGTAGAAGTCCAGTGAAGAAAATTGTGGAGAAGCAGAACTACACTGCAATGAAGAAATACTTAAAATAGTGAGTAATTTTTTTGGAATTACTTTTAATCTTTCTGCTTTCTGGCTCAAAGTTTGGTCTTATTTAAGACAAACGTAGCCTTCCCACTGACTTCAGTGCTGTCAAAAGTTCATTCTCAATATGCTCCTCTTACTGCCTGGGGAACCTCAAAAAGGTTTTCCTAATTGTCAGTGAAGAAAGTAATCGCCTCTTTTGTGCCAGCTGATGGGACCGTGAAATAGAGAAGAGAGAAACAGGCAGGACCAGGTATACAGGCATATTAGATACAAAATGATTCAGATTCCACTGAAATTAAACTGCTTGAAATTATGCTTGCACTTCTGTACACAGTGCCATGCACATACCTGCACATTTGACTTATTAACTTCCCAACTCCTGCCCTTATCCCAGAGCAGGGTAGGCATGTGCTCTGTTGGGTGTGTAAGGTCATTTATTCCTAGTACGTGGAATTGATGAATGAGGATGCTCATGGTGCCTCTTTGGTGTGGGCAGGCTTCTTAGGTAGGAGTAGCAAGGTAGGAGACTTCTGGGCTCACAGTTGAATTTGACTTAATGATGCTTTCCTTCAAGACCTGAATTAACCAGAAGATGCTTGCTACGTATTCTGGTTTTGAATTACTCAGCTGTAGGTACAGCCACATTTACATGTGTGAGAGTAGAACCAAGCTCAAGGCACTCATAAATAGCAATAGTATGAAATCTTCCAGCTCTCTTTTATATAACCCTCAAAATAGTGTCATGCTCAGAAACTTGCAAATAGGTGAAAATATCCTTCCATCCTCAACTGAGCAATTACCCATTGAATGAGAAAACTCTTCTATGTATTTGCATTGCAGCCTGTGGGCTAGAATGGAGTCAGGCTTCTGGATGAAGCTGTAGAGCTCTGAATGGCCACAATTCTGTTGTCAAAAACACAAGTGATATGCCAGGAATAACATCACATTTATGCCAGGCTTGGAACCACAGCCTGAGGTTTTCAGAAAAAACTGAAGTTGGCATTTCAGAGCTCTCAGCCCTAAGTTTAAATAGCAGTTCAACTGTCTGTACTATGTATCTTACAAGTAAATCAAATTTTCCTTTAAGAGAGTAAGACAGGAGGATGCTACAGGAAAATCTGACTGTAGCAGCACAGACTTCTCAAGAGTTGCAAAATCCAGCGTTTGTCAAGGCAGGTATTGTCACTTGCAGTTATTGGCTAGAAGGGATTCCCCAGAACTCTCAGTGATCAACATCTCTGATGTATCAGGCCTAGCATATATTTTTCAGTTTAAATACAGACTTGTATTCAACCACTGCATTTGCTGAGGCTTGAAAGGTTACTGAATCATTGCTGCCTTAAAACACACCACACTGTATGCCTTGTGGCACATACTTCCTTAGTGTACTTACTTGATGCTGCAGCTGCCACAGAGGAATATGCAGGGTGGATGCTGCTAGAACCTAAAAATAAGAGATTTTGATTTTCATCTGCTGAACCATTCAAAAAGACACCAATATGTATGAATAAAAATAAATGAAGAGAAGAAAAGATTAGGGAAAACCAGGCGTGTGGAAAAAAATTATACAGGAGGGATTCCTTCACGTTGTTTTCATCCTTAAAATACAAGAGCTATTAGAAAACCATGTATTACAACTTTCATTTATTGGAAGTTATCACAGAGTTAAATCTAAACTGAATCTTAACCTATTTGCTGAACATTCAGTCCAGACATATGAATCAAAGAAACAGTTGACTACTATACCTGATAATCATGATAGTGTTTATAGATGGAAAAGTTCTTCCCACAAGAATCAGTATAGATGCTAAAGATAATGACTAGCCGTAATTGCTCTGCTTACTGAAGATGAGCACTTATTTTGGGGAATCTAACCACATTGAGTTGATGTGAGACAAACACTTCCATGTGTGTCTCAGAGATATACTACAACTCCAGCAGATGGGTGGGAATTAATTTCTTTATCCACTCATAATATGCCTATGTTGAATGGCTGTACCAATAATCTACTAAATAATGGCATATTCAACTGAGTGTCTTGTTCCTTTAATTTTGGGAGAACTGTTAGTCAGGAGGAAAGCAATGAAAACATCTGTACTACTGACCTGTATCCCTGACCCTGTGCAATCCAGGTCGAGGCTTGGCTGCAGTTGAGTCTATTCTGATTCTTGTTGTTGCAGGTGTGGTTGCCTTTGGTGTTGTGCTGAAAGGATCTGTGGATGTGGTCGTTGGGGTTGGTGTTGTGGCTGCCATTTGTGTGGTTGGCATTGGTTCCGGTGATGTCTGATACACCTTGTGGACCGTGTCCCCTGTAGGAACATTGATATGGTCACTCTGCTACATCCACTGTTTTGCTGTCATCTTTTCTCAATATAATAGAACTCTTTGAAAATCCATATAAATAGAAATCAACAGACATCTGGAATAAAAGATGGCAATTCTGAGTCATAGACCAGAATGAAGTAGGCATTGCCTACCACCACCAAAGTGTTACTGCCAGAAGGACGGGTTTCTGGGATTCAGGACAGGGGTGGAGCAGGAGCCAGGAGGGCTTTGTCTTAGAGTTGTGGTGAGAGCAGCACTCAGGGATGACCATTTCAGCTCACTTTGACTCATCAGACATTTGCTACTGCTTTTAAAATGATCTGTCATGAGAATAGAGACAATTCTAGTTGCAAAAATGTGCATCCTAAATAGTCTTATGCAAAATTTTTAGTGTGCTTCTAGTCCTTTCCAGTTAGCGTATTAGAAGAGTCTTCATCTTTTACCTATCACCTATCTATTAAAGTCACCCTCAAATATATTCCATGTTCATCTCATCCCTGCTCCTTTCCTCCCTGCCTGTGTCCCCAAGGATGACCTCACAGACTGTGTTCACTGAAATGAAGTGGTGTGCCTTCATGCAGCCTTTTCATTGCAGCACAGTACGAGCTTGCATTTTTCTGCTGGATGTTTCCCTGTTGGAAAGCATCACCATGAAACTGTCTGGTAGATTAATTACCACCAAATGCCAGCCAGAGAAAAACTCAGATTTCTTTCAGTTTTAATGGGATGATGCTGAAAGCAAGCTCAGAAGAAAAACTCAACAACTCAGCTGAAAAACCAGTGTGAATGGCTCTCTTTGGGCTGAGCGGTACCCTGCTCCATGCTGCTGCACTAAGAAAAGGAGGAGAGAGGGATATTTCCTGTGCAAGACAGTACTGCAGTAACAGGAAGTGGGTACAGCAGTGGCTTCTGTAACTTTGGCTGCATGGAGCAAGGAACCCCTGAGCTTATGCTACAGCAGAAAGCCCAGGGACAATGAAACAAGAGATTAAAAATGTAATTGAATTTCTTTAGAAAAAGACATGAAGATTCCCAACTCCTACCTTGTTCCGAGGCTTTCCCCAATGTATCAGGTGTGGCTGCACTCTTTGGAACTTTTAGGTCTTGCTCTGGCTTCTTAGGCTCTGAAGCGAAATGAAATACGTTAAGAAACGCACTATGGAATAAAATAAAGTTTTCCATTAAGAGGTGATCAGTCCCCAAAGGGATGCATCCCACCACCTAGCATTACAAAGTTTGGTTAGTCTAATCAGTGCTTCCTTGCTAAGAAAGAAAAAGTGATGGATGAATGCCTCTAGACAGCAGTCGCCACATGTTTTCGGTGCTTCATTTAGACATCTAACTGCCCAAAAGCTCCTGCCAATGTCAACAGAATTTCTGAAGTGAGCAATAAACACGGGGTTTTACCACTAATAAACCAATCCTCATAAGATTAATGTGAGTCAGGGTCCTGGTGTGTGTAAGCTGTCTGGTGAATACCAACCAGCATGTAGTATTTCAGTCACTAATTCACATTCAGATATACTTCTTTCTTGCTTGACGTTGTCAGATCTTCATGGGGCCAAATCCTGGGCTCGCTTAGAAGGAAAGAGTGATTTTTACTCAGCTTAAATAATTTAATTCCTTTCATAAGTTTTTTATCAAGATTCTCACTAGGTGATAGCTGATATTCAAGTGTACATGAAGTGTCTTCTTCATGGAAATGGCATTTGTTTGTGCTTTTTTTCATAACTGTGTAAATTCCAGACTTTTCCTCAGGAATGTGAGGAAAAATATATATATATATCTTCTCTATTGTGACTCTTTTGGTATTTGCTGAGTTCAAATCTTCATGAGCTTATCTGCTGTGAAGAGTAATGTAAGAACATGAGCATCTTTCCCATGTATTCAAATGCCTGTCAATGGGTGCATCCATCCAAGGTGGCATGGCTGCTGTTTGGAGTCCTGCTCTTCTCCTTTACGTTATTCTTTGGTCCTTGGAAGGAAAGTACAGAGATCTTTCCTCATTTTTAGACTCTCACATGCACACAGTGGCATCTAAACATTGTAGTTGTTCAGCTTGAGTGTACATCAGTCAAAGCCCAGCCTTTAGTTTACAATTGCTTTGCATTTACATTCCACTAGGTGTGGATTTGTACATATATCTTGATGTAGAATTACTGACACATATTATTTAAGCTGAGCTCAATCTGACAGAATGGGAGGCAGGTGAGACAAGTTATACAGAGTAACTCCTTACCACATGATTCTTATCTAAAGCTCCTGAGCACTGCCATCTGTGTTGTTAATATTATTATGTATTACTGTACTCTCCACATCAAGTGTCCCAAGAGATTACACAAGTAGCATTAAGAGAAAGCTAACACAGAAGACTTACTTCGGATAGAACAAGAACACCATACTCACAGATCTAAAGCAAAGGGGAAAATAGGTGGGAACAGGGGCCTGTAAATAATAACATTGATGAACGTAAGGGGTACATTATCTTCAGAGTCTCAATTATTAAATTTTCTTTATTACACAATTGAGATGGTACAACAGATAGTTGTGCATAGATATAAGGGAAGGTTGATCATAATTACTTGCCAGGTTTAACGGCTGTGCTCTTTGAGGAAGAGAATTCAAGAGTTGATGGATATGTCACACCTTTTCTTGGCTTGCCCTCTACAAAATAAATAAATAAATAATCATTGCAAAATATCACACAAAACCCTCCCATCTAACCTTTGTGTTCAGGATCAGATCCCACTTTTTCACTGTCCACATCATTTTCCTGAGGATTTCTCTCATCTGATGGAGAAATCTCAAAACAATTATACTAAAAATACCAATGCTGAAACCCAGCACAATAAGAAAAGATAGAAAGCATGTAAATACAGTCCTGGGAAGGATTTGTAGAGGTCACTCAGTTTATTTCTTTGCTCTCACGTGGTGTTAAGCGTGAAAGGATCAGTCCTGAAGAACATCTGTATAAACTATGCTTAAACCCACAGCCTCCCTGGGTTGCCTTTTTCCAGCTCCCAAATATGTAGTTGAACTAGAAAGTGTATTTGATGTGGGATTCATTTTGTCAAGCACACACCATTCTTTTCAGACCTTGCTTTTGCAACATGCCATTTCTGGCAATGATCTTTTGCAGTAATAACAGTGAGAGAAGGCTTTTCTTGTGTGTGGGGACATATGGTAGCTATATTGAGATCTAAAATGAGAGTCCTGTCTTAAAACAATGAGGTATGTTTCCTATTTAAGCATTAAAACACAAATCTTTATAATACCACACCAGATGCCATCTCTATTGGTACATGTAGCTGTGCAATTCCATTTCTTGGGACAGTTTTATATTCTCAACGCATATCTAGATCATTGAATGTAAGATGTTGCAGAGAAGTTCAGTGTGGGTAAGACTGCTCTGCTCTCTAGGAGCTGGAAAAAGCATAATTTTGCAAGCTTGGATGTGGCATTGGTAAGGACTTCCGCTCCCTGGTGACTCTCTACAAACTGATGTGATATGTCATGTATCTGTACTACCTTCGGTTAGACCTGCCTCCACTTCCTGCAAAACCTGAATTTTGATGATTGCTTCCCTTATGCTCTCAGTGGTTCCTTTAGTAAACATTCAGCTGTCATCCTGGCTGTTTAGAGACCAACAACAGTCAACAGAACTCATCTGTACAGACTGAGTGCTGGAGCAGGCTGTCCCTCTCACGTCCCTTTGCATGTCTCTAGCCTCTTTATTTTACTCCTCTCTGAAATTTCAGATGTCAATAAAGAAGTTACTTTGAGTTACTTTGAAGAAGTTGCTTAGAGTTACTAATGGGGCAATTCTGTAAGGATCGATTTCATCTCTCATTTACATTGGTATAATTTGGGAGTAGCTCCACTGAAGTCAACACAGCTCCCTCAGAAGCCAAGCTGGCAACTGACATGCATGGACAAGCTGCAAAGATCTTTTTCCTTTTTCTTGGGTTTCCCATAGAAGCTGGAGTAAGTTAAGGACAGCAGATCGTCACTTCCATTTTTTACAGAGGCAAAACTGGCCTCAGGAGCTTAGCGGGAGTAGGGAGTTCTTTTCAAAATTTGGCAGAAAGGTGAAAAAGATGTATGACTGCAGATGATGTCTAAATGCATTTCTTTATCCCCAGCAGTTCAAAATCGTCAGGTAAGTTATTGGCACACAAATGCGCAATAGCATAATAATCTTATGTTATAGCTAATCTGATTTCTCATGAAAACTTAGACTTTCATTGTGCAAATAAGCTATCTGCCAAGGGGAAGCTGGCTACTGCTGGACTCTGTGGTTTGTGGTAAACATCAGCTTGCATCCCATATAGGATACTGTCAAATGGTAGCTCTGAAGCCTGACCTGGATGTGGCCCTGATTTCTGGAGCTATGGTAATTTGTCTTTTCCACTGATATGTCATCTGGAAAAAGTTGAATCTAGGTCAGAGTTTGCTTAGCATACTTGAAAATGGGTTTACATGTGAGTTGAAAACCTCAGCTTCTGGCTGTTTGAAGTACAAGCCATAGGATGGTGGCCACTCACTCTCTTGTGCCTATTTGCAATTAGGAAACCCAGAGGTTTAGGGCTCTATTTTCTTAACCCACTCGCTTCAAACTCCCCCTAAACTGAATGGAGCCATTCAGCTGAATGCCAAGGCATTCAGTGCTTGAAAGTGAATACCAGTGCATTTGCATACCTCCTGGTGTGCTCGCTGCTTTAATCCCAGGGGGCAGACCTTGTTCCCCACTGCTCCTAAATCACGCCACCTCATTGCCTGGCTCTCCTAAGGATTCTTCCTCCATGCTCTTTTGTGTGGACGTTTATTCATAATGTAAACATCACACTCTCCATGATAATATCCAAACTGGAAATAAACTGTTGGCACAGCCTTCCTGAGAATTTAATCTTCTGAATTTATCTCTAAGATTACCACATTTTCTGCAGGTATAGTTAGTAAGAATTTCCTTCCTACTTGTATGTGAAATGTGGTATCAAACATACTATGTTATATTAGATTTATGCTTGAAGCAGTTTGTAATGTAGTTCCACTGCATTAGCATGACAGTTCAACATGCTTGAAATTTAGGCATGAAAGACAAATCTCATCATGCCTACCTGTGTGCAGATTTTTCATCTTCTCTTTACCTATATTTCTAACTTTCTCTAGTATCATCTGTCATAGTGATTCATTAATTAAGAGTAAAGATATTTTACTACAAATCAAAAATCCCTGCAGTTTTATATGATGACAAGTGAGCAGCTGCTGAGGTAAAAAGATCTTATTTCCTATTTACGTAGCAGGATTACAATGTGCTGTTTGTTGGAAAAAAAACAGCAGCAAGTACAAGTAGCAATTCAGCTATTCCAGGAAAGCCATACTCATCCAAAATAAATCCTTCTTATGGTGTGGTGTACCCATGGTAAAATGCTGTAAAAAGTGCATCCAAATATATTAATGCAAACTCCAGATGGCAGTTTAATTTGGTCAACTTCTAAGACCTTATTAAATAAGGTCCACTAATTTTCACATGAAAACATTTCTTTATTTTTAGTGGCTGTTCCATTGCTTGAGCTGTTGATTTTTCCAGAAATGATGTAGTTAACTAATATCAGTTGGTCATACCTATCCCAAACCTTCAGAAGTGTAGACCAGCAAGAGACGGACCCTTCTCTGGATGAAGCAAGAAGCTGGATTTACAAATTGTATGTGAAGTAAACTAGACCCTGTATTTGTATGGGCAGAATGATTTCAGGCAGATTTGAGATAATATGAAACCAGTGCAAAGAGGATCTAACCTACAAAAACATCTGTGACATTCATCACTGAATCCAGTGAGCTGTTGTATGTACTGGGGAATGATTTAGTACTAAAATGTATTTCCTTGTGCTGGGTAGATATCACAACATTCTGGCTAAGAGAGAAGGGAGCATTTCATAATTTATTTGGGATACAGTAATAGAATTTCTTAATTCAGTACTTTGTACAAATGCAATATGGTACTTGTACATGGATTTGAGATGGGTTAACAGTTTTTTATTTGAAATGTATATATCATTAAATTATGCATTCTTAATTTTATTTAGGAACTCAGAGAACCTTGGTCATTGCATCCAACAGATACACTGAAAATGTGTTGGTTTACACACGAAGAAAACCTTCACATCCCAGCGCAAGACAGACTATATAGCTTCACTGCAGAGTCTGAATGGCAGCACTGGAACAAGTCACTTCAGAAGACATGGACATAAACTCACACTGAGGGCCTTAGCTTGCTTGGCTGCAGTACTTTTCAGGGGAGCAAATGCAAGGGAAGACCCACCCACCATTCCCAAGGCTTGGACTTTAAGCATCAAGAGCAGGAGCTGGGATGCCAACGGCAGTCAGTGCAGATCTGTCACTTGCAATGGGCAGTGCACAGCTCCAGTGGAGTGTATTTCTCTTTGCTGTCTCCATAAGAAGCCCAGAATAAAATCTAACCAAGGTGCTTCAGCACAGTACCTGAGACGAGGAAGGACTCCCTCCAGCGTGGCAATGACAACGACCGAATTCCGTTGGAGAAGCTCCCCCGGTACCCAGCATGGCCAGCCACCTTCTGAACAAGGATCTTCCCACCTGTGTTGTCTATTGCACCACTGCAAGGGGAAAACATAGTAGCTAAAGGTGGGAATTCTCCCCCAAGCCACAAAAACTGTTAAACAGTGCAAGAGGTAGGAGGTGCTTACTTCCATTTTTAAGCCAGGAATTACAGCAAAGCTTCGAAGCTACCACTGAATCTGCTACTAAGAAAAAAATTGTACTTCATCAACACAGAAGAGCAGTCAGCTGCACAGCACTGTCAGTCTCTGTTTTTTCTTGCCAGTGATCTACAAGGTCAGTGCTTAAGGCTGATTGAGTTGCACAGAAGGACAAGTTTCTGCCCTCCTTGCAATTCCTACAAGCATGACTGCATGATTGAAGACGTGGAGATGCACTCTGAGAGTTGGAGGGCCAGCCATGCAACAATAATAATTTATATTAATCAAAGACAAACCTTCCATTTTCCTGACTTGTTCTTTTTCAAAAACTAATGTTTTCTTTGTTTTTCAGTGTGCGTTATCCACAGAAAACTGAGCCTGGTTCTGACTTTAGCCCAGAGTAAGCTGAACAAAATGTTACTGGAAGCTGTGGAGGTGCGCCGTGTAAGTTAACCTAGCCAAACTCAGCTGGCAAATGGGGAAAACTGAAATTCCAATACAGGGAACTGGCATCTGGACTACAGCAGAATTTGCATTCTCTATCAGTATTATGTACCTTCTCACTGGGACAGGCTCTGCTTGAAGACCACACAATTTTCATTATGCATTAATATCCAAAGGAAGAATTTGTTGTGTGAAAGCCAGACCCTTGAAGGCCATCACCAAAGCACAAGGCTGAGCAGCGGCCACTGTAGCCAAAATAGGGCAGTCCTGTGCCCAGTGGCACCCAGGAGTGCATCCTCGTAGTGAATTCACTACCATGCAGTCCTTCCCTGGGCAGTGGACCTCAACACAGGGAGGGCTCTGCTGTCCTCTCACAAGCATCACCCCTTATAGCAGAGCTTTTGTCTTCTTACATGTTCAAGTGAGAATTCATTCCAGGCAGCTTGAATTAAGAAAGCTAAATGTTTTGCATTTTATATTAATTTAGAGACAGCTTTCCATGGCAATTAAAAGCTTTGCATTAAAACAGTTGTCCATCTCAGCAGGTCATATTGAACTATGGCTGTTACAGGGCCACAGCAGTTCATGGGATGGGACTGTGAAAGGAAGGAGGGCAGAGAATTCCCACCGGTAAAGCAGCTGATGTCACCAAAGATTCATGAGCACTTACACTTTCTCAGTGCTGCTACAGTTCTCTTACACAAAATCAAGGGAAATTGTTTTTCAAATAAGGTACTAAGTCTCAAAGTCTTAACTATTCAAACTTACTCAAGTTCCCAGATATTTCTCAGAACTGGAAGCACTGTGATAACTCTTTGAATGAAGCCAAGATGTCAATCAGGCTCTACAAGTTCTTCCTGTACTTGTATCTGAATGCATCTTGCCTTTGCATCCTGCCTGCAATGCGGTGTTTTAGTTGTGAAGTGATTCTCCATTAAAAATATCTGCATATTTTTTGCACGGCAAATTAAATTTGGCAAAATTAGTGCTATAAAATCTTCATTATGCGTCTCTTTGGCCAGTATTTCCTTCTGTGGCAGAAAGGCACATTACTCAGCCTTTGACATCAAAATCAGTTAAATTCAAATCCCCAGAATTAAAAGCAGTCCCACGAGTGTGTGAGCTGTACGTATTCATTGCCAGTGATATGTCAGTCTTTTCTTCTGAAACCTTATTAGTAGCAGCAGTTCCATCCCACTTGAATGAGAATAGTTCAGTAATCTGAGATGTGCAAATCTCAAGACACTTTTACAGCTGAGGAACACTTTCAAACACAACTGATTTCAGTAGGAATAGAGTTGTCAGAATTGGATCCATAGTAACACACACAATCTTTCTCGTGTGCTTTCCACCAGAACAGCAGCCTGCAAACAGACTTACAAGGCACTGGGAACTTTGAAGGACCTGAAAAGCCATGAGTGATGATTCTCTGTGGGTGCCTGGCTCAGTTTAACCCACTCACCTGTGAATTGCAGCACTGCACACACTGGAAAAAGAAGCATAAATGTCTGTGCCATAAACACGGTATTTTACATCTTGACATCCTGGAGGGCATTTTGCAATGAATTCTGGATTTATTATCTTCCCAGCCTTGACATCGCAGTCAATCTGAGGTATGTCTGTGAGAGCAAAATCTTGGTAAAGTCAGATTGAATGCTTTCATAGCTGAATGATCTTGTCATAAAAGAATGAGTAACTGAATGAAAGGCACACCCTCCTCTTATGCTCTTACACCAATGCTTTTATGATACAAGAAATGTCTGTGTCCTCTGCATCTACAATATAACGCATAACAAACCTTGTACCCAGGATTGTGGCTGTATGGATGGAATGATGAAGTCTGAGGATATTCACCGAATCAGAATTGCAGGGGTTAGAAGGGAACTCTGGAGATCATCAATTCCAACCCCTCTACAAAGCAGACTCCCTCCATCATTATTTCTGATCTTCAGTGTTTATTTCTTTAATGGAGATATGACTCTCTGATGGAGAGAGAAAGAAACCTGGGCTGTGGTTACCACTGAGGAAGGAAGCAGTAGGGGAAAAGAGGCTGTGACTAGAGACCAGGAATAACCATGCACACAAGAGGCATGATGCTTCCCAAATCTTCCCCATGCTCTTGGAATTCTGTGCCATCTGTAATGCTAGGCTGCAGCCACATTCCATTATCTTCCCCTTTGTTTTAAAATTATTTTTTGGGAACAATTTACTTTGCACAGGGCATTAAATGTAAGTCATCACCTCCCAGCATACTCATATTTTGACTAAATAATGAAAACAGTCTGTAGAACTGAAAGTTATGCATCCTAATGCATAAGACATACACAACCTCTCTCATGCTAAATAGCTACATATGCTTTATGTTACAGCAGATTCATTTCACATATTTAGATCTCTTTCAAAAGCCTTATGATGACCCTTGTATGGTGAGTGGGGACAAATGAAGACACATTTTAATACTGAAATACACAGTGTCCCCTTCACTCACAGATCAGTATCACACATTAATTCAGTAGAATAACTTTTACTTAATGTATGTTTCCATTGACTCTGTAAAGAACTAGACTTACTAGACTCTGTAAAGAAGAGATACTAGATTATCACCTCAGACATTTTTATGCATCAGTCTTGCTTGCTGTAAAGCAGCCAAGCATGTTAATGGGATCACTTACATAGTTTAGCCTTCTTGGTCTTCTTTGTGGCTTCCTTAGCTGCATATGTACATGCAAGAAGTATCCCTAGAACAAAAAAAACACAGTTTCAGGAAAAAGGTGGACTGCCAGCATCAGTCACCACAAGCTCCTCTGCATGGGATTTCCCAAGTTTTAATCAACTGGTTGAAAAAATGAAATAGGAACATTTAATGACACATCTAAGTTTTTACTTGTTGGCCAACTTGTCCAATCAAAATGTCAGCTTTCTAAAGGGGATTCAAGACCAACAGATTACATATTTTTCTGTGGAACTCATTGTCAAAAGATGCCATTGAGTCTAAATAATCCAGAACACAACAAAAAAGCCAACTGTTTCCATGAGTGGTGCAATAATGGAATTGGTGTGATAGAGATACCAGCAGATCAACATCTCTGTGACTTAAGTAACTAGGAAGCTGGGGAGAGAAAAAGACTACTAGGAGAAAGAAAAGAGGACACATTTATAAACATTTTGCATTGGAATCTTCTTGATAGGAGAAAACTCTGTGTTCTTGTAAAACTTGGAGGAAAAGAAGATGCTCACAATACAAAATTAATTGCTGATTTTTCTTTGTAGTGAATCTTTAAGTTACAGATATTTTCAGCCCTGGTGATGCACCTGATGTAGACTGTGTCTAGCTAAGGTCAGGCACTTAGAAATCTCTTTGAGTAATTAATATTACATATTTCTAAGCAAAAGTCAGGAAATCTGAGTGGCTCATTTCTGAAAAGCTGTGCCAAGGCTTACTACGCCAGCAGCCACTGATCAGCCAGAACAGGGGAGTACAAGTCTACTAACTACTAATTGCATCACGTCAGCTGTACTTACCAAAGAAGGTTGCAATGACTGAGGCCTTCATAGTGACTGAAGCAAAGTCTGGATCAGTAAGGAGCACTGAAAAGGAAAACATGAGTACATCAGGTTGTAGACGATACTGGAATGGTAAGGGAAGAGGGAGCGTGCAGCATTCATCAACAGTCCTCATGTCCTGTGCCCCTTTCTCCTGGGCTGAGTTTGCTTTGCAGTGCAGCTGACATCCCCAGAGATGATGCTAGGGCTCTATAACAACCACGGACTCATTTTTTACTTCTGTCAGACTTTGACTTTTACCTCAGCAAAACTAAGGTTTCATTGGTTTCAAGGTTTATTTCTGAAGCCAGAATGTTTTGGTAGCTGAGGACACGATGGATATAGACATGCAGTTGTTCAAGTTAATTCACTGATTTTCTAGGGAGCGCTCACAAATTTGCACATTCAAGTGCACCCTGTAATATCACAAGTGAAAGAGGAACATAAGCCATCTCACTCTTAGAGCAAGTTGCATGAGGTATCTTGCAATCATGCCATTGATTGAGAGACAAATTATTGATTTCTTCCTTTACTGAGGATGTGTGTGTGCAAGCCTGAGATTAAGAAGACGTCAGCCCTCCTGAATGGCATTTTTCTCTGGGTCTGTTTATGTGGTTCCTGATTCCTGCCATCCCTGAAGATATTGGCCAGCCTACAAGGATACAAACTAAGCACAGGTATCCTCCTCCTGAGCAGTTCCTTCCATGTTTCCACATTGTTCTGCCATTCTTTTTCTGATGACTCCCTACTACAGAAGTATACCTGGCCAAACCACCTGTCTTCCAGAGATGTGGTGCAAGGGGCCACATGGATATGAAAGAAAACAATCCACATTGTAATTAACCTTACAAAAGCCAAAATGAGAAATCTTATGTTTAAGAAGAGTGTGCCTGTTATGGCTCCATAGCCATGATCAATTCCAGCAAAATCTCAGATGGTCAGCAAAACAGGGGAAGGAGCAACTTATCCTGTACCTGGCATTTTATTCTCTGAGCTATGCTGTCTCTGGTGTAAATTGGATTTTACATACTTTTATTTTTCTAGCTCCATGAAATTCCTGTCATACATACATACATACAAACAAGCCCTGTTCTTGTTTGATATGTCCATTTGGTGTGGACCCTTTCACTCCCAGCACTGAGATGCTAAGGTGCCTTTTGAGTTTGTGTCTCATTAGTGAACCAAAACAATGGATGATCTGGATGGTATTTTGTAAGCCCTGATTCACTGGCGTCTTCCATGGCTTTTCTGTGACTCTCTTCGTGATTCGTAATAATGCCAGCTATGCTTAGCAGATTTCCATTAATTACTTGCAGACAGCAAGTAACCATTTAGCATTAAATCTCCTTTGTCTGAGTACATTTCCTCATCTGTATCCTCCCAGCTGCCATAACACACATTACTCCTACACCAGGAAAGCAGTGTATATGCATTATATTAACACTGCTAAAATCCCAGTCAAATCAAGCACAGATCCAGCAAGAAGAGTATCTCCTTCAGTTTTTTCAAGTACGAGTGCTATCCTAACCTTTTGAAATCGGATTTCTATTTGAAAAAATGTTGATTCTTTTTTTCGCCATCACAAATATTTGAAAAAGCTTGAATGCCAGGGAAAAGACAGAATTAGCAAGCCATTCTTCCAGCACATGAAGTCAGATATTTACACTGACGTTTTATTATATCAACTTGGCTTTTATAAAGCTCTTCAAGGGAGTTACTACTTGAAAGAAGCTCTACAAAGAGACGGATGTTTTTTTTATCGCTATAAGCTGTCGTTGTATGGAGAACTATACATTTGATGATGGACTTGAAGGTTTTAAGTAAGTCCTTGAAGCTTGGTGTAAGACAACGCTGTCCGTCACATGTGCAAACTCAAATTCTTTCCTGCTGTCACATGCTTTGTCTCTGCAGGCGTAAGCAGTTTATTTCCTGTAATCTCCTGTGCTGCAGAAATTAATTTCTGTACTCTCTTTGTACCCAATAGTGTGTGTTATTGTTCTCCTTCTCAAGGGGCTGTAATATAGCAGCAACACTGGCACTGTTAAAAAAATAGAAGTGGACTTTGTTTCAAAGCTATTCAAACCAGTAGCTTGGAGTTAATAGGGCTATCTTCAAGCACTGTGGGTTGAGTTAAATATGTGCTCCTTACAGGAAAATCAAGTGTGTTTGGTGTAGGTGTGAGTACACTGGTTCAGATAAACAAGAGCTGATCATCATCTTATAGAGCAAAGATTTTAGATTTTTAAAAATTCATTTATTTTTTAAATTATGTTTCACTCTTTCCTTGTTTCATGCTATCCCCTAGCTCACCCATATAATAGCTGTGTGGTTGGTGAAAACTAGGTAAATGGGCTAATACCCACAATTTTCTTTCCCCTCCTTTCTTCTCAGAGAGAAATGACAAGGTGGCCTACAGTAGTCCTCCCCACTATGGGTCATCACACTCTCATAGCAGGGTGCTGTTTGCTGCTGTTCCTGCTTGGTGTTTATATCTTTTGCTTCAGAACAGAGAGCAAGGGCTTGGACACTGCTCTGTTGCCTGAAGATGGGCTTGTTTCCCCCATACACAGAGGTAGGTGTTGGCTCTGTTTTTCAAATAAATTCAGCCGATTGGCTTGTGGCTGTGTGTCTGGGATTCCAAGAGCTGTGAAGGTGCCAAAGGAGCCTTGCTGCAGCTTTGTGGCTGGGACATTCATATGGGAAGGAGGATGTAGGGTCCTGATGCCTTCCCTCACCCAGAGGCTCTTCTTCTGCTCTGTTCCCAGGAAAGCAAGCAGGCAAGCTCCTTTTCACTTGCTGTCTCTTTGATCCCTTATTTCTAGTATGGATGGTTGTGCATGGTCCTGCTTTATAGCAGCGAATGGGGAATATCCCAATCTTTCATGCTCTGGAGCCTGACGATGGGGATGAATTTGCTGACAGAAATGTGGGCTGAAACTGTCTGAGGTTGCAGACAGCCCTAAATACAGTTCTTCCTGATCAAGGGTTGTCACAACTTGCCTCTCATTATAGATGCTTTGATTGACTGCTGTGTCAGTGGTGCCTGATCTGCTCTATGAGGTCCCCATCTTAGAAGAGAGCTAGCAAGGCTGCTGGCACCCAGTACCCAATGGGTTGCTGAGTCAGATGTCCCAGTGCTAAGCTGCACTTTAAACACACAATCTCTTTTCTTTTTTTTCCTTTTTTTATTCCACATTTTATTTTTTTTTTCCACAGCCACTTCAAGAAATGTTTATGTGCGGATTTTCAAGAAGAATTTAGTATGAAACAGCCCCAGTCAGGCAGGTATAATGAAAAGATGATATACCCAGCAATTTACAGCTAAATAAAAACACCCAAGGAGCCCTGTGCATTCATTTTATATTCATGCAAAGATCTGAAATTAAACTAAGGTTGAAGTAATAGCGATGAATGCTTTTTCTGCTTTCTGCAGAGTTCTTTCAGAATAAGGTAATTTATTTAAAACTATAGTGTGATTTAACTTGCCAGAACTTTCTCAGGACCTAAATAAAACTGTAGTGATTATACTTTCTCTTCTGTCTCACAGAGGTAACCACCAATTACACTGGTCTGGCATGTCCCTCCCAGCACAGGAAGAAATACATGTAGGATATATCACTCACTCACAGAGAAAGCATAACTTGGAATATCCAGACAACTATTTCTATGATGATCATTACGCTGTGCTTCCCTGTTATCTGCTAAATCATCATATGTTACTTTTTTTCATTTGGATGCACAGCTTTCCTTGTTCGTTTGGAATTGCTGTTACATGCAACCTGTGAATCCCTGTCCAGACAAGTACCTTTGTTTGTTTGTGTCTCGTGGTTCCTATGTCTCATGTATGTGTCCCCATTTCTCCTAGGCTTAAGACCTTCTCCCTCTGTGCACTGGAACTTGCTCACTGTTTGAAGCAACCTCTTTCCCTTTCCTAATTTAATGACTCCTGCTTAACACCAGTCAGGGCCCAGCCAGGTTCCTTGCACTTGCTGTGTTCCAAAGAAACTGAGAGCAAAGAGGTGACAGAAGGGGAATGGAAAAATCTGCATTCCAGTAGGACCTGATGGCTGTGCTAGGTACAAAACATAAGATTCATGGCTACATTTCCTTTGCTCTTTGTAAAACATAGTTTTCTATTTTCAGAACAATTCTAAAAAGTCAAAGGGACATTTTAAAGTGCAGTACATGGTTTCTCAGGTTGGAGGCACAGTTAAGAAAAACACAATATCTGTGCTATTGTGCTGCATGCAAATTAAGCATTACTGTAGTGTGTCAGAATTCCTCTGAAGGTATACGTTTGGTCTAAGAGTGAAAAATTTGTGAAAACAGCACTGAAGAAACTGCGTATCACTGTGGAGATGGCTTTTGAAATTTTTGTGGCATGTTCAGATGAAGTTTAACATCTTTTTGTGTGGTAAGAACTTAGAAGCAGAAGTTTAGAGAAACATTAGTATGTTTATGCTCTGCTTATTAAAAGTACTTGTATCCCTTTGCTACGAAGGTGAGTTGTATGTCTAGGTTGAAAGCAAAACTGATCCTTAAACGTGCTGATAAATTTATACATCATCTTACAGAAAAGTAGAATGGAAACTGTATTAGTTCAGTCAGTACAACTATCGCTGCCTCATGCCAAAGCAGTAATGGTAAAACTGAATTGATTGATGATGACTTGATCAAGGAAATCAAAATATCTCAGGAAATCAGCAAGCATCAGGAAAGCTGCAGAAAGCATTTTGGAAAGCTAAGCTGCTTCTGTACTGGCAACTGCCCCAGGCCATGTCCTGCAGGCATAGCTCATCCTTCCTGACCCCCCTTCCATAGGTATGGGATATAAAGGGGCCACTGGCATGCTCAGAGGAGATGCTCAGATGAGCTGTTGAAGTAGCCAGATGCAAAAGGATTGTTGGTGGATCTCCTGCAGGCTCATGTCCTCCAGATCTGGGCCAAAAGCAGCTCCACAGGTCACTTGCTAGTTTGTGCTTTCTTATTCTCCTCACAGAGGATGACAAAGATTAGTCTTAGTCTTTGAACTGAGTCTGCCCATACTTCACATGTTGCATGTTTTTCACCTGCTCTACAGAGAGATCTTAAGGCTTAAATGTCTGACCCTTCTCCTTCTTATGGGTTGGAGGTGAGTCCTGCTCCTCAAGGGCTCATGGTGCAAGGCTGCAGTGCCAGTAGAGCCTTACTCCTTGCACTGCAGCAGGCTGACTTTCTCAGCAAGTGGTCATTACCACTTTGGTTTTGCTACAGGCAGTTTCAGTTGTATTCACCTCTGTAGTGTCAGCATGCAGCCCACCTGTAGTCCAGCAGGTGCATTCAATCTGAGAACTATCACTGGACATGGAGCCAGTGGAAAACTGGACTCCTCTGAGTGTTGTTTCCAATTTTAATGGCTCAAGAAGACATCTTGAGACTCCAGGCTGCTTTTGGGATGAAAGTGAGCTACAGGTTTACATGGGCACTAACATTATAAAAGAGGATGTTATGGGTAGCGATGGATCTCTGAAAAGAAAAAGAAAAGGTGCTGCTGGCCACAGACTTGACGTCTGTATGGTAATTGTTGAGTCATGGCCTGAACCACTGATTAAACACCTGGGGAAAGGACCCAGTTAGCCCTAGGAACACAGGTGAAGGCAATTTGACCAGAAGGGGTAGAGTCTGATTGCATCTTTCTTAGACCTCATTTAAGGGCTGACTGCCACTGTGGAAGGATATTTAGTTAGAGATCCCTCTTTTGTGGGGTTTTCTCTGTGAGCCTAGATCTTCAGAGATGGGTAAGCCCTTTTCTTTTGTATCACCTTTCTACTGTGCTAGTCCCTTTGTCATTACTTTTCCTGTGTCTCTGTTCTGCCACATTGATCTTTCTGACTGTTGCAAGTATATTGCAGGTAAAGCTGTGCAGCCTCATGGTATGCATGTTGGTAGCCCATGGCAGATGGTGGGCATAGGCTCTTTAGCATACTGGTCATGCAGACAGTGTGATGTGGTTTTGCTTCTAAAACTGTATCCCCTAATGTCTGAGGTGCCTGAAGGCACCTGAAGAGCTAAAAAAAGGTGCTGGCAGGGAGCAATGCCTTCAAAGCCTCTCATGGGTACTGTGACAGTGGAGATGCAGCCAAAATTGTTGAGAAGTACTTCTCAGGACCAGGCTGCTATTGACTTACCAATTTTGCTAAATAGAAGTTGTTAAAACCTGCAGTTTCAACATAGAGATGAATCATGGGATTCTGCTTCTGAGAATCCAGGATCAAGAAGGAAAACTGTGCTTACTGCATGAACTAGGAACAATCTGACAATCGCACAGCAGGAAGATATAGTTCTGGTCAAAGCTGTTTGAAAACAGAAATACAAAGCCTGTGTATCTCAATATTGCATAATAGATTTCTGTGTTTAAGATATTTGTTCTGATCTTTGGCTTGAAGAAATTACCATGTGAACTTTTACTTCTAGTTATTCCCTGACTTATGTATTTCTTTTGATGCACAAATTGCACCAATGAGAACAGAAGATGTAGACTATGGAAGCCTGAGATTTTATATCCAAAATAACCTTATATTTTGAGTGGCAGTTTGGTAGACGGATTGTTGCCAAAGCAGGGCGAGAAAAAACCTGTCTGACCTGGGCATACTTGAAGAAAAGAGCAGGTGTCTACATTTATTTCTAGTAGATTCATAGGTGCATATTTGATACCTATATTTGACAATGCAAGTGGTTCTTGAAAGGTCAAATATTCCAAATTATTCCAGTGTAATTACTCCAAACTCTGTAACTGTTTCCTTCCCTCATTTGGACACTCTTTTCCTTCTCCCTGTTTATTCTCCTGTCCAGGCACCCTGTCTTCCTACTCTTAACATCCAAATACTTCCACCAAGTCCAGGAGAACGAAATGCTTGTGTGCTGCAGTTGCACTGTTAGAGTGATGAGCAAGGTAGGCTTCCATCGTCCTCAGCTGGCAGCAATGCTTACTGCCACCAGAGTCATGGAGCCATACCTTTGCATCATTCAGATTCTCCAGAGGCGACTAAGGGCAGGGCACACAGCACTGCTGCCAGCTTTCTTCTGTCTCACTCTTGTTCTAGGAGCTCCACAGTAAGCTATATGTTTGGTGCAAATAGAAAGAATGGAGCCTTCTGAACCCTTAAAGGAAGCTGGCAGAGAGATCGAGAAGTGCAGATGTGGCTGCATTCAAGCTTCCCTGTAAACAAGTGATCTTGGAGAGGTAAAAATTTCCACAGTTTTATGAACAAGCCTGGAGGCAGTGGAAATCCCCAGTCCATCCTGGTGGGGACATTAAAGGATTGCAAGAAGCTACACAAAGATCATTCAGAATTTTTCCAGAAAATCTGGCTCAAACTGTTATTTGGCAATTTAGTTTTTTCATAAGGAACCAGCTGCCAACTGAGAAACTGTTGGCTTTCTTGTTACATGCATTACATTTACAAAGCTATTTTATAAGGTGGCAGGCCAAAATACAGTTTGCAAATATTGTTGGCATCTTTAGAGCTTTTTCAAATATCTGTATCTGTAGGATGTCCTGTAGAACGAGATACATTTTGGATGTACCAATGAATTTTTAACACATCTTCAGCTCTGGAGATGAAGCAGAGGTAGGATCAGCTTAACAGTTACCAGAAAGCAAGTCAGTCATGACAGTAAGACTTGACAATCACTTAATAACTGTTTAAACAATTTGAACATAGTAAATGTGGTTATGAATGCTCTTCTGAATCCAGCTATATATTTGGGTGCTTTTCTTCAAAAGCAAAGTGGCAATGCAGACTGTATTATAATTCTAACTAAAATGCGTTTCCAACTTAAAATGCAGGTTCCGACTCACTGCGAAATATTCATTCTGTCCAGCACTTTCTGGCTCTTTCCAGGGCTCATCTGCTGAAAAAAATGGTGCATTCGTGTCCCACTGTGAGGGAGAGCAGAGGTGCCAGCTCCGAGGAAGGTGGCAAAAAGATGAGGGTGAGAGGGCTGTGGAGAGAGGGAATGATGGCTGTACTTCTCTGCTGGCAAAGAATGCTGCAGAGGATGTGGGAGCGGCCCTCAAACACCACAAATACTGCAGCTGCTCCAGAGCACAGAGCTTGGAGCTAAATGTTTGCAGGGATCTGAGCCAGAACTCAGGTACTGAACCACGAGTGCTGTGCTGTCCTGACTACCCACTTCTGATTCATCTCACTGTCTGCAAGAGTCAGACATATCCATGCAGGCTGCAATCGCTGCTGGTGATTATGGCTATCCCCATAGATGCCTTAGGAGCCTACACTACATCTGAACCTACCCCAGCATTTCTGTGGGCTGCTGTGGGTACTGGAGAAGAATCTCATCCGTCGTACACAGTCTAGTGTTACCTGCAACAAACCCCTTCACTCCTCCCTTTTTGCAGCACTTTGTTCTGCAGGGCGTTTCAGGGAGTCAGTTTCATTGCTCCCTCCCATAGCACTTGCAGCCACACGTGCAGCCCCTGTGGGCTGGGAGCTAACAAAGTTCACCCGTGTGTGATGCAGGCGGTCATGAGCCAGACAGGGTTTAATTTACTGATGTAGATACAGCCTAAACAGCTACAGCTTTTCTGGTTGCTTCTGCACCACTTGTGCTGCTTCTGTAGCATTCATGCAAGTTTTCCAAGTGTGAAGTGTGCATTAAATAAACGAACTAGGGTGCAAAAGAATGACATCTGCTCTGAGGCTGGTAGAGAGGCTCTTTTACAAGCAAATGAACCACCAATTTGTAGTAAGACATTGTTTTCTAAACACAGAATAAAAACTGTTATCTTGCTTAGCTGGTCATTAGAAGAGAGATAATTATAGTCTCAGTGTGACAATCGGCTCCAAACAGTGGTTGTATTGTTCCAGTCCCCAGCTGAATCCCAGCACAGGCACCCAAGGCCAGCAGCACTGGGAACAACAGGGCTCCTTGTGCATGAGCGAGTTCAAAAAAGTGACTGAAGTGCTTAAGAAGGTGCTAAGCACTTATCTCTCCCTATGACTGGCCTTAAAGACCATTATTTAAAGGTGGGCAAGATGAAAAAGACAACCTCAAACTTTCGTTCTGCATTGATTTCTGTTTTGTTCTGTATTTCTACTTTCTAATGCAAATCAATGAGCCCTGTATGATGGACAGGCTTTCAGAAAGAAGGGCATGCTCAATGATCAGTGTTCAGTTTCAGAATTCTTGAATGGTGGACCCAGAGCTTCAAGAGGCCACAACGTCTCTCAAGGCTTTCAGGAAACTCTGGGCCACTTGCCCACAAAACACCTTACTGCTATGGGACAACCTGAGCCTCACTGATCTGGCACCTGCCTATCTTTCTGCATGGAGATTTCATGAGTGTATGCATTTTCTCTGCATTGAGCCTCAATGCACTGGAGGAGGAGTACAACCATAGCTGTTGGGTTAGCATGTTGAGCTACTGGGCACTATTTTCTTTCTAGAGCTGCTTTTGAAGCTCTGAGGTGAAAAGGAAAAATATAAAAATTTTCCAGTAGACCACTTGCAATCAAGTCTTTGCTGCTGCTATATAAAATATAAAAGTTTATACATATCGTTTATACATAAAGTTTGTTTTTTATAGTGTTTTCTAAAAAGCAATGGCCAGAAACAATAATTCAGTTATTTCACCTTAAGTAATTAGTTTTTCCTGTCGTGTGTCCGTGCTGTCTCAACCAGTCCTCTTTTAGAAGTACTCATTTTAATCAAGTTTGACCCAAGGGAACATAAAAATTAATTTCCTACTACTTTTGTGAAAGTAAGTAGCTGGGTGAAGGAGTGAATCCCTTATTAATACTCCCACTAAAGGAAAGATTTCACTAGGATCCTGTTATTAGGCATTAGAGAACCAACATCTAGACTCTTTCTTGGATCCCATGTATGAGGAAACCTGGCAGTGTTGCTTATAAAACCACTTGGTTCAACAAGCAGTAGCAAGACTGCTGCAAGGACGCTACCAGGGAAGAAACTATCTCACAGAAAAATAGTGAGTGTGTAAAGAACTTCCTGCCTCAGGCAGACGCACAATGCAATATTCAATTCCATCGGTAAGACAGCTTTATTAAATATTTTGTTTATCTTGAATAACAGAAACACAGGAAGTCTTTTTTTTGTCAGCCCAGCAACTTAAAACACTTGAAAAATATGGAAGCACAGTAAGTTGGTCTATAGTAAGACACCGATTCAATATTCGGAAAGTAATGTGCATGTGCAATGCAGTTACTTTTCCTTGAGCTCTGTTTATGTTTCCTAAAGAGATCAGCCTTACAGTCATCACTTTAATTCAGGTGATGATCTGACTAAAGACTGAAGGACATGGTACTACAGATACAGAAAAAGATAGCCAGCCTTTGTCCATAATAAAATGCAAGGTGTTTTTAACTTTAGCAATCATTCAGCAAAACACATCATAAACATACATAGCTGTTCTCAAATAGATTTTGTAAGTCATCTAAACTGAACTAAATTTTTCTTTGCATTTTTTTTTCTTTTCTTGTTTTTGGTCTTCTGTTTAAATTCTGGAGATGTATGGTAAGAGGGATCTGCCTCTTCAACCTGTAGCTCCTGTTTTGCTCTGAATATAGCATAGTTCACGTAAACTCTAGGAACAAAATGTTGAGTAGGGATGAAAGTTTGCTTGGGGCATCTGGTTCATGTTTGTACTAGTCTGACAGAAATCACATTTTGAAGAGACTTATCAGGACTCTAATCTCTCTGTAGAGAGCTGAATGTCTACGGCAGGCTTGACAGTGCTATTCATTTTTGGATCCACAGAAGCAAAATAAGCACTCTGCACAAAAGGATACATAAAGTCTAGGCTACTGTACTGCTTATATGTCTGAATCTATCCAACTAACAAGGGAATTCATACTGTATAAGTACACAACACTGGAATAACATAGTTTTCCACTTGGTGTCTTGGAGATCAGTGTCTCCAGAGACTTGTAGTGCTAATTAATACAACACACACCTTCCTATTGATCAAAGAGGCAAAGAAGAAGTCTTGAAATCAAATCCACTTTAAACATAAGGAACAGGTCACATTGCCTATTGCACGCTATTTGAGCAACAGCCATATATGTGCCTATTGGTGTGTGACTAATATATACTATGCTTTATGAAGCAGTTAAGCCCTTGCTATTCAGGCAGTGAGTATATGTGTCCACTTTAACAGCAGGGGTTTAATGCTTTTATAAATGCTTAATGAAATAAAGTACAGTTTCATTTTACATCTTCATCTTCCTGGGTCTTTGATCTTATGCACGCAGCTGGAAGGTTAAACAAAAAATTATGTCCCTACAGTTTCTTAGCAGTGAAAATATTTAATTATCATCAAGACACACACACACACAAAAAACCCAATTCCCTCTGTCCCCAGAAAACAAATATAGCAGAGAAATGACATCAGAATTACCTTGTTAGAGGTGTGCAACTTTTTATTCCTTTTCTCCACACAGTATGAAAGTGCTTTTTTTTCCCAGTTTTTCTGTACCACAAACTCCAGCCAACATTATTCTAAAGAATCAGAGGCAGGCGGCGAAGGGAGGCCTGGACACCTTTTCTCTTTCAAAGAGGAGCTAATCAAACATTCCCATCGAGCTCCCAGCTCTGTGAAAGGCACGTTGCCCTCCCTTTCTCTTCCCTCTGCTCCTCTCTCCCTCTGTCTCTCCCTCTCCCTCCCGCACACACAGACCTACAGAGCTCCTTACAGTGATTTAGCAGCTGAATTAGGCGGTCCTATTTTAAATATATGTTCCCTCCCACATGTTTTTGGTAGGGATTTCTATGCTCCTTTTGCATCAGCCTGTCAGATGTGTCAGGTTTTTCTCTTTTGGAAAGAGAAGCTTTATTTGCCTGATGTTCTGGTTCAACTTTTTTTTGTTTCCCCATGCAGTTCAGCACTGTATTAAGACTATATCTAGTAGCCTGGAGCAAATTCAACAGCTCTAGAGATCATTAAGTACCAGATTGCTTAGGTGAGAGTCAGATTTAAAGAGATAAATAGCTTCTGAAGAGACGGACTGTGATGCCTTTACTCATGTTTATAGCTTCTTATTCCATAAACAGCTATCCTGGAGTTGGAGGGTTACTAACAACAGCAAATCTGTGAGTCTGACCAAAGAGAAGCAGAAGTATGAAATAAGCATTAGCACGGACTCTTTTCTGGTCTGACTGGATGCAGAAGTTTAACAAAATGTTGTCAGAGATTTCTAAACCAGTGCTCATTTAGTATGGCCTGGCCAAATGAGATGATGCACAAGTGACTATTTTTCTTAAGTATCTGTAGGCATAGCTCCTAAATTTCTGAGGTGACTTTAAGAAAAATTTTATTGAGACTTTCAAGATCACAGCATTCACAGTGTTACCATAGAAAGCAGTATCTTACCCTAGGACGCTGGAATGCAAAGTGTAATTTGCAATTCCAGCTAAGTATTCAGATATTTGTAGGTAACCCATATGAGTGAACATAAACAGTTTTATCTAGGATCATTATTAGTGAAAATTCATGTACAAAAATCTAGAATAAATATAGGAGATGGAGCTCAAAAGACACATTGAAGAGATATGTGGTTTTTGGCTACTTCTGATGTAACGGTTCTGTAATTTGTTTGGTGATTTGGCTTCAGTGAAAGTGATTAACATTTGTTTGTGATTCTTCTGTCCAGTACTTATGGAAACTGTAAGATAGCTCAGCATACCAATGAACAGTACAGCAACAGAGGTTTATGTAGAAGTTCCAACTGTTTTCCTAACTTATAATCATGCATAATCATTTGATTCTTTCGATTATGCTCTCAAAATAGAAATCTAGGCTTGCTATAGTAATTCTTTGTGAGGCAGAAAAAGGTACACAGACAAAAAAACTTGTCCTGATAGCAAATCGACTAAAACAAAAAAACAACACTCAAAGTCTTGCTAATTCAAGTTAGGACTGTCAGAATATAATCATCAGCTTTTTCATAATGTGTTGTGAAATTCATTTATTCAAATAATACTAGGCAACACGATTGAGACCTCAGGAATTTTAGAGGTCCTGAAGGCCAGATATCCAAATACTGGAGTTTTACAGCTAAGTGGCTGTGCTATTTTCCAGCACTTCTGGATGAAGTGATAATCTCTTACCTGCAGATGTTGCTAGAAATACTCTCAAGTGTTTGTACACATACCTTCACTGGTATTTAGCCACTTATTTTCCACTTAAGAAGACTATTTTCAGAAATCCACAAGCATGGATACCCTATATAGCTCCATAGTAGTAGATCAGTAGTTATCTAAGAAGTTTCTTGAAGTCAAATCAATTACATTCTAAATTGATTTTGAAACAGACCCGTACATCAAGGAATGAGAACCAAAGAAATATGATGATGAGAATGCTGATGAGCAAGGCCCTGACAAACCAAGACTTAGGCAGAAAAAGGCTCAGGTTGTGCTGGCAGCGCACAGAAATAGTCAAACTGGTGCTATACTATGGATGAAAAGAAATGGATGAGTGGGATGTACATGCAAAAAGCTCTCCTGAGGTTCTTTTTCTGGAATTCATATTAGCTTGTTCAGGGCTGTGGACATAGGCAAACTGAACGTGATTGATAAGGTGTTAAAGCAACAGTTACTGTGTCTACGCGGTAGGTCATGTTCCATCTCTGCTGCTATTGGGGGGTTGTAGTTTTACAAGGGAAATAGCTGATCCATTTTTTATTTTCCATGGTTGGATTACCTAATTTATGGATAAATGGTACCCAGTGCAAAATGCTGGATTGAACCTGGCAGGATGTAGCTCAAATACACTGTTGTGTGAATATAGTTCTGTTGCTTCCAGAAAGCCAGCACTGGTGAAATCCATCTGTGCTGTACCCACCTGAGCTATGCTCAAGGCTTGGGGTCTAGAATGCTGGTGTTGGGCTGGCACATTTTTTGTTGCTGTAAGAGCTAACTGTGCATCCTGGAAATGAGCATTTTGGGAACTGTGGAGCAGAAAGACTGAGTGGGCAGAAAAAGTAAAAACTCCCTGAGGTTGTTACTATTCACCCTGTCACTGTCATGTGTAATGGAGAGCTGAAGGGTATCAAAACAAAATGTTGCAGAGGCCGCTGGCTGTCTCTCTTTATCACAACATTTCCCAGCACTGCCAGCTGTGCTCTTTCCTGACCAAAGTAACTCCCAGCCACCCAAGAGCTGGCAACACAAAGTGCGGGAGCAAGAGGTGAACCCTGCTGTGTGGTCCCACTTTGGTGCATGGATTTGCACAGGAAAGGATCTGCTCATTAAAGAGGTGAGTGTGCAGTCAGAAAGCCACTAGTTTGAAGACAATAGCTGTTGGACACAATTATCTAGGGGGTGGAAAAATGCTTGGTGTCTGTGTATTTGTGCCTCCCACCATCAGTTCTATTCAGAGGACTTCATTTGAGTTTTCTGTTAATTGGTAGTACTGTTTGTGATGGTAGCTATAAAGTTTTGCTGTATTGTGGGTTTTTGTTTGTTTGTTCAATTAAGGATTTCAGGTGGTGTAATCTTTCTACTGCACAACATATACAGAGATACATACATACATGTATACATGCAAATATGCCTAGTAAGTAAGGTTGAGACATATCACAGCTTCTCTTCTCACAGCAGCAGCTCAGCTACTCACTTCAGTAAAACAAAATCACTGCTTTATTCCTTTCCAAGCAGGCAGCACTGATACATAGAGTGGCTTTGATTCCACTGTAATAAGAAGCCTGAAAGCAAAGGATGTCAGATCTCTGACCCATCCTCTCAAAGCCTTAGTGAAGCAGCCAGACTAAATACATCAGTTTCAAAAAGAGTCTTCATTTTTGAAGAAAATTTAGTGACGATTACTGACACATTGGAAGAGAAGACTGATAGAGATGTTATGATATATGCAGGCAGTGTTGGTGTGGAAGAAGACAATTTGGCCGAGGCCCTGGAGGGAGGTATGTTCCAGAAGAGCTGAAAGACCAGACCCAGTGACGCTCTGTCACAGACCTTTAAATAAGTCTTCATTTTGAGGTCATCGGTCATGTGGAAGTTTTAAAGTATACAATTTTTGTTTAAAAACCATTGCTGGAATAACTGAAAATCTAACTTACCAGAAGGGAAGCTCACTTCACCCAATCTAAGCCTCACTAGAAGTCTAACCAACTTCAACGTTTTTCCTGAAGCTTTTGTTTATAATGCAGTTTGAGGATTTATATATTTCAGTCGACACAGAAATGTAAGGTCCCTCATTTCTTCCTCTCTCTTCTGAGATGTACTGGTAAATGAAAGAGGAAAACCTCACCTATTTGGAAGTGGTAAACAAATTCACCTCTCCCAGATCTGATGCTCAGCAAGCAATATGTCCGTGGGTCGAGACAGGTGGTGATGTTCCATACATCACACCCTGTTTTTTCCTCTCTATTGCATTGCATGGGCTTTTTTTTTGCAGGCTCAGAGCACATGCGGCTCTTCTGCTGTGGGGCTGTGGCCACCTTCTAAAACCACGGAGTCATTTATTCACGAGGCTGTGGGTAGGAGATGCATAAGGAGTCACAGTGTTCATGGCTGCACTCACTGGACTGTGATCATTGTGCAGAAACCATGGTAGGAACCTTCTCAGTGACTGATGGCAAGCTAAGGAAGCACTGTCAAGGTCCTGACTCTGCATGAAAGGACAGAAAACATAGGTAAACAAAATGATTTCTGCAAGATCACATGTAGCTATGTCACATCTAATCCTATCCAGGTATTTAAGCAGTAAGGAGCAAGTATTCTGCTCTCAATCTCCCACAAGTCTTTTCCATCAAATACTACTGCAGGAGCCACAGAACAGACTGTTCTCCATGTTACAACCCTACTAGGTGTACTGCATAGCCTGGCAGCGCTGCTGGCATGGCAGCACATGGCAGAGCTCAGTTCCCAAGAAACAACAAGAGATTCAACTTCTGTAGCATTGCTGTGTTCCTGATACACTATGAAATAAAATATTAACTTCTGCACTCCTGCATTTAAGGTAGACGTGCTTAAAGACCATTCCTACACTAAGAAAATAAGGCACAAGTATGTAGTAGAAAGTTAAAAGTATAATTGGGATAGCAGGGCAACTAGTGGGTTAACATTGTTTGGTTTTAGCTGCTTGAAGCACTTACATCTAAATTGGCCTCAGGTAAATAAAATAACCAATGTCCTGGAAGGCTTATATAAAATACACTGATGTGTTTGTCTTGTGCTTGAGAAAGGTACGAAGGCTGAATTATGTATACTGGAGCTGTTGCCAGCATCAGAAACTTTAAATAATTAGAGCAACAGGGTAGCCAAGCATCTGTTTTTTCTTTTTATGAATGGAAAGATATCATGGGCCAAATGAATGCATGATGTTGGCTTGCCTGGTTTAAATGGATGGGTACCAAACTCACACTGTGTAAATTTGTCTCAGTGGGTGTTTCTCAGTGATGGTCATCTTTCCTGAGACTACAAAAAGAAATTGGGCTCCATCAGTAAGCCCCAGGCTCCGAGTTCATTTGCCCACTCCACAAAGAAGTTGGAGACGAGGGATGCCTAAATTAGCCTTTTCAGGTGTGACAACTCAATGTTATGAGAGCTGTCAAGTCCCCCACTCTGGATCCCCTGCAGCATGCAGTGTGGAAATGGGACCTGCCTGGGAGCCTACTTTCCTGATGAGACAAGCTCAGAAATTGAGATTCACAGCAGTAAATGCAAAACAGACTCTAATATGATATTGATACCTGAACAACTTGAGCATCTCTTGAGTGGTGGGCACAGGCACAGTTTGCCCAGAGGAAATGTGAACTTCACATCTGTGGAGGTGTTCAAGGCCAAGTTGGATGCAGCTTTGGACAACCTGGAATAGTGCAGGGTGTTTCTGTCTATGGCAGAGAGCTGGATCCATACAGTCTTTAAAATCTCTTCCAATCCAAATCATTCTGTGATTCTAGGACTATTGACCATTTTTGGAAATTTTTTATCTCCTCTGCCTCTACAGTAATCAAAAGACATAACAAAAAGTAAACTCAGGCCTAGACAGAAAATACGATGAGATGTTTGAGCAAACTCAGAAATTAGTCTTATCTTTAAAGAGTGTTTGTATACTTTGTGAGAGATCTAATATGTAGTGCATTAACTATTGGCAAGCAGACAATAATGGGACCAAGATGTCAGCTGGGTTTTCTTGTAGATCTTGGGCTGTAGCATTAAAAAAAAAATTGTTTTTCTTGAATTATCTTAAGATTTTTTCTGTAGGAAAAAAAGGAAAACAGCCAGAAGATCCACTTGTAATTGAGGTGCAATAAAGAGTTATCAGGGCATCAAGGAATCTTCATTATTTCACCATGCTGCTGAATCTATCCCTACCCCTACCTTCTATCTTCCAGGTTGCCAGATTTATACTAGAGGCTGCCACAAATGCTGTATTAAAACTTAGCTAAAGCGAGCAGTGGGTGCCAGGGCTGGAACAGCACCCAACATATTTGGGGTCAGCAAATTCCCTGGGCTGTTGTACAAGAGGAGTTTGCACTTATAGCTTGAAGGGTGGCAGCCAACTTTAAAAGTTGTTACAGTATGGAGGGTTACTGTAATGTTTGCGTCTCACCAGTCTGCTATCAGAAAGCAAACAGTCACTACAATGGAATCCCACTTAAAGGATCAGGTTTTTTGGCAGCCCTTCCAGTTATACAAAAATTCATAGTAACTGAACAGAACCAGGTCAGTAGGAAGCCAAGCATATGATTTTGTTCATCTCAAATCCAACGTAGGTGGGGATTCAGTCTTCCCAGAGTAAGTGGGATGTATTCTATAGTGGTACAACCTCATATAAAAGGTGATTCAGTGGCATAAAGATCCTTGTATGAAGAGTAAAGTCATCTGTTTAGGAGAGTGCTCTTTGTTGATGAGAGGTTTCAGCTCTGCTGAATTCAGCGATGGAACCTGCAGGTGAGGATGACAACTCTTTAAATACAAATGGCTTTTTCAGCGTGCTTTCCCTAACTGCTTTCAGTGTGAGCCACGTGCTATCATTGCCACTGTTAATTCAGTTTGCCAAGAATACCAGGTCTCACTCTGGATCCTGGTGCCCCTTACCTTGGCAGTAAAGCTCAACCATTCACCGCAAATCGGGCCTGAAAAATGTAAACCCTGTAACAGTCTTCTATCTGTTCTTCCTGACTGTTTTCCTGATGTGTTTTCTGTTTACGCTCTGTAGGGCATCAGGTGTCAGAGCAAGTAGGTGATGCCAGTAAAAGCCACTTCACAGTAGAGAGCTCGTGGCTGCCTCCCAGAACCTGAATGCATCCCCTCTGTGGTGCCCTTATCCTTGTCTTCTCCAGCTTTGGCTCTCGGCACTGAAGACTATTCAAAATGCAGGTTTTTTCTGGAGGCAGCATGCAGAAATCATACTGCTGCTCTGGCACACAGAAGTGTTCAAACATGCAGCAGGGCCAGAACTGCCAGTGTGTTTAATGGGTAGATTAATGTATTTGCTTTGCTTGTATGCATCTTTCAAAATGGGTATTTGCCAGAGTTCATGAAAAGCCCCTCTGCATGCAGCTCCTGTGCAAAGGCTCAGCATGTAAGAGCAGAAATCACTGTTACCAGTCTTGTGGCAATTCAGTTCCCTCCAGGGTCTCCCTGCCTCTGAAGACTGCTGAACTTGTAGAGGTTCATTTGCCTTCAAGATGGCGGAATTTCCAGAATGGACTCAGCTGGTGGATGGGAGCAATTGTTGGTGAACCCATCTTCCTGAGTGGAAAGGTGGAGAGGTATCAGCCTGGATAATCCTCTCACCTTTTGTGTGGCGCTGTGTCCATATAAACCTCTTACTGTGTGGATCCAGGTGCTGGCAACACCTTCCTTGAGGAATGGTATGCATTATGGAGACAGACTTTCCTGTGTTTCAGCAAGGTGGAACTCAGTTGGGAAGGAGACAGTTTATGGGGTCCCGGGGGCTGGGGGAGAGGGCAAAGGCAGCAGGGAAATGAGAGGGGAACAGAGCAGGGGGAGGATTCTGGGGGATTAGAGCCCCAAGGGGTCCATGTGACATGGATACAAGGAGAGTTTGGAGGGATGAAAGAGCTGCCCTCAGATGTAGGCTATGGACTGGCAGAAACGCTTGCATTTACCTTCCCTTCTCCTCCCTGACTCACTGTTCTCAGCTGAAGCGGGGTGGGAGAGATGGTATTCTGGTGCTTCTGCTAAGTTTCTCATTGCCTCAGTAAGTATTGAAGATCTAAACTACTGTTGGTCACTAAAACACATTCAGAATTTTTTTATGTGTGTTTGCACCAGCCTGGCACTGGAAATGCTGTTTGTTGTCCACCCACGGTGGGGCTGAAGGCAAGAAAATCAGACTCCTTTCCTGTGCTCTGGGTCTTTGTTACTAAGTGTTTATTCCAACACATGTGCAAAAAGGTTGTGTCTGGGGAGTGCAAGCTCAACATGAAGAACCTCTGTGACCCTTTTTGCTGCCCTTTTGCGCGCCATTGATATTTTTCTGCCTGCACAGACACAATTCCTTATTCCTTGCTTCCTAAAGACCAAGATCATGGGATGGTGATAGAAATATTTGCTACCCACCATGAAAGTGAAGTGAGCACTGTTCATCTCCCAACTGCTGGTCTCCTTCAACACGTGGTCTCAGTCAGCTGCTTAGTACATTAGCACAGCGTTCATGAACAACCTCCCCTTTTCTACCATTTCTCTAAGCACCAAGTTGCTTGGGGCATTTCCAGCCCTAAAGAGCAACGGGGTGTGCTGCAAGGGACAAAAGATATAAACACAGATTTCCACAGTGTCAGCCTGCATCTGTGCTTTCTATAAGTCCGTAATTTCTTGTGATTCTTTTCAAGTTAAAAAAGGAGAAAACAGACAGTATACATAAATATCACTCCATGCTGTAGCAATTCAGTTAATTATAAACTCAGTGATGTAGAAATAGAATGGCAAGGAAGAGTCATGTCTCTTTTTTTGATGATGCCTTAAAGTGCAGAAGTATTCGATGCAATTTTAAATCCTTCTTTGAAATCAGGCCTTGAGAAGAAAGGATGCTGTCTTGTTGTATTTAAAAGAAAAAAGTCAACTTCAAAATCTTATTAGAAAAAGAAATCTCTGAATAAGCTCTGTCCTCTGTTCTCTGCTTCCATTACCACTGTATATTATAGGGTAAGCTCTGTGTTTCAATCCTCAAGTTAAGTAAATTATTTCTCATAAATTGCTTCGTCACAAGCACAGTTAAGCTGGCAATACTATATGTATTCTTATAATTGCCAGCCTCAAATCTCCATGAGAACCGCAAGAAGAAAACCTTCAGATTTTTGAGCTTTCTCATTTTTTTGTGTTTTTATATCATGAAAAATACTGTCGGCTCTTTCAAGCTTCAATAACTGACATTTCCCACCTTAGGTTGTCAAGGCCCTTTGCAAAGAAAGGCAAACAATGAAAGAATGTGAAAAATGCCTTTGGGAGAGAGAAAATTAAATTACACTCATGTTCTTAGAAAATACCAGAAGAAAAGAAAGGCAAGCAGTTTCTACAGAGAGAAATCCAAAAAGCACAGTGCTCACAGAACAGAGCTGGGAATGGTGCTTGAATTATGGAAGATGCAGATGAGAACAGCTACCTACAGAAAACCCTAGAACCTGTCTCTCACAGCTTTTTCCACCCAAGGCACGTAAGAGGTTACTGCCCACAGCTGTTTGCTGCCAGCCCCAGCTGGCCTGATCCAGCCATACCATATAGGGCTAGCCCCAGATGGAGCTTGTGGAACAGGGTCTTGGTTTCTTTTTATTGATGAGTGTTCTTCCACCTGCAGATGACTCAGAAGGTGATGTTGAAACATGATGACTTGTGTCTGAAAAGGTAGGAATTTGTGTGGAAGTGTATTATTATTTTAAATCTATAAATGGAAAAGAATCATAGATGGATTAATGGGGTTTTACAGCCTCATGAGAGGTGCATGTGATTTTCATGTCTTCCTGAGGGAATTGGGGCATTGCAAATAGGTGCTGCAAAGGCAAGCGTGAGGGGAAGGAAGGTGCTCAGGACTCAGCAAAAGGTGAATGATTCATGTTGTTGCGCCTACAGTTCTCTGATACTGTGCTGTGTGCTTAGATCTGTGCTTGGAGTGCAGCTTGCAAAGTGCTGGTGGTTTCTGCTGCATCCTGGTAGGAGGCTGGGAGGGCCAGAGAGGGTCAGAGGGAGGGAGGGTGGATGGATAAGGCATCTGCTCCGTTCGTTTTGCTGAGTGTGTCCAGATCCCAGTTCAGCTGCAGAAGCAGAGCAGTACAAAGCTGGTTTAAAATCTCCATTGTGAACTTACTGTAGGCTGATATGTTCTGGTAATGGTTTCTGTGAGTCCCTTCCCATCAAGTGAAAAGGTAGTTATGATCATTGAGAAATGCGGATTGCGTGTTGTGCTTGTCTAATGTAGTTATGGAGGTAATGCGAGAGTTGATCCTGATTTGGGCCAGCGTAAGAGAAGGAGGCATGTGGCCTGTGGAGCTCTATACAATGCTATGTTCCTCTCCTCAGTGAGCTAATAAAGGACAAAACCAAGCTGTGTCAGCTGTGATGTTAAATATTATGCGCTATCCTATGTTACAGCTCACTGAGCGCTTTGGCTGTTTGCTTTGGTTCAGTGGGGTGGATAGAGCTGCTGCTGATGGTGTGCTAACAGCCCAAATGAGTTGTAAATATTCACTGTTGAGGCCACTGGTGCATCGTGCAATGGGTCTGTATTCAGCCCCAGCTGTGTTTGCTGAATGCCCCTTTCAATGCCTCCTCTATATGTGGGACTATATGCCATTGAGCCATCTTTGCTGTGGATTGGGATAACCTGTGTTTTTACTTTGCACTGATGCTTACAGGAATTCGGATGCTGAAACCTCTGTTTCCTTTGTGCCGCTGTATGGGAAAGTCTGTAAAGAAATCTGTGAGTGCTGACAATTTCCATCCAGCCATTTTTGGCCATTTAAGCTGTCATTGATTTTAGGAGGTGACTATTAGATCTTAAAGTTTCTGCTGCTCCAAAGTGAATATCCTTGGCCTTCATAAAACTCACGCTTCAAAACCCAGTCTAGACTCAGGTAAAATATAAAACCCGGTCTTCTGTAAAGTTCAGGAAACTTAATAAAGAGTTCCTGGCCCCACTGGTAGAGCTCTGGCATCAGATCTCTTTCTGGTTACTTTGCCAGAGCATGCTTCACATCAAACAGAGATGCAATTTCAGCATCATCATCTCTATCATTCTATCAGCGACTAACATATAGAGTGGAAATAAACAGGTTTTATCAATAGGGCTTCGTGAGAACACATCAGTGAGTTGGCAGACATGATGTGTTTGTGTTTCATGAGCTTCTGTGCCACTGATTCTAATGTATATTAGAATCACTAAGGTTGAAAAAGACCACTAAGATCATCTAATCCAACCACCAATCCATACTTACCATTCCCAGTAACCATGTCCCTCAGTGCCACAGCTACACATTTCCTGAACAGCTACAGGGTTGGTGACTCTACCACCTCTGTGGGCAGCCTGTTCCAATGCCTTTGGAGAAGAAATTCATCCGAATATTCAACCTGAACATCCCCTGGTGCAGTCTGAGGCCATTACCTCCCATCCTATAGCTGTTAGCAGGGAGAAAAGACTGATTCTCATCTTACTGCAGCTTTTTTTCCGTCAGCTGTAAGTAGTGTTAAGGCCTCCTGTGAGCCTCCTCTTCTCCAGACTAAACAATCCCCAAGCCTGTTGTTGTGACTAAAGAGTAGGATGCAGCACTTTGTCTTGTTGAACCTGGTCGTGTTTTAAAGCTGCCACGACTGTGAACATTGCAGCAGTGCTATTATGCAGGGATAGGGGGATTTGCCCCTGGATTTGCAAAGGATAATGTTTTGTGATGACTCTGAATGAAAGCATGGGTGGTGGGGTTTGCTACAGTCACATGGCTTAATCACAAGGTTTTACACAGTGTAAGTCAGTGCTATGGTATTGGTGTAAGGAATGTGGGCTGAAGCCCTGAATTTTCATCACTGCACGGGGGCAGAGGAATTAACTCTCTCTCTCTCTCTATGACATTTAGGGATTTCTTGAGTTGAATGCCATTACTGACTACAACATTTCAGATGAATAGACCTACACAGATAGTGCACTGCTGCAACATGAATAATTGCAAACACTCCTCAGTCTTCCCCTTCCCACCCCCCTCAGCCTAAGCACAAACACTGAACTAAAGATACACTCTTCAATCACTTCTGACATTTCTTTGTTGCTGCCTAATGAAGACTGGTTGATGGGCTATATAGAAGGGTTATATAAGCATTTGCAGAGCCTTCATTGTAGTATCAAAAGTGGGCAGCAGTTGCAAATGTTAGCATTTCTCTGGAGTTTCTTTAATTGCAAGCCTAAATGCCAACATGGTTCACGGGGCCTTGTTTCCCCTTTCACTGGGACTCAGTGAAATGTCACAGTGCAGAGGACTGCAGGGCTTGAAGAATGGCCATGCTGCAGTCCCTGCTGTGCTCATAGGGAATGTCTATGTGCTGTTGTCCGAGTGAGACGTAATTGTAGAACTATAGAATAACTCACGTTGGAAAAGGCCTTAAAGATCATTGAGTCCAACCATGACCTAACTATACTACCCTAACTAACAACCCTCCACTAAATCATCACACAAGAGACATGCCAGCTTGCTCCTCTTGGCTTTCCCAAGCTTTTTCCAAGCACTTTTATAATTCCTTTCATTAATTGCATTATTTGTTTTCTGATCTTGTTGCTAAGCAAATCCAGTCAGCTCCTGACCTGCATTCAGTGCCTCATATAGCTGTGGCCAAGTGGAAGCCCTGCTGCAGCAGGAGGCTGGGCACGGACCAGGCTGTTTTTCCTCTTGACTTTGTCAAGAGGACTTATCCTTGCAGGCTTTATCCAGGTGATGAAGAATGACCACCAGAGGCCCATTGTTTGCTTGTCATTACTGTGGATCGATTTTTCCAAGCTCTTTTTTCAGTAAGTGATCAGATTCTTAGAGGTGACTGAGGCATATCATCTTCATTTAAAAACCTTTGGGATCCTAGGTCTGATTGACGACAGAAATAAATGCTTTTTTTTACTGGTGATCTGGCAGTAGCTCCCTCAAGTTGTAGGATGATACAGATCTCATCTCTGGATCTGAAATGTAAACTTTAAAATCACTGAGCTGCTCATTAATCTGGAATAATTTTGTCTGAAATAACATTTGGGGTTGTTTCTGTATGTGAGTGCCTTTCAGCAAGCAAAGTTGATTGCACTGGATTGTCATGTAACATGATGAAATCCAGTGCTAGCAAAAATCCATTTTCCACTCCCTTTAAATCCACACATACGCTGCATGCTGCCTCAGGAATTGTCTAGCTTGCTCTTGAGTAAGTTAGCTTTGCTCATTTCATGCAGCAAGTTCCTCACAGCGTAAAGCATGATGCAAATCCACTAAATTTATCTTGCTTTCCCATGTGAATGTAGGATGATACTGTAGTGGAAAGGCTAACTCAGGGCTCAAACCAGTGATTGAGCAGCTGGTGGGAAGGCAGGGCCAACCCAGATGAGCTCAGGTGCAAGCAATGCAGCTGAGCGACTGGAAGGGGTGGATCCTGGCTCCACCTCTACCCAGACCTCATTTAAGGGTTGTCTATGGAGGCAGGGGTATCTTGCTGGAGATCCTTGAGTACCTGAGGTCTTCTGGAGGTAAGCAAATAATCTTCCTTTGTTTCTGCTTCTATGAGAGCGGCACTTGGGCTTGCCCTCAGTTATTGCAGCCAAAGATTTTGCCACCCTGCTATTATTGCTGTGCTTTTCATAACACTATAATGTTACAGATACAAATCCCTTTGAAATTTATCTCTGGTGGGTGGCAAGGATTTGCCAAGACACATTACCAAGATTTACTTGTGCTCTCATTTGTATTACCAAATGTTATTCTTGATTTAATGCGTCAGTTCACAAGTACTGTGGTACACAGGCACCTATGGCTTGAGCAGCTTGATCTGACCTTACTCTGGATCCAGCAGAGGTGCCTCTAGCCACACGTGCACCCTCTGTGATCACTCAAACTTTGCTCGAGCAGTAGCTCCTTGCATTGGTCAGGCTGGCTGGAGCAGCGTCAAAGGCTGTTGGAGGCTGTCATATCAGCAAGGTGGAGGGGGCCATTGAAGTCATCTCTGAGTCCTTCCACTTCTGTTTTACTAAGATATGTCCTATTACATAATTAAATGCTATGTGTTTGTTGTCCCCAGAGGGCTTATGTCTCGTTCACTGAGCATTAAAGTTGATGATTATTGGCATAGACAGCTGGTAGATGGTTCTTTTTTAATTTTTATTATTCCAGTGTGACTCTTTTATAACTATTGTTCTTACTACTTTCCATTTAGTAAATTTCTGGTGTGTTTTTATTGTAGTACTATATAGACATCCTTTGAATGTTGAATTTATTCTTGTTCTTCTCCTGCATGTCAGGCATAATGTATTCTTGCCACCCTCCTATGATAAGCTATTATACAGACAGATTGCGCACAAAAAAAATCCAATCCAGAAAACAAAGTTTCAGAAATGTACTAAATACATGTTGTATAGTCAAAACTGTAGATAAAAGCATAGGCCAGATGGTAAGCTGCTGTCCTCTACTGCAGTCAGTGCAATCTATTTAAATACCCACACTCAGACTGTGAGAGTTATATTTGACTGTGCCTACTTGGTCAAGCTTTACAAGAAGCATGCAGGCAGGATTAATGTGTAACTGTGTCCAGTAGTATCTGTGCTCTGCTCTTCTGGAGATCGAGATTCCATCTTCCTCTGGAATCACCTGAATTGTCTTCTCCAAGAAAGCAGGAATACGTGTTAACCATGAGGTCCTTAGAGCCATTTTATTTCCCTGATTGTAGCTTTTCCATATTGCGTAGATCATTGATATATGAAAGAATGGGGCAATGACTACTGTAGGATCTTCACATCATGTGAAAATTGGGCACTTCAGACCATGTGGTAGACACAGGCCCATTTGACTCTGCAGGCATCTTTGCTTTGGCCCTCAGAGCTCCCAAAGGATTTTCAGAAGTCCTTTGCATTTGTTGATGTACTGACAAGCTCCAAAATCCAAGCTTTTGGCAATCTGAGAGGGAGAGAGAGGGTCAGATGCAGTGTTGCAAGAGAACCTGACCTGCTAAGCTAGTTTATAGTGTTTAGTTTTCTGGATAGTTGGAAGTACAGGTGCAGTAACATCACACACCCTTTTCATTATTACCCAGGAATGCAAGCCTTGATAGGGTAGAAGAACCAAGTTCTTTTCAAGCCCTAACCTTGGGAAAGGATCTCATCTTCATCTATTACTCCTATGGATAGTGCAATGGACTCAGTCTGTATCCCCCTTGTCTAGTCAGTGTATGAGGCAAAGAACAAAGGGCTTATTGGGGTGGAAAGAGACTCTGCAAGAGTGTGCAATCCTTAGTAAGCATGCCGTAGTAAAGTCATTATCTTCATGGGGATGAAGGTAGATGTCCTGTTTTCTAGTCTCTGCTACATGAAATACTTTATATGAGTCATTAGATAAAAAGGTATAAATATCACTGAGAACAGAGACTGCCTTGCAGTATGCTGTCCCTCCAACTGCACACTCATATTATTCATATTACCATTAGAAATGTCAATGCTGTAAAGAAATGTTGCTATGTACTTCAATGTGCTGACACCCAGAGGGATTTTCAGCTTAGCAACTGTGTCAGCAGGGAAAATTTGAGCCCTAAAGGTTTTCTTGGCATAAATAAACAAGTGATAGCTTTGATTTTGTATCTTTTTTTTTTTTTTTTTTCTCCTCAAACCAGGAGCAGCTATTATTACGTGTGGAAACTGAACATAAATAATCCTGGCTTAACTGCTTGCACTATGTAGCCCAAGTAAAATGGTTGTGTTGGTAACAGGGAGCCACCTGCAAGACCAATGTGCCCGTGTTAAGTATTGACAACTACAGTGATGATGGTGTAATACTGGTATGCTGAATGTTATGAATACTATAGATAATAAGAAATAAGAGCTGATGAGATTTTGATACATATGTAATGGCTTCACAATTAATGTATTTACTAATTTACCTGCTCGTGTGTACTAATGAATATCTAATCAGAAATGTTAGGCAAAAATGAGAATATAGAGTATTTAAAGAGTGGCTTAAGTGTTTCAAGGTTTTTGCAGAATGACTTTTGCTGTGCTGTGGTATGTCACCTTTTGCCAGAGTGTTTCAGCAGTGCCAATGGGAATGAGGGTACAGAGATAGATGGATGATGAATAGCTAGGAGGGTTTGCTGGCTGGGTTCCTTGCATCCTAGCAGTGAGAGAGAGTGAATAGATGTCTCAGATCCTGCTGGAACAAGCCAGTAAAAGCTGAGAGCATTCTTGGAAATGAAATGCTTGTCCTATTATATTCAAAACAAACACAGTACTTCTAAACAGACAACTCAGAAGCAGGTAGGCCTTTGCTTCTGTGAGGGACTTGGGACCTCCCTTCAAAGACCATCTTAGACTGAGAGCATTAAAAGCTGCAATTTACTGAGAGCATCCTTATCACCAGGGCATCGTTTGTGACAACAGCTCTCTTGCATCTCTGGCAAAATTCATCCACCATAAAAGAAAATCCAAGGTTTGACAAGCAGTAGGGTTGGCAGGCAAATAATTTGACTCCAGTCTTCTGTGTGCCTCTACACTGTTCTTCATTGTTGCTGACTAAAAGGCATAATAATGCATAGGGAACAGAGCCTGGGACTCCATCATGCCCCTTCTGTAGTCCCAGATCGTGTTTCCCCTTGCTGATGCTCTCAACCTCTGCACCCTTTGAGGCTCTCTGAGGTCAGTGATGTGGGCTCAGCAAGCAGAGGAGCAGGGTTCAGCCTCCTCCAGACAAGCATGCAACCAGAGACAAGGGGAAGAAAAACAAAACTGGAAAGCAGGATGGAGGCCAACTGTTTACAGTTTGTGTGTGGGTTTGCACACTTGAAATCCTGAAGCATATTCCCTTACCTGTACTTGAGCATGAACTGGTTCTGGGTGTTTTTTCCTGTCTTCTGGTGCTTGTGTGTATCTTGTGTGCAGCTACAGAATACTGATGTGTGAGGGCTGGAAACCTAACAGCCTGAGTAACTCTAGTGACAAATGTGCCTGTTATGGGGCCTGGAGCACAGGTTGGTGCCTGCAAAGGCATCCATCTTCTTCCTCCCCCCCTCAAATAACCTGCAAAACCAGATGTTTTGCTCTGCAATCATGAATCTATCTACAAGGACTGTAGCCTCAGGCATGGCAAGAATGAGATCTGCACTGTCCAGTCAAGGCTTTTATAGTATTAGCAGTTTCTAATTGTTCTGGGGCAAGTTTGTGTCCTTAAGCTGCTGACCCCTTGCGTCCTTGCATATCTTCTTGTTTCCCTCTTATGTTGCTTTTTTCTGGTTCGTGTATCTTACTCCTGTGTCTCCCTTGCTGCTGTGTACATGTATAATGGCACATATGCTTTCTCTAGACATCCATAAATCAGCAGAAATACTGATTAAATGCTAGCCAGGTGTCTGTGGCTATTGCCAGTGCCTGGAGTGGTTGTCACTGCAGGTACCTCTGTGAGCTGCACCCAAAGGATGCATGGCACTCATCTCAAAGTGACCTGTGGATGTGTGCAGCAGTAGCTAAGCTCAGTCCAGTGAGGCTGCCAACGAGGATTTGGGTTTAGACATAGAAGCTTTTAAAATGTTGTGCCAGCTTTGACTGGCCTTGCCTGCCTTCATCTGGCTGTGACAGGGGTTTGCCTTAAATGGCTTCGTCTGTTTCTGCAGTTATGGCATGTGCTTTTATCTGGAAGTCAACAGTTTACTTATTTGCTTTTAATTATTTATGGTAATGAAATAGCACCCGTATCTCAAAATTTTCCATGGGGATGAATATTCTTGCAGTTCAGATCTGTGGCTGTGAAAGGAAACAGTTCCCAACTGTTGCTTAAAATGTTTATTTCTTTTTAACTTCAAAACACAAGTGATTTTTCTCAAAACAAATAGAGTAATGGAGGAAATGAAGGTGGGCTTGCTTTGATTTTCCAAGTGTGTTTCTTGGGGAAGTTACGAACTGTTGGAAAACAACTACATCTTAGCATATGCTGAGGGTGAAAGATTCCACGTAGGTCATAAATATCGCTGAGGTTAGCAACAAATCATTTCATTTTTTTCCCCCCCACCCTTGTTTTTCATTCAAATGGCACTGAATGAAGACACAGAATTTCCAGGGTTAATACAAAAACAATGTGATGGAAATCTGCGTGCTCAGTGAATTCCTAAGATGGGAAGTTATGAACATGTGCCTCCTTACTTTCATTCTGTGAAATTAAATTGAGGGAATAATTGGATGTTATTGTATCAGATATTCTCACTGCTGACTTAATCCTATAGTTTTGCTATTAAAATAGCTATCCTTTGTTGCTACTTGCATTTATCTGAAAGTCCTTTTTTTTTTTTTTTTTTTTTTTTCTTTTTTTTTTTCCCCCCATGGTAGGTAGGTACGAAAACTTTAACAGCAGCAGTAAAGTGTTGTTAGATTATTTTGTAAATAGCACTGATGCCATACTTTCTTAATACTCTTACTGTCTTATTCTTACTGTCATTGGTTTCAGTGGCTGCAAACCATCTCACGCTGCACTTTCACAGTCACCCAGAAAAGCAATTGAGATAGAGAGACACATCAGGAAGTTAAAGCCAGCTTTTGGGCACGTGCATGCTACAGCCAGGCCCTGCTCACTGGAAGAGTCAGGGAAGATGGAAATAATTCTGGAAACAAACAGATGCTGTTAAACCTACAGTGACAGAATACCAAGATCTACAGTTCCTTGCACTTGCATGGATACATGTAGAGTTGGGCAGGTAGTCTGTTGCATACCCATGTGGGCATGGCCATTCTACCCCTGTGTCCAGGGAGGAACAGCTTTGCCTACCAACTTGCAGAACTGGAGCAGCAGCTGTGCAGCAGGTGGGCCCATCTTTTCCTATGAGTGGGGTCTGTGCTGCATCAAAGAACTGAAAAGATCCTCTATGCCTGGGACTGCTGAGGAATTAAAAAACAGATTTGGAAATGTAATCTTATGATTAATAAAATTGGGACAGGAATATAATAACAGTATTTTTTTGCTAGCTAATGCCAGTTCTTCCCAAGTGAGCCTTCATTTTCTTTCATATGTGTGAAAATCGAATGCTTCAGGTACCATGTGTGCTGCCCGTGTTGAAATGTGTTTTGTAGCATTCTGCACCTACACAGAAGGTATCTCTTTGTTTGTGCTTGAGTTGTGTAGTTCTCAGTGCTACAGAAAGAAGTAGATGGATTGGGAGTTGGGAGATCACTCAGACAGTGATCTGAAGAGGGTCTTCCTGAACACAAAGGTGGGTGCATGTGTTAAGTGGCCATAAAACTTAGAGTCTATCACATTCGATGTCAGGGTTATTAGATGGTGTATCAAGAATACCAAAATACTCTTCCCTGTTTGCTGGAGGTGGGGTGTTGGTTGGACTTCCCACACCAGAATCGGGGCTCGGTACAGGATGCATTTCTGCTGCGTATTTGTCTTCTTTCTGAGAAGGTTCTTGTTTTTGCTTGAGGTTTTTGAAACGTTTGAGCTTCACAGGGTCCTTGACTTCCTTGGCACAATGGAACAAGATAAAAATGTCCCTCCGAAACTTAGAGCTCATTCCAAAGTAGATTATAGGATTGTAGAAACTGGCAGACTTAGCAAACAGACTGGCAAGGATGCTGGTAAGATTGGGCACAGGGTGACCATACGCAGACCAAATAGAGATGACAGCATATGGTGACCATGCAATAATGAAGGCTGTGCAAATAACAATAGAGACCTGAAAGACAGAAGGAAAACAGTCTTAAATTTATTCTGGAAGACTACATCAGAGATGAAATACACTGGGGGAAAAATAGCTTAGAAACTGATCTGGAAGGGAAACATTCAGGTTCTCCTGAAGATATGGCTTACAGGACTGCACAGAGAAGCAAAAACTTTTCTTTGGTGCCAGCTGTGTCTAGAAGCTGTATATCTCACTTGGCATGAGGTGTGCATGAGCAGTGCCTCACCTAATGGAACAAAAACAGCTGCAATTCCCTATAGGTTTTTATGAATTTAGGAGATTTGGTGTAGATTTCAATCTAGAATAAGTAATTTGAAAGTTCCCCTGTAACTTGTGTGTATTCTCAGAAGTAACATCTCTTCTGAAAGAGAATATGCCAAACTAAACTTTTGTGTTTGTGGTGTATGGCCTATTCCAATTATATTTAAATTATTTTTCTCTTGTGATGTAGCAACATCACAATTGTTATGCAACCAAAGGAGTTCTAAACAATTCTTATGTTCACTCAGTAGTGATGATTACAAAGAAGTTTAATAGGGGCTATGGGTTTTGTTCACTTCTGTCCTAGTTGAGATCAATTTTTGGACAGACAGATTTCGCTGAGATAAATCCCATGATATGAAGCCCAGTCTTACCCTGGTGACATCGCGCTCCATTCTCCTCTGTCTATCTGTGGGATCACTGAGTCCTGTTAATGCATGGCTTAATTTGACAGTATTGATAATTGACACATATGAGAAGACCATGACTGTTACAGGTAGGAAGAAACAGCAGATAAAAATGGAGATAATGTAGGACTTGTAGATTGTAGAGAAGTTGGCCTTTGCCCAGTCTATCTCACATGTTCCATACATGCGATCTGGAAAACAAAGGTGAGTTGTTAAGCATTTTTAAAACATTTATCTGGCTTTGTATGATTAATTTATTACATTTAATGCTGTATTTTACATCCTTTAAGCTATAAGCACCTTTCTAATTAACAAGCTGTGACAACCAATTTTTCAAGTACTCCTATATACCATTACAAGTTTTAATCCATATTATCATTCTGTCTTATTTAGATTTCCAGTGTAAATCCATAACGTACAAACTGTTGTTTCAGGACATTTCACTAGAAAATGGGTATTAATTTAGTTTGTTAATACTACAGAGTGTTATCTTCTGTTATTTGAAATGCTTCTAAAAAGTAACTTTCTAAAGTGAGCACTGTAACAGCATAACAAGCACTTGTAAAGATGCAATGTGCTGCATGTAAGAAGTCACTACCTGCATAGTAAAGTAAGAAAAATACTCAGTGGTGGTTTTATTATTATTTTTTTTTAATAGAAGAAAAAAGGCATTGAAAATTTTATTGTGGTGGGAGAAATGAAAGCAAATAGAGATTATGGGAAAATGAAGCATATAAGTACTTAGCAAAATGTTTCAAGTCTTTCTAAATAGAAAGCAACTACAAAGGAGCTGCAGCTCTTAAAAACAATGTCAGGCAAATAGCAGGATCTGCAACTGGGGGCATTTACAAAAGGACAGTAGGTGATCAGATAGCTAAGAAAGCGGCAATGGGAATGAAGAGCAGTCTATGCTTAAATGCTTTTTATGAATAACAGTTGGCTTATCAAGTGTCTTTTGATGTGTTCATAAATGTATCCTGACAGAAACCTTGAGTTTGACAGCATTAAGGATTGCCTGTAGTTTGTGAATCGTGGATTTTTGTTGGTGGAGGGATGGCTGTTTTTCTTTCTTTTTTCCCCCTGACAACCATGGAAATAAAGTGAATAATTGAAGTATGAACAAAAATTACAAAGTCAGGTATTAACAAGTTCTGAAAATGCAGTACAGGTGAAGCCTGCATGATTTAACTACAGCTTTCTCACTGACATCCAGTGATGATTCTGAATGGAAAAAAAAAACAGAAAAACCTCTTAATTCCTCATGGGTGATAGGAGGGAGTTTCAGATAGAATAAATTAAAGGAGCAAAAGATTAAAATCTCTTTTGAGTCTCATCAAAAAGAGCTTGATATTTTTAACACCAAAAGCTTTAGGCAGTGCTTTCTGGCTATGCTCAGTAATAGAAACTTTTTTTTGTCTCCTTTGCCTTTTTTCATCAATAGATCCCAAGGTATTATTCAAAAAGATAACCGTAACTTCTGACTTAATTCTTATTTTCTGGCTTGTGGAAACTTTTGACTGGAAAAAAAGGAAGCATCTTCCAACTGGAATGAGAAGAAAATCCTGCAGATTTTTTTATGTCAGAATTGAAAGCTCTGTTTCCCTTGCTCTGCAGGAGCACCAGCAAGTGGCATTTCCAAAAGTCAGTGGGGGCCTGGGGAACTCCGCAGCTGCTGTGCAGAAGTGACAGGTGGGAGGCAGAAATGCACCTTATGCTGTGGCCTGGCTGTCACTGTCATGCTCTGCTGGACTCCTACCTAGGTAGGTATTCATGGGTCCCTCTATGGAAAATGTGTTGAGAGTCAGATAAATGAGGAATCTGAAGCACCCCTTATTCTCAACAGGGAGAAGCTCTCAAAGAAGCTGTCTTGAAGACTGTTGTCAGGGAGTTGAATCCAAATTACAAGCAGGATCCAAGGGGGCATTTGGAAATCCTTACATGGAGTCCATGGATCCAAGTTAGGGCCAAAAATGGATATAAGAAAACCTGCAGATAAAGAGCTAATCGGATTCTTGTACATACAAAATCCCATGTTGCTACAAGAGTGCAAAGCACTTGTTGCAAAGTGCAAAGCAAATGACACATCCAGACCACCCAAGTTCTAAGATATACCTAGAGTGCAAAAATCATTACATAAAATTAGAGCAGTTGTCCTGTCTCAAACAGAAGATTCACTGGGCCTAGTTCTCTGATAACAGTTTAGTTTGGGAAGGGGATCTCAAGGTTATGGGAAATGAGTGCTTTCTTACATATATCCTTCAAGAAGTACAGAAATAACTCAAAGCTTATTTAATAAATATGTGCATGCTGCAGTGCTGGTTTTAGTCTTTTTCTAACACTTGCCCTGGCCCTAACCTTCTGCCTTGCCCTTGATCTTGGAGTCTCAGAGCCTTAGTTCCTAGCTATTGCTGCCATTATTTCTTTATGGGAAGAAATCTCCACCTATATGTCTTGAAATACAAGATGTAAGAGGTTGTCTTTCTACAACCTCTTTTCAGTCACACCAGAGATCTATGATTTTATATTTTAATCTGTTTCCTGATTATATCTTGTTTTCTCCCTATTGTGCTCATGTTTCATAGACCTATAAAACCCAGATCCACATTATTTTTATTTTCCCTAGGAGGTAAGCACTGTTTTAAAAGCTAGGGGTGTTTTCATTTGCTTTTCCCCCAGATGAGGGTTTACTTAAGATGCGTGAGCTCTGAAATTATTGTATTGGTTTGTTTAGAGACTTAATCTGAGACAATTTCTCAACTATTTCCCATAATGAAATTTTCTAGTGTGCAAATAGATCTTAACCATTGAATTACCTCAGTGTCAGCAAATTAATTTTTTTCTACTTTTTTTTTTTCCCTATGGCCTTATCTTGTACCCTCATCACTTCTTGGGCTGACTGACATCATTGTCTTCCTCTGCTGTGCTAGTTTTCATAATTTCATTAAACTGTTTAAACTTCTGGCTTGCTTTACTGTAGTTTCAAGTTTAACTTGCTGGAACTTGAATTATTTTCTAGCTTCCTAATCTTGACAGTTTTTGAAGGATGTGTTTTGATCATTTCCTTTATCTCACTGCTTAACCATGCCAAATATTTCTGGCCCCATTTTTTCCCCCAGAGATAATACACATTTGATCCAAGTATTTCCTGTGATATCTTCAAGAAATCTCTTTATAGCTGACACCAAAGCAGGCAACACTGCACATCCATCTTCCCTGATGAATTACTTTTCTCAGTTCTGCTGCTGATCAATCCGGTTTAATCACAAACAGGAAGAAAAAAGGGTAAGTATCTCAGTTCAGTTCAGTGGAGAAGTGGCAAATAAGTACAACTGAAAGATACCTGTTACCTGTATAACTACCCCAGCCAAGCAGTGGAGCTGCTGACCAGAAGAAGGCTGCTATCCAGATGAGGACCATAGCCACCGTCATACTGCTGTTGCTGATACAGTGAGCTGCAATGAGATGATTTAACCAGAAAACAATAAATGAAGAAAACACAGCTGAGAAAAATTTAATATAAAGCTATTTATTTATAAGAAAAGCTTAAATTTGCAAATGCTTGTGTTTGAGTTCACTTGTGGAGCAGTGGGACTGTGTAGCTATTTATCAGAGACAATGTTTGCTGACTGCTGCAGAAATACAACATTCTGTGTTGGAGCTGTGTTTTGTAATTTTGTAAGAAGAAGAAATATGTTTTATGCAGAAATGATTATGGTTAGTGTAAATGCATGGGATTTTCTTATTTATTTCAAAGTTCTCACTGTTAAAAAAGAGCAAAAAAAAAAAATACTATCTGATCAAACTTCATTAGCCACACGGTACAAATGATTCAGTCTGTTCCACTGCTGCCATATGTGGTGATCATTTCTTTGTCTACCAATAAAATACTTATGCAGCCACCCATCTCTGTTCCTTAACATTTATGTAACATTATACTGAGTACTTGGTCAGATTTTCTCAACACCCAAAGATAAATTACTAGCAATGAATATGTGATACAGCAGAGCAAAAGAGAAGTGTGCATTTTAAATATTGCATCTTATGAAGCTATGAATACAAGATGGAGGTGAAATGAACTTATCACTGTAAACTGCAAGAGAACTTCCTGTAGAAGAAAAAAGATTCCATGAATAATCTCTTCACAGCTAATACTGCTCACCCTAATAGAAAGAAAACTCATATATTGTATCCATGGTTTACACAAGCTTTAAATGCAGATACTAATAGGTTCTCGCTTGGGGGTGGTACAAACCAGTCATAATAAGGGCATGAAAATTGATAATGTCTTATCTAAGGATGGTGAAAGCTGGACCAGAGAAAATTTATAGAATATGGGTGTAGGTCACTCTGAAAGTAATGCTTCCTATCTATTTCCATGGAAACTACAAGTACCTGACTACATTATATTACCGTTTCCAGTGCATCTAATTTGTATCTGGTAAATTCTGTAACTGAAAGGAGAACAGAGTTACAGCAAAATTCAATGAAAGCACAACTGGATCTGCCTTTATTCCTTACCTCTCTCAGGATGGCAGCCTTTTATATAGCGAGTCACACTGATCACTGTGAGGGTGTTAATGCTAGCCAGGCCAAAGAGAAGTGTGAGGAAACCATCAACCTGAAAAACAAAGCAGTACAGAGTGTTCTCTTACTGCAGAGTGCCTAGAGGGAAAAGAACTGCAGGGATTGCTCCTGTCATTTTCATGTTAATGCTCTCAAAAGTTTATCCAGCAACCCAACCAGCATGGTAATACAAGATGGCAGGAGCAGTCATCTTCTATAGGATCAGTGAGCAAGTAAATGTTCAAAAATTAGAAGAGTGCTCTGTAATGTGCGTCAAATAAACATGCAAACACACCCTCACATGCATGCTTCCATGAAATGACTTGCCAAGAGAAAAAGGGTGAAATGAATTAAAACCCCAAGTGTGCAAAAAGGCATTGGATGTCCACTGAGGTACAGCAAAAATGCAAACTGAACCCATGAACTTAAGGCCAAAGAGAGAAGAACACAGGAGATAGCGGGCTTGGCTGTGCTAGAAGGGCTTTTCAAAATATGAAGTAAAATCATCCAAAGCTAAATTATCCAAATGGATTGAGCCTTAGTTTACTGACCACATGCTATTTACCAAGTACTAGTTATAGGAGTGGGGTTGCTGCTGACTGGTGAGGATGGATGTAGCCATCTGCTAAGGAACACAATCTGAACTAGGAAATGATCCAGGCAAAATGCTGAGGGTAGTGTTTTTTTGAAAGCTTGCAGTAATGTACCAAACCAGCCAGAGCAGAAGAGCTCTTGAAGGCACCAGTTGTACACCAAGGGAGATGGGAACAGGGAGCAAGTGTCACCAGGCTGACTTGGCATTCAAGCAGTAGAAATATCAAAGGGGAGGCACATCATTATTCCAAAGGAACACGTTGTTTTTGTGTGAATGGCACAACTCCCATGGAATTTAATTTACCCTAGAGCTGAATCTGGAGCTTTAATCCAGGCTTGAAGCTGAGATCATGGCAGACTGTATAAATTAAATTGGGTTAAGGGTTAGGAAAGACTAGTTCACTATTTCTTTCACTGGTGTTTTTTCTCACCGTCAAGTCTTGCTACTGCACCAAGCCAAGTATTTCTATGCTCCAGATACAGTTAACTCATACTTGGTGTATAAATGCAAACGAGAAAATAAACTACTTGGGGTGCTTCAGCTACATACTACTGTCTGCACTTGGCTGAATTTTGCCCACTCTGGGCTTAGTGGTTAGCAAAACACCTGGATACAAAAATGAGCTTTGCATTTCATTAGCCTTAGTAATGCAAGCAGCTGTCACTGCTCCACCTGCTCTAACAACGCATCATAAAAGCAAGAAAGTAAAGCATGGCCAAGGGCTACTGAAAAACCACACTGCATAAGCTTAACCAATCACATTAGTTTTTAGATTAAAAAGGAAGCAGTATTTCAGGGATGATTCAAAGAAGCACTTTTTGAAGTTGAACCTAAAGGACTATGAGATATAATACAGTAGGAGAACATATGTAATGTGTATCCATTAGTATAGAAAGCATACTGAAACTGGATGTTTTTTTCCTGAAATACATCAGGGTATGCTTTGTCACCTGCAAATCTGACTACAGCTGTTCCATCCCCCATTCCCTCATGTCAGAGCAAAACAAGACAATTACATTCAGTCACCAGTTTCAATACCCCACAGGCACACTTACTTACCTAGGGAGCAAAGTGAGCTTAGAAACACCCTTTACCATTTAAGATAAACTCCTATCACTGTAAAAAAGAACAAGCCAAAATGTTTTCTTTGAACTGGTGCTCTGCTAAAATACACTTTTCCTTAAATCACTGCAGTTCCTAGGACCGAGCCATTGTCAGAACTATGTGAAATAATGTGAGAATTACACCAACTTGATCCATCAGCTCTCTCTCCTTTTTACCCATTAAGAAATAGGAGTAAATTAGCAGTTTTAAAAGGTTTTCTCTCCATGCTATACCCACCCTGCTCCTTTGGCTATGTGGATATTCACAGAACTGGCTTATTATGTTGCCTAGAAGCCAAGACACAACTCAAGACCAATCTCACTAATATTCTTGTTATACTATTTACAACCCACAGTAGAGAAATATCATTCTGCACGCAAATTCATTTCTTAAACTTTCTTTCAACGTAGGGGAACATAGGAATCCCCAGTGCACAATTAAAATCCCAGCTATGAGATTGGGTGTGCCCAAGTTTCACTGCCTTTAAGACTTATTTATGCATCTCTAGGTACTACATAAGGGTTGTTTTCCTTTACAGCAGAGTAAAATACAGCTTGTTATTGTATTAATCAAGGTTTGACGGCACAGAAGCAGTTTGCCCAAGTAGCTATTACGTTTCAATTTGGGCTGAAGCAGTGATCTCGTTAGCCAGACCAGGTGCATCTCTCCCTCTTCTGGCCAAAGGGGGGAATCTACTGCCATTTCACTGGTGTGTCAGCTTTCCTTCAGTGCCACAGACCTCCCTTCTATTTTAGATAATTAATACGTAAAGAAAAAATTAATCATTTTTTAAAAAGGGATTATTTTTACACTCTATATGTTTAGATTAATCAAATGAGATCTCTCAAAAATAATTTCATAAATATAAATCAGATTGTTCAGAGATAGTAATCCAGATAGATATTCAAAATAAACCTCTTTCAGCATCAGAAGTCAAAAAAAGCACCTAATAAATCTCTAGAAAATACATCTTGAAAAAAGTAGGGAATTCATAACAGAGAATGTTTTAAAGTTTAAAACAATTCTTAGAGTCTGCAGTAAATGAGAAAATACCCTCTCATGACTAGTGACAACATAATTCTTCCATCTTCCAGTACATCAATCATATGTCAGCAGGACTATTTTTTTTCTTAAACTAATCTCTGTCAAATGGAAGAACAGCTAAGGTTCGTGATAAAAATTACTCTCCACAGTAGAGAGTAAAACTTAAAACTCCCAGTGCTCAAATTAATTCTTTGAGATTTAGTCAAATACAAGAAGCAAAAGCAAATTATAATCCACCACAATTTCCATGAAGTCTTCTGTTCACATCACACTACTGTGCTATGGTTGCATGCTGCCTTTCAAAATGTCTCAGCAGGATTCAAGGGTAGCTCTATTTAGAGGTGATTACATTAATCCAATCCATTACATGTCTCTGACACAAACAACAGGTAATTTTCTGATAGGCGATGAGAACTAATATGTAACAGGATTAGATAGTTTAAGCCATTAAGTGAGAACATCAGATGCTCAGTATTCTGCATTCACCAACTGATTAAATCTTTCTATTGGTGGCACATATTTTAAAGATATAGGAAAAACATGAATGCATTAGTTAGACTACACAGTTACAGATATGTAGTTTCATTGTTTATTCACTTACCATAAATATACAGTTGATGCTAGCTATTATGATACACAGATTATATTTTGGCTTTAGTAATATTAAATAATTCAAAATACTTGTTTTCTTGTAGTCATTTTAGGTTTATATAGTGGTTTAGTGAGATTCTATTTATACTTACTTTTGGGTGACTTTCAGTTATTAGGGTTGCAGCTCTTTCTGGTCATAATTTATACTCACAGCAGTAGTACATGCCCATAAAAACATACATGGTTCTGAACTGCACCAAGCACACAGAATTTAATAAGTTTCTTTCAGAATTTCCTTCCTCACCAGATGCAAGAATCACATCTGCACACGCTTGTGAGAAGCTTCCTGGCTCTAAGTTAATGCTGTGAAGGAAGAAACAAAGCACGTAGCTCATGCCACCCAGATCCAAATCCAGTGGAAAGATTCCCATCTTCAGATTAAATGCTGCATTAGCATTGTCCTTCTGTGAAGGACTGTACAGGGAAGTTTAGCACTAGATAACAAACTCCAACACCGTCCCACACAATGCTGCACAAAACTTGTTCCAATGGGCCTGAGCCCAAACTCCTCTCCACTTTTGGGCATAAAGTCAGAGGCTGCTTGCTTATTGTTAGCTGTACCATTACTATAAACACGTAGATCCAAACATATGCAAACAGATAGAAGAAAACAGCCTCAGGAGTCACCTGTGTTATCTTCACATTTCACAGAATCACAGAATTGTAGGGGTTGGAAGGGACCTCCAGAGATCATCGAGTCCAACCCCCCTGCCAAAGCAGGTTCCCTACAGCAGGTCGCACAGGTAGGCATCCAGGCAGGTCTGGAACATCTCCAGAGAAGGAGACTCCACCACCTCCCTGGGCAGCCTGTTCCAGTGCTCCGTCACCTCACTGTAAAGAAGTTCTTGTGCATGTTTGTGCGGAACTTCCTATGCTGCAGTTTCCAGCCACTTCCCCTTGTCCTGTCTCCACTCGCCACTGAAAACAGTCTGGCCTCGCCATTCTGCCCCCCACACCTTAGATATTTATAGACCTGGATCAGGTCCCCTCTCAGTCTCCTTTTCTCAAGGCTGAACAGACCCAGTTCACTCAGCCTTTCCTCATAGGAGAGATGCTCCAGGCCCTTCACCATCTTCATGGCCCTCCGCTGGACTCTTTCCAAGAGATCGTTGTCTTTTTTGTACTGGGGAGCCCAGAACTGGACACAGTACTCCAGATGAGGTCTTACCAGGGCAGAGTAGAGGGGGAGGATCACCTCCTTCAACCTGCTGGACATGCTCTTTTTAATGCACCCCAGTAAGCCATTGGCCTTTTTGGCCACAAGGGCACACTGCTGGCTCATGGCCAACCTGTCATCCACCATTTCCATGGAAGCAAAGCTTGGCTTTATGGCCTATGATAATGCTGCCCTAATAACTGTGATCATTTAACGTCAGATTAAGTCACACTTTCAAAATATTAACTTTGCCTTTTCAAAAGGTCATGGTTAACGTTTCTGTAGGTTTACATGCTTCTCAAAGGAGGAGGTCCTGCAGACCGTTCACAGGCTCTGCTAGCACAGCCCAGAAATTACAAGTGACCCTCCAAGTTCTCCAATGGACAATTGCCTGTGCTGTTTCCCAGCAAGAAGGAATCTGCTTGCCTAGCTTTCACCAGGTTAATACAAGGTCACCTCTGACTGTTGGCTGAATGCCTACCAGTGAAGCTATTCTTATGCTCATAAAGCTCCTAGGCACAAGGCACAGCAGGCTAATAGTGGTGCCAGCTCAACTGGAATTGGCAGAGACAAGAATTTGCTATGTCCCTGTATAACAATCAGGTCAACACAATGGAAAGGTGATACAAGAGGTGTAACAACAGAGGGATTAAGTGTTGCAAGGAAAAGAAAAAGGACTCACCCGTCTCTGAGGATCTAGACTCACTGGGAAAACTCCACAAAAGAGAGATCTCCAACCAGAGATCCATTCCCAGTGGCAGTCAGCCCTTAAATGAGGTCTAAGAGAGGTGCAGCCGGGCTCCACCCCTTCTGGTCACACAACTGAATTGCCTTCACCTGTGCTTCCAGGACTGACCCAGTCCTTTCCCCAGGTGCTCAATCAGTGGTTCAGGCCTTGACTCAATGATTCCCATACACCCTGACAGTAGGAAAAAAAAATAATAATGACTGTTTGGAGATCTCCTCTTACATAGCTACTCTTAGATCCTGTTTCAAGGTCCTGTGAAAGGAGAGGCTGGTGCAGGAACAGGAATTCAGGCGTTGGGAATTCCCAGCTCTGTATGCTCAATGTCAGACAGTGAGCGCCCTTTCCAGGCAGTGCAGTGCTTGGATGACACAGGAGGGGCTGTGCCTGTCTTGTTAAACACCAAAACTGATAGTCTGAGCAGCCACCATTTTTCAAGCACCAAATATATTTCTTCCTTAATTTGTTGCAACTAACTGGCTGCAGAAATAATCATTTACAGCAAAAACAAGGAAGATTTCATAACTAATGAAAACTGGCATAACTTCCCTGCCGTCACATTAGTTACACTGAAATGATCTTCTATGTTGCTAATGATTCTGTTCGTGCAAAGGAAATTTGTTCCCCTCTTCCCTATAGATGAAGTATTTTTCTCATTAGAATTTAGCTCACAGATGTCTGCACAATTTGCTTTTACCTCTTTGACTGCAATGTACATACTACTCTTCAGATGACATCGCAGCAGACCAGAAATAAATAAGTAGGGAACAGTAATATGTCTGCATTTTTTTCTCCATATCCAAATCTCAGTAATGCAAGGAAAGGCTCAGAGAATGAGGTAACAGTCCAGTACTCATAATATTTTAAATATAAAAGTTGTGCGGAAGAACAAAATTGGGTGCAGAAGAGGCATCATGTGACACAGTACAGGCAAAATGAAAGACATCACTTTTTGAATTTGCTATATAGTTCAGTCTCCACATCCCACCTTTCACAGTGGACCAGTGTGTTAGGGTGAGCTGAATACAGAGCTAAAGTTACACAGCTTTTCTTCAGCACCTTTAACATCTATTTTATCTCTTAATGCTCTTAGTGCCAGTTCCATGATTTGACTGCAGGTTATTTTCATCTTACTGAGATGTCAGGAATGATAAGATACATATATAAATAAAACTGCAGAAATATCACACCACAGCACTGCACTAGGTTATTCAATAGCTATTTTTTCCACTCAGTTTTTACATTTGGTTTAATTTCTTCTACGTCTTATAGGTGGATAGCTGAGCACTTACAAACTAAATAGACATTAGGACATGTTCCTGTACCATTATGATTTGAGAGAAACATTCAGGTTTCTTCTGTCCCAGCTTCCATCCTAGACCTACACTTTTGGGTATTGGGATAGAGATTTTTATACTAAGCAGTGTTGAACTACCTCAGTCTTTGGATGGGAATCCTCTGTCCAAGCCATCCAGCTGCAGAGAGCCATGCTGAGGATGGATGTACTCTTGCAGCGTGCATTCTGGCCCCACCGTGCATGAGCAGCAGTGAACTCAAGATGTGCCTGTGAAGACATTTCCCTACTATTTTCTTCTCCCATCTACCAGGAGCTGAAAGAAAGTCTGTGACCTTTTACTTTGATCCTCTCCATTTGCAATTGCCTTTCCTACCTGGTTGCACTGATGCTGAGGTACTACTGCTGGTCAGTCATCCCACGCAAAATGTAGAGGAATACCACAACACACACACTAATACATAAACACTGACTCAACTTTTACAGACACACAAAAATCACAGATTGAATCAGCAGTCACCAGTCCAGCTAAGTCAAAAGACTAGTTGGTTACACTGGTTATATTAAATCGACAGAAATCTATGTTCTTCAAGTGCACTCCATAAAAGAACATAAACGTCATTAGGGTTTATGATTTGTGGGACCATTTATAGAACTTACTGTTGAAAAGATATTGATCTTTTGTTTTACAATTAAGGTACAGATTATTGCATGTTCTGAGGAAGCAAATTCTATCAATAAGATATAATTTATTCAAGATTAAAAGACCTTTGCCTCAAAACTTCTGAAAAGAGCCTATATATTTTTATGTTATTAATTTCAGAATTTCCTACTGTTTCAATTTTCCTTTCAGAGTTTAAGATCCTCATCTTTAACGTTTACAAAAGCTGAACACTATTCCTTCCTGAAAATGTCTGATTAGACCTCTGGGTGTTCAATCGCACCAAAAGTACTGGATGTGTGAAGTGTCAGCTGGAAGCAGTGACTGGAAGCTGAACGGGATGCTTCATGGTCCCTGGAACAAGCAAATACCAAGGCTATAGAAGAGAAACTATAGCAGGAGAAGGACATCATGTGTGAGTGGTCAGGACAACCACTCTGAAGAGGAGATGTCCTTGCCCAAGAGCAGCACTGTTAATAATGCAGGGCTACCAAACATCCAGATTTTCTTAGAGGTCCATGTTTGTCTGAGATTTCATCTGGAGACTTTACCAGCTGCAGCATCTCAACTCAAAAAACTTTGTTAAGGTGTAAGAAATCCTAGACATTTCTGCTTGTCCTGCACTCCTCAATGCAAATGCACTAAGTCTAGAAAACGTTGGACTTTGGGCCAGACAGCTTCCTTTCAGGATGCGCATATGATACAGGGCTGGTGCTGTCAGGCAAACAGTGCAGAAGTGGACTAAGTCAAACAATGCATACATGCCACGAGGGGCCTGCTGCAGCTCACTAGGGTTGCTAGATTATTTCCAAGATGTGCCTCGCAAAAATAGGGAAGCACTGCATACAGCGTCAAAACATAAAGCAGTGCAGGATTCAGAACAAGTCTCCTCACTGCTACAAAGCCAACCAAACCACACAGCAAGGCAGTCACACCCACTTTCAATTTTAGAATATTCCCCCTTGTCCCATCAGTATTTACCTCTGTGAAAAATCTGTCTCCCTCCTGTTTATAAGCTCCCTTCAAGTACTGGAAGGCCACAGTGAGGTCTCCCAGGAGCCTTCTCTACTCCAGCCCTGAACAAACCCTGGGCTTCTTTGTGCACACTTAAGATCTATCTTACATGTAGGAAAAGATACTCAAGGTCTCCACTAACAGTCAAAAATAAGTATTAAAAAAATTAATAAACCTATGATGACAAAGCAAGCACATGTAAGAGCAGTCATTCTTCTTGACCCTTATACAATTCTTATGTATTTATAAAATTAACATCAGAATAACTATACTGTATTCTCATACAAAAGAAAAAAAAAAAGACAAAGTCAATTAGTGGAAGCAAGTTTGAATAGAAGTATAAGGATTATGAAACATTTCTAACTCTAGGGCACTCCACAGCCTATATTTGGCTTCTGGGGATAAGAAAGGTTATAACACTTCCCCCTCTATACTAAGGCTTCCTAAAGTCTGCAACTTTTATATTCACCAAAAGATCAGCAGATACGAGAAAAGGTTTCTGCTGGTGGATTAGTATGGTTTAGAAGAAACTGGTGTTTTCAACAGAGAGTTAACATTCCTTTACTTCCTACATGTAAATGATGCAATATTATTTACAGGTTTCATAGCAACTTCTAATTCAGCAGAACATATGAACAAAAAACATATAGAAAGGACAAAAATACATCTTGAGGTAACTTCTAATTATAAACATGGTTGATAGGGGAACAGATGTCTGTTGGTCATTGGCTTATATTCACTGACCTGAATTTACTAGATGAACTGTACCAATGATTTGCCAAGAGGCAAACGATGAATGTGTCAGAGTCTCTCCTTCCTCTGTCCAGATCAGGACTAAAACACAGGGTTACAGCAAAGAAGGGATAAAAAAAAACTATGAGAGAAAAAAACATGTCTGTACAGAGCATATAGCTGAGCAGTGTTTGGGTACAGACCGGCCATGCAGCCTCATTCTTGGAAGCAGAGCTCTCTCAAGCCTTCAGAAAGAAAAATAATGCTTGGTATGAGGGAGAGTAATAGTGGTTCTGCACAGAGGGGAGATTCTGTACAGAGATGTGTATACAGGAGCAATATACTTTGCCCATTCAGCAAGAATGAAACAAGACAGCCATTTTATCATAAGATAGATCTTTAGTTACACTTTTCACAGACTAGACCGTTGGAGAAGAAGAGGTATCTGCCTTCTCCCCACTCCCTCTATCTGAGACAGCTAAGAATTGTGAACTCTACAGTTTGAAAAACGTCACCTGAAGGTACTGAAGAGAGCCCAAGGCAGAGGAAAGGAAAATAGCTTTGCGGATTAAGTGAGGTGAGCTCGTGAATTTTCTTCATAAACAGAAATGACAAGCTAGCTTGGAAAAGTAAAGTTTTGCTAAGCATACCTGACAGCAGAGGCTGACTGATCAAACAGGAGCAAATGTTCAGTGAAATGGACAGCAACAGAAAGCCAAAGGGGGGCTGTCCTCAGGACCTAGCAACATCAACCAAGGTGGGGAAGGGAACACATGGGTCGTGCTAACAGCATGTTGGTCATGCTGTGATCCCAGCTACTGGCCTAGGAGTTTCAGTGAGATGAGGCAGCCGAGAGATACACATTCATGATGGAAGGATGGGCTTCAGCTGCCTGGCACCAAGGTCCTTATTTCCCCATGTTCCAGATGTGAGGCCCGTTCTGGTCTGGCTTTGAATGCACCAGATTTTATAAATAGAAAAAATAATGCAATAAACCCCCACTTCTGTTCAATGCTGAACATTTTAAGAATGAGCTCTGTGCTGGCTGGCTGTGCATGCACAGAAACATACAATTAAAAAAAAAAAAATATTGACTCTTCTTGTTATTTCTGTACTGTACTCTTCCTAAATACCTAAAGGTATCTACAATACTTTCAGAAAGTAAAAAACATCTGAACAAATACTTTTTCAAGACAAACCCTACTTGTTGCTGAACATATCCTGATCACTCAGCAAGTCACAACCGGTTTCAGCTATTCATAAGGAGTGAAAAAATACTTTCCCAAGTTGCCATGAATTTTTAATTAACAATTAACGTGATATCATTTCTTATTTGAAATGTTAAGTTTAAACTTCGATAATCCTCTGTAGATTCTGAAAGAAGCAACTGTAACATTTTGCAAACCAGATTGTTTAGGAAAGTTGTTAATGTGCTGTCAAGAGTACTCCCTTGCAAATCAATGGATGTGGACACAGTGCTGATTCCTGTGTACTGTGTTTTACATACCAGCACCCCCTCCCAAAACAGCTACTGCACAGACCGTGCTCTAAACTACACAAAATACATCAGGGACTTGTCAGCCTCTGGAAGAGCTTGGGCTGGGGAAAAGCAGAAGGGTCGTTTAAAATTACTTCTTCCAATCATCTGGGTTGCAGATCTTCTGTTATGCCACAGATCTCTGTTCAGAATTTCAGCTTATATGGCTTACACTGTCTTACATAGGAAGCCTGCTGCAAAGCTGGAACTGGACCCAGAGGCCCAGACTTCACACTTAATTCCCTAACTGTAGCAACAACCTTCTTTGAAATGAATGACAAAATGAGAATCTCTTTAAGTTTCTGTGTGGGTTTTTTCAATTTGTATGCATGCCTTTGTTTGTCTGATGAATTGAAATCCTCCCATTAATCAAGAAAATTAAAAGGTTTCTTGGAAGTTTATCCTCAGCAGACTTTGAATTGAAATTGTAGGTTTTCTGATTAGAGAAATAATGAGTTTTGCTGAGGAAATAATGAGCTTCGTTTTAATAAAATCTTTTCTGCAAAATTGATTTAGACATATATTTAATTTCTCACTCAAAATGTTTTTTTCAATGAAGCTATGGCTCTTAGGTTAACCAGAGCCTTTCTGCAGGAAATCTCACTCCCAGAATAAGGAAACACAAGCTATAAAAGTATTCTCAGCAGCAATGCACAATAGTTCAAGCTCCTCTTTAAATAAAAAACAATAAATACCTAAGATAAGAAAACAGGATTATTTCACTCTCTCTTTTCCTTCATAGTTATCTTCTTTATACCTTGCCTGAGGCTATCTTGTCAGTTTCAGCTTTTTGATTCCCCCATGAAACAGGCACTCACACTAAATATAATCTTTCTCATAGATATTTCCAACAGCTTCAGGGAGCCAGGCTTGCACTTATTTATCTACGAGACATGTTTATATTCTGTCTATGTAGGCGTGAATATTTCAGAATTTGCTTTAATAGGATTTTCTGAGTTTCCTGCTTCCAAGGTTAGGGATGATTGTGCCGTAGAGAGAAGGCACTTATTCTACCACAGACCCCAAGCCCACAAAGACTTCAGGCACAAGAATGCAACCAATTTGGTACAAGTAGCTGCATGCTGTGATTTATGGGTGTACTCAAGTCCTGCATGGATGCTCTGAACGCTTTGTTAAGCAGGAACATAACAGCTAACTTAAAGCTGCGTAAACTGCCAGCAACCAGGTTTGACCACAAGGAACAGAAGAGAACCAGAGCCTGCGCCTTCACTTTCCAATATGGGAGGGAGGTATGACGTGAAGTCAAAACGCCAAGCAGGAGGAACTACTGCAAATAGACAGAGCTAGTCTCCTCAATTTCTCATGTAGAGGAGAAGAAAGGCTTGTTACCTACAGAGAGCTAAGTATCCTCTGGTGAGTGTAGAAGGAAGGAAAGGGAGAAGGAACAGAAAGGTCTGCCTCCAGAAATACAAACTGCCAGTCAACTCACTATCTTGCCTTCTTTTAATTTAAAAGCCTAAAATAACCTTGTAAAATACAAAAAGTTCAAGTCCCCTAGTGAAACACTGCAAACGCAGATAAGAAAAAAAGGATATAATGCACAGATAATAAGAGAGAAATAAATCCAAGATAAAAGGACATAAATAAGAAAAAAAGAAGTATTCTTTTCTCACTATAGAAAAACTTAACCAAAACCAAGAAAACAATAACAATGCGGTTTCTAGTCACTAATAAACCTTCTCTACAGTATTTGGTGGATTGAAGTGATCAGTGTTGGTCTCCTCAAGTGTTCACAAGAACATGGAATAAAACAGCAAAAGAAGGACAGCTTTTGTACAATAACTGTGAAACTTGCATTATATAAGCCTTCTCTAAGATGACTTAACCTGCTTCTACAAGGCAAATAATGAAGTACAAATACACTAATTCTCTTGTAAGGCAAAGGGCAGCATTTAACAATAGCATCAGCCAGCTGGTTGGGAATGTTGACCTTTGTGGTAGGAAAAAATTACTGAGAATTTGTCAAAACCCGATCAAACACAGATTTATGGATGTAACAAAAGAGAACACTGTCCTTTTGGAAAGTGAATCAGCATTTTTTTCTTGTTGCTTACACACAGCACATACACAGAAGTAGTTACGCTTATATTACTTAATTAAGTATAATCCAGTTTTACCTGGCAAGTCCATATCGATGTGATAATGAATCCATCATCTCTGAAGACATTGAATATTTCAATGATCCCCCTTGAATAACCAAACACAGAGATACTGGCATCTGATACAGCCAAGTTAAATGTAAGGTAGTCAGTAGGCTGCAGAAGATGCCTCTGTTTATACAGGACAAAAATCACAATGCTGTTTCCAAACCAAGACATCCAACCTGAAAAACAAACAAACAAACAACACTTTGAAGTCAAATGTGAACAAGCATTAGTTCAAGTTGTAAATGTATGATTTCACTTCTAACTATCCTTTAGTTCAATTAGAAATGAATTGGAACAGTTTATTTCAACCATTGGGAAACTTATGTGTGAAGCACTTTTAAGTGGCTAAGATGTACTGCAAAAGCATGAATAAGTGAATAACTGGCAATCAAATGGAACGAACAGAAAATGCTGCTGCTCTGTTTGTCAAAGAATCACCACTTTCAGCAGCTGCTATCTGAGAGCACTGGTACTGTATGTTGACGTAGCAAGATGCAAATACACATACTGAAGGAGAATGTAACTTGATGTGTCATTGCATAACAACTCTGGGTATTCAGAGAACATTCAGAACTCTTTTAAGAAGCATAATATGTCTGCATGATGGTAACACAGCGTTTCTCTGCTGGGCTCCATATGTCCAGGCCACCTGTGAGCGTCACAAGCTAAAAAATCAGAGAGCAAAGCACGGAGGCAGTGAGGTTACCTACATGGATCCCAGTCCTGAGTCTGCAGTGGCAGAGACAGACTTGGTACTGCACTGTGAACAGCTTTTCTGCAGACTCATTTCCTTCCTAATAACTTCTCTTTGCAGAATTGCCAAAAAACCACTTGCTTAGCAAACACGTCTGGTTCACTAAAGAGCTTTTGAATTGGGAAGAGCTGATGTGTCAGTATATGGCATTAACCAGAAGTAGACACTGATGCAACGATACTTCTGTGTGTATACACACACACAGACACACACACATATGTATAGATATATATAATTATAAGATCAACAACAGTAAATACATCTTATTCTGGCCACTAGGTGACAATGTTTCTTAATGGAGCCTCATTTCCAACAGCAAAATACAGCTCAAGTTGGGAATTGTTTCTAACATTTTTCCAAGTCTTGGTATCATTAACCAGCATAGAAAGACAAGGGAGGACAAACTGCTTTGGGAACACAATTTGCAGTGCAGCCATGATAGCTGTGCTGTTTGCATGTGTCAGCTCCACATCGTCTAAGGTAAGATGGTTTTCAAGACAGTAGATGCAGAAATATTTTCCCTGTCAGTAGTAAGGCATGGCACTAAAATGGCAGACAAAAGTTCACCTCCTTCATAAACAGTACAATTTTGTCAATATGATGTAATTGACAGGAAGGCTGTCCTTGAAATTCCCCCTAGCCTGGAGGGCATGGGAGTTTTCATTTAAAGTATCTTAAGGAAGAGACTGAGCAAAAAGTGATGCAAAACAACAATACAGCTAAGGCAGATGTCAGAGACAAGATTGTGATCACTTCTGAAACTATGTTCAGACACTGATGATGTAAAGACACAGCGTTGGGCGTTGCTCTCAGGATGAGAGACAGTTTCCTCAGCTGCTCTACAGGCAGAAGGTGCCTCGGGGCAGGCTGCAGGCAAATCCAGATCCCAGAAAGAGAAATGTGAATGCTGAAGTGCTAGGAGGAGTGGTGACACCTGATGGCCTCTCAGTAACATGGGGGATGGAAGAGAGTACGTTGAGAGAACCCACTCTGCCTTCTATAGGATACCAACAATATTCTCTCACAGGAAGAGATGAAAAAATAAAATCAAAACACCAAAACCCAGCCCCAGAACTCAGGCAATCCTGGTGAGAAAGGGCAGGTTCTGGTGGAGACCTGTAAGTGGCTGAGAGAGAAATGGTAGGATGAAACTGAGCACTTCATCCCAAAGTTTAGAGTGGAGCCAGTGCAATTCCTCCGTAAGATGTAATGCTGTCTTGATCTGGGCTCATCAATGAGGAATGATGGCAATTCTGAAGTGGCATACAACAAAATTACTGACACTCTTTAACACAGGACAGGACTGCGAGCTGCTGCTGTGAGATGAGCAATATCAGAGCAGAACAACTAAATGAGTGCTGACAGTCACTGAATATTGAACAGCTACGGGGTCACCTTTACTCCTCAGGACAGAACTGAGTAGAGCTTTTCTCAAGCCACACTAATACAATTGGTACTCACACTTGCAAACATTGGGACGTAGGAGGAACAGGACAGGAAGCAATATTAAAAAACAATGTTTTGTCTTTATAGAATTCTGCAGTAATGTTTCTCCTGGAATAATACAGCCTGGGAGGTTTTAGTCCATGGATGTCAACAGTCTCCACACAAAGGGGTTGGTTCTGTTTCCCATGATTTGCAGAGGAGGAACAGCAGGGATGCTCAGCAAGTGATGGAAGTCAGGAACCAAAACTCTATGAGCAAAACCCTGTGTCAATTCACTGTCTGCCAGCCAGTGCAAAAAGTGCATGCGGAAAGCTGACTGAAAGATTGGCTGAGGAAACCAAAAACTTCTCTGTTTGAAAGAAACAGAAAACAGCAACATGTTTAGCTGGGAAAAATGCTAACGGAGAATGTAGCAATTATACAAAGATTCCTGCTTGAATTCCATCCAAGCCTGAGCATGCAGCCATACCCTCTATTCCCTCTAAGTGCATGAAGACTGTGAACAACACTGTCCGTGTTGCATTTATGCTTTTGCATAGTTAAGTTTGGTAGAAGGGAAGCTGTACTGTACAACTACCTGTACACGACCATAAATGTCTGTCTGGAGGGGTCTGCTATAAAGTTTTCTAGTCTAAAACAGTGGGAAAATGTACAGTTTATAAAGCTGTCATTATCTACTTAACTGTGAAATGATTTTGCTCTGCTTTTAATCGTCACCACTAATTATACAGACACAATATTGTACCCAGGGCACATTGAGAATTTTGGCAGAAGAATCATCATGTTTTAAACTTGACAAGGCATGGAGAGATTATTTGTTCAATAAATGTGATCATTTTGTGGATGAATGCTTTGTGAATGGCTTGTTTCCTTTCCCACCTTTTCAGATTTAGTTGTCAAGTAACATCCCAAAATAACATTCATCCTGTCACCTGTCAAACAGTATTCTGTCACCATTCAGAAATATGTGCCATTTAAAGACAAGTCTGGGCCTTGTGGTTTGTTCCAGTTTTCAGATCAGGTTGGTAATGCCCTCAGCATGCCTTCGTGATAAGAGTACTCACAGAAAGTCAGAATTTTCTCTCTATCAAATATTCTGTCATAATCACTTGACATTTCTTGTTATGTCAGTCATTCATTCTAACAACCCCAGTTAAATGTGAAACTAGGGAAAATGAGCACAGAACAAGTTGTGTATAAAAGTAGAAAAGAACAATTAGTTTTAGAATTCTAATTAATATTTAAGGGAAAAAAAAATACCCTTTCCTTATTTTTCCTCCAGGTATGGGAACGAATGACAGAAAGTACAACAGAAAGATCCACAGTAGTCAAGAACCAATACCACAAGACCTACAGAGGTTGATTAATTTATGATATCAGCACTGCTGTCTGACAGAAATGTGTAGAGGATATGAAGCTGGTTACAAAGGACCATAAACTTCAGGAAGTAAAGTAGATGAAATTCAAACTGTTTACAAAATTTAGAATATTTTGGAATTAAATTTTTTTTAGTTGTAACTCATATTTGTCCATTTTCAAAACCAGGTCATGCCTGGACAAGTGTTTTGGGACTATGATGTATAAAGCATAAATTGTAATGTAACGTAAAAAGATGCTTTTTTTTTTTTTTTTTTTTTAATTTTACCTAGCTACATAAGCTGGGACAAGTTTTACTGTAAGTACTAATGTTACTGCCAAAATTTGTTATTTGTTTGTGTACATTTCAAATGTCTAATCCTGGAAAACAAACTTTTAGCAGGATTACAAAGGAAATTTCCCCTCAGTATTTTTCTGCTATGGATTATTTGCTCTGTCCCTCTTCAAAGATTTTTCTTGGCAGCAATGCTACAGAGTCCTTTGGAAGACACTGTGGTGGCTCTTACAGCACATGCAATTGGAAACTTATAAGCTTTTCTTACTGGCCTTGAGATCCCATTTACAGAGTCTTTAATTACAGAGTTATTTATATTTCATACAGAGTTATTACATATCCTTAAGCCAACTTCTGTAGGGAAGATGAAGAGTTGGTTATAAAATGATTGTGTGATAATAAGCATTTCTGAACAGTAGCTTACACCCTACAAATATTTTTCCAAACAAATCAGTGTAGAAGTAGCAAGCTAGCTTCAATAAAAATTCTGTATGTTATCGTATAGGATTTTTTTTTTTTTTTTAACTCAAAGAGGTGAGGAGTAAAAATATACTGCAAATGGATCTGAGCATGCATGATGCATGCATGGAAGTTAATAATGCATTTCCTCTGTGATCAGCCTCAGAACAAAGTTTGTGTTCATGAGAGGCTTGGTGTAACCTGAAGGAGCTCTAGCAGCCATGGCATCACTGGTGAAAGCTGAAAAGAACTATCAGCAACAGAAGATGACTGGATAGCATACAGAAGTAACAAGGGGACTTCAAAGAGTGAAGTAATAAGGTATTAATGAAATTTAACTGAGCAGTGTAAAAGTTCAGGCACTTAGGTACTTTAAAATGTATTTGCTACAAGACGTGAGGTCAGCATCAGGGGCAGCAGAGGAAAACACCTCTGTTGGTCAATTGATGGAAGAAATGTGCACTACCAGTGTGATGCACAGGCAGCACCAGCAGGGGTTAGCAGAGCTAGAGGTGTTAACATTAATGAATGGTGATAGTGAGACCTGGTTTGAGTCCTAGTGCGTGATCAAAGAGTGAATCCAGATTAGAACAGCAAAAAACTTCTAGGGTGATGGACTAGGATGACAGAGGAAACACACTGCAATAGGAGATAAAGAGAACTATCTTGATGAACAGGAATACAAGTTTGACTGTGAGATAACCTGTATAGGAATATAGAGTGGCTGTAGGCGATAACTGCAGGCAACAAAAGTAATTTATTTGAAAGGAGGGACAAAAAGGACAAAGTTGATGTGCTAACGATTTAAGAAAAGATTCCTGTGCAAGAGGAACCAAGTCAGGAGCAAACTGTCAATTGAAAGAGTGATAGCAACAACAACAAAAAGCCTTAGCCAATTATATGAGGAGGCATGATAGCTTTGTAAATGGATTATATGTTGTCACAGCAGGGGAATAGCCTTACTGACCCACCATGTTCTTTCTAGTCTTAAATTCAGCTGATTAATTCATTAACTAATGGTGCAGCCATTTGTGAGGGGTTGCATGCATGTGAACAGATTGGGGATAAATTGGGACAACTCTGCTTTACCTTACACTGTTCCAATTGAGCTTATAATTAAGATAGAAGTCTTTTTTTTTTTTTTTTTTTTTTTTTAAAGGACCTCTAGTTTATTCCAAATACTACTTCCCTCCACCCCTGCTTCCTACCAATAAAAAAGCAAGGTCTCATATAAACATATTAAAATACTTAACATTTTACACTGTAACATCCACAGATCTTTTTCAAGCATTAGCTGAAGGTAATAAGCTTCTTGCAACGTGTGTTAAGCTTAGAAAAGCAAAAAAAAAAATCTACTTATGTCAGTCATTCAAGAAGAAACATTTTTGAAAGTGCAGTTTAGAACAACTGATGTCATAAATTATTTTTTTTGTATTTTCCCGTGAGGATGTATAATTGGAAATTGATTACCTATCAAACCTGCATTCTTTAATGTTTTCTAATATTTGCTTATATCCTGCATCGAGTCTGTCCCAAGTAGACATCATTTAAACAGAATGCAAAGTTGTGCTGGGATCAAAGTGAGTTCATACTGGGTTCCATTTTCAGATCCTTACTATACCCATACAGTGTTGTCATGCAGGAGAACCAAAATGGTGCTGAAACTGCTAACAGGGGGCAATGACCTGTATTCCTTAGACCTGCCAGAGATCCTGTTTGAGGGACTAATTATTATGGGCATCAAACACTTAAAGTAAAAACAGTAGAAATATTTTAAAAATTCAAAAACCTGTAGAGCTCTATTTTCTGCCTCTGCAAGAAGCACTTTAGATTGCCAACTGACTGGCACCAGTCAAAATTCTGGAAATCAATGGACATTAACTCAGTGTCTTCTCATGTCTTGGTAGCAAAGAAGCATTACATACATCTGAGAGAGTACTTTCCCTTTTTGAAAATCTTTTACTTGTTAAATTCAGAAAACAGTAGTTAAGTCTACAAGCTTGGTTTTTTTCTTCTTGAAAATTCTGCATTGGTTATTAATGTGTTAGCAAAATAAGGCCGTACCTCTTTGATCTTATAATAATGGAAGAAAAATGCTGCACTTCATAACATTCTGTTCTGTTACAGATGAAGAACAAATGACTCACTTCAAGCTTTATACCAAACTCTACCAGGAGTTTAATTTCACTAGCAAAGCCAAGACAGAGTACATACCTAAAGCCAGTAGGTAGAAGCCTATAATGGTCTCTCCTTGTTCTGTGATGGCAGCTTCCCTGCTCAGAAAACTGATGTTGTTGTTCCTCCAGGGTGCCTGTGGAGACAACTGGAGAGACATTTTCAGCAAAGCTTATGACCCAGAGCTTGCCTTTTCCCTGGTATGTCCCAAACACCAGGAAAAATAGAATAAATCCAGCCTTTCCTTCTGTTTCTGCTCAGACTATTCAGGGAAGTTCTTCGACGAGACTAATAACCTAAAGAAGGAAATTGCAAGGGACAGGAGCTTTGTAGCCTTCCAACCTGTTCTTATTCACTAATCCTATCTCTTAGTACAGGCCGTGAGCCTGTGACCAGTGAGGGCAGCAGATTTCCTCACATCCTTATTAACTGCTGCTTACAGAAATCTTGAATGAAGAGTGTGTGTCTGACAAAAGACGACCACACAACCTACAGGTTTACATGCACACCAACAAGTGTGGTGCATATTGATATATCAGTGAAATGCCATTACTTTTGCCTTTTTGTCTTCACTGAATTCCCTTAGAATTTAGTTCTAAGAATTAAGTAAGATGTAAGAATGAAAGAAATGATATTTGGAGGAAAAATATCCCATAGAGGTTTAAAAAAAAAAAAAAAAAGTGACCTCTACTGGAAAATGGCTTAAGAACCACATATCTTCTTTTTACACTATTAAGAAGCTGCCAATATTGAGCATTCCAAGTACAGTTGGATTTTTCCCCCACTGTTGAAAAATGAGGCGTTGTCTTCTTGACATGTTGCATGCGCTTTAAGTAAGTCAGCTCAGAATATGTTTAGTCTTTAATCACAGAATGATTTGGGTTGGAAGAGAACTCAAAGCCCACCCAGTCCCAGTCCTCTGCTGTGGGCAGGGCTGCCACCCAGCAGCTCAGGCTGCCCAGGGCTGCATTCAAACCAGCCTTGAATGCCTCCAGGGATGGGGCATCCACAGCTTCTCTGGTCAGTTTGTTCTACTTTGCACTTTTCTTTATAATTCCTATAAAATAAAATAATCATCCATATCCAACATGACAGCACATAGCCTGGAAAACAATAATCTTGTCATGATGATTCATGGCTATGGACTTTGTTGATTATAGTAAGAAAACACATTTCGTATCAGTAGGAGATGATCTTCCAAAATCAGATCGTGTTTGTTCACTGCTTCCAAGAAACTAGACATACTGAAATGATTTATGCAGAGTTTTGTCTAACAGTCACCCTAGTCTCCTATAAACACTGGACATTGGATGAGGCCAGTAATGCTTAAAACACATCAACAGATAAATGGGAATAACTGTGCTAGTCGCATGCTGCTTGCATTGCCTAATTTTAAGAAAGTAGGCCTGCGTGCTCCTATGCTGCAATGTTGTAACTTTATCATTTAATTCTATGCTTTACACAGAGGAGCCACTTGCAGTTCCTATCTGTACAAAAGGTATGGTTTTATCACAATTGCAAAAGCAAGTAAAACAAATCAGGAAATAGTAACTAGTCATAAGAATAAAATAAAGCAAACAAAACAAACAAACAAACAAAAAAACCCAAACACAAACAATCCAAATCTGCTGTCAGAGCTAAGCCAGGTAAAAGGCTGTTCCAGATAGGCCACAGTGCAACAGCAGTGGTGACAAGTGTATTTATGGAGCAACTGGTTACAGGCAACAGTACGATTAGTACTGCATTGTTTTCAGTGAAGTTTTATTCACTCACATCATTGAGCATCCATTACCAGAACAAAGCAAACATTCACCTATGCCTCTTGCATAGTGTAAAACTACACATAGGTTTATTTTGACCGTGGAGAGGAAGGTGCAAGTCTCTGTTTCAAAATGGTTTTTCTTCTCTCATTCAGCTCCAACATTCAAACTATGGAAGAAACGCACCATTCTATTTTAGTGTGTTCAGGTGAGATTATGTTCAGGAAGAAAAAAGAAAGCAAACCCCAAGACACCATACCTTCATTTGTTGTCTACCATCATGTCAGAGAAGAGGATTCTTTTTTCACTCCTTATACTGACTTTGTGCTTGCTTGGAATAAGACCCCCAGAAGTTACAATCTAGTAAGCATCACACTCCACAGCTTCCCATTCAAACCTCAGAAATGCTGGGCTCCTAAAACTTTCATTCAAATTGATGAGCTTTCCACGTACTTAGCCACAATTGGAATTTAATCCCAGATTAAAAGAATACCATGCAGGAGGAGGAAATCACTGAAAATTTAAATAACTTTAATCTAATTTAGGTTTCCTTCAGCTGATATCACATAATCGCTTACAGATGCCAGTTGCTACTATAAACTATATATTATATACTATATATACTATGTACTGAGTACAGTGAAGTCTTTAATAGTATACTTCAGTAGATGTGGAAGCAGATAATAGAAGCCTGTTATAACAATAATGAGCCTGGGAGACTAGCAGAGAAGCCCTACACAAGGTGGCTTCTTATGCTCTTACCTTTGCCGAATTTCTCATAATAGAGTTTATTTATTTCTCTGTATTCAGAAATCTGAAATAACACATCCTCTCAGGAAGCTGAATCGTAAAAGTGCTTTTTCTTCTGGCACCTAGTTCATGCGCCTGCACCCACCATGAACCAACTGGTCTAATAGAGATTTCCAGGGTAGCAAGAATCACTCCCTTCAATGAGACTAAAACTTGGAAAACATCTAGCAGATCTCATCTGAAAACAGCTATAAGTGGTCAGAGAGCCACCTGTAAGCCATATAACAAGATTTAAGTCTGAAGTATAAAGTTGTTAATGGAGAATCACTTTTCCCTAATTTCTCTGCGTTTTTCCTTCCCATCATATATTAACCATTTGCTTTTCTGTCATGCCAGGTCTCACCTCTTACAGAAAGTTTAGCGACTGCTAATATTTTTAATGTCTAAACTCAGAAGAAAAACTGTAAACTCCTTCCTATCACATGAATTACTTTACTATGGGACAGCACTTTTTCAGATTCATAGGCTACTCCTTCCGCTTTCCAGCTGGCACAGCTGCCCTCTTGCCAAGATCTGTGGCTTTCCTGCCACTCCTTGCACCATTATGGTTAAAATTTGTCTTCATGGTGATTCAGGTGGATAAATCGTGATTAAATTACTTTTGAATAAACTGAGGCTAAGTGCACCTGCCTCTCTGGCCACAATAATGAGCACTGTCCAAAGCCTCAAATTAGCAGTCTGCTAATTACAAACATGATTTCAGCCACCCACACCTGCGTGTTGTTTTGCAGGAATTGATTTTTGCTTGGCAGGATAACTGCATGTTGTGTAGGGAGGCAAGACCACAAAATATTATCTCAAAGATAACAAACCAGAAAAGTTCAGTCATGTCTCTGACTGCAGACAGCGGGCAGCATTCAATTAGCAGGCCTCAAGAAAGCAAGTAGAGAACACCCATAGCTTTATGCTTCAGATCATAAGGCAGCCTTTAACTTATGCAACCCACCACAGGTAGGCTATTTCCATCTTTAGCTGCTGAAGGTGTGCTACAAGGAGCAACAACCACAATCCTCCTGAGAATGCAATCAGTAAAACACCAGTGGGCAGACACACCACTGCAAGCAAAACACAAAGGACCAGCTTCCCAGCTGACAACAACACACTGCCACCAACTGTGAGGAACCCTCTTGCACAGCTAGGCATTCACAAAGTGCTGGTGGTTTCTCTGGGAAGACAAAAAGCCTGATACCTGTCCTGTCTGCCACTGTGAAATTAAGATGTGAACAATTACCTGTTCATTCATGTACGACTTAATAATTGAAACAAAGCAGGATGACAGTTTACCCCTCATGGTAAAGAGGGATCCTAGGCAGGATGCAGCTGGAGTCATGCTAGCATCCTCTCCAAAGAGGAACTTTGGAGAAATTGCCATGGTAGCAATTAATTCTGATCACAGTGGTCTTTCAATAATTTCATTCTTCCTTCCCCAGACATTGCATCTCATAAAGCATGAGAATGGAAGATAATTTCTGTAAGTATGACTAAGATACTTTAACATTTTGCACAGGAGGTTTAAAGAAATACCACAGGAAATACATACCAAGTATACATTTCTTTTTCTTAAAATAGATTTTTTTTTTAAAATTCATATGAAGACTTTAAACTGAAAAGCTACTTTTTTAATCACAGAATCATCGAATGGCTTAGGTTGGAGGAGACCTTAAAGATCATCCAATTGCAACCCCCTGACATTGGCAGAGCTGCTGCCCACCAGCTCAGCTGTCCAGGGCCCATCCAACCCAGCTTTGCGCACCTCTAGGGATGTGGCATCACAGCTTCTCCAGGCAGCAGTGCCAGTGCTTCACTGCCCACTGAGTGGAAAATTTCTACCTAGAATCTAACTTAAATATCCCCTCTTTTAGTTTAAAGCCATTTCCCCTTTTTCTATCACTATCAATCCGCTTAATAAGTCAGTCTCCCTCCTGATTTTATGCTTCCTGTAAGTATCAGAAGGCCACAATAAGGTTCACCCACAATGAGCCTTGTCTTCTCCAAGCTGAACAAACCCAACTCCCTCAACCTCAGTTCCTCTGAGCATCTCTGTAGCTCTCATCTGCACCTACCCCGAGTGCTCCACCTCCATCCTGTACGTGGAAACCCAGGTCTGGAGATATTACTACAGATGGGGCCACAGGAGGGCAGAGCAGAGAGGGACAATCACATTACCCCTCCTGATGCAGTCCAGGATACTGTTGGCCTTCTGAGTTGCAAGTGTACACACAAGAGTGTCACTGGGAATTTGTAATAACTCCTGTCATAACTCATTACACTTTAACCAATAAAAAGAAAGTTATTATTTAGCAATTCCCAAGGTCAGCATTAAAAACGAGTCAAAACAAGTCAATTTTTCCCCAGCTCTGTAAAAAAAAAAAAAAGAAAAGCTTACTCAGCATTTAATAGTGCCACATGAGAGTTAGTAACACATTTTCTTAACTTCTTCAACTCTTTAATGGTACACGCAGGGAGGGCTATCACTGTACCTGGCTGTGTCCTTCCCCATCATGTTGGGAAGACACATGCTATCATGTTAGTGATCTTACAGGTGTCATTGCTGTACACAGCAGCTGGAGATGCAGCCTTTCTCATGGTAAGCACTGATGCAAGGCATTTCTAAAGAGAAAAACATTCCTCATTTTTTCTTTTTTTAAACTTTCAAGCATTTCACATTCCTATGTTGATCCACTTAACCAAATGATATTTTGCACAGCAACTCCAAAAGGCTGACAATGATGCCACCTGACAATTTCTCACAGCACTTTTGCCAGGGCTTTGCGTATACAAGTTATATATATATATATATATATATATATATATAAAGTATGCAAGTTGTAGGTTTCAGTAGCTTCTGCTGAAGAACCATAGAATCACTTGAGCTGAAAGAAAACCTAAATGCCATCTGGTCCAAATTCCCTGTGATGAACAGGAACACCCTCAGTTCCACCAGTTGCCCAGAGCTGTGTCCAGACTGACCTTGTATATCTCCAGGGATGGGGCTTCCTAGGAAACTGCGTGCCAGTGCCTCACCACCCTTAATGTAAAAAACTTCTTCCTTGTATCCAAACTAAATCTCCCCTCTTTTAGTTTGAAACTATGTCCCCTTGTCCTATTACAGCAGACCCTGCAAAGTGTCTGTCCTCTCTTCCCTGTAGCACGCCTTCAGATATTGAAAGGGGCTACCAGCAGTTCTTCCATATGATGTCCTGCCTGAGTGAAGCTAGCATGAAGCTAGCATTACTAGAAGGTTAGGAGACAAGACCTACAGAAAACATTCTCTCATCTTACCCTGGGAAGTTTTAACACAGTTTGCAGTGCTGCTCAGGCACTGGAGGGGAAAAAATGGAAGCAACTGGTTTCTCAGAGAAGAAGCAGGAGTTAACAGCTCCAACAGGAATTTCAGAGTGGCTTGCCTGAAAAACACAGCCTCTTTGATCTTGCAAATAAACAGAAAAGTACTTCAAAAGAAGCAGTATCGACTTTACAGGGCTGTTTGCTTGGTATGTAAGCAAACGAGCTGCTTATTTGGGCAAGCGCATGTGCTGCCAAGCAGGGTCAGAGGAGGTGAGGAGTTACTGACATCAGAGCTGCACGGCTGACACACAGCCGAGGAGTCAGGCGCTGCGCCGCACTGCCTCTCCCATTCATAATCCTGGAGAGGTCAGCTGGGGCTGCGTCTGCCGAGGGGAAAACAGAGACCATCACTGTTCTTAGACACACAGAAATGAGCTTTCAAAATGCTGGCAGCCAGTCCTCAGGTCATTTCACTGGTGCAAACTGGAAAAATAAAGCCTAAGATTTGAACAGCACTTTTCACCATTAGGGTGCCAAGGTGTTCCACAAAGGGTGTTTTATTTGCCCAGGCAAACCCAAATGATCCTCACCAAGCCCATGGCCTGGTCACATCTCACTGATGTGATCTGAGCCCCCTCTGCACCTGCAGTGAGCTTGAGAGGTCCTTTCCCACACCAGGTATGAGATCAAACGCATTTCCTTCATCATAATGTTTTCAAACATATTCTGTAATTTGAGAAAGGGAACTGTAAGGATCAGGTTTTCTCTAAAAGCCTACCAAAAATGACCCTTTAACAGCCTGGCACGAAAAACGAATTGATCTTGCTATCCACACCATAGCAGTGCTATTCCTTTTCTTCTCCCAGACACTAACTAAAAGCTTTCATTCCTTAAATAAAAGACACGCACCCCTCTCCATCTTATGTCCTGCCACTATACCTCCTCAAAGCTCAGGTGAATGTGAGGGGTCAAAGTGGTACTCAATGCTACAAGAGCTATCTCATGATGACAAAATCCTATCTATCTGTAGGATAAGAATAAGGAATTCATTTCACATTCAAATTTGCCTTCCCTCCCCATAGATACAATATGAAGATTTGCCTTTCATTCTTGCCACTCCACTATGGCTGCACATGAGCATGTCCTAGGTCTTGGCTGGATGAGTTATAAAAACAAAATGCACCAACCCATGAAATTCTTAAAAGAGTTGGTCAAATGCTTTTCCTCAAAGCAGAATTCTTGATTTGAAAACACTGTTGAGAAATAACATTCACTTTCACTTAAAGACAAAACCACACTGAAAGATATCAAGGTTATTCCAAATGACAGAGAAAAAAATTAAAAAAAAAAAAAAAAAAAAAAAAAGCAATTTATCACAGATGGAAGGTTGTTCCTTTCTCTGAGAGCATCTTTCTATCCCTGCAGCAAAACAGTTATCCATGTCATACATAACACAGCAGCAGAGATGGCTCTCTGTAGAAACACTGTATTTTTCACTCTATTTGGGATTTCTAGGAAGAAAAATCACTTCCAGCAGAAGACTGAATATGTATGAATGCAAAGACCAGAACCATAACGTCAGCCAAGAATGAAAATCTTCTGGTGTTCTGAATAGCAGAGGAGAGGCCTCTTTCAGAGCTTTCATGAGCTTATGATGCAGCTGGTTGCTCAGGAGTCTGCATGGCACGATAGGACTGAGGAGTGGAAAATTATCATCAAACAAGTCTGGTTTAGAATTATTGTCTTCAGTCTATAGATCTGTAGGCATCTGTGGACTCCTGAATTTCTGTCCCACACAAGATTATACAGACGTTATCAGTGGCTCAGTTGTTCCCTTTCCTTCCACAGCTCCAGAACAACAATTAGTACATTGTTATATGGTCTGGTGGAGGAAGCCACGGAAGTATCCCTGTTGGGAGTGCTGTTAACGGCTTTGAGAGCCTTTTACTTGCCTGGTGCTGGACTCTGCAATACTGAGTCATACTGGCTGATTATATGAGCAAACTACTTGAAATTTATAACACACTTCTTTGCTCATTGTGACGCTGAGGTTTTAATTCATGTTACTCTCCTAGTGAATAACTGCATTTCAGATTAGCTTCCAGTATCAATATACACTAGTCTTTAGTTCCTCAGTTTGAGCTTGTTTCCCTTCTACTTTTTTCTACTTCATTTCCACTTGCTGCCTTAGTGGTGATTTTGTATTACTCTTGGCCCAGCTCTGTCCTTACCCTTCATGTTCCAGTCAGAACATCTTCCATGGGCTTGTTCACTGTGCTGTGCTACCAATGCCACCGCAGCTAAGCAGAACACTAGGGAATAGAAATCTATACACTGTGGTGGACAAGGAACAGAGGTTCACTGGAGCTAGCTAACAGTACTGACACTAAGATGTCAAATGCTATGGAAACTGTTGCTGCTAAAGGTTCAAATCAGAAATCCATCTTTTTGCAAACTGCCTCTGACAGAGTTCACAGGTGATGTCCAGGGAAAACAGCAACACCAAATCTCTGAACTTCCCAGTCAAAACTCCATTCCATCCTATGCTAGAAATCCCAGCTGTTTTCCCTGCTTGAGAATGCAGACATGCCTGTACGATCTGTCTTTTGCAAGCAGGATACAGAAAGGGTCTAAGGTGTTGATACTAAGTAACAGAGAAAAAAACAGACCAAACCAAATCAGATTATATCCCTGACTAGGTACTTCACTGTGCTGGGTGGAGCTGAGCTTCTTCTGAGGTAGAAAGGGAAGGAAAATACCATCACTGATGTCCTGAAACAAAGGGAAACTAAAAGCCTCGTCAGTTCTGTGCTTGTAAGAACAGAATGAGAAACAGCAGTAGTGCTAAAATTTAACGTCCTGACTAAGGCATCAGGAAATTGCTGAGGTTTCTAGGATATGAAATGCAGGTCTGTGACTCCACTCTTCAAAACTAAAAACAGAAGAAATTCTCAGCCACACAGAAAACCAGTATGTGTTCCTCCACCTAGCCCAGTTATGGATGTGTCAGCTACATACCCACATATAACATGTAAGAAAGTCATGTTTCAACATCAATTCAAAGCTTGTTTTGTTTGCAACCCCTCCACAAAAGCAAATGTTTAGACAGAGAATGCTGCTTTTGTTTGGACGTCTTCCTGACACTATAAGGCTCTCCTCGTTTTCCCAGCCTGACACTCCAGCTCCTGAAGGAGGCTCTCCTGCCTCCCACCGCTGGTCTTACCAGGGCTGGGCAGTCAGGTTCTCCACCAGGAGCTGCCTTTATGTTAGTTTCATAGATGCCCCAGACTAGTTGCTCCAGTAGGGAAAGAAGATTGAATTTAATGGTGCATCATCATCATTGCTGTGGGGGACTTGACCTCGTACACACATCCCCCTTTCACACCAGCCACCGTGCAAGACTGACTCACCCGTCTTTGTGCTTTGCTGGAAGTTTCTGGTGCTCCCTCTGTGCCTGGTAGTCCTGCCTCGCTTCAGAGGAGGCTTTGTGGTTCCTGGACAAGCTGTGGCTTGTCATCTCAGCTGTACTGTATGTACTGCTGTGCACTCTGTCCCACCACATGGATTCCTGACTTTCTGACCATTCATGGAAGGATTCAGAGAACACTCCTGCCAATTATTTCAAGCTAAAGAAAAAAACCCAAGAGATTTACAAAGACACACCCACCAAAAAACAGAAGAGGCTGGGAACCTGTGTTTTCCAGTGCAGTTATCTGGCAGAAGAAGAGAAGAATGAAACTCTGACTCTTTCACCACTGACTCTGCAAGCCGTCCAAGTGCAGTGCCTGCAGTAGGGTTGTCCTGATGAGAATGGCTTGCACCTGTGAACCTTGCAAGGTCCGGAGAGAGACTGCCCTGCACAGGTGAGGAACACAGCCAGGGCAGAGAGCTTGTTAATTAATATCTTGCCACATCTCTGCACTTCAGTTTTTTTTTTTTTTTTTTTTTTTTTTTTTTTTTTTTTTAAAGTTCATTTTTAAAATTGTGTTTTCCACCAAAAAAAAAAAAAAAAAAAAAAAAAAAAGGCTATATCTCCACAGAGCAGGACTTCCTTGAAATAATTTCATTTTACTGAAATCTGTAACGAGTGTAAGGCTATAAACCCCTTCAGATTCCACATAGTCATTGAATGCAGCATGTTTACCACTCAGTGCTGGGGCAGTCGCTTTGGTCACAGCTGGTTGGTTACATTAGTGGCAGAACGAAGGAGGAACCAGTACAAGTAACTTAAAAGAACCCCAGCTCTAAAAAAAAAAAAAAAAATTTCAAGCATTATTACAGATGAGATGACAGCATCTTAGCTCTAAGCAAATTTACCTACATTTTATAATAAGCTAATGACTGGTGGTTATAGGCACTGAATTTCAGGAGAATTGAAAGTGTATCACAGCAGGGCATTACATTGCAGTGATAATTCAGACAACCCTACGGCAATGGAAACTCAAATCTAAAGGTAGTACAAAACAGGTGCTCATTAAGAAGTGATAATATGCACCTCTCCCTGTGTTTAACCCCTTCCCAAATGAACTCCCACACAGACAACTACATGATACCCAGAACTCATCCCAGGCAAACTCTTGGAGCTAAGCAAATTATTATATTGTGATAAATTTTGTAAAGCATGCCTTTCATTAATAATGGATAAAAATGCACAAAGCTTCGCCTGTATTTTTCATACCATGGATCAAATGATCTAGCTTGAATACCTGTTCTCTCCCCTTGAAATGCAATCCTGAAACCGTGAGAGGATGCTTCAAACCTGGTCGATTGCTGCCATCCTGTGGCAGGTTTATGTATTTCAGTTCGGTACCAGAGGGAAAACACAGCCTTAGAGATGGCGTTTTACAAAGGTCTGCTATCAACTCATGCTTTAAATGCTTCAGAAGGAATGTTAGTTATCTTTTAGCAGCAGTTTTCAAATCTTAGAAATCCACGAGCCATTACCCATAAGGACTGTAAAGTCTCTTTCTCCCGAGATATTCAAAACCCATCTGGACACTTTCTAGTGCAAGCTGCTGTAGGGAACCTGCTTTACCAGGAAATTGGACTTGATGATCTCCAGAGATTCATTCTAACCCCCAAAATTCTGTGATTACAATGATTCTAGCAGAAGTGACCCTCCAATGCAGAAAATGAAGATCAGATTACAGGGAGCTCAAGTCCCTCTTTTGAGCAGAGAGACACTGCAGCATTCAGTGGTCTAAATTTCAGAAATGATGTTAGTGCTAACTCATCTCTAATCCTATCCACAGCCGACTGCCAATTCCAGAATTAATTGCTGCCCCTATTTCTGATGGAAAATCTGGTGGTGCCATCAACTAGAAAAGCCAACGAACAGCTGAATCAAAACACAATGTGATAGGAAGGGACACCATCAAAAGACTTGGGCCACCTTGAGAAGTGAGCCCATTTGAAATTAATGAGGTCCAGGTGCAAGGTGCTGCACGTGGGTTGGCTCAGTCCTAGGTATATGTAGGGACATAGAGAGCTCCTGGAGAGGACTTGGGAATCTTAATGGATGAGAAGCTGGACATGAGTCAGCAGTGTGCATGTGAAGCCTAACATGCCAACAGTGTCCTGGGCTGCATCAAAAGAGTGGTGGCCAGCAGGGAGAGGGAGGTGGTTGTTTCCCTCCACTCTGCCCTGGTGAGGTCCCAGCTGGAGTACTGCATCCAGGCCTGGGGCCCCCAGCACAAAAAGGACTTGGAGCTCTTGAAGGCAGGTCCAGAGGAGGGGCACAAAGACAGTCAGAGGGCTGCAGCACCTCTTCTATGAAAGATAGGCTGATGGAGCTGCGTTTGTTTTGTCTGGAGAAGAAGAGAAGTCTCTAGGGAGACCCCGCTGCAACCTTCTGATACTTCAAAGCTTATAATCAGGAGGGAGAGTGACTCTTTATGTAGTCTGATAACAATAGGACAAGGGGGAATGGTCTTAAGCTGAAGGGGGGAAGGTTTATATTAGACGTTAGGAGTAAGTTTTCTGTTGAGAGGTTGATGAGGTGCCGGACCCTGTGCCAGTGGGGTTAAAACAAGTTGATTTTTGATCTTTTCTAACACAAGTAATTCTGTGATTCCAACTCTGGCATCAGAGGCAGGACTTGTACGAAATATCTTGAAGATAACAGGCGCTGTGGGAATCCAAGTGCCAATTGACAGCAGAGTAAATATCACCCGCTGCTAACTTCACCTGTGCTGCCCAAGACCTCAGTAGAGAAGCCATTCAGATAGATCATTAAACCTATAGGAGAGATGAACACTAGGAAGGTCAACACAAACTCCATCATCTCTGAAGTGTGAAGCCTGTGCAAAAAAGATGAGAAGCCATTCTGTACACCATGCACAGCAGGACTGTGCCCACAGATATAAGTACATCTCAGACTTATTTTTCTTTTAGCACACAATGACAGAGAAGCAGAAAAACACCTGAGACCCTCTATACCCAGCTGAGAACTAGATAACAGCCTCCACAAACAAACGAGCTTGTTCCAACACGGGCAAATGGTAATTTATGTCCCCCAGAACCCTCTACTACTCTCTGAATCATGCATAACCTCCTCTTTAAGGCAGATCTCCTACTCTCAGCCGACCTTTCCCTTCTGTGCTCAGTACTCGACAGCTTGCAGCAGCCAGGCAGGCTGCATTTCTTCCCATCAGCCTGTCACCCACTGCCTGCAGCTCTGCCAGTGCTTCTCCATGCTAGCAACCCAACCTGGCCTGCTTTGACCTTAGCAGCAGCACCCCAAACATGTACTTGCTCAGTCTCTGTGACTCTTCCTGCTTATTCAGACACAATTTGCCCAGCTCCCTCATGCATCTCCCTTTGAAAAGAGGAGTCTTAGCTACTTACGCTTTACAGATATTTAAAAGGGAGAAGAGGGTTACAGCTTGAAAAGCTACCCAGGTAGGGAAAGGGGAAAGGAAGCGCCATTGGTCTGGAGTAGCAAGGGAATATGAGTGGCCCTCCACATTCCTCTTCTTGAGATTTTAAGAATTATCACCAAAGTAGTGTAAGGTACAGGTATATGTGAAGGTGTAAGACGGAACACAGGCAAGGAAAGAGGCAGGAAGGTCCAACAGGGAAAGAAACAGGGAAAATGCACTACCATGGGTGCTTGGCCCTGCCCAAGAAACACAGGCTGAGAAGAGGTACAAGGCCAAAACAAAATAAAAAAGATTATCTTTCCATTGGTGCTGCTACTTAATCTGCTGAATCAGTAAGTCCTTGCTGAGGGTAACACTGAGGATCCAGTCTTACCTTTCCTTCATCCATCTACAGTTGAGCTCCTCATGGTCCTGGCTGAGCACCTTCATAGCAGCAGAGAACAAGTGTCTTCTGACATACAGTGATGCCCAGACCCTCAGCTGTGAGAAGGGAACTGTTTCTCATTTGCAGGAACCCAAGCTTTTATAAGAGAATGAGTGCGTATTCCAGAGTGGTGTATTCTCATCTAATGTTCCTGATACTGAATGCAGAACTGTCTGTAGGAAGCCGACAGAGCTTTTAATCAACACCTCAAAAGAAAATGTCACTATCAAGAACTATTTTTGGTGTCAACCTGTGCATGATGTAGAATGATCACTAACAGTTTCCTAATCCAGGCACGCAGGTTTAGGTAACAAGTCTTTTACAATTACACCAGACACTATAGGATTTTACTCATTTTTTACTCCAAATTTTGACGCTTACTGTCCTAAGCCAGTAAACTCTTAATTAACTTCAACTTCTTGAGCCAGTTCAGAGCAATGCAAGAACTTATCAGACATTAGAACAGCAATGACTCCAGAAACAGGAAAGACCCCATTGATCCTTCATGGCTGAAAAGCCCTATAGAAATTATCGTGGGTAAGGGCCATGCACTACTACTAAAGCTGTCAGCACTGGGGAGTGCAGTGGTTCTGAAAGACCTTTCTTCAACACCAGGTGCTGGTGAAGCAGAACTCTCAAGCTATTTAGGTGCAACAGGCAATGCCGTGTCCCTTTGGGCTTCTACATCCAGAATTTTCAGAGGGGAAATAAATAAATAAATAAATAAATCACTGCACCACACACAAAGTGACACCTTACTAGTGCAGCACCTTTTGCAATCTCAGATACACAAATTAGAGGAAGTAATTGTGCAGATTTAGGAGTTTCTAGTGACAGCGAGTCTTAGAGCAGTTCACGTAACTTCACACATCAATGACAGCAGCCAGTGCATGTACAAGGAAGCTGCTCTGTACTCAATGGTTTTCATGCCATTGCTGGCAAACAATACCAACTTCTGGAACAGCAAGTGACTGTATCTGCATTTATTTATTTATTCCTCAAGTTTATCTCAAGCAATTTTTTATTTCTTGTGTTATAAAGAAGTGAATGTAGGTAATACTGTGGAGGTGTTCTGTAATGATGATGACAGCTGTAAGGTATTCTGAAGGAATTCCATACTTATTTGGTAATCTTCCAACCCCAGTTTCCAAAATACACAGATAAGCAGCACGACCTACGTGGGGCTAACTTGGTACAACAAATCTGTAACATATTACAAGTGTAATATAAACAGGAGAAACATTCCTGAGAGCAGTCAATGATTTGTATATGGAAGAAAAAAAGCAAACATTTTAATAACAGTACCCTTCCACCCAAAAGATATCCTGTACTGCTCCTGATTGATCTGTGATGGACTATTGCTGAAGGCCAAAAAGGCAGTCACTGGGAAAATCTAGATTTTTTTTTTTTTTTTTTAAACTTGGCTAGTGCTCTGAACATTATCAAACCATATGTTTGTGCATGTCTGCCTAATAAAGAGAAATGTATATTGCTACACAATTTGCTTTCTCTATTTTTCAAAATAGGTGGGCATTTCCTGAACATTTTTCTTACCAAGGAAACCTAAACATTTTACCTACTTAGCACAGTTTTTCATCCTACTGCATTCAGTTATAGCATGCTGTTCCTAAGAAACATGTGCATACAACACTAGAGAAAATTAGAACTAATTTTTTATTCCATAACGCTAATGTAAACCCACAGTGAGGTTTAAAAACAATGAAATAACTATGAGTTCTGCTTGCATTAGTATTCAGAGCAAAAAGAGGATTCTACTCAACATCTGAGGAGATTGAAAGGGGGAGAAAAAATGAAACAGTAACAAAATTCAATAATCAGTTCTCGCAATTCATAAAGCTTCTTCACCAATTCTTAGAGTACACAGTGATCAGGAAACAGGGAATCATCACTGATCAACACATAAAAACAAAAATAAGTTCTCAGTTAAAAAAACTTTAAAACTTCTGGTCAAAGGAATGTGAGCAAAGGACCATGTACTTCGTTTCATCAGCAAAGAAAAAGCACTTAAATGAATGTAAAAAACCCGCAAAACAGAACAAAGTAATACCTTTCCATTTTTCAGCACTAAGAAACTGTCCGCAAGGAAAGTATCTTGTCCATCACTAGATGTGCCCCATGTAACCTTAATAAAGGTCACTGCTGTCTGCAGCAGACATCTTAAAAATAAATCATAGAATCATGGTTATGATCACATTATCTTAGTATTACAGCAGGCAGATTTCCTTTATGACACTTTCACATTTGACTTAAAATAAACAACATTGTGCCCTCAAGACAAGCAAGAAACAAAATTCACCTGACAAAATTCAAGACCCATGTTTTTCATTTTGCACTGAAATTTCATTTCTACTTGATGAAAGTTTGTGCAGTTTCTGTACAGACTTCATATCGAGGGATAATTTAAACATGAAATATTAAAAATTAACACTGCTATCAAAATGAGAAAATAATTCCAAATCCATTGAGATTGTTGTTAGTACAATCCAGTAATAACCCAATAAGGAACACTTGATAGAATGATGGGACAAGTCAATAAATTAAAGCTTGGATGCATCAGAGCTGAAAGTGTTTCAATAGAGAGCTTTGCTTCTAGGCCTTTCCTGACTGAACAGGGCAGATTTTGCTGGGCAGATTGCTATTTTAAGTGAACCTGCTGACCCCCACTGACCATTAGTGACACAGCTGGAGAAGCAGGCTGCACGTGGGCTTCGTACCAGCTGGAACTTCAGGAATTAAAGCTTGCATCTTAAATCGACCCTTTGGAAATGAGGGGGCAGCTGCTGAAAACAATGCTGTGTACAACCAACACTGTTGCTGAGCACACACAGTACCACCTTCTTCTGTGCTAGCTGCAGTTTCCAAGCAACATGCATGCAGAAAGAATAGCCAAGGTAATCTAGACTGGAAGCAACAAAGATGTGAACTACTGCTATAAAATCACCACAGCAAGATGAAGGATACAATTACCTGGCAAGGTCAGTAGCAGATATTCTTTACCACCAGTTATCTATACAGTTGTCTGCACCGCTGAGAGTACAACCACATTATTATTTTTCACTCTAGGGGAATTGATTGCAATATTGTTTTCTTTTTTCCTTAACTGAGACAACATATTTCAAGAATTCTTGACCAACTTGGGACACGCTGCCTAGAGTGCCCATCACTCACCATTTGATTTTAGCAGCAAGTGAATAATCATATCAAATAAAACAACTGAATTCCATAGAAAAAGTTGGATTTTAAAACCAAAGCTTCTGAAGTAAATTATACAAATACCTACCTTTAAGTAACTTTTAATTCAGTGACTTTAATTCACTGAATTCACACAGGAGACTTCTAGGACATTTCATATAAAAAACTGAACAGACCTTTGGTAAAAATGCAGGTGCTTGCCAGTAATCACTCTTGAGTGTCCTTCTTATGGCTATCTCACAGAAAATAAAGCTCCCTCAAAGAATTCAAGATTCAATAACGGAACTGGAAAAAGGATGCATAAGAGAATTTGAAATACATAGAACTCATCAGAAACACAGAGTTGCATTGCTCTTTTTACTCACATGCTTTGAGATTTGTAAAGATTTCTAAGTACATATAATATTTCCTACCTTTGGGAGTTGATGTTTAATGCCAGCATCCTATATACATGGTAAATGGGTATTTTTCATAATCTGAATAGGTACTTTTAATAAGACTAATGAAGGACATCATAACCCATGCACATGCTTACCACTGAAGTTGGTTTTGGTTTTTAGGGCTTAGTTTGAATAGATCCCATCTGGAGACAAAATGAGTTCCACCGTTTTAAAAAAGAAATAACAAAATGGGGTCATCTCCCTCCCTTGGTTAATTTCCAGTTACCAATAATCAAAAGTAAGCATTTTTACAGAAAAACATGTTATAATGACTTTTTAATACATCTGCTAAAGAAATAAATGGTCTCTTGTTTGTTATAGGAGCCACTAATCAAGTATAACTACAACAATAATCCTTCCCTAACTATAACATACTTATGCAGGTCTCTTATTCCTGATCTCATGTATCTCATGTAAGAATCTGATGGCCGTCAGGTGCAGAGAAAGAAGTGGAGGGATGAAAGATCTTTAAGCTCAGAAAAGTTCAGCAATAAAGAGGCACAAAAGAAAATGCTGAGGTATGTAGGAAAAAAGTCAAAGTGTTATGAGAACTTTCTTAAAAAAGTTTTCATACTTTTTTTTTTTTTTTAGCTGAGCAAAATGAATCAATTTAAACAATTTTGAAACAAAAGACATTTCTCTCTTTAGACTCTTATTTGCCAGTTGTTTTCACATATACAGTATTAAAATCCGGTATAGAATAAATAGAAATTCAGCTTAGAAAAACTCCTATGATTCTACTAGTATTCCTTATTTTCTAATGTAAATTTTAAGACTGGCAAAATGATTTGTGGCAAATATTTAATATGGAGATCGCAGGGTATGTTTCTTTTACAGGATTTGCAAAATACATTCTCATCTGTTTGAATGCAGATACATCATCACAGAGCATACAAGAAAGATCTGTAGTAAAGTTCATAGATACACAATGACCAAAGTCTTGATATAATACTAACTTGGAACCCAGGTGCAAGTTTTTTCCAAACTGTACATGTATTTTTAAAAAGATACAGCCTTTCAAAATGCTTATATACTTAATCATATCCATTAAGATCAAACGCGTATTAAAACCAGTAAAATTATAGCAGCAATATGAGAGAATATCTGAGCCACGTGAACATTAACAATTAAAACAAAAACAGCAATTAAACATGAAAAATTACATTACTCTGATGGTTCCGTTGGATAACAAAGGTAAGTAACACACCAATTACTTATGCCAAACCATTAAAGAATAAGGATTTGTTCACTCTGTGAACATTACTGTTGTATAGCTCAAAGATAATGTTTAAAAGAACCGTTGAAAACAAATGTCCACCAGCACTGTCCCAGAGTGCTTCCTGAAGAACTCATCTGAATCGTTTTGTTGGGTCTGTACAATGAAAATTCTTTTTACATTTTTGCTCCAGGAACTAAGGATGTTTTAAATACGGATTCCTTACAATTAGGCTTATGTTATTTACACTATTCAAAGGTTACTTTTCCTTCCCACAACAAAATGTGCAGGAGGATTTCCATGCTATACAGTGTAAAAAGAGACTTTAAAAAGCCAGAACAATGCGAGAAAAACTGTACAGTTTTTGTTCCCTGCTCCAGTTCATTGCACTATTAGGTTAAAATGGATGAGTTGTCATGCCCAGAAGACTTAATGTAGGATCAGAAAATCCACGCACACACAAAGGAGGTAAATGGGTACTGGTTTAGGTATAGTACCAAATGGAAGGAAATACTATGAGTTATTTCCATGGAAAGCTTCTCATCATAGGAAGGAACACGGTTAATTCTGAAAGGCAGCCCTCTTCATGTAGGACACAGAACTGTAAGAGACCACAAAGATACCTGAATAAACATCAGTGAAGTTAGTCTGTGTAAAAATGTACTGTTTATACTAGAAATAACTAAATCTTGAATTCTACCCTATCAGTAACACAGCAAAAATCTAGAAATCATTTGAAACTCTCAATTAAGATACCATCTTCTCCTCAAAAGAAGATTAAATGACACAACCCACTATCTTTAACTAACATTATCCAGAAATGAGTTAACTAAAGGTCATGTCTTAAACAGTGCTTTATGTAGTGCTATATTAGAGAACAGAACGCTAACTAAAAGGTGACACATGCAATTATGTATTAAAATATGCACTGAAAATTTGGGATTCTAATACTACTTTCTAAATCTGGTGTGTGTACTTGAATCACAGACAGTGGGAAGACAAGACATGTCCTTCACATGTTTCTCATTCCTGTTTCACACACAAGACAAACCTCGGAGCAATCCAGCTTTCAAACCAATGCTAGCACAACACAAAAGCAAACAGAAAAGTCAGCTATGACAACCAAACAGAGACTTCAAAGACAAGAAGATGAATATTCTTGTTATGTTAAATGCATATTTTATTAGTAGAATAAGGGTTAAGAACTTGCTTCACTAATAAAAAAATTTTGTTGTTTGTTATTGGAAAACAAGCTGCAAAATGAAATTTATTTCTACTTTTATGACATCTACATTCAGAAAAAAAGCCGAAGAGAAAATAACACTATATATATTTCATCTACTTTACTCAGTAATAATATGTAGTAAGTTTTTAGCACTATATTTTTATGTCACACTCACTGTTTAAGAACAATTGGACAAGTGCACAGAGCTTAGTAACAGATTTTAAAACAGCTTACTATCACGATACATCTGATGCCAAAGAGCTTCATTTAGAAGTACATACCTACATACACACATACACAGACCTAGCAATTTATGCTTTAAAAATGACAGAGTTATTTACATATTACACTTATACTGGAACTGAGAAAAAACAGTCTTTCAGTGAATGATGTATTCAATTTTTGTTCTGTATTACCAGTAATATATTCAACAGTTATCCAACTGAAATTAAACCTCCAAATTTTGTAAAAAAAAGAATTAAAATAAAAAATAAAATCAATAATTCTGAAATAACATGTCAAACTTGATACCAGACAAAACTTTCCTACAAATTATGATTCTATGTATAAAAAAATGTATTGATTTGCTACTTAAATATCTTAATTAAGAAATGTTAGCTTCCTTCAGACTTCTTTAATTATTTCTCCTCACTTCCATAACTGTAAAATTGGTTAATCCTACTTCCCACCAAACCCTCCTCAGCTACTACTTTAAGTTTGCTGTTTACTCCTTCCTACCAGGTTACTCCCACACTGTTTGTTCTTGTCATCATGCATAAGAGGGAATCATGCATGAGGACCAAATAAAATATATATTATTTTTTGAAACATTTTTGAGATAGCAGAAATTGGAAAATGAGAATTTTTTTTTAAAGTAAAAAACAAAACCAAAAAATATCTTACGAAAATGAGTAATCCTGTTCAGAAATACACAGGGAGCTTTCTTTTTTCCTGACATAAAAAGAACGAAGTCTGTGCAAACCCTTCTGACAGCTCTGAGTTGCACTGGCCTTCTTTGTTTCTTTATTATTCTGCATCTGCAGAGCAGTGCTCTAAGATTTCTCCTGACAGCATTTCAGATGTGTTAGTTGACACTTTTACATAAGCTATGAAAAAACCATAGGAACGATCCATGGTAACACAGGTCAGTAGGAGATCTAGTCATACAACTCTCCTTCAAGTTCTAGCCCTGTGCTCCAGCTCTTGACTAAATTGCCTTGCCAAAATAAAGTTACTCAATCATCATTCAATTAATGTATCAAGTATTAGATGATACATATGGTGGGGTTGGTGGTGTCTTCCTACATGATGCAAATTTAGTCTTTCACAAGATTTACAATTAATTTTGGCATTTAGTTCAAGATATTCAAAACAGTGACATTTCTACCAAACACTGCAAAGTTCAGAGAAGACACAAACATTTCACTTTCTTTCTGTTTCTATCAGAACAGAAGTGGCAGGACTTGCTTTAAAATAAACACTCACTGCTTAGAGTAAGGTCTTAGAGTTCTATTATCCTTCCAGGCTCACGACACTTTCTGTTCCATTACAGTATACCAATAATGCTATGGTAATCATTAGAATCACTTTTCACTGATACTTTTTCTTCAGCTTGATTCTAAACAATGAAAGCAAATCTTGAGTTGTAGCTGACAATATCTACATTACAGTGTAATGCTGGCTTATGAGCTATAAATATTTAGCACAGTCTAAACACTGCAAGGGGAAACTCGGTTAAGGCTAAAGTGATGGAGTGAAATTCCATGCTAATTAGCCTGAATATTGTGCAAACAGATCTACAGAAGAGTAAGAAAGCCTTAGTTCACGATTTCTTAGTTCAGAAACCATGATGTTTGAGGGGAAATATCTCTTCCTTTCGGTATGAGAAAGGTGAGAGAGATTATCCTTTAAACACCCATAATAAACCTTATACAATAAGAGGCATAATGCTTCCCTGAGAGTTTATGAAGAACTGTTTGACCCAACACATTTAATGCAAGCACGATATCTTTTTAATTGTGCAACTAGCTGGTAGAACATTCCTGCTGACTTTAGAGTCACGAGCATGCAGAAAAGAGGTAGGAGGGAACCTCAGAGATTCTTACATCATCCTCTCATATGTTCAGCTAATCTGTGTATCTTATAAAAATGTTCTGCACAGAAGATTCCTGTTTCCCTCAGCAGTCAGGGTGCTTCTTCTCAGCATCCAAGTAATGTAAAAACTTTTCTCAATAGTTACGTCTAAAAATAAGGGGAGACATTGTAAAGAACAATCCATCCAGTTTCTACCAGATGCATTACGATGAAAAGCAAACAGCTTTAATTACTGACAACAGTTTATTGTCTTGGATTGAAAATTCTGTTTCATAAAACTAATGTTTAGTGCCATCACCATTAAAAACCCCTTGATCTTAAGCTTAAGTGGCTCTCAGCTCATAAGCAAATATATCTGTCTAACATAAGAAAGATTTTCAGAAAGGGTAAGTAAACAGTGGAGCAATTAAAGGAACCAACTGAAAGAGCTTCGTACTCTTATTGTATGTGGCAGTTCTGCAATGCTACACGAAAATCAGAAATGAGCCTCTTTCAACAGAAGTCTGTTGAAACTTCTACAATGCTATGTGGTTCTCTTATCAGTTTTTCTGAAGCAACAGCATGCTAACTTTCATCTACAACTGTAATTTGGAAGTATTCAGATCTCTATGAGATGAATGGTTAGAATCTTTGAAAGAAATATGAAAATCTTAAAAACAACAACAAAAAAAACCACAGTAATAGTCACGTGACTATATTTGAAATAAAAAGAAATTAAAAATAGCAAGACTTTGAAAACTTGATACTAAAAGGACAGAAAAAACTGGGAAGCATGAAAACTTGAAGCTGAACAGCTGAATATAACCTACATTTGAGTGACAAATAAAACAGCATCCATCCATCATTCCTTTAGTATACCTGCTAGTTCTGATCTTGGGAGTCTGATTAATGTTTTAAACTCTAACGAAGTAAGAACAGTGTATATGCCAAGACTTGCAATGACATAAGTGTTTTTAAGATGTGGGCAAAAAAAAAAAGCCAAAGAACTGTGTTTAGAAGCAATTTAACAACCTGGAAACTACCTGGAACAACTCCTTCAAGTTAAAGCTAACAGTGATTTTCAAAGTCTCCCATTCTGCTACTAAAACTGGAAAATAAATGATTAGTACACAAACTACAAGTAAAAGATGAAGGTATGATAAATACATGTAAAATAAATAATACAGATTAGAAGGTAACACATTTTTATGCAAAGTTTTAAGCACTGCATTTTGCAAATACTAAGAAGTTTGAGTTCTGATTCTAAGAACCTGGTAACATGCAGATGAACTACACCCATTTAACTTTATAACCCAGGCTACTCTGCTCTCACTGATGTCTTCAGCTACGTGAATATACATGCATACTTCACTACACTGCATTATCACCAATAAAAACAATCATGTTGTATTATGAACTACGCGCTCACAAGGCCCTGAATGAATGAAAGACTTCTGCAATAAAAGGCTAACATAACTCATGTTATAACTACTCTTTTCAAATACATCCTTTATATTCAGCATGTTAATATAAAATTAAAAAAAAAAAAAAGTTCCTTTGCTAGGAAACATACTCACCCTTTAAAATATAGTCTGTTAACAAGCTTGGCACTTTCTCGCTATCTTCTTTCATGGCATGAAGGACTAAAGTGTGGAAACAAAAACAAACAAACAAGCAATTCAGACATCTAGTCATAAATTAAAGACAACACTTACAAAAAAAACAAACAGCAAAGCTATTTCTACTATTCATAGGGATTTACATATTACTAGCAAGAAAACCCTTAACTGGAGTACAAGAAACACAAGAAGGGACATGTAGTATCTTCATCCTTCACTTGTATAATTCTCACTGTACTCCACAGTAGGCAGATTCAAGAGACCCATTTTGCATGGCTAATCATTTACAGTAAGATGCCATCAACAATGACAGCAAAAATAAAAAAAAAAAATAAATCACAACATCACTGAGGTTGGAAAAGACTGCTAAGATCATCTTGTTCAACCACCAGTGCAACTTCACCATGCCCACTGATCATTTCCCTCAGTGTCACATCCACAGGGCTCTTGAACACCTTCAGGGACAGTGAGTGCACCACCTCCCTGGGCAGCTGTGCCACTGCCTCATTGCTCTTCTTGAGAAGAAATTTTACCTAACATTGAACCTGAACCTCCCTTGGTGCAAATTTAAGGCCACAGCTTCTCATCATTACCTGGGAGAAGAGAGCAACCCACAGCTCACCACAACCTCCTTTCAGGAAGCTGTAGAGAGTGATAAGGTCTCCCTTGAGCCTTCTCTTCTCCAGACTGAACAATCCCAGCTGCCACAGCTGCTCCTCCTAAGACTTGCACTCCACCCCCTCACAGCTTTGTTGCCCTTCTCTGGGCATATTTTCACCATCACAAGCCTTGCCAACATAAAGTCACCATATCCAAAAGTGAAATATACTAACAGGTAAGAAAAGCATGCTGCATACTTGTCTTTTTTCATCTTCAACTGAAATCATGTAATAATGTTACTTTTCCAGGATGTGCTGCTGTAAATGATTGGATAAAAAAGATCATCTATTCTGGCACTTCTTATGTTCTTAATTATTATATATATTTTAATATTAATCATTCTAATCAATAGGGAAAAGATTCAAAATTCATGTGCAACATTCTTACGTTTAGAGAGATAAGTACATAAGCATGTATGCAATGGAATGTCAGGAATTTTTACAGCTTGTTTATGGTGCACGATTTTTAAAAATTAAAATGGTACAAAACTAAGCAACCTGGCACACATAAGCTTGTCTGTTATTTCATTAACAAAACTAATGACAATTCTTTATGAAGTGTTCTTGGCTCAATTGAAACAATTACACATAAAGAATTAGTACAGAATAGCATTATTTCATAAGCTCCAAATTTCTTCTGTGACAATGAACTTCAAATATAATAAGTGGCTCATTTCAACTTTTAAGTTGAAGAAGGCATGAGTGCTCATAACTATAGAATAATACAAAGCTTTGGGAGGAAAAGAAACCACCCTCAGAAAAAATCCTCCACCTTTCTTTAAGGTCTGTGTTAACAACAGCAAAAGAGAGAGTCAGGAATCTGCAACCGAGTCACAGGGTCAAGTTCCAACCAGCCTACAGAAGGCCATACACTTAATACTATTTGGAATGCCTTTTTTTAATATTATTTATTTATTTATTTATTTTAAACAAGACATTTTGTCAGTAAACCATTAAAACAATATATGCCATTTTCAGGAGCTTTTTATCTCTCTCTTAATATCAAGGTTTTGTTAATATTTTTAACCAAAATTTAAATACGGCAAGAGGGTAACATTACTCTGATGGACTGAATATAAAACGTGAAATATAGTGCCTACAGCAGAAAGACATTAGGAATATAACTTCCATTTAAACATTTCATTACTTCAGACTTTATCTGATATTTATTTTCTCTTTCCAAGAAAACCACCAACCAACCTGTCACTATTCTTTAGCCACCTGTGGAATAACAGATGTGCAGCCGGAAAACACCTTACAGCATTGTTAGATTCCAAGCACTGCACTGTAATACAATCAATCTTGGGTCAAACTGATCAACTGGATGTGATTGTGGGAAGTCTGATCTAGTGGTTGGCAACCCTGCCCAAAGCAGGGGGATTGAACCTACATGATCTTTAAGGTCCATTTCAACCCAGGCCATTCTGTGATTCTATCATTCTACTAATTGAAAGATGTCCCAACCCATAGCAGGGTGATGGGACTAGACGATCTTTGAAGTTCCTTCCAACCTAAACCATTCCATGATTCTATCAAATGCATCAAGGCATTTTATCACCTAATATCAAACTGTTCCTGCAAATCTCAAAAAAGAGGAGATGCCATTGATTACCTGAGATTTGCTACTTTATTTTATCACCCTAATAATTAGTATTTAATTTTTTAAGATGCAACCTTAACTGTCATGCAAATTCCAGTATAACATAGAGGACTTTGAACTTAAAAATAATTTTAAAGATCTGGCCTAAGAAAATAAGGAGAATTTAGAAAATTGTCAAAACTCAGGTTTAGTTACATGCCACAATTACTAAAATTTATTAACAAACAAACAAACCCAAAATAACCAACAGAAAGACAAAGGCTAGTTTAAAAGCAAGCAAGTACAGTTGCTGCATTCATTTCAATTTCTGTAAGTTGTTACAGTAACATCAGTAAGGTACAGCAAATTTGAACAAAAGGAGGTGTTTCAGGTACCAAAAGGTAGCAGAAACAGAGATACATCATAGACTATTTTGTGACATACAGTATTGCTTTAAGTCTCCATTCATGGAAACAGTATGAAAACCTGTGCTTTCTGATGCAAGTTTTTAGACTCCAGAGTTTCAGACAGCAGCTAGAAAATGAATATTCTGCAAGGACTCAAAACCTCAGAAGAGGAGGTCAAAATACACATTACATAAATTATAGAGTGAGACAGAAATAGACAACCATGTAAGTATGATTCATTGGTTCGAGCAACCACTTCCATCCACAGAGAACAGGATGAGCTGGGGAAACACTTTTGTACTTACTTTTGGTTAATGTTTGAAGATCTTCAACAGATGGGGGTCCATTTTTCTTCTCATAAGGGATGACGGTTGTTAAATACTGTCAAAAAAAAGCAGAGTTACTTCACAATCTTTTAACACCACGTATGTTACCTGGATTCTTTTCGTGAACACTGTAGCTATTAAATTTGCTAGCCAGAAATAACAGCTTTTCAAAAATCGTATTACACAAGTGATTAAGATTCTACTTCTCACACTAAGCTATTATTGCAGAAACTATTTTTTTTTTCAAAATTATGTAAACATCTCTTTAAAACTCATGCGGCAAAACACTAACAAACAAACAAGATGATAAAAAATGGAAGTCGTAGATAGTCTGGTATTCTTTCTCAGAGCCTAAGCATGACAGTAGGAAAATCTAAAATCTCTCCACTTTCCAGACGTCAAGAACAAGTCCTTCATATATTTCAAGTACTTCTTACAGTGAAGCAAAAGCTAGAACAATCATCTCACTATCTGGTAAATATATTTCCAGATAAACAATTCTTATTTATGTTTCCCTCAAATCATTTGGGAAACTGATATTACTCAGCCTGTAAAAGATTGCAGAACATATCTGCTGCAGGCTGTGAGAGGTGTGTGAAATAAGATATTCAAGTTTGTACAAATGTGCTAACAGTTATTTAGAAAATTTGGCCATATACTGTGTTCGAAACATTTTAGAACAGCCATGGGATTTTCCCAGTGACTGCTGAACTCCTTCTAAGTGTATGAAACATTCCAAAGACCTTGGTAGATCAAAGAGTGCTGCCCATTCCCATCTCTGACGGTGATCTATATGGTCCTCTGTACAAAGAAAATTAGACTGCCCTACAGTCGGGTGAAAATGAAAACAGACAGCTTTCACCTTCTGACCCTGTAATGCTTCCAACTAAAAGGAACAAAGAAACCTAATCAAACATGAACCCATTGCTTGCACTTAAATTTGAACTTTCACTTTTACTAGTCAAATATGCTGGTAGATTATCACAAACCAACTCCACATTTGCTTTATTTACTCTTCATTGAAATCTTTCACTCTCATCTGCTTTAAAAAAAAAATAAAATCTTTCAGGATTTTATTGCCTAGAGCTTTCAAGCTCTTGAAGTAACCCTACTGCTCTAAGATTTATTATATGAATTAAAAGTCACTGGGATTTTTCCTAATGAAAAAGCTTTAAGAATTTACTTGAAATATTTTTTATGGTAATTATTCATAGGGTACCAGATGAAGCAACATTCCATTTTGCATTCAACTTCAGAGATTGTAACTCTTCACACAACAATGACAAAATAGGTCACTTCAAAAATAATTTCATATTTATTTCCATGAAACTACAACAGAAAAAATGAGCACAATAACACTACTTGAGAGCAAATTCTCAGCTACAGAATACTATTTCTCAATAAAGTCACCACAGCTAGCTATGCATTTTCACCAGCTATGAACAAGAACCTATATGCCATGCTCGTAAATATCTGCATAGCTGCCCAGAACATGGCTTGTCTTCACATCATTGTCACCACTAATGAAATGTACCACCCACCATTTCACTGTGCTCACATGCGCTTTTTGGTCTCCATAAATGTTCAGCAACCATTGATTAATGTCAATGGGTGCCATTTTTTTTCCACACAGAGGAGCTCAATTTCACCCCTTTGCTTCATACACACTTCCATGTCAGATGCTATCCTATTAGACTTCCTTTCTGCTGCCATCTGTCACACAGCATGTAGCAGAATATAGATGGGAATGCTCAGCCTCTACTGTCATACCACCAACATCCACATCTGATGTCACAAACCAACATAATAAAATAGGAGGCATCAGTTGCAGAGCAGCCCTTGTACATTCTACATCATATCTCCTGTAGTATGGCCAACTCTTTAGCAAGAGTCAATTGTAACTCAAACTCTGGTGAAGAAGTTTACTTTGCAGAAGAGCTGGTGTTGCCAAAGCCAGCTATAACCATTGCCATGATTAGAGTGAGATGACGCAACTTATATCTTTATGCTTAAAAGCCAGACAGACTCACTTGTGTATAATTTAAAAGAACGTTGTATGGGATGTACTGACACTTCATCAAAACCTTGAGCAAAGATGGGGTGCTGTAATTCCTCCCTATTATTTCAGCACTTTCCTCACATCCACTTAGCACAGAAAAGCAGGCAGTGCTTCCAAGGAAGCCATCCATGAGTCAATTTTCAATTTCTTCCCCAGCAGATATATCACAGAGATTTGCATTATTCCTAAAACCAACAACATCAATAGCTAGATACAAGGCTGTTAAATCTACATTTGTCAGAGATGAAAGTAGATCTATTAACTCAGGAATCAGATCTTAGGCTGTTCTTTCCAGCCCTCAAAATATTCAAGTGCCATTCTACCCTTTACCAACCTGCACAATAAATAACTGAGATACATTTTAATGACCAAATATATGCTCCTTGTTTTCTTGCCCCACAACACCTACCTACCAATTTCCCTTTACAATGAAAAAGACAAAAACAATAACCATGTAATTGTTTTCTTACTTTCCAAAAATCACCTCATTTTTCTCATCACCACTTAGCTGTTAACAGTGAGTCTCCCTAATGGCCCTAATAAAACTCATTCCCTGAATTACTCTGTGAAGAACACATTACGAAAATGATTTGAGTATAGCTTACTGACATGCCCAAGCATTAAATCTACTGTGACCTGTACATTTTTGACATACATTTGACAGTATGATAAGCAGCAATCCCCACTGTAATTTGTAGTCATACAAAGTGTTTGATATGTATAATAAGTGAAATGAAAACATCTTGCAATTCCTTCTGGAGATAAGACCGCAGAAAGAACTGACAGCATTGTGTGATGCTTTTCATGCTGTTGTTGGCGTTGTATTTTCCCAGCTGCATTATCAGATGGGAACTGGTGGTTCCCACTGGAAACTTCACTTTAAATTTTACCATCAGTGAAGACACTGAAAAATTCTAAGTTGTGTTTACTCATGCCTCAAAGACAAAAAAAAAAAAAAAAGAGGATTACAGTTTTCAAAAGGAAAGTACCTACCTAGTTTTCAGAGTAGCACTATCCTGAAAACAGTCAAGACAGCAAACACCATTGAAATTAATGAATGACAGGAGTTTAGAAAGAACTGAACAAACATGTCAGAAACTTTATGCTGTGATTGAATGGGTATGAACCTCAACCTTGTAAGGCATTCAAAAAATTGTATGCTCCTGCATTTTTTTTTCTTTTTTTTTTTCTTTAGTACAACCCCAGGGAGTTACATAACTCTTCCCTACCACACAAAAATACCTGAACTTAAGTTTATAAGCACAACACGTCCTGAAGACAGACTCATACAAATGTTCTGAGAGTAACACTAAACAGATTACACTCAACTATCATGGGGTATAAGATGGTACTTATTCTGCTTTCTAACTTGCTGCTGTAGGAAAAATACAGTGTCTTAAAAGAACATCCAGAGTTGGGTAAAATGACAAAGGAAAAATGAGCAAACCAAACAAGTGAAAAACACAATAAGACTGACACTGTAAGAAAAGTTTTATAACGTTACCTACGAGGCATTTACAGAAAAAAAAATATCCTTTCAGATAACAGATTTTGAACAAATGCCACAGAAAAATGGTCTTCCAGGACTACTCTAGAAAGAGGCAGTATTACATCTTCCTTTCTCCCTTCTTTTTCATTTTAAGCTTCTTATTTTCATGATTAACTTTAGGATACAAGAAAGGGAAACAAAATATATCCCCAGATAACAAGAATATAGTATAAGATAGATCATGGGAAAAGTACAATCATCATAAAGAACAGCATTATTAAATTAACAAGAAAAAAAATCACTATCACTGGAAGTTATCCCAGTTAGTGATATTGGAAGCAAATGACTAAGCTACTTACGATTAGAATCAAGAAAAAAAGGTGTGTTTTTATAAACATATAGAAAATAAGTCTGAGCTGCCCGTTTGCATATTTGAAACAGCTAAAAGCAGCAGTAGTTAGTATTTTCTGGTAAAGATAGCAACAAAAACAGTACAGCTGTAACTGAAGAGAGTTGAGATAATGTAAGGCAATACAGATTCTATTGGGTTAGATCTAGCCACGTGCTCACAATCCAAAAAGCAAGTGACAAATAGCTGAATCTATGCCTTCATTAACACATAGACACATACCTTGCTTGCAAAAGAGGGTAAACTCATGATATATAACCTCATGATAATACTACAGTTCTGAAACAAACAGAAAGTATTATTTTGGAATAAAAAATAAAAATCTTGTTTCTTAGGTGTATGTAACCTCTCCAGGGATGCCCAATGAAGCTGGGCTGTGTATAAGTTTCAACAGTTAAACAGTCAATAAAAAGACACAAACCTGCCTTTCCCTTTTGTGTCACCTCAGTAATCTGCATTGTACATATTCCTCTGCATTTAACATCATGCAGTTTTCAATGGCAAAAGGACATACAATAAAGTCCATGCATTTTGCAGATGCTACTCAGATTTTAAGATATATCAGTTCTGACCAGTGGAAGAAAGGAAAAAAAATTCCATTGTAGACATGTCTCAAGTCCTTTAATGCTGAAAGCTAAAATGGAATGTCAAATCTGGTATATGTTCTTCTGTTGGACATTCAATTTGCACAGACATGCAACGTACCTAAAGCACACATTACGTCAAATCAGACTTTTAGTCTGGGGTAAGAAACAAGAGCTGTTACTTCAGTGCATCAGGGTATCGAGCCCTGACTGTCTCATCCCATTGAGGAAAGATGGAGAGATGGCAGGCTGATTGGAGTCCTGAGGCAGAGAAAGACTACAGATGGCAACATTTTTGTCCTATTTTTTTTTTCCTGTCTTGGCACATATATTCAACTAATGGTAATTTTCAAGATCTCAGCTCCTATCGAAGATTCAGACAAAGAATGAGGAAGAGTGAGGATAGCCCAGCACCTGTTTCTCTCCACCCGAGTTTCCAAACGTGTGGCGGAAGCCATTCTGTATGACATTTGAGATCCCTTCCATGCTGAAGCGCTAAAGGTAGTGAAAACATGGCGGAGAAAAAAATGGACAGAGAAAAGTTCAGAAGGCTAGCATTGATCAGCATTTATCACAACGATAAAAGTAAGACAAATGACAAAGACAAGCACTAAGACGCATTTCAGCACATTTCTACTTCTTTCATTCATCCACTAAGTTTTCATTAATAAAAAGCAAACCTTACGGTATCAGCTGAACAGTATTTCTACGTCAAATTTAATTAAACAAGATCTTTCACACTTCAGACCCAAAATTCGTATTTTTGAGACTTGTATTTTAAGGTTTGCCATTTCATTTCTCAACACTTAAAGTTTAATTCACAGTACAAACTTTCTTTAAAGCTTATGTTTGAGCAATACATTTCTAGAGACAATACAGACACTGCTGATATCAGTTTTACAGATTTCTATTAGAAATATTTCTCAGAGGCAGTCATTTTACTTCCAACCTCTTCAAAAAATTTTATGCTTCCTTTTTCCACTCCTGAAGCAACAATTAACTATCACCTGTATTCCTCATTTTTTTTTTTTTTGGTCAGATGAAATATGCACAATTGGTTAATAAAGCATTCATATTAATTTCAAGCTCCATTACACAGAACCCAAGTGAGGAAAAATTAATACACAATCCAACCACAGTTTTCTTCACACATATTATAATCCTTTTTGCTTGCAGGAAAAGATGATTAAAAAAAGAAACTGGAACAATTTTGACATTCAGGATTAAATGTAAAACGTAGCAACTGGCAAGAACATAAAAAGAAGAAACTGCCAAGCTGCTGACAGAGGGCAAGCAGTACGGTGTGCACACCTGAGCACATTTATCTAAATGTATATATTTATGGGAAGAGAAGAAAAATGTGCTGGAACACTGGATTCATTTGCTTTCCAAAGCGCAAAAGGGTCAGTAAATAAAGACACAGATTTTACCAAAGCCATTTTGAGTCTTCCAGGAAATTCTGCTTAAAGTAACTGGTATCTTCATGACTTGAGTATTTTTCATTACTCTCACTATGTGCTTGTGAAATAAGAGTTAGAAGTATGAGAAAATGACTTACCCAAAGTCCGTATCAATGACAAAGAATTACAACTTGTATTCGTTCAAATTCAAATGATGTATCCATAGAAGAACTGATTTTCTCAGAATATGAAAATGTAATCCTATTTCCTATTAAATCCTATTAAAGTTTTGTATTTAAATGAGACTTCAGCATAGCTTCAGCTAATAGGTAATTAACTTTATTAACAAAAGCTCACTCTTCACAAAGTAATCCAAACATACTACTTATATACACACTCCTTGCACTTCCTTGGAAAAAAAAAATAAAAAATTGAAGGAAGAAACTTGTTCCTTTGTTTCTGACTGAACGTTTCCAGATCTGTATAGATAGTGGAAGCTGTTTTCAAAGGAACCATACTTAATAAGCCTACAGTCTATCTGGGAGATAATCAGTTCAGCTCATCTAAGGAAGTAATCTGATATGTACAGCTTGAAGCAACCAAACCTGAGAATGTTTTATAACAGAACCAATACTTTGGCTCTTGAAAGCATTATTCAAGCCTCTAAATAATCAGAATAAGTAATGAATCACCTCAGTCAAGTTTTAAAATCAAGTAAACAGTTTTTTTTTCCTAGTTAGAATACCACTTTTTCCTCATCAGCGATTGAGAGCCAAAAAGGAGTACATCTCCACTCTGATTTGCTGTTGCAAAGAGACAAAAATTCCATATTGCTTTCCAGACACCCACTTTCTCCGAGTTCCATTAAAACTCAGCTAGACACACAAAGAATGGTTTTTCATCTGGATTGGTAAAGATTTTCAAATTTACATAGAATACTCATAGTATAAATGGCAAAGATCAGCACAATTCCATGTAAAGATGCAAATGTATCAGTTTACTATAATTTAGTAAACTGTAGATCTTAACACAAGGCTTAGCAAATTTGTCCACAGTTTTTTTTTCCACTTGAGGAACAGGAAAAACAGAGACCAAATTAGATCTACTGGTACAACACCAGCCAGGAAATCAGAACTGCTTTCTGTCAGGACCCGTCTTTTGGACAAGATGAACAACTACTACGTTTGGATTGTATCACAATTATCCCATTCCCATAAGTTTCTAAGGTAGATTTTGAAGAATTAATGTTCCATGACAAATGTTTATTCATTTATGTTTGAAAAATGAACTTCTCCAGCAAAACTGAAGCATTCTCTGGGGCTAAGCCAGACCCACAATACCTCAGCTACATTTTCTGTACTCCATAAGAGAAGTTCAGGAATTCTAATAATGTCCCATTTCAAATTACACTGAACAGATAAGACAAAATTACATCGACAAGATAACGACCTAATTTCTCTCACTGCTTGCCTCCTATTTTTCAAAGTCGGTTTGAAAGACATTTCTCCTTAGAAAAAAACAAGTTTTTTTGTTTATTTCCTCCCTATACATCTGCATTAAATATTGGCCTTACCTCAATCTGTTATTGGAGGTAACAACTTTGATGCAGGTTTCAGAGACTCAGGGCAAGATTTACTTTTTCTAGCCCCAGGTCAACATGATTAATAAATATCTGAACAGCTCCATCAATAATACTGGATTTCCTATAGGACTAATTGTGGTAAACATACTGAAATTCACACTGTAAAACCAAATGAAACAGATGGATGAGCTTGCCTAACCTGATAATAGAACACAGCACTACATCAAAATACAGCATTATTGGCAAGAAAGATATCCTGATTGCAGGCAAATGTGCAAACATCTTATTCTTAATAAGAAATGTAGAAGAGCAAAATGTTGTATCTATATATGGGAAAAGATTTTAAAAAATTGGAAGTGTCTAAGAGTCTTGTTTGTGAATGAAGGCATGAAAGATGTATCAGTTATCTTGGTCTAATCAAGGGCTATTACTTTTCCAAGAGAAGAATGAAAAATATTTTGAATTTAACAACAGTTATAAATATATTCTTATTATAAACATATTCTTACTGTTCCAGGCATATGACCTCTTTCTTGCTTCCCATTCTGAGGGCTACCATTTTTCAGCTTCTTTTTCTTCTTTGCTGTTTCTTTGTGCTCTCTCTGTTTATTCTGTACTTCGATGAGGACAGAAATGAAGCTGTTTTTCACTTCCTTCTCGAACTCCAACTCATCCCGCAGTGCCAACTGCTGCACCAGCTCCTCAGAATAATCCTTAATAGCAGTCTCAATTTCTTCTAGCAGTTCATTTAACTCAGCAACAGACAATCTTTTTACTCCTGTAAATAGTTAACAGAAAAATGCAATCAGTCAAGATTCTAAGCAGGAGACATGAATGCGCAGGATGACATGAAAACAATACTTTGACTTTTTTCAAAACAACAAAGTACATTCTAAAACTACACAAAACAAATCCATATTCATAAAGGAACAAGTTCATCATAGAAGAAACTAGATTAGTAAGAAGTGAACTTTAAACTTTCTGCTTAGTTCTGAGAAATCTGATATAATCCACTAATACGAGGGGCACGCTGTAGTTAAGGAAGCTGAAATAACCACTAGACTTGGAATACTGACATCCTTGTTAACTATTGCTTTCCTCCTGCACCCACTCTTCAGAAGATTTCTCCATATTTTCTTCCAAAGCAGTCAACACTTCGGCACTGCTGGAATTCTTGGATTTTTCACTTACAGTAACACAGAAACTAAGCATGCTCTGAGTGAGGGGATCCTCCTAGGGTTGCTGGCAAGGCATGCAGACATCTTAATAGAAACAACAACATGCTTTTATGATAAGATGCATTTAGTACAGGGAAAAAAAAACCCAAAACACTAGCTTCCAAGTTTCTTTGTCTGGGGATTGTAATCAAAAGTATTGCCTGAAACAAACGCCTAGAATTAAAACTATCCAGTAGGCTCATTTCAAGCAAAAATCAGTACTGATGATTTTGAGAAAGCACAAGCCTAAATTGGTGAAACCTACACCAGAAGCCTTTAAAAATGACAGTTCAGAAACTAAACCAACCCTTCAGATTTACATTTTAAAAGTACTACTGCTACAGACAATGAGCTATGACCACGAGGATCTCTCGAGGCTCACTTCAGCTCAACCTGAAAAAGCTTTTTGAGGACTGCTTTTTGTTTCAGAACTCAAAATAACATCTGGCATGTCTATGAACTAGTAAGTCCCAGATGCTATGTCAAAGAACGTCACTTTCACTGGCATTTGAAAAACAGGCAGTCCTGATTACAACGAAGAGCACAATCCATTTAAAGACACTGCATATGTCTTCATGCATTGTGTTTGTAATTACTTGGTTATGTTCCATTAGTCTAGTAAACTCTTAGACAGGTGAGTACTCATGGGCAAATGCTGAAAAATACAGATAAATTCACAAACTACAGTACAGTACAGTTCTCAGAAGCATCAAAATGTAGTAGGTGAATTTCTCTCTTAAATTAGAGCAGGGAAAAATGATTGATTTGGGAAAGCTCCCTCTCACTTACCAAAGAAAATGCAATTAAACCTCTTAGGGCAATGAGCCTCAGTTTTTTCAGAGTAGCTTAGGTCTTACATTCTGCTAGAAGACTAACAGCACAGTAAGAGCACAGTACAGAATGGCAAAGGCTCTAAGCTTCAAGTAGATTGAACTGAACAATTCAACACATTTCCCATCCAAGAAAAGAGCAAACACAAGCTTTGATTTCTTGCTCTTAATCCTAAAGATTAACACCTCTGACTTGTTCTACACAAGCCAGACTAAGCTTCCAGGAAAAACCTGTGGCCTGCAAAATTCAACAAATTCAGAGAGATGCTGACAAAACTTGGAAGCAGCCTTGCAAATGAATAAAAGGTAGCAAAAGCTTTTCATAAAACAGTGAAAGGTGTGAAAGCTGATTCTGAGGAACTGGTGAAGAAAATTAAATTATCTGACGAAAGAAACTCAAGAATTATTTGGTCAAGGCTCATTTTTAAGCCATAAAGATGCAGCAAAGAAGATGCACCAGAGAAGATGATATTTATTTTCCTTTTCCCGAGGCAAGGCAAAATAAATATGGAATGAAATACAAAGCAAGCTTGATTAGCTCTAAACCTAAGGACATATGGAACTGTCAGAAGAGCAGGAAGCCCTGCTGTGCAGGATATGCTACGCTTTCACATTCCTGAGATTTATGTGTTAAGACAGCTACAAGTCCAACCATGAAAATGGAATCTCCTCCATAAATCTGAAATGTAGCAGAAGCTGTAAGGCATGTCACAAAAGGTCAGCTGGTTTTCTGAATCATCTGTAGAATTTATACTGCTGACCCAGACTATGAGAAAGAAAGCACCAAACTCCTATCTCTTTCAAGTACAGATTTCAACTAGCAGATTAATCAAATTTCCATCACGAAATTGATTAATCAGATTTATGTTTACAAGCAAATCAATATGTTTTGCTTGCATTATATATGTATTTTCTCCTTTTTTATAGAAAATTGCAAATTTCCTTTGTGCAGTAGAAGAGGAAGCATTTTTTCCTCTTATGGTTTTTTGAAAGGGAATGGCAAGGGTGGAAAGGGTTGTGGTCCTCAGATAGTAAAAAAGCAATGGTTTCTTACTTTTGTGTTGCTGTGTATCAAGATTAGTTGCAATGACTGAAACAATACTAATGAAAACCCATTTCTTCATCTACAGTATAGCTTTCAAGAGCTTTAGCTAATCTCCTTAAACAGGAGCAGTACAAAGGCCTAAGAAAGCACCTCTCTTCAGAATATGTAATTTAATAAATAAAAATTATAGGCATCCCATTATCTATGAAAGGATTTCATTACAGCAAATTGAGCTCCAACACATAAATTCTATACAGTTCCATTTTCATTCTAAGTTAGGTGAGCTGACAAAGATATGTCTTCTATTTACATCCTAAATCTACTCTCTCCTTTTGGGAGAAATCCAATATTTTCAAAATATTCCTGGATGCAGATTTTTCATAAGAGGAGTCACTATAAACGAAGTATGTGACAAGCTTATCTATTAAGCTATTTTCAACAAGTCTATTTCAATAAGACTGATTTTCAGAAACCATTTTTTAGAACAAAACACTAAATAAACAGCACTTACTCTCCTCGTAGCTGTTGTTTGTACTGGATCTCTTGAGTGTTTGAATTTCCTGGGAAAGCATGGAGAGACGGTCGGACTGAGTAGGTGTTTCATCATCTTCGGGATCAGGAGATTCCTGCATCATTTCTTCTATTTCTTCAATCACCTTCAAAAAAAGACAATCCTTATGAGAACTCTCACTGCAAGAGACACAGCTTGCAATCTGAAGCAAATCAATTTAGAAATCGTTATTATTATTGTTATTATTTACTTTCAAGTAGTACAGATGTTGCTAAGTGAAACTCATACTGTATGAGACAGGGTTCAGGAGAATGAATAAAACCACACTGATGTTTCCTACCCATCCTTTGGGAATAAGTGCATCTTTTCAAGCTACTCTGGTAGTTGTGTGGTGATCTCAATACAAGCAGTGTGTTGAAAACACCAAGCTATTTCCACATGAAGGTACACAAAGCTCTGCTTAAGAGAAGTGAAGTGTATGCTGGAATATTTTCCTGGAGGGTTTGGTCAAAGGAAAACAAAACAGCAACAAAGTCAATGAGGTTTTTTTTTTTTAATACTCTCAAATTTCACTACATTTCTCTAAGCAAAACTCTTGTGTACTTTTATGGATGACACTTATAGAGAGAACTCAGTGCACACGGAACAAAGACGACATTTAAAAACACCACCCAAAATCATCTACTGTGAATGGAATTCTGTGTTCTCAGCTCTTTTAAGTCTGAATGTTTTTCTCCTTATCACTGCTAACACAGCAAAATGTTCCTGTTAATCCAGCACTTGGATCAGAATGGAAGATCTTGACGACATGATTAGCAGAAAAAAAAACAGTACTATCATTTCTTCAGAGCCATCTAAACCACAACCCTTTTTTTTTTCTTTTTTTTTTTTTTGCTATTACATTATACTGAATATATTAGATTGCATTTGCTTACTAAAGTGGGGTGGACATTAACTTTACTCAAAACAGCAATTCTGAATAGAGCATAAATCCACTGATTTAGAAAAGAAGCCTTTAGATACCAAGTAATGTAAACTCCTATTAGCAGAACTGTTATTTTGCTCTCATACAGGCAAAAACTTCAGAGAATTCTCACTAGTCACAAAGCCACATGCAGATATGAATACCCACATTGTCAAGCTGGGAAACTACAAACATTACAGTAATCTTAATATATAAAAAATGTTTTGGCTTCTTAGCCCATGTATTTAATTTAGTAGATTTTCTGACTTATTCCTGACAAGAAGGGTATAAAGATTTCAAGACCCTGACTATCTTACCGACCTCCTCTGAAGCACTGGAATATCTTTTCAAATCTGAAGGATATTAATAATATCACACACATTACAATGACTCTAAAAAAACAACAACAAACAAACAAACAAACAAAAGCCCCCAAACCAAAACCAATCAAGAAAGCTAGCTCCTGTAAGCAGCAAGGAAGAAGAATACAACATAATCACAGGTGAAAAGAAAATACTACAATATCACCACCGTGCTGAAAAATGTACCTGTTCCGCTGTGAACAGTGGTTCATCATTGATGCAGGAAACAATGATGGAATGCATATCCAGCTGTTCTCTCAGCTCTTCATCATCTGACAGGTCAAGGTTTAAGTTATCATTTACCTAGAAAGCATGAAAATTGACCACACACACACACAAATAAAAACACATATACAGAAATTACAAAGGAAACAAAAGGGGAACTAATGTAGAGTTTCACAAACAAAACATTTTCCTTGCCCATAATACTGGTATGAATGCTTTTTGCTGTCAAGCATGCAGAAACTGAAGCATCTTAACCACTGAAATAGTTAAGAGAGGCGTCACTCTTGAAAGATGAAGAACTCAGCAATTAAAGACCACATACACAACGTCACGTAGATATCTGCATTGGGCTGACAGCTTTCCCTACAGATATTTAAAACAGGCAGTTGCCTTAAAAGAAGGCTGACGTTATTCAGCGTGGAGTGGAAACCTACGTAGAACAAATATTAAACACCTGTGATTTTATGTGCTTTTAGAGTTTTATTTTTTCACATAATGAAAGCAATATAAAAAACTGTTCTAAAAATAGAATGTTTCCTTAAGTCTCCTCCTTCAACAATCACATATATTTTACTCTCATACTCTGCCATATTATAGCTTATTTACAAATACTTTAATATTTACAAATACCATTCTTTTTCTGCATTTTGTCTGTTATCACATTCCAGCCAAAACAACCTAGAAAAGCTAAAGTCATCTGAAAACACACAATTTATATTTCTTCAGGCATCAGAAAGAAGGCGAGCGTCCTGTTTTTTTCCAGAATCTGGACTAACCACGCAGTCACAGGCCTCCACTTGGAACATCTGCTCACCCACCACACAGACACATCTCAGTTATGACATATGTTCACGTCTGCAGTCCTGAAACGGTCAACGTCTATGAGATGGTAAGCAAGGACAACAGCACATCCAGAAGGAGGTCAGCTCCTCCTTCCTCACATCCCCACAAATATTTTAGGAGACTCAGAATATAATCTGATGGTTAAGCTAAAAAACCAACTAGAACAGCCCAAAGCATAGCTGACACTAACCTGGCAGTGCACCCAGTCACACTGCGTGCCCATTTCAGGCCCCACACTCCCACTCCTTGCACTGGCAGCTTCAGCTTTTGTACCTGCTGAACAGACCAATTCAGGCAGCGACACGTCTGGAAGTAATCTAACAATAATATAATAACAGCAATTACGCAACCCCGTTCCTTGCACCACTGCACAACACTTCCTCCCAGCTTCCCCTTTCGCTGCCAGAGCTACATAAAAGTATTCAGAGATCTGTGATGTCGAAGCAACAAAGATTTGATGAATCAACCTCATTCACCTTACGTTTTCACCTCCTAGAAGAGGAAGAAGCTCAAATCCAATGGCATATTACTAGCTTCAAACACATCAAAGAAGCATTACTTAGCTGTTAGCATTATTAAGTAAGAAAGTTAAAACAAGCTACTAGCTGATCCATATGTGCTGTCACATATCCAGAAGTACTACTGAAACAGAAGTAGGAAAAGAAATAGTGCTGAATGCCTCCAAACAGATGGGCTTCAGACATCCAAAGGCATGCCAGGTGGACTGGAAGCTGAAAAAACTTGAGCTATGTTTATTTCATAAACCAATTTCTTTTCTACTTCCAGCATACCTAAGATTCTTTATAATCCAGCAATACAGTTTCATATTTATGTAGTTCCTTCAGAATTTCCTTACAAAAATTCCATTCAGTATTTGTATATTGTAACTGGTTATTTATTAAGAAATCAACCTTCCACTCCACTGTTTCAGTCACATAAACACAAACACAGCACAGGGGGCTGCAACTGCTTTTAACTTTAAATATAAGGATTTAATTACTTTAAAATCACTTAGAAAGTCGGAGCATGCTATTAATAAAAATTAGAATATATTCAAGTCAAAAAAATCAAGAGATAATCATCAGACTCCAACAGAGAAAGACAGAGACTCTGCAAGGGAAGATGGTGAAATGTGTTTTTTTTTTTTCCTTTTCCTTTTTCTTTTTTTTTTTTTTTCTGCTATCCTTTTCACTAGAACAATCACTGCTCTTGTCAGCATAAAAGTACCTATGGATTCTTTAATGGATGGCAGAAATCAAAGCATTAATCTATTCTCAGGTTACACACTGAGATATTTTTACAACGTAATCCAACTTCACCACGCTTAAACAACTTGTTCCCTCAGAAGACCTGAGAGATGAGAATTCTTCCTAGCTTTCTTCCTCAAGTGTTTTAATCCATGTGTAAGAAGCTCAGAGGACAACCTCTGCCATGAACCTCACCGAAGCTCTTCCTTCTCCAGGAAACTATTCATTTGTTAAATAAGAAAACAGAAACAGAACTAAGTTGCACTTCTGTTCTCCTTGGTCAATTTTCCCATTAAAGAATCACGTCAGTCTCCAAATGAATGCAGATTGAGATCAACTTTTAAAAAGTCCATACAAGATTTACTGAATCAGAATACTCCTTTTTTCCTCCCTTACCCAGAACATCTTTCAATATGAAATGAGGAGAAAGTGCTTCAGGTAAACTGAATTGTACAACTGTCTACCATGCTGTGCTCTAAGTAGCACTGGCCTCCAAAGGCCTCCTTTTAACCCCACATCACTTCAACCCAAGCAGAAGCAAACATACATCAACAATTGTTTTTCTCATGTCTAATATTAAACAGCCTCAAGTCTAATATCAAGCAAAATATTTTAATCTATTTAGTAGCAACAGTACTTTATACAAATGCAAATTGCTTTATTTCCCTGCTGAGTGTAAGAGATTCAAAAAGGGTACTTCTGCAGATTGCAACTTACCCCTTTTTCTGAAAGGTTCAGAGTTGGCAAGTGCAAAGCTCTGGTGTGGGAAGATTTCCAGTCAACCGGCATTACGTTTCCATAATTATCAGTCAAAGCATTCCAAATCCTGGAGAAAGGAAAAGAGGAATTAAAACGTACAGCGTAACACAGTAAGCATACCTGTAATGGAAATATCTTTCTGCCTATGAGTATCAATTTTCCTCCCTAAATATTCACCTGCAATTTACTGACAATATTTTTATCATGCACTGGAGTCAAGAAGCAAAGTTTTTTAAATAAACATCAATTATTTCTCATTTTAAATCCAAAATTTAGGCAGAACAGTAAAGTAAAGCAAGGTAAAAAAATAAAGAAAAAAAAAGTGACAGCCTTATTGCTAATAATATAACTCCACTCAAAACCTTCGTGGGGAGTGGGCAAGTGGGCAAGGCTTTCCCTACTGAAACTTGAGATCAGCTAGAAATTCTTTTCCTACAGTTGTCCCTGTCTTCCTTGCCTCCTGCAGATTAAAGCCAAGAAGTAGCAGAGGCTGAGTCAAAGTAGCAGAGGCTGAGAAGTAGCAACATCTGAGTCAAACCTGTATTTTTACAGCTTGCATTAGCTTTCATAAAGCTTTTTTCCCATTTATCACAGAAAAGCAAAGATACAAAGAATTTTGCTTTATCCAGCAGTACTCTTGCTGACCACAGCTCACCACTCTTCTTTACAGCTCATCTTAATCATTCCTGCATACAAGCAGCTCGCACAAGCAGTCCTACTCTGGTACAGCAGTTCAGATCTTGGACTGCCTGGAAGCACTGCAATGTGGGTGCGTGTCTGGAGCGGTTGCATAGCCAGGCTCATAGGGCTCAGCACTGAGCAATGCCTCTGACTCACGGCTCAGTGATGACCTCCCTGCTGGTACCAGATAGCCAGGCATCTGCTGAGGGGCTTTTTTTGCCCCTTCTCTTGGAACAGGGCACCCAACCGACTTACCTCAAAGTAAAAGAAACACCGCAGTGTTCCTAATGAAGTTACTTGAGAGTGAAATTTGCCATAAGGCGTAGCAACTCTTAAAATGAAGTTAAAAGCAGGAAGGCAGCACAGGCCTGAAGCGCTCCGTTGCTGAGGGAAGAAAGCAACGACCACGGCTGCAAAACTCGGAGGTGCCGTTCCCACACTTTCCACGCGTGATTCCAAACGTGCGTTCGGCCAGAAGCCAGACTAACCGGGGACCCGGCGAAAGCGGAGTGCAGCGTTAGGCCCGTGTCCGGAGGCCCAGCGGTGCAGCACAGACGGGCACCGCGGTCCCCGCCGTTCCCCCTCGGCCGGACCGGGCCTCCCCATCCTGCCGGAACGCCGCCGCCCCGCTCCCCCTCTCCCCGGGCCTGCACTCACTCGTCGTCCTGCAGCGCGCTCTGCTCCGTGAGCGGCCGCAGCGGAACGCGGCTCTCGCCGCAACCGGCAGCGCGGGCCGGGGGGGGCTCGAAGCAGAGGGACAACTTCGTTCCCAGATCCCATCCGCCTTTGTCACCTCTGGCGGTTTCGGGAGCGCTCCCCGCCGAGGGCTGGAACCCCGAGAAGTCCTGCCAGTCCCCCGGGTCTCGCTGCGAAGCCGCCGCCGCCATCGCCGCAGCTGGAGACGCCGGGCTGCGCGCCCCCGGTCACGACTCCGGGCGCCGCGCGCTCCCGGCGGCTCCGCGGGGTTCGGGGGGGAGGCGGGGCGCGTGACGGGCCGCGGTGGGCGGTGCCTTCGTGCCTTCGTTCCGGCACGGCCGAGACGGAAACTGCGGCCGGCGGAGCTACGGGGCGCTGCTGGGACAGCCGGAGCCACCCGCAGCCGCCCGGTGGGATTCCCGGCTGCTCCGTGCGGGGACCCTTCAGCCCTGCTCAGTTCGAGGCGCTCACGGCACCTCGCTGCCTGCCCAGGAGTGGTGGCTCCCTGAGGTGCCCGCGTCGTCGCTCAGATGCGGTGGAAGCAGAGGCGCTTTAAAGGAGTTCTGCCAGCGTCGCTGAATCGAAGTGACAGCCGCAGGCCTGAGGCTGCAGTAGTCGCAGATAACCCGAGCTAGAAGGATAATCGAGTCCAACCGAGGATCATCCGACCCCCGGCTCCGCTCAGCACCACCCGACGTTCAAACCCGATGCCTGAGCTGTCCAAGAGATATTCCAGAGTGTGCCATGCTCAGTTTTGAGCCCCTCAGTATGGGATATGTAGGGGGTCAAATGTGTCCAGAGAAGAGCAGTGAAGCTGGTGAAGGGACTGGAAAACCAGCACTTAGGAGCAGCTAGGGAAACTGCAGCTGTTCAGAGAAAGCAGGCTGAGGGGAGACCTAGATCCCCCCAGCTGCCTAAAAGGAGCTTGCAGTGAGGAGGGTGTTGGCCTCTTCTCACCTGGCAAGTGATGGGACATAAGGCGACAGCCTCAAGTTGCACCAGTGGAGGGTTAAGTTGAATATCAGGAAGAATTTATTTCATAGTGAGGGTGGTCAAGCATATCAAGCATAGGAACAGGCAGTATTTAAGAGATGTGTGGATATAGCACTAATGTTTAGTATTGGGGCTCAGTAGGTTTGGTGGATAGTTGGACTTGATCTTCTTTCCAACCTCAATCACTCCGTGTTTCTAAGTTTCTCTGCTTAGCTTCTCTCATTTGTGTTCAGTCTTGCTTAGGTTTCTTTTCATTTTTCCCACTTGGTGTTTAGAAAGAGACAAAGCATCTCTGTCCTACATAGGCATTTCAAATGTAATTTTTTCTGATACTGATAGTACTGCAACAGAGGCCAGGACTGCTTCAAGTGTTCAAACATGGATGCACCATCATTTTTTACGTTAGCATAGAGTTATTTCCTCTTCTATGCAGATGAAAAAATGAATTCTTCACAGGCAGCATTTAAAAACACTGCTCAAGAAAACAGCCTTCCATAGGCATAGTCAGGAAAGAGCAAAGATGCTAGATCAGGCAAATATGTAAATGAATGATGCAAGGGATGGAACACCTCCCCTTTTAAGGACAGATTGAGACCTGGAGCTGTTCTGCCCGAAGAAGAGAATGCTCTGGGGAGACCTGAGAGTGGCCTTCCAGTATCTGAAGGGGAGTTATAAGAAGTAAGGGGACTGCCTCTTTATTAGAGTCTGTTGTGACAGGACAAGGGGAAGTGGTTTAAACTGAAAGAGGGCAGTGTTAGGTTGGACATAAGTAATAAGTTTTTTTACAGTAAGGGTGAAGACCAGGTTGGATGGGGCCTTGGGCAGCCTGATCTCATATTAGATATTGAGGTTGGCAGCCCTGCCTGTGGCAGGGGGTTGGAGTTTGATGATCCTTGTGGTTCCTCCCAACCCAAGCCATTGTATGATTCTATAATTCTGTGATTTTTAGGGTGGTGAGGCACTGGCACAGGTTGCCCAGAGAGGTGGATGCCACGTCCCTGGAGACATTCAAGGTCAGGCTGGATGGCGCTCTGAGCACCCTGATGTAGCTCTAGGTGTCCATGTTCACTGCAGGGGAACTGGATCAGATGGCACTTAAGGATCCCTTCCAACTCAAACAATTCTATGATTCTATGAAGCCCTTAAAGCTCTGATCCCACAGCCCTTCTACGGGACCTTGTGTCACAGTCCTGTGTGATTGACTGTGGCAGGTATGGCTGAACCAGATGGAGTCAAAATCAGAAAGAACTTTATTTTTGATTGCACTTCAGTGAATGCTGAAACTATTTGGAATGCCACAAATCCCTTCAGTGTGAAAATTCTTTAGTGTAGAACCCAGAGCTTTCTGTAACTGCAAACATTTCTTCACCCACAGTACTTTCTGAACCGTTCTGATTGAAGACAACAAATGACTCACCATAACATAAAGATATAAATGAATGTCTCAAGGACTAGCATGAGGAAGTAGTAAATAAGAAGATTTAAGAAAACAGACATCGGTAGGTTTAAAATTTTTTTTTTATTGTGCTGCCAAGAGCCAAATTACAAGAAACCGCCTTACAGTTAAAAAAGTAAACAAGCAATCTGCTGAACCGCAGTGCACTCCGAGTGCCACATATGCATCTATTTTTCAGAAAATTATATCTGCATTTCTCTTACAAGAGCACAACAGGAACCAAAGTAAAAGAGTGTAATGGATACAGCACATAGGATAAATCATATCTTTAAAATAATAATAATAAAATAATAATAATAAAAAACATTTTACACCATGTCCTATATCCTGCTAATATTTTCAGAATATGGCCTTGATTGTAAAACAAAAGCAAGCATTTACAATTTCTGGATAAAGACTGCTTACTCTTATGCAAGGAATGGATGTCTTGTCTTGACAAAATCTTTGTAGTAAGTGGACAGAAACGTCTCTGTTTCAATATCAGATTAAGTACAAAACACTGGGGAGACCACATTTTTTCTTATTGGTGGTTGGAAATGGAAGTTACATAAGCAGAAAAAATGTTGACCCTTGATGATACACCTATTTTTTGCTTTGATGCAAACAGCTAGAACACCTTTTTGATATTCTAAAACAAACAAAAAAATTGTTAATCTTCAGATTAATAAATTAGGTCATTATAATAATAAATTAGGTTTTTTTTTTCTTTTCAGTTTTTAAAGTTCAGCAACCTCTGACCAAGTATTTACAACAATACTTGAGAGTTCCTTTACAAAAAATACATTTTCTTTTCACATTAAGCATACTGGGTATCTGTGTCTCTTATGACAAGCATTTGTAAAAGAAAAAAGGCAATGCACAAATGGGTAATTAGTATAAAAGTGCCAAGACCTGTTTGGAAAGTTAACATTGTATTATACAGCCAGAGTTATAAATGAGGCAAGCTACAACAAACTTCCAGCTTAATGTGGACAATATTCCAGTAGTTGTTTCAAACAATTGTTTGAAAAAAACAAAACAAAACAAAACAAAAAAAAAGAAATAAAAGAAAGAAAAAAAAAAAAACCAATAGAAAATCCAGGAGCTGATGCTGTTATTCTATGGAGCTGATTAGTGCTGCATGTATATTGTCATCAGTGTCTCTAGCCAATGCATTCATTAAAAAGCCTTTTTAAGGCTAAGCAGGAAAAGAAAAATAAGAAACACCCTGAAATGTAGCAAGTAGCAAGAGCAACGCTTACTGCTATAATCGTGCACGTACTGTACACACGCAAACACAAGAGTGCACACACACACACACGCACACAAACACTTTCAAATCAAATCAAACTGTAGGTAGAATGAGATGCTCTTTTCTCGTCTTTTCTAAACTCACAAGTGATTAAGCACTGATATGGAATGCCTGTTTATCTGTTTTTGCTCTGGGTAAAATCTCTCTCAGATAAAAATACATTCAACAAGAAAAAAAAAATAGAAAAAATATATACTGTATACATAGTATTTTATATATACAGTATATATACGTATAGTGTACATACACATGCATGTATATATACATACGTATACCTACATGCATTTGTATATACATATATATACACAAACATACAAATACTTTTTGTTGTTTTTAGCATAATTATATTTACATAAATATTCCTATAATGCTAAAGTTTAAAGAAGCATGATCTCCTTTTTTTCTGAGCTTCAAAAAAGGTGCTTGAGTAATATACAATTAAAATTAAGCAGCTTCCTAGCATGGAAGTAGTTTCTAAATCTGCATACCAGTAAATAAGAACATCAACAGGAAAAAAAAAAACAACAACAACCTTAAAACAGTCTCTTTTTTACTCTCTTTTAAGCAAGAGCTTTGTCCAACAAAAAAATATTTTTCCTTCTCCTGTATGAACAACCAGAGATTGATATCAAATAACAAAATGAAACCACAACAGACAAACAAACAAACAAAAGCCCCTGGAACTGCGTGGTGTTCTTGACTTTTCCTTCCTTCCTTCAATACTGCTGTCAAAAGATCCAGTGCTCATTTCAGGAATTACTTAGGCCTCAGTCATTTGCTAACTCTGCCAAAGTCTGGCTAATCTAGCCAATCAGCTTTGAAGAAAACAAAAATAAAACAAAAAACAAAAAGCAGCACAAGGTGTAATTTTGTACATCCTTAATAAACCCACCCTTTATTTTCTGCTATAACCTTTTCCTTGCTATTTCATTAACTACTGCAGCTTCTCAACATATAGAAAAATATTTGCAGCTACACCACATCTGTGATGTGACAAATTCTGTTCTATGAGTATATTATTGTAGCAACAGCTGGAAAGAAAACGTCAGACCTTTTTATTTTTTTTTTTTTCACTTGGGGTTAGGATTTGCTGCAACAGATGCAATTTCAGAACAACAAGAAAAGCCACTGTCCTGCTGCTTGGTGGTATCTATTCATTTTCTTCTCCAGCCAAGCATGACCAGCTTTTCTCCTCTGAAACTTCCTTTAACCTCATTGCCTACCCCTAGCCCCTGATTCCCCCTCCCAAAAAACCTCTATAGCTATGTTACAAGCAAATACACCTTAACAAGTTTTAAAACTTTGGTTCTAAGAAAACACTTGGTCAGTTATCTCAAGGAAAAGTGGGAATGCTTTTTCTGGCACATTGCAGGAGTCAGAGCTCATCCCAGTAAGGTCTTAGAGCTGTACATGTAGTCACAAATCCAATACAATCCACTAAGCAAGTGCACGATTCTAGCTTTATTTTAATAGCAGACTTAGTCTCTTTCTCTCTCTCTCTCATTTTTAAATCCTTGGTAAGGGTGCAATTCTTCAAACTGTTTGATAGAAATTATCTGCCTGTAGGTTGTTCTGTTTCTGCATGCTGTAAAATCCGCTGTATCTTGAATCCGGGTCTGCAATTCTTAGCATCCTCTGAGAACTGTCCACCTGGACCATGGTACCTTTCTTGCAGTCCACATATACCAGTTGATTGTTTAGGCAAGATGGCTGTTAAGACAGAAAGAACACCGAATCAGTTAATTTTTTTCTGTATTCAACCCACTGCTAGCAGGTGTTTGTGGTACAAATCCATAAACACAAAAGGAAATCAAATTGGCAATGAAACAGTTTGGACTCTTGCTAAGCTTGGTAAAGGTTTTTGCCAAGCACAATGACAAACCAACAGCCTCTTGCAATCACTATTTTTCATCTTCTCAGTGAAGTTCGGGTATTCTTTTTTCCCAGTTAAACTGTTACCTACTAGTCTTCCACTGTGCAAGGGCTTTGACTTGTTGCCTCAGTGGTGCAGGAGGTTGTTTAATAGCCTCTTTATAGCTGATAATTTTTGAGAACATTTTGTTCTTGGTGACAGTATCACTAGGATAATGGGAGAGATTTCTTTTATTTTTATGTTTATTCAAGCAATTGAAGTTGATTGTCTCCTCCGTTAAATGTGAGATTCTGTTACCTTAAGGAGCAATTCTATGGAAACCAGTTGACTCACAGGTAAGAAAAGAGTTTACAACAAAACAAAGAACAAAAACACAAAAATAAGGCCACATTTTACAACATTAAAGTGTTATTTTATGTGAAAAGAAGCGGGAACCAGCAGTAGTCAAGATCTCCCATTTATTTCCTAGACTAAATTTGAGAATGTATGGCAGAAGTGCAAAATCTAGAGAATTGTGGAAAAACCTGTAACTTCTGACAGAGAAACAAGCAGTATATGTTTTCTTCAACAATGTACCCATCTTCTACTGGATCTGATGTATCATTGTCCTTTAAGTACCCCTTCCTTTAAAGCTCTTCAATAAAATGATCTTGTCCTGTATACTATTATAGCTTAGTACCAATGTATCGATTTTTAGATTAACATCAAATGTATATATTTTTTTCTGCTTTCTCAGCATATTTAAATAACTACAAGCTGCAAAACCTTTCTCCTGCAGCCATCATAGAGAAAGCAGAAAGAAAATCTGATGACATGCAGCTTAAAGGGTATTATAGAAAAGTAGTTCTATTTACTCCTTGGAAAAGTAGTTCCAATCCCCAAACTCCTAAAAACAACTAGAATTGTGGGCATATTTTTGCTCAAAACACTGCATTATTTTATTTCATTAGCATCAGGAAGATAAAAGAGATGAAAAGCTATATAGTAATGGTTTATAATATCAGCAACAACTCTGGAAAAAATGAAAGATATCCTCTAAAATAGTACACTCGAGTATTGAAAGTGCCATTTCATGCGACTGTGTTATCACTGGATAGGCTGAACAACAGTGTTGATATTTCTAGTGTAAATAAAATCTGTAATAAAAGTCTTTATTGGCTTCAAATTCATTAAACTTTTTGAAACCAATCAGTGATTTTATGTTAAAATTGTCCAATATAATGCAGTTATTAGAAAATGTGATGAACATTACTAGTACGTACAGTATCTGATCTTGGACAATACTTTGAAAGTGGATGGAAGTTTAGAAAACAAAACCTTTCTCCCAAGTGATGACTGCAGATGAGAACTGCATACAATTATGTGCACACATATGAAATTGGGAACATTTTTGGATTTTTTTTTGCTGAACTTGATTTCTATCCAGTCCCCACTCATCACTGCATCAAGCAGGACATTGCTGGCATTCATTCAATAATGAAAATAATTATTCAGGAGATTAAATAAACACCACCAGCCTCAAAGGTATAAAAAGGATTCAGGCTTAAATGAAAAAAAAAAAAACGGAGTTCATATGACGAAAATTCAATTGCATCTCACAGAATATTCTAGTCAATTTCAGTTTTCAGAAAGGTGAGAAGCTGGAAATAGGCATGAATATGGCACCTTTGTTGGAGCTTTGTAGCAGGACACTGGAATCCACTGCTTTTTCTGGTTGATGAGCAGAAAGACGATGATTACTAACAGCGCTATCGTGATTGGAATTGTCACCAAGGCAACAGAGCTAACTGATGCATCTTCACTGGGGTGCGGCCCACTTCCACTTCTGTATTCTCCCTGGAGATGATTCATGTCTGCAAGACAAATGTGGGCATTTGACATTAGTAATGATAAATGGGCCCCTATCCATAAGTAACATAAAAGCCTCAGTCACAAACTTTGTCATTTTCATGAATTTGGACTTCTTCTCCTGAAATGTCCCTTTTTTAATATAAATTAGAATAACTGAAAGCTAGCAGTTTGTATAGTGACTATATTAGTCAGAAAAAGGCCATAAAAAAGAGGAAATTGGATGGAATCTAAAGGAGCAATAAGCAACTGTGACAGCTCAGTTGTATTCACTTCGTCTTATATGATTACAACCAAATTACCACTCAGAAAAATAATGCTGCATTTCTGTGCAGCAGAAAACCTGGTAGTCTTACAATAAAAAGGTTTTTTGTTGTTGTTGTTGTTGTTTTTTTATAATAATTTTTAATTTTTTTAAGCTGATAGAGCAGTTCAGTCCTGTCTGTTCTTGCCTGTTGAGAAATTATTACAATACTTGCATCACTCAGCCTGTGAAAACAGCTCACTGGCAGTCTAACAGACTCAGTTTTTCACGTAATTTCAAAGCACGATCATTTTCAATGGCAGTATTCCTACACAGTTTTCAGTGCACATTTAGAGTTTCTCAGCCAGGATAGACACAAGCCAACTCCCAACACCTCTGAAACGTAAAAATGTTGAAATTATAAACAGTGTAACTCTATAGTTTTGTAAAATAGTTATATTTCGGATATCCTTTCTCCTAGCCACCAAGTAGTAGCATGCAATATGCATGCATGATATGATACTTGGATACAGAAAAAAAAAATATACAAATTTTAATAGTCCTTCAATTAGAAGAAGTTAGCAAAGAGTGTGACATACAGTGTTTTCCACTACCCTGCTGGGCAGTGTAGTTTTAAAACTAAAGATGGATTTACACCATTAGGCAATTTTAACGGTCTTGTGTCATTACACCTGAAGTGTTCTGTTCCACAGCCATTTCTCTATGATATATTCAGTGTGGGACTCAAGAATATAGGGTGAGATTCTTTTAAGTGGCGCGCAGAATAGAATAAGGGGCAATGGACAAAGACTATAACAGGAAATTCCATTCAAACATGAGGAAGAACTTCACTGTTAGGGTGATGGAGTGCTGGAACAGGCTGCCCGGAGAGGTTGTGGAGTCTTCTTTTCTGGAGATAGTTAAGACTCATCTGGATACTTTCCTGTGCAACCTACTGTAGGGGACCTGCTTTAGTAGGGGGGTGGACCTGACAATCTCCCTTCCAACCTCTGCAATTCTATGAAGGCATCGTACGTTCTTCTGTTTTTATCTGTACAAGAATGTCAAATGGACCAAATCAAAGTTCATTGATGCCTGTGGCATAATAGCATCCTGCTTTCTAGCTTGTGTATGAAAAAGACACTGCAGAAGCACTCCTCATTGACCAGTTTATCATATTTATAACTGTACAGAACTCTGTCATACCAACAAAGATGTGTCTTCCAAGCTGAAGATGTAATGATAATGAGATCAAATTGCTCAAGTATACTTTAACAGACTGAGTCCCCTTTGCTCAAAACAGTATAATAACAGAATAATATTCTCAGATAACTACCTTTTTCAAAGCATCACACACATGCTACCAGAATTGAAAAAAAACAAGGACATTAAAACATGGGGAACAGTCACAGATCTAACTAGCCCCATTTATATCAGATTTTACCTCTGTGAATGTGGATGATGTCATTTTCACTTGGTGTTGACCAGTTTGGCACTTCTAGTTCAACATCTCCTCGATGATTTGTCTTCTCAATAGGGATGTTAGTAGGTTCAGGTACATACATCTCTGAAAAATGAGATGAATGTCTTTCAAAATTACAAGCGTCTTAATTTTCTGGTGCTGCTCTTAATTCAGCAGATACATCTGGCTATCTGCAATGCTTTCTACTACAAATTTTTATTATTTATTTTGGAATTTTCTCTATTACAGCTATGGGATATGGTTTTAATTTGACATAAAATCTTCAATTTGTGTTAAAAAATTTCCACTGTGTACAAGATTCATGCATGTTGTCATAATCATTATACTAATGTAAAAGGAATGATGTAGTCCTATAAACAACTTTTTGCTTTTTAAAAAACCATTTCAGAATAGATGGCTAAGGCTTGGTTTGTGATGCTAAATATGAAAAATGCCAAGACAGGGCTACATCCTTCTGGCTGGTACATAGCTGACAATTTTTTTTTCCTCTCCTGTAGTTCCCAAAGTAGGAGAATTGAAAGAGATGCTACTGCTGAATTGTCCTGTCAGAAGTAGTTATTAGCTGACTCAGTAAGAAGGAAAAGACCTGCAAAAATATGTCAGGAGTAGCATTAAAAAGCAGTTGCAGTTCTTATGTCCCTTGTGTCCACAGCTAAGACAATTTCATATTACATACATATCAAATTAAAATACATTAGTAATGAAGTATTTGAAAAGTATTGACCTAGAAGGGACAGAAATATTAATTACTGGGCAAATACGCAGAAGTGCAGAACTATTCATTTTCCTACTTCATTAGTTTATTTTCATAACTTTGTATACCAACAGACAGAAGAAGCAAAAAAAAAAAACAAACAAAAAAACCCAGAACAACAATTTTTGAATCTGCAGTTCTTAGAGTAAGTAAAATTCAAACTATATGTTTGCACAGTGTGCCTATCTGGTATTCATTTTCCTGAAGCCTAAATGTCTCCATGACATCATTCAGTATGGACTGACATTCAAAAAACAATTAAAAAAACCTGACTGTCAGTCCTGGAAAAGAGCATTGCAATAACCTAAGTTGTTAAATCACATTACCTGGGCACATGGGACAGCAGCTTCCCTCCACGTTGATGGGTTCAGCACAAGGCAGGGGTGGGCAGCTAACAGTGGAGCAGAGAGTCTGACCCTGCAGGCAGTAACAGTGCGTGCAGCTGTCGATGTCCCAGCGCTCCTCATCTGCGTATGTTTTTCCACTGAAGTGGCAGACCACTTTCTTTGGTACTGTATCTTCTGTTGAACAAAAACAGAGCAGTGTTGGGATGGCCAGTTGCACACAGATCTGATCTTTTCCCAAAATATAACAGTGAAAGAATAACTAAGAAAAAATCCCAGCTATAATTAAAAGACCCTCTCCACATCTGTCAAAGATATTTCAGAAATATAATTTCTGCTTCCTTATGAAGTACGTCACCAACCCAAACTAATGCTTCTCATGCAAGAGGCTAGAAGATGAATGATTGGGTCATGAAGCAGTGATATCAAAAGTACTGTGAAAATGATAAAACAAGAGAAACTTTTTTTTTTTTTTTTGACTGTTTGAGACTCCTAACTCATCCTCCTCCTCTTCTCCTAGTAAATCCTATTTAAATCCTATTTAAGAAGAAAGCCAATCTACAGTTCTAATTACCAAGATTCAAGACAGACAAACTCAGTCTGGAATACTTCAAGACAAGACTAGGAAGGATGCCAAGAAGAAGGAAGCAACTCTTGAGCGACGTAACTGGAACAGTTTTGACTATTTATTATGGCAAAACAGATAATAAGGGGATATGCTTATTCTTTGTAACCACATCAGTGGGATCTCCCATGAAAAGGGTAGCAAGTATGTTTTTTCATGGTCAGTATTATATAAGTTGGAAATTGGCACAATTGTAACCCTCAAAAAAGTGAGGTTAGGTTCCACAACACTTTTTCCAAAGATTGAAAGCTAGAAAACCAACATTTTTTTCACACAGATTTTGACACATTATGCAATAGAGACCTAAATGTGATAAATAAAGTAGGTCTTGGGAAAATACTCAAAACCAGCATTCATTCTCTTTTTAAGCATTTAATACATCTTTATTTTAATGCTGATTCCTACGCAAGTCTTTCAGACTGCCTGTATTATACCTTCGATTTCACTGAGATGAGGATCATGAATTGCTTAACTTAAAATGTTTATTTGCTGCTATAGCATTTTACAGATTATCAAACAAACAAAAAACAGTACACAGCAGAACCTCCAAAAGCCACACACAACCTCATTTTCATCATAGCTTCTCAGTACTCTTTTCTTCTAGAGGCAGAAGTTATTATGAAGAAACATGGTGATGCTGGATTTGCAGATTAAGCAGATGCATGAGACAGCAGAACCAAATTGCAAAGAAACCCACTAAGCTGTTAGAGAAATACTGGTTTAATATCCATACAGATTACATATATAAATATGTCAGCTAGAATTACCTCCCATATATAAATACAAATCCTTAAGTATTTTGGCCATCATTATAGATTTTATTTAGAGACAACATAAATAGATCAATATTATCTACAATAAAAAGGTTTGCAGTCAGCAGACCAGTGTCATGTATCTGGACACAGTAAATTCAAATGCAAAAGAAGACTACTGAGTACTACTGAGAAAATACTAATGAAAGCATCTGAAAAGCTTAAAAGTTCCAGAGGTCCTTGAATTGGGCATCCATGTGTCCATGGATGCAATTTCAAATAGAAGATTTCTATATGAATATGGGATATAGGAAAGTAAGAGTGGGAGGAAAAAGTGGTCAAAAGCTGCAAAAAACATACAATTTCCATTTAAAAATGATTATTTTTGCGTTAAAAGTGTTGAAAAGAGGCAATGAAGACCTGTTTAGGTTAGGATGGCAAGGGACAGAGCAAGAAGCACAGCTGGAGTAGTTCTCTATTTCTTATTCTTAATCCAGAACTAAAGCTGAGCACTCCCTGTTCACCCTGGGCTGACCTACTCCCATAAATGTTACCTTGCCCCACTCAGGACAGCTTCTTCAAGTCTGCAGCCCTGTTGGCTGGATGGCTGGAGAAGTCCTTTAACTTGCTTAGGTTTCATGAGTTTATGTAGAACACAACAAAATTTAATACATATAGTGTTTTTTTTTTTAAGAAAAGTGAACAAAGACAAACTCAGAGTAGCAGTCTTGCACCTTTGAATCTTTAAAGGAAGATCCTGTGCATATCTCCTGCTTGATGTCCATATCTATAAGACTATAAACCCAGCATAAAGATGAAGGCTACCACACCAACAAGCACTCAAGAGTGGAAACAAAGGAGAAGGACAGTGAGAAACCCACATGGAAAAACGCAGTTCAAAAGACAGTGTGCAGCTCTACTTGTCTTTTCTCATATTTCCTCTAACTTCACCAGGAAATCAAACACATCTGGTAAACATATAAAGTCAATGCTGTTTTGTGCATAAGAGTAATCTTCTCACTCATCAAATGGACATCTCTTTATCCTCTCTAATGTAGATGGTTATTTTTCCTAATTAATATCTCTTTGCACAAGAAAGAAAAATATTGAACACAAGGTGAATTTGAGAATTCAGAAAACAAAAAAGCATCCAAGGCCTGCAAGATTTTGAATTTAAATCTGTGCTGACTTGTTAGACATGAACAAGATCTGGATCCAGAAAGAAGTAGAATAAAAGACAGTGCTAAAATCCAGCATCATTTTTGAAATTTCAAACAATGAAGAAGTCTTGTTATAACTACTTGTTACTACTAAACACTTCATCAGCTATTACATAAAAATAGGAAGGAAGAACCTCTACCAAGATGTTCTTCACAGTTCTCAAGAAATAAGCAGAAAATTGAAAAACACAAAGGTTTTATTCTCCATTCTTTGAAATTTCACATGGTTCTCTTTATCATCTGCAGTTGTAATCATTTATCTGCGGTACTGCATATCTTGATACAACATATATGTTATCAGTCAGATCTTCCACTAAATCCTCAAGTCTGTATGAAAATTATATCGTCATATTCCTGCACTTGTACCTTGAAACTAGAGATAATGATCCTCAAAGCTCCCTGAACTGTGTGACTTCAGTTCAACAGAAGGCACAAATGGCTTTTCCCCAAAACAGGAAAACATATTTCAATTTGGAAATAAAACTTTCTCATTCCCAAGGAAGAGGTAGCAAGTATGGACTATTTTTATTTGCTCACCAATGCAGTAAGGACAACACTGTCCCTTTCTCAAAACAGGTCTCTCACAGGATACTGGTGGGCAAGACTCAGAATAACATCTAATTACACCATCCATGCAGATGCAGCTGGTGCAGACGTTAGGCTTCCAGGATTCAGCTGTCAGAAAAATATCTCCTTCATCATTTTTGCAGTAACTAGGCATGCTCACATTGCTTGACAAAGAAGGCTGAAGAGGCTCGTCTGTAAATATAAAAAATTAAGTTAGTTAACTTACAGTAGCTAACTTCTTTGATATTTCTTCTACATAGGGCTCATTCTTGTCATGCTTGCCAGTTCAGTACCTGCAGTTCATAAATCTCATTATATGCTCTAGAATAAAGTTGATGTAAACCTTTACTGAGTTTACTCAAGAAAAACCAACCAACCAACAAACAAAAAGATAGTGAAATCGTGAAATGATCATTGTTAGAAGCAGCCTCTCAGAAAGGGACTCTGAATGTTCTAAATGGAGTGGCATACAGGAATTCATCTTAAATCAGATATATTGAATTTTAAGCCTAAAAGCTGAATCCTAGAATCAGTTCCAGGCCTTCTGTGATGAAAAGTCAAAAGCTATTATGCTGCTATCATCTTCGCCAGTCTTATAGGAGATAATTATAAGCTGTGGAGAAGCAGATGGAGCTTGATCAGGCTTCATCTTGATGCTGATGTGTCAGCTTTGATTCTCAGGCACTCACACAGGGGAGATATTTCTGCAATGAAGCTGTATCTTAACAGACATAGATCCCGAAGTATGAGTGCAGGTACAGAGAACACATAAAAAAGAAAATAAAAAGATTCATAAGGGGACTCAGATCAGGTTCTCAATCTAACTATGCAAAATAGGAGACTAAGCTTCTCACATAGCCAGTGAAGAAGGATGAATTTCTCCAAACATTTATTTATGTGTATTTTGAAGATAAACAAAAAAAATGTTCATGGTTAATAATTGGAAAAATGGTTGTTGGGAGAACAGGCTAACATTTTAGCTTAAAAAAACCTTGCCAGGAAAAATAACAACTCCCAAACCAACAAACACTGCGTAACAAATGGCAAAACCTAGTTTGTTTAAGTAAAGCAAATCCTGTTTCCTTCTTGACACTGTGAGGCAGTCTACTGCTGGGCTGTAACGGCCTGATATTAGCAAGCTGCCTTCAAGTCACTCTCAAATCATATCAAGTGAGGATAAAAACAGCAAATTTTCTTTTGTGACCAAGTCCCAAATATCCAACCCTTACAGTATTAACTTTCCCTCAGAGAAGGTGTCCAAACTTCCACCAGCAGATGAAATAACTATTGCACACAGTCAAATTTTGCAATTGAAATGGGAGGACTGCAGGCTTAAACTCCAAAATGCTAAAGGAAAAAGAGAAAGCAACAACCAATTGTGCACACACTGAAACAACTAGTATTCATAACATAAATTCTAAAATCAAGAAAAGACTGATAAAAACTAGCTGTCAATATATACCTGGGCACTGAGGACAGCAGGAGTCCTGTGTGCGAGTGGGGTTTTGACAAAGAAGAGGAGGACAGACTTCAGTCTCACACAGGACTCGTCCACTGTGGCATGTACACTGTGTGCAAGAATCAATGTTCCATGTTTCTCCTTCTACAAAGTATTCCCCACCAGGAGCATGACAGATTGATGGACTAGTGAGCTCTGGCTTCTGCACAATTATTTCATCTGGAAAAAACAGAATTAGAAGATAAGAAAAATCAACTGTGATTCCAATGATTAAAACATATACTCAACCTTTTATTTCTTGCTGCTATTATAAAAAATATTAGGATTAACAAAACCAGCTATAAATCCACTCTTAAAGAAACTCTTTTTAAACTTTGTGTCACTCTCTTGTATCTCACGGAAAATGTAAAAAAGGTGAAAATGGAACACTTTGGGAACCAATTTGAATAAATGCTGGTGTGAGAATCTTTCTTGTTTTTTGGCTCAAAGCTTGCTTCCTGAGGTTTTTCTTGTGATAGGACTGAATGATTTGTTGAGGAGGCAAGTGATGGATGCTAACCGTGTGACAATCGATATCGCTTTGGGAACATTTGAAAGCCCCTTCTTCCAGAGCTGTTTGCTCTGTAGAAGAGTGGAAGAGAGTGCTCAGGAGTGTTCACTGGTGGAAGATCTGGCCTGTGACTAAAGTGCTCCAGCTTGGTATGGGAGGCTGGGGAATGATGCCATTGTATCCTGTGAAGGCAAGATACAAGTTGGTGCCTCCCTGCTTCCTCTTATCTGCTGGCAAGGCCAGGAAGATAAGAACAAAGGAATTTCCTGCTGAGGTCCCAGAGCCAGAAGCTGCCACTCCAAGGAGAGCTGACTCAACCACCTTGGGTTTGAGCTGTCACTCAAAGGAGAGCTGGCTCGACCACTTTGAAAGCATTGAAAAGGGGCCATCATCGCCATGGTCGTCGTTGTCGTCGTCAATAGAACAACTCTGCCCGATGACCCACAACTACTGAAGATCAAAGACGGAACTATGAACTTCGCTGGATCCATGGTGGTGACTATCTCCCTCTTGCTTCCTATAAAGACTTCTTGCTTCTTCTTTTCTATCTTTTCTTTACCCTCCTTCCTTTCCCCATTACCCTAATTCATGATAGTGTCCGTCCTCCCCTTCCCCATTTCCCTGACTAAGATTTGTAATAAACTGGTCAGACTAACATTTGAACCGTTGCTTCTTAATCTCACGCCAGGTATATAGATAATAAAAGAACCTCCTCTCCCTCCTATAAATTGGAGCGAGACAGCTGGTTAATATACATCAGAGATAACCAAGTATTCTTGGAATTTTGGAAAGAAAGCAAACCAATCTACAACATAGAAATTCCAAGAGACAACTGTCATTTTCTGAAAATATTAAAATAAATGCAATTCCTGAAAGGATGGATAAGCATGTTCACAGTCTGGGATTTGAGAAGATTCAACTGCCTATGATAAAATTCTGATGTGACTTGTGCCTCTAACATTCAATGCCAAACTAAAATCAAAATCTGATAATCTCCATCTGTAGCTCCTAAAAACTTAAAAGCACTTAGCAATGGAAATATGTCACTGAAAGATTGTTTCATAAAGAAAATTTAGAAGTTAAAAAAATAATCTGCATTAATGACTGAAGTAAGAACAGTACCCAAGATGATTCCAGTGAGTACACTTTAATTTTCAGTGACTATCTCACCAAATTAATCTTAGCCCTTTTTCACACAATTAGTTACATTAATCCTACAGCCCTAGCCAAAGACTCAACCAGCCTGGATTAGAAATCCAGGCAGTTAGAGAATGGATCTGAACTCCTACAAGTCTTCCAATCACGAGGACATTCAAATAATGGGGGAGTACCCTTCACCAATGGGTGTTTTAAAAATACAAAAGAGACCTGCCTTGCATTTAGACAGTGTTTAAGCAATTACTATCAGTGAAATTGTGCCATGGACTACACTTGCACAGCCTGGTTAAAAAAGTGCCCACTGCACATAATGGATGAATTTCAAAACAACAACTTTGTGATATTTTCTAATAAATTTACATAGATGACAGGTTGGCATGCTGGTTGCTGTGGACCTGGCATGAGCCAGCAAGCTTGCTCCATGCACTGCATATAGGAATCAAGCTGCCCCACGTAGCATGCTTTATTCAGTTCCACGAGCCATGAGTTTAACCTGTTGCAATGTGAAGCTGCAGGGTTGTCAGTGCATATTGCTCTTTGGCCTCAATTCAACCCAACTGATGTTGGATATTAAGAACGAGCTCCCTCAGAATTCCTGTGCTGTGAAGAGAAGGGATTAAAAAGTGACCCAGGTAATGATTCAGTATCCCTAAACCATTTTCTGTAGGTCCCTCTCTCTTACTTTTGTCATCTGGATAGCCCAAGGCTAACACAGTGCATCTGCTTCTCACCACATTCTTAATAATGCTGATTTGTCTGATGAATTAAGTCTGTGCCCTTTGCTCTGTGGCATCCTCATAGAAGATGCCCAGTTCCATCACTTGCTTTCTCTTCTGCAGAATGACAGGTAGAGCTCAAGAAAGTAGACTCAGGCTGATCTTTTCCTGTTCAGAAAGTACTTTAATATTTTTTCCTTAAGGGAATTAACTAATCTATCAGTGATTAGCTTATGTTACCTTTTTCCCATTGCATACATTTCTAAACAGCAAATAGGATTCAGTAGCATTTTACCACACTTGAAGTGACAGCTAGTCTGCTGCCCTGTCACTGTCTGATTTATTTCAGCTGGAACAATCTATTGCATTTTATGCAAAAAACATCCACAGTCAGGCAAGCTTTGCATTAAGTTCTTTGCAAAGTCACAGCTTATATACTGCTCATAATCATAAATGCCTAACCAGAGAATACTGCTGTATGTACGGCACTGCTTACAGCTCCCTTACCAGTATTGGTATTGATATATTATTGCAATTGAGTTGCTGCAAATGTGCAATTACTAGATTCCTGATGGAGTAACTAGCAAGGCAAGCACGTAATCTTTCTGAGAAGCATGGTTCTGCAAAACACTAGAAGTTAATGGCTTTCTAAATCTTGCAGGAAACCTGGAGCTTTCCTTAAGAACTGGTACAATCCACTTGAATCTCATAATATATAGAAACATGGTTTTGATGAGTGTTTTAGCAAAGTATTTCTTGTTCTGTTGAAAACCAAATGTGAAATTGAGCATAAACAACTTTTTCAGTCTGAAAAGAGATTTCTAAGAGCTGCCACTTCCCTAAAGGAAGTAGGCTAAAAGTGTGATTTAAAACCACATCAGGACTGCTAATTATTTATGTTAGATACGTTTGACTGTCATGCTCATAACCTCACAAACGCAACTGCATTCCTATCTGTAGAAAGCCATGATATTCATTTAACAGCATCAGTGTGGAATCAACACACTGCAAACTAAAATCAGAAGTGCATAGCAAACAAACAGAAAACCCTGGAGAAAGAGAACCCCTCAGAAGGAAATTTGGCTATATTACTCACAGGTAACAAACTGAAAGAAACTAATCTCTGGTTGCCCTAGCACTGTATGCATTTGCACCAAGTATGGCTTTGCTTGCACAGAAGCTAGATGACAAGTACCCTGTAAAGACCAAAGAATGTTAGGCAGAGAAATCTAGGTAGATATCGTATCTCTAGGACCATATCTGGACTCTACCGGGATAACACTGCAATCTGGTGTGGCAAAAATCTTACATACAAACTGATAAAACCAGCCAGATGCTTAATAAAGGGAGAGAAGGAAGCAAGTAAAGGATGGATTCTCAAGTGTGCATAAATAGTGGGAGTAACTTTCTTCATGTTTCCAAGTCAGCTAACAATTTCATTAATGGTTATCATTAATAAGATGCTAAAGGGAAATTGCTCAGCCTCAGTAAGCACTGCTAAATTAGTATTAGGAATAGCTCTGGCTCTGCAAAAAAAAACCTGTGCCAAAAGCAGCACCATGGCACAGGAACCACAGACACTGTGTCCAGTCTCAATAGTGGGAGCAAGTGATATATGCTGAGAGAGGGTGAAAGGCAGATCAACATTTTGCAATCCCATATCCTCTTGAGGACTATGTTTTTCTAATTACAACTGGGTGCAAAATGGATTGGAGATATTCGCTGAAGCAGTCTGAAGAGATCTACTGTCTAGGGCTGCTCAGCCTGGAGGAGAAGGCTCCAGGAGAGACCTGAGAGATGCCTTTCAGTATCTGAAGGGGGGTACAAGAGAGAAAGAGACAGACTGTTTATAGCAGGACAAGGGGAAATGGTTTCAAACTAAAAAAGTGGTGATTTAGATTGCATATGAGGAAGACATTTTTTTACAGTAGGGGTGGTGAGGCACTGACACAGGTTGTCCAGAGAGGTGGTGGATGCCCCACACATGCAGACTTTCAAGGTCAGGCTGGACAGGGCTCTAAACACCTAATTTAGCTGTAGGTGTCCCTGTTCATTGCAGGGGAGTTGAGTTAGATGGCCTATAAGGGTCCCTTCCAATTAAAAAGATAATATGATTCTATGATCTTATGACGTCCTAGAAAGGATACACTCTTTTCAGTCGCTTTTAGAAAGAGGATTTGGCTACATATTTTGTTCCTAAGATCTTCTGTTCTTTTCAAGGGATTTGAAAACATTCATAATTGCTTGAATCATGCAAGTGCTTTCTTACTATTTCATTATTCTTATTATCACCATGCACCTTGTTCCTACTTGTAACATGACTTATGATCAAGTCATAGACAATATAATGCTATTACAAATTAAACTATTCAGCATATAAAATACTGCAGGAATCTATCTGAAGGTGGAGGGAATTACTCATCATCTGTCCATATTCTAAAGTTGTAAAGTTCTTTCATAAATGTTTTCCATTTTATCACTTCTTATTACAATTATATTGGAATGCAGCATTTATTGTACTGGTCTTCTCCCTTAGAGAATTAGAATTATTTTCTACCACTGGTGGTAGTGGAACATTCCTTCGGAACAGAATCATGATGTTCAACTGCCAAAGACATCTCTTTAAAAGCCTACTCCTCTGAGGAGCTGACAGAGAGGTGAATTTTAATAAAATTACACTTTAAAATAAAAAAGATAATGCTTATAACAGCTTATTATATTTGCGATTATTGCTAATATAAACTGGAAACTAAACTGTTTAAGGATTTCAGTCTATCAAAAATTAACGTATTAGGACCTACAACATGCACGTTTCATATACTCAAGTAACCACTTTTCAGATGTTAGATCTCAATGAAAACCAGTCATGATGTTCTATTTGGACATAGAAAGCTTCATTTATATTTATTACAGAATGAGTTTTCATGCATTAGGAAAGACCACACATATGTGAAAACAAGCTCAACTACAAAGAACATACAAAACAGCATGTTACCTGGACATGATGGGCAACACTGCCCTGGATGTATGGTGGGGTTGCCACAATTAGGAACAGGACAGGTGATCAAGGCACACATTTCCCGTCCGTTGTGACAGTAACACTCCCTGCATCCATCGTGCCAACTCTCTTCGTTTTCATGTCGGCGCCCATCCACTGACAGGCAAGAGCCTGTTTTAACTGGAGGCATAAGAGAAGCAGTTGCCTCTGCAAGAAGTCAAAAGAAAATGCAATTTGCTAATAAGCATGTGTTGCTTAGAAAAACATAAATACTGTATGCCTGGCTTGCATTTATTTTTAAAGTATGTAAGAGATCAAGTTATTAATAAATGTATCATTTATATTTAGAAATAAACTTGAGACATATGAAGTAATTATTGGTATACTGGAGGCCATAGTAAGACATAGTAGAATTTATTTCCTTGAAAAATACAATCATTTCTGTTGTGCTTACACTGTCTTTAATCATGCAGTAATGCAGTACTGGCTAAACAATGTAAGGAAATGGTAGAAAACATGAGGCATATTTAAAATTAAACAGAACAGTTTTAGATATTATCTGTAACATGAGTACCAAATATCTGGTAGAATATAAAGGCATTTACAAGAGCTAAGGATGGCTCCATATATACCATTAATTAAAAAAATTCCAAGCACGTTCTAATAGGGCCATACCAGATACTGGAAATATTTCATAAACCACTACCTACAATAAATTACTTGTGTTAGTTATTATAAATGATGCTTGGAAGATGGCTGCTCTGACATTTTTATCCCTCATTCCTGGGTTTTATTGAGATGAAAATACAATTGTTTGGACTGCTGTGTTACTTGCTCTCAGCCAGAACAGGGAGGCTTTTGGCCTAGGGAGGATAAAGACTCATTTGGATCTTAAGGGGTATTTAAGTGCAGAAGGACTCAGCCTCAATAAATTCTCTGTTAATCAGTAGTGAATTTAGATCCTAACAATCCCTCACCAACATCATCATGATGGAGGATTTTGGGTCAGTTTGCCAGTGAACTGACTTGCTTTCAGTGATACATCAACACTTACATATGTAAAGCTGCTGTATTAATATGCTTGTCAATTATTCATTTAAAAAAATAGTGCAGAATGAGAAGAATTGTTAAAATGTGTTTCTAGTTAATTAAAAAAAAATATCACAAACCCATCACAAAACTAACAGCACTCCAGCTGTGGTGGATCTACCAGTGGTGGCCTAGGAATGACAAGCAGATGCTATGAAGTGGGTTTGCTGCACATCATTTGAATAAGAACTCAGTACACAGATATTGCACTACCGTGCTGTTTTGTGACACATAGAAAAAAAAAAGGGAAATGGGTACAATACTTCTAAAAGCAATGCACTGAAGAGAAACAATATGGAAAGGTTGCACACAGTTATTACACATTGAAATCGTAATACCAGATGATATATAGATTCCTTTTTAAATTCTGTCCTACATTAAAATCATTACTGATAAATCGTTATTGATAAATGTTTTAAAATATCTGATGTATTCAGGCATTTTTTTTTTACTAAGACATTCTTATGTCTACTCCTAAATTTGGAAAAGCAAAGCAAGCATGTAAGCAGATATTCAAGATTAACACAAGAGTTTGAAATTGTTTTCATTTTTCAGTTTTTAGACAAATGTTGCACAAAAGGAAGTACTTAGAGCAGAAATCAGGTTCCCAAATACAAAATGAGAATAACTCAATATCCAGAGGTATGGCTGAAAATAAACTGAGAATTACATAGCTTACAAGGAAAATACAAGTCAGGAATGTTACACCACTGCAGAAAAGGCAAGTTCAGCCTAAGGTACGGTATGGAAGCACTGGACATTCAAATGCAGCTCTACAATCTGTACCAGTGGGCATTTTTTTTGCTGCTGCAGAAGTGCAGTATCCAGTTCCAGAACTGTGAATAGGGATCACAAGACCTGGGTTTTGTTCACTTTGAAAATAATACATTTAGGAGTCTCTAATTGCAAACCCTTAAATATTGCCAGAGTTCTAAAGGGAAAGGTGAGAAATTGTTCCCTGAGTCTGCTGAGCTTAAGAAAATAAGTAGATGGTTAAATTCCTAGAAAGGATGATGAAAATACAAGAAAACTCTTAAAGTGTCTCATATTGGTAACCACATGAAAACATAAGTTAGAGAGTAGAATTTTTTTGTCTTTTTCTTTTTCTTTTTCTTTTTTTTTGAGATTGGAGGTTCTTAAGAAGTGAAATCATAGACAAAAATCTGTTGAGGATTATCCAGATACACTTGGCATTATGTGAAGGTAGAGAAATGGACTCGTCTTTTTTTGGAGGATTATCTGATCTCTGTATTTCTACGGTTCTACTTGTATTTACTCCAGCATAAGTTAATTCCAGAAGAGGCAGATTAGAAAGTAAAGCTAATTCACAAGCAAGTTACTTATCAACTCTCTCACTCTACTTAGGAATTTTGGATCAAAGTTTTAACGACTCCTGGCTTCCCTAGAACATACTGATGGTTGCCCTAGCTATTCCTGGATGAGTTGCTAATGATCACATAATTTAAGGGATAGTTCATGATGATCCAGTGTTTAATCTCACGATATTTTATTTTTACTAATAAAACAGAATACATTCTAGGGGGCAGTGTGACAACTCTTTTTTTTTTTTTAGACACTGGAGTGTGAGATCAATATTTGAAAACTCCAGCAGTGAAAAACAACCGAGGTAATAATGAATCTGAAGTATGGACAAATCTGTGAAGTATCTCAGCAAATACCCACAGGCTCTGAAATCTCATGGAAGTATGTAATATTGTGAAAATTTTATATTTAAGAATTTCTGACATTAGCCTATTAGAATTTTATATAGATTTATGGTACAGCATTTCAATTCTTACAGGTTCCATGTAACATCCCTTTGATCTGGCTTCCAAATGCTTTGAAAACATGTCGCAGTGATAAATGGCAACACCTACCTCTGCATTTGCAGATAACACAACCGTGGCTGTTCTGCTGGAAGCCCATTGGGCAGATTTTACCACAAGGCATTTCCGGGCATTTCTTACATCGACAGATTTCGCAGCCATGCTTGTTCTTCCTAGATTACCAAAATAATTTGTTAAAGGTCAGCAGGATACTTTAAATGTCTAAATGCCATGGCTGAAGCAAAAGCAACCTCTAAATTGACTGATCAAATAAAGAAAATTGTCTCTAACATTCAGTTATTTTCAGTATGCATGTTGATGTTCTCTTCTCATGTGAATGGCAACAGGTATTTGGAAGTTTCAAGCCATAGCAGATAATACAGATCTAAATGCTTTTTACTCACAAATGTACTACGTTACTAAAAGACTAAATAATTATAGTGCTGAAGTGAGATTTGCAATAAAATGATCTTAAAATTTTTCTTACTACAATTTTAATCCTTCATGCTACAAGTTGTTTCATTTATGATTATCATTAACATTATTCAATTCATTAACATCAGTGCCATTACTAATATTTTGTAGACAATGACAAGATTAAGGTGCTTATTTCCTTTTTTTAAAAAATAAAAAACATGTAACAACATCAAACATTTAAAAAAACCCAACCAAACCGTTTATATAGTTGAACTACACCCTTCATCTAAAGGTAGAATTTAAATAGATGATTTTCAAATTAGCTTTAGAATGTTTCAAATTCAGTTTATGTGTACAAAAATTCAACTGAAAGACCATTCCAAAGATAGGGCTCCTAACATGGCTTCACATCAGTTTGCTTTTAAGGTACCTTTATCTTACTCCATACTACCATACCATGCTTATTATTATTTGCTATAATTTCTAAAATCCCTTTGTTTGATGATTCACACAAATTTACTAATATAAATGTTTTATGCATACTTTAGTTAGAAAAAAGAGAAAAAGGTGTGCGTTTCAACTTACTGAAGTATAGAAAGAACACTGAAATTTTTAGTTTTCTTCTGTAGGTCAATATTCTAAGTCAGTCAGGATAAAAATGACTACTCTCAACTGCTAAAAGGTATAATTCTGTGAGAGATTTAATGTTACTGTTTTATAAGACCTTCTATTTGAAGATGAACCAGGTAGTTTGGTGCCAGAGCACAGAGCAGTTCTGAAGGGCATAATGCTTGTTCATGGTCTCAAATGAAGCCTGCAGTTGCAAATGTCTTCTCACTAGGCAAACGATCACCGAATATCCATGGCAACCACACTAACATCAGTATCTGCCTCCTTTCAACATCTTCTTTTATTTATTGTATTTTTTATGCTTTAGATTGTCAATGCTTGAACTTTTGAGTCACCCCACTAAAACATTGTTTTTCAATTTGAGCTTTTTTCTGGATTCATGCCAATGACCACTGCAGCTCACCAGATATATGTTCAGTCAAAGGAATTGAAGGAGTCAGTCATTATTAGCCCCATCACTCTTATGACCACTATTTCCTGTAATAAGGTTCTAAAACTTACAAAGGGGTAAGCCTGATTCTGTATCTCAAATAACAAAGGATATATGGGTATACATATATCCATTTACACGAGTTCAGTGCTAACATCCAAATAGATCTGAAGAATACTTTCATCTTACATTAAGTAATATTATTTCTTCTTTCTCATACTTTCCCCAATCTTCTTGAAGTGAACACATGTATATATTCCCAAATTTTGCATATTTTCAATACATATGGGCATACCAAAGAGGCATAAACATAAGTATAAAATAAGAATACTTACAAGTATCCAAAGGGACAGTACTTGTCACAAACAACAGGTTTGCATTTCTTGGGCCGTGGACGGCATTGACAGATCTCACAGTTGTGAGCATCAGTCTGGAACCCAAAGGAACAGTCCAGGGAGCAGCCTGATATGAGGCCCATACACAGCTCTTCTCCTGTGAAGAATACACGTAGATGATTGCAAAGCAAAAGTAGTTTATACTAGACAAATGGATCCAATGGGATGTCTTCAGTTCCAGTTAAGAAGTAGATACAATACCCTATACTAATTTGATTTTGTGAAGTTATGCACATCCAACCAACATCCATGACTGTCAGACTTAATAAAGCATTTAAAATACCATAAAGTTGTGACACACCATATTCATTTAATAGGTTTCTCTTCAGTATAGAGCAACTTTTATTTCTAGTCTACATATTTCAAACAGAATTGAAAGGCAGGAATGTAAAAGCCTTTATTCCTCACTTAGAGTGCTTGCTGTCACCTGGTTGCTGATTAAAATGTGCTTCTCAAAAATATAACTGTAATACTGGAAGAGGTGATTAAAACTTTGAGATGTTAGACTAAAAGACCTTCCTTCTGAAGTCTGTTATTATGTTTTATTAATCTTTTGTGGCAAGGAAGGATGATGTTGGATTGTTGGTATATAAAAGAAATTAATTAGAATTAAATTAATTAAAAGAAATTGGTGGCATTATACATGAAATTAAACTCTGTTTTGAGCTCTGATGTGGTGTAAATTATGACATTTCCTGCTGATACTCTGAACTGACCTGAGAATAATCCTGGAAACACACATGGATTGATGAGTACCATTCATTTTCTGAAGTGTACTTTGTCACTGAGATGAAGTGTTTGGGTGGCTGTGCGTAATCAGCAGGCTCAAAGAACATAGGTCAAGGAACAATAAGGTACAAATGCAAAGGTGAGGGAGAAATAGAAAAAAAAAAAATCTAAAGGCATAGAAAAAACAGGAATATTTTTTAGTTGGCATGTTTCTTTACGTCATTTGTGTCCAGATTTGTGTTTAGGACACCTTTCAAAGCGTGGCATCCTGATTTAAATATGAAGTAAAATATAGTGCAATAGTGACTTCTTCAGGATCTCATGGGTAAATGGCTTTCAATCTTCTGTTCTGCTTTGATTGTTATGATTTATTTAGTGACACTGAAGTGCAAAATACACTCTTACATGCAAAATTGATATACTTTATTTAAAGGGTCAAAGTGTCTAGGACAGTGGTATGCAAACAGGATGACAGTATCTTATCCTAAGTAGTTCACGCCATTAAATTACTTAAAATTCAAACAGTCAGTTGGCACACTAACTAGACAGTCTAGTCTGAAGGCAATCTTCTCCTTGCTTATTCATTTATGTATTGAGTTATCCTCAAAAGAATTCTGAATTTTGACTTTTTGAAGTCAAGAATGGATGACTGACTGACAAACATTGCCTCTAAAGAACAGATGCTGAAGAGTATCCTCATCTTCATCATGCCATATGTAAAATATAATCAAAATTCTGTCTGTTTCAACACAGGTAAAGTTTGCTGAATTCAACAGAGACTACTGCTCACACCTGAACTTACTAATGTAATGTCTGTGCTAGACGAGGACATCAGAATACTTTGTATAGAACTCTACAGGCAATCCTTCTAATAACATGCTAAAAATGGTGACTACCGAGAAGCTAGTTGTTACTAAAATTACTGTGCTCTCATGTTTAAATTTCTCACATTACAATATTACAAGCTGTGGACTTAGACTCTCAATAGGTTTTGAGAAATATTCTCTATAAAGAAATTCAGTGTTGTGGAAATCGTTGATTCTGGCCTGCTTTCTAACTTCACAACTAGCTATGCACATTTCTTTTTACTGAAACGTTTTAAAAGACATGGAAAATTACAGGCAGCCGCAAACTGAAGTACCATCTGGTACACATGCACAGGCCTCCTGAAAACCCTATTTCACAGTTTTAAACAGGGCATTTTTTCAGAAAAGTGAGAGCGAACTTGCCAATTTTACAGGAACAGAGTTTAGCTCTATGAAAAAAAAAAAAAGGGAAAAAAAAAAAAAAAAAAAAAGAGAAAAATTGCCAGGCCTAGAGATTCACATGAAAATAAAATTTAATGAATACAATTTTCACCCTGACACATAGCCATAACTATAACTTTAAATTCATTGTTAGTAAAATTATCACAAGTTCAATATGAAAGACAAGTAAAACCAGATTTCCTCCGAAGGCTCTGCAAATACGAGTAAAAAGTACTAAAGAGTAAAGACAACTGCGATCTACATATGAAAGTCAGCAGCTATTATCTGAGATTTATTTACTGAAAATATCAGGAGGTAATTTGTTTTGGGGGGCTTTATCCACTTTTGCATAAATAAACTTCACCTAGAACCTGAATCCCAAATCATGCAACATATTCACAGGAAGAGATTCAGCCTTCAGTGAAGCTAAGAGCTTAAAGGGTATATTCCAAAGAAGCACTCTGAGGATACTTTAAAAAGCTAACACTGAAGGAAAACTACCTTTCAGAAGTCTGGAAATCTGCATTACGTGCTTACATGTCACTGCAACTCTAATAGAATAGGCAAGCTTCATGATTACAGAGTATTTGTTTTTTCCTTGACAGTGTTATAACTAATCGTTCAGAACTCAATTAAAGATTCAACAGGGGGGTACAAAACTAAACAGAAATGATACAATGAGTAGGAAACCAATAAAAGAGAAGGCATCTTTCACTATGCTGCTTGAGAAATATGTGGTTGGAGAGCAGAGTTCTATGTGAGAAGTAGAAACACATTCGGTGATTTTTCTTATTAACTGTGAAATGCCAATGAAGTAATGTCAATACAGAGAACAATCCTTTTACATAAGGTAATAGGAGGGCTTAGGGTGATAAAGTAACGACACTAGAATGAAATGCAATACTGAAAATGTATAAAGTGCATAAACTGAGTTCACACACATGAAATTAGTTGATTTCAGAGGGATAATAAAGCGATGTGACTTTAGAAAGAGACAGATATGCTCCTGAATGTCTCAGGCTAATATAACTGTACTTTTAACACAAACATTTTAATGTGAACATAGGCTTTAGATGAAATATAAAACAAAATACGAAACTAAATTCTAGAAAAATTTCAATTGAATCAAACACAGAAAAAGCTAGCACAGTAATCAGAGAAAGACTGCCCTACACCCCAAAGACTTTCTCAAAATAGCTTCTTACAGGGAATAAATACTGCCTTGAGAACAAACATGCCCTGAATACTTATAGCAGTGAATCCACCCCATGGAACAAAACCACACTATTTTATTGTCTGTGTACAATGATTGTAAAGGTAGCAGCAAAGTCAGTTACCAACGATTCCATGCTTCTAGCCAGTCTTCACTAAGTCTCACTATATTGGCAAAAGCTATTGCTTAGAGACTTTTCTATTCTGAACACAGCATTTCTAACAACAACTGGTTTGTAGCTGCAATAATTCATCACATTATGTGCTGCCTTGCATATAGGAATTCTACATTACTAGATTCATTTGGATCAATTTAATAAGATACCACTAGAAAAAAATAGGAAAGAATAGTTGAAGGTGAACCAGTCTTCCAAAAACATCGGTGAATTATTAAGATACAAATAGCAGGATCAGAATTTCTATGTCTGGTCACTGTTGCCAAAAAACTCCTCTTAATAGAGCAGTTTCTTTCTCCCCACTTCCTTCCCCCACTCCCAAACACATGGGAGTTTTATACACATGGACTAATAAAATAAGTATTAGAGTTTCAGAAGGGTGTGATGCTGCTTAAGCAGAATCTGATTGCGATATGTGGGATGGGACATGACTGTCAGAAGAAGAAAATCTTGTCTTAAAGACAAGGGATTACTACTAAGATATGATGAGACTGCACAGCGCTCTGCATGCAAAAGATTTGGTCTCAGTAATTCTTTTCCTCTAAATACCTCATTCTCAGTACTAGAAGAAATTCATTTTAAAAGGTTGTCTAAGACCTAATCACTCACTGCTGAAGGAAAGAAAAATATGCACAAAAATCAGAGTGTAAGAGGAGTTGATATGCTGATGCGACATACAGATACCACTCTGCAAACAAGATGACAACATCATAGCTCCAGAATATGTAATGTTATCAATGTTTGTAAGGGTTCACTCAAAACCCAGATATTTCAGATACAATGCAATCTCTCTAAGCTATGAGACCTTTGAGGCAGTATATCTTAAAATGAATCACAGGTCTTAGGCCTAAGTTCCAACCATCGGATGTATAATTTATTCCTGATTTTGGAGTATTCACATCCCCAGTTTGCATGAGCAAGAGAAAATTTAGAATGTAGTGAAATACTTCTCAAAAATCAAACTGTGAAGTGGACAAACGTCAGTTCTGTAAATTGCACGTTTGGGTCTAAAACTGTTCTCCCATTTGAAATTTAACAGCTTGACTGTAATTCTAGATAGCTCTTACACAAAAATTGACCTCCATTTTTTTCTTCTAACATATATATGACATATAAAAAAAGATCTAAGCTGTAAGATATGTTTTTCCCTGATTTATTATTTTATGTATGGACACTGGTAATTTTATTCTGAAGACTGAAAGCCTTTTTAGGCTGAAATTTTTGAAAAGGCATTCCAGAGATGCATAACCTGTTGAAATACTTTCAGTTTTTAATCCTGTAGTTTATAGTGAAAAAAAAAAAAACAAAAAACTTTTGGACAATATTAGTAACTATTTGAGAAGAATTATGTCAGTATTTCAACTTTGCTTAAGCCAGTGTCCACTTGAAAAAAAATATAGATTTGTAGCATTGCTAGACAAAGCTAGCTACATACCTTCACCATCATTATTTTCTTGACGCTGAGGCTAGATCATACCAGGAGAACTGTTTCACAGTACCTTTATAATTAAGCACTCCTCAGCCGTCCTCTCGGTGTGGATTGCTACTGCTGGGTAATCTTCAGGGGTGGGGATCTGGGGAGGCAAATTTATGAAGGAGAAAACTAGGTTACTTATCAGTAACTGGAATTCTCTGAATATATTGCCTCCACAGATCCACACTAACCCTCCCTCCTTTCTTTAGAATTAACTCATGATTCATAATAGCTTGATAAAAATGAAGGGACTGGGCACTGTGATGCTACAAAAAATAATCCCACGAGTCCATTGAGGCAAATTACCCACATGGATACCCGCTCTAAACAACTCTAGGATTCACATACAACATATGATTTCATGAAAGTGATATCTCTCAAAGGTGGAGTCACTGGAAAATGATTGAGATTCCAAAACCCTTCAAGAAGCTTTTTTTCTTTTTTTTTTTTAACGAGTCAAGCAAATTTCCTAGCTACTTTTATTGAACTAGATTTATTGTAAGCACCACTAAAACTAATACACTGTATTCCTCAGAGATCCCCACTTTTGTTCTAGTAAGAAGACAGACAATATTTATTTAGCATGAATTGTTCATCATAATTGTGTCCTCTTCAGGGAGTACTTCCTCTGTATTCCACATGTGCAGTTACAGTTAATATTTCAATTTTACAAAAAACGCGTATGTTTCCAAAAAACAAATACGCTTCATCTCCAGTTCCTCATGGCTGTATTTCACTAACAGAAGTCTAATAGATAGTAGGCATTTCTTTTCATACCACTGCAGGAAGATAATCAAATACACATTATCTGCCAGATCTACCTTATTATTCAAAAACTCAAGATGCTCTCTCCTTGCGCTAAAAAAATGCTAATAGACTGTTTTCATCTTTTCCTTTTTGTTCCATGGAACTTATTGTTACATCACGATAACAATTGTAGAATGGAAAATGTTACAGCATTCCTATTTACCTTTCTGTTTCCAAGAATTATAAATTGTCTAAAATGTGAATACCGTGACTACTTTTCCCATCTCATGTTCAATATCCAAAAACACATAAAATATGTTTACTTAAATGGATCGCATTAACACTGATAGAGCTCAGAAGTGCTTAGAATGCATAGTTAAAGAAAGTTTATTATTATTATTATTATTATTTTACACAAATAGATTAAAGGGATCAAATCAAATTTTCACTAGGAAGACTAGAAGATTAGGAAAACTCATCCAAAACTGTAACAATTGAATGATGAAAAGATTATTTGAGATATATTCTCTCATTTTTTTTTCCTCATCATTAGGCCATATTTTTTTTTTCAGAGCTTCAACACTGCTGCTCATAGATGGCAATACATAAACCTACATTACTTTTCTCAGACCTTCCAATCCTGTGCTTCAGTCTTCCACAGCTGCCTCAGAATACCCCACAGCTAATCCAACTCTCACACTGCTAAATCCAAACTTCACACTGGAGTTCCACTCGTCTTCATCAGCTATGAAGGGAGATGGTGTAACTCACCACAATACTGAAGTCCATGCTGCAGATATCTGACAGTACCAAACTCTTAAACTCCATTATAGGATATGTTCTACTCATTTAAGGAAAAGATATAAAAAAAATCAAAAATACTTCTGTATTTGTATAGAATGTATTTGGAAGAGAGGGGGTATTTTATGTCTATAGAACTATTCAAACATGCAACATACACAGAATTCTACTCTTTGAATCCTGATTTCATGATTTGCTTTGACAAACAAAACAGACCACAACAGGATGAAGATGACAACATGCTACAGTGTGCAAGAAAAATACCTTTTCTCTATAGCCTCCTACAACTGCATCTCTCCAAGATCACTTTTGGAATTAAGGAAATTGTTTGACAATGGCCTTCTGTAACTGCAAAGCTAAGCTTTCTGCATGAAGCAAGCATGTTTTAAGTTTACAGAAATGTTCTAATTTTAATAAGATCTGAAATGTATAGCCAAAATGTTCTCAGTTATACACTGAATAGTACTTCACATTCAACTCATTTAGGATAAAAGACTACAGTCTATCACAGAAGTTACAGGAAAGATTTTAATGTCTTTTTCCTTTTCATGAATTTAATACGGGGAACAGATAAGACCAGATAAGCTACTGGCTCTCACTGCAGGCTCTCAGTAAAAAATGATTTACTGTTCAGCAGCAACTTTCAGACTTTAAATCTTAATTTACTGCAATCAGCAGGCATTATTCAATGTGATGGTTAGTCCTCTTTGGAGCACTAGGAGTCCTGCCTCATAAATATCTAATCACTGGTTTTATTTCATTCCTCTTATGTACTCTTCCTTCCAAAGATTTTAATCCACTTCACTTCTCCCTATGAAAGCACTCACTAGCCTAGACACTCCAAACACAACTGCAACTGCTGCATTCCAGAAGTAATAATTTTTTGCTTGCTCATTTTTTTTTTCCTAGTTGTTTCTTGTTCTTACGTATTTCATTTTTTTTCATTTGTAGTAATACTGTCTCAGTTTAACTGATGGAGTTCTGCAGCAGTTCTTCCTATAACCTGGGCTATACTTTTTTCTTCTTCTCATCTTCATGTAGTGCTTTGGCTTCTGTACATTCTTGCTCAATGTTATCATTCCTTTTTCCTGATAATTTGTGGCTCCATTGCTACTCACTGTAACTTTTTATTTTATTAATCTGTGCTCACTCACAGAATAATAGAATGGCTTGCATTGGAAGGGATCTTAAAGATCAACTAGTTCCAGCCCCCCTGCCACGGGCAAGGTAACCAACCACTAGGATAATTCTATGTTCAGTGCTATTTTTTTCTTAAAACTACCAACTGCCCCTGCTTTTTTTAATTTCACTTTACACCGAGGATGTTTTCACTACATGTTTCTGAAGCATGTTTTTGCATTCACTGCGAAAACAAGGAAGAAGAATAAAGTATCCTTCTACTAAAACCATTGTTTTCGAGAAACTACCATTTGTTTTCTTCCTTTCTTCTCTCATTCTGTAGTCGATTCGAAACGAGCTGGATAAACTTGAATCCAAATTACAATAAAGCACCACACAAGCTTCATGATACCATATGTACATTATCATGTCAAATAAACCCGTTGTATAGCTTTTTTAGCTACAGAAATATAAATAAAGATAACAGTGAGGAACCATTTACAGATTTGCTGCACTTTCTTCCTTTTCTTTGTAATTTTGCTTTTATTCTGACTGAAATGAATAGAAGTATATACATTTCAGGGAAGGCAGCTAAAGAGAAGTTAGCAAAAACGGAAATGCCATTGGAAGGACATTAGCAGAACTTGGATAAGATGACTTGAAACAGTAATAAGAGGTATGTGCATCTTCTGTACTCAGGTAAATGTGACTCAGCTGAGCAGGTCAGATAGCAAAGAAGAAGTGAGTAGAGTGTAAGGATACTGATACTCTCTAATTAATTTAAATGTAAATCCACATGTGTCTGTGTGAACCCAAGATAATACACATTCTTACATTTTTAGAGAGCCAAGATGCAACTGAATTAGTTTAGACTTGAAAGTACAGAGAACTAGAACAGTATGTTTTCATCATATGTGACCTCAAATTGTTTTCTTCTTGGTCCTCATGCAGTCATTTGTCCAGTCTGGCAAGCGAGAAACATTATTTGACAGAAAAATTCTATCCCTGTCATTTTGACTGATATGCCACCATTGATGAAGACTACCAAGCTGTAATTTTTCTTCCCTTCTTTAGTAAATAAAGGTTTCTCCTTTCTGAACAACTTGGGAGATTTTTAAGCAGTCTACAATTCAAGTTATTCAACTAAGAGAAAGGGTGACAGACAAATGATACTATTAAGTTTGCTTCTGACAGTTTGCTACTGCAAAATGAAAATAATTGCAAGCAAATCTGAGAGAAAGAGAAAAATCTCCTTGAATAGGTTCTTAAACAGTACTTAATCAGAAACACTCCAAGAAAGCACAGGGACGTCCTGGGATGCAGTAAGCATACATGTATGATAGTCTAACAAAAGACATAATACTCTGCAGTGATGGGCCTCCTGCGCAATAAACTGGAGGCAGGACTGCACACACAGGCATACATGTGGAAACTTGATGAGTATGTCCATCTTCTTTGTCAAACTCCTTACAGAAAATGCTCCTCCTCACGCCAGTTAATACTTCACCAATAAAAAAGAAAAAATCAAACAACAGTGGTAAAAGCAGAACTTTCTGATTTTGTAGGCAAGGCATGTATGTGATGGCAATAAAGTATGTGCCTTATCTACCCTTGCAAACAGTGCTTTTTCTTTTATCCACTGATACTTCTGACACATCAGCTTATGACTTCATTTCAAGGCACCATTTCTCTGTTGTATAAACTCTTCTAGTTGCTTTGTCCCAAACTGATCATTGAGTCATACGATCCTAAGATGGAATTCTTTACTCTTCCCTAGAGGATGTAGGTTGTGTAGCACTCCTGCTGTTGTGCATAGTTGAAACAACATGAACTAGTAGGTAACACAGTTAATCAACTAGGACACAACTTACACATCTGAAAGAAATGATATAAACAGCTCTGCATGTTTCATAAATAGGGGAAACTCCTATCCAAATTTTAAAAAGTAGGAAATAGATGTGGTCCTCTGTCAAGTTCCTGTGGAAACTTCAAGAAGGTCACCCCTGCCAAGAACACAACCTGTACTTGAAAATATTATTTCTGTATTATGATAATGACATAAATTTATTTGAGATCTCCTGTCCTATATCAACATGGAAACAAAAAATGCACATTTTCCAAGAAAAAAAAGATAAAGGCACCAGAAATAAACCTTTTTTTTTTTTTTTTTTTTTTCCTCCTTAAGCAAAACATCAAGCCAATCCCTAAACAAGAAAGATGCAGAGCTACAATAAAATGATAAAGGGACTTTAAACCACTCCTAGCTGAGCTGGCGGGCGCAAGAGATATTGTCCTCCACCTGAATTGCCCTCCAGGTTCTTGTTTGATAATTCCAGGAACAAACCTGACCTTGCTTTATAATTCATGCATAAAGGTTGAATTCTTTAGGAAATACATAGAGAAAGCACACTTCTCCAGCTGTTCTTTGAAGATACTATTATTGCTGATAAATGCAAAGTTCTCACAAGGTTCAATGCTTTTTCTAGGGGTAGAATAGATCACGAATAAAAGCCTGTATAAATCTTACATAAAATGTATTCATATAAGTTACATAAATAAAATTACATGTGGCTATGTTTGTATATAAACATATATTCCCTAGAAGTATCATTTTCAAAAATTTTTGATCCTCAAAAGCAGTAAACTATGCTAAAAATAGAATGTTTAGCAAACAGGAGTTTTTAAAGTGCACAAACCTGACAAAAAGGTACAGTGACATTAATGTTAAATGACAAATCATAATTTTTTTTCTCTTTTTTACCTAGCTGTTCATTTTTACCTGAATTCATACATTTAATTTTTTCTTCATACACATTTTAAGCAAGCAATGTCAGAAATTATCAACCGTCCTTTAAAGATGAACAATTAGAAAGCATATGTGCAGTAACACAGCAGCCAATTAACATCACAAATAGAAAAAACAGCATACTGACATCTTCACCAACAGCAGGATATAGAGGTATATGGCACCATATTTTTGCATACTCACTGGTTTTGCACTGACAAATGCGGCAACCATTTTGATCCAGTTTGAAACTATAGATACAGTCTTTCTCAGTCAAAGTGCAGTTCACCAAAAGCTCACACGTGGGTGGACCTATTGTTATGTAAGTTGGTTCTAAATGCAAGAAAAATAAAACAAACACATTTGAGATCAATTTGATATCTTAAATAGTTCACAACAGGCGGACAATGCAACAGCAAAGAAAATCATTTTTAACAAATTTTGTTTCTGATTCATGAGCATTCATGGTACTTACTTCAAGAAATAGACTTTGTTTTGGAGTGGTATATACTTATTATACACAGTTTGAAGCTACATAAAAATTTTGAAATAGAAAAACAGGAAAAAAATCATACTACATTTTTGTTCACTGAGAAATCAGCATTCCTGCATTAAGTTTAACACTGAATTCAAAAAACTTATTCTACTCATTCTTTTAACAAAAGTATTTTATCCAAACTGTGCAGATTCTTAGGAATTAAAAAGACAAAAGTTTCTCCAGTGCTTAGTTGATTGATACTACCAAGCTGTAAATCAAAGCATGCAGCTCAATAGATCAAATCTTTCTTTGCGTGAATAAGATCACTTCTACACAAATTTAAATCAGAAGAGACTTTGAATGCCAAATGGGAATGAAAGGTACAGAGTGTGAAAGATCTCTTGAAGCCACACAACAGGACTATTCATCGAAAATATCACTTTTTACAGTATAATTTGCAGTATGAAGCTGTGGTTTTTGAATTTGATGATATTATTGTCAATCATTAGACAATTATTTACAATGTAATACTTGCTTTCGGACACTGTTTAAATATGTTAGATAATGAAATTTGTTTTAGTATATGCAGTAGCAAGACATATTCATGCACTGCAGTACACAAAGTTACTAGAGTAAAGTAAACCCCCAAGACATAAGAAAATAGCAAGCAACCTCAACACTCCCATCAAAAAAAATAGGATAAAGAAAGGAATGAAAAATCTTATTTTCAAAATGACTTTTTGTTGTATGATAATAATAATTTTCTCTACCTTTTTTTTTTTTTTTATGGAACTCAGCCCTTAAGTAACAAGGAATTTACTTATGTATATTATTAACACAATACTAAGCATCATGAAACACAAATGGTGTGATTTTTAAGTAAACAACCGTGAGTTTTCATTTCAGTGTTTGACTGAGCTCTGATTTTTCCAAATCTCGAGAAACAAAAATTTTAAAGAATTTAGATTTTAAATAAATTCAAATGGATGAATTGGTCAATTGTGAAAATATGGAGAAATGGTATACAAATCATCATTACAAGAAAACAGCGTTTCATGTAGCATGAACATTTTCACAGACTGAAGATGGCTATATCTTATCATACCTCCTCTCCAAACCAAATCCTTTGAATGGCAAATTTTGTCATCCATACTTGGAGGCAAATTGTCCTCACTCTCAGATTGAGAGTACAAAAATACTCAACATTTATTAAAATAATAGAAGTATATACTGTCAAACAAAATAGCTGCCTATTTCTCTGCCTATTAGCTCTGCACCCACCAGGCAGCTACAGCACCCATGCCTTCTAGTCAAGTGAAAATTATCCCATTACAAGAATGTGCATTTCTGCTTTCATTGTCTTGTACAATTTTCTGCTTTCACAGTTTCCCTCCAGCCCTACTCTTCCCTTCCCAACAGTTTATGCAGTGGTTGAACATTTTTAATCCTTTTTAAATTAGGTCAGCGAAGTACAGAGTTAGGAGCAAAAAGAATGCATGACACGCACAGAAGATTTTAGTCTTCTCTCCCAGAGATCATGGTTCAGATTCCTCACTTTTCTGTGAATTCTAAAACACTATTCAAGTTCTGTTCTGTGCAATTTTTGTAGAAGAAGTGTCTATATATATTGTACATACATAAAACACCAGCTTTGCTTAAATGAAAGCTGGAAATTTGGATAATGGTATCTCTGTGCCTGTAGAATCCTCAAATCTCTTATAAGCTGAATTATTATTATTTTTTTTTCCTCCAGATTTTTTCCAGGAGTTTAACAGATTATTAGTTTGCAGGTCAAATGAGAGATTCTATCAATTTCTGTGAAGTATTCATTTCATAGCTCAGAGTTTGTAACCATAGTATGGAAAAGTAATCTTAATGAGCAATTTATTTTAGAACAAATGAATTCCCAAACTAGACCATTTTTAATTGCAATGAACTCCTTGTATTTTTTTCAAATTCATTCAATAAACTGACTAAGTTATGCTCATACCTAATATCTAATGTTTGCAACTTCAACAGATCATTAGTTAAGGGATGAAGACCATATCAATATAGACCAGTAACATGATATACTCCAGAAACTTCATTAATTCATCCCATTTGTTTAGGACAGATCATTATAAACTATCTTTGCAAATGAACTTATTTTTAGCATCTGGTGCCTATCCTGAAAACCTCCATTCCTACTTTCCTGTATTCTTTAAGTAAAATATCCTCAACAAGCAAGATACCACAACACAGCAGTTACCTTGAAGCTACATGCAGGTTACTAGCCAGATAGCCCAAATCTGGCACTTCAAATGACAACATAGCAATACTTATAATCAGTGGTAGTTAAAAACATCACCAATCATATGAATCACTCACACTATCCAAAGCATGTGGTAACTTTTCAAAGCTCTCTTTCATGTTTTGATGCTCTTCTGTCTTGGATGCTGACATATCAGTTTTGAAATGTCTCTACCTTGATACACTGAGCAATATATTATTTCTTAGTAGGGACAAAATTAAAGGGTTACTATTTTAATTTAAAAGATTGTTGTGAATCCTTTATTTGTTGTGGTTTGTTATGTTACCTCTCACTTTTCTTTCTGCGCTCAGCATCCTGAGAATTTCCAAGCAAGCTCACAAATTTATTTTTCCTCCCTTCCGTCCCTAAAGGTAAGTCCTGAGAGATACAGTAATTTTATATGCATGCCTGCTTCTCAATGAGCTGCGAGTGAAGGACAAAAGAAATAATTTCATTCCCTACCCCCACATGTGCAAAAATGCAGCCAGAAAAAAAGTATCAGCCCTTTTCACTTCGCTAGACAAGACTCAACAAATAATGCTAGCTTTCCTGCTGCCAGACTGCTGGCTATTTGAATAGGCAAGCAGTAGTTAGGCTTGAAAAAGCATGTACGGCCACATGATCCCCGTTAGGCTTTCACTGCTGCTCTTGGTAGAAAATGCAGAAGAAAGATCCAGTGTACAAATGAACAGACAATTGGTGGGAAAAACATAGGCTACTTCTGTCCATGTATTTTACAGCAGTAAAACTCCAATGAAGAAAGAGGAAAGGCAAAAATAAAGAGAAAAGGATTGATGAGAGTCCACTTGAAAACAATGCTTTTTTTTTTTTTTTAACAGAACACAGATATTGCTGGTGTAAAGTGTTTATGAGTAAGGTTGAATGCAGCTTGCTATTAGTGTATCTTGTTTCCATATATTCTCTTGGAGCATAAAATTTTCTATGCTGAATTTCAGTGCACTGAATTATTATTTTGCTTGCTACGAGGTTGATCAAAATGTTGAATTCGTTTTTTGTGCTTTTTCACTGCTATAAATATTTTTCAGCTAACAACAGGAATTCTACAGCAGTAAATCAAGCAGGGTATGAAATTGGTATATGCATGTCACATCACAAAGAAAATGTTCTTGACTTTATGTTTTATAGTAGTAAAGAAAAAAGGCAATATTAAAAAAATAAAAAAATTGTTCCTCAAATTGCTAACATTTAATCATGGCCTACTTAAGTCTGCTATACAATACCACTGCCTACTCTTCCCTTCCATCTCAGGACGAGACAGAAGTGATGCTGCTCTCGGCTAGAGGCAGATATAAATCACTTTTTGAGATTCAGACCTATCTGAGGCATCAAACAAAGCATAAACACAGATACAACACAGTTCTGTATCTGACATTTTACTCAGAAGTCACTTCAGAAGTCATAAAATCCACAGTGGATATTCCAGCTGCTGGTGGCCTGTCAGTCTGACCCACTGAGAAAACTTCACAGTGCGTGATCAAATCCCTGATCTCAGTCATCCTAGCTTGAAGTCAAAGTGCTTTGCAGGAAGACAGTGATATCCCACCAATAGCGGAACTGGCTTTGTCTTTCTGGACCACCTTAGCAATAATGCCACAAAACTTGAGTGTCACAAACAAGGAAATTTGTCAAGGTGGAACAAGACCATACTGCCACCGTCAGTTTTCTAACCAATCCTCAAAAGCATTCCTTTCTGCTATTTTCTGATTTCTGAGACCTTCCACTTCTACTATGAGTGATGTGACACAGCTGTTGTCAGAAAAACCATTTTCTTCTGTTAAAGATGTGAAATATGTAGAAGAGGACAGGATAGTCTATCTAAGTTTTGTACTGTGCCTCTGACAGAAGCAACAGCCACTGCCATACACAGATCTTGTTATACATGGATGAGTACTAGGATAATGCCTGGCTGAAGTATTCAGAAATTGACAGAAACTGATTTACCCATGCTTCAGTGACAGCAAGGGAAAAAGGTTCTAAGGATTAGAATTTTATTATACATACAGTTTGAACATTTAAAATTAATGAAAAAAGAAAGAAAACAAATTCATTGACGATTGCTGAAGCCCTGGAAAATAAAAGCAAAAATGAATCTGAGACCATCTGCAGCAGCCTTCTTGACTTCAGTTTTTCATATGAATGTAAAAAATGAACATTTCGTTGAAGATGTCATTTTTTCTTCCAACTTTGGAGATTGCATTTGCAATCTTTAGTTAGTTATAAAGTGAGATGAAAAAATAGAGAGAAGTACCCCTTAAGGCTGATATCAGTTACACACATTTGCCTATCATACCTTTAAAATGTTTAAAATTTGAACTTTGGGTATTGAGTTCATATCAACAAAAGAAGTGGGATTCCACTTAACTGTATCACAGCAAAGCCACGTGTATTGTAAGAGAGCAGTAAGTGTTCAGTTTTGGTCTGCGTGAAGGACAAGAGGACTTATATCAGTGAGAGCAAAGCAAGCAGTTCCATGGAAGCAATGCTTCTCTGTTTAGCACTTGTGAGTCCACACCTGGTATAATGTCCAGCTTTGGCCTCCTTAGTAAGAGAAAGGCTGATGTTCCAGAGAAAGTCCAGCATGGGGTCACCACGCTGGTCAGGGGCTGGGGTAGGTGGTGTAAGAGGAGAGGATGAAAGACTGGGGCTTGAGGGCAAGGGGGTGATTCTTCTGCTGTCTGAAACTTTGTAATAGGAGAATAGACAGCCCAGTTCATCTTGGGGGTGGCCAAGGGGATGATGAGAAGCAACAAACACAAATGTAAATAAGAGAAATTACAATCTGATACAAGTTTTTTTGTTCTTCTTTTTAAACTGAGTGGTCAAACTCTGTGATGGAGTGCTAAAGAAATTGTGGGATCTTCATACTTGAAAATACTCCAAACTTCTTAGAACAAGTCCCAAATAACCTGCTTTAACTGGACCTTCTTTGAGAAGGAGATACAGCTGGATAATCCCTAGAGGTCCTTCCAACTTGCATGATTCTAAGAACTTCAATTCAGGACATCTCTAGTGAAAGCAATAATATCCTTGGTGGATCAAGAAAGTGAAATCCACAAATAAATATTTTAATTTCTAATTGTTTCTGTATTCCTTCGCCAACTACAGATTGTCTTCCTTACTCAGTAAAGAAATCTATGCAATTACATAAGAAGTAGCTTTCCAATCAAGAAGCAAAATCTCTTCCAGGCAGTTAAAACACAGAAATTCTCTACATAATGTTATTTGATGATAGCCACAACCACCTTTAAACAGTGCCATCTTATTGTTATCTTTATGCTAATACCTTACGAACAGCTTCTTGAGCCCATTATTATTAGTATGACATGAAAGTACTTAAAACAAGCTCTTTGCTTTGTTTAATCTGGAACGCAGTATTTAAACTCAAAACAGGCTTTGTTTCACACTTTCACTAAAATCACACCAGGGAAATTCCTACTCCAGGCTTTAACAAAATTTGCTTTAATTAAGGAAGTAATCATATTTAATTTTTTTTTCTTCTGCATATTGTTTAATGTTTTGCTATATTTGACATTGTTAAATATGAATTTAATAGCAAACAAAACTTTGGCATCTAATTGACCCTTAGAAATCTGTATATCTTAACACAAAATAATTAGAAATCTAAGAGGCCAGATATTTGACTCTACTGAATCAGCCCAGATTTTAATTCCACTTGCAAATGTTGTTCTTTCAAAATAGCAAAAAAACTACTATTACAAAAAAAATATTATTTTTTGACATAGAAGTGTAGAAGACATTAGCATAAATCAAACACCTTCATTAAATTACTTTGCTTGATTCAAGCACAGTGATTATTCCAACTTAACAGACACAGAGGTCTGATTTCCTCTCTTAATCACTTCATCTGCGCTCCCTGTGCAGTCTGACTCAGTATTACTCTAAGCGTATACACTTGAAAGCTAACAAATCTTACCAACATTTGGTGTAGTTTCCCAAACATGCTAGAGATTTATTTGCATATGCCATAATAATAAACAAGAACAACAGACTATGGGTTGACTACAAGTACACACATATAAAAAAAACAGAAAAAGAGAAGATGTTTTAAGACTGTGGAGCTGCTTTTTCTTTTCTTTTCTTTTTTTTTTTTTTTTGCCTGGTTACATTTTTATATACACTTTTATCTATATAAAACTAGTATTGGTGGAATTGGCGGAAACCAATCAGCAAACATCAGCAAAATCATTTCAGTCAGCCTGACAGAAATACACTTAATCAAAACTATGAAACTGTAAGCTCTACAAATACATTATTATAGAGGTTAAAAATTACCTTTCAAAAAAGTCTTCTCTGGATATTAAAAAAAATGCATTTAGTCAATTTCATTGAAAGACTACAAACTACTACACAAGTACCTAGCTTACACAGGAATTAAAGAGAAAAAAAAACTAAAAAAATCTTTACCAAACAGAAATTTTTACTTTAATAGACAATATAAAATTTCGTCCCTGGAATCCCCCAAAATACTGTTTTGTATCCTATTTGTATTTATTCAATGCTTGTATGCTGACCATTACTATCATGTATAAAACCAAATTTTCAGATGTTAGTGTTGACAGTTACTATATAATACAAATGTATTAGACTATAAAACAAGTAATTTGAGGAATTATTTGGAGATTATTGCTCATGCAACTGGAAGACAAAGCTGCCAATGATTTTCAAAAAGAAAACATTTGTGCTTTCAAAAAGCTTAATTGTAACCAAAATAATTTCAACATACAAGCTCATATCAATAGTAATTCAAATTTCCCTAATGTATCTAATAGTCACACAGTACAAAAAGCCACAGACCTGAAAATAATCCTAAATTTAAATGCCATAACTATAGCATGGGAAGTGGGATTGTATACATTAGCATTCAGTGCTAGAACTGCTCAGCATCATTTCATATTCCCATTTTACTAATGTGAACCAGTTAATGCTTTTGCTAGAGGCATCTAGATAAAACTGATTAATTTTCTTGTGTGTATTATTAAAAAAGTTGGAACATAGAAACAGATTTTCAGAGAACAGCACAAAAGCTTTATGTCTAGTTGTAAGCACTACAATGAATGTACATTGCCCTGAAATAATGCCTCCTATTTATTTCCCTGAAAATTGCAACACATACAAAGAACACAATAAAAGTAGTGGATAGAGCAAATTCTCAGCTAGAAAACACTGCTTTTCAACACAGTCACCACCACTAGCTATGCATTTTTTGCCAATGATTAACAAGAGCTTGCATGCTGCACTCATAAAAGTGCACCAGCAGAGGCAACACACTGTCACCATCATTCCTGCTGAAACCTACTCCTACTGCACCAACCACAGCCTCACTGTGCTCACATCCACGGTTTGGTCTCTGGAAATGTTGATGTCAATGGGTGCCATTTTTTCCACATGGAATTCAGTGACACCCCTTTGCTACATACCCACTTACACATCAGACACCATTTTGTCAGTCTGCCCCTCTACTGCCATCTGTCACATGGCAACAACTGAAACAGAATATTGGTGGGAAGGTTTAATCCACCAACGTTCATTACTGATATAGTAGGCCAACAAAATAACGCAGGAGGCATTACTTCCAAAGTAGCCCTCATACTTTTCTTTTTTTCCTCCCCATTGGATCAAAAGTATTGACCACAAGGAGTCCTTTTTAGTATAAGTGGAAAAAAAATAATTCCCCCAAAACTCCACATGTAAATTCTAACCACTGATCTTACCAGTACGTTTAACAATAATTAACTCATAATTGATCATTATTTTATTTAAATATTCATAATTAATAATTATGAAAATTATTATTACTTTTTTTTTTAATTAGGGGGGACAACAGTAAGAAATTTTATATAGAAGTTCTATTGTACACAGCTACAAACTCAAAATATAGCTCTCTGAGGTGCATGCATTTAATTCAATATGATTTTATCTCCAGAGAAGCAACCCACATAAAATAGCAGTACATTTAGATTCAGCAGTGCTGGGTCCTGAGACACTGGGAGAAAGAGTTAGCCAATGTAGTGGACCAGAACAGGATTCTAGAAATCTCAGCATCTCATAGAGTGTGTGAAATTGAAATGTGTTCTAGGGGAGGGAGGGGGGAAAAATGAGTCAAAATCACGTTCCACACAACAAAGACCACCAATAGCAGCAATGAAAAGCCTGCCTGTGTTTGGGGAAAGTGAAACAGCTCCCTCTTCTGTAGCATTTTATACCGCAAGCTGTGTATTAGGATTAAGATGCTCCGATCCTACCATGCCAATGCCAACAGACTTACAGAAATATAGATTCAATGCATTCAAGCATTTACTATAAAAGTTAAGAAGAAGTGTGAGTGAGCAGCAGTCTAGCTCTGTACCAAACGTTTTACCCAGTAACTGCCTGTAAACTGGTCCTGCAGGGTGTGCTGCTCAACAGCCTTTCGTTAGAGTCTATATACTTGTTTGAATTTTGTCCGCAGTCCAAAAAAGTTAACTGCAGCCTACTAAGCAGCAGCATGTGTGTTTACTTAAGCTTCCTGTAAAAACATTCATATCATTCCAAGAGTGACTAAATGTTTTCCATCCTCATAGTTAGCATTCCAGGCCTCCCCGCCCCTCCAGTCCATTACATGAAAAATATCAGTCCCAAGTCCTGAGCAAGAGAATTTCCTTCCTGGGCTTGAAATCCCTAATGACTCGCAGGATTCTTCCCCCCCCAGTGTTTAGCTGTCTGTGTTAACTATCAGTGTTTAACTATTACATAATGTAAAATGTATGCAAAGATTTACAATGCAAATCTATTTTAGTATCACACAGAAGTAATGGAAAATATATTCATTAATATATTCATTAATACTTCCAAACACATGGCTCACTGTGGCAGAAGGACTGTTAATTTCAAATGTTATTTTTAACCTCAAAATGCTTAGATACAATTTGCTTTTTTCAAAAGCAACTATTAGAATACAAGACATTTTATTGTTCCTTTGAAGAAGCCTCCTGTGAAGCAATGCTATATGTGTGTGAGGGGGTCTTTTTTGCAGTGATGCAACCAAAATACTCACAAACTTTCTACTACAAGATGCTAACTTCTAAGTTTTTATCTGGTGCAATCAATCTGTCCAGTTTTTAGGTACGGACTCCCTTCTAATAGATGTTAATACTCATGAGCTTTGTTTTTTTGACAACCCAAAGTAAAATGACACTGAGAAATTACCACATCTATTAAAGCAGAATCAATTAAACTTATTTATAAAGAAATGTCCAACTAGATAAGGCCATTCAGTTATCATTGTGAGGTGGTGTTACCAACACACTAAATTAGTGTGTATCTGGGCCAAATGAAAGCTGTAGGCACTGAAAAGAATTAATTAGATGATTCATACGGTTCTTAAAATGCAAGAAATCCTTAGCTGCATTGAGATATATATACGTATTCACTAGGATCCCCAGATTATTTATCCTTTCAATAGCCATCTTCTAATGAACTTTATCAGTGAAAAGAAGGAAAAGATTATTTTATATCCGTCTAGTATTCCTGACTTTCTTAAATGCAAAGACTTTTATTAGCAGAATGTCTCTCAGGGCACCCTGGGCTGCATGGTTAAAAAATCTCTACTGTCTTGTCTTTCCTAAAAAAGCTGTACTAAATCATGATCTGGCAAAAGTAAGCTCAATTCTCTACAGCACTGCATTTGAATCTCTTAACTGACTTTGATGAAAAGACCCACCCAGACCTACAGTGCTGACACTGAACAATAACTTGCACTTCGTGCTCTAAGTAGATGTCTGGGTCCAAATCCTATGCCAGTGAACACTGTTCTCTACTACTGACTTCATCGTGAATGAATCAAATTTCTTTTCATGGGACTATGGTGCCTTTTTTTACTTAATGATGTGTTGGACACACTAAAGGAACTGAACTGAATTACTTCTCAGCTACAGTTTGGAGCCCTTTATTGATGAAAATGTTAATTTCTTTTTGCAAAGATAAAGTGTCAGCCATTATGACAGCGAAGTAATGCACTCCTTATTCATGAAAGTCCTCTGAGGGGACTTTGTCTAACACTTAATTTCTCATTCATAGCTTATGCTGGAAACCTTCCACCTGTACCTGAGAGCTTTCACGCAGAATGACTCACTGGGTAACAGCCAACTACTGTACATCAACTGACTTGGCTGCAAGTTTTCCCTATCTGTAGCCTGAGCCAGTGGGAGAAACAAGGGAATGTAGGAAGCCTTCAACGTTCTTAGGAGACATTTTTGGTATTGATGCCAAATTCTCAGCACTCGTGTTTATTCTCTTCTTTTCAAAGAACCAAGCATTTTCCTAATACTCTACTCAATATTTACTTCCTGTGAACACAACTATTACTCCTATTTGCAGATGGCTGTCTGCAGATGGCCTGAGGAAGGCATGGTTATTTATGTCAGTGTAGCTTGTTTGGTGTTACTCACATGCTATTACACATTGACATTAATAGCTAGTTGAAGCTCCAGTAGTATCCAATTTTTTAAAAACTTCATTAAAAATGGAATTGCTGCTTAAACATTTAGGAACTAAAACAAATGTTAATCCGAAAGAGAAGCAAACAGCTTCAGACAAAGCAGAACTAACAAAAGCCTGATTCCCTATGGATCCACTTCCTACAATAGGACAGGCACCCAAACCAGCTTCCATGAAGAACCTCAGGAGTAACAAAGTATGAGTTCATCCCAAAACTTTGCACTCTGTCCCTTCTAACTACCTGTCTGTTTTCATTAAATATGTAGGAATGTGTTATCTTCGAGATTTCTGTGCACTGTAAGTGACCATTGGCTCTAAAACTGTGAGGAAAGCACAGAGGGCTAGTGTGATTACCTAAACCTTGGCTCTTTATGAAGACAGTCTAGAAAACAAAGAAAGAAAAAACAGACTAAGTAGATAATAGATTAAACAAACAAAAGCAAATCCCTACGCACCAATATCATTACAGCAGCTACAGAATTTCTAGAGAAACATCCATCAGAAGCTTAAAACTAATTCTTTGTGTTCGATCCACAGAACTTGCTTTTCCCAGCTCTGACAGGTGAAAGGAGGTGGCTGCCTCGAAAACCAGTGTAGACTAAAGAGCTCAAGGATAGGGGCTTGCTGATGAAGGAAGAAATGATACAGAAAACATCTGGGCTTTGTTTGGAACAATCTCTTTTCTGCAAGGGGAGAAAGCAACCATTTCCAGAGGGAGAACAAAGCTGTTCAAAGAATTTTAGCAAGGCATTGGGCTTCATCTTTAAAAGCAATCTTACACCAGCTTTGCAGCTTCTTATCATCTAGTATGAGTGTTTGATATTGCCCTGTCTTGTTCCCCACGCTGCACTCTATCTTCATGCCGTATCAGCGGCCCATTGCTTTTTCTCTCACTCCTGCTCAGACACTCTTACCTCGAAGTAGCCACCCTCTGCTCCCATCCCAGGCTTCTACCTATGCACATCTTGCACAAGTACAATCCATGTGCACTGGTATACTGGAAAACTGGCAAGAAGTGAAAGGTGGGGATGGTGTAACCAGAGGTCTTTCCAAATGCCTTTGATCACTTCTATGCTTACTGTAAGAAGAAAACAACTGTATATTGTTAAGTAACTATTATCACCTACATAAACACTGAAAACTGCATATCAGCTATTATAACTACTTTCGGTTATGTATGCAATTTCCTGAGAGCATCTCCTCTCACTGAGGCTGAAAATACAAACAATGTGGTTCCCTAAATGAAGCAAAATGACAATCTCAGTCAAAACATTCCACAGGAGGAATTTTGTTTTACTCAACAACCATCTACCTTTCTCTAATACGCATCTTCCCTTTTGCAACTCAAATCATTTATTTTCAGAAGATATTGCAGAATATGTTGCCTTTACTTTGCACCAACCTTTCAGGCGCTTGAAGGCTGCTATCTTCTCATTCCAGTCATAATTTCCTTTGAAGTAAACCAACCCAATTTATTCAATCTGTCCTCCTATGATGTGCTTTTCAGAACACAAACTATGCTCAGAACTCCTGTTCAGACTCTTGTCAGTTTGTCCACATGGTTTTTGGAGGAATGTATAAGAAAGGACTGAGGACTTAGTACGTCAGCTAGGGACTTACCCATAGCAAAGAGATAAGACTTGGCATCTTGCAAACTGTACTTGTAACCTTAATATCAGTACGGCACTTGCCTTCTCAAAGCTCTGCTAATCTATCTTGAATTTCTGTTCATTCATCACCAGACTTCTCCTGGGAATTGACTATGTAACAATTACCCTGAGTCAGGACTATTGAAGAACCTCCTCCAAACATAGTCCAGTAGATTTTCTCTTGTTGAATTCAGCCAACATTTTTCCAGTTTCTGCTTTAAAGCAAACAAATTCATTCTCTGCTCTCCAAGATACTGGTGGCCCTTTCCAGTTGTGTTGTCTGGAAATTAATTCAGTTTCCACTGAGTTTGCAGGTATGCTAGTGAAAACATCAAACAGAACTGAACGTGGATGCTAGCAGATGCTAACTACAGTGTAACTCAAGGAAGGTTGTCCATGGCTTTGAAGACTAAAGCAATGTAGAGCCTGCGATATTGCAGTGCTACACCTCTCCCCTCCATATGCCTGTCCCATACTCCTGCTCTCCCTCTTGGCAGCTCCAGTGAAAACGATCTGGATCCCTTCACTTGACCAACTCCTCCTGCACTCACAGGACAATGAGAATTTGGGAGGGCCTGGGGGCAGCTAAATTATTACCCTCTCTGCAAGTCCAGTAACAACTCCTCACACGCATTCAGAAAGTTATACATTTCAAGCTGTTTGGAATTCCACGTCCAAACGACATTCAAATTCCCAGGTCAGCTCCATGTGGCCTCCTGCCATCTGAACTGTCCACATGCTCAGCCCACTTTTTATCAGTCCCTCAGGAGCCTCATGTTCTTCTCAGCACACAGAGACTGTTGCTGCCACTGCTGCCATTACCAGTGACAGCTTCCCACCATTTTTTTGACACCACATGTATCACTTGCATCACACTGACATTTTGTCTCCTCCCACTGGAGAAGAAACCACCACATACAGAAAATACTTAGATAAATCTACTTGTCTATGCTATGCTTCCTAGCTCACTCACATACACATTAAGTGTGATAGCACATACTCTGTGATATCCATCACGAGAGAATCACTGGGGATTAAAACTTGCTAACTTTCTTCATCATTTAGTGTGAAAGTAGTTATTTTCATCACTTCACGGGCAGACTTTATACATTATCAGACACCTTCTTCATATCCTGTGATGTGAATTTTGACATGAAAAAGAATCAACAAGAAAAGTCTCTGCCCCACAGATTTCTCCTAAGCAGCAACTACTCAGTGAACTTGGACAGATACTGCAACCCAAGAAGGGTGACAAACTGTTACGCAAAATTCACTTCAAAATTTATTTCATTCCATCAGAGATGGAAAAGGAAAAATAAGCAGCAGCTCACTGAGCACGTTCCCCTGCAAGAATCTATGTTCTGTGAATACAGTTCTGAAGACAAGTCTAGAATGATGATTTAGAAACTGAGTGATCTGGTATTTTTCATGATGAGCAACTACTACCAAAAATGCAACTGCGAAATGTACAGATTCTTTCAAATATATTCATTTTGTAAACGTTCATATTTTCATTGCACAGGTTGGGTAGGTGTTTGCCATATCACAGAATCATAGAATGGTGTGGGTTGGAAGGGACCTTTAAAATCATCCAATTCCACCCCCCCCCCCCCGCTATAGGCAGGGACACCTTCCTCTAAGACCAGGTTGCTCAAAGCCCCGTCCAGCCTGGTCTTGAATGCCTCCAGAGAGGGGTCATCCACAACCTCACAATGCAATCTATTCCATGTAGCTAAGGTAAAATCTTAGTTTGTTTTTCAAACTGTGCACATTTCCACAAAACGTAATTACATTTTAAACTCTAAAAATCAAGATGCATCTCCTATCTAATAATCATCCCATATAAGTTTTACTGAAAAAATGTTTCTTTCATACTATATTATGTCCATTCTCAAGTTATATTGTACGAAGATTTTGAATTGTAACTAAATGATAGCAATGAATAAGAAATTAGGAACAATTCAATTATCAGTAATAGCTGTAGATGAACATTTTGATCCTCTAATTCCTCCTATACTTATTAATAAGCTTTAATAAAAGCAAGGAGTGAAATTCATTAATAAAGCTAATCTTAAATGATTACTATATTAGACCAAAAAAGTACTGAATATGGCCACATACATTTGCAGTTAAACCATGCTGTAATTTAGAATTTAAAAATTATCTATTTTTATTCCCAACTAATTAATTCCCCAACTAATTCGTTAAATGCTGTGACAGCTACTTCAATCCTCCAAAATTATAAAGTAAATTTAGGAATTACCACGTCAGAAGTAGTCACGATAGTATGAAGTATAACAAAAGAAATGCAGATCTCACCTTCACATACTGGGCAGCACTCTCCTGGTACTTTGACAGGATTCAAACAGCTCTGCCCACAGGCTGTAGCAACACAGTGAGGATCTCCATTGATACACTGGCAGAAAGTACAGTCATCCTCCCTCCAGCGGTCTCCATGAGCTTGGATCTGACCATTGGCGTAACAGCCAGCAGGATTATTTACAGGGTAAACTGGGTCTGAAATAAGAGAAATTGCAACAGAACAAGAAATATTACATTTCTTCTTATGCCTAAATATAATGTATGAATAGCTTCAGTGTCATGATTCTGTATTATTTAAAAAGAGTTACGTGAAGACACTACCAAACAGAAAGAATCATGCTGTGGCATACAGAGATACAATAATATATGCAACAACATAAGATATGCCAATATTGAAATTTACTGTTGAAAATGTTAAGTCAGCTTATACTGAACATTCATAAACTCAGTGCCCTATTTTAAAAGATTTCCACTAAAATTTTGTTTTTAACAAGCAGATCGAGAAAAGGAAAATGTACCTACAGATGGCTGGATTATATTATTTATGATGTTTAGTTTTTGGATTTTCCGATTTCTTTTCCAAAACAAAATGTATCATAGATCTACTGATCTTTCTCTTTTCTTTTCTTTTTCTTTTTTTTTTTTTTTTTTTTAACTTCACAGATTCTATAGGAAAACTGTAAACATTTCAACAAAACTAATCATATATAAGTGAGAAATTTGAGTTGGAAGACTTGGGATTCCCAATGTATTTTGCTAATTGAGATGTCACTGCTAAGTTTACTTTTAACCACACAGACCAAGAATGCATCACAGGCCTTTTTCTATGCTGTGGCCATACCCTGACCCGCAGTAGGGCAAGATCCAAGTGTACAGCGCCAGCCCTCATCTTCCTCCCCCAGAATCCTGTTTGTATTCTGGCTGACGATGTGTCAAATATTTTCCAGTATAAGCAAGAGGGTCAATGTGAAATTTCCCACAGGATTTTTTTTAGGAGGACTGCAGGCCTAACAAGCAGATGAGCAGGCTGTCAACAGGGTAAGGGAGGAACAGAAAAACACTGAAGCCAGATTACTGCCCAGGTTCTTTGCTATAATTGTAAACACTGCTCAGCTGAACAGAGAGCAGTAAGTGGAAAAAGCAGGCTGCAAAGCCATAGATACAATCAGAGACACACTGCTGCTGTTTTGGAGCATAGTGATGGCTAAATTATTAGCTAAATGAGTAATTTCTGCTGCAGAAATTAGGAACGGCTTTTATATAACATTTGGGAAGAAGGCATCCAAAAGGTACAGCACACATGACCATGTCTAAGATCATATCAAGAAACGTAAAAGAAAAACCAAATTAAGAAGGAGTTGACAAACTTTAGAACAACAACATGGAACACTTCTTCACTCATTTTCAATGAAAGGACAAAATAAAAAAAGCAGCAGACAAAAAAAAAGGATTGAAAAGATACTGTACCTTCACATACTGGGCAGCACTCTCCCTCTGGGACATAATACCTGTCACAGTGTAGCTCACCACACTGGGCAGAGAAGCAAATAGACACACCACCTTGACACCGACAGAAGCGACAAGCATCCATTCGAAACATGTCTCCATCATAGTATTCCATGCTGTTAAATATGCAAGTTGGTTTCACTTCTGAAAGAAGAAGAAAAAAACAAGTCAGGATTTTTACAGACACTATTAAAATGGTAAAGAGTTAAACTCATTTTTCTACTGACAAAACCAGATAGAAGGAAACCACTAACTTTTCCTTCATTAAAAAAAAAATCTATGTTTTCTTTTAACTACACAGTATATGTTATTCTCTGTTTAAACAACAGAAGAAATACTATCCAGATTTATTTTTAGAGCAGCTAGTTATTAACAATTATAATTCTAATTTATTAAAAAGTAAAATACTGAAGGAAAGTCATTTTCTTTATTGGTTGTAAATCTTTTTCATTCTGGATGAGTTAGAAGCTATTTCAAATTTCAGCAAATGAAGCAATACCTTTTTTTTTTAATATATATTTTAAAAATTGAGTTTCTGATGTTTTTTAAGAGCAATTTCTTTCTACAGGATTCTGATACACAGGTGGCTAAATTGCCTTAGAGCTGTCCAGTACATAATGAGCTTTCTGTTGTTGTTTTCTTCTTGTTGTTGTTAGTTCATGAGAAAAATATGTATGTATTCCAGGACTGCATGATATGAATTCCAAACACTTCCTAGTTCAATCAAACTGGAGCCCTACTAGTCATCTCACTGCTGTACTCCTCACATAAAATAATCACCATTGTAATGACCATTATCTGGTCATTTGGTGTTCTTAAAAACAGCAAGTCTGTTTTGACTATTTCTTGTACAGCAGAACCCTAACTTATGATTCAGTCCAAACTGACGGGGAAACTGAAAGCCTCTAAAAATTCCTAAATATTTGGGATATGACTTGAAGGACATGTTCAGTTCAGCCAGCTACAGATGCACACACTGTGCTGTACAGCTGAATCACAGAAGAGTTTTGACTCTGTAGAACAAATACAATTATAACATACCACATTCTATACCACATTAGTCATTAGGAAGTCATGACTTCACAGTTTTATCATTATATTACTCACTGAAGCTTCCTTTCTCTTTTCCATTATGGAATAACTTAAAATTCTCGATCTTTTCTGAAACTTGCCCGAGACACTTGAGAACAGATACCTGAAGTGTTCACTAAGCAGATGTATTTGTTCAGTAGTTATGAATCTATCATTTTCAAAACCAAAACATCTGAGTTAAAGGAAGCAACTTGTTTCAGACACAAAGTCAAAATTAAAAAGCAGGCAATTGCATACATTGTTGAATTCCGCAGACTACACGGAAGACTGTTTGCTCACTCACATGCATAAAGCAGACACATGAAGGTGATAATTATAACTGCTTTGAGGTTAGGTTTTCTATTGCTGTTCTTAGTACTCAATCTCACATGGGAGATCAAAATATTTAAATAAAAATCCAGGATTTGCTGAATCTTCTTAATTTTGGAGTCTGAAGACTTTTCATATAGGTCATTCTTGACGTTAATGTAGGGTTTCTTCAAAATTCTGAAGTGTCTCAGTGACCTCAGTAGTTCCCTGCACTCACACTTATGCTGAGCTCCAGTCTCAAGTCATTTAATATGACTAAAATGTTAGAGTTGAAACTTGGAATTATCCTGAGCAATCTTTGATTTTTACATGCCTCTTCAGTCTTCAAGGCATAATGTAGAAAGCAGTGTTAAAAAAAAAAAAAAAAAAGAAAAAAAAAAAGAAAAAAAAAGAGTAAAAAGAGGAAATACCACTGTGTCCGGGAAAACAGCTATGACCTCATTAGAAAGCTATTCACATAAACAAACACTTGAAAAATATTTCAAGTTTATGTAGCTCAAGCTGTTAGTCTAAAAACCTTCTTAAAAAGGAAAAAGTGCCAAGAACTTAGAAGGCATTTAAATCCATTTGTTCCTGACTTTACTATTTTGATTGCAGCTTTCTAGATTTTTTTTGCTTTTTCTTTACTTTTCTCCTCCCCTCCTTCTAAAAGTAGATCTCAATTTCTGCCTAGTTTGGAAAGTAGATACATCTTCCATGAATTATCATTCATTTTTAAAATGTCCAAACAACAGTAAGCAAGAAACTGTAACTCCTGAGAGGAAACAATCTATTTTATTCTTACAATGAAAAATGCTATAAAATGTCATTGTGTGTATATTTTTACAAACAAGATTTATGGTAGTGTACGTGTATTCACACTGAACTACTGAGCTACCCATATGCATTCAGCTATAAGACAAGGATTATTGTTGCTAGATCTGTGCACTCTAAGGATTCAGTCAAGCTAGAACAAACATAATAAGAACTCCAGGTTTAGATACAAAAGTGAAAGTCTAATAAAAAAATCCAACAGCATTTGAACCAACACATTCCTTTTAGTGGGGTATGTTGGAAGATACTCAGAGTTCTCTCACTTGTTTTTGTTTAAAATAGTGGTAATTTTATTGCTTTACTGACCAACATATAATAGCCATGACAGAATGAACGAGTATAAAGCTATCATTAAATAAACACAACCTTTTCTGAAAGGCTGGCAACCATGAGTTTATTATTCGAGCATGGGAGAAAATGCTGCATATAAAATTCTTCAAGAACCAAACTTCCCCATGTGACAAAACAGTTACAACAGACTGAAGCGCACAGCATCAAGCAGTCAAGTGTACCTGCAAACTGAAATCCCTTTTCTGATACCAACTACCAAATGACACAGTAGGTATGAGACAGCTGCCCAGACCATGGATTCATGAAGCTGATTTCAGCATTTGCCAGCTATCAGTTAGCCTATGACAGAAGATCTAGTCTGGGCACAGACAGTTAGCCACAAACCTGTGGAAGGAGCCAGAGCAGAGCAGACATGACCCAGCACAATGAAGTGTTCCGGCTGGCTTTACACTGACTGTGATGGGACAGATATCAGATCTGTGCTACAATATCAAGTTATGCATGACTAAGAGGGCACAGCTGACTCAATATTGAAGTTCCTGCTCCACAGTTAAATCAAGGAGAACTCTGGCATAAATTTTGCTCTAGAGATTGCTTCAGTGGGCACCATCCTTTATATTCTGAGTCCTGCAAGAGTTCCTATAGTCAAAGCTGCACTGAGACATGCAGACTTGTGCTACGTGGACACAGAAAGTGCTCATTTCTGAAGACCTTTATCTTCAAACTGCAGACATAATTTTTTTTTTTTTTTTTTTTACCAAATCAGTTTTCTATGGTGTTTTACTTTGTACTCATAAATCTAATAAAGATCTAAAGGCTGGACTACTCCAAAACAAATTTGCTGCTACACAGACCTCTGTAGACTTCCTGTATTTTTGGTTATCTTTGTTTAAAGTTACAGAACAGCTCAGAAACATGCATGAGTTTTGCAATCCAGTCCTTGCTAGGCATTATTCTGCGCATGGTTATTTCAAGTGCACAAGATGCTCAGGCATCAACTCTCTCTAGGCAAGTTTGGGCATTTTCTTCTAGCCCATCTGAAGAAGAACAGAGATTCAAAACAATTTTCTGTTGTGTAAAGGACGAAAAGATTTGTAGTTGCAGCACTTTGGACATTCTTTCAGTATACAGAAGAATTTGTACCAGACTCCTGGAAGGAATTGGTGCAAGTGCTGTGAACTTTCCATTAAATGAAAGGGAAGGAAGCTGACAAACTTCAGCCCTGTGTCAATATAAACAAAATACTGAAAAACTTTCTGTTTTTCAAAAGTTCAGCTGATAAGGAGTTTAGAAAATAAAAGGAGAAACTTCAGTTGAATTAGTTCATAGAATGTAAAAAGGCAACACATTGTATCTTTTGTTTACCTGCAAACATAACTAAGCAAGCCAGGTGGAAGAAAATATTTGGCTTCTTACTCTTTGAACTTTAGTACTCTGTGCAATGTATTCCCTGTTAACACATCTGTGGAACCACTCAGCAAAGTCCTTTAGTCTTGCATCTAGGAACACCAATCAGGACTAAGACAAACCTGTTAACTATTATTTATGAGTCAGTGTAATTATTTATACATGCTTTTATGTAATTATTTGAAGGAAAGAAACATTATTTTGTTTCTTGTTATTTTGTTGCATCTGCAGACTGTGAAAGAAAAGGACACTGAGACGTAATAACCATAGAAAACTGCAACACTGAAAAATTCACATTTAAACCAAATCGAAAAATTTAGATTTACATAGTGAAGTTTCTAGTACAGGAAGTCTGTATCATCCCACTAGAAACCACTTACATATCCAGATGCCTTAAGCTATACACAGTGCCTATCTCCATCAACGGTTTTCTACTACTGTCTACCTCACCAGCAGACTCCACTCCAGTAACGCAGCAACTTCTTCAGAGGAAAGACAGTTGCACAGGCTGATACTGATGCCCTTTTTTTTTTTTTTTCTTCTTTTCACACTAGACAAGACCTTATGGCACTGCCTTTAGAGAAGGAAAACTTATTTTCAAGTCACCATGCAGGGAGGAGAGAAGAGCACAGAAAGATACTACAACAGAAACAACTACAACAGAAGCAGCTCCACCTAACACCTTCCCAGTCTTGCCTTTTCTTTAAGCCCATCAGTAACTAAGAAACTGCAAACTACCAAAGAATACCACAGTTCAGCTACAGCTACAAAGTTCAAATTGCAGCAAGAGTAATTCAGGTTAGACAGAACACACACAAAAAACGTAACTTATCCAAGTTTCATTACTTTTCCCATCTCCAAAACTGCCGGGTATATATAAATGCTTCCTATTATTTTTTCCCAAACTGCAAATTTGCTTTTAAGTGGACTGATCCTGGGTTTTTCCATCTCCACCTCCTCTTGAGGCTTAAATGCATACATTCCTTTCAGTTTTTATTTTTGCTGTATGACTTTATGCTTCTAAATGTCTGATTGTTGGCTTTCCTCTAGGCTGTCTTCCTTTTATCTATATATCCTTCCAGAAAAAAATCTTTTTAGCATCATGCAGTAAGCTGAAGATGTAGCACAGAAATCCACCTGGACAGCCAAAGGAGGAGCTGGGGCCACCAAGCGCTGTGGCAGTACTCTAAAATCTCCTTGTTGAGCCAAATTTTGTATATAAAATTGCCAAGCAACTCCTGGAAACAAACCATGCCCTATGTAACAGAGGAATACAATTAAATATCAGTACTCTCTGTCAATCTACCAAACTAGAAAGTACATGCTGTAATCTGTTTAGCTCTAGGCATGTCAGTAGGACACAAGCACCTGCAAAAATCTCACCACCGTTGAAAGAACTGCTGTAGCTCATCATTCATCACAAGCCCACCTGTGATCTGCCTCCAATGCATGAGAGAAGTTTAAAATTGCAGGAAAAAGACCCAAATCAGTTAACACAAGGTTGTGGTTTGCCATTTTAGCTAAATAATAATGCTTAGCAGTAGGTTTTCTGCAAAGTAAGAAACCTGAAAAAAAAAAAACAACAAAAATGCACCCTACAACTACTGAGCCTGTTTTCAAAAAGATATGAAGATAACCTTCCTTTAGTATTAATGTTCCATTTATTACTTACTTAAGTTTGTTGCCTTTTGCTCCCCACAAGCCACATTTTGCATCTTGCCATTCCTTACTGATTATGCATATTTTCAAAATAAGAATCCTTTGCATTTTGACTCCAATCCTATTTTTTGTACCATTTCTTCTCCAGTAATGCCTTATCCAAAATAATCCATTCTGCACTACCCATACTATCACTTCAGCAATGTAAATTTTCTACTCACTTTTTAAAGAACAGTACTAATTTCCATTAATACCATTTTTTTTTTTTTTCATTCTTCATTTTCCATAGGATCCTTCCTGCTCTTTGAGAACTTATTGAAGCTGCTTTCTTGGAGTCCAGGTATTATTTGGCTTCTCACTCCTGTTCTAGGAAAATCAAAACCTACCATTTCATAGTTAACTTCCATCTTTGCAATCTCATACAATCCCCACTACTTGTCAAGATCAAATCTAGAACATGTCCCTGTTTGGTTTTAGATGCCTGGAGAATAACATGCAGTTATATTTAATTAGGATCAGGATTATACTCAGTTCTCTGCTCTAGGGCAGACTCTACTATCTTGGTCAAATCTTTATTTCTTTGTCTATATGGAAAATAATATTTTCCTCTCGCATACATTTTTTGAGGCTTAGTATAGTGAATAATGGGATCCTACAACAAACTGATGTCTGTGGAGTGTTCCACTTGGATCCATCTATTTGTTGCAGTGAAAATGTTTCTGGCTGGCACCTGTCAAATGTTCTTAGCACTCACTGATGCACCCTTTAGAAAAAGGTGATTCATATTTCCCTTTATAAGTAATGGCACTACCTTTAACATTTTCCACACTGTGAGCTTAATAACAGAATAAGAAAGCCTGTGAGGAGTAATGGCATCAACAGGTGACAAGAAGTGTGATTAGTGAAGCTCTCCTCCACTGCGGTACCTCCTTTATAGAGCCAGAAGTGTGAAGGAAGCCAGGAGATACAGAATAAAAGAGAAATGGCTTGAATACATCAGTGATATCTTCTCAAATTTGGAAAAAAATTTACAGATGCCATCATAAAGCATAGGTTATATGTCACATTGAGTGAATGAGCTTGATGATTTAGGAGCTCACTTCCATGTTATCATGAGTAAAGCCTGGAAAAGCAAAATAGAAGGGGTCATAGTTTCCCTGTGGCAGTTGTCATCACTGTCAGCTTGTTATTTTGGGTCATGCACTAGGTACTTCCATTCTCAAGGGGAAGGGCAACAGAAGACTGGCCTTCTACTTCAAGGGCAATGAAGGAGCTGCAGGGCTTCTAAGCCACTCCTGGCAAAGCTGGGGCAGAAAGCAGCCTTCTCCCATCCACCTTGGAGCTCTTGGACACAGTAACTAGGCCCACTCTCACACAGGCAACCGAGTGTTTTTCATAAAGCCATCAGAGACCCTTTTAAAGTAGCTGCTGCATTCAAGGAAGCTTATTCAAAAGTGAAAGCCCTGTCTGACAGAAGAAAGCAGCTGCAGGATGCTTGGCAATTTGCTCTCTCAAATTTCTAAAGGCATAGCTCCCAGCCAGTATGTGCTACAGCACAACCTACATTCAAGAGGGCCATGCGTCAATACCTAATTAGAGAACAGGCATTTTGGATGCTCTCTTGTTTCCAAACACTTCCACTCTTGCTGCACATGTAGCCTTCAATCTATTTAGATTCATTTGTTGATGCTTGTAATTGAATGCTGAATCATTTTTTTCCTTACAGCCTCTCCCATGAGAGAAGGCAGTGCACCACTGCTAGCAGACAAAAATAAATGAGTCATAAAAGTTGAGTGGATCTGGAGAAACCTCAAATTCACTTCAGTAAAATGCAGGGTGAAGGAATCTCTTGCTCAATTTTCTTTCCAAATTATAACATGCTATCTAGTACGGTCTAGAAGGAAAGATTTGAATACCTGTTCATTAACTGTAATGGTAAATTATTTTAACCAAAGCAGTGTTTTAAAAAGTAGAAAAGATGTGTCCGGTCAAATCTTTATGTAAAATCTTCTGTTCTCTGCTTATATTGATGTCAATTAAAATCTCAGAAAGAAATATATGGAGCATCTCTCTGAAGCACATTTTGTGCACATTATCAACAAGAAAGCTGTTCAAAACACTTTCTAAATGCTGAACAGCCAAAGACTGTTGATGCAGTGTAACTTAATAATAAATTCTAATTTCATTAAATTGAAACATCAGAACTGTTTCCAAGCAGGAATAATATGTTTTGGTTAGAAATAATATTTACATGATTATGTGTCAGACTATAAGAAATAGGAGATTACATAGGATGAGGAACATGAAGGCACACCAATATAACAGGGCTGCTCTAAAAGTAATGCCTCCAATGTTGGCCCGCAACATCAGAAAAAGATATTGGTGGGTTGGCAGTAGAGGTTGAATGTTCACAACAATATTCCACTACATGTTGTTGCTGTGTGACAGACGACAGCAAAATGGCAGTCTGACAGAATGCTGTCTGACATGGAAGTGCATATGAAGTAAAAGGGTGTCACTGAGTTCCTCCATGTAGAAAAAATGCCACTCATTGACACACTTTGACACTTGCTGAACATTTATGGAGACAAAATCGTGGATGTGAACACAGTGAGGTGGTGGTGGTGTGCTTCAGCAGTGGTGACAGTGGGTCACCTCTGCTGGTACAGATTTTTGCATACAAGCTCTTGTTCATTGCTGGTGAAAATGCAAAGCTAATGGTGGTGGCTTTATTGAGAAATAGTATTTTGTAGCTAAGAATTTGTTCTATCAACTAGTGTTGTGCTCTTTGTATCTGTTGTAGTTTCCATGGAAATATATATTTTTCTGATGGATCGAGCTAGTGCTAGTTTGAGATAGCATGTACTTGTTACAAAGAGAACCACACAAGACCTACAAATCTGTTGTAGAACTTCCAAAACAGCTCAATATTACATATAGGAAAAGCTTTTGTCAAAAAAACACTGACCTGACTTCAAACGCTGACAAACAGCAAAGGCAATATGATGCTAACAGAGTCTCTATGTTATCTGTATTTTGCTGCCCTTATACCACCCTTCAACACCAGTCAGTTCTGCCTGGGGACAACCAACTCTTCCCTTTCCAGACAGCCTCCCCTCTCTCCACCACCCTATCCCATCCACACATACGAAGTACAGAAGGCTTGTGTGCTTTAATACTGTACATCATTAGTGTCACCTAATAACGCAATGCAGTTACACCACCTACACTAACTAGGTTTTTTTTGTTTTTTTTTTCAATTTCCAGACTATGTGAAGATATTCCTTCATGTCAAGGTAATTCAGAGGATCAGTACTGATGATCCCGACAGCTTTCTATTCTCCTAATTATATCATTAAATAGATATTATAACAACAGGAAAACTGTATAAGAATATTCTTATGTGTAAACATCAGAAACATTCTCCTAGAGGAGTGTCTATATTAGATATGTACACATTATGTGCATATGCAGTAAAGAATGCAAAAATAGTTTTAAGAATGTCATCACACACAATGGAACAATATTAAATAACACTTAATAAACATTTAAGTATATAAAATAAATAATAAGTAAATATTTAACCAACATGTAATTTTTTTATGCTCAGAAATTATCTGAGCATGCAGCCTTTCAAGAACCTTTTTCTCCAACAGCTGAATACTTGTCTCTTCCAACTCACCACACACAACTCTGAGCAATCCTGAGATTTGCATAACAAATCAAAAATAACAAATGTGCTTAACAAATTTAAGTTCTTTAAGTAATTTTTTCTAAATATTTCCATCAGGAAGGAAAAAAAAAAATAAAAAAAAATAGAATCAGTCTATTCCTGTACTGAATTGTAATTTCCAAGGGTTTTACACTTGTGCTAAAAGTTACTGTGTTTATTTAAAGTGTTTTTTTTAGAGGGAACCCAACAGTCTAAACAGCTCTTCTTTACAACACTGCAAGAAGGAGATTCAATTCTTAGCGAAAAAAAAACCCAAACAAACCAACACTTTAAAAAGGATCTCACGCTTGTAACTGGCAAAAAAGCACCTGGAAAACACACAGTGAGGGAGCTTTTCACTAAAATTCTAACTCCTTGGGTTTAGAGAGAAAAAAATACTTTAGAATTAAAGAAACATGACACAACTTACAATGGACATTTTCCCACTATAAACCTTCAATTAAACTTCCAGTTTCTTCTTAGTGAATGAACTCAAAGAAAATTATGTCTCTCAAATCTTGACAATATAGTATGAATAACCATATTCCCAGATTCTCCCAAAGACACAAGATCCTCCTCTCCAGGTACAAGAGAAAACTTCACGTACCATTGACACACTCAAAGACATCACAGCACTTGCCAGGTGTTCCATCTCCACGTGAAACTATTTGAGGAACGGAGCCTGCCTCGCACATGGGGAAACCACATAAACCAGAGAGACACTCGCATCTGAAACCAAAGAAAAGGAAGAAAACCCCATCAATGAATAGATTCACACATAAGTGGGAAGAATAAGGAAAGGGAAAATGAAAAGCTGTAGAATAAGTTTCAGTCTCAGTATATTCATATTTTAGAATCATCGTTTATTAATACAGTGACCAAGACCATTTATCAACATGAAGTGCATTTGGCAAGAGGGAGAGATGGAAGGGTGGCTTTTTGTTGTTGTTGTGTTTTGGGCTTTTTTTTTTTTTAAATGTTATAACTATCTGAACTCTGCTTGTCCAGCAAAGAAACAAAAAAGGTCGTATAGTACAACATCAAAACTTTAGTTGAATATTTCTCCAGATTGTTTAAAAATTGCTGAATTCTTTAATTTGAAAACTTATGCTTCTCCTTTTATTCTGTGAAAAACTGAAATTGATGAAATGCTAATAAGCAGTAACTGTACCTAGTCAGAAGAAACTGTGTCCTCTCATTAGGAAACTGTATTACAGCCAATTTTATATAAGGAATAATCAAAGAGAGGAAGATGTCATGGAGAATCATTACATCTAAGCCAAATGAAAATAATTGCAGGTTGTTGGTTTTTTTTTTTTTTTTTAAGGTGCTTCCTTTATCTGCAGAAGAGTAAATATTTAAATATTGTGGTTAGTTGATTGGATCATTTAAAAAACATTTTCTACCTGCAAATAATATTTCCCGAATTAAGAAATTATCTTAAAGAACTGGAGGACATAAAATGTATTAAACAGTAGTCACATTTGTTTCCAGATTCTCTATTTTATGTATACCATAAATGTTTAAAAGTCAAAGACTTAAGATGTACGCTGAGTTTACATTTAACAGTCCTTGCCCCAAACATTGGGCATACTAGTGGGATAAGCAGCAATGAGTCAATAAAAGTAGGAGATACAACAAACAGAGAAATATGCAAATATCATAGCCAAGTAATGTCGCAGTACAGAACTTAAATTTTTTAAATGCAGATGACAGAATTTTAAATTAAAAAGTGTAGATTAATTTAGCATTCTACAAATACACATGAGCTTCAAAAGGAAAAAAGAATTCAGAAGAAAATCCTTTAATTGTAAGTTAAAGAAATGAAAATAAGGACTCTATATATTACTATTTCAAATACATCTAAGTATTCTAAGACAATTCCGAAATTAAAACACTTTTTAGTAAGATACATTACTGGTGCAAAAAAAAAAAAACTTGCTTGTTTTTTTATCTTAAAAAGCAAGAAATTTGGTTCTCCTCTACCAAGCAGGGTTCAGTGAAAGAGGAAAAGACACCTCTCAATAGAAAAAGTTTTAACATTTCTTCCTTTAACTTCACTGGCATTAGAAAAATGTATTACTCTTCATTCTAAGGTATCAATGAAAGGAAATTTCCAAGTAATAAAGTAAAAGCTAGGTCAAGTGATCTCTCAGGACTTTTACTGTAATATCTGAAATGAGTTTTAAAATATTCTACTATAACAATGTGTTAGTGTAAGGGGATAAAAGACTCCTTGAAAAAGTAGAATTATTACACCACATTTCAAAATTCATTTCACAAATTCATCACATAAATAATTATCTGGTCATTAAATATGTCCAAATAAAGAGAAGTAGAATCAGAGAATCATAGAATCACAAGCACTGGAAAAGACTTCCAAGATCATCCAATCCAACCTACCACCTACCACCAATATTTCCCCATTAAACCATTTCCCTTAGTCCATCTAAATGTTTCTTGAACACCTCCAGGGACGGTGACTCAAATTCACATCAGCAGAGAAAATGGCAGACAAAATGGAAATACAGCTGTGGATCTTGACTTTTCAAGTCCTGTGACTTGGGCTCCTGTCCTTTGTCTCACACGTTATCATGAATGACTTGATTTCTGGGAGAATATTAAATGGTCAGGTTATTAGCTCATAGCTTCTTTTGTTCTCCCACCTTCTCAGTCAACTACTTTTAACAATAAACTGTCTAAAAACCACACAAACAAAAACCAAATCAACAAATAACTTACAGTAGACAATCTTCTAAAACATGAGCCAAAAAGATGCTTAGAAGATTATTGGGAGTCAACGTTCCTTTCTGCAGAAATGAATCCCTCCCACTGAGAATACTGAAAGTTTAGCATATTCATTCAAAAACAACAAAAAGGTTGCAGTAGTCTAATAAAAGAAGACACTACCCTCCAAAGTTTTCTAAGTTGACTTCCCATTTGGATAAAGAAAATCCATTCATGGGAGAATGTCAAAGCAGCAAATAGTCTCAGATGGACTTTTAAATACTATGCATTCTTTTACTTGCACTGCTAGGAAAATCTTTGACCATCTTCCAGGCTATTAGCATGGAAAACATTGTTTTGGAGACAGAAGTCTTTCAAGAAGAAACCCAAGGAATTCTGGTAGCTGAGCACAGTTGAAGCACTGCCAGAACAATAACATCTGGAAATCTTGAATAAGTGATCCAATTCTTAATAAGAGAGCAAAATCAGCTTTATACCACTAGATTTTTCTTTTTCTTTTCTGAAGAGTCTTTTAGAGAAGATAGATGGAAGTTTTATTCCAGCTTCGGCTTCATCACATGCAGCTATCCATGTGCACAGTTGTACCTTAGCCTAGTTACTGAGCATCAGGTTTGGAGGAAATTTAGTAGGCCAGACTGTGAAAAGTCTGTTGACAGTGGCCGCGATCCCTCACAAAGTAATTTCTATGAAATTCAGAAGTTCAGGCTGCTGATTTGTAAGGCACAGTGTTGCCTCTGAGCTTCTCTTTCTATAGTTATAAATTGCCTAAGGAATACACACACAGCATAAGTTTCTTTAAGGAAAGCTTCCACAAGAAATGGTAAGTTTACTTGTTGCTTTGTCTCTCAACACAGAATAGAATAATAGAATCACAGAATGGCTTGGGTTGGAAGGGACATCAAAGACTATTAAGCTCCAACCTCCCTTCAACAAGCAGGTTGCCAATTGCTAGATCAAGTACAAGATCAGGCTGCCCAGGCCTCATGCAACCTAGCTTTGAATACCTCCAGGGATGGGGCATCCACAGTCTCTCTGGGCAGCCTGTTCAAGCACCTTGTCACTCTCTCACCGCCCTGACATCTAATCTAAATCTTTCCTAGTTTAAATCATCTCCCCTCATCCATACCAAGAAGATGACATTCAGTATCTCACTGTCAAATACATTATTAGAGCAAAGGCTCTAAGCAAACACATTCCTCAGTATAGCAGCACATACCCTAATAGGAAATGTCAACAAGGAGGAATATGTCCTTTTAGTAAGTAAGAACAGTCCTACAAGAGAATACAGTCTAACAATAAGAGCCCAGAAAGAGAAAAAAAGAGAATCAAAGAATCATCCAAGAGAGATCACAGAGCACAACCTGAAAAGGTGGCAGAATGTCCAGGAAGGAACCAGAACGTAGCTCAGAAGTCAAAGGTACTGAATTTTGATGGAAAAACTGAAAAAATATAATTAATTTGACTGGTAAAAAGGAAATTTCTTCAGTTCTTCACGTTAAAAAAGAAAAAAAAAAAATCCTAGAAATTTCAAAAGCCAAGCAAAAGTAATTTCAGTAAATGAAGAGTATATAAAGGACTAATTTCAGTAAATAAAGACTACTCTCAAAATCCAACTGTGTTCATTAATGTTTTGCAGATAGAAAAAGAGCAGCTTCAGTAATACAAACAATCTATTTTTTTCATTTGAATTTCCTTCAGTTTTTAAAGTTCTTTCAGCAGAAATAATTTTGTCACTTGTTATTTTGTTTGGTTATTTGCCTTTTTTCTTCTTTTTGTCTTCATTTCTAACATCATTCTTTTTTTCCTTTTTTTTTTTGTCACCAGAATTTCAAACATGAACAAGAAAAATGAGGTATTTATAAATGACAATTTTTATTTAAAATCTAATTATCTGGTTCATTTAGTTCTGTTATTAAACAGATGAAAAGAGAGAAGGGCTTAGTAGCCTCAAAAAAGCTGTTTTGATGGTAGGATCAAAGAGATCATACCAAGCATAAGGCATAATGGCTATGAAAATAAGAACAGGCACTCCAAAAAAAAAAAAAGACATAATACCAGTGAATGGGGAGGTTGGACTGAGGGTAAGGTTAGGAGTGGGATATTTATTTTAAGGATCAAAACAAAATCAACTCTGATACTGGAGAAAATCAAGTGATACTGGAGAAAAGCATTCCTGATGCATACATCACATTCCTGTGGAGATCTTATCACAAGCCTCTTCTTTTTTCCCTGCAGGACTCTAAAACAATTTATGTTACCATAATTAGCACTTACGTTAGCTAAATGTACTGGAGAAAATTACCACAGATCTGTCAATAACACAAACAACTGAAAGATACTGTAAAGGAGGCAAGATTCAAAGAGAACTCTCAGCATTACCAAAGCTTGAGTAATTGGTGGCAGGAGAAAGAGATTAAACACAACACCCTCCCTAATGTTAAGCATAGGGCATAAGAGATGATGTGCAGCAAAAGGAAATACTAACATGGCAATCTCATGAAATCAGCAAAGGATTTCATCCATATTATTACACTTGGAGCCATGACATGAGTTTAGGAAAGACGCGAAGTTACAGCTCAACAAATCGACCAAATGCTAGCTTTAGGAAAGTTAACTCCACATAAGAAGTGACACTACAGGCAAAAATACAGCCATTTGGGCACCTCCTAATGTTCAGCTAGTAGTAGTAGTGTAGTAGGTTCAGCTAGAATTTTTTTAATCTTCAGACACGCAATAGAGAATTTTAGCCTACAAGTTCAGTCATTGCTTTATACAGTTTGCATTTCAGTTGAAAAGATAAGACTAAACACATCAGTAATGAAAACAGACCCTTTTTTAGATAGCTTTTAATTTTAAAATTTATTTTTATTTTTTATTTCTAGATAGTATTTTTTTTTGGAGATCACTAATAAACCTGCAAATGAACTGCAGAAGGAACATATGACACTTATGACTGGACCACTCCCAAATGCTCAAAAAATTTCTATCATTTAGATATGAACTAAATGCCTCACATGGAAGTTCTTCCTATTCTAAGTTTTCAAGGGATTTACTTACCTACAAAACAAAGCTACCATGCTCCCAAGTAGGAATTCCTTTCTAGAATTCTGGATATACAGAGAGATTCAAATGTATTACAGACATCCAATATAATAGTAAATTTTTCCATGAGTCTAATTGTCTTCATAGACATGAAACATCTGAATATTACAAAAGCTGATTACATAGCTTTAAATTGAAGATGCTGCAAAAAGGAACTGCTTTCATGCATCTTCTCTATATAATTACTGCTAGGAAGCAGAAGAAGATGCTAGGGAGAGGAAAGCTGTAAAATTATCATTCACATCAAAGAGATTACCATCTTTCCAAGCTTTGCTCAAACCCAAAGATGATGACTCAGTTTCATCCTTTGGTTAATATTAACTGGTCTGTTTTCCAGACAGATGAGAGGGAAAAAGAGAACGGTCAAATGAAACTATTAGATATATAGCTACTGGCTACTGTACATTGATTTAAGTACAGACTCTTCAGAACTCATCTGAACATTAATAAAACACAACATAAATCAGTCTAATCCTGCATCTTTCTAATATTTTGCCTTAGCAGATGACATTTTTCTCTCTTGAAATGTCTTTTTTTTCTTTTTTCTGCCACTAGTTACATCAGCTACTCTTTCCTTAGGTTTATCAGCCTTAACTTTCATAATATTATGAAAATAATTATTAGAAACCAAAGATATTGAGTTAAAGTGTTATACAAATGACAATTAAATGTATTACAAGTATTACTTTATCTTCTTTTTGCACTATTTTTGATGAGGAATTATAGTATGCAATCCACATACAGATAAACCACAGTCCCTAATGACTTCAAGTCAGAAATTAATATTACAAATAATAGTTTTGTAACTAATTCACTGTGCTACCTTCAGTATTCCTAACTCCCAACTTTCACATTAACAGAGCAATAACATTTCATGTTATGTGAGCATTCCAGTGGACAGGGATGGCCAAAACAATTTTACATAATTACTGTAAAAGCAAACATCGAATGTGAAGAAAAAAATAAGACTGGTAAAGAGTGCTTTCTCATTGCTAGAAATGAATTACAGCCCAATTCCAAACTGCTCATGAAATTTTAATAGCACGTAAGTTTATTGTTCTGTATAATAGATTTCCCTGGAACTAAGCTACCAGGATCTTAAAATAAACAACCCAGAACAAATACACAAAAGATAGGTAATTTTTAAGAGAACTAGAGGGCTATTTTTAAACTCACCTTGGGCTTATCTTTCCCAATATTTTATTATTTATTTACTTCTAAGTTATGGGTCAAGATTTAAAAAGATTTGTTCATTTTCCATTTAATAATGATATAAATTATGAGAATCTGGAACTAGATCAATTGAGGAAAAACATTCTTATTAATTCCAAGCATGCATTGCTTTACCAAAATAGAAGTGCTTCGTTAAAGTACAATTGCTCTTTATAGAACATATTAGGAAACATAACTCCAAACTCTCCTAATCATATATTTTTTTTCCTCATTTAAGGGAATAAAAAACCGAAAACTCAATGTTACACATTCCTAAGCACACTGTTGCCCTAAGATGATTTCTCCTCTTTGCTCTATGGGGCTTAACAGAATAACAGTGAAAAATCATTCTAATATTTAAGTCATAAAAGAACAAATATCATTTAAAAGTCTCTCAGTTTTTTTTCAAGCCAACATACAATTGAACACTTTTAACAGGTCAGACCAAAGAAGCATCTAGCAAAAAATTCTGTCTCAAACTATTTGAGCTCACTGGTTTGTTGTACTAAGATAAAAAGTTCAGAAAAAGGAGTGGCAGGAGTCACTACAACATTTTTTCCAGGGCACCATTAAGCAATTCTTCATCAACATAATATGAAATCCACATCTGGGTACATTCTGAAAACACCCATGAGGAGCTGGAACTGTGCCTGCAAAGTACTCTGAGATGCCAGCTGCAATGTCTACATAGACAGTCTATACTCTCAAACATCAGGACCTTGACAAGTAAGTTTATTATTTATATTTCCTTCCCATGTTCAAGCAGATAATGGTTTATGGATGCCCTGTCCCTGGAGACACTCAAGGTCAGGCTGGCCAGGGCTCTGTAGCTGCAGGCATTCCTGTTCATTGCACAGGAGTTGGACTAGATAACCTTTAAAGGTCCCTTCCAAATCAAATGATTCTATGATTCTATTCAATATATCTAGGAAAGAACAGGCATCCCTAAAACAAAGCCATCAGAGACTACAGATAAGCAGACAAAACAAAACAGACACTTTTTTTTTTAAGCTTTTGAGATCCCCTATTTTTCCTTTGAAAAAGAAAGTAAAAATTACATGTTTTGCTTCTCCATGCCCTTCTCAGTATCAAATACTTTTTGCATATCCCACAACATAACTCTTTACAAGTTTAAGTATACACTGACTAAGAAATTCTTTTGGAAGCTGTTCTATATTGTGATCATGCCTGCTGCCATTCTCTCTAGTAAATTCACTTTGGTCCAAAAGGAGTAAATATGACCTTCCCAAATATATGGATGATCATTAAGCTTCTGAATTTATTTCATTATGAGCAACATTTAAAAATGAAGCCAGAAGAGCACTCCAGGACCCCAGCAATTCTGAAACCAAGCAACTCCATTCAATTAATCACATCTTTTCCATGCAGTGGGAATGGTGTATTTAACAAAAAAAAAACCAAAAAACCAAAAAAGCAACAAAAGCATTCACAACCTTTTTACAATTTTACTCAATTTACCTGCTTAGAAAATTAATGTTTACAACAGTAATTTGTGTCTGCTGAAGTCTAACACATTACCTGTTATTTACCAGAGAAAACAGATCTTCAGATTCTTTTGATATAACCTACATAACGGTGATGTAATATGCTCGATGATTGTTGGCAAACTGCTGGGAAGTTCTCCTATATATATACCTTCTAAACAGCAAACATCCAAGTGATATTTCCATTACTTTATTATGAATATGGATCTCCCTGGGCACACAGTTGTGAATTTGAGGAAAATTGTCAAAGCCATTCATCTTTGTGTGATAAATACAAATTTACCTGTTCATGTCAGAAACTATTCTGAATTAAATCACATATTCAATTACCAGATAAATTAATTAGCTGAGTAAGTAGACGCAATGGAAAGAGTGGAAAGTGGTTAGAAGGAGGAGCAGTATTCAGCTAATGAAGGTGTACGCTAATCCTTAGACTGACTGTTTAAAAGTAATATTTATAGCAGAAAAAGACTGTCTGCCAGCTTGTTTACTGGAAGTTGACAGAGATGAAAGACTACCTTGCTTTGTCAAGAATACAAAACAAAACTAAATTCTATAGACATCGTAATCTCATTCTGCTTCCAGGCACTAAACAACAGTGTAGCATCTGAAAGCAAATTAAAGCAACTCTTAGTTTTATCTATCTGAGTTAAAATTTCTTCTCAAGTTTAATAATGAAGATGTAAATATACCACTAACAGAGCAAACGGTCAGATGAAGTAGTTGATATACTTTTCCGTAGAAAAAAAAGAAGATGCTTGAGTAACTATCATCAGCACTTCTTTCTCCTGTGAAAATGCTGGGGTTTTTTTATTAGCTCTTCCCTTCAGATAAATATCCTTCTCCCTTTAGGTATTCTATTTTTGAAAAGTTTTGCAGTTCAGTGCTTCCTTGGAGTTGATTGAAAGGAATCTGGAACGTGCATTTATAGTGTGTCTAAGATGGGTGCAAAATGCTGATTTTCTAAGAGGCAAGCAATGAAAACTATACTTACAGTGTCTTACAGCTTCCTCTGCAGAAGACTCATCTTATAGTTCTTATGAAAACGTTTGGAAATTTTTGACTTAGAAGCTAGCCATCAAGATCCCTAAACATATTTTTTTTTTTCCCCTGTTGTCTCAAGAGCTTCTGCTTAAATTTTATTGATAAGTCTTTAAAAAAAGTATTTATCACCTTTTTCTCATTTATGGACTTCAGGAAAATATGGCTACTTTCCAAAACAACCCACATCGTGAAGCTGGATGCCAGGGCTACAATAACCATCACACTGAGAACATCTAGGAATTGCTGAGACAGCTATAGTAAGGGAAGGAGAAGTTTGCTCCGACTTTGGATTAGCAATTCACTACATCTCCTGAGAGGCCAAAATGAACATGGAAGATTGGTCATCTATAAATATCACATGTCCTACTTTAATTCTTGTTCTTTGTGGATTTTCAGTACAGCGCAGCCAGCATTCTGAACTGAATAACAATTCCTCATTTAACAGACTTGAATGAGGAAAAATGGTTTTCCTAGGAAAGATATTTGCCGTTGAAAGATTAAAACATACCAAAATGCCTAAACATCTGTTTGCACACATTATGAAAATCATGCTGTTCTGTTTAGGCACGGCAAAGGTTCTACAGCTCCTTAAAATGGATTTTTGAGACCTCAAGTCCAGATACAAAGATTTGTCAGAAGTCAAATCCTGAATAGAAATCTCAAGAAAATATAGATACTTGGATTTCTTTTTTGCCTTACCAGTTCCAGCTGAACTTTCCTTTACAAAAACTGGGAACCATAACCATTTTCTTTTGGACAATATTTCTTTAAGGGGGGGGGGAGAAGGATCTAAAAATTCCAAAACAAATACAAGAGAAAACTCTGTATCAACAAAAATTGCTAAGAGAAATGACTGGTTCTGGGGGAAGAGCGAGCTAAAATGTTGCATCTCTTGAGATGTTACATCTCATTGAGAACTCTTCAATGTTCTCTAAAAAGGTTTTGAATCCTGTACTGGACACCCAAATACTCACACATATATATATATAAATAATAAAACTAAGATCTTCCAAAGGTAGGAAGACCTAAGAAAAGAATATATACAAACATGAAAGAATCATGTTATGATCAGGAGCAAGACTGAAAAGATCTGTCTGAACTAACGCCTAATGCTGAATGAGATGGATGCACAGATGACTGGCGACTCTTCAGTTGCTATCAAAAGAAAAACACTGTAGAACCAACCATATCTGGTACCCTAAAATATAAACCAAATGCAAGTAATAGCTCAATAGAAAACTTGCAACTACACAATTCCTACTTAGACTTGTATGCTACCATATAATAAGAAAAAGACTGCGCTGGTTTATTTCTAGCTGCCTCTGAGATTCCTGAGACATCAGTATAACAAGAAACAGAATAAATACCACCAGCTGGTAGGTCTAATGCAGGGACTGTTGCAGACACCATAGCTGACAAATAATAAATTAGTTAATTTCTTCCTTGAGAATCGAAGGCAAACAGTCCTGTGATGGCACACAAAACTCAGAGACTGTGATATAAATTGCTATTATTCCTTAATGTTGTCATCAGAATTGCTGTAAGTATGGCATATTAATTTTTTTAAAAATATGTTAACATAAGACAGATACAAATGACTGTTTCCTTACTTTAATAAATCAAAGTTCAATGTGACTTTGTAATTTTACGCTCTTTGCTACTCTGTATGCCTTTAAAAGCAATTTTACTTCAGATATGATAATCTAGTTGTATACTGTTTTAAGTTGTATTCAACTTCTATCCAAATATAGCTTAACATTAACCTTGAGTAAATAAATGGTTAGCTGCTACATGAAAGTATCACTCTTCTTCCTAAGCTTCAGGTACTCCAGAATCTGAATAAAGTGTAGTTTCCATTTCTTTATCAAGATAAGTTTGAAATATGTCATCTGAAATCTGCAGTAAAAATTGCATTCTGTTTTAAATCAGTATGTTTTAATATCTCAACTTATGAGATCAAAATACTCCAGAAAAAAATTTCAAGTGTGATCCAAATAATACAACAAAGAATACAGAAAATTTGCTTTGAGATGCATCATTTATCAAGTATTTAATGTTCAGACGTTAATGTTCAACATCAAATGAAGATATTCCTTCTATGATTTTTAGTCTAATTACAGTCTCTAATGCTTTTTATCAATATGTAGTTTGAGTATTAACTCAGACCATTTTATTGCTACTTCTTTCTAAGGAAATGTGAAAAAAAAAAAAAAAGCATACAGTTAACTGCTTGAAAACTGAAATGGAAAGGTTGAATTTGTTCGTCATGGCAATAATTTAGAAATTCCACACTAGAATTTTTTTTTTTTTTTTTTACAGATTAATATCACTGATAGGTACTATGGGTACTATGTAAGAAAAATGCAATTTGCTAAATTTCAATGGCAGGGATAAATTTCATTGACCTCTTTCAAACAATCTCATTATCTGTTGACAAATATTGTAGCTTATCACCCTAAATTGTATTAAACAGAGAATATTCTTGCTTTCAAAGCATACATTTCAGAATCATTTTAAGAAATATTTCAGGTTGCATACTCTTATAAGGTATACTGGTGGTTGTTTTTTTGTTTTTTGTTTTTTCTTTCCTAATTGTAGCTTAATGCAGGCGAAAAACAAAACACACACATGTAAACTGGCCCCTAAAAGAGCTTAGTAGGTCACTAGAATGTAAAACCAACATTTTAGTGTATTACTCTGAGAACTAACACTTTTGCTTGTCAAATAAACTTCATCATTTTTCATGATACTACAGAACAATCTCTGGAATTGCCATTCAAAGCAGCCACAGATTGAGACATTGCAACTGCATGTAAAGTAAAACCAACAGGGCAAAGGCTATTCAAACAGGAAAAAAAAATCTATGACTAATTCATTGAAGAAACTCTTTCAGAGGTTTACTTCTAAACAATAAGCCTATAGTGCTACTCCTCCACACCACTCTATCCAATTGAAAGTTTTGCATTTGCAACGCCATGCAACCATCTGTAACTAAGTGATGGTGAATTGGTCTGAATAAAAAAAATCTTGATTCACCCATCCCTCAAGCTGAAGCCTTTCAGACTCCAATTTTGCAAGGAAGTAATGGTATCTGTCAAAAGCCATTCTTCACTTTTATCTGAAATATGAACTAATTAATCTTTATGACTTGTATTCCTGTTTCATTAATTTAATAGCTCACTCTTAAAGTCTGTCTGTAATTTGCTCTTCTTGTGTTTCATTTACATTTGTTCTTTCCTTTGTTCTCCTACCAAAACCTTGAAACAGCATTTTAAAGCTAAAACTCAGACACAAGGCACAGTACTTGTGATTTTGTTGAACAAACATACCAATTATTTCTGAAGTCTTCTCTAATCTAGAAAATATTTGGGTTTCTGGTGTGAACTTTTAAAATAAGTAGGTCAAGCAATCTTCTTACTGGGATTTAGTGAACATACTATTGGATGGCTTCTCTCTTCTCAAAGAGAAGTAAAGTAAGCCATGCAAACAGCAAGATATTCAAGCCACGCATGTTTTAAGAGTTCATCTAAGGAGACAAAGGACTGTGACACTGACTCATTGTGACTGATTCATGCCCAAAATCTGAAAAAGGAAGGGTGCAGGAAAAATTTACCTTCAAATTGTTTGGGAAAGGGGATACAACAATACTGCATATTAAAAATGAGTCAAGGACAAGCATACACCTATCTGCTCCTGCTGCTGTATGTGAAGTTGTCAGCTGTTAATCAAGTAAATGGCATGCAGCCATTCGTTCCTTACCATGATACTCACTGGTTTCCACTTCTGCTGTTGTTAAGCCAGTATTTTAATAGTAGAAAATGAGAATTTTTATTTCTTGAAATAGTCAATAATTGTAATAAAAATAGCTTAATGAAGACTAAAATCTACAGATTAATGAAGCACACTCTGCTTTAAAGTTATTATCAAATGCACAGAAAAGCATACAATGCTACTTCTGAGTTTAACGATGACAAAGAATAATGACACAGATTTAGGCAGTTCTAAACTGAATCAGTCAATGTGTTATTTATATTTCAACATGTTTATTAAGGAATTCTTAAATTAAAGAAAACTTCTCCTTTCCAAGTACAGAGTCATTCATCCATAAACCTCCACTCTGTTTGACGTCTATAGTTATGATACAAAAGCCTCGTGGGACATTATGATCTGAGCTTCAAATATAAAATTCCAATGTTTCCTCACATCCTACAAGTTTCCAGTCTAACTTCATATGGTTTGATTTTCATGCTCAAAGTAGCTGAACATAGTTTTCCTTTCTGTCCTTTCATTTTTTTCACACCCATGCTTCTCTTCTAACATTTATCTAATATTTCTTTTTGGTTATTCCCATGTCCCCCATGTTCCTTTATTGCCCCCACTTCAAGTAATTCCCTTATATCCAATACACGTATGACTACTGCTGTGCTTCTTAAGGAATATGGTGCCATAGTGATTCTAAATAATTAATCGCCATCAGGATGCAATAAGTAAAGCATCTGAGATGGTCTTAGCACTGTCAGATTTGGCTGTCCTTCCCTTCCCACTTCCTCTGCTAAAAAGTGACCCATTGCGTTGGTTTAATTAATTAAAAAAAATTGAAATTAACACAATCCAAAAATACACCGAGCTGTGTTATAACTGTATAAAAGAACATAGTCTGAGCCACAAAATCAAAATTAATGGAAAAGTACAAGACTCTTGTAAATGTTTCAACCTGTTTGAAGATCCAGACAAGTTATTCCAAGTATGTTTTTCTGCAGCTTTATAGAAATATTAACACAAAAACATGGTTAGAAATTCTGATCATAAGACTCCAGGAGCTCAGAACACATCCATCACAGCCTGTTAAACTCCAATCCCAAAAATGCATAGCAATCAGATTTTCAAGTGTTTTCAGTGTGATTCAGAATTATTTAGGAATTCACACAATCTGAGCCTGCTTGGGGGTCTTTGTATGCAGGAGATGGGAATACTCTTTTGATCACTTAGTTACCATGCATACATGCAAGTACATTTCAGACATCAGTTACATTTTACGCATAGCAAACCAACTGGCTATGTTTTTAAATACTACCAAAGAAAGAAAAAAAGATTATTTCAAAGAAAGAATTGTTTGCTTAAGATGTTTTATATAAGATCGGTTCTCATATGTGTTCTAGAAATAGAAAATATTTTTAAATGATCATTTTTCTGAAGCAAATGAAGTTCGACTTTTTCAGTATTCTGTGTTTGCTAACAGAAGGAATGCTTAAATTATTATATAAAAAGATGAAAGTGGATTATTTTTCTTTCCCCACACACAAAAAAAAGAACAACAAGAAAAAACCCAACAATAAAAAACCCACAATTTTTATCAATACAGCACATTGCAGAAGTATAAAACTCAATTTTTTTTTCTTTTTTTTTGAAACCAAACCTAATTGGCCTATCTAGAGTTTTCAGTCAAAGAAATTGAAAGAAATTTGAAAGTAAAAATTTATCACTGTCCTCATAGTTCATGTAAACAACAGTTTCCAAGAAGCTACTATATTGAACATGTACCCAAAGGGTACCCAGTGGTAAAGATCTTTCTCGTGAGGCCCCATCTCAAATACTGCATCCAGGCTTGGGACACCCAGCACAAGAAAGTTACGGAACTCTTGGAGCAGGTCCAGAGGAGGGCCACTAAGATGATCAGAGGGCTGGAGCACGTCTCCTATGAGGAAAAGTTGAGGGAACAGGGATTGTTTAGCTTGGAGAAGAGAAGGCTCCAGGGAGACGTCATTGTGGGCTTCCTTACTTAAAGGGAGTGTACAAACAGGAGGGGGAACGGCAGCTTTACATGAGTGGATAGTGACAGAAAAAGGGGGTAATGGTTTTAAACTAAGACAGGGGAGGTTTAGGTTAGATATTAGGAAGAAGTTTTTCACTCAGAGGGCAGTGAAGCACTGGTTGCCCAAGGAGGTTGTAGTTGCCCCATTCCTGGAGGCATTCAAAGCCAGGCTGGATGTGGCTCTGGGCACTTGGTCTGGCTTTTGGTGACGCTGCACATAGCAGGGGGATTGAAACTAGATGACCGTTGTGGTCCTTTCAAACCCAGGCCATTCTGTGATTCCATGATTGTACAGGCTTTGCTATTTGCTTCTTTCTGAACTCACAAGTTTATCACTACTTCAGTTTCACGAGTGGCTAAGTATGGGGCAGATCATACAGTGTGAAAGACCTTCATACAAAAAAATCCTGCTAGCTTCATATCTACAAGAAATAATTTCTGTATTATGTAAAATATTTTCAGTAAAGGTACCTTTTGCTTGAATAGATATTTATTGGACATAATACTCAATCAGGTTTGAGGAACTCTGTTGCAAAAAGAAGTTGAAACAGTGGTGCAGAACTTTGAAAAAAAAAATGTAACTCAGAATTGTCTTATTTTCCTGAAATGTAGTAAATTACACTTAACAAACTGAAATAAAATGAAATGAGTATCTGTAACTTCTTTTTCCCTATGGTACCAGATAGTCATCATCTTTCAGCATATTACAGCAGGTTTCTACACAGAAAAAATACCTTATTTTCTTTAACTAGGTAAGATTTTCTCTGTCAGATTTGCCATAACTTCAAAGACATTTCTCAAAATGATTTATTTTGTAAAACAAATTGAATACACTGGAAACTCACTTAATCAAAGAAATTTAGTAAAATTTGATGCATTTGCACTGAGAAGAATCTTCTGCTTGAAAAAGATGGATTTAATATTTAAGCCTGACAATCTTTTAACCTACTGCATATATATTCTGTCCTGTATTACCTTCTATTGCCTCTGTGATATGCATTGTTATCTTGCGTCTGTATTTCTTGAATTGCAAAATTAAAAAATAAATGAAAAAATGAATACTCAACCATCCAGACACAAACCTTGTAGGCAGAGTACAGCAGCCATCAGCCGTCAGCCTGACTTGGGTTTCATAGCTATCCAGTGGGCAAACCACTTGCTGAACAGGAGGGCATTCCACTGTGCTGCAGTCCACACTGAACACTAAGGAAGAAGGGGAGAAGAAATTTCTTTTACTCATGCTTTCAAATTTTTGGTAAATTAATTCACCTTAAGGAATCAGTTATGCATCAGTCTTCAAATTTAAATCAGACAATGTATCTATTGACTGCATGCTTGGTGGGTAATATTGGAAAAAAGGTTTTCATCCTCTTTAATATTCACTTTAATATTATGGACTCAGTTATCAACTAGTATCACCTAATAAGAAAATTATAAAAGTTGTACAGGCAACCTCAAGTAATCATTAAATTAGTGAATGACGTTCATTACTAGAAATATACTTGATTATTAAGAATGCATTTTTTCCCACAGTTTTAGAAGCAATTAAAAATAATATTGTTTCATTTCTTTCCTGGTTAAAATCTTCTTAAAGAGTAAAATTGATTTATTATAGGAAATAGATAAATAAAAAAGATACACTGGATTTGTGTCTGCACATGCACACTTCATTTTTAAGGCTTATTCTTGTGTTGTTTAGTTATTTATATACAGTGAAACAGAAATGCAGATTGTTAGATCTATCTACACTGACAAGAGGAAGAATTTCTCAGAATAAAGAAAAATGCCATGCTATGTCAAAGTACTGGTCTGTCTAACCAGTTATCTTCAATGGTGGCAAAGAGAGATATTAGTTAGGGACATCACCTATGGCATTCCTTCCTCTTCCACGAGCCTTCAAATTGTTCAGATGTTCTCCTCAAACTCTCATACACAACTATGTACCTGTTGTGCATCAACTTGTCCAATTCTTTTTTTCTGAAAATAGTTGCTCCATAATCTCCTGTGGTAGCAAGATCCCACCATTCACTATTGTTTTACACAGACTTTGCTAGTACCAGAATTCTCTCTAAATCTTGTTAGGATTAGTAGGATTTGGTGAACAATGAATCTACTTATCCATCACTCTCAGAATCCACACTCATATGCCATCTCAACATTCTCTCCAGGCTAGGAGATATCTGTTATGACATTATTAAGCTAATCATGGAACGATAGAGGATGGAAAGCACCTCTGAAGTTCAGCTGGTTTAACCACCCTGCTCTAACATGGTCACCTAGACCAGGCTGCTCGGGACCATTCCTACACATTGATGAGACTACCACTGAGTTCTCTCCTCTGTAGGCTAAGCATTCCCAGCTCTGTCAGTCTTTCCTCACATGACAGAGGTCAAGAGAGGTAAGAGATTAGAAGCAGGAAAAAAAAAAAAGTACCTTTCAGGTTTAAATTGGTTTGTCAAAATTCAAAAAGTATTTAGCTTAACTTTCCAGCATGCTGAAAATAATGTAAGGTAGCAGAACAATCTATAATCTTTACATACTTCTATATATCTTTATATTCTTTATTAGTTAAAAAGTTTTCCCCAGATTAGCTGCATTATCATTCTGAAAAATGAGACACTAACCATTTACCACTAAAACAGCAGTTTTGTTTTCAGGTCTTATGTTGGCTCCAGCAACTATCTAAAGTGTACATTTCATGAATAAGTTTAGGGCTAGAAAGCTAATAGAATTATAAATCCTGTTCAAATAAAATTGCCTTTATTAGAAACATTAAGCTTTAGACATCTAGTTTGATTAATACATCACTGTAAGATCTCAAACGTTGAAATTTCCTATTACTGAAGTTGCACTCAATGTTTATGAATCTTCGATTCATGCATTGAATTTGTAACTCTTATTAGTTACTTCTTTTTCCTATAAGAATGTAGCAGAAACCCTATCATGACTGCAAATCATGCCTCACCTCTAGCACTGCACAAGCACCTCTGTAAATTACAAAACCTGGGTTCTCCAATCATAAAACTATAAATATTAGGAGAAAATAACTTTCGAGTAAAATATGTTAACATAATTACATGAAGTTCTGCCTTTACATACTGTACTAGCTTCTCTAAGAATAGCATACATAGTACAGAGATGAGATCCAAATAACTGCGTGCACGTCTAAAACCTGAAAAACAAGATAGTATTTCACAGAATCACAGAATGGCCAGGGTTGGAAGGGACCTCAAGGATCATGAATCTCCAACCCCTCTGCCACATGCAGGGCCACCAACCTCCCCATTTAATACTAGACCAGGCCCCATCGAACCTGGCCTAGAACACTCCAGGGACGGGGCATCCAAAACCTCTCTGGGCAGCTGTTCCATCACTCTCTGTAAAGAATTTCCCCCGACATCCAACCTAAATCTCCCCTCCCTCTACTTAAAAACATTTCCCCTTGTCCTGCAGTTATCAACCCTTTCAAAGAGTTCATTCCCCTCCTCTTGGTAGGCTCCCTTTAGGTACTGAAAGGCTGCAATGAGGTCACCCTGCAGCCTTCTTTTCTCCAGGCTGAACAAACCCAGCTCCCTCAGCCTGTCCTCATAGGGGAGGTGCTCCAGTCCTCTGATCATCTTCGTGGCTCTCCTCTGGACCCTTTCCACCAGCTCCCTGTCTTTTTTGTACTGGGGGCTCCAGACCTGCACACAGCACTCCAGATGGGGCCTCACAATAGCAGAGTAGAGGACAACCACTTCCCCGTCTCTGCTGGCCACCCTTCTTTTGATGGAGCCCATATTTGCACCTATGGTGCAACACTGGCTCAGCACAGGGAAGATTTTGGTTTGGTTTGGTTTGGTTTTCCCAGAAGTAAAAGTTTCCTGAAGTTCTTTTCTAAGAGTACAAAGTCAACTTCTACAACAGTCAAGTAGCATCACACAACACCCTTTGCTTTCAGATCAGGATGCACTTAAACTCCTCCCTCATTAATAACATAATACAACCTAACTACATTTGGTAATGTTAATTACATTTTCTTTCAAAAGAAGGAGGAAAAACAAAAACCACAAAACCCCTTCACACCTCCTTCATTTCCTACACTTTTCCTGAAAAAAACCAGGATCCTGAAACACTCATACATTATGTTTATAATTTAATTTGTTTCCGGCTCTCTTTGACAATCCATCATCCCTCTTACACTTCTTCACACCTTAGAATATGCTAAACGTAACAGAAAAGATAACATTCCCAGACTTCTAGACCAGTTCTCTCACTGACTTAATGACTTCATTAACTTTACTGTAACATATACTTCCCAATACAGTCCTGTTGCTTTTACTTATTTTTAATGAGTAGTTCTAATCGCTTTCTTCCTTACCATCATTGCCAACTTATCAGCCATTTCTCCAGCTCTGTTAGAAAAGTATCTGAGACTTTTCCAATTGATTTTCATAAGTCTTTTTCCAAACTCACCTTCTAAGTTCTTTCAAAATCACGTTCTAAGAAAGCATCTAAAAAAACCCAATTGAGCAACAACCGTGTACTATTTCTGAAAGCAATAAAGAATGAAGTTATGTAACTATACTTTCTGCTATCTATAAATCTTGATTTTTCTGACCTTTCTCCTTCGTGCAAGCCTGTAAAAATTCCAGACACAATTTTCAATGCTGAAGCTGTAGCAGGGTGGAGCACAACTTAGATCCCTATGCATCATCTAACACTACTTATTAAAATTTATCGCTGACTTTCCGTCAAGCCTTGACTACTCACAATGTTAAATTCTCTGAAGAAGGATGCCAACTGGTAACGTCTGATTTACAATTGCAAGTGTTAAATGAAGATTAGGTACCAGGAAAAAAAAAAGGTCGTTTCAGTTGTACTAATTCCCATGCCATGAATTTATGCTAGAGATGATAAGTAATCATCTTCAAAACCTTGATTTGTTCAGCCCAGATCAGAGGAGCTGAGGAGAGGCTTGATGGTGGCTGCAGCTCCTCACAGGGAGCGGAGGGGCAGCACTGAGCTCTGCTCTGTGTGACAACGACGGCTGAGGGAACGGCATGGAGCTGCGTCAGGGAAAGGGAACGTGGGGGTTAGGGAAGGTAGGTTGCTTATGACACCAGATCAGTGTCATCTCAGAAATGAGCATAGGAAGAATATCAAAACAAAAAAAAAGACTTGCAGGCAATAAGTAACAGCTGTTACTGTTGTCAGTGCAACATTTGGTAAGAATATCTATGTTAAGTTAATCTGGAGGTTAGTAAACAGGTGTTACTAAGATACTACTTCATTTTAATTATATACTAATGTCTCTGATCACTGTGATCATTGTATTGCAGAAAAATTGTCACATTTTGAAACAAAAATTTTCATTTTTATACAAGCATTTAATGTTAAGGCAACCACTTCCTATTTTCCTTTCAGTAACTCAATTACCATAGTACATTTACAAGTGTAACTCTCAGCAGAAGATTCCAAATTCAAATATCACTGTAAATTGAAAAGCAAAGTCGTATTATTTAAGGAATAGAAGCAAACACAGTTCATGCTTTAATTCCATGAACCCTTTAGATTGACATAAAAGAGCACTGTTACCATAGGAAGCACACCTTCTAGCTTCTGGCAGGCTCTTTCCACCAGAACCTCCTCACTGGTTGAGAACCTCTAAGGAGGCTGGTTACTGAGACACAATATTGCAGGAAGAGCAAACACCCTGATAGCAAAAGTTACAGAACTTCAATTTCAAGTCTGTAGAAAAATATGCAGAAATTTTCTCCTTTCCACATGTAATCTTCACAGACTTGCTAACACTATTCAACAGAACAGGTAATATCAGTTCCATAAGAAACTCTGCATGAACAGTTAACCACATGTGTTACTACACATTTGGTAGTACACATATATATACACACACAGAGAATAAATGGTACAAAATAGTATAGGAAAAGATGGAACAGACAAGATGACCTCTAGTGGTTTCCTCCAACCAAAATTATTCTAGAATTCTATGACTATGAATACAAAACTTTAATAAACAAGATATTCCAGTGCTTATTCTCACATATAAAAAAATGAAAACTTACTTGAAATCATAAAAAAAGAAAAAAAAACGAAAACACACACACATAAAGAAAAATGCAACTAGTACAGCTGCTGAAGTCTAACTTGACAAAAATTGGGCTATGTAGTTACTAAGAAACCCACCTGTAACAGTACTCCTTTTTTTTTCCTAAAACCAAGGCACTGTGAGCAAGTTGTCAGTAGCTTGATCATTTTATCTTTCATTAACCATTTTTCATTAACCATTTTTGCCTGGACACAAAAGAGTGCTCACTTCACTGAGCCTCTCACCAACACTTCAGTTCCTGTTGTCTTCAAACCTGTTGGCCTCCCTCCCTATCCCCCCAACTTCACTTTTCCATATATCCAAGCTGATGCAGACTCCTACTACCATTCTCTTTCACTTCTCCTTGATCCCTCAAGGATTGTTGCATTTTCTAGACTCTTACCATACATCATATAAATTACTCAACTCTGGGAGATAATGAAAATATTTTCTTTGATCACTAAGGTCTCAGACTCTCTGCTCTCTGTTAGCCCCTCAATTCCTAACCACCACTGCAAAGCTCTATTCTTCCCTTAAATTCTCTTAGCCTCCTTCTGAAGTATCTTCAAAGCCTCTGCTCCCCTACCCTCCTAAATGCATCTCCCTCCAAAAAGAAATGAAGAACACTTCAACACTTCAAAAAAACAAAAAACAAAAAACCAATATATAGACACATAAACCCATAACATAAATGAATTACCACATAATCCAACAACTGTAGTTTCTGTAGTCATCCTACAGAAACATCTTGGTTTCACAGCATTTCACAAACTAAATAAATCTCAAGAGTTCACTCTTAATCCACATTTTGCATGAAATGCCAGAAGTAGTTATTATTTCACAATTGTACACTAAATACCATTGTATTTAATGCTGCCAAAGACTCATCTAAAATAGTACTCTACCTTTGAACATTGCATTTTAAGGAAATGTGGATAAACTCAGGAAAACTTGGAGAGGAACAACACAGCACTAAGTACAAGGAAACTATACCTTAATAAATGTCTACTTGCTAATCCTAGATGAAAGAAAGTTGAGGTTGACAAAATGTTCTAGAGCATGTATTATTATAAGCTTTGTTTTCCACCTGTTCAAGACAGAGAATTTACTTAAATTTCTACATCGGAAGATTTGCACTGGACATTAGGAAAAACACAACAGAGGCATGGGAGACAAAGAGTACCCAGCATTTTGTGAAGTATTTGAGAAAATGCATAACTTAGCATACTCAAACCTCTTTACATATGATATTTTGGATGTTATTATTTTATATGCCTGCTTTCATTCCTTTATTTTTATTACTCATCCTTAACAAAGTCTGGATATAAACAAATCACAAGAAAAGGGTTGTTTGTGCTCCCATGCGATGGAAAATTGATAGACACTGCAAATGCTACAAAGCCTTTGATTATGTTCTTTTGCAGACCTCTTGCTCCATATTTTTAAGGGTCATCAACTTGTAACCTACATAAACTTTAAGCACTGAATTAAGATTTGTTTTATGCACAAAATATTCCCATGCTGAAAAAATACCTTTGTAGAAATAAAATTGTAACAAAATATGCCACTCTCACTTATATTGTGTGTTGAAACACAGTATTCTCACTAAAGATTGCTTTTCCCTGGTTTCTTAGTTTAAATAAAATGTTTCAAGATAAAGATAAAGAAAATTTTATTATTATTATTTTTAAGAGGATGTTGGCCATAAATATCATCTAAATTTTGAAGATAATTCAGATACTACATAGGTTTCATCAGATTCAATTATATAAATAGTACGTGTTAGATAGATTAAACTGAAAACTGGAAAAAAAAAAAAAAAAAGAAAAAAAAAAGGTGCGCATTTTTACCTGGTTTACATTCATAGAGATCACAGCATTCCCCTGGCTTTCCTGATGCCTTAGAAACCAATATATTCAAATAGCCAGGCTGGCAAACCTTCCTCAAGCAGCCTGCAGGATTACACACACAACGGCTTGGGAGAGGACAGCATTCCCCGGGAGGAGCATAACCTTCAATCAAGATGGAATCTTCTGGACAGCGAGGAGAAAACTGGACCTCACAGCGGGCCTTGGAGCAATCAGGTTTCTCTTCTGAAAAGGAGAGAAAAATCAGCATGCCATATATGTCAGTAAACACTACTCTGAAGATGTAAAGATGAGCTCAGATAAAGCTCCCTCTATCCTCACTCCCCCAAGACAGTAGAAAGACAGACAATTGATGAGCAAAAATTATGGAATATGCTTAAGAACATCTTGGTATTTGCAAGATGGCAAATATGTTATAAAATATCATTCTAATATATATATAATTCATGCCATCTGTGTGATTGCTGAACTCATTCCTCAGAAACAACAGCGAAACCACACATTTGGCCATGACATCAGGAACCAACTTGTCAAACAATGCACAGCCCTAGTGCTCGTATGTACACCTTTAGTACTGATAAGACTGTGCATTATGAGTAATTGGTGTTAGTTGATCTAAAGTGAGATTCCACAGACTCAAAAAGCTGTCTCAAAAAGTAGATTTTCCCTGTATATGTTCTCAGTGCTTATATTCAAAGTGTTATTCCCATGACTTCAGTGGCTTGAAAATCAGAAGAGAAAAAGTTTGACTACCAAGGAAAAATGAGGCACTGGCTGCTGACACACAACAATAAAAGAAGGGATATTGAAGAACAAGTTCAACACGTTGGTTCTAAATAGTGACAAACTGGACAACACCAACATAGACAAAGCAACAATGAAGACAGAGGGTTCTTGGAAAAGTAGGTAAGTCTTCCAAAACTTGAAGTCAAGATTCTTCATAATCAAAACCAAAATCTCAGTTCCAACAGAAAAATTGTGTTGTGCCCTCCAATTTCCTAAGCTACACTAGAAAAAAACAGATCACTCCTGTGACTGATTTACTCCGTAATTCACAGTAAAAAACTTTCTCATATCCAAGAGGATCCCACTTTGCTTAGCACACGTGAGTACTGTTAGTAGTAAGTGAATACCACACACTCAAAAAGACAGCATTTTTAGCTCGAGATAGTGACAATCAATACAAAATAAGAACTTAAATGTGACACTAGATAATGCCATAATTATTTTCTTAAAAAATAAAAAATATAAAAAAATTCCACATTATTTCCACCTATCTTAACAAGTAGCCTCCTCTAGGGACAACTTTTAGTTAACTGCATATACATAAGTTTGCATAGGTAGATAGATAGATAGATAGATAGATAGATAGATAGATAGATAGATAGATAGATATAGAAGTAGATATAGAAGTAGATAATATATATTTCTAATCATAGAATCAGAGAACAGTTTGGGTTGGAAGGGACCTTAAAGCCCACCCAGTCCCTGCCTCCTGCCTTGGGGGAAACCAACTCAGGCTGCCCAGGGCCCCATCCAACCCAGCCTTGAGGGATTGGGCACCCACAGCTTCTCTGAGTAGCCTGTGCCTATGTCTCACCACTTTATGGGTAAATAATTTCTTCCTAACATCTAACCTAAATCTCCCCTCTTTTAGTTTAAAACCATTCCTCAATACAGTATGTATATACATGATTCACATACATAAACATAATTTATGTACATATAATTTATATTAAATTTGTATATCTGTGAAAAACACACACACACATACACACACACACATACATATATAAAGAGTTTGGATGAAAAACATATATGCATATGTATTGATATGTACTTATATATCTCCAGACTCTTTTTTTGTTACCAACTTAAGACAGTACTGAAAAATGCAAGTTTTGTCAAACAATTGGGAATTAGAACTCTAGATGCATTTATTCTGAGCACCAATGCAAAGCCTACTGTTGGAGTTGCTAAGTTCATCTAGGAAAAACGTGGAAAAAAAAAAAAGGATATTTCAATACTAGGCATGTGAGACGTACTGCTGGCAGTGGAAAGAAAAATGTAAAAACACACAAAAAAGAACTATGATAGGTATATACGAAATGCTCACTGCTTCACAAACATTATTAAGCTCAGAAGTATTTTTCCTGTTATTGTTCTTCATGTAGATAACTATAGCACAATACGATGGGACTCTTCAAACTGCTACTATTCAATATGACTTGAACGATTTTTAAGAGGAAATGGATTACAAACAAACAACCATCTTTCAAATACCTGTTTGTGTTTTAATACCATGTAACTTAGAAATCAATTTTAAGATTCTGTTTTTAATCTAGTGTCACTTTTGTTCATCATTCCCCTCCACCCCCCGAAAAAACAACCTCAAATCCCTTCACGGAATCACAGAATCACAGAATCACCCGGGTTGGAAGGGACCTCAAGGATCATGTAGTTCCAACCCCCCTGCCTAGCAGGGCCACCAAACATACACATTCAGATCAGGTTGCCCAGGACCCCGTCCAACCTGGCCTTGAACACGTCCAAGGACGGGGCATCCACAACCTCCCTGGGCAGCCCGTTCCAGGGCCTAACCACTCTCCTTGTAAAGAACTTCCCCCTAACATCCAACCTAAATCTTCCCTCCTTCAACTTGGATCCATTTCCCCTAGTCCTGCTATTGTCAGCCCTTTTGAAGAGTTTACTCCCCTCCTGGGTGTTAATATTAACAGAGGGATCCCCTCCTTCCTACTGCTACTCATAAATATCCTGCCTCCAAACCATATTCTCAACTTATGCGCATGGTAAAAGATTACAACTCCAGTATACAAACGAAACAGTAAAAGGAATATCAAGTAGAATCACCCATTCCATATTAGGCAACAGACAACTTTCACTGAGGTTCTCCAACTTCAGGCACATTTAAGTCTAGGGTAACAAGAGCCCCTTTCTGCAGACCAGGGCGTGATTCAGCCATTCATTTGAATGTGTTTTATGTTTCTAGGAAGGAGCAAGCAACCAAAACAATATTCAGTTGGCAATACTTAAACTATTCTCTTGTAGAATCTCTACTTCATACTTCCGGAAAGAATCTTACCTAAAACGTGAAACCACACAGTTCACACATTAGCATTTCTATATTTTAGTCAAAACTTGGTAATGGACTAGCACCTCACTTGTGTTGCGTTGTCTGAGCCTGGCACTCATGGCATTATTAAAAGGTCAGAGCTCTGTTTTTTGCTGCATTTCAGAAAAAGCTTTTGAGGGATCCTCATTTTAATGTAAAGCTTTAATAGAAAGCATTACTCTCATTGAAATCATTTGAAATCAATTGATATCATTGAAAAAAGGTTCAAGTTTTCCTTTTTGTTATCTCAGAAACTCACAAACTTGCAAATACATGCAGCTTTATTTACTAGGAATAAGTTTTCTATGTGATATATATTTCTAAAACTAATTGTCCTTAATTAACTTACTAGCTTAACTTTTCATTGATTGATCTAAGGTGGTGTCAAAGTAATATTTGTCTTCTATTTTGTGAACAAATTAAAATACAGCCACAAATGTCACTGCCTTAACAGGATTCCTAATTTAATCTCATTACATATGGATGCTTAAGATTTCATCAAACAAGAGGAATTGCTTGTTTAAAAATTATTCTCCTTTACTAACAAACACTTCCAGCTCTTACAAAGGAAGTATATAAGAAACTGTTTGTCAGAGCAGAAAAAAAAAAGAAAATTACCTCAAAAAGTTGAAAATGTCATTTCACAGAAAACAACTGTGAAGTACTTCACCAGAAATATTTTTTGCTACATTATCCCTTTTCTAGACAATAGGAAGTACTGAAAAGTGGCTTCTTATCAGACCACAACAGAAACCTTCTCTGTGAAACACAGCAAAGCACTGGTCTATCTCTGAGAAGTTGTCCATTACACAAGTCAGGATCTTCCTGACCAACATCCTCAAGTCAAACAAGGTATCAGTTTTATGGCTCTGTTTTCTTACTGATTTAACCTGTTTTTGTAATAGATAGAACGTATCTAACTGTTACAAATCTTCCCATCCCTTTCTGTGCTCACGCACAGGAGAATTTCATTTTTCGAAGTAGTCAGTTGAACCTAAAAAGTTCTGATTTTCAATAAAAGGGACAATTACATATATGACTATGAAAAAAATCAGCAGGAATGCATCATATTTTTCTAATTGATAATGTAGGCTCTCTCACAAGATCTATTTCATATAACCATAATTACATTTAGAAAGAAAACTTAATGCAGATGTCTCATTTATAATTTAGAGTTTATACTTGAGACACTCTAACACTAATTAAAATAAATTCTTATTAAACATTGTTCAACCTCCACCCCTGAAGCAACTGGTAGGTATCCTTTAATAAGATGACTGCTTTAATAAGAGCTCATAGAACTCACAAATTGATTTAATGAAATGAAGTTCTATATGCTGTTTGCTCTTCACAGAATTGAAGAGTTAATGGAAAAAGCACACACAGCTTAATCACATTTCAGTCTCTCCTTTAAAAAAAAGAAAAGAAAAGCATTAAAAAGGAGAGCAATTAGTTACTTGTCAAGGATGCATCCGTCAAACTTCTCATAAATTATATCAGAACAGATAACCTACAACCCAATTAAAAAAAATAAATCTGTTCTCTGAGAATGTTGTTTTACATTCAAGAAAATAGCATTTCTATACAAAGAAAAGACACTATCAGCTTGCTGATGAGCCCTCTCTGTGGGATACGTTCTCTTTATAGTCTTTCATCAAACACCACTGGAGCTAGAAGCATTCTGTAACACCGCAATCTCGCCAGTCTGAGCCAACAAAGAATCTCTACAGAGATAAAGGAAGAGTCTGGATCAATCAAGCTCAAAGTTACACAAACTATCTATTCAGAGGCAGCCAATCTTCTCGAGAAATTTGGAAATATATCTGGAAAGATAACGTTTTTAAGAAAATGAACACAATCAGAAGAGCTGACATTTTGATGAATTCAAAGTGAGAATTCTATCCTTGCAAACAAATAAACAAACAAACAACACCTAAAAAGGCAGCCTTACTGACCATTTAATAAAATAATCACTGAAGTTAGCAATGCCAGTGCTATTTTTTTTGTATAAATTATTTCATATTTCAAGACAAACAAGACCCACTTTCTGTGGGTCTGAAGACTCACGTTTACTTGCTGTAAGTTAGCAATTCATCTGCAAAAAGAACCTGCTGTTACTAACTATATCACAAAGGAAAATCTACAAACATCAATAATAATTGAACCATCAAAGAAACAACATGCTGTGTGCCTTAATATTAACAGAGGGATCATACATTCAAAATGTCAGAATTTCTCAGCAATGGTTTTCATTTTTATCCAACTTTCATTTCAGAAACACACAGAAGCAGCATCCTAGAAATCAAAGCACAGAAACATTCAGGATAACCCCTCACTGCAACCATAGCATATTTGTAAAGTGCATGAGAGCAAGAAGAGCAACCTTCAAAAAATAGAATAAAAAGAAATCAAGATGTAGCTTTTTATTTGTTTATTTGTTTTTCACCTTTAACTTTATGAAGAGTCAGTTCGAAAGCAACAGCTGTAAAGGTGGAAGCAGGAAACCACCTTTTCCAGTTTCTTCATTTGCTTACATATTTTTAATGTCGTTTCCTATGACCTCATTAAGTTATCACGGGGAAGTGCAAATATAATGGCAACTTACTGAAGCTTTTATTTTAAATCAGCGCTTTCTAGGGCAGAAGGTAATTTCTTTACCTTCCTGAAAGAAATACACAACATGGGGCATTTAGACTGGCCACTAGCTAGCAGTGTTTTATTAATACCGCCACTGAATATAGGAAGCCTAGATTTCAGGAATTTTGATTGTTTGTTTTCTTAAGTATAGCAGTTGAAACAACTCCCACTGAACAAACACATATTACATACACAAGCCCCCAGACAACTCATCTTGGCCAGCACCAAAGTGTGGAAATCAAAATGGTTCCTGAAGAATTAAAAACATAGCTTTCGCAGATTTCACTTCTGTATCAAATTCTTTTCCTTCATTACATTTGCATGCTCTACTTTGACACGCAGAGGAAATATGTGCCAAGTTTAGTTAATGAGAAAAGCAGAGCAGTGAAAGCATTGGTTAGCACAGTGAAAGGTACAGCGTGGTGTGGGAGAAAGTGAGAAGAAAAGCCATTGCCAGGGCAGAAGGCTATTCTCTTCATTCTTCAGGTGAAGTGATACAGATCTGTGCTTTTCTGGAAACCTTTTGAGGGAGTGATTTTTATCATATTGTCAAAAATTCATGTGACCACAGATGCCTACCCTCAGTCACCATAGAAACAAGGACAGAGTGTTTTAATAGGAGTAGAAGGTTAAAGAAAGCGGTAGGAGATTCAGGTCCTAATGCTTCTATGGAGACACTTAACCTGTTCTACAGCTGCCCTTTTAAAAACTGGTATTTCATATGTACACATCTCTGTACATGTAGATGCACTTAGATACAGAGAGAATAAAGCTTATTTTTTTCTGTTCATCCCTCAGATACACAAAGAATAAGACTAGTTTTGAAATAGCTAGCTTCATATCTGAGAATTTCATTTTTTAAAGAAGTTCAAGCCAGACTGTGGCTCGTTACGACGAACGCTGTATGACTAAGCAAAGTGATCAAATTGTGTCAGTGTACATGATTTGAATACACACGATGTCCAGTTTTGTCTTTTTATCTGTAAACTGATTTTGTGAAATCTAGGCTAAAATACAGCCACTTTTACTGTACATTCTTACAGCTTGCACTGAAATACACTGCAAAGAATAGGCACACTGTACAGCTATATAGTGGCAGGAAGGAAATATTAAAAGGATTAGAGATAAACAAGAAAAATGATTACCCAGCTGAAGCAGTCAGACAGACAGGGATCGATATCGGAATGCAAAATACCCAAAAGGATTTTCAAGAATCAAAAGGACAGTTATAGTAGATTAAAAAATGAGATTACCTTACACACACAATATGCACAGTCCTGTATACGGTTGAACTGCTACAAATAAAAAAAAGCAGCTAGAGTCTGAACTTTTACCTAAAACTGAACTTTATTTGAAATCCATTCTGTTTTGTAAACGAGTTTTATTCGCTTTCTAGCATTCTGAGACCCTGGATTTCACATACCACATGATTGAACAACCTGTCTGACCCATATTATACACTAATCTTCTTGTGATTTAACAGCAACAATCTGCATTTAATATGAGTTTGAAAACTCAGAATAAAAAACACAATCATAGACAATTTTAAGTAAATACGCACATCTCAACATACATATTTGTAACATGCTATTTTCTATGGATTTGCCAAAGATATTTTATTCCAAGGACCAAATAACCACAAACATGAGTTATGCCACTCAAGATAATCAAGTAAGATAATAATCCCATCTGAACAGCAAAGCTATTGAGAATGCTATATTCAACTTCTTCATTTTTTCTATTCCAATACTGAAAAAAAATTTAAAAATTAATTACTCAAACACAAACCAGAATGGCAGTCATGCCTTAAACTATGATGCTGTCTGCCAAGGAAAGAGTTTCACCAGAATCAATGAAGATTTATCAGATGTTCTTGCATCTGAATGCAATTGCAGGTTCAGTGAAAGCAATTTAGTTTGAGTCAGAGATCGCACTTGGTTTCAAACCTCCCAGCTCGAAGTATTCCTCTGTTAGGCTTAGAAACTGTCTTGCTTGGTCCTTCAAGTTAGTCCTCCTGTTACTCCATTTCATTTAAAATGCCTTCTCAATGCATATAAGCATTTTTAAATATAAATTAACTTAGCTTGACACCAACAAGGGTCAATACAGATCTACTGTGCGTAATCCTAGTTGTTTAACAAAACTGTACAAGCAATACTTAAAGATAAGGAAATGAGCCCAGCGGGCTGCACACCAAGAGGGGAAGTATGCAACTCCGGGGAAATGATCCATGCTACCAGCAACCATGCTACTTTTAATGAAGTCAAAGCGTCTTTGAGCTTCAATATTTAAAATACTTTAGGAGGCAGATGGAGAAATGAGTAGATTGATATCTGGAGTCAGATTTACAGCAACGAAGAGCTCGTACAATGATGTGGTTATGTGCCTATGATTGACAGATGCATCAAGATACTCAGCATATGCTGAGCGGCTGAATTACTATTGTTTAAAAAATAAATAAAAGAGAAAGGGAAACGGAAAGGGGAAAAAAGAATATCATCAATATCATCTTGATTGGAATAAAAATTTCTTTATCAAAGAGAGCCTATTATTTTGGATGAATGACACTACTACTGGTCCAGGTATTTAGCTGTGAATCAACTGAAATTTCAAAACGAAGAAAGTATGTAAACAGCAATGAGGTGGTCTCAACTACAGAGCCAATACTTTAAAGAATGCCAAAACATTTTGGAAGTAAATAAAAAATGAAGACACTTAATTTGCTTGCAATCACTATAAAGTGCATATGCTTCAATGACTTGCAAAAATGTACAGTAGGAGTAAGACGGTCACTAATCAAGCAGTATGTATTTCTTACTGCAAAGAGTATCAAACCATACGTAGTTCTGTATGGGTACCAAACTGATGACAAAGCAGAAATATTCAGAACAGTTCTATTTAGTACAGCTTAAGAAAAATACAAACAAGTTGACATCTGGAGAAATAATCACAAGAAATGACACTCAATAAAACTCTAACCATTTCAGTGAATAAGGAGATGGTGGGTATTCCACACCAAAAATTTGTCTCCCAAGATGAAGTCTTCTAAGAAACTAATACATATGACACTTAAGATGTAGGAAGCACAAATAAGCAGTGTAGCAGAATATTCAATTGTAATAGAAGTTAAAGCACTCTGGTTTTTATTCCAGAGGCAGTTTCTCACATTTAATGCAAAAAACATGGAATATTTGAAATACTATAGCCTATGGATGTAGGCATTCTTGAACACAAAGAATACATGCACAAAGAAAAATAATGTTAAGCACTTAAATGTGACAAAATTGACTTTCCTACTTTCCAAGTTTCACTTGCAATATCTATTTTAAGCACTAACTTCTGTTGTTTGATTTTTTCATACCTATCAATCACATGCACAGAAAAAGAAAAAAATAATATATTGGAAAAATATTTGGAAAACAAACAAACAGCATCAAAAGAGAAAAAGAAACATACATAATTTTATTTATATTCTAGAATCCATACAGTTTAAAGTTGAGGAGACAGTTGTCCAACTGTTTACACAAAAGTTTCTGAGAATTGATAAGAAAAATAAACGGGTTACTGAAAATTTGAGAATCATCTTGCTCTTTCTGCTTCCCAAGTACAACAGCATCCAAATCAGAAATATTTACATATTTAGGTTTTTTAAAAAATAAAAATAAAAAGGTCAACTGCACATACATGGATATATTCATAACCAGTCCTCAAACAGAATAAATACTGCAAGAAATCGGAGTGTGAAAAGGCCAAATAAGTTGCTCCATTCCATTCCATTTTGTTGCCATCTGACAGATGACAGCAAAGGAGCAGTCTGAGAAAATGGTGTCTTACATGGAAGTTGCATGAAGCAAAGGGGGGTCACTGAATTTCTCCTTGCAAACAAACAAACAAACAAAACAAAAAAACTGTACCCACAGTCATTCACTGATGTTTGCTGAACATTCATGGAGACGTGGATGTGAGCACAGTGAAGTGGTGGATGGTGTGTTTCAATGGTGGTGACAGCAATATGAAAGACAAGCCGTATTCTATGATCATGCACAGCTGTCACACCACCAAAATGAAGAGTCTCCACCAGCTCATTCACGTGAATCAATGGATTACAAACAGGGAACCGTGTACAGAAATTAATGTTGGCTTTAGTGTGCTAGAAATAATGGCAGCAACACTGGAATACTGCAAAGTTTGCACAAGGTGGATCCCACATATGAACAGAAAGAACTTTGTATGCAAGTTTGTCTAGACTTATTGCACCAATACAAAGCTGAATGTGACTGTGTCCTAGATCACATCATAACTGGAGTTGAAATCTGGTGTCACTACTATGAACCAGAATCAAAACAGCATTTCATTGAGTGGCTGGCCACATGTGAATTCCCCATCAAAGAAGCAGCCCTCAGATGGTAAAGCGATGTGCAGCCTTGTGGGATAGGGAAGGGTTGATCTCTCTGGATTTCCTTGGTCCTGAACAAACCACCAACTCTGACAACTACATCACAATACTGAGTAAGCTGAAGATTTGAACTTCCAGTCAGGTCACAGAAAAATACCACCCTTCTCTTGCAACATAATAACACGAGGCTCCATGCCAGTTTGAAGATCATGGAGTACACTGTCAATCTTGGCTGGAATATCCTACCACGCTCACTTAACAGTTCAGTTTTGGCACCTCCTGACTTCCATCTGCTTGGGCTGATGAAAGATGAACTGCATGGGCAACATTTTCCTAGCAACGATGCCGTCATGGCAGCTGTGAAACAATGGGTCACATCCACTGATGCAGATTTTTATGAACACAGAATGCATTAGGGGCACAGAATGCAGTCTCTTGTTGATTGCACAGCATCATGGTGGTGGTTACAGTGATGGTCATGTCATGGTGCTGGCTATATTTTACAGGTAAGAATCTGATCTATCAAATAATGTTACTGTGTTCTAAAAAATCTGCCATAATTTCCATGGAAATGAACAGGGGGCATTACTTTCAGAGTGACCCACTTAATGTCCATGGTCTTTATTCCTCATATAGTCAACAAAGAGGTGCCCACAAAGGGCTGTTCAGGTACCTACATCAAGTGCTCATTACAGACAGTACAACTGGTAAACAACCTTGCGTCCATCATATGTTAAACACTACCAGACATCCCCACCCTGTTGAAGCATCTCCTATTTTGCTTCAAAGCAGCAACATCACACAGAGAGAATGAAACTTCAAAACTACAGAAAAGCACAAAGTTTGAGCTTACACAGCACTGAGCTTCTGTTAGCACTGGCACAAGAATTTTGCTGACTGCAGTAGTCATTAAACTTGGACCCCTCTATTTAAAGCTGGATGAATGCCACCTTCTTTTATTACAAACAAAAGACAGCAAGTCTGGAAAAAAAACAATAATCCTACACCCAAAACATAAAAATAATCTCTCATCTTTAGCACATTGTTGACATAATGAAAGAAGCAATTTCTTTCATTAGAATCAATTTCTGATCTCAAATTTAACTATACAGTTGAGTCTAAACTAGACAGAAAGCTTTCTTCTAAATGATTTTCCTTCAGACTACTCTTGGAAGACTGCAAGTATGAGAACAGTTTTTCCCATATGTACCTTTTTATTTATCAGGACCACAAAACTAGGAGAGTATCACAAATAACCTTGCTCAGAGATTTGTTTTCCTACTTCAACCCTGTGTTTTCCTTATTCTATCCTCTTCATTGTCCTTTCCTCTTGGGTTATCCATTTATTGTTTATGTCCCCTTGAAAGCAAACCCCAAAACTATTTACATCAAATCTTTTTTAACCCGTTGCCTTACTTACTATATATCTTCCATACTTGGTTTCTGTAACAATTTACCTTAACACAAAATATACAAAGTATATTCTTTCAAACATCAAAGATAAGAATATCTGTGGCATTTTGCATAAGAACTTCCGTGATGCAACTAGAAAAACCGAGAAATTCAGCTGCGTAAGAGTTCAACTAACACATTTTCTTTGGGCAGTTTGAGCACTGAATGTATTATTCGCATAACACTAAAAAGCACATTACACATCTTTATGAAACAAGGTGCATAGTAAGGATGGTTATTGCCAGGAAACCGTAGACATGGTTGCACTTCACAAGTGAAGTGAAACAAGTTAATATGATTTCTATAAAGACTCTTATGACTGTATTCCTTGCATAGGTTTGAGATTCAGTCATATCTAAAGCCACTCTTAGACCCAGTTCTATGTGATACATGGCTCGAGAGCTGTACACAATCCATGTACATTACTTCTAAACATAAATTTGCAGTGATTATAGTCAAGTCATATCTGAAAGTACCTTGTAAGATACTAAGCTGGGAAAGTAGGATTCTCTGTTGAATTAAAGAATTACTAGCAAACCAGTTATGGTATAGTCACAATATGCGATGTTAGTATCTCCAAAACAGGAGAGAGAAACCAATTACGTATTTGCAGAGGCTCCTTACAGAACCTAAAAACCTCCACAAGAAGGAAGATGGCACGTAGAGTTTTGAATGGTATCCATTGAGAGTCCTGAGGAAGGGACCACTCTGTCAGTTCCTATGTCACAACGATAGGATTCTATTTGATAATCATGCTCTGGGAAGCAACACAAGCAGGAAGGCCAGAATGTTAGTTGATAGTTGTTGTGAACAAAATCCTTTTATCACCCAAGCATAGACTAATGGGAAATGGAGAAAAAACAAATTAGGTTACTAGCACACACTAAGAAATTGTAACACAAATTATAACACATTCAACTTAGACATTGAGTTTATCACATAACCTGACACAATGTATTTCTTTGAGAAATCCAAAAGGTTAAGAAAATATTCCTTCCTAGAGGCCAAGCTGACAAGCAGTATTGCAGGAGTCAGCAAAGTCTGAGCAGTACTAACCAGGAAAGACTGCTGACATCCAACAAGGCGAGACCAACCAAACGTTTCTTTCCTGAATACCACAGATTCTGATGCAAGTGTTTCAAAGCAGTAACACTCCTTTAATTAACAATATTTGTACTGCTTTTCCCTGCTTGTCTAGAAAGAAACATTAAAGAGAATAAAATCTTGTACTGTTCCATGATGAGGTATCTCACATGTTAAAGATTCCTCCTTCACTGTACACTTCATTTAACAGCAGTCCTCACTGCTTTACAACAAACTAACAGCCACTTAAGTAAAGCAGGAAGAATGAAAAATATTTATGTATGCAATTGTTGCTAACTGGCGATACAGATTTAATCATTCCTATGTAAATTTGATTTCTGCAAAGGAAAATCTAAATGAACAAATAAACTAATTCAAAATCCTATAGGACATAAAAAAGAATTAAGAAAGCCAGCACAATTTCAACCCTAACATGTAATTGAAGAGATGGCAGAAAAGCGATTGAGAAGTTTTGGAATAGTGCTCTAATTCCCATTTGAACATCTCTTTTCTTTCAAAGAACTTTTCTTGAACTACGGAAACATCAGTTTAACTCCTACTGAAACCCTTTTACCAACATGTATTTTTCCTTACTCATCTGACAACTATACATCAAGCCTCTTAAAGCCCTGAAGAAATGGAACAAGTGCACAGAATCTAAGACATTTTGTAAAAGTGGTAGCAAACAAACAAACAAAACAAATCCAACAATTTCTTCCCTCTCCCCCACCCCCCCCCCCAAAAAAAACGCACTTTCTAAAATAATGTTTTGTACCTATCATTAAAAATCCTTAGGTTTCAAGAGGCTTATCCATTTCATTTCCTTCTAGACAATCATAGCTAAACAATCTTATTATTCAGAAGCAGATCTTTATTGAAGGAAATACTAGGTGTTAATTGCTAATGAAGTGTGTTTGAAACAAGATTTTTTGTTAGCTTAATTTGAAATGCACACTTTTTTTCCAAGCAAATGAAAAAGTTACGTAACATACCATCTAGGTATTACTGCTGACAATCAAACAATTCTTCTCTAATCTTTCAAATCTATGCAGTGAATGCATTTTCTCAACAAAGAATAAATACTTGCTTTCATAGAATTCCGGATCAAGACTTACAAGGTTTGTCTGAGAACTCTGCAGTATAAGCATGCAGGAAAGAGATGATTAAGTAATGCTGACATTTCAGAAATGCTAAAATAGGATACAAATATTTCAACTTGCACCAGTAAAGCATGCCTCCAGAATCTCACCACTGTAAAGAGAAAGAATAATTGAAGTCTATCAGGAAGGAATTGGTTATTACACTACATTTCTTATACACACATAACCCACTCTCTTTAACGCCTTACATGAACACTTCAAAGGAAGCAAAAGGAAGTAGCTAGTAAGTTTAATGTATGAGAGCTGCTCCAAAAGCAATGTCTCCTATTTGCTCTATAAAATAGTGTTGTTGCGGTCTTTATTTCAATTGTAATTTCCTTAGAAATAGAAGGCATTCCTTTCAGAGTGACTTATGTATTGTTCTCATACTTAAAATACAGCTCAGATCCTAACTATTTGTTCTGCTTATCCTACCTAGTGTCCCATGAAATACATTTTTAAATATCAGAATATGCTGCTATTCCCTTATCACACTGTAGATCTCAATATATTATTCTAAAATTCCATTTAAGCACCAACCATTCCAAAAAAAAAAAAAAAGGTAAGCAAAAGCTGAGATGAATTGAGAACAAAAAGCTGAAACAAAACTAAAATCCACATTATTTTAGTCAATCTCATATTCTAGCCACAACTTTTACCACATTGAAAAACAAGCAAAACTTACATTGCATAGCAAAATGAGCAGTAGGACAAACTTAAATGATGTGTAAATGTGTGGTTTATGAAACACAGGAAGATTCTCTTGGGAAATGCATAATTTATCTAGCAAGATTTAAGATCAGATCTTCAGTTAGCATAAATTGTCTTAAATGTCTGCCATAGTAATAAAGGACTTCAAAGTACTTAGATGAACTTACATCATTTCATGTCTCACACATACAATGCGGTAAATAAGAGCATAGGCCACAAAAAATTTGGATCATAAAAATAAGAAAAATAAAGAAATCTCTGGATGCTCCAACTGATAGAAAATTCATGAGATCTGAGACAAAATTTTAGCACTACATTCAACTGGACTGAATTTTTATTTCTAGTTTTGTGAACTCAGACAAGCTCTTTTGCTCCTGTTTCACTTCCCAATCTACCATTCCTTATATAAATACATTGCTACACAAAGGAGGAGTGCTGGTTCTACATGTGGTGTCAGGCTTTGCACACTATGATTGTTTTTTTTTCAGTCAAAATCCCTACATGCTGCCAAAAAACAAATTTGTCGGGTATGTATCTGAAAACACTAAGTATATGCCAGAAAATCTGAAAAAGACAGCATATTCAGGACAGAGAAGTACAAACCACATTTTTCATTTGAAGACTTGAACAAGGAGTATAATTCCTTGACTAGAACCAACAGAACAGAATGCAACATGAAGTACCATCGAATGAGTTTTCACAAGTCAGTCACTGGCAAGTAGCTACAGTGGATGTTTTCCTGTTGATATCAATGAAAGAAACTTCAATTTGCCAAGTTTTAGGTAGTCAAAGTTGAGATTAAATCCAAGTACAATAAAAAAAATTTTGTTCTGATATTCTAGTGTCCATGCTCAGGACAGTCAGATAGCTTTCTAGAAACATATTATACAGATTGGAATTAAGCAAGAATGGAAGAAAACACATTTTGTTTAATCTTCTTCAAACAAATTTTCAGAAGAAAGAAGCCATATGTGGGAATGTGTAACAATCAAACCACATATTTGGGCTCCAATGCACTGATGTGAAGTCTACACTCTTCTGTGTATTCTCCTGAGATCTTAAATCTTCATTACGAGCTTCCCAATCCATAAATAGGACATTTATATTGAAGTAGCTGGACAGCTGAAAGAAATATCAAGGCCTTCCATCTTGAAACAGATACACAGGTATGTGTAACAATGGCAGAGTGATCAAGGCCACGACATGCATCATGTATACCATCTTGCATAGGCAGTGCCAAGTAAATACAGAACTGAAATGTCTCCCTGCTCTCTGGCAAAATAAGCAGATTCTTGCCCTTTACAGCGATTGCCCAGCTATTTTGTGGGAACTCATTAATACTGAGAACATGCTCTGCAGAAGGCAAATCCTAGCTGATACTGAGCAGTCTACAACCACTCTCAAGAACTGTCAATGTTGTAAGGTAAGTTTGACTCTGTCTGCCGTTTTTGATGAGACTTTCTCCTCATTTCCCAATTGCAGGTTAATTCCAGTCCAAAGGGACCTCTGTAGGTCACCTGATCCCATCCGCTACTCAGAACAGAACTGCCTTTGGATCAGACTCAGATCCAAGCAATCTGGACAGCTGTCAGAACGGCAACTCCATCTCTCGCTAGGAAGCCCTGTCCTATGGTCTGACCACCTTCACAAAGAAGATCCTCCCATGAAATCTAAATGAAATTTTCCTTGTTATGTCTGATGACCTTAAGCCTTATGTCCCCATATTACACATGCCCCAGCCTTCTACTCAACCATTCTTCTTGTATTTTGGAATCCAAGACAGGGCAGTATGCCACAGATAAAGTCTCACAATACCTGCTTCCTGTCACTGCTGGCTGACTCCTGCTGGTACAGCACACAAGGGCCTACGGCTGACTCATGTTGACTTGCTGTACTACCAGCAATATGTAGGACAAGCAGCTACACTGTCAAAGATATCATGAGAGTAGAAATTTCTAAAGTCAGGAATATCTTGCTCCCACTGGAGCTGTTTCACTATTAAGAAAAAAAATCTAAATTAGGTATTTCACCATTGACTTCTGCAATCCAGCAAGCCAAGTAGAAACTCTAAAAACATGAATTACTTCCTTTTTGACCTTGATGTTTAAAACAACTATAAGAAGGGAAATTCAAAAATGTATTTTCCAATCCAAATTCAGTTCTCAGCCTCTCTCCCTCTATCTCAGTTACATCTCCCACAGCTGTTCAGGTGTTTATCAGCAGTACAGGCCTATGAATTGCACTGCACTGCATGAAACATAGAAGTTTGTTTTTTCTTTTGCCTTGTGGGGTGCGGAAGTGCTGGAGAGAGCATCTGCATTGAATAAGACTCAAGAGAAGCACTAGTACTCCTACCCCCAACTTCAAGACAAATCTGTCCCAAAATATTTAATATAGACTTAAGTAATCCTAGAACCTCATTGACAAGAAAACTAGACCTAAGAAGTTGACAGATTCTCAGGGTTCTTATCTCCACCATCTCCAGGCAACTGGTGCAGCCCCTCTTCAAAAGCATGTTCTTGTCCAGACACGTCTGCATAGACGAAAGCTTTGTTTATACAGGTTAAGAGTTAAGCACATCCTAATATACCAAGCCTTGAAACAACAGGTTACATTCCTCCATGCAAACACCCCCACTTGTATGAGCAACTCCAGTTAAATGATCAGAAACTTTTGCTTACACTGAGTAACAAGTTGACCACACATGTTGCGTTGACATATCAAATCAAATTGACCACCCACAATAAATAAATGTATATATTTTATACCTATATTACGCTTAACAATGTATATGACTAGACTTGCCAACAACTCAATATAAGACTTCCAATAAGTAATCATTTTTATTTCTGCTATAAAGCACTCACTTTAAGACTTAGTTGCAGTGAACACTGAAATACAACAAATATACTTGCATTCAAGCCAACTGACAAAGCTTTTCGTTTGTCCTGTAATACCAGACCTATTTACGACAGCATATTGATTTTTCAATAGTGACTGTAGTTCGTTGCTACACTATGCAGCAGTGTGGTAATGACCTGAAAAAAATGATAATGCTGTACAGTGGCCCACAGGCCAACAGCAAGTGGCAAGAGATGTTACCCTCAGGTAACAGGTGGCTCAAATGCTATAGTGATATCACTTCATGGCTTCAGGAACCGAATTGCAATTAAATAAAACAAGTGACATGTCCTATTACTGGTAACTCTATAATGTTTGAAAGCTGATTCATTTAAAGATTTCAAGTATTGTCTCTCCCTCTCAGTATATGTATGTATGTACACCGATACAAATAGAATTTAGATCTGCATACTGAACAAGACTAAATATGTAATGCACCTTACTTTTTCTTCCCGTGAAGAACACTTGAATCTTTCCTCCCTATACTTCTCAAATTAGAATTTCTTGTAATATTTATTAAAACAGAAAATAAATATTGTTTGCACTTTACAAGAAATTTTACAAATGAGATATTGAAGGACAGTAGAATCCTGTATATTAGAAATAAATACTCTGGATATTAAGCAATACCTAAACAGCATTTTCCAAACACATATGCAAGTGGAGTGGAGATAGTAGAAGGTTCTTTGCATTCTCATGTTTGCTAGAGTGATTCAACTTCATAAGCAGTAATACAAAAAAAAAGGATTTCTGAAATGTTTTAAATTACAGGGTAAGTCATTGAAGCAAAAAAGCAAAATGTCAAATCTAGCAAGAATATGGTCAAGTCTTGAACTAACCAAGCCAACTCAAAGCACGCGTGGAAGAAATGAAATAGCCACTGGCAGATGCTGAAAGCATAGAAGAGCCTAGATCACCACTTCATCTGAACTTGAAACATTCAGCACATAATCAGCCAAACTTTTCAAGATTCCATTTTGATGAATCTTTCTAAATGGACTGAGTTAATATCAGAAATTTTATAATGTAGCATCATTCTGCTGAATGTATATGTGGGGTATAGCTTTACCCACCCAAAAACTACATATTTTTAATATATTATCCTTTCCTGAGATATTCAAATAGGATCAGAATTTAGTTGATTATCATGTTTTTCCTATAGAAGAAAGCTTCCCCTAATATTATCAGACCAGCTCTATCCACATTGCATTTTGAACATCAGCTTATACATTTCTAAGCCTCACTACAGCTGCCTACTAAATGATTAAATACACATGGAGTAAAATGTTTCTGCAAGTGGGAAGATCTTTTAAAATATTTACTTCCTTATGGGTCTCTCTTTAAAGTAACATTTTCTTGTAAACCACATAATTCAAAGATTGTTGAGCTGATGGTCCTTTGAAAAATCTGCATTTATTTTGAGAATAGAATACAACTTGAACCACTTGAAATTGTAACATTTCACAAATATGAAGGATATTCATTCATTAGATTTACTTGTTGTAAATGATTTCTAACAGCAATATCTTGCAAGCTAGAGCAACTTACGGATTTCTATCTGAATAATCATTGCAGTGAGCTAAAACCAAGTTTTACTGGATGTTTGTTAACAAATGTATGAAATGTGTCAATTATTTCAAGCTTGGATTCCAGAGAGGGAAGATGTAAAGACCCATAGCTTCCAGAATCTTCCTCTCCTCACCTCCCCTTCAGGTGCCAGTCTCTTATCACCTACTTACTCCATCTGCTTCCATTCTTCCTTTTGAATTCTTGATGCAGTTTCCCACTTCTTCAATCATCTCACATTTATGTTCCTCATCCTCCATATCTTTTCCCCCCTTCTACAGATTCCATTCCCATTCTATTCCTTATTCTATTCTAAGCTCTGTTATAAGTCATTCAAAAGAGCTCCTTCTGAACATTGTCCAAGAGCATGAGTGGAACAATAAGAGCACAGAATTCTGCCCTTGCTTTCAATCATTATACCTGACAGCAATGCGGAGTAATGACACTGCACTAAGTCATCCCTAGTGTTCACATGTCCAAAACACACTGAACTCAGAACTAAAAAAGGGAACCTTTTTTCTTAAAACTGTAAATGGTAAACTTGTTCTGTTAATCTCTGCTGGATCTTTGTGAACATTTTTTCTCAAAGTTTTATAGCCTTGCAAACTATGAGCTGTGTCTCCTCTGTCAGTCAGTGTCATAGCAAAACCAAAAGAGATAGCTGATGAAGAAAAGAGTTTGAGTATAATGAATAGTGATTCCTTGTCAATTATCTCAAAGTAAAACAATCATCAACATCAAACTTAAATCTGATCCACAGCATGTTGTTGGCAGAGCTTTTCTATGATAATACTGCAAGAAGCTTTGTACAGGAGCATTACTATTAACATAATGAAACAACCACGCCAAACAAAAACAACAAAAACAAACCCTAAGCCCCATACCAATTACAATTAGAATTTATATTCTGTCCACCCAGCCCAACGTGGTACAATACGAAGTGAACAAAAGAGAGGCACAACAGCAACATTCTACCAGCAGTGTTTTTAACAGCCTTCATACCTTGTATGCTACAGGACAAATAGTAACAAACAGTAGGAAGAAACACGCCTAGTTGAACCTCTTAAAATGATTTTTTAAGTGACGAATTTGTCAATATTTAAAGGCACAAGATCAGAATTCGTCATTAGCTGAAACCATAACTGGAATGTAAAAGCAGAAACCGAAGAGGCAGCCTGCAATAATAAGTAATTTTCAGCACCATAACAGAGTTGACAATAACAAATTTGAACCTGAAAAAATGATATAAAGCAAGAACCTAGCAAGAACAGAACGTACATGCATTTTTGTTCCACTCAGTATGGCTGCACTATGGACTGATCACAGGAGTGCTTTAGTGGCCTAATCCATCCAACTGAGGCAGCTTTAGTTGCCACTGTTCAGTCTCCTGATTTCACCAGTATCATATTATTAAAACACAGTGCTTACACAACTGGATCACTCTTTTTTGGAGACATGTTTCATATATATATATATAAAAATATATACATATATATTCTAAGACAAGATACATTGCGCTTTTAGAAAGTACTGCATAATTGACATACTGCTTCAGCAATAAGTTTCAACAGAAACAAGGCGGGTCGGCAGTGGACACCTATTTTCCTCATTGAGTAGCATAATTAAGAAAAACTTATATTGAATTATATGTTGAAAGACAATATATATGACAGACCACAGGGCAACGCGCTGAGACAGCCTGACACCTAGCATAAAAGGAAACTCTTCCTCTAGCTTTTGCATATGCCTCAGAAGGAATTCAGAAAAAAACTGGCTGAGGAAAGAAGAAAGATGTGGCGATTCTCACCACTGAGAAAGATCTTCCCGAAGGATTTTGCCTCCAAACACTACCCTGGAGATCACTGTATGACTCATCACAGAATTTCACAGGAATATATTTTTTTTTGGAATGGAAACATTTCAAATTTTCATTAGGCATTAAAAACTAAATGCTTTCTCTATATTATGTTGCTCAGAGATTGGAGGCTTCAGTTCACTGTTAAACCAAGTTACCACCCTTCACCAATTAATATTTATGCAATTTTATACATAGTAAAAAAGCTTCAGCCACGACAACAGCACCACGTTCTACATATGAAATGTAGTTCAACATAACAATCTGGAAAGAAACAAAAACTTAACAATTCAAGTTCCTATAAGTACTCCTTTGAAGCCAAACATAAGAGCTTTAGAAACTGAGAAACAGATACAGTCAACAACTGAAAACAGTGAACTTACATACACAAAATGAAAAGAGGGACTGTTTTAGCTGTGCCAAAGTATTAGAAAGAATAATTTGATATAGTTGAAATGCTGGATGAGTACGGCTGGAACAGTAAAATACATAGATCTATATTTAGTGAAAACATTAAGTAAAGCACTTTTGTATCTATTAGCTAGTAAATCAAATAAATGTTGATTATGAATATAAAGAGCAGAAGGAGGTGACAACTGGGAGAGTTTGATAGAAGGTGAAATCGAATGAAATCACATTTCATGTAACTTCAGTGGCAAGGGCCAGGGTTGGGGTATGTTTTTTTTTTGTTTCTAAGATTCAAGTTCAGCTTTAAAAAAACACAATAAAAGACAAAAACAACACATTTGTAGTCGCGCAACTTTAAACATATCTAATATTCACAGGTACAGCTGAAAGCACCAGTTCCCTACTTAAGAGCTAATGGAAAACTAAGTAGAAATATACATGCTCAAAGACAATCACTTGGAAAAATATTTACTATTTTTAAGCTGTAAACAAATATTAGAGACATACAAACAACGGTTAATACTCTACAACTGAAAATAGGAGAAAGTAAGGAAATAGTTAAATCTTGCTTTGGTACAAGTGTTAATGAGTAAAACTGTCAAGCTGTTTATACAAACATGAAGTTGAGACATTTGGAAAATGTCAATAGTTTCTAAAAAGTTTATTTAGTCCTGATATATGATTTCTTCAGTCACTCTATAGCAACTTCACTTCACATAAAGCAGTCTTCCTTAACTCCACAATGAAGTTAAATTGTCACAGATTAATGTAAAACAAAACAAAACTAATCATTATATTACTACTTTGAGACAGTTAGATAAACTTTGGAAAAAAATATCTTACAACCAAGTGCATTTATTCTCATCACAGAGCACACAGTTTTGCTCTGTGTATTTCTGATCACACTGAATTATGCATAAGGTTTGAGAAGACACACAGTTGTTCTCTTGAAATAAAACAGAAGAGCTACTTGTTCTCTTAAAGAATCTTAATAGCAGAAAGAAGATTTCAAAGACAAATAAACTAAAATACCATAACAAAATATTACACTTCTTATCCTGAGAAGACCTCCCTCATGCCCCCTGAAAACAAATAAATTGTGTGTTCTACAGTTCTATGTTCCTAAACTTCCCCTTATAAAAAGCAAAGGCTTTCAGGAAAATGATAACAAATACAAGTTATGAACCAGGGCTACATCAAATGCCAAATTTTAGTCAGACAGGTGTACTTGTATAGTTTGTTCACTAAAATGACTGTTCAATTTGCTGCTATATTTGAACATGTGCAATAGCTGAAAATATTTATAATACACATTGGTGGATTTCTGTCCTGTTTACTATTGTAAACATTAGGTCACAAGCATAAACCATCACTGGAAACAAGCACCAGGAAAGAAAGAGCTATCAGCCCTTAAACTTCAGAAGAAAACAACCAGTGCTCCTTCCAAATACATATATCTAGAGGAACCAAAGTTGTCCAGGCCCTCGGCCACATTCTAACAATCTGCATCATCACAAACATGAACAAGAAAGAAGCATATATTCAGACCAATGAGGAAAGCATTACTGCACTCAGAGGAAAAGGTATTCGTTACAGCATTGTGTCCAAAAATGTAGACAAGAACATCTCTGTCAAGGGACAGCTTTCCCATGGTATCGCTGAAGCAAGCTCCAAGTAAATGAACACAGTCAGGCAGAAATTCTTTTGTCTTGAGACAGATAGTTATTCAGACACGTAACAAATTAGTAAAGAGATAAGTTTGAATCACGATGAGGAATGGCATGGCTGCAAAATATGGCAAATACTAAGGATAACCCAGATCTTCAAATTGGAAATAGTGTGGAGTGTGTGTGGTTTGCAGCCATCGCACACACTTGCTAATAGCAAGTCCTTGCTAACAGTGCTTGACCTTGTAACACAACCAACAGTATCACGAGTTGCATGAAATTAAGAAATAAAAGATGTGGTTACATCTTTTATATCTACAAGCATTTTCATTTTAAGGAGGCTAAATATGCCAAAGCACCAGACATTGCCCATGATGACAAAAACACTCAACGTTTTGGTGGAGCCACCACAGCACCCAGTGTTGAGAAATAGGTTGGCAGCAGCTGAACTCAAACACATCAAAATAAAATGGGAAAGGGAAGGAGGCAAGCCCCATTCCCAGAACCATTGCCAGACCCTCTGGGAGCTCCTGCTTCAGGCACATGCTGTCTTTGTTAAGTGTTACCCACTAGGACAAAGCGTGCCCTGTACTCCTCCACTCATGTTCATAAAAGCATGTACAAGAAAAAAACTACTCAAATCAAGTTCTGCTGCTATTCTGCAGGTTGCTACTACAAAATAGGCAGAGGTTCCTGGAATGTTAAACAGCCCATAACACGATTTCACTGGGCAACTGAAGAGCCAATACAACTCTGCCCACAATTAGAACTGACCACAAAGCTAGAACTTGTGCTTCCAACAGAATTTATTATCAGGTGTGTAACAGCCTAGCTTGGGGAGAAGGCTTGGTGTCTCAGCAAGCCCGAAGGGTTTTGGCTACAGAGCCATAATTCATTTCCCTGCAAAAAGAGTGTCTGCTGTCATAGCAAGGGAACCATGCAAATTCACACAACCCTTCTCACTTATTACGCAAAGACCACAAGTACTCCACTGCACCAAAAACTTCTGTATTCAAGGTGACTCACAGCATGTTCAGTTTCCAGTCCAACAGTGAAAAACATTTTCAATATATATTTGTGAGAAATGTAATATTTAACTTCATTTTTATATACTCATTGGTGCAATACAATATATATAATATATAATATATAATATATAATATATAATATATAATATATAATATATAATATATAATATATAATATATAATATATAATATATAATATATAATATATAATATATAATATATATAATGTATATATAATGTATTATATATTACACATATATATATAAAATATTACCACAGAGTAAAAGCAACATTCCACATCAGACCCCTAACATGGAGAGGGTTTCTTTCATGAATATGAAATAGCTAAGTTACGTGGATGTGGGCTGTGTGCATTGACTAGGCTAGTTACAAGAGTCATGGGCATTTTTCCTCTCAGATCTTGTATCCATCTAAAACATAATTCAGCTCCCCAGAATCAGTAACAATGCAACATTGCTTCCATGAGTACCAGGGCTTAACAAGATCTACAAAACAGACTAAGATATTACATTTAATTGCCATCTATTTCAAGCCAGTATGTAATGGAGGTCTCTGCCTTAATGACAGATCGAGTACATACAGAGGAACAAGTTGTAACACATATCAGCCAAACAACAAGTGAAAAGGATGGGAAGATACCATCTGAATGCAGATAATATTCAGTTTCTCCTGCATATCAAGAGACTTGTGATGAAAAGACACATAAAACAAGAAATAAAATGTACAAATGTTGATCAGAGCATTACCACTTAGAATATAATGAATAACACCACTGGTTGCTGTTTAACCAAAACAACAGTTACTGTTTTGTGCAGAAAATGTTAACAATGAAAAAAGACAATCCTTGATGGTATCAGTAATTGATTTTTTCTTAAACCTATCGTATCTTCTAAGTTATAATCACAACAGCAGTATGTATATTTGAGACTGGATGATACAGAAGTCTAAACAGCACATTAAATGTTCTTCTTGAAGGATTTTCATGTCAAAATTAAGTATAAAGTAACTGATAAGAAGTAATGTAAAGTGACAGTAAGGACATATACAGAGATGAAGTAACATGAGGTCTAAGATGCATCAAGAAATTCAAGAAGAATTTTCAAAGTTCGGAAAACAGTTGAAATGAAAAAGCTCCAAGTTTGCATGAATAAGGCTAATATTTTTCATAAGCAATGCATTTGTTTTTAATCTGAATTTAACCAAACTTCACTTACATTGCTCTGAGCAAGGATTCACTAAGTCTAGTTAAACTGACTACAGCCTTATCAGTAGCACCTGTACCATCTGGTTTCCAAACAACTGATTACCATTCAATTACATAACAGAACAGGATAGTTTAATAAACTACTCAAGAATACTAGAAGACTCAATCTTAGTATAAAATAAAAAAGAAATAGCACACATAAGCCCTGGAAGCATTTTCTATTACATAGCATGTTTACTTCAGAAGCCTTCCCTTGTTCTGTGTTGCTTGCACACACTTATTTGTGGACACGAGGTGTGATGTTTTAAATAATGGTGAAAGACACTAAGGAACAGCAATGGCCCACAAACTCAAGGATCCACTTACCAATCGTTTTAACATTAACAGATTATTATTGCTAAATCATGAGTATGTAAACCTATCAGGAACTCAGTAGTAGCTGCTGCTATACTTTTAACTGCAGTGATTTATTTCAAAGACAACATTATGCAAATCCTAAGTGGAGCTACTCGTAAAACAAATAACACTTGTTGTGATGGTGACTTTCAATTCCACCATTTTTGGAAAGAGAAAACCTATTTACTTGAAGAAGTTTTTCTATCTTGCTGAATTCAAGCACTGCTTTCAAAAAGAGAACCTTCCTGACCAGTGATTAAGTACAACATCAAACTCCTTCAAACTGGGCTTCAAAAGGAAAACCAAATTGATTGTTTTCAACCTGTGATTTTTTTTTTAGCTAACTTCACTTCCCAAAATGTACAAGAGGAGCCTTACAGACCACAAAAGACCTTGGCTTTTCAAAAAAGAAAAAAGCTGTAAGGTTTTATTTGTTCTTCTCCCTCATACTCTTATGTAGCAGTCCTGCACCGATTTCTACTAACAAAGCAGGACTTCATCTGAGCCAGATTCAACAAGAGAACACAACAAAGCAAGCACAAGAATATATTCAAACTATAGTCTAAAACACTCGGTGGTCTTTTAGGCTTATGACCAAGACTGCTGAAAGAAGAAAGGAACCAGAGACTGAGAAGTACTTGAGAATGGTTGCTTCTTTCTCAGTGCAAGGACAAGGAAGCGGTTAATCGTTTAACAAGGAGATGCAGAAAGGTCTGATAAACCTGCAGCTGGGAGGTTAATACAGTTTTTCTCCAGATGAAAATGTGTGTCAAAAGAGCCCTATCACACCTGTAACCTGGAAGGAAATACAAGGGCAGGTGCATGCCAAAACTCAAGAAAAATTCACATGCTTCCTGGGAAGAAGAGAAGAGAAGTAAGTAGGAGAAGAGGCACTGCTGTCCCAGCCTCTGTCCCAATGCCCTCTACTCACCCTCAAAATTGCTGAGGCTGCTCCTCCCCTGAGAAGTTCATCTGGGGCATCGGCAGCAGAGTGGGAGAAGTCCCACTGTGCAATCAGGAAAGTAGAAAGGGGAGAACACCTACAAAAAAAACAATACAAAACAAAAAGCAAAATTAAACTTAAGCTGAGATAGAATTTAGAATCCTCTGAATTTGAGCTAAGAAAACATTTGAAATTTCATTTAAATTCAAATTTCACTTGGAAACTGTCACGTAGATTGTTTTTAATAAAATGGATGATTTTATCCCCAGCAAGTGCCTGGAAATGTTTCAACTAGAAACAGTTATATAAGGAATTTAACTTCCAATCTCATGAACAACTGACACAAATGATCTAGAAGACACTATAAGAAAGTAAGTTAATATTATAGAACTAGTGTTTCTACATTCATGTCACTCTACAAAAAACAATGATATCTCTGTAATTATTTATGTTTTCTAGGACAAAGCCAAAATAAAAGCACAGATGTGATGTCTGAGAAGAGACAAGACTTGGGAGGGAAAAGGCAAGTGACATTCGTCTACATCAAGACCTTCCCCATTTTCTAAGCTTCAACTATGTCAGAAAAAAGTTAAAGGCTTATACTGCAAAACAAAATGACATTATGTCATACTATCACAGTCTGGGCCTTGAGAACTATTAACATGACAAAGATACATGAATTTAGCAGTCTAAATTTATGACAAGGAACATAAGAGTTTGTGTGTATCGTTTGGTTTAAACACAAAAAATTACAAACTCAACTATTAATCTATTTTTGATATGTAGTAGTATAAACCTTCAATAGATAATGACTATTAAACATGTATAGAGTGAGTATATTTTCCTCCATGAAAACAAATGAATAACATCTTAATTAAGTTCTGTATTCTATATTGTGAGTTACTAGATTAAAGAAATTCCAAACACACTTGACAATCAGTACCATCATAGATTTTTGAAATAATTTATGATATTGAAAACAGATGAGTTCTTTATTTAAAGACTACAGTTACAAAATAAATGAGGTGTCATTTTTATATAGCTATTTAGAATTAACACAAAAGCGTTTCAGCATGAATGGTTTTTGCAATTACAGAATCCGTGGAATGCAGTTTCAGTTATGAAACCAATTAATCCAAAATTACTTAATTATCTCTCTGATCCAGTACATAGGAAGTCGTAAAATACAAATGAAATGGGAGACAAAATAAAGGGATTTATAACTGTAGAACCTCTAATCTACTTCAGAAAAACAACTATCCTTATAAAGTGACAGTTACAACTATAAGGCAGGAACCCAAACACATAGCACAGGCTACTCTGGATGGTGACTTTCTAAAGTGCCAGGGTATAGTCTACATAACGTTTGCACATATTTTCAACATAAAAGGTGAACATGAAATACTGCCAATAGGAAGAAGCAATTCAGATTCAGAGTTTATTTCAATAGGCTCATTTCAACTTTCCTAAAGTTTCATCTGTTTCTTTTGTTTTGAGGTAGATTGATTAATTTTTCTATATGTACAAAAATATATATATTCTTTAGAAACAAAGCTTTTTTTCTTCACTGTAATTTATTCGGATTTTTTAAAATTTAGCACTGAGCACTGCTGACATAGATTTTTCCCCATTTATTTGATTACCTTCATTTCCTCATTATTTTGTCTCCTCGGTGTATTAATCTCTTTTAGTTCGGAGAGTTTTATGCCTTATTTTCCTTTTCACCTTTAGTTCTTCATTTTTCCCCACCCATCACTGTTCTCAATGTTATATGCATCTGCTGCATATTCTTAAAGACCAATGTAGTACTCTACGCAGTCACCTTTTACAGAATCCCTATCCTTTTTCCAGGCCTGTATAGTTTCACTTAAGTTGCTTTATTTTGGGAGCAGAGCATTATTCACTAGTTGGCAACGATCTATGTTAAGATAATTGCAACCAAGGGATTTTATTTTATGTTTTTCAAAGAAGCTTATTTCATTCAAAAGAAAGGCTGTTTTCCACTGCATCCCTCAGCCAGTAGCTCTGCAACCCCATTCAGCAGATTGTCCTTCATCTCACGATTCTAAGCACATCTCAGATACGTCTGTCTGCGGTTTTCTTTGAAAACCAACCACAAGCATCACGGAGATTTCCCAGAGTTTTCGAACAATAAGTGCAGTGTTGAGAGACTATATAGAAAAAACAACAAAAACACGATAGCATCAAGGCTCTGATTTGGTTATGGTCTCTAATGCAGAAATGTAATTAATGCTATTTACTATTTCTCTTTGAAATCATATCTTGGTTGCTTATAACTGAACAACCAAGCCCTTTAACCTGGAATTCTTGGCATTTCATCTCTGGTTTTACTATTAAGGGGAAAAACCACCACATCTCAGCAACATCAACTTGTATTTCTTCAAGAGAATTAGAGAAGATGAAATTTCTTACTGAGATGGAGAGCAAGCTGACAATTTATTAAATTTCAGTTTTTTACATTTAAATAATCTCATGTAAATTTGTGGCCAACTTCAGTGAAATTACACCAGTTGGAAATACAGAAAAAAAGCTCAAATAAGGACAAGGAGAAAGAGAATAAAGATAGTATATGATTACTGCCATTAAATGGTGGCCTGATAAGACAGCAAAGCAGAGCTTTTTTTTTTTTTATTCAATACTGTTTTGCTCTTTTAAAATAGTAAGCAGACAATCATCACATGCGTAACTGTTGATTATATATATATAGGCATCTTTCTTTGACAAGTGCAGATACCACTAAAGACAGTTAAAAAGAGAAAATAAAACACAAGCCCATATAACAATGACTAGCAACTAGTAAGGAGACTGCAAATTTTACATACAACTAGATACATACAACTTCAGGTATTCAGCTGAAGCATCTGACCTATGTACACAGTTTCTCCATGCTGACATAATGCAATGGACAGGCTTGGATAAATGCAAGGGCAGTTTGAACCTTTAGTGGCCTGAATAACCTTGGCCTACGTTTCCTCTCCTTGCCCCAGTCACTGCAGTGCAATGACTATATTGCATATAAATATATATATAAATAATATAAATAATTTAGACACTTAAAGGAAAGGCAGAATGTATAAGAATTCCACCAACCATAAATTGATCTATTTCAAATAATCCAGTAAGTTCTTCAGCCCTTTCAAAGAGCAGAAGTTTTACCCTACATGGCAGTACTCTGTTACAGCATAAAATGGGAATCCATTAAAATACTATTCTGCATTTGAGAAAAATGCAGATGACAAATATAATACTAGCAACAAACATGCAGTTTTGGAGTCTTTCCATAAGAAGAAGATGTGGGAAAACAGAGTGAGATGAAAAGACAAGATACTCCATAAAGAAAGGATTAACTTGTTGCTTAGTTTTTCCAATACTACTAGTAATTTCTAGACCAAATCTACATTTACATGCTGAAAACTACATTAGGACTGAGAGCTGCAGTGTTGCTAGACATCATACATATAGTTTGCTGTGAAAAAGACTGTTTTCTAAAAGTAGGGAAAAAGGATATAGCTGCAATTATTAATTACGAACTTTGTAGTACCATAATTGAGATAGATGGTAAAAAGCAGCAACATAGAAGAAGCAGTGATGGAGGGGCTGAGAGTTTAATCTGAACAGACAGCTGAAGGCTGCAGGAGCAGGCAGGAGAGGAGCTGCAGCCATTCAACATAAAGAAGACACTCTCTGTACAGTAATCACTCAGTATAATTATCAGATGATTCAAGAAGTTTCTGCTGCTGCTAAAGCAGGGTCAATTTTGAGCTCTTTAGGATTCTTCTACAAAGCTACTTTTTGAAGCCCTTTTGCTTCAGCAATAGAAACTCAATGCCCTAATTAAATGAAGCAGCAGCTTTGCCAATCTCTAAATATCATAACACACACAAGTGGCAGATGATGACTTACCCACATGTGCTAAAGCTAACTGTGTGCAGCATGTGAAAAAAGTGAGAGTAACTTCATTTGTGCCTATCCTTCAACAAGGCTTTAGGAAAACCAGTTAGAAAATGACTGTTTTTGTCAAGCCAGCATGACATGCAAAGCATTTTTAAAAATAAAAACATTATGATTTTCCAAGATTTCTCTAGCTTTCCTCTAGCTTTCAATTAGCTCCATGAAATAAAGCAATAAGAACTACATGGAGCAATGGAGATCAGTCTAAAAAGTTCTACAGTATCTTTCACCTTTACACATTTAAAGCTTCTACCATGGTATAAGGAGAAAATTAAGTCTTAATCTACTGTGCAAGTTGGGATTTTCGTACTGTCAGAATGATAAATTTTATAGTAATTTCAGTGAAGCAGAAAAACACCAAAAGATGTCTAAGGCAAAGCAGAGTATTCATGGAAAGCAGTGAGGAAAGAGGTACAAAACCCCCAAAGTGGAATTTAAATAAATAAATAACACCTCTTGCCTCAATTACATATTTGTCTGCCAAATAATAAAATGGGAAAAATAATTTTGGATGCCAAAATTCACTCAACCTTTTTTCTCCCTAAGATGTAAGTAGATGTAGAGATTAATATCAAAAGCTTTAATCTGCATTTTCAAGTATTTTGTTTTAATAATAAAATGTTAACTGCTGTGTTTCTTCAAACAGCACTTCATGGTTATTTATTTGGTGGTTTTGAAACAAGGCAATGATGGCTCACAATTGGACTTTGAAATGAAAAGTGTACAAATATGAACAGGGAGTGAATGTGGTATGTGAGCTGAGAGATATCACAAAGAAAAATTTTCTTCCTAATTAAAATATGAGAAGATAAAGCCACACTGTAATGATTAATAATAATTTGTTTATCTATTCTTTCTTACTAGTGGAGGGTAGTGGGTGGAAGATCGTAATAACTGCTCAAAAATATCATTAAACTGTTTCAGAAAACAGTAATTTCATTCCAATCATGTGAGATCGTAACTTCACTATTATAACTACCATTTTGTGCAAAAAGCATACTACATGACTGACTTAATCTAACATAGCACTTCCAGTTTATGACAATAACACAGAAACATAAGAAAAAAAAGAAGAAATTCAAATATTAGATTCGTAATTGTCACAACTGGATAGTATTTCTGTTTAAATTTCTCTACAGAAGCAAAATGCTTGAGACTTTATTTTAAAAGGAGGACTGACAGCAATGATTAGACTATGTTCAAAGGAGAGAATGGCACAATTCAGGCAGAGCCTTCCTTTCTTACATGCCATTATAACCACACCCTGGAAAATTTCTTCTATAGTAAACAGTGCATCTATTTCAGTCAAGCAACAGATAGCACACGTCATACTCATCACTGACCTATATGGAAGTTCAGTACTGTGGAAGAAGGCATAAAATCCTATATCTTTGTTTCAAACAGGCTATCAGGAAGACAGAAATAAACAAGTTTCACTTTCAAGCCTTAAGGACTCAACTCCTGGAGTTTAAGTTTTACATATGTACAGTAACATACATATTGGTAAGTTTCCTCTTGTGTCTTCTCCAAGCTGCAAAGTCTCAGCACTCTGTTCTCACTGGAATTCTCACCGGAATTACCAGTTTGCTAGGCCCTGTCTCACTGATCTCCATTCTCTGGGCTCAGCCATTCAGTTTTCAATGCACCTAACTGCTCATCTAGCACATCATCAGCTTCACCACAAGGATCTCATTGCAGATAGTGTCAAAAACATCACTGAAGTCAAGGCAGATGATATCCAATGCTCTATTTATCTTCCAAATCAGTCATTTAATCATAGAAGGTTATCTATCTGGCCAAGTATGATTTGTCCTAGTGGTGCATCCATGCTGCTCCTGATGATTTGACTGCAATATAGTTCATGTACATACTACAGAATCATAGAATAACTAGGGTTGGAAGAGATCTTAAAGATCATTTAGTTCCAACCACATCAAGCTTTTTTATCAACCAGAATTCACAAGTTCTTCTCTGCAGGACTGTTCTCAAAGACTTCTTCCAGTCTTTACATATATCTGAGGCTGACCAAACCCAAGTGAAACACCTTGCACTTGGCCTTGTTGAACCTCATTATGTTCTCCCATGCCCACTTTTCAAGTCCGTCCAGATCCCTCCCTGCCTTCTATATTATCAACTATATTATCAACTACACCACTCAGTTTGGTGTCATCTGCAATCTTGCTGAGTGTACACTTGATCCCACTTTCTATTTCATTGAAAAAGACATTAAAAAGCACCAGTCCCAAGACGGACCCCAGGGAGACACCACTTGTGACTGGCTTCTATCTGGACATAAAGCCACTGACCACAACCCTCTGGCTGCAACCATCCAACCAATTATCTGTTCACCAAATAGTTCATTCTTCAAGTCCGTATCTCTTCAACTTAAGAGATAAGGATATGATGCAAGACCCTGCTAAAGGCATACATTATTACATCCTTTTAAACTCCATTCAAATAAACCTCCAAGTATTTCATACAAGTCTTGCTGAATGATCTTAATACCAAGAAGAAAAATCAGTATTATACAACCTGATCTGCATAGCACATACAAAAATTTCACCAATTTCACCAAACTTTCTCTAATTAAGCTCAAGAATCTTTCTAGAAATACACTCACATCTTGATTTTGAAACTGCAAGTGGCAGAAAAACCTACACCTAAAACAAACTTAAAATTAATGGGATTTTTTTTTTCTAAGCTTTCTCTTTCAAGTTCTAGATCTGTCACATCTCAATCTTACAAATCCACACGCCCAGCTTACAGAAATCTTTTCTCCTCTTACAGAACTGTATGAAAAATAATCACTAAGACATCTCTATATACTAAAGACATGTGGTTGCCTTACAAGGTGGAATGTTCCTTTCTAGATGTGCTAAAAATAAAAATCCTAGCCTAGAAATATTTTTTCCTAAGAGCACAAGCAGGCCATGATTAGTAAGGTTTTTGAACTGATATACAAAAAAATGTGTAATAGCATTTGACCTTAATTTCCCTGAAATGTATTGATGTTACTAAAGAGCTATGGATATAGAGAAGTACAAAAGAAAAAGTTAAAACAAATAGAATGTGCATTAAACAGAAACACTTGATAAAAATGGAGCTTACATAAGTGCTCTGCAAAAGCAATCTATGCCTCAAACTGATACAGCTGCTGGTTAATAAACAATTAGTAAATACTCAAAAAGCATAACAATCATCCAGATATATTAATTCTATCCTACTGTAATTAAAATCTAAAGAAAAACAAAGAAAGTGAAAATGAACAGCGAGGTTGAAGACAAGTGGAGTTTTAAGTATCTCTCCAAACTGAAATGCAACTGCTATCCTCAGATTACTGGACTGTCCTATATTGTCACTGCCTAAACCCTTCTTAAGTTCCTTATAAAACACCAAAGATACTTTCAATACTACATTTCCAACGCTAATCTCTGTGACAGCCAACTATTCGGTGATTCTTTGTGCTTACATATTCATTGATGTTCATCATTCACTTTCTGTGTAAGTAAGATAGAAACATATTTTTGTTCTATACTACCATAAACACTAGCACAATTGAAACCAATCAGCCAGGCAGAGGTTATAATTTCTCTCCTCAAAAAAAAAAAAGCCAACAAAAAACAACCAAACAAAACCAGTCTATCTAAATCCACTGATGAATCTATTTCACTGCTATATTTGATTACTGCATCTCACAGCAAAGAATAAATATCAATTTTGTAGTACATATGCAGATGAAACAAAGTGGAAAAGCTATTCACGAGAATATGATTGCAAGATATGATTATGTTGATGATATACTGAAATTGTTACTATCCAAAATTCATTATTCTTGTCTAGCTAAGTTTCAACAAAAATTGAGATGTCAGCTAAAGCAACTGTAAGTAATGCATCTTGACAGCCTGATTGATAACAGAGAGGGAAACCAGAATATGGCTGGCTGTGAAAGTGATAGGAAAACCTCAGCATAGAAGGCACTGGCAGGTGGTGATGTGTCTTGTGTTTAACTGCCAGAAGGAACATTCAAGCTTTGGCTGAAGAAGATTTCTTTTGAAGGAAAAATTTCATCCACAAATTCTAGCAAATACAATATTTAGAATGAGCAGCTACTACTAAGCTTTACAGAAAAATCACAATGTAAAAAGCTGTGTTTTCATTTAAATACCCAAATTTTTACATTTAATTTTGTTTCACCTTTTTGCATTGGCTTTACCAGTTCTGCCCCCTCGCAGTGTTGGAACTCTACCAGCTCTGAGAATAGGAGCTGGTGACAGTCTCAAGCAGACTTCCTATGGTTCACCACAAAGTAACAACCCTGTGGTGAAGCGTAACAGAAAGTGCTGTGGGGCTACCACAGTAATGCAAGGCAGACCACTGGTTGCTGGGGAGTTTTCCTGCCAATTTCCCAGATATTCACATCATAGAGAAGTCAGAGACGATACACCACAGATTAACCTGTCATATGTTCGCTAAGCCAGCTACGCTCACATTAGGTATTTCAATGCACATGCACGTGATTCCCACAGATGTGCTATATACTCATGGCCATATTTCTAGCATCTGTTTTTGAGTATGCTACTCTTTGGGTAGATACACTGGTGTGGATGAGTAGTCATGAGGAAGATTGCCCATTTACTTCATCTGCAGCCTTTTGAATTATTTCAGGTGAGGTTTTATGAAAAAATGGAAAAGCACTCCTGTACCAAGCCAGATGAGGCTCCTGTGATGCAAAAAAAAACCCCATGAAATGCAGGTAGAGACACAGCAAGCCACACTGAAGACACCTGAGAAAGCAGAAAATGGGTCAACAGACAAGCCACGTGAGAAAAATCAAAAGTTTTCCCAGGGTCTAAATGGGGATTTGGTAATGTATGTTCTGACTCAGGAAAACTGCGAAAAATATCTGGCTGGAAAGTAAAATGTAGAAGGACTATTCTGCAAAGATAGAATAGATAGTTTTAATTTTAAACCAGGAATGTTAACAATTCACCAAGCAGACATGAGTTTCAATGGTACACACCTTGACTGCCTTAGGTTACATTCTTATTCTTACATTATTACATTCTTTATTCTTACATAGCCTACTGTTCAAGAGAGAAGTTAAGGATTTTGGGACACTCACTGTAAGCATGGAACAGGACACTTCTAACTCAGGGGTTCTGAATCAGGCAAGCCATTACAGCAAGCACAAAAAATATCCTTGCTTTTCTTTCCAAAATGGTGAAATTTTTCTGAAAACAAATTTTCGTGTTATATGCAAGCAATTCTTTACTCAGTGGGCTAACGTCATTTATATATCCAGAAAATCACATGCTTGAATGCTTATTTTAGTATTAGAGAAAGGTCCAAAATTTAATTTAAAGTTTCTCTTGGAATGAAAAAGTGCTACAGTTTATGTGGTGTACTGCATTTAAGTATTTTTGCTTGTTGTACATTAAATTATCTTGCTATTAATCTTTTAAATGACGTTTCACCAGCTAAAATTGCAGGTCATTTTAAACTGGAGGTCAGATTAGATGTATCTTCTGACTGACTACATTGATTTGGTGTTTGGAAATACTGTAGACCCAAAGCACCCTGATTTCTACATAGTAAAATTACTTGTCAGATGAAGAGTAATTAATAAGCCTAGTGGAACTACTACTGCAAATTTAAGAGATTTTGGTATTTCCTCAAACATTGCAAACCCCTTATTTTAGAAAAATATCAAGGAAAGAGATGCTTCTTTTCCATTAGTTACTATTTCAGAGTCAAACCTCTATACTTCCTTCACAGTTGAACTGTAGCTCACATTGAAAGCTGACAGGATTAGCAACCTAGTGGAAAGAATTCTTCAAAATAATCATAGGCATTTTTTCCACTTCTTCTTGGCTCGTCTCCCCAAAACCATTCCACTTAACTACAAATATTTCTTCTTTGATTCCTGAATATTCTTCTAAAAAATTCAGAAACTAAAAATTGGACTCTGAAGAACTCCTATTAATGAAATTTTAAGGAGACAGTGAAAATAAAGTGCCAAATTTCCCTGAATTATGTATTTCCCAGGATGTTCTTCCACTCTGACTTAGTACTGGATCAGACTATGTTACAGCCTGAGTAAGACAATTTAAAGGGATGTAAACTGTTCCTTTTCATCCCCAAAATATGATACTTAAATTTAAATGTCCTGTTTTAAAAACACGAAGAAAATACACGGAATTACAAATTACAGAAATCTGCATATACTTGTATGCACACAGAAATCACTACAAGAAAGACTGATTACAAGAAAGAGTAAGATGAAGTTTCAACAATTATATCATGATACCAGATCTAAAATTTCCATTTGTAAAATCTCATTTTGAATAGATACAAGTAATATACATTTGAATTGAGAAGAACTGGCAAAGAAAGGAAGGTGAAAAAGATGATGATTCTTCAGGAAATTATTTCTCCTCCAATATGCAATGGCTATTTAAACAGCTCATCAAATGACCTAATTACAGTATGTCCTCGTATATTGGTCCCAACAGACTTTATTCACTATTGTTCATTTGATAATCGTAGTTATTTTTTCTCCCTAATAATTATTTCAGTTTCCTCATTTGCCCCCACCTAAAGAGTATGGACAAAAAAAAATTCAAAGAACTTGTCACATATTCCTAGTTTCTCTGGATGCATATAAAGTACTTCTTGTATAGTTATCCAGTTCATAATCATGTGGAAGTTTTAATACACATGCTGCTCATTGCCACTTCCAGAACACTGAAATACCAAAACCTACTCTATCAACACAATGCAATAGCCTAATCAACTCTTACATTCAATATTATAGCTTTTTATATTACTCTTCATTATAGTTACGCTGCTCTCCAAAACGTGTATTTCAGCTACAAGTGTATCTAAAATGCTACTTTACTACATTAACACTTGCTTAAAGCACACTTATAAATTCTTGAGGTATTTCTCAAGTACAGGGTGAACATTTGATAACATTATGAAAACACCAAGACTAGCAAATAGAAACTGAACATTCTTGCCACTCATTCTTTCCTATATCGTTTAATATTACATAATGCATGAACTACCTATACAACTCCCATTGCCTACATATATATGAAAGTACGTGTTATTGCAGTAAATTACACCCAACAAGACCAATGAGTCTATTGATGCACCATTGAGTCAACGCAGAATCAAAGGGCAGAATGACTATAAATAATCAAACTCCTTTCTTCAAGAGTACAGGCAAGGCTGAAAATCTCCACAAGAGAAGGTTCACAGAGATGCTTCTGATCAGGACCTCCTGCTGAGGAACTAAATGTGGGAAAGACTCCTTTGTCCAGCAGTGGCTATCAGCTACAGATTTAGGCACAGATTCACAACGCAATTTTTTGCTTGCCTTTGTCATGTACAGCACATGTTCTACACAAAACATTTTCTTCTTAAAATTTTCTGAAGTTTGAAATTTACTATGAAAGCATGAAGATAGACTTAGTTACAGACCATTATCATCATTTTCCTTATGTAGATTTTTTCATAGTTGTATTGAAATAAAACTGATTTTTCCTTAACAGAAACAAGCAACCCAGAATAGCAGTGTTACTAGTGAATGACTCCCAAATCCTCATAATCTGTATCTTAGGTTTTTACAAATCATCTTCATCAAATACTAGTTTTCTAAAGCTTTTATCTGTATTTTAACCTTTTAATTCCCAAATATCTTGATCAAGGAAAGAACAAATCACTTTATATCTTGGAAACAAGGACAGAAAGCAACAATGCTTTTCATTGAATTTGTAATGCTGTCTTTTGGAAAAGCTCTCTACTGCTTCAGGTGTACCCAAAAAATAATAAACCCCATTGCTGAAAAGCTATTTCTTAAAATACGTTGTCCCTCTAGAAAGTGCCAAGATTTTTCTTAGTCTACTGAATATACAGTATACAAAACAGAACATTCAGTATACAATAGCCCAAATCTCTGAACAGCTGAAATAAACCCAACCTTTCCCTCATCTGTCGAGAATGAGAAATTCCTGAATTCAAAATACTGTGTATACAAGTGGAGCTCAGCTACTCCGGAGAAATAGCACGACACTGCCTAGGCACACAGATAAGAAAGCAAAGTTTGTCTGTATTTGAAACTGATGACAAAATTGAAAACAACTAATATTTCCGTAGGCTCTGCTGGCAGTAAAAAGAAGATTAAGGAAGTGAGGGCAAGATACCTAGTGAATGGGGAATCTAGATGGAAGGCTGATACACTGTCTTCTTTGCCTTAGCATTCCTGATAAGTTCTGCTGTCAACTTGGGTCTCTGCCACCATGCATTCAGAAGGAATAATTCAGGGTAGAGAAAGACAGAGGTGGTGACAGACGAGAGCAAACTGTGCTTCCATAAGCCCATGGGAGTGCGCAGAGGATATATCTGAGAATGCTGAGAGAGCTGGTCAGTATCACTGGGAGATTCCTTCCCATCATTTCTGAAACTTCATGATAATTTGTGAAGTCTCTTGCAATGACTAGAAAAAGGTAAACAGCATATCCATCTTCAAGAAAGCCAAGGACTAGGAGAACACAAGAAAAAGTATGGAGCAGGAACTTGTAGAAGGTACATATAGAAAGTGGCTAGAAACAACCATTACTGATCAAATTATGCCTAACAGCTTCTACAGTGAAATGACTGGTTTTGTATATGGAGAGCAGTGGGCATCATTTACTTTTACTTTAACAAGGCTTTTGATTTAGAAATCCCATAACATCTTAGTAGCCAAATGTGAGAAATGAACTGGAAGGTGATTGAATTACTATCTACTAGGTCTCAAAGCACAGAGGTCACAGATTCAATGTCCAGAGAATGACTCATTACTGGATGTACCCCTCAAGTGCATACATAGGAACTGATATAGTTAGCATTATTCTGAAGTAGGATGATAGGTATAGGGGGACTGTTAGGCCATGGTTTGAACTGATGATTGAGCACCTAGTGAAGGGATGTGGTTGGTCTACCGAGCACAGGCAAATTGTTTACATCTATGCTCACCATGTGATGAGAACAGGTGGACCCAGGGTGGAGCCACTCTGGGCTAATATACGGGCCAGCCACTGAAGAGAGAGCATCTCTTGAATCTATGCTGCTTCTTGAGAAGGAGTACTATATATCCTGAGAACCCCTTTGCTTGTGGGGTGAGTTCAACTCTGCTTTCTGAATATGGCTATTAGCGTACATGTGAATACTTTGCCTGGTTTTGGTAACAGCCTGTCAGAAGTAATTTTGCTTCTGTATGCACAGAACAATAGGACAGAACATACTTTCCGTAAGTCTGCAGTTGACATCGATTTGGGAGGAGTAACTGATAAACTGGAAGGAAGGGCTATCTTTCAAAACAGTCCTTATAGGCTGGAAAAACGGGCTAAGCTGTTCAATGAATACAACAATGCTGCTGTGGGAATGAAGTAATCCCAAGCAATAGGCTGGAGCCAGCTGCTTACAAAAAGCAGCTTTCCACAAAATAACCTGGTGAGCCTTGTTTGACAATGGCTTGCATACAAGTCAGCAGGGTATCACATAGGAGGCTAAAGAAAATTATTATTCCTCTTCCTCTATAATTTGCATAGTACACTTGAAACACAATTTGGGGATTCTCAGGTACAAGGCAGGGAGGCATTAGAGTCTCGCTCACTTCCCTGAAGAGGAACCAAGGTAAACTGGAGCTGAGGCATACAGTGAGAAGCCTAGTGAAATTGGGTCATTGTCAGAAGGAAGCCAAAGTGGATCTCACTTCTGACTTCAACTGCAAGATAGGCAGCACCAGGCTCTACTAAGAGGAGCCCAGTAAAAGTGAAAGCAGCAGCATGATACATCCCAATTAGATCTAAGGAAAATGTTCTTCATTGACAGGGTGGTCAAATGGTGGATCTGACTGTCTGGAAAGATGCCCAGAACTATTACATTTTGAATTCTATTACTTCATTTACTTCTTAACTATAAACAATCCTTTTGGTTAGATGCCATATTACTCTTGAACAAAATGTTCTTTAAGCTCAACATACAAGTCACAGTAAGCATTTGTTTTCTTATGAAGTTGTCCACACTTCATCATTTTATTTTATTTTTTTAAATTCAAATTGCATTACTACTTTTCATTGTGTATTACTCACCGTTCAACAGTGTATTTTCCAAAAATCTGTTCATGCTTGATCCTGGAAGTATTTAGCTACTGACCAGTTGTTTTTATTTCCTCTCACTCTCAGCATAAGATAGACTTTAAACAATTTCTGGCCTTTGAGGGATTTTGTTCTCTTTAAGGCCTATTTGTAACGACTATCACGAGCTATAGCCACCTAAAAGCTACAAAATAATTATTAGTCTGGTGGCTATACTTTTCCCTGTGCACATAAATGGAGTATCAGTAACTATGGTGCTCCATATTATAATCATATACTATTTCATATTTAAAGACTTTTGATCATCCCCATAGGGGGCATTCCACATGTAAGTTATTCATCAAATCCATACAGTTAATTGAGAAGGAGTATCTCATGTTGCCAAAGGGAGGCAATAGTTCCATTCATAGAGATACTATGAGCACCCTCTAAACTTATCTAACTGCAGATTAAAAAAAAAAAAGAAAATATTTATTTTTCAAGAGGTCGTTGTCACACTTGTGGTGAATTTGATGTTCTGATTTTCTATGACTTCAGTAGCTGATTTACTTCAAATCTGGACAGTTGTAGTATAAAGTCTGATCAACCATTAAGGTGGTATAAAAACAAGGAAAGTTTTAAATTCTGAATTCATCAATTTAATTTCTTTTTTAGGTGGAAATCATTATGAAAGCAATGCTTCCATTTAAATAAGGGCCAAGGAAAAGTTTGGCTTGTGTGAAGACTACAAGTTTAATTTATATTCGTGCATACATAGCAAGCATCTCTCATCCCTCAGTGTTTCTGATACTGGACCAAGTACTCTTGAAAGACAAAAGGGATAATGGTTTATTTTCATTAAAAAAAAACTTTCTTATTTTTTAATTTGTAAGAAGGAACTATTTATCCTTGATATATACAGTTCTAAAATACATGCAATAAATCTGTATATCTTTCTTCAGATAGTCTTTGATTATTGTGCAAACTTCAGCAAATAATGTAAAAAAAAATTGCCTAAGTAAACTTCCTTGTCAACATGGAGTGTCTTGCCAACTATTCATGACCTTTTGGAGACTTCCATTTAACTATGCAAATTTACCTCAATTTATTGTTAGATGAACAGCAACAATTAGATGAATGAATATTCTGTAACCTGCTTTTGTGATTACCCTTGCAAAACATTTTTTATAGGTTCACACAGGTAACCATGAACAATATTTTTTTCTATTAAAAGAATAAAATATTCCAACTTTTAGTACTTTATGAAAGGTATAAAGGACCTTTCCTTTCTTAACATAGAAAGCCATGATCAGAATGGCTTCTGAAGCCTTTTGAATTATGTCTTCTGTGTGCATGTCTGTGTACATGCATTGGGTTTTGCACAGTAACAACAATCATCTACATTCCACTAAAAAATAAACATTGAAAAAGATCCTTACTGCTGACGCTGTACATAAAACTAATGGTATTCGTTACACAGCACCAACATTTTATTCTGTGGTCTCCCATGCCGTACAAAATTTGATGGAGAATGAATTTAAGTAGCACTCCTCATTTTTCTTATGTACAGATGAACAAGATAAGTATCTGTTATGGTTTTCTCTTTCACTGGTTGCAAATGAATGAGCTATGGACTTCACTAATACCAGTATGTGAACACCAGTATCTTCTCAGTTTCTTCCTCGAGCTTACCAGATCACCATACAGAAATCTTTAAGATTTTAAAAGAATATTGGAATGAAACGTCATCCCAAGTGCATATCAGAAACAAGTCAAATAGTGAACAGAAGTTTGGCTGCAACATCAAAATGTAAAATAGCCAAACAGCAGATAACTTTCAACTGCCTTTATGTCTTTTAAAGAGAAATCATGTTCTTTCATCTGATTTTGCCAATTTTTACTGAGAACTTTCTGTTCTTATTACACTTCCTAAAACCATATTTGATTTCTCTTAATCAGAAGACAAGATGGAGATGAAAATCATGGTATCCTGAAGACTCTCAGATTCGAAGTTCCCTACTTGGAACTACTCTTTACTACTCTTCACATCTTGAGAGTTTATGACTCTCTAAACAACACCAGAAACTTCCTAGGACAGCTCAGAAGCAGGCGCTTTCATCTAGAATCAATCATTTTTCCAGAACATCCATCATATCTCCCTGAAGACTTTTATGAGATGGCAGGAAGTTATTACTTACCACTAGTTCTGTTTATTGCAGTCTTCCTCTTCCTCCAGCCTACAACAGAGTCCTTACACTAAGCGTTATGGCTCCCACCTACCAGGAAGCAAAAGAATTGTCAATCAAGGTCATTATGGAAGTACCAGCCTGTTCACTTCCATCCCAGTTGCCTTTCCATAGCATGGAAACCTAAAGTACATGTAAGAATCTAGAAAAACTTCATCACCAGTCTGTAATGAGGAAGAAATAAAAAGTGAAATAGTTGTTTGAGGTATTAGAATACCGGGGAGAAATTATGGCTTCATGATTTTTCTCCCCTGCCATACATTTCTTAAGTAGAAGCCTCTGATAAAGAAATCAGAAAGAAAAAAAACACTGCCATAAACAGTTACTTGAGGTGAAACGCATGCTCAAGGCATGCATCCAAATCTGTACAGTCTAAATGCTTGAACACTTGAAACTTAATGGGGCATAGCAAGTTACACAAGAATAAGATTTTGTCGCTATGATGGACGCTTATCTTTTATGCTACACTGATAAGATATGGTACTAAGCCAAAATATGGCAGATAGTTGAAATTTTAGATACTTTAGCTACTGTGCTCTAAACACAAGAGATATGAAAGGATTTGTTTCACTATTAATTCAATTTTCAGACAAAAGACTGTTCTGAGGATTGATGCACATACTCTTCCATTTTAAATAACTCTACCTGTATCTCTATATAATTAAATTCTGTAGTTGCATTACATGCATATAACTTTTAAATATGTTGTGCTCAAGCATGTTATACTTACGTATTCCTTGTCTTGGAATTTAAGAAAATATCCATTAAATTAATATAATTTTTGTACAGAGGAGAAAAATTATCTATTCTCAAACTCTGAAGAGAGGGAGTGTAGAACATACTGACTAGCGTTAAATGGTGTTGTTAGGAACTGTGAGGTAATGTAAGACAATTTACCTGTCTAAAATGAGAACATATGACAAAGATGTCATAAGACTTCATGCCTTTGACATGCTTCAAACTACCCTCCCCCCCCCCATCAAGTATTAAAACTGCTTTTTTCAATTTAGATGTAAAAGAGACAGGCATCTCAGCTGCCAATCTTACTGGCATAATCACATTTTAAACTCAGTCTCTGTGGAGATCAAAGTTGTAAAAAGCTTAGCTACAGACAAATAGTTGATGTGATGATACATAAAGTAATGAAAGAAAACAAGGACAAGACCATGTTTCCACATGAGCTTCCCTCTTCACTAGTACTAACATGTAATTATTATTTACAAGGAAGTTTCTCTACATGAATTTATGAACTTGTTTCTTTTGGGAGCTGAGAATCAAAAATAACCCACTGATCTCATAAATGATATAATGTCTTAAAGGATAGGTACATACTGCTTTCATTTACAGAAATTATTATATAAAGCTAGAAAGATCAAAAAGATCTGTTGTTTCTATTTTTGCTCTGTACAGTATGTTACATGTAATTGTAAGCAGCCAGCAAATACAGCTACTGAAGAAGGAGAAGTAACATGAGAAATATTAGTAAATGAGGAAAACTGTCATTGTAAATAAACAAAACTACAGAAAGTGACCTGTATACCAAATAAATAAACCAGAGACCAAAGTCAGGACATAAGAGAGGCAGTATCTGTATGAATTATTTATTGACTTAAGACACCCAGCAAGCTCGCTGCACTTAGGGTGAACTTGGCCTGGGCAACAACTCTCTAGGGTGTGAATCTTGAAGGAATCGTCTCTTCATTATTGACTACCAAGGAGGGTATCATTCAAAATGGTACAACCTAATTTCTCTACAAAAAAAAAAAAAAAAAAATGCACTAACGTGATCTGAGCTATTTGTTTTAAAAAAAAAAAAAGACAAAAAACAAACAAACAAAAACTTAATGGGAGAAACCGAGTAGCATACTAAATGGGAAAGAAACAAGTATTAAGCTTGCTTAAGAATAAAATAACAGAAGCAGTATCCATTCTTCCTATAATTCAAAAAGACTCAATAACAACAAAAAAGTGGAGAACCTTTGTAAGTGGAATGCATAATGATGACTGAACTGGATTTGAAGGTTCCCAACCTAAAGCTACAAGTAGAACATCTCTCAAACTTCAGAACTGACTTTTCATTAAGCACTAAGCCCACATCTTTAAAAAAAGTCCCTGGGGCATTGAAAAATTAAATTTCACGACAGCAGACTTTGTATAACAAACATTGAAAAAGAGCAAAAAGGCCCTCATGTGAGTACCTAGCCAGAGCAGTTGCTTTGAATGCTCCTTCATTAACTTTCACTCCATGCTATATAAATTATTTACAACAACTGAGTATGTGTTCACACAGATGTTCTAACCTAGGAAGACAAGGTAGCTATTGAGAATTACTGCGGTTCTTCATGCTGACAAGTGGCATCTTGCCATTTTTTAGTATCTGTCTTATCAAATACTTTCTGAACACTTTTGTAAACCATCAGGCCGTCAAAAGCCCTCCAACAGGTATTTAACACTACAACAACTTTTCCAGGAGGGTGATATCACTTGCTTCTATTAGATGTCATGTCTCTGTCAGAATCAAACTTAAAAAGATCCCTTAAATTCCCAATTCACACCTGACCTTTCTGCCTCAGAGAACTGAGGCTCTTCACATCATCTCAATCTTCTGTACTTTCTCTGTCACTCACCATCCAGGATGATAATTTTCCCCAAGAAAAGAGCAGTGTTTTTTTTTTTTTCTTCCCCTTTCTCCCCCTCCCCCAATGGATCAGACACTCCTTAACTGCTTCTGAGCAGCACACAGCCTGCTCCCAGTTGCTGGTGTCCACCCTGTACCACGGACAGCTATGCCAACAGGGTTTTTAGCCACCACCTCCTCCTTGCCAGCCTCACATGACTCAAGCATCTAATCCCAACCACCATCTTCAGTCATGTTATTTGCTCCTATGCTTTTCTATGTGCCACACCAACCTCATCTTATAATTCAAACTTTCATTCATGCTCAGGCCACAAGCCTTCAGTTTGATATTCTACTTGGTTTCTTTCTTCTGTTTCCAAACCTAAAAAACCCACTCCCTGGCCATGAACGTGACTTTTCCTTTCTTTAGCTGGCACTACCACGTTTCTAATTTGTCCACTGCAGTTTTCAGCCCTTTTAGAGAGTGTTAACAAAAAGAAGCATATGTACACATTGACACTTGTCTGTAATACTGCTCCACATCTTGAAGGAAAGCTTTTCTGTATGGAATGTTATCAGACAGAATCAGCAAATAAATGAACTGTGAAGCAGCTCTTGCCTCTCCACATTCAAACAGCAGCTCTTATTTTTCTGCTCTTTGAATTTTGCCTTCTTGTAGTTAAATTCTAGTTTAAAACCAAGTTGGAGAGAAGGAGACCCCTTTAAAGCTCCAAAATACTACCATCTCATTCACTTCAGTCCTTATTGGAATCAACACATCTGCTTCTTTAATAAAAAGAGGTCCAAGAAAGATTACGTGCTTCTCAAGGTTCACTATAACTGCAGTAGTAACTATAACATGGAGGAACTTTACAAAGAATGACAGCACCAGAAAAAGATTAAACTGAGTAAAATGATATTTAGAATGCTCAGCAGTTTTGAAGCAGTAGGGACTAGCATTTAGAAAGCACCTTTTGCTTTTTTTTAATGTAAGCAAAGTCTATAACAAAGTTAGCAGTAATTTGCTCAAAATACAGACACTCAGTTCATCAGTATTAGCGTTTGAAACTGCTGAAAGGAAATGGTGATTCCAGCTCTACTCACAGTAAGTCCACTACATGCAGGTCTCAAGAAAAAGAAAAAAGAAAAAAATGATGTGAACTAAGTGTCCATGCTTTACTGGAATAGATTCATTATGGGACTAAACAAAACTTCCACAAAACTTTTCAGTCAATGAAAATTAACATGTACTACCCGAAGACATTCAGACTTAAGCACCTGAAGATATTTGAAGTCAGTAAAAGTAAGGAAAATGTATGTGGGATCTTTAAGAAAAAAAAAAAAGGCGTGAACTCAAACTCCAATTAAACTGGAAACAAAAAACAAAGCATTTGAAAATGTCTGTAAAATTTTTTGTAGGATGATTTCTCTAAAAGTTACAAAAAATTGTTTGATTATTGAGAGAACTCTCCTGAGCTTTTTATTATTATTATTATTGCAGTACTGTGTAAAACACAATGAGAGAGCATAAATCAAAGATGGATATCAGTAGTAGTAGTATCAAATTTAAAGCTACAATACTTCCAGTGGTGTTAAACTGTGAATATGCTGTCTTCACTGTAGTAACATTTTCTTGTCTTAACAATCTAGTGCTTCTCTGCTAAGCAGTGAAAAGAAATGAAGGGGTGATTATACTGTCCCAAATGTGAATTGCAACTAGATTAAACTACTGAATTTTAATTTGTATTTGCAGCAAACTAAGCATATGGACAAGAGCAGTTACTACAGCTTATTCAGCTAACATTCACAGCTACCATTACATCACATTCCCACATCCTCAACAAAATAAATATGATTACAGAAGGATTCAAAGGGGTTTGAATGTAACAATCAGTTTTGTTAACAAATAATCAGCAAGATTTAAGTGGATCTAAGCCTCTTTCAGACACATTTCCGTGAATGCTTCATGAAACAACTCCCTCTCATGCTTGAAAAGCTGTGCTTTAAGGTAATATGTGGGTAAGCAGAGCTGATGAGAAATATTCTTACTGTGAAAGAAACAGGAGAATATGCTGCAAGAAGAAAGCCAGACAAGAAAGGGAGCAGCCTACAGAAAGTAATTTACCAGATTATCTGAAAGAAATTTGCAACTGTAGATCCAAGATGAGAGAAGGGAAGAATTAGAGACAGGATGATTTACTCAACAGCATTCAACTTGAAAACCAAACGCACATTTTCATCTAAACAATTTAGTCCTATCACAGGACTGCTAATATTGCAAGATTACTTATTATTACAAGATTATTGCAAGACTTTTTTTTTTTTCTTTTTTTTTTTTTCCATTTAATTTTGTACACTTACCAGCATTTGCTGTATAGAGAATTTCATTGATGGGTCAGTTGTACTTCCTCTCTAAAGTGCTTTGAGGGGAGCTCAAGTGCATCCTCTTCCTCAATCTTTGAAGTGTTTACCTGTACCACCAGCTTTAAAAGTAAAAGGCAACAGGCAGGCAATGCAGAGACAGGAATGAGGCTGAGTACAATATTATATTAGTCCAAAAATGTTTAGTGTTGCTCTTAAAATCTTACAGGGACACAAAGTCCACATACATTTACTTATTTTTTTAGTCAAGATTTTAGCCACTATTTAAAAGAGAATTGACATTTTGGAATAAAATCAACAATATATTAGTTGACAAGAATATATGAACAGATAACCTGAAATCATGTACATCATATACACATACACATAAAACAAAGAAGAGTCTTAACAAATAAAATTATTGATGTGCTATAATACAATTTGAAAAACCCCAATATTGAGTAAAACAGAATCACAACTGGAATCTAAAAACACATAGTAATAAGAATGTTGATAACTGTGGAATTATCAAAAAATTAATTATGTTTGTATAAATACAGTGGAAAAGAATTCAAATAGTGGTGGAAATACAAGAAGTGAAGACTAGAGCTGTCAAAGATTCCCCTTCAACAGGAAAAAAAGTACTTAAAAAACAAAAAATGAGTTTTATTCAAAATTCACATCAGGTATTATCTATTCCATAAGTGACTAGAAAAAGTATCTCTACTCTGTTCTGTCACAATTATTAAATTTTAATTTATTTCACCCCCTCCCACCACCCCCCCAAATACAGTTACAGGATTGAATGTTCAATGCAGGAATTTAAAAGTACTGGCAAGAGGCCAATTTAAGCTACTTTTGCCTATGATATTCATCTTCATATAAAAGAACAAATGTGACACAAAAGAATCTGAAAGACTTCCCTCTTGAGCAACTAAGAAAATTTCCGCCATCTTTTCAGAAAAGTTAGGAAGCTCTCTGAGCACTTTTCATTTTCATAGTCCATACTATAATTCTTCTAATATAGCAAGATTAACCTGGTTTTATACAACCTGGAATTTAGGGGAAAAAAAATACTGACTTTCACTTAAAAATAAATAGATTTCACTAGCAGACATGCTGCACAAAATTTGAGGGCCTAAATCTGACTATGCATGAGCAAAATACTCAGAATGAATTCAGTTCAGGCTTTTAGTTCTCAAAGAAGGACTTGGGAATCATACAGAAAAAAGGCAGTGGTTGTTGCTTCTCCTACCATCTTCAAGCAACTATTATCATTGGGTTTATTGTTTTATGTTTTGTTTTGTATTAAATGGTTTAAGATTTTTTTGTTTATTTTGCTTGATGACATAAGTAGAGAAACAAAAGTATTACAAACATTGGTAAGCTTTTTCATGTTACTTCCACATTCAATTAGCAAGAAGTAATTCTGGAATGATAATAAAGTGGGAAAAGCACATGGCTGTCTGGGGAAACACAGCACAGGGTAAAGACGTCTTGACTGTACAGAGGGAAGAATTCTATTATGAATAACAGTAAAAATGTTAACCCTAGGAATGAATTAAGTGAAAGGTAAGAAAATAAAGCTCCCTCTACTACTGAGAATAAGTCAACGCAAATGTTAGTCCATAAAAGAAAGAGACTATAGGGAAAAAAAAAAAAAAAAAAGCAACAAAATGAACAGGAAGCAAAAAGAGATTCATAGCTTTCCATCATGTTTGTTGACTAGTGAAGAAGAATTTTCCAAGTCAACTACCATTGATAAAACAAGAATTGTAATAATTCCACATTTGCAAGAACAGAAATGTCAGAAATGAAAACTACAGTGCACCAATACCATGATTTCCACTGAATGTCTACCCTAAGATTCAACACTTATTCTCCAGGCAAAAAGGTCAGAAATGTGACAAGACAAATTCAGTATCCTTTGCAAAGAAGCTTCAACATTGTGCACATCAGAAACATTATGAATGCCTAAAAAGCAAGTTAGTGATAGGTTGCAACAATTATCCATCTTCCCTGATTCTTAAATTCATAATTCACCACTATTTTCTTAATGTTTTTCCTGATTTTTAGCAGTTATTCCCCATTTACATATTAAGAATTGAAAAATGATGACTCAAGGTAGGAGTAGGTCAGTGAGCTCATTTAGACATTGGTGTCTTTGCCTGTACTTTTCCACGACTTTCACTGCAGAATAAGGACTGAAGATCTGCAAATACCTAGATAACTTCTCATGCCATGGAAAGAAGAAATCTCAGTCTATTTCATCTGGTTTTAGTCATTAAAAAATCAGTGTGTTTCTAAACTTCTAAACAAGCGTAGTGAGGAAAATGTATGACACGACTTTAAAGGAGACACTTCAAGTTTTCACAGATAAAACATCTGCACATTTAGCATTCCTCTCACCAAGTCTTAATGGGGCAGGGAAGGCAACAACCACTTATTACGCTTGAATGAAAAGAATTCCACCACTACCCTCAGGGAATGAGGTCAACGGCTTCGTACGCACCAGCACCATTTCTGAAAACTTTCTGTAAGTATGGTTCCCGATTGGCTCATTTATTCATGCACGATTCTTTGTATGAGCTGCACCTCTATTCCCAATGCTCTAGAAGAGTGAAGAGGAGCTGTAAGCCTATTCCCCTCCAAGGTGGGGACCAGCTGCTGGCAGTTACTACAAATGCTTGCGGTTACTGAGGCCTGTTCTTCGTCTACCACCCTGGCTGGACTCAGCAAAGCTGGGTCTGCAGATGGAACAGCCACTGCTCTTCAGCATCTTCCAATTGCCTTGGAATCTAGCCAAAACATTGTGGGCCTCAGAAAGCCACATTCTCTGCAAGAGTTATGATCACAGCATGATCACTTAGCATGTGCAGCACTAGTGACGGACCTTTAATAGAAAGTAGATTTCAGACAGCTTTCTCAGGAAGGAAGCTCATTATTAGGGGACTGAAGACACAGTACAAGCTCTCATAAAAAAAAACTTTTTCTCTCCGAGAGTGGTCAGGCACTGGAATGGCTGCCCAGGGAGGTGGTGGTGCCGTCCCTGGCGCTGTTCAAGAGGCACCTGGATGAGGAGCGGCGAGATCTGATTTAGTGCTTGTGGTAGCAATGGTAATGAGAAGACAGTTGGACTAATGATCTTACAGGTTGTTTCCAACCTTGTGATTCTATGATTCTACAGTTACTGATGAAAGTGATGCTGGGTTTCAACTATTTTTTTTATTCCAAAGAAAATTCCCTTTTAAGGGACTTACCTTCTCCTGTGCCAGCGAATCCACAGGCTCAAGACTGATGGAAGCGAGGAACTGCAGAGTTGATAGACATAATCCACCTGCTAAAAAGGATCATGCTGGAGCTGGTAAGAACCACTGGCTGTACAATCCAAATCTAATTCACTTAACCAAGTATGAAGTCCCTACAAAAATTTATTCTCTAGCATCTTGACCACCCAAGGTCACAGAAGAGATCTGAAACCAGCAGCCTAAGGTGACACCGGTCCCCAAGCAGGCAAAGGGCTCAAAAAAACCTAAGTATTGCTCCCAAAAGGTACTCTCATAAACAAGCAGAAAAAGAACATCCCATGACATCAAGTTATACTGCAGTATTAACACAAGTAGAGTCAAGTTAGCACTTACATATGTTGTGAACTGGAAAAAGAACTTCAATGCTGAAATTAAACTACTTCATATAGGAGCTGGCATGAAATTCATTTGAACACCTTTCTTCGAAGCAACTTAAACTACATCCACAATCAGGGCATAAGACAACACTATCAGTCTTCTCTGTTTCTAATTTCAGAATGACTGACAGATCATTATAATCAGTTCAGGAATTTAAAAACACCCTTTCTAAATAAAGATTCATGTACTAATAGTGTCAGTTAATACAATCCTATACGTTAGCATAAAACACTGTTTTAAAGTAAGCGTGTATCAGTACAGACAGATACTATGTAACATTGCACTATCTGAAACAAGGAGATAGAACTGGGTACAATTCAAGGATAACAGAAATTACTTCTCACTGGATTCCCAACTCCCCACTCCATACAGACAAAAGCCCCATGTATGGTGTCCATTACAAAAGAGAACTCTTCAGCATTAGCCAATCTCACATCACTAGGGCAAAAAAAATCCCAACAACTAAACAACAAACCCACACCTTTACCTCTAATGCTATGTCTCTTGAATGCATACTCAACAGCAATCTTCGAACTGCTCTTGGGATATTATCAGTAAAATAGTACTTTCAGTGCTCCTACATTTCCACAACTTTTTTTTTTTTTTTTTTTTTTTTTTTTTGTAATCCTCCTTGCCAACATTATACATCTTGAGACTGTGACCTCTTCAGCATCTGAGGCTGAGAAAGGCTTCCTCCACCAGCTTCAGAAGTTGTTTTTTTCTACATCTTTGCTACAGCTTCATCAGAGCTCACCACCATTACAAAGCAGTCAACAAAGTTGGAATTTTATACTGAGGCATCGCTCTTGCACAAAGTTCAACAAGTTAGTATGAATTTGCTTCTTTTATCAGTTCAGTATGCCAGACTGTGTACTGCCTAAAACAACTGTATGAAGATTCATCAGGCACTGCAACATCTTTAATGCCAGAGCTCTCAAGATGCACAAGTCCAACCAGCAGTTATTCTCAACAGCTCAGGGAGTCAACATCTACAAACATATTTCTTTCTGAAACTAAGAATTATGCACAGAAAACAAGTCTTCAAGAAGCGTATCAAGTTCTAAATAAAAAATGGCTTCACCATAACAACAAACCTCCTCACAAACCCTTAAGAAGCATTAACTTCAAAATGCCGTTTGATGTAGGGAAGTAAATCTTCAGAAAAAGCATGTATTATGCACATATACCATAAGTTCTTGCATGACAAATACAACCTACTGAAGATCTCTGTTATCGATTTGTAGGTAGCCATTATATGGAGTGGATGACAACAACAGGATGGAAGAGAGAAACCATACACACAATCCTGAACACCAAGAAACTTCAGGCACTTCTGACAACTTAGCATATACTAAACAATATAAGTATATTAGAAACAGCTGAGTTTTAAAATAAAACCCCCCAAATATCACTTATCTTCCTTGACATTTCAATTTTACTCAATACTCCAAATTGAAATAACTAGATGTTTCTAAAATAAATGAAACTCGTTTCTTTTTGGATTTATTATTCTTTATTTATCCAATTAATTACCTGCATTCAACCACCAAGGTCCATATTAAAAGATTTAGTAAACTTTTGAGGTAGATCAGAATGATGTGAATGCCTTCTGGTCCCTGTACTGGTCCCCTGTAACCCAAAATGCATGATGAGCACTATGCCTCAAGTACTACTATATGCAGACATACAACAGTAGTTGTGGAAAATATTGTGTACCTACACACAGGACATAGACAAATCTCTACCAGTACATGCAGGCAAGCAATGGCCCTATTCTCACCTCCCTTCCCAGCTGCTCAGTGAGTCAAAAGAACATTAAAATGAAGTTAAAATAATCTATGACATTGAGTGGAGGACAAACACATTGACTAGCACTAAGAGATGAACCACCACTTTAAAGACCATCACTAGCAGGTACAAAAACTATTGCTTTGAGACGCATTAGTTTCCAAGAAGTAACTCCATTCAGCTATGAACACATCACCAACAGAAGCAAGCCCCTTCACAATACTTTAAGTTTCCAGTACTCAAAACTCATGCTTTCTGCCACAGGTTAAATCCAGGTTCACCATCTCCATGCCACATCTATTAGTCTTTAAAACTCAGTCATTTTAAATATCACTTTGTCATTTCTTAATTTCTGATCTATCAACCAGAGAGGAAGAAAAAAAAGGTCACGTGTGAACAACTAAATGCAACTAAATGCAAGCTACTGCCTTAGCATGCTTTTCAAAAGGGAAAGAAGTCTTAACAAGGGGTAGAGCATTGAAAGTGTGTTTCCTGCAAAAATAACTGATGTGAGCTCTATTAGGATAGCAACTCATCACACCACTGTTTATTCTCATTGTACACTGCAGATGAATAGTATCTGACAACCTCACAGATGGAGAACCAAGACATAGAAAAAGACATCCACAGAATAGATGCAGGGGTTCTGCCACCTAGTGGCATTTAGAGCCTTAAATTATTGTTTCAGTTGTCTTATTATTTATAACTTTACTTTAATCTGGAAGCATTTGACAGGAAAGAACAAAATACAGAATGAGGAGTTTTACTTACATTGAAAATACTAGCCATGGGGAATGAGAACAGGACTGTGTAGCACCAAAGGTGAAGTGAGTTTCAACTGAGTCTTTTCTAGCTGTCTGGATATTCACAATGTCTCTTCGTCCTACCTCCAGTTCACACAGATTCTCTTTGGCTAATACTGAAATTGATTTTATCTTGTATAGTCCCTCTCACAGTCAGCTGCCCAGTTTCAGTGATTCCAGCAATATAATATCTTCAAAATCTCTATCCATTTAATGCAACCACTGGATTCTGATAAATCTCAGAAGTTACCATGGCCAGGAAACACAGAAAGGCAGATGCCAAAAGACAAAATCAGCAGAATCACAAAACTTTCATTTCCTCATGATATGTCTAAATTACAGTTTAGCAATGTAGAGCTTTTGTCACCTCTACAAGTATAAAGGATTTCCCTGACCAGGTCACAGCCTGGACAGTTATATGAAGGCAGTAGAGACAGGGCCACTGGAGCACAGGGGCAACAATGCTGTAAGACAACATGTTAGCAGGAATCCCCTTTTTGTCAAGCCATAATCTCAAAAGCCCCCTTTCCCCCTTGAGATTCAAAGCCAGAAGCATTTTAATGCCTAAACTAGGTCAGTCTTTGTTTACACAAAACACAAATGAGAAAGGAAGGATCACTCATTCAACTTATTTAGGATCAATCCACACCACTAGACTACAAAGCCCAGAGCAGTATATTACATCTTTTCCTTTTTTGGTTTGCTTGTTTTAAAGAAGAAAAATCTTACCAAAGACACTCAGACACATCTCACACAGACAAAACCAAGTAGCTAATAACTTGATTTTGTATGTAACAGATATGCTGCTCCAGCAAGACTTTTGAGACTGTACTTCAAAATTGTCTCATGATCTTACTAGGCTATAAACTCACAGATGTTTCAGGTTCCAGCCTCTCTTTTGTGACTCTGGTAATCTTTTAGCATCTCTGGGCTACATCTACTATAGCTGCCTTAACACTGAGGTTGGAGCATTTTAGTTTTAGCCCAGGAAAGAGGAGAAAAAGAAAGATCACCAAATCACCAATACTATACAAGTATAGGACATAATATGTTGTTTTCCATTTACTTGCTCAAGTTTTTCCCCTCAAAGTACATAGCAATCCCTCCTAGTTTCTTAGCAGTAACCTCTTTGGCAAGTATAGCACTCAACAAGGGGGGAAAGGAGGAAGATCTGCCACATGAGACCACAAGTAAGCCACATTACTGCAAAGTTATCAGTGATTTACAGATCTGTGTTGGATTTAATCTGAAAATGAAAGGGAGAACAAGTAAGTTACATTTTTTGCTCTGTATTCCACAAGTTTGAATTTCAGCTGTGTAATGTCTCACTGTAAAACAAGCATGTAAAAACTACCATACCGATGAAAAGCAGTGCACGCATACCTTGATGTGAAACCACGTTTGATCATTCAGTGATGAATTTTTATGTCTTTACAGCTGCAGTGCACTAGATTTCTGCTAAAAAGCAAAGTTCTCTTCCCCTTGTCAACAAGCTAGCAGCCTTCACGGCAATATTCCATAGGATTGAGAAGGAAAAACAGAGATTGTTGGAATAAATGTGCTGGCGAGGCATAACTTTGCAAGTGGAGGACTGTGAGTAAAAGCCAAGATTCTTCTGTCTGCAGCTGCCTGAATCAAACCAATTACAACCCAGAACAGACAGTTGGGCTTTCTTACTGTGAGCATTTGTAACGTAGTCTACATGCAGAAAGCTAATTACATTATTGAAACATCCAGCTATCATTTAAAAGAAGATGAACTTTAGTGAAGGCGCATCTTTAAATGAAAACCGTGGTAATCTTACGTTCATACCAGTGCTGAGCAGTTCTGACAAAGTTCATCTGCAGTCTAAGGAGCTTCCAGAGCACAGCAATAAGGTATAGTCCCTTAAGCAGGGACAGTCCTCACACAGAACTGTTAAATAGAATATGTGTTTCTTCCCATTTCACACCCTGTCCCTCCCAGTTTATACTGCTTGGCTCACTTGGTGCTTTCAGCTTATTGGAAAGATGAGATGAAGAGTACTGCCTTACTACTTCTTATTTCAGAACTTCTGGAGGCTACAAGAATCTTGTTGACTGGTGACAGACCAGTTCAAAGGAGTTCATTTAGCTCCCAGCACCTCTAGAGCTCTGGCATGTGAGCTCCAAGCTCAAGACCTTCTATCCAGTGTATCTGCTTCACAGTATGACAAAACCCCAGCAGAAGGCAGCCAGTTACCCTGTCTGGACGCTGAAGGCAGTAGCTTACATAGAGGGCAGGTAAGGACTGGATTCTCAGATAAGCTCCAGAAGTGCATGCCTGAATGCTGGAGTATATGGATTAGAACAGAATACAAAAATTTGAGGAAAAAAAACCAACAGTATTCAGATCATAATTTTATTTTTATGTCAAATATGATCTATCCAAGTAAGGAATAGCCTCACTGCCCACATGCTTTAATATAATAGTAATAATAAAATTGTGTTTAATGAGTTACTTTATTCTACACTTAGTTCCTTATTCAGTATTCTAGTACAATGGTCCATGACAGTTTACTGGAGATTTTTTTTTTTTTAAATTAATGTTTGAAATAGTTTTCTTCAGAAGCATCCAGATTCGCATTTTTATTTAAGTTGCAGAATCCTCATTCTCACTTTCTAGGCTTTTTAAAAAGAGCAGATTAGTTACGCATATTGCAAACCCTCATAAAACAATCAATACAAATAACAGAAAAACCTCAAAAGAAAAAGATGAAATAGTGTGCTTTTGGCATTACTTTGTCCCCTACTCACTTTTGCAATGACAACTGAAGAGAAAAAAGATCAGACCTACACACAAAAGTGTGCCAAAGAGCTGGAAGCCCTAACTCAGATGGCTAGAATGCGAGGCATTTCCTCTACTAGAGTATGTGACTGTATCTGCTAGCCAAAGGTCAAAAGCAGATTTAAGTTTCCAGGTTTATTTTTTTATTTTTTTACAAATCAATAAAACGTTTTCTTGGCCTGTTATATGACAATGCCAAACATGTTTAACATTTAACATATTAATTCATTCCTTTACACAAGTTGAGAGTCTAGCATATGTATCTGACAAGTCATTTAAATTCCAGCACCTTAAATTATGTAGATTGGTTTGTCACTATGACAACAACTTTTACGTGTCTGTAGAAAGTTGATCATACAAAAGTACTGGATGTTCTCCTTCTAGCAGGAGTTAAGAGTTAATGAAAGCTTTGCTTCTTCTGGACAGAAGGGTGGAATTTACATCTGTTAACATAAGATGATGTAACATATGATTCCAGATGAGCTCTTTAATGCACATATATTAATATATTTATTTCATGAATGAAGAAGGAAGTTTTCTTGGATTTAAGTGAGGTTGCATGGTTGTGGTTTTGGTTTTTTTTTTTTTTTTTTTTTTTTGTTGTTTTTGTTTTTTTTTGTTTTGTTTTGTTTTTTAAACTTACAACACTTGAGGGGAATCTAGAACAAAAGATGGCAATGCACTGGGAAGGAGGGAGCAGAGCTATTACTCTTCTATGCTGAGGCTAAGAATGTCTTTTTTTTTTTTTTGAGACATTCACTCAATCTTGTGGTCAGTGCTTCACTCATAAATATGCACTTTTTCTTAGAGTATTTGTGTAGAAGATTCCTTCAGCAGTCACCAGGAACACAGATGTGCCCAAGATACAGCCACAGTGAGTAGACAGATACCCTAGAATTTGGAGTGCAGATATTTTATTTTTTAAATATCCACAGAGGGCACACATGTGCCATCTACATTCAGGTTTCGCCTGTAAAGATACCAGCCTGAGTACCATTTCATTGCAACGTCACAAGGGAAAGGTACAACTGAATCCTAGCAGGCCTATTACAATTAAGTAATTTCCATACTCTTAACTGCACATTTGGATGTAGTTAATACTGTGAAATAAACCTGTTAATACTCTTGACGAAGACAAAAAAAAGCGTTGCAAGAAATTTCTAAGATGATCTTATATTTTTTTCTTCCTCCAGTTTGAGAGGAAAGGTGTGTGCAATCAAGCAACACTTGCTTACGCTGACCCTTGAAGTGCACAGTAACAAGCAAACATGAGTAGTAAGCTCAGAACAAAACTTAATGCCTACATCATCAGATCAGTCTGTCAGTATCAGTTTACAGCTGGTTAGATTGAAGTACTCATGCCTACAGGGAAACAAGAAGTTGGTTTGCACCCCTCCTCCCCTCAACCTTTGCTAAAAGGAGAGCACAGATTATAGATTTGTCACATAGCATCAACTAATAACCCAGAGAAGAAGGGTTAGCAATGCAGAAAAAAATTCAAATTATTCTGTCCATCCCCACGGGCAGATGAGAAAAGTAGCAAGCCATAGATCAATAGGGATTCTGCTAAGAGTTTTAATTGTTACAGCAGTAGAGCTGTTATCTGAAGGTGTAACTCTATCAGAAAAACAATCATACCCAGGAATACAATGGCAGATATTTTTTAAGTGAGTCACACTGTACACCCAAAAAAGGCTAGCCTTTAGGTATGAGTGCTCTAAAGCACAACCTCAAGATTAATCCACAACAATATCCAACTTGACAATTGCTTTTGAGTGTTTATTACACTGCAGTCTTTTACACACTTCCTCTGTGTCCAGAAACAAGCTAAAGCTTCTTTTCCTTCAGATTAGCACTCTGCTGATAGTGGTGCTGAGAGGAACCCTAGCTTGATGAGGAGGGGGTCAGCTAGAGCCCAGAAATGTGATCAGGGATAGATAAATCTCCTCTGCATTTACCCACACACGAAAGCAACAGTGAGAAGGCAAGTCTTGTTCCACATCAAATAAAGTAATACAAAGAATACCTTAAATATTATTAATGTTAAAAAAACATTTAAAAAACCCACCATCATCATCATTTTACTTTTCTTATTCTATTCACAATTGCAAATAATAATCCTTTTGCTTTCTGAGCAAGATGTTGACTTTTACATAATATTTGATAAAGACATCTATTACTGCATTAATTAGCAAGTGCTTTTATATATGGGGGTAGAAGCATTTCATCTTCTAGCAATAAACAGAGATAAAGACAGGCTCACATTTTTGAAATGTTTAAGTTGAAAAGCATTCACTAAGTTCTCAAGCATCTTGAAAATGGTGCAGCTGGAACAGCTACATGAATATCCTTATTCTGCTTAGTTGCTGGGGAAAACCAAGTTTATTAACCATCCTCTATCTGTGGGATGTTCTGAAACAGAGCAAATGGAAGTTTTCCAGAAACACTGCCTTTTTTCTCCTTTCCCTTTCTACCTTCAACCCTCTGCAAAGGATTATTTTAACGTTGCTGAAATATCCCCAGAAATGAACCAGTTCTTAGTATCTTGCCTAGACTCTAGTCTCCATCCATAAATTCTATAAAAGACAGTTTTACTGGTATATTTTAATTCATTGCATATTGAAGTCTGTTTCATGCTGCGGAAGCTGCAAAAATATTGATAATTTTTTTAATTACTATTATGTCTTCTTTCATTAGAATAGTCTTCATGAAATAATGAAAGGTTTAAATTTAGAGACAGAATTGAAATACTTTGTCACCATGCTAACACAACTGTTCAGAAGTTATAAGTGTTCATATAAAGTACTTTAAGAAAAAAAAGAAAAAGGGAAAACTATGAAGTCTACTAGATGTGACCAAACAAAAGAACCATTACTATTTAACCAAAAATAGTTTATTAGTTACAGTGACATAATTATTGTCATATTGACCAGTCACTGATACATACTACAAGCACTGGATATGCTCATCCAACACTTGCTTATCTCAATTGGTATCAACGGACCACATATCCAAACAAGATTTGCCCTATCAGAACAAGACTTATGACCCAGCACACCAAGTGCCACAGGAATACAGCTTTCTACTAGCATCAATATTAGGATAATGTTTACAGACCATTTAATTCCAGACCTTTGCTCAGGTCTCTTCTGTCACACGGAGAATTTTTGATCCTTTAAAAAAATAAAAATAAAAATAAAAAATAAAAAAAAAAATCAACGCTGCATCTGGAAGTGCTCTGCCGATGGTCACCTGCTGCATTTTCACTCTGTTCCCCAACTTTAATAGAAATTAAGGTCAAGCATTCTTTAAAACCTGTAGCTTGCCACTACAGTTAAGATAGACGTCTTTCAGCACAGCCTACTCACCAGCAAGGGAAGGAACATTTAGAAGGCACTGAAAGCAAGATCCTATCTGATGTAAGATTTGTCCTGTTCTTTTTCTCCCCTTATAGAGGATTCAGATTCAATGTATTACATTGTATTCGGCTTCAGATGAAAGCAGGTAAGCATCTGAAACAGAAGAGCTCAAGACAGGTACTGCTTTGTCTCTAGGAACAGTGCTTTGACCATAAACACCTGATAGCCAGCTTTTTTTTGTTTTTTACTGCACTACACTGTGTCATACTGTCCGAGGCTATAGCCTACAATTAATGTTATCCTTCTGTTCACAATAACCATGTAAACTAAGAAAAGAAGAAAGAAAGAAGAAAACTAAAGTGTAACATATTAATGATCTGGTGTCTTTTCCATGAATTTTACATACTCAAGGAATTTGGATGTAGAAAAAGAAAAGGCAAGAGTAGCACCATATGAACAGGTTTAGCACAAAAGGAAAATAAGCTCAGTTCCTAGAAACAACATGTATTTACATTACAATTTACATTTACAATGAGCCATTTACACAATGCTAACACCTCTATGTTTTTGTTCTTGTTTTTAAGCAAGCTGCCCAAGAGACTGTTTCTTCAGTTTCCTTTCCTAAGAGTTTCTGCAATACAGCCTTTCCTCACTACTATACACAGCATTATCCAAAATTGGGCTTAATTAAGTTGTAAGAGTCCAGACAAATACAGAAATATCAAAAGCAGAAACTGACTTTGATATGTCTGTGAATCTTCCAGAAGGGATTCTTAAGGTTAATTCGAAATTTCACAGAATAGATATTCACTATGTGACAAATTGTTAGAAATAGGACAAACAAATAAATAAACTAGAAAAAGATCATGCTTCATGTGGGAGCAGATCTCTGACAAATCAGAATCAAGAAAGGTGAAGTCCTGCAAATTTAACACTCTTCAGTTATGCTGTTAAGTCAACTCACTGCCAGATGTCTCACTTTCATAAGATCCTTCATGAGTTAGTTTCCACTTTTCTCCCCCATCCAGTTTCCAATCCCCTTCAGGGGAAAGGAGGAAACTTATATCAATATTCTTAATTTGCATTATTTCCATATCAAACATTTATTCCTTCTATATCCATGTATTCAGGGGAGGAAAAATAAAAGCTATGCTGCAATTTTCCTTTACTTTTTACATGAAATTTTGCCTTTGGATGCGTTTACTTGGCTCTCATAAGCACATTCAAAGGTAAAATTTGGACCTTTGCCCCAATCACATTCCTTATTGCAAATACATGCCAACCTTCAAAGTTCAGTTATTTGAGTAAAAACATGCATTAATTGTTATGCGAGAGGAGTGGAAAGGATATCAGATTAAACACATCTGAAAGTATTTCACTCCCCTCCATGCCTAATAGTTCAGCAAAAAAGCTGGATTTACTCTATTCTGTTTTTTAAAGGTAACTATCAGCTACGAAGACCACAGAAGGGAACACAAAAATCACACTTAAGAACCAAACAAGCATTTCGGATAAAATTACCTTCTCATATTTGTTATTCCAAGACTGGTCTGACAGGTATTGCAACATTTGCAGGTATAAAGTTATTCAGTTACATGCAAAAAATAATGGAATGCAAGGAGTATGTTGCAATGAACAAGCTTAAAAAAGATACCAGCAACTTAAAAGCTTTCTCCTTTCACCTACGAAGGACAGCAGAGAACGGCTTGGGAAGGCACAAGCCAAGTAACTGAGAGAAACTTTTAAAATAAGAGTTTCAGTAACAGGAGATTTTACATGCAGAGATGCAAGAGAAGGTATTCTTTTACTGAAAACATTAATCACATATTCCATCAGAAGACCACACAAGTTTTATCCACCATACAGTTTGTAAAAAGATTGGGTTTAACCTTTTCATGTAAAAGTATCTCACTTCATACCAAATAGTGCAAAAACAGATGATTTATTTCTGCTCTCAAAGTTCAAGTTAACACTGACATAACTAAAAAAAAAATAAAAAATAAAAAAAATTACCACCTTTGCTAACACAAATGGCATTTATGCTCTCTAGGACTCGAGAGTACCTCTGTCTTTGGATAAATTCAGGTATTGGCATGACACAAACATTGCTGCCAAACAATTTTGAATAAGCAGGCTAGCATTAGGAAGTTTCTCATCTTTGAGGTAACGGGCAGACTGACATCTTCAGTAAACCCTGGTGAAAAGATCTGAGCCTAGAGCATCATTGCAAGACTACATGCCTTTGATCCATGACTTCTGGCCCCCCACATTTCCTAAAGGAAGGGGAAATAGCTACTTCAGAATCAAACATTTTTCAGAGAGCAAGAATTGCCACCATTTCCTCTGATGAAGGAAAGCAGCAAAGCATGTTCCCTTTCCATGGCTACTTAACAAGAATGCAGATCCTGAACCGCTTGTGGGAGAACAGGAACAGACTCAAGAATATCCTCAAGTTTCTGTTCTTTATAGCTTTCCTAGACTATTTAAATTCCTGCCAGAGCCTGGCATAGAGAAAGAAAAACAAATCTCAGAACTGAAACAATCTTAGAAATTACTGAGACCAGATCACTGCAGGCAATGACTTTCCAGTGGCTCTTCAAGGTTCAAGGAAAAGTTTCAAGATTATTTCACTGGTACTAAACAGCAAGCTTTCAATGCTGCAACACATACAAACACCCTGCAATCCTGAAGAGTAAAATTACCTTCGCTTTCACTCTTCAACCACAATCTCCAGTCTCTCACAAAAAATTTAAGATCTGATTCTTCTGCACTACTGCCTACAGTTAAGTTTTAGCAGATTGTGGCTGCAAGAATATGTACATGCAATTAGACTTCTGCCTGTGACTAAGCAGACAGATGGCATCTCAGTACTTTCCATCCTCAAGCCATATTATCCACAGTCCACCTTAGTGGTTGTAGTTCAATTGAACTGCCATCATTAGCAATCTCTTGAATAGTAACAAGCCTTGTACACCCAAGAACACAGGATTTCCTCAACCACATCAGAGCAGGCACTAGTCAAGAAAAAAAAGCAAATCCTAAAAAATAATAAAGCAAGGAAAAGCACGACACAACATGGATCTACTATTATTTAGTTATGTGATAGCTTTCCCAGACAATTCTTTTCTAGCTCAAAATGTGTGGACTTCCTCATAATAGAATGGTTCATGACTTCTATCAAATCTTTCATATGGAAAGTCACTGACTGTCCATATAGAAAGGGCGGCACTTTAAGCCTGAAAGAAGGTTGGGAGACCTCTGTGCACTTTTGCACTTTCTGTTACATGTTAATTGAAGAGAAAGTATCAAATCTTTGAACAGTTGCAATATGCCTACACTGAGATCAGCAATAAATTATCCACTAAGTTCTACTACAAAACCAGTTCTTTCAGATGTATTCAATGGTACTGTTTTCCTGAAAAACAAAGGCACAGAGCAGGCACAGCTTTCTTCAGTACCTGTATTATTGAGAACCTTGAATATCCTCTTAGGATGTTCTTGCATGTCAACATCATCAGCCCTACTGAAGTTACATACATATACTTGGGAAATATTCCTTCAGTGCAGGACAGAGCAAGTCCTCGGGACACAGAATAAAGAACATCACTTTTTGACCCTGTAAGTAACATTAAGCAACATGAGGCTGAAGCCCATGCAGCCTGACTTAGGGAAGGAAGGATAGATGCATAAATCACATCAGTCAAGCACGACAACTTTGAGTTAACTGGGGAGTAAGCCATATGAAATAGGTAGGCAAGGAAAAAGAAAAGAAGGCGTGGCAAGGTGGAGGTAGAAGAAAAAAAATGAGGTGATCAAGAAGGCAGACAAACACAAACTGGTAGGAGAAAAAAAGAATCTTACATAAAGCAAATGAAAAAACTTTGAGTTAATTGAATATGCAACATGCAACAAGCCCAGAAGGGAAGACCACACCAGCTAAAATAAAATGACAAGAGGAACACTTGAATGGAAGAATGCAAATACAAAGAACAGGAAATTAAAGTACACGACAAAGTCCTGACCTCTAGCACATGCCTTTTCATATCTGGAAATGGGACTCCTGACTTTGGCTCATCGTTAGTTGACTGAGAATATTTATGAAATAGATTCAATATATACTGGCAATTTTGCCTTTTGATTAACTGTACAGGTTGACAGAATTGGCAACTACAACTAATGGCACACTGGCCTCAGTATCTCCTGTGCATGGATCCATGTACACGTGGTGCCATTGGAACAGCCTAACTTCACATTCCATTTTTTCTTCCAAAAAATAATATATTAATGCAAAAATAAAAATAAAGGAAAAAAAAAGTCACACAACTAATTTCAGTAAGAACATGCAAATCACACTGCACACCACTGGCCTCTGTGATGCCCTTATATCAGCTGCTCAGGAAGCTGACAGAAAGGACCTCTATTAAACAAGTTAATACCGTCCAAGATTTAAATTGCACAGTTAAGACTAAATTAATGCAGTTACTTGAACCAGAGTTTATCTAGATGGGATGTGCAATACAAACCATTCTTAACTGCCTAGTAACTATCCTCAACAGAGCAGAAAGAAAATGGAAGCAGCTAGTTTCTACTTTTAGCATTTTTCTTCTGTGAGCTTTCTTCAGGAACTGCAATTACAGTATATCCATCATTCAAGTACTTGACTTGTGAGTTTTTAATCACACTATCTTTAATGGTCTGTAGGAGATACGGTGAAGCGAAGAAAGTTAGACTTCAAATACTTAGTCCCATTTTTTGTGGCAGATTGTTAATCGTGGTATTTCAACACCTGAATGACCAGCTTCATTTCTTCATGTTATTTATCTTCAACAGACAAGCCAAAATACAGAAATACACATTAGTGCTTCAAGAAAATCTTAGTTGGACATACATAGCAGATCTTATGAACCATTCATTTTTACATCATCCTATTGTTATGGCTCAACTTGCCTTGAAGGAACTGAGGTTTCTCAATTTTAACATGCTCAAGCTCTCAGGTTTGCACACAACCTAAACCATGTTTCAGGTTGACTTTCCAAATGGCTGAATTCAACTATTAGACTTCGAACTTTGAAAGCTTGAAAACTCAGACAGCAAACACTGTATCTGACACATCAAGATGGCTATCCCATTTCATTCAATAGACTCGGCTTGCTTAGCAAAAATGCACGTGGCAAGTACAAGCGAGTAAAAAGAGTTATTCTTCCTTTCCATTAGCTTACAAACAAGACAAAGCATTTAATCACAGAAATAAGAAATAAGTAGTAACACATTTAAAGAAACAACATCCATAAGCAGTAAAGCATTCAATCTCTAATTGTAGCTTAAGAACTCTACTCCCATGAACACTACGTAGTATCTCCTTGCTGCATGTATATTTAGAGAGAAGGGATAACATATTAACAGTGCAGAACACAGTAGGCAGATTTGACTGATTATGAGTATCATATGCAGACGAATTAATGCTATGCTTTGATGGAAAAAAAACAAGTATGTAAGTTAGTGTCAATGCATAGGAAAAGATCTTCCTCCTGTCCAAATAATGTTAAGTTTGAATGAAAATATTATTTAAAATGGTAGTTAAAAAAAAAGCAAGCTACCATGCTTGGAGCAGTATGTTTTGACATTGTAGGAATTAACTTAATTGAAATCCACTGGAAATTTATCCAAGAAAATGAAAAGAATCTGAAATGTGAAAAGCAAGTTAAAAATCAGTAGTCTCCTTTTTTATTTTAGCTGCATCTGAGCTTGCTGTAGCACTAACATTTGTATCTGCCAAATGTATTTTTGCGAGAAGCAAAGTATTATTTCAACACAAATATATTCATTGGAATTGGCTTTATTTTACTGTCCTATTACTAATACTTGCTGAATGATGATTTCTTCCCATCTACTGAGGAATACAGATGGCTTTAACTTCAAGCAATTCTCAGTGATAGGGGTTTAATAGGGAGGATGTAAATGCAAATTCACCTTTTTATGCAAAAGCTGAATCACAACACTCAAGTTATACCTGCACGATTTTTAGTGTTCCGGTGGTACTGCAGCACACTTGCCAAGCCCATCATTCTTTTTAGAAATGGGAAATTAGCTAGAAAAGAGGTTTCTGAGAGCAAGCTACTCAAAGAATCAACCTTCTTTTTCTATGCCAATTTACCAAATATATCATTTTCTTCACTCTGCAAAAAGGCACCACCAACAGATTCTCTTAACCAGTTAAACACACAATGAGTTGTTATGCTAGAAGAGGTTCTGATGAACCTCTACAAAATTAATCACACATTGACAAGTAAAAAAGAAAGCAGCCGGTAAGGTTACTTAGGAACATACATGCTACTGCCCACTACTTCAGCAAGGATAGAAGGCCTACACTACTTGTGCTTCTCTTATTTCTCTACAAAAACAAACAAAAAGCCACTAACCAAACAAACAAAAGCATTTGTACCCCTTCAGGGATCAACAGCACAAATGATGATAATGAACATGTTTCTGCCAGCTATGTTTTTTCTTACAAGATCATCTTGTCACATAAGAACACGATGACATCAGATCACATTCTCGTAACTCAAAAGTTAACATCTTTAAATAAGACTAGTATCCTTATAAATACATTTACTTTTGCATGTGATGTTAAACTTCACTTTAAAACAGACTCACTAAGCAGGTTCATACCACCAATCAGCTTTTGCATGTTCCCAGACACACTGGGAAACAGACAATAGTTACAGCATTACAGAAAGGACCTGAGATCAATCCTTGGACAAAACAGCCCTAAAAATACATCACGTGAATCGTATTACAACTGGACATGTCTGAGCCATCTCACTTTCAGTTCAACAACAATCATACATCATGTACATGTACAGCAGCATAAACATGCGCAACCTAATACAATTTCAAAGGAACACAAAACAGAGGAGTACTAGCAATAAAGTAATGCTGCATTATGTAATCTTAAAGAAAATAGCAATTCATGCATATACAAAAATACAACTGTAATCAACAACTTCTACTTCTTGTTTTACACCTTTGCTATTAAGATCTCTGGCACTCAGTGCTTCTAAAAAGAGTTTTCGCACACTGCCCAACAGCCAAAAATCCAGAAAGGTAGCTACCACAAACCATATGCTCATGTGGAGAATGTTCACAGGTTTTAAGATTGAAACCATCACAACACACACAAAACACAAATCATTAGTTTCTTCATTCTAAAATTTAAGCATTTGGAAGGCTAAGATTGCTAAGTTGTCTCTTTCTGAAAAGCAAATAATTGCCTTCTGAAAAACAGAAGGCGACAGGTATCTGACACTACCAAAGTCATCCTAAAAAAGAATATTAACCCAATTCCAGCTTTCAATCAAACACATGGAACAATTAACTCAGAATTACTGATGATGACTCCTTACCTTCAATCCTTTTCAAGGCTGACAGGCAAGTATCCCGACTTGGAAATTCAAATGGATTATTGCAGGTCCGAATAGTGTCACATTCGCATTTCCCGTTGATTATGTTACAACCTGTTATAAGGTTTTCATTGCATGGCTCAAATCCAAGGAGCTGGTCATCATCCCAGTTTTCATCTAAAATAAACAAGCAGAAAAACTTACTATTGATTTCAGTTACAGTATATAAATTCAGCTGCTTTGGGGTCAGGTGCAATTCATTTCAAATTTAACATTGAGCTAAACAAGACTGCAAAAGAATGGATTAATCTAAACGATAAGATTTGCCAAATATTGTGCTTCACAGCTGTTCTACTGCTCATTTTGCCCCAGTTACTGGCATTGTTTACTTCAATCAGCATGAAAAACTGTCACATCTCGAGGAAAAGCATAGCTGTAGTACAAATGAGTGCTACTGTAAACAAAATAACTTCTACAGATACTTGAAGTTGTATTTATCATGGAAGTGAGAATGTTGGAGAGAACCTGCAGCTGTTAGAGAATTCAACAGTAAGTTAGAAAGAGAGCATAATTAAACAAGTTTTAAAAATACATCACATAGAATTCACTCCATAGAGATGACTTTTTACTTCAAAAATACTGCAAGATGTCAGGCCTTTGATTTTGTAATATGACCAAAAGTGAGTTTCCCAACACCCCTGCACAACCATCATCATTCCAGGAGAATTGTTCAAGCACATTCGGCTCCTTGCTGTCAAGTGAAAGGGGAATGTACCAGGGCTAGAATGCATCTCTTTGCTCTTTCTAATGAGTCTGATGTATCTGTTAATTCTCATGTTTCTATTGTACAATTATCCATTACTTCTCCGGTTACATGCAGTGAGACTATTTTCCCTTCTCCAAAACGGAGTTTCTTCTCTCCACAATTCTGCTGGTTCCACAAAATCTCAGTTCCTTAGATCAACGGTACATACAGCAACATTCAACAGACTAAAAAAAACTTAAGCAAGACATATACTTCCAGGCATGAGGTATTTTTAGCTGTTGCACGCTAGATCATTTTCCGACCTGCCCAGTCTACCAAATCAAGTACTATAAAATAGTTATAAAAATGCTCTGCTGACTTCTAGATGCATCCCATAGTCCTGAGGGAATTAGCTAATGTAGCCACCAAGCCACAAATAACTATGATATTTGAAAAGTCATGCCAATCAAATGAAGTCCCCGGTGACTGGAAAAAAGGTAACATCACACCCATTTTTAAAAAGGATGATTTCGGGAAATACCAACCTATCAGTCTCACCTCTGTGCCTGGGAAGATCAAGGAGCAAGTCCTCCTAAAAGCTATTTTAAGGCACATGGAAGGCAGGGAGCTGATACAGGAGAACCAGCATGGCTTCACCAAAGACAAATCCTGCTTGACCAACCATGCAGCCTTCTACGATGGTGTCACTGCATCAATGGAAAAGGAAAGAGCCCCTAATGTCATTTATCTCAACTTTAGTAAGGCCTTTTAGTACGGTATCCCACAACATCCTTCTCTCCAAATTAGAAAGACACGGATTTGATGGAAAGACTGTTTGATGGACAAAGAACTGGCTGCAGGACAAAGTCCAATGACTCAATGTCTGGAAGGAGATTGGTGATGAATGGTGACCCCCAGGTGTCAATGCTGGGACTGATACTGCTTCATATCTTCATCAATGACACACTCAGCAGGTTTGCTAATGACATCAAACTGTGGGGTGCAGTCAACACACCAGAGGGACGAGATGCCATCCAGAGACACCTAGGCAGGCTTGAGCAGTGATCCCAGGTGAACCTCATGGTATTCAACAAGTCCAAATCCAAGGTCTTGCATGTGGGTGGATGCAACCCTCACTACCAATAGAAACTGGGGGATGAGAGGATTGAGCGCAGCCCTACCAAAAAAGACCTGGGAGTACTGGTGGATGGGAAGCTGGACATGAGCCAGCAACGTGCCCTCACAGCTCATAAAACCAATTGTATTCTGGGCTGCATCAAAAGAAGTTTGTCCAGCAGATTGTGGGAGGGGATCCTCCCACTCTACCATGCATTGGTGAGGCCTCACCTGGAGTACTGCATCCAGATATGGAGTTCTCAGTACAGGAGAGACACAGATCTGTTGGACCACGTCCAGAGGAGGGCCACAAAAATGATCCATGGAATGGAACAACTTCTGTTCCATGGACAGGCAGGACAATGGACAGGCTGAGAGAGCTGGGGCTGTTCAGCCTAAGAGAAGAGGAGGCCCCAGTGTGACCTGACAGCAGCCTTTCAGTATCTAAAGGGGAACTATAGAAAAGAAGGGGACACTCTGTAGCAGGATCTGTGGTGACAGAACAAGGGGAAATGGTTTCAAGCTCAAGGAGGGTAGATTTAGGTTGGATATAAGGAAAAAAAAAAAAAAAAAAAAAGTCTTTTACAGTGAAGGTGCTGGAAGAGGCTGCCCAGAGACATGGTTGATGTCCCCTCCCTGAAGACTTTCAAGGCGAGGCTGGATCAGGCCCTGGGCCCCTGTTTGTTGCAGGAGAGCTGGACTAGATGGCCTTCAGAGGTCTCTTCCAACTCTAAGGATTCTACAATTCTAAAACTATTTTCAAACTCTACATCAATCTACAATCTACAGCAGCTTTTACCTTGCAATTTCTAGTAGTTCACCTCAGATTTATATACTATCAACAAACAAGTTTTCAACAGGGATCCTGCTAAGAAACACTTTAAAAAAGCCAAAACATCTTCCAGCTACACAGCATTGCTGTTGCTCAGGTTTGTTTAAAAATAAGACAGGGATTGAAGTATACAGTTTCAAATATTCCCTGCTTGCGAGATTTAGAACTTTTCATGCTAAAACAGAGTTATTTTGGAGAAGCAAATGACAAAATAATCTATCTATACTGGCAAGAAAATCCCTGCAGAGCACTCCTCTATTTTAATGAAAGAAGGGGCAAACACAGCATTGTCTAAGTGAACAAGCTGCATGGCAACACATGCAATGACACAAATGGTTGTGCTGCCATGTTTCTGTTCAGAACACATCACTCCAGATTCTGACCCTAGGAGCATGTGGAAAGCAGAGACCCAGACATGTTTGGGTACCACAGTCAAACAAGCAGGCATGCTGAACAGGCTGGGCACTCAGCTGACTCCAGAGTGTAGCAGCTGCTTTTGGACCAGATGCTGAGCACTAGCCATGCCATCAGGCAGAACTGCTGACCCAGGCACTGTTGACAGAGAGGGAAGCATTAGTTCTTATCTACACTTATGCATTGTTCAGAAGGAACATATGTCCTCAGCTGACTCATGTCCCCTCCCTACGCAGTTCCACTGACAAGAAGAAATGAAGACTTGCAGGGTTAATAGATTCCTGTTAAGCAATTCTTAGTCCCAGATACCCTGTAAGCTACACCTTAGAGTGAGCATCAGAAGCTGCCCTTCACCACTGCAGACTGCAGCCAAACATGAACCGTTTTATCATTCAGCAGTCTGACACTGAACCAAAGCTTAAAAACTGATAGCAAATATACACACTGAAGCAGATGTGTAAATTCTGCTCAGAGAGATGTGCAGAATATCAGTCAACTTTCTGTTTGGGGAAAAACAAATAAAAAGCAACAACAACAACAACAAAAAAACACACACAAAAAACACAAAACCCACACCTCCACAAAACCAATACCTGGAAACCACAAAGAGTTAAAACAAACAAACAAACAAACAAACAAACCACCAAACAGTTAAAGCTAAGTACAGTAGACGATCTAGAGAGAGCATAGCAGCTGATTCTCACCAGCGTGTTTGTCCCTCTATATCCAGCTACTTATTATTTGTTAAGTCAGCAGAACACCTTTCTGACAGAGAACACCAAATAAATAACCAAGTCAATTTTAGAAATGAAGGAGAGAGCATCCATGGGAATCTCCTGGCTGTTTTACTCCATAAAAATAGCCACGGAAGAGTAGTCATTAACTCCAGGAAGTAATTTATTAAGTCGACCAATCACCCCACAGAGCAAGCATATCAATAAAAGTCAAAGGAAGCACAGAAGTTCACAAAGAGAAATTATTGAAATTCTTTCAAAGGAAGGTGCAGATTCAGTAGTTTCTGGGATGCTTGCATGATTATGAGGCCAGGGAAAAAAAAAAACAACAGGGAATTTTGAGAACAATAATATATCCTGTTTTTGATAAGCCGGAATACAGCTTGGACAATTTGTATGTTACAAATCACAGCAGTAATCCACGTAACAAGAACAAAAGAGGCAATAGCTGTACTTTAAAATTCAGCATGCCAAATTCTGTACCAGACCACAACTTCATCCAGATCAGACTGTTTAATGGTCTTAACAAAAAGAATTGATCTAATTGTTTGCTGAACCATTCCCTCTTTCTGACACATAGGATCTCATCCTCTGCCCATTTGCAGATCAGGAGCCTAGACCCCCACAAAGGTACAGCCAGCTGTACTCATCAATGACCTTTTTGATGCAGATGCATCAGAAACCCTGGAACTATCCACAGTATTATCTGATTTCCATTACAGATGTTTGATATCTGCCAACTCTCATGGATTTTCAGGAGGGAGCAGAAAAGCATACACACAAAGTGCCTGGCCCAGTCCTAGCTGTACTTAAGTCATCAATACCACATCCCTCAAAAATGAGCTCAATAGTCTTTAAAAGCATAGAAGAGAAGAGAAATGCCCAAGAAATACTTGCAGACAACATCTGACATAATTATTCATGAACCAAGGTGTTTTTCATTACTGCAAGCGAATACTAAAAAGTCACATCCATATAGGAAAAACATAAACCCAGTGTTAGCTTAAGCATCTCCTAGCAGACTGCTGTTCACACATTTCAGTTTAGAAATGTGGTTTCCATCAGTGCGGTAGCAAATGTGCAAGAAAGAGAAAAAGCTTACTGTAGTTTAGTAAATCTATGCAAGCATAAGACTTCTTTTCCTAGTTGATTTTGTAATTCCAAGAACAGAAGCAGAAGTTAAAGATTCTGTTAAGCGATTCCCTAATTATCAGTTAGAATAAATCCACATAAGTCACACCAGTGTAGGCAGAACAAAATTCCTTGGAATAAATCATATCGTCACATGAAAGCACTTGCATGAACTAGAAGGCCCAAATCCAGTGTCTTACTTTGATTTGAAACATAAGTTACTTGAGGTAAAAGCATTTAATGCTGTTTGATGCACATACATGGCAGTCCATCACAGCATATTCCTCCTCTACACGTCAGATACAAAACCACATCTTGAACAAAGTCTAGTACCTGTGAGCCATGAATCCTCACTCCTACTATTCCCAAAGTCCATTAAAGATTAATCCAAAAAAATAAGTTTGTACATGCTAATGATTCTGAAACCTGGGACGACTCACAAGCAGTGTGCAGCATGCATTTTCCTGTGTGCTCTCTTTAACTGCCTCTGTGGTTTTCTTTTCATGCAAAAGCTCTTTCATGCATACTTCTAAGAAACATGGATAATTTGGGGGGAAAAAAAAAAAGTGAACTGATCTATAACCATTTCTGAATACATCTCCATTTGGCTGAAGTCACAACTAGAATTGACAAAATCCAAATAAAACAATTAGAGCCTCTCAAACCCCAGTATGTATTATCTACTATTTCACTTCTGGGACTCACACACAAACAAATATATTTAGGTTTTACATTCTTGAGCTTTTAGAAACAGTCCAGCTGAAAAGCAGCCCAAAATTAAATGGTTGTTTTTCATCCCGACTGATCTGAGTTTAGCTGCAATTTCCACCACCTCATTGTGCTGGCATGGTCAGGTAGGAGCAAGAAAAGGAAAAGACCACTCTTTTCAGCAGTCCTGAGTTTACACTGGATTGCTGTTGTACAGCCAACTCAACTGTCTTTCACACTCATGCCTAGAAGCAGTTCAAAGGCTCAAAGCAGTCTGCTAACAATAGCTTAAAAGTCACTCTTTCAGATCATTTATATCTACATACAGTTCTTCATTCTTTCCAACTCATTTGGGCAAGCTCTGTTTTCAGACATTAAAATAGTTCTGCATTTACTCAGACCAGAGTAAAGCTTGGACATAATGCTTTCTGAATTCTTCCAAGTGTGCACTCATAACATAAGGAAGACATGGGAGGGGAAGGATCATATTCATTCCAAACCTTTTTCATTTTCTTCCATCATTCACATAATGATTTGCTTTCTGCAAAGCAAATATTTTCAGCTTGCAAACAATCCAAGTACAGCTCTATGTTACTGAACTACCAAGTCCTGTCTTAGCATGCTTCTAAAGTAGGGAAGAGGATTAAAGCATTAACAAGTTGAGTAAGAGGTCCTTAAACAACAGGTCCAGTCTGGGAAACAACCCAAGAAATATGCCTCAAGTAAGCAGCATTCCACGACTTCTTCTATGCTAAATCCTACATACAGGCACTCACATCACCACATTGCAACAGCTGTTTGCAGAATACAGATTTACTCACAAATAAGTGTGCACAAATACAGAGTGACTTTTTTTTTTTTTTTTAAGAACTGGAAGCTGTAATCAGACAAATCCAATGAGTAATCAGGGAGTGTGATAGAGATACAGGGCTTACAATTAGAATACACTGCTCAGTTTAACACATTTGTTTCCAGAAGCATGTAATCACTAAAAACCAACTTGGAGCCTTATTTCTGAATTACATGGTATCTCAATATAGCACCACTGATTACCCCCACATGTGAAAGATATCAAAACTGCTACACTTAGAAATATAAGGAAAAGCCCTTTTAAAGACTCCTTCTCCACTGTTTGCTCATGTTGGCTCTCCATCCTTCAAGGTTCAATTACTTCTGCTCGCCACAAATCTTCTCTTTCATTTTCTTTGCTTTCTCTTCTTGTCTGGGCATCTACTGAACGACAGCTTTAAAAACAAAACAAAAAAACACAACAAAAAACAAACCTACATACCAGTCTCCTTCATGCTTTACAGAGATAGCGCAACACCTCAAAACTGCAAGCCACACACTGGAATAGTCACTAATGTAGCACTATTGAGGACAAATACATAAGCATTGTATCCACAATAACCCTTAAGTACACGAGCCCTACTGAATCAAACCCCATCATTTACATTTACCTGTAGCATGATACTCAACTATTTCAGGCTTTCTAAAGCATGACAGGTACGTTCTTAAGATACATAAAGAAGGATCAAAGAGACCATCAGTTACCAGTCTGAAAACGGAAGTCTAAAATCAGATCTAACAGAATCCTCGCAAATCCTGCATTTGAAGGGGGAGAGAATGGACTTCAAGTGACAGAGAAGTCACTTGAAGCTGTTTCCTGAGGCTCTGTCCTCTCGGAAGGGAGGGAGAACTTGCCAAAAGTTTCTCTATCAAACCAGACTCAAGCTCTGATTCTCCATCACTCCACTGCACTATTACACACAGAAGTATTTACAATAAGTGGTATTCATTAAGATGGTATGAGACTCTGAAAACATTCTACAGATTTTCTAAAATCAAAAAAAAAGAAAAAAAAGAACAAAAAAAGAAAAAGGAAATACTTCTTGCCAGTAGGCTTTGGCTTCACTTTGAACAGGAAAAGAGAATGATGGAAAGGAAATTCATGTTTTGGAGGAGCTGAACAATAGAAATGACTAATCACCACTAAAGAATGCTTGAAACCCAGCCCCAGACCTTGAAAAGCAGCAGAGGGAAAGGCTAGCCTTGAAGTGAATTTGTGCTTATGTACTGGCAGCAATCCTCTCCCACCTCACAACTTATTCCTTCAATGAAATCATGAGTCAGGGACCAGAGCCGGCAGAACGTTTTGTGGTAAGGCAGACTAACAGTTTTATGATAAGGCACTTTTTCCACCTTTTAGAAGGGTCTGTTCTTCAAGATCAAATCTTCCTGCGGAATGTGTGTTAGCACAAAAGGGCTTTATAAGGTTCCTAATAAAACTTCTAGCTAAAGCTAGAGAAACTATACCATAACACTTAGATAGTTTAGAAAAAACATACTGAAAAGGCTTGTCTTAAATTTGAGCTCCTGCTTCATCCTGTTCAAACTAGAACTTGTATCTCAAGCAATTACATTGCCAATAAAGTGGAGGATTTTCACCACAGCAGCTCTCCACGTGTCTCACGGCAGTTATTTCAAACTGAAGAATACAGAAAGTATTTACACAAGCCAGCTTTCCACTCCATTATCAGAAACCCCACGAGAAGCCACGAGGAAAGCAAAGAAACAAACGGAAGTGCATAGTCAAGCACCTGACTTGGCCAGCCATTTTAATAGTCAAAGTTTTCCCTTGCCTACTATATTTCAGTCCTCCAGGTTCCCTTTACTCTAGAATAAAGAGACAAACAAACAAACAAAATCACACAAAATAAAGCCAGTAAAATTTCACTATTTGGGTTCTTCCAATAAGACTTTGGTACATTTTCAATAACTTCTGCCCAAAAGATGGCTTGAAACAATAGAATTCAAGATGTGAGATCCAACCCCTAGACATTGAAGAACCTGGAATAGAGATTTGCAAATAAGTTGTTTTAATCTTGTGACCAGCACCACGTCTTGTTTGTAAATAGTTGACTGAAAACATTATGCAGTGTACCAGGACTTAATCTGTCAGACAGAGCCTCTGCCAGTACTCTGCTGATTAGAATGAGCATGGACAGCAATGTTTCAGCTGTCCTAGCAGATTTTTCCTTCAGCTCTAGAAAACTAAAAACAAAACAACAGAGAAAAAAAAAAAAAAAAAAAAAGACACTAAAACCTGGAAGAAGCCAGAGGAAACGGCCAAGCCTTTGTGCCTGTTTTCCAAAGGAGGCTGAATTTCCAACGTATTTCCAAGTTGCACATTGTGCCCACATAATTCAGAAGCCAGAGTGTAGAGCCATATGTTGCAACTCCATCACAAACAAGCAGCTGACGGACAGTTTGCTGACACTGCTCATCAGCAGCAGAGAGGACAACAGTAGAAAAAGTTTTCTCTAAGATAAATTCTGGAACAGTGCCATGAATAAAGCTGTCTGTATTCTCAGAAGAACCTCCACTATTAGAAGAAAGCTGATGTTCGAAAACTTTTGTCACTTTTCCCCCCAGATATTAACACAGAGTCACAGAATACCAGAATTACAGAACACTTTGCTAAAGTCACAAAAATTCCCTGGATTTAGAGTTAGTACCAAAAAGGTTTTTCTGAATACTAAATTAGAGATAGACATAAAATTGGCTCTTTCCATCAAAGCAGCACATTCTGTGCTAGCGCACGTAATACTATCAGGGCAATTACCCAGACACCAAGCTGACCAACAGCATCTCCCTGCTGCTAAGGGTGATGCTATCCTGGGCTTCACTGGAGAAGAGTTGTCAGCAGGTCAAGGAAGGTGAACCTTCTCCTCTGCTCAGCACTGATGAGACCACACCAGATGTGCTGTGACCAGGTCTGGGCTGCCCACTGCAAGAGAGACATGGACACACAAGAGAGAGCCCAGTGAAGGGCCACCTAGATAACAAAAAGACTGGAGTATCTTTCTCTGGAGAAGGCTTGGAGGGGATCTCATCAATGTACAGAAATCCCTGAAGAGAGGGTGCAAAAAGGTCAAAGCCAGGTTCTTTTCAGTGGTGCCCAGTGACAGGACATGAAGCAATAGACACAAACTGGAACATAGCAGGAGCCTTTACCCACGGAGATCTTCAGAAGCTTCTTGGACAAGGTCCTAGACAGGCTGCTCTGAGTGGCCCTGCTCGAGCTGGGTGGGGGTTGGAGGTCCAGAGGTCCCCTCCAACCTCAGCCACTCTGAGGAACAGCTTTTCTGAAAGGAGAAACAAACAGACTAAACAAAAACAAAAGCCTGAAGAAAGGAGATGCATATGCTGTAGTACAACCTCCATATTTACCCTATTGCAAGGAAAATATCAGTACCAATGCAGGCTAGACAAAGAACACAGTTTCAGAAGTTTGCCACTATGTGGGAATCCCAACATGCCTGTGAGCCAGTGCCCTTCTTCCTGTCCCCAGCTACATCCAATTCTGCTTGTTTTCTGGCTGTAAGACACTACACTCTCATTACCTATATGGCATCAACACAATTTGCAAACTCAGAAGTACCTAGAACAACCTGTGAAAGCTGCTGGAGAATGAATATTGCCTCTGGCAAAGGTGTGAACTGCTTCTTCCATTCATCTTCATACATGAAGGCTTGCATCCTGCAAACATGGCAAAACTAGTCTGCTTAGATAATTCCCTCAGGGACCACCTTTTAATCATCTGTATGCTTATGTGGAATTTAATCTAGATAGCCTTTATACAAAGTTATCTTCACATCTTAGTTTATATTGGTTTCTCTGTACACACAAGCTTTCTATGTCAGCATTAGTCATTTTCCAAATTATATTCATATACACTGAAGAGCCAAAATGTAATTCTGCAAGGCTGTATAGAACATCTGTCACATAACATCTTGGGCAAAACTCTGAATTCACCATTTCCATGTTTATGTTCCCTGCGGATTAAATGAATTCTCAAATGAAAGCAGTTTGCAAGTCATGAGACAGTTAATAGGTCACTTCTGCAAAGTGTTTAGTTTATTAAAACAGAAACACGTGGTTCTTTCTGCATGCCGCTCTACATTTTATTCATTGAGATTAAGGATACTTGTGGGGGCAGTGCAAAGAAAGGATGGGAAGAGGCAGGCATTTTTTGAAACATACGGATGGAGTAATTATTGTAAAATATACCTGTCAGTCAAACGACATTCAGGTTGACTAAATACTATGCAAGGAGTTAAATTAAGCAAGTGCTCTTGCATCAGCTAGAGGGTACTTAGAACAGCAAACATGCCTACGGGTACAGAAATTACAAGCAATCATTTCAGTAGTTCTGGCCAACCTAGGTAGCAAGTTTGAAGATTCTTTAATAAAAAACAAACTTGTATAAGGATGTCTAGTATGGAATTATATTCTTAAAGGAACTTAAGTGTACAGTAAAACTAGCATTTAATTCTTCATTTCAAATGCATCATTAAAACTAGTCATGCTTTCATTACACAGTTAAAAATGAACTAATTCCAGCTCATTTTCAGTGTTATTTCATACACTTCTGTTATGCTTTAGAATAGCTTAGCAGAGCAAACAAGGCCTCTTCATCCAAGAGCACCAGAAATAGAAGTGTAGAAACAGAGACAAGAAAAGTCATCACAAGAAATGCCTTCAGACTAACCGAACCCCTACACCAGAGCTTTTCCCAAGGCTTTCCCATACTCCAGAAAGACAGAGCTCTGCAAAGCCTGGCTAATGCAGAAGCCAAGGCCAATGTGTTTCTGGAGAGCTCTTGTCTAATTTGGAGGTGGCTTCGGGTCTTCCCTCCAACACAGAGAACAAGAGCAGTCCCTGCACAGAGCTCACAGTTTTTTAATGCCAAAAGGTTTGGCTTTCAGCCAGCTCTGTGCTCCTGACACCTCAACAAACCAACCCAACAGCTCTCCTGGAAAGTCAACAGAAGCTGGAGGTGCTCAAAGCCTCTCAAGGTCACCCTTCAAGAAATACTCAGGCGTGTCTGGAGAAGCTGATCTAAGAATTATTCTTTACCAAGAACACAACTACAAGAATGCATAATAAATGCAGGAAAGGCATTTACAGACAGCACAATAATGCCACAGGCTGAGCCTTAGAACTACACAAAGACCTGCACACTTAATGCAGTGAGAAGACTGAGTGCTTTCCTCAGCACTTAGAAGGGTGAAGAAAAGAACTTACGAATTAATAACAGATTTCATCAGTAAGTGCTGGCTTAACAAAAACAACAGCCATTAGTGACAGATTCCATGGAAACTTCTCCATCAGGTGTCACAGAGCTCACTTATGTCAAGTGTTCTTACAATGTTTTTATGTAATACTACTATCAAATTAATAGGCAAGTATTTTTACCTGTGTAATTAGAGCTTGGAGTTTTTCAATCCATTATGTGTTGGTACCCTGAACTAAGCCAAAGCATCCCATTCAAGACTCAAAATAACAATAAAAAAAAGCTTATAACTGTAACCAGTAGGGGTCATTTCAGTGTAAAAAATTGCAGTTAAAGAGAAGACTAGAGATAGGAAGGAGAGTAAATACACCAGTTTCTATTCACACGGTTCTGTAAGTCACCTCCATTTCCCCCTCCCTGTACTAGAGTATGTAACATAGGGCTTTCACTCCCAATAGATAGTATTAAAAGGAAAGCAGCCTTTATTCTGTTAGCAGATAAATGAAAACTATCACTCAGTGCAATTGATTCATCAGGTATACAAGCCCAGCCCATTTCATGAGTGTTGGTGAACTGCCCAACAGTTTCAGTCACACCAATTAAAAACACAGAGCTAATCAACTTTATTTCAGAGAACAGAGGCAGCACATTAAGTCCTGTTCCCCCCCCTTGCCGCTACCACTCATACACAATACACACTGTAAGAAATAATGACGTTGCTTTTGTTGCTTAGAACGAGGCAGTTTCCTGACAATTCCCTAATAGGTATTCCAGTACTATTTGTTAGGCTGACAGTTCAGCTCAGTTACTTTTCATTTACGAGAATGAAAATTAAATAGATAGCTTATCTCCCCAACTATTCCTATAGGGACAGCTGGAACTAGTTTCTAACCACAACACTAATTGAAATGCAATCTTGCCAACAAATGCTTCATACTATTTTCAACAGTAGATGGGACGTGTTAAGAGTTGAACTACAGCAACGTACAGATTGCATCACTTCAGAGGAATGAAATACTCCTAAACTGCCAGAGACATCCATACTCCAATACAGGGGAGATAGAACACTGAGACATTTAAGGACTGGAGGCTTTCAGATCTTTTAACCGAGAGGACAGAAGTTCAAGCCAAGCATTTACTTAAAAACATGTAAAACCAAAAATCCATTCAAAACTAGGTAGGTCTTTTGAAGTAGTTTTCTGTTTGAAAACAACTTTTCCAATACATACTAAAGAAAAAAATAAAAAGGAGAGACTACAGCAACATACATATTTAACCTTATGGGCTCAACGAATGTCTTCAAAGCAGTTTAGAAGCATTTTTAATTTTTTAATAGGGCTTTTAACCATGCAGCTGCTCCTATGCAAGCAACAACAGACAGGACACCCTGGCTTGCTGTGGTCCGCATTTTACCCCTAAGCGAGATGAATGGAGCAAGTAAAAACTTGTGCCAGATGCAAGGCCAGCAGCCCACTAAGAAAGATCGGTTCTAGTTCTCTCAAAACAGTGTATCATTTTAAAGGCCAGGTTTTGGACACTGTCTGCAACAGCTTTTTGGACTTTCTACTGCCCTCTACCCGTCGAGAGAAGCAAGCTCCGCTCTTATTTTCCAGAATTGTCGAAGCTCACACTCGAAGTCTCACATACATTTCTACATATTCCAAACTACTGCTTATTTGCAAGCTCTATACAGCGCCATGTTTTCCCCCAGCCTGGGGGAAAGGCAAACTGGAGGGACAAGGCAAGACAAGAGAGACTGAAATGCTACTCTTTAGCCTTGTAGGAAATAACATATGAAAGAACTCTTAAGAGACTCTGCTAGATTCAACATTCGAAGAGGAGCTGCGAGCAGATCGCTTGCGCTTCACACTAGTTCATCACTTCATAAGCAGCAGGCATACAGCTGGAGCGGCTGCGAGTTGTCCTGCCATGGGGCTCGCTCCCGATGTGCAAAACACAGACATGCCTTATCGTACAGCGAGCGTGTGTGGGCAGACAGGCAGGCAGATATTAAGTGACAGGAACAGGAAGGAAAAACTTTACAACAGATGATCAGCCTTTGTGTTTCCTTAAGAAGAAGGAATCCGGAACAGACATCATGTGTGCAGTGCTGACCTCCACTGATCTCAGGCTGGCAAGCTGTCCCCAGGTCCTCTCTTATCAAGGAATTCTAGCGGGGTACTAACAGCTGGCTGGCTTGACATAAACTATTAACAAACCAGCGAGCTACTAAACAGAGAACGAAATTGGAAGAGCCTGACGTTACTGCAAGCTACCAAAACTAAGGGTGAAACTTTCAAATACTCTCCTCCTAAGCGAAACGGCTCGGAAGACGCCCTCGCAGCACAGCGGGGCGGGTAGAACACGGCAAAACACAGCAGCACGCGAAGCGACGCGGGCAGCTCCGCACACAGCGCTTCGATCCCGCTGCGTTGCCGCGCCGGGGAAACGCGCTGGGGGCACCGGCGGAGGAGGCAGGGAGCGGCCGAGGCATCTTCTCGCCGCAGGGCTGGGGGTGCTCGTCCCGTCCCGAGCCGGCGGCAAGACTGTGCGCTGCTGCACGGCGGGGCGGTGCGCGGCTCCGCACCTGGGACGGGGACTAGAGGGAGAGAAGGAAGGAAGAAAGGAAAGAAGGAAAGGAGGGAGAGAATGCGGCGCTCGGAGGGCAGCGTCCGGCCGCCCCTTACCTTCACAGACGCCCACTTCGTACTCGGTGATGGAGTCGCCGTTGAGCGGAGGGCGGATGACACAGCGCAGCCCCCGGTCGCAGGCGCCGTGCAGCCCGTAGACGCCCCCGCAGCTCTCGTTGCGCTGACGGGCGCACATGAAGCAACAGCCGCAGATGCCCAGCACGATGCTGCCGGGGCAGCTCTTGGGTTCCTCGCACTTGGACTCGTCGCAGGGCAGGCAGACGAGCGCCCGCGTCCCCGGCTGGCCCAGCAGAAGCGCCAGCAGCAGCAGCCACCCCGCCGCCGCCAGGTGCCAGCCGCCGCCACCTCCGCCGCCGTCTCCGCCCGGCCGCCTCCTCCCCGCCGAGACCGCTGCCAGGTACATCCCGGCCGCCGCCGCCCGGCCCGCGCCGGGGGGAGCCGCGCCGGAGCCCCCGAGCGCGCCGCGAAAAGCCGCCGAGCGGCGGCTCCTTCCCGCCGCCCCCGCCTCCGGCCCCCCGAGGAAAGTTTCCTCTCTCGGCGGCGGCCGCTCCAGCCAAACTTCTGCTCCGGGCGGCGGCGGCGGCTCCGCCCGCTGTCCCCCGCGGGAAGCGGCGTCCGTCGGTCCGTGCGTTCCTCGCCCGCCGGCTGCCGGCCCCGTCCACGCCAGAGGAGCGGCAATCGCGCGCGAGCGGCTGCGAGCCCCTGGGTGCGGCGGCGCCTGTGCCCCGCTCGCAGCCCGAGTCCCGACTCGCCTCCTGCCTGCGGCTCGCCCCGCTCCGAGTGCGTCCTCCGCCCTTCCCCCATTGGGCGGTGATCGCTCTCGCCCCGCCCTACCCGCCGGCTCGCGTCTCCTCATTGGCTGCCGCCTCGGCCGGCTCCGCCCGCTCCTCCCGCCGCCCCAGATGCCGGGGCCGGGGAGAGACGCAGCAAAGGCGAGGAGCGCCTGGGCCCCACGGCGGCGGCGGCCGCCCCCTCCCTTTCGCCCCTCCCCTCCCCCGCCTGGAGCTCCGGGCTCGGAGCTGATCGAGGCGGGTGCGCCAGAATCCAGGCGCGAGCCGGCGGCGGCCGGAGGGGTGTGCGCGCTTCCGAGGGACGCAGGGCATAGTGGGCGCGGGCTCCGCGGTGGGCGCAGGCACGGTGGGGGAGCCGCGAAGGGGACTCGGGGCCGCGAGAGCCTCCTTCTCTTCCTCCGCCCGTCCCCCGAGGGAGCGGGGCGCCGGGACGGGGAGCGCCTCCTTTCCCGCTCGGCCCCTGCGCTGCGGAGGGCGAGCGCCTCCCAGCCCGTCCCGTCCCCGGAGCCCGGCCCGCTCCTCTAACTTCCCTTACGGCCGCTCCTCGCGGCTCGGGCCGCGCCCCGGTAAACAAGCTGGCTCAGTCCGCTGCGCGGCTCGGGCCCTGAGACGCGCTCGCGGGGAAGGAAGGCGGCGGCCGCTACGAGAGCTGCGTTTGCGGCGGCGCTGCCGCCTTGGGCCCGGCGGAGGGTCCGGGGCCCGGCGTTGCCCGATGAGGCGGTTCGGCTCGGAAGGGCCGGCAGGAGGCAGCGCGCCCAGCGCTGTGCTGCGCTGCGGGCCGGGCCGGAGGAGCGTCCCGAGGGGCTGCAGAACGAGCGGCGGTGCCTGCGGGCGAACAGCCCGCTTGCAGAGCTCTGGAGCTGCCTTCCCCCAAAGCGGGCTCTCAGCAGCGCCCGAGGAGAAAGGTCATCTGCTCTGCTTCAGTTTTGTTCGCATGGGTACCGAGAAGGCTGTGGGATTAACTTATTCCGCTATCAGAATCTGTGTATGATGTTGAGGAGATTTAGAGAATGAAGTAATTTACTCAGCAGGTGGGATTATGTCAGCTGCACAATGCTGAGCCTGGAAAGTCTTCAGTTGTGCATGCTGGTGCCAATGATGTGGGGAATTTAAGGAGAGAGGTTCTGGAAACTTAATATAGGTTATTAAGAAGGGTGCCAAGGTATGGATGGTTTCTCTAGTTCCAAACACTCATCCACTTTCTCAGAAGAGCCAGTTCTGATGTCAACTGGAGACCTGCTCTGGGAGGGCAATGTAACAGACAGGCTACCGGTAAAGAAGAAGCACTAGTGTGAAGCTCTGTCAGCAGTGATGCCTCTTTTTGCTGTGTAAAAAGCACTGTGATTGACTGAAATGTATTCTAGTCCTCTTCTATCAAGGTTCCCTGCTACCAGCATAGGCCCACTACTGATGGACATTGACAGTAGTACAATGTAGTGCTGGAAAATAAACCATTTCCTATGTTTGCCTTCTATATTAAAAATAATGTTTTCTTTGTATCAGAGTAGCTGTCTTTACCCTGATCAATTCAGAATTTGAACGAAGTTGTAAAAGTTTATTTTTGCAGAGCTACAAATGTTTTAATTAGCCCCAGTAGTTCGCAAGACATTTGTCTTGGTCTGTGCTTTTTAGTACATCATTACTGTGATGAAACACTATGGAAACAGCATACATTACATGGATTAGGGCTATTTAGCTGACATATCTCAAAAAGTAATGGACAACGAGAAGCAGCCATCTACTGGGCAGCAGTATTTGAACTGTGCTATATTTTTGAACAGATTTGGGAAATAAAAGATAAGCTGATCTCATAAAGGTACTGCGTTTGGTATGAACAACACATGCATTTGACAACAAACAAAGCGTGGTACACCGTTGTGTTCCGGAAAGTATTTAGTCAGGAGAGCTCTGAAGGTCATATTACACTCGGACTGAATGTTATGGCAGACTGGCGGTGTTGTATCAATGGCTGTATCAGTGCACTGAGCAAGAACTTTTGTAAAATGCTGGAAAATTTTCACTGTCTCCTCAAAAATCCCTTCCTCAGCCTCAGCCCACTAGCGTCAGTCTCCCCAAGCACCTGCAGGGGTCAGAATACTTTTAATTCACCAGAAGTTTCCACCAAAAAAAACACAACACCCAAACAACACTGCGATTTGGATGAGAACAGTTTGTAAAAACATAATGTTTCCTATGATCTGGAAACACTGCCTTTTGGTCATGTCTCTTACCGATGAGGCGTGTGATGGGGTGTTACCTTCTGTGTGTAGCTTTGCCAAGATGGATTTTAGAATGAGGCATGCAGTTCTTGTGGATGTATTTTTAAAAAGCTATTCACAAATCTGAAATCCTGCAGACGGGAATTTTAAAAGCTATTTCAGTGCTAGAAATGATGCTGCACAATATAATATGTGATGAAAGACTAAAATTCAACTTGCTTAGCTTATCGAAAGATGCAAAGTGATCTAATTACAGTGTATTACAAACTTCGAGTTGAAAAAGGAGCTGGTCTGTGCAAAATATGTAGGTATTTTTCCAGGACTTGTGAACACAGCCAGCATGGAAATCCCAGACATAGGTTTGCATGCACAGGAGGCTCAATATTTCCCAGACATGCCAGCCTTACGAGTCTTGTGCTGCACTGATGTGCGGTGTGCTCAAGGCACAAAGAATTCATTGGACCTAATGTGTCTTTGCATGTATGGGAACAAAGAAGCAATAGAAGCAGTACAAAAACAGATGAAGAAGAAAGCTAGAGACAGCTTAGATAAGAATGTTGTAGGGCCCTGAGAAAAAGAGAACAAATTTTTGAGACGAGTGCCAACAGAGAGAGGTTTCAGCTGTGAGCGGGATTAGCACCCTGCGTCACAGGCTGCTTACCCAATAATAGCTTCATGGGAGGGAGCAAAACACAGAAATATTTATGCAACAAGAACCAGAATTTAGGGTTCCCATACCCTCACGCTTTGTCCTTTACATGTGAGTCATAAACGACTCTTACTTATGCTTGTATTTCCCTTTTCTGGCCCCACTATATACTTCATTGCACAGTGGCACAGGTTCAACAGGAAAGGTAGAGAAGGCTCTTGCCCCATATCCAAGGACAGTCCATAGGGGCAGTGGAAATCCTTGGAAATCAGCAAATCCAGTATTTGATGACTTTGCAGAGCATGTGAATTTTCCTGCTTTCTCCAGCAAGAAGCAGTGATGGATCCTTACAAGAAAATTTACTTGACTTACTGCCTGTTGATTTACTAGGGAGTCTACTGATCCAAATTGCTTCGCAGCAAGTTGATTGAGGTACTGAAGTGAAATCCAGCTCTTAATTTTCCCTAGAAGGAATTTAGTAAATACCACAGAATATAGCTGTGAGAGAAACAGTCTGATAAACAGGCTGTAGCAGCTGAAACTTACTGGGCTTATTTTTCTGTAATGCTAGCATTACAACCGCTTCTAGGCTGGATGAAGTTGAAGACCTAATAGAAGTGGAGTTACAGCTTGGTCAGTGTAGAACTTTTGCAAAACTGGGCAGTGCTAATGAGAAACAATTACCCCATCCACTAATTCCTCAGCTCAGTCCTATTCACTCCTCTAGGGCTGAATATCTCTGTGTGAAAAACAGGTGCTCAGCATAAATGTCCCGATAAATATGATACTCACAATAATGACAACTGAAATACAGAGTTTGTTTTATGACACAGGTAAAGGCAATATCTATAGTATGAAAAATGATTTTTTTTTTCCTAATCAAAAAGCAGAACATCAAATTGTCTTCATGATTTTACATTTTCACAATTCCAATGTTTGCTTTTACACTGTTGATATATATTGATAACTTCTTGTGAATCTCCTCTGAGTTCTGGAACAATGGTGATTTTAATATTCTAGTTAAACTTTTTTTCTATGCAAATGTTTCCTTTCTGTACTTCTTTGTATCTTTGTTGCACACTAAATTCCTTCTCTATTCTTTAGTGGGCTAAGATCACTCTTGTCTCCTTTGTAGCAGTCTCTAGACATAAACTTTTCCATAAATAGGTTGTATACATGAGCAATCTCTGCTCCCAGAGACAATGATCAAGATGAAACCTGTTCCTATTACAAGCAGTGCTGAATCAGTCTAAAACACGTGAGAATAATTTCTCTCTTCTTCACAGAAGTATGGAGTTATTGCAGTAGTAGCTGGAAGGTGTTTTAAAACCCTTAAATGGAAAATTGTGTGAAACCGCAAAACTGAATATGAGAATTCAATGTAATGAAAACAATCTTTTTGAAAAAAAAAAATTGTTTAGGACCAGTTCCTAATACATACATACATATATATTCCTATCAAGGTAGTCTCTGTTTTCTTCAATCCTATAAACCTTTCCTCTCTGTTGAATTCTTAGCTTGGAATAACACAGGAGTTTAACATTTAAGTCCGCAGTAACTGACAGGCAGAGGTGTTTGCAGCTTTCTCCTGATGCACCTTAGGCTGCTTACATGGAACATACAAGTGAAAGGACCTGCTTTTTCAGTAGAGTCAGAGCAACTGCATAAGCAATCTTAAAAAATAAAATCGCATTACTGATTTACTTCTGCATGCTTTTAAACAGATAGGAGCTATAAATTAATAACATTGATTAATAAATAACCAATAAGTTCATATGACTGGCCATTTATATATGCAGCTCTTCACATTTCACTTTGATTACTGAAAGCATTGCACGTTCAAGCTAAAGTTTTGTAGGCACTTCACGATATTTATCTTAGAAATTACAAGGTTAAACAACTGGGGAGTCAATATCTGTTTAAGGCTATCTACCAGGAGGCTATCAGGAGAAAAAACTGCTGTGTATAGAAATCCAATTTTGTATTTAAATTGATCATCCTCAAGGTCATGTAGGTTTTAGCTTCTTTAGCTTGAAGAAAATCTTTTTAACAAGAAAACACTGTTAGTAAAGATGGAAAATTTGCTGTCAGTTTACGAAAGAAAAGTAGAAGTATTTAAAATATATGTCATATTCATATGACATATGAATATGTCAATCTAGCAAATATATGCATTTTTATTACAGAAAATCTGGCCACCAGAAAAAGAGGTGGATTAGATCAGCATCTACATTCATTTTCATAGTGCTGCACGCTGACAAGATTTTAAATGTTAAAATATAAAACTGAAAATATTGTTTATTTCACTGCAATCTGTGTATCAATAACTATGGTCCTAAATAGATAAAATCAAGTAGGATGAGGGACATAGTAGATGTGATCTAAAAGCACTGTAACTAATTCCCCAGCTCAGTAAGTCCAAAGGAAGTTATCTTCACAGAGTGCAAGGCAAGGAACTAATTTTTCTCAAACGTGGTTTTGAACTCTGAAAGGAAAAGCATGGGAAGGTAAAGTTAGCAGGACTAAGCTGCTGGGCAGCTGCTTATCAAGTCAAGTCAGGCCTCAGTTGCAATACTCTTTATTTCTGCTTAAATTCATCATAACTTGACTGAACTTCAAACTCTTAAAAATTTGACTGAGCCTCAGAAACCAATTCTTACAAGGACAAAAAGGCTTATCCTTTGTTTTGCATAAATCAAATACTGAAAGGAAGAATGTCTAATTATGAGTGAAGAGCAGCCTTAAGCAGAGGCTACATAAATTGATTTTTAAAGGGATAATTTTAAAATGATATTTAATAACAAAATTAATGGAAGTCTCGCTTTTCTTTTTCTAAGAGAATTATAGTACTCTTAGAAAATGTCTTAAAATATCTATGAAATGTCTGAAATTACATGCTTTTTGTGCCAGAGAAATTTTACTTCATCAGTACTTCATATGTGTAAGCCTATTTGGCTGTTGCTCATCAAGAGTAACATGAAAAATGGAAATAAAAAACCACCAAAACACAACCCCCAAACCCACGGGCAGTATTTAAGTGAGAACACACAATAAGAACATACAGAAAAGAGAGGAGGTTGTCAATACTGCTGGCTGTAGAGGTGGGGATGCCTGAGCTAGCCTGACCTGGTGGGTGTGCCCCTTGCAGATGTTTCTGCTCTTGCAATATAGTTAATCCATAACCCAGACAAGGTATCAGCTGTTAATTGGGAGGCACTACATGGCAAGGGGGCTATATAAAGCTCTGCGAGTTTCCTGACAGTATTTGCTATAAATTTCTGGGCAATGTTTCATATTCTGGCTGTGTTCTGACTGTATGAACTCATGGAAGTCGGGGTAAGACGATCTCAACCTGGTCCTTTAGTATTTAGCAGATCATGACTATTTTTGAAGTCTTTATTAAAGCTGGATAGACCTTTCATTCCAAGAAATCATAGCATATTTCCAGTGTTTTTTCTAACACTTTCTAGATTTTAATGCTGATAAATATAACTGGCCATAAAGCGACCAATCTCTACTGATTTGCTTCCATTCGTGTCTCTAATCACCTTCTCAGTTTCTTTTGATGATGTGGCTTAGCAAAAATGTTTAGAACAAAGTCAAATGCTCTTCTGGATATTACAACTTCATGTATATCAAATTAAGAAGTTTGATTTCTGATATATACCAAGTATGTAGTCGGAAATCAGATTTTGATGGTTTGTCCATCCTTAAAAAATTAACGTTGCTTATGAGAATAAAGCAGGGATTTTTTCCCAATGTGAAACACTATTTCTGTAAATTATATGAGCTTCTCTTCGTGGATGGAAAATAATGAGTCTAACTGTTCAACTTCTTTTGGTTAGAACTACACACAGCTTGGATACCATTTGCAAAGCCCATCTGTCTAAAACTACTGCAGTATGTTTACAGAAAAAGATTAGTACAAATCAGCATTTATACTTGTTTCAACGTGTTCGTTTTTAAAACTTCTTTGGGCAAAAATAGATTACAGATATTTTTTTCAGGCCTAACTAAGCCTTATTCCTTCCTTGTTTTCTGTCATGATTTCTCTGTTTGTGCTGTGATAATAGTTGGCCTTCCAGAGCTGATTTCAATATATTAAAAGAACTATTCAATAACATCTGTCATTTTTCTTCAAGTTATTAGAAATATGGTGGTTTGTCTTCTAAACTGCTAACTAGACAGAGAGACTTTGCCAGATTGGAGTTCATGTAGGCTTCAATAAATGTTAATGCACTCAGCCTATACCAGAAGTACAACATCATGCAAGATTATGTGCCTTTTCTTTCAGGATGCAAGAAGACCTATTCAGTAGATTTCCTGTTCTGGCTTGACTAAAATAAGCAAATGGATGTTGTTTTAAGAACAGTGCTTTGAGCAGCATTTATCTTTCAAAGTATGAATTTGGAATCGTAATTTTAGGGAGCAAGCAGGGGTTACATCAAGATGCAGGAAGATAAGATGACTTGTGTATGAAAAAGGTAGCAATAGACTTAGGAAGAGAACACAGAATCTCCTGCCTCTTAATACATTTCTGCTTAACAAACTTAGTATTTCATATAATGAGGGGAAAACAGTGGTACAAGGAAGCAAGGCCTGAACAGCAGAGAAGCCTCAGCAGTAAGGAAGGTGGGAAGGAAGCTGATTTGATTAGTATGGATCAAATAGAGAGGAATTGGGCAGGAAGATGTAGGTATGTGGAATAGCCTCCTACCATTGGTAGGAACTTTCAAGATACTAGCAGTTTCCTAGACATTTTAAGCTTTCTTACTCCCTAGCAATGAAACACATGACTTTATCAGTATTGTGCTCCTAGTCCTTCACTCCTAGTATAAAAGTGCTAATCAACTCTCACAACCTAATCTTTGATTACTACCAAAAACACTGCTATTGTATCCTTGTTATTTTCTGGCAGTAAACCTTTTTGAGGAGAAAGGAGACAGACTTGCTGCTGTACTTTGTCTGCTTACTACTTTGCGGCAACTTTTTACAGCAGACTAGCTGTAAAATACTAATTTTCACTAGCTGGTTAATCTGGCTCTAGAGGCAATTTTTTATCACTAGATTTGCAAGTAGCAAGCAGATAACTCCTGAGAATATAATACAGACTATGTACTGCCTTTTCACAATCTGTCTCAGTTAGAACCCATCATGGGAAAGCGTAGCACTGTCATCATCCTGACTTGAGTCTTATAAGTGCTTTTCCATGCATTCAGCTAGATCTCTTAATGAGATCAAGATTAGACTGCTGCTCCAGTACATTTTAGAAGGGTAAAACTACTGTTGTCATTAATATTTCCTCACAGATGTTGTCTGAAAAAAATGAACAGGTGAGCAGGAAGAGGACAATAGTTCACAGTCCCTCTGACAGATTTAAAAGAGACTGAAAACAACTGAGGGCAAGATGTAATCAAAGTCAAGTCCTTCCAACACTTTCTGAATCAGTTTTTATATCCAGCACCAAGAGCAAAAGCACCACTTTCCTTTCTCTGGTCATCCAATATAGGCTTCAGTAGATCAAGCTGCCAGTGAACTACATCATTAATATTTTCCTCTCTGTTAATTTAGAGCATTTTCTTTGTCTTCTGCACAATAAAGCACGTTCTTTGATTCAAGCTGAAATCATAAAATTGTAATCATATCAGTTTTTAAATTAACATGGTGTTTTGTAGAAAAAGTCAGAATAAATATGAAAAATTAATTTATTTCTTGAATTTCTTTGTCTTCATTCTCAGTACAGTGATTCTGAGACAATTAATGGTTTGTGTTGTTTTTATTTAAAAAAAAAAAGTACGCTCAGTTCTGTAACTGAAGCTAAAAAAAAAAGACAGTTACACAGTATTTCAAGTCCAGTTGTTTATTACAATTTTTTAATAATATTCATGATAATTTCAATTTGTTGTGTGAAAAGAAGGCCTCCATAGTCAAAGCCATGTTTACTCAGGTATTTTTTTTGAATCAGGAAATACCTCATCTGGAAAATCTAAAGAGATAGAAATAAGGATTTAAGAGAAATAAAGGTATGTTAATTCCCTTTTTACCTTCATCCTATCTGCAGTGCTATTACTATGAATCCATATTTCTGTGATTCTATAATGAAGAACTGTTGTACTTCATAACATTTATACTTCTGTTGACCACAGAGATGGAAAAGAAATAGAAACTCCACCTTTAAGCTTCCACTTATTTAACTTCCATTTATGTAACTTTGATAGTGGTCAGGCATGCTTCTGATGTACAGTGTCAACTGACCAACACATCTGCCTCCATACATTGGCAAAGACATTTTTCCCTTAGTTCGACAAAGATTTTCTGTTTTAGCTGAAATTGTTGCAACTGTCATTATGGCCAGTGACCGACAGAGCTGGCAGCCTGAATCATTATAGCTTCCACTGAAAAGCCAGCACCTCTGGACAAGAGCTGCCACAAACTGGAATTTCCATGAGATGAAAGCAGTGGTCGATGCACAGAGCTCAGTGGGAAGGAAAATGACTGATGTATAACTGAAAAGTTTATCTGGTGGCTCTGACTACGCTTTGACAGTGATGGGTGATTTTAACCCTGGCTCATGGGTGATCAGCTGTAATGTATATTCTTAGCGTTTGGACTGAGCAATCATTTCAAGATCTGCAGCAGTGTTTAATCACTGGCCTTTCAGATATTAGATATTAACTTTAAATCCCCACTACACACACAGGCATGTGACAGAAATGGTTGCTGTGATGTTTTGCTCTTTGCAGAAGAGTTACGAAACTCTTTGATTTGATAGAAAATTATCTAGTGAGTTGTTAATAGTCATCATTAGCAAATACATCATTAGCCCTTTCCTAATTCTACCTAATCAGCAAGAGAATGTTTTAGCAGCTCTTTTGTATTGGAGGTTTTGGTTTTGTCATAAAAGGAAATGAGGTACCTGCGAATTTTAGATAGCAGCTAGAAGTAGTGAAAGCTGGTATTTTTCCTCTTACTGTAGGAAAGAACGTTTCCAAGTTTCTAGGGTATTAGGAAAGTCTTCTTGTTTTGTTTTGCTTTTCTTTGTATTAATGGATAAGCCAGGGCAGATTTGTCACTGATATCTCTGGGTTCAGTAGAGATCTCTGGCTGAGTGGAGAAATATATGACAAAGAGAAAATGTGTTATTGCAGGAAAGAACTCAAAGTAATTTTTTTTCCTGCTTTTTACAAAATAGGCCAAAAAAAAGTGTGAATTATCAAAAAGAATACTCCTTGGACATTCAGTGTTCTTTCTGTATCATTTAATTTTTCCACATTGCCACGAATAATTCACGTAGACATCTTAGTTTATATTCCACACTTTGTCTTTTTCCTACTTCAATGCAATTTTTAATAAGTGAGATTTAAAGCTTAAGTGCGACAAAAAGGGTCTTGGTTTAACTATGGATTTATAATGAACATATTTTTAATAGAAAAATCCACATTTGTCTTGCTCACAGGCTTACCTTTTTCTAGTCACAGAAGCAGTGTAAGAGACTGTATTGCTTACCTTCATTAAAAATCTAATTTATGTCAATTTTTATACATATTACTAACTTAGCCAGGCTGTAGCCATGACAATATTGAGAACATTTGTAGAATGAACAGGACACAAAACGGTTTACCTAAGAGACATTTAGAATACTACCAGGATATTTGCAATCCTTAAATGCAGATTAAGCTTTAGGTACTAATATCATTTCCTGTACTAAAAGCAATTGATCCTGAAACTGTTGTTACTAAGAAATACTTGCTGCTTTGAATTCTTGACTTTGTATAGGGCTGAAGAGGCTCTACAGGATCCTTCTTTCCCTTGCTATGCCACAGATGTGGCTGGCTGGTTGTCCACCTGATCTGCTGTGTCTCATGGGTGGAAAGAGCAGAGCTGTGCTTAGAGCTGCTACTTTGCTGCATGACCATGGGCCTATCATTTCATTTTTATTTCCATTTATCTATTTGTAGTCTGACTTGATTAGATAGCTGGATCATCCTCTGTTACGCGTATATGCAGCGTATGGCAAGTTGGTCCTAAATAAATACATAATAAGAATAATTCAGTGATTTTTCTTGTCATGTATTAAGAAACTTCAGGTAGAGTGGATTACAGAAGGGGAAACAAAAAGTTCTTTTGTCTCACATTTGTATCTAAGTTATGGTAATTAAATGAACTGAAAAGTAATTTTGGGGTGGGGTTTTTTTTTTGTTGTACATTAATTCAATCTATCAATTCTATCCTGATAGCTATCATTAAATGCATAGAAGGCTAAACCTGACAGTTATCCTTTAAATTATATTCATTCAGCTCATTCAGATGTTTAAATGTGTCTCTATTTAATCCTTCTGCTGGAGAAATATCGTTTCGGATGCTGTGTTGATTTGATTTCTGATTCTTCAACTTTGTATTTAATCTCGTGGTGAAATTTTACCATTCAAAGCACCCAGTGCTGATTTTTCAAAACCTGGGATCTTGATGCAAAGCACTTCATTTGTGATATAGAAATATTTGATTATACAGTCTGAAATATTGTTTGGAGTTTACATCAGAGCAGTCAGATGCCCTGGTTTTTGTAAAACTTCCCATTCATTCCAAAATACTGTTTTATTTTTGTCTGTTTTCTGAAACGTTTTCCTCATCTATGTTTTATAGTTCAGAGCTTTGTCTCATTTCAGTCAATACGAAGGTGCAACAGGGCCATAAAATGAGCTTTGTTGACAATCTGGGGACAGTGCAGATGACTGCCATCGCTTGTTGTGTCATGTATTTCAATGACTCAGACCAGAACTCAGGTTTGACAGTACAGTGGCAATTTCTGTCAGTTGGAACTGGTTATTGATGACCTTTACTACTAGATGAAACCTAAAGGAAACCTGAAACTCAGTATAATGCTGGGCGGGGGAGGGAGCAAGATTCTCTGGTAGTCCTAGGACTCCATTTAGGTATGTTTTCCCACTTCTTCCACAGCTATACTGTGCATAAAAGTCTTCCTTTCTCTTTGTTAATTTTGTTAGAACAACAACAAATGAAGAGGCCAGTGTTAACGTTAGGCAAACCACCATTTCTTAATTTATATCTGTAGTCACCATGATACTGTTAAATTATCACACATCAAAGGCTGATATCAAGTACCAAATTCAGCAAATAAAAGTAAAAATAATAATGAGCTAAAATAAGAAAAGGGAGATAATTTCTATGGGCAACTAACAAATGCTGAATTTCAGGAAACAGATAGCTATTTTCTGTCACAACCACACATTAGGTTTTACACTGCTTTAAATAGATATAGCACTGGCACTAATTGTAAGTGAACATGAAGGAGAGTGGCAGCAGGAGGCAAGTGGAGGGCTGTTCATCATTACATCACATAAGCAACTTGTAATAGGGAATTGGGCCCTGCTGATTTTGCATCTTTTGGGCAGTATCTTCATACCTCAAGGTACCATTTGTTCCTGGTCTCAACTGTTTATCTCAATGGCTGTCTTCCAGGGAAACATTTATAAATAGTTTTTTAATTAGCTGGAACTCACCTGTGGTCTAAAGGAAACCCTACTAAATACAGACAAAATATCTCTAAGACTTGGGGAAGCGTGCTGTCTAAAGCTGTGGAAACTTGGACATTTAGGGTAACTATCTGTAAGCTGTCTTTGCAGCCTGAAGACACTTCTCACTCGCATCAATATTCTCCATGCAACTTCCTCAGCCTTCTTCAGTCTTGGCTAGAATTGCACTCTCTACTTTTTTTTTCTTCACTCTCTTTTTTTTAAGGTGGACAGTGATGAAGGGGTTTGTGAATTAGCAAGTTAGTCAAGTTTAAAAGCATATTTTCTACAGGTTTTAGCAGGTCTTTAGCTCTGTCTGCTCACATAGTCATATGAAATTGAATTTATATTGAACCTGAGGGGAAAAACAACCAACCCTGCAAGATATTTCTGTAGTTTGGATATTTAAGAGAGCTCACTTCTTGCTTGAGTTAGCTCCTCTGTTAAACATAAGTTCTTCCAAAGATTTGGGGAATTATTTGAAGCACTGGCTTTGTGCATTACTACACCAGATATGACTGTCCCAGGAGCTTTAACTAACAGCCGCAGGATAAATTCTCTAGGGCAACATAGTTTCTTCCACACCATCATATCTTTGAAATTAATTTCCTTTACCGGTTTTGACAGAACACAAGTTTTGTTAGTTTCAGAATGCAAAGAAAAAGTACTTATTCCAGTGTACTTTTTTGATTTTCTACTTTCCATTCAGACATGGAAACAGTCCAGACTCTAAACGCAATCTTTGAAAACTAGAAGGATCTGAGTCTGCTTTCATAAAATATGTGTATCTTCAATAGAGAAATTGAGGTAATATTCAAAAGACGTGCATAGTAGCAAAGGAAGAAAGCACTACAGCTCAGAACATAGGCTGAAAATGCTGGTATACACCATTCTCTGACATCAAATACATAGCACACAAAAAAAGAGAAGTAAAGTTGCCTGTTGATGAAGTGGTTGCTTTCCAAATCCTCCTTTAACATGAATACCCATGCAATATCAGTGACGGATAGCATATTCTATGTGGGAAAAATAGGCATTTGATGACATTCTTTAAAGTTTAGTATTAATTAAAAGAAATTGTTTGAATGTTGTTTGTAGTATGAAGCACATTTTGTAACAGATTATTTAATTAAATCACTCAGATTCTTGGAAATGAAAACATTTGTGCTCAACAAATGCCATTTTTAGGTTAAGTCTCTTCCTTGTGTGCAATAGCAATCAGCAGCAAACACAACAATAACATTCTTCTAAGATATGGGAGGTATGGTAGCAATGATGATATTGTGCCTCAGTGACCATTAACCTACATCAGCAAATGCCAACTGGAAATCTAAAGGGTACTGAGACAACTTTCACTGCCCCAGATATGCAGATGAGAAAGCTGAACATCTCTACGTGTATCCAAATGTGCATTAAATGATCACATGAATTCCTAGCAGTCAGAAAAGTTACATTCCACTAACTGCTATGAAATTCAGTCAGAAAACAGACCATGAATTATTCAACAACATCTGAATGAGATTTTCTTTGAATGGTGACAATTATTTCTGTTACACAATACAAGAAAGCTCGGTTTGAGACAAAGATTTTTATTTTCACTTTTGTTGTTGTTACTCTGTTGCAATAATACTATTAGGATATTTTTATCATCAAGATTAAAACCTAGAAAATTAAATGGAACCCATTTCCACAATAGGGAAATCTTATTTTTGACCCCCAAACCTGGATTTTCTTGGAAGTATTGACTTAAGTTTGCTATTTCCTTTCAGTTTTCATGTGCACACTGATAAAAATCAGGGAAATGGAAGTTTAGAATTGTAACATAGAACATCTTGAGTGGAAGGGACCCATGAGGTTCCTGAACACTGGCAGCCCGTTCCGTGCCCACCGTCCTCTGGTGCAGATCCTGTCCCCAGCTCCCAGCCGCCCCTCTCCTGAGGCAGCTCCATGCCGTTCCCTCGGGCCCTGTCGCTGTCACACAGAGCAGAGCTCAGCGCTGCCCTGCGCTCCCTGTGAGGAGCTGCAGCCGCCATCTGGCCTCCCCTCAGCTCCTCTGCTCTGGGCTGAACAAACCCAGGACCCTCAGCTGCTCCTCGCACGCCTTGCCCTACAGACCCTTCACCATCTTTGTAGCTCTTTGCATCTCTAATAGTTTTATATCCATGTACTGTGGCACCTAAAACGGCACACGGTTCTTGAGGTGAAGCTGCACAGTGCAGAGCAGAGTAAGTCAATTGCTTTCTTCACCCAGTGGCAACACCAGGTCTGGTGCACCCCAGGGTGCAGTTGGCCTTTGGGCTGCCTGGGCACATTGCTGGCTCTTGTTCAACTTGTTGACATTCTATTTTATATTACACCACGGAGTTTGAGTCTGGATGTTCCATACTTTTGCTAGCTATCAATTGCTGCATTCTCTCCCTACCTCTCTTTATCTAAATGAGTCAGTGAAAGATATTGAGAAACTCTACCTGTACTACGTAAAGGAATAGTGAGGGGCTAGTGCAACTCTTCAGTAACACCAGCTCAGAACTTCTCAAGATGGAGTGCAACATGAGTCTCCAATTCCCAATCCAAATAGCCTAACTACAGAGCATTTCTTTGACTTTTAAGTCACTGTCACAATCAGAAAGGCCAACACGGTCAAAGGACAATATAGAGGTATAGTACCAAAGGGACCGGCACAAATGGAATAGTGCTACAAAAGAAAAAGTGCTCGTCCACCTCTGAAGATCCAGGCTCACAGGGAAAACACCACAAAAAAAGAGATCTCCAACCAGAGATCTTTTTCCAGTGGCAGCCAGCTCTTAAATGAGGTGCAGCCAGGCTCCACTCCTTCCGGTCACAGCTGAATCTCCTTCACCTGTGCTCCCAGGGCTGACCCAGTCCTTTCCCCAGCTGATCAATCAGTGGTTCAGGCTGTGACTCAACAGTTACCATACGGTCACATACACAAATATTGATATGCTGAACCAATTCATTTTTTATATATATATATATGAGAGTGCTTTTTAATATATATTTTAAGAGCATTTCTGCTAAAGTTACTTGGCAGATTCAAACCAAATTGCTATCTTTGTTTTTCTCAAGCTATATATTTTCAGTGATAGCCTACCAAAAAGCTATTGATTTCTTTGGGCTTTTTTTCATCCTGCACAGGAAGAGAAGGAAACAATTTCAAATTTCTTTGCAATAGAACTGTTACAGGATTTCTAAATACATTCTGAATGACATACAGCAAACAAAACTTTTTAACAACATTTAAGAGTAATAAGGGAATATCTACAAGCAGTAAAGTCCAGCAATCCAAGCAAAGTCTCTTTCATTAACGTACTTTCAGGTATTTCTGAGTGCCAGCAGAAATTGGGAATTTTTAATGCACAAAGCTGCCTTCCTCAGAAAATTAGCATTCTGATAATCATTCAGATATGTAGCCTGTAGATATATCTGTTACTGGTTACTCACAGATGTGGTTAGCAAATAGCAGACTGACTTCTTATTATTTTGTTGTTAAATACGATCCAGCTTCTCTGTTTTCTTCTCTTGCAGCAGGCCGGGTTTCCTCTGCAGAAAACTTCTCTTCCTCTGACACATTTTGGATAATTGTATCTGTAATTCAACTTTCTGTTTCCCAAGCACTAAGTGGCATGCTGTTCTTTTTGGTGTTTTGTAGTACATAGTGATCCTCTAACAAAAATATTTTTTGGTCAAAATTAAGAGCAGATCAGATGATTAAAATTGAATTTTCTTATAAATATTTTAAATTAAATACTGCTTCCATAACTCTTCAAGCTTCTCCACTCTGAATTCTTTTTCTTCTAACTAAATGATTCTCCAGCAAAACTGGCAATCAGTTGATATCAATCTTAGAATAGATGCCTCAAATACAGAATTTTAAATAAAATCTTTTTCATACCATTTTTAAATGTCATTTAGTAAACTGATACTGTCTCAATAATAATATTTTTAAAAGTAAGATTTCATTTTATTTTAAGAAATAAAAGCTCACGGATGAATATATTTTCTATCCCTCTTCCAAATATGATTACTACCATAACCTAGAGCAGTGTATGGAAAATATTTTAAGGTTTAATTTTAAGGATAATGAAGTTACATGTTATATGTTATATATATGAATCTGGAATGATTTCAAAGACATACCTTTCTGGAGAAATCATCATCTAAAAATACTTCATGCAACTAGTTGCCCTTTGTAAAAGAAAAACACAGCTAGGAATCAGAGAGGTAATTTACTAGTTTCAGTATAATGTGTGTCAAAAATTAATATATCGCCTGAGTTGGAGGCAGTATCAGTCCGTATCTGAAAGTTTACAGAATTTTTAGTTTTTAGTTTAAACTTACAAAACAAAACAAAAAAAAAAAAAAAAAATCTTTTAGTAAAGATAAGTACTGATAAGTAATTAACTAGACTAGAACAGACTACATGTTCTGTTAAAATTGGCAGTAGCATCTCTAGCTTTGAGAAACAGTGGATCAAATATGAGGGATCCATTCTTCACAGAAAAAAAAGGAATTGCAAATGTCCCTTGTGGTCTGCTTTTTGGTCTGCTTTTTCACTGGGGTGTCACCATTTTACTAACAGTATATGTTGCCCTTTCTCCCATTTATGTTAATACAAAAACTCATATTGTCATTAATGGAAACAGATTTGGATCTTAAAACTTCAGTTTTCTCTGACAACTCATAGACTGTGGTTCTATCAAGAGCAATTGAATCATAAATTCACTTTGTAAGGGCCTGAAAAAAAGTATTCCAACAGGGAAATGTTATATAAAAATTTCCAGTGTCCCCTGGTTAATGAAGGTGTTTATGTTCTGTGTCAAAAGCCATAATCCTATTGAAGAACCGACTTACTGTGTGACTTGAACAAGGCACAGTTTAGATTTTTGCATTCTTATGTGAGCTTAAGGTATTTTCAGAAAACTCCTAAAAGCTTTTGTTGATTTGAAAGCCCTAGTCTTCTCAGTCGCTTATGCTCCTTCACATCTTACTAGTTTGCTAGCAGTGCCCACAGCCATCCAGTTCATGGGACGTGATGGAGCATGCTACTGTCTGGCCCATGCAAGTGCTTTCTTTGCTTGCTTTTCATGAAGGCAAGAGCAGGAATATGAGAGAGAAAGACTAATTTATACACTTGGCCTGCTATTCATTTAGGATCCAGTCTGGGCACATTCCTGGACTGGAAACTGTTCCTATATGTGCAGCTTATTTTTAAGCCTCTTTCTTTTTTTCCTTTCAAAAAGTATTTGGTCAGCACACATACATATTGATACAATGATCAGCAGCTTAATGTGGGCTTAAGCAGGCCAAACAGTTTCCAGTAGCAAAAAAGCATAACCCCAAGATGAATTCTATAGATGGAAACAGTGTTTCCTTTTCAGGAATGTTCCTCCTATTTTTGGACATTGAGGATTTGCCATAAAGAGAAGTAAAACCAGGCACTCAGGTTTACAAGCAGTATGTGTTAACTGACATTAACTTTGCCTGGCCACATTTAACCTTTTTTTCTTCTGCTGTAGTGGCAATTAGTGAGGCACTTCTTGACAGTACAGTTCTTTGGGAGATGAGGACCCAAACTGCAGTCTGAAGATGCTGGCATTGAGTGTGCTGGTTGCAGGTCCCAGTTAAACTTATGAGAGCCGCTTGGGCTGTAACCACTACTTATTCTGCTGGAATACAGACTTTCTTTTCTCACTGAAAGAACAATACGGTGGAAACTCTTTTAGGAGCATATCACGGAATTTCCATTTCCTCGTGCAGGATTTTCCTGTAGAAGCCTAATCTGGACAGTTAATGGTTTCTTAGCTGAGCTGTAACATAGGTTTCAGAAGCATATGAATGCTCTCATGGGTGGAATAGCAGGCTACTGGAGGATATGAAATATTTCCTCTATGGAGACATTTACCGAAGCCACTGTAGGACTTCCATGCTTCTATGAAAGCCAAGTCTTTTGAAAATTTTTGTGCTAATTTATATAGATGTTTTAAAAAAGGAGTCATGGAATTCCATACCTCATATACATTAATTTTCCATCCAACAGAATAACTTTGGCTATCTCGTACGTCAGTGAAAACCACCTCTGTAAGCAGAGTGTGACTGAAAACGAACTAGCATAATGGAAAGTTTCATTTCCAAAATATAATAAATTTGCAGGAGCAGCGAAGGAAGTGAACATTACTTGCTCTTATGGTACACTCATTTATGCTCTTATGAATATGAATTTATGTTTTCCTTCTATGCTGCTGTTTACATAACTGAAATCTACCATGGCATTTAAAACTGGATTCAAATGTTTCTTTTGTTTCTGGTTTTTTTTTTGGTCTTTTATAGAGTAAATCATGTTTTAATATCACTATTATAAAAGTTTATGATGGGTAAAACTATTCAAGGACATAGTCTAACTCCCGCGTATGTAAGCGGAAAGATTCCTTTGATGTTCATGATGGCTGAATCAGGCAATTGATATGTCTTACTGTTTACATATAGTAGCGTACAGAAGTGTTAATGCTCTATGAATTAGTGAAGACACTATTATCATCTGAATTTCCACTGCAGATATATTACCTGAAACAAGTAGTTCCATGGGCAGTGGAATTAATGAGGCCTAGTTTTCTATAATTTATATCTGAGCGTGAATTTCCATGTGGTTTCTCTGAAAGCCTTTCCTGTCATGGGAGCACTGATTGTGTCCCTCTCCTTTCCCTGGCTACTTATGCTCACGAAATTTTTAGAAAATGAATAGAGAGAGAATTTGGGTGAAAACAGCCAACAGTTTTACTAGGAACTGGCAAATAGGTGACAAAAAGCTTACAAATATTATACTCACAAGACACATTCCTGAGCAAACTGGACTACAAGTAAACGAATGCACACACTGGACTTTGTATCATCAGACTTTGATATTATGCTAAGGGAACAGTTAATAAGAAACCACAAATGTAGATTTAAAAGGAGCCAGAAGTAATCTGAGTTTTAATAAGCAATAGAGAAATCTTGGTTATCCCCTTAAACATAGCTATGCATTACATAACCTCTTGACTTCCCAGGGGATGACAGAGGCATCTCGTTCCAATGAGACCCAATGCCTCCTTGAACTTCCCAGCATAGAGGAAGTATTTAAAATATTTATGGTACTGCTAAATGCCTTTGGGAGTAGTGACTTGCAAGAATTAAGATTTGCTTTGTAAGCCAAAGTAGGAGGAGAACATATTCTGCCTTGGTTCTTCCCTCTGTCCTTAGGTAAATGAAACAGGGAAAGATCTTATTTCATTCCTGGGGAATGCACTCCAAATAACAAGGGAAAAGTCCTGACATGAGTCAGAGGATGGAAAAGAAGAATTCACAGCATCAGACTTTGTGTTCTTTTTTTTTTTTTTTTTTTAAATTCCTTCCATTCTCCGAATTTGCATTCTTGAAAAGGTTGTTGCAGAAGTAAGATACTGGGCCAAAGTCAAACTGATCATTAGAATTGACTTTCCTTAAGTTATTCTGGGAGGAATCTGATCCTAACTGTTGTTGGCTGATGTTGTTGTTGTTTGTTTGCTTGTTTTTAAATTAACTGCATTAATATTTTATTATTTAGAAGAGATTATAATGTACTTCATAGATGTAACAATCTTATATACTTATATATAATTATATATATACTTATATAGTTACATATTTACCCGCAGTGGATCACGGTAAATAATATAGAAATTAATGCATTTTAGGAGTTCCTAGCTGTATTAAAAGTGAATATTTTCTATTTCTCTTTGTTATAAAGCCTGTAGCTTTGCCCTGAAATGAATCTAATTTATCCTCTATTCCAAGAAGATTTTATATTTTAATTTAAATTAAATAAAAATGAAAATAACATATCTATAAAGAAGAAATATCAGTGCAAATATTGTTCATCTTTACTTTTCAAGAATCAATTTTTTTGTAAAGCTCTGTCATTCAGATAAAGAATATTCAGAAAGACTGGAAGAGCAGTCCTAAAATAAGACAAGTGGATGCACTGACCTCAGAAACATCCAGAAAGAACTGGCCAAATAATAGTTTATATTTATGATTATCATTTGCTCATTGTCAATAGAGTTTTTTGAAGGCTTGCTGATAAAAGTCTCAAAACTTCTCATTTGTACTTTATGACTAAGATTTTCAAGTGAAAATTTCAGGTCAAATCACATATATTTTAATTGTGCTGTTTTACCATTTTGCTATCACACAATTCTACTAAGACCGTATTAATGTGAAATCAAACATATCTGGTTTATGATCTATTATATCAGTGTGACTGTTTGATACATTAATTTCTGTTCAATAAACCATGTTAGAACTCATGATGCTATTAGGAAGAACTTTTCTTTATCCTGCTGGCTGCTCAAGGAGACAGTTTTTCAAAAACTCAGTGTTAGGATTTTTGTTGCAAACATTTTGCTGGGTATAAAACGTTACATGTGCAGTGCTATACATTGAATATGGCTCTTTGTTGTTCATCTTGTAGTGTATCATCTTATGAAATTACTCCCACATTTTTGAGACCATGTATCCATCCTGCTATGGACTATCCTCTCAAATCTATTTGTTGTATGTTGTTTCCACAGCATGAATATACAAACACTTTGAAATCAATACAGCATGCTCTGTCATGTAGGTGGTAACCAAAAGTCTCTTCAGATTTGGCTGCGCATTTTATAGCACCTGTTTCACTAGCTCTTAGCACCTGCTCTTCTCATGGGACTACTAATACTTTCTTCAGTAGGAATAACATCCGATCACTTGTTTGTTGATATTCTCATAGGGTATCATCAGTTATAATACTAGAAGAAACAAACAGTATATACTTCCTTCCTCAGAGTGCATGAGCAGGATAGACAAGCCCACAGATCTTTCTTTTCTTAATGATGTGGCTACTTCTGTTACAATTAAGTGTTGTCTACTACAGATAAAGTAAGCAGAATGCCAAACTTGTACCTCCCTGTGTTCCTGGTGAAGACAACATGAAATAAGGGGTTTGCAGAATATGGGTTTATGCTTTATACAACCCAGTGCATTGCGTTTTGTACCATAACATGATAATGATTTAAGAGAGGGAAGAGAATGGACAGCAAATTTGCACACAGCCTGCTTCTGACACTCCATTTCAGAGTGCTTCATTAGGTACTACTTGGTCAGGCTGTGAGAGATTAACTGTACTAATGGCGAATTTCAACACTTATTAGGGCATAGGCCTCCACATACGGATGTTTGTGCTTGACTATTGTGATCATTTATGTGATCAGAACAGTTTTAAGTGCAAATTATCAGTTATCTCTCCTTCAACTGCATATGAAAGAATTACACTGTGATGAGGACTACAAATGCAATATTTCGCAATATGTGAACATAATTTTCCTAGCCAGATTCTGATTTAAGAGGCCATTGTAGTTTGAGATTCTTTTAGTTTCTCAGAGTGGAATACAGATTTTCAGCATAAATGAGAAGCAGGGACTGAAAGTTTCAACTGGCAAATACTGGATAATCACTGAGCAGATTGCCAGGCACTGCTATTTAAAAGCAAATCTGCTGTAACAATTGCCAGTGATCCTGATCACTTTCTGTCATTTCAGTTGAAAATGAAGACAAACAATGTAGCATTTTTATCAATTATTTCAAAGCACTGTACAAAGAAAAAAAGAACGAAGAAAAAAAAAATAAAGAAAAAAAATGTCAGGATAAAAATCTTTCTTTTTTAATTAATGAAGAAACTGAGGAAGAGCAAAAAAATATGGAAAAGAAAGGAAAACATTATTTTCTCAGTATTACAAGGCAGGTAACCCAGGCACTATGTGCTGCTGCTGTGGGACAAGAAGGGACAAAGCAGAATCAGGTACCTTTGCAACTCTTACTTTACAGCCCCACGCAATCATCCTTAGCCTGTGGAGGAAGATAGCGGCATGTGCAATATCTCTCCTCCCATCTCAGGATGAAAACCAGAAAGAAATGCTCTGTACTTGCATACCAAAGGCATAGTCTAGTCCTTAGCACGTGGTCTGAATTGGAAGGGTACTGCTGAAGTTAATATCAGATTTTCAAAAAAAGTTCTTTTTTATTTACTCACGTCTTCTAAAAAATCCAAATTCATAATGTTGAACGCACAGATTTTATTTTCTATTAACATACTGTAAGTTTCTTGAATTGGTAGTAAACAGAATTTTAAACAGTGGCAGATGACTGAAATACCTCTTCAGGGTGACTGGAAGGGATGGTCGCTGTTTTACTCAATACAGTATGCTGAAGTGCACCAAGATAATATGGACTGGGTGTGTATTGTTGCATTAGAAATAAAACATATTATTTTGGCTACAGTTTTTGTCTGCCCTCCCATTTAGTACAAGTGTTTAATATGAAAAATGTAATAGATCTGAAGCTGGACAACTGGGTCCAGGGAGCTATTCAGCTATTCCATTATTTTAATTTTATTTTAAAGAGACTGAGGATTGTACCATATGTTTCTTTAACTGTATTCCTGGTAAAAATCTGATTTTGACTGGTACAAATTGAATGTATTCCATATATCATAACCTATTACAGGTTATCCTTACCCTAGCAGTTGAACTTTAGCTCTACTTCAGAAAAAAGAAGATGTGCAAAGACAATTGTTTTCAAGTCTTTGCCAGATAAAGCTGAATAGAAGTACTATCAGAGTAAGAAATTCAGGATTTGACCCTCTGAGTAGATTTTATTTTCAAAGCAGGTTCCCAGAAGCCACAGAGAAAAAGGAAACAAAGCTAAAATTGGGACAAGGTCAACTGGATACAGAAGAGACTGCAACAAACCTAAAATAGTTCTGTTATTTTTGTTTCAGCTAAAGTTCACAGAAATTTTATTAATAATCTAACCTAGATATTTAGGCAGGAATCAGACAGAACAACTTTTTAATGACTGCCCAGCGGGAAGGTTATATTCATAACTAGTGTTAACTTCATACTTGACACTGACAGATACAGTTACTGCCTTAAATATCCAAAGCCTAAGAAGTATCCCTCCACAAGGAGTATAACACTTTATGGAAGCTTGAAGAAATCTTTTGAGTGCATTCATTGTTTGGAAACATATATATTATACATACACATAAACAATGAGAAACACATGTATTTTATCAGGATAAGGTACAATTATTTGCAACCAGTATGAGCAGGAGAAGGATCAGGTCTTATTTTAACATGATAGAAATGCAGACAGGGAAAATTTTCCGAGCAGAAATTCATAATTTCAAGTCAGTGATAAAGTTAATTAATCTTAATTAAAAAAAAATGAAGATACTATTTTTACTTCAGACTCTTCTCTAAAGTAATTATACCACAGATGAAGCATACACTTACTCTGATCCACCACCAACTTCCCCAATCCTCCCCAAAAAAAGAAAAATAATAACAACAAAAACAAAACTGCACTCCAAAACAAACAAACAAACAAAAAAATCCCCCAAAATTAGGCATGGGATATCACGAGTCACAGTGGTACTCAACTTAGAGTTCCTTCTGCTGCTAAGAACAGAAAATACTGTTAGAAGTCTCTCTGAAAAGGTGTCTGTAATTAAGAATTCGTTTTATGTCGAATTTAAAGTAGCTTAAATTTATTTGTTCTCTTTCAGAGGTTATACTTTAACATGAAAAACACTGAAGAGTGTACATTTTTTAGATCTGGGAACATTTCATTTAGACCTATTCTAGGTTTTACTGCTGGTGTTAATATACAGATAATATTCTGTCATTCTTTCAGTTTTGCAATGATCTAACAGTGAATTTTTCACTGGCGCAACATGCAGATATTATTCTATTCTATATACATTGAAGTACATATTAAACAAGTATATAAAGTATGTATACAGGGTACTGGAGTATAGGGCCTACTCGGTATGTTTATGATGAAGATTGTTATCCACTCTTCCGAAAGAGTGGATAACTTTTCCATGGATGACATGGAAAATACAGAGGTTTTAAATAGTGATACAGCCAAAATGCAAAACTCAGGCAATGACAGCAATATCCCTTCCAAACTCTTTTTAATAGACACAAACTACTAAATCCTTAAACTACAGAATAGAGTCTGACTGACAGCTGAAGAAAAGTGCACCTGGTATTTAGAGATAAACACATATCACCCTCAGTGTCATAAAAAGGTATGCCAGATCCAACCTTCAGCCTGGACTTAGAGTGTCAGTACAAAGGAAAATATTTTCACTTTTATTCTTTGTCATTAGCAGGCTGACTGAGCCAGGAGCTGGCTCTAAAACTTCCTTAAAAATGAGAGCAAAAAAAGGAATGTATTAACATCCTAATCACAAAAATGCCAAAATAATCTGCATACTTTGGTAATAGTCCTAATGTCTCTCTGGGAAATGCACATGGAGTAGTCTCATTGGTTACTCTTAGTGCTAAAATCATGGATCTGTTAAATGTGCTAGCAAATTATGATCTTTATTGCATAATTAGTAAGAGCTCTTGATTCTCACTGTTTAAAATCCCAGTAAAGCACAAAAGAAGATAGGGGCTGCTTTCTCTATTTTACAGTGGGTAAGCTTGGGTGCATGAAGATGAAGTCCTGCCAAAGGCCAGACAGGGAATCCTTAGCAAAGCCCAGAGCCCTTTAAGTTTTATCTGAGTACTTTAACATCACAGCAGCAATTTTTATCACCCTTTTAATATCACTGAAAACCCCTTTAAATACTCAACATCATAACAGGTGACTGAAGGATGATCTTCAGGTAACTTGAGAGGAGGAGATTTTTCTGCTTTCCACCTTAAAAAAGCAGGGGGATATTAAACAATGAGAACTGACAACAAAGGTAATCTAAAAGCCAAACATAATAAGACACTGTTTTCAGCATTTCAAAAGAACTAAATACAACACATCAGCAGCTTCAAAATCCTTTTGAACAAATGCACTCAGAAACAACTAACAGGCAAACAAAGCTATTAGGAAGATGACAGTCTGGTCAGTGAACTTTTGGCACATCAGCTCTATAAAGTGTAAGCCTCTAGAAATATTCCTCTCATTTGAGTAAGTATAAAAGCAAATTTAGCAAGAGATATTGAGGTTTGGGTACTATAATTTGTTGATTTTTACCAAGTTTAATAGATGAGAATGTCCCTAAAATGAGAAGTATACCCCTCGCTTATTGCTGAAGGGATTTACTTTAAATTTTAAAGGATGGATATAGTGATGAGAATTTCAGAGACTCAGTCACATCACTTTATACTTAGGTTAATTTTTATTCTACCAAAGCAATATAGAAGCATCTTGTACAGCTCTCATCACATAAGATAGATGTCCTGAACCCTATCATATATCATAATTTCTAGATAATTAAGGTGATCTCAATGGACAGATAGAAGATTATCCTAGTTTACGAATACTACAAAGCATGGTTCAAGTAGTACAAGGAAATGACAACATCCTTTGAAAAGTACAAGTCTTCTTCAGCTGCTGTTTTTGTGTAACTATGCACAAGAAGCTGTGTAGCAGAAAAAAAAAATATTTCAGCCTCAGTAATAAGGAATGCCATTAAAAAATATGTAGGTAATTATGTCTCATTATTTTTCAAGAATGTCATAGCAGAATCAACACAGCTTCAGTGAGTGTACTGCTATTGCTTCCCTTCTCATAGCTTTCAGAAAGACTATCGTATTTTCAGTAACAAATCTTCACAATTTGTAGGATTGTAACAATGCTGAATAAGAATGTCAGTTATTAAAAAGGAAGAAATCGAGTTGAATTGTATTTCTAATATCATAAACTGCTGTGTCCACAGAGTCCATCTTCTAGGCTTTGATTAGTGAATGTCATTAAACTCATGCTTGAATTTAACTTTCCTCAACAGGAGGACTTTAAGGATTAATATGGGCCTCTGGAGATGAGATACAAGATGTTCTGAAGGATGCTAACCTCCCAGACTGAACAGGACAGAAGCTATGAACTGATCTCTAACAATCTCTTCTATAACACCAAACTCACAGAGTTACAACAGCAAAGGTGAACCTGCAGCTATGCTGTCTCAGCTCACGATGATTTTTACCTTGTCTTTTCGTTTTTGTTCTTTACATTTTGATCTGTTTTGTTTCAGCACATCTATTTTATCGTATCTTTCTTTGTAATTGCACATTTCAGAGCTACATACTCTGTTGATTTGATTTCTGAACATCTTTTTAAAATGTTTCATGTATGTACGTAATGAGATTTGTATCCTTAGACAGATCTGTTCAGCATATTGTTTGTTTCATTAAGAACGGGTCAGTTGCACAATTTTAAAGGCAATCACTACAATAGAGGTCCTTGTTGGCTTTTCTCAATATTTTTTTCCATTTGATGTCGTGTTTCTTTAGGTAGCCTTTTTTATGATGTCATGTTTCTTTTTGAAATGTTCGTATGTTGATAAAACATATGTATATGTATAAACAAGATACAACATTGATACAAGAGCATGCTGATACAAAATTCAAACTATAGATAACATACTTCAGATCTCAATTATTTAAAAAAAAAAAAAAGTAGCAACAAATTAGGGGGGAAAGGAAAGAAATAAGCTCATAGAGAAAAACAAAGCTGATAAAATAGCTTTAAATGGACTGTGCTTTTTCTCTCTGGCATTTATGGATCTGGACTAAAATAAACTGATCAGCTACTTTGCTGGACATAAACATTTAATTCACAATGACAAACATGACTGTTCTTTCTTGTGCTGGAGATTTATCTGAAATTGATAACAGTGTCCTACTGCGTTTTCCACAGTGGGAATGTACTCAACACACTTTTAAATTCACATTAGGGTCACAAATAACTTGCACAAATATCACTAGTAGATGCTTAAACTATGAGTTGATTCAGTTAGTTGAGCAAGCATGATAAATCACAAATTATTCACCCTACCTTATTAGATGAGCACACAAGCACTTACTAGTAAAATAATCAACATTCTAAAAGTCTAGTTCTGTAATCTCAAGCCTGTTATTTTGAAAATCACCAAACAGGAATGTTATTAAATTTCAATTGCCAGATATGCAGCAAAAACATGTATTGGAGCTTTCTTTCTCTTTTTTTCCCTCTTTCCTTTTAACAAGCTAATAGAGTGTCTGTGGGATTTTTGCAACAATATGCTGCCAAGCTTTCAGCTGCTACATAAGTATCTTTTCTTTTTTTTTTTTTCTTTTTTCTTTTTTTCTTTTTGCACAATCACTCTTCTAGACAGAAGCTCAAAGTCACTTACGGGGGAAAAAAACAATGATAAAACAAAAAAAAGCAAATCAGAACACACAAAATACAAAAGCAGGATGGATTTCATGTGATACTTTGAAGAACAGAATGCAAACTAAACGGTTCAGGTTTTGTGAAATTACAGTATCAATTTGAACAGAGAAATTCGGGAAAAGTGAAAAGATGCTACGGACTCTGAATAACCAAGTCTGAACTACACAATTTTAGTTTGTACATGTTTCTATGGGATGTGTTAAAAACAAAGAGGAAGTTTTTATTTTCCCGTGGAAAATATCATTTCTGAAAGACTTTTTATCACTGCTCTGTTATATAGAAAATTATTTTTCCTTCATCGTAAAATCACTGAATTGTGGAGAGATGCACTCAGTGCCCAGATGACCTGAAGGCTCTTCCTAAATATCACACAGAGCACCTAAATTTCACTCCAGCTTTGACTCCAGTACCGCAGTTTCATGCCTGTTTTAAACTTGTTTTTGCCAGCAGTTTTGAAGGAGCAGTCCTGCCTTTCCTCCCCTTCCCGAGCTCATTCCTGCCCTTCCCTTGTATGAGCTCTACTGATGTGTAGCCACAGGGAGACAGTCAGCAAAGAGTTACTGAAAACTGCTATTTTTTTAAATGATATTTTCCCAGAAATTTATTCACTGCAGTAATAGGAAAGATGCATCAGAAATGGGATGAACCCTGGACCATGCATGAGATGATATTCATCACTAAGCTGAACCTTCAGCAAGAAGCTTTGCTGAAGATTACTATACAAATAGCCAGTCATCAGTTTCTCACTTTTATTTACTTTGGTAAATTTTATTTGGTCTTTTATTTACTGTTCTTGCCTAACAGTGTTGTATGTCAATGAATATATAGAATGTTTTTGAATTTACATCTATTGAACTTAAGGTCCACAGTCATATTTACCTCTTACTTCCTCTTCTATCTTTCCTATTTTTCCCATCTCACTATGGTGCTGCACACTATATCATCAGTAGACATTACTGTTGTTACTTATATTGAAATACATATGAAATACATATATATATATATATTATTTATATCAGAAAGCATAGCTCAACACTGAACACAAAGAGATGATGCTCACAACAAACCTCTTTAAAACTTCTCGTATTCAGGCTCAGACACAATTCTTCATTCTTATCCAGAATGTTTGTCCCAGACAACAAGCAACATAATTATCTATAATGTCACACAAGTGTGTAATATCACTCAAGCATCTCCAGAGCTCTGTGGCAGAGCTGTGCCTAAATCTAGTAACTTTCGCTTCTCAGCGTCTCTGTTTCTTTCTGCCTGTGAGATATCTGGTACATCTCAAAGCTAGTTGTTATTTTCCCCTCTAGGCTCTACAAATGGAATCAGATCCATCCAAAACTCTGCTGCAAAGACAGTTTTCTTGTTCTTGTCTTGGGCAGATTTATCCCTTCCTGTGCCTTAACACATGGCTCCCTGTCTTTCACTGCCTGCAATGCAGAGCCCTGCTCTTTTCACTCAGACTTCCTCCCACCTTGTTTGGCCCACTCATCTCTTCATATCGGTTTTAAGATCTTCCTTCAATTTCCTGTCACGTTAAAATGTTAATGCCTATTGCATATTCATTAACATTTTGGAATATGTGTTTTTGAATCTGCTTCTCATGTTGCTTAAAGTTTGGAGGTTTTCCTTGTGAATTTATGCAAAATTACCATTTTATTCGCCTGTAAGGTTATTGCAAATTCCAAGTGGATATGTGAATGAAGAAGAAACGCCGTTTTTCCAGGCTGGATTAATTTTTCCTTCCAAAAAAGTGCTTTTCAGCATCTACAACCCTATGTCTGTGTATGCACATTAGAGTGATTCTATGCACAAACGCCCTCCTGCAGAACTCCCACTGTCCAGGAGAAACTAGACACAGCAGAAGGATGTTCCTTCTTGACACTATCAAGAAGAGTTGCTTCTGACCTCAGCATTTGGGCAACATCTTGACACTATGTATAGAATTAACTATGAAATAATTTTGGGCAATATCTTGACACTATGTATAGAATTAACTATGAAACAATCTATGTTTATGCATCTACAGCTCTTCCAATTTCCCAGTTTGGATGAGAAATTGCATCTGCTCCTCAGAGAAAGAAAAAAAAATAAAGACAGGAGAAGATGCAGATATCCTTGCAATGAACCTCATTTTAGCAGATAAAAAGATACTGAGTCTGGAGAGCATATGAGCTGGATCCATTACCACATTTGTATTACTCATGGTGTTAGAACTGATTATGCCTTCTGGCACCAAAATATAGTAATCCTTGCAGACAGCCCTTGTTCATGGTAGTCAGCCTAGTTGAGGGCATTCTGCTTTTCAGTGTCCTCCTCAATGCCAACATAGTGATAGAAACATGCTGCTTCATGCTCAGAGCTCTCTTAGGGTGTCAGTTTCTTCATCCTGGGTAGTTCAGGTGTGGCCTACGACAGAGACATTTGAAGAAGTAGTCAACACAACTTTATATATTTGATGAGGGGAGGCTTGGATACTAGTTCAACAGGTGGATTTGTGCCTGTGGAAATTTATGGGCATGTTAGTAATCTGCGCCAGGACTTTTGAGCTGCTTGCTAGTATCCTTGCCAAAAGTCATGGAGCTCAGATTTACATAGAGTATATTTGTCATTAGGATTGGTATTCATCAAATGTAACCTCGGTATCTTGTATTACTAAATGTTTTGATGCGAGTTGTTTTAATTTTTTCAGAGATAACCCTGGACTTATCTTTAAAGCACTCAACATCCAATCTCCTGTTTTGCCTTTGCTTAGCTCTCAGCTCACTGTGTTGAGTGTGAGTGGTGACCTTTTTAAAGGAAAGTATCATCACTAAAAGTCTCCTCATTGAGAGCATCCATACTCTCATGTTTTGGAAGTAATGGATTTTTTACCACCTAAAACATCATACAAAGTTTTGTCTCAGTAAAGCTTACATACTGCTGTAAGGTGATGTCTGGAGCTTAAAGGAGTGGCCCCTCTAAGAGCTGCTGGCATATGGGTTATTATGTGTTAGGGTCTGTAAATGAGATACCACTCACAAAGATTAACCATGTTTCAGCACTGTGTGCCAGATGGTAAAAGCCATAAGAGTTGCAGAGCCCTTAGAGATTTTTTTTTAGTTTGTTTTTGTTTATCATAGAGAATATGCTTCTGGGTTCATAAAGTTTCAGCATGTTCTATCTAATGCGTCATGGAGAAAAAAATATTAACTCTATCCTGAATCCAGGCCACCGACAGCTATAAAAATAGCCTTTATAAGAGGAGGTAGGCAGGCTACTTCCTAGGAGAAAAAAATAGCAGTTTTAAAATACTTTCTGCGTGGATGCTAGAATTAATGAGCTGTTATTGTTATTCTCTGAAATGATCTATTCAGAAGATAAAGATTTTTTTGAAATGAATATATTTGCCTGGCAATGTAGTATTGTTCTTACTACAATGAATTACGTGTACTTGGGCGTAAGCATGCATTCAAACACTACCACAGAGCAGCTTCCCCAGTCAGATGCACAAATGACTGGAGATATGTGGAAGCCATGGTGGTGTGAGGTCACAGGGGCAGGCAAGTCAATGAGAGTCATGGCACACAGCAGGCTTTAACAAGGCTCTTGAGAGTGCCCTGCTTGGGAGTAAGGATTGCTGTATACGGTCTGTAGGAGGGTGATGAACCCATGATTTTTAGCACAGATCTCCTGCGATAAAAAGGACACACCGTAAGTTATTAAATTGGACTGCAGAATTTCTGTTTTCTTTGCCTATGGAAATTCATCTAAAAACAGTCTGCATGTTGGAAAGCAGACAGCGGCCACACAGGGTGCGTGGAGATGCAGGGTGGAAGGCACCCTTAAGGCAGTGAGGCCCAGGCCGTCCTGGCGTGGGATGAAGCGCTGCCCGCACCGCTTCCATTGCCCGTAATACGAAGGGCTGCCCTTGCCGCCGCGTTTTCGCTGCGGTTTCAGCCGCCGCCGCGGAGCGCCCACCGGCCGCTGCGGTCGGTCAGAGGGCAGATGGCGGCTCCGCCTCGGGGCGCCGCCAGGTGGCGCAGACGCGCCCCTTCTTCCGCTGGCCAACGGCCGGGGCACGCAGCGCCCGGCGGCGTCACCCTGGCAACAACGCGGGGCTCCCGGGGCGGGGTAGCGGCGCCATGTTTTCCTGTTTGTTGTGCCTCAAATAGCTGACCTTGGGAGAGGCGCTGTGCCGCTTCGCCTCGCTGTTATCAGCGGCTTGTTTTGCTGGGTTGGAAGGCTGGGAGCCACGGGCCGAGGCCTGTGCCAAGTTCGGGATTTTTCCACAGGCTCTGCTCATTTATTTTCAGTCCCTATTGGTAACAGTCTCCTGACACGGAGCGTAGGACCCACTTTTACAGTTTGTGCAGGGGTCCCTCAGAGAGCAGAAGTGGTCACCAACGATGCCTAAAATGCCATAAGTTTATATGAAAGTGAAGTAACCTTAGGCTCAGTATGAATGTCCGTATTAAAAATCCTCACTTTGTGCCTCGAATCAGACCGAATCATATCATAGAGTCATAGAATGGCCTGGGTTGAAAAGGACCACGGTGATGATCCAGTTTCAACTCCCTGCTACGTGCAGGGCTGCCAACCACCAGACCAGGCTGCCCAGAGCCACATCCAGCCTGGCCTTGAAGTCCCTTGAGCGAGGCTCCCATTGCCATACAGCCAATGGATGCCAGCCAGGAAAAGAAGATATTTTGAGACTTGGTGAAGTTTGTGTTGCTCACTGGTAAAATTATTCATTTTTACTGAAAACTGTAATTCCCTGAGTAAACCACGCTGTGATAAACATGGGTAAAACACAGCTTGAGTATTAATAGTAAGATGCGTATGGCTTTGTGTGAATGAGAGCTCAGTGCTCCTTGTGGAGGTGGCCCAGTCTAATTCCAGCTGTAGACAAAATGGACAGCAACGTCTACGTGACAGACATGACAGATGAACTGCCCAAATGTTTTATATTGTACATTTGAAGCGTAAATTGATAGCTGCAATTCTGTAGCTGTAGACAGGGCTGAAGTTTAAGGGTGCTGCTAGCTATAAGAAGCAGAAACTCAGCAGAAGTCTTTCCTTTACTCCTTTACTTCTAAAAGCTGGGAAGTGAACTAACTTGCAGTTTACTTGCTTTTTAAAAAGCCAGTGTTAGGTGTTACCAGCCAGTAAAAATATTCTGTTTTACTCTGAGTGCTGTTTCATCTTACTCCTTGACAGGGCTCTCAGTACAGCCTATGACAAAATCTGGTATGGTGCCAGCATTTCATACAGTTCACCAAAGCACCAAATAGCTAAATCCCTGTGAATGATACCAGAAATAACCATGCTTTGTGCTAATTTTCCTCCAGGTTTCCTGGTACATTTTAGTTCTCCTTCTTTTTACGTCTACAGTAAAGCGTAGAAGCCTCATTATCACTCTCTCAACTCCTTCAGTAATTATTATTATTTTGGCTAATACAACTAATCTTCTTTTTAGGTATCTGGACCAAAGGCAGTTCAATAGCCAGGAATGTTTATGCTGAGAATGCAGTGACCACCCTCATTTTACTTCTTGACGTAATTACTGCATCACCTCCTAGTTATTTGGAATCAGTTTGCTGATTGAAATACTCCATAGTTCAGTGGTGTTTTTTTTTTTTTTTTTTTTTTCCTTCTCTTTGTAAAACAAAGATTTTATCAGCTGAATCCAACCTTCCACAAACAATAACTGTTGTGGAAAGCATCTTGGCAACTCAGTCAGACACTACCCAAGAAAGCGTCTCATTGCTTTAGCTTTAGCATTACATGCAAGAGGAGCTCCACACCTGTCTGTTACAGTATATCTACATTTATCTTCAAATTAAAAAATGCATTTAAAATTAATTGAGAGGCTGTGAACCATTCTTGCCAATGCTGGAAGAGAAAAATGATACTGACACAATAAAATAAAAATAGTAAAATCAAAGATAGAACAAAAGCTTGCAAAGGAGCAGTGCCACCTTTGTGGGGACAGGAGGGATTGCTAGCCATGTTGCTTAAAACTTACTACAGGACTTTCTGAAGTCAGTGTAAAGATTTGTTCAAATTCAGCAAGAGTTTATTCAAGAATGAGAGGGCAAAATTCAGAATTGTACCTGAACAAGCATTTAATTAAAAAGGAAGGACACTATCTTGATGTAACAGTGCATTTGGAAACACAAAGAAAAAGGCCTAAAAAGTCACAGATTGTTGTTCAGAAATTTAAACTACAAAAATTTACCAGTCCAAAGTAAGAAGTGCCAAGAGGTTCATGGTCAGAGCCAAACTTGCAAATTTTGATCTAAAGTGTTAGGCCAATTTTTTGATATAGCTCTCCAAGACAGTCCATATGCAGGACAGTCGTTTATATGAATGAATCATCACAAAGAATCCCTTTACAGTGGAGCAAGCAGATGCATCTTATATTTCCAGAGGGGAACAGATGTATCAACTGAAAATTAATGCAAGTTTATGGTGAATAAATCTAACCAAGCAAACGAGGTGGGTTTTTTTTTTTTTGGTTGTTTTCTTTCTTTCCTTCTTTCTTTTTTTTTTTTTTCTCTTGCTATGAAAAAAATACTTTAGAGCTATTTTTCAAAAGTTTATGCAGCTGATAGTTTAGTTGGCTAAAAGGAGTTTTTGGCTTAAAGGTGTAAGGTAAATATTTGCAAGGATCAAAGAGGTGGGAAATGAGGGTAGTTAAGAGGTAGCTACTCAGCAGGTTTTAAATCTCTGAGTGGGCTGTTATCCAAGCAGGCCCTGGGTCAATGTTTGTGTCTACCACACAACTAATGCTCTACCAATAAACGCAAATATATATATTCATTTATGCTTTGGATAAGATGAATAAAACACACCCAGGGATCAAAACTTAGAAGTCCATGTTTTCCTAGGCTGCTTTCTCCCCTACATTTCAAGAGGTTCTAGCTTTCCGTCTTGCTACACCTTTCTTCACTGACAGAAATGCTTTGAGCTTCATTGGGAGACATTTGGGTTAGCCACAAGCTAACTTGAGCCAGAAATTCTACACTGAAGTGAAGATGTGCCCTCAGTCTGAGCTTTCTCTTTCAGCGGACTACTGCACCTGGAGATTTATCGTAAGAACAAGTAGAAGGATCTGTAGGAGTGTGCTTTTAGTAGACTTGTTTTTGAGAAGAGGATTTAGAGACCTCCAAATGCAGTTGCTTCCCTTCAGCCCTGAGACAATTCTTGTTTTTAAAAATGGGTGAGACATCATCCCATCCCATCCCATCCCATCCCATCCCATCCCATCCCATCCCATCCTCCTGCACTGTTCTTTTAGCAAACTGTTTTGCCTTCCTTTAAATCTGATTTTGAGCTGCTTTGGTGGTTCGACACAGCTCTGGACACAGAAGGACTGATTTCTACTCTGTGCCCTGTAAAAGAGGAACATGATGAGGCTCCTCCCTAAAAGCAGGCAGATCAAGAGCAGATGGTGAAGAAAGTCGAGGCACTTAGGCAAGATTATGATCAGTAACACGCTCAACTAGGCACAAACATAAAACACAGACACCTCTTAGACAACAACCAAGATTAGTAGCCAAACCCTGCATGCCCCTCACAATGTAAGGAGTGGAGGACCCTAGGGAGGCCTCTCTTTCTCCACAGCTTGACCCAGAATGACTCCACTGTACCATATTATAGCTGGCCTTGGGTGTGGACAGCCAAACCTCTAGGAATGTGGCAGGCAAGTGATCACTGAAACCCTGGGTACATTGTGGCCTCTGATACACTTCAGCCATCTTTTTCCTGGACCTAAGAAACAACATAATTACAGTGAGATTTTTACACTATTCTCCATTTTCTTTCTATGCAGCAAAGAGGATAAGACGCAAGTTGTCACTGGCACAGAAGAGGAAGAAAACAAGACACTCTTGTTATACCTGGAAAAGCCTATGAAGACCTTCAGCGTGAAATCTGACAGTTCTCTCACAGACACATTGCAATGGCCACCTCAGCTTCCTGCAACTGAGTCCTTCCATTGGATTCCCCTTTTTTTCTTCTTTTTTTTTTTTTGTTTTATTGAGTCACTGGTGTGTTTTTTGTCCTCTCTTTCATGATCCACTAGAGTCCCTAGGTCTTTTGCATAGCAGCCTTCTTCTCACCACAAACATTATGCATTAATCAACCTATATAAATGTTTCTATGCTTCATTCTGTGCTGCTCCACATTCATGGAGAGACTTCCTTGAAAGGATGTGAAGATACACGTGCTCTCTCCCTTCAGATCTTGTGTCTTAAGATTCTTCCTAAAGGTGGATTTAGAAAAGCAGTCAGTTCTAGTAATGATAGCTATCCTGAGGGTTAGGTGGGAAGGTAGGAAGGAGGCATTTTTTTAGGCATTTATTGTAATATTTAAAAGACGATTTTGTATTGAAGTGTTTTTCTAAAGTGTTGTCAACTTCATGTTTGCTTTCTATTTGCTCCATTTACTCTGTTTCTTAATTGGTATTAGTATTTTAGTTGCAGTCTCCATTTGATTTGGCCTTAAAATCATTTTTCTTAACTAAATTAGATGCAATGCTTAAGAACATCCAGTTACGACTCTGATTTAGAAAAGCTGGCAAGCATTTGTATGTTCTTAAATATGCAAATACTCTACTGACATGCTTAAAAGTAAGCTTGTCCTGAAGAGTTTTGCTGAACAGGAACCCAAATTTGTAATGCTACTTGCAGTATAATTTTTTGCTAGTATGATTTTGTTACCTTTTTCTTAATGGTAAGAGATACTTTCCTTCTCTGCCAGGTATATAAACAATGAGGGCATTTAACTCATTGAATTTGGCCACAGGAAAGGGTTTTCTTTTAGCACTTTCATGAAAATTTTATCTCTTGGTTGCCTTAATTAATACTTAATTAAAGTATTACCACTAAATTGTCATGAAGAAGAAGAAAGGTCAGATCCACTGACAAAAATGGCAATATTCAGTAAATTCTACAAAATGTTAACAGGTTTGTTGAATATGATTCTGTTGCTTACGAACTCCCCAACAACCTTATGTTTTCTCTAAGTAGGCATGCCAAAGGGGTTGTGTTTAGAATTGGAGCAGCTCAAATAATCCTAAATTATGGAAGAGAAGGCACGGAGAGAGTTTCATGAGTCAGTGTGTAGTGTACTTTGATTGAGAGAGTTATGAAAAAGCTGCCTCAGAAAATACGCTACTTCAGAGAATGCAGTTTGTAACATTCATAATTGCTCTGAGTGGTAAATGACAGAAAATGAATGGGACTCAAAATCCTTCACATCTTCACAGGCCACGTATTTGAGACAGATACTACATGTCAATTCTGCAGAGATGATTAATCAATCAGGTAGCTAGCTATAGCTGATGCATGTTGCAGGTGTTAAAAGCAGCACGTAGCTATTTTGACTGCTGACAGTATAAAAAAGAAACAGAGTTAATTGTCTGTTTCTGGATTATCAGAAGAAATTGTTTGATAAGAGCCCACAGTTGTTTGAAACAATGTCAGATACATTCAGTAAAGTATGTTAGAACTGTTGCTTATCTGCTAGGATCAAGCAGATAAACAGAAAGCTTTGTACGCACATTTGGAAGGGCACTGGAGAAAATGAAGTTGAACTTTATTTGTAAATAAAAACTCTGTATCAGAGTCTACCATTTTGGTATGTTTAAGTGAGGTATTTCTGGGCATTATGATTTATCATAGGTATGACATTTCTTTTCTTGCACAGAAACTGAATGAACGTTTTAGAGGAAATAGAATCTATAATAAATGCCTCCCAGACATTCTGCATCCATTGTATAAAATTATAAGGGATGAAACAATTAGGACAAAGGTGTTGTCAAGAAGGCATACTGCTGGGGGCTTGACATGGCTGCTTTTGAAAGAAAATATGTTATGAAGAAATGTACTGACCAGCTGTTACCAGACAAAAAGGTTCAGGAAGAGAAAAGTGTGCTGAAATTAAAGTTGATGGCCATGCAGGAAAATGACTATGTTTTTTATTGTCCTGAAGGAGATGCAAATGAAAATGTTACAACAAAATCTGAATCTTTTAATGCAGATCAAGAGCTGAGAATGAGCAAAAACCAGTTCTGCTCCTAACAAGCTACCTTTCAGCCATAGGGCAAATACAAAAACCTTCAAGAGAATAAAGCTTATAAATATTCAGGGAAACCACATTAGGCATATTCAATTCTATTCTTCGTGAATCTGTTACGATGCACATTGATTAAATATATATGTATATATTTATAAATGTATACGTATATAAAAATAACTCCTGATTTTTGAGGGCTCTTATGTATGTGCTTAAACAGTGAATGTATTTAAATTCTATTAAAACTAGACAAATGCTTAAATTATTTCCTGATCGAGGATCCTTGGCAGTTACTTTCAACCTGATATCTCTTGCAACTGGCTCTCCCAAGGGCAGTTCTCATTTTGCAACACAAAGTCAATATGATGCGTTATGGAAGAATCTATTCTCATGAAGACTTCACTATTGTTCCCATTTTCTTTCATCTAGAATAAAAATAACTCATGCTGAAAATACAGCTTGTGCATACTGTCAATTAAAAACAAATCAGGAAATCACTCTGCTGTGTTAAATCACATGTGCCTAGTTATGATTTTACATGCTGGGGAAAAAACAAATTCCATGGTCCCATGGTATTTTGTGATAGAGATAACAATTTTTTTATTTATTAAAGATTGATTAGAATACATATTTAATGTCTTCAGCATTTCTTGTCTCCTGTAAAGATCCATTTTAGTTAGAGTACTGCTTTTGTGAACATCCCACTCAGAACAAGTTTTTTTTTTCCATGCTTATATCATTAACGTATGCATCCAAAGATGCCTGTAGTGAGTGAAATTATTGGGTTCTCTACTAACAAATACATGTGGTTCCTGTTTACAGTGACATTCCAGGTATGTTAAAATGAGGAATCTTGGAGAGCAACCAGCTTTGATTTTTCAGATGAAAGCGATGTGTCTTGCAGTTGGCTATGATTCTTCAATAAGAAGATAGCAAGAGGAGATATTAAAAACAGAGAGACTGAGAGAAAGAGTATGTGTTGACCTAACATAGCACAGTGGGTGTAAATTCTGCCTTTGTTGCACTGAAACAATTCTCCTGAAGTCACTGCTGCAGGAAGTAAGCCTTAATTTTCCACATAATCAATAAACAAAAAGTAATTGATGCCACAGTGACTCTGAGCGGAGGAAACAGCCAAATGATGCTGATGTGGGCCATTCAGACTATCTTCTTGGCTCTTCACATCAAAACAAGATAATTCACTTGCATTTTGTTTGTTTGTTTCTTTTTTAACAGAACTGCTTCAACTGTTTCTCTGTCTAAGCCCCGTGTAAGTATACTGAGATCACGTAAAATATTTTCTATGAATAAGCACGGAGTCACGAGGCTGAGATCCAAAGAACCATTTTACATGTAGACAGTTGATGAAATCTTTTATGGAAAATTAATATTGAAAAGAATGATGAATGTAATTACTACTAGCCTCTGAAGGAATAATGAAAAAAGCATAAATGTAGATGGCAAATTCATACAACTGCAATGCAATATGGCAGTAGAAAAAGGACATTGTAACTTGATGCTGCACACTGAGAAGCTGTATCAGAGCAGAAAGAGAGAGCTGAAGAAAAGTGCCAATGAAAACAGTACCTGGAATTCCATTTTTAGATTGCTGGCCAGGATGTGTTGCTGGGTAAGGGACGCTCAAGGAGCAGCAACATTTCTGGGAAATTTTTAAGAGAAAACTGCATTCTTAGAATGTATTCCTTTGATGAGAATGGCTGAAGAGAAATGTATTTCAAAAATAAAAATTTAAATGCAAAAATGTGCAGACAATTAAAAAATTTTCTCAATGCAAGAACAAGAATAGCCAGACCTCAGGAAACACCTCGTTCACTTTGGTGATCTCATGTTCATTTTTCTCAGCCTTTAAGATGTAGGCTAGTTGCTAGGAGTGATCTGACTGCATAGAGGGATCTCAAGACAGTTGTCATTTGTGGAATTTAGAGTTAGTCTGGTCAAAAAAGCTAGAAATATTGTCTGTAAAGGATATAGCTGCAAGCACATAAGAGTTGCAGAAAGCACATTCAGAGTATGCCGCAGTCAGTGAAGCTGGCAAAGCAGCCTGCAAGCTTTCACATTAGGGAAGCCCCTTGTTTTTTGGGTAGTAACATTCAAGACAGGGCGAACTTGCGGCTCTGGCAGGGCAGGCAGTAGCCAGCAGTAGCAGAGCCAGCAGCTTTGCCTATGCCAAAGGGCACAACGGTTGTTTGTAAGAGGAGTGTGTGCCACGTAAACAGCAAATTTTAACCTTTTTCTCTGCTCTGCAGCCAAGGAAGGGGTTTTGCCAAATGAAAGCAGTACTAATCTGTTTTTCACAGATACCTGAGGTAAGCTTCACCAATCCATTTCATCTTCACCCTACTCCTCAGGATGTCTCCAGATCTGCTCCACTGCCCATTAACTGCCTTTAGTCCTCTTACTTGGCTAGTGGGCTGAGCTGCTTTGGTTTTCTCCCACCACCAGCTTCCCTGAAACAACCTTCTGTACACCTTTCACTTCTCCATGTACAGGGAATTGCATTGTGGAATTTTATCTTACCACCCAAAGGGCAGATTAGTCAAGTGAGGTTAATTTTCATTGCCCTAGAGGGACATCTTAGATTGTGATAGATGAGTTGGTGCTGTAACATTCATCTGGCGAATGTGGACCTTAGGCTAGGTCTGCATTAGCCAACATTACAGCTCAGGGGAAGTGAGTTCATAGACCAAATTGGTGTTGAGTGCCTTCTGGACATGCTTCATGCATTTTGGGGCTTTGGTATTCAGTTTAATATCTTAAGATATACTCTGAAAGTTAAATAGCTGGTAGCATTTGACGTGTGGCAGGCCTGCATCTTCTGATTTAGTTCTGTCTGGAAGAAAATCTGTTTGGCTATCTTGAAATGGCTCCACAAGGCAACCCAAATCACAGAAAGGGAGTGATATAAATTAAAACTCTGATTTGGATGCATCCTCAGGCTCCTACATTTTACAAATATTAAGAGCCTCTTCTAGGAAAATTTTAAAAAGCTTTTGGAAAGGACAAATTAATTGCATCCATCAGTTTACTTTTATCTACTATTTTATTCTTTCAAAGAATTTTGATAGAATATACAGACATGTTTACTATTACAGAAACTGAGTTGTTCAGTTCTCACCATTTTATATTAATCTGTGGTGCTTTGCAGCTCCCTCTTCAATTATTGTTCTCAGTTGCTTTTCTTTGCACTGTAACAAGACCATAAACAGATCAATAACACACTTGGAATAATATTTACTGTGCAAAGCATCTCATTTCAATCTGTCAAGCAAATAGAATTTGTTTTAATGAGTAAATTTGGAAATAAAACTTCCAGCTCTTTTGAATATTTGTACCCGTTGAAACAGACAACACCTTGCTGAATGGATGGTGAATAAAATCTTTCTTTTCGAAGAGACTAGGAGATCAGGCATTAGATCAGATACCACATCCGGGAGTTGTCTCTTTATCTTAGCAGCCTATCCAATTGTAAGTTTAATTGCCATGTTTCAGTAGGATGACAGGAGCAAAAACAGAGAAAAAGAGTGGGTTTCCTGTGAAAATGAGAGATGTTTTGGGGCATTTATAAGACTCAATAGACTAAATCAGGATCTACCACTGAAAAATGCATAGTTTGTGTGTCTCTTGTATGGGCTGAAACTGAGGAGAGAGAAGGATCTCAGGAAGGAACTTTGAAAAAAAGAAAGATAATAGCAAGGACTTCTACCTTGGGTTCATGTATTAGAATCAGTCTTGCAGCTTGTTATTTTTTTTCACCCTTCTTTTGAACCCTAGATCATATTCGACTAAATAAAGCTGCTTCTTGAAAGTGAAATGTTCCTAGCACATCCCGTTTTAGCAGCTAAAACCTGACAGTGCAAGATCTTCCTGTGTGTACAGGAGACTATTGGAAGTTCACTACTACTGTGAACTTTTACTCTGCTGCCGTGTGTTACTCTTACTGTAGATCACCTCAATGGCATCTGCAGAAATAGTAATTCCAAAATAAAGTTATAATTATGAACATGAGAATAACAGGGGAAAAAACATTGTTCCTTCCAAGCAGATGTCATACAGCACAACAAAGGAACACTGGCAGTGGGTTAAATCTGAACTGCACAGCTCTCAGTAGAAAGAAACTGAGTTAATCTGGTAGCACGATCTTCCACGAGCGTTCACATGGGGACAGCTAATGAATTTTGATCGTTTTAGGTCCAGTGAAGCCAAATTCTAAAAGAAATCAAGGTTATTTGTACTTTCTCTCCAGCAGCAGGAATGTTCATTTGATAGGATATGATCTCTTTCTTATCTGCAATGCATGATGGAATCCTCTTTTGCCATGTTTTGAAGGTATTAGTGAGAGCATGAAGACAACTGGAAAAATTGTGAAGAAAAAGTGCCAAAACAAATGAAGTGACTTTCTGCAGTAAATTCTTAAGCAGCACTTCAAGTGCAATTCAGGACATTAAGTAGAGGAAGTGAGATACAGGACAGATGATAAGTTTTCTTCTTGAATTCAAGATGGTGAATCAGCAAAGTACAGAAATATAATGCAAAAAATTTAAGAGAAAGGGCTGCTAAGTAGTCTCTGTAAATGTTATATAGATACTGATACTTTTATACTTTCCAGATGAGCCAAACATTAGATCTTTTATTATAGACTGTCAAATAATCTTCCAGTAATAATATTGTAGTATTTAACTATGAATAGTATGTTCAGAGCATCCTCCATTATTAAAGTTAGAAATCAGTTGCTGCTTAACAAGCAAGTTCCAATTTCTGAAAGGCCTTTCTTAGTTATTTATGTTTCTGTCTGCTTAGGATGTAGTGTGATTTTTTTTCTCCCCCCAGACAAGGAAAAGTAAAATATAAATGTTGTTTTTTTTTTTTTTTTTTTTTTTTTTTTTTCCTGGCAAAGCCCAGCTATTCGATATTTTGGAGAGATATTGCACTGTGGAGATGCAGAATATCTCAGGTTAGAGAAAAGTCTGGGATAGAGATGAAATTCTGGATTGACTGAAGAACACTAATGAAATGCAAGCAATTCTATGACATGAGGATCAAATATCATCACTAAGTATCATTAAGTGTTTAAAACAAGTAATCAAGATAAATTAAGAGAAGGCTAGAAGTGCAAACAAAATAATATTGACCAAAACAAGATCTCTCCAGATGGCTGTACTTTTTTTATTTTTTATTTTTAAATTTCTCAGCTTATGAAAAATATATCAGGCTTCCAGTAATATTCCTTTCAAAATATTCCATTGCCTTTCTGAGAAAAACAGCTCCAAACAACATTGTCTGAAACAGTTTGAAATGAATCAGCTAACATTCACATTCTGGAACAATTCACAAAAATGTTGACAAGCACAGAATTCTTCCAGCAGGTTTCTGATTTGATGGATTTGGGTCTTTAGACAGAGTTGTGGGGTAATAAATTGAAGTCTTTCTCTTTTTTGCAGACATCCCAATTGGCTGTTGCCATTGTACCTGAAGCTTTCATATTTACAGTAGGAAGGGTACAAAACAGAAGCCTGTGAAGTGAGGACAAATCAGACAAGCTAATCTCACTTGGGCTGCAAAGGAGCCTGATAGCCTAAGCATGGATCTGGTGTAATGATACAGGCATTAAGAGTACTCAATAAAAGAATAGACAAGATACACAGTTGTGTGAAGGTTTTGGTAGAGGTAATAATAACCACCACCAGAACAATAATGATAAGAGCAACTATAATACCTGCTAGGAAGGTGTGGGGGTGTTCTTACGGACAACCTTTGGCAAACAGCCTGAGTAAAAGCACCTGTAAGATAGGGAAGTGACAATAAAAAATAGCATATGTATACAGAGTATCCAAAACATGTAGGGCATCTGCCCTTTAGAGAGGGCAAGTATCCCGGGTGTAGCAGTAAGTTAGATTTCTTCAAGGAGGAGGACTAAGTCTCCTCTGTAGCCTTTGGCTACATATATGCCACTGCTGCATCCTTTTACTTCATCTCTGAATACAAATTGCTGACAGAAACCCTGAAAGAATTACAACAGCATGGTAATTTTCAGGAAAATTAAGCAATTAATGGCATCATTAAGAATATACAAATAAACAAAAATTTTATAGCATCATCATTTATGGGATACTTTAATGTTTACATGGTGATACTGTTTATTATGCTTATATTGTAGCCACTCCTGCTTCAAAATCTCTCACTTTTAATAATCTCTACAGATTCTTGAGTACACTAAAATATAGTATTTTTGGACATTTTGTAGCTTCACTTGACTACCAACTGCAGGTAAAACCTTTTCATTAAGCTGATGGTTTGTGATCAGAGGTTAATGAAAGCTTTTGTGACCAAAAAGTAATATTAATTTTCTATTATAAAACTGATTTTAAAATATTTTTCTTGTGCTGACACGGAAGAACTAAATGGCTTATTAGGACACTCAGTGCAAATTCTTAGTGTGATGGAATAAATATAATTGATAAATACTTGTTCAACCATTTTCAAAAGGCAAAGTTCTTTTTCTGTGGTTTCAGTTCGAGGAAATTTATCTCTATGAAAACATCTGAGTGAATATTGAAGTAGATAGGCTTTTCACCAGAACACATCAGAACAGTAGAGAACTTATAGCTTTAAATTGTGGAGGAAATTTCTGAAGGAAAGGATAGTATTGTTATAATATAAACATCTGTAATTGAAAGAAATGATTATACAGGTAAAATATCAATTAAGAAAAGGTTGGCTTTTTCACATTTTTCTTAAAAATACCATGTCAAACTGGCAATGACTTTCATATTGTTAGAAGTTGGTTCAGCACAATTTTGGCACCCTATGTTCTGTGTCAAATTATTTGAGCTGAATGCTTTTTTCCTTCACCAGTTGTATAACAAGTTTGTTAGTTTTTATAGCTCTTCCCTTCCTATCATAAATTAAAAGGCTTAGGGAGGAGTTGCTCCCTTGAGTTACTTCTGAAGTTCCGAAAGTTTTGGCACAGCCAGCTCCTTAGCATTCAATAACTTTCTAAAAGAATATGAACTTTCTGAGAGACCTGCAACAGCTCCATCCTGTAAGATTGGAACAGCATTTATTGTTCCAGGGAGGAGTTGCCTTTCAATTTGGCACAGGAATAGTGTGCTCTGATCAGTGTTGTCAAGTGTTTGCTGCTTGCAAGTTATTGAAGTGGGTCAGTAGCCAAGAAAAGTTGCTATGGTAAAGAATTGTTTTGATAAAAAAAATAAAAAAATAGAGAGGAGGGCAGCACAGACCTACCAGCAGGAATAAGTCTGTTGTGATGATGTGTTATGAATCAAAAAAATATAAATACTGGGTTAGTAAACTACCAGTGCAAAAGTTTTGAAGGCAGTGTTGATGTAGAGGTAAAAAAAAATAAAAAAGAAAAGAAATTACAAGTGAGAGGAGGGGGCTCAGGAACTAATGAAGACTCAATGGGAAGATTTCATTTTTAGATTAAAAAATTAAGCGAGCTCCCATTAGTAGTGACAGAACTGTATCATACAGATGACAGCAGTTGAAAAGAGAAACCAAACTTCAGGGAAAAATTTAGTGTAACTGACACCAATTCTTACATAAATGTTGTACCCTGAAAGTATTATCTTCTACAGGAAATTCACGGCCTTATCCTGTGTATAATTTAGTATTTTTTCTTTCCTACTAAATCAAATTGGCTCAATTTTAAAATTGCAAGATTTCTCAGAAAGTTAATGAGGCATCCACCTTTGTGATGGCTACTTCTACAGAATCACATGTAGTTTTAGCCAAAAACACAAACAATCCACAGTAATTCAGTGATGGTGCTGGATCT